>NC_133139.1:35881521-38381521 GCF_048418815.1 Hemitrygon akajei
TGGCTTTAAAAAGTGTACCTAAGGCAAAATATGGGACCCCAACCAATCCAAGTCACAGAAGAATGCTATGTTACACTCCCTGGATATGTCACGGTGGAGAGCGTTCTGAGACCTCAGTGCAGAGGGTTGCGAGAGGCTGCGGAGGCTTATAGACTCAGCCATCGTCATCATGGGCACAGACCTACCCATCATCAAGAAGCTACACAGGAGTCTCTCTATCCAGGGGTGTGTTCTCTTCGTGTTACTGTCACTGGGGAAAAGTTACAAAAGCCTGAAGAACAGAGTCAACAATTTAGGAACTGATTCTTCCCCCGCCGCCAATCAAATTTCTGAATGGTCCATGATCCCATGGACACTAACTTGTTATTTGTCTTTACTTTTTGCACTGTTTGTTGTAATATTATGTCATGCTCTACACTGCTGCTGTAAAACAACAAATTTTACATCTTATGTCAGTAATAAATAAATCCAATTATGATTCTGATTGTATGCAAGATTCCGAGACAGGTACAGGAGCAACCAATACCACTCTGCCCAGGAAAATTTGTAAACCAGTCCAGTCCTGAGAATCTGAAACTGTCACCTTTTGAAACATGGTGCACAGCTATTCTATTGTTTTAGGAATAGTTAATATGAGGTTCATTCCTGTAATGTACACAGTGACCTCTGTGTAACTGTCTAGTGACTCATTTGTCTGTTGAAATTATATTCAAATTCTTGCTTAGCACTGAAGTAGCAGATGGCTTGTATTGCTTTAGTGTAATTAAAATGAGATTACTCAAGCATTATGTAGGTGTTCAAACATAATGCGAAGTAATTTTGTAATACATTCACACATGCATAAAGTAAACAGAATAAAATTGTGTGGGAATGTTTTCTATCTATTTATTTGTTCTCTCGTTCATTTGCTTCCTTCCTGAAGGTGGTTGCAGTACAATGGGCAACAACAATCAGTGATGAGACCATTCTTTATGCATGAGCTTGAACTGAAAGGTATGTTTTCACAGCATTATGGATAGGGACAATCTACCCCAACAGAAACAACATCCTTACCAAACAGCAGGAATGCACACTATCAGGGTTATCTTTATGGCTCTTTAGTAACACAAATTTCCTTGAGGCTAGGTTTTAATCCTGTAGAAATAATAAACAGATTAACTCAGGCTATTGGTTATTTAACAAGAATGTACCCAGTTCAGAATTTACAATTAAATCCAGAAAATGCTGGTAAAACTCAGCAGGTCAGGCAGCACCTTATGGAAAAAGAAACAGTTACCATTTCTGAGACCCAACATCAGGACTGTTCTGAAGAAAGGTCACAGATGCTGCCTGACCTGCTGAATGTTTCTAGCATGTGCTGTTTCTATTTATCCATAGAGGTAAATTTTGCATGTATTGGTAACAAACTGTGAAACGGAATGCTGGCATTTGCCTGGTTAATGCCCTCAAGGTAAATCATGATAATCTATTTTTTAACAATAACGGTTGAAATGAGCAAATGTTTTCTGCAGTCTGAAAGTGAGATTTGGATCAAATGCACACCTCAGGGAAATGCACATTGATTCCCCAAGTCAATGGACCAGACAAAATATTCAGTATGATGGAAGGATGTGAAATTTTCATTCTCTGTATTGTGTAACTTTGTGTGACTATGGAGTAAGTTTAGAACAAAATGTAGAACAGTGGAAGTTCCTTAGCTATTGGTTTTATACCCTCTATAACTCCTGCACTACCTGACACGTTATGGTCTGACCATCGGGATTACCTCCACAATGTATATGCTACATATGTAATCTTTAAGATCATCCAGCTATTGAGCTTCCTGTTACAGTCACAGTCATACAGCATAGTAAAAGATCCTTCAGCTCAACTGATCCATTCCAGCCAAGACTTCCATCTAAGCTAGTCCCCATCTGGCCCCTATCCCTCTAAACCTTTCCCGTCCGTGTACCAGTCCAAGAACCTCTTAAATGTAGTTAAGGTATTTGCCTCAGCCAGTTCTTCCTGCAGCTCATTTCATATATTGACTACTCTCCGAATGAAATTTTGCTCCTCAGGTAAATGTCCACTCTCTCACATTATACCTGCTCCCTCCTCTTGAATCAACAGTCCTAAGGAAAAAATGTGATAGTTACAGTCACAGTTGCATCATTTTATACAGCTCCATAAGAGATATTTTTCATTGATTCTGTTGTATTTCTTCATTCTACTGTGAATGCCTGCAAGACAATGAATCTCAGAGTAGCATATGATGGCATATGCGTACTTTGATAATAAATTTACTTTGAAATTTAAAGATCACCCCTCATTCTTCTATGTCCCTATGAGAAGTCATAACCTGCTGAGCTTCTCTCCATAACTCAGTCACTTGAGTCCCGGCAAAATCTTCATAAGTCTCTTCTGCTCTCTTTCCAACTTAAAGGCATCTTTCCTATGGCAGTGTGACCAGAACTGCACAACATTCCAAATGTGGTCTCACCAGCGTCTTGTACAACTGTAACATAACATCCCAACTTCTAAACCTCGGTGCCCTGACTGATGAAGACAAGTGTGTCTTAAGCCTTCTTCCACTCTGTTTAACTGTGATTCCCCTCTCTGTGAATTATGTAGAGGGCTGTCTGTACTCCAGCACTCCCCAGGGGCTCTACTGTTCACCAAGAAAGTCCTACCTTCATTTGTCTTCACAAAATGCAAGACCTCACACTTCTGTGAATTAAACTCATGCACAATCCACATACTGTCTATATATAATTTCCCTATTTTCTCTGGCTACCATTGAGCTACTTTTGATAACCCATGCACAATGTCAATGAATATTCCCATTCATTTGGCCACCTCCTACAGCCCATACACTATCATGTTGTATACCCACCCACTGAACCTCCTCTAGAGCCTGAGAACTCTTCGTGTTATCACAAATTATTCTTTGAGCTTCCCATTAAAGTTCATATACCATCTCACTACCACTTTTTGCCCATGTCTTCTCCTTTAACAGTTCATATACTACTGACTCTCCACTAAACCTTCCTGTAAAGGCTATTTACTACCTACTCAATCACTGAACCAAAAAGAAAATCAAACTGTTGGAGGATGCTTTGGGTCGAGACCCTGCGTCAGGTCCCGATGTAGGGCCTCAGCTGACACTGCTGACTACCACCATCAGAATCAAGTTTAATATCACCGGCATATATCATGAAATTTGTTGTCTGTTGGCACATGGCCAAGTGGTTAAGGCATTGCTCTAGTGATCTGATAGTCGTTAGTTTGAGCCTCAGCTAAGGCAGGGTTCTTGTCCTTGACAGAGGCATTTAACCACACGTTGCTCTGCGATGACACTGGTGCCAAGCTGTATCGACCCTTGCCCTTCCCTTGGACAACATCAATGGCGTGGAGAGGGGAGACTTGCAGCATGGGCAACTGCTGATCTCCCATACAACCCTGCCCAGGCCTGCGCCCTGGAAGCCTTCCAAGGCGCAAATCCATGGTCCCATGAGACTAATGGACTAACTGAGACCCTTCATCAGGACTAACTGAAAGAAGAGATAGTAAGAGATTTGAAAGTGGGAGGGGGAGGGGGAGATCTGAAATGATAGGAGAAGACAGGAGGGGGAGGGATGAAGCTAAGAGCTGGAGAGTTGTTTGGCAAAAGGGAACATAGCTGAAGAAGGGAATGGATCATGGGACAGGAGACCTGGGGAGAAAGAAAGGGGTAGGGGAGCACCAGGGTGAGATGGAGAACAGGCAAGGAGTGATTGTGAGAGGGGCAGAGAGAGAAAAAAAGAGGAAAAAAGGAGAAAAATAATAAATAAATAAACAAACAAACAAACAAATAAATAAACAAATAAATAAGGGAAGGGGTAAGAAGGGGAGGGGGCATTAACGGAAGTTAGAGAAATCAATGTTCATGCCAGCGGGTTGGAGGCTACCCAGACGGAATATAAGGTGTTGTTCCTCCAACCTGAGTGTGGCTTCATCTTGACAGTAGAGGAGGCCATGGATAGACATATCAGAATGGGAATGGAACACGGAATTAAAATGTGTGGCCACTGGGAGATCCTACTTTCTCTGGTGGACAGAGCGTAGGTGTTCAGCAAAACGGTCTCCCACTCTGTGTCAGGTCTCACCAATATATAGAAGGCCACACCAGGTCCATTCACACCTCCCATCCCTTCCCACCGATCTCCCTCCCGGCACTTATTCTTGTAAGTGGAACAAGTGCTACACCTGCCCTTACACTTCCTCCCTCACCACCATTCAGGGCCCCAGACAGTCCTTCCAGGTGAGGCGACACTTCACCTGTGAGTCGGCTGGTGTGGTATACTGTGTTCGGTGCTCCCGGTGTGGCCTTTTATATACTGGTGAGACCCGACGCAGACTGGGAGACCATTTCGCTGAACACCTATGCTCTGTCCGCCAGAGAAAGCAGGATCTCCCAGTGGCCACACATTTTAATTCCACATCCCATTCCCATTTTGATATGTCTATCCATGGCCTCCTCTGCTGTCAAAATGAATCCAAACTCATGTTGGAGGAGCAACACCTTATATTCCATCTGGGTAGCCTCCAACCCGATGGCATGAACATTGATTTCTCTAACTTCTGATAATGCTCCCCTCCCCTTCTTACCTCACCCCCTATTTATCTATCTATCTATCTATCTATTTATTTATTTATTTATTTATTTATTTTTTTCTATCTATCTATTTATTTATTATTCCTTTTTTTCTCTCTCTTTTTTCTCTCTCTGTTCCTCTCACAATCACTCCTTGCCCGTTCTCCATCTCCCTTTGGTGCTCCCCTCCCCCTTTCTTTCTCCCCAGGCCTCCTGTCCTATGATCCTCTCCCTTCTCCAGATCTGTATCCCTTTCGCCAATCAATTTTCCAGCTCTTAGCTTCATCCCTCCTCCTCCTGTCTTCTCCTATCATTTCGGTTCTCCCCCTCCCCCTCCCACTTTCAAATCTCTTACTATCTCTTCTTTCAGTTAGTCCTGATGAAGGGTCTCGGCCCGAAACATCGACTGTACTTCTTCCTATAGATGCTGCCTGGCCTGCTGCGTTCCACCAGCATTTTGTGTGTGTTCATGGAATATATTGACCTGCTTAGATATAGAGAAAGACCCTCAAAGATAAAATTCCTGGGTATCCTTCTTTATGCTTCTACTATTTATCCCTGGTTTGGTCTTGGGCTCTAAATACCAAGGCCCGTAGAGTGTATGAAAATCAAAATCTATTCTAAGGCTTGCAGTCAAGCCATTCCAGTTCCAGAGCATGATCCTTTCATTCAGACCCTTGTCAGTTTTGGTCCTGTCGGTTTTATGCTTTCCTTTAGATTTCACAATGAAGTTTTCTAAACACTCTCATGGGGATTGAAGTTTTTATTAATAAACAGGATGCCTAGTTCTCCTTCCCGACAGGGGTGACTCCACTGTTCATTGTTTGAATGGCCTGTGGGCGTCAACTGATGTTTGTCCTTTCTCGTGGGTTACTCACAATTGTAGCCCTCATTATCACACACAGGCTGGTTGGGTGCATTCCTGTCTGAAACAGGATGCTGATTTCCTGGTCAGGATATCCCCATTGTTCCTTTCTGATATAATCCTTCAAATTCTGTCTGAAGTATTTATAAAGGCTTTATGCAATCACAGATACTCTGCCAGTCCTAAACCACTGGAAAGCAGAGCTATGTTTAATTGTGTTTGCTCTGCATGTCTCTGTTGGCCTATAAGGGTTTGGTGATGGAGTCATAGAGACTTACAGCATCAAAGCAAGCCCTCCAGCCCACTGAGTCAGTGTTGACCATCAATAATCCATTTATGAAACAATATATAGATCCCTTATTTTTACCCCCATGTTCTCATCACCTACCCACAATTCTACTACTCACCTATACAGATTTCCCCGCTATCCGTAGGTAGAACGTTCCTATGAAACCGTTTGTAAGCTGAAATGTCATAAAGCGAAGAAGCAATTACCATTAATTTATATGGGGAACATTTTTGAGCGTTCCCAGACCCAAAAAATAACCTACCAAATCAAACCAAATAAGACATAAAACCTAAAATAACACAAACATATAGTAAAAGCAGGTATGATATGATAAATATACAGCCTATATAAAATAGAAATATTGTATGTACGGTGTAGCTTCACTTATCAAAATCGAGAAGACAGCAAGCCAAAATCGATGTGGAGAAAAAAAATCAGCACGTATACGCAAGCGAATGTACATGCATACGCACGTACACGCTTGCGCACACAACTGCCCGCACTAGGCTTCACGGTCATGGTAGTCTTTCTTGGGGTAAACACACGTATAAAGCGGGCGTCTTTTTTTTTGTAAAAGCAAAAATCCCCTTTGGTTAGGTAAAAAAAAACTAATGTAGGTCTTTCATAACAGCAAGCTGTCATAAAGCCAACGTTCGAAAAACGAGGGGACACCTGTACACTAGCGACAATATAGTGTATAGTGGTCAACTACCCTACCAACCTGAACGAGGGGAACAGAGTATTCATGTGGTCACACAGAGAAAGTGCAATCTCCACAAAGACAGCAACAGAGTTCAGATTGAGCTCAGATCTCGGGCACTGGGATGGAACGGTTTTACTAGCTGCACCACTGTGCCGCTCAATTGACACCAATTTTAACTAAGTCAGCTCAATGATATCCAGTTTGAACAGTCTCATGATGTATTTGGTGGGTTAAAGCATCATTAACAATTGGCCATGCAGAATGTGTCAGCTGGTTTCAATTTGATGTGGGAATGGGCTGTGGAAATCACTTTACCATGAAAAGTATGGCTCTTTGAACCCCATTTGTCAGTTGTAGACAGAGATGGATGTTTTCCTCCCTTGGACGACATTGCAGTACAGCTGACACGGGCCAAAAAAAAAAGATTTGCTTAAAATCGTAGGAGTGAAGGAGCAGGGCATCTTTGAGAGACACATAAAAAGAAGCAGCTGCTCTGTTGCTGTGGGGGTTTCCATTATTTTGAGCAGCACGCCTCCCCCACCGCACTCTTATTCATAACCTATCTTTAACACTTAAATTGCTGTTCCCTCTACTCCAGCAGTCTCAACCCCAGCACGATGCACTGGGATGCCTGTTGAAGTTGGCAGTTTGCTGGTTTCGCTGAAACGAGGTCCATCAGCATAAAAGTGACATTGGCTCTGTCCGTGAAACAACCTTAGTGGATACTGAGCCACCTCGGTTTTCAGCAGTGTGCTTTGAGTGAGGCCAGTACGCTGCATTTTAAGAGTAGGGAAAGACTTCATTCCCAAAGCTAAGGTGATCAGTCTCGTTGAGCAACGGGTTCATTGCAGGGTTCAGCTCTCTTGCCAACTCCAGAAAAGTTTACTTCCAATACATCCGTATTTCCTTCTTCAAAGCCAAACGTTACAGATAAGAAGTTATAACTTATCCATTCTCAGACTTACTCAAGGACAGTTTAAGCACGACTTATTTGCTTAAATTATAATAGGCATTTGTTCAAACTATGGTTAATTGATCTCGCTACCTATGTTTATCACACTAATCAGTTACACATTAAACACTCATAGTCAAAGTCATTCTCATCAGCCTCTCCTTGCACAAACATTCCCTGCAGATGACAAGAAACATCTAGAGTGAAATAGCAGTCAGCCCGCTCTCCGTCACAGGCGTCCCATTACTTTCCCGGCATCAGAAAGCATGTTCTTCTAAAATGAAAATCTAAGGCAGTCTTTTTTTTAATGTCTGTTAAGACTTAAAACTTTACTCTCTAAATTCTAATCTGCTTTGGTTATGTGTGCTGGGGAGGAAGACTGCTTATTAGAAAAAAGGAGTCAGGCTGATTTGAAAAACGAATTTAAAAATCAACAAACTCATTAAAACAACCCTTCACCTTATATGCAGTCCCTAATCGAGTTATGCTGCAGAGGCAGCAAATGGAAGAAGGAAAAATGCTTAAGGTTTGAGATTAGACTGGGGATGAAGTTTCCAATTTTGTGTTGCATTCATCATGCCCACTGGGAGAGTGTAACTGGAAGCTGCCTGAGTGAATGCCAATGTCTTGAGCACAGTATCTCGAGTTTTGCTCCCAGCTGGTGAATCTCTGCATTAGGAACCTTGTTCAGGCCATTTAACCATGCAGTAAGATGATACCAATTTAGAATTTTATTTTTATATATAGCTGATGGACATGGTAATGTTAGCTGCATCTTACTGTGAAATAATAGGCCAGACTATCCAGAATATCCCAGTCTAATGACCTAAGAGGAAGATGACAGTTTAGCAGTGGATATTGTCTATGATGTTGGGAAGACCTTTGACAAGGTCTTGCATGGTAGGCTGGTCTGGAAGATCAGGTCTCATGGAATCCAGGGAAACCTAGTTAGGTGGATTCAAAATAGTCTCGGAGGTAGGTAGCAGAGGGTGGTGGTTGAAGCTTGCTTCTTGGAATGGAGGCTGAGGACTTGCAGTGTACCACACAGTGGATGGTGTTCGGACCCTTGTTATTCATTATTTAAATAAACGATTTTAATGCAAATGTACTAGCCTTGATCAACAAGTTTACGAATGACACTAAGTTAGTAGGTGTTGCTGAAAGTGAGGCAAGTTATTATAGATTACTCGGATATCTTGTTCAGTTAGGGAAATGGGCTGAACAGTAGGAAATGGATTTTAATACAGATGAGTCTGAGGTGATGCATTTTGGAAAGTTAAACCGTTGTAGGACTTAGGCAATGAACGGTGGGAGACTAGGAAGTGAAATAGCACAGAGGGTCTAAGAAGTACAAGTGCATAGTTCATTTAAAGTGGCTTCACAGGTAGGATGGAGAAAATGGCATTTAGAGGGCTGGCCTTCGTTAGTCAGGGCATTGAGTACAGGAATCAGGACATTATATTGTAGTTGATGAAGGTGCACTTTGTGAACTATGTACAGTTTTGGTCACCTTGTTTTAGGAAAGATGTTAATAAACTGGAAAGAGTGCAGAAAAGATCTACAGGGATGTTGGATGACTAGAGGGCTTGTGTGACAGGGAGAGATTGGCCAGGCTACGTCTTTATTCTTTGGAATGTGGGAGACTGAGGGGCGGCTTTGTAGAAATATTTAAAGTTATGGAAGGCATGGAATAGATGGATGGTACAGCCTTTTTCCCAGAGTGGTGGAGTCCAAAGCTAGAGGGCATAGTTTAGGGTGAGTAGGGTAAAGATTTACAGGAATGTTGGATGATTAGAGGGCCTGTGTGACAGGGAGAGATTGGCCAGGCTATGTCTTTATTCTTTGGAACGTGGGAGACCAAGCGGCTGCATTAAGGAAATGTTTAAAGCTATGGGGGGCATGGATAAGCCTCTTCCCCAGGGTAGGGGTCAGAGCTTTGGGGTGAGTAGGGCAATGATTTAAAAAGGATCCAAGAGGTCAATGTTTCACACAGAGTGTGGCGAGTATATGGAACAAACTGGCAGAAGAAATGGCTGGCATGGACTGGTTGGGCCAAAGGGTCTGTGTGCATGCTGAATTGCTCTGTGACTCTATGGGTTTAGTCACCCTATTTCAAAATAAAGTGAAAATGTTTGAAACACTCAGTAGGTCGCATGACACCAGTAGGCAGAGAGAACAGAGATGAGGGTTTGGCTGGAAGACACTTTAGATCATTCGATTTCTTGCCCTTTTAGGTGAGGAAATTCAATCTTGTAAAATTCATAAGAGGACAAGATCAGGGTTGGTTCTGGTGACCCACATGCCAGAGGGTCAATGCCTAGGCTCAAATGGAAAACCAAAGGCTATGACGTTGTAGTCACTGATAGAAGTGGAAGGGATTCCATGAAAGGGAAAGTATATGAAGAGAAAGCAAATTGAAGAAGAATAAACATTTACTGAAGTTGATACAGCAAATGTTTGCTTGGTTGACAGAATTATTCAATGAGCAGACATGGTCGATTCCTTAGCAACAACATCTCCTTCACACTCATCATGAGCACAGGTGCATGGCAGGGCTGTGTGCTTAGCCCCTGCTCTAGTCGTGTTATGCTTACGAATGCGTGGCTCCGACATCATTTGACATCTGCTGACAACATCATTGCTGTTGGCCAAATAAAAGGTGGTGACGACCCAACATAATCGCAGGAGGGAGATTGGAAACCTGGTTGACTGGTTGCCCAATAATAACGTCTCATTCCTTTTCAGCAAAACCAATTGGCTGATTAACAGTCAGAGGAGGAAGAAGCTGGAGGTCCATGAGCCAATTGTTCTTAGGGGAACTGAGGAGGTGAGTGTCAGTAGGTTTAAATTCCACGGTGTTAACATATTAGAGGATCTGTCCTGGCATCAGCACGTAACTATCATCACAATGATTGCATGACAGTTTGTGTACGTTCAACATGCCTCCAAAAGGTCTGACAAAATTCTACATGATGCACAGTGGAGAGTATTCCAAATGGTTGCATGTCAACTTGGAGAAGGCTACAGGAAGTGGTAGAAGCTGCCCAGTCCATCACAGGCAAAGTCCTCCCCACCATTGAATACATGCACAGGGAGAGCTGGCACAAGAAAGCAACACCCAACATCAAAGACCTATACCATTCATGCCATACACTCCTCTTGCTACTACCATCAGACGGGCAGAACTGTAACCATCATGCTCCAGAACTGGCATGGATAAGTTCAGTTACTGTTACTCTGAACTCTTTTGACAATCCATGGACTTGCTTCCAAGGTCTCTTTACAACTCATGTTCTCAGTAGTATTTTTATCCCCGCAGTTTGCTTTTCCACTTTAGCTGTTTGTTAGTCTTTGTCTGTTAATGTATAGCTTTTTGTGTATTTTCTTTCTTGTAAATGCCAGCCAGAAAATGAATTTACTTTGATTTTTTGATACTGAAGATTAGGAGAGGTGATCTCAGTGAAATATTAAGGTTTTTGGGTAGTGTAGATGGAGGGAGGGTGTCATTGTTCCATTGTACATCATGGTGTCACAGAGTCAAAGGAGTTACACGGCACAAAAGTGGGCACTTTGGCCCAATGAACTGGTGTTGACAAAATTGCCTATCCAAGCTAATCTCATTTGCTTGCAGTTAGACCATTAGATCATAAAATATAGGAGCAGAATTAGGCCACTTGGTCCATCAAGTCTGCTCCACCATTTCATCATGACTGATCCATTTTTCCTCTCAGCCCCATTCTCCTGCCTTCTCCCCATATCCCTTCATGCCCTGACCAGTCAAGAATCTATCAACCACTGCCTTAAATATACACAAAGGCTTGGCCTCTACAGCTGCCCGTTGCAATGAATTCCACAGATTCACCACTCTCTGGCTAAGGATATTCATCCTCATTTCCTTTTTGAAAGGAGGCGCCTCTATTCTGAGGCTGTGTTCTCTAGTCTTAGACTCTCCCACCACAGGAAACATCCTCTCCACATCCACTCTATCAAGACCTTTCACTGGTTGATATGTTTCAATTAGGTCACCCCTGATTCCTCTGAATTCTAGTGAATACAAGCCCAGAGCCTTCAAACACTCTTCATATGACCAGCCATGCAATCCTGAAATCCTTTTCGTGAACCCCCTTTAAACCTCTCCAGTTTCAGAATGTCCTTTCTCAGATATAGGCCTTAAAACTGCTCACAATACTCCAAATGAGACCTCACCAGTGCTTTATAATGTCTCAACGTTTTCCTTGCTTTTATATTTTAGACCTCTCGAAATGAGAGGTCTTGTATTTTCTCTCCATTTAGAAAACAGTCTACCATTTCATTTCTTCTACCAAAGTGTATGATCATACACTTCTCGACACTGTATTCTATCTGCTACTTTTTGCCCGTTCTCCTAATCTGTCTAAGTCCTTCTGTAGCCTCTGTACTTCCTCAAAACTACCTGCCCCTCCATCTATCTTTGTATCATCGGCAAACTTTGCAACAAAGCCATCAATTTTGTCATTCAGATCATTGAGATATAACGCGAAAAGAATCAATCCCAACACAGACCCCTGCGGAACACTACCAGTCAATGGCAAGTAGCCAGAAAAGGCTCCCTTTATTCTCAGTCTTTGCCGCCTGCCAATCAACAACTGTTTTATCCATGCTATAATCTTTCCCGTAATACTACGGGCTCATAACTGCTTAAGCATCCTCACGTGCGGCACCTTGTCAAAGGCCTTCTGAAAATACAAGAACTCAACATCAACCGATTCTCCTTTGTCTATCCTGCCTGTTATTTCTTCAAAGAATTCCAACAGATTTGTCAGGGGAGATTTTCCTTTGAGGAAACCATGCTAACCTCATCCTTAATAATCAGATCGGACATCTTGCTGAGGTCTGACGAAATGGCCTATAATTTTCTTTCTTCTGCCTCTCTCCCATCTTGAAGAGTGGAGTGACATTTGCAATTTTCCAGTTTTCCAGAACATTTCAGAATCTAGATATTCTTAAAAGTTTATTACTAGTTCTTCCACAATCTTTTCAGCCACCACTTTCAGAACCTTAGGGTGTACATCACTGGTTCCAGGTGAATTATCTAAGTAATGGTAATTTCATACACTTCATGATCCCTGACAGCTGGAACTTCCACCATACTGCTAGGGTCTTCCATAGTGAAGACTGAGGCAAAATACTTATTCAGTTCATCAGCAATTTGTTTGTCCCTCACTACTACCTCTCTAACATCTTTTTCCAGTGGTCTGATATCCTCTCTCACTTTGCTTGCACGCTTTATGTATCTGATGAAACATTTAGTATCCTCTTTAATATCATTGGCCAGTTTACTTTCATATTACATCTTTACCTTCCTAATTACCTTTTTTGATGGATTTTAAAAGCTTCCCAATCCTCTTACTTTCTGTTAATTTTTGTTCTATTATGTCTTCTCTTTTTGTATTTTTTGTTGGCTTTTACATCCCTTGTTAGGCACACTTGTGTTATCTTGCCTTTAGAATATTACTTCCTCTTTGGGATGAATATATCCTGTGCCTTCTGAATTACTTCCAGAAATCTCAGCCATTGCTAATCTACCAACATCCATGCCAGTATGACGGCAAAGCAGCAATGACTGGAATTTCTGGAAGCAATTCAGAAAGATTTGGTATACTCAATCAATTATGGCCAGCTCTTCTCTCATGCCTCAGTAATTCCATTTTCACCACTGTAATACTGATACATCTGACTTTTGCTTTACCTTCTCAAATTTCAGGGTGAATTTAATCATATTATGATCACTTCTCCCCCTAAGGGTTCTTTTACCTTAAGCTCTCTAATCAATTCAGGTTTATTGCACAACACCCAATCCAGAATTGCTGATCCCCTTGTGGGCTCAACCACAATCTTCTCTAAAAATCCATCTCATAGGCATTCTAGAAATTTCCCTCTTGGGATCCAGCACCATCCTGATTTTCCCAATCTACCTTCATATTGAAGTCCCCCATGACTGTTGTAACTTTGTCCTTTTGACATGCATTTTCTATCTTCCACTGTACTTTTTAGACCATATCTTTACTACTGTTTGAGACTCTGTATACAACTCCCATCGGAGTCTTTTTACCCTTGCAGTTCCTTAACAATGATTCAGCAACTGCTGACCCTATGTCACCTCTTTCCAATGATTTGATTTCTTTTTTTATCAACAGAGCAACACCATCCCTTCTGCCTTCTTGCCTGTCCTTTCAAATCAATGTGTATCCTTGGACATTAAGTTCCAAGCTATAGTCTTCTCTCAGCCTTGATTCAGTGATAACTACAATATCATACATGCCAATCAGTATCTATGCCACAAGTTCATCTGCCTTATTCTGTATACTATGCACATTCAGCTACAACACATTCAGTCCTGTATACACCCTTTTCGATTTTGTCCGCCTTTTACATTGGATATTGGACTCCCTCGGGTTTAGGTATAAATATAGGTCATACCTTTCCCAGAAGAGATCCCAATGATCCATAAATATGAAACTCTGCCCTCGCATCAATTCCTCAGCCACACATTCACCTGCCAAATGATCCTTTTCTTACCCTCATTGGCACATGGTACAGACAGATTACTATTCCAGAATTCCTGTTTTTCAACTTTCTACTTAGCTCCCCAGAATCTCTCTTCAGGACTTCCTCACCTTGTCTACCTGTGTCGCTGGAGCCAATATGTACCAGACTTCTGGCTGCTCACCCTTGCCCTTGAGAGTGTCATGGACCCAATCTGAGACATCCCTGATCCTGGCATCAGACAGGTGCCATATCATTCAGGTGCTTCTACTGAACCTACCGAATCTTGTCTCTGTTCCTCCAACCATGGAATCTCCTATCAACACTGTAGACCTCTTTACCACTCTGCTCTTCTGAGCCACAGCACCAGACTCAGTGCCAGAGACCTGTTCACTGTGGCTCCCCGCAGTAGGTTATCCCCCTCAACAGAATCTTAAGTTGTATACTAATTATTGAAGGGAATGGCCACAGATGTACTCTGCACTGGCTGTCATTTCTCCTCCTTCTCCTGCCAGTTACCCACTTACCAGTCTCCTGAAATCTAGGGGTGACTACCTCCCTGTAGCTCCTCCCTATCACCTCCTCATTATCCCATATGAGTTGAAGGTTATCGAGCTGCAGCTGCAGTTCCTTAATACGTAATCTCAGGAGTTGCAGCTGGGCGCACCTGGTGCAGACGTGTTATCTGGGAGGCTGGAGGTCTCCCGGAATTCCCACCTCCCACACACAGTGCAAAACACTTCCCCTGGAGCCGTTCTCATTAAACTACCATGCCCTAACGGACGAGGAATGAAGAAATAAGAACAGAAGGAGAGAAACTTACCAAATACTTTACCTCGCTCAAACCTGATCTTGCCCAAGCCTCATAAATTGAAGCCGCTCTAAGTACTTGGCACACTTAAAAGACTGGCCGCTCCACTTGCACTTGAGTTATTTTTATTGCCCCTTTCTAATGAATCACTCTTCTTGAATTGTCCTCACGTTGTAATTGGTCACATCTCTATAGCTTCCTCTGGCAACTCCTGACACACAACCCCAGCCTCTGTGTGAAAAAACTGCCCCTCAGTAGCCCTTTAAATCTTTCCCCTTTCACCTTAGCTCTATGCCCTCTAGTTTTCGAGTTCTCAGAATAAGGGGCATACGAAATTTCGGAGGAGACGTGTATTCTGTCAGTAGGCTGGAGAGCTTTGGAATTGCACAGCCTATGGTTCTTCAGTCATTGGACAGGGTGAAGACTGAAATTAATGGAATTGTGAGCTCTAAGAGAAGCAAGGTAAATGGGAAGCAGATTGGTCACTGGATGAATTGAGGATGATATCGATCATGATCCTATTGAATATTACAGCAGGGCTGAAAGCTAATTTCTTTTCATTGCATCAGGTGAATTGGTGCACCCACATGACCACTAGGTGGTTCCCTACTCCGAGAAGTGACATTTTCCAGCTTTCCGTACAAAATGGATTGAGCCGAAATTGTGTTCCTCTGACCTGTGTCAGCTCTTTACCAACCAGTATCAGCGATGAATCAGCCCAGGAAACCAAATGAAACAGATGGACCAGCAGGTAACAATATCACAACATTACCTCATATAATCTGACTCTTGCAAAACAATGAGTCAGGATCTCTTTAGCACTTCTGTTCTGTTCTTTCAACATTCAGTGTTCCTGCTACCTCCACACGGGTGGGGGGGGGGGGGGGGGGAAGGGAAAACAGTACTTTCCATCTGGTTTTGCTTAAGTGGAAGGTCAGTAAAGTAAAAAAGTGGAAGGAACTCAGAAAAGAAAACATTCTGACCGAACATCTGGAATGGCAGCTTCCAACTGCAGTGGCTGTGGCTCACACAATGGTTTATGTTCTCTGGGGTTTTGCCCTTCAAAGTCACCCATTTTGGTAGAGTGATGCAGTTAGTCGAGCTACAGCCTCTTACTTCAACGAGCTGGCTTCACTCCTCATCTTTGGTGCTGACTGTGTGGGGTTGGCACGTTCTCCCGCTGGGCGCGTGGGTTTCAGAATCAGTATCACTGACGTGCGTCGTGAAATTTGCTGTTCTCCAGCAGCTGTACGGTGCGATTCAAAACTTGAGAGCAAAAGTAGTGAGGTAATGTTCAAGACATTCAGAAATCTGATGGTGGAGGGGTAGACGTTGTTCCTAAAATGTTGAGTGTGCGTCTTCAGCCTCCTGTACAGCCTCCTCAATGGTAGCAAAGAGAAGCCAGCACATCCTCGGTGATAGGATTGCTAATATCACCTTTCTGAGGCATTGTCTTTTGAAGATATCCTCAAAGCTGGGGAGTCTTGTCCTCCAGGAACTTCGGCTTCTTCCCACATCTCTAAGTTTGGATGCTGAATTAGCCTCTGTAAATCACCTGTAATGTATAAAACGAGGGTCAGAATTTTGGAGAAGTTGATGTGAACCTGGGGAGAATGAAATGGGATGAATGTGAGCAGATGTTAGAAGGTCAGCACAACCCTGATGGGCTGAAGGGTCTGAAGCTATATATATATAGAGGGTGCATAAGACTTTTGCACAGTATTGTATTTGTCAATGTGGAGTGGACAGTCAGTTTGTAAATCTCATAGGAGCAAAGGCTGTTGGGCAAGGTGAGGGTGAAGTGACATGGGAGGGGTGTGGGATAGATAGCAGAGAACGAGTGCCAAGAAAGGGGATTGGTGCAGGTGCAAACAGCCCCCAGCCCTGAGACACCAGGCAAGGTAATTTGATTCCAAGCAATTGGTTTATGATCATTACGGAATGTCTCTCTAGTGCTTCCTGCTCCCTTCCCTCTCCCTTCCCCTTTTCCCCAACCATACCTTTTCCTGCTCCCTTCTCACTCTTAATCCACAAACAAGAGCCATATGAGAGTCAGGGTTATCTTCACTCATATCTGTCATGATATTTGGGTTTTTTTGCAGCAGCAGTACAATGTAATACATGAAATTATTACAGTACTGTGCAAAAAGTCTTAGGCACCCCAACTATATAGGTATATGTGCTTAAGACTTTTTCACAGAACTGTATGGAACATCATATTTTTTCTGTGCTGAATCATCAGCAGTTGAGATAAGCAGCAGATCTGACCTATTTGAAGAATTGTAAAATGATAATTGACAGAAATCTATGCCAAATTATCTGATTATTTTTATCAAATGCGTGAACTGCTGCTGAACCAAGCCTTTCGGTTTATCAGTCTGGCCCATCTCCACTTGTGCATATTTAACTGATGATGCAGTAAGGAGAACTACGGCACTACTAATGAACCATAAACTCAGAAACACAGAAATGTAGATGAGAGAAAACAAAATCCGTTTAAGTTACTTTTAATGGCAGCACAGTAGTGTAGCGGTTAGCATTACAGCGCCAGTGACCTGTGTTCAATTCCTTCACTGTGTGTAAGAAGTTTGTACGTTCTCCCAGTGACTACGTGGGCTTCCTCCGGGTGCTCTGGTCTCCTCGCTCGTTCTGAAGACATACAGGTTAGTAGGTTAACTAGTCACATGGATGCAATTGGATGGTGCAGATTCGTTGAACCAGAAGGGTCTGTTATCTCTAAGAAAAATAATAAATAATAAACCATTAGGCCAGCTGGTGGCGTAGTGGCATCAGCGCCGGACTTTGGAGCGAAAGCTCCCGAGTTCGAATCCAGCTGGCTCCCTTGCACGCTTTCCATCCGTGCTGTGTTGAGCGTCAAGCTAGCAACTCGGCCTTGTAGAAGTAAGGAAACCTACTAAAACAAAACGCTGTTGTGATGGTGTCCCGATGACTCCACTCGCAGTTAAGGACTTTCTTCTTCTTAAGCCATTTGTGGTATGATTTATTGCAAATGCAATTATTGACTAATCATGACAATCATCAATTAGACTGCAACAGACTTAGAAAGCCCCAGAGCTGTGAGAAAGAACAACTAGATTTGTATTTGTTATGCATTTTCACAAGCACGACAGCAGCACTGAGGGTGTACCTACACCTCAGCGACTGCAGCGGTTCAAGAAGGCAGTTCATCACCACCTTCTCAAGGGCAACTGGAGATGGACAATAACTGAGGGGCTTAGCTGCCGGTGCCTTCATCCCGTAAACGAGTAAATAAAAAAAAAAAAGCCCAGGATGTCTAAAGGAGCCTTGCAGCCTAAAAAGTATCCTTGCATTGCTGTGGCTTTGAAGGCATGATGGCATTTTTGCATATGCGATTTCTGCATCATAACAGCTGTGTTCTCCACAGCAACCTCCCACAAACACTGATTTGAGAGCGACGTGATGAAATTGTTTCATGGAGTTGAAAACTGGGCAGGATGCCAGGGATGACATCTCTTGAACTAGTGAAGTGAGCAGCTCAGGCACCAAAGGCAATGTTGTCTTACTTTAGAGTGGCATTGGATTGGCAGCCTGGTTTGATCCATAGAGGCCTTTACCCTCTCTAGATTGTTATACATTTCATGTGCCATATCTCAAATGCAGTATCACTGAAAAAATGTTTTCTGAAGTAAATCCTCATAACTTGAATTAGTTAATGCTTTGATTAATGGCATAGATTGGATAGATAGAGTCCTTTTCCCAGGGTGGCTATGTCAAATGATAGAGGACATTGCTTTAAGATGAGACTGGTGAAATGTAAATGAGGTGTGCAAAGCCAGTTATTTACACACAGCCAGGGCAGGTAGTGGAAGTAGATACAACAGTAACTTTGAAGAAGTTTTTAGTCAGGCAGTTGAACAGACAATGGGGATGTATGTATGTAGATAAGATTAATTTAAAATGGTGTCATGTTTGGCACAGACACTAGGCCAAAGGCTGTGCTGTAATGTTCTTATAAGCACATTAATTAATGAATAAGTTAATTAATTAAATGCTTCTACTAACTGTACAGGATGATCGCTGCACAAATTAACAACTTTTTTTTTGCTGAAATACCCTTTGCACAGATCAGTTGTGAATTCAACTTCCCTTTAAGTCCTCTGGATCCACAAGTCTTAAGAAAGTGAAATCACATGTCACCGTTTGCCTGCACTGTGCTCAGTCTGGGGGAAAAATTACAGCACCACAAATTACCACAAAGAAATACTATAAAGCTGCAGGCAGATTCTTTTTCCATAAAGTCCTTCCTGTGCACAACAGGAGTGTACGGTGGAAGTGTCGGCAGAATTGATGTTTTTGCAGAACTGTGTGGGATGGACTGAACTCCATCTTTATAGTTCCTCAAATGCACTTCTGTTGCCTGAAGCCAATAGAAGGCATTTTTGCTTGAGATATCATTTAAAGGACAGGGCATCTAACTATTCAGCCTGTTTCAGTTCCTGCATTTGAGTCTGCCTAAATGACCTGCTGGCTCACAAGGGGAGGGCCCATAGCCCACAGTCTTCAGAACAAGAACACTACTGGCTGGGTCAAGCTATCAAGTTACAAATCATGACTGCAAATCCACTTTCACTGGGATGGTCATGTGCTTTGTTGGGTGGAATGGGGTGGGGTTGGGATGTCTCTGTTTTGACGGCAGAAGTGGAACATTTAGCAGGAGTTAAGATAGATTTCTCTGTTGACTAAACATTATTGACAAGAAAGGGAAGATTTCCTAGGAAGATAATATTTTAAATTCCAAATGTGGGCAAATAAAGCTACCAGTCAAATATGTGACAATGGGCATCATTGCCCCCAGACCAGGGTCAGCAAAATTCACTCAATTATAAAAGGCTCATGGAAGGACAAGAGGGATGTTCCATTTCACTGAAGATAGCGTGCCACGTACCTACAACTATCCTGCGTAACTACTGTATACATTTTCAGAGAAGAAATGTGAAGGTTGGGCTGGACAGTAAATGCATTGTGAAGCTGCTAAATTCATAGATGGTACCGCTCCAGATCCTCCACCACCACACGTGCTAAGGGTGTGGCTAACATAAACAATTCAGTAATTAGAGAGAAGAAAAAAAGCCACGTCTTTCTCTAATTGTCTCATCCTCTCAGGTATTACACCTGCTCTGTTTGCAAAGAGAGGATTCGCGAGTTAAATGAAGGGTGACCTGCACAAATTATGAAATTGATTGGCTGATGTTGCAGCTCTTGAAGGAGATAAACTAGTGACCGGGCAATGTTAATAAGCTGATGTTTGTAGCTGTCATGATTGATTGCTTTGTGAGAGACAAAGAGACTTGTATCCTAATCTGTCGCCAGCTCTTCAAACTCATTACAAGCTCAGTGGCTGTTACCAAGCCCCAATCATTAAAATTGTTCTTAAGTAAATTGTTTTCATTTCTCATGAAGGTAATCACTTGAAAGCCAATTGGAATGAGAAAAACAGCAAACCAAAGTTTTATTTATCTTGAAGAAAATCAGAAACTTGTGGTGATTAAAAATCAGGAGATAGAAGGGCTATCTGGTATACAGTATATCTTTCATTCAAATGATAATAGAATTTCAACCAAGGCAGTGGGGAAGCGGATCCAAGGGTTTTTGAGAGAAAAGAGGAAGAGGAAATGTCTGCTTAGAGTTATGGAGTCGTAGAATAATGCAGCAGGGAACAGGACCTTAAGCCCAACTCATCCTGCCAACCATAGTGTCCACCAAACTAGCCCTGTTTGCTTGTGATTGCTCACATTCCTCTAAACCTCACTCCTGTATTCAGGTACTTATCCAAATGTGATTTCATTGTTATTATTGTATCAGCTTCAGCCATCTCCTCTGGCAGTTCATTCCATGTATATAGCACTGCACATATGTGAAGAAGTTGCTCATTGGGTCCCTTTTAAATCTTTCATCTCTTAACTTAAACCTATACCCCCTAGTGTTTAAGTTCTCCTTCCCTGTTGAAAAGACTATGTGTGTTCATTCTATTTATGTCCCTCAGGATTTCCTACACCACCATATGGTCACCCCTCAATCTCTTCTTTTCCAAGGCTGCCTAACCTTTCTCTGTAACTCAGTCCCTCTGGTCTGACCAGTGTTCTCGTAAATCAGTTCCGTACTCTTTCCAGTTTAATGATATCAGTCTTTCCTATTACAGGGTGAACAAAACTGCACACAGCACTCCAAGTACAGCCTCACCCACTTCCTGTAGAACTGCAGTTTAGAGTCTCAAATCCTATGCTCATTGCTTCTCCTCTGATGAAGACCAGTGTGCCAAACACCTTCACTACCCTGACTACCTGTGAACTACGTACTTGTACTGCTACCTCCCTCAGAGACAACCAGTAACTGTATAATACTTTGGTCCAATCTGGCACAAGGTCAATACTGGTGCTTGTAACGCCTTGTGGGTTCCAAACCATTCTCAAGTTGAAGGTCTCAAATGAATTTAATGGTCGAGTTTCAGGGAATAAATAACTTGGTGTATTGATAGATGAAAGTCAGCTGCCTTTTCTAGAGAGCTAATTGTCATGTTCAGCTTGGTTAAGCTGGGAGCTGGAGTATGGTTCATAGTTCAAAGTTCCATGTACATTTATTATCGAAGTATGTATACATTCTATGATTTGTCTCCTTACAGGCAGCCACAAAACATGAAATCTGAAAGAACCCATTTAGAAAAAATCCAACAAACACCCAATGTGCAGAGAGAGAAAAAAAAAACAAATCCTGCAAACGATAAAAGCAAGCAACAGCATTCAGAATGAAATTGAGTCCATAGATACGAAGCTCAGTGCAGCTGGAGCAGGCCCACAGCCTCAGCCTGAATGCGATGAAGAGCAGACCAAACGTCGTGGAACAGCGATCAGAAGTGGCCTAACCCTCTCTTCTGGTCCCAACATACTTCCTTTCCAGTCGATTAGGCTTGACGTTTAAATCATCCAAACATTGAGGCATTCCTCGCATGCGGACTTGGGCCCGGTCACATCGATATGCTCTGGGCCTGGACCCTGCTGCCACGCTTCAGCCCATGCCTGACCTTTCCAAATCAGCCCAGTGCTTAGATCGATCAAACCTCGCTCTCAGTTTGGGTGGACTGGCCTCAAATCTCCTCCACTCAGACTTTCCTCAGCTTCACTCTCTGTCTTGAGTGTGCTTCTCCTTGAACATGCCTTCAACTTCTCTGACTTTGCATTGCATGCCTTGACCCTCAAATCAGCCTTGCCTTTGCTCACCTCTTCATTGTTTGTGGTGATCATTTAGCATAATTTTCCACAGAAAAAGTATTATTAATAAAGTATTTAGTTGTTATTCTTGCTTTATGAACTGCCAATAAGCTGTCATTACCCGACCCTGCACCATCTTAAACTGAAAGTACGGTTGGTATTGTTGGGGCATGGGGAATGGTAGCGAGGTGGGGGAGAAGATTCTGACAGCAATAATCAAGTGGTCCAGAGGACCATGTAGCTCTGTTTTCTGCACAATGCAAATATTTCCTTCGTCAGCAGTCAGCAATGGCCACTTTAAGGTCTGGTGAAGTAGGTCAAGTGCTCGCTTGCCTAGTTCCTGATTCTTCTTCCTGTGTCCTTACGAGGTCATAAACTTCAAGGACATTTAGATAGGTTGCTCCATTGCATTTAAAATTTAATGCAAAGATTTATGGAGTGTTACATTTAAGAAGGAAAATTAAGAAGAAGCACAACTCTAAAGAGGTAAAATAGACAAGTCAAGTCACTTTTATTGTCATTTCGACCGTAACTGCTGGTAGAGTACAGAATGAAAATGAGACAACGTTTTTTCAGGACCATGGTGTTACATGACAAAGTACAAAAACTAGACTGAACTATGTAAAAAACAACACAGGATGACGAGTCAGCTTACAGAGAGGAGGTGTAGCGGCTAACGGACTGGTGCAGAGCCAACAACCTGTCTCTGAATGTGAACAAAACAAAAAACTTGGTTGTTGGCTTCAGGAGGGCACGGAGGTGGTGAGTATGGGGCATCCTGTCAGAGGAAGTGGTAGAGGTGGGTACAATAATGATGCTTAAAACCATGTTCTGTGTGACTTTGACTACGGAATGATTGTTGGTGCCAGATGGGGTGGTTTGAGTATCTCAGGAACTGCTGATCTCCTGGGATTTTCATGCATAACAGTCATCATCCAGTCAGTGGCTGTCCTGTGGGTAAAAATATCTTATTTATGAGAAAGGTCAGATACGAATGGCCATACTGGCTGAAGCTGACAGGAAAATGACAGTCACTCAAACAACCACGTTGTACAACAGTGCTATGCGGAAGAGCAACTCTAATGCCCACCACATTGAACCTTGAAGTGGATAGGCAGCAGAAGACCACAAACATGCGCTCAGTGTCCATCTTATTAGATACAGGAGTTATCTAATAAAGAGGCTATTGAGTGTAGATCAGGCATTCATTGAGCCTGATACTTTTAATGTAAAAATCCCATGCTCACATACTCTGTAAAGAAGATTTGAAAATATGGCAGGAAATTTGGTAAGTCCTGTTATGCTTTGTTTGCCTAATTTGAGCCCAGTTTATGAAAGCTTTCCAGGTGGGCCATTGCATCCCAATTGAATCAGAAAACGTCAGGCTTTCTGGAAGAAGGACTTGCAGCAAGATACTAATATCAGTTGTCCTGAATAAAACATGTGAGAAAATGGCGTTTCAAATAAAATCAAATTTTACTCCGGATAAACCATTTCAAAATGAGATTTCAGTTTGTACAAAATTATCTGACCTTTTCCTTACTTTCCCAAGCTTGAACAGCAGCTGGATCCTGCAGAGTTTACTTTCAAAGGGCCTGTGGGCTGCAAGCATCTCTTGTAAAGGACTGATGACATTTGAAGTATGCTTGTTATTTTTAAATTTACCAGCTTCTGTCAGTGAAATGCTGGTGTGGGTTTGATTTAGGAACAGACTGACACAAAATAGAGGCAACACTGCAGACCTCAAGCTGGTAGCTTTTAAGCAATTTATGTGTCCCTGTTCTAGCTCCCTGTGTACAAACCACAAAAAGTGAATGTTATAACAATTAATGTTCATCCAAAAACTGCTTTTACTATTCAGGTCAATGGAATTGATTATATGGGAGATGACTATGACTGGAGACTAGAGCACTTGTTTAAGAATAGGCTCCCATAGATGAATTTCTTCCCCTGTCTAACACGATCATCAATTCCACAGCCTCATCTCAAAACTTCTTTAGATTTCATACATTTTCCTAAG
The DNA here is from genome assembly GCF_048418815.1 of Hemitrygon akajei. Lineage (NCBI taxonomy): Eukaryota > Metazoa > Chordata > Chondrichthyes > Myliobatiformes > Dasyatidae > Hemitrygon > Hemitrygon akajei. The sequence goes on from NC_133139.1 coordinate 35,905,546, forward strand.
TGTGCCATTGGAACAAGTTTCAATTTGCTGAAAGGCCATCAGCTTGAAGTGTTAGCTTTTTTGAAAAAATCATTTTTGCGATTTGTGTCACTGATAAAAGGCTCTTATTCATCTATGATGACCGTTAGGCAGATAAAAATGAACTATCTTCTTCAAACGGATGCTGTCCTGTTGATGAAAGCATTCCTATTTTGTGGTTGACATGAGTTCCAGGAATTAGATCCAGTGATGATGAAGGACATAGGATATATTTCTAAGACAGGATGATGTCTGATGTGAAAGGAGAAATGTAGATAATGGTCACCTTGCCCTTCTTGGTAGTAGAGGTTGTGGGTAACACCAGTGTGTTTGAGATGCAGACACTTTGGAAGGATAAAGGTGCCCATAAGATGGTTTGCTTTGCCCTAGATGTGGTCAAACTTCCAGGTAATGAGGAGTATGCTGTTCTGTCCTGATATTTGCCTTGTTATTGATGAATAGCCTTACATGTGTTCCGTGAGGGTTCATAATCTCTGATCATATTTTTGTAGCCACAATAGTTCTGTGGAAGATCTAGCTGAATTTCTGGTCAGTGATCACCACCAAGATACCAATGGTAGGAATCGGAGCAAATGCCAGGAGTAGTTAGTTAGACTCTGTTTTTCTGGGGATGGTTATTGCCTTTTTATTTTATGGCTCAATCATTATGTACTACTTCCTGCAACATGCATGTATGTTGTCCAGATGCTGAGGCATAGCATTTTTCATTTACTGATGGTTTACAAATGGAAATGAATACTGTCTCCAGAATTGTCCATTTTCTCACATATCTAGCATTGTAATACGTTGTTTGTGTTTCTCTCACTAGTCTGCTAGAATATCTTTAATCTGAGCATCCTTTCCATCCACTGCTTGGAATCTCTGCTGACCAAGATCTTCAGTGAAATCCATTGTGTTTGTGACCATGATAAGTTATTTTTCTTGTATGCTTTGACCCCTCTATGGCATTTTCTTGGCCTGTCTCTTTCTAGAGTCACTTGTCCATGATTTAGTTTCACTTCCACAGCAACCAGCCTGCCCTCCCTCTTACCTTCTAAAGAAGCATCCAACCCTTTGTTACATTTCAAAGATTTCCGATTACCTCACATGTCAGTCCATACTGGTATCATGAATATTGTTCCACTTCTCTCTGCTGCTAACTCAACCTCACTGTCACAATTCCACAGTCCTACCTGATACCCGTGTTTAGACCAGCCCCAATGGAATGCTGCAGCTACATCTACAGGACACCAAGTGTTTCAAAACCTCAGTGTCCTGCATAATCCTCGGTTCCAACTTAAACATACAGCTTGTCTATTGTCAATTATTCTCTTACTGATGCAATTTTTACCCTAACCTCACATTCACTGCCACTGAGACAAGTTAATGACAAAGCAATGAGGCTAAGTAAGGCTCTGATGCTGTACTTAGGTTTTCTGATAGCAGCGCTGTCATTGGCCGAATCAAAGGTGGTGATGAATCAGCGTATAGGAGTGAGACTGAATATCTAGCCAAGTGGTCTCTCTCTCTCTCTCACTCAATGTTGGCAAGACCAATGAGCTGATTATTGATCACAGGAGGAGGAAACAGAAGGTCCATCAGAGGTGAAGTGGAGCATCAACTTTAAATTCTTTGGTTTTATCATCTTAATAAGCTGGTAAGGAAGGCGGGCTCTGTCGTGGGCAAAGTACTGGAGAGTTTAACATCGGTAGCTGAGCGAAGGGCGCTGAGTAGGCTACGGTCAATTATGGATAACTCTGAACATCCTCTACATAGCACCATCCAGAGACAGAGAAGCAGTTTCAGCGACAGGTTACTATCGATGCGATGCTCCTCAGACAGGATGAAGAGGTCAATACTCCCCAATGCCATTAGGCTTTACAATTCTACCGCCAGGACTTAAGAACTTTTTAAAAGCTATTATTAATACTTTTGAGATAGTGATTTAGATGCATATCATATTTTTTTTATTGAGTTAAGTATTGTATGTAATTAGTTTTGCTACAACAAGTGTATGGGACATTGGAAAAAAGATTCAGTACCTGGTCTGAATCCCAGACAGAATCCGAACCCAGTACCCATTCTGAATCCCACACCGGATCTTAACCCAGTACTCGGTCGGAATCCCACACCGGATCTCAACCCAGTACCCGGTCTGAATCCGACAGCAGATCTGAACCCAGTACCCGGTCGGAATCCCACACAGGATCCGAGCCCAAACAACAAAACATTGGTTGTTTGTCCATCTTTGTTAAGGGTGGTTTTTCATTGATTCTATTGTGCTTAATTGTAATTACTGTGAATGCCTGCAAGAAAATGAATGTTGGGGTTGTATATGGTGTCACATATATATACCTACTGTAGATAATAAACTTATTTTGAATTTGTTCCCTCCAGACTCACTCCTCTGTCATCTGAGTTCATCGAAATATAACAGACTGTACTGGTCCTTATCATAGCCCTGACCATACATCAGCTCCAGTCTGTTCAGTTCCACTGGCTTCATGTCTGCTGGTGATACTGTGTTTAACCTCCTTACTGCTGTTGCTAAACTCTCTCCGAGTCCTCCACTCAAACCCTCCAGCTCCAAAACCTCACCTTTCCTTATTTCCTTACAATACAGAAGGAGGCCACTTCAGTCAATACCAGTTTACAGAGCGATTGCCTCACTACTTTTCCCTGTAACCTCATGCCCCTCCACCATATCATCAACTTCCCCAAGATTCTACTACTCATTTCTACCGAAGGCAATTCACAGTGACCAATTAAACTACTTCATGTCTTTGAGATGGTGGAGAGAACTGGAGCACTCAAGGGAAACCCATGCAATAATAGCACAGCATGCAAACTCCACATAGAGAGCAGCAAAAGTCAGGATGGAATTTATATTGCAGGAGACACAGTTCCTTCCTATTGTTTTACCCTCCCGAGGAGGTCTGCCTTCTTACACTACAGTATGACTGTAAGAATCATTGTCCCTACATTTGGAATCACTGTTTTATTCCTTCTGCATCACTACACGTCTCTCTGCCTTTTAATCAAAACCCATACAACATATAGCATAATTCTTCCATTGCTGCTGGTGATCCTGTTTTCTGTGAAGGGCCTGAGAATACTTTCCATGTTGTGGGACTAGATAAATGCATGTTGTGTTAGTCATGGTCATGGAGTAGTACAGCATGGAAATTGGACCTTCTGCCCAACTTGTTCATGCCAACCAAGATTCCCATCTAAGCTAATCTCATTGCTCTAAACCTTTCCTAACCTGGTGTCAGTCTAAGGTTCTTCAAAATGTTGTTAATGTACCTGCTTCAACCACTTTCTTTGGCAGCTCACACCATATACTGATCATTCCCCTATACCCTAAACCTATGTCCTCTGGTTCTTAACTTCCCAACCCTGGGAAAAAGGGTATTGTACTTCAAGGAAGTATTAAACATAACCGTATAACCATATAACAATTACAGCATGGAAACAGGCCATCTCGGCCCTTCTAGTCCATGCCGAATGCTTACTCTCACCTAGTCCCACTGACCTGCACTCAGCCCATAACCCTCTATTCCTTTCCTGTCCATATACCTGTCCAATCTTACTTTAAATGACAATATCGAACCTGCCTCTACCACTTCTACTGGAAGCTCGTTCCACACAGCTACCATTCTCTGAGTAAAGAAATTCCCCCTCATGTTACCCCTAAACTTTTGCCCCCTAACTCTCAACTCATGTCCTCTTATTTGAATTTCCCATACTCTCAATGGAAAAAGCCTATCCACGTCAACTCTATCTATCCCCTCATAATTTTAAATACCTCTATCAAGTCCCCCCTCAACCTTCTACGCTCCAAAGAATAAAGACCTAACTTGTTCAACCTTTCTCTGTAACTTAGGTGCTGAAACCCAGGTAACATTCTAGTAAATGTTCTCTGTACTCTCTCTATTTTGTTGACATCTTTCCGATAATTCTGTGACCAGAACTGTACATAATACTCCAAATTTGGCCTTGCCAATGCCTTGTACAATTTTAACATTACATCCCAACTCCTATACTCAATGCTCTGATTTATAAAGGCCAACATACCAAAAGCTTTCTTCACCACCCTATCCACATGAGATTCCACCTTCAGGGAACTATGCACCATTATTCCTAGATCACTCTGTTCTACTGCATTCTTCATTGCCCTACCATTTACCATGTATGTCCTATTTGGATTATTCCTGCCAAAATGTAGCACCTCACACTTATCAGCATTAAACTCCATCTGCCATCTTTCAGCCTACTCTTCTAACTAGCCTAAATCTCTCTGCAAGCTTTGAAAACCTACTTCATTATCCACAATGCCACCTATCTGCATACTTACTAATCCAATTTACCACCCCAACATCCAGATCATTAATGTATATGACAAACAACATTGGACCCAGTACAGATCCCTGAGGCACACCACTAGTCACCGGCCTCCAACCTGACAAACAGTTATCCACCACTACTCTCTGGCATCTCCCATCCAGCCACTGTTGAATCCATTTTAATTTGAATCCAGGACAGCTGCTGACCACAGTTTAATGATCCCTGTTTGAAAGCAGGCATCAGAATCAGTGTTCACTCCAAATCCTCTTCCAGTTCTAATGCCTTAAATGGACAATGGCACTCTTGGTGAGATATGCCACTCTGGACAGCTGGCATATTTGAAACCAGATCCCAGCTGGGTCCAGCATCTAATGGTGTCTTGCTTCAGTCTTTGATGTTGTCCTGTGGACAGCAGTCGTCTGAAAAAGCCACAGTCTGGCAAATGGTTATATTCTTGTTTTGAATGGCTTACCTAAGGCACAAGTTGTGAATGAGATGAACAAGCTGTAGAAATGTGATGTCTATGAAGGTTGTCAGTCAGCCAGGCCATTGTATATCAAGCAGTAGTAAATCAAGGCAACTGGACTCGCTTTGTTGTTTACGAGACATTTCACCACTTATCTGAAAGGTTTCTTCAGCTACTTACAATACAGTCCTAATATCTCTATCCCGGCATCTCCACAACATTTCACACTTCCATTCATGCAAAGATAAGACCAATGACCCTCTCATTCCCGCTATGATTCTTAATGACTCTCATGTGATTGCCATACCTTTAAACAACTCACAGAGTTTATAAGCCAGGAAACTACCCACCATGGATCAGAACTGAAGAAACCTCTCGGATGAGTGAAAAATGTATTCTAGACATCACTGCAAGTTCAGTTGCTTTAATTTACTACTGCTTGATGTAATATTAACATTTTATGAATAGTAGTATTTTGAAACAGAGAGAATCATTGTTTCTGAGGTGAAGCAGCTTAGCCACTTGAACAGTAGTCTGGAACATTTTACATCCAGCTGCCTTGTTGCTTCCTCAATCCCAGACATCTCTACTCAACGGGGGCAAAAGAGTGAGCAGTGCAGCATTCCCTAATGGCCTGGAGAGTGAGGTTGCGTCATTGCTTTTCAGACCTATGCTAAGGAAGGCGTGGTCCCAACAATATGCCCCATCCATAGCCTGGAGATTCTCACCTGCTTCAAAGGAGCACCAATCTTGCTGGTGATCAAGAAGAGCACGAGAAGCTTCTTAACGACTGTTTCGTGGTGGCAGACACATCTATTGTGATGAAGTGCTTTGTGAGGTTGTTCATGGTTAGCATTAACTCCTGCTGCTGCAGTTTGCTTACCATCAAAACAGGTCGACAGTGGACACAGTCTCATTGGCTCTCCACTCAGCTGTGGAGCACCTGGAGAATAACAATACATACACCAGGCTGCTGTTTATTAATTACAACATCTCACCATCTCCTCAGTACTAATCAGCAAGCATTAGAACCTGGGCCTCTATATCTTTGGTTTCAAATGGATTGTTGATTTTCTCATTGGAAAGTACAGATTGATAATAGCATTTCTTGACAATCTCCACAGGAGCACCTCAAAGATATGTGCTTAGCCCACTGCTTTATTCTCTCCACACCCATAACTGTAGCTAGGCACAGCTCAAGCACCATCTATAAATTTACTGATAAGACTATTGTGGTTGGCAGAATCTCAGAAGGCAGCGAGGAGGCATACAAGAATGAGATGGATTAGCTGGTTGAGTGGTGTCGCAACCTTGCATTCAACATTAATAAAGCCAAGGAATTGATTGTGGACTTCAGGAAGCAGAAGTCAGAAGAACACCTCAGTCCTCACTCAGCGATCGGCAATGGAAATCGTGAGCAGCTTCATGTTCCTGGGTATCAACATCTCAAAGGTTCTACTTGGAGTTCAACATATTGATGCAAGCATGAAGAAGTCATTCTACCTGAAGAAGGCTTTACCTAATTTGGAATTTGAGGAGATTTCAGACATTACCAAAGATTCTTGCATATTCCTACTGAGCATTCTGACAGCTTCCATCAACCATCTGCATTGGAAGAAATTGCAGGGGGATGTAGAATCAGTCAACTTCATCACATGCAGAACCACACCCACCATCGAGGACATCTTCAAAAGGTGATGCTTCAAAAAGGTGGCATCCATCATTATCTAACTATATTAAGGACCCTCACCACTTAGGACATCCTCTCCTCATTACTGCTATCAGGAAGGTGGTACTGGAGCCTGAAGGCCCACACTCAATAGACAATAGGTGCAGGAGTAGGCAATTCGGCCCTTTGAGCCAGCACTACCATTCAATGTGATCATGACTGATCATCCACAATCAGTACCCTTTTCCTGCCTTCTCCCCATATCCCTTGACTCTGCTATCTTTAAGAGCTCTATCTAACTCTTTCTTGAAAGCATCCAGAGAATAGGCCTCCACTGCCTTCTGAGGCAGAGCATTCCTGCGGTGAACTACATATACCTGTCTGGACACGCCCCCGATGACTGCTCCTGTGGCTCCTCCCACAGACCCCTGTATAAAGGTGATGGAGGTCTGAGCCCGGCCTCTCTGTCTCCAGGATGTAGTATAGTGGTCACTCACTGCTTGTTCCTTCTTCCAGTCAATAAAAGCCGATATCTTGCCTTTACGTCTCAGAGTGAGTTATTGATGGTGCATCAATTCCATAGATCCACAACTCTCTGGGTGAAAAAACTTTTCCTGAATTCCGTTCTAAATGGCCTACCACTTATTCTTAAACACTCAATATTTTAGGAATAGCTTCTTCCTCTCCACCATCAGATTTTTGAATGGGCCATGAACCCAAGAACACAACCTCACTATTTCTTTATTAAACTATTTATTTGTTGTAACTTATGGTAATTATTACATCTTACACTGTACTGCCACCTCAAAATGGCAAATTTCATAGCATACATTGGTGATAATAAACTTTATAGCAATTCTGATTCTGAATTTACTGTCAGGCCCCTTGTGAGATAACTCCCAGGAAACTCCACAAGTTATCCACCACGACTACCATTTTCTGTGTACTCTGATGGTTTTAGAATCATGACTTGGTCCCTCTGTATAACCCCTTTCCCCCTTTTTTCACTCACAACTCTTCCCCCTCTATATGAAGGAGTGAGTGTTGTGGCAATCACATTGATGGTCAGTACTAAACCATCATGGCAGAATATTGCAGAACTCTAACTTGCACAAAATTCCCACTTAGCCTGATCCTTACATTTTGATTTATTCCCTTCAAATCAAAGAAACGCTTTGCTCCAACTGTCACAAAAGGCACGTTTTCCTGGTGGCCACCCATTTTAATTTTACTTCCCATTCCCATTCTGACAAGTCAGCCCATGGCGTCCTCTACTGCTACAATGGGACCACTCTCAGGCTGGAGGAGATATTCTATCTGGTTAACCTACAAACTGATGGCATGAACATCCCCCTCCTGCTGCTCTCTTTTACCATTCCTTTTTCTGGCTCTCCTCTTACCCCTTCCCTTCCCCTCACCTGCCTATCCCTCTGATGCCATTACTCCTTCCCTGTCACCCATGGTCCACTGTTCTCTCCTATCATATTCCTTCCCCTTCAGCCCTTTATCGCTTCCACCTATCACTTCCTAGCTTCCGACCACCCCTCCCCCACCCTCCAACATTTCCCCTCCCTGGCTTCACCTATCCTGCCAGCCTGTACTCCTTCCTCTCTTATTCTAGCTTTTGCTCCTTTCCTTTCCAGTCGCGATGAAGGGTCCTGGCCCGAAATGCCGGCTGTTTCTTCCTCCTCATAGATGCTGCTTGACCTTCTGAGTTCATCCAGTATTTTGTGTGTTACTCTGGATTTCCAACATCTGCAGAATCTCTGTGTTTAAGAGAAACACTCGGGTGCAAATTGTCCAAATGTCAACAGGTGGCAGTCAAATTCCACACTGCCTCACACATAGAGGCAGTGACTGATCCTGGATTGGAGTACACCAGCAGCAACTGACTCAGGATAACTTCTATGTCAGAACTTATTTGGGGATGCAATTGCACTGATGTCAATTGATGTTACGGCACAGATCAATAATCACTGAATAATCCTTGTGTATAATTTCCCAGCTCTGACTGACTTTGCCATGCACTTCCCATTAGCTCTGAATGATTTCAAATGACACCTACTGAGGTTCTGACTGGTTTGGGGGTACAGTTCCGCTGGGTCTAAGTGATGCTGGTGTAAAATTCCACAAGTTTTGATTGATTTTGGGGGTATTGTGCACCTGAGTGAGTTAATTTGGTATTTAGTTCCACAAGTTCTGATTGACTTAGGTGCCTGCTCTGCACACTTCTATTGAACTTGGATTACTGCCCTTCTAGTTCAATTGTTCCACAAGAAGGATTTTGCTGTTGATTGGAAAAGCTAGGCTTGCTGCTTCTGAACTTTTCTTCTATTCTTTTTTCATTACTATCTCTCTAAGCTGCTGCTATTTAGACTAAATAAAAAAAATAGAGGGCCAAGGAAGTTTTGTGATTATTCCCTGATTTCGCCAACTGAGCAGCTGGCCAAAGTCTTGCTGTCCCCAATAGTTCAGATGAAAATTAATAATCTCCAGAAATTATTTGTAGATGAACAGGGGCTTCTTTGGACATACTTTCCTGCTCAGACACTGAAATATGAATTGACATAGAATTATAATTGTTCTATCACAATTAATGAAATATATGTAATATTGTTACTGATGCTTTTGATCTCTTTCTATTACCAAGTCCAATTTACCAAGTCTAATCCTGTGGTCATTTTCCCAAAGAGTTTTTTGTCATCAGAATTCCCATAAATTTTCCCACAGCAAATGGACTTCAAAATGAAAAGATAAAATAAACCATCCTGTGTAGGAAATCTGAAGCAAGAACAGAAAAAGCTGTAAGCACCCAGCATATCAGGCAACATCTGTGGGAAGGTCTCACGTGCTCTCTCTGTTTTTTTTCCCAAGATGCTGTCTGACTTGAGTGTTTCCAGCATATCCTGTTTTTACACGGACATTTATTTTCATTATCCTGTTTTCCTGTGCTCTCGTGTTGGTAGAAGAGCTGAATGATGAAGGAAGGTTGGATTAAGACATGGATTTCCTTGTGGTAGTTTGTGATTATTTTTATTATCTTCTATGAATAAACCTGAACCTGTATTATTTGAATTTTAACAATGTGCCCAATATAACACACTGCAGAACATTCCATCTTCTTTATTCCAACATAGCTCACTGCATCAGAGAATACATATACAGTAATCAAATGTACCGATACTTTTCATTACAACCCAGTTAGCGAAGTAGACATTAACAGTAGGATATTGGATAGTTAACCTCAAATTTAAATCCAGAAACAGCACAACATCATAAAGAATTAACCAAACAAATCAGTAGAATAAATCTCTTAAAGCTTATCTTTTAAAACTTGAAATTGTGTCTGCTCAGCAAGGAGAGATCTGGAGATCTGAGTTTGTTTGCACATGAGATAAACAAAACCTTTGTGACGCCCAATAAACCAGTAGTGTTCAAAGGTAACACAAAATAAACTGTAGCATTAATACTATAGGGACAATCTGATTTGATGTTCTAGCTGTCAGATAGATTGATTAACGCAACACTTCCAATCAATGGACATCAAAGCGTGTTAGAAACCAACAGAAGGAATGTTAATGATGAGTTTTTAAAAAATTTGACACTGTTTCAGTGCTGCAGATATTAAAGAATGGATTCAGATCTGGTTCAGAGGATTTATAATTTAATTGATGTTTTCTGATCGGATCTAAGCAGCACTTTCTCCGCAGACTGTTCTAGTAGGTCTACAGGAAGTGGCATCTCTTAGCAGTTTTTCAGTTAAGGTATTAGCATCTCAAGCAAATGCTGTAGCAATGCAAAAACATGGTCACTTCATTTCTAACCAGCTGCCCTGACTTAGAATTAAAGATTTAATCAGTTTTTCAGCTAAGGTATTAGCATCTCAGGCAAACGCTGTAGCACTGATAAGACATGGTCACTTCATCTCTAACCCTAACCCCGACTTTTAATTGAAGATTTAATCTCCATTTAAAACATGGTGATGACAACGAAAACCTTGAATAAGGATTCCACTTCCGGTGGATTCTGATGTGTTCCTCAAAGACTTTTACATGAGGTAAGCTGTAATTGAACAGAGAAGGCATTATGGTGGTGGCACTGTGGAAATAGCATAGCAATTATAACCACTATTTATTCCTAAAGGAGGGGAGATCTTATAGGTCTGAATATGACCAAGGAGATCTTTAAACTAGTAGAGAATATGAATAATTACCAGGTGGTCAATGGAATCAATTTGGGAAAATAATAACAAGAACTGTGAAAAATATGGGCTATGAAGGAGGGAAGGGTTAGCATGATCATGGAGTAGGTTTATGTAGGTCAGCAGGACATCTTGGGCTGAAGGGTCTGTACAGTGCTGTATTGTTCACTCACCTCAGAATAGACAAGGACATGCTTTTGGGAAACAGGTTTAATGTCTTTAAGAGTTTAAAAGCCTGTCTGTTTTATGCTCAGTGAAGGCAGGGGGAGAAATTACAATGGCTTGGAGCTTTTTAGGAATCTCTGGATAGGGAGGAACCAGATCACTGGATTTTGGCAAGAGGAAGTATGGAGATGCAGGTGAAGGGCTAATGGTGATGTACAGTGGATATTTTCTTTATTATTTTCTTGGGAGGTGTGTGCACCACTTGTAATGGGAGCATTTATTGTCCATCCCAAGCTGCCTCAGAACCGCTACTTGTTGGTGGGCTGGAGACAATTACAGGCCATAAAAAGTTATGACATAAGGGTATTAGTGAATTAAATAGGTTTTTACACCAACTGGGTAGTTTCATTGTAACTGTTACTGAGACTAGTTTTTCTCTCCTGCTCACCACAGCAATCAAAGTGGATGTTTTTATAACATGTTTATTAAATAGCAGCCTTTGGTATGGACTGTAAAATCAGAATATTGGTCATTATGTTCAGATATGGCCCAAGTGCAGAGCGAGAGACATTGAAGTGGGTTGATAGTTCACAGACTTCAACACGAAGAGAGTTAGAGGGAAAAAGAAAACAATAAGCGCCAGGCCAAACAGGGCTGTTAACTAAAACTCTCAAATGGAAAATGAAGCCAGCACTGCGGCTGAAAGGAATAACTAAATATAAAACAAAAACCACTGGTCTTCCAGTCGGTTGACTCGACCGTCCAATTTCTCAGGCAAGCAGGCAGTGAAACGTTTCTGTGCCTTGCTCAAGTCTCAACAAGTGTTACGATGAAAAGAATGGTTAAATACCATCAAATGAAATAATAATTACCCGACACGTGCATATTCATGAGTGCAATTGTATCTGCTGTGCTGCGGAATCCGTGGTAGTGACAATATCAAACCATTGAAGAACATAGGGATGCATTGTGACAAGAAAATGTTATCACCAGAGGTGAGCACCAGTGGTATATGGCTGCTTTCTACTGATGGCAAACCAAGGCAAACACAATGAGTTGCACAACTCAATGTATGACATTAAGCAACAGGAAAAAGGTAAATTACTCCTGAGATTATCCTACAATCCTCATCATTGTTAACCAAGCAATGTATTAAGCAGAACAGGGGCTCATGTGAAACAAAGCAAAACCCGTGATTACAATGGGAAAGTTGAACCCACATATAGATTGGCTGAGGTAGTAAAGGGACTACCTTTATTAAATCAGTTCAGAATGTTTTGTAACGCAGTAAATTTTCAACTCACAAGGGAACCAGTGATATTTAGTTTAGCTTTGTGGACTAAACCAGAAGAGGCTGATTATCTCAAAGCAGGGGAATAATATCCTTAAAGTAATGATTCATTCACAGAGGGGACAGAGAAATCAAAACTCAGATCTGAATGCAGATGGTCAAAGGCAGTGACTTTCAGCCTTGCCATGTGGAAAAAAGGCCACTCTATGTAAATAAATTTTGCTTTAAGTCCCCAGTTCTTGACCGTTCTAGCACTGACAAAAATTTCGACCACTACCATTGTACCTTTCATGTTAAGATGTTAATAATCTCTATTAGATCCTTACACAACTCGGTTCCAAAGAAAACAGCCTCACCTTTTCCGATTTATCCACATGAAGTGCCTCATCTTTGGAATCCTCTGCTAAATCATAGATGTCACAAACCTGGTGAAGGAACAAAAAGGGATCTATGGAATGCTACTGGGATTGGAGGGCTCAGGTGATAAGGAGAGATTGGATAGGCGTTTAATTTTTTTCCTGGAGCTGATAAAATCATGAGGGGCCTATACAAGGTGACTAGCCAAAGCCTTTTCCCGAGGGTAGGAGAGGAGATAGGTTTAAACTGAGAAGTGGAAAGAATTTAATGGGACCTGGAGGGGAACTTTTTCACACAGAACCTGGTGAATATATGAAATGAGCAGCGAGAGGAGGTGGTAGAGGCAGGTACAATTATGGCAGCTATAAGGATTTTGACACAGTTACCTGGAAAGTTTCAGAGGGATAGGGGCCAAATACAGCTAAATGGGGCTCGCTTGATTGGCATAGAACGGTTGAGCCAATGCTGGATAACTCTTTGACTCTATGACTCTAAATCTCTCCAACATCCTGTCAAGATGTCTTGCTAAAATATAGTGTTCAGAACAGGACAATGAAACAGTATTTTTATAAAAATCCATTCTTCCCTGCTCTTTGTGACTTATAGCTCTATTTATAAATTTTAAGATCCCAAAAACTTTCTAAATAAGTGGTGGTATTTTAGTTCTGATTTTCCAAGAAGGCACTAGTGAAGTTTAATAGACAAAGAAATTACACAACTACAGACTGTGAATTTCATGTTGGTGATAGGATAATTACTAGAATCCATTATCTGGGATACAGTGAAACGTATGGGCTTATTAGGGGAAGTCAACATGGTTTTGTAAAAGGTACCTCATATCTAATCAACCTAATTGAGTTTCTATGACAGAATCACTGAGGTGGCAGACGATGGAGGATCAATGGATGCCTTATAAATGGATTTTCTGAAGGCATTTAATTAGATTTTATAGAAAAGATATCTAGTTAAAATCAGGCTACAAGAAATTAGAAGCAATCTTGATGAGAGCTTATAACTCCATTGGTTAGATAACTGACTAAGTGAACATTCCTTGAGAAGTGTAAATTCTTCATTGAGTGTTGCTCATTCTCTCTGCACCTAAGTATATGTATGAAACATATTACAGTACTTTGGTGATAAGTATGTAAATACTATTTGCTCTCTACAGCTAAAAAAGAGATAATGCCAGTGATAAAAATACATTCCACTACTTAACCATTTCTTTATAAAAGTGAAGTTTGGATAACAATGTCTTCACTCAGATTTCAACTCACTGCTGCTTGAATTGTCAAAGCTTATAACCAAGCATAGAGGGCCATCCATTTAGAATGGAGAAGGCGAGAAACTTCTTTCAACAGAGAAAGGTGAATTTGTGGATTTCGTTGCTCCAGGCATCTGTGGAAGCCAGGTCATTGGGTATATTTAAGGCAGAGGTTGATATATTCTTCATTTGTCGGGGCAAGCAAGGTTATGGTGAGAAGGCAGGGGATTGGGGCTGAGAAGGAAATAGATCAGTCATGATGAAATGGCAGTGCAGACTCTATGGGTCAAATGGCCTAATTCTGCTCCTATATTTTATAAAACAGTCGCTGAAATGGGTGAAAAGAATTCAGATTGCTTCACACCTTAATCTGTAATCTTTTGAGGATTCATTGTAGGTGAATGAGATTGTAAAGCTCATATAACCAATTAAGCTGCTCTTCTTACATCCCTTGACTTTAATTGCATCAATGGTATTTTCTGCTAACCAATGTAATCAATTCACTATCACCAGTCTAACAGTACTGCAGCAGTGCTCCACCTGTTTGGCTAGTTAGTTTCTTTTTCCCTTTTATGGGATTTGTTGACTGGTTATATTTATATTCTGAGCTAAAATTTCCTTGGAGATTCCAATATTTCTTTTCATTGGTGGGATATCTTTAGGAAGCCCAGATAAATATTGAAAGTAGCTGTGTGGAATATTTTTTTTCTGACATTTCTTTCGATCAATCTGTGCAGCCTGCTGGTAGTTGCTTCTTCTTGGTGTTAAATCCCTCTCCCAGATTGCTAGATCTGAATCATATCTTGAAAGCAATCTCAGAGAGACAGTCTTTTACAGGCCTGAAGTTCTACTTCAACAGCAGGAGATGGCCATTCAGTAGCTCCCAGGCTGCAGATGAAGACTCCATTCCAAAATAGGGAATTGCATGAGGTGTTTAGGATCTGATTATCAGGAAGGCAGTTGGCCCACAGTTGGATCAAATACAGCAGGTATATTGGTGGAACCATATCCCACCCTAGTGGAGGCCAAATCCTAGAAAGACTGAAGAAAACAGGAAATCAAAATGTTTCAATGTTCTCTAAGATCCACAAGTCCTCATTTTCTCCAGAAAAGCTCTGGATGTATTCTCAAATGAAATTGTGTCCTCTTACAGTTGACAGGAGTCTGCAGAGACTTACAAAAAATCCCTCTCTCCTTTTTGAGCTGTGGTGTTCCACTTGTCAAGAATCTTCAGCAAACCTCCAACACATTTATCACAATGTCTGTGTGTGACACTGGCCAACAACAACAACTTGCTGTTATAACCTTCACCAAAGTATATCCATTCAAAATCTGACACTGAGCCAGAAAGCCGACTTTGGATCAGGTAACCAAATGCTTGCCAAGAACTGTACATTTTCATTAATGTGTTAAAATAGGAGGAAAGGATGACGTGGCAACACACATTGGTAAAGGAATTCTGGGCTTAACTGCTTGACGGCCAAAGCCAGGTCTGTCAATGGTAGGGAGAAGGAAATTAGGATGCACAAGAACCCAGAGTTAGGGGAATAGAGAGTACTCCAACATAAATATAATTGGGGTTGATGGAAGTTTATATATCCACATCAAAATCCATCAGTTTCAAAGAAAGTGGTGCAAAAATCTGGAGAGGGAATTTTACCACCTATGTTTCAAGTCTTGGATTGTAAGTGGAAATAGATTTGGAATTGGTTTATTATTGTCACATGCACCAGTGAAGAGCTTGTCCTGAATACTATTCATACAGATCAGTTCACTCACACGGTGCATTGAGATAGAACAAGGTAAAACAATAATATAACTACTGAGAAAGTGCAACGTAGGCAAATAATAAGGTGCAAAATCAGAGCGAGATAGTTTGTGAGGTCAAGCACTCAACTTATTATACCAGGGAACAGTCTTTTAACAGCAGGATAGAAGCTGTTTCTCGGCTTTAGCATTTTCTGCCTGATAGAAGCAGGGAAAGGAGAGAACGTCTGAAGGGGGTGGGGTCTTTGTTATGCTGTCTGCTTAACTTGGGCAGCTGGACGTATCGACAGAGCCCATGGAGGAGAGGCTGGTTTCCATGATGTGCTGAACTGTGTCCTCAGCTCTCTGCAGTTTCTTGTAGCCATGTGCAGAGCAGCTGCCATATTAAGCCATGATGCATCCAGATCGGATAACTTCTAAGGTGCAGCAATAAAAATTGTTGAGGGCCAGTGGGGATGAGCCACATTTTATTAGCCTCCTGAGGACCTTTCTTGCATCATGCCCCATTGGTATCGATAGAAAGCAAAATTCCATTCTTTGCTCTCTGCCTTCCTTTATCTCCCTACATAGCACAAGAAGTAGGGAGTTAAGTTTGAAAAGGAATATCCCACTCATGGAGGCTGTCAAGTGCTTCTTGCAAAGCTGAACTCTCTGATAATTCAGTGTCTTTGATAATGTGATAAGCTTGGTGGTGACCTCAGTGGTTCTGAATGAAAAGCTACCTACTGTGAAATTAATATTTGAAGAAAATACATTAATTCTATTTATTCTTCTTGCATCTATGTTATTGAGCTCATGGTAGAGAGAGGGATTGAACATCTTGGTGCAAAACTACATTCTCAGTAACCTAGCAACTAGCATACTTGATCAGTTCGAACATTTTTTAATGTATTTAAACATCTAAAGGATATGGCCCTCTCATTATGAATTGTATTATATTATATATCAGGGAGACATTGATACATAAGTTAATTGATCTCCATACTCTCAATGTTCCCTCCTCTACTCTATTTGGTTTTGAGATAGTAGCATTTGAATTATATTCTCCTGAGCATTTGAGATGCAGCATCTTTAATTAATTGAGTCTGCTAAAATGAATTTAATATAGCCAGGCAAATTACTGGACTCTTGATACTGTCACGTAATCAACTACTATTGCAAACTAATGCACATTTAAACCTTAGAAACTTTATTGCCGAACTGTTGCAGCTAAAGAATTCTCTTTTCTTATTTACTTGTTTAGAGATACAATGCAGAACAGGCCCTTCCTGCCCATTGAGAGGATCTTGACTGGTTGTATCACTGCCTGGTACGGGAACTGTACCAACCTTGGTTGCTGGGCACTGCAGAGAGGAGTATGGACAGCCCAGTGCATCTGTGGATGTGAACTTCCCTCCATTGAAGACATTTATTGCAGCAGGTGCGTAAAGAAGGCCTGGAGGATCATCGGAGACACCAGTCACCCCAACCATAAACTCTTTCAGCTGTTTCCATCTGGAAAATGCTACCAATAGTATTAAAGCCAGGACTAGTAGGCTACGGGACAGCTTCTTTCTACAAGCCATTAGGCTTATAAATTCACATGTCTGAATATCGCAACAGAGTCAAAACGCAAAGATTTTTACTCTCTACATTGTGGGATGGATATAAGTTTTAAATAAATTCAAATTTTATATTTCCAATTCAAATTCAAATTTCAAATTTGACCCTACGACCCACTGATTTAACCCTAGCCTAATCACAGGCAATTTACAATGACCATTAACCTACTTACTGGTGCGTCTTTGGAATGTGGGGTGCAACCAGAAGATCGGGAGGAAACCAACACACTTCACAGGGAGGACGTACAAACTTTCTTACAGGGGACACTGGAATTGAACTCTGAAATCTGACACCCAAGCTGTAATAGTGTCACGCTAACGGGCCTCCCGTCATCATTATTCAGATTCGTGGTCATCATTAACTTTTGGTCAGACTTTATTCTTTCATTCCAGACTAATTGCTCATAACTTTGTCTAAACGGCCATTATGAAGGCGTATGAGTTGTTTTTCAGGCTTAGAGTGTCCTCAGTGGATGGTGGATGTGTGGTGGTAAGGGGGGGGGGGTGGTAAGACACAATTAAAAGGGCAAGGTGGGATATTGGTTCCATCTTGTTGCTTTCCGGGCTGTTGTGTGTTAAATTGTTTATCCTTCCACACTGCATGCTGAATAATTAATGAATTATGAAATGTGTGCTCTCTAAACAAGACTTGGTGCACTATTGCCTAATCCATCTGTCACTCACGTACTCTATACATTTCATAGCTATTAGCAGCAGGCCTCCTATTACAAGTCATCTGCAGGTTACTGCAGAGCTCTGTTCCTGTCAACTTCTCCTGAACGAACAGCTCACAAGTTGCAAATGTCACCACAAACTGAATTCACATATGGCAGAAACTGCCTACAGCCACATAGCAGCTGGCAGACCCATCCCACCAGTGTCCCAAATGCTCATTTGAATGTACAGGCTGTACATAAGTCAGGAGTTCATCAGCTTGGAAGGACCAGCACATTTTGCTTAAATAGTATTTTAGCAAGCCTTGTTTTCTATGTTTTTCATCTGTTTGTGAGTTTTTCTGTACCTCCTGCACCGACCTAATTAAGTGGCCAGTGAGTGTATGTTCAAGGACTTCTGTTGCTGTAGCCCATCCACTTCAAGGTTTGACATGCTGTGCGTTCAGAGATGCTTTTCTGCACACCTCTGTTGTAATGTGCAGTTATTTGAGTAACTGTTGCTCTCCTGTCAGCTTGAACAATGTTCGGCCATTCTCCTCTGACCTCTCTCATTAACAAGGTGTTTTTACCCACAGGGCTGCCGTTCACGGGATGTTTTTTGTGTTCCACACTGTTCTCTGTAAATCCTGGGCTGTTGTACATGATAATCCTAGGAAGTCAGCAGCTTTAAAACACCCCGTCTGGCACCAACAATCATTCCACAGTCAAAGTGACTCAGATCACATTTCTTTCCCATTCTCATGTTTGGTTTGAACAACGACTGAACCTCTTGACTGTATTTGCATGCTTTTATGCATTGAGTTGCTGCTATGTGATTGTCCTATTAGATAATTGCATTAATGAGCAGGTATACCTAATAAAGTGGCCACTGGAGTGTATACAGTGTACTAGCAATTGCATAAGACAGTGTAAATATATAATTGTTCCTGGACACAAGTGTGTCAGAGCCTGTGTATGAGGGTGTGTTTCTCCTTTGTGCTATTTAGAACCATTATTCTTCTGTAATAGCCTCCAGTTTTTGAAAGGATCCAATGTCACAGTGACCTAAGTTGAATCTTGCCTTCTGTGACTGTGTGGAGCTTGCAGGTTCTCCCTGAAACCGTGTGAGTCTCCCCTGCGTGCTGCATGTCAATTAGTCAAAGAATCGAGGGTGGGTAGAAGGGGGGAATAGGGCGCAAGCTGACGGAAATTTGATTAGACTAAAACAAGGAGTAGTGTAAGACTCTAAAGCTGTGGTTGGCGCAGACTCGACAGGCTGCTTCTGAGAGGTATGATTCTACAATTTTGCTCTGAAACAGTAACTTTCTTTTGCCAAAGCTGATATTTGTTTTCACCATACCTCAAAATTTTTGTATCCCCCCCAATGTTGCCTCAAGGCATCATTCCAAATGCTTGTGGCTGATAACATCTTGGTGAGAGTCCGCTAACAAACACTGCTGCTGTTGAATCATGTCTTTGCGACCTTGTGAGACTAACAGGAAAATGCTTAAAAATAAACAGAAGTAAAATGATCCTCATAGTCTATGATGCAACCCTTGACTTTGGGATGTTCATCCTAATGGAACTGATGGCCAAAAATCAGTTAGAAGGCAGTTATAAAACCTTTCAGCTCCTGTGTTCAGAATTGTAATCTCACTGAGAAGAACAGTTCTTTAGCAACACACTTGAACTATTCTTTTAGATCTAATCACATTAGTTACATTAGTCTAGTCCTGATGAAGGGTCTGGGCCTGAAACGTCGACAGCGCTTCTCCCTATAGATGCTGCCTGGCCTGCTGTGTTCCACCAGCATTTTGTGTGTGTTGTTGTTCACATTAGTTACATATCACTTTTGCCAAAAATTAATCAACTGTTCTTCTGAAATGTTTCTCAATAACTGAAAGGTAAAAATAATTTATTTTGTTTCTTGTAATACCTTGTCGGAGATCTCAGTGCTGTGCAAATCATCCAACATCTTGGCAAATTACCACTCCCAGCCTCTCACTGGTGGCACGACATTTACTTCTCAACTCAGTCAAGCAGCATCCAAGTCAGAAACTGGGAAAAGCCCTATTGCTGATGGGAGGTTGTAGGAAAATTCTGTTTTCAATAATTATGCTCCATGGCAGCTTACATATTATGCTGGTAATTCCTTTGAAAATGAGACATCAAGTGCAGATCAGAAGTTATATCTTTCCTACAAATTCAGCTGTGAGTTTTTCTTCAGCCAGCAAACTGAAACCAGATGGATTAAACTTTGTCAAAACTTGCTACAGGTGAAGCACCCCTTATCTGAAATGCTTGGGGCTGCAAGTGTTCTTTTTGGATTTTGGAATATTTGCATCTAATGAAATTGCTTGGGGATGGGACTGAAGTCTAAACATGAATTCCATTTACGTTATATATACAGCTTATAATTACACTCTGAAGGTTGTTTTATATAATATTTTATTGATTTTGTACATGAAACAATAATGTGTCCATTGAGCCATCAGACAGTCAGTAGCTGTTTGGCATTGGCATCATTATGACTGAGTAATTTTGTCCTTGTCACTTGTAATTCCTGTAGGAGCTTTCTCATCAACTGTAGTCAATGTCATTCTGGGGCAATAGCGACAGAAAAATAATGTCTCAACAGTATTGTAGACTTGTGGTGTTAGATTGCCATCAGTGATAATACTGGCAAACTTATCAATGGGAATTTCTCCGCTACTTTGTGATCAGCAGATGCTTTATCACCACAGACCTTTAAAAATTCAATGTCCTGCCTTCTCTTAAATTTCTGCAACCAGCCTGCTGAATATTCACAACTACCTTCAATTATCAGTTTGTCGTGATAAACCTTTGATTACTTCATGATCAGCATACTGTTAAGCAGCATATATTCTCTTTGACGCTGACAAATCCACTTTTTCAATACACGATCAAGATCTTAAATTTTCACTTTATGCAGTGTTTTTCTATTTTTAATTAACTTCTGCTCATTACTTTCAGTATTTTACTTTAATAGTTTGTGTTTCTGTTTCTTCAGGTCGTTCCAACATCATACTCCTCCACCAGATGCTTCACACTTACACTGATGTCATGTTTTTCCAAGATCTCGACTTTGTGTTATAAATAAACATAAATGCTTTCTCTTTTTATTTTCACTTTTACCCTTAGGGGTAACTGCAGGCCTTTTTGACACTTACAATAATATCTTCACAGATTCGGTTTTTGAATTTTGGATTTTCGGATCGGTAATGCTCAATCTGCACCACTCTTTTGTTGTATGCAGTGTAGTGTATTCTGCATAGTGTAGTTTTTTTTCTGTTTTTTTACGTAGTTCAGTCTAATTCTTGTATTGTGTCATGTAACACTATGGTCCTGAAAAAACGTTGTCTCATTTTTACTATGTACTGTACCAGCAGTTATGGTCGAAATAACAATAGAAGTGACTTGACTTAAGTTCCAATGCATGGACAGTTCTTAGGATGAGGTTTGCCACTAGCTAGTTGTTGGTATTGGTTTATTATTTATTACTGTTGCATATACTAAGATAAAGCAAAAAGCTTTTGTCTTATGTACCATCATTCCAGATGTTTCCATACATAATCACACTGATATATTAAAAAAAACAGCATGCAGAATATAGTGTTGCAATTACAGATAAACTGTAGTGCAGGTAGACAAATCAAGTGCCAAGGGTCATGATGAAGTAGGTTGGGAGACCAAGAGTTCAAGAGTTCATCTTTTAGTATATGAGAGCTCTGTTCAAGAATTTGATAACAACGAGATAGAAACTGCCCTTGAGTCTGGGTGCATGCATTCTCAAGCTTTTGAATCTTCCACGTGACAGGAGACAGGAGAAGAGAGGATGACTGGTTTGGGAGGAGTCTTTGATTATGTTGGCTCCTTTTCCAAGGAAGCAAGAGGTGTATGAAGAGCTTAGCTAGACTGGGATGCATTCACAACTGTGCAATTTCCTGTAGCCTTGGGCAGAGCAGTTGCCAAGATGCATCCTGATAGAATGCTTGGTGTATCTATAACAATAATTGTGTCTACGGTTTGCTTTTACATTGATTCATTGATTTTGAAACTTCTTGAAAGAGGGTTGGGAGAATAGTTGGTGAAATGTGAGGAGATATGTGGGATGTGGTTTGGGATTTATTGGGTTGGAAAAGACAGAGAATGTCTGGCGAGAATGAATATCAAGTTTGCAAGGTGAATGAAAAATGAAAGTTTCCTTTTCTTGAACATCCTGATACTTGCAAGGATTCAGATTTACTTCATTCCTCTCAATCCAGTAGTTTAGTAGACTGTTCTGCAAGTGCAAGGATTTCATTTTAGTGAGATACAGTGCAGAATAGGCCCTTCCAGCCCTTTGAGCAGTGCTGCCCAGCAAACCCCTATTTTAATCCTACCCTAATCTCAGGACCATCTACAATGACCAATTAACCTACCATCTGGTATGGCTTTGAACTGTGGGAGGAATCTAGAGCATCTGGAGGAAATCGATGTGGCCACATGGAGAATGTATAAATTCCTTACAGGCAGCAGCCCTCCAGTGCCAGTCCCTGGTTCTGTAATGTGATGCTCAGCCTGATCTAAGATCCTTCTAATGACATCAATTCACAGAGGCCTGAGTTTAGTGTTTTCGTGTGTGAATCACAGTCATAATCAGTACATAATTCCTGTTAAATTTACCATGCCATTTCAATGCACAGTATACACCATTGCACATGTCATGTTTGGGGTGTGTGATATACACAGGCTGATGAGTTTCCTTGTGTAGTATTTGCTTGAAGCATTAAGTTTAAAAACTTAAATGCAGCCTTGGAGCTTGTTTCCAAGGAGCTCCATTCCCTGTGGATGTGCAATATAAAAAACTACCCAGTTGCTTCACAATTCCATTGGATTTGGAAGCTGCCTGGCGGACTAAAACTTGCAGTTGGTGATGAAGTGCAGCCTAATTTTTGCAGCTGTTATTTGTAAACGTGCTTCTATCATGGTCCTGTGGAAACACGTTCACAAGCTAAGGTCACAAGACAGAGACAGCAGTGGGCAGTAGACATGTCCAGAGAACCCTATAGGAAGAGAAGAAGGAGGACTGTTTCTTAGGCATCGTGAATACTTGTACCTGGGTTTTCTTTCCTCTCCATAGCTATTTGAGATACAATGATTAGCCTTCTGTGATTAGCGTGGACAGATCTCCATCATTTGTTCATTTTCACTCGGTAGAGGTTCTGATCACCGCTGCTCTGAAATTCATATTCTCCAGATCACTCCAGACATCAGAGAAGGACCAATGTTTTATATTCCAGGCCAATATCTGAGAGACCTCTGGTTCTCTACTGATGGGAAACAAAGTTCTCTCCTTTTCCATAAGCAGATAAGGCCAAGTTTAATGGACAAGTGAGCTGTGGGCTTCCAAGTTTCAGGATGTGACAGTTTACATTCATAGAAGTACTTTGGGTTCCTCTTGAGAATCTAGATGTCAACTTAAATCACCATTCTCCAAACTTATTAGTGTAAAACAATGAGAAAATGCTTCATTTTCAATACCACACATCTATGGTTTTATCATGTCTCTCTTATTCTTAGCTGTCCATGTTCCTATCATGTTTCAACCAGTAATCCACCTGGAGGGCTGATTTTGGTGGGTCACAACTCTCTCCTCTTTCCTTGTGGGCTATTGTTCTTGCTGGTGTGGCAGACACTGTCATAATAGCTGACATCATAATAGTTACTAGGTTCCTTGAGAATGGGCCCGGTCTGCTTCTCAAGGTTTAACTCTAGTGCCTGCAATGTGCAGGCCCTTTGCAGTGTGCCGGATTCTTGGTCATCATTTGTATCATAGTGTCTTCAACAAGCGGTGGCAGAGAAAGTGGGTATTGACAGCTTGGGTATATACTGAGCATGACTGATTAACATGGACAGTCTTGGCTTTGATATTCAATTGTGATCAATTCCTGTGATAAAAACTTGTATTTCACAGACCATGTATTTCAATTGCATCAGACTTCAACTCTTGAAGGTTACAGACCAAGTACTTGGTAATGGGATTAATATGGATGGCTATTTACTAGTCAGAATGGACATGGGGGGATGCTGCAATCCTCCTTCGTGTTGTGAGAGGCCACATTTCTACGACTATGGTCAGTTGTTTAAGCTGGGACCATTGCCTACAGTAAAAGATGTTACCAAATTACAGGCAGATGGCCATGAAAAGCAAACACATTGCAGAAGTGACTCACCAATACTTAGATATGGTATAGTGAGGAAATGAAACTTCTTTCCTTGTAAAAGATTCTCTGCAATAAAATATTCTTCCTGCAGCTACAGACATCGCAGACATCACTGATACAGTGTTCTGTCCTGTACACAAGAATAAAGTTGGTCTGCAAATGTTCATCACACATTGTCGATCTCTCCCCCTTTCTCAAGGCTAGCACATCCCATGTCTATAAATAGTGAATTCTAGTTAATTGCACCATTGAGTAATTGGGGCAGCTGCTTATCTGGGCCAACTTGTAAAGAACAAAAACTAATCAAGAAAATAGCCAGAATTCCCTTTGTTTATTTGGGGAATTATGTCATTTAATTGGGAAAAGCGACTTTTCCTGAACAGTTTCTAACTAGTGTCAGACACGTGCACTTGTGTGGTTGTTAGACACTACACTGTGATTAGAGTAAACAGTTTTTAAATACCATCAGTTGTGTGTGCTTGTGTTAAAAAAGCAATGATTTTTGTCATTGATAGATGGCAAGAAATAAGCGGTAAGACAATTCAGAACTGTTTTGTTCATTCTGGTTTCAAGCATTCAGGCTTGGAGATGCCAGAAACAGCCAATGAGTGAAAATGAAACAATTTCACTACTTCAATAAGTTATGAACTATGAAGAATTTGAAGATATTAACAATCATCTTGAATGTTACAATAAAAATGAAGATTTGGAGGATGCAATCATCGAAAACATTGTATAAAGGCTGTGCATAATCTACACTCGGTGCCTGCAGCGTACATTTTATAAATTCCTCTGCTGATAAATAGTAGGAACTAATTGTTGTGTCAGTACAACTATATATCAACTAAATAAAAGCACACATGTGGAGGTGAGGTTAACCGGTGTACTCACTTTGTAGAGAGAGAGAGCGCAGATCAACACACATGGGTAAGTTATCAGACAAAATGTAATACTAGGGGGAGTCATTGAGCTAATAAAAATAGATCCATACATTATACTTCCTCTCCCTTTAGATTATGTAACCTGAAACTCTATATGTAACAAAACATTCAATTTCCCTTGAACAAACCATATTGAAATAAACACATTTTCTCAATAATAGTCCATAACTAACTTCACTATATTGAAGATTCAGTCTTTTGGGTGGTGCCTGGTTTCGTTCAGGGTAGTGCCTTTGGACCTGTGGAGTGGCATTAGGTTTGGCAGGTGTCTTGTCAAAGACAACTTCCTCTGTTGCAGGCCAGTGGCTGCATTCTATCCATCTTGTTGGATGCTGACAACTCAGGTGTGTTCTTCAGTTGAGCATCCAGCATCTGGTCCACATGACATTTCTATGTATGATCTCCAACATCCACTGTGTACATCAGTGGTCCGGTTCTTGTAGCTTATTACTGGGTGTCCACTTGTTCTTCTAGGTAATCATGTGCTAGGACCTCCTGTCTAACCTCGAAGCTCTTTGCTGATTTACCTGACAACTGGCTGAACTGTTTATTCTGCACTTTCCTTGGAAGATCAGGTTTCAGGAGGTCTGTACGAAATCTCACTCATGAATATTGCAGGAGTTTGATTTGTCGCCACATGACAGAGTTCTGATACACAAAAAGGAAGTTGTCCACCTTGTGCTGTAGAGAAATGTTCTCCTTGTCCATAGCTTTAATGGACTTGTTGAAGGTTTGGACAAACCTTTCAGCTAACTCATTCATTGCTGGGTGGCTTGAAATATTTGATGCCATTGCTATTCATGAATAATCTGAACTCCTTTGATGTGTATTGTGGTCTGTTGTTACTCACAATTTGTTCAGGTGAGTCATTTCTGGAGAAAATAGTCCTCAGACTGGGAGCAGTCTTTTCTGATGTGGATGACCTCCAGCCGCTTTGAATGAGCTTCCACAGCAATCAGAAACATGGAGTTCATGAATGGCCCAGCAAAGTCAGTATGTACTCTTTTACCATGGTGAAGACAGCCACTCCCATGGCTGTAACAGTGCCTGTGGGGATGCATTTTGAACTTTGTGGCATCCCAAACAGCTGATGTTATTAGCTTCTTTGTTTCCTTAAACTCTCTCTCACAGATTTCTGACCATTCCCACTTTGCTCCTGTCTGCAACATTGCGTTCAATGGGTGCAGCGCTGTAGCAATGCTTGGTTGTAGTTTACAAGGCCCAAGTATGACCTGCATTGTGATAGTTTGAGTGCCTGCCACATTGCGTCAGTCTTGGCTTGTGACTTATGTAAGCCATGCTTGTCAATGTTATGTCCACAACATGAGATTTCATTCTTGAAACTCACATTTCTCTCTCTTTGTATGCAGACCATACTCAGTCAGCCTGTTAATCACTTTACAAAGGCTCTGGAGGTGCTATTCATCATTCTTGCTAGTCACGATGATGTCATTAAGGTAACATGTTCCTGGGATATTTTAGAGCACATGGTCCATTTCTCTTTGCCAAAATGCTGGAGCTGATGCAATGCCAAAAATGAGATGATTATACTGGAACAGTCCCTTGTGAGTTTTGATTGTGAGTAACTTGCTGCTTGACTCCTTGATCTCCATTTGCAGATAAGCTTGTGACAAGTCAATCTTTGAAAACCTCTCCCTGCCTGCCAAAGATGCAAAAATGCCTTCCATTTATGGCAGGGAGATACTGCACAGTACACAGCACTGGGTTGATGTTTACTTAGAAATTTCCTCATATATGTGCAGCTCTGTTCTTCCCTTTCTTGATCGTCAGGACAGTGGGCATGGCCCAACTGCTCCACACAATCTTGAAGAGAGTGCTAGGTGCTTCCAGGCTCTGAAGTTGAGCATTCACTTTAGGATGTAGTGCGTAATGCTCTGGACGCCCTTTATGGAATCTTGGTGTTGTTGCTTCATCCAGTTCGGTTCTGGCCTTCATGCCTTTGAATTTAGAAAACTCTTCTCAAGCACCTTCTCAATAACATTAAGAAGCTATGACTGTCTCTGGTTAGGGCTACCATTAGGGCTGCAGTTGCCTGTTGATGACACATTGAGAGCTTTGATTATGTGCCAATCCAGTTGGATTTTTCTCAACCATTCACAGAGTGCTGGCACATAAAGCTCTAACTGCTGTGTTACGCCTCCCTACATCACATTTACTTATAGTTTGCCTTTAGGTGATACTTTTTTGCCTTGTAGGTCTTCAGCATCTCAGAGGTCTTTTCTAATGGTAGCTTAGAAAATAGTCTGTTGTTGTCAGCCTGTGAAATTACAGACAAAGTTGACCTTGTTTCCAGCTCCATTTTCAGTTTTACTCCAGAGGCATCCATTGTGATCCACATGATTTAGCAATCTGCTTCAGTAATGCTTTGCAGTTCTAGGCATTTCAGACTCTGTGTTGTCTGATTCAGTTTCACATTCAGTCACTTAGTGCATTTCTTTAGTTTTGTGTGTTATGAACCCAGCCCCCTCCTTCCTGAGAATCGCAAGATCGCTATTAATTCAGGTCTGGGACCCAGGAAATGAGAGAGAATCCACAGAAATACAAAGCAACGGATTTTGACCATTGTTTCTTGAGGACACCTTTGTGGATTGCGATTCTAGGCTACGTGCCAGCTATCAGGACTACGTGTACCCCCTCGGGCAATGTGGGTGGGGATTGCATCTCCCCACCTTGATTGACGTCTGCAACCCTGCAGGTCAGGATAAAAGAGGGGGTTGAAGGGGGAAGTGCCCAGCGATGCACCAGAAGGAGACACCATCGTTCATCGCTCCCGTGATGACGGGAAGCTATTCCGGAGCCACGTGTGGTTCGGTTCCCCTAACCTGGGGAACGAGTGGCTGATAACCCTGAAAAGGACTTCGAACTGACAACGGGGAACCCACGTTCTCGATTCAACGATTTGAGTCCAAAAGGCTGGCAAGTTTATTTTCTCACCAAAATTCTTTCTCTCTCCAACCAATGAAACTCAGCGGTCCCCAAACGGATAAAAGCCTGCATGAACTGGCGAGACTTTTATATTTCCATTGGACAATATTTTTACCCCTAGACAAAACAATAGAGCCACTTCTTATTGTTGATTATTACTATACCCGCGCTTTAGATTGAGTATTGACGACATATATTATCTGAATGTTTGTATTAACCTTACTTTTGTGCCCCTTTATAAATAAAAACATTTAAAAATAGTGCCATCAGACTTCAACGGACCTCTCTATCTTTGCTGGTAAGTGACCCAGTTACGGGGTTCGTAACAACATTGGGGTGCTCGTCTCAGGATTTGACACCAAATTGGGAGGCCAGTGAATCGGGATTGTAAGTCCAAATTTGGATCTGGTATTCGGGTAGCCAGACGGGAAACCAGCAAAGATGGACATGGATGAATTTATGGGAAACCTGACTCTGGGGGCGCTAGAGGCGGCTACCAAATTAGACTTGGTAAATCTGGCGAAGGGGTTAAGTCTCACAGAGGTGAGGTCATCAATGAAAAAGCGGGAAGTGCGAAGGGCCATAACTCAGTATTACATTGGAAAGAAGGTGTTTACAGCTGAGGATTTGGAAAATATCCCTGAAAAGGTACTAGCGAGTGGGACGGATCAGTTAGAGTTGGAGAAATTAAGGTTGGAACATGAAATTAAAGTAAAGCAGCTGGAAGCAGCTGAGAAGGAGAAAGAACGGGCTGAGAGAGAGAAAGAGAAAGAAAGGGAGCATACACGCCAGCTAAAGGAGTTAGAGGTGAAAAGGGAACTTCAGCTAAAGGAGCTGAAAGCAGCAGAGAGAGAGAAAGAGAAGGAAAGAGCTGAGAAGGAGAAGGAAAGGGCCGAGAAGGAGAGGGAGGCAGAGAGAGAGAGGAAACATACCTTGGAGATGGAAAAGTTAAGGAAAGAGCGAAGAGATCAAGGGTCAGACCGAGAGGAGCGGTTTAATGTTAGTCGGGAGTTAAGGTTAGTACCTCTGTTCGAGGAGACGGATGTTGATAGTTATTTCTTGCTTTTTGAAAAGGTGGCAGTGAATCAGAAGTGGCCCAAAGAGCAGTGGGTGGCGTTGTTACAAAGTGTGTTAAAAGGGAAGGCACAACGAGCATATGCGGCGTTGTCCATCGAGGAGGGGGAAGCGGAGAATTATGCCAAAGTAAAGGAGGCCATTCTCCTGAGTTACGAGCTAGTACCTGAAGCTTATAGACAAAGGTTCAGAAATTTATGAGAAGGGTGGAATCAGACGTATACCGAGTTTACCCATGAGAGGGGGGTGCTCTTGGACCGTTGGTGCACCGCAGAAACGGTGGGCGAGGATCATGGGCGTCTCAGGGAGTTAATTTTGATTGAGGAATTTAAAGGTTGTGTTCCGGAGGGGATCCGGATGTATTTGAATGAGAAGCTGAATAAGTCCATCTCAGAAATTGCTAGGTTCGCAGATGAATATGCCCTAACCCACAAGGCAAAGTTTCCCTCGAATGAAAGTACCCCGAGAGACCGTGGGAACGATCAAGAAAGTCCGCTGGCTGAGGCAGAGGTCCCGCCGGGAGCTCGTGGTAAAAATGAGGAGGAGAGGCAAGACGGCTGGAGAGGTCCTGGCTTGACCTGTTTTCATTGTGGAAAGATGGGTCATATTGCATCTAAGTGCTTTGCTCCGAGGAAGGAGCCAGAAAAGAGGAAAGCAGCGGTCCCTATCGGGTGTGCAGTGGTAATCAGAAAATCGACAAGAGAGCCCCGGGTAGGCAGAGTGCGAAAGGGGTCTGAGATTTATCTGTCACACGGAACCGTGTCTTTGAGGGAGGGGGACCCACCAATTCCTGTACGGATTTGGAGAGACACGGGGGCGGAGCTATCATTGATTAGCAGTAAAGTGTTAAAGTTTAGATCTCAGACGGGAGAGGTGGCCCTGAGAGGCATAGGAAAATGGATAGAAATGGTGTCCTTACATAAGATCATTATGGATTGTGAGCTGGTGTATGGATCAGTTGAAATAGGGGTGCCATCAGAATTCCCGAGAACCGACGTGGACGTCCTTCTTGGGAACGATTTAGCAGGGGGTAAGGTTTGGTCAGCCATGACTATGACCCGCCGACCGGTGCGTGTTGAGGCTGCGCCCCTAGCGTCCCCAAGCTATCCCGCATGCACAGTCACTCGCAGCCTGTCGAGAGCGGTAGCTGAGCCCGAGAGTCGTTTAAATCTGAGCAGTTTTGATTTGGCCGAGACGTCTTTACCGACCCTGTGCCACGAGGGTTTAGAGGGTGGTAAAACGAGGAGTAGTAAAGTGAAAGGGGTTAAGGGAGAGGAGCTAGATCTTCCCTTAGCGAAGAGAAAGGTCCTAGAGGTAGGAAATAAAGATGAGAAACAGATAAATCTGTTAAAAGTTCCAGAGTTGGACATGGATGATCGGTCTGGTTTGGCAGACCTGTTTGAAGAAGTTGAGAGTTCTAAAGGTGTTCCCGAGAATGAGATGAAGGCAGTCCTAGATGAAAAGGATGCCATTACCTTGGAAAGGTCTGCTGGGTTGGCAGATGAGGTTGTTTCAGCCCATGGGGTTGAGTTTACTCCGGAAGGGAGTTGCCCAGAGAGTAGCTGGGAGGAGCAAGGGAATTTGGAATTTGAAAAAGGTACGGGTATTGAAAGCCTGGAAGAGGTCAATGTCCCGTTTGAGGGTGTCCAAGACGGGGATGCACGTGGTCCTGACCCTAGTCCCGGAGCTCAGAAAAGTTCTGAGGTATCTGATTCAGCTGAACGAGACAGCCGTCCTTTTGGGTCAGATAGACTGGGTTCAGTGAAGACAGGGTTAACCCTGGTAATTGTGGGAAGTAAAGGTTCCCAGGTGTTTGTCCTCGAAGGGGTGGTGAAACTTAAGGTGGAACTCGAACATGGGGGGATAAATATTATTATTGAAGGGAACGGAAAGTTTGTAGTTCCCAAACCAAATGAAGAAAATTTAAACCCTGCAGATCGCTTACAGAGTAAGCCGGGAGCTGCCGGGGCACCACACACTATTGTTATTCAGGGGTGTGGTGTGAAACAGCAGAATTTGAAATGCTGTTTGAACAAAGAGGGATCGCTTGCAGATCTTAAATTGAAAACTAATAACATGACGGTTCCTGAAGAGAAAACTAAAGAACTGGGTGGAAATGACCTAAGTCTGGGACACGGTGTTGATAAAATAACTCCTATGAACGAGACGGACGGGAGTTTACCTCGCCAAACTAATTGAGTTCCTCCCGTAGGAACTCGCCGAAAAAAAGGTGACGGTTAATGGGGGCGCCATTTTTAAATAGAAAAACTGGCTGTACGGGATTTTGACAAAGCATGTGAATAACAAAGACAGCCCCCTTGGAACCTGCCTGTTAAGTTGAAATCTGATGCTACCAGCCTTTAGTCAGGTACAAGAGGGAAAAATATTAAAGGAAGTGCCACTGTAATCGTTACCTGTTTAGATGCTGAATTAAATATATAACTGTATAGCTCTGTAGTGAAAAGAAAAGCTTGTGTATTGTGTTAGATTCTAAAATCCTGTAAGACTCTGTACAAATCAGTTTTTAACCGCTGGTAAAAACGTTTTTTTTAAGAGGGGAGGTGTTATGAACCCAGTCCCCTCCTTCCTGAGAATCGCAAGATCGCTATTAATTCGGGTCTGGGACCCAGGAAATGAGAGAGAATCCACAGAAATACAAAGCAACGGATTTTGACCATTGTTTCTTGGGGACACCTTTGTGGATTGCGATTCTAGGCTACGTGCCAGCTAACAGAACTACGTGTACCCCCTCGGGCAATGTGGGTGGGGATTGCATCTCCCCACCTTGATTGACGTCTGCAACCCTGCAGGTCAGGATAAAAGAGGGGGTTGAAGGGGGAAGTGCCCAGTGACGCACCAGAAGGAGATGATGACGGGAAGCTATTCGGGAGCCACGTGTGGTTCGGTTCCCCTAGCCTGGAGAACGAGTGGCTGATAACCCCGAAAAGGACTTTGAACTGACAACGGGGAACCCACGTTCCCGATTCAACGATCTGAGTCCAAAAGGCTGGCAAGTTTATTTTCTCACCAAAATTCTTTCTCTCTCCAACCAGTGAAACCCAGCGGTTCCCAAACGGCTAAAAGCCTGCATGAACTGGCGAGACTTTTATATTTCCATTGGACAATATTTTTACCCCTAGACAAAACAATAGAGCCACTTCTTATTGTTGATTATTACTATACCCGCGCTTTAGATTGAGTATTGACGACGTATATTATCTGAATGTTTGTATTAACCTTACTTTTGTGCCCCTTTATAAATAAAAACGTTTAAAAATAGTGCCATCAGACTTCAACGGACCTCTCTATCTTTGCTGGTAAGTGACTCAGTTACGGGGTTCGTAACATGTGTTTGAAACTTTTTGCTCTGTGTGGTTTTTCTCTTTGGTTGTGCTTATTGTCTGACTTATACATTTGAATGTGACCTTGTCTGTGACACTTCCTGCAAACTTTCTTTGAACCCACAGTCATTTGCACCATGGGAGGATTTACCACATTGAATACATTTTTGGCTTTTGGCACCATTCAGGGACATATTGTGCATTTTATATTCTAAACTCTTTTTCTGTAGTTCTGCTGCAGTCTCTAACGATATTGGAATGGTCAATGTCTGTTCTAAGTTTAGGTCTCTTTCTGACAGTAGCTTCTTTTAAGTGCTTTGACTATGCATGCCACATATAAGCCTGTCCCTTAATGCATCAGAAAGTCCATCTCCAAAGTCACAATATTAGGAAAATTTGCATGGTTCTGCAATGTTATTCAGAAATGCTTTCATCATTTGACTACTTCCTTTTGTGAAATCTAAATCTCTCAGCTATTACTAGCAGTTTAGATCTCTGGTGATTTTGTAAAATTTTAACAACCTCATTGAACATCTTGTTTGCTGTCTTTTCAGGATTTACCAAGTAGCATAAGAGCCTATATGTTTTAGCTTCGATTAAGCTGAGAAGCATGGAGGCTTTCTTTTTCCTCATCCACTTCGTTCACGTTACAATGCAGTTCAACCCTCTCGATATGCGATTCCTAGTTCACGTTAGCACTATCAACTTCATCAACTTTCCCAACTTTCCCATTGTCATGTTATCTTTACTTTAACTTTTTTAGTTGTACATCCCTCATTATGTACTGTGCACTATTACTCACGCATCCCTTTGTTTGTGCCCATGATGGCTATTTCTGTGCTGATGCATTCTTTCCTCTCGCTGTCTCTCTCCCTTCCTCCAAGTTCTGTCATCTTGTTACTGTTGGTGCAGTTGGTGACATTCGCTGACATTCAGGTCTGTACTTTTGGTAATTTGTTGTATCTGTGCAACTATATATCAATTAAATAAAAGCATGCATGTGGAGTTGAGGTTAACTGGTATATTCACTTGGTGGAGAGAGTAGATCAATGTGCATGGTCAGTTATCAGTCAAAAAGTAGTGCTAAGGGGAGTCATTGCACTAAAAGAAATTGATCTGTACATTACACTGATACACAGTTTTATAGTACTGTAGTAGTATTGATACTGTTCTGATTTGTTCAGTTTTTCATTGAAATACATAATTTGTTACCTGATTTAACAGTAGTTTGGCTTTTATCCATGAAACCTCTACTAATTGGAGCAGCCACTTAATTAGGCCAAAATGTACTTGCTCCAATGTTTCTCAATTAAATGGAATCCACTGTATTTCATTTCAGTGGTTTCTATACAGTGTGAGTGAATTTTCAGACCATATGCTTTCCAATAAGAGTGAGCACAAAGGATGGAATCTTCTGCCAGGCAAGAAACACTGAATCTAACTATGGGGGCAAGAGCACTTGCACAGAATTAAATATAAGCAATAACATTCACAGATTTTTCAGGATGCTGCAAAGTATTTTATGGCCAGTGAAATTCCATTGAAGTGTGGTTAATGTAATCCTCCAAGAAGATCACAACCTTGTTGACAGTTTGGATGCTTGCATGCCTCAATGACCCAGAGAGCTCTATCGGCTGGAGTCAGGGCTTTATGCTTTGCCTCTCAGTAGGGTCTCCGATGCCAAACAGGTCAAAGGATAGAGGCCAAACGAAGAGTGGCCCACAACTGGTCCTCCAGGTTTGGGGATTCATTTTAGGGCTAACAACCCTGATTGGTCAAACAAAATTGTTACAGAAACCGCAAGTGTAATGGTATTCCTGAATCCCCACGTAGGACTTGCATGGCTGACAGTAGCTAAAACTGAGCTATTTTGAGGCAATGAAGGAAGCCATGAATACTGCCAGACATGAAGAACCTTCATTTCTGCCCTAAGCACCAATGGCATATTGGGCTGTAGGTGCTGTTGTAATGTGAAAATCGGAGTGACCAACTGTGCACAGCTAAGAGTCAATGAGTAGTTGTACGGATTTCTTAACAAATGTTGGCCCACACACAAGGAATAACTGCCTTGCATCACCCTGTAATACTAGCATTGGATCTTTTGTTTTACCTCAGTGTAGTGTTCTCGCACAGGTGTAAAAACTCTGAACTAAACACCAAGTATAAACTGGAGTCAATGAGGCGCGATCCCAGTAAGGTGAACCGTTTACTGTTCACTCTTCCACATTAATGTATGGTGAAAACTGTTGCTAAAACAATACAAAATATATACAGTATTTGTTTCCTTCTTGGCATCACATTTACATCATAAATACTTGGAAAAATAAAACTACAACAAAATATATTACATTAAAATACGACATACAGTCAGAATCTACCTACGCCATCAACTGCTTTAAATACTTCAACACAAACTATCCGGTAACATTTTCAATAGGACAAGAAAATAACTTTATCAACCATCATTACTTTTAACAGAATCAGCGTTAACATTTTTACTTCAACATATCGATTATCTTATGAACTTACGGCGTTGCTTCTATGATGTTTCTTAGTGCGTAGAAAGTAACTTTTCTCGCGCTGATCCTGCATACACATGCCCCCTCCTTCCCGTTTCTCCAAACCAGTATTTTCCCACAAGACGCAGCAAAACCGGGTGTGACGTCATCGCATGCCACGATACATCACAGACAACAAATTTACTTTCAACAGCCTTAACTTTAACTAGAAAATAATTACAAACGAATTACTAAAGCAAAAATGTAATAAAGCTAAACAAATGCATTAAGGGCAACACAATCAGAGACAGTCATTTTTTCCCTTCATATCACTTGAGGATTAGTCTTTTCAGCAATGCGTTATTCCCATCAAAACTACATTGGAGTATCAGCCTATACTAGACCCTATATGAAGCAGAAGCAACTTTGTTTCCAGGGTGCAGGCCTGGGCAGGGTTGTATGGAAGACCTGCAGTTGCCCATGCTACAAGACTCCTCTCTCCATGCCACAGATGTCATCCAAGGGAAGGGTATTAGGACTCATACAACTTGGCACTGGTATCGTCGCAGAGCAATGTGCGGTTAAGTGCCTTGCTCAAGGACACAACACACTGCCTCAGCTAAGGCTCAAAATAGCGACCTTCAGATCACTAGACCGACGCCTTATCCACTTGGCCATGTGCCAACACAATGCCCAATGCTTAAATGAAGCTTGAAGACAACAGGTGTACACTGTCAGGTCAGTGCAAAGGGATTATCCTGGGCGATGCTCATGCACTGTTTCAGTATCTATATGTGCTTCTATAACAAATGTAACTGCATTTCAAAATAATTAATTGGATGCAGTCTGGGATGTCCTGGACATGATAGAACACTACATATAAATGCTAATTTTCATTCCTAACAATTTTCCTTTGGACTGCCTCATAAATGAGCATTTTAACAAAGCTAAAACATAAAACAATTATTTACTGCTATAGGGGAAATATATGAATAATTACCTATTTATTATTGCAACTGTCCTATTAGGCATCTTCCCCTTTAAGGGCCAACAATCAATCACTAACATTCTCCATCTTTTCAATGTCAGCTATAATGACAAAACAAACATTGAGCAGCCTTGATATTCACCCTTCAGGGCAGAATAGTATTTGATGGGACCAAGGGGGAATTTCCATCTAAAATCAATCAAAGTGTGAATGTAGACTCTGATTTTATTTACTGTGCCCTGACACTTTCTTCGGTTCAGTGGATACCAGACCAACTGGGGACAAGCCAGAAGTTTTCAGGTGCAGTCTGTGACTTCCATGTTCCTCAGGAGGAGAACCATGACTGAGTTCAAGCCGGCCATGTGAAAAGCCATCCAACACTTCAAATCTGCACTGCAATCCATTGAGCTGTGACCTTTAACAGTGAACAGTGTCTTGTTGGCTAAATTTTGCCTATGGCAACTCCTAAATTTGCCCTCAGTAGGGCTTTTGATATTCTGGCACTCACAAGGCCTGAGCATTTCTAGAGATTAGAACATAATAATCTAAGAAATCAAAGCAGGAGTTGATCATTTGCCTCCTTAATGTTGCTTCATTCAATAAGGCCATGGTTGAGTTTATCAGTATCTTTACTCTTTTATTTATTCCTCTGAAGCCTTGGTTCATCTATAATCCAAACATCTATCACAGCTTTGAATGCATTCAATATATAAATCCTCCACATTTCTCTGTAACAGGGTTCTATAATTCACAACCCTCTGAGAAATGCAGGCTCTCATTTTCTTTGTATGAAATGGGTCACCTCTTGATTCTGAAGTTTTTCCTTCTTGATCCAGATTTGTTCATGTGGGGAAATACCCTCTTATCAGTTGCTCTTTAAAGTTCCCAACAGGATCTTATAAGTTTGAACACATTTTCCTCTCATTCTTCTAAATTCCAATGAGAACAGGGTCAACCTTTCTGCATGGGACAACTTCTTTCATTCCAGGAGTAAACCTGATGAACCTTTTATGGAACGTTTGCACTGCAAATATATCACTCTTCAATGAGGTGTGTCCCAGCAGCAGTCAGTATGATTGTAGCAGGACTTTTCATTCTCCACCTTATTTACGTAAAGGCCAACATTGTACTTGATTTTATAGTATGTGTTGTTAACCCACAGACTAACTTCCTGTGCTTCAAGTATGTGGACAGTCATATCACCCTATAGAGTAACATTCTATACCGTCTTTGAGTTTCAACATCTTCAGCTTTTTTTTGTTCTTCCCATCAAAGTGGTTAGCACATTAAGATTCATCCATACAACTTGTGCCCACTCACTTAACCTATCTACATCTTTGAGTCCTCCTGATAGTCTGATTAGGGATAGTCAGAATGTCTTTGTGAGGGGCATGTCACTCTTTGTGAGTACGATTGTATTCTTCGAGGAAGCAACAAAACAAATTGATGAATGTAGAATAGAGAATGCGTATGGTTAGTAAGGTGTTTGACAAGGTTCTCAATAGTATGCTCATTCAGAAAGTCAAGAGGCATGGGATCCAGGTAAATATGTCTGTGTAGATTCAGAATTGCCTTGCCAACAGAAGATGAAAAGTGGTAGCAGATGGATTGTGTTTTGCCTGGAGGTCAGTAAATAGTGTTCCATACCAATCTGTATGGTACCCCCACTCTTGGTGATAACTATAAATGACGGATGAGGATGTGGAAAGGTGCGTCAGTTAGTTTGCAGATTATACAAAACTTAGTGTGTTGTGGATAGTGTAGAAGGTTGTCGATGGTTACAAGGGGACATTGATAGAATGCAGAGCTGGGCTAAAAGATGGCAGATGAATTTCAATCTGGAAAAGTGTGAAGTGATTCACTTTGGAAGGTCAAGCATGAAGGCAGAATACAAGGGAATGGCAGGATTCTTAGCAGTATAGAGGAACAGAGGGATCTTGGGATTCACATCCATAGATCCCTCAAAGTTGCTGCATAAGTTGATGGGGTAGTTGATAGGATAAGAAAGCATATGGTGTGTTGTCCTTCATTAATCAAGAAATTGAGTTCAAGAGCTGTGAGAAAACGCCATAAAACTCTTGTTAGACTACACTTGGACAATTGCATTTAATTCTGGTCACCTCATTACAGGAAAGATGTAGAAGCTTTAGAGAGGGTGTGGAGGAGATTCACCAGAATGCCGCTTCGATTACAGAGCATGTCTTATGAGGAAAGGTTAAATAGCTAGGGCTTTTCTCTTTGGAGTGAAGGGGGATAAAAGGTGATTTAACAGAGGTATATAAGATAAGAGACATAAGCAGAGTGGACAGCCAGTGCCTTTTATCCAGGGCAAAAATTTGAGAGGGCATAATTTAAAGATGACTGGAGGAAGGTATAAGGGGAACATCGGAGCTAGATTTTTTACGCAGAGTGATAAGTGCATGGAATGCCCTGCCAGAGGTGGGGTAGAGACATTAGGGGCATTTAAGATACTCTTAGATAGGCACATGGACAAAAGAAAAATGGAGGTCTATGTGGGAGAGGAGTGTTAGATTAGCCTTGGAGTAGGTTAAAAGACTGGCACAAAATTGTGTACTATGGTGTACTGTTCCATGTTCTTAGGTGCATAAGCATTACTAAAGATATGACATAAAATACTGTATACTAATATAAACACATGAGATTCTACAGATGCTGGAAATCCAGAGCAATACATAAAAGGCACTGGAGGAATTCAGCAGATCAGACATAGAAATTAATGTTTTGGTCCTAGACATTTCATCAGGACTGGAAAGAAAGGAGGAAGAAGCCAAAGCAGTAAGACGAGGGGGTGGGGTGGGTGGGGGTAGGCGTTTTAGATAGAAGGTGATGGGTGAAGCCATGTGGGTGGAGGAAGGGGGATGAAGGCTAAAGCTTCAGGTGATAGATCGAAAAGGTAAAGGGCTGAAGAAGAAGGAAACTGATAGGAGAGGAGTGTGGACCATGGGATAAAGGGAAGGAGGAGGAGCAGAGTAGAGGAGATAAGCCGGTGTGGAGAAGGAATGAGGTAAGAGGGACGACAGAGTGAGGAATAGAAGAAGAGGAAAGGGGGAGGTGCAAAAATGACCAGAATTCAAAGGTCAATGTTCATCAGGTTGAAGGCCACCCAGATTAAATATGAGACGTTCTTCCTCCAACTCAAGAGTGGTCTCATCTTGGCAGTAGAGGAGGCCATGGACTGACATGTGGGGTTGAGAATGGGGATTGGAACTAAAATGATTGGCGTCCCGGGCATCCTGCTTTTAGGAGTGGAGTGAAGATGCTTGACAAAGCAGCCCCCCCCCCCAATCTACAACAGGCTTCACTGATGTAGAGTGGCCTGCATCAGAAGCATCAGATACAGTAGACGGCCCCAATAGAATCACAAGTGAAGTGTTGCCTCTCAGGAAAGGGCTGTCTGGGGATTTGAATGGAGGTGAGGGAGGAGGTGAATTGGCAAGTGTAGCACTTCTTCCGCTTGCAGTGATAGGTGCCAGGAAGGAGAATATTGTGGAGGGACGAATAGACAAGGATGCAATCCTTGTAGAAAGGAGAGAGTGGCGAGGAGGAAAGATGAGTTTTGTGGTAGGATCCCTCTGAAGATGGAAGAATTTGTGGAAAGTGATGTCCTGGTTGTGGGGGCTTATGGGGTAGTAGGTGAAGACAAGAGGAAGACTCTTTTAAGGCAGAGTGAAGATGTGGTGAGGGTGGATGTCTGGGAAATGGAGGAGATACAGGTGAGGGAAACATCAATGCTGGAGGAAGAGAAACCCCATTCTTTTAAGAAAGAGGACATCTTAGATGTTCAGGAAAATAAAACCTCATCCTGGGAACAGATCCAACAGGGACGAAGGAGCAGAGGAAAACGAATGCATTTTTATAGGAGGCAGGGTGGGAAGATTTATAGTCAAGGTAGCTGTGGGAGTTGGTAGGTTTATAAATGACATCAGTAGACAATTTTTCTCTGGAGATGGAGAGAGTGAGATCAAGAATGGGGAGAAATGGACTAAGTGAATTTAAAGGCAGGGTCAAAGCTGGAGGCAAAGTTGATGAAATTGACGAGCTCAGCATGGGTGCATGAAGCAGCACCAATGTAGTCATTAATGTAGTGCAGAAAGAATTGTGGAGCATTACCAGCGAAGCCTTGTAACATGGACTGAACCATATAGCCAAGGAAAAGGCAGGTACAGTTGGGTCAAATATAGGTGCACATGGCTACACCTTGAATTTGGAGAAAGTGGGAGGAGTCAAAAGAGTTTGTTAAATGTGAGTACCAGTTACACCAGATGGCGGAGGGTAATGGTGGAGGTGATTTGGTCATGTTTGTTGTTGAGAAAGAAGCAGAGGGTCTTAAGGCCTTCTTGTTGGGGGATAGAAACGTATTGGGACTGGACATCCATGG
Source organism: Hemitrygon akajei (assembly GCF_048418815.1). Lineage (NCBI taxonomy): Eukaryota > Metazoa > Chordata > Chondrichthyes > Myliobatiformes > Dasyatidae > Hemitrygon > Hemitrygon akajei. Next base: position 35,945,756 of record NC_133139.1, read on the forward strand.
TGAAAATGAGGTGAACGGGATCAAGGAAGTTGAAGTTGATGAGATTGAGAGTGTGTGAAGTGTTGCAGATGTAGGTGGAAAGGGACTGAACGAAGTAGGATAAAATGATGTCAAGGTATGTAAGCATGAGTTCATTGGGGCAGGAATAGGCAGAAACAATGGGCCCACGTGGACAGGTTTGTGGATCCTGGGCAAGAGGTTGAAATGAGTAGTGTGGGATAAGTGAGCTATGAGGTTGATGGCAGTAAATGAGAGATCACCAGAGCTGACGAGGTTGTTGATAGTGTGGGAAACAATGGCCTCATGGTCCAGAGTGGGGTCCTTATCAAAGGGTGAGTACGCGAAGGAGTCTGAGAGTTGTGGCCTGGCCTCAGCAAGGTAGAGGTTAGTCCACCAGACAACAACACCCTCTTTGTCTCAGATTTGATGGTGTGATTGAGACTGATGCGGAGAGAGTGGAGGACAGTGCATTCAAAATGGGTAAGGTTTGAATTGGAGAGAGGAGTGTTGAAGTCCAGACAGTTGAAGTCTCGTTGCCCATCAGAGGTAAAAAAGATCCAGACCAGGGTGTTCAAGAAGAGGAGGGGGATTGGCGACAGAAGGTCATCGGTGCAGTGTGCGGAATTCTTCCCAAAAATGTGGGCTTGGAGACAGGGGCGATGAAAGAAGAGCTCAGTGTGGTGGCAGGCGTGTAACGTAATGAGGTGTGGGGAAAGGTGGACAAAGGTAAGGCCCTTGCTGAGGACAGAATGTTTTGCCTCCGAGAGGAAACGTCAGAGGGAATGGTGAGGACATGACAAAGATTAGAGCTAGGATCAGAGCAGAGATAAGGGTTGGAGGTATCAGAGGAGAGGAGGGTTGGGGTGTTCAGAGAAGGTAGAGTGGGAGGAAGGTGGAGGCTCTGAGGACAAATAGGTGACGGGGAGCCTGAGAGACGAGGGATTGCGGGGTGGTGGTAGGGGAAAGGGGAGCCCAGGGGTCCCATGGCAATGAGAAAGTGATTATTATGGCTTCTGTTTTCTGTACCATGCGTAGCTTTGACCCATGTAGTCATGGCATTTATTCACATACACTTCTCTCTAAATATGTACAATAATTTATACAATAATGTACAATAGTTCCCTTGCAAACTGTACTTTAATTTTAAATATTACTCTCTTTAGGTGATTCTTAAGACAAATACCCTGGAGATCATTCAGAATGTACTGCAGTCTGCTGCTTCCTATATGTTGCCCAAGTCTTTCCTGAGCCTTCTTTGCAATCCAAATATTATACATGCAGTGATTTAACTGAGACAATGCACCAGTTTAACTTCATCATCTTCATCCTGTTTCATGCTCTAAGATTAGGAATTTTTGATGTCCCACTATTAGAGCAGCAGAAGTGGTCCCATGGGGAAAGTTTGAATTTATTAGCATTCTAAAGATTGTTAAAAAATTTTCCTTTGATGTTACCACTTTCAAGCACCTCTTGGGAATGCAATCAGCCAACCTGGATTTGTAATCTCATCCTGTTATTTATGTGCTGACTTGTAAGCTTTTGGTGACATTACCCCTGCATGGGATCAGAAGAAAAGCTTGAGTTGCCATGGATAAATTCTCCAAGATTTCCTTCCTGCCTAAAAGGCTCAGCACTGATATTGCGCTGATTGCCATCAGCTCTCATTCATTACAGCCTGATAACACAAGAAAATCACCTTTATCCTGCCTTTTCATTTTCTGCTATTTAGCGATTCTCTATTAATGTAGGTACGCTAAATCCAACATCATGAACTCCTGTGCAATAATCTTTTACACTCTACTTTAGTAGGTGCCTTTTGGAATCCAAATACACACATTTATTGCTTCACTTTTATTCCCCTTACACATCACACCTTTAACGATTTATTGTAAATTTAAGTAAACATGAAACAATTCTGACTCTACTTGATTATTCATGATTTTTAAATACCCTCCTTAAGCCTTCTTAAGCAAACGCTCCAACATGTTGCCAATGACAAAATTCTGACTAATTAGCTGATAGCTTCCTGTCTCTTTCTTTTCTTTGACAATAACACTACATTCGCAGTGTTTCGAAACACTGAATGCAACAGATTTTGGAAGCTCATGATCAAAGCACTCATTATCTCTGCAGCTACAGGTATTTATTTCTGGAAATAGGGATGCACGACATTACTTAATCTAAATCCATGCTGAACAATACAAGCAAATGGGTGAGCATCTCGGTTAGGCCAATGAGCCTGTTTTCATGCTGGATTTTCACAGCCTTCCATATCTTTTATCATGAAGGGAGATACAAAATACTTGTTCATAGTCGTTATGTTTGCTGTGTCTCTCATTGCTAATCCCCTAGTTGATCCTCTCAGGGACAGGTTTTTGCTTAAGCTACTGCCTCCTTTTTTGCATAGATAACATTGACTGTTTTTATATTTCTTGGTAAATCTGTGTCGTATTCTACTTTTGCTCTCTTTACTAATTTGAAGTCATGATTTGCTGCTTTCATAAATGTTCTTAGACTTTTGTGCTTTCTTCATCGTACTTGGATCATCGTACATCGTACACATCTTCGTGTGTACTTGGTCTGCAGACTCAAGTCAAGTCATTGTAAGTATGCTGAGGGAGAGGTGGGTTGGGCAAATATTGGGTGGATAATGGAGACCTAACAGGCTGATGCTGGGGACAGTGAGCTGGATGTTTATACACAGGCTATTAATCAACAGATCATCTGGTGCAGAGTCCGCAGCAGCCAGTGAACTGGAGGTGATACAGGGCTAAGATTAATGTAACCAGGCAGATATTGGATTGAGATGGCAGAAATTTTGGCTAAGCATATGATGGTTGAGCTCTGTCCAGATAATCGAGGGCATGGTTTGGACAAATGCTGGGATCAGGTCAGGCAGGTAATTGGGATTAGTTTGGCAAGAGGATGGTGATTGAACACCAAGTTAGATAATGAACATGCAGTCTCAGAAATAATACAATGCAGTTTAACAGTGTTTCAGTTTGGCAAATGATTTATGGACGAGATCAAATTGGTACCATGTTAAAGTTTATCATTGGCCATTCAGCTGATCTATCCAATATACCCCAATACACCCACCATCCTCCCACATGGTTTCATCTATCACTTGCCAAATTGTACATCTTCCTCTCCCTCATCCTCTTATTCTGGATTCTTCCTCTTTCCTTCCAGTCCTAATGAAAGGTCTCAGTCCAAAATGTTGACTGCTTGTTCCTGACCTTCTGACTTGCTGCTGAGTTGCTGAGTTCCTCCAGCATTTTGTTTGTATGTTGCTCTGGATTTCCAGCAACTACAGAGAGTCTCTTACGTTCATGTTTTCTTTGATCTGCTTCCAACTTGTATCAAATTGAGAAAAATCTCTCCAATCTTATCCAGGCTTGAATCCAAAGTTTGGGTGGAATATCTCTGTTGGTCTTTTCCTGCTATTTTTGCAGAAGCCCAATTTCTGTGGAAAAGTAGGATGTTCAACAAACCCTGATGGGTGGAGAACAAGATGCCGCAAAGGAAATTCTCCAGGTCCTTGAAGAGAGTAAGACATTGCTGACTGGTTTTTACACATTGAGCTTTCTCATGGCAAACAGCAATCACAAGTACAAATGCCAGTAGTGTGCTCCACAGTAATTTTCATGATAAATGAATGGAAAGGGTACGTTGTCTCTGTTGCTTTGCCAAAGAGTCTGCATAAATCAGTTTCAGGAAATGGCAGTCTGTTATAGGTGTGCAAGGTAAATGCTAAGGTCTTACAGTACACAAAATATTGTTAACCTTTCCTAAACCACATGCAGAGAGCTGGGGGCGGGGGGGGGGGGGTGCATTTCCTAACTGCTGTCACTAATTTCCAGCCTTTTCTCTTCCTGGGAGTAAGGTTCTAAAGGTTCTGTCTGTCCCACTAAAGACAGCAACACTTTTTCAAATGGTGAGCCACTGCAGTAACTAAATGCCGTATCGTGGCAGGAATTAGTTCAGAATCCTCTGGCTAGCTATCTCTATCATTGTATAAATCTGTAATTCGAGCCCACCTGTAAAGGGCTCTACTCCCTTCCTCTGCTGTTCTCCAACTTGCCCAGGGCTTTCAGTCCCACTCAAGAAGGGAAGGGTATCTGACCCTGACCACTACTGTCACCAATCCCATAACGATGCTCATGCTGATGAGAAGTAAGCGGTGTCCTCAGGGCATTATTGATCACATGTTGGGAATGACAGGCACCCTAAAGTACCCATTTCTCTACTAGATAGGCTCATTCCGTCACTGCCCTCTTCCCACATCCTCAACAACCACGTGGCCAGAGACCCTCCTGGCTTGTGTCTGTACGTATCCCTTAGTCCCGATAATTCCTCAGCAGAGAATTCCCTGATCTCTGTTTGTCACAGAGGGGCCCATTGTACTAGTCTCCACAGGTTCATGTCCCTCCTCCACTCTCTCTCGAGAGCTGAAGCTGTCCATACTGGGTATGGGGACCACGTGGTCACTGGCTGGCTGGTACTGTCTCAGGTGAGTTGGGGAGAAGGCGATCATTTTGAGGGAGAATCACAGGGCTCTACTCTCTTTTCCCCTATCCTCACCATCCAGCCAGACATCTCCATTCCCCATCTATGTGTTGGGATCATCGCCCCACTGCAACAAGACTTGGACCTTAACAGGATTTGGTGCTAATTAGCCCATCAGACCACGTCTAAACTGCTGCACCTTTGTTAGCTGCCAGGCTGTCTACATATTCCAGCTCTGTGGCTTGGGTCTGTGCTGACTAGGCAGCATTCCATGTGATGGTACAGCGCTGGTGCAGCAACTCCACCTCATTCCTGAGATTTAATCTCCTGCTCTCTGTGCGATCCTCTTATGCTGTTGCCTAACAAAGGTTGCCAGCAGTCAGAAAGCAGCCTTATGGCTCCCCTTTCTCTTAGGGAACCCTGCCTTCTGAAGCACGGACAAGATGGAGTGTCCGATTTTCAACCCGTGGGAGTCCAACTGGTCTGACCAGTCTATGGACGTTCTGTAGTCTGCCAGTGGGCTGGCAAGACTCCCAAATCCTGCACTGTCGGTCCACTCCAGCACAGCAGGGGGTTCTTTCTCTTAGATACCCTTCTAAAGATATTCATCTTCCGGTCAAACAAGTACTCATTTAAGCCACTTTAAGTTACAACATCTACAACACTAAACATTCAGTAACACTTCAAACTCAGCAGATACTTCAATACACAACTACAAAACTAAACATTTAACAGACTGATAATTAGCTCAGTGTGTGTGTGTGTGTGTGTGTGTGTGTGTAGGCCCTCCTGTATACTTTTCCAGTGGTTCTTCAGCACTAGTCATGACCTCAATGTGAAGATGAGCCCCTGGAGACAAAGGAAAGAGCATGGATCTCTTGTATATGCAATTATTTTACCCTGAGGTGCCCAGAACCAGAAACCAGTGGCACTCAAAGCAACCAATGGGAAAGAGCTTCTGCATCCCTCGAATGGGCCAATCAATGATTGGCACAGCGGAAGTGGCTTTCGACTGGCAAATGAGTTAACCCTTCATATTACACTGGGTCAAACATAGGCAAATGAGACTAGCTTAGATGGGCACCTTGGTTAGCATGAACCGTTTGGGCCAAGAGGCTAGTTACTTAACGGCTCTATGACAACGCTGATCTTATCTGTTGGCTTGGGGTTGCATTGCTCTTGTATGTTGCTTTTGCTGCTACAAAGATGTAATGTTCCATTGTAACAGCTTTGCTGAGACAGGGCCTCAGTTTCGGATGCTCTGCTGCTAGCTGGGTGTCCTCCTGCTTTCCTCAATGAGCCATATTTGATCCATTTGCTCAACTTTAATGGCAGGGTGAATTAGTATAGCATTTCTAAGTCACTGTGGTCATTCAGTCCAATCTTGGTAACCTGTCTTTTTGAAAAATGTTTCTTGTTAGTAAGCATAGTTTTATTTTAATATAACTTGCAGCAAGATCTGAAAAAGCTGGAAACAGAGTTAACATTTCAGGATCTTTGATCAAAACATTAACTCTTCTTTGATCTGAACTGTTAATTTTCCTTGTATATTGCCTGGTCTGCAAAGTGTTTCCAGCATTTTCTTATCTTATTTCAGGTTTCTAGCATCTGTAGATTTTTTATCTTTATTTATGGCAAGCACCCTTGTTTTCACTTATTGGTCCACACAGTCCTTTGCTATTTTCACTTCCAATTCTTCAACTAACACAGCACAAAACCCATCATTCTTCTATCATAAAAAAACCTGTTCTCGAATCATCTTGCAATAACTAAGACTCATGAACTAAAGATTATTCTATTGACCTCTCTCTGAACCTTCTCCAGGGTGTCTGCATCATCCCCCACATGAAAAGGCTAAAACTGAATGCAGTTTTACCAAACAGGATTTATCAGTTTGCCGAAAGGTCATCTGTTGTTTCATATTGGAACTTAGTTCTCTGTTTGTCTTTACAAAATTGCTTTCTCATATTTGTAAAGTAAAGCCGGAAAGAATTGGAAACAGCTGTAGTGGATACAATGCTAGTAAATGAGGTCAGTGCTGACTGCAGATAAAACTGGAGGATGGAAAGATTGAGACCATTAAGGAACTTGATTGAAATGGACATCAACATCATTCACTTCGGAGGACAATATTGTGCCAGTAGTAAAGAATTTGACATTTTAACGTGTGATTCGCAAGGACTAGGCATTTAGCAAGGTGGGTAAGCTCTTCTTGAAATTATCATTCCCAAATTTGTCACGGTACTGTATGTTTGAGCGTCCCATTTCCATCCTCTGTGAACCTGAGGTCATTTCTGACCTTGCTGTGGATAAAAAAAACCTCACAATAACCCTATTCATTCATTAGTTTGTGTTGCCTAATTATAAAACCATCCATTACATAATATCTTAATGTAAAATTAGAAATATAGAAAACATACAGCACAATACAGGCCCTTCGGACCACAAAGCTGTGCCAAACATGTCCCTACCTTAGAATTACCTAGGGTTTACCCATACCCCTTTATTTTTCTAAGCTCTATGTAGCCATCCAGAAGTCTCTTAAAAGACCCTATCATTTCCGTCTCCAACACCGCCGCTGGCAGCCCATTCCACACACTCACTACTCTCTGCGTAAAAAATTTACCCCTGACATTTCCTCTGTACCTATTTCCAACTACCTTAAAACTGTGCCCTCTCATGTTAGCCGGTTCAGCCCTGGGAAAAAGCCTCTGACTATCCACATGATCAATGCCTCTCATCATCTTGTACACCTCTATCAGGTCACCTCTCATCCTCCATCACTCCAAGGAGAAAAGGCCGAGTTCACTCAACCTATTCTCATAAGGTATGCTCCCCAATCCAAGCAACATCCTTGTAAACCTCCTCTGCACCCTTTCTATGGTTTCCACATCCTTCCTGTAGGGAGGGACCAGAATTGAGCACAGTACTCCAAGTGGGGTCTGACCAGGGTCCTATATCAGAATCAGAATCAGAATCAGAATCAGACTTTAATCGCCAAGTACCTATGCACATACAAGGAATTTACTTCCGGCAGATGTTGTCTCTCTGCTCATAACAATAATAATGATAAATATAAATGAAAATATAGATTATACATACAGGTAGTGCAATCCAAGTAATAGTTAGCCGACAGTTAACCGGCAGTTAACTGTTCAGCAAAGTGACCGCAGTAGGGAAAAAACTTCTCCAGTGCCTATTAGTCTTAGTCTGGAGGGATCTGAAGTGCCTACCAGACGGAAGCAGATCAAACAGTCCGTGCGCAGGATGGGAGGAGTCCTTTATGATGTTCCCCGCCCTTTTCTTCAACCTGGAAGAGTACAGGTCCACAATAGAGGGCAGGGAGGCTCCAATAATGCGCTCGGCAGTCCTCACTGTGCGCTGTAGTCTGGTTCTATCCTGCTTGGTGGCGGCTCCAAACCACACAATGATGGAGGTGCACAGGACAGACTCAATGACTGCAGTGTAGAACTGCAGCAGCAATTCCTGAGGCAGACCGTATTTCCTCAAGAGACGCAGGAAATACATCCGCTGCTGGGCCTTCTTCAGGATGGAGCTGATGTTCTGCTCCCACTTCAGATCCTGAGAGATGGTGGTTCCCAGGAACCTGAAGATCTCCACGGTGGACACAGGGCTGCTGAGGACTATGAGGGGAGACATAGCAAGGGGATGTCTCCTGAAATCCACTATCATCTCCTTTGTCTTGAGCGTGTTCAGCTCCAGATTGTTCCGACTGCACCAGAGCGCCAGTTGGTCCACCTGCTGTCGATATGCAGACTCATCACTATTCTGGATGAGTCCGATGACGGTAGTGTCGTCTGCAAACTTCAAAAGCTTCACATAGGGGTTGGAGGAGGTGCAGTCATTGGTGTAGAGGGAGAATAGCAGTGGAGAGAGGACACACCCCTGGGGGGTGCTGGTGTTGGTGATTTGAATATCCGAGGTGACCTGTCCCATCCTTACCTGCTGACTTCTGTTGGTCAGGAAGCTGTAAATCCAATTGCAGAGGTCAGGTGGCACAGTAAGGTGAGACAATTTGGAGCAGAGGGTATGAGGGACGATGGTGTTAAACGCCGAACTGAAATCCACAAACAGCATCCGAGCATAGGTCCCAGGACAATCCAGATGTTGCAGGATCCAGTGCAGTCCCAGGTTGACTGCATCGTCTACTGACCTATTTGCCCGGTAGGCAAACTGCAGGGGATCCAGCAGGCTGTTGGTGAGGGTCTTCAGGTGGTTCAACACCAAGCGTTCAAAGGATTTCATGACTACAGATGTCAGTGCGACAGGTCTGTAGTCGTTCAGTCCTGTGATGGTGGGTTTCTTGGGGACCGGGATGATGGTAGATATAACTGCAACATTACCTCTCAGCTCTTAAACTCAATCCCACGATTGATGAAGGCCAATGCACAGAGTCACTTCTTAACCACAGAGTCAACCTGCGCAGCAGCTTCGAGCGTCCTATGGACTCGGACCCCAAGATCCCTCTGATCCTCCACACTGTCACATTGCCATTCTTGCCTTTGATTTCAAATTATGAAGGGGCCCAAGTCCTTGTGATCTCTGTAATCTTTGACTTCTTTCTAAGCTCATTTCTAATCTCTTGATCTTCTCTGTATACTTCCATCAAAACTTTCATCTGCCAAAGTTCTGAGATTTTTGTGGAAGTTCAGCATTTGTAGAAAAAAAACATTAACATTTCCAGTCTTTTATGTTAACCTTGATTCTTTTTCCATGGGTGCTACCTAACTTGCTGAGTGTTTCCAGTATTTTGTGATTTTATACCAAATCTCCTGAATCATTAGCCTGTTAACTTTGGTATTCCATGCTTGCGACATGGTGTCAAATTTTCTTTTTGTTAATTCTTCTGAGCAGCACTTTCTCTCTCTCTCCACCAGCAACTTTAAAACTTCTGTAACAACTACAGGTTGCTACTGTGACAGCTTTAAATGATTGAAATGGTAACTATTCCGGTTCCTAGAAATTTATGTTGTTGAGAATAAGGCAACTCATTTAGATACTGTTTTTACTTCCTTATCATGGAGGTATTCCCTGTGGTTTGAAACCAAACCCAAGATTCATACTCCTGTTTTCTCCATTCCTCTCATGGTTTCAGTGTTTATGCTGGGATGTGTTTCCACTGGTTACATTTGCTCAAAGGAACCTAATCCCTGTTCAACTTTCTATGGGCAATTATGTCTGTGAGTACTGATAAGAAATCGGATCATTGGAGTCATCTTATTCTGATTTTATCCATATTTGATTTCTCCCATGTTTATTTTCTGATGAATAATTTGGAATGTGGAAGGAGAAGGAATCTTAATTCAAGATTCAAAGATTCAAAGCACATTTATTATTAAGCAATGTATAAATTTTACACCTTGAGATTAGTCTGCTTTTAGGCAGCCACAAAACAAGAAACCTGAATAACCAATTAAAAAAAAGACCAATATCCACCGCACAGAGAAAGAGAGAGAAAAGAACACAAATCATGCAAACAACAGAAGCAAGCCAACAGCAACCTGAACCAGACTGACTCCCAGAGCAGCCGGAGTCAAGCTGCTCAAGCGTCAGCCCCCAGTTCATCACACCAGTGGGACAAAAATGCACAGCAGTTCACAGCTTCAGCACCCCGGAGAATGGAATTAACCTTCACAGGACGACAACGAGATCAGTCCAACCCTCGCCATCACTCCTGATATTCAGACTTCCAGTTTATCTGTGCCGGTGTTTAAATTATCTGATCACCGGGGAGTGCCTCGCTCTATGACCCGGACAGCAGTGCTATGATGCAGTTGGCCGCCCAGCTTGAAGTCATTCTCGAACTCAGCGACACGTCTGTGCACTTGGAGTGATCCCGCCTCACACCGAGGTTAGGTGGATGGGTATTTAAACTCTTCCCCATTGACTCCTCTCCAAATTGCTCACTCCATCGCTGGCAGAGATACAAGCCCCGTCTGCGACCCTGGCTCGAACACGTTGTGCATTGCAATGCCCCAGCTTGGCTCATGCCCCCGACCAGCTCCGCCTCCACCTCCCTCCTCACTGTCTGCGGTGATAGTTCGCCACAATTTGCTTCAGAAAAGATGTTATGAGTAATGTTTTCAGGTGAGTCTCTTGCCTCTCAATCTATCTGTAAGTTGCCGCACACCTTCAGCATCATCTTAAACTGTTGATCATTTCTGTCACTAACAAAGACTAACTTTACAAAGTTTTGCACAGAGAGTGGTCAGTAGCTGGAGTGTACTGCCAGGGGGGTAGTGGAGGCAAATGCCATAGAGATGTTTGAAAGGTTCTAAAATGGGGGCATGAATATGCAGAGAATGAAAAAAATGTGGACATTGTATAGTCAAAAGGGATGAGTTCAGTTTGGCTTTTAATTTCTAATTTAGTTAATTCAGCACAATACCTTGGCCCAAAGGGCTTGCTCCTGTGCTGTACTGTTCAATGTTCTGTGCTTTAAGTGAATTGGCTCAGGTGTGCTCTGATGTTGTTGGGCATGAACCTTAGACTTTGCTGGTCTGTGTGTCCCAACAGCACAGAGAGTACTAATTACCCAGTGAGCCAGTGTGGCGTAATGGGAAGTGTTTCAGGCATCCTATCCAGGAGTGAATACGATCTTTCAATCTGTGGGCTTCTGGGTGAAGAGATCTGAATATTAATCTCATGCCCAGCCAATTGTGCAGGATTAGGCAGGTGATGCTTCTTTTCAAAGCCTTGTGAAAACTCTTGAATTTAAGTATCCCATAATTAGTTTCCTACTGAGCCGTAGAATGGTTGTGTACAGGGCATCTTTGAGTTTTATATTGTATTTATGAGATAATAGACTTGAAGCTATTTGATTCTTTGGCAACTGTGATATCAAGTTACTGAGACAGAACTGATTCACATTCATAAAATATATCTTCACTCACGGGGGTGGAGATATCGTTAATAAATCCCATGATTTGATAACTATTATTAGTGACTTATTATCTTTCAGAAGTTCAAAGAACGCTTCTTAGAACAAAAGCTACCTCTGTCTGACTGTATTAAAGACTATAAAATTTTAAGTACAAATGAACCTTTGATAAGATATAAAGTTTTCTGATCTTCTACTAATGCAGATCACTTCACTCTGTCCATCCAGCTCCCAACTATCCATCTGTATCCAATGTCACTGCTTTGCATTCAGAGTCCATAGTCTCTCGTCCTGCATAGTTTCAATGCCTGCACACTAGACAATTGGCTAGAACTCAAGGTCAACACTGAGGTTATTGAATCTTTCAAAAACAGGGAGCCTGGAATGTGCTGATCTGTGAAACAACACTGTGAGTATTCTTCCCCCTCAAGAACAGATGACCACCCACTGATGATGATCCATGGGAAAATAAGACAACCAGCTCAATAGCTCCCTGTTTGAAGCTTCAGACAATGTGTCTGCAGGCCAAGACCTTGTCAATCCAGGGTGAGATCGATTTTTCTGAGTGATCCATAAAGAATTGAATATTTTTAGGGCAGACAAACCAATGGTTAAAACTGACTGAAAGGTTGAAACTCAAATTATTCCAGAACAGTAGAATTTTTTGTCACTTGTCATGATAACTTGTAAGCCTTACCAAGTGAGTAAAAGTGGACAATTAATATTAGAAGCAATCCTTTGCTGTGATTATGTAGCCTGTGATCACAATTCCCAAGCACCTAACAGTGATTGAAGAGCCAATATGATCTCAGTCTTTGTAGGAATTTATTGTCCCATGGCCAAGCCATTATTTCTCCTTGCTTCTCGTAAACTGAAATCTTGGGTTCAAATTCAGCTAGTTTCTGGGGGCATGCAGATCCCCATTTGAACACTGAGTTCAATAGCTTCAGGATTTAGCCATCTCCCTAATTATCATGAAATATTCTCCCACTTATAATCTCTCTGACATTTATCCTTGAACCATTGGACGACAGGGAGAGCAACGCATCTGCAACTTACCTGCTTTCAGGCGAAGCAGTAAGGTTTCATGGAGAACTTTATTGTTGTGTCCTTTCTTGTTTCGTGATATCTAGAAGCATGATAGCAATCTAACTGGAACGAGATGACTTCCCGATATGCAGGACACCCAGATGAAGCAAACATTAGGTGTTCTGTACAATGTGGTGCCTCGTGTCTGTTTTTTATTCATTTTATATTTCTCTTGTTTTCCGATGACACAAAGGGAGGCCATTCTGACCACTGAATCTATATCAGCTCTCAGAATGTGCCCATCAGTCACAATCATGTACTTACCTCCTTGCTACTTATTCTCTCTCTCACATGCCATCTACTCTCTCCATGTTCTGACACCCACCCATTCTAGGGGCAATTTACAGTGGCAAATTAACATATCGGCATATTTTTGGGAAATGGGAACAAGCTGGAGTAGACAAGCAGAAGCTCACACGGGCACAAGGAGAGCATACAAACTCCACATAGACAACACCAGAGGTCTGCTTTTGAATCTGGGTCTCTGGAGCCTGTTGAATGGAGCTTGCATTCTAATTAATTCAGTCACTAGTAACCTCATCAATGCTCTTTGAAATAACTATTATTAGCTGCTGCAAAGAGGTAAGATCAATTTTCTGTTGCTGTGGTTTCTGCTGGTTTGGTGCTATTTCAGACTCCCTCACTTCAGGTCTGCCTCCGTTTGGTTTTCCTTGGCCCCTCGACCACATAATGCAGGTACTGACTGACCGAGTAAGCGTTTTCAGTTTTCACTTCACAGTTAATTTATGAGGTGTTATTCTATTTATTGTAGGTGCAATATATTGGAAAGGACTAGAAAATTTCATTTTGATCTTTTACCTGATAAAACAAAAAAAAAACTCCTTTTGAGAATTGTATTAACAATTACTGACTCTGCTTTTGGGCTTTTAAATGCTCCCACAATGAGACAATGCTTCCAATATACTGTATTGGAAAATCTGGGCAAAATAACTAAATGAGGAGGTTTGGTGCCTATGCATCGATGACAAGAAGTGGTGCAGAGTTGACATCTATAAAGCAATAACTTGCTCCAGTTAAAATTTGTCTTGAATTGAACAAAACTCCAAGGGATTGAATTATTCGTGGACTCAAAAGGACCCACAACAAATCCTCTGCCAGTTTTACATCCAATCCATTTTTTTCTTTTGATTTTAGTGGAAGTCAGAGTTCAAGAGGAGCTGTTGCTGTTTTAGACCCTTGAATCATTGAATGAGATCAAAGCTGAATTTTTTCATTTCTTATGTAAATTAGTTGGTTGAGTTCAAAAATAAGAATTAAGCAGGGATCAAAAACAATTTGTCAGAGTTCCAAACTTCGATTACTCCCTGTATATACCAGCGTTTCATAATTACATTCCTGCATTACATGGCTTAACATTTAAAGATATCTCCCTAATCCCATAATCCTGATGAGTAGAAGATCTTTCTCTCCACCTACCTTCTCTTTTCTACTTCATATTTAGATGATATCAGTTAAACCATCTCTTAGTCTTCCAACTTCAGGAAATATCAGTCTACATTTTATAATCTCTCCTTGTGATTATCCCTTCCAGATTGGTAGTAATGTGGTAGGTTTGCATGACTTTCCCTTCAACTCCAGTCTAGCCTTCTTAGCTATCACGGACTGCAATCCCAGACTAATCTGAACTGTAGCATAATTTCTGTCCTTTGTACTCTGATTATTTTCTGTACCCGATCTTCACATTATGTTAGACAATCAAAGACCAACTACAGCACACAAAGTGGTCATTCACCTATAATGAAGGGTCTCGGCCCGAAACGTCGACAGCGCTTCTCCCTATAGATGCTGCCTGGCCTGCTGTGTTCCACTAGCATTTTGTGTGTGTTGTTTGAATTTCCAGCATCTGTAAATTTCCTCGTGTTTGCTCTTTAAATTCACCTATAATGTCTGTGTTGGCCTTTGCCAGAGCAATGGTAGATCCACCCATTGGTCTTCACTCCATGGACATGCAGATCTTTCTCACTATGTATTTATTCAGTTTATGGTCAATGGCCTTCAAGTCCCTTAAGACCTGTATAGCTCTTAGATCTGCATAAGCATACTGTATTGATCATTGATGCAAACAATGCATTTCACTGCATGTTTTGATGTTTCAATGTACTTTTGGCAAATAAGGCTAATCTTTAATTTTTAATCCTTAGTCTTCAATCTTTTCTCTTAGCTTTTAACTATTTGAGCGTACTCTTTTCTATCCTGTTTAGGACCAACATGGATGAACTCATGTTGACATTTAACAAAGCTTACCCCACTATTCTATCAAAATGAAAAAATATATTCAAAGGCTCAAAGGTTCATTTATTATAGAATTATACAACGCTGAAATTGTTCTTCTCTGGGTAGCCATGGAACCAAGAAAGAAAAAAAGTCAGTGCAATCATCAACCCCTAATAGTTCCCCTCCCCAAACAAAAACAGGACAGGAAAATCAACCCCAAATCTCACCTCCCGCACAAAAAAAGGACAAAACAGAACAGACACATCGACCCCTAATCCCTCCACCCGCACAAAGAAAAGAACAAAATGGAAGTGGAACATCGACCTGCAAATCCCTCCTGTACACAAAAAAACCCAGCTAAAACAGAACAGGCACATTGACCCTCAAGTCCCCCTCCCCGCACTACAAAATCAGGAGAAGAACAGAGAATATAAAAAACTATAAGACAGAAAAAAGTCTATAATCCAGGCCCACATCCAAAATGTAGAAAACCTGCTGAACACTCTCTGGGCCCAGCGGCAGACCCTTTCCTCTCTGTAACAGAGCCATCAAAAGATAGGCAGCCAGCACTCACCTCGATGCTTCAATCTTCCTCCTTAATCGATGAAATGGAGTCGAGCAATGGCTTAAGCCCCATCCTGCAGGCTTCCCGCATGCTGACACATGCCATCGTGGCATAAACGTGCTGACTCTTTGATCATTGCCAAGTTGTTCAATTACTTGATCCTTGATTATAGAATGAAGTAATGTTCTGTCAGTTGATATTCAGCAAAATGGTCATATTCCCTTTGCTTCTCAATTTCACTTTATTAAATAACAGAGTTGTTTGGACAGTTTTCCAACAAATGAATGATTCCTGAGTCTAGAGAATTTATCAATCTTCTTGCCTACTCCTGTAAAACCTTGGGATTGGTTCTGGGGCTTTGTCACCTGTGGTATACCTAGTCTCTTACCTGCCCTTGGATCAATGAAACTACAGTTTAGCCTCTCTTCAGTGGTGACCATTGGAATGTGATAGTGGAGCATTCAGAATGTAAATTGAATGTCAAAGTTGGATGGTTAGATTCTCTTTCATTGGAAATGAATTTTCCCTGACATTTTTGAAGAGTGCATTGATTTGCCACTTAATGATCTAAATGAAAACATTACTGAGGGACAGCACAGTGGTTAGTGCACACGTTACACTGATAGCTATAAGATCAGGGTTTAATTCCCACCATTGCATGTAAGGAGTTCATACTGTCTTCCCGTGTCCAGCTGGAGTTCCTCAGGTTTCCTCTCTCATTCCAAAGATGTACGGTTAGGGTTAGTGAGTTATCCGCATGATTTGTTGGCATCAGAGGCATGGTGACACTTACAGGCTGCCCAGCACAAACCTCACTGATTTGACTCAATGTATTTTGCTGTATGTTTCAATGTACATGTGATAAATAAAGCTAATCTTTATTTTTATCTAGGTCTAGCTGCTTGCAGACTTGGAGTGCAAGCTGGAGCACCCTATCCTGCCTGTCAACAAGCAGAAGCTCAATATAAATGTCCGGAAAGTCAGCTTTTGGCAGCAGCAGTGCAGTACATTACAAACTTGACAGATGTTATTATAAACTTAAATTAACATAAATTATATGTAACTTACACATGTACAAAAAAGAACCAATTAAATATAAAATACAAGTGCAAGCTGAGAGAGAGAAAAGTATATATATCCTGTGGTAGTGTTAGGGGGTTGGTTCAAGAAACTGATGGCAACATGAAAAAACTGCTATTAAATCTGGACATGTGGGTCTTCATGCTCCAATACTTCCTGTATGATATAGTTGACTAAATATAGTCCAATCTCAAATGGACATTCATCTGATGTAGTCTATCGTTTAAAGCTTTCTTGTATACTCATTTTAGAACAGTATTTCCATTTTTGTAATTTGTTAATCATCTTACGCCATGTTAAGATCATGATTTTCACTCTGTAACTGAATTAATGTATGGTAATCTTGACAGCCTGTTTTCTTTACATCAAATTGCTTTGGTTTTAATTCAATCCTGTTATTCAATTGAGAGAAGAGAGGGGTCCACCTTTACATTATTGTTCTGCTGACAGGACTAAGAATTGCAGCAAAATTTTATGGTTAAATTTTAAGGTTAAACATCCAAAAGGACCACAAGACCCGGAGAGCTATCTATGTCGGCTGCAGACAGGGCTTTATGCTTTTGCTCTTTGTAGGGTCACCCATGCCAAACAGGTCAAAGGGCAGAGGAGAGACTAAGAATGGTCCACTGGTTCTCCAAATTCAGGTTTCAGCTCAGGACTATCAACCCTGACTGGTCAAATAAAACTGTTATAGAAATAGAAATGAAGAACCCTTCTACATCTGAGTGCGACGGTATTCCTGAGTCTCCGCCCGGGACTTGCATGGCTGACAGTAGTGAAAACTGAGAGGAAGCTATTGACATGATAAAAGAAGCCCTGGACACCACCAGAACTAAAGGACTTTCATTGCTGCCTAAACGCCAGTGACATAATGGGCAGTAAAATAGAATCAAGGGTGAAGTTATGCCCTATAGTAACTGATAAATCATTTTCTATTGAAAGTTCATTCTTTGTCAATGGATAGGAGAGAAATGAAACTGTTTTTCCTTGACCAGTAACCATTCCCCACAACATAAATAATGAGAACTCTAAATCCATAATTTGAAGCATCTCATATGCATTTCTGACATTTATTTTATATTGTGGTGGACCAAGAAAGACTCTTGTAATATAAAGTAGATGTCTTTCATTGTGTGTGGAATTCATTTTATATTCTTTCTTAGTAACTCATATAATATTGTTGGCACTGTTGTTAGATCTGGCAAAATGTAGCACTAGCACTAAACTATGCCATGGTGAAGAGTAACCAAAATTTTACAATCTTTACAGGGATCCTACCTTCACCATTCCTTCCACTTTTTTCTTTGCTGTCTGCAAATACTCTGAGTCGAAGATAAACTACACTTTTCAGTATGAATTCGCACTTTATTCTTATGTGAGCATTACATCGTATTTATTTAGATGCACTGGTATTTGTGGTACTAATATATGATTTTTAATTTATAGACCTTGATGTGTACCATGTAGTATTTACCTATAGTAGCTTGAAATATCTTCAAATATTATTCCACAGCATAAGGTAAATTTATGCACATGTCAAATATCGCTGATTCTTCTTTTCAACATTCATTCAAGCACCTGCAGGAAACAGGACTAGTTTGGTGAAAACATTGGTTGCTGCCAACTCTGAAAATAAATATTGTGAGTAGAACAGAGGGTACTCTTTGTCACCAGACACCTGCTTCAATGTCACCTTGTAATCACGTTCAAACACTCTGAACTGCTTCTGATTTTGGTATTGGATTGTTACTGTCACATGTACGAGACACAGTGACCAACTGGTTTTGCAAGCCATCCATAAAGATTATTTCAGAACAGAACTACTTTGAGATGGTACATGTGAGAAACGGCAACAGGTTGCAGAGGAGAAAGTTACAGTCACAGAGAAAATGCAGTGCAAGTAGACATTAATGCTTGGCACTACTGCAATTGGCGTTGCCTTGTCACTTACGAGAACTTCATTCCATTCAAATTTGCCTAGCACTCCTTGCACCTTCAGGAAGTGTCATGGATCATATTACATCATGGTTGCATAGCGGTTAGCATAACGCTATTACAGTTTGTGGTGTCAGAGTTCGGAGTTCAAGGCGCATGATTTAGTAGGTTAATCCATCTTGTGATTAGGCTAGGGTTAAATAGGTGGGATGCTGGACAGCACGGCTTGTTAGGCCAGAAGGGCCTGTTCCACACTGTACCTCTAATGAAAGAAAATTTTTAATAATGTTACATTTGTCTTACGTTTGCTTGTTTTGAATATAGGTATCATATCATTGAATAGCCCTACATTATATTTGTTAGCGGTAATATGTAAGCATGTCACTTTAAAACATTTAACATCTCTCTGTTAGGTCTTGGTATGATATGCTCTCTAATGTCTGTCTCTAGCAACAGAGAAATTGCAAATGCTTGTTTGTCACTCTTACTTGTTGGACCAAAGCACTGAATCAAGGTGATGCTGTTGTGTTCCCCTTTCAGTCCAGTTCTTGTATGTCTGCCACTCCCTCATTCAAAAGGACGGTAACATCCTCGTGGCACCATCCATCACTAGCCCAGTAAAAGAGTTTCTCTGGAACCTGCTGATAATCAACCTGATCTCATCCATCTCACTGACACCTAAGATGTATAATCTCTGCTCTGACCTGAGGGACCTTTCCTATTAAGTACATTGCCCATACATCCCCAAAAAAAACATTTTGTTTTCGTTTGGCAATGCATTCTTCAGTCTTCATGCCATGAGCTCACATTCAACCTTCACCACTGGCAGTCATTGGATTCTCTGACACCTAGAGGCTCTTGACTACCATCGTGGATAGCTTCCTGCTTGCTGTTTTTATTCCACTTTTTATTAATTACAAGACAGGATTATTATTCCTGTGTCTAACCCCCAGAGTGATGGACCAGAGCTACAGTTTCTGTTTGGCCTGACACCTTTGCTGTAGAATAATTAGGCTTTGTTGAGCCTTCACCCCATCAGCTCAGTTTGTGTGGGTTATCAGAAAATGCAGACAATCCCATAGATGGCACAGACCTCAGGATATGAACACCTTTTGTATCACTTCTCTAAACAAAAGACCTGCTGCTTTCCAGGAAATTAATAAAAATGTTAATGTACTCCATTTCTTGGAACCTGTTTCAATGATATTAGCATTCATTTCAGAGGACTAGAATATAAAAGCAAGGATGTAATGCTGAGGCTTTATAAAGCAGTGGTGTGGCCTCACTTGGAGTATTGTGAGCAGTTTTGGGCTGCTTATCTTCAAAAGGATCTGTTGAAACTAGAGAGGGTTCAAAGGAGGTTCACAAAAATGATTCTAGGATTAAACAGTTTATCATATGAAAACTGTTTGATGGCTCTGTGCCTGTATTTACCGGAATTCAGAAGAACGAGGAGTGACTTCATTGTAACCTATTGAAAGATGAAAAGCTTTGGTAGAGTGGCTGTGGAGAGAATGTTTCTTATGGTGGGAGAGTCTAAGACCAGAGGACACAGCCTTAGAATAGTGGGGCGTCTCTTTTGAATGGAGATGAAGAGAAATTTCTTTCGCCAGAGAGTGGTGAATCTGAAACATAGCAACATAGAAAACCTACAGCACAATATAAACCCTTCAGCCCACGAAGTTGTGCCGAACATGTCCCTACCTTAGAAATTACTAGGCTTACCCATAGCCCTCTATTTTTCTAAGCTCTATGTACCTATTCAAAAGTCTCTTAAAAGACCCTATCCTTTCTATCTCCATCGCCATTGCTGGCAGCCCATTCTACGCACTCACCATTTTCTGCGTAAAACTTACCCCTGATATCTTCTCTGTACCTACTCCCCAGCACCTTAAACCTGTGTCCTCTTGTGGCAACCATTTCAGCCCTGGCAAAAAGCCTCTGACTATCCACACGATCAATGCCTCTCATCATCTTATACACCTCTATCAGGTTACCTCTCATCCTCCGTCATTCCAAGGAGAAAAGGCTGAGTTCACTCAACCTATTCTTATAAGGCATGCTCCCCAATCCAGGCAACAGCCTTGTAAATCTCCTCTGCACCCTTTCTATGGCTTCCACATCCTTCCTGTAGTGAGGCGACTAGAACTGAGCACAGTACTCCAAGTGGGGTCTGACCAGGGTCCTATATAGCTGTAACATTAGCTCTCAGCTCCTAAGTTCAATTCCATGATTGATGAAGGCCAATACACCATACACCTTCTTAACTACTGAGTCAACCTGTGTAGCTGCTTTGAGCGTCCTATGGACTTGGATCCCAAAATCTCTCTGATCCCCCACACTGCCAAGAATCTTACCATTAATACTATATTCTGCCATCATGTTTGACCTACCAAAATGAACCACTTCAGACTTATCTGGGTTGAACTCCATCTGCCAGTTCTCAGGCCAGTTTTGCATCCTATTAATGTTCCACTGTAACCTCTGACAGCCCTTCACACTATCAACAAAACCTCCAACCTTTGTGTCATCAGCAAACTTATTAACCCATCCCTCCACTTCCTCATCCAGGTCATTTATAAAAATCACAAAGAGTAAGGGTCCCAGAACAGATCCCTGAGGCACTCCATTGCTAACTGACCTCCATGCAGAATATGACCCATCTACAACCACTCTTTGTGTTCTGTGGGCAAACCAGTTCTGGATCCACAAAGCAAGGTCCCCTTAGATCTCATGCCTCCTTATTTTCTCAGTAAGCCTTGCATGGTGTACCTTATAAAATGCCTTGCTGAAATCCATATACACTACATCTACTGCTCTTCCTTCATCAATGTGTTTGGTGTTTAGAATCTGTGGAATTCTGTGCACAAGCAGTTGTGGGGGCCAAGTCTTTATGTATAGTCAAGGCAGAGGTTGATAGATTCTTGATTGGTCAGGACATGAAGGGATATGGAGGAAGGCAGGAGATTGGGGTGAGAGGAAAAATGGATGAAATGGTGGAGCAGACTCGATAGTCCAAGTGGCCTAATTCTGCTGCTATAGCTTATGGTCCTATGGAATAAGGTTTTCTTGTACATCTTTGTCTTCAATTTCTGTTGTTCCTGCTTTACAGTGATAATATTTCTAATGGACTGTATCTCTTTCTTCTGTCTTTTATCTGATTACTGCTGTTACCTGCAATGCAGTGCTTGCTGTGGTCTGAAACTAAACAATACACAAGCTTTCCTGACACACCCTGCAGACAGCTCACTGACTGAGGCTCCAGGCGGAGGGGTCTGGAGTTTGAGAACTATCTTTGTGGGCCTGATTGGTGATGAAGGCGAAAGTTGGGAAACCGGGATAGTGCTAGGGCAGGGACGAATCACGGCCAAGGACTGAGAAGAGATCAGATGACTGGGCAGAAGTTTGGCTGAGGATTGGTGGAGGAAAAACGTAACAGGACAAATAGGTAGTTGTGATTGAGGCTGGGGATGTGATTTAGGGCAGGGTCAGGTAGCTGGTGAGTCACGAGATCTGTGGGTTGGGTCCAGTCTCTTGTTGGTGTGGTTTGTGGGATTAGATAGCTGTGATATTGAAATAGACACAAGATAAATGGAGCTACCATGAAGCATAGCAATATTAGATGCAGGTAGTTTTGCTGAAGTGGTGGAGAGAAATTAATTAAGACACGTACCAACTGTGACATGCAAGGAGTTAAACCAAAGGAGCAGAGCTGAAAGGCACTGAACAGAGGAAAAAGCAGAGCAATGATTAAGCCTTCACATTTTAGGGTTTCTTTGTTATTTTTGAAATTTTGTCAAAAAAAATTGGTGAATTAATCAATGTCTTTACAGGTCCAAAAGGCATTTATATAAAGGTTTGAGAGTGTTGGTCTCACTTCAAACATCACCCTTCAATGCGTTGGAAGTGTAAATCTGAAAGGCAGTCATTTCATGCTGTTTCGTTCCTCACCCGAAGCTAGAAACTTACAAGGACCTGTCAATCTTCCAGTGCTCCTCGTTACAACAACAACCTGCATTTACATAGGGCTTTTAATTTACTTAAAGCGTCCCAAGGTGTTTCAGGAATAAAAACTCCACAGCCTAAAAACTCTTTCTGAGGTATAAAACAAGTATGCATGGAGAGTCAACCCAAGGGCCCACACCTACACCCCTGCAGAATGAACTTTCCTACTGACCACAAAGGGTAATTCTGAGCATCCACTTAACAGTCACTTTAATTTTCTCTTCCCACTCTCTCTGCTTTTGCCCTTTTAACCTGTTCACATGAACACCAAATTTATTCACTGAGAGGTACAGCATGGTAACAGACACTTCTGGCCCAAAGAACCAGCACCACCCAATTGCATCTGTGTGACCAATTAACCTACTAAGCTGTACATCTTTGGAGTGTGAAAGGAAATCAAGTCACTTGGCGGAAACCCACACGGTCACGGGGAGCGTGTACAAACTCCTTTCAAGGAGAATTGAATGCAGATCGCTGCTGCTGTAATAACATTACACTAATTGCAACGCTACTGTGTCACCCGAAGTGTGAGGAACAGCGTTCTCATCCAGGCCAAAGTTTCCCAACCTTTTTTAGCCCAACACCACCCTTAAAGCACTTTCATACTTGCCAACACCCCCTAAAGCTCCTTCATACTTGCCAACATCCCAAAGCTCCCTCATACTTGCCAACACCCCCTAAAGCTCCTTCATACTTTCCAACACCCCTAAAGCTCCCTCATACTTGCCAACACCCCCTAAAGCTCCCTCATACTTGCCAACACCCGCTAAAGCTCCCTCATACTTGCCAAGGCCCCTCTTAGGTACAATATACTTTCCAGCACCCCTATAGTTTAAAAACATGTCTACCATATGCAAACATGAGAAAAATAATTCTGCTTTAAATTTTTATTTGTCTTTAAACCTAGCTTACACAGTACCTGTATGCTATCCATCAGCTTCGATATCAATGTGATCCTTGAGTTTGATGGTTTTTGGCAAGAATTGAAATAATTGGTTCAAGTTGTGACAGCAAAAGCCTTAAGTCACCATGTGTGACAATGCCCAAGCAGTTTCTGTTTTTTGTGAGTATGTGGTTTTTCTGCACTGAAGCCTCTTTCAACAAGGTAGGAGGATGGAAATGCAATGAAGAGCAGTTTGGCTCTTCTCCAAAGACCAGGAAACTTCATATGACCGTGTAGCTACATACCACAAAAGCTGACATTTTTGAAAAGCAGTTTTGCTTCTTCATCATTCTGCATTTCCATAATTTCTTCTTGCAAGCTCTCTTCCTGTTCTTCCACCTTTCAAAGAAATGGGTTAATTCCTCAGTACAGAATTTCCAGATCGTTCAAATCCTTTAATCGATTCTGAAAATCCTACTTCAGTGACTGCAGGGGTAAGCAGTATTCTTGCAAATTACCATCTGTGAAAGAGAATGCCATACTTTCTATGCAGGGAAACTGTGAGAACATTCTTCTTCCAATGTTTTGCTTATGGTATTTCCAATAAAAGTGGACACTGCAATTCTGCCTGGATAAAATTTAAATTTTTACCCTGCAGTTTCATAATTAGAATATTCATTTTGTTATACAGATAGGTTAGGTATGTTACATCTCCACATAGAAGTTCAATGTTGTTTCCCAATCTCTTGTTGATTTTAAGCAAAAAGTCAACTATAGTGAAAAAAAAATCAAAGAAACATTACAGCCAACATACTTCAGTGAGAAGAAGCAAGTGTTCAAACTCTTCATTGTTATTTTGGCAAAACTGGCAAAATATTCAGCTATTTAATGGATGAGCTTTAATTTTGTTGATAGCAGATATGACATGCTTGAAAAAAGTCACTGGCCGAGGTTTTTGGCTGTACGATGTTGACGATGAATTACACAATGGATTGTGAACAGACTTGGAAGTTCTTTTCTCATAAATGCCACTAAACCATCATGGTGACTTGTCAAAAATGGTACTATATCTGTTGTACAAGAAATCATGTGCTTAATCGGAATAGTTTTATTCTCAATACACAATTCGAGCTTTTTGTAGATTGATTCTCCTTTGATATATTTTTTAACTTTTTACAAAAGCGATCTTTTCCATTTTTGACAAGCTGTACATATGCCATTAGCAATGCCTCATTGTCTCGTGCAGTGACTCATACAGCTGTATCTCAAATTCTGTTTTTTGTAGCTCTGTGCATAGTTGATGCTCAATGTCTTTACTCATTTTGTCAATAGGCTGAGCTACAGAGTGATTTCTCAGAGGAATTGATTTTAAAATACTGGTATCCATTTTGAGAACAGTGGTGAGCACTTCTGATACAGCAGGTATTATTAATCTTTCACCAACTGTATGAAATTTTCCACACTTCGCTATCATTTTGGAAATATTATAAGAAGCAAAGAGACCACTATCAAGGTCATTTTTAGCCTCTTGGCAAATGACTTGAGTGTGGAACACATTTCAAATGCTTCTTTCATCTTCTGGAGCTAAGTAATACCTTTTCAGGGTGCCTTTTACGGAAGTGATCCTGCAATCTTGATGGTTTCATGGCTTCATTAGACAGTACAGTATTACAAATAAGACACATGGGGCGTTGCTGATCTGACAGGAATAGAATAATTCCACAGGCCAGGTATGTAACCTTGTATTGATGTGTTTTCTGTTGTTTCTGTTTCTTAGCAGGATTACAATTCAAGGCTTCACTTCCTTCAGACTCATGGAGATCATGCCGTACATATTTATCCATCATTAACAGGTCTAAATTAAAATAAAAAAATAACAGAAACTGGGAATGTCTATTGGACATTGATGACAGTGGCGAGTTGACACGGATAGAACGATGGTAGCAGTACGCAAAGGAATGATGAGGCCACGATGAAGCTGATCACAACAGCGAAAATTATGTTGATAAGGATTCAGATTGCTCTCTGAGTGTTAGTTGAGATAGAGCTGGTGTTCAGCAAGTTACCTTTATACTATTCCAGTTAGTGTGATTGACCAATCACGTAAGGTCTCATAATCCCCAAAGATGGTCCTTGACTGTACATCTGAAGCCGAGGTCACTTTCAGCACCTCACGAGGAAACCTCAGGGTTGGCAGGTTCACTGATTGGCTCTATTCCACTATTTGGTTCAGGCCAACGCTGTATCTTGCATGACCTGTTTTCTAAAGATCCGTAGAGGAAGTTGAGAGGGTGAACTTGACTTACCAACTGTTAATTTGCATGAACTTGTTCCGTGCTATGAGTCAAGGGGAACAGATGGGCACCCTGGTTGCTAATTTTTGCATCCCTAATATTTTCTGTTTGGTTGGTAAGTTTGGATGAGATTGCCGAGTTTCAGATGTGTTGTGAAGATGGGTGCTCACCACCTGCAGAGTGAAGGTTCCAGTGCCTCATCCTTTCTTTTGGAAGTGCCTGCTCTACTCACGGTTGGTCAGGTCTCATGCCTCAAGTTAGGGTGCCACTTACTGCCCCGCGATGACTTCTATTTCTACTAGGACCAATTCCAATGTCCTTGCCTGGTGTCTTAGGACATGTAAGCACCCAATGGGGAGGGGAGGGGGCAGTACTGCTTCCATTGGAAATCACTGATCTAGGCACATCACAACCCTTGGGGCTCAACGCTGAATTCAACAATTTCAGACAACCAATCTTTCCAGTCTGAGCCTGGAAGGGGGATTGCTAGCAAGTTAGGTAGTCATTGTAGGTTTGAGTGAGTTGATGACTTTCCGTGATACCACTGGATATCAGATTCTCTCTCCACAAATGCTGCCTGACCTGTGGAGAATATATATACCATCTTGAGCTTTCATTTCAGATTTCCAACATCTGCAATTTTTTTCACGTCCACAGCTGTGACACAGCAGTCGTCCCACAAAGCACCCCTCTCTCAGCATGCAGTTCACTGTTCATTGATCGACTGTGTATCAACTCTCGCATCCTGGTGGATCCCTACGTTTGTTCAACGTGCAGAGCCGGACTTGCAGTATTTACTTGGTCACCATAAATGATGCATTTTCCAATACAATTCCTTTGCCTGGTGCAAATACAGGCCCTGCCCAAGTTATGCTTGCCTGATTATTCATAGCCTATACAATCAAACAAGCATTTGGAAGATCAGCCAGATGGATCTGTTTGCTATTGCAGGGCTGCAGGCATAATCTGCAGTCTGAACTCGGTGTGCAGTAATATCACCGCATCTTGCAGAGATTCCTCGGAATTTGAATTGGAATTGGTTTATTATTTTCACATGTACCAAGATACAGTGAAAAGCTTGTCTTGCAAACTATTTACCTAGATCAGATCATTACCGTTATGTTTTGCAATTCCAAAACATTAAACTAATTAAAAGAAAGACATAGGACAGGAATGCAAGTCTAACTTAGTTTTATAAAAGTTAAGCAAGGCACTCATATCTCATGTGGTAACACCATGATGTGCAATTCACGTATTTTTACATGTAACTCAGATTAATTATTTAAACAGCTAAAGAATGCTTAATCAACAACATATTTACAATATTACTAAAATATTAAATACACAAAACTTCTCCCTGCCTAACTATAAACTCCAACTCAATATAGAATGCATCTCAACTTACTTACTTATACAGTACTGTGCGGAAGACTCAGGCACATACATATAGCTAAGGTGCCTAAGAATTTTGCACGGTACTGTAGTTATTTTATGTATTGCACTGTACTGCTGTCGCAAAAAAAAGAACCAATTTCTTGACATATATGAGTGATGATAAACCTGATTCTGATATGGGTCTCCATTGTGAACTGAGAGTGGGAAGGGGGCAAATTATTTGGAGTCAAATGGCCTTGCCTGGTGTCTCGGGGCTGGATATCTGCATCTGCGTCATCCCTGCCACTAGCACTCATACTCTACTACCTATCCCCAGCCGTCCCTAGGCGCTCCACCCTCACCTTTCTCAACACCTTTTGCTCCTGCTACATTTGCAAACTCACCCCCTGCTCCATATTGACAAATACAGTACTGTGCAAAAGTCCTGAGTAGGAGTTCTTACTCTTGTGGGAGAACGTATTTCCTTACAAGGGAGGTCACTCTGCTTGGCAGGTGAGACATGTGACTGTGAAAACAATCTCAGGTTCTGGGGCCTCCTCCCTGCTCCCTGTTGTAGGAGCATCTTAATCTTGAGAAGGTGCATTTAGTTCATGGGAGTATCTTCTTAATCCTTCAATTGTTCTCTTTACAATCTGATCTCACCTCAGTTTCCTAATCCTCTGTTTTCATATCTCCCTGAACTCCTTCCTTTTTGGCCTTCCATTCATCCAGCTGGGTTTGGTCCTTGCATCTACTGTTTCAAGTAGCTTTTTGTCCCCAATCGAACTTTATTCATGTAGAGTAGATCCTGGTTCTTTATACTCACAAAAGCCAATTGTTTGCAACTGTCCTGAAGATCCTTGAAATCTCTTCCAGTTTAAAACCAACCTGCATTTCACAAGTAACTACCTGATTAACATGTCAGAAGCTTTCTCCAATATGTTTCCTACAAAAACGGTTGTAGTTGGACCACTGCTTTAGTTAGTTTCACGATTCCTCAGAGCAGCATGGTCCTTCCTTGGTCCATATGTTGTGTCCAACCAGAGAGGTTGGCAGCAACACCTGTTTGCCTTTTGCTAGGCATGGAGACAGTTGTGGTGTCATCTAGTATCTTTCCTAATTTTGTTTCATTTCACTGTTTTGCAGGGCTTTGGCATGGAAATGGTAGATGGATCTCCAGTCAAGTTGTAGTTGTTCTAGCCAGTCATGGGTACACAATGCTGGCCCTCCTGTTTATACTACATACAATCTCAGTGTGGCTTAAATAAAAACACAAAATGCTGGCAGAACTCAGCAGGCCAGACAGCATCTATGGGAGGAGGTAGTGACAATGTTTCGGGCTGAAACCCTTCATCAGGAGTGAAGTAACATGGGATGGTCGAGGGGGGTTAAGAAGTGGGGGGAGGGATAAGGTAGAGAGCTAGGAAGTGACAGGCTGGAGGAAAATGGGCTAGGGGGAAGGTGGAGAATTATGGGAAATAAAAGAGAAAAAAGGTAGGGCTGGGAGGAGATTATAGTGGGGGGGGGGGGAAGAGAGAGTAAGAGAAAAAAGAGAGAGAAAGAGAACCAGACTAAAATAATAGATAGGGATGGGATTAAGCGGGGAGGGCAGGGGTATCAATGGAGGTCTGTGAGCAGCTCACAGACCTCCGTTGATACCCCTGCCCCCCCTTACCCTCATCCCTATCTATTATTTTCATCTGGTTCTCTTTCTCTCTCTTTTTTCCCCCCTCACTATAATCTCCCCCAGCCCTACCTTTCTTTCTCTTTTATTTCCCATAATTTTCCACCTTCCCGCTAGCCCATTTCTCTCCAGCCTATCGCTTCCCAGCTCTCTACTTCATACCTCCCCCCACTTCTTATCCCCTCTCCACCATCCCATGTTACTTCACTCCTGATGAAGGGTTTCGGCCTGAAACGTCGTTATTACCTCCTCCCATAGATGCTGTCTGGCCTGCTGAGTTCTGCCAGCATTTTGTGTTTTTATTTGTTTCCAGCATCTGCAGATTCACTCGTGTTGTCAATGTGGCTTGTTGGTTGTTGTGTTTCACTGTTACAAATGTCATTCTCCCAGGAGTTTTTTTTTATCATAGTTAGATATCCGCAGCCTTCGGTTCAGTATTTTTGAAATGGCGCTCAAGTTCAGTTTGTGAAATCACTGAAACAGCAGAGTCAGTGCCCAATTCTATTTTAATTAATTTACCTTGCACTTCTGGTGTAAGCCATATTACCTGTCTATTGTTAGATTTCACAGTTGTCAATCTCAAAGCTACCCAGTCCTATGTCACTCTCATCATTATCAGAATTTTCATCAACAGCATGCAGATTAATGGTCTTTTTGAAACTGCATCTTGACTTTTTAGCATTTCTCTTCCCTGTGCGGTCCATTTATGTTCTGGCTACCTGATGTGCTCTTTGCATGTGTCCTATTTTGTTGCACTTTATGCAAGTTTCACTTTTAAATCTGCATTGATGTAGTGTATGTGAATCCCTGCCACAATGGTAACACAATTTGTTCAGCCAAGCAGACCTCTGTCTTGACACTGCAAATTTGTTAGGCCTCATTTTCATTCCTGTCTGCAACTCAATTGTGTCTCTGTTTGCTGATTCTGTTGGTGCAACTATTTCATCTGCTCTTTTAAACATGAATTGTGCTTCAGTTAGGAGCCATTTTTCAATCATTTCTTGTAAGAGTCCACAAACTAAAAGATCTCTCAGTTCATCATTAAGTCCATTACCGAATTGACAATGCTCAGACAATCTCTTCAATTCAGCCACTTACACTGAAATGGACTCCCCTTCCTTTTGGTTCCACTTGTGAAACCTAAAGCGTTCTGCAATTAACAACAACTTTGGTTCCAAATACTCCTGCATTGCTTTCATAAATATCAACAAAGCTCATTCTAGCTGGTTTTGTTGGAGCAGTCAAACTTCAAAGCAAATTGTGTGCCTTTAAATCCAATGCACTCAGCAAAATAGGCACTTGTTTTACATTGGCTCTTCCATTTGATTTAAAATACTGCTCAATCTGTTCAGTATATAAAATCCAGTTATCTATTGTGTAATCAAACTTGTCTGCTCTTTTAATGATTATCACCTGATACTCACTGTTTATGAACCTTTTTTCTGCATTTTTTTATAGTTGGTTGTCTTTCCTTTTGTGAAGAAAATGTGCTGCTCTGAAGAAAATAAAAAATATGCTGTGCTTTTTTTTTAACTCAACCATTTCTTGCTGTGCTTTTCTTTTAAATTGCACGTCTCATTGCGCTCCAGATAGGTAGACACCTCGGGTTCATTTTAAAAACACCTCGTTGCCATTGTTACTTTTTTTTTGACTCTGAAATATTAAACTAATTTAAAAAAAAGACACAGGGCCAGGAATGTGAGTCTAACATAATTTTTTTTAACTTTAAGCGAGGTACTCAGTTATCAAGTGGTAGTGTCATGAAGTATGCAATTCACGTATGTCTACATATAACATGTAATGAATTATTAAACAAATAAAGAGTGCTTAACCAACAGCATATTTAAAATATTACTAAAATACTAAATACACAACAATTACACAATCTATTGAGGTAGACGTCAATCTGAATGCTTGAGGTTAGGTGCCCTGTTTTAACTACACATTGACCTTGGTTGGCTTATGCTTTTATTTAAATAATTTGCCAGACGGCTGCATTTCCAATTTGCAAACTGTTTGGTTTATGAATAATTCTCAGGAAAGGAGCACAGTTGTACTTGGGGAGAACCTGCAAAGATTTTACTAGCAATAGGACTTCTATTCCTATTAATCTGTAACTGACCAGGAAAAAAACCATTGCACAAGGGATACTTTGGCAATGGCATTGAAGGAAGGGGGTAGATTGCAGCGAAATGTGCATGAGACTTCAAATATGCCAATGACACTGTCAGATGTAACAAAAAGGCAGATATACTACACTCACTTTCTTAGGTAGACCTTCTCATTAATGCAAATGTGACCTAAGCGTTTCACTATGACTTTATTTATGCCTGACGAGATGGTTTGAATATCTCGGAAACTGCTTATCTCCGGGGATTAGCAGCCCAACATGTAAAAGCATGGTCAAGATGTTCTGTAGTTGTTCAGACCAAACTTCAAAATGGGGAGGAAATGTGGTCTAAGTGATTTTGACTGTGGAATGATTGCTGATGTCAGATGAGGTGGTTTGGTTATCTTAGAAACTGCTCATCTTCTGGGATTTTCACACACAACAGTCTCTACAATTTACAAAGACTGGAGAAAAAAAACAAAAAAAAAAAATCCAATGAACGGTGGTTCTGTGGTCAGAGGGGAATGGCCAAGCTAACAGGAAGGCAACAGTAACTCAAATAATCATGTGTTACAACATTGATGTCCAGAAGAGCATCTCTGATTGCATAGCATTTCTAACCTTGAAGTGTATGGGCTACAGCAGTAGAAGAACTCGAGCATATACTCAATGGCCACTTTATTAGGTACAGGAAGTACCTAATAAAGTGGCTACTGAGTGTATATTCTCATCATCAGAAGACTTTGTCTCTAAATTCCTAAAAATGTGAAGATACAAGGAGTGGTTAGACAATCAGTGCCTGAAATTAGTGTTTCTGGTATTCCATCCCCTTTAGCTTATATCTATGTTTTCTTATGATATAGAATGGCCAACTGAATGCATACTGCTTGATGGAGTTATCCCACAATCCCACTATGTTTCCATGTAAACTTTATTCACATTCTCCATTATCATCCCCAGATTCTACCACTCACCAAAGCACCAAGGCAGATTTGAGTGGCAGATTAACCTGTGAAGTGCAT
Source organism: Hemitrygon akajei (assembly GCF_048418815.1). Taxonomy (NCBI): domain Eukaryota; kingdom Metazoa; phylum Chordata; class Chondrichthyes; order Myliobatiformes; family Dasyatidae; genus Hemitrygon; species Hemitrygon akajei. Next base: position 35,977,442 of record NC_133139.1, read on the forward strand.
GTCTGGGATGTGGAAGGAAACATTTGCACTCACAGCAGGAATTCTGTCACTGGACCTGTGAGTCTATCATCTATCAGCTGCGATTGCCCTCTCCCACCGCCAACTCAGAACTGAAATTGTGGGAAAAGGTGGAAGTAAACTAGTTATGGTGAGAATTAAAGTAAAATAAAATGTTGAAAAGCTGAAATTAAAAAGTGGAAAATTCTGGAAACATTTAGGAAGTCAGGCAGAATATGTGGAGAAGAGAAACATAGTTAACATTTCTGGTTAAAGATCTTCCGTCTGGAAAGGAAAAACCATTTATTTATGAATTGCAGAAAAGTTGAGGTAAGGATATACGGGACAAAGGGATCTTGTAAGATCTGGCTGAGGTCACCATGGATATTGCATCGGTAAGTCCTTGCAAGATCAGGTACGTTTAGTGAATGTTGTTGAATGGAGCTATCAGAATTGCCTAGATTATCTGTTCCTTGGAAACCACATGAGCAAAATTAAAAGAATCAGAGTTGCTTTATAAATTTTCTTAAGTTTTAAAATGTCTATTATTTATAAAATAATAGAGGAAGGGTTCTGATTGGAGCTGAGCATGCTGGGTGTTGGGGAGGGCCAGAGAAGAGAGGTTGGAGGTTTGGAATGATGCTTCTGGTGAATGATTCAATCAGATTTGTCAACCTTTGTTTTGCATAGTTTAGCTTGGAAAGACTAAAGGCTCAACAACCAGTGGTAGTGAATACAGAATTCACCACTACTTTGAAATAACTACAGTTCCAGGATACCTGAGAGCATTGCTTTAAAAATATTGTTTTAGTCTCAGGATGTTTTCATGAGAAACAATCTCTGTGTTTTACCATGGGGGACTGGAATAGAAGGTACTTCTGAAAAACTGGTAGCCCACCATGACCATGAAAGTGATTCCATCCTTTGAGAGGGAGTCTTGGAGAAGGAACAACAGTAGACCCCAGCTGCACTTATACTGAAGGATCAGCACGTCTTCCATTTCAGCCCTTAATACATCATCTGGAGTTTGCAACATCCATAGGGGACTGGATGATAAAATTGGACTTGTAGTTGCCATCATTCAAGTTCAGATCAATGAATAGTGTATACAAAGTTACTGCTAATGCAAAGAGCACTTAATGTCAAGTCGGTTAAGGGGTTAGCACTTCACTAACATTCAACGGCTTCAGGCAGAATGGACAAAGATTCCGTGAGGAACACTGGAAAGCTCCCTACTCCCACATTAGCTAACTACCACCAGGATGAGGATTTGTTTCATCTCGCTGTTCCTACAATTCAAAGTGATGAATGTAGTTCCAAATTGGGTGTTGGTTCTCTGAAGAACTGGCACCCATCTTCCTCCAACCTTCAGCATGTCCTTCACTTCCCTATCACAGGCAACTCTAGAATGCCCTGAGCTAAGAAGCTGGATGTACCGTCTGATTCAGCACTGAGCTTGTGCAGGTGTTCAACTGACTTCATTCATCTTGTATTTCAAAGGTACGTTCAGTTTTAATATTTTTAATTTATATATATTATTTCATGTTTTTCTTTAATTTACAGGAGTTCAATATATTTTTTAACTTTTTGATATATTTAAATAGCTTCATTTTAGTAATTATTTGGATCTTCTACTTATTTTTTATTTACTATAAACAGTGAAAATACCTTCAACAACAAAGAGTTCTATGGATATCAGAATAAATTTCTCCAGTACAATTGATCCTATGAGGCTGAAAGATTAGGGCAAGTGTGGTTATTGGAGGTGTTTAGGAGTGAGGTGAATCTAAAACATGGGCTGGATGGATCATGATATATCCTTTCCTATTGTGAAGACTTAGTACAGTTGTTTAAGGTTTCAATAACATTCTGGCAGAGAAGGACATACTTTTGACACTAAAAGACCAGTGCCTTGAAAGAATGAACCTTCGCTCTTGCCATTGAGCAGATGGGTGTACTGAGAAAATTCCATACAACTGTGGATAAACTCCCAGGGAGAATTGAAGGAAAAGGGCTCATAACTGGAGAGGATATCTACAGGTGACCGAAGTTCTTCCATGAAAGATTGCTGGAGAAATTAGAAACTGTGTTTCACACTGGTATCTAAAGTCATGATGGCAACAGTCTGAGATTCCACAGGAGCAAGACAAGACTGCAATAAGAGTATGCAGAGTCTTCTACTGCAGCAATCATACCAGTACCACCTGGGCTGCACTAGAGGTTGACATATTGTATGTGATGGCTAGTTCTACAGGTGTGGAGAAGGAGATGACCACCTTTTCCATGGAAAGGATGGATGTCAGATCTACCTGAAACTCACAGTGGTCTCCTCTGTCTGTGTCGGCTTTACCATCAAGTTTCTATCTAGTAAGCATTTGGATGTGAGCCTACTAGGTGGATTGAGAGAATGACTGGGCTGGTAGATAGGTTGTAGTCTTTGATTTTGGCCTGAATGGTGTTGAATGTCTCAAGTGTAGATGAAAGTGCAAGGACAATGTCATCAACAATTAATCTATAATCATCAAGAAATTAGGAGTGTTCCGTTGAATGGATTTACTCAAGGCTATGAATCACTTGATCTCTGTCTTCAAATGACCAGCGTGCACACTCGTCCCACAGCGCTGGGGGCTTAAGTTTTGATTTACAATGAAATGGCATTTATCCTCAGCTGGCTTAATAAACAACCGTAAAAAGGGGCTATTTTCACTTTATTCATAAATCTATTCATCCCAGCACTTCTATTTCGCACTTTGTGTTTTCCTGAAGATTTATGTTTCTTTACCATATTTTAATTAATGCATCCTTCACGAACGAAGCTGTATATTCTCGGGTGCATAATTACTCTAGTCTTGTCGCCTGAAGGCACACTTCCAGAAACGAAGAGTCTGACCTGCCACAGCTACACTAATGGGTTTTGACAGTAGCTCATGCAAATTTTGAAATTGGTTGTCTTATCTTGGCTTCAGACTGCTTTCCTTGTCTTGGAGTCAAAGCTGATTTGCTTAATGCTAATAAGCTATATGAATTTTGTCAAAAAGAGGATCACGTGGGACTCCAGATAGAATAGCAGGTTGTGCTTCTGATAATTTGAACTCTTTCCCTGGGAGTAATGGGATGTTTTAATTCTCTCTGAACTGTGAGCATCACATTAATTTGGCATTGGGAATCAGAAGAAACAGACAACCCACCCAATTCCTTCAAACAACGTGGATTAAGCATGTCTGTAAGCTTTAAGATTTGCCAATGTAAAATGAGAGGCCATTTGCAGTTATAACTAATCACTGCTGCACAGCCTAAGGAAATGTTTGTTTTTGCCCAGACTGAATATTTATTTTCATTTTGCATATCACTGAGGCTAAAAACTGTGGCAGACACCACTGAGATCAGGAAATAGGTGTGCAGCCAGGTGACACCAAGTGCTTTTAGAGTATTTTTGGGTGGATCTGTACAGCACTGGCAAAGCCAGCATTTATTGCCCTCCTTTGAGAGGGCAATGATGATTCATCACCTTTAAGTGTTGCAGCTGTTCTGTAGAAGATACTTCTGCAGTGCGATTGAGGAAGGTGCTTTCAGGATGTACTCCTGAGTGTACAGCTTAGAGGGAAACATGCAGGTGGTTCTCCAATGTGTCTGAAATGATGGTTGAGGTCACGGGTTTGGAAGGTACTGTTGGAATATCCCAGCTGAGTAAGTGCAGTGCATAGTGTAGATGGTTTACTTTGCAGTCATGGAGGGGGTGAAAGTTAAGGCTGGTGTATGGGGAACTAATCAGGCAGGGTGTTTTCTCCTGGATGGGTGTGACCTTCTTCCATTGTTGTTCTTGTACTCACCCGGCCAGATGCAGAGTATCCCTTCACACTCCCAATTGTTCCTTGCAGATGTTGCAATGGGTTTGGAACATCAGGGGGTGACTCACTCATGATAGGAAGCACAGCCTTTGCCCTGCTCTGTAGTAACGGGGGTTATTAGGATGTTCCAGACCAAGCCCACAGATGTAGAGGAAGAAGATGTGGAAGTTGGTGCCTTAATTTCAATGGAGAGGATGGAAGATTTGATAATTGGAATTAGTTTTATTATTGTCAAATGTACTGATATACAATCAATCACCTAATTTCCCATGAAACGCATCATTCTCCACAACTTTTATCATTTTTAATGGCATCCTACCACGAAACACGTCTTTACCTCCCACCTAATCTCTGCATTAGGCAAGGATCGCTCCCTGCCTGATTCCCTTATTTATTTGTCCCTCCTCACTGATGTCCCTCCTTGCACATATCCCTGCAAGTGACAAGAAATGCTATACTTGTCTGTTTTTCTCCTTCCTTCCCTCTATTCAGGGTTCCAAGCGGTCCTTCCAGGTGAGGCAACACTTCACATGTGAATCTGTTAGGTCATCTATTGTATCCACTGCTCTTGCTACGGCATCCTGTGCATGAGAACATCGCCAAATCAGTGTCCCGCATATGGCAAAATTTGCAATGGTTGCGGTAAGATTAATCATTTTTCACGCTGTTGTAAAAGTAGAAAGAAGGAAAATAAAATGAAACAAGTAAATGGTGTGCTTGAAGATGAACGTGAGGAATTTTATATAGATGGGCTTTGTGAAAATAAACAAAGTAAGGATGACTGGACTATTCCGTTGCAAGTGAATCAAAACAATATTCTGTTTAAACTTGATACTGAAGCACAAGTAAATGTTCTTGCAGAATCTGAGTTTAATGCTTTAAAGCCAAGTCTGAATTTACATCAATGATGTGCCAGTACATGATTGGACAGAGCACTGAGCCTGCACAGGATTGCTAGAATGTTCCAGCAAGTGGCTGGGTTAAGACGTGTTTGTTTATTACTGTAAATAAAAGTTCTCTAATTCTTCCAGAATATGATCCTTCATTGTTAACCCATGTTTAAACAGAAGTAACATAACGTCAGCCTGAAATGTTGACTGTGCATTTATGTTCATTGATGCTACCTGTTCTGCTAAGTTCCTCCAGCATGATGTGTTTGCAGCTGAGATACAATAAAAACATTTTGTTTGTATGTTGTCCAGATATACCGTTCCATTCACAAGTAAATCAAGCCACAACAAAAGGAAAACAAAACAGAGTGTGGAATATAACATCACAGTTGTAAAAGAAGTGCAATTGCAAGTTGATAAATAAAGTGCAGGAGCCCTGATGAGGAAGACTGAGAGATTAGGAGTTTATCATTATCATATAAAAGGTTCACCCAGTTGTTTTATATCAGTGGGATGGAAGCTGTTCTTGAGTCTGGTGGTATGTGTTCTCAAGCTTTTGTATCTTCTGCCTGAAGGGTTGGGGGAAGAAAGAAAGAATAGCCAGAGTGGGAGTTGTCCTTCATGATGTTGGCTGCTTTCCCGAGACAGAGTCAATGGAGTGGAGGCAGGTTTGTGTGATAAATTGACTGCATTCACAACTCTGTGCAACTTCTTGTGCTCTTGGACAGGACAGATGCCTTACCAATCTGTGATGCATCCAGGATAAGATTCTTTCTATGGGTGACATCTAACCAAAAGGAAGTTCTGGAGAGGAATAAGAAATTGCAGTTTGTGTTGAAATGGCACTTCAAATCATTATGCGAATAGTCAGTTTCTAGGGGTGTATGCATGTTCATGCACTGATAAATTATCGAGGTTATTGACGTAAGCCCGCACTACTGACAGACTTTCTAGATTATGATCCATAAGACTTAACAAGCCTTTAGTGGCCACCCATTTTAGTTTGAAGTCATCACAACATCAGGATAAGTTTGGAGTCATGACAAGTCATCATGGGATTTTGATAGTTTTGAAACTATTCTTTAAAACTGTCTGCAGGTGCAGCCTCCATCACTTACTGTAGCTGTGTTGGTGTTAGGTAGGAACTGCTTGCTACATATTCAATGATTAGAGTTTTCAGAATAGGTAAAGTGGTATTTTCCACAGTCAAAATCATGCAGGAGTTCTACAGGCACAAAGAATGAAGACGATGTTAGCATATATATAAGAATATTGTTACGTTCCCAGTAACTGGGTGACTTACCAGCAAAGATAGAGAGGTCCGCTGAAGTCTGATGGTACTATTTTCAAACGTTTTTATTTATAAAGGGGCACAAACGTATGGTTAATACAAAACATTCAGATCATATACATCGTCAAAACTCAATCTAAAGCACAGGTATAGTAAGAATCAATCAAAAATAAGCTCTATCGTTGTCTAGGGGATACTGAGTCCAATGGAATATAAGAGTTACTCAAAGTCTGCAGGCTTCCCCGTTTTGGGAACCGCTGGCATTTCACGTGTTGGAGAGAGAGAGAAGGAACACTTGCCCGTCGTCTTTGCGAAGCAAATCCCTGTTGTTAGTTAAAACGGTTTTCCTTTGGTTTCAGCCACAGACTCCCGATCCGGAATCTAACGCACGTGGCTTCCTTCAAAATGGCTTCCCGCTCTGACGGGAAGCGCTATCGTGTCTTCTTCGTGTGTCTCCTTGGTGCGTCTGAGGCCCCGCCTCGGCAGCCCACCTTTTATCTGGACTGGCAGGGTTGTAGATGTCAATCAGGGTGGGGGTGAGGCAATCTTTCCCCCATCACCCAGACCACGTTGCCCTGAGGGTTTGCACATAGTCCAGTCCCTTATTCCACAAAGGTTTCTCCCAAGACAATGGCCATGTCCTTGGCTTTTGTCTGGCTGAGAGGCCAGCCCACGTTCCAAACCGTAAGGCTCTCTCTCTCTCTCTTGCGATTCTCACAAAGGAGGGGGCTGGGGTCATAACAATATATATTCAATATATTTTCTTAATACCTACAGAATTAAGCCAAGACAGTTATAGCTGTCTACATAGGTATCAAAGCTTTTATTATTGGATTAATATTTTTCCTTACTATCATCTGACTACTTGATGGTCAATTATTTCACTTCTTGTTTTTTAGACTTCACAGTGGATAAAACATTGCTATTTTTTTGTGGGGATCCAGCATCTATACTGTAAGAGGTCTGATCCATTTGCCCGTGGCCGTTGGCGGGGGCGTCGTAGTGCGCTCGGCAGAGGATGGTGCTCAGAGAGGCTGTGCCGGAGGGATGTTCGGAGACTCGGAGGTTCGACAGACTTGGGAGCCAACTGTGGTCGGGATGCTTTCACTGTGTGCTGCGTCTGCGAAGCTGAGTCCAGCGCCGTGGAAGCACATAGCGGGGATATTCCCTTCTGCCGCCTGCGTGGGTTGATGAGTCTATTGGGACCCTGAGGACTTGTGGAAACTGTACTGTGGTTTCTTTCGAACTTATAGTCTTTTAACATCTTTGAACTATTTTTACTGTGCCCATGGTCTGTTTTTTTTTATCAATTATGGTATTGTTTGCACTGTTGTAACTATATGTTAACTATAATTATATGTAACTATGTGGTTTTGTGTAGGTCTTGTAGCTTTAGCTTTTGGTTTGTTGGGTGGTAGAGTTGTTCTCCTGACTTGGTGTGTCTGGGTAGTCTTGTTTTGTCTGGTGGATTTGGAGCTCCTTTCCAGGGAACGCGCTAAGATGGTAGCGCAATATTAATACGCAGCAGCCTCTCCGGACTCTGGATTTGGGGATTGCCAAATGTTATGTGGATTTTCTGGTGTAGTCTGTTTTGTCATATGCTTTTGTGATATCATTCTGGAGAACGTTGTCTCATTTTTTAACTGCATTGCATTTCTGGTTTCTAAATGACAATAAACTGAAACTGAACTGAACTGAGCAGAGGTATAATAATGTATCCTGTTCACAACATGCACAATATTCAGTTCATTGAAAACTCAATTTTCCTTTCATTTTTGGTTTGGGAACAAATGGGTGGAAACTGTTTTCTGAGTTCAAGACAGCCCTTTGTGACTGGCATTAGCTTTCTTTTTATCTCTGCCTAGAAGCAACAACTCACAGCACAACATAAACAATTCTGTAAACAGAAGTAAGATATTTCAGCAAAGCTGAAAATGAAAATATCAGAATAAGCATCAGAATCAGGTCATGAAATTTGTTGTTTTGCAGCAGCAGTACAGTGTAATACATAAAATATACTATAAATTACATTTTTATATGTATAATTAAATAAATAATGCAAAAAGAGAGCAAAAATAGTGATGTAGTGTCCAATGTTTCATTGCCTGTTCAGAAACCTGCTTGCAGATGGGAAAAAGCTGTTCCTAAAACACTGAGTGTGTGCCTTCACACTCCTATACCTCCCCTCTGAGAAGAGAGCATGTCCTGGATGGTGTGGGTCGTTAATAATGTTTGCTGCCTTTTTGAGATATCACCATTTGAAGATGCCCTTGATAATGAGAAGGCTGGTGCCCATGATGGGGCTGGGTGTGTTCACGACCTGCTGCAGTTTTTTCCAATCTTGTGCAACCATACCAGACAGTTAGAACTCTCTCAATCTGCAGAAATCTGGCGGATTCTTTGGTGACATGCAGTAACAAATTTCGAACTCTGAATGCAATATAGATACTGACATTCCTTTTTTATAATTGCCTCAATATATTGGGACAAGGTTAGCTCTTCAGAGATATAGACACCCAGGAACTTGAGACTTCTCACACTTTCCATTACTAACCCGTTAATAAAGACTGGTGTGTGTTCCATTGACTTCCCCTTCCTGAAATCCGCAATCAGTTCTTTGGTCTTACTGACAATGAGTGCACAGTTGTTGTTGTGACACCACTCTATTTCACTCCTGTACTCCTCGTCACCATGTGAGATTCTGCCGACAACAGCTGTGTCATTTGCAAATGTATACTGCAGGTGGCATAGCTTCACTACACAGTCATGATTGCAGAGAAAGTAGAGCAGTGGGCAAAGCACACATCCTTGAGGTGCACCTGGGTTGATTGTTAGTGAGGAGGAGGATTAGTTCCGATTCACACTGACCATGATCTCCTGGTGAGGAAGTCAAGGATCCAATTGCAGAAGGAGGTGCAGAGGGAAAGGTTTTGAAGCTTATTGCTTAGTACTGAGGAGATGATTGTGTTGAATGCTGAACTGTGATCAATAAACAGTGTCCTGATGGAGGTATTGCTGTGCTCCAGGTAGTGCAAGGCTGAGTGGCAGGCAATGAGGTTTCTTCAGCTGCAGACCTGTTGAGGTGGTAGGCAAATTGCAGCAGGTCCAGGTCTTGCCATGATCAAACTTGCCAAGCACTTTATCACAGTGGATGTGAATGCAACTGGCTGATAGGCATTGAAGCAGCTCACCCTGCCCTCCTTGGGAACCAGTATGAACACCAGTATGGCACCAGTATCAAAGCACATGTGGACCTTCAACTTCAGCAGCCAGAGATTAAAAATGTCCTTAAGCATTCCAGTCAATTTTTTGGCACAGGTTTACAGTGTCCTTCCAGGTATATCATTGGGGCCTGACCGCTTATAAGGGTTTACCCTCTTGAATGATGTTCTGGCATTGTCCTCAGAGGACAGATATCACAGTGTTGCCAGTGCTGCAAGAATTCACACAGGTGCAGTTTTATTCTCCCTTTTAAAACATGAATAAAAGATATTAAACTCATCCGGGAGTGAAGCATCACAGCCATTCATGATGTTAGGTTTTGCCTTGCAAGAAGTGATGGCCTGCAAACCTTGCTAGAACTGATGTGCATCCGATTCTGCAGGATCCCCGGAATGGGCGATGGGATGCATTGAGATGATCAGCCAACCAATGGGAAAAGAGCATCATAAACTTCAAACGGACTAATCAGCAAATTGGAAACAGCTTTCAAAAAGAATAAACAACGCCCTCCAGAGGCCATCCACCCCTCAAAAGCCGAGGTATTGTGACAACTTCACTTGGAATCTCTTTTTCGTTTTTCAGGTAGCCTTCCGCAGGTCGTACCCTGGACTTCTTGTGGAGTTCTGGATCAGTGCTCACACTCATCCACACAGGACTTGAAGTCGGTGACCACTGTGGCATATTCATTCAGATCTGAAGATGAATCCCTGAACATTGATGAAACGTGGGAGAGCAGGTTCAAAGATCTAAGGAGTGAAACTGGAGACACAGATTTAAAAATGGTATGTGAGGTATATATTGAAGGAACAAACAGTAAAACACTAAATCGAGTATCTAGCTAAACAAGTATTTGTCTAAGCTACCCAAAACCACTGAACTATACATTCAGTTACCCTTTAAATGAACAGATACTCTGCTAAACCTCCCTGATGTATAAAGCCAAGAAATAACCATGCTACAAATGGATACTTAACTGAAAACTGTGGGGCGTAGGGAGGGGTCTTTTCTCAGTGGTCCTTCAGGACTGGTTGCGAATTCATCCTGAAGTTAGGCCCTGTGAGTGGCAGGAAATAAAGGGGGTGAACCCTCTCTGCACATGCTATCTTTTCTACCCCCAGGATGCCCGGAATGTGGGATGGGATCCATTGAGCCCAATGCCCTCCAGAGGCCATCCACCCCTCAAAAGTCAAGATATGGTGACAACCTGGCCCTCAGGCTAACAAAAGTCCCATAGATTCCCTATTAAACTTCAGACACAAGACATAAGTATCATATCCATTTTATGTCCAATAGTTGCACCCCTATGTATAGTAGTAGCCCACCAGCCTCCAAGTGCTCCAAAAGTCCACTAGCTCCCCCCATCCCCATCCAAGTGTGTAATAGTTATGGAACTGATCCCTTATTTTCATAATTTTATTCAGTGATTGTTTAATGTGATCAGCCGAATGAGTGACATTATCAGACTCATCAGGAATGTAGGTGCTGTTCAATTGGACTATGTAAGTATTTAGCAGGCTCACATACCAGAGGAAAAAGGGTAATTGTGGGATGAATAGGTGGTGGCCCTCAAGTATTGAACTGAGACTTTGAAAGTAATGCTGTTTAAACAAAAGAAAAATGAGTCCTTGTTGCTTGGGCTTTAACGGTGGTAGCAGAGAATGATTTCCAATTATAAGATCCCACTGCCATTTAACAAGAACAAACCTTATGAAAGCTGAAAAAATTAAATTGGAATATGGACTTTTGTTATGGAACTGGGGAAGCCGAAGCAAGCCTTGTCGCTTTTGGGAAGAGCGAGAGGGACCACGATGGGAACACTTGAACAAAGATCATGGTGTGAATTATACACTTGACTCTGCTTTCTCGAAGGAGGAGAAGGATCGGATGTATGAGGCATATTCGGACTTCGACAAAATTTACAGAGGCGATTCTAAAAACATGGCTAATTATATTACTGATTTTGAGCAAAACTATAGTCCAATAAGGAAATACAAAACAGAACTTCCTGTTGTGTTAGCTTTTAAATTGTTGGATACTGCGTGCATAAACATAAAGGACAGACAGCTAGCATTAACTGCATGTACAGAATGTACATTAGCGTCTATGAAATCAGCACTGAAGAGGATTTTTGGAGAAAAGGCCATGAAGCCAACAGTTTCAATTAGGAAAAATGCATACTTCACTGAGTAGAACTTGTTCAAGAGTAGAACAAGTATAGATCCCAGAATGACCAGACAAGAGCACCATTACCTGGCACAAATCCAATAAGCAAGTATGGTAGGAGATCAAAATGTGCAGTATGGCAACTTATTTACCACTGGGCAAAAAAATGTCCACACAGAACCGAACAAGTTAGGTTGAAGAAAATAACTGAAGAAAACAACTGAAGAAAATAACAAATCTGAAGATGTAGAGGAGTGCCATATCACATTGTTTGTGAAGGCATCACTTACTAATGTAGAGACATCTGAGGCAGAGATTTTGATGATAGAATCTCCAGGATCTGCTGTTATTGATACAGCATGCACATGCACAGTGTGTGGTGAAAAATGTCTTGAAAGCTATGTGAGTGAACTAAACCAGAATAAAGTGCAGAAACGGATGAACATTGATACACCTAGTAACAAAACATTCAAATTTGGAGATGACAAGGTTGTACATTGCACCAAAAGAGTAAAATTTCCCACAAAAATAGGACAGACAAAATATTTTGTAGGTGGTACTAGTGAACATTCCATTACTCTTGAGGAAAACTACCCTAAAGAAAGCAGGAGCAGTTCTGGATATGGAAAGTGACTAAGCAACAATGTTTTAAAAGCCAGTGTCCTTTGAGTTTACCAGCTCTGTATATCATTGTGTGAACATTTTAGATAAAGACATTACTGAGAAGAAATGTGAGAATGAAGTACTATCTGTCACACTAAACATGACCATAGATGAGAAATGCAAAGTGGTGCTCAAACTTCACAAACAGGTTGGACACACTTAAATTGATAGACTTCAGAAACTGCTCAGGAGTTCAGGAAATAAAGATGCTGATTATTTTTCCATTCTAAAGCAGTTAATTGACAGCCATGAGACATGCTAAAAGTTTGAAAAGTACAAGCCCAAGCCTATGGTTGGTTTGCCACTAGCATCTAATTACATATAATGTAACAGTAGCCATAGACCTACATGAACTGGAACAAGGAGTGCGGTATCTCTGTATCAATGATGAGCTCACACATTTCAGTGCTGGTAGCATACTAAACACAAAGAAACCCTCAGAGATAGTAAAAAACTGGATATGTGTGTGTACTGCGTATGTTAATCAAAATGGCTTCTTTGTGGGTAAAAGTAAACCTGCTTCTTTGTTATGCTAACTGGTGAGAGAGTGTTTCTTGCAGAGTATTCTTGAAGTTTCTAGCAGTTTGCTTAGCTTTAGAATTGCTGATACCAGGGATTGTATTCATTTGTTAACCAATGGGGGAATGTTATTCTTTCTTTTGGGTCTGTAAGCTATCGTTGGCGGGCATTTTGGGGAGTCGGCGTGAGAGGGTGAGAGAGAGAGAGGACGCGATGCTGTAAGCTGGGTGACGGAACGGACCCCGAGCGGGGGTCCGAGGCCAGGAGGTTTGGCGAGGAGAAGAGACGAGAACGGGCATGCTTGATTGATCACTTCGGGTGGTCCTGAGCTACGAGTCGAGGAGTTTGGAGGGGATCGAATGGTGGTCAGAAGACTTCGTTAATTGAGCTCCAATGGTTGTGCATGAAGTGGTTTGGACTTTGATAAGTTTTGGTGCCTTTTCTTTATTTTCTTTTCCTTCATATATACTGCATCATTATTAATTACTTAGTTCTAGTAAGATCTATAAAGTGTAATCATTTAATTGCATATGGTGTACTGATAATTGGTGAGGTGGGGACATCACACAGCATCCACACAAGCTGATTATCCAGTTTGGTGGGGCCGAAGGCTGCTCCCCCTAGACAGAAGCGAGCCGGGGGCTACATGTGCATGGCTCACCTTAGAAAGTATTCAGTGATAATGGTGGTGAATTTAATAATGATGAATTTGGAGATATAGCAGAGAAGTTTTAACATTGAAACAAAGACAATAGCAGCATATGGTCCTTGGACTAATGGACTTCTGGAGCAACCCAATCAAACGTTTACTGAAATAATGCTGAAAGTAAAGAAAAGTGTTGACTGTGATTGGAACACAGCCCTGGACCTGGCTCTTACGGCGAAGCTATGTGCACGATGCACATGGCTATAGCCCGTATCAGTTGGTGTTTGGCCAGAATCCAAACTTTCCCTCGGTACCGGTTGACAGACCACCTGCTCTAGAGGGCACTACAAGGAGTGAACGGGTTGGGAAACATTTTTCAGCACTGCATGCATCAAGGAAGGCTTGAGAGTGTTCAGACGCAATTCGAAGAGCACTGACGACGCAGGTCCGTCCTGCAAATGACACAGGGGAAAATGTGTATTACCAAAGAGCAGACTGTACAAAATAGAAAGGTCCTGGAATTGTACTTGTTCAGGATGGAGTTGTGGTATCTGTGAGTCATGGAGGTACAAATGTGAGAGTTCATCATTCCAGTCTACATAAAGCACAAACTGAAGACCACCAGAACTCAATGGAGAATGACGAAAAATAATGAACAGCACTTACCTGGTACACATAGCACAGACCGGGATACAGAGAGTGCAGCTAAGGACCCAATAGAGTTGCTTGATAGTGGCGCAGACAGTAGAGAAGAAAGTGTAGTTGGGGAATCAACAGACTTACCTGAACAGAAATTATCACAAGCGCAAAGACAACATGAAACTTTCAGTCATCAAACGGGACAAACTCTAGATTTTTAGAACAAGACACTGGTGTCTCATACAAAGCTGAAGTCTTTAGGACGAACAGGTAAAGCCGCTGGGAGAAACAGAAGTTGGTACAACTTGAATTCCCTAGAACCAATCATGGTCACTGACACTGCAGGGTCAGTTGACATGTCACATGTAGACAGGCTTCATATTGAATCAAATACAGATCAGGCTGGACCATCTGAGAAAAGTCAAGATGAAGATGTCCTAGTAACCAAGGAGGTGTAATTTGAATTGGCAAAACAGGATGAAATCATAAGTTGGAAAAATAATGGAGTATTTGAGGAAGCCAGAGGTATTAGCCAAAGGACAGTATCTGCAAGATGGATGTACATTCTGAAAGAAACTCAGACAGGAATTGAGCCAGAAGGGGCCATGTGAAGGCCTTGGCAGGCAGGATTGAGGAAAACCCCAAGGCATTTTACAAGTATGTGAAGAGCAAGAGGATAAGATGTGAAAGAATAGGACCTATCAAGTGTGACAGTGGGAAAGTGTGTATGGAACTGGAGGAAATAGCAGAGGTACTTAATGAATACTTCAGTATTCACTATGGAAAAGGATCTTGGTGATTGTAGTGATGATTTGCAGCAGACTGAAAAGCTTGAGCATGTAGATATTAAGAAAGAGGATGTGCTGGAGCTTTTGGAAAGCATCAAGTTGGTTAAGTCACTGGGACCGGATGAGATGTACTGCAGGCTACTGTGGGAGGTGAAGGAGGAGATTGCTGAGCCTCTGGCGATGATCTTTGCATCATCAATGGGGATGGGAGAGGTTCTGGAGAATTGGAGGGTTGTGGATGTTGTTCCTTTATTCAAGAAAGGGAGTAGAAATAGCCCAGGAAATTATAGACCAGTGAATCTTACCTCAGTGGTTGGAAAGTTGATGGAGAAGATCCTGAGAGGCGGGATTTATGAATATTTGAAGAGGTATAATATGATTAGGAATAGCCAGCATGGCTTTGTCAAAGGCAGGTTGTGCCTTACGAGCTTGATTGTATTTTTTTGAGGATGTGACTAAACACATTGATGAAGGTAGAGCAGTAGATGTAGTGTATATGGATTTCAGCAAGGCATTTGATAAAGTACCCATGCAAGGCTTATTGAGAAAGTAAGGAGGCATTGGATCCAGGGGACATTGCTTTGTGGATCCAGAACTGGTTTGCCCAAGGATGACTGTAGACAGGTCATATTCTGCATGGAGGTCAGTGACCAGTAGAGTACCTCAGAACAGAATGTTCAGAACAGAACAGATCTGTTCTGGGACCCTTACTCTTCATGATTTTTATAAATGACCCGGATGAGGAAGTGGAGGGATGGGTTAGTAAGTTTGCTTATGACACAAAGGTTGAAGGTGTTGTGGATAGCGTGGAGGGCTGTCAGAGGTTACAGCGGGACATTGATAGGATGTAAAACTGGGCTGAGAAGTGGCAGATGGAGTTCAACCCAGATAAGTGTGAAGTGGTTCATTTTGGGAGTCAAATATGATGGCAGAATATAGTATTAATGGTAAGACTCTTGGCAGTGTGGAGGATCAGAGGGATCTTGGGGTCTGAGTCCACAGGACAGTCAAAGCAGCTGTGCAGGTTGCCTCTGTGGTTAAGAAGCTGTACAGTGTATTGGCCTTCATCAATCGTGGAATTGAATTTAGGAGCCGAGAGGTAATGTTGCAGCTCTATAGGACCCTGGTCAGACCCCACTCGGAGTACTGTGCTCAGTTCTGGTTGCCTCACTACAGGAAGGCTGTGGAAGCCATAGAAATGGTGCAGAGGAGATTTACAAGGATGTTGCCTGGATTGGGGAGCATGCCTTATGAGAATAGGTTGAGTGAACTCGGCCTTTTCTCCTTGGAGCGGCGGAGGATGACAGGTGACCTGATAGAGGTGTATAAGATGATGAGAGGCATTGATTGTGTGGATAGTCAGGGGCTTTTTCCCAGGGCTGAAATGGTTGCCACAAGAGAACACAAGTTTAAGGTGCTGGGGAGTAGGTACAGAGGAGATGTCAGGGATAAGTTTTTCACTCAGAGAGTGGTGAGTGTGGAATGCCCTGCCAGCAACAGTGGTGGAAGTGGATACGATAGGGTCTTTTCAGAGACTTTTGGATAGGTACATGGAGCTTAGAAAAATAGAGGGCTATAGGTAAGCCTAGTAATTTCTAAGGTAGGGACATGTTCAGCACAACTTTGTGGGCCGAAGGGCTGTGTGCTGTAGGTTTTCTATGTTTCTATGTTTCAAAAGCATAATTGAGAAACTGAGCTCCGAAAAGGCTCACCAACAAGTGCATCAGAGTCTCTCTGGCTACTTCTCGCAATGAAATGTCAAAAGCATCGGCAACCCTATTACATCGACATAAAATGCTCATTCTTACAGGGATGGAGCCATCAAGTGACATTTACATTAAAGTCCCGCCTGAAGCCAGAAGCGGAGCAGCAGTGTAGAAACTCAAAAAGTGTGTGTATGGTCTAGCAGATGAATCACTCTACTGGTATAAAAATGTCAAGGAAATGACATTGCTAACAGGTGGAAAGAAATGGATCCAGCCATTTTTTACTGTCAAGATTTAGGATATCATGTGATTAGAGTACTTGCCTGTCAGGATGATGACTTCATGTGGTGAAGTTCAAGAAACTTTGCCACAACAGTTACCCTCAGTTAAAGTCAGCCTTTCAAGTCGGGTGCAAGGAACATGACAGATTTTGCTAGGTAGGGATAGACATCCTTGTTGTCAACAGAAGAATACAATGCACCTAGAAAGCTACATCAGGGATCTTTGGACGATTTGCATGAAATCCTCACTTGCCACACAACAGGATGCACCCCTCAGGGAAGCTGAAGCCGAACAACTTTCGAACATGAATCTAACTGATCGGACCAATGCACAAGCGGTCTGTAACCCTGCATTAGGTTATTGAGGCTACCAAATCCTGCAATATTATCTGTCCATCCAGGGATCTCTCTTGTGGGGGTCTTCTCTCTTACTCATCCATCTAAAAATGCTAATCTCCTGTCCCAAGTACTGGATCCTGCCGACTATGCCAAATATTATGCAGGAGAACAGGTTCGAGGATCCAATGAGTGAAACAGGAGACACAGATTTTAAAATGAGTAGGTGAGGTATTTATTTAAGAAACATTAAATCGAGCATCTAGCTAAACAAGTATTTGTCTAAGCTACCCAAAACCACTACACCATACATTCAGTTACCCTTTAAATGAATGGACACTATGCTAAACCTCCCAGATTTATAAAATCCAAGAAGTAAACATACTACAAATGGATACTTAACTAAACAAACCACGGGTGGGGGGGGGGGGAGGCTGTCTATGTCTGCAATGCACTTTCTAGTGGTCCTTCAGGACCAGTTGCAAATTCAGCCTGAAGTCAGGCCCCATGTGTGGCAGGAAAGAAGGAGGGAGAACCTATATGTGTTATCTCTTATACCATCAGAGTGCCTGGAACTGGAGATGCCATAAGTTGCCATTTCATTGTGCCCATAAGTCAACCAATTGCAAACTTTAAATGGACCAATCAGCATGATGAAAGCGGCTTTTGAACAGAATAAACTACACCCTCCAGGGGACAATTGACCAGTCCACTGATTCAATGCAGTCCTGTAAGTGCTCCTCCACCTCCCTTGGTCATACCTTTTTAATCCTCACCACTGGTGCTGAGGTCCTCAGTCCAGCTGGAACTGCTGAGATTGCTTTAAAATTTGCATTATCTTAGAAAACTCGTTTCCACAGCCACACCGCTTGGCTGTTAGTTTAATTCTCCATCCCACTCCCACACTGACCTATCTTTTATGAGCCTGACTTTGTTCTAATGAGGCCCAGTTTAAACTGAAGGCATCATATAGCATCAGTGCACATTGCAGCTTTCAGGACTCAACATCTAATGCTCTAATTTCCAATAACTTGCCTCCTCAGCCTTTAATGGAATTGGCTATCTTTGTTGTAAATGATCTGTGTTGTGTCATTTCTACTTGGATTCCTCCTTCAACAATTTACCCCATTACTCCACTCTCACTCTCTCTCACCCTGGGCAGAGCAAAGATAGATTTCCCCTAGTCCTCATGTTCGACCCCACCAGCCCACTCATCAATACACCATTCTCTGCAACTTCTACCAGCTCCAACAAGATTCCACCAGCAGATGTCCTTCCCTCCTCTTTCATTTCAGCATTTCAAAGAGACTATTCACCTTGTGACTCCAAGGTGGGATCTTCCACCCCACCAAACACTCCCCATCTGATGGAAACCACAGGAAAAACAACATCTATTCCCTCCATCCAGGAACCTCAAACTGTAGTTCCAGGTGTCACTTCTTCCAATCCAGTGTACAGCATTTGGTGTTGATAATATATGGCATCTTTTGTACTTGAGGAAGCACAAACAGGATGGGTAACTATTTTGTGGAGTAGTTGTGTCAGTTCTCAGTAATCACATTGAGCTCCTTGGTACCTTCAGCTTTAATTCTCCATCACAGAGGTCCAAATCATGCTTGAGGAACATCACCCCATCTTCTGACTGGGGCACAGTGAAACTTCCAGTCCCCATCATGGAATTCTCCAATCTCTGATAACTTATGCACTCTGTCTGAACAGAGACAACAGAACTGTCTGCTTTTGCTATAAGTTTTTGTTTAAAACTTGTGGGCTGCTCCAGCACACCCTTTGTTTGTGCTGGTTGCTAACACAAATGACGTACTTCGCTGTGCATTCCAATGTACTGTACCTGTGAAATAAATGGATCTGAAATCTAAAATCTGAAGTCATCCATCTGCAATATTCTTTTCCTCTTCATTAATATACTCACATTTCACTTCTCGGTTACCATCTAATTGTCCCACAGCAACTCTGGCCTCAACTACCAGATACTCCCTTTTACCATCTATCTCTTCCCACATTATCTCCATAACAAAAACTAACTTTCTTTCTGGTGAAGTACCTTTGATGCAAAGCATTAATTTTATTTCTCTAACCTGCCTCATTGGTTGATAATTTCTAGGTCTTAATACTGACCTTACTCCTGGCAAGTGGAAGACGGCTGAATTGTTTATTGCATTTGTTCTCTTCCATAATGGAACAGTCTGTATCTCTATCGACCGGCATCTCTAATGTATTTTTAACAGCACGGTCAGAAACCTAAAAGTGCTGTTCACTCGCTCTGCAATTGATTGAGCACAGATAATATGCAAAGTACATTTTTACCATTTTCTGGTGTGGTAATATTATGCTGATTCCGTCTCTGTGACCTCATGAGAAATTCATTGCGTTCATGACCACACACTCCTGTCTGTTACATTGTTTTGCAAGTTGCTTCTGCCTCTCCTCTCTCCTGACATGATTTTCATTTGGACTCAATAAAACAATTGTTGCCTGAGGAATATCTGATAGTACGTTAGAGCAGTGACTAGTGCCACAGGCAGGCAAATGGCACTGTCCTTCTCACTGAAGACGACTTCAGTTGTCTTTTGACTCGAGGCATTTATTTTATTTGTAGTAAGTATCTTGAGTCAAATGACAGCTAAAGGCCTTGCACAGGACAGAATTATTTGGCATTCTTGGCTCCCATCTCCATGGCTACTGTATCCTCCATTCCAATCAAATGTAAGGCTTTCCAATAGCTTCAAACGAATCAATTCATCTCTTAGATCACACCATCACCAAGTGTACAAAATAAAAACTCCCCACATTACAGAGCTTTGGTTTGTCATTGAGCATGCGGATATAATCCCACATGGCTTCTCCCAGATTTTGATTGCCTGTGGAGATTTTTAGCCCTCCACTCTCTCAGGTAGCAATGAGAAGAAGCATTCTTCCAACCTCCTAAATTCCTTTATAAATGAGATGTGTATGGCTTTCTGTGAACTCATGAGTAATTTGAAAAAGGTTTGAAGTACACTTATTATCAAAGAATGCATTAATTATACTGCCTTGACTTTTGTTTGCTTACAGGCAGCCACAAAGCAGGAAATCCAAAGGAACTCAATTAAAAAGAAAGTAAAAATAAAGGAATAACATCTGATGCACAAGAGAAAGGACAAAAAACCACAAATCATTCAAACAATTGAAGTGAGCAATAGCATTCCGAACCAAATTGAGTACTCAGGTCCAATCTCCGGAGCAGTCTGGAGTAGGCCCAAAGCCTCACTTATCAATTCATCATATTAGTGGACATCATCAGTGATAACCTCAGGAGTGATTTCCTGGACTGGCTGAGATGGCCCTGACCATCCACACTGATCTCAGAGGCATCAAGATCGAGCTGTTCTGTGAGTGGGTGCCCTGCACCTGCAAGGTACTGGTGGCCCCCTTCCCCATTCCTCCCTCCTGTCCTCTCTTTCTCCGATTCACCCCTCCACCCAACACTCACTCTTCGAATACCTCTTCCTTCTCTCTCCGATTTCCCCCACATCCCTCTCTGATTGGGTCCCTCCACTGCAAAGCCCCCATCTCTACTCCCTTTCTTTCTGCTCAACCTTTTCTTTCGGTGGCTCAAACGTAGTAAGTGTTGGCGTCAGAGACCTAAACTCAGCAACAACTAACAGGAAGGTAGGGGAAGTGGGCCTGCCATTGCTGGTGATGGAGTGGAAAGGCTTAACAGGCCTTAGTGAGAACAGGCAGAGGCACAGACAGGAAGAGGTAAGCATTTTTTTAAGTACAGAGTCGTCAGGATGGAATGCTCCTCCTGTCAGATGTGGGAAATCAGGATACCTGACTGTTACCCTTATGACTACATCTGCATTAGATGCCCCCAACTTCATTTCCAGTTAGAGCTGGAATTGGACGTACTCACGATCATCCAGCAGGCTGAAGGTATTATAGATGAGACTTTTGAAGAGGGGTCACACCCAGAAGTCAGGCTTCAGACAGTAGATGGGTGACCACCAGGAGAGGTAAAGGGAGTAAGCAGTCTGTGCAGGGTTTCCCTGTGATCATTCCCCTCAGCAGCAAGTATATCCCTTTGGATACTGTGGGGGGGGGGGGGGGTGGGTGAGTGGGTGGGTAGAATTGCCCATCAGGGTGCCTATTTTAATGCTGGAAGCATTATGGGTAAAGGTGATGAACTTTGAGGATGAATTAGTACAAGGAACAATAATGTTGTGGCCATTACAGAGACACAGTTGTGAGAGGTGCAGGAATGGGTGATCAGTGTACCTGGTTTTCGAAGTTTCAGAAAAGACAGAGAAGGATGTAAAAGAGGTGGTGGATGGAGTTGCACTACTAATCAGGGACAATATCTCAGCTGCAGTCAGGGGAGACATAACTGAGGGGTCAGACTCTGAGTCCATTTGGGTAGAACTCGGGAATAGGAAGTGTGCAATCTCACTGATGGGATTGTACTACAGATCCCCCCCCCCCCACACCCAATAGCCGCCAAAACAGATATGTAAACAGATTAAGGAAATATGTAAAAATAATAGGGTTGTTGTCATGGGGGATTTCCCTATTATAAACTGGGATCTTCTTAGTGTAAAGTGTTTAGATCTGGGCAGAATTAGTGTATTTAGAGTGTTTCTTTAATCAGTATTTAGACCATCCAACGAGAGGAGGAGCTGTACTGGACCTAGTGTTGGGTAATGAGTCTGACCAAGAGACTGACCTTTCAGTGGGTGATCAGTTAGGGGACAGTAATCACAAATCCTTAACTTTCAGGATAGTTATAGATAAGGAGAGAGTTTTAAGTTGGTGTAAGGCAAATTACAAAGGCATTAGGCAGGAACTAAGAAGAGTTAATTGGGAACACATTTTTTCTGGCAGGTTCACATCAGACATGTGTTTAAAGTACAGGAAAGGTATCTTCCTGTTAGAAGGAAGGACAGAGATGGAAAGATAAGAGAACCTTGGATGTCCAGGGAAATGATGAATTTAGTCAAGAAGATAAAGGAAAAGTATGTGAAGCTTCAGAAGTCGGGATCAAACAAAGCACATGAGGATTCTAAATAAGCCAGAAAAGAACTCAAGGGAATTAGAAAAGCCAGGAGAGGCCATGAAAAGTCCCTGGCAAGTAGAGTTAAGGTGAATCCCAAAGCATTCTATACATACATCAAGAGCAAGAGGATATCTAGGAAGAGGGTAAAGCCACAAGGATAAAGGGTGGAACATTTGAGAATGTAAGTGAGGTACTTAATGAGTATTTTGTTTCAATTTTTACCAAGGAAAAGGACATGGAGGGTCAGGCAATCAGTGCTGAGTGTATAAATATGTTAGGGCATTTAGAGGTCAAGGAGGAGGATGTGTTGGGTCTTCTATTGAGTATTAAGGTGGATATGTCCCCAGGGCCTGATGGGATTTACCCCGGATTATTGAGGAAGACAAGAGACAAGGTTGCTGGGGCCTTGACCACTATCTTCGTGTCCTCTCTCGGCACAGGCGAGGTCCCAGAGGACTAGCGAGTGGCTAATGTTGTACCTCTACTTAAGACGGGAACAAGGGAAAATCCTGGGAGCTGTAGACTGGTGAGTTTCATGTCAGATGTAGGGACACTGATGAAGAAAATTCTTAGGGGTAGGATTTATGAGCATTGGAAACTCGTGGCTTAATTAGGGAGAGCCTGTGTAGCTTTGTCAGAGCGTAGTGGTCAAAGGGACTTACTTGAGCTGAAGGTTTGTAATTAGTGGTGTTCCAGATATATCTGTGCTGGGACCTCTGCTGCTTGTGATATTTATAAATGATCTGGATGAAAAATGTAGATGGGTAGATTAGTAAGTTTGCAGATGATATCAAGATTGGTGGAGTTGTGGATAGTGTAGAAGACTAGCAAAGAATACAGTGCAATATAGATCAGCTGAAGATATGGGCAGAAAATTGACAAATGGAGTTTAACCCAGATAAATGTGAGGTGTTGCACCTTGGTAGGGCAAATGCAAGTGGATAAGACCCTTAACAGTTTGCTGAGCAGAGAGATCTTGGGGTCCAAATTCATAGCTTTATGAAAGTGGCTACAGGGGTCGATAAGGTAGTTAAGCAGGCTTATGGAATTCTTGCTTTTATTAGTCGAAGCATTGAGTTCAAAAGTCAAGAGGTTATGTTGCAACTTCATGAAACTCTGGTTAGGCCACATCTAGAGTATTGCTACATTTCTGGTTGCCTCACTATAGGAAGGATGTTGAGTCTTTGTAGAGGGTGCAGAAGAGGTTTACCAAGATGCTGCCTGGTTTAGAGGGTGTGTGCTGTCAAGAGAGGCTGGTTAAACTTGGGGTATTTCTTTTGGAGTGGCAGAGCCTGAGGGGAGATCTGATAGAAGTTTATAAGATTATAAGATAGAGTGGACAGGGAGCATCTGTTTCCCAGGGCTGAAATGTCTAATACCAGAGGGCATGCATTGAAGGTAAGAGGGGGATGTAAGGTGTAAGTTTTTTACTCAGAGACTGGTGGATGCCTGAATACGCTGCCTGGTATGGTGGTGGAGACAAATACATTGGAGATTTTTAAGAGATATTTAGATAGGCACATGGATGTGAGGAAGGTGGAGGGATATGGACATTGTGTAGGTAGGAAGGATTAGTATGATTAGTATCCTGGTGTCATGGATTATTGATTACCTGACTGTCAAACCACAGTACATGCGCTTGCAACACTGTGTGTCAGACAGAGTGGTCAGCAGCACTGGGGCTCCACAGGGGACTGTCCTGTCTCCCTTTCTCTTCATCATCTACACCTCAGACTTCAACTACTACACAGTTGAAGCCATCTTCAGAAGTTTTCTGATGACTCTGCCATAGTTGGATGCATCAGCAAGGGAGATGAGTCTGAGTACAGGGCTACGGTGGGAAACTTTGTCACATGGTGCGAGCAGAATCATCTGCAGCTTAATGTGAAAAAAGACTAAGGAGCTGGTGGTGGACCTGAGGAGGGCTAAGACACCGGTGACCCCTGTTTCCATCCAAGGGGTCAGTGTGGACATGGTGGAGGATTACAAATAGCTGGGGATATGAATTGACAATAAACTGGACTGGTCAGAGCCGTCTCTATTTCCTGAGGAGACTGAGGTCCTTTAACATCTGCCGGACAATGCTGAGGATGTTCTCTGAGTCTGTGGTGGCCAGTGCTATCACGTTTGCTGTTGTGTGCTGAGGCAGCAGGCTGAGGGTAACAGACACCAACAGAATCAACAAACTCATTCGTAAGGCCAGTGATGTTGTTTGGGTGGAACTGGATTCTCTGACGGTGGTGTCTGAAAAGAGGATGCTGTCAAAGTTGCATGCCATTTTGGACAATGACTCCCATCCACTCCATAATGTACTGGTTAGGCACAGGAGTACATTCAGCCAGAGACTCATTCCACCGAGATGTAACACTGAGCATCATAGGAAGTTATTCCTGTCTGTGGCCATCAAACTTTACAACTCCTCCCTCAGTGTGTCAGACACCCTGAGCCAATAGGCTGGTCCTGGACTTATTTCCACTTGGCATGATTAACTTAATATTATTAAATTATTTATGGTTTTATATTGCTATATTTCTACACTATTCTTGGTTGGTGCGGCTGTAACGAAACCCAGTTTCCCTCGGGATCAATAAAGTATGTCTGTCTGTCTGTCTATGTTTTTGGGTGGGTGGGTTTGATTTACTTCTTTGCTGATTCAGAACAACATTGTGGGTTGAAGGGCCTGTTCCTGTGTTGTACTGTTATAAGTTCTTAAGTGCTACGACTTTCTTTGGTTCCTTGTTGCAGTATTCAATACCTATCCATTTTAGGGAACTTTCAGTGTAATATCGACCTTGAAAAATGCTTCAATTCTCTCGGATGTGAATGGTGTCAAAACCTTTTATATTTCCCAGGCAGGAGGGAACCTGCTTGAGTCACTAATTTCTTCCTCCTCCCGATAAAATGATGCCAAGGTGCACGAGTTTCCTGAGTGTTTCCAGTTTTACCCTCAGTTTGTTCCTCCAGTTCCAGCCTTTAGTCATTGCAGTTTTAAGAACAATCACTACTCCCAGTCAGAAGTGGCCATGTGGATCTCCGCCTTTGATTTGACTTGCACAACCCACATAAATGCACAGTCCTCAGGAGATTGAAACTTGCTTTCTGCAATTTCTGGTTGCTTTTCCTTTCAGCCGCAGTAAGAGAAAGACTTAAAAAGGATGAAGCTTCTCTCCCTGAGTTATGTTATTCTTGTCAATTGTAATGGGGCTTACAGGATGTTGCTTGGATTAGAGGACATGCACTACAAGGAGAGGCTGGACAACCTCAGGTTGTTTTCTCTGGAGTGACGGAGGCTGAGGGGAGATCTGATAGAGGTTTGTAAAATTATGAGAAGCATAGATAAAGCAGGCAGCTGGTGCTTTTCTTCTACTCCCCCCCCCCCCCCGCCCCCAGCTCAGAATGTCTAATACTAAATGAGAGGGAGAAAGTTTAAGAGGAATTTATGAGGCTTTAGATAGGCACATGAATATATAGAGAATGGAGGGAAATAGACCATATACAGGCAGAATGGATTAAGTGTCATTAGCTTAATTAGTTTGGCACAACATTACAGTCTGAAGGGCCTGTTTCTGCACTGCACTGTTCCATGGTTGCTGTTGCTGGACAACTTACAATTAGACTTTTAACAAGGGGACTTACTGCAAACTCTTATTGCGCATACATCCTGAAATGACTATGTGGCTTACATACTGTACCTAAACACAAATACACTGCAGACCAGGTTACCTTCACATATGCTGCTCGGCCTGCTGAGCTTGTCCAGTAGGTGAATCTCAATCCAACATTGCTTCATAAACATTGCTTGTCAATCTACCCAATCTAGTTCTCTGAAGGGTGGATAATAGCATCAACTCAAGAGATTCCGCAGATGCTGGAAATCCAGAACAACACACATAAATTGTAACAGGATCTCAGCAGGTCAGACAGCATCTATGGAGAAGAGTAAACAGTCAATGTTTCGACCAGAAGACCATAAGATGTACGAGCAGAATTAGGCCATTTGACCCATCGAGTCTGCTCCGCCATTTCATCATTCCTGATCCATTTTCCCTCCAAGCCTCAATCTCCTGCCTTCTTCCCATATCCCTTATTCCCTGACTAATCAAGAATCTATCAAACTCAGTCTTAAATATACCCAATGACTTGGCCTCCATAGGAAACCTTCATCTGATGGTAGCATACAAGTTTGACATCATTGCATACTATTCCTTCATCTGGTTGATTAAATAATTTACTAACACACTTAAAATAAGCCTAATAATCAACTGTTACTTTCTGCTCTCATTAAATTAGCAGGAATGTTCTTTAACCCATAAAAACTGAGTTAATCTAATGTTTTAGGTGGTAGTTTTGTGGCTCAAGCATCACAATAAAACAGACCTTGCTGTTGATAACACACATAAGGCCTTTGCCACTCCACTGAATCAGAGAGCCTTCACTCATACAACAGGAAATCAGGCCCTTTGACCCAGCATATCTGTACCAACCTTAAAGCACCATTAGTTCCAATTCAACACTAATCCAATTTTAAGTTCCTCATATTCTCATCAACATCACCCACCTGAGCACTTGGGACAACTTACTAACCTACCAACGATCCTTTCCAGAACTTGAATCCCACAGTCGCCCATTGCTCTTTAAGCTATCTGTTTTTGGAGGCTTTTCTAAGGCATTTTGACCTTCTATCAATAAACCTTTTCTTATCCCAATGACTTTGACTTGATTTCTTAAGCATTCTGATCCCCTTTTTGAAAAACTATTCTTTCTATACCTTGGAAAATCAACTTTAATTACACATCAGCAAGACTTTTCTGCACATTAATAACCTCCACTGTAGATTTTGTGAGCAAGTAAGAAAATTACTATAAAAGGAAAGCTTTTCAACCATGATTTTATAATTTAAATATCTGATCCATTGCAGATCCCAGTATTTTCAATTTTGTCTTTCACATTTAACTTACCAAAATCTAGTTACATTGTTTTAGTTTTAACCTTATTACCATAATCTTGATTTATATCCAAACACTTAGATCCGAATATCTGAGCAAATTTCCTTTAGAAGTTTGCCAAATTAAGCAGTTCAAGCAAACATTTCCATTTGATCACATTTAATAACTGTCACTCAGTATGATGGTTATTAAATGTGTTTGAATGAAAACATTTCATCTCAACTTTTTGATGGTTTCCTAATTTTAAAAACTTGCTTTTGCTCAGATTTCTAAATGTGACACAAAATAATTAATTCATCCATAGATGGAATTAATTATCCTAAAACAGCTGTAATGTTGTAAGTTATTTTCATTTCAGCCTATTTTCTTTCACTGTCTTCATAACATTGAAATCCTGTCATAAAAACCATCCAGCATTTCCATTAGCGGTTCACCCCTTTGGCACCCAATATCAGCGTGGTTCTAACCACTCTCTCTGGGGATTTGTCATTCTTACTTGATTTACGCAAAATAACATAATCAGAATCCAAATAAAATTTATTATCACTGGCATATGTTGTGAAATTTGTTAACTTGACAGCAGCAGTACCATGAAATATTTGATAATAGAGAAAAAAACAGAGTTACGCTAAGTATATATAAGCCTATTAAATAGCTAAGTTAAAATAAGTAGCACAAAAAAACCCAGAAATGAAAAAAGTAGCGAGGTAGTGTTCAAGGATTCAATGTCCATTTCAACATCGGGTGTTAGAGGAGAAGAAGCTGCTCCTGAATCTCTGAGTGTGTGCGTTCAGGCATCTGTACCCCCTTCCTGTCAGTAACAGTGTGAAGAAATGTGTCCTGGGTGGTGGGGTAAGTGAACAAAGAAGGCAGAAATTTAATTTCAAGGAGAAAGTGTTTAAAAACGCCCAATGATCAATGCCCAAATGCCCAATGGGAAGATGGGCCAAGGTTCTAACTCTTTATTGGATCAGGCATGGTCAGGAATGACCAGAACTAATCTAAGAGATTTTAATTAATTTTACAGTAACAGGTCCTTCTGATCCAACGAGGCTGCACAGCCCAATTACACCCATGTGACCAATTTACATACTAACCCCTACATCTTTTTAAAGAGGGAGGAAACCGGAGTTCCTGAAGAAAAGACATAACAGTTCAAGAAATGGAAAGTGTAAACCACTTGGTAGGGTACAATATTTCCACTGTTCACAGCAAACTTCCACCTCAGCACTACTTTTTATTTAATTACTTTCATACCTATAAGATTGCTGGCATCTGCTTCAAATGCACTCAGCAATTGTCTTCATACCTTCTAGTGAAGGTTCCCTTTCTGCTGTGTGACAAAATTGCTATCCTGCATGGCTGACCCCTTCTTTTACATAAGAACATAAGAAACAGGAGCAGGGGTAGGCCATTTGGCCCATCGAACTTGCTCCATTTTGAGACTGCTCTAGCCAATCACAGCCACAGTGGAAACATGCTCCCTGCACAACGCTAGTGAGAAGACTGGCTAGTTCTATGAGTTCATCTCTCATTCTTCTAAGGTCTAGAGAGCAAAGGACCAGCTTGTTTAATCCCTTCAGATAGGAAATTTCCCCTGGTCCCAGAAGTCCTTCGGGTGAATCTTCATCACACTCCTTCTGTTTTAAGTATGTCCTTGCTTTAAGCAGGGGACTCGACCTGAACATAATACTCGAGGTATAGTCTGACCACGTTCATTTATAATTTCAGGAAAGGAAATTCAATCTCCCCATCATGTCTAGAATTTAACTAAAACTTCAATTTAAAAACAAAATTTTGTAGATGCTAGAAGCCTGAAACCAAAGCAGAAATCAAATCCTTTTGCATAAAGGCCAATCTACCATTTGTCTTCCTAAGCACATACTAGACCTTACTATTAAAATGCAGCTATTTATTTTTGGAGGTAACACATCCTTCTGAATACTACACTTTTCAATAAATCATCAGCTAAGTAGAGAGAAAGAGGGCACGTGAAAAACAGGAGCATCAGACAAAAAATACTGCAAAATACTCAGGCGATCAGACAGCATCTATTGAGCTGAATAAACAGTCAATGTTTTGGCTGAGACCCTTCATCAGGTACAGTATTTGAATCATTGGTGTTGCTAGGCAAGATTAAAACATCAGTCTTTGTTAATGGTAAAGAAATTGTAAATACAGAGAAGGGTATAAAAAGTGAATGTGAAAATCCAGAAGAGACATTTCAGGAGAGAGTTTGCAGTTTAATGGGAATTATTCAACGGGCGGAAGGCCTGACATTGTGCCTAGGTCTGGAACATGGGACATCAGTACAGAACTAGGAGCTTGGAAGATGTATATGAAGACCTTTTTAATAACCCACTGCAGGCTATTGCACAGTTGGCTATCTCATGGGAAGAGGGTATAAAATTGTATCCGTTTGCAGGATGGGAGCTTTACTATAAGGTTAGGATTTACTATTGCCTACAACTAACTGCAAAATAGAAGGTAGTGATGAGCTGCTTTCTTGAATGACTGCAGTCCTTGAGGAGAAGGTACACCTAAAATGTCGCTGAGGGGGGAGTTCCAGGATTTAAAAAGGATTGGGTAAATCTTTGACATATAAGTTTCACAACTGATAAAGATGAGCTAACCTGTTTAGTGGGAAAATTGGTAAAGTTAAATGGTTCAGTGGTTCCATTTGACATTAGAGAACGTATATAATATACAACCTGAAATTCTTAAATAAAAAAGTTTCTTATTGTTTAGAAGTTTGAGTAGGATAGAGGAACAAAAGGTTTACAACATTGCACTAAAATGTGAGACAGAGATGAGTGTAATGATTAAAAACAGATGAAATGGTAGAGTTTATTTTTAGAGGGATACAATTTAAAAGAAGGGAAATTATGCTAAACCTGTAATGTTCGAAGCTCAAAGTAAATTTATTATCAATGTACATATGCTGCATCTTATCATACACTACCTTGAGATTTAACCACCTTTGGATTACTGATTACAGTTCTAATCACCAAATAGAAAGAAGGTATCAAATTTTTAGGGAGGGTACAGAAAAGGTTTGTAAGGATAAAATCCAAAATGCAAGGTATACAAAGGACAGCTAAGGACTGATCCAGTAGGGGGTCTATAAAATGTTGTAAGGTTTTGATTGACTGGGTACTGGGAAGATGTTGAAATAAAAATGGAGGTTCAGACAGAACTTGTGTAAAGAAAAACACAATTAAAATTTCAGGTTGAAGACCTTTCTATAGAACTGGGAAAGAGAGAAAAAGTTAGTTTTAAATTGAAGTGAGGATGAGTAAGGCAAAGTGACAGACCGAAATCCCATCAGAGAGAAGAGCAGAACTTCTTCACGGTTGATATTCCTGAGTAGTGGTTGTGAATTCCAGGGTAATTTCCAGCATCTGCAGTTCTTATTCTACTTTCATTTACTGCAGAATTCATGTGAATCTGGTGGCCCTCTGGGGAGGAGGCTATGGCTTAGGCTTTTACTCAATGGCCATTTTAAGGAAATCTGAAAAAAGAAAACCAGTCAGATAGGCATGCAGCAGTGTTGATCAACAAGTATTGTATTATACAGCAAACAGACCTCAGAATTATAATGCATAATTAACAGCATTATATATCCTACATCATTTTAATGCAAATATCGATTCCTTGCTACATTCAAGACCATTTATTAAATATGATAAATTATGATAAATTTAACCATTTATCTTAGTGGAAAGGATTGCTGGTGCTGCATAGGGGGGACAGACTAGGGGTACTGGGGGAAGGGAACCAGAAGAGATAGTGGAGCGATTATGGAGTAAGATGTTGTTAAGCCCTCCAAAAAGTCAGCAATCAGAAGATTGAGCATGGTGGGACAAACATCCTGAGCTGTGTATATTTCAACGCAAGGAGTATTGTAGGAAAGGTGGATGAGCTTAGGGCATGATCAGCACTTTGAGTTATGGCATTGTAGCCTTACTGACTTGGTTGCAGGAGGGGCAGGACTGGCAGCTCAGTGTTCCGGGGTTCACTTGTTTGAGATGTGATAGGGCAGGAGGGAATAGAGGGGAAGGAACTACATTATGAGTCAGGTAAATGTCACGACAGAGCTCAGTCAGGACAGACTACAAGTTTGTCTACTGAAGCTTTCTGGATAGAACTGAGGAATAAGAAAGACTTCAATGGGATTGTATTATAGACTACCTAACCAGTCCACAGGATTTAGAGGAAGAAATTTGCAGAGAGATTGTGGTTTTTAACAGAAAAATAAGGCTGTGATAGTAGGTGATTTTCACTTTCCACATATTGACTGGGACTCCCATACTGTAAAAGGGCTGGATGGGAAAGAATTTGTCAACTATGTTCAGGAAATTTTCCTTAATTACTACACAGAAGCCCCAACTAGAGAGAGTGTGATACTAGATTAGGGTATGAGACAGGGCAGGTGACAGATCTCTTTGTATCTAGTGATCATAATGCTATTAGTTTCAAGATAATTATGGAAATTCTCTAAATTGGAGAAAGGCCAGTTTTGATGATATTAGAAAGGATCTGGCAAGTGTAGATTGGGATAGGTTACTCTCTGGCAAACGTGTTCTTGGTGAGTGAGAGAACTTCAAAAGCAAAATTTTGAGAGTACAGAATTTGTATGTTCCCGCCTGAATAAAAGGCAAGCATAACAGGTTTAGGGAACCTTGGTGTTTGAAAGATATTGAGTCTCTGGTTAAGAAAATGAAGGAGGTGCATAGCAGGTATAGGCAGGTAGGAACAAATGAGGGACTTGAGGAGTATAAGAAATGCAAGAGAACACATCAGGAAACCAGGAGGGCTTAAAGAAGGCATGAGTTTGCCCTAGCAGACAAGGTGAAGGAGAATCGTAAGGGCTTCTACAGATTTATAAAGAGTAAAGGATAGCACATGACAAGAGGTCCTCTGGAAGATCAGAGTGGTGATCCATTCGTAGAGCTGAAAGAGTTGGTGGGGGGGTGGGGGTGATCCTAAATGAATCGTTTGCATCTGTATTTACTCGGGAGTTAGGGCACAGAGTCTATAGATGTGAGACAAAGCAGCAGCGAGGTCATGGATCCTATACAGATTACAGAGGTGGAGGTGTTTGTTGCCTTGAGACAAATTAGGTGGGATAAATCAAAAGGAGGGTCCAAGTGCAAAAATTGCAGGGGCCCTAGCAGAGGTATTTAAAACATCCTTAGCCACGAGTGATTGCCTGAGGATTGGAGAGTAGCTAAAAGACTCTGAAAATAAGCCAGGAAATTATAAGCTGGTGAGCCTGACATTAGTAGGGGAAAATTATTGGAAGATATTCTCAGCTACTGGATATATAAGTACTTGGATAGACAGGAAATGATTAGGGATAGTCAAAATGGATTTGTGTGTGGTAGGCCATGTCTAACCAATCTTACATAGCTTTTCAAGGAAGTTACCAGGACTGTTTCTGAAGGTAAGGCAGTGGATGCTGTTTACATGGACTTCATGGACTTTGACAAAGTCCCAGATGGGATGTTCATCAAGAAGTTTCATTCACTCAGCATTCAAGATGAGGTAATAAATTGGATTAGACATTGGCTTTCCAGGAGAAGCCAGAGAGCGGTGGTAGATGGTCGCCTCTCTAACTGGAGACTTGTGACTAGTAGTGTGCCACATGGATTGGTGCTGGGTCTATTATTATTTGCCATCTATATCAATGATCTGGATAATAATATGGTAAACTAGATCAACAAATTTGCGGATGACAACAAAATCCAATGTATAGTGGGCAGCGAGAAAGACTATCAAATCTTGCAGCAGAATCTGGACCAGCTGGAAAAATGGGCTGAAAAGTGGCAGATGAAATTTAATGCAGACAAGCATGAAGTGTTGCACTTTGGGAGGACTGACCATGGTAAGTCTTACATGGTGGGCGGTAGGGCATCAAGGTGTGTGGTAGAACAGAGGGATCTGGGAATACAGATCAAAAATTTCTTGAAAGTGGTGTCAGAGGTAGATAGGTCATAAAGAAAGCTTCTGGTACATTGGTCTTCATAAATAAATGTTTCAAGTTGGGATGTTATGTTGAAGTTGTATAAGACATTGGTGAGGCCTAATTTAGAGTATTAGGTGCAGTTTTGGTTACCTCCCTAGAGAAAAGGTGTAAATAAGATTGAAAGACTGCAAAGAAAATTTACCAGGATTTTGCTCGGACTTGAGGACCTGAGTTATAGGGAAATGTTGAGGAGCTTTGGACTTTATTCCCTAGAACATAGAAGACTATAGAGAAATTTGATAGAGTACACAGAATTATGAGTGGTATGGATAGGGGTAAATACAAACAGCCTTTTTCCACTAAGGTTGGGTGAGACTATAACTAGAGCTCATGGATTAAGGGTGAAAGGTGAAATGGTTAAGGGGAACATGAGGGGGAACTTCTTCACATTGAGGATGGTGGGAGTGTGAAACGGTGATGGATATTGGTCATATTTAAAAGAAATTTGGGTAGGTACATAGATGGAAAGACTATGGAGGGCTATGGTCTAGGTGTTGGCCAATGGGAACAGGCAGATTAAAGGTTCAACTTCGACGAGATGGGCCAAAGTGCCCACTTCTGTGCTGTAGTGTTCTAAGTCAGAGTGAAGAGGTCATATTGAAACTAATGAACCCAGATCACTGGTACAGCTGGGCACATTGCGAATGAAGTCCTCAATGGCCTATGAACATGTAAGGTTATTCTAGTGCATGCCCTAACCACTCATCAATAACTCAACTGCACCAAGAGCAACACACACAAAATTCTGGAGGAATTCAGCATATCAGGCAGCATGTATGGAAAGGAATAAACAGTCAACATTTTGGACCGAGACCCTTCATCAGGACTGGAAAGGGAGGAGGAAGAAGCCAGAACGAGAAAGTAGGGTGTTGAGAAAGACTACAAGCTGGCAGGTGATGGGTGAAACCAGGTGAGGGGCAAGCTGGAGGGCTGGAGGGATAAAATAACAAGATGGGAGGTGATAGGTAAAAGACATCATGCTGATTTCCTCCAGCATTTTTTATTCCTGTGAGATTTCCAGCATTTACAGAATATATTGCGATCATGATGTACTAAGAGTTTTTACATTTCTGGTATTTTAGCCTGGTTGAGTCATACACGGTTTCCTTCACTATTGTTCTCTTATTGGTTTGGCAATGGCAGCTGAACACACAGGCAGTGCTGGTGTCTTTGTTACACTAGCTTATCTTGAGTTGTATGCATTGTAAAGCTATCTATTGATATGAAACGAGGGATATGGAACAATCACATTGATATGCTGTGCTGGATTACGAAGGGAGTACTGACATCTTGATGGTACAATATTGTAGTGCATAAACCTTTGGTTCTGTTGAGCTATCTGCTTGGTCCAGTGCAGTTCAGTGATGCAGCTGCTACAGAAACTCGTTTTCATCTGGCTAATGTATTCATTTAATATCCTAATACTATTTTGAATCCTTAATTAGTAGCCTTCCCGGTTGATTGAATGTAATACTGATGGAGAGATTGCAAGAAAGTAGATATAATAGTGGGGTGAAACAGACATTTGGACAGGTAGGTTGACAGGAAAAGTTCAGAGGGATATTGGCAAAACACAGGCAAATGGGACTAGATCAGATGGGCATTTTGGTTGGCATGAATGGCTTGCTTCTGGATCGTTTTACCCTATTACCCTAGTGTGGATATATAGGGATTAGAGACAGCTATGAGGTGTACTGATCAGACCACCATGGGTGAGTAACTGGGTTCAGTGATAGAAACATAGTGACTGTGTGTGTTTGAGACAGTATAAATGGGTGAAGGATTAGTAATCAAAGTATTTTGTGCATGAGAGAGAGGGGGAGAGAGAGAGAGAGACAAACTGACAGTGAGAAAATCAGGGATGGACAGACTGGGTCACAAGTGCATATTAACATAAGGTATAGGAACAGAATTAGGCCTTTCAGCCCATCAAGTCTGCTCTACCATTCAATCGTAGCAATTTATTTATTCATTTAGTGATATGGCATGGAGTAGGCCTTTTGGACCTTTCAAACTATACCATCCCAGCAACCTCCGACAACTTCAGTTTAACCTTAACCCAATCACAGGACAATTTACATACCTATGTGGGAGGAAACCAGTGCACCTTGGAAAAACTTCTGCATTCCATGGGGAGAATGAACAGAGACTCCTTAAAGACAGCGCTGGAATTGAACTCCTAACTCTGAAGCCCCAAGGGGTATTAAATAGAATTGACTTCATTTCTTACATCCTTGACATACATGAGGAATACAAATCTTTACATTACGTCTCCATCTAAGTGTGCAATGTACAATCATGGTAATTTATAATAATTTATAATAAATAGAATAGTCAATGTAATATATAGAGTACACTCAAGTCAGCATGAGTTCATCAGTCTGATGGCCTGGTGGAAGAAGCTGTCTCAGAACCTGTGGGTCCTGGCTTTTATGCTGCTGTCCTGCTTCCCGGATAGTAGCAGCTGGAATAGATTGTGGTTGGGATGGCTTGGGTCTCCAATAATCCTATGGACCCCTTTTACACACCTGTCCTTATAAATGTCTTGAATCACGGGAAATTTGCAACTACAGATGCACTGAGCTGTCCGCACCACTCTCTGCAGAGTCCTGCGATTAAGGGAGGTACAGTTCCCATACCAGGCAGTGATGCAGCTAGTCAGGATGCTCTCAATTGTGCCCCTGTAGAAAGTTCTTAGGATTTGGGGGCCCATACCAAACTTCCTCAACTGTCTGGGGCGAAAGAGGCGCAGTTGTGCCTTTTTCACCCCACAGCTGGTGTGCACAGACCATGTGAGGTCCTTGGTGATGTGGATGCCAAGGAACTTAAAGCTGTTTACCTTCTAAACCTCAGATCTGTTGGTGCCAACAGGGGTTAGCCCATCTCCATTCCTCCTGTCATCCATAACCAGCTCCTTTGTTTTTGCAACATTGAGGGTTAGCATTGTGCTAACCTTTACAGTACCATGGCATTGCAACCCCAATCATCTGCCTTTTCCCCACAATTTTTAAACCGCTTACCAATCCCTGCCTTAAATCATCCAATAACTTGGCCTCCACATCCTCCTATGGTAGCAAATTCCACAGATTTACTCCCTTCTGGCTGAAGAAATTCCTCCTCATCTCAGTCTGAAAGGGGCATCTCTTTATTCTGCAGCTGCAGACTCTCCAACTAATGGAAAAGTCCTCTCCATGTCCATTCTCTTCAGACCTTTTAGTCAGAGCAAGATAAAAGAAAGAAAGAAACAGAGTCGTGGGAATATTCAACATTGCCAATTGAAGAATCTTCTTCAGGTCTGCATGCTGCTGAAGTAAAAGTCTCCCCACTTCATGAGCGTTTCAAGGCCCTGGCAAACTGATGCCAGCTCTGCCGTCTGTGGTACTACTCCTGCACTGTGTTGAAAGAGATTTTAACCTTTTCTGCGGGCGTGTGCCTGTGTGTTTAATGGAGGGCTGATGAGATCACAGGTACAAGATTAAATGACTGGCTGCCGCAGGGAGGTCAATTTTAAGTTTTCAGTAACTCTGCTGTGTCTGAAGCAGCCTGGTGTTAGATAGGAAAGTCTGATAGTACTGTCTTGAAATACTGAGTAGTTTTCCAATGTTATATAACAGAGGCAGGTAGATACAAAATGATGTTTTAATTCTAAAATGCTGACAGTGACCATTTCCTTTGAGAGAGTCTAATGACAAATCCTTGACATTCAATTACATTACCATCACATAAATTCCCCACATTAATGTCCCGTGGTGGTCATCATTGATCAGAAATTCAACTGAACTAGCCTCACAAATACAATGACTTCAAGAGGATGTCAAAGGCTGGGCTCCAGGTGACAAACTGCTTCACCCACTCGTTAAGGGCTGTTCCAGTTTGCAGCTCGCACCATTTTAAAAATGGCAGAATATTGACTAGAATAGCAACATCAAGGACTGTTCAGTATTATTAATTTGTTTTGGTATTTACAGATTGCCTTCTTTTCCAGATATATTGTTTGTCAGTCTTAGTTTTTCATCAACTCTTTTGTATTTCTTTATTCTACTGTAAACACCTACAAGGAAATGAATCACAGGGTCTCAGGTGAGATATATGTACTTCAATAATAAATTTACTTTGAACTTAGAATATAACACTGCACTGTGAAATGCTTTGGTTCTCAGACAAAAAAGATTGTTTTATGCGTAAAACTATTGTCAACACAAGATTTCAGAACCTTATTGTCGGGTCTGGTTTGGAGTGAGATGCCTGGCTTAAAGAAATTAGAGTAGAAAGGTTGAAAGAAAGCTGAGATGATAATATTTACCACCTAAATGATCTCACTGCATCACAGAACAGCAACGGAAAAAGACTGAGGTGCACTAATTGAAGGTTGTGTGTTTAAGAAGAGAATTGATCTCAGACATCATTAGCTGAGGCAGGCAAACAGGCAGCTGATCTGAGCATGCACACATTAACCTGGCACCAGAGGCAATCCCATCCTTCTGTGTTAGGTCGGAACCAAGATGATTTAGGACTTGATGAATCTTGATAACGTTACAGTTATAATTTCAGTCAAAGACTCAGGGTATAATTTTGAAACACGCTGGATGAAATTCCAGTCGACTTTAATGGCTGTTAATATTGCTTTTCCTCTATACCCATGACTGCATTCCTGATAAGAAAAATAGGCAAGACATTGTTAACAATTTGCCTCGAGCCCTATCCTATATTTCTCACATTGTCCATTTGGTGTCAAGAATTAATTACTGGGAAATTTATCAAAATGGACATTTAAACTCTGCCATTTATAAATGATTTTTAGACAGAATTTTAAAGATTTGCAATGCTGTCTCTTGTAAACCAGTAATGTAGCGCAGTTACTCAAAACTACCCATACACCAACGAAACTATAGCAGTTTATTAATAGTGTTGCTATTCATGGGTATCTTCAGTAGACACTGAACAGAGAAGGAAGATATTTAATGGTGTGGTCTGATGTAGATGCTTGAACTCACCCTTTTCTCAAAGTAAAAGCACAGAACTTCCACTTATCCCCACACTTCTTCTAATCTCTCACCATCATGACAGCAGAGATCCCTGTACTTCAAATATCAGCAGTTTGGTTTCTTGTTGCATGCTTCTTTGGAAATATCAAACATTATGTTTCTTTGGAAAAAACTGTGAGATTATCTACCTGAAAGTCTTGTGTTTATGAACAGGATTAGAACTTTATTGACTTGATCAGTGATCAATAAAGTTTTACACAAAATATCTGTGCTTGCTTTTTTGCTGATATCAGGATAGTGTTCAAATGAGATGCAGTCTACAGACAGAAAATCTGTGGCCATTAATATTGGTTTTTAAATTGGGGACAAATTCTGCTCTTTGGATTCAGCTGGGATAGTGGTGGAATAGAGAGGGGCTGGTAGAGTGGTTGCTGAAAATCTGATGGTGGTTAAACAGATGGGAGTTGCTGTGGTGAGGTTAAGAGGCCAGCAGAATAAGTTACCCTTGTGTTCAGCAGAATGTAAATACAGACTTTATTTGGCTGAAATTTCCATCCATAGGTAGAACGAATGAGGATTAAAAAAGCTGCAGAATTCGGAATCTAAAATCAAAACAGAATACTGTATACTGGAAACATTCAGCAAGTCAGGCAACATCTGTTAATTTGTTGACTTAAAACCAAATGAATGTTTCAGATCTGAAATCCTTTATTTGAATAGGGCAGGACAGGAAAACTGAAAGGCTGGAGGACTTCTCCAGCATTCTGAAGCATGTCAGAACCTACAGGAAGCATCTAAAGCCATTTTGGAGAGAGTACCTGCATTGCTTGGGAAGAGAAAGTTCCACTGTCATGGAGAGAGCTTTTGTTCCCAGTTATTTGCTCAATTGGGATCAGTTGTCTCTAGCAATGTTTGTCAGCCATCCTTAATAGCATTGAGAAGGGTGAGCAGTGGCTAACTGTTGCTTCTTCCTCCTAACCCCACACTGCTCTCTTTTACCTCCTATCCAAGATCTATAAACCTGACTGTCCGAGTAGGCCTATTGTCTCTGCCTGCTCCTCACCCACTGACCTCGTGTTCTTATACCTCAAATCCATTTTATCCCCTTGGTTTAGTCGCTTCCCACCTACATCTGCAAAACATCCTATGTTCTCAATCTCCACAGTAACTTTCAATTCCCTGGAGCCGACCCCCTCATTTTCACCATGGATGTTCACTCCCTATACACTTCTGGCCCCGGTCAAGAAGGCCTCAAAGCTCTTTGCTTCTTTCTTAACAAAAGAACTAACCAATTCTCCTCCACCACCACCACCCTCCTCTGCCTGGCAGAACTGCTCCTCATGCTCAACAATTTTTCCTTTGTCTCCTTCCACTTTCTCCAGACTTGAGGTGTAGCCATGGGCATTCGCATGGGCTCCAGCTATGCCAGCCTCTTCATTGGCTACATAAAACAGTCCATGTTCCTGGTAGTATTAGCCCACTCTTCCTCCACTATATTGATGATTGCATTGGCACAGCTTCATACACCCCTGCTGAGCTTGTCAATTTTAACAATTTTGCCTCTAAATTCCATCATGCCCTTAAATTCAGATGGTCTATTTCTGACATCTCTCTTCCCTTTCTCGATTTTTCTGTCTCCATCTCCAGAGACAACTGTCAACTGACATCTTTTATAAGCCTACTGATTCCCATGGTTATCATGACTTACCTCTTCCTGCACTAATTCCTGTAAAAATGATATTTCCTTCTTTCAGTTCCTTTGCCTCTGCCCAGGATGCGACTTTTATTTCCAGACATCACAGATGTCCTCATTCCTCAAAGAACAGGGTCTGTCTTCCTCCACTATTGATGCTGTCCTCTTCTGCATCTCCTCCATTTCCTGAACATCTGCTCTCACCTCATCTTCCTGCTGCCTTAACAGTGTTAGAACTCCTTTTGTCCTTCTCTACCACCCCATGAGGCTCCGCATCCAACCCGTCCTCTGCAGCCTCCGTCATCTCCAAAGGGATCTACAACAGAACACACCTTTACCCCTGCAATCATCAGCAAACATCCCCCTCATGATTTGAAAACCATTGATGAAGCAGTTGGCGATGGCTGAACATACATGTCCCATGGAATTTTACCCTGCTGTGCTTGGCCTGGGCTGAAAGACTTCCAACAAACACAGCCTTCGCCCTTTGTCCTTGGTCAAATGTGACCTCCATTCTCTTGTCCATGTTTAGCCCAAGACCGGTGAGATCCAGAGCTTGTGAATAATTCTGATAACCTTTCTTTGCTGATGACAGAGAGGACAGATTGTGTGATGATTGGCCAGATTGGATTTGATCTGTTTTCTGTGAACAGGACAGATCTGAGTAATTCTCTGAATTATCAGGGTGAGGCCAGTTTTGTAACTATACCAGAACAGCTTGGATAGAGGCACAGGCCTTCAGTATTCCATCTGGTGTGTTGGCTGCTGCCAGAGCTTTAACTGCATGCATTGCACACAACTGCTTCTTGATATCATGTGGAGGACATGAATTTCATTTAAAGCTGGCTTCTGTGATGGCAGGGTTCTCAGGAAGGATTTGTGGTAGGACATCTGCCATTTCTGGCTGAACATGGTTGTGATTGCTTCACTTTGTCTCAAGCACCCACATACTGGGCCCACCACTGTTGTAGATGGGGATATTCTTGGAACTATGGTACCTGATCCCTTGCACTGTGCTGTTTGTCCACCGTCATTCATGAGCAGCTGTGGCAGGGCTGTAGGACTTAGATAGCAGTTCTTGGGAGGATGTGAGGTAGGGAGTGGAAGTGAGGAGAGGTCTGATGGTACTTATTTCCAAAATGTCCTCTTGGCAATCTGATGGGGTTCGGGATGGGAGAGTGGGCAGTTAATGGATTGTGGGATGCATGAGGGGGAAGGGACTGTTTACTGGCACTTTGATGGCCCTACATTTTCTCACACGTACTGTAATGTTGCCACTTGATCAGTGACTGTGTTTTCTTACAAAACCCCATTGTTAAAGGCACAGTAAGTTTTCCTTCTTTTTCTCACCAATATGGTTGCTGTTTTCCTGGCTGGTGGTCATGAGCTCAGGGAGTTCTCTTTAATCATTTCCCCTCCTCCCACTTCATCGTTTCCTCAGCATCCCTCCCTCAATCATCACCTCTGTTGCCACAACTTAATCTAATCATCCAGATAACTACACAACCCCGCCAATACTGATCATCTGTACAGACATGATCCTCTAACCCCTTCATGCCTGGTAGAATATTGGAATCTCAATGCATCAGACTAATGTGACTTTGAGCTGTCAGGAGTTTTGTCAAAGGAAGAGGCCAGGCTGTAAGTGGGGTTTTCATGAGGAAGGAGCATTGCCTTCTGGGATGGATTCTATCCATTCCGGGATCATTTTCTGGTGTCAGCAACTGTCTGGTTGTGCTCCCTGTTTTCTGCAGAACACAGGCCATTGGGCCTAACAGCTGACTCCAGGACCAATTGTCCCCTGGAATTATTTAAGTGTTAACCAGCCCAAGACTTGATCCTCCCAGACTAGAAATCAGGGTCGGGACAAGTCTGCAGATAATGGAGCATCCAGAACGCACGTATGGGAAATGAGGGCCGAGGCTGGGTGGTTTCATATTAAACTTACTGTGGTGAACTACATATACCTGTCTGGACACGCACCCCCCCCTGCTGACTGCTCCTGTGGCTCCTCCCATTGACCGTGGCTCCTCCCATGGACCCCGGTATAAAGGCGATTGGGGACTCTGCCCCGGCTTCTGGTACCCCTTCATTACTCTTTACTCTAGCCCATTTCCTCCACCTCCTTCTCTCTACCTTATCCTTCCTTTCTCTTGCCAGTGGGAAATGATAGCTCAGTATCCACAATTCCTTAAAAGAAGAGAGGAAACCAGAGAACAACAAATACAAAAAAAAAGCCTCTGTAAGAATTGAATTTATTTTAGCCAGGCTGTTTCCTGGAACCCAATCACCGGCTGTCCTTGTCTCTCCTGGTTGTGTCTGTGAGCTTCAATCATGATTTCTCACAAATGACAGATGTTAGGAATCTTTAGGAGGTTCAATTTTCTAGTTGAAAATTATAGAGGCCAGTGCTGTAATCGAAGGAAAATAAATTGTATGGTTTGCAGCATCAATAGGATTGAATAGCAATATTTTACAATCTCTGCTTCTTGTAAGTCACAAAAGAAAGTGCTTCCAGCAAAATAAAAATCAAAGAAGCAAAGCTGAACCCTGAACCATGGGAATAAACGTATTTTGATACAGATCCATGTAAGGTTAAGGTCTATCCTATAATGTCACTGCTTCAGTCAGGGGCTCAGAAACTGTCTGTGGGAGCACTGCACTGTTAGAGGTGCTATGTCTTTGGTAAAGTGTTAAACCAAGGGCCAATCCGCATGGATAGACAGATCCAAAAGAAATCATTGCCCCACATTACACCAACACTCCATCTTAAAATATGTACTTGATTAATAGTCTGTAAAGCCTGTCTGGGTTTTTTCAGTCTCCTTATGGGCACTTGGGTTCTATGGATTCTGCCAATGCTGATGAGAAGAATATGGCACCCACAGACTGCCACAGGTGGGGCCGGGGGTACTTGAGGAGAAGATGCGCTAACTGGGAGTTGATTCAAAGATTGAAAGCACATTTATTATCAAAGTGTGTATGCAGCATACTGTCCT
Source organism: Hemitrygon akajei (assembly GCF_048418815.1). Classification (NCBI taxonomy): domain Eukaryota; kingdom Metazoa; phylum Chordata; class Chondrichthyes; order Myliobatiformes; family Dasyatidae; genus Hemitrygon; species Hemitrygon akajei. Next base: position 36,020,132 of record NC_133139.1, read on the forward strand.
AAGATTCATCTTCTCACTGACAGCCACGAAACAAAAAAAGTCATGGAAGCCTTTCAAAGAAAAGCATCAACCCTGCCCCCGAGCTGCAAAAAAACCCCCGCAAATATGTTAGTGCAATTGGCAAAAACATAAACGAGTGAAAAACACAATATAAAACTCAAAATTGAAAGAGTCCAGGCATATTCAGTTCAGGTCTGTTCAATTCAATCTAGCACTGTGATTTTTGCTACCTGTTAGCTGCCCTGATCAAAATTGCCCAAAATAGCAACAGAAAAGCAGCAACTGAACGTCATAAAGTAATGTTATGAAAGAGAGAGAGAGAGAGAGAGAGAGAGAGAGAGAGAGAGAGAGAGAGAGAGAGAGAGAGAGAGAGAGAGAGAGAGAGAGAGGGAGAGGGAGAGAGAGAGAGAGAGAGAGAGAGAGAGAGAGAGAGAGAGAAAGAGAAAGAGAAAGAGAAAGAGAAAGAGAAAGAGAGGGAGAGAGATTTAGCAATGTTTGTTCTAGCTTTTCAGTGCATTGAGATGTTTTCTATGATTAGTTCATGACTCAGGAACAAACAGAAGAGTAGAAATTTCTGCTCCCAGTTAATTATGGTTTCAATGCTTGGACTGAGGTCTTGATCCTTTTCCTCAGAAGGCCAATAGCTGTGGTGGTGTGGATGTAAAGGTGATTTTTTATCATGCACATGAAAGAATACTCTGAGATATGGAAATCAGTCCACACCTTCCAGAGTCCCCTTTTCTTGTTGGGAGGCAGTTGTGCAACAGGGGCACGTTTGTCGAAGATATCGGTCTTCCAAATGTCAAATGTAAGGCATATTATAGACAATAGACAATAAGTGCAGAAGTAGACCATTCGGCCCTTCGAGCCTGCACTGCCATTTTGAGATCATGGCTGATCAACTACTATCAATACCCGGTTCCTGCCTTGTCCCCATATCCCTTGATTCCCCAATCCATAAGATACCTATCTAGCTCCTTCTTGAAAGCATCCAGAGAATTGTCCTCCACTACCTTCTGAGGCAGTGCATTCCACACCCCCACAACTCTCTGGGAGAAGAAGTTTTTCCTTAACTCTGTCCTAAATGACCTACCCCTTATTCTCAAACCATGCCCTCTGGTACTGGACTCTCCCAGCATCTGGAACATATTTCCTGCCTCTATCTTGTTCAATCCCTTAATAATCTTATATGTTCCAATCAGATCCCCTCTCAATCTCCTTAATTCCAGCATGTACAAGCCCAGTCTCTCTAACCTCTCTGCGTAAGACAGTCCAGACATCCCAGGAATTAACCTCGTGAATCTACACTGCACTTCCTCTACAGCCAGGATGTCCTTCCTTAACCCTGGAGACCAAAATTGTACACAATACTCCAGGTGTGGTCTCAACAGGGCTCTGTACAAATGCAAGAGGATTTCCTTGCTCTTGCACTCAATTCCCTTTGTAATAAAGGCCAACATTCCATTAGCCTTCTTCACTGCCTGCTGTACTTGCTCATTCACCTTCAGTGACTGATGAACAAGGACTCCTAGATCTCTTTGTATTTCTCCCTTACCCAACTCTACACCGTTCAGATAATAATCTGCCTTCCTGTTTTTACCCCCAATGTGGATAACCTCATACTTATTCACATTAAACGTCATCTGCCAAGTATCTGCCCACTCACCCAGCCTATCCAAGTCACCCTGAATTCTCCTAACATCCTCATCACATGTCACACTGCCACCCAGCTTAGTATTCTCTTGTACACCTCAGCAAATGGTCCAAAGATGACATTGACTTTGCAAATATATAAGTGAGATTTGAGCACTGCAGCTTGAGACCTTGCTTCAGGAGTGGAGGCAGTAAAGATTGAACAATTTCCCACTGTCCTGTTAGTGGTGAGGTGCAATGAAGCTGGAGGAAAGATTAAGAGCTTGGTTGTTGTGATGGTGTAGATTGTCTGACACCAATTAATACTGGATTTGGGCTGGTTGTTGACTGTTACTTAGCGACTCAGGCCATTGTGCAGCAGGCAGATAATTCAGGGGAAGTTTTTTGATTAAGGTCCTCCACAGTCCTTTTCAGTTGCTAGTCAAAGGCAAGCTCAAATATATCATTTCACCTGGAGCTATCCTTGGTGAAGCTCATTGATAAGAACAGAAGAACATAAGGAATGGGAGCAGGAGTCGGCCATCTGGCCCATCGAGCCTGCTCCACCATTCAATAAGATCTTGGCTGATCTGGCCATGGACTCATCTCCACCTACCTGCCTTTTCCCCATAACCCTTAATTCCCCTAGTATTCAAAAATCCATCCAACCTTGCCTTAAATATATTTACTAAGGTTGCCTCCACTGCTTTATCGGGCAGAGAATTCCACAGATTCACCACTCTCTGGGAAAAGCAGCTCCTCCTCAGCTCCACACTAAATCTACTCCCCTGAATCTTGAGGCTGTGTCCCATGGTTGTAGTCTCACCGACTAGTGGAAACAACTTTCCTGTTTCCATCTTATCTACCCCTTTCATAATTTTATATGTTTCTATAAGATCTCCTTTCATTCTTCTGAATTCCAGTGAGTGCAGTCCCAGACGACTCAATCTCTCCTCATAGTCTAACCCCTTCATCTCTGGAATCAACTTGGTGAACCTCTTCTGCACCACCTCCGAAGCCAGTTTATTCTCCCTCAAGTAAGGAGACCAGAACTGCATGCAGTACACCAGGTGTGGCTTCACAAGTACCCTGTACAGTTGCAACATAACCTCCCCGCTCTTAATGTCAATCTCTCTAGCAATGAAGGCCAATATTGCATTTGATTACTTGATAGCCTGCTGCACCTGCAAACCAGTATTCTTAATGTACTCTTCAATGGGTTTTTTGGCTATTGTGAGAAAACGGTTGAAGCAGACCATTACAATTTTCGTTTGGAGGACAGATATGGAATTATTTGAGCCAAGAGTGATTAATATAGATTACACAATGGTCAGCATAGATATGATGTGATGAAGGGCCTGTTTCTGTGTTGTAAATGACTGCATAAGACAAGAAAATAAAAGAAGGAATAGGCCATTCAGCCCATCTTCAGTCTGCCCAACCACATAACATGGCATTGGCTAATCAACTCCTTGCCCCTGTTCCCCCAACATAGCTGTCAATTATCAATCTTTCAAATGTTTTGAAACTTTTTTGCTAACTACCTCCATTGACGCCATCTCCACAACCCTCCAATGTAGAGTTCACCAGATATTCACTCGTCTTTGGCAAGAGAACTTCCTACACACCTCAGTATTAAATGACCACCCTCCCCTCATCTCATGAGTAAATTATCTACAAAGATGTAGAAATCGGTTAATCTGCATATTTTTGCATTATAAAAATAATTGCAGAAGAACATTATGAACTTATGGATGGTTTCAGAGGCAGTTGTTTCTCAGCTGAGTCATCAGTGTGTCTGATATTACGAAGCTTGGAGAGGCTCAATCATGTGCAATGAAATTAAACAACAGACCTTAAGATGCTATTTCTAGGATGCTGGTTCAGGGCTTGTGAAACCTGCTGTGATATAACTGAGTAGAAATATGTTTTATTAATCCCATTTCTTAATAAGTTATACATGGGCCCTTCAACCCTTGAGACGGCTCTCTTCTATATCTATCATGGTGGTGCTAGCCATCTCCCATATGGCCACAGTGCTATGCTCCACATTTTCTAACTCTCTTGAACCCTCAGTATAAATACGAGCCCTTTGCTTTTCAATAAATGTTCTCTCTACTCAATTTTCTACTGACCCTTTGTCCAGTGGCCATTTCACTGTTGCCCTAGGTCCAGACTTGTCCCCATCTCGGCAGATAATGTAATCCTTCTCCCATCACACTCCCCAGTGATCTTTCAAGTGTAACCAAGAAGTGTAACCTCGGAAGCCACAGAACTCTACAGTGATGAGCTCATGACTAAATTGTTCATTGTGTCTCAGCTTTGTCTGCATTGAATTAAAATGGCTGACATGAAAGATGTAGGAGTTATGATCCCATCATTATCTCATATCATTCTTATGAAGTTAGATTACTAGTTCAGCAAAATCATGGAGAACTAAATAGAGGAACCAAAGGTCAACTCCCAGCAATGGTGAGAGCAAACAGGCTGCTGGAAAAAACTCAGAGGGCCAAGCAGCATCTACAGAAGCATAAGGTGCTTTGGGTTGAGACCCTCCATCGGGACTGAGAGGCAACAGGAAAGAATGCCAGTATACAGAGGCTGGTGGAGACGGGAAGGGGATGGGAACAGTGAACAAAAGGAGAAGAAAGTTAGGTGGACAGGTGAGTGTATGCAAAAGAGGATGTGGATGACCTTAAACTGTAAAATTCAGTGTTCAAACAACAATGAAGTTCAGCAATGTTCACTAACAGTGGGCAACTTCAGAATGAAACTGGAAAGCAGGTTGAATGGGAGTGTGACTGGGAGTGGACTAGGACAGATTTGACTTCATGGGGGAGTGATGGGAAGAGAAATTTTCTGAAGACAGCAGGCTGGCACTGAATAGTTAAAATGTGAGAATAATGGTAGAAATTTTCAATGTGGTTTTGGAATATCACTATTTTCCATTAGATGAAGCACTGTTAGGTAGAATGTTGATTACTTGTGATCTGTGGAAGAAGAATGAATGGTTGAAGTAGATTCTATAAAAGAGTGAAAAGAAACACTTGGAATAACAGGGACTCCTCACAATCTCAAGACGTAATAATGTAGTTTACAGCCAATGAAATAGCTCCAAAGTGTGGTCACTGTTTCAATGTTAGAAATGTGGCAGTCAATCCACACACAGTAAGATCCCACAACTAATGTGGCAATGGCTGAGAGACTCCTTCACCATTCCAGTCAGCATTATGCGTTTGAAAGTGAACTTTCTCCGAAATCAAATAAGATAACAATTATATCCAGATCGTTTCACATCAAACCACAAATTCTGTGGCTTGAGCTTCACTTGTGTGTCAGCCCCAAGTTCCAAGGTACATTTGCAACAAATGACATCAGTTCTGTTCAAAGCACCATCGGCATGTTAATGGGAAAATTAGTCCAAGCTTGTACTTGGATGATCCAGAGACCAGGTTTTAACAATTCTCTTCGCTCGGATACTTTTCATTACTTACCTTTCATATTTCTGCTTTATCGCCTATGGTATCCTCTCTTAACTCATTCACAGATGGCAGAAGTAAATGAAACAGATATCAATCATGTTAAGTTGCTCAGTTCTTTATGCAACACTGCAAATGCCAAAACAGTGAAACACTTGTAAAGATAATATTCCTTTATTGTTACCTCTACTCATTGCACTCATATAATTCATGATAATAAGGCATAGGAGCAGAATATGGCTATTTGGCCCATCAAGTCTGCTGCACAATTCCATCATGGCTGATTTATTATCTCTCTCAAACTTATTCTCCTGCCTTCTCCCTGCAACCTTTGATGCCCTGACAAACAAGAACCTATCAACTTCTGCTTTAAATATACTGTACTCAATCACTTGGCCTCTACAGACAACCATGGCAATGAATTCCACAGATACACTACTCTCTGGCCAAAGAAATTCCTCCTCATCTCTGCTCTAAATGGATGATCCTCTATTCTGAAGCTGCACCCTCTGATTCCAGACTCAACTATTACAGGAAAGATCCACTCCACCTAGTCCTTTTGATGTTTGATGGATTTTAATGAGAACCCCCTTCATTCTTTTAAACTCCAGCTAGTACAGAGGTTCAAAGATTCAAAGGCCCAGAGTCATCGAAACCTCCTAAGCCTCTAATCCCCTTCATTCCTGGAATCATTTTTGTGAACCTCTTTTGGATCCTTTCCAAAGCTAGAATATCTTTTCTTAGATAAGGGCCCAAAATTGCTCACAATAACTTATAAAGCTTCAGCATCCAATCCTTGCTCATACATTTTAGTCCTCTCAAAATGAATAATAATATTGTATTTACCTTCCTTAACACTGTCGCATCCTGCAAGTTAATTTTTAGGAAATCCTTCACAAGGACTCCCAAGTTCCCTTATACCTAGGATTTTTGAATTTTCTTCCCATTTAGAAAATAGTCTATGTCTTTACTCCTTCAACCAAAGTGTAAGGCCTTCTATTTCCCTACACTATCTTCCATCTTCCACTTCTTTGCCCATTCTTCCAATCTGTCTAAGTCCTTCTGCAGACTCCCTGTTTCTTCAACCCTGTCTTCCCCTATCACTATCTTGGTCCTCAAGCTTGGCCACAAAGCCATCATGTCATTCAAATCCATATAATGTGAAAAGAAGCATTCCCAACACCGATCTCTGAGAATACCACTTGACACTAGCAGCCAACCAGAAAAGGCCCCCTTTATTCCCACTCTTTGCCTCTTGTCAGTCAGCCAATTTTCTACCCATGCAAGTATCTTTCCTGTAATATTATTGGCTCTTATCTGGTTAAGCAGTCTTATATGCAGCACTTTGTCAAAGGCCTTCTGAAAATCTAAGTAAACAATGTCTATTGACTCTTCTTTGTATATTCTGTCTGTTATTTTCTCAAAGAATTCCAAAAAAAATTGTCAGGCAAGATTTTCCTTTAAGATTTGACTTTGACCTACTTTATCATCTGCCTCCAAGTACCCCCAAAACCTTATCATTAATAATAGACTAATAAGTTCCAACGGCTTCCCAAAGATGGAAGTCAAGCTAATTGACCTATGATTTCTCTTTCTTCTGTCTATCTCCGTCCTTAAAGAGTGGAGTGTTATTTTCAACCTTCCCTCTCACACTGCAGGGTGAATTCTATCATATCATGATTGCTGCCTCCTTAAGGGTTCCATCAGCTCCCTAATCAAATTTGGTTCATTACACAACAGAATCACCTTTCCCTTAATGGGCTCAACCACAAGCTGCTCTAAAAAGCCATCTTGTAGGCATTCTACAAATCCGTCTCTTGGTCTCCAGCACCAACCCAATTTTCCCAATCTACCTGCATATTGAAATCTCCCATGACTGTCATTACATCACCCTTAATACAAGCCTTTTCTATCTCCCATTGTAATTTATTTCACACATCTTGTTCGAGGGGCCATATATAACTCCCATCAGGGTCTTTTTACTCTTGCAGTTTTTTTAACTCTACCCAGAAGGTTCTACATCTTCTGATCTTATGTCACCTATTTTTGATTTCACAATTTTACCAACAGAGCCTCCCCACTTCCTCTGCCTACTTGCCTAAACTTTTGATACAATGTGCATACTTGGATGTTAAGCTTTCAACTATGATCTTCTTTCTGCCACGTGTCAGTAATTCCCACAGCGGCAGACCTGCCAAACTCCAACTGCTCTGCAAGTTCATCCACCTTATTCCACATACTGCATGTAACACCTTCAGTCCTCTTTTCATCACCTTTTTCAATTTTGCCCCCACGTAACACTTCAACACATCCCACTGATTGGAATTTTGCCCTATCATCTGCCAGTCCTTCCTTACAGTCTCACTCTTACAGTCTGCTTGTATACCAACTGTCCCATCCTCATCCCTATCACTCCAGTTCCTAACCTCCTGCCAAATTAGTTTAAACTCTCCCCAACAGATCTAGCAAACCTCTCTGCATAGATATTAGTCCCCCTCAGATTCAGTACCTTCCCCAGAACAGATCCCAATGATATAACTATCTGAAACCCTACCCCTGCACTACCTCCTCAGCTACTCATTCAACTATAGTATATGATTATCTTACTTCTGCCCTGACTAGTACGTGGTATTTGGAGTAATTCAATATATCTTAAACTGCATAATTTACAAAATCCTTAAATATCAGTAAAACCTTTATAAGTAACAAACTAATTTAAAAATATTCTATATTAAATTATAATTATGTTGCAGTGTGAGTTTTTTTACTGCAAGGTAAAGTTATGGCCTCTTTTAATGGGTACATTCTCTGTGATGCCTGATTAAAGGTGTATTTTTTAACTTAATCTTTACCAGCCAGTGAACTGTAACCACAAAAATTTAAATGCAGTGAATCGTGACCCAATCTTTCCTTTTTTTTTCATGATTAGTTCTAACTATTTTTAATAAGAACAAAATGCCAGGCAGCTGGGAGAATTGCCTTTCATAAAAGCTTTTTCCTAATGATAAGGAAAATGTCCATTAGGATTGTAGATTTACATATGAATCTTAATTACATATAGAATTTTTCATCATTGATGTTGCTTTTCAAGTATTCAATCAAGGTTAGTGGAGATTGGTTCTAAGACCAGCAATTCATTAGCAATGGCTCAGTTTTGATTCATTGACCAATGAATTCAGGTCTTTTGAATCACACTCTTAGCCACTTGTCTGGATGAGTGCAGCTCCAATAATTCACAAGAAACTCTATATCAGCCAGATGCAAGCAGCTCACTTGATTTTCATCCTTTCCACAATGCTAAATATTCATTCTATCCACAACCAGTGGACAATGGCTGTGGAATACATGGCTTATAAAATGCACCACAGTTAACTGCCCAAGCTACTGATTGACCCACGACCTTTACTGACCAGAAGGGCAAGGATATCAGTTTCATGGGAACAACATCACAAAACAGGTTCCTCTCAGTCACACATCAACCTGATTTGCAAACATATACGTAGGCATTCTTCTATTTCAGCAGGCTTAAAACCTGGAATTTCAAAGCAAACCAAGTTTAAAGAGGTAAATTGGTTTATTGTGGTCACATGTACTAAAGTACAGTGAAAAGCTTTCCATCTATACAGATTATTTCATCTTGTAGGTAGTACAACAGAGCAACAGTAACAGAATGCAGAATAAAGTGTTACAGTTACAGAGAAAGTGCAGTTCAGGCAGTTGATAAGGCGCAAGGCCATAATGAGATAGGTCAAGAGTCCAGCTTCTTGTTTGAGGAAATCATTCAATAGTCTTATAACAGCAGGATAGAAGCTGTCCTTGAGCCTGTTTGTACGTGCTTTCGGGTTTTGTGTCTTCTGCCTGATAGGAAGGAGAAACAAGGGACTACGTCTTTTACATGAGTATGAAGAGGTATGCTACAATGAAAATCTTGTTTGCGGCAGATTCATAGGCACATAGGTGCAGATAACACACAGAATATAAACTATCCATAAATTATACATAAATTATTACACGACAATGAAGAACAATAGAATAAATGACAATGCAAAGAACAAGACCTTTGTGCAAAACACAAAGGCACAATCGGAGACAAGTTCAAATAGACCGTATGATGGTCCATAGTGTTAAAGGTAAGCCTAGGTTAGGGTTGTGCAGGTTGGTTCCAGAACCTGTTGATCATTGCTCCAAATAGCATCTTGGGTACCCAGCAGATTCTCAAAGGATAGGCAATTAATGCTGGTTATGCCTGCAATGTCCAAATCCTAGAAAATAAATAAACTAATAATAATAATGAAAGTGAAGCTAAGTCTTTGCCTTATTACTGTGTATTTATCTATTATTGAAATTCCTTGGGTGTGAGTAGAAAAACTATTTTTAATTTCTCATACTTCCTTCTGATGGAGGAGGGCATTTGGCCCATTGAGTCAAAGTTGACTCTCAGAACAAACCCCAATACCATACCTCAAATATTTCTCTGAGCCTATTCTCTCTCAACTCCCCTTCCACCTACCTACATTAGGGTAATTTACAGAGGATGATTAAACCATGTTTTTTTTTAAATGTAGGAAGAACGTGGAGCATCTGGTGGAAATCCATGCAATCTTAGGGAGAACATGTAAACTCCACACAAGCAGCATCTGAGGGTAGAACCAGGGATGGGCCACTGGACACTAACCACTGCACCACGTAGTTGTCTGCCATTGTGCACCATTATGTCAGCATTTCACATCTGTTCTTGCTTCTGAGAATGGAACCTGGGCTTTCTGTGATCCACTTAGTGCTTGAAAACCTGACATCAGCTGCCTCTGCAACCCATAAAGCTGAGCAAGATGCTGAAGGACAGCCAGCTCCCATGCTTTCGTTTTCCACCAGGACTAATGGAGTGAAGCTCTTGCTTCGATGAGATTAAATAATATTTTTTGACATTTATAAGGGAGAAGTCCTTGAACAGTCAAATGAAAATTTAAATGAGAAATTATCATTTTAATTAAATTGAAGTGAGCCTAAAAGTAACTTTTTTACTCACAAGTACGCACGTAACAAAAAACATTTTAATTGCTGATAAACATCTAACGCAGTCTTGCAGATTCTAATAAGTTTGTCTCCTCCATCACCTAGCTTTGTTTTCAATGGGTTGCACTGTTTCTTACCCCATTTGACATCCCTTAATGTTTAAAATTGCTGTTCCATTCTGAAAAAATGTGGAGGGGTGCAGGAGGAGGATGGTGTATTGTTTAAAATGAAACACTGAAAATAAAAACATAAAAAGATTAATCAAGCAATTAGGACATGAGGGTGGATCAGCACAGCCAGGATTCAGCGGTAAGAGCAGAATTGCAGCCCTCCCTTACCAGGCAGGAGCATATAGCAACAGAGCGGGTGGATGGTACATGGCCATGGCCATGGCCAGCCCTAGACTGTATTGACTGTCTCTGTGCACCGAGGGAAAACAGTCAAAGGCTTTAAAATTTTTCTGATGTTGCAGAAAACCATTTCAAAACTAATTTTTCACATTTTGGATTTTGTCAATTCTTATAATTGATGAGAATGACACTTGGGGTTGTGAGATTGATAATCTGCTGGTTCACTGATAAGTTATATCTCCAGGGAAGAGCCTTTCATAATAACATAAGATATAAGGGCAGGAATAGGCCATACAACCCTTCAAGCCTGTTACGCCATTTAATAGGATCTGGTTGATTGGATCTTGGTCTCAGCTTCCCTAAAGTTTTCTTATCTTCTATATTTACTGTTTAGTGAGGCAGGTAAAAGAGGCAGAGCTAATTAATAAAAATTATTTATTGAAAGTGAACAATACTCAACTAACAGAACTGGCTGACACAATGATGTACCAAAAGGCATTTTACCTGGTACACATAATTCTTAAAGTTTACTGCATTCCCCATAATCTTTGATTCACCTTTTGATAAAATATCTGTCTGTCTTGGCTTGAATATACCCAATGGCTCTGTCTCCAGAGCATGCTGAATTTCAAAGAGTTATGACTCCTTTAGAGAATAAATTCCTGCTCATCTCTGTTTTAAATGGACAATCTCTTATTAACAAAAACATGTCTCCTAGTTCCCGATAGGTTCCACACCAGTTGGTTCAGGAACAGTTATTACCCTTCAACCATCAGGCTCCTGAATCAACATGGATTAATGTCACTCACCTCAACAATGAATTGATTCTATAACCTAGGGACTCAGTTTCAAGGACTCCACAACTCATGTTCCCAATATTCTTTATCAACTTATTTATTATTATTTGTTTTTTGTGTATTAGCACAATCTATCTTATTTTGCACAGTGATTGTTTGTCAGTCTTTGTGTGTAGTTTCTCACTGATTCTATTGTATTTTTGTTCTGCTGTGAATGCCTGCAAGAAAATGTATCTCAGGGTAGTATATGGTGACATATACATACATTGATTATAAATTTACTTTGAACTTTTGAACTTTGGACCAAAGTGGATATTACAAACTCTTCCACTCTTATTGTGCAGAAGGTGATTAAGGGGTAGGATAAAGGGTGGATTATGCGATTATCTGCACCTTCTGCTGCTCAAGCATAGCTTCTTGTGCTCCTGATACATAGCCTTGAGGTTGTCAATACCTTCTCAAATCCTCCTTATTCATTTTGAGCTGTCATGAGCCAGAGGTTCCCAGAAGTCAGTGGGGATGTTGTACATCTTTAGAAAAGCTTTGAGTGCAAACTTAAATCTCTTTCTCTGTCTTCCTGGTAATCTCCGCGCATGGAAGAACTCAGAATTATGTACCTGCTTCAGAGACTGATGTCAGGCACGTAGATAATATTGTGGCAAGCATTTGGTCCATAATGACAGACAAAGAAGCTCTTTAACTCAACAACCGTTTTATTGTGATAGACACAAAACAGACCGGGCACTGTGACCCAGAGAGTGAACCCAACCAGTCTCACACCGACGGGGGAGGTGACCATCACACACCCCGGTTACAGTCAGGGTGACCCACAAATACACAATCAAAGAACCGTATAACCAAAGTTAAAATGTAACAATATCTGAACTGAAATTTCCCACCATAATCCCACAAAGGCCTTTTAATACAAGAACAATAAACAGTACTGGTCATTAGAAGTGCAGGGGCAAGCTGTCGACCACGCCCCCCCCCCCCCCCCCCACCTATCATTAGTCCACTGTGGCTGACTGGAAGTGACAAGTGCCTTAGTATTGGGAATGTTGACCTTGAAGATGGCACTGACATTGGAGTGACTGAGGCAAGTACAATAACAACTGTTGAAAGACAGTTGGACAGGTAGATGGATTGGCAAGGTTTAGAAAATTAAGGGCCAATGAGTGTAGTTTGGATGACCATTTTGGTCAGCAAGGATCAATTGGGACAAAAGGTCTACTTTTGTCCTATATGCATGGAAATGGTGCATATAACACTGTTAACACTCAGTTATTTTCTATAAGAATGATATTAAATGGAAAGATTAAGGAATTTGGCCTGAACTACGAAAGAGAAATTTCAGTTAATTAACTGAAAATGGATGACTTTTTACTTTGAACAATTGTGTTTGCCTCGAGGGATTTCAAATCTGCTACCATCCACCAAGGATCACTCTCTAAGGGAATAGTTCTGAATTTCAAGAGAAGTCCAGAGATTGTCCAATCAAACAACGTTTGCATTTGGAAACAACTGTGGAAAATAATTAATGTGATACAAGAGAGTACTTGCTGAAATTCAGAACAGTCACAGGTATTCCATGAATCGGTCACCATTCATTATGTGAGCAGCTCTACACTGAATGTTGGGGTTCCCAACCTGGGGTCCAAGGTCTGTTTGGTTAATGGTAAGGCTCCATGGCATAAAAAAAAAGCTTAGGAACCCCTGTACAATAGAACCCAGAGCATTCACACAAATGAAATAGATGATTGGTTTTCTTCCTTGCTCAGAGACTGCATGGATTATCCATTATCTTATCCTTTTTTAAATACATTTTCTTCTCTTTAAGACATGTTCCCATATCTTGACATACAGGCCTCGAAATCCATTCAGGTGGCACTGCTTCTTTCAGGGCCACCCCTCCGAAAGTTGCTTATTTCAAAATTGACTTGCACCCTGTGTAAAAACTGGCAGCTCCAACTGCAAATCATTTTTGAATATCTGACTGGATTTCCATGTTGGTATGACATGATTTCTAATGCAGCCTTCCCTTGTTTTGTTTTATTTTCTTATGTCTCCCCTCTCTCTGTGAAATGGAGACACCTCTTTTTCCCTTATTAAGGAGAGAAAGAATTACTGGGTGAACAAGTAGTCTTTGGGGTACTGCAAGTCTGTGTCTTTATTGATGCTTTGCTGCACGCTTGAGTGCTTGGTGGGGGGCACCAATGGTTTTTTGCTGGTGGGGGAGGTGGGGTCATTGCCTTGATGCTGTTTGTGTATGGGGGGGGGTGCTTTGAGGTTCTAACATTTGACTCTCATTCATTCTTTCGGGCATTTCTCTGTTTTCAGGGATGTTTGTGAAGAAAAAGAATTTCAGGATGTATATTGTATACATTTCTCTGACATTAAATGTACCAATTGAACCTATTGAACCTTTGGAGCACTGCCTAGACTGAATAAGATCCAAATTCCAAAAGAGAGCAGATCACTTAGAACTTCCAACCCATGTTCCATGTTTCCCAGTTCCAGTTTCTTCGTAGAATTGTTGTAGAGGGATTTAAAGCAGACATCACTGAATGGAACCCCTTAATTTTAACATTCTTGTTCTTCTAAGGCTACTCACTCTGCCACCTCCATGAGCTCCAAACCCCTGAAAACAGCGCTGATCCCAATCTCTCAGCTCTCTCCCCATGACACTCTTCACCACTGTAGCTATATCTATTTAGGAAGGGCACAATGAATTCAACTTGCATTGGTGGGAAAAGATGGCTGTGGAATAAAGACAGTTTGGTTGCTCACATGCACAGAAATTAACAAACCTTATCCAAGAATTCCTTGAAAAAATGCAAGGGCTCCATAACATACAGGCTGAGAAAAAAGAAACAAGTGTGGCTTAACACATATTTGCCGAAGTTAACTCCTGTTTCTTTGAATCTTAATTGACTTGAGTATCCAAAAAAGCTCTGAAATTCACAAGTCAGTTACAGCCTCAACTTCATAAGGGTCTTGATTCATCTCCAACCCTTAAGGACATTAATGGTCAGATATTTGTTCAAATGAATCCTATTAATCAATTTTTCAACAATACAGAACAATCCATAGCTACTTCCGACAAAATACCACTGTGTGACAAGGATTAGTCTGTAAATGGATTTCTTTTCCTGGATAACTCAGGCAATTAACTCAAAGAAGGAAAGAGTAATGCAAGCAGTGAAATAACAAGGGGGGAAGCTGCAGTTATCACCCACAATTGGAAGGAAGGCTTAAACCTTAAACATAAGACTTGTCAGTCCCAAGGGTACTACAGTTGAAAGTGTGACTTGGACAATCGTTAGAAGTGATCCCTTTTCAGATGGTCATTTGGATGTAAGTTTGAGCATGCAAACATACAGGGATAGAGAGGGGTCATCACATTAAGGATATTTCATTCTTGAAATTCCAGTGAAATCTGGATCATTTGTTAAATCACTGGATCAGACAGGAGTATATCAGTCATGGCCCATTGTAATTGTAGGGCAAACATTTATCCTGGAGATCAACAGTTGGTCATTAACCTACAACTATTCCATGAGTGAAAAACAAACATCACTTGAGAGTTTTTTTGGAAGAGGTGGTAGGGGACATAAAAGGCCTAACGATAATGATAACGCAGAGACAGCTGAGGCCCAGACTGCAAAAAAAAGAAAGTTTCCTTCATCAGAAAATACGGTGAGTTGTACATAAAATATGGCTTTAATGTGACCAGTGACTTGCACGCTCCAAGCCCCCTGTGTATGATGTGTGGAGACAAGCTGTCTAATGAGGCAATGAAGCCCTCAAAACTGCTTCGGCACCTTGAGTCCAAGCACCCTGCACTTAAAGACAAACCTGTTAAGTTTTTTAAGTGGAAAAAACGTGAGCAAGCGGGACAGAAGCAAGTGCTGAGAGCCACCACCTCCACAAATGCTGCTGCTCTGGGAGCATCGTACTCAGTGGCTAGCCGTATTGCTAAGGCTAAGAAGCCTTTCATTGTTGGTGAAGAATTGATTCTGCCTGCTGCCAAGGACATGTGTCGTGAACTGTTGGGAGAAGCTGCAGCTAACAAGATTTCTCTTTCAGCTACCACAGTTTCAAGGAGAATCGATGACATAGCACAGGACATCGAAGCACAGCTGTTAGAATGGCTTAATGAGTCACCATGGTATATGCTATCCAGGGCGACGAGTCCACCGATGTCGACAACAAGACAATACTGGTTTATGTGCGATATATATTTCAAGACGATATGCACGAGGATATGCTGTGTGCACTGTCGCTGTACACAAGTCTTTGAATGACTACATGTCAGGCAAACTGGACTGGTCATTTTGTGTTGGAATTTGCACAGACGGGGCTGCAGCTATGACTGGACGGCTGTCTGGTTTCACTACCCGAGTCAAAGAGGTTGCTCTTGAATGCCAGTCTACACGCTGTGTCATACACAGGGAAATGCTGGCTAGCCGAAAAATGTCACCTGATCTTAACAGTGTATTGAGTGACGTTGTTGAAGTTATCAATCACATCAGAGCAAAATCAGATGATTGGGAAGTTTTTAAGGAACAACAGAACTTAACTAAGAAGGCAATACGGGGAGAAAAAATGAGGTACGAACGCAAGCTAGTCAGGAATATAAAGGAAGATAGCAAAAACTTTTTTAGGTATGTGAAGAGAAAGAAGATAGTTAAGAACAATGTTTGGCCCTTGAAGAATGAATTGGGTGAAATTGTTATGGGAAACAGAGAAATGGCAGAAGAATTTAATGAGTACTTTAGATCTGTTTTCACTAAGGAAGACACATGCAATCTCCCAGATGTATGGATGGGCCAAGGACAATGGGTAACAGAGGAAATGAAACAGATTGACATTAGGAAGGAAACGGTGATGAGAAGACTGATGGGACTGAAGGCTGAAAATCCCCAGGTCCAGATGGTCTGCATCCTAGGGTACTAAAGGAGGTGGCCCTGGAAATTGTGGATGCATTGGTAATCATTTTCCAATGTTCCTTAGATTCAGGATCAGTTCCTGAGGATTGGAGAATGGCTATTGTTATCCCACTTTTTAAGAAAGGAGGGAGGGAGAAAACAGAGAACTATTGACCTGTCAGCCTGACATCGGGTGGTGGGGAAGATGCTAGAGTCCATTATTAAGGATGAAATAGTGGCATATCTAGATAGCAGTGATAAGATTGGGCCAAGCCAGCATGGATTTACCAAGGGTAAATCACGCTTGACTAATCTGTTGGAGTTTTTCGAGGATGTAACCAGGAAGTTAGATGGGGGAGATCCAGTGGATGTAGCGTACCTCGATTTTCAGAAGGCATTTAATAAGGTCCCACATAGGAGATTGGTGGGTAAAATCAAAGCTCAGGGCATCAGGGGGAAGACATTGACATGGATAGAAAACTGGTTGGCAGATAGAAAGCAAAGGGTAGCGGTGAATGGGTGTTTCTTGGAATGGCAGGTGGTGACTAGTGGGGTGCCACAGGGCTCGGTATTGGGACCACAGCTGTTTACAATTTACGTCAACGATTTAGATGAAGGCATTGAGAATAACATCAGCAAATTTGCTGATGATACTAAGCTGGGTGGCAGTGTGACATGTGATAAGGATGTTAGGAGAATTCAGGGTGACTTGGATAGGCTGGGTGAGTGGGCAGATACTTGGCAGATGACGTTTAATGTGAATAAGTGTGAGGTTATCCACTTTGGGAGTAAGAACAGGAAGGCAGATTATTATCTGAACGGTGTAGAGTTAGGTAAGGGAGAAATACAAAGAGATCTAGGAGTCCTTGTTCATCAGTCATTGAAGGTGAATGAGCAAGTGTAGCAAGCAGTGAAGAAGGTTAATGGAATGTTGGCCTTTATTACAAAGGGAATTGAGTACAAGAGCAAGGAAATCCTCTTGCATTTGTACAGAACCCTGGTGAGACCACACCTGGAGTATTGTGTACAGTTTTGGTCTCCAGGGTTAAGGAAGGACATCCTGGCTGTAGAGGAAGTGCAGTGTAGATTCACGAGGTTAATTCCTGGGATGTCTGGACTGTCTTACGCAGAGAGGTTAGAGAGACTGGGCTTGGACACGCTGGAATTAAGGAGATTGAGAGGGGATCTGATTGAAACATATAAGATTATTAAGGGATTGGACAAGATAAAGGCAGAAAATATGTTCCAGATGCTGGGAGAGTCCAGCACCAGAGGGCATGGTTTGAGAATAAGGGGTAGGTCATTTAGGACAGAGTTAAGGAAAAACTTCTTCTCCCAGAGAGTTGTGGGGGTCTGGAATGCACTGCCTCAGAAGGTAGTGGAGGCCAATTCTCTGGATGCTTTCAAGAAGGAGCTAGAGAGGTATCTTATGGATAGGGGAATCAAGGGATATGGGGACAAGGCAGGAATCAGGTATTGATAGTAGATGATCAGCCATGATCTCAAAATGGCGGTGTAGGCTCAAAGGGCCGAATGGTCTACTTCTGCACCTATTGCCTATTGTCTATTGTCTATTGTCTAAAAGCCCTTAACTCACGTCTGTTTGAGCAGCTTTGCGAGGAAATGGATGCAGAGAACAAACGCCTTGTCTTACACACTGAAGTCAGGTGGCTATCAAGGGGGAGAGCCCTGGCCAGGGTTTTCGAGTTAAGAGAGCCACTACAGAGATTTCTTTCAGGAAAAAAGTCACCACTGGCAGCACTCTTCAGTGATGAGGAGTGAATAGCAAAACTCTCTTATCTGTGTGACATCTTCAACCAGCTCAATGAACTCAATTTGTCACTTCAGGGGAGAATGACAACTGTCTTCAAGTTGGCAGATAAAGTGTCTGCTTTCAAAGCCAAACTGGAACTGTGGGGACGACAAGTGGACAGGGGCATATTTGACATTTTCCCAACATTAGCTGGGATTTTGGGAGAGACTGAGGCTGCACCATCCTTCTCACAGCTGGTGCACGATCACCTATCTTTGCTGTCAACAGAATTCGAGTGTTACTTCCCAACTGTAAATGACCCAAGACGTGCAATGGGTCTGTGACCTATTTGTGAATGTCCCCGGTGAATCATGCATGTCAGCACAGGAAGAAGATCAGCTCCTCGAGCTTGCAAATGACGGTGGGCTGAAAAGTATGTTTGACATAACATCTCTGCCGGCATTCTGGATCAAAGCCAAGGTTGAATATCCTGAGCTAGCCACGAAAGCACTGAAAACGTTGCTTCCATTTCCAACATCACATCTCTGTGAAGTAGACTTTTCTGCAATGAATGCAATGAAAACAAATTTGCGGAACAGACTGGACATAAGGAAACCCCTTCGAGTATCACTGTCTCCCATCACCCCTCGATGGGACCGTCTTGTTGCAGGGAAACAAGCCCAGGGCTCCCACTGATTCAGCGATATTGGTGTGTTGCAATGATTTTATATGTTCATACGAGGAAAATATGAGCTTTGTCTTTAATATCCAAACATTACTTAAAATGTTATGATGCTATTGACTTATAAGTGACTTATAATTGACTTATTACTATATTAAATTTGTTAGATAAACCCTTTTAGAAACGAAATTGAGTGTATTAACCACTTATAAGTGACTTATAGTTGACTTATCACCTAGATTCCGGTCGTGATTAACAACACACCCCTGTCGGCCGGTCCGCAAGAATATTGTCAATATTGTCCACGGTGCAAAAAAGTTTGGTAACCCCTGCTGTATCAGACACTCCATGCCAGACTTTGGTCTGTATGCAAGACCCCTGTTTGGTTTAGTAACATTAGGATTCAACGTGAAATTGTGCAGACAGGAACTTTTTCGTTAGTTTCATCTGCTAACTGTCGAATGTTGAACATCCTTCCAAAATTAGTTTGCACTGAAATCAACAATACCTAATCTCAGAAAAGACTTTAATATGCAGTTCCCACTGAATTATTTGCTGAGCACATTTGGTCCCAGGAACAAATTCCTACTGCAGACAATTAGGTATGTTGGCATTTCTCTCATGGTGCAGCCTGTTTACCTTTTGCACGCTGAAGATGGCGCGCAAGACGTTTACCAGAATGCTGGCTGGATTGGAGGGCATTTGCGATAAGAAGCTGGATAAAATACAGGTCTTTTCTCTGGAGAGCTGAAAGCTGAGTGGGGGGGGGGGGGGGATGACCCGAAAGAAGTTTATAAAGTTATGAGGCGCATAGATTGAGTAGACAGCTGGTTATCTTTTTCCCAGGATCAAAATGTCTAATACCAGAAAATGTGGATTTCAGGTGGAAACAGGTAAAGCTGAAAGGAAAGGAGCAAGTCTTGTACACAGCAAGTCCCACCACACAGGTGGGGGTCTGGAATAAGCTGCTAGGGGTGGTGGTGAAGACAGATACCACAGGGATGTTTGAGAGGCTCTTAGAAGGGCATATGAATCTGCAGAGAATAGAGTGATATAAAGCAAAAAGGATTAGGTATCATTAGCACAATTAGTTTGGCATGATATGATGGGTTGAAGCCTGTGGCTATGTTCAATGTTCAAGCCAACTGCAAACTACAACGCATCCACTTAAACTCCAGTTTTAAGTACATACTGGATCTGTGAGATTCAGTAAATGTGTAGACTATTCACTCGTCCTCATATTTCCACAGTTCAGCTCTGCCTCCCATCAACACCATTCCTTTCATTCTCCTGAAGCAATATTGCATTAATACCTGATCCATTTCATTACACAAATTCTGTGATTTATATTTCTGCTCTGAACAGAAATAAAGCTATTTGCTTTATTTTGAATAAGTCAGCAGCAGTACATTTTTTTTTTAAATTGAGAAACCTTAGGCAAATTGACAATATCACGAAAACTGAAAAAGGGGAAGGGAAAAACTATGGATGAATAAGAAAGTGTCAATTGCCTGAATAAACTACGGTACATATTTTAGTTGTCGAGAGTTAGCTCGGGCAATTTTTATCTGGGGAGGTCCCAAAGTCAACTTTACATCAAAGGCAAACAACTGATGTTGGACAGGAAGAAGAAGAAATGAGACTGATAAATTTGCTCAACTCTGCAAGGAATGAACCTACTGTCAACCATCACAAAATAGTGCTGATTGAGGTCTCTGACCCCAAACACCTCACCCTTCTAGTTATGGGAACCTTACAGCAGAGACTAATACCAGTGTGATACTGTTGTACTGACAGACTAGACATCTTACTGAAACATTTAGTAAAACCATGCAATCAATTTCAGTAAACAAGCAGCTAAGGTATTATAGCCTGCTTTATAATATATAATGATATAACACTTTGTAATTTAAATGTGTTAAATTAAAACATTAATATTTGGCAAAAATCTCTTCCTGTGACTTACATCACAAAGGAAATTAAAATGAAAAGCTGAACAGATTTGATCCGCTTACTAAAGTAGAGAAGCAGGCCACTCAGCCCACCATGTTGACACTAGCCAGTGGGCACCTATGCATGTTAATCTCATTGTCCAGCACTTGGCCCAGAGCCTACTGTACTGGGACCATTCAAATGCCATGAAGAGAATTGTTAAATGCTGTCAGCGAGTCTGCTTTTACATCTCTCTCAGGCAGTGTATTCCAAGAAATCACCACTCTCTGGGTGAAAAAGGACCCCATCGTCCTTTCTAAATGTCATACACCTTACTCTAAATCTATACTTTTAATCTAATTCACCTTTGAAAAGAGAAAAAAGAATCCTTCTGCCTACCCTATCTATATTCTTCATAATTTTAGCCACTTCATCTAAGTACCTTCTTAACCGCAGCTTCCCCAGTGTCTTCTCAGGACTGAAACACTCTATCCTGTGCAACGTTGTGGAGGATCTCCTCTTTAAACACTCCAGTGCCATCATATCTTTCTCATAGTGTAGTGCCCAGATCTGCACTCATTACACCACCTGACATCTGACCAAAGTTTTATAAAGTTGGAACACAACTTCCCTGGTCTTGTGTTCAATGCTCAGCTAATGCAATGATAGTCTGGTATGCCATGTGCCACCATTAAAATAATTGGATTTGTACCCCAAGTACTCTGTTTGTACTCTGTTCCTCAGTACTCCCTAGGGACCAAACAGCACAAAGTACACACAGGGCAGCAAGTTCAAATGGTATCACAATAAAAGAACCCAAAACTCGTGCCTTCAATCTACAGTTGACCACAATAGAACCCATCTCCTGCTAAGCAGACACTGTGTGGGTGGGTGGGGGGGGGGGTGACAGCACCAACTCTAACTTGGAAGCTGGCCCCAACACCCTCCTAGGTAACACTACAGCTTGAAGCCCAGTCCTCGCATATACAAGATAACAAGCACAGATAGAATATCAGTAAAATACTGCCGTCCAAGTATTCGCTTGGTGGGGGCTCTATTGTGGTTGACTGCGGATTGATGGCGTGAGTTTTGGACTCTCTAATTGCATGATTGCGATACCATTTGTGCTTGCTGTTTTGTGAATGCTTTGTCCTGTTGGTACTCCTTGACCCTGGAGCAACACTGTTTCATTTGGCTATATTCATGTATGGTTGAATGACAATTAAACTTGAATTGAATCTATTTGAAATCATGCTATATTTCCTGGCCTCCTTTGTACTCCCAAAATGCCCATCTCACATTTATCGGGATTAAACTCTACCTTTCATTTCTTAGCCCATTTCACCAACACATCAATGTCGCCATATATTTTAAGACTACCCTTCAAACTGCCAAAAACGTCACTAATCTTAGCGATAGCTGCAAACTTACTGATTATGCCACCTACATACACATCTGGGTCATTCACATTTATTAAAACCATCAGGGGCCCCAGCATTGATACCTGTTGAACACAGACCAACTATTGCTCTGCACAGGAAATTTTGACATGGCCTGAAAATTGCTTTAGCACTCTAAATACGTTTTTTTTGCAATATGGATACTATGAGTATTTAGAATGAAAACTGAAAAACTACCTTCGTTTGATTTTATTTGTTAATTGAAGAGTATAATGAAATGCAGCACAACAAAGAAAATCTTTCACATTTTGTAAACTTTTTCTCATCTTTCTTTATTACAAATCCATTGCCTATAAACAGGGTTTAGATTAATTTCACATCCAGATGAATGAAACTTTTTGATCCTCATTAGAGCATCCAAATGTTCCACTTCTGGTTTGTTTCTGGATTTACATTTGATTGAATTCACTAGGCTGAATCCATGTTCACAGTCAGCACTAGAAGCTTGAAATATTCCAATGATGTTACAAAATGGCAGTTCTTCAAATTCTTTGCTTCTAAGCACAGAGCTCAACATATCAGTGAAGATTTTAATTGAACCAGTCCTAACTTTCTCAGAAGTTACAAATTTGAAATCACAGTTTGCTGTGATATTTTTGAGGCAATGCTTTCACTATAGTTTGTAATAGTAGTTGAGCAATTTTTGTCATTCATACACATTCTCTTTTCCAAATTCAAAATTGATTGCACTTGCAATAGCAACTGAGTCAAAAGTATGCTATTCTCTTAACTCATCATCAGGAAATCTATAATCCAAGTGATTTCACACACGTTGAATGAATCAAATAATAGGTGCAGTATCGATACCAGAACTTATAGATGCACGCAGATCTTTCACTTTGTCACTCCAATAAACAGTACCACCAAGAGACTGTGTTCATAACTTGTTTATTTTTTTTCTTTAACATACTGCAGTGCTTCAATGGCATTCAAATAGCTTTACTGAAGGAATTTAGAAAGAGATGCTAGATCTTTTATAACATCGTTAAGGACAGTTAATGCTACTCTATAATGTGGATTGGTCAAAATCTTTAGGCAGTAGTTGTTGTTTGGATCATTACATTCATTAACTTGTTCTTTGCAATTTGGGATCAAAACTTCATAATTCCTCATTAAAGCAGGAACGGCAAAATGCCTTGACAGCCATCTTACTTTGTGTAGTAGTCTAAATGACACTGCTGCATCAATATGAATACTTTGGTTAAGATGTATTTCTAAGTAATCCAGCTTCCATTCTTCCTATTTTTTCCACTACTGAACTCGCCCTTAACTTTTGCTTCCGCTCATATGGTGCATACAATATTGCCTGTATCTTGATATGTAAAAATATTGCCAATTTTTATTTTTTGCTCTTGATGTGAAGATATTAAAATCTATATCAATATCTATGGGATGCAAAGGATATTTTACCTTAAATTTTGTAGAAGCTTGGTTCTGCAATTTTTTAACTCCTTTTGCTTTTATTTTTGACATCCTTAGGATATTAAAATAATAATGATAATAATAATTTATTATTGTTATTATTTTAGCATCCTTAAGGATGTTGAAAAGAAAATTATTATTATCTGAGTATACTAAAAAAATAATAAATACTTTTGATTTACCTCATTAATTTTTTCAAATAATTATAATTTAATTATTATTATTTGAAAAATGTAATGAAAGTAAAAATATATAATTTTAATAAAATTGCAACAGTCATGCAAAGCAATTTTATAGAAATTAATTTTTACCTTTTTCTAACAATTTTAAATTAAAAATATTTTTACTGGAGTATGACTTTTTTGAAACATTACTTACCAAAAGTCAGACTATAGAATTTTTCACATCTAAAAAACACAAACCACAACTCAGAACAAAAGACGTCAGGATGTCAAAAGAACTAACAAAAGAATGGACTAGTCAGATGGGAAATACAAATACAACAATACAAATGGACTACAACTCATTTTTTAAATTAAGTTTTGGGAGGTCTGTTATATTTCAAGTGGGCATTTTGTTGAGTTTTAAAACTTGATTTGGAGAAAGTATGCAAGATATATCAGGAATCAAAAAAGTGCTAATGCTGGAAATCTGAAATATATCTGTGGATTCTGGAAATGATCAGCAGGTCAGACAGCATCAGTGTAAAGGGAAACATTTAACATTTCACATTGGAATGTTTTTCCTTTGATTGGATATAAAATATAAATTAAAAGATTGAATGGAGATGTTGAATGTTTTTGGTTGTGAGGATTATTAGGGTATAGAGTGGGAATTGATGTGGAGACTAGCTACATTTAGAAAGGAACTTAGATGTATATAGAAAGGAATATTTTGAAACCATGATGCTATGTGATTGAAAACTGAATTCACACTGAGTGAAAAATACTAACTGCCATTTCTGGATTGTTTTGCAACACTCCAGAACACTCAACATGATGTTTTCTTCGTTTGCATGAAATGAAAATCTTTACATTTAAATGCCTCACCCAATCAATAATCTGTCTGCTGAAACATGTCTTGGTGGGAAGATGATATAATTTGAGGCTTGGGGGTCTCGTGGTCACAGTAATTGTTTGGGTGGTATGCTATCATCCATTGGTGGACCATTGTTCATTGAGTGAGCATCCTGCAGGGATTTACCCCACGGCCTCTGGGACTGCAACATGGATGAAGCAATTCACAGCATCACATGAGAGATCAGAAAATGTTGTTCTCGGATTGACAACTATAAGCACTTCCATACACTTAGGTCTGAGTGGAGACCCACATAAAGTAAATCACTTATGTGCCTTTGAACATTACATAACAGTCTTATGGTCACAATTATTCTTTGGGCTAAAGTTATTTGTTGGGTCATAACAGTGATTAATGGTCTTAAGGGTCTTGTATAGGAAATACCAGCTTAAACTGGTATCACAAACTGAGCCATTTATGAATATTTCGCTCAGACACTGGACCATAAGCTCCAACACCAGAAACTATTTGCAACAGCAGTGACATTATATCTTAGTGTTAATTATCTGTAGCCCATTGAGTTTGGTGAGACAAGCTTTCATAGCAACAAACAAAACTCTAAGCTTTATTCATCTGAACTGAACTGCTTCTACTTTTAGGGGACTTCTGTTCTGTGAATGTCATGGTCTGTCAGTTTTAACCAGCGTTCTTTGCTTCTGGTTTAGACTCAACCACTGCACAATCATTTATTCAGTTCCTTTCATAAATCTTAAGTCCCCATATTCCAGGTTTGAGCAGCAGAATTATAAAGCAAATTCAATGCTAAGGTGGACATGCTTTATAACTCAGATTTTCAGCAGCATTATAGCCCCAAGAGTTGAATGATAGATAGCACAGAAGCAATAGCTCATTTGTCAAATAGAAAAATGAACTTTAAAGATGTTCTGACAGGGAAGATCAAATTTGGAACTTCTAATGGTGCTGCTCTCTTAAATGACTTCTCTGTGTAATTTATTTTTATTATGGAGAGTCAGAGTATCCTTTTTCACTGTACTTATCTTAGAAGTCAGGACCATTATAACGAGACCAATATCTAAGCTCTCTAAAATGTACTCAGTCGTTTTCTTCCTTTGAATCTGTGTTCATTAAATTGAGATCTATGTATTGATAAAAGGAACACTAATGCATCTCAGGTCATCTCCAAGACAAAATCAGTCTGCCCCGTGCTCAACAACATAAGGTATGCATCTTCGGAACTCTGCATGAAATGTTTCCATTCCCTAAACTAAGCATGTGTCAGTCTGTCTGACTGCAGACAAATTTATTACAAGATAGTAGATGTTCCATCTTAGTTCACAGCAAGCATTGGGAATTCATCTGAGATGGATTTGATTCCAGGTTCAGGAGCACTTGCCCCTACCCTGTCCCCTGGTCACTTTATAAATATACCTTGGACAACATCCTTTGCTCTCTGTAGCTTTACCAGTTTTTGTGTAATCTGCAAAATTATGAAACTCTTCACTTGCGTTCTCATTCCTGTTCTTGATATATACTGAATATATAACAAAGGTCCCAGTAACAATCCCTGCTGTACACTACTTGTTACAGATTTCTAGTCAGAAAAACACCCGTTAATCACTATCATTTACCTCCTATCATCAAACTAATTTTGGTTTCATTTTGCCAGCACACCTTGGATCTCTGATGCCTTAAACTTCTAGACCAATCCACCACATTAGACTTTGTCAAAAGCATTAGTGAAGTCCATATAAGCTATGTCTACTGGTTGCTTTTATCAATTTTCTTGGTTACTTCCTCAAAACCTCATTCAGTTTTGTGAGACATGACCTTCCCTGAACAAAGCCATGCCAAATCATTCTCTTTCAAAATGAACTTAAAGTCTGATCAAGCAACACACACAAAATGCTGGTGGAATGCAGCAGGCCAGGCAGCATCTATAGGGAGAAGTGCAGTCGACATTTTGGGTGGAGACCCTTGGTCAGGACTGGCCTCAGAATCTTCTCCCAGAAGTTCCTTACCACTGATTAAGGCTACTTGGCTATAGTTTCTGGGCTTATCCCTATAAGAACCAGAATCAAAATCTGGTTACTTATCTGATACATAAAAATGTCAGTGCAATACATAAAAATTGAATTGAATTGACTTTATTTCTTACCTCCCTCACATACATCTTTACATTATGTCTCCCTCTAAATGTGCAATGTGCAATAAATAGAACAGTCAATGCAACATAGAAATATACTCAAATCAGCGTGAGTTAATCAGTCTGATGGCCTGGTGGAAGGAGCTGTCCTGGAACCTGTTGGGCCTGGTTTTTATGCTGCAGTACCGCTTCCTGGATGGTAGCAGCTGGAATAGATTGCAGTTGGGGGTCCTTTGGGCCCACTTTTCACACCTGTCTTTGTAAATGTCCTGAATCATGGGAAGTTCTATACTACAGATGCGCTGGGATGTCCGCACCACTCCCTGCAGAGTCCTGCGATTAAGGGAGGTATAGTTCCTACACCAGGCAGTGATGCAGCCAGTCAGGAAACTCTCAATTGTGCCCCTGTAGAAAGTTCTTAGGATTATGGGGCCCGTACCAAAATAGACTATAGATTACAATAAGAATTATAAAAAAATAAATAAATAGTGAAAAAAGAGAGCAAATTAGTGAGATAGGGTTCATGGTCCATTCAAAAATGTCATGATGGAGGGGAAGAGGCTGTTCCAAAAACATTGAATGTGCATCTTCATGATCCTGTACTTCCTCCCTGATGGTAGTAACAAGAAGAGGGCATATCCTGGATGGTGCGTGCGTGAGTGTGCCCTTAACTCCTGGTGGAGTTGTCGGGGTGCTATCACAAGCTTTTTGCACTGATCTTTTTGGTGATTGCTCATCGTACGGCGTGTCTTAGGCCTCTGAAACCTGGTGGAGCCCATCCCTCTCCAGGTTTTTGGAGCCGGCTGGATTTGAACCCAGGAGCCTTTGCTCCAAAGTCCGACGCTGATGCCACTATGCCACCAGCCGGCCATCCTGGATGGTAAGGGTAAGGGTCCTTAATTGTGGATGCTACCTTCTTGAGGCACCTCCTTTTGAAGCTATCCTTGATGCAGGAGAGACGATCGCTCATAATGGAGTTGGGTTCTGCACCTTTTTCCGATCCTGTGCATTGGAGCCTCTATACCAAGCAGTGGTGCACCAGTAAGAATGTTGGTTTTCCACGGTACATCTATAGAATTTTGCTAGAGTCTTTGGTGCTATAACAAATCTCCTAAAACTCATGATGAAGTACAGCTGCTGGCATGCCTTCTTCATGACTGCATTAATGTGTTGGGCCCAGGAC
The DNA here is from genome assembly GCF_048418815.1 of Hemitrygon akajei. Taxonomy (NCBI): domain Eukaryota; kingdom Metazoa; phylum Chordata; class Chondrichthyes; order Myliobatiformes; family Dasyatidae; genus Hemitrygon; species Hemitrygon akajei. The sequence continues at coordinate 36,047,944 of NC_133139.1, forward strand.
AGATCCTCTGTGACGTTGACGCTCAGTAACTGGAGCTGCACACCCTTTCCATGCTGACCACATGATTAGAACTAGTGAGTGTTCCCATAATTTTCCTTTTCTGAAGTCCACAACCAATTCTACTGTTGTTGTGACACCACTCAACCAGCCAACCTGTTTCAGCCATTATTGTCCTTTCTGAATAAGGGGGAAACATCAGCTGTCCTCTAGTTTTCTGGTACCTCACCTGTAGCTAATGAAAATACAAACATTTGCAGCAGTGTCCCAACAGTCTTACCCTTTGATTTGCTGAACAGATCTTGACCTGGATCTGGGCCGTACCTTCCAAATATCTGGACCTGACTTGCACTACCTTACTTTCCCTTTTCTATTTTCTAATTATGATTTATAATTTAAATTCTTATTATATTTACTTCGATTTGTACTTCAAGGAGCATGAAGCGCAGAAACAAATATCACTGTGATGATTGTACGCTCTAGTATCAATTGTTTGGTTACAATAAAGTAAAGTAAAGTAAGTAAAGTACCCGGTTCTCGGGATTTATCAATTCTAATGTACACCAACATTTCTAACAGTTCTTCATTCCTGATACAGACATGCTCCAGAATATCACCATAATTCCAATCCCCCAACTCTTCAGCCTCCAAATACTTTTCACTGGTGAGGTTTATTCATTTATGACCTTGTTTGTATCTTCTAGATCCACACATAGATTATCATTATATTTGATGTAGATGTAAATCTTGGATTTTAAAGACTTGCATCAGCCTCCTCTATTATTATGCACAATTTCAACCTCATCAGGTTTTGGATTATGGCAAAGAAAATCAAAAATAACCGCAGATGCTTGAAATCTAAAACTTAAATGGAAAATGCTGCAAGTACCTTGCAGGTCAGGCTGCTTTCACAGAAGGGCAACATTGAACGTTTGAGGTCGGAGAATATTCAGAGACCCTTTGTCACACCTGATTCGACAGCGAGAGACATAGACCCAAATTTGAAATATGCACACACATTTTGGGTGACGTTATGTGAATGAAGGATGGAGGTCAATTAGTGGATAACCAGAAAAGTTAATAAAACAATGAAACTAAGTCAAGAATGACATTGATGGGTGAATAAACAACAAGATTTCAATTTTACTGTAGGGTAATTGATTGAGGGTCACTGGTTCTCAATTGTCATAATGATATGTGGTTAAGGGTGAAGATATTTTTCCAGGCATTTCTAGGAACATGTAGCATTTTAGTAGATTGTGTGGGAGAAGAACATAATTGTTGAAGCTCACCCATCTAAGACTACAAGCACTTCTGTGTTTTAAGAAAACTGCCTTTTCCTCAGGGAGATTTGGGAAGGATGTGAGCATCACTTCCATGCATGGAAGTGATACCTACATCCTATAGATTAAATTGTTGGGGGTTAAGTTAAAGAGAAAACTTTAAGTTAAAGAGGAATTAGCTGAGCTTGCAAGTGATTAGGGAACTGAGGGCTATGGGGAACTGTGCCAGATGAGGGACTGAGGCCTGAGGCAGATTAGCCATGATCATTTTGAATGGTGGGAAGAATTGAGGTTTGAATGGTCTACACCTGGTCTTTGTTTCTTATGTTCTTCAAAGTGAATGAAAAAATACAGAATGCTCTCAAAATGAAACAAGAGAAAAAGCAGCACGCTGCATTGCTCTGTGGAAGTACCATTACAAGTAAGGATCCTCTGTAATAACCTTTCAAGGTTCTATATATTTTCCAACCGTAAGTAGTTTAAAGATAGAAGAGATTCTGCAGATACTGGAAATCCAGAGTAGCTCACATAAAATGCTAGAGGTTAAAGATAGTTGTTTATTTTAAATCAGTTGGCAACTGAGTTATTTGGGAACTTAGAACATAAGTTCTCATCTACTCTGCCTAAGCAGTCTTAACATAACAGCGTGCTAAATGTTTATGTTAAATACATTTCTATCTTGAGCTTTAATTCAAAAAATGCCCTTTGCTGTTCCCTCTAGTCTCTCATTAAAATTCTTGCCTGAGCAAGTGTCATGAACAAAACCTGGAATGGATCAGGTCACATCTGCAGCAACCACCTGTCTCTGGTATCAGAGCACTGTCCATTTGGGAAGAATTTGAAAACTGGAAGTTCTGTGGTTGTTGCTGAGAAGGGCAGGGGTTGTCTCAGCAGAAACATGCAAGAGATAACAAGGCAAAATAGCTCAATCAGACTCTCATTTACCTCAAAGCCACTTCCATACACTATTCTCATATTTTGACTCCTCTGATATCTAGAAGTCATACAGACTGTGCCTTCAATGTAGTCTGCAAATGAAACTCCATTGTCTTTGTGGTAGAGAACTTCAAAAACCTTATTTATATCTCTGCCTGAAAAGTTAACACTTTATTTTAAGACTTTCACCTCTGGTTCTAGACTCCTTCGCGGCTGAACTATTAACTCTGCAACTGCTCTATCAAATACTTTAAGAATTACATGTGTTTCCATGAGATGACTGCCCTTTCTCCTAAATTCATGAATGTACAAGCCTAGTCTGCTTCATTTCTCCCACCAGAAACTCGCCTGACCTGGAATCAGTCTGGTGAACATTCAGCTTTCACGCAATTCCAAGCATCTTCTTCCTTAGATATGGGGGATCAGAAATGGTGTCAGGCCTGCACAGGCTGGCACCTCCCAGCCTCCACTCAGCTAACAGGAGTCACCAGCTACTTGTTTCCAACTCATCACCTGCAACCTATTTAAACCCTGCTCTCATCCACAGTCATTATTCACCCATTGAACCAGCCAGCCTCAACCATTTGCTCCTAGCCTTCAGGTACCTTGCACCCTAGTAGTGTTCAGTATCTGTCCTCTCCTGTTTTGTGTTCCCTCATGGCTAGTTATTTTGCAGTTTATTGAAAATGTTATTGTATGCTGCTAAATTGTCTCTGCTGCTCTACTTTTGGTTCAAGCCTCCTCTACAGCCCCTGACAGGATGGATGAACTAGAGATGGATCCAGTCGAGTTTACTCACCTGAAGAAAGTCATCTGCTGATATGAGTACATGATCCAGAAGCAGCAGCAAACTATTGACTATCTGCTTGCCACTCTCCACCAACTCTCCATCTCAATACAGCAACCTTGCACCAGTGAACCTCCACCCTTGGAGAGCTGGGTTCCAGTGCCTGAAAATTTTGATGGATCCCCAACCGGATGCCACAGCTTCTTGTGCCAGAGTGTCTTACATTTCACCCTCCAGCCATCTCTGTATTCTGCAAGCTAAGCCAAAATTGCCTTTGCCATCTCCCTCTTGACTGGGCCAACTCTGACCTGGACTGTTGCTAACTGGGGCAATAAAACCACCATTAGCGATGTGTGAGGGATTCACTGCTGAGATGTGTCGTCCTTTCAACCATCCAGGAAGTGAAAAGGAGGCAGCAAACTGGATAATTTGTCTGCGTCAAGGCTCAAGCTCAGAGTTGGATTACACTGTGGAGTGCAGAGCACTTGTGCTGGAATGCAGAAGCATGGCTGGCCCTTTCCTATCATGGCCTCTCAGAGAGCAATTAAAAGACAAGATCTCTAGTCAGGAGATGGCCACTGACCTCGAAAGCCTCATTACTTTGGTCCTCCAGATTGACAAGTGTCTTAGGAAATGACTTTCCAGATCACCAGCCAGAACCCCAGTTGCATTCCCAGGATCATTTCAGGTTGCAGGACGCTTATCAGTAATCCCTTCAGAACCTAGGCAGTTAGGGAGAGCTTCCTTAAACCCCAAGAGTGTGACCATGGTGGAGAAACAACTTGTGCACTTACTTTAGAGCAGCCAATTACTCATGCGGCAAATGCCCACCACATCTGGTATCTGGTAGACCTATCTAGTAGGCTTCCCCAGCCTCTTGTTCCAGCACCATAGTCCAACTCTCTCTCTCTGCCCTCCTCCTCACCCTGATTGCTCTATGCACATAGGAGGCTTCAGGGGATTCTGGCACAGCGGGCAACTTTCCAGACTGGATTTTGTGTGTGCAGCTCCGACACCATACCGAGAATATTTCTCACCTCTTCTGCATCACGGCAGGTGATGAATGTCCTTTGAGGTCTGGGATGGTCAGAGCCAGAGTGCACACATGGCTTGTGCACAGTAGTATCAGACAGCACTGTGAGTTCATTCAGTTCCTCCTTATCGACTCACCCAAGTGTCCTCTCAACCAGGGATACCCCGGACTCTCCATTCATGACCCTCCTTTTGCATGGTCATCTGGGTCACTACTGACTTGGGGATCCACCAACCAGACCATCTCAATGAAACAATTGACTTTATATTGTAAGTACGTGGAGACGGAGGAGACCCTTGTCACCAGACTCCCACAGGAATACCATGACTTAGCTATTGCCTTCAGTAAAATGGAGCACCCTACCACTTCACAGACCACAAGGCCGTGCAATTGACCTCCTCCTAGACACCATCACTCCCCGAGGTCATCTGTTCTCCCTCTCCCCTCCTGAAACCCAAGGCATGAATAACTATGAGATCGAAGTGCTACAGCACAGCTACATTTTACCATCCCAGTCCCCAGCCTGTGAAGGATTCTCCTTTGTCAAAAAGAAAGATGGGGGGCTGGTCTTCATCCCTGCAATAGCTACCATGAACTCAACATAATCACCTCCAAGGACTGGTAACCTTTCTCCACAGGACCCAGATCTTCACCAAACTGGATCAACATAGCACATACAACCTGATCTGCATCCACCAGCAGAATGAGTTGAAGAGGACGTTCATAACACCCATTGGCCACTATGAATATATGATGATGCCTTTCAGACCTTCCGACAGTCCAGCCATTTTCTAAGCCTTCATTCATGAGATCCTCCAAGAAATACTACACAGTATGTGTATGTCTACCCCAATGACATCTCATCTTCTCTAATGACTCCCCTCCCACCAAGGTCACATCTTTCACATCCATTCAGTCCTTAAGTGTCTCCTTGAAAACCAACTGTACTGCAAATTAGAAAATTATCAGTTTCACACCCCAGCCATTTTCTTCCCAGGTTATGTCCTTTCATCCCAAGGCATAAACATGGACCCAGAGAAAATGTGCACTGTCATTGAATGGCTCTGACTTCGCTCCCTTAAACAGCCATATGCTTCTTGGTCTTTTCCAATTTCCACCAACATTTCATCAGGAACTACAGTCAAATTGCCACTCCCTTACCAAATCACTTACCTCACAGATAACCTCATCTGCTGATGCAGACCATGTTTTCAAAGAGCTCAAGAGACCCTTCACTACTGCTCCCATTTCTAGCATGCAAATCCCTCCAGCCCTCCAGTGGCCGAGGTAGACACACCTGATGTGGGCGCCAGAGCCATTCTCTCCTAGTGAGAACCCAATGGAAAGACACATTTTGGACCTTCTTGTCATACAGATTCAACTCCACACAGTGCCATAATGGAGTAGGAGCTACTCTCCATCAAATGGGCTTAGGATGAATGGAGACATTGGCTGATGGAGTAAGCCCTTCTTGATCTGGACTGGTCACCAGAAACTCATATTCATGCAACAGGCATGCCAGCTCAACCCATGTTAGACTTGTTGGGCCCTCTGATTCGAGCAGTTCAACTTCCCCATCTCCTACCACCCAGCTCCAAGAACACTAAGGCAGATGCCTTGTAATGACATTTTGACTCAGCTAAAAAGGAGATTGACTTTCAGCCTATCATTTTATCCAAGCAGATCCTTGCCTGAATCATCTGGAGCTTGAGAACCAGATTTGCCAGGCTCTAAAGCATGAGCTTACTCTAGCAGTTATGCCTGGCAACCATATGCACATGACGGCGGCTATGTGTTCTGAGGCACTCCAGTGGGCCTACTCCTCACCCCTCGCTGGGCATCCAGGAGCACGACAGACTCAGGATTTTCTGCGACACTGGTTCTGGTAGCCCACCATCTTTACAAATGTATGTCAGTTTGTCATTGCCTGTTCTCAATGTTCCCAGTCCAATTTCTCCTAAGCCTCTACAGGGACCTTCAATGCCAATGGTCCTATCACCATGGATTTCATCATGGGTTTGCCACATTGATCATGGTAGTGGTGAACCAGTTCTCCAACATGGCCAACTTCATCACTCTTACTAAACTTCTATCAGATACTGAGATGGTAGACGTGGTTCTCCAACATATCGTTCACCTCCACCGTTTCCCTCAGGACATTGTGTTGGACCAGGGCCCACAATTTGTCTCCCGTTTCTGGCAAATCTTCTGCTGCCTCCCCCACACCTCAGTGAGTTTGTTCTCTCGCTGTCATCTGCAAACCGGCAATCTGTCAGAAAGATCTAATCAGCAAATAGAGGAGTTTCTGTGATGCTTTACTGCCTCTAAACCTTCCACATGGAAGAAGTATCTGCTGTGGGACAAACTGTCCCACAATCTGCACATCCTCTCTGCCATGGCTATGTTACCCTTTGAAGTACTTCCTGGCTAGTGATCCCTATCATTCCCCACAGAGGAGTCAACAGTGGAGGTCCCATCCGTCAGGACATGGGTTTGCTGCTGCTGGAGTGCTTGGAAAATGGCATGGAGGCCCATCCTAGCTGCCAACCGTGCCTACTGCCAACAGACCATTTGCCATTGATGCCCAACCAGACTACTCTAGTCTCGAGTCTGTGTCTGGCTGTCCAACTGAGACTTGCTTCTGTGCACTTACTCCAAGCTCTCATCCTGGTCCATTGCTATCTTCAAGATTACCGATCGCATCAATCCAATCACTTACCATCTCCAGCTGCCTCCATCCCTCAGGGTCACACCTACCTTCCTCGTGAACTGCCTCAGGTCTGTTGTCAATGGACCACTCAGTCTCCCTGAGCCTGCACCTTGGAAGCTAGGATGGTGGAAGTTGGTCCAGTGTACATGGTTCTCTGGTTGATAGATTTACGTCATTGTGAACAGAGTGTCTCTATTGCTGAGGAGGTGCCACCATTGTTGTTCTTAGCCTTCACATACCTTGTTGCTTTGTCATGTTTAGTATCTGTTCTCTTTTGCTTTGTGGCCCCTTGTGGCTTGTTATTATTGCAGTTTGTTATTAAAGTAATTGCATGTCGCTAAATCGTCTCAATTACTCAGCTTTTTGTTAAGCCTGCTCTACATCCCCCGACACTTGTACACAAGATGCAATTGCACAGGAGAGGGTACAGAGGAGATTCACCTGGATTTTTCTTGGGATGGATTGTTTCAGTTAAGAGGAGAGACTGGGTTTACTTCTCTTGGCATAGAGGAGGCTGAAGGGCGACCCGATGAGGTGTACAGAAATATGAGGATTAGACCATAAGAACATAAGGCATAGGAGCAGAATTAGGCCAACAGACCCATTGAGTCTGCTCCATCATTCAATCATGGCTGATCCTTTTTTTTCCTCCTCCTCAACCCCAGTTCCTGGCCTTCTCCCTGTAACCTTTGATGCCGTGTCCAATCAAGAAACTATCAATCTCTGCCTTGAATATACCTAATGACCTGGCCTCCACAGTTGCAGATGGCAACAAATTCCACAAATTCACTGCCCTCTACCTAAAGAAATTTCTCCGTATCTGTTTTGAAAGGACATCTTCTATCCTGAGGCTATGCCCTCTTGTCCTAGACTCCTCCACCATGGGAAACATCCTTTCTACATCTATTCTGTCTAGGCCTTTCAATGTTTGAAAAGTTTCAATGAAATCCCCCCCCTCATCCTTCTAAATTCCAGTGAGTACAGACCCAGGGACATGAAACGTTCCTGGTATAATAACCCTTTCATTCCTGGAATCTTCCTTGTGACCCTCTTCTGGACCCTCTCCAATGCTAGCACATCTTTTCTAAGATGAGGGGCCCAAAACTGTTCACGATATTCAAGGTGAGGCCTCATCAGTGCTTTATAAAGCCTCAACATCACATCCTTGTTCTTGTATTCTAGACATCTTGAAATGAATGCTAACATGGCATTTGCCTTCCTCACCATTGACTCAACCTTCAAGTTAACCTTTAAGGTGTTCTGCACAAGGACTCCGAAGTTCTTCTGCATCTCAGATTTTTGGATTTTCTCCCCATTTAGAAAATTTATTTCTACTACCGAAGTGCATGACCATGCACTTTCCACTATTGTATTTCATTTGCCTTTTTCTTGCCAATTCTCCTAATCTGTCTAAGTCCTTCTGCATCCAACCTGTTTCCTCAACACTACCTGTGTCTCCACCAATCTTAGTATCATCTGCAAACTTGGCAACAAAGCCACCTATTCCATTATCTAAATCATTTATATAGAGCATAAAAAGAAGTGGTCCCAACACCAAACCCTGCGGAACACCACTAGTCACTGGCAGCCAACCAGAAAAAGATCCTTTTATTCCCACTCACTGCCTCCTACCAATCAGCCAAAGCTCTAACCATGTTAGTATCTCTCCTGTAATACCATGGGCTCTTAACTTGGTAAGCAGCCTCATGCGTGGAACCTTGTCAAAAGCCTTCTGAAAGTCCAAATGTACAACATCCACTGCATCCCCTTTATCTATCCTACTTGCAGTCTCCTCGAAGAATTTCAACAGGTTCATCAGGCAAGATTTTGTGGAGTGCCTCCGAGATGGATTCTTAGAACAGCTTTTACTGGAGCCTACCAGGGAGAAGGCTATTCTATATTTAGTGTTGTGCAATGAACCGGATTTGATCAGGGACCTGGAGGTAAAGGAACCATTAGAAGGTAGTGACCATAATATGATATGTTTTAACCTACAATTTGAGAAGGAGAAGGGAAAATCGGATGTGTCAGTATTACAGTTGAACAAAGGGAACTATGGAGCTATGAGGGAGGAGCTGGCCAAAGTTCAATGGAACAATACCCTAGCAGGGAAGACAGTGGAACAAAAATAGCAGGTATTTCTGGGAATAATGCAGAAGGTGCAGGATCGGTTCATTCCAAAGAAGAAGAAAGATCCTAAGGGGAGTAAGGAGTGGCTGTGGCTGATGAGGGAAGTAAAGGGCAGTATAAAAATAAAAGAGAAGAAGTATAACATAGCAAAGATGAGTGGGAAACCGGAGGACTGGGAAGCTTTTAAAGAGCAACAGAAGATAACAAAAAAGGCAATACGCCAAGAAAAAATGAGGTACGAAGGTAAACTAGCCAAGAATATAAAGGGGGATAGTAAAAGCTTCTTTAGGTATGTGAATAGCAAAAAAATAGTTAAGACCAAAGTTGGGCCATTGAAGACAGAAACGGGTGAATTTTTTATGGGGAACAAGGAAATGGCAGATGAGTTGAACAGGTACTTTGGATCTGTCTTCACTAGGGAAGACACAAACAATCTCCCAGATGTAATAGTGGCCAAAGGAACTAGGGTAAAGGATGAACAGAAGGAAATTTATATTAGGCAAGAAACGGTGTTGGATAGACTGTTGAGTCTGAAGGCTGATAAGTTCCCGAGACCTGATGGTCTGCATCCCAGGGTACTTAAAGAGGTGGCTCTAGAAATCCTGGATGCATTGGTAATCATTTTCCAATGTTCTATAGATTCAGAAACAGTTCCTGCTGATTGGAGGGTGGCTAATGTTGTCCCGCTTTTCAAGAAAGGAGGGAGAGAGAAAACAGGGAATTATAGACCAGTTAGCCTGACGTCAGTGGTGGGAAAGATGCTGGAGTCAATTATAAAAGAGGAAATTATGACACATTTGGATAGCAGTAGAAGGATCAGTCCGAGTAAGCAGGGATTTATGAAGGGAAAATCATGCTTGACTAATCTTCTGGAGTTTTTTTGAGGATGTAACTATGGAAATGGACAAGGGAGAGCCAGTGGATGTAGTGTACCTGGACTTCCAGAAAGCTTTTGATAAAGTCCCACATAGGAGATTAGTGGGAAAAATTAGGGCACATGGTATTGGGGGCAGAGTACTGACATGGATTGAAAATTGGCTGGCAGACAGGAAATGAAGAGTAATGATTAACAGGTCCCTTTCGGAATGGCAGGCTGTGACCAGTGGGGTACCGCAAGGTTTGGTGCTGGGACCGCAGCTGTTTACAATATACATTAATGATTTAGATGAAGGGATTAAAAGTGACATTAGCAGATTTGCTGATGACACAAAGCTGGGTGGCAGTGTGAAATGTCAGGAGGATGTTATGAGAATGCAGGGTGACTTGGACAGGTTGGGTGAGTGGACAAGTGTATGGCAGATGCAGTTTAATTTGGATAAATGTGAGGTTATCCACTTTGGTGGCAAGAACAGGAAGGCAGATTACTATCTAAATGGAGTCAAGTTCGGAAAAGGGGAAGTACAACGAGATCTAGGTGTTCTTGTACATCAGTCAATGAAAGCAAGCATGCAGGTACAGCAGGCAGTGAAGAAAGCTAATGGCATGCTGGCTTTTATAACAAGAGGAATTGAGTATAGGAGTAAAGAGGTCTTTCTGCAGCTGTACAGGGCCCTGGTGAGACCCCACCTGGAGTAATGTGTGCAGTTTTGGTCTCCAAATTTGAGGAAGGACATTCTTGCTATTGAGGGAGTGCAGCGTAGGTTCACAAGGTTAATTCCCAGAATGGTGGGACTGTCATATGTTGAAAGATTGGAGCGACTGGGCTTGTATACACTGGAATTTAGAAGGATGAGAGGGGATCTGATTGAAACATATAAGATTATTAAGGGATTGGACACACTGGAGGCAGGAAGCATGTTCCCGCTGATGGGTGAGTCCAGAACTAGAGGCCACAGTTTAAGAATAAGGGGTAGGCCATTTAGAACAGAGATGCGGAAAAACTTTTTCACCCAGAGAGTGGTGGATATGTGGAATGCTCTGCCCCAGAAGGCAGTGGAGGCCAAGTCTCTGGATGCATTTAAGAGAAAGTTAAATAGAGCTCTTATAGATAGCGGGGTCAAGGGATATGGGGAGAGGGCAGGAACGGGGTACTGATTGCGTATGATCAGCCATGATCACAGTGAATGGCGGTGCTGGCTAGAAGGGCCGAATGGCCTACTCCTGCACCTACTGTCTATTGTCTATTGTCTATTGTCTATCATTGGTTCCTAAGGGTTCCTTTACCTCACACTGTCTAATTGCCTCCGGTTCATTACATAACACTCAATCCAGTATAGTTGATCCCCTAATAGGCTCAATGACAAACTGCTCTAAAAAGCCATCTCTTGGGCATTTAACAAATTCACTCTCTTGAGATCCATTACCAATCTGATTCTCCAAATTGACTTGCATGTTAAAATCTCCCATGACTACCATAACATTACCAGATAAAGTAGATAAAGTAGATAGTAGGAAAGCTTTTTCCATAATAGGATGTGTAAAATTAAAAAAAACATACATTTAGTGTAAAGGATAGGAAGTTTAGAGGGAAATCAGAGGAAGAAATATCAGTTTGGGCTGTCAATGGGACATTTAATATTTAACCAAAAGCAGTATACCTGTGCAGGGAGTGTTTGGGTCTCTTACCATCTCTCTCACAAATTTTTATTTTAAAAGTAAAAGAGCAATCTTCAGAATACTTAGAATCTTGGTCATATTGCCTGACTGGGTGGTAGAAGAGAAACCCTCACAGAATTTAAGAAGTACTTTGTATTTTCAAGGCATGGAAATCTATGGATGAAATGGAATTAGCATAGATCAGTTCTTGATGGTTAGTATTGACATGGTGGGCTGAATAGCCTGTTTCTGTTCTGTGTAACTCTGTATATTCTATCTGCTATAGCATGTCTTTATCCATTCACTTTTCTAGTCAACATACCCCTAAAGCAGTTGTATTTCCTCCTCACAGACCACACATCCACACTTCATCAAATGGGTATCATCCCACACATTTTAAGAGGTTAATCACTTCATTCCAATCATTGATATAGATTGTGAACAGCTAGAGCTCCTGCAGCAGTTTCTCAGCATCCCATTTTTTTCAGTTTTATTTGCTGGAAGGTTCTCCCTAAATACTTGCAAGGTTGTAAGCCATGTAGACATACGCAGAGGCACCACATTTGGTTGTCAGTGGGACACAACATTTAACTTGTGCCAGTATACCTGTGTAGGGAGAATTTGTGCTTTTTTCCCCACTTCATTCACAAATTTCAATTTTAAAAATGAGGGCGGAATTTTCAAGATCAGTGAGAGCAGGTGTTTCAAACCTTTTTTATACCATGGATCCTAGGTTAGGAATCTGTGATCTAGAGGCTCAACTTCATTATGTAGAAGATTTGTAAAAGAACCAACAGTTTAAGAGCCTCGTCAATAAAGTATTGCAACACATTTTGTTAGTGTTGCTTGATTTCCAGCACCTGCAGATTTTCTCTTGTTTGTCAATTAAGTATTAGTGGGTTTTGACAGGAAACCCACACATCTGTGAAAATTAAATTTTTACTGTAGTTTCTCTTATACAGTAATTTTGAAAATACGGCATTCAGTTCATGTACAGCTAGGTTCCAGAAATGTTAATGTGCTAATGACAGATTTTGTAATGGTAACTGCAACTTACTATTACTGACTCAGTCATACTGGTGTAAACAAGGGGCAAGGCTTAAAACTCCCCCATTATTGAACTACAGACGTAATACTAAATGATGTTAATCTATTTTCACTTTCCAAATGTATGTGCAATTATCGCCAAAATGGAATAGAAACCCTTTATGTAGGCATCTTTTGCAAAAATAACATGACCCAGGACAATGTAGATTTGAATAATAGATTTTATTCATGGATAGCATACAAGCGCAGGGAGTATTACTGCTCCTGTCCACTATATTTCAGTTGGAATATTAGAACACAAGAAATTAAGTGCAGCATTGGGCCATCTGGTCCCTCAAGCCTGCCCAACCAATTCAATGCTGATCAGCCCATTTTGTATGTCAGAACTGCTTCAATGCTAATACTCAGAACCGAGCGCTAATCTTTGCTGCACGTATTTCTTGGCTCCTGTTCATTGGGGAGCGTCAATCTTCAGTAGAGGTAGATTTTCATAAAGAAGTGAGAGCAGGATATATTTTAATCTTTATTTTCATGAAATGGTGAGCCAGTAATTGTCGCTAGTTTGCTTTATTTCCAAAGGAAAATGGGACAAATCTCCTTTTTGTGAAAGGCATTCATATTTGTGTCAGATTTCAGTTCAGCAAGTGATATGGAACTTGAATTCATTGCAGGAAAGAAAGAAGTTCAGCCTGTCACTTCACACACCTGTGCTAATGTTCCTTTTGAACATTTCAGGTTACAGTGAAATATTGCTGTGCTCAATACTCCTACCTCATCGCTGCATGAAACTGAATAAATTGCCAATTTACCTGCAAATGTCAGTCTTCATGTAAAGCAAGTCCCATGATTTAATGAGATCCTGTTTCCTCAGCTGAAGAATGTAATGTTTTACCTGCATTTTTCTGCGAGAGAGAGAGAGAGAAGAGGCTTGCTAATATATATATAATGTACTATTAGTGCCGCCTTACCATCAGCTCTTCAATGGTTTGACAGCATTTCACCTGTCATAATGTGACCTTTTGTTGCTGCTAAGGTCTCTATTGTCCATTTTCTGTGCTGCTCTCATCCTCCACTGAACACTGTGGGAAGAAAGGAGGGAGGTCTGCTGCTTCAGTGACCTGCACATATGGCCAGGAAGATTCAACAGGGCCTTGAGGGCAGCTATTTATTATTTAGTAAGCTTCCTTCAGGCATCTGCTGCAGATATCTCAAAATGGTTGAATCGTTAATATTTCAGAGCAGTTGGCCAGGGACAGCTGCATGACATTCATCAGAAAGCACACACAGAAGTCTTAGAGTACACTCACGTCACCAGAGAGCTCGGCAGACGGCAGACTATGAATCATCTGATAACGTCCAGTCACTTTGCCATCCATTGTACAGCACAGCCAATTCCAAGCTGAGCTGGTGCTGTAGCTTGAAAGTGGAGTGAATCCCCTACTCACTCTTTAAATAAAATTCTAGTCGAGATGTCAAGGATACAAGCAAAGGGAGATGGATAGTCCTATCACACACTGGAAAGATAAATGACCTTCCAGGTTTTTTAAGGTGATTTCAAAGAGTCTTGTGGCATCAAAGATATTGTCCTGCAGGGAGATCTGCACAAAGGCACCCTTACCTGCTCATGAATCTCTGTTACAAATGATTAAAAAATTCATTCTAGAATTTACTGGAGAATGATGGCTATGTTTTTGTTTTTACTGTGCCTTGTCAAAAATTGCCTGCATTCCAGCTTAACCCTTTCAGACCTGCTCCCTCTTGGTCAAAGTGAAAATAATGATAATGAGGCTGCAAATCTGCTGCCTGCTCTGTGCACCCCTGCTCCAAGGCTGTCACAAGTGCAAAGAAGAGTTGCCAATTAGTCCCAGATCTGGATTCTGCTACTGACCATGGGTTTCCATTGGGCTTTATTAAGAGCTGAGCCATTGTCTGCTGTGAGCAATGTTATTGTCAGAAAAGGAGCATTGCCAGGAGTTCCTGCCTCCTCATGGGTAATATTTCAAATGGAAGCAAACATATTTGCTTAATGCCAGGTCACTGGAGCGCCAACCCATTACAGATGTGGCTGGGAACTGTTCCAGTTTGTACTCTCTGAAGCAGCCAAGTGTTTCCGTGTGTCTAAAACCACCTGGTTTATTTAGGAGGGGTGATTGATAAAGTTGTGGCCTAAGGTAGATGGAGATGAGTTATACAGCTCTCGTTACATGCACATGCAGTTCATCTCTTTGAGTGATTATGCGGAAAGTTTGAAGTTAATAACTCATCTCCTTCTACCTTGGGCCACAAACTTATCAATCACCCCGATGAGTTATTAACTTCAAACTTCATAATCACTCAAAGAGTTGAACTGCATGTGCATGTAATGAGAGCTGTATAACTCATCTCCTTCTACCTTAGGCCATGAACTTATCAATCACCCCTGTTGTGGACAGTTTCTGGAGGTCCAAGGTCCATATTCACCACGACCGCTGGACTAAGTGTATACATGTAGGAGGGGGCTATGTTGAAAAGTGAATGCGCTAGGTTTTCTAAAATTGACTCCTACCTTAGGCCACAAACTTATCAATCACCCCTCGTAAATGAGAGCACTTTCTGCTGACTAGTAGCACAGAGCGACCTGGGAGTACAGTTACATGGTTTCCTGAAAGGGGTGCTATAGGTAGAGAGGTGGTGAACAAGGACTTCATCAGTTAGGATACTTGAAGTTGGAATGTTATGTCAAGGTTGTACAAGATGGTGGTGAAGCTGTATTTGGAGTATTGCATTCATTTTTGATCACCCTGCTATAGGAACGTTGTCATTAAGCTGGTAAGGGTGCAGAGAGGAACTTACACTTAGATGATGCCAGGACATGGGTTCCTGAGTTACGGAGATTGAACAGGCTAGGACTTTATTTATTGGAACGTAGGTGTATATAAATGCATAAAACCATAAGAGGCATAGATAAGGTGGATACACACATTGTTTTTCACAGGATTGGGGAATTCAGAATTAAAGGACATACATTTAGGATCAGAGGGGAGAAGTTTTAATCAGAACCTGAGGAGCAACTCTGTCACGTAGAAGTTCAAAGTTCAAAGTAATTTTATTAGCAATGTACATATGTTACCATATACATCCCCGAGATTAATTTTCTTCCAGGCATACTCAATAAATCTAATTACCATTATAGAATAAATGAAAGACCACGTCCAGCAGGGTGGAAAACCAATATGCAAAAGACAATAAACTATGCATAAACAAAAGAAAAAAGAGGAATAGCAATAATAGTAAATAAATCAGCAATAAATATCAATAACATGAGAAGAAGAGTCCTTGAAGTGAGTCCATTGGTTGGGGAAACCGTTCAGTGATGGGGGAAGTGCAGCTGAGCTTTCAAATGGTTTTCTTCCAAACGATCATACTCTGTTGTGACAGGCAACCAAATCTGGATGATCTTTAGGTATGTCCAGGTTAGCTCCAAGTGGCTCTCAGTGAGAACAATCCATTGTCAATGATCACCGGCTGCTTCTGCATTTGGTTCAGTGTACTGAACTCTTCACTCTTCTGCTCACCTCCCCATTCGACATGTGGGATCCTGGTAACCTTATGGAACATGAGCAGGTCTCTGAAGGGCTGGGACGGGAAGTCACTGTAAATACGCGGGAGAACAGAGAAGTCATGTTAGGAAGCTTTGCAGCGAATGGTGACTCTCCACACATGCCATGCCGCTCTGTTGGTCTGTATATGGAACGAGCAGCAGAAGGACGTGGTTGAGGCAAGTACATTAACATTTAAAATACACTTGGAGTGCTACGTGGAATAGAGGTCTGAACTGATTCTGCAACCACCAGACTCACTTGCAAGAATTATACAACCATGTTCTCACTAGTATTTGTTTATTTTCACAGCTGGTTTTCTTCTTCACATTGGTTACTTGTCAATCTTTGAAAATGTATAGTTTTCATAAATTTGGTTTTTTTCCATATTCTACTGTAAAGGCCTGCAAAAAATGAATATCAAGGTAATATATGATAACAGATATGCACTAAGTAATAGAGTTTACTAAAATGTATTACTTTTTCTGTCCTAAACAGATAAGTGTATACAAAGTAATACATTTGGCTTTGACTTTGAAGGTTTAGAGCAAGGTTTCCATGACCCGCTCGGTTACTGGTAGAGATCCACGCCATAAAATAGGATGGAAACCCCAAATTCAGGCAAATGGAACTAGCATAGATAGGCATCTCAGTTGGCATGGACCGGTTCAGCCAAAGAGCCTGTCTGCTTGCTGTACGACTCTATGAATCTATGACCACTGGAACATCAATAGGAAATACACTTCAGGTCACCAAGCACAAGTCCTTGTAATAAAGGCTGTGCAGTGAATAAGTGACTGCAGTGGCTAGTTTGGCTTTATTCCACAAGATGGCAGATGAATTGCTGTCTGAGTGTCAGATAGCCTCATTGTCCTGGAAATAATACCGCCACAATTCCCTCCCCTAGTTATTTAGTGGTTCCTCAGTGGGAAATAGATACATCAAATTTCAGGTGAGCACTTGGATTAGATTCCATCTTCAAATCACCTGCTGGCAATCAGGCCCTGGGTTCATACATAACTAATGGGTTTGTTGTGTCAGGGAAATTGAGCCAGTGCCTCCCAAGGAAGAAATTGGAATTTTACCTTTTAAGAAAACTCAAGGTTACATCCTGTAATACTCGTGGGAAGATAAGACAAACAAGATAGATGGTAGAATGAATGGCAAATAGCAGAAAGGCCTGCTCCTTGAAAGTTCTTTTCTACATTAGCTTTCCTGATAAGATTTCTTTGTGAAGAGGGCAGGTTATCTTTACTACACAACATGACTTAGTACCACTGCTTGAATTTTTATGTCCTTGGGTCTTAAAGATCATAAGAGCCATCAGATTCCAATCTTTTAAAAAGATGAATGCTGCTTTCGGCAATGACAATGAAAAATAACTTAACTCTTGAACTCCATATCTGTCCTAAAATGGAAAATATTTCACTCTTCATATTTCATGCCTTCTTTCCTGATTAATGGTTGGACACAAGCTGCTCCCTGATTATCCTGATGTGATGAGCATTATTCATCTTTGAGCCTGCACACTGAGATATAGCCATGGTCAGGGACACAAAAAAACACAAGAAAATAGAAACAGGAGCAGACACCACAAGCCTGTCCTGCTGTTCTATTTGATTTATGGCTGATATGTCTTGGGCCTCATCTCCTCTTCTGTAATAAAGCCATTGGATGGCACTATTAGGAACCCAAAGCTAATCTTTGCGGCACCTGAGACTGATTTAGCCCCTTCCTGAAGTCCACAATGAATCACAGAATTACAGAAGAAGGCCCTTCGACCCAACTTGTCTATGCTGACCAAGATATCGATCTGAGCTAGTCCCACTTGCCTGTATTTGGCCAATAGCCCTATAAGCCTTTTCTATTCCTGTACCTGTGAAAGTGTCTTGGCAGTGATACAATTTACACCATCTTGATCCCAGGGTCATTGAAGCCAATTTAGAACTGATGTCCTAGCACTGACGCAGAACTGGACTTCAGACTTCCTGCTGTGAATTGTTCAGTAATGCAACAAAAATATTGACAGTGAACAATGATAGGGCTCAAAATGAATTTCTTTCTTACCTTTTTCAGTGTACTGTATAAGTATATACAGGTTTGCTGAGAGTGAGCCTGCTGAGATCTCCTCTGGTGTCAAAACATTACCAGGTACCCCGTGGCAATTGAGTGATGTGGAAGCTGGGCACAGTCAGGGCAGATTGAACAATCTGCAGCATTTTGATTTGGTTATGTTGTTTTTGTGATGTAGAGTTTTGCAAGGTCCCATATGAGTAATATTTAACTTCTCTCCCTGAAGTGTGCCAAACAAATGCTTCTGTTTACAATGGCTGGAAATGGCAGGAAGGTTAGTGTCTTTTGTGAACGATTCCATTTAACAGGGATGTATTATTAATTATCAACTTTAAATTCCTCAGTATTACCACTTCAGAGGATCTGTCCTGGGTCCAACACATAAGTGCAATTATGAAGAAAGCACAGCATTGCATCTACTTCCTTAGGAGTTTGCAAAGATTTGGCATGATATATAAAACTTTGACAAATTTCTATAGATGTGTGGTGGAGAGTATATTGACTGGTGGCATCACAGCCTGGTATGGGAACACCAATGTCATTGAATAGAAAATCCTACAAAAAGTAATGGATCACAGGTAAGGCCTCCCCACCACTGAGCACATCGACATGGAGCGTTATCACAGTAAACAGGTATTCACCATTAGGGACCCTCAGCATCCAGGCCACGGTCCTTTCCCACTGCTGACAATGGGAAGAAGGTACAGGAGCCTCGGGATCTACACCAAGGCTCCTGTACCAGATTCATGAGGAGCTATTACCCCTCAGACATCAGGATCTTGAACCAGTGGTGATAACTTCACTCAACTTCACTTGCCCCAACACTGATGCGTTTCCATAACCTATGGACTCACTTTCAAAGACTTTACATCTGATGTTCTTGGTATCTATCTATCTATCTAGCTAGTTATTTAGCATTTGCACAGTTTGTTGTCTTCTGCACATTGTTTTTTTGGCCCGTTCTGTTGGGTACAGTATTTAATTGCTTCTATTATGTTTCTCGGATTTATTGTGTACAGCAAGAAAATTAAACACAGGGTTGCGTATTATGTCATATATGTACTTTGATGATAAATTTGCTTAGAACTTTGAACTTTAAACTCACCTCTGACAACTGGTGTGGGAGAGCCCTCCAAGTACTGGCTATCTTTCCACGTGTAATATCCACAATACAAATGTGCCTGATAATAAAGAAGCAATCTAGCTGCCTTTGGTGTTTAAAATCTCCTGCCATTAGCATCCCTGGTGTAATAGTAGTTAAAAATCCAACTGTGTCAGCTACATAAATATGGCTAAAAAAAGCAGGTCAAAGGCTAATACTCATGCTGTGAGCGAGACAGATCGAGGTTTCCTCTGCTACAAGGGAAGCTTGATGGTGTGATTGAACATTCTCTGGTGTAGATTCTCTGCAACTCCAACATCACAGAAAAAGGTTAGGCGCTGCATAAATCAGATAAAGCTGCCCCTCTCAAATGGCATCAGACACACTCTGAAAATATTCAGCTCTTCTGTTTCCAGCACACGGAGGCAGCAGTAAGCAGTGATGACCGCAAGCCCATTCACAGGGGCAGGGTCTTGCTCAAACTTTTCCCATAGCACCTTCTAATCCCCAGCTTCCAGAGCCAAGTAGTTATACAATGAAGAAACAGACCCTTCAACCCAACTAGTCCATACCAAATCTGTTGACCGCTGAGCTAGTCCCATTTGGCCACGTTTGGCTCATAACTCTCCATACCTCTCCTGTCTACGCACTTATCCAGATGATTTTTAAATGTTGTTGATATGCCAACCTCGATCACTATTTCTTGCAGCATATTGCAAATGTGCACCACCTTTAGCATGAAGAAGCTTCCCCTGATACACCTTTTAAGTCTTTTACCTCTTATCTTAATTCCTGTCTTTAGCACCTCCGACCCATGAAAAAACTTTCTTTTCTGCTACCCCTCACCTCCTTCGT
The DNA here is from genome assembly GCF_048418815.1 of Hemitrygon akajei. Classification (NCBI taxonomy): domain Eukaryota; kingdom Metazoa; phylum Chordata; class Chondrichthyes; order Myliobatiformes; family Dasyatidae; genus Hemitrygon; species Hemitrygon akajei. Next base: position 36,068,010 of record NC_133139.1, read on the forward strand.
CTCCCTCCACATTCTTATCCAGGCTTCTTGTCCCTTTCTTTCCAGTCCTGATGAAGGGTCTTGGTCCAAAACATCAACTGTTTATTCCCTTCCATTGATGTTACCTGACCTGCAGAGTACATCCAGCATTTTGTGTGTGTTACTCTGGGAAAAAGATAATGTGCTTTTAGCTTGTCTGTGCAGCTTATGATCTTATATACCTCTATCAAACCACCCCTCAATCTTCTATGTTCCATGGAATTTAAGTGCTAGGCTGTGCAATTTTGCTTGTAACTCACTCCCCTGAATCCAGGCAATACACTGGTGCACATTTTCTGTACACAACACTCCATGAATGGCCTCACCGATCTCAATTTCAAGTTCAAATTTATTTATCATTCAACTATACATGAATATCCATGAAACCAGTGTTCCTCTGGGATCAAGGTGCAAAACACAAAACCAATAGTCATACATAGCACAAAGCACATACTGTATAGCAAATAGAAATAAATATACAGTTGCATAAGATATATAAAATAACCCACCCCTGACCAACCCATTGCTATGTCCTGTAAATTGATGATATATTGCTGTTGCCTGCAAGAACAAGCACTCTGCATTCTGCAGACAAATGCATGCATGAAATCTAGCTTCTTCCTCCGAGCGAACACTGGAGAGCAGCACTATTGGGACAGCGAGCTCCTAATCCAGCCACACCCCTTCGGCAACTTTCCCCACCCCAAGGTGGTTACAACGGATGAGCCTACAACCGAGGACACATTACTCCTGCGCCATTTATGTCACCAATAAACCAATGAATCGGACTTGCAGCCTATATAACTGTAACAAAACTTCCCAACCTTTATACTCAAAGCTCTGATTGATGAAGGCCACCATGCCAAAAGCTTTCTTCACCACCTTACCTACCCATGATGCCACTTTCAGCAAACTATGCACCTGCACTCCCAGGTCTTTCCATTCTGTCATACTCCACAAGGCCCTTCCATTCACTGTATAATTCCTACCCTGATCGATCTCCAAAAATGTTTATATTTTTTATTGAAAGCTATTTGCTCATCCTTGGACCACATATCTCGCTGATCAAGTAACATTGTAAGTTTTCATAGCCTTCTACACTATCTGCAACACCATCAATTTTTGTATCATCCATCAACTTACCAATCATATCTTGTACATTTGTATCTTATTAATTTATATAAATAACAAACAACAAAGGTCCCAGCTATGACCCCTGTGATACACCATGAAACACCAGTCACTGGTCTATGAAACAACTCTCAACCATAATCCTTTGGTTCTTATTAATGAGCCAATTATAAATTCATGTCCCATAAAATCTAAACTTCCAGGTGATCCTGTTATGAGGGACCTTGGCAAAGGCCTTCCTAGAGTCCATTTTGACAGCATTCACTCCCATCCCTTCATCTATCCTCTTGATTACCTCCTTGAAGAACTCCAAGAGATGGTCACAAATGACTTCTAATGCACAGGGCTGTGCTGTCCCAAATTAGACCCTGTCTTTCCAAATACTCATAGATCCTGTACCTCAGCATCTCCTCCAGTAATTTTCCCATCGCCAATGTTAGACTCACTGGCCTACCATTTCCTAGCCTGTATTCCATTCTACCAGAATGAAGGACATCAATCAGTTCTTGGGAACACCACTATCATTAGGTTCTCCAATGAAGTAGCACGCTATCCAGACTTGGAAATATGCCAGCAGTTATTCATTCTTGCTAAACTTAAATCTTTGGACTCAGTTCTGAAACAGTACAAGGGTATAACTTTGTGAAAAGAAGTACAGTGGGTCAAAGACAAATTTCACCGCCATCTTCTCAAGTGCAATTAGGGTTGAGGTATAAATGCTGGCCTAGTTAGCAATGTCCAATTCCAAACAAAATGAATGTGCAAAAAATGGGACTCTCTCCTCTGTCTTTCCAAATATTTGGTATTTTTTTGTGGATTAATCCATTCATTCTTAGATTTTTGCTTTTAGTGCAGAAGTGTTACTTCACTTGTGACTGAAAATGATAAACATAATTTCAGTGCCCCTGACCTGTGCCAGGGCATCTGTTTCTAAGGAGTTTACTATTGTTATGAATGTACCACAGCTCGGAGGGGCCGAAGGGTGCGGAGTAGCCCCCTCCTTTGTGAGAATCGCAAGATCACTTTTGAGTCCATTCAGGAGACCCAGGAAATGAGAGAAAGACATGCAGAATCCACAAGGCGTTGGAATGTGTCTTGGCCTCCAAGAGGCGGACCCATTGATGCTGGCTATTGTCTCATGGAGACGGACCTTGTGTATTACATCCTGTACGATGCATCAACGCCCCAGGCAATGAAACGAGGGGGAGGTTGGTGGAGGGATTGCATCATCCCAACCTGATTGACATCTGAGACCCTGTGAGTCAGGATAAAAAGAGGGTCTGTGGGAACAGCCCCTCAGACGCACCAGAAGAAACGCCAGCGATCCCATAATAGCAAGAAACCAGGGGAAAGGCCACGTGCATCTGGTTCCATTTGCCCTGGAATCGGTGGGCCCTTTTCCACGGCCGAAAGGTTTTTCGCTAACAACAGGGAAACCAACTCCCAACGACTCTCGAAGGATTGACATCATAAAAGGAATGGGCAAGTTTTAAACCCATCTTTCTCTCCAACCCAAAAGCTGCAGCTTGAATGAACTGAGTGACTTTTATATTTCCATCCGACAATACATTATCCCCTAGACAACGATAGAGCTATTTCTTATTGATTATTATTATACCCGCGCTTTTAGATTTAGTATTGACGACGTATATTATCTGCATGTTTGCATTGACATTATTTTGTGTATTTTTTAAACAATAAATACTGTTAAAAATAGTACCATCAGACTTCAACGGACCTCTCTATCTTTGCTGTTAAGTGACCCAGTTACGGGGTGCGTAACAATGTACAATAACCTGCTGAGTTGCTCCAGCATTTTGCATGTATTGTCAGTAACTTTTTTTTCTGCCTCACATCCTTTTTATGTAATATAAGCAATTATTTTATGGATCACACACAAAATGCTGGAGGAACTCAGCAGACCAGGCAGCATCTATGGAAAAGAGAATTATCAACACTTTGGGCTGAAACCCTTTGAAAGGACTGGAGAAAAAAAGCTGAGGAGTAGATTTAAAAGGTGCGGGAGGAGAGAGACACACACAAGGTGATAGGTGAAACCTGGAAAGCGAGGGATGAAGTAAAGAGCTTGGAAGTTGATAGGTGAAAGACACAGAAGACCATGGAAGAAAGAATAGGGAGGAAGAAACACCAGAGGGAGTCGATAAGCGGGCAAGGAGATAAAGTGAGAGAGGTAAAAGGGGATAAGAAATGGTGAAGGAGAAGGGGAGTGGGGACATTACCAAAAGTTAGAAAAATTGAAGTTCATTCCATTAGGTTGGAGGCTACCCAAATGGAATATAAGGTGTTGTTCCTCCAACCTGAGTGTGGCCTCATTATGACAGTGGAGGAGGCCATGGATAGACATATTGGAATGGGAATGGGAAGTAGAATTAAAATGGGAGATCCCGTTTTTTCTGGCGGATGGAGCATAGGTTCTTGGCGAAGTGGTCTCTCAATCTGCATTGGGTCTCACCAATATACAGGAAGTTGCTTGGATTTCCAGCATCTGCAGATTTTCTCTTGTATGTTAATTATTTTATTGAATTTGTCTGAGGAGAAGATATGGATGATAAAATAGATTCTGATGTAAAAGAGCTTTAGGATCTATTTTATTCATCATTGCTGCTTCCCATATTGAAAAAGAGATGCAGGGATACCAGCATGTGGGAATTAAATATTTGCAAATCTTAAAAACTGACTGTGGTAACTCAGTCCAACGTGAGCTGTTTTCCAAGTCATCGAGGATTATGAATGCCAAAGAATTAGATAACTACTCACCACATCAGTGAGCCCCAATACACAGGGATTTTGTTTCTTTTTCTCAATAGATCTCAAAATGAGAATAATGTAGGCTTAGTTTAAATGGGTGTTGAAGGTTGGTACAAACTTGGTGGAGTGAAGGGTCTGGGGACTAGGACCCAAAGACGTGGGTTGTTCAATGATTCAAACAAGGTTTAAACATAGGAAAAAGGAGCAAACAAAGAATGGGGGGAGGGGAGAGTGAGAGGGAGTGGGGGAGTGAGAGAGAGTTGGGGGGGGGTGAGAGAAAGCCGGGGGTGGGGGTGTGGTAGTTGGCAGTGGTTAATCAAATCCTGGCCTCAACACCACTTTCCTCTCTCTCCTGATACTCCCCAACTCCCTTGAAGGTTAAAAGACTCTGCCTTGAATATATTCAGTAAATCTGCCTCCAGAGGATTTTCAAAGATTCATGCCCCTTCAGGAGTATAGGTACCTCATCTCCATCTGATATGAAAAACTCCTTATTCTGAAATCATGTCCCTTAGTTCTACTGAGGTAAAAGAAAAGCTTGCATTCCTGACCCTAAGGGTGCTCTAAAACATACTAAAGCTGATGAAGTGCTTCTGAAATGTTCCTAAATGGAATTTTAAAAATATACAAGGATAGAGATCCACAGCTTAGCTTCTCAACAACTGATGGTTCGGGGCGTGAGCTGGAACGAAGGAGTTGATATTGTGGATGAAGAATTAGGCAGTATTGCAAATGGCATGGAAATGTAGTGTGAAGTTTAGGGTCACATGTAATACCAAGTTGCCTTCAGTAGTCACAGACCTTCATTTAGTAGTATAGTCTTCAAACTGGGAAAATTATGGCAGGCTGCGTCTTTGCATGCACTTATTATTGAAAGGAATTTAAATCAGCGTAATCTTGGATTTCATAATAGGGATCCTTATTTGATTTTGGAATTTAAGGTACTCTTCAGACTCATTAATTTGAGCTCTTGTCCTCATAATTTTTTTTGAAATATATTTCTGACTAAAACTGCCCATTTTAAGACTCATAAGTTATTGCTGTAATAATCTATCAATGCAAGAAGATCATATTGAGCTATGAAATAAATTTGTTCTACAATATTGCATTTCAAGCATATAAATCATTTCTTATAACAAAGTATGAGATAAATTCACTGCTCACATAACGAAACTTGTCCTCGTGTGGATAAGTTGCACCGAGCCAGGACTATACTTTCTCAAGGACAAGCTTCTCCAGATTGATTCTGTTGTTGATTAGTTTTTCATTAAAAAAAGGCATTGCCCTCACTCCAGCAGTGATGAAAAGGACAGCAGAAACACTGAGAAACCTCCAGAAATATTTTAAAATGTGGAAAAGAATGAGACAGGATATCATTTTTAAAGTGTCACAGACTAGATCACAAAGAACTGATGGATTCTTGATTCACTGCTGTATCTCATTTCATTCCTCATCAGCATTCATTCAGTTCTTTTCACTTCAAACTGTTGTATATGTCACAAAATATATCACTTTAAACTATTGGAAAAATAATTAGCAAGATGTTAGGGATGACATCTTGCTTTTAAAGAAGCAGACATTTAGAGGTGGAGACAAAAAGATTTCAGATGTTGGAAATCTGAAGCAACAGACAAAGTGTTGCAGGAGCTCGCAGCTTCAGAATACAAGACCATTAATTGAAAACAGAAACGAGGAGGAATTTCTTTAGTCAGATGGTGGTGACTCTGTGGATTTCCTTGCCACAGAAGGCAGTGGAAGCCATGTCATTGGTATATTTGAAGTTCTTGATTAGTAAGAGCATCAAAGGTTAGAGTGAGAAGGGAGGACAGCATTGTTGAGTGGGAATATAAATCAGCCATGATTTACGCTGAAAGGCAGAGAGATCACAATAAGCTGAATGGACTACTTCTGTTCCTATATCTTATGGTGTTGGGTAGTGTCAATGGAGGGAAATGGGCAATCGATAATTCAATTTGAGACTCTTTGTCACATTCAGTACTGACTTTCCGTGCTGTCTTTGAGGAGTTTGCATGTTTGCCCTGTAGTTGCAAGAGTTTCCCCTGGGAACTGGTTTCATTACCAAACATAAGTTATTTGACCAATATAAGTTGCTCTCAGGTGAAACCTGGGAAGAATTGAGAGGAGTGCAAGGAGGATACAAAGGGATTCGTATAGGTTGAGCGGAGTGTTTGACGGCTGCCATTGTCTTGGTGAGATGTAGGGCCTGTTTCCATGCTGTATGAATCTCTGAACTCCTGCATTATAGTTATGTTCCCTGTGAAATCATGGAGGAACAACACAAAGCTAACAACATCATAATCAGCAAATCTAAAAGAAACGACTGCTCACAAGCAATGACACATTTATTACACCTTTGCTTCGATAATGAAAAAAAAAACTAATATCCAAAATGACTGTTTCATCTCCATGGCATAAAGTCTTGTCTTTTCACATTGTTTTCTCTGTTCTTTGAAAATGCCTGCATAGTCATTTGTGAATTGTGTGGCTGGATTAATTGCTTGCATCGAATCAACCTTCCCATCTAACTATTGGAGTGACATTCCTCTGACTGTAATGAAATTTATTTCATATCTCTTGATTCTCTGGGTTCTCCACCTTCAGAGAATGTCTCCCAGTCCACTTAATTGTAATTTGGCTGTATATCAACAACCTGGAGAGTTGGTTTTAACTACATGGGTAGATCACGATTTATGGCTTCTTTCCAGAAGTGTATTGGTTGCACATGGATGAACGTCTTGGCAAAAATACATCCTGTTTGTCTTCCTTTCACTGAATTGAAGTCTTTTGGCACCAGATACATTGTGTTCACTGCCACTGCGAATCTGACATTGTGCTTGTCTCTACACACCTAATCTCTTCTATGGTATGGACTCCAGGTATCCTCTTCATTGTAAACTGTTTGAAGAAGTGATTTTCCTCACTTTTTCCATTACACAGGACAATTTCTTAGCCACTTATACTGCCATCCACAAAACCTTGAAGCCTCTGTGGGTACACCTTTCCATTTTTGCCTCTGTTTGAAGCTTCGCTGCATGTACCTGTTGCTGGGTATCCAACAACAGTTTAGCTTGACTTTTGATCGTTCTGGAGATTTGCATGTCAACATGCACTTTCCTAGATTTAAGTTTGTTTCCTTAGTGTGGGCTCCAGGCTGTACATTGACAACACTGGCTAGTTTTATTTGCATGGGGATAAAGGGTGTGTGTGTCGGGAGGGGGGGAGCAACCCACAGGAGGTGGGCTTAACTAAGATCAAAAAGCTCACTGTTCATACATTGGGTTGTACACTACCTAGGCAGAATATGATGTGCTGTTCCTCCTCTGATGGGTTGTCTGCACCACTTCCCATCCCTCTCCTTCCAATCATTCTCCAGTCTCCGAGACTTGCATGGATGGCGTGCCAAAGATGGCATGCAGCGCCGCCCTTCAACTCTTTAAACCCCATCTATTACATAAAAAACAATTATCTTTGCTACCAAATGAAACAGTGAATAACTTCTTACTAAGTGAGCATGGTTAGAAGTTTTCACAGGAAGTATCTCAGGTCAGTTTGATGCCAGCTAGACAGTTGCATGAAAACATAACTTTCGATATTACATTTTGAAACCATCGTACATACTAGCATTTAGATAGTAAATGGTTACAATAACAATACTCTTTAGAAATGATGTTATTTTTTCAATTGTCATTTTTAATAAGTTAATATTAATAATTTTTGAACAAGTTTTCTAAAATGTTTTATCTTTTGGTATTGGTTTTTACTGTCATGTGTACCAAGATACAATGAAAAGCTTGTCTTGCATGCTGTTCATACAGATTGAATCATTACACAGTATATTGAGGTAGAATAAGGTAAAACAATAATAATAATGAATAAGATGTACAAGATACTGAAGAAGTGTAGGACAGATAAACAATAAAGTGAAAGATCATAATGAGGTAGATTGTGAGGCGAAGAGTCCATCATACCATATGAGGTCTGTTCACGAGCCTGATAACAGTGGGGAGAAAACTGTCATTGAGATGGTTATATGTGCTGTCAGGTTTTTATATTTTCTGTCTGATGGGAGAAGGGAGAAGAGTGAACATCCAGGGTGGCTGGCGCCTGTGATTATGCCGGCTTCTTTACTGAGGATGGAAGGTATGGATAGATTACAGAGAGGGGAGGCTGGTTCCTGTGATGTGCTGAACTGTGTCCACAACTCTCTGTGGTTTCTTGTGGTCATATGCAGAGTGGCTGCCATACCAAGCCATCGTGCATCCAGACAGAATACTGTTAAAGGTTCATCATTAAAAATCGTTAAAATTCAACAGGATGTACAGAATTTCTTTAGCCTCCCATGGAAGAAGAGGCATTGGTGAGTTTACTTGACCATAACTGCAATGTGGTTGGACCAGGACAGGCTATTTGTGCTGTTCACATCAAGGAACTTGAAGCTCTCAGCCTTCTCAAGCTCAACACTGTTGATGTAGACAGGAGCATGTGATCCATGAGGAAGGGCACCATCACCCTCATCTACAAGCAGAAAGGGGAGAGGGAGGACATTAGAAATTGGAGGCCCATCTCACTCCTGAATGTGGACTACAAGATCCTGTCCAAGGCTATCGCCAACAGGGTCAAGTCTGCACTGGAGCAGGTGATCCATCTGGACCAAAACCTGTGCTGTACCGGGCAGGAAGATCTCAGACAGCCTCGTGCTGCTGAGGGACACCATCACCTATGTGCAGGACAGAGGGGTGGACGTCTGCCTGGTCAGCTTGGACCAGGAGAAAGTCTTCGACAGGATATCGCACACGTACATGGCGGATGTACTCTCCAAAATGGGATTTGGGGAAGGAATCTGGAATTGGATCAAACTGTTCTACACGGACATCTGTAGCGCAGTCCAGGTCAATGGGTGGGAAACAGACAGCTTCCCCATCAGTCTGGAGTCAGACAGGGCTGCCCTCTCTCCCGTCTTGTTCATGTGCTGCATAGAACCCTTTGCCGAAGCCATCAGGAGGGATGAGGGCATAAGAGGGGTGACGCTGCCAGGCAGTGGAGGGACCCAGGTCAAAACCTCCCTGTACATGGATGATGTCACCATCTTCTGCTCTGATCCGAGGTCAGTTCGCAGGCTGATCAGCATCTGCGAACAGTTCGAGCAGGTGTCGGGGGCCAGAGTCAACCGCACGAAGAGCGAAGCCATGCTCTTTGTCAACTGGCCCGATTGATCCAGCGTCCCCTTCACCATCAGGTCTGATCACGTATTGGGGATCTGGTTCAGAGGGGCCGAGGCGTGCAACAAGAACTGGAAGGAGCCGACTGCCAAGGTGAAACAGAAACTGGGGCTGTGGGGAGGGCGTTCCCTATCGATAGCGGGCAAGAACCTGGTCATCAGGTGTGAGGTGCTCTCAGGGCTGCTGTACTTGGCGCAGGTGTGGCCAGTCCCCCGCTCCTTGAGCTTGGAAATCACCCGAGCCATTTTCAGATTCGTCTGGAAATCCAAGATGGAGCGGGTCAGACAGACCACCATGCACAAGTCCCTGGACAACGGGGGCAAAAACGTTCCCAATGTTGCCCTCACCCTGATGGCCAGCTTCGTGTGTGGCTGCATCAGGTTGTGTGTGGATCCCAGGTACGTGGGCACCAAGTAGCACTATGTGCCCAGGTTCTACTTGTTGCCCTGGCTATGAAGGATGGGTCTGGCCCCTTTCCTGCGCAACACCCCTGTCAGCTGGTCGTTGCCGCCATACCTGTCCTTCGTAGAGAAGTTCTTTCAGGTCAACGCCTTTGACCACAGGGTCATCTGGCAGTGGTCAGCACGTAAGGTCCTGCAGGCACTGCAGGAGAAGGACGTGATGGACACAGTGGGGTGGTTCCGAGCAGACCGTCCAGTTCATCTGGCAAAATGCCTCATTGCCAGACCTCACCAACAGGCACCAAGACCTCGCCTGGCTGGCGGTGAGAGGGGCCCTCCCAGTCCAATCCCTCCTGTATGCCCGGACTGTCGCCTCCACACTCCTCTGCCCACGGGAGGACTGCAGTGAGGAGGAGTCGGTGACCCACCTCTTTGCACACTGTGGGTTCGCCGAGAAGGTGTGGAGGAGGATGGAAGGGACAGTGAGTTGAGGTTCATCCCCAGCAGCTGCGTAACAGAGGACTCACTGATTTACAGGCTGTTCCCGGGGACGCACACCGAGACCAACATCCGGTGCTGCTGGCAGATCATCAACTTGGTGAAAGATGCTCTTTGGTCGGCCCGAAACTTGATGGTCTACCAGCACACGGAGATGTCCGTGGGGGAATGCTGCTGACCGGCACATTCTCGGCTGCAGAATTACGTGCTGAGGGACGCACTCAAACTTGGTGCAGCCACCGCAAGGGCCCAGTGGGGAAGGACCACAGTCTAGGGTTCTTCTCCTGCGGGAGTTGAGGAGTAGGGGGGCGGGATGTATACCCCTGAATGTATACCCCTTCATATGTAAATATGAAGTAACAGAGTGCCGCCTGGGTGGCTAAAGTGTGGGAATGTGAAGACTATAATGGAAACATTTGTGAAGGACTGAGAGCCATTGGATGGTTTATTGTACATAATTTTATTTCTGAAAAAAGTATATATTGATTAAAAAAATGTGCACTACCAACCTTTCTGATGTCATTGGCCAGCTCTTTTGTTGATATTGACGGAAAGGGTGTTGACATGGTACCATGTGCCGAACTCTCTATCACCATCCTGTATTCCAACTGTCATTATTTGAGATGTAGCCAGGTGCAGTGGTATTATCTGCAAACATGTACATGGAGGTAGATTTCTACTTAGTGGGACGAAGATTGGTAGCAGATAATTGCAATTTCAGAGATTAGATGGACAAAGAAAGAGTATTCATGGAACTTGGGAGAAAAATCTGAGGGAACAGTGGCAGGTGGGATAGATATGTAAAGGTCAAGAGCTATCCAGCACTAAACTAGAAATCTTGAATGCACAACAGACCTGTTTTCTAATAACATGAAAGGAGCAAATCTGGGCCATTGAGTCTATTCTGACTCTCAAATCATTCCCAATATTTTCCCTTTTATTTTATTTTAATCTATTATTTCTTAAATGCCCATGATTTCCCTCGATCTTATATTCCTGCTACTCGGCCATGCTAAGGGATAATTTATAGCAGCCAGCCTGTCTTTGAGTTGTAGGGGGGCAATGGAGCACCCACATGAAACTCATGCAGGCACAGGGAGAACTCACAACTATGTAGACAGCATCAGAATTCAGAATCAAACCTGAATCCATGAGGTTCTGAGGCAGCACTGATTACAGAATAGGTACAATGTTCACTGAATCACAATAATAAACTAACATTTACTGTTAGAGCGCTGCAAATGTTGTCTTTTAGGAGCTGCAGATTTTTGGGGAGCTGAATCTCCTATTGAACAAGTAGTATAAATTCTCACACTGTGTGAGTAATTTTGCTGGTGTATAGCTGAGAATGATTTAAATTGTATCTTAAAGCACAAAGACTGAAGCTTATGAAGTGTCAGTGATATAATACATGATTCATAGGACCAGTGATGTGGCTGAATCAATTCTTCTAGGTGGTTTTCCAAGAAACAGAGCAACAGACAGGAATTAGAGAATCACATGTCTCTCATAACAGGAATATGATAGCCCTCAAGTTCAGGTGACTGGAATTGAGGGAAAAAAACAAAAGGTTTGGACCTCACAAAAGAGGAATGTAACGAAGAAAGAATATCCAGGAAGGGAGAGATTGCAATAAGGGAGAAAAAAGACAGAAGTAAAAGGATCAAGCAATAGAGAACAGGAAGGATGAAGGCAAAAGCCTTGAGACAAAAGTCCCTTGATTGAGAAAAACAAACATTGAGCCAGAGACTTGCAACTTAATTCCATCGCTAAAACCACCTTGTTAACATTCTACAGCTTTATTCACTGTAAGTGCTATGGTAGCTGATCTGATTTCAGTACAGCTGTCTGCAGTTGCTGTCAGTGACCCTAGAATGAATAGGGAAGGATCAAGTTAGGTCCTTAATTTTGTTGAACAAGCTCTTGAAGACAGCCCTATGTAAGGACAGATTCTCGCTCCACTCATCATAATCACAGTGAATTCCGTTTAGTTACAGATTTTGTGACACATAAGTCAATGAAAGACGATTCTGATTTGGATTCAGTCTCAAAATCCCCTGTGTCTTTGTGTATCAGAAATGCTGCAAGACCAGAACAGTTAAACGTGTGATTTTAATGCAAAACAAACATGGGAAAGCTCCGAACTTCCGAGATCTTCCTCCAGCCTGTGTTATCCCTAACTGAAAGTTATTGGATCTGAATTGTAAGTATGAGTGCAGGAGGCAACACTTAACATGCAAAACAAAGAAGTATTGAGAAAATCAGAATAAATTGTTGAAAATATCAACACAGTTGCAACAAAAGCAAATATCACCCATTTCTTATTATTCAGATATGAGAAATTAGCCATGTTGTGTTAGTTTAACTTATTGACACAGTTGCATTGCCATACTTTGACATACATGATTGCACCGCAGGATGCTTACTATAGTCACAGTAATTATTTTGCAGTTGTAAGATTTAAACATTACTGATATTTTTCTTCTTTGCAGCAGTAGCTTAGCAACAAATTAATGTAGATAAATGGTTCACAAATCTATCAATGAGGGAAATTATTTTAAAAAAACACTACTTATGAAGACTTCGTGTTGTTGAAAGCAAAATGTCAGATAGAGAAATAGGAGAAATGGTGGCAAATCAGAGCATATCTATTATTGACATGCAAAGAACTCCAAGAGACTAGAGAGGGGCCAGGCATCAGTTGACTCCTGGCTATCTGAGCTAGTGACATCCTCTGTAATGACAGTGATTGACAGAAGGTGTTTAGAGTATCGAATCCTTTATTTCAAAATGTTGTTAAAGTTGTGCCATGTACTCCTTCCAAAGAAGTATACAAAATTATGAATTGGGGCAGGACTAGTTCACTTGGCTTCTCAAATAGGCTTTGCCTTTTAATGAGATCATGGATGGTCTGATTAAATTGTCTTATCTGTATCTTCATCTACCTATGGTAACCATGCACCCATTTACTTATGAAGTATATGTATGACACTGTCTTTAAAATATCCAATAACTCTGCTTTGAGGAAAAAGAGCTACAAAGACTTAAAACCCTTTGAGGAAAAAAAATGGTCTCATCACCTGTCAGGACCTACAAAGGGCCTCGGCCCGAAACGTCAACTATACTTCTTCCTATAGATGCTGCCTGGCCTGCTGCTGCGTTCCACCAGCATTTTGTGTGTGTTGCTTGAATTTCCAGCATCTGCAGATTTCCTCGTGTTTAGTCTCATCCCTGTCAGATTTTTAAACAATGTTCCTTAGCACTAGATTGCATCACACAGGAAAAATTCTCTCCATATCTACCCTGCCAATGCCCTTCAGGATTTTATACGGTTCAATGAAATCCTCCTTTATACTTTTAATCTCCAACTGATACATGTCTAGCCTGTTCAGCCCTACTTCATGCAGGTTTGCCTTGAAAAGGAAGAAAGTTAAAGTGTCTGGTAGAATGAGAAGACTGGAGATGGGCAAGGTAGTTCATGTAAACAGGGCTCTAGAACAGATGTTAAATGTTTCTGGTCTTAATATTCAAGCCATAATATCGCTTCTACTTTTTTTGGGTAATGTTGAGCAAACCTGTTGTTTTTCTCACAAATATGGCCTCATGAAACTGGAAGAAACAATAATGCTTTCCAACAAAGATATTTACATTACCTCAATTGTAATAAGCAATTATTCACTCATCAGCACTCAAACTGTCTCTGAGGTGGTTTGATGATCCTTTTTATTAATTTTTAAAATTATTTATTAATTTATGGAATGTGGGCATCGCCAGCTAAGTCAGCATTTATTGGCCATCCCTAGTTGCCCTTGAGAAGGTGGCGATGAGCTGCTTTCTTGAACTGCTGTAGTCCTTGAAGTGAAGGTACCCGCAGTGAAAAAATGGAAATCCCCGGGATGTTGATAGTAGGGGATTCAGTGATGGTGATGCCACTGACTGTTAAGGGCCGATGATTAGAGACTCTCTTGTGGAGATGGTCATTGCCTGGCATCCGCGTGGCTCAAATATTACTTGTCACTTGTCGGCCCAAGCTTAGATATTATCCAGGTCCTTCTGCATTTGGGTATGAACTGTCTCACTATCTGAGGAGTCAGAAATTGTGCAGAATGTTGTGCAGTCATCTGTGAACATCCCCACTTCTCACCTTATGATGGAGGGAAGGTCATTGATGAAGCAGCTGAAGATGATTGGTCCTCGGACACTTCCCTGAAGAACTCCTGCAGTGATGTCCTGAGGATGAGGTGACTGACCTCCAACTACCACAACCATCTTCCTTTGTGCCAGGTATGATTCCAACCAGCAGAGGGATATCCCCCTAATTCCCATTGACTCCATTTTAGCTAAGGCACCTTGATACCATATTCAGTCAAATGCTGCCTCAGTGTTGAGCACTGTCACTCTCTGGTATTTAGCTCTTTGGTCCGTGTTTGGACCAAGGAGGTGATGAGGTCTGCTATTTGTCTTCACAGGTGTATCACTTTCACTTTCTGTGTTAATTTCTTTCTGAGAATTCTGAACAACTGTATTTTTCTCATCTGCTGGCCCCTTTGTTGTACTGACAGATGACATATCACAGCTATGTTTTGGAACTTGTGGTCATAGATCAACAAGGTCACTTCTCAGAGGTGATTCTCACTCCGCATGGATCTGGTAGGAATGTGGAGCAACTTTCTCTTGCACATATCCTTGCATGGATCATGTACCAGAATCACGACCTTGAATTTGCACTTCATCTCCAGGTTTCAGGACTGGTAGGCTTTCCACAATCTTGTCGTGATACTGTTTCTGTTTTTCTTTCCCTTTTTCTTTAGACAGTTAGACATTGCATGCTCCTTAAGGTGTCAACAGGTTTTCATCCACTGGAAGGTTAGTGTGTATGCTTCGACCCATCAGCATTTGGGCTGGTGCAAGGCCATTCTGCAGTTGTGCATCTCTGTAAATCATTGGGCTTTTGTGGAAATCCTCTTGTCAAATCCTGTGCTTTCTTCATGAGGCCCTTTATAATCTTGACCAAACTCTGTGCTGGGCCATTAGATTTTGGGCTTGAAGTTATATTTTGAACCCATCATTGGAAAAGAACTTGAATTCACAGCTCAACATGAATGGGCCATTGTCTGATACTATCTCCATGCCTTGCAAACACAGCTGTCAGGAAGGTGATGACTGCTTTGCTGGATGTTGGGTTTAGTGTTGTGACTTCTGTGTAATTGGAAAAGTAGCTTTTGACAACAATATGACTCTTTCTATTACATTCAAACAAATCCACTCCAGCTTTGAAGTATGGCCTGTCAGGTACAGGGTGTGGTATATTCCTCTACTGACAGTTCAGTTCTGCATACCCAATAGTCCCAAATGCACATTATCTGTGACTGTCATTCTTAGTTGCTGACCATCCTTACTGTATTGTCTGTCTGAATACTTTCATTGTTTCATCTGTCTCTGCTGCTGTCCTAATCCTTTCCGTTCTATTAGTAAATACTGGAATGGAGGTGACAGTCATCTTAACATAGGCCTGTATATCAGCATTTATCTCTTGGTCACTATTTTCTTTCTTGTTGACTGCTTGAGACAACGCATCAGCAGCAAGCATATATTTTCCTGATGTGTAGATAATCTTCATGTCATATTTCTGTAATCTTATCAACATGCACTGTATCCTCATGGGACAGTCATTCAGTGGTTTGAACATAACTGAGACCAATTGTTTATGGTCTGTCTAAACTTTACAAGCTTATCTGTAGATATACTATACGACAGAACCTTTCGCAAGCATATGTGCTGGCTCTTTCTCTATTTGTGTATTGTTGGCTTCTACACTTGCTAAAGCCTTTGATGCATGGGCCACAGGTTGCCCTGTGTCATGATGCTGCTGTCGTAGTACTGCTCCAACGCCGTACAACTGAGATCCTGGTATGTTTCTGGATCGAAAAACCTTCAGCATGGACTCTTCAGTTCGGATTCTTTACAGCCTCTGGATACGCTCTTCTTGCTCATAAGACCAACTCCACACATTTCGCTGCTCAAGGAGTGATCTAAGTGATGCTGACACAGTCACCAGTTGAGGGATGAACTTAGCCAGGTAAATCACCATTTCCAAGAAACATCTCACCTCCTTTTTGTTTTGGGGTTTCTCCATGTTCTCAATGAATGATGTCTTTCTTGGGTCAGGCTTCGCTCCCTCTTCTGTTGTGACATCCCCTATGAAAGTCAGTGTCTTAACTCTAAAATCACATTTGTCTTTATTTATTTTCAATTTGACATCCTGTGTCAAGTCAAGCAGCTGTCTCAGTTGTGCATTATGCCTATCCTTGGTAGACCTCCAAATGATAATGTCATCCATCATGATCTTGACATGAGGTACGTCCTCATAGATCATGTGGATGGTTTTATGGTAGACTTCTAGTGTGGGCAGGACACTGAAGAAAGCAGTATCTTCCCTCTGGTATATTAAAAGTACGTAGTCTCGAACTTGCCTTGCCAAGCTTCAAATGCCAAACCCAGACGATACACTGAGTTTGCTAAACCACTCGCCACCTGCAAACCAGGTCATAATCTCCTCCCATGTTGGCAAGTTAAAATGCTCTCTCTTGATTGCTATATTGAGATCTCTTGGATCTAGACATATCCACAAGGCTCCATTTTCCTTTTGTACAATGACCAGTGAGCTCACTCAGTCTGTTGGTTCTTCAATTTTCTGTATGACATTCATCTGTTCTATGTGTGCTGGTTCTTGTCTGAGGTGGTTTCTCAGTGCAAATAGAACTGTCCTGCATACATGGACAACAACCACTGTCTCATCTATATGAATTTTGTGTACATCAGCTAAGCATTTGAGCCCCTCAGAGACATCTGTGTATTCTTGCATAAGTGAAGTATGGTCACCTTTGGACTGTGAAGCTGCTATGAAAACTCTTCATCAGGTTGAGCTTTTCACAAGCTGTACTCACTTTTCTACAATCGGTAGCTCTGCCTTTAGGTACTGCCGCTTGTGCTTGAAGGTCACTGTACAGCCCCTTTTTACTGGTAGCTTCTCTCCAGTGCAGTCTGTTGCTTTTAACTTCACTCTTGCTCTTCATTTTGAGAATCTTGTAATCATCCATGGGTAACAGATTCACCTGGGCTCCGGTGTCAAGCTTGAATGGAATTACTGTCTCATTCGCAGTGTCTGCAACAATCTATTCTGCTTTACAAGCACTAGCAGTCCGTAAAGAATCTACAAAGACTTCCTGCAATTCCTCAGCAACCGTATGCACCTTTCCCTTGCAGCACGTTGCGAAATGATTCTTCTTCCCACAATTATTGCACGACTTCCCATGCAGAACATGTCTTTGGGATGTGCCTCCCTCCACATTTGTTGCATTTGTGTGCTTCAGCCTTCCTCTTTGCATTGCTATTATTTTGGGAAACACCGTGGGCTTTGCCTCTCTGTTTTCACAGTGTGCACTATTGTTTCTGTCCTTAGCTTGTGATTATGTGCCTCTGCTGCCCTATACATATCCACAATGCTTTCCAGCATCAAATTCTTTTCACTGAGTAATCTTGCTCTGAGAACATATCTGGGATTTTGCAAGCTAATTTATCTCTAACTAGTGAGTCTCTCAAATCTCCAAACTCTCAGAACATATTCAGTGTGTGAAGCTCAGCTAAATACTGGTCAAAGCTAGCATTTTGTTTCTGTTCACAGGAAAAGAACTTAAATGTTTTTACTTGGGGAAAAAATACCCTTAAATTTTGTCATTGGATTGTCTAATTCGAAAGCTGTTGTAAATACCCAAACTATCTTTGCCATTTAAATGTAGAAAGATAAGACACTTTCAATTTTTCATCCTCCCCTCTGGCCCCAATCACTGTTTGAAGTGTTTAGTTATCAGTTAGATTGCCAGTAAACTGCATGGGTGTGGGAGGACTTAGCTTATCCATGACGGGTATTTACTCGGATTTCTCTTGGTGAATCCAGTGAACTTCTGGACACAAGATGTTCTATCACCTCGCTGCTCGCAGACCTCACTTGCTTGTAGAGCAGTTATATTTTTACATAACACAACTCTCTTTCTCAGCCACGCACAGTTTACTTACTGACTGTGTTTAGACCTCATGCCAACTTCTGTCACCATGAACTATTTGTTCATAATAAAGACAAACAGTGTGGATAAAACAAAAACATCTTTATTCGGGACAATCCAGCCGATATGAGCGCATGTGACCACCTCAACACTGTCACTCACGGTTCCGGGTGAACTGCCTGCATTGCCCACTGAGAACTTCAGTTCTTTATTATGTTCACACAGTCCAACAGCCCTTCTCTACAATTTAGAAGGCTCTTGCCTTCTCCCTTTTCCAGCTGTGGTGAGAGGTCTTTGATTAGAAACTATCTCGTTTTTTCTGATGCTGCATTATTTTTGTTCTGGTATGGATTAGAATGGCCTCAACGATTTAAGTAATCATTTGGAATGATGCAGGTGGGTGGGTTTGTGTTGTGGAGTCTAATCTGTTGAGAACTGGTTTCAGATCCTGGTAATTATCCGATGATGATGATAATGACTCAGGCCTGAGAGACCAGCATCGGGCAATTTCATTTCGCGGAACGAAAGACTGTGTGGCGCACTACTTTTGTTTATTTTACAAGATTCAGTTGCAAGCTCAACACTCAGCCCGACACGGATGGAAAGTGTACTTGGGAACGGCCCTGGGATTCAAACCTGGGAACTTCCATTCCTCAGTCCGGCGCTGATGTCACTGATGTCACCAGCCGACCCCAGTTATCCAACAGTTATTCAATGATATTATCCAATGATTCACCCCATATCTAAGGAACAGACACACAAAATATTGGAGGGACTAGACAGGCCAGGCAGCATCTATGGAAAAGAGCAAACTTTTGACATTTTGGGACAAGACGATTCATCAGGACTGCAAGAAACAATAAGTTAGAGGAAGGAGGTGGAGGGAGGGGAGGAAGAAGTACAAGGTGGTAGGTGATAGGTGAAAGGGAGGGGGAAGAGGGGTGAGCTAAAAAGCTGGGAAGCTGATAGGTTAAAGAGATAAAGGGTTGGAGAAGGGGGAATCTAATAGGAGAGGCTAAAAGACCATGGAAGAAAGGAAAGGGGGAAGAGCACCAGAGAGAGGTGATGGGCAGGTAAGGAGATGAGATGAGAGAGGGAAGCTGGAATGGTAATGGCGAAGAGGGGATGCAGTTACCAGGAGTTTGAGAAATCGACGCTCATGCCATCAGGTTGGAGGCTACCTAGACAGAATATAAGGTGCTGCTGCTCCAACCTGAGTGTGGCCTCATTGCGACAATAGAGGAGGCCATGGACTGACATGTAGAGGAGGCCATTGTTGTGCCCTATATTAACAAAGGTTTTAAATATAGCAAAAAGAAGCAATGACTTACTATAAGCACAAATCTTTAGGGAAGATGAGGGGTAGATGCAGGAGAATAAATGTTCAAATAGTAGTCTATCTCAGTTGAGGAAAGAATTGGAACTGAAGGCTGAAACTGGATAATATATAATAGATATAGTGTAATCCATTTTGACATTCAACACATTTTATATGAATGTAGCAGGGAATCAGCAGGATAGAGCCTTTTATACACAAAATACCGAATACAATTTCATTGATAAACATTATTCACAGGTACAAGTAAATATATGAATTTTGAATGAAATACAGTACACATTTCCTTCAAAAGATAATTACGTACTAAATGACTTAACCCTCCCTCATGAACTTCTACAAAAAAGCCAATATTTACTTTTTCAGAAGTGCCTGAATCAGTATTGGTACTAGAGAAAACAAATTCTTCTTAAAGTAGTTGAAATTCAATTTTCATTCAGCAAAGTCTATTTTCTATGGCTGTCCTTTGAGATAGAGGATGATTTGCTTCACCAACATGTCTGTGATTTGGTGACTAATGAAGTCCATGTGGGATTCACAGACTCAGTAGCGGTTGGGGCTGGAGATATTGTACATAACAGGGCAGGCAGTTGGATAGTTTGGGAGATGTTGGACCTCTTTTCACTCTTTATATGGGGCTTGTGGGTGCATCTAGTGACTGACTGGAGGTTGAAGAATGTACTCTGAATATATTTTTCCATTTAGATTGCTTATGGGCCAAACACTCTCTTAAGTTGACAGGGGTATTACACTTTTTTCAAAGAGACTTTGAAAACATCCTCTTGCCAAAGCAGAATTCAGGATAGATTGTCTGCTTCTGGAACCTGGTCCTGGACATGCGAGTGATGCCTCCTTCTCGTTGGATTCTGCAATTTAAGCCTTTACACTAGGAACCTTCGTCTAGGGGAGAATGCTGACATTGGCTGGTCCTACTATTGGAGGGCTATGTGGGGATTTTGGTGGTGGCAGTCCCTCTCCAGAGCATCGAGGTTTGTGCTGTTGATAGCCCATGCTTCAGAAGCTTACAGGAAGGTGGCATTACTATTACAGCTCGGAGCGTTGGAATTTGGAGATCATTCCTGGCACCCTCTGTAAGGAATCTGTACGTCCTCCCCATGGAATGTGTGGGTTTGCACCAGGTGCTCTGGTTCCCTCCTACAGTGCAAAGACCTACCAGTTACTAGGGTAATTGGTCATTGTACATTGTCTTGTGATTAGGTCAGGGTTAAATCTTGGTTTGCTGGGCGGCGTAGCTCATAGGGCTGGAAGGACTATTCCATGTCGTATCTCTAAATAAATATCTGAATGAATTCTGTGTTGAATTTGAGATTTGATCCTCTTTTCCTCTGGCAGCCAGAGACAGTGCTGACACACTGAAGGTGAGAGTGAATCGTCACCTTCTACATTCACTGTAAGGTGACTCACAAGACATTGAGGTGGTCTCCATGGGTATCACCACCAATGTCCTCTCTAAATCGTTATGACCAGTGTGCACAGAAATATTGTGTTGTGCAATTTTCTGGCCAGTGACAACAACAAATGAGCACTGAATAATTTC
The DNA here is from genome assembly GCF_048418815.1 of Hemitrygon akajei. Lineage (NCBI taxonomy): Eukaryota > Metazoa > Chordata > Chondrichthyes > Myliobatiformes > Dasyatidae > Hemitrygon > Hemitrygon akajei. The sequence goes on from NC_133139.1 coordinate 36,089,024, forward strand.
TTCACTAAAAACAGTATAAATAAGTCATTTCGAAAATCTGCAGACAAATCATTGCAAACTCCATGTTGTCAACACCATCTGCACAGAAACTGGAAAAGGAAATGTGATTGTGTATGATTGTAAAATATACTTAACATCTCAACAAGGCAGAGGGTGACAATCTTTTGTGCACAGTTTAAATTCCTTTGTGCACTAGTAGCAAGTGTGCACGCACATGTGCCCACCTTAGAGAGAATATTGATCACCATAAAATTGTGATGTCATTGGTTGTCGGAAGGTCTTTGTTACATCTGTAATTAATTCTGTTCTATGCTCTTGTGAAAGATTTGATGATAAGTTGGTGCTTAGCCTATGAACATATGCAAATGTGAGCATTATCGGCATATTGCAGCTTGATTACTGAGGTTGGAGTAACCTCATTTCTAGAAAGAGGGAACGGTGAAAGTGGGGGGGGGGGGGGGAGGTTCCATTTTTCCTGTAGATTAGCTCCACTTCAGAGTAAAGCTTAACGAATATTTCATTGCATTATTGCAACAAGAAATATTGACGGAAGCCCAAGGCAATGATACAGACTTGCTTGACATCTGTCCCCTGAGACTGGGCCTGTTCTGTTCTGCAACTACCTTGTCCATTCGTCCCCCCATCCCTTCACACCAATCTCCCTCCTGGCACTTATCCTTGTAAGCGGAACAAGTGCTACACCTGCCCTTACACTTCCTCCCTCACCACCATTCAGGGCCTCAGACAGTCCTTCCAGGTGAGGCGACACTTCACCTGTGAGTCAGCTGGTGTGGTATACTGCGTCCGGTGCTCCCGGTGTGGCCTTTTATAGATTGGTGAGACCCGACGCAGACCGGGAGACTGTTTCGCTGAACACCTATGCTCAGTCCGCCAGAGAAAGCAGGATCTCCCAGTGGCCACACATTTTAATTCCACATCCCATTCCCATTCTGATATGTCTATCCATGGCCTCCTCTACTGTCAAGATGAATCCAAACTCAGGTTGGAGGAACAACACCTTATATACCGGCTGGGTAGCCTCCAACCTGATGGCATGAACATTGACTTCTCTAACTTCTGTTGATGCCCCTCCTCCCCTTCTTACCCCATCCCTGACATATTTAGTTGTTTGTTTTTTTTCTCTCTCTCTGCCCATCACTCTGCCTGTTCTCCATCTCCCTCTGGTGCTCCCCCCCTCCCCCTTTCTTTCTCCTGAGGCCTCCCGTCCCATGATCCTTTCCCTTCTCCAGCTCTGTATCACTTTCGCCAATCACCTTTCCAGCTCTTAGCTTCAACCCACCCACTCCGGTCTTCTCCTATCATTTCGCATTTCACCCTCCCCCCACTACTTTCAAATCTCTTAGTATCTCTCCTTTCAGTTAGTCCTGACAAAGGGTCTCGGCCCGAAACATCGACAGTGCTTCTCCTTATAGATGCTACCTGGCCTGCTGTGTTCCACCAGCATTTTGTGTGTGCTGTTCTGTATTCGTTGTGAGAAATACACAATCATGCAGCACATACAGGTGGAGATGAAAAGCAGGTAAATTTGAGAAGGATCCTCTACAGGCCTTCTCAACTGACAACCTCAAAGGTTTTTGTGAAGCCAAAAATGCCAGATAAATTGTTTGATGCTGCTCCTGCAATTCCTTTTTAAGTTGTTGCGGGATGAAGAACATGTCTTTGTGCCTCTGGATTGACGATGATTCAGAGAGCAATTTGACATTTTTTTGGTATAGCTCTGTACTACTGCCCTGAGATAACAAATTTCACAAATATGTCAGAGATAATAAAGCTGAATCTGATTGTGATTCTGCTAGAGTAAGAGGAGGTTTGTAGTGTTCCATTGCTGAGGGAGTTTTAGGGCTATAAGAACTCAATAACGGGCAATGCATTAACATTAATAAATTTATAATGCTAATAAATTTACTTTGAACTTTGAACCTTAATCCTGGATGGTTTTACTATACTATTCTTTTCCATAGGTGGTGGGTTTGACATCTAGCACTCCCATCGTGAAGAATTACAGTGTGTGTTCAATTACTTTTCTCAGGATAGGTAATACTGTTTGCTGTTGCCAAAATTGAAGCTTTGGAATTCCCTTCCTTAATCATTATCTCTCTACATTTCCTTTAAGATTATGTCACAAACGCACCTCTTTAACTAATATCATTAAATGAAGTTATTTCAGTAACAGCTTTAACTCTACTCGTCCTTCAGAATCAGAATCAGATTCAGGTTTATTATCACCGGCATGTGACGTAAAATTTAACTTAGCAGCAACAGTTCAATGTAATACATTATATAGAAGAAAAAACACAAAATAAAATAATAATAATAAATAAATAAATTGATTACAGTATGCGTATAATGAATAGATTAAAAATTGTGCAGAAAACAGAAATACTATATATTAAAAAAGTGAAGTAGTGTCTGTGGTAACTTCTATTTTACAAAAAGACCACTCGACAACTTGATGGCCAAAAGAGCATCTTTATCTGGGATGGCAAATGATATTTACAATACAGAGGCTTCCAGGTACCTCGTGCGGCCAGGGTGGAGGAACTATATACAATGCATACTGGGAGTAAAAAGAACAGAAGTAAAGACCCCGCCAACCCCAGATCCCACCTCTTGCTACCAACAGCTCCCCGATTATTATTAACTTACTTTTAATAATACTCACATTACAACAGTGTCCAAGGGTTCAATGTCCATTTAGAAATCGGATGGCAGAGAGGAAGTAGCTGTTCCTGATTTGCTGAGTGTGTGCCTTCAGGCTTCTGTACCTCCTACCTGATGGTAACAGTGAGAAAAGGGCATGTGGATTGTTACAATATTTCCTTTATACAATTATTTATTTTTATCTTTTATGTTTTGAATAACTAATTCAGTCAGAAAAATATTGAAGAAGTTGGCATGGAAAGAGAAATAAATGATACAGGACCTTTACAAAAGTAACCAGAGCCTGAAGATTATTTTCCTTTTTATATGGCTTGGATCTTGAATTTTATTTCATAACATGCCAGAAAATATCTTACCGCAAAAAAGACACAACATAACAGCAAGTGGTTGCTGCTGTACAGCTATCACTCTGTAACAGGGTGTGCTGCTTCTTTCCTGGAGCTCACTTCCAAGCACAATATTTGAGAAGCAGATCTTTGGAAGATGAAAATAAAGATCACCTGCATTCCTCTTGTACTTTGTTGCCTGCTCTACGTATTTCTGCACAGCTTTTGGCAGGCTCTAGGACTTCGGCATAATTTCTGACCTGACCTTGATGGCTAACTTTCATCACAGATTAGCCAGCTGCTGCCTTCTGTCGGATACCACACTGACTCAAACAGTGGAACAGTGAGTGGCCTATTGTTACTTCCAACCTTCGCACTTGCTCCAGATTAAACTAAGTGAACTAATTTCTTAATATTTCATTTCTAATCAATGTTTAATGTTTTTGGAAGTCAAGGACATACAGAAGCACTGAGCAAACATCAGTGGTTCTGGCAGAGAGCCTGAGAGTGGACTCTGCCATTGGCCAAGAGTTTTGTGTGTCAAGTTTTCTGCCCTGCTCTCATATCTCAGTTATATCACTCAGGGAGCCCTCTGCTCATAGTTCAAAGTTCAAGCTCAAAGTGCATTTATTATTAAAGAATGTATAAATTGTACAACCTTGACATTTGTTTGCCTACAGCAAGGAACGCAAAAGAACCAAATTAAAAAAAAACACCAATCCCCAGCACTCACAGAGAAAAGAGAAAAAAAAAACAACAAATCAAAACAAATCACACAAACAACAGAAGGGAGCAACAGCAACAGCAACAGCATTCTGAATCAAATTGAGTACCTAGACCCAAATCCATCCATGGAACAGCTTGGAGTAGGCCCAAAGCCTCAGTATTCAGTTCATCATATTAGTAGGGCAAATCACCACAAAGTTCACAGACACGAAGCACAGCAGCCAGGGGCAATCTCATACCCATAGCATCTTGGAGAGTGGAGCACCCAGACTATTTGGGCCAGCGTTTAAATTGTCGAACAGCCTATCATTCCTCACGTTAGGACCTGGGGCCTGCCCTGGTGAATTGCTCTGGGCCTAACTCCAGCATGAGAGAAATCCAAAGGAAATGCAGAAAGATCCAGAAATATTCAGCAAACCTGACAAACTGTTGAACGTTCACCTTGTATCTCTCTCTACAAATGATACCTGCCCTGCTAAGTGTTTCTACCACACCCCGCATTTGCTTGAATTTAAAGATGTTATTAGAAACTGAGACAATGGGCAAAGGAACGCAGATAGTGGGCCACAGGAACAAAATAGAAGCACAAAAATCTGGAATTAGCAGCAACATACAATTTGCTGGAGTAACTCAACGGGTCAGGCAGCATCTATGGAGGAGATAGACAGTCGATGTTTTAGGTCAAGACCCTTTATTTGGATGGAAAGACTGATAGGAGGTAGCCAGAGAATGGATAGAGGGATTAGAAGAGGAGCAACTGGTGAATTGGAGAATTTAATGTTCATATACGCAGGGAACTTACAACCCTTTGGTATGAACATCGATTCCTCCAACTTCCAATAACTTATCCCCTTTCTCTCCGCTCCTGATATGCCTGTGACCCATCACCATTCTTTACCCCTTCCTCTACCTTCTCCATCGCCCATCATCCATAGACTTCTCTGACTGGTTTCCCCTCTCCCATTCCTCCCTCTCCTCCCATTTGCCCTTCCCCTCTCCCTCACTTTATTCCAGACTTCACCTTTCTCTCCTATCAGCTCACATCATCTTCAGCTCTTTGCCACTTCATCCTATTCCCTCAACCTCAGACACCACTCTCCACTCCTGCATCTTCCCATCAACCGCCTACTTCGCCCATCTGGACTGTCCTGCCGAGCCTGATCAACCCTTTTAAGCTGGCCATTTCTACTCACTTTCGTCCCGAAATAGTGATTGTCTGTTTCCCTCTCTAGGTGGGCTTGACCTGCTGAGATCCTCCAGTATCTTTTGCATTGCTCTCTCAGGAAAATCCCTGCCAATGATATGAAGGAATTTTCTTGCACACTGTGTGATTTGGATCCTTCACTCTGAATTCTTTATCTCATATCTTCTACAAAGCACAAGCAGTCAGCGAGGCATGAATTTTTAACAGAGTCCATTGTGAATGAACAAAAATATACAGGTGAGATGCAGGAGATCTTAGAGGTATGGTTTATTCGAGGACTCTTTGCAGGCTGTCTCTAACATTGTTTTAACCCAGAGAGTGGCTATTCACAGAACAATGTCCATAATGGTGTCTTTCCTTTTGATTTGGCATTTCAGGGACATCACAATTGCCTCCTCTAGCTATTTGCATGCTCTGGATGCCATTCAGAACCCTGTACATGGGCACTTTAATGGAAATTTTCAGACTGTTACCTTGTTCATATACTGAGAAGCATTTTGCATATGCTACACAGTTAAAAGGATTGGTAAGAATCTGTAGCATATGTAATATTGAGTGTGAATAATTAATGTTTCTTTAAGCTGGATACTCAGTAGAGTTTCTGTATTGTGATGATCTGCTCCTTTGAGTTGCAATAATATTTGTGAAAAATCCAGAACCAATTTGTGAAGACCCCTCAAATAAACTACACATTCTGTATGATTATTCTGGGCCTCACATGTCTAACTCCATTCTTTCCACAAAGGACTTTGTTGAATTTTCAGAACTGCTGGGCCACACAATCCTCATTAGAGTGAAGAACAGTTTTACACACACATTGTGTGAGGAAGTCAGTGGTGGCTCTTGCTGCTGATAATGAGAGCTTACATTTAAAAGAAAGCTTTCTCTGCCACAGGTTGCTTTCAAATACAAAAACAAAGTTTGTGGTGGGTTGGAGCTGTAGTTGTCATCTTCCAGAGATGAATCTCAGCTTGTGGCAGCTTTATGACTTAGAAAAAGAAAATAACGGATGCTGGAAATCCAAAACAGAAGCAGAGAATAATGGAAAGATTTGGTAGTTCAGGCAGCTTCAGTAGAGAGAACAGGGTTGAAGATTGATGTCAAAGACCCTTCATCAGCACACATTTTTAATCAGTGTTCTGATGAAGGCCTTTTGACCTTAAATGTTAATTTTGTTTCTGTTCCTTCAGAAGCTGCACGACTTCTGAACTGGAACAGCCAATGTTTTGGGTCGAGACCCTGGTGAAGAGTCTCAGCCCAAAATGTCGACTCTTCACTTCCCCCCCAAAGATGCTGCCTGAAGTCCTCCCACATTTTTGTACGTAGGTCCAGATTTCCAACATCTGTCTAATCTCTTGTAGGATCTCTAAGCTTTTCCGGCTTACTCTGTTTTTGCACGATTATTCTGTTGGATATCTTTTCTGCTCTCATTAAATGGCCACAGATCATCACTCTCTTGGCCCTGGTGATTTACATTTGCTGTTTGATACACACTCTTTACTCCTTGCTGAAATGTGATCCCATAATGGCCAGACCAGTCTCCAGGGCATCTCATTTTAAAAATGAAATAACCATTAGGCATGCAGCTCCACTTAAAAATTTATAACCAAAACTGATTTCAATAACAAGATCTCAATAGTTGCTCCAGACTCAGAAGAATGAAAAATATGTGAAGATAAGATCCAAAAGCTTTTATTGGCTTCGGGTCATTGATTCTGTTTGCTTTCTGTGTTATAAACATCAGAATTGTTTGGATTAAATCATGAGGCTCTCAGTTGGTCAGGATTGATCATGGATTTTGCGTTGTAACAGTCTGCACACAAGCCAGAGCAGTACAATACGGAGAGCGAGCTGTTGCCCATGCAGCATGCTCCCACCTCTCCATGTGTCTGATGAATCCAAAAGAACGGCAGAAATGAAAACTGTTTGGCACCAGCATCATCGTAAGATTTATCAGTCAGTGTTGAACTCAACATCTGACTGCCTTGAGGACTCCAGCTCTGGAGTTTTACTCTGGGTTTACTCCCGAAGCCTTGCCCATGAGTGGGTAATGTTGCAAGGCAGAAGATGCTTGAGATCATGCTTTTCCTTCTTTTTGATGGGCTACAAACCATGGCTGATGAATCCCATCCGCCTGAAGCAATGATTCTGCCAGGCTTAGTGGCTAAGCCACACATGAAGGCAGGGAGCTGGACTTGGATGTCAGAGGCTATTTGAGATGCATGTAATTGGGAGCATTTAATATGTAGTGGAAGCTACCTCCTACTGGCTACGACAACCTTACAGAGCTATTTTGATCGTACAGAAGCTCAAATCAAGCATACACATGGCAAGATTAATAACTGCAATGTTGGATCACAGACTTAATCAAGCACGGCTGACGTGAGAAAAAGCTTCTGAAATATAACAAGTATCTTGACTTCAAATCACCCAAAGGTAACACCTGCGTAGCACCAGTCTGACCATGTGTGACTAGTCGTCACACTCTATTGAGAAAATCAAATTACACCAGGTGCTAATAGGCAATCAGAAGAATCCAAGTATCCCAATGAGGCAGTGAATAGAAAACTCACACTTCTGGAAATAAGGTTTTTTTTAATAAGAAAAACAGTATGTACAAAATATTTACATGAGCAAGAACAATTCAAAATTCAAACATTCTGTTTAGATTCCAAATCTTAGATATCAAACCACACAAATTCCTTTTTAATTAAAATCAGTGATAATCATTAGAATAACCTTTCTTACTCCAATTCCTCTAACTAATTAGATCTAGTGTGATTCCCTATTTAAAAGTTTACAGACTAAACTTTCTTTTTTTATTTATCCCAAGTTAGTTAGTAAACCAAATATAATTCCTATTCTCAAGTATTATAGTTAACTTCAGTTTCAGTTCCAGGCAGTATATCTACAAGTTTAAATTTAAATTCAAAAATTATATATACAGTTTAATTCCTTTCACAATTCTCCAACATCACAACTCTTAAACAAAGTAAATCTCATTCAGCAACTTATCAAAGTCTATGCAAAAATAATCAGTTCTTGCAGAAAATCAAATTCGGATTCTTCGTATGAAAATAAACTTATACATCCAACCGTATTAATCCTCTGCATCATTACACATTTTGTTCCCGTGCTGTTTCTTTATCTGGGTGGCTCGCCATCTTGGTTCATTGGATGAAATAGTTGATCATCCACAGTAAGTCAATTCACAAACTTATACAAAACTTGACCAAATCCCTTGGTATGACTTTGCAAAACTAATTTCTGACTACACGATAGGGATTTTGGACACTGGTCTCTGCTGATATTGTGTCATTATAGCTGTAGCTTCAATAAATCTTTTATCGCTATTATCTCCCCTCCAGGGGTTTCACCCTGAGGGTTTCAAGTTAATAGGGTAAAAATACTCAGTACTAATTCCACTCTTAACAGTTCATGTCTTCAGCTTCTAATCATTGCTGCGTTCCTCTCCTTGTCCATCCTGTTTCCAGCCTGCCCCTCCCTCGTATAGCGGTTTGTACAAATACTTTTTAAAAAATCGGTAAACCTCGTTTCCATCCCTCCGCTGGTAGAACTTTCTAACATTACAACTTTTGGTTTAATTAACCTGGTTACACAAAGGTACAGAAACTGCTGAGATTTTGTCAAGCAACTTCTTATTGACAGAGGAGATAGAAGGAGAAATCAAAACATGAATCTAATTTTGGTTTGCTTAAATTTTCCAAGAAATTTGGATCTTACAGAAAAAAACAGATATGGGAAGTGTTTTCTTTCCAAATACAATAGTTCAAATGATAGTCAGCCAAGTTAATTGTGGCCAATTAAATACACTCAGAGGCCACATTATTAAGTACATTCTGTGCCTAATAAAATGGCCACTGAGTGTATGCTTATGGTCTTCTGCTGCTGTGGCCCATCCTCTTCAAGGTTTGATGTGATGTGCATTCGGAGATGCTCTTCTGCACACCACTGTTGTACTGCATGGTCATTTGAGTTACAGTCAACTTCCTGTCAGCTTCAACCAGTCTGGCCATTCCTCTCGTATTAACAAGGCATTTTTGCCCACAGAGCTGCAGCTCGTTTGATGGTCTTTTTTTGTTTTTTTCGCCCTATTCTCAGTAAAGTCTAGAGAGATCCCAGGAGATCGGCAATTTCTGAGATACACAAACCACCCTGTCTGGCACCAACAATCATTTCATGATCAATGTCACTTAGATTATATTTCTTCCTCATTCTGATGTTTAGTCTGAACAACAACTGAGCCTCTTGACCATGTCTGTATGCTTTTATGCATTGAGTTGTTGCCGCACGATTATTTGATTAGATACTTGCATTAATGAGCAGGTGTACAGGTGTACATTCAGTTCACCACCTCCATTGATGATTTAGAGGTAGCTTCCTCTCTTGAGGTCCTGCATGAGGGTGATTTCTTCTAACTTTCCACTTGTTCTTTATTTTAAATGATGTAGGAGAAATTCTTTCTTAGTTTATTTTGGCATTAAAAAACAAGATGAAGGAGCTCCGTCAAACAACGCTCAAAACTGCACCAGGCTATTGATACTATCCATTTTCCTGAAAAAATGCTGCCTGAACTGCTGAATTCCTCTAGATGATTGTTTTTAACACTCCCCGGGGCCCTGTCATACACTCTATACATCCTGTTGTGGTTTAACATCCCAAAGTATATCATTTTGACATCTCTGAGTTAAATTCGATCAACCACTCTTAGTTAACCTACATCAGGGGTTCCCAACCTGGGGTTCACAGACTCTTTAGTTAATGGTAGCGGTCCGCAGCATAAAAAAGGTTGAGAACCTCTGATCTAGATCCTAATGTACCCTTCAACAACTTTCTTCATAGTCCACCACACCACAAAATCCGCAGTCATCTGCAAACTTAATAGTCGTGCCTCTTACTTCCTCTTCCAAATCATGACTTCATATGACAAACAATTCAGGATCCAAGACCGATCCCTGCAGCACACCACCGAAAAGCAGCCCTCCAACTCCTGCCATCTGAACCGAGTTACTGTTCCTTTTACATCAAGTGATTTTGTTAAACTGGAATTTAAGGTAGAGACAGAGAAGAAAAGTGAGAAACCGGACCATGTGCAGTATTTGAGAGAACTCAGTAGATTGACTATTCTGTGGTAACACAGCTTATGGGCGATGCTCATACTGACCAGCCTGACTGGAATTACTTGCCCTATAAAATGGAAATAGGGATCTTTTTGTCCCAAAGGCATTGACTGTTCTGCTCCATCCAACGTATTAAACATCTCTTGAAATCTGCTCAATAATTATACTAATAGCTTTGGACAATCTTTGCAAATGGTGAAGATAAAGATAGTTGATTCTGAGGAGAATTGCCACAGGAAATCTACTTTGGATTTCACAATTCACCTACAATCTATACCTGTAACTGATGATGAAATTTAGAGGATTGAAAATGCAAGAAATTGTAAACACTGGAACCTGGAGCAAGAAATAATTTGCTGCAGAATCTTGGTGGATTAAACAGCAACTGGGAAGTTGGGGGTGGAAGTAAACTGCTGAGGCTTTGAGTCAAATCCCTGAATTAGGATGGAGAACGTACAGGGTGAGACTAAGCAGTGAGAAAGGGGCCAGTAGGTGATATGGTGGAACAAGGAGGGATCACCACAAGGCTGATATACAAAGCATAGTTGGAGCCTAACATAAAAGCATTTTATGGAAGAAAAATGTGCTATGCTTCATGTTTCGTGACAGATGCATTATTGTCAGTTGTCAGAGAGTCAGGCTGGAAACACCCCTCGCATCCATTCCCAGCTCTTTCCCGTTGCTGTCCTGGTGAACCCCATTGGGTTTACTGTGCAGAATTTATTCTCCAGCCGAATGCAGTGGTGGCACTGTGCAACAGCTGCCATGATTTAGTGGATTATTATTGTCACACCCTCAGAAGGCTGAGGAAATCTGACATGCCCCTGAACGCTCTCATCAGTTTCTACAGATGTACTGTCTGGATGCATCACAGCTTGGCAACTGATCTGTCCGAGATTGCAAGACATTGTAGAGTCGTTAACACAGCCGAGCAGCCCAGTCGATCAAGCAGAACAGCCCCCACCCCCACCATTGACTCTGTCTGCATTTCAGGAAAGTATAATCGAGGACCCCACCCATCCAGTCATTCTCTCTTCTCCCCTCTTCCATCAGGCAGAAGTTTCAAAAGCTTGATAGCATGTATGACCACGCTTTCCAAAGTTAATAGATTCCTAGATGAACCTGACATACGCTAAAAAAATGAATTCTTGATCTTTCAATCTACATTGTTGCAGCCATCAAACTTTATTTCTCTACCTGTGCTGCACTTTCTCCATATTCTGCACTCTGTTTTTCTGTTTGCTACCTCATTGTACAACATAGACACTGTCTTTGCAGTTCCCCCAGACTCCAAGCAAATCCACACGTTTTGCCTTTTCACAGCTGGAAGTATCTAATGGAGAGTTGAAGTTGCTGCACATCCATAAGTGTTACTCTTTGCCGTCTGTCATGCTGGTGGATGCAGCTTAAATATTCATTCTCCCATTCAAATGGAAACATTGCTTTGTGCAACAACCTGTACAGGTGATGCGATACATTTATAAATAAGCAAAAGATTTGTGCAGAAAGAATAAATAGTGCATTAAAAGTAGAGACATTTTATACCCACACATCTTTAGGACACTCTAGTTTCAATGCTTAAAGAGTCACTCTAGAATAGATGTATCATGTTGCTCATGTATTGTTTATCTACTGATGGAAATAGGTTTTGCAGAGGACTTCTTTTCCCACTTCCAGCATGCATTATTTAGAATAAGTTCTTTTTTATAAACGTGAGAGAATACAAATGCTGCAATCTGGAGGAACACAGAGGCTGCTGGAGGAAGTCAATGGGTCATTCAGCATCCGTGGAGGGAAATGGAAAGGATGTTTCAGGTCCACATCCTTCATCTGGACAGAATGATGTCTCCATCTATTATTTTTCTCTGTCTTCAACTTGCAGGAGTACTGCTGCATTTAATATTTTGTTTATTTTGCACACGTTTGAATTTTACACATTTAATTTATGTTAATTTAAGAACATGTTAACATATATTAGTCTTCATCCTTTAGTGTCAGAATCAGATTTATTATCACTGACATACAGCTTGAAACTTGTAGTTTTGCAGCAGCAGTACGGTGCAAAGACAAAAATCTATAAATTAGATTAAAAAATTTAAAAATGCAAAAAAGGCATAACTATGTATTATTCACGGACTTTACAGAAATCTTATGACAGACTGGAAGAAGCTGTTCTTGAACTTTTAGTGCAGGTTTTCAGGCTCCTGTACAACCTCCTTGATGGTAGTAACAAGAAGACGACATGTCCCAGATGGTGAGTGTCCTTAATAATGAATGCTGCCTTCGTGAGACACTACCACTTACTGACGTCCTCAAAGGTAGGGCAGGTTGTGCCTGTGATGAAACCGGCTGAGTCTACAACCCTCCTGTGATCCTGTGCATTGGAGATACCATACCAGTTCACTATACATCTATAGAAAATTTCTTTCGTAGATCTCCTCACACCCACAGTAAAGAATACCCATTGCCATGCCTTCATCATGATTTCACCAATATGCGGAGGCCAGGATAGATCATCAGAGACGTGGACAGCCAGGAACTTGAAGCTGCTCACCCTTTCCATTGCGGACCCCTCTTTGAGGACTTTGTGTGTTTTCCCAACTTCCCCTTCTGAAGTCCACAATTAATTCTTTGGTTTTCTGATGCTGAGTGTGAGATTGTTGTTGCAACACTACTCAACCAGCCAATCTGTCTCATTCCTGTATGTCTCCTCACCATCATTTAAGATTCTACCGCCAATAATGGCAGTCATCAGTGTAGAGGGATTAGAGCAGGAGCTCAGCATCAAACCTTGAGGTCAATGTTCCCTCTAAGGTGTGTGCATCTTTTACTGTTAGTGCACAAAGGAATTTCAACTGCGCACAAAAGGTTGTCACCCTCTACCTCGTTGGCATGTTAAGTATATTTCACAATCAAACACCATCACATTTCCTTCTCCGATTTCTGATGCCGATGGAGGTGACAATGTGGAGTGTCTGATGAGTTGTCTTCAGCTTTTGGAACTGGCTTATTTATACTGTTTTTATTGAAGATATTATTGATTCACTGTGTTAAATTCAAAAGAAGCAAAGGACAGGGAGCACAAAAGAACTGCTAGTTCATTAAAGCGGATTAGCCTAATGAAACAGTTGAAGCTGCTATACCGAAAACTCATGAGATCAGGAACGTATAGCTATGAGAAATATTTATGTACAATACAGAAACTGGTGTTACCTGGGTGTTTTATTATGATGCAAAAGTTGCTGCAGAATTTGCAAGTGGGAAGAAGTGGAGTGATATTTGGAAACTTGACCTTTTAAAGCAAGCAAATCACATATGGACGGTGTGCGAAAACTCAGGTGAGAACATCCTTCATTACTCACTACAAGCTTGCTACATATGTTTTGTGACTGTGCAGATGAACGACAGCAAAAATGATTGAACCCAGAGAAGATCAAAGTTCTTATTGACAGTGTTTTGCTAGCTGTTAAAATGAATACCTATATATATAAAATTAAGAGTGCACATGTTGTTGTCACTGGACAAAAAAACTGCACAGCACAAGATATTTGTGCACACCGGTCATTACAAATTAGAGGGAACATTGCTTGTGATGTGTCTGTGTTGATAGTGAGATGGAGATGTTATCTGCAGCAACTGTGGTTTCCTGATAAGGAAGTTGAGGATCTAGTTGCAGTGGGAGGTAAAGAGGCCTAAGCTTTGAAGTATTGAGGATTGATAGTTTTGAAAGCCAGGTTGAAATCTACAAATGATTTGTATAAACAATAGCCTGACATATGTCTTGCAGGTGACCAGGTGCTCCAAAGCTAAGCGGAGAGTTAGTGAGATTGAGTCTGCTGTATACCCATTGTGGTCTTCGGTGAATATAGTGTGTTGCTGTTGAAAAAGTTAATTTTCATGGTATTCATAAGGTTCAATGTGCTGTGTGTTCAGAGAGACTCTTCTGCAGATCACTATTGCTATGTGAAGTTACTTGAGTTACTGTTGCCTTCCTGTTAGGTTGAACCAGTCTGGGCGTTCTCCTCTGACTTCTCTCATTAACAAGGTGTTTTTGCTGACAGAACTGCCACTCACTGGATGTGAATTCTGTAAACTCCAGAGACTATTGTGCGTGAAGATCCCAGAAGATAAGTAGTTTCTGAATAATCAAACCACCCTGCTTTGCACCAGCAACCATTCCGTGGTCAGTTATTTAGATCACATTTCTTCCTCATTCTGATGTTTGATCTGAACATCAACTGAACTTCTTGATCATGTCTACATTCTTTTATGCATTTTGTTGCTGCTACATAATTGTCTGATTAGATATTGGCATTAACGAGTAGGTGTACAGGTGTACCTAAAACATGTCCACTGAGTGTATGCATGCCTCTGAAAAACTTAAACTTAGACCATCCATTTCCCTATGGATAATTTAAATATAAACCATTCATTTCCTTCCACAGATACTGCCTGATTTGCTAAGTTCTTCTAGCACCGTGTGTTGTTCTTTATCTTTAGAGTCCTTCCGGGATCAGATGCACTCAGGTACCATTCTTCACTTATAACTGTTACTGAAAATTGAACAGTGGTTAGAGTCACAGTCAAAGCTGAGCCTCACCTCAATCACATATAACACATACCTTCCAGGAGAGGTCACTGCATTCATTGTGAAATGCGTGCTCGCACTGGTATCAGCTTGTTAATTGCATATCAGTTGTTGTTCTTGCCATTTTCTAAGGAATGAGATCAACTGTAGTGCCTGTACTGCAGCTAATACGATGAATCACTTTGAAAATATTATAGAAGGGTTAAAACAATGTTATGAAGTGCCTGCATTTCTTTCCAGAAGTAGCATACGTAATTGGGAACATAATGATCCTTGTGAAATTATGCTTCTATTCACAAGCATTAGGATCGGGTTGTACTGTGTCAGTTATACAACATAAAAAGTGAGATCAATTGCAAGTCATTATGTAGTTTAGTAAGTGATGTGGTGCCCAACTCATTCTACCAAACTGAAAGCATTTTATATGGTAAACTTGTTAATCTTCCAATTGTGTATGCACCTGCTGTATATGCGACAGAAAGCCCAGCATATTCCCTGCGCAGAAGATTAGAATCAATATTTTTAGAGCACTTATCCTCTTGAAAAGCATAACTCAAAGGCCCTTTCCAGATGAAAATCAAGCTATGGACTTAGCTATTTATAAAACTTAGAGATGTATTGCTTGGGGCCCAGCAGGTCTCCAGCTAACTTTGTCTAATCACCTCTTCCAGTTCTCTAATTGTCAAACAATCCAGCAACTAGTTAGTTGTTCCTTGAGAAAGCCTGGAGTCATCTTCAATTCAAATAAAGACTTACCTTGTAATGCAACTTATTAATAATCAATTAATCCTTCCAATGCAAACACAATGCAATATCTAGCTGTAAAGCTAATTCTAAACATGAGAAACAATTTCCTCCAACAGTTTGTGGCAGTTTCATCACTAACAAAATTGACACATGAGATCAGAGTGGTGTGGAAGCATTCGGTGCCCTAGTGCCACCCCATTGTGGGAATGTTGAAATCAGTACCAATATGATGCATGAATGTGCATTGTCCTTTTATGAATAAAAGGTCCAGTTACTTATAGGAACTGAAGATTATATAAATAATTATTGTATTCTTCCCTGACGCCTTTGTCCTTTTGGCAAACAATGACGATCTCTGTATGGAGATTTGTCAACAGGAGGAGAAATTCATCCTGATGCAGCTGTTTTAAGGGCTTGGCTATCTATTGCCAGGTCAGAGAAACTGCTGGGCTATTAGAAAAGGTTGCACATCAAGATAACTAAGACTTTATGCCATTTCTAATCCATTGTCCTTTTCCATCGTAGAGTCCCTTCATTAGTTAGTAGTTCTGAAGCAAACTGCCTTGTTTCAGGCCAAAGCAAGTGACAGCCGGAACTGTCCTCGCCCTTGAATCCATATTGTACTCCATTTGCTATTGGGCTTGTCATGCATGCAGGCATCTGAGGAGAGACCACAGGCTACTGACTTCGGAGGTCTGGATACTCATTCCTATTAAGACACAAGACTCTCAATCTGACTGGATGCCGATTAATGGCAATATAGAGTTAGTAACTGATATCAGGTTAAGTGAATCGCAAACAAGAGAAAATCTGCAGATGCTGGAAATCCAAGCAACACACACGAAATACTGGAGGAAGTCAGCAGGTCAGGCAGCATCTATGGAAAAAGAGTACAGTCTGTTTTTCACCAAGACCCTTCATCAGGACTACAGAAAATAAGGGTGAAGAGTCATAATAAGAAGGCAGGGGGCATTACTGGAAGATCGAGAAGTCAATGTTCATGCAATCAGGTTGGAGGCTACCCAGACAGAATATGAGGTGTTGCTCTTCTGATCTGAGTGTGCTTGCTTGCAGATAAGAAGAGAGTCGAAAGAAGTGGTGAAGGCAGGTACAATAATATCATTATGAAGATACTGTATATGGGGTGGCAGGGCTTAGAGGTGTATGGGTTGAACACAGGTAACTGGGACTAAGTGGGTGAGCACTGTGATCAGCATTGTGCGGAAAGGCCTATATGCATGGCTGGGTTGACTTGTTCTCTGATCTTGACAATTTGTTTGCAAACATTTCATCAGCATGCGAGAAGACATCATCAGTGGCCTACATCCATTCTATTTCTGGACATTATACATGCTAACAAGACATGATGTGTAAGAAGTGCAGGGGTGACATCAGCTGTGTCTCAACAGCTTTGCAGCTTTTGCAGTTGAAATTGGGTCACTTTTGTTGTTGGCTGCTCACTGAGATTACATTTGCAAAACATTGTTTTGACTACAGCTGCTCAAAAGGACTTACTACTGCACACTCTGGTTTTCACAGCCTCTTGCACTGATGGCTTAGAGGCTGCTTGGATACTTGCAGGACAGCTAAAAAGCTCAATAAGTGACTGAGTAAGGTGCATTACATTTCCCATGGCGGTTTCACAGGGGACAGGGCACTTCGCCAAAGATATTGGAGGCAGGAATACAGTATATACCTAGGGACCTGAGGGAGACCAAGAGATTACCTCCATTGTCCTTCCCTCTCTGGAGTCCACAGGCAGCCACACTTTAATCCAGCAATCTGAAGGACAATTGCTTCAGGATCTAAGTTCTTGAGGCCAGTGGTGACCAGAGCGATGTTAATATCTGCATGCGGAGCACAGCTACACCTCTGTAGTCACATTGCTTGGGTCTTGGAAGTCATAACCTTCTGCGAAAAAACATGCTGACTATTCCTGATCAGGCCTTGACTGTCCAAGTGATGGTAGATCGTGTCCCTCAGAATTCCCAGAAGCTCCCCTGCAAGTGAAATCAGGCTCATCAGCTCCTGTAATTGCCTGGTTTATCCTTGCTCTCCTTCTTGAACGATGGAGCAACTGTAGCCACCCCTCAATCTTCTGGAACTCCATCAGTGGCTGATGGCAAAGCAAATTTCTCCACCAGAGCGTCCACCTGCCATCTCTTCCTTTGCCTTTAAATAGAGTCACCCAGTCTACCCTAGCTACGTACTACCTAGTGCCCTTAAGCTAGAACAAAAGCTGCAGAAAAAAAGCATGAAGGAGGTGTGGGATGGGATGAAGATCATCACCGGATGCAGTGCAAAGTGGGGGGCGAACATAAGTGGAGATGTGGAGAAAGTGAACCAGCTGAACAACTTCTTCAACAGGTTCGACAGCTCAATCTCATCCTCACCGCTGAAATCCACACCAGGCTTACTTCCCTCACAGGAAAATAGCCACTCACAGGAGACCTTGCCCACGCCCAGGATTACGGCTGCACAGGTGGAAGGTCAACTGAGGAAGATCTGTACCAGCAAGGCGGCTGGACCGGATGGAGTTTCCCCACGATTACTGAGGGCCTGTGCGACTGAGCTGGGAGAACCACTACAGCGCATCTTCAACATGAGCCTGGAGCAGAGAAGAGTACCCAGACAGTGGAAAACATCCTGTATTGTCCCGGTACCGAAGAAACCACAACCAAAGGAGTTGAATGACTTCAGACCTGTTGCCTTGACGTCGCACGTGATGAAGACCATGGAGCGGCTGATAATACAGAATCTGAGGCCACAAACCAGGCATGCCCAGGATCCTCTTCAGTTTGCGTATAAGGAGAAGGTGGGAGTGGAGGATGCTATCACGTATTTGCTGCACAAATCACTCTCTCACCTAGATGGGGTCAGTTGTGCTGTGAGGATTACATTCCTTGACTTCTCTAGTGCCTTTAACACCATCCAGCCCAAGATCTTAAGGCACAAACAAACGAAGATGGGAGTAGACTCTCACATGGTGGATTGGATAGTGGACTACTTGACAGATAGACCTCAGTATGTGCGGTTGGGAGACTGTAGGTCTGACACGGTGGTCAGCAGCACAGGAGCGCCGCAGGGAACCGTACTCTCTCCGGTCCTGTTCACCCTGTACACATCAGACTTCCAATATAACTCGGAGTCCTGCCATGTGCAGAAGTTCGCTGATGACACGGCCATAGTGGGGTGTGTCAGGAATGGACAGGAGGAGGAGTATAGGAAACTGATACAGGACTTTGTGATATGGTGCAACTCAAACTACCTGCGTCTCAATATCACCAAGACCAAGGAGATGGTGGTGGACTTTAGGAGATCTAGGCCTCATATGGAGCCAGTGATCATTAATGGAGAATGTGTGGAGCAGGTTAAGACCTACAAGTATCTGGGAGTACAGTTAGACGAGAAGCTAGACTGGACTGCCAACACAGATGCCTTGTGCAGGAAGGCACAGAGTCGACTGTACTTCCTTAGAAGGTTGGCGTCATTCAATGTCTGTAGTGAGATGCTGAAGATGTTCTATAGGTCAGTTGTGGAGAGCGCCCTCTTCTTTGTGGTGGCGTGTTGGGGAGGAAGCATTAAGAAGAGGGACGCCTCACGTCTTAATAAGCTGGTAAGGAAGGCGGGCTCTGTCGTGGGCAAAGTACTGGAGAGTTTAACATCGGTGGCTGAGCGAAGGGCGCTGAGTAGGCTACGGTCAATTATGGATAACTCTGAACATCCTCTACATAGCACCATCCAGAGACAGAGAAGCAGTTTCAGCGACAGGTTACTATCGATGCAATGCTCTTCAGACAGGATGAAGAGGTCAATACTCCCCAATGCCATTAGGCTTTACAATTCTACCGCCAGGACTTAAGAACTTTTTAAAAGCTATTATTAATGCTTTTTGAGATAGTGATTTAGATGCATATCATATTTTTTACTGAGTTAAGTATTGTATGTAATTAGTTTTGCTACAACAAGTGTATGGGACATTGGAAAAAAGTTGAATTTCCCCATGGGGATGAATAAAGTATCTATCTATCTATCTAATGTTGGTCTTGCTCCAGTCCACAGCTTTAATCTGCTCTATCTTTTTCCATAACTATTTAAAAATTAATAGAATTGTGATCATGGGGCTGAAAGTTCCCTTCTAAATGTCACTTTAGTTACTTGGCCCAACTCATTCCCTACGAAGACGTCCAGTATTGCTCCTTCCTGAGTAGGTTCCTCTTTACTGTGAATAACCTGTCTTCAACACACCACACAAATTCTACCCCATCTAGGCCCTATGCTCTCTGGATAGCCTGGTAAATATGAGGCAAATTTAGATCTCCCACCAGTACTATGCTATGTGCAATTGCTTGACACAGCTTTTCCTCAATTTCTGGCTGACTATCTCATACTCTTTAGAGAATGTTGTTCTCACCCGAACTTGTACTTTCCAACCACATAAAAACATCTTGAATCCAACTGAACATTCTACCACCTATTCCCATCTTTTCCAGTTTATGCAGTAACCCTTATGTCCATAATGTATCATAGCTTTCTCTACATCAAAGAAAACTGCTACCACTCAGTGTTTATTAACTTAGGCCTTACAAATATCAGATTCCAAACTTATCACCGCGTTCATGGTCATTCTCACTTCATGAAATCCAGATTGGTTTACAGCTAAGTTTTCACCACTTTCCACAAAATAAGAAAGCCTTATTGTAACCATTTGTTCCATTATCTTAATAGAGGTGGAATTAGCAAAATAGCTCCGAAAGGATCTGATTGCTCTTTAGCAGGTTACAATACAGGGAGAAGAGCCACTGATTTCCAGGAAACAGGAAGTCATTCTTCAACAATGGGCAAGATGATACCAGCAACCAATGTGAATAATGGTGATGTCCTATAGAGAGATAATGAAACTACTTCTTCTTTAAATATACTTCCACTACTAATCTGTGTGTGATTGGAGCCTGTAATTTACATTTTGGTCATGTGTTTTTGGGCTGACTGAGTGATGCTGTCTCCAAAGGAATTCGGTGTGGTTGAGAGCGAGGTTGAGAATGGAGTGGGAGGCCTTTTGCAGAGCGCAAACCCATGAGTACTCCAAATCTCGACCAACTTACTGATTAAAGCGTTAAGCATGATAGAAATCGTCAAGGATTTCGGAAGGAGAGTGGATGTTCAGCACCTTCTGCCTGCATCTGACCAGTCTCCCTCTCGGTCACTGCTGCTGGAGGAAGGTGCAGGAGTCTTGAGTCTTGGACAAGGTTTGATTGGCACAGTTTGTAGATTGGAATCATTTTTAGAGGATTTGTCGGTTCGTGTTATAAGAGTTTCTGGTTTCTCCTTTTTTTATTGCTATTTTGCACGATTTTGATCGGGGTGGACTGTCTCTGTGGCCTGCAAACAATGAACAACAATTCTGAATTGAACTGAACTAAACTGAACATTGGTAGACTGCTTCATTGTGGTTTGATGTTTAATATTCTGTGTGTTAATCATTTGCTTTATTCCGTTTGCGTGATTTGTTTTTTCTTATGCATTGGGTGTTTTTTTTAACAGGTTCCATGGTGTTTCTTTGTTTCATGGCTGTCTGCGGGAAGAAAAATCTCGGGATTGTATACTGCATGCACTTTTAGATAATAAACGCACTTTGAATCTTGAACCCATATTGTAGTAAAAAATTTCAAACCAAACACACGTTTTGAATCTGATAACAAATATCACCTTTCCCAGCTGATGTCTGACCAGCACTATTACTAGCCCTTTTAAGTTCAGATAATGTAATTTCAACTTCCAAACAGGAATGGGGACATTTTTTTCTCAGCAATCTGAGGACTGATTGCCAAAACTGTTTCTCTATAAGACTTCTCTTCTTTACTGAAACTGGCTACACTGATGTATGTCTTTGCTAATAATTCTCCCTTTTCAGTGTCAGTAACTGAAACTTTCTCCCCACCATACAAAACCAGTATTTTCTCAAGTTATCTAATTACACCCATTTCTGGTAACATACCTCAAATTTCTCCTACCTGGATCTCTTTCCCAATGCTATCACAGTATTTTCTGCAATACATTTTCTTTGCCCTTCTCACTACTTTTCTAACTATGGCTTGAGCTTTTTTATATTGTACAAAAGATGAATATGAGTAACACTGCCTAACTTTTCTGTAAGCTTTACTTTGCACATTCACAGCTCTTTTACATGCATCTGTGCACCAGGGAAATATTTCCAAACAATCTGGGAATTGATTCCTTCACTATTGAGTTGAGTACAAAACACAATGTATTGTTACTGAATTCAATATCCTCCAGAGCCAAAAGATCAGGAAATCTACTTTCACATAAATCATCAAATACATCCCAATTTCCCTTTCTACAGTTCCATCTGGAGATATGAGAACCTTTTCCTCTGATAGAGATCTATTCCCATTGTACAGATGATAGGGCAATGATCACTCCCTATTGTTGTATCATTATACACTTCCCAGTTGCACACACTTGCTATATCTTCAGATTATCAGCATAAGGTCTACAGCAGAAACAGTGCTATTAAATCGACTTTTCCTCGTACTCTCACAATAATTCAAGCCTATCAAACACTTTTCTTCAAGAAAATCTTCCACCACCATCCCAACCACATTTGTGTCACTACAACCGCATACAATACTATGAGCATTATAATTCCTACACCTTACTTATCCCATTTCCACCCACACTTTCCAACACATCAGGTATTCTTTCTTTTTCAACATTTTTATTGATTTCTTACATAAAAGAAAACAGAGTTCAGTAGGATATATAATATATATCGATTAGAATATATTGGAATCACAAATATAATCTCATTACCCCATATCCATATATATTAAATTTAAACATAATATTGAAAAGAGATAATTTTATTATACAAAAAATTCTAAACCCACTACCAGAAAAAAAACAGCTGTTTGGTTAAAAAAAAAGGAAAAAATCCTTAACATATTGTAAAACATATTATTAGCCAACATCTGTGCTTAATAGCCAATCAAAAATTTTGAAAATAATTCACAAAAGGTCCCCACATTGTTAAAAAATCTTGTCTAGGTTCAGAAATTGAACAGCGGATCTTCTCTAAATTTAAACATGACATAACATCATGTAACCAATGAGTATGAGTAGGCGGAATGGCATCCTTCCACTTAAGCAACAATGCCCTCCTGGCCATAAGACAAATAAAGGCCAATATGTGCAAAT
Organism: Hemitrygon akajei; assembly: GCF_048418815.1. NCBI lineage: Eukaryota > Metazoa > Chordata > Chondrichthyes > Myliobatiformes > Dasyatidae > Hemitrygon > Hemitrygon akajei. The sequence goes on from NC_133139.1 coordinate 36,111,656, forward strand.
CATGTGTCTCCAAAATAAAAAAAAAATATTATTTCCTCCAACAATACCAAATAAGGCAGTCAAAGGATTAGGTTTAACATTTACTTTAAAAAGCACTGAAAAAGTTTGGAATGCTTCCTTCCAATATTTTTCAACATTCGGACAAGTCCAAAACATATGAATTAATGAAGATTCTCCATTGTTACATCTATCACAATAGGGAGATATATGAGAATAAAAACGAGACAGTCTTTAGTCATGTGGGCCCTATGAACCACTTTGAATTGTAGAAGGGAATGAAGGGCACGTAATGATGAGGTATTAACCAATTTAAAAATTTCATTCCAAGTATCCTCAGAAATTGAAATCTGTAAATCTTGTTCCCAGAGATTTTTAATTTTGTCTAAAGGAATATTTCTCATTCCCAGCAACATACTATAAATATTAGATATAGATCCATTATGGAAGGGTTTCAAATTAAAAATTGTATCAAGTAAATTCTTATCTGGACTTTTAGGAAATGTATGTATTTGACACAAATGCCACCCAGTTGGAAGGAAGCGATATTCTCAGCTATACCGAAAGAAGGCAAGGATAAAATGGAATGTGGGTCATTTAGACCAATATCCATTCTTAATGTAGATTATAGGTTATTTACCTCCATCATGGCCAAACAATTAGAGGAGTTTCTACCCATACTGATACGTAATGATCAGACAGGTTTTATACGACAATGCCAGATTCAAGACAATATATGAAGAACACTTCACATTATGGATTATATACAAAAAAATAAAATCGAAGCAATAGTGATAAGGGTGGATGCTGAAAAAGCATTTGATTCAGTTAATTGGAATTTTCTTTACAGAGTTTTACATAGATTTGGTTTCCAAGACACAATTATTAAAACTATACAGATACTATATGACAATCCTACCGCTAGGATTAAAATCAATGGATATTTATCAAATAGTCTTACCCTAGAAAGGGGCATGAGACAGGGTTGTGCATGGTCACCACTACTCTTCGCGTTATATCTGGAACCATTAGCTCAATACATCAGACAAAATGAAGATATCAGGGGAATTGCTATTAAAGGGACAGAGCATAAATTGGCTTGTTATGCGGATGACATTTTGATCTATCTAGGGCAACCAACATACTCTTTACCTAATTTGATGCAATCCTTTGAACAATATGGTCAATTATCAGGATACAAGATCAACATAGATAAAACCCAATTACTTTCATATTACTATAGCCCACCAAGAGAAATTGAAAGTCGATACCCCTGGGCATGGCACACAGAGTCTTTCAAATATTTGGGCATCATTATGCCAAAAGATTTGGCAAAATTATCAGAATGTAATTATCAGCCTTTATATAAAAAAAATTAAGGAAGATGTGGCAAGATGGAGCCTGATTCCTTTTTTCAGTCTCAGTTCAAGGACTGTCTATTAAAATGAATATTCTGCCCAGACTGGTATATCTCTTTTAGGCCCTACCAATAGAGATGAATCAAAATCAATTCAATGAATGGAACAAGATGTTACCAAGGTATATTTGGCAGGGTAAAAGGCCTAGAGTTCGTCTCAAAACTTTGCAATTAGCAAAGGAAAAGGGGGGATGGGGCTTGCCTTCTCTTAGAGATTATTATTTTGCAGTTGAGAGCTGTGATATGTTGGTGCAACCCATCAAATGACGCTCAATGGAAAAACATTGAGGAGCGGGTACTTCCCATCCCCATACAAGCAATTTTGGCTGATAACAACCTGCAAAGGTACGTAAATACTATTGATAACCCATGGGTGAAATTGGCTCTTAAAATATGGAAAACCACTATAAAAGAATATAATCTAGAGGGAGATATCGCAATTCTTAAATGGTGTGCATATGACTCTGATTTTACACCAAATAAATTGGATGCTAGATTTAAGGACTGGACAGCTAAAGGAATAACAGTTCTTTGCAACATAATGAAAGAAAGAACACTGTTCAGTTTTGAAATGCTTAAAGAGAAACACTTATTAGAAAAACAAGATTTTTATCGGTATTTACAGATGCGACAATATGTTAATAAGATGCTTAAAAATGTAACCAAGGCAAATACATGCTTGATAGAGCTCTTTAGAAAAGCATATAATTCAGATAATGGTAGTAGAATTATTTCAAGCATGTATAAGGGGTTGTCAAATCTTAAAACACATTCGACTTCATATATTAAAACAAAATGGGAGAAGGAAAGAGGGATAATTATATCTGAGGAAGAATAGAAAACGATATGGAAATATCAATGGAAGTGTACCAATTCACAGAAATGGAGGGAGTTTGGATGGAAAAACTTGAAAAGATATTTTATTACACCCTCTCAGAAATCCCATTATGATAGTAACCTCCCTGTTTGCTGGAGAAATTGTGGAAATCAAAATGCAAATCATTATCATATTTTTTTGGGACTGCCCTGTTATCAAAAACTATTGGAGAGGGATACACAATGCCCTACAAGGCATCTTTAAATGTGAAATACCCTTGGAGAGTAAGACCATATATTTTGGATATATACCTCGAGAATGGTTGAAAAGAGATAAATATTTAATGAATATACTGTTGGTGGCTGGTAAAAAGACTCTTACTAGGAAATGGTTATCACAGGAGAGCCCAACTTTAAATACATGGATGGAAATTACAATGGACATTTACAAAATGGAGAAGATAACAGCATCTGTTAATCATAAGCTGGAACAATTTGATTCATACTGGGAAAAATAGTTTAACTACATAATGCCTCATAGGCCTGATTTTATTCTCTCAAATCAATGAATCTGTTGTAAAAAAAAAGATCACTCCCTACTTGTACATAGTTCTTTCCTTTTGCTTGTTTTTTCTTTCCACTCTTTTCTATAAGTGTATACCTCAGATAAATACTTTGTGGAGATTTGTGATATATATGATTATATGATGTATATGTACAATGTCTGAAATACATCTTATGGAAATGTTTGTTTGATGAACTTCAATAAAAAAATAAATTACAAATTCAATCAACACCAATGGGCTATCAGTTCTTATTTCACCATGCACCAGCAAGTCCTGTCACTCTGACCTTCTGATTTCAAAATAATTCTGTGAGCTGGAGACTGTTCTATGCAACACATCATGGTGTGCAGTGCACTGCACAAAGGTTTTAGTGCAGTAGGAGACATTTTCCCTTTTACTGTGAACTCACAGCCTCGTGCTGACTGAGTGTACAGGTTAGTAATGATTGCAAGCTTGCTGAAAAGTTTCTGTAGCAATGGACCAACTCATATGGTAGTTCAGATCCTGTCAGAACTGACAGCTCTTTGTAAATTGTAAAGCCTCCCACACCCTTATGTTTCCCTCTGGGAGATGATTTCATACTGCCAATGTCATGCACCTGGGGAGTTTGCAATAGTCCTTTGTTTTTAGCAGGTCCATCCAGTGTGCTTAATTCAGCAGCATTCTATCTGCAGGCCATGAATATCATGTTTTAAGCTATTCCAATCTTCCCTGTCCTGTGTCTGCTGTCTGTACTTCTTAATTATTGCAATATAGAAGCAGATTATTTAGACCATTGGGCCTATTCTAAGAGCAAATCAGTCAGCCTTGTTCCATATGAAAGGTCTTGACCCAAATTGTTGACAGTTCACAGGTACGTGGATGAACACAAGGCTAACATGGAAGGTACATGTGAAGAAACTTCTGGAGAAGAGCCAAAAAGGCCTTAATATGCTCAGGTGCTTAGCTGGGTGTGAATGGAGTGTGAGTAGGAGGTCACTTAAACAAATCCATCTTGCTTTTATTAGAAAACACAAGGAAATCTGCAGATGCTGGAAATTCAAGCAACACGCACAAAATGCTGGTAGAACACAGCAGGCCAGGCAGCATCTATAGGGAGAAGCACTGTCGACGTTTCAGGCCGAGACCCTTTGTCAGGACTAACTGAAAGGAAAGACAGTAAGAGATTTGAAAGTAGGAGGGGGAGGGGAAAATGCAAAATGATACATGAACATTGACTTCTCTAACTTCCGTTAATGCCCCTCCTCCTCTTCTTAACCCATCCCTGATATATTTAGTTTTTTCCCCCCTCCTCTTTTTTTCTCTCTCTGCCCATCACTCTGCCTGTTCTCCATCTCGCTCTGGTGCTCCCCTCCCCCTCTCTTTCTCCCTAGGCCTCCTGTCCCATGATCCTTTCCCTTCTCCAGCTCTGTATCCCTTTTGCCAATCACCTTTCCAGCTCTCAGCTTCACCCCACCCCCTCCGGTCTTCTCTTATCATTTTGCATTTTCCCCTCCCCCTCCTACTTTCAAATCTCTTACTCTCTTTCCTTTCAGTTAGTCCTGATGAAGGGTCTCGGCCTGAAACGTCGACAGTGCTTCTCCCTATAGATGCTGCCTGGCCTGCTGCATTCCACCAGCATGTTGCTCTAATTAGATCTGTCTTTGATTATGGATGTGTTGCTTAAGGCTCAGCCTCACCAGCAGTCTTAAAGATCTTAGGTAAATTTCAAGCTCAAGCATTGAGATTATAAGACCATAAGTGTCACGGTCCCGACCATTAATTCCCCATTTCCTCCTAATTTCCTTTCATGGCAACACACCTGGTTTTCATCAAGACCTGCAGCATAACAACCGCGGCTTTGCACCCACCAGTTGCCAGATCATTGGTTTTGCCAGTGTGGTAATTAATGTTTCCCAGCCACTTAGGATTGTGTGTTCTAAGTTTTGCTTCAGTACTGAGATTTACCTGTGCAACTCAGTGTCTCCGAGTCAAGATAAGTTTTCCGAGTTCAACTCCAGATCTGAGGTTTACCTGTGAAACTCTGTCTCTCCGTCTCAAGATAAGGAATTCAAGTTTACTCCAGTACTGAGGTTTACCTGTGTAACTCCATCTCTCTGTGCTAACACGAGGAAATCTGCAGATGCTGAAAATTCAAACAACACGCACAAAATGCTGGTGGAACACAGCAGGCCAGGCAGCATCTATAAGGAGAAGCACTGTCGACGTTTCGGGCCGAGACCCTTCGTCAGGACTAACTGAAAGGAAAGATAGTAAGAGATTTGAAAGTAGGAGAGGGAGGGGGAAATGCGAAATGATAGGAGAAGACCGGAGGGGGTGGGATGAAGCTAAGAGCTGGAAAGGTGATTGGTGAAAGTGATACCGAGCTGGAGAAGGGAAAGGATCATGGGACGGGAGGCCTCAGAAGAAAGAAAGGGGGTGGGGGAAGCACCAGAGGGAGATGGAGAACAGGCAAACAACTAAATATGTCAGGGATGTGGTAAGAAGGGGAGGAGGGGCATTAACGGAAGTTAGAGAAGGCAATGTTCATGCCATCAGGTTGGAGGCTACCCAGCCGGTATATAAGGTGTTGTTCCTCCAAAATGAGTGTGGATTCATTTTGACAGTAGAGGAGGCCATGGATAGACATATCAGAATGGGAATGGGTGGTGGAATTAAAATGTGTGGCCACTGGGAGATCCCGCTTTTTCTGGCAGACCGAGCGTAGGTGTTCAGCGAAATGGTCTCCCAGTCCGCATCGGGTCTCGCCAATATATAAAAGGCCACACCGGGAGCACCGGACGCAGTATACCACACCAGCCGACTCACAGGTGAAGTGTCGCCTCACCTGGAAGGACTGTCTGGGGCCCTGAATGGTGGTGAGGGAGGAAGTGTAAGGGCAGGTGTAGCACTTGTTCCGCTTACAAGGATAAGTGCCAGGAGGGAGATCGGTGGGAAGGGATGGGGGGGGACGAGTGGACAAGGGAGTCACGTAGGGAGCGTTCACTGCGGAAAGCAGAAGGGGGGGGGAGGGAAAGATGTGCTTGGTAGTGGGATCCCGTTGGAGGTGGCGGAAGTTACGGAGAACTATACGTTGGACCTGGAGGCTGGTGGGGTGGTAAATGAGGACAAGGGGAACCCTATCCCAAGTGGGGTGGCGGGCAGATGGGGTGAGGGCATTTTCTTCGTGCTAAGAAAGGTTTTGCCTGCCATTTTCCTTTCTACGCTCTGTGTCAAGATAAGTTCTGCCTGCTTCCTGCTTTCCTGCACTCCCTCCTGTTTGCCGTTCAACGCTCACGCCCACTTCTGCATTCTAACCCAATCTCTGTGCCTGTGTCCTGTGCCTGGGTTCACCTCCTTCGTTGCAACTATAAGATATAAGAGAAGAATTAGGCCATTTGATCTAATAGCTTATTGGAGTCTGCTCCGCCACTTCATCATAGCTGATCCATTTTCCCTCTCACCCCCATTCTCTTGTCTTCTCCCCATATCCCTTCATGCCCTGACTAATGAAGAATCTATCAACCCTTAAATATACCCAATGGCTTGGCCTCCTTGCGGCAAAGAATTCCACAGATTCATCAATCTCTAGCTACAGAATTTCCTCCTCATCTCTGTTCCAAAAGGATGCCCCTTTATTCTGAAGCTGTGTCCTCAGGAGTTAGACTCTCCTTCCACAGGGAACATCCTCTCCACATCCACTCCATAGAGGCCTTTTAACATTCAATATGTTTCAATGAGGTCACCTGTCATTCTTTTGAACGCGAGTGAGTAGAGGCCCAGAGCCATCACATGCCATCATATGACAAGCCTTTCAATCCTGGAATCATTTTTATGAAAATCCTTTGAAGCCTCTCCAATGCCAACACATCCTTTCTTAGATAAGGGGCACAAAACTGTTCACAATACTCCAAGTGAGGCCTCACCAGTGCTTTATTAAGCCTCGAGATTACATCCTTGCTTTTATATTCTAGTTATATTGAAATGAATGCTAACATTGCATTTGCCTTCTCAGCACTGACTCAAACTGTAAATTAACTATCAGGGAATCCTGTATAACATATATGTCAAACTCAAGGCCCGCGGGCCAAATCCAGCCCGCGGTGGAATTATCTTTGGCCCACGAGATAATATCTAATTACTATTAAAGCTGGCCCCAGTAATCGAAGCGCCTATGGTGTATGATATGGCTAATGCTGAGTTTATTCAGGTACCAGGTTTTCAGGGTTTTTAGTGTTTATTCGGCAGTCTTCTTCATAAGAAACGGAATTTGTAAAGTGAAACACTTTGTAGTTATAGCAGAGACTGAGACACATGAGAGCAGGCTGAAAAAACGGAGGCAACAAAAGCTGCGTTCGCACGCATCCGACTGATCCGGCCCGCATGAAGCTGCATTTTGCTCAATCCGGCCCGTGACCTAAAATGAGTTTGACACCCCTGCACAAGGACTCCAAAGTCCCTTTGCACCTCAGATTTTTGAACTTACTCTCCATTTAGAAAATAGTCTACTCTTTTATGTCTTCTACCAAAGTGCATGACCATGCACTTCCTGACATTGTGTTCCATCTGCCCCTTCTTTGCCCATTCTCCTAATCTCTCTAAGTCCTTCTGTAGCCTCTCTACGTCCTCAAAAGTAGCTGCCCTCCACCTATCTTCATATCATCCACAAACTTGGCCACAAAGCCATCAATTCTGTCATCCAAATCATTGACACATAATGTAAAAAGAAGTGGTCTTAACAAAGACCCCTGTGGAACACTATTAGTCATCGGCAGCCAACCAGAAAAGGCTCCCTTTATTCCCATTCTTTGCCCCCTACCACTCAGCCAATGCTTTATCCACGCTAATATCTTTTCTGTAATATCATGGGCTCATAACTTATTAGGCAGCCTCAAAGGCCTTCTGAAAATTCAAATACACAAGTAGATTGTCCACGTAGAATTTGTTGTGGTGCTATTAAATCATCCCCAATTTCGGCATCGCTGGCAGTGTATCTACGCAGGTTGTAGTTAGCAATTGTTTACTTGGTTAACATGAGAGGACATAAAGTTGGTTATCCAATATTAACAACATTAGTAGAGTGTTGGAAGTACTGCCTTTATAAGGTCTTCAGTTTTGGGTGGATGGTGTTATAACTGTGAGTAAATTCACTGGCAAGTCACTGAAGCTAGTGGATATAGAAGTGTCTCATTCAGCATTTGTGACACTCTTGGAAGAAGTGGCCAGCTTGACCCAATATTACATGACGTTTTTACATGCTGTAGATCAAAGATAACAGCAGGACCATTCTAGAGTGGTGTTGTATCTACAATGCTTCCTTTGAATTACATATAGTTTTCAAACACCTTTTTCTTTGCACCCACACTCCAGTCACCCAAAATGAATGTTAATCTCCACTGACTCTTGGCTGGATCACGTATGTGCAGACATCTGAGGTCTAAGTGGAAAGCTTCTTTGTTTGAGATTGACTTGAACCTTCAGCACTGGGAAGTCCACTGTTCTGTACTGTGTTTTAAATTCAATCTGCAAACCACATTGAAATCTAAAGAACGTTGTTGTTAAAATTAATATTTGCTATTTACCCTAACTCTAGAATATTCCCTAACAGTATTTCCTGGACAAAAATAAATTTGTTCAAGAAAAGGCCAAACTTTAAGGAGGGTCTAATCAAATAGGGCAGCAAAAATGCCCTGTCTTTGGAGCGTATTCTCCAATTATCTATCATATCACTATGTTCACCTACATCTGCGCTATCATCCCTAAAGCCTACCCACAAGACTCTAAGCAGAGATTGTCCCAGAAATTTGACTAACAAGTCTTTAAAACACTGCTTTGTCATTCATAAGACTGTTCCCTCCTTCCCCGCTGGTCAATTGCAGTTTAATCACATTTTTTATCTTCACCCCTTCATTCTCTGATAGCTAAAACTCAGCAATGACTATCAATAGTTGCTCTCTGGTCTGGGGCACCAGCAAGGTAAATACGTCAGGCTCACTGGCAACAGCTCACACTCCACATCGTGACAAAAGATTGTCAGAGTCTTGATGACCAGTCTCTCTGACCCTCTCATCAACGTACAGGAGGGGTTGATGTGTTCTCTATTTGAATGACTGCATGGACCTCACCCGGTGGCACCCCCTTCCGGACTGTCCAGTTCAGCACTGGCCCAAGCTCCGAAAGAGCCCATCTAATTTGTATTCACTCCCTATTTAGGCTGGGGTGACTGTCTTCAGACATTGTGTGTAATTTATTTTCTTTCCCTGTCTGCCACGCCATCAAAGTTATGGAACCTCATGTCTCTGCTGTAACTCAGATCCCTTCCCATCTGCTTTCCCCAATATTTTTTTCTATTCTAAGCTATACAGCTAATCATCTACCTTCAGCAACTAGCCTTCATTACTGAGTACAGTTACCATCATGCTATTCGTGGCCTGTCGTCACGCTCTCTCAGTGTCCTCTGCCTTTGCATTTGCTGTGGGTCCGCTTCCATCAACTGTGGTCAGGTCTGATGCAGCCGTCTGGTGTTCATCACTTGGGTTCTCTGCAATGACTCTGTTACTGATGCACCATCAATAACTCACGCTGAGACGTAGGAAGTGAGGTATCGGCTTTTATTGACTGGAAGAATGAACAACACTACATTCTGGGGAAAGAGGCAGGGCAACAGGCCTCAGTCGCCTTTATACAGGGGTCTGTGGGAGGAGCCACAGGAGCAGTCCAGACAGGTATATGTAGTTCACCACATTCACCCCCCCCCCCTTGTTTTAAAAGAGTCCCCAGGTGGCGAGGTTTCTTACAAGTATATTTACAGGTTAAGTCTATCAGGTGGTCGAATCTTTCGCTGCGATCTACGTAGCTCTGGCTGCAATTGCACTGGTGCCGGAGGTGGTGATGGCACAGGTGCCGGAGGTGGTGTTTGCACCGGAGGCGGAGAGTGGGTTGGTTCTGTCCCAACTGGAGGTGTCAGGGATCCCTCGCGTGTGTGCGAGGCCCCCGGAATAGACGCGTACGAGATGCCCGGTACATGAGCGTCGTGAGGAGTCTGGGTGTGGCACGGTGTGTGCGGTGTCACCTCGGGTACAGGGTTCATAGTTACCGTGGAGTGTACGGGGTAGTGGTCTGCTGCTCCGGCGGGCGCCAGGTCGCGGACAGAGACCGTGTCCTCCCGCCCATCAGGCAAGACCACGTAGGCATACTGGGGGTTAGCATGCAGGAGGTGAACCCTCTCGACCAGTGGGGAGTATTTATTACTCCTCACATGTTTACGTAGCAGCACTGGCCCTGGGGACGTCAGCCAAACTGGTAGGGTGGTCCCAGTGACAGACTTCCTGGGAAAAGAGAATAGGCGTTCGTGAGGGGTGGCATTAGTGGACGTACACAACAGGGAGCGGATAGAGTGGAGTGCCTCAGGGAGGACCTCCTGCCATTGGGAGACCGGCAACCCTTTCGACTTAAGGGCTAAAAGTGTGGCCTGCCACACTGTGGCATTCTCCCTCTCCACCTGTCCATTCCCCCGGGGATTATAACTCGTGGTTCGACTAGTAGCAATGCCCCTAGCTAGCAGGAACCGGCGCAACTCGTCACTCATAAAGGAGGACCCTCTATCACTGTGGATATAGCAGGGATATCCGAACAGAGTGAAGAGCTGGCGCAGGGCTTTTATGATGGACGTGGTAGTAGTGTCGGGGCAGGGAACGGCAAAGGGGAATGCAAGTACTCGTCAATAATACTGAGAAAATAGACATTGCGGTCGGTGGAGGGAAGGGGGCCCTTAAAGTCAACACTCAGTTGCTCAAAAGGGCGGGTGGCCTTGACAAGCTGCGCAGTGTTAGGACGGTAGAAGTGCGGTTTGCACTCAGCGCAGATCTGGCAGTCCCTGGTCATCATCCTGATGTCCTCCAGGGAGTACGGCTTTAACGAAATGGTAAAATCGGGTGACCCCCGGATGGCAAAGATGTGCATGAAGGGCATACAGCTGGTCGAGCTGTGCGCTAGCACACGTTCCCCGGGATAGGGCATCAGAGGGTTCATTGAGTCTGCCAGGCCGGTACAGGATATCATAATTGTAGGTGGAGAGTTCTATTCTCCACCGCAAAATTTTATCATTTTTGATTTTGCCCCGCTGTTGGTTGCTGAACATGAACACAACCGAGCGCTGGTCGGTCAGCAAGGTGAATCTTTTGCTGGTGAGATAGTGCCTCCAGTGCCTAATAGCTTCCACTATGGCCTGGGCTTCTTTCTCCACCGCGGAGTGCTGAAGTTCAGAGCCTTGAAGGGTACGAGAAAAAAATGCCACTGGTCTGCCTCCCTGATTGAGGGTAGCAGCCAGCGCGAAGTCAGAGGCGTCACTCTCTACTTGAAAGGGAATGGTGTCGTCCACCGCATGCATTGTTGCTTTGGCAATGTCCCCTTTAATGCAGCTGAAGGCCGCGCAGGCCTCGGCTGAGAGGGGAAAAGTGTTAGACCTGACCAGGGGGCGGGCCTTGTCTGCGTAATGGGGGACCCATTGGGCGTAATAGGAAAAAAACCCAGGCACCGCCGGAGGGCCTTGAGAGTGGTGGGAAGAGGGAGCTCTAACAGGGGGCGCGTATGGTCGGGATCAGGGCCAATGACCCCGTTCTCCACGACATACCCAAGGATAGCGAGACGGGTGGTTCTGAACACACACTAGTCCCTGTTATAAGTAAGGTTCAAAGCTTCGGCCACTTGGAAAAATCATTGTAGGTTGGCGTCGTGATCCGACCAGTCGCGACCACAGATGGTGATGTTATCTAGATAGGGAAATGTGGCCTTCAGTTTGTACCGGTCCACCATCCGGTCCATCTCCCTCTGGAAGACTGAGACTCCATTTGTGACACCAAATGGGATGCGCAGGAAGTGATAGAGCCTGCCACCCGCCTCGAAGGCGGTGTAGGGGCGGTCCTCTGGGCGGATGGGGAGCTGGTGATAAGCGGATTTCAGATCTATCATCGAGTACACCTTGTACTGAGCTATCTGGTTGACCATATCCGCGATGTGGGGTAGGGGGTATGCGTCAAGCTGCGTGAACCTATTGATGGTTGACTATAGTCCACAACCATCCTATTTTTCTGCCCAGTCCGAACAACAACCACCTGGGACCGCCAAGGGCTTGTGCTTGGCTCAATGATCCCCTCCCTGAGCAGCCGCTGCATCTCTGACTGAATGAAGGCCCAGTCCCCCGCACTGTACCTCCTGCTTTTAGTCGCCACCGGTTTACAGTTGGGGGTCAGGTTGGTGAACAGCGATGGGGGAGGGATCTTGAGGGTAGAGAGGCTGCAAGTAGTGTCAGTAGCACAGCTATCGTCATGGTGCTGGGCGGGATGTGTGGTTCGGTGTGTATGTGCGTGTGGTAACGGAGTATATGGCGAAGTCCCACCAAACTGAGGATTCCTGACAGTGAGTGGTGGGAGGGGCCCGTCATATGCCATAGTCACACTTTCGAGATGGCTCTGGAAGTCTAGGCCCAATAGCACAGGCGCACACAGTCGAGGCATGACTAGTAGCGCAAAGTTCCGATATTCTGTGCCCTGCACCATCAATGTCGCTACACAACCCACCCGGATGTCTGTGGAATGCGATCCAGAAGCCAAGGTGATCCTCTGACTTACCGGCCGTGTCACGAGTCCACAGCGTTGCACTGTGGCCGGGTCAATAAAACTCTCAGTGCTGCCTGTGTCAAACAGGCAGCTAGTCCTGTGTCCCTCCACCAGGATGTCCATCATCGACCTTGCGAGCTGGTGCGGAGCGCTTTGGTCGAGGGTTACGGTGGCTAGAGTTGAGCCGTCCAGGTGCCCGGTAAACTCCGGCGAGTCGGGGACGGGGCATGGTGACGCCGGCAAAGATAGCCGCTCACATCCGGGCATGCAAGATGGCGGCCTCCAGGTCGCACACGGGTAGGTAGGGGCAGGGCATGGTGATGCCGGCAAAGATGGTTGTTCACATCCGGGCATGCAAGATGGCGGCCCCCAGGTCTCAGACGCAGCGCTGCTCGACCCCGCGCGCGGTTTAGACTTACAGACCTTGGCGAAATGGCCCTTCTTCCCGCAGCTGGAGCAGGTTGCTTCGCGAGCTGGACAACTGTTTCTAGAATGTTTCAGGAGCCCACAAAAGTAACAAAGTTTACTGCCTGCCGAGTTTGGGGAGTTCGTGGAACCGCGACTGGCAGCGGCGTTGGCGAATTCGCTCATGGGGACCGGTGGCAGCGGGGCCGGAGACGTCCACGGACCCGGCGGGGAATCGCGCGGCTGGACCGCGTCGGCGTAGAGCAGAGCAGCCTCCAGCGTCTCGATCGCTGAGCGTAAGGTCAGATCAGCTTTTTCCAGCAGCCGCTGGCGCACATACACTGACCTAATTCCGGTCACAAAGGCGTCTCGGACCAAGAGTTCCGCATGCTGTTCCGCTGTGAGTGTTTTGCAGTCACCAGTCCGCACGAGTGCCTGTAGAGCTCGGAGAAATTCAGCAGTCGACTCCGTAGGCCGCTGTTTGTGCGTGGCTAAGTGATGTCTGGTGTAGACGGCGTTCACCGGCTGCAGGTATTGTCTTTTGAGGGTGTCAAGCACCCCTTCGTAGGTCGAGAGGTCCCTGATGAATGAATAAACTTTTGGGGCGACTCTCGAGAGGAGAATTCTGTGCCTAACAGCGGGGTCAGTTGCACGAACCTCCTCCAAGTATGATTGGAAGCATGCAAGCCAGAGTTCAAAGGCAAGAGCTGCTTCAGGGTCCTGGGGGTCCAAATCCAATCGTTCCGGGCGTAAAACGGTTTCCATGCTTTATTCTTCCAGTCAATAAAATTGATGCACCATCAATAACTCACGCTGAGACGTAGGAAGCGAGGTATCGGCTTTTATTGACTGGAAGAATGAACAACACTACATCCTGGGGAAAGAGGCAGGGCAACAGGCCTCAGTCGCCTTTATACAGGGGTCTGTGGGAGGAGCCACAGGAGCAGTCAGCAGGGGTCTGTGGGAGGAGCCACAGGAGCAGTCCAGACAGGTATATGTAGTTCACCACAGTTACCAGGTACACTTGATTTCCTGCTCTGTCTGTGGGAGCAAAAAGAAGATGAGTCCTACCCTTTAACCCAGGTCCAGTGTTTCCACTGGCTACTTCAACCGAGACTGCACACAAACACAAGTGTCATTTGCCTGAAGCACTACCTGTGATTCTATCCACCTGGGAGTGAAACCTCTCTTTTCAAACAGCTCCCTTACCACGACTTGGTCACCTAGTTGTGGGAGGATTATTTTCCCTCCCTCTGGTTCTCTCTGATCTGCAATACATCACTGTCACACACAAGATAGCAAGCACCAACGATATCACGATCACACAATAAAAGAGTCCCAAAGCTTTCATCATTCAAATCTGAAATGGTTGTGATAATTTTATCCTTGGAATGGATTGAAGGAGTATGCCCTGATTATGTATTTCTGTAGCCTGATTCATTCTCAGTTTTGGCATCTATTTAAGGTAGGTGCTTCAAATTGTAGGCCAGGTATTCTGACATTGAATTACATCTGCAGGGCCTGAGCTTGTGCATACATTTCTTACGGCTCCCTGATCAGGTTGGGGTTGAAGAAAATGAGGAGGCAGATGCTTTAGCCAAGCAGTCACTTAAAATTAAGGATATAAATGTAGTCTTGCCTTTCCATAGAGAAGAGGTGAAAGCCATAATCAAAAAGTCTATTCAATCACCTTGGCAATAAAATTGAAACAAGGAATGGAAAAGATGGCATTTATATAAAATTCAAGGGATGGGTGGGAATTTAACTGGGAGTTGGGTATAAAAAGAGGGAAGAAGTTGTACCTACACGTTTATGTATTGGACATATTAGGTTGAATAATTCCTTGTTCAGAATTAATACATTTGTAGGTATGCATTTGTTAAGAAACAGTGCAGCATGCAGTATATTGTTTGATTGCAGTTCCTATGAGGTGTAAAGGAAATACTTAATTGCTAAATTGAGATCTTTGGGACAGGCACAGAAAAAACCATTACGTTAGCAGTGAAACCTTTTCCAGGGTGTTACAAAGGTAATTTACAGTAACCTATTTACAAACTCTGAGATTCAGGAAAAAACTGCAACAACTGACAGAAACCCATACAGTCAAAGGACCAACATGTAAACTCTACACAGCAGCTGATAACTTGATTGAACTGGGGATCCTGGAACCATAAAACAGCAGCTCTGACTGTTGAGCCACTGTTCCATCCTTGTGCTTCTATGCTGCCATTCCATTTCAGCTAGCGTAGCAGAGTACTATTTCAATGTTAACCCCAAGAGAACCAGGAGCTGATGCACCAGTTTCCTTGTGCATCTAGGCTAATTCCAGCCCGTCACTGACAACGTCTCTCCAGCTGAATCCTCTGCCTCTCATCCAGCCTTTACAGCTCTCCCAGGGAAGCAAAATATTCACGCACAAAAATTGACATAGACATTTTTTTTGTTAAGGGTACAGTTGATTTCTGCATCCTAGAGTGAACAGTGGCAATTTAGTGTCTGTCTAGGAATAGTTGCAAGAGCATTAAAGATGAGAGGTTGATAGGAGAGAATTAAAAAGATGCCAATGCACATACAAATTGTCTACTCCCCTCAAATATGCAGACTGATTTGTGGCCAACCTACAGGAGTGAGAGAGAAGCAAAAGGATTTAGATGTAACACTGGTAATTGAGCACTTGGGAGGATTGTCAACATATGAATGAGTGGGCACATGTTGTAAACGAGAAGACTGGTTTAAAATGGGTTCATCAACAAATTAGCTTCAGGTGCTTCTTAAGAGATCTGAGAGCAGATTTCTGGCATGGGACCTCCTTTTTAATCTTTGTCATTGTCATATCCTTAGCAGCCTGTATCTGTGACTGAGAATAGCTAATTTGGATAATTCCAGACTCCAATTACATATTCTTTTCCTTTGAGGTATGATATCTTGGCCACCTATAACTATTTTATTTATAATCAAAGTTCAAAGTTTTTTTTATCAGAGTATATACATGTCACCACATACAACCCTGAGATTGTTTTTCCTGCAGGCATACTCAGAAAATTCTTAGGATAATAACTGTAACAGGATCAATGAAAGATCAAGTAGAGCATAGAAGCCAAAAAAACCTTTGCGAATGCAAATATAAATGAATGGTAATAAATAATGATAATGTGAAATAACAAGACAACAAACTGTGCAAATACAAATATAAACAAATAGCAATAATTAATGAGAACATGAAATAACAAGAAAAAAAGTCCTTAAAGTTAGATCATTGGGTTTTGTGGGAACACCTCTATAGATGAGTGTAGTTATCCCCTTTTGTTCAAGAGCCTGATGAAAAGAGGATCACAAAGTGTTCTAACAACACTCACCAAGGTAGATAAGGAAGAGGTAAATTAAATTTAGATGTGATCATGTTTCGGATTTAAGGTTCCACACACTATAGAAGACATGAAGAGGCAAAGCCAAGCACTTCAGATTTAGAAGTCTTGAGACTGAATGCCCTACTGACAGAAAGATTTCGACGATTCTTGAGATAAGCACAGCTGGAAAATGAATCATATTAAACTGAAAGTGTTCAAGGTTTGAAGGAAGAAGAGAGAAATGACTTTGGCCAATCTATCACTGGTAATGTTGAGAATAGTTGCGTCATAAAGTCTAAGGCCTAGAGCTGATAGGGGGAGTGTATGTGGAATGGCAGGTTATAACTTTGTATTTCATCAGTGGGTCTAAGTAACAGACTGGAGGTCAGGGAGTCCAGCCAAAGTTTGTACTGAAAATTTGCTGCTTGTCCATTGACTTTATCTCAGCAGAAACTCAGTTTGGGGTTTTAAGTTGTAAACTCCGCACAATTCCTGCTGTTGGATTTTATAAGGGTTAGAAGTTTTCAGGAGAATGGAAACATTGAATGTGCTGAAGGAATCTCACATTGGAAACAGAAGTGTGGTCGTCCCACATGCAGTCAAAAGGGCAATGGGTTAAAAACATTAACAGATAAAGGAGAGGGAAGACTGGTGCCATGGCAAGCAAGAGTGAAAGCTTTGCTTAGTATGAGAGAAGGATAAAAGAACCGTGTGCTGAAACTTGGATGCCAAAACAATCTCCTGGGTCTTTCCTATCGCAGAAAATAATATGTAGACCTGTTTTAGGAGCAGCTGCAAAATATCTGTTCTAAAAACATATGAAGGAGATGTACACTCAGTGGCTACTTTATTAGGTCTCTGAATGTTATGCGGTTTATGCTGTGGTTAACAAGTTTATTATGTTCATGGTTTTTAAGTTCGATGTGTAACACATGGTTATTTGAAATAGTGTCGCCTTCCTGTAGCTTGAACCAACCTGCCCATTGTGCTCTGACCTCTCTCATTAATGAGGCATCCTCACCCACCAAACTGCCTCTCACTGAATGTTTTTTTTTGCTTATTGCACCATTCACTGTAAACTCTAGAGACTATTGTGCATGAAAATCCCAGATGATCAGTAGCTTCTGAAATTTCAAGCCATCCTGTCAGGCACCAAAAATCATTCCACAGTCATAGTCACTTAGATCTTATTTTGTCCCAATTCTGATATTTGGTCTGAACAATAACTGAACTCCTTGACTATGTCTGGCAACACACACAAAATGCTGGTGGAACGCAGCAGGCCAGGCAGCATCTATAGGGAGAAGTGCTGTCGACGTTTCGGGCTGAGACCCTTCGTCAGGTCTCGGCCCGAAACGTTGACAGCGCTTCTCCCTATAGCTGCTGCTTGGCCTGCTGCGTTCCACCAGCATTTTGTGCGTGTTGCTTGAATTTCCAGCATCTGCAGATTTCCTCATGTTTGACTATGTCTGCATGCTTTTATGCATTGAATTGCTGACACATGATTGGCAGATTAAATATTTGGATTGACAGGCAGGTGCACAAGTGCGCCTAATAAAATAGCTACTGAATGTTATGCCTTATTTACTAGGGCAATAGCAGTGGAAAGAACTAAATTTTATCTGGTTTCAGTAATAAGCCAATGGTTGCATATCTAAACCTAAAAGAAGGAAGATGCTGGAGCTGTTCATGATTACGGTCCGCTTTCCCCATGTACATGACTGCCAATCCCATATCTTTTGCTCCTGTCACTGAACTGCTCCTCCTATTGCGACCAAAATGGTTCTTAAGTCATTGATTATGCCCCCAACCTTTCAGGCCCTCTGAGTGTGACTTGAGCAAGAATCGTCTCAGTCAGAGGCAGAACTTTGTCAACATTGTAACATGATTCATGGAGCAGGAAACTTAGATTTTTTTTCCGTTAAGTGCCATGTTATTTTCTACTTACCTTTGTATTTGTTCAATATAAGTGATAACATTTCTTTTAAAGTTTTCGTTTGTCTTCCCTTGGGAGCCCTCGTGTATATGGGGCCATTGACTGTGGTATGGTTCTATCACATCTGAAATCCTGTCTGCCCACTACCCTGGACCCCCATTGATTTGCCTGTCGCACCAACAGGTCAACACAGGATGCCATCTCCACGGCACTTCACTCTGCCTTGACCCACCTGGACAATCCCAACTCTTACGTCAGAATGCTGTTCATTGACTTTAGTTCGGCATTCAATACTGTGACCCCCCTCCAAGGTGATCGCCAAACTTCAGCGTGGTATCAGCTCATCCCTCTGAAATTGGACCTTGGACTTTCTGACTAACAGACCTCAATCTGTTAAGTTAGACAACCTCTCCTCCTCCATTCTCACCCTGAATACCGGCGTGCCTCACGGCTGTGTGCTGAGCCCTCTTCTGTACTCCCTTTTCACTTATGACTGCATTCCTGTACATGGTTCTAACTCCATAATCAAGTTCGCAGATGACACCACGGTGGTCGGCCTGATCAGAGGGGATGACGAGATGGCCGACAGGGATGAGGTCCAGCACCTGGCCGCATGGTGTGCCAACAACAACCTGGCCCTTAAAACCCAGAAGACCCAGGAGATTATTGTGGACTTCAGGCATGCTAGGAGCCACACTCACGTCCCCATCTACATCAATGGAGCTGTAGTGGAGCTTGTATCAAGCTTCAAATTCCTTGGTGTCCACATTTCTGAGGATCACACCTGGTCCCTGAACTCCTCCATTCTGATCAAAAAGGTGCAACAGCGCCTTTACTTCCTGTGAAGCATCAAGAAAGCTCACCTCTGTCCCAGGATACTGACAGACTTTTACCGCTGTACTACTGAGAGCATACTTACCAACTGCATCTCAGTGTGGTATGGCAATTGTCCCGTATCAGACCGCAAAGCACTCCGGCATGTGGTGAAAACTGCCCAGTGGATTATCGGCACCCAATTGCCCACCATTGAGAACATCTACCATAAACGCTGCCTGGGCAGTGTGAAAAGCATTATTAAGGATGCATCTCACCCTAACAATGGACTTTTTACTCTCCTCCCATCCGGTAGGCTCTACAGGAGCCTCCGCTCCCGCACCAGCAGGCACAGGAAGAGCTTCTTCCCTGAGGCTGTGACCCTGCTGAACCTCACATCACAGCGCTAAGCATTATTGCACCCATATTGGACTGTCTCAGTACTTTTATATTTGTGTGCTGTAGCACTTACTTTTTATTCACAGTTATTTTGTAAATAACACTATTCTTTTCACTTCTAGTTAGATGCTAACTGCATTTCATTTGGCTTTGTATCTGTACTCGGCACAATGACAATAAAGTTGAATCTAATCCAATCTGATCTAAATGTTTTTCTTGCCCTGCTGTTATGTTGTCCATAGATCATTCTGAAAATTTAGTAAAAGGAACAAGCTGTTCATTAAAAAATATTCTTGTTTTTCAGCACTGTGGTAAATACAGGTCACTACTTCATTGCTCTCTAAAATATGAACAGAAAACACTGCAGTTTTTCTTCATATTTATTTCTTGGGAGAGTTCCGTTTGAATGGAAAGCTGCTGCGATCTCGCCAACCTTGTACCAATGCCCTGAAGGACTTCCATGATGGCTCGGTGTTAACAGTACAGCTTTAGTGTCTACCCATGTCGACCAATACGGAGACTTGAGTTTTGAGCAGATGACCAACACTGATATGGCTACTTTGAAGTTTACAGATGGATGTGAAGAAACCAATGGGCATCTCACCCGAGTAGGCTTTCCATGAAAGCCCACTGCAGTAAAGCCAGGGCCAATTCAGAGTCAGCAGGAGATTATCCATAAAGGAGCAAAACAAAATCTGCAGCTAGTTGGAAGGATGTTGTGACTCCAGCAGAACTGAATTCCAAAAGTGAGTTTCGATGTAAAGCCATGGTATTGGGAATAAATGAACTAAAAAGAATAATATGAATGCTGGAAATCTAAAATAAAAAAACAGAAATGTGGTAAACGCTCTTCAGGTCAGGCTCTAGCTGTGGAAAGAAAAACAGAGTAAACATTTCAGGTCCAAGTATTGAATGTCAAGAATGAGCATCTAAGGCCACATTTCTACCTCATTTCCTGTTGGTCAAATGATGGTCTACCATTCCCCCCCACCTTTATAACCATAAATCAAAAGAAGATCCAGTCTTCTATCTTCATACTTCAAAGATCCAATGGTTTATTTATTATCAAAGCATGTAGCCATATACAGTGCTCATAAAAAGTATTCATGCTCCTGGGAACCAGGGGCGTATCTACTGATAATAGCGCCTATGGTAAGCGCTGAAATTGCGCCCCTGTCCAAACTTCTGACACCCATCTTTTAGATAACTTTACCATAACATCAGCTCAAAAATACAAGTCAAGCTTGTTAATCTTTTAATTAATGAATTATGGCACTACATGAAAATGATAACTGCACCTTCCTTGCTTTCACTGATGCAAATTGGTCTATGATGTGATCAAAGTCGGTTTTATCAGTTTCTTCTCTTTCTACACTCAGCAGTGTAAGATCACAGAGTCTGCCTTGACCCATGGAGGCTCTGAAATATGAAAGTATTAGTTTTAACTGCTGAATGATCTCTCACAGCTGGCGATGGAAACTGTGATGGTTAGCATTATTTGAATAGCAATGTGAAGATTGGGGAAGATGCTCTCATCTTCATACTGAACAATAAATTCAAGAGGCTCTTCAGGTTTTGATATTTTCATGTTGACCTACCTTGATAGCAACATTCTGC
Organism: Hemitrygon akajei; assembly: GCF_048418815.1. Classification (NCBI taxonomy): domain Eukaryota; kingdom Metazoa; phylum Chordata; class Chondrichthyes; order Myliobatiformes; family Dasyatidae; genus Hemitrygon; species Hemitrygon akajei. Next base: position 36,132,565 of record NC_133139.1, read on the forward strand.
AATCCAAAATTTTTTCATATAGCTGCTGTCCATCAACATCAGAGCTGTGCAATTCACCCAAATTTTCGCACTTCTTCTTTAGGTTGTTACTGTCAACGCCGTAACACAGTCCCTTGACATCAAGAAGGAACCCAAACTTGGTGTCAGTGTCGCGCAAATGAGTGAAACTTTCATCCATTTCTCTGTGAAGACAGTCAAGTATTCCTTTCATGACTCTTTCCATTTCCTCCTTAGCTGTTAACCCAGTGTCTCTCGAGTTCTCATCAGCCATTCATTTCTTTCATCTCTGACGTCTTTCAACTTCGATGTTCCATTCTTGACAGAGACCGACTCCTTCTTCAAGTGATTCACTGACCAACACTTCTCTTTCAGCATAAAAATGATCTTGGAGGGCTTTCAAATCCAGGACAGCATCATGGAAGTTCATGCTAGGATCCTGCAGCCTCTTTTGAATACGGTCAATGCGAATGAGTACTTTGTTCCAAATCCTAGTAAAATCAGAAAATCGTAACTCAAAATGTGGTTATACAGCTGCCTTGTGTCACTTCTTGTTTCACTGGTCTTGTTTTCATTGTCTATCATGTCCTGGAGAATTTGAAGTATCTCCTCAAGGAAATTGTTGATGGGCTTCACTGCTTCTGTCCTTGCACTCCACTTGGTTTTGGACTCCGACTTAACAACCACAGGCACAACGTTTTTGAGTTTTTCCCAGTGCTGTGTTGAACGAGAGAAAAATATGTAGACAGCTTTGATGGTTCCAAAAAACTTGACCATCATTGTATCCTGCTTGGCTGCATGTACTCCCACCAAGTTGAGTGAGTGATTGTCGCAATTCACAAACACTGCCAGGTTGTTTTTCTCACTTATTCTTTGATGAACACCACTTCTGTGTCCAGCCGTCACAGCAGCGTTGTCATAGCACTGTGACTGACAATCTTGTAGCTCCATTTCGCCCTTCTCTAGCTGTTTCAAGATGTCTTCAACCAAGCTCTCAGCATCCTTCTGGCTTATCTGGATAAAAACCAAGGAAGGACTCTCTAACATGGATTGTTTTCCTCTCAAAATCAACTTCCACATACCTCACTACTTCTGACATCTGCTCACGGTGTGCCTGATCAGGAGTTGAGTTGAACATGAGACCATAGTACTTGGCTTTACGAATGCTTCTCAGTAAACTCTGACGAACAGTGGATGCCATCATGTGGATGAATTTGTTCTGGACCCCGGGTGAAAGATAAGACATGGATCCAGGATGACTTTCCAAATGAGTGAGGTGTTCTTTTATGACAGGGTCAAAGGTGGCCAGTAGTTTCAGTAAGCCAAGGAAATTTCCCACATTGGAGTCATCATCTAGCTGAAGTGACTCCCTGTGTCCTCGCAAAGCTAGGTTCCGAATCGCAAGGAATTTTATGCAGTGAAGGATTCTTGTCAACATATCACGCCACTTCTGCTTTTCCTTCTCAATCTGTGACTGAAATACCGCATCAATAACTCCTCTGTTTACAGCTAAATTTCTTTCCATTTCTTTCCATTGCATGAAGAATTCCCGATGAATCTTGGCATTTTCATGAACACTAATCCTTTCAGGTGCTTTGCACTGGTTAAATCCGCTTTCCTGCTGTAATGAGGATTGATGGTCTGACCAGGAATAGCGAAGACAACATCCCAGTGCTTCTTACCCATGATAATCAAAGGCAGATCCTACATCTGAAGAAAATTCTTTTTTCACCATCCGAGGATGGCTTGTCTGACTTTAATAGAAACTGCTCAGTGGTGCCCCCCCCCTAGGGCATGTGCCATACCTTAGATATGCCACCATTCAGAACAATAAAGCATGAAAACTTCCAAGGGCGGGAGTGAATACTTTTTATAGGTACTGTACATTTATCTTCTCCAGATAGCCACGAAACAAAGAAGGAACATGAAAATCATTCACAGAGAAACATCAAACCAACCCCTCCGTACAATAAAAACAGCATCCCAAACATCAGCCCCACCCCACCCCCCAAACTGGTGGCACGCATTTGCTAAAATCTTGGTCAATATTATAGATTGCTGAAGCTGGCTCTATCTGCATCCATCATGTCTCAGAGGAGTGAGGTCTGAATTCTGGTCAGTGCCGGGCAGAAAGCTAAAACGAAGAGAGAAAATGCTGGGCACAGTCAGCAGGCCAGGGACCATGGGTAGAGAAAAATGGAGCTAACATTTCAGATCTAAGATCATTTGTAAAAACTCGTTTTCTTTACTTTTTCATTTGCTGATCTAAAGCCGATTGATGGAGGCTTTGCTCCACATCTGATGTGAAAGCCTGTCTTTCTTTAGAATTCTAGATTCGGAGTGGGATAAAGCATGGTAATTAGGCATTCCTTGCAATCTGTGCCGAAATGTCAACCATCATTTCCACAGATCCTACCTGAATGTTATTTTATATCCTCCACATATTCTCATCTACTCTTCCCAGGTTTTAATCACGCACTAGGACAATTTTGGTTTAAGATGGTGCTATCATAGATATACGACAATTTACTGGTAAAACATAAGGCAAGAGATTCAACCAAAAACATTACTCATGAACATCTTTCATGAAGCAAATTGTGGTGAACTAGTGCCACAGACAGTGAGGAGGCAGGGGGAGGCGAAGTTGGTTCAGGGGATGAGCCGTGCTGGGGGATTGCAAGGCACCATGTGTTTGAGCTGGGTTTGCAGATGGAGTTACTATTCCTGTTGGAGATGGAGTGATTGCTTTGGAGAGGATTCGATACAGAAGAATTTCGGTGCCCGTCCATCTAACTGGGGTGTGAAGTTGGATTGCTCCAAGCTCCAAGCCGATTTGGTGAGATCAAGAATGGCTTCAGGCTGGGTGGCCCAAGCATATTGGGGTGCTGGGATCCAGGTCCTAGAACATGGCACTACCCTGTGTTTGGACAATTTAAACACCGGCACCAATAGACCGGAAACCCAAGTGTCAGCTATGGAAGAGAGAGTTGAGCTGATTTCGCTCACGCTCCCACAGATGTTTATTCCTTTCTCTGTGATGCTGTGGCTGTGAAATGACCTAGCTGTCCCCTTGTTGATATGGTGGACAGGGGACTGAGACTTTGGGCCTACTCCACCTACTCCAAGAGTGGATCTGCAACTTAGTCTGGTTTGGGATGCTGTTGGTTTGATTCTATTTCTTGTATGATTTTTTTTCTCTCTGTCTTTCTCTGAGCAGTGGTTTTTTTTTATTGGGTTATTTGAGTTTCTTGCTTTGTGGCTGCCTGTAAGCAGAACAAATTCCAAGATGTATAATTTATACACTCTTTGATAATAAATATGCTTTGAATCTTGAATCTTTGAACCTTAAAATTTTCAGTAGCCAATTAACCTATCAGCCTGCCCATCTTTGACATGTAGGAAGAAACTGGAGCACCTAGAGAAAACGTGTACAGTCAGGACGATATGTGAACTGTGTGGTCAGGATTGAACCCAGGTGACTGGTGCTGTGAGGCTGTGGCTTTGCTAGCTGTGCCACTGTGCACCATTTTCTTTATGTAGCTTTCAGAGTTGACGAAGACTGGCTTCCATTCCAATACTGTGGATTCTGAGGTGGCTGATGAGGCTACCGTAAGTCTCAAAGAAGAATCAAATGATTCCTGGCATGGTGGGTGAATAATTGTTTGGGAGGTGTGGTGCTCCTGCTGCAATTTATCCGGGGCTCTGTCTGTTCCCAAAGCATGGTTCAGCCTGTAGTAAAGTGTGATAAAGCTTTATTATCTCCTCCTGTGAAAGCCTGTGAACAGTACGCACCTGTGAATGAAATTAAGCCCCTTCTGCCTGCTGGGATTCATTTCCACATGAGCCAGTAGAATTGGAAGCTGCCGACAGTTCATCTTCTTGCTTACCTTGTAATGAATCCATGATGAAGATGGTTAAGAAACCTTGTGATGTGTGGAGTCAATGCCATTGAAAGAACTGTGTCTTTGCAGCTCTGTGCGCCCCATTTTCTGTCAGGAAAAGACGGCATGTGAACAGGGGAAGAAGATGGTTGGGCTAGTGTATATCCAAGTATATCCACAGATATAAAATCACCATGCTGTCCTGATGTTTCCCTTGGAGATTGAAGAATTTTGTTTTCAGAAATTAGCTTCAAGTCATAGGCTCTCTGATATGTTTTATTTCCCAAGGATTATTAATGTTGAGGGGTGGAGATGCATGAGGTACAAACATCTGTTGGATGAAGACAAGAGTTGGTGGCGTAATGCTCCTTTCAACCCTTATCAAAAATGCCTAGTCAGACACTCAGTCTCTTTGTATTGCAGGAACTTTTCATTATGTAATTAATCTGCAACTGCAAGTATTGGAGTTAGGAACCATCTAAACTTTTCAAATATTCACCTGCTCTTCAAATAATCAGATACCATTATTCAGCCTGAAAATACAACCTTGTTACATGCCAAAGGCATTGTCAGAGTGGTAATATCGAGTGGAGCAAAATAAATTGCAAAGAATGTATCAACAGTGAGATTCCAACTTAGACTGATTAATAAAACATTATGTCAATGGTTAGGTTAAGTCAATTACATATTTTCTTTGATATTTATGATAAAAGAATGGATTCAGTTTCCGTGAAGCTAAGGAGATGAACTGCCCTGGTGCAATTTTCTGAAAAATAATCTCTGCATTTTTCCTTTCTTTGTTGGAATCTTTATCAAAACATGAAATATTTATTTGCCAATGCGGGAACTGCATTCTGTATGCAAAATTAAGTCCATTAATTCCTGTTACCGTGGGACAGGAATTGTGTAGAGAGGAGGCTCAAATTTTAAGTTCTCTGAACTTTCAAAGATGTTACAAATCAGAAAAAAAATAGAGTTATGTTCATTTTAAAACTTGGAATGATTAGCTACGAGGGATGATTGATAAGTTTGTGGCCTAAGGTAGAAGGAGTCAATTTTAGAAAACCTAGCAGTTATTTTTCAACATAGTCCCCTCCTACATTTACACACTTAGTCCAGCTGTCGTGGAACATACGGATCTTGGACCTCCAGAAAGTGTCCACAGATGGGTGATTGATAAGTTTATGGCCTAAAGTAGAAGAAGATGAGTTATTAACTTCAAGCGTTCTTTTATAAGCACTCAAAGAGTTGACCTGCATGTGCATGTAACAGGAGCTAAAATGGGATTATTAATCTGTTGGATGTGCATTTTGTGAGGAGGTGTTAGATAAAAATGGTCAATGAAGAAAGAAGGTATACAAAAAAGGAATAGTTTGTTAACAACAATGGAGCTAGAGTTCTTGTAGACTCTCCAGTGAAGCGCTGAGGAAATCTAACATTGTATAAAACTGTCATGCATGGCCCAGTCTCTTCTCATGGATGGATGTAAATGATCCTGTGGAGTCATATTGCAGAAGAAGCAGGGTGTCGTTTCCAATGTCCTCATCAATATTGATCCCTCAGCCTGCACTGCCCAAGTAGTACATTGCTATATGTGGGAGCAAATTATCTACAGCATTTGAGACATAAAATGTGTTGCAGGTAGTATGGCTGTCTCACAGCTCCAACTACCTGGGCCTGTTCCTGTCCTGCTCTGGTTTCCTCCCACATATCAAAGACTTGCCAGTTGTTAAATTAATTTACAGGTGTAAACTATCCCTAGAATGTAAATTTTCTCTGGAAAGTAAAAGAGGGACAGGGATTGACAGGGTTTGCTCTGAGAGTTGGCATTAACTTGATGGGCCAAATGGCCTCTTTCTATGTTGTGAAGAAATATGAAACATTGTAATTAGTAACTATACTTCCAAAAGAATCTCAGATAATTCTTTGAATATGCTGAAAGTTACTATATATAGTCAATTTCTTCCTTCGGTTTCATTATACAAGAGGTGATTGTGGCCTATGGCAGGAAAGCTAAGTTCCCCAGTGTAAGTTTCCCAGACATCTGCTCCCCTTTATATGCCATCTCCTTAGCTTTCCTGCTTTTTCACTCTGAATAACACTCTCACTTCAAGTTCGCTACTAATTGACAAGCTTTGCCAATTTTGGCTCACCAGATTGCTGAGATCAGTGTTCTTGGACTGCAAACGTCTGTGAACCTTGACCCATCCCTTCCCATCATTCTCTACAACTAGAACTTACTATGCATCAGTTCCCATCTCCTCCCTCAAGTTCAAAATTTGGGGGAAATCTTGCCAGGACTTTGTATCTTCTTACTTCCATCATTTTCTTTTGGTCCAATATATCACTGAGTACCACAGGCCCATAATATTGTGCCGACCTAATGAAGCTAATGACACCTAATTACACTTAACTGTTCTGCTTGAACATACTCCATTGCCCTCCTTTCTCTGCAGATTCATGTGCCTATCTAAAGGTCTCTTAAATGTCTCCAACCCTGGCAGTGCATATCAGACAGTCACTACTCTGTGCAAAAACAACGTGTCTTGCCCATCTCCTTCGATCTTTGCCCCTCTCACCTTAAAAGCTTGATCTCTAGTGCTTGACATTTTGACCTGGGGAAAAAAATTACCAGCTGTCTACTCTATCTATGCCTCACATAATTTCAGAAACTTCTATCACATCTCCTCTCAGCTTCTACCATTCTAGAGTAAATACCCCTACCCCTCACCTCTCCTATAGCACTGTGCCCTCTAATCCAGGAAGCATCCTGCTAAACCTCTACTGTACCCTCTCCAAAGCCTTCACGTCCTTCCTATAATGGGGTCACCTAATTTGAATGCAACACTCATGATGCAGCCTAATCAGAGTTTTTAAAAAACTATAATGTAGCTTCCCAACTCTTGAAGTCAGTGCCTTGACTAATAAAGGCAAGCAGGAAGGAAGCACCCTTTTCCCCATCCTATCAGCTGTTGCTTTGCGCAGCAGTACATTACAATACAAATAAATAAAAAACCTATAAATTACAATAAATATATATATTTTAAAAATAATCAATTAAGTGGTGCAAAAAGCGAGGAAAAAATATTGAGGTAGTGTTCATGAACTCATTATGCATTCAGAAATCTGATGGCAGAGGGGAAGAAGCTGTTCCAGAAATGCTGGGTGTGTGTTTTCAGGTTCCTGTACCTCCTTGAGTGTAGCAATGAGAAGAGGGCATGTCCTGGGTGATGGGTCCTTAGTGATGAATGCCACTTTTTTGAGGCTTCACCTTCTGAAGGTGTCCTCAACACTGGGAGGCTATGATGGAGCTGGTAGGGTTTGCAACTTTCTGAAGTTTTTCTGATCCTGTGCGGTGGCCCCTCCATACCAGACAGTGATGCAGCCAGTTAGAATGCTCTCCATGGTACACCTGTAGAAATTTGTGGGAGTCTTTGGTGAAGGCACCAAGTCTGCTCAAACTCCTAATAGAATATAGCCGCTGTTGTGTTTTCTTTGTACTGCATCAATATATTGGTCCGAGAATAGATCTTCAGGGATATTGACAGCCGGGGACTTGAAACTTCTCTTCCTTTCCACTGCTGATCCCTCAATGAGGACTAGCGTGTTTTCCCTTGACCTCTCCTTTTTGGTCCACAATCAATTCCTTGGCCTTACTCTTGTTGAGTGTAAGGTTATTGTTATGCACCACTCAATCAGCTGATCTATCTCTCTCCTCTATGTCTCCTTGTCATCGTCTGAAATTCTGCCAACAATAGCTGTGTTATTGGCAGATTTATAGATGGTGTTTGATCTGTGCCTAGCCACACAGTTGTGGGTGCACAGAGAGAAGAGCAGTGGGCTAAGCACGCATCCTTGAGGTGTGCCAGTGTTGATTGTCAGCAAGGAAGAGTTGTTATTTCTGATCAGTACAGACTGTGGTCTCCTGATGAGGAAGTCAAGGATACAGTTGCAGAGGGAGGTACAGAGGCCCAGGTTTTGGAGATTGTTGATTAGACCTGAGAGTATGATTGTGATAAATGCTGAGCTGTAATCAATAAACAGTAGCCTGGTATAGGTACTACTATTGTCCAGATGATCAAAGGTCAACTGGAGATCCAGTGAGATTACATCCACTGTAGACCTGACATTAGGCAAACTGCAGTGGGTCCAGGTCTTCGCTTCGGCAAGAGTTAATTCTAGCCATGACCAAACTCTCAAAGCACTTCATCATAGTAAGTGTGAGTGCCACTGGGCAACAATCATTGAGGTAGCTCACCCTGCTCTTCCTGGGCACTGGTATGATTGTCAGACTTTTGAAGCAGGTGAGGACCTCCGACTGCAGCAGTGAGAGATTGAAGATGTCCTCGAAAACTCCCATCAGGTTGGCCCAGGTTTTCAGTGCTCTACTAGGTACACCATTAGTGCTTCAAGCCTTGCAAGGGTTCACCTTCTTGAAAGATGTTCTGATGTCAGCCTCTGAGACAAAGATCACAGAATCACTAGTTGCTGCAGAGATTCACAGAGGTGTAAACATAAGGAAATCTGCAGATGCTGGAAATTCAAACAACACACACAAAATTCGGGTGGAACACAGCAGGCCAGGCAGCATCTACAGGAAGAAGTACAGTTGGTGTCTTGGCCCAAAACATGGACTGTATTTCTTCCTACAGATGCTGCCTGGCCTGCTGCATTCCACCAGCATTTTGTGTGTGTTGTTCACAGAGGTGCAGTTTTATTCTCCATTTCAAAGTGTGCATAAAAGGTTATTAGCTCATCTGGGAATGAAGCATCACAGCCATTTGTGACGTTAGGCTTGGCTTTGTAGGAAGCAATGGCCTGCTAACCCTACCAGAGCCAACTTGCATCTGATTCCATCTCTAAACTCAATAAAAATTGTTTTTCTGCTCTTAGAAAAATCTTCAGTAGGTCGTATGCTTGTAGTTCTGGATCACAAGTCATGAATGCCACAGATCTAGCCCTCAGCAGACTATGAACCTCCTAGTTCATCCACAGCTTTTGGTTTGGGGATGTCTGGTATGTTCTGAAAGGCCACGCTTATCCACATGTCTTGATGAAGTTAGTGACGAATGGGGCATATTAATTCAGAATTGAAGATAAATGTCTGAGTATTGTTGAGTCCACTGACTTAAGGCAGTACTGTAGGTGCTTCTCCACCTCCCTTGACCATAACTTCTTGGTCCTCACCACTGGTGCTGCAGTCTTTATCCTCTGCCTATATGCTGGGAGTAGAAGTACAGATAGGTGATCGAACTGTCCGAAGTCTGGGCATGGGATGGCACAGTACGTGTACCTGAAGGAGGTATAACTGTTCAAGTATGTTGATTCCCCTAGTTCCATAGGTGATCTGATGGTAGTAATTGTTCAGAAACTTTTTTAAGCTGGCCTGGTTGAAGTCCCCTGTAATGATAGGAAAGACATTGGGCCCCTTCCAAAACAAGGAACTGACTTATAATATTCATTTCATGCTCAACTGGACTGTAAATCTGCTCTGAAATACCTTGTTCAATGTCGGTACTCCCATTAACATGGTATCCATTTTAATTGGTTTCTCAAAACCTCTTAAAGATTGAAACTTTTCATCTCTCAACTCCCTTCCTTCTCCTGAATCCTCACATCTAGATATAGTAGAAGTTATTTTCTTATCTATGTTTTCTAACCTTCTCTTTTCAATCCAGCCCTGCACCGGAGTTGCTCGGCAAACAGCGTCATTTAAAAGCATGACCTGGTCACATTGTTGAAACATATATGACAGTTTCCAGAGCTTAGAAGCATCAGAGCCAATCAAGATTTCTTCCAATCTCCAGGAATGAATTAGTGGTTACTATCAACTAAATGGAAATGCAAAATTTTAATCTTGTCTCTGGTATGAGGAAAGGAATGTGATCAAAATGATTCATACCCTGGAGATAGGTTTAGAAGAAGGTCTTCTGCTTTAAATATCTGATTTGTGATACTGTCATGTTTCATTAGCACGCTCTAAGCTTAAAATTGCCTTTTTTTCAAAGAGCTTTTAAACTTGCACTGTTCCACAATTACATTGTTGAAAGTACAATTCAGTTTCAAATTGTCAGTTTAATTCTCAGTCACTTCTTCAGCTCTTAATGCATGAATCCTCTAGAGAAAGCCTTGAGCACTAGCAGAATGGATTAGCCAACTGATCCAGAAACTCTAAATCCAATACATTTTGAGGTGCCATGAATCAAGATCCAAGACACTGAACGATCCTCCTTATAGTTAAGTCTTTCCATAATAATAATATTAATAACTTTATTTATATCACACCTTTCATACATTGAGATACAAGCTCGAAGTGCTATACCTAGATTGTAAAAATAAACTAATATAGTCATAAAACTATGAGACAAAATTAAAAATCATAAGTAAGACAAACATTATATAAAATAAGATGCAATCAAACTTACCATATTAAATAACTATAATCAACATCAACAGGCATTAAGTAATCCTATATGTAGGCAAAATTAAAACAAAAATGGTTAGATGCGTTTGAAATATTCCACCGTACTAGCCTGGCACATCACAGTCAGTAGAGTATTCCAGATTTTAGGTGCATAAGAGCAAAAGGCCGCATCACCAGTTCAACATTTAAAAGTTCAAAGTTCAAAGGCAACGCTATTATTGAAGAACATTTGCGTCACCATATACAATATCAATTTTCTTGTGAGCGAACACAATATATCTATAGAATAATAACTGTAACAGAATTAATGAAAGACTGCCCAACCAGGGTGTTCAACCAGAGTGCAGAGGTCAACAAACTGTGCAAATACAAAAAGAAGAAATATTAATTTTATTAAATAAATAACAAATATCGAGAACATGCGACAAAGAATCCTTGAAAATGAGTCCACTGGTTGTGGGAACATTTCAGTGATGGGGCAAGTGAAGTTGAGAGAAGTTATCCCCTTTGGTTCAAGAACCTGATGGCTGAGGGATAATAACTGTTCCTGAACCTAGTGTGTGAGTGGTGAGGCTCTTCTACCTTCTTCCTGATGGCAGCAGCGAGAAGCGAACCTGTCCTGGGTGGTGGGGGTCTTTGATAATGGATGTTGCTTTCTTGTGATAATATCTTATGGTTAGGAGGGCTTTACCTGTGATTGACTGGGCATATCCAGTTCTTTTTGGAGGATGTTCCATTCAAGGTCATTGGTGTTTCCATACCAGGCTGTGATGCAAACAGTCAATATACTCTCCACTGCACATCTATAGAAGTTTGTCAGTTTTAGATGGCATGTCAATCTTATATGCTTGAACACTAAGCAAACCAATGATTACGTATCCAAGATTAAAATTAGGGACGTAAGGGCATAGACATTCCAAAATATACCAAGGAGCTAGATTATTTAGAGATATATACAATTAAGTGTGTTTCAAAATTTATCCTAATGGACACAGGCTGCCAGTGTATTGATGTCAAGACCGATGAAATATGCTCAAATTTTCTTTTTATTTCATTAAGATTCTTGCTGTTGCATTTTGAACAAGCTACAGCTGATTTATATCTAACTCAGGAAACCCTGAAAAAAGTCATTACTGTAGTCTAATTTGCTAAAATCAAAAGTGTGTACCTATTTTTCCTCATTTTGAAATGTAATAAGAAATCAAACTCTTGCAATGTTCCTTATATGAAAGAACACAGACAAATTTGAAGTTTAGCTTAGAATTAATAATGACACCTAAAGTCTTCACTTCTGGCTTGATTTGTAAGGCCAGATTTAGTTTATTTCTATGATTCATAGTTTTTATTGCTACCAATAACAACTTTTTTTGTTTTTTTCCTTAATTAGTTTAAGGAAATTTGAACTCATCCATTCTGTAATGCTAGTAAGAAACCAGACCAGAGGGTGTAGAGCCCCAGGATCATCTGGCGTAATAGACAAACACAGCTGTGTATCATCTGCACAGCTGTGGTAACTCATCTTGTGTTTTGAAGTGATCTGACTTAACGGGAGCATGTAGAGTAAGAACAACGACAGGCCAAGAACTGTCCTACGTAGCACATCAAACACAATATCATGGATTTTGGATACACATTCACCACAGCTAGCAAAGGATTTTCTTCTTGAAACTTAACTAGAAAGCTCTTTGAAAAAAAGACACAATCATAGGCTTAGAGTGTGCTAATGAAACACAACAGTATCACAAATGAGATATTTAAAGCAGAAGGCCTGTCTTTAAGCCTGTCTGCAGGGTATGAGTCATTTTGATCTCATTCCTTTCCTCATACCAGAGACAATATTCATCTCTCCCTGTGGTTATCAAACAGCCATAATGTGAAAATGAATGAAAGAGTTTTACAAATTATGAATTCCATTCTACTAAGACCTAAAGGTTCAAACTACAATGATTTTCATTGAGAACCATTTGCACAGAGAAGGTAAAAATATTCAGAATGAGAAAATGCCTTTGGACTATCATCCTCATATAGCCCAAGCTTTATTCATGGACATAACCATTATTTCTCAAGTCTCTTTAACAACACATGTACTATCTACCCTAACAAAAACCCATCTTTAATCTTTTCCCACTGCTCAAGTGCAATTTATTTTATCTTCATCTTTTATCACATCATTTAATCTTCTCCCATAATCTATATACAAGCTCCATTCTGAAGAATTCAACGTCAGCAGTCTAATCCAGATTCAAAGCCCATGTGTAACCTTTCTGATTATACCCTTTATAAAGCAACCAGTTTGGGGCTTTCCTGCCAGCATTCTCTTGGAATGCAATGAAGTTTCTCTGGTGCTAGAAATCTTATTATCTCCATAGTGCTGAGAGGCAGATTTTAAAACTTTCTCAGTTCTCAGCCTTTCTCAAGAGCTAGGAAGACAGTTGCAGGGGTATTCTTTTGTAGGCCATCATCACAGAAGAGAGTAAGATCCTTAGGATGGAATGAAGGAGGTGTTTCATCCATTTTGCAAGAAGATGGAGAGATCATTTTCTAAAGGGTTTTTCCTTAAAAGCACCTTCTGTCTTTGACACCACAACTTTACTTTCTTCTCCATTCCTCTTCAAATAGAAACAGCAGCCCTTCCATTACTATTGATCTATCAGGCTCCTCTTCTTTATGTGGCCTTGCCATTTATCACCATGTAGATGCCAGCACCATCTGAATTATGTTTTCCTATACGCCCTTAACTTACAGTGATAAGAGTATCTCAACAACATTCCAATTGTTCTAGTACATTTGTTCCAAAATGCTCATAACGCACCTAAATTATTTAACAATATCCCCATAACCACAAGAAATTTTTCAGCTGCTGGAAAACCCACAAAATGTTGGAGGAACTCAATGGGTCAGACAGCATCTATGGAGAGGAAAGAAAGAACAGATGTTTCTGGCCAAGACCCTTCATCGGGACCTGAAGTGTCTCAGCCGAAATGTTGCTTCTTCATGGATGTTGCCTGAACCGCTGAATTCCTCCAGCATTTTGTGTGCATTAATAACAATTCTTTAATTTGTATTTTCTATTGTAAAGCAATTCTTGTCCCACCTCTGGGTGTTTCTGAGATGGTATTCTGGAAGGTACTGATGCTCTACAACACTCCTAGGGCCAGTGATACATAGTGATTACATCCCTGTGTCTTGTTCAAAGCAAAAAAACAGAAATACTTGGAAAACTCAACCAATCAAGTAGAATCTGTTAAAAGAGAAATCAATTAACATTTTAGGTTAATGATTCTTCCTTAAAACTATTGATCGGAAATGTTAACTGGTTTTTCTTTCCAAAGGTGCTGCTTCACTGGTTGTTAGTGTTTTTCCGGCATGTTTGCATTTCTTTCACATTTCAGCTTCTGCAGTTTTATTTGTTTTCTGGACCTTGTTCCTTGGCAACTAGATATAACTGCTTTGTTCTGCTACTCTGAAAGTCAGAATCCTGGCATGTACTACCCAGTTGACAGACAATGACATCAGACAAGTGAAGTCCGATTATTGTCAGCAATATCCAAAATTCTGTCCAGATGAAGGGTCATGACCCAAAACATCAACTGTCCATTTCCCTTTACAGAGGCCGCCTGACCTGCTGAGTTCCACCAGCATTTTGTTTTTGCTCCAGGTTTCAGCACCTGCAATCTCTTGTGTCTCCATCGTTGTCAGTTACTGGTCCTTGCAACTATGATCTCCGTTCAGTGTTTACTCTTGTCTATTGCAGTGTCACCCAATCCAACCATAGCTAATTGATAATCCATATGGCTAACTGCAGCAACTTTTAATATATAATGTACAGAATAAAGAGCTGACATTGTTGCTACCTATTTAGTGTTTATATCTGAAGGAAGTTATATGTCAGTGCTTTACACTTTCTTTTGTATCCTTGCAGCAAAGTTGAATTTACAATTTTTTTCATTTGAGTATGGTCAGCAACTTTCATCTTTGTCCAGTGACGACTCTCAAAGACTGAATGCCCTGGACTACACCTTTTGCAATCATTTGGTTGCTTCAACAACTGGAGAAGGATGTTGCAAGAAGAAAGGTTATCTCTAATCTTCATTTAGCTGCTTTGAATGATCTCAGACCCATGAGCTCTCCAAGTTCTGCAGCAGTTTCATTCTTGAACCTTATATTCTACTGCAACACAGCAGGCAGCATCTACAGATGGGAATAAAGAGTCAATCTTTTGGCCTGACACCCTTCATTAGGATGTATTCTTCTAGATTCTTCAATGAACTTCATGGATTTCAGTGTCAATCTGATCCTGTCAGCCATAGACCCTTAAACAGTTAACTGTTACTTCGAACACCCAACATGCAATAACTTCTTTATAATGAAGGTTCATAATAAGACAATGCCCCCATCCACATGAAGGACTCTCAAAGCATGGAAGCAATTTTGTTAAGTGCCTGGGCATGAATATTTTGTTTGTTTTCAATTATTCAGTGACTGACTTGTGAATCTTCAACTGTTCATGATGGCCATGACAGGGAAAGAACCTCATTTAAATTTACTGATATTGTTGTTTTAATATTAATGTGCTGTCCAGTGCAGGAACAACAAGAAATATCATATTTTATGCTCAATATATGATGCATTAATAATAAGCATTGGCCACTAAAAACATAATGCAAAGTTAGTGTTTGCAATGAAAATGCATTCTATCAAATCTCCAATTCAATGATGAGATAGGATTTAAGTTTCTTGTTCTTTCTCACTTTTCACCATTACTCTAAGTTGTGCTATCAAAACATTCTATAGGAACCAAATATCATCAGGTATCCTCATAGAGTCAGCTAGAAAATCACTGCAAGAGAGCTATTCAGTAGTAGTCGGGATCCAATACTGTTCCCAACCACTTCTCATTCAATTTACCAGCTGTGAGCACCATCTGCCTCATAAGGATGTAAGGATGTAAATTCGAGCTGATCCATAGCTTGACTTCATCTACTTGTTTTCCTTCTGAAATCCTCAATGACCTGGCTTAATGATAAAGATAACTGGATTCTTGTTCACTGGATGATGGTAAATGGAACCATACGATTGTGGTGCACCCACTGGAATTAAATTAGCACATACCAGGCAATCAGACATGGTCTATAACATACAGCTGAGGGCAACTTTAAGCAATGGATTCAATAAAGTGGTTAATCCTGTTTCTGTCTTAAAAATTTTATTCATTCAATTTATCAAATGAATATTAATCCACTTTATTGCTCCTAAAAACATTTAATAACACTGGCTTTCCCTTCTCATTTATATACTCATGCAACTCAATACTTCATACAATAACCAGATTATTATTATTTAGAGATGACAGGACAAGCATGAATATTTTATTTTCTTATACATTGGTCTCCTCAACAAGTTTTTGACATGTTTGTATTGATGCTTATATTCTCAAAAGGTCATTTGTGAAATTTCTGATATAATTTGTCATAATTAAAAGCCTAAACTGGCCAAAACTATATAGATTTTGCTCTCTTTCAGTGTGTGTGTGTCCCTGCTGATAATTTTTGATTGCTTGGGGGACAAAATTGAATCATTAATTTGTTTTTTAATGAGCTGTCTTAAAAGGGCTTTGTACACTCCTAAAATGCACATCGTCACAGTGTCCTTCAGAGAACAGCTGGGGGACGTGAGTGCTCCAGTCAGGTACAATAAATCATACTGCACTGCTGAAAGTGAACAATGGAGCCATAAACAGAAGTAGCGATAATAAATTGGAATACCTTCGGACATTTGGGGATTATTTTTTAACTACAGATGCTGATATCCGAATACCAAAAGAGAAGAAAAAGTCAGTTAATTGGTGCTTATAATGGAGGGGAGAAAGCAGTGGATTTATTGCTCAGGGCAAGAGTCGAGTACATTGTTGCCAAAGGAAAGAAATTACCTGTGGGATTATTGAAAGAAGACATTTATATAGTTAACTTTCCACCCAATATAAATAAATTAAACACAGCCTGATAACCCCTGTCCACCCTATATCCCAGAATAATAATGGGCCCATTTTAATTATCACACTCGAGTCAATCCAAGATAATTTTAGATACATACCATCCCTAAGTAATGAACGGATTCCAATTTTTAATAGACATCCCTAAGCTGATTTTATCCATGAGTCAAATATCATTCTCTATAGTAACCATAACTCCACAGTATTGAAGTTAATAAAATCAAAAGCACATAAGACAGTTGAGAAAGAATAGTTACTAGAAGTGGAGAAAGATAGAAAACTAGTTCTGATGTTTATACCAATGAATATTCTGTATATCTGTATACTAGACTTTTAAATTACTTATTATCTTGGAAACTTGTGCATATATACTTGTATTTGTAACCTGGAGATGGTCTGTATTCATCAAGCTTAAAATGCGACAAATTAGAAATCAGACCACTAGTTCTCCCAAACACAGAGCACTGTGGGCTGTTCTTAAGAAGTAGCCATACATTGTTAGGGAAATCAAAACAAAAACCATGGATGCTGGAAATCGAAAACAAGGACATAAAATACTGGAAGTACTCAGCAGGTCATTGTACATCTGCGGAAAGAGAAACAGAGTTAATTATCCTGATGAAGGGTCTTGAATCTGTCACAGTATTGTTTCTCTTCCATAAATGTTACCTGACCTGCTGAGTATTTTCTCTTTATACCTTTTAAGAATTCTTACTCACTGCAATAGTCTGATGCATCATTAACTTTTAAAACTGTTAATATTTCTCTTTAGCATTTTAAACAAAATTTTTAAATATGCATATGAGTTAATTGGAATATTTCTCCTTAAGTGTTAAACATAAGTTTTTAAATGTATATGAGTTAATTGGAAAATTTCTCCTTAAATTTTAAACGTGTTTTTAAATGCATACAAGTTAATTGCAACATCAAGTTCAAGTTTGTTATTCAAAGGTACACATGTATACTGCCAAATGAAACAACTTTTCTCTAGACCAAACACATTACATATAATTCACACACATAAAGTAATATTACCACACATCAATTAACAAATAATAAGTTGCATTTATGGCACCAGTTAAAAAGTAAACAGTTTAACGCTACTGGCACTTCATACATGATATGACCTGAGTGGTGGTAGGGAACTCTGTGGTCTCAGGGCTTAGGAGCAAACGTTGTTCCCATCCTAACAATCCTTGTCCTATTACTATGATTCCCCCCCCCCCCACCCCATGGTAGGGAGTCAAAGAGTTTGTTGGATGGTTAGGAAAGATCATTTGCAATGTTAAAGGCCCTGCATATGCAACACACTTGATAAATATCTCTGAAGGGTGTAAGAGAGGTCCGGATGACCTTCTCAGCAGTCCTTGCAATCCTCAGTATGGATCTGCAGTCAGATGCTATGCAATTCCCATACTAGACGGTGATGCGGATGATCAAGACATTCTCAATGCTGCTTTTGTAAAAACTTGTTAAAATTGGGGAGGGTTTGGAGCCTCGCTTGCTTGTCTCTGTCTCCTCAGGAAATGGAGGTAGTGCTGCGATTTTTTGACTAAAGAGTGTTGAGGGACCAGGTGAGATTGTCCATTATGTGTACTCCCAGAAACATGCTGCTCCTAGCGCTCGGTAGAGAGGAGCCACTTACGTGCAGTGAGGAGTGGTCAGAATGCACCTTCCTAAATTCCACAAACATCTCTTTGATCTTGTCCGCTTGAGACCCAAGTTATAGTGCTTGCACTAGTTTACTATTTGCTCTACCTCTTCTCTATATGCCGTCTCATCATCGTTGCTGAAGAGGCCAACCACTGTGGTGTCATCAGCAAACTTGATGATTTAGTTTGAACTGCATCCAGCAGTGTGAACAGCAGCGAGCTGAGCAGGCAGCCCTGGGGTGGCGCTGGTGCTCAACGTGATGTTGCTGTCAAGAAGTCCAATAACCAGTTACAGAGAGAGGTGCTGAGACCCAATGAGGATAGTTTGGCCAGCAGCTTCCGAGGGCTGATTGAATTAAATGCCGAGCTGAAGTCAATGAACTGCATCCTGGTATATGAGGCACCTTTTTTCAGGTGGGCCAGGATGGATGAGTGCGTCATCATGGGATAAATGAACTGGAATGGGTCCAATGGAGCAGCAAGATGGGATGTAATGCAATCTATAACCTGCTCCAGTAGACACTCCTGGCCCACATTTTAGGGGTCATTGAGTTCTGCACAGACTGGGTCAAGGAAGGTTACTGCTTCCAATAGCATAACTATAATGTGCTGGCCTAATAACACAGCTTGCATGTACTCTCCCCAACACTGTAGCTCTATTAAAACCTATGATCCTATGATCATATGAATCCTATGATCAAAAACTGTTAGGAGGTTACACTAACATTTCATCATGACTTCAATTTTTAAATAACATCTGCCTCAGAACAGCTATAATCCTTTAAAAAAAACAGCCTGGTGATTAATTACAAATATTTCCTCTTTTTATTTCACAACTCCAGCCTAAGCGATTCACTTTTATTAATACCAGACCGAATACTTTTGATATTCATGATGAAAAGATCAACTAAAAAAGATGAATAGAAACAGATGGATTAAGATGGCACAGGAACTTTGTTAACAGAAGCAGGACGTTGGAGATTCTATTTGATGGTGCTGCTTTACACTGTGCAATTTACCTAAAATTATTGTCATGAATGTAAAATATTCTTTATTTTTAAAAATTATTTACTTTTAGAACAATTTGATTTTATGTGAATTTTTGTACCTATTTCACTAGAAACTGTTCAGGTCCCTGTGATAGTAACCCCACTGGGAATTTCTCCTCACTGTGATAATTTCTTATCCATAAAAGGGAATTTACATTTAATTTTTTTGGCTATGCTCACTAATAAACAAGTTTTAAAAATGTTTAAATGTGTTTTTATTCAATTTAATAAGAAACAGACTACTGTATCTCAATTTAAACAGAAAATGATCATTTTTTTTAGGTAATTTAAAATTGGGATATTCACATGTAGTGGATTGACTCTGTGATTAACTGTGTTTATCTTATAGTGATTAGTCCATTTTCAACTGTGTTAATTAAGCTGTATCACACTGATTACATTGAAGAACATTTTTAAAGCAAATTTCTATTTTAAAAGAATTAAACTTTAAAAAAAAATGCAATGACTGATTGCTCCCGCTCATGGAAGAGTTTATATTCAGCTATATGCAAATGAGTTTTAGTGGAAAATGCATTTCTCAAAATGGCTGCAATTTGCCCACTGATTGTCGATTTCACCCAGTGCAGAAGCTGTAATTTGGTGATCTGTTCCTGACCTTGCAGGTATCTATCCATCAGGGTTTTGAATACAGTGCTCCTTAAAATGCTCTGCTCAATCTGACAACAAGCATGCTTGAGGTGATTAAAGATGCATAACATTCCTGTCCCTCAGACAGCTAGCAGATTGGCTAAGATCAAACATGCACCATAAGTGAATGACAGCTGAAGTTAGCTTCCTGGTTATAATTGATCCATTATTTCAATTTTCACAGTTGGGCAAACTTTTAAGGTGGTTAGGTTATGTAGCATATTGAGGCAGAAGTGCCGGATTTGCTTGACTTTACAAACTTCATAAGCATTTTGAGTTAATATTATTCGACTGATTGAATCTTACAGTACAGGGAGCCACTTAACTTTACTCCGTAAAAGCTTCCAACCAGGAACTTGCCCCGCAATAAGTACTTTCTTCCAGTAGCTTTTGAAGGTTTCTACCAAACCTGCTCCTACCCTTATTCCTGGCTTTGCCAATCTTAACTATTCACTTGTTCTGCAAAATAACTTGAGGACTTGACTAAAACCGAGTATATTGTAAACCCACAGTGACCACATTATTAGGTACCTCCTGTATCTACTCAAGTGGCCACTGAGTGTATGTTCATGGTCTGCTGCTGCAGCCCATCCACTTCAAGGTTCGATGTGTTATGCATTCAGAGATGCTCTTCTGCACACCACTGTTGTAATGTGTGGCTACTTGAGTTACTGTCACATTCCTGTCATATTGAACCAGTCTGTCAGTTCTCCTCTGACCTCTATCATTAACACAGCAATTTTGCCCACAGCGGTGCAGCTTACTGGATGAATTTTTGAATGTTTTATTTTGTACCATTCTCTGTAAACCCTAGAGGCCATCCTACATGAAAGTCCCAGGAGATAAGCAGTTTCTGAGATACTCAAACCCCACCCTGTCTGGCACCAACAATTATTCCACGAGTATAGTTACAGAGATCACAGTTCTTTCTCATTGTGATATTTGGTCTGAACAACAAGTAAACTTCTTGACCACATCTGCAGTCTTTTAGGCATTGAGTTGCTGCCACATGATTGGCTGATTAGGTATTTGTATTAATGTGCAGGTCTGCTGGTATATCTAATAAAGTGGCCTCTGGGTTTACTTTCCAGTGGCAGTACGTCAGGAGGAGAAAAGGACTGTCAGGTCCATTTGCATGAGAGGAATGAATAAAGCAAGCAACAGTGTGGGGAGAACGAATCGGCATCGCTTACCCCTTGCCAGTTTGCCTGTGAGACATCCCTCTTCCTCAGGACCTTCTTTGCAAGGACTGCCAGAGATGTAGTACATTCTCCCCATTTGCAAGATGCATACCTACATACCTCCAGGGAGAGAAACCTATGTACATTGCACGAGTTGTGCCCAATTCTCATGAACTTGCAGATATTTATTTTGCAACTCTAGACAAATTAAGGGGAAAGTCACCTTAGAATGCTAATGCTGAACTCTTGTACATATATTGTCTGCTAATTGTATCTACCCCCAACATTTGTGCCATTGAGATCTATTGAAGTCCATTGATCTTATGTCAGTTCCTCACTAAAACAAGCTACCACCACCTCATGACATGATTCTTGCTCCATGCTGTGGTTCTGAATTTCCCTGCATTAAATATTTATCTGGGCCTGCTTCCCACCTCTTAGTGGTAGCTAACTGCCAAATATCTCAGCAAACTGACACTCACTGACTTGGACTATTTCTTCAGGATTCCCACCGTTCATTTATAAATATTTTGAAGGGAGAGAAGGAAACCCCTCACAGAGAATTTGCAACCTAGTCATTTTCTTAAAAGAACATTGTGGGCATGGTTTGCTGATGTTAGAATGTGTGGTGTCACTTGTGATCCGTCCCAGCTCATCCTCGGATGTGTTGGCTGTTAACGCAAATGATGCATTTCACTGTTTTCACGTTTTGATGGACATGTGATATATAAAACAGAATCTGAATCTAAATCTATAAGATGAAATACTTCTATAAACTGGGTCACATTTATGCAAGTGTTAGTTGGAAATTGAGGTTCTATAAAGTAGTTGGATGGACATGATGAGATGGAAGGCCTGTTTCTATGTCATATGATTGCAGGAATCTAGAAACAAAATGGAATTGTGATTCTAATACTTTTCAGGGTGTTCTGATGACTAACACCTGGAGGAACTCCAGGAGGCATAACTTCCAATACCTGGCTGTCACTTCTACAACTTGCATTGAAGCAGTAGTGGTCCATGTCAAGTGTGGAACTGTCACTCAATAGGAAACTATCCCTGCACCTTGGAAGTTCACTTTATTTTTTTTTCAGCACTAGTGGACTTCTCAAAGGCAGGACTTCCATCATGTAAGGGCAGTCAGTACAATGCGACACATCGGCTCTATACAACTGAAAATGCCAGACACAATGTGCGTGGACGTGGGCGTGAGGAAGGGAGGAATGGGTCTTGTTTTGCTGTGTTGCTTCATTGCTTGGTATGTTCTGTTTTGTCATGTTCTGTATTGTTCTGCCAAGCACTGAGAGCATGCCATGTTGGTACCGGATTGCGTAGCAACACTTGCGAGCTGTCCCCAGCAGATCCATGGGAGTGTTGGTTGATTATACATATAACACATTTCACTGTGTGTTTCCATGTATACATGATAGATAAATCTAAATCTAAATCTCAGACCAACCACTTGTTGGTCTTCCTCAAGCCTATCAACTAACTTGCCTTTACAGGTGCTGCTCAATTTACAAGCATCAATGTTGCAAGCTACCTAACATAAAACCTACAGCACAACATAGGCCCTTCGGCCCACAAAGCTGTGGCAAACATATCCTTACCTACTTCTTATTATTTCTGGCTGATATATTCAAATTGTTGACCTGCCATTCAATGATATACTCCTTCCATAATAAAACCCATCGTTGTTTCTGAAAGCTCTGTAGAAACCGTGATAGAACCTTGAGGATGCACTGAGATCATTACTTACGTCTGAGTCGTTGTGGTATGTTGGTCTTGCTTTCAATCCAATGGGTCCTCCCCATCATTCATCAATTTCACCCTGATGATTGTTTGTACTTCACTGAGTTCACCTTGCCTCGATTTGTACTGTGGGATATTTACAATCCACCCCCAAGAGTTTGTCTGTTGTGAACCATTGTAACCCCATGCAGAGCCTCTGTCTTGCTGTCAGACTCTGTTGGGATCCCGTTGGAGATGGCGGAAGTTATGGAGTTATCCCACTACCAAGCACATCTTTCCCTCCCCACTTCTTTCTGCTTTCCACAGGGATCGCTCCCTACGCGACTCCCTTGTCCATTCGTCCCCCCCATCCCTTCCAACCAATCTCCCTCCTGGCACTTATCCTTGTAAGTGGAACAAGTGCTACACCTGCCCTTACACTTCCTCCCTCACCACCATTCAGGGCCCCAGACAGTCCTTCCAGGTGAGGTGATACTTCACCTGTGAGTCAGCTGGTGTGGTATACTGCGTCCGGTGCTCCCGGTGTGGCCTTTTATATATTGGTGAGACCCGATGCAGACTGGGAGACCGTTTCGCTGAACACCTACACTCTGTCCACCAGAGAAAGCGGGATCTCCCAGTGGCCACACATTTTAATTCCACATCACATTCCCATTCTGATATGTCTATCCATGGCCTCCTCTACTGTCAAGATGAAGCCACACTTAGGTTGGAGGAACAACACCTTATATACCGGCTGGGTAGCCTCCAACCTGATGGCATGAACATTGAATTCTCTAACTTCCGTTAATGCCCCTCCTCCCCTTCTTATCCCATCCCTGATATATTTAGTTTTTCTCCCCCCTCCTTTTTTCTCTCTTTCTGCCCATCACTGTGCCTGTTCTCCATCTCCCTCTGGTGCTCCCCTCCCCCTTTCTTTCTCCCTAGGCCTCCTGTCCCATGATCCTTTCCCTTTTCTAGCTCTGTATCCCTTTTGCCAATCACCTTACTAGCTCTCAGCTCCACCCCATCCCCTCTGGTCTTCTCCTATCATTTCGCATTTTCCCCTCCCCCTCCTACTTTCAAATCTCTTACTATCTTTCCTTTCAGTTAGTTCTGACGAAGGGTCTCGGCCCGAAACGTCGACAGTGCTTTTCCTTATAGATGCTGCCTGGCCTACTGTGTTCCACCAGCATGTTGTGTGTGTTGTTCGAAAAGTTTCTGCTATTTTCCCAGTTGACTTTCTAACACTTCTCACCGTAGATATTCCCTTGAGGGTTATTGTTTTTCAAATGGATATTTCTACATGTATCAAATATATTTGATCTATACCGTATGTTCCTCAGATGCATCTTTACTGGATTCAATTCTATTTTTTCTCAACAGAACTCCATGTATTATTTTTCCAGTCAATCTGTTTTTTTGTTCCACTTGCAGTTGGCCTTTTGATAATGGTGTGTGTCTTGTCATCAGTGCTTAGTACTGAATCATGCCAAATATAATAATCCAGTCATTTTCAGCAGGAAAAGTCAGGAATGGTTAACATAACCAGGCCATGCTCTTTTCTCATTACTGTCATCAGGTAAAAGGTACAAGTGCCTCAGAATTTGTACAGTTACGACCCCTCAACCACCAGGCTCTTGAACAAAAAGGATAACTACATTCTTGCCATTTTTGGTGTTCCCACAACTGATAGTCTTACGTTAAGGACTATTTATCTTGTTACTTCATGCTCTTCCATTTCACATTATTTCATACTCATTATTTATTGCTATTTATTTATATTTGCAATGCACTGTTTGCTGTTCATTGATCCAGTTTACAGATAATGTTCACAAACAAGATAAAATCTGCAGATGCTAGAAATCCAAGCAACACACACAAAATGCTGGAATAGCTGGAGGAACTCAGCACACCAGGCAGCATCCATGGAAACGAGTACAGTCAACATTTTGGGCCAAGAGCCTTTAGCCGACTGTTCCATAGATTTGCCTGCAGGAAAAATTTTGAACATAATTTAATCAGGGTTAGGGTTAAGTCAGGGTAGGTACAGAACCTTTGCACTGGGCATGGACTGGGATTGTATTACATTTAGCTAATCTGTCTCTAGAGACACAAAATAAATGGGGATTCAGGTTGTCTAGTCTATACTGTAAACCACATGTTTAAGGTGAGAAGGGAAAGATTTTAAAGGAGACATGAAAGACAAGGTTTTCACATTGACAGTGGTAGCCTGCAACCTGATGGCATGAACATTGATTCTCATTCCAGTCATTTTTTGTTCCCTTCCCCTTCCTTCCTGTTATTTCCCCTCTCTGCCTTCTTACCTCTTCTCCTCACCTGACTATCCCCTCCCACTGGTGCCTGCTCTTTCCCCTACCATCCACTATCCTGTTCTATCAGATTCATTCTCCAGCCCTTTGCCTTTCCTACATACTTGGATTCAACTATCACCTTCTAGCTTGTCCTCCTTTCCCTCACCCACATCCTTTAATTCTGGCATCTCCTTCCTTCCTTTCCAGTCCTTATGAAGGGTCTCAGACCAAAGTGCTGATTGTTTATTTATTTCCATGGATGCTGCCTGACCCGCTGAGTTCCCCAGCATTTTGCATGTCTTTCTCTGGACTTTCAGCATCTGTAGAATCTCTTGTGTTTATGTTCTACTGCAGAGCCTAGTTTAATGGCTTTTTTCTGTTCAGTTTAATGTTTACAGCAAAATTGTAAATAGATTTCCAATGCACACAGTTATGATTTTATTACAAGCAATGTAGTGAATATCCTGAGGCCAGATAAGCAAAACCACCAGGAAATGAAAAAGGAGTAGGTGGATACTGCAAGATTTCCCTGTTGCCATTCCCCTCGAAAACAAATACATCATTTTGGATACTGTTGCAGAGGATGATTGTTCAAGTGAAAACAACAGTAGCCAGGTCTGGGGCAACAGGATTATCTCTGAGGCTCAGCAAAAAGGGTGAAGTCTGAGGGGAATTTAGTAGTAGTTAGGCTAGTGGACAGGAGCTACGTGGACAAGGATATTATAGCCATTATGGAGACATGGCTAAGGAAGGAACAGGACTAGCAGCTTAATATTCCACGATACAAATGTTTTAGGCAGGATAGAGATGAAGAGAAGAGATGAGTGGAAGTGACATTCTTAATTAAGGGAAATGTCGCAGCTGTAGTCAGAGATGAAATTACTGAAAGAATATCCAGTAATGTTTATGGGTGCAGATATGAAGGGGATGATCACATTGTTGGGATTGCACTATAGATCCCCAAATAGTCAATAGGAATTAGAAGAACAAACATGCAGGGAGAATGTGCAGAGATGTAGAATTAATGGGGTTGTGGTAGGAGGATTTTTAACTTTCATATGATAGACCGGGACTGCAATACTGTTAAGGGCCCAGATGGGTGATACTTTCCTTCGATCATACATATAAAGAGCCCTCCTAGGAAGAAGGCAAAGCTTGATCTATTGGGTAATAGGGTGGTGTCTGTGACTCAGGTGACAGTTCTATCAGTTTTTAAATTGTTGTGTAAATGTACAAAGCTGGGGCAGGGCAAATTTTGAGGGTATGAGATAGGTGCTTGCAAAGGTTGTTTGTGGATTTGTACTGTACATAAATTTGAAAGGTTCGGAAGGTTATGGACCAAATTCAGGCGAATGGGACTAGACTGTATGGAGCACCCTAGATGGCATGGGTCTGCTTCCACGCTGTATGATGCTATGACTTTATGATTCTAAATGTGTTTGATTTGTCCATTTGTAGTACAACTGACTGAATGTGGCCAGGAAAAGATGCCAGATCTGTGAGGATTAAAGATATTCAAATTGTCATTACTTTTCATTTATACTGAACACACTTTTACTAAACTGGTTCATTTCTTGATCATTGTTAGCTATGGTGTTGTTTTGGATATCTAATCCCTGGGTAAAATTGTATAATTTCAAA
The DNA here is from genome assembly GCF_048418815.1 of Hemitrygon akajei. NCBI lineage: Eukaryota > Metazoa > Chordata > Chondrichthyes > Myliobatiformes > Dasyatidae > Hemitrygon > Hemitrygon akajei. The sequence continues at coordinate 36,159,076 of NC_133139.1, forward strand.
TTATTTGTTGAACATGCATTTTGATCTTTGGTAATGTCAGGTTATGATGTATGTTTCCACTAAGAGCATAACCTGTTCATCTTGATACTTTTTACATATCTAAAACCTTTTGGAATCGTTTTGACACCTGTCACCCCTAAATTGAGCTTTTAATAAAGTGCTGATAGTTGTACATGAATGGAGATTTTCTATTTGGTCATGCTCATCATCCATCTTATAGAACTACTGAATATGATATTTCCATGTGCAATATCTCACATGTATGACAAAGCAATAAAGGGCATCTGTTAGAAACTGGGCTTCAAAGTAATAGGGGCCTCATTGGTGTAAATTAGAATGGATTGACTGATGCCAAAGTGAAACCAATGAATAGGGAGACTCAAGTTTAATCCCTGATCTGAGAAAAAAAAAACAAGTCAGGGGAAGAGAAGAGAGGAAGAAAAATATTTATCGAGAGTTCTTTCTCCAAACTACTGATGGCTCCTGCTGATCTGTGTACATGGGAACAAGGGACACATGTGTTCAAAGCACTTTTCCTGTCTGAAACCAGATTGTGTGTCAACTTAATGACGCAGAGAGAGGATGAAAATCTCTTCCTCTGGTCTTTTTCGCACAAAGTAGATGGTCCTATAAAAAAACCAAAGCAACAAATCTGTAACATGGGCATAGTTTTTAGGATGAGGTCAAATTGTGGCTATAATTTAATGGACACACACTGATACATGGACAAAAGGTGGATAAATGATTTATTGACGGGTGTCAAGTCAGTAGAAAACCAATGAGCTTGGAAATTTATCTCAGTTTAAGTGCAGATTGGTACTGTGATGAAGGGAGCCCTGAGCTTAATGGCAAATAATCCAGATGAGCTTGTTAAAAACCTCCATGCATCGTTATCTTTGTGCTATTATTTTTGCAATATGTAGCCAAGTACCTAATGGAAGAAGTTCAAAGCGATAGCTATTTGATGTGCATCTAGTTAAGTACTGAGAAACAGCTGAACATTTATATGAATCATTCCCTATATATTTTTTTGAAATTAAGTCTGATGAAACACTGAAAGTATGTTTAATTTATAACTACAGACATTGCACATACAGGAGAAATAGCATCAAAAATTTATAGAGCATGACAGAGCTAACAGTTCTGGGGCCAGGATTCCATTTACTGGCCACTTGAAAAAGTGGGCCCCTGCAACTACCGCAATAAGAGTTGACCTGATCAAGGACTGTGGGGTATCTGCTTTGTAGCCAAGGTAATGGGTCAATGTAAGTTCTCTTCTAGAATTCATATATCAGAATCTGGGAGAAAGGGTGACAGTTATAGACCACACTCTAGTTGCTACTGGCTTGCTGGGCCATTTCAGAGTCTTTTAAATAATCTGATAGTGTTGTGGTTGTAGGTAATTTTTGCTTAAAAATACAAGATAAATCTAAAGGCTTTGTTTCTATTGAAAAAGAGCAAATATTGAGATCTACACTGCATGTCTGTGAGGCAAGAAGGCACAAAAATAAACAGGACTCTACATTGAAATGAGTTACATAATGTCACAGCTGGCAATCACAGATAACACTTGTAGGATTACTCCAGTACTGAGAAGTAGAAGGTGGTGTGCAATTTTATTTTTAAATCTTCAGAGGGAAGTTGGTGGGGGTGAAACTTATTAGAATTCAAGAAGTTCTTTAGGTTAAACAAGGTAATGGAAACCAACTCTGCTGTTATTACTAGATGACTACACCCTCGCCCCCGGGCCTGCAAGTACCCCCAGGGTGGCGAGTCCCAGGGTCAGAGGTCCGTGTGAGTTCAGTGTTCGAGGCCTGGACTTTGGGGTTCTGCGATTGACAAGTCCTGGGGTAGGCACAGAAGATCAAAGTCCACAGGTTGATGACGGAAGTCAGCATGACCAGCAGTTGAGAGCTGATGCATGCGTGTCTGTGGGGAAGTCAAAAGCCTGATATTTGAAAGTCCGTAAGTCTACTGGAGGCTGGGGGCCAGTGGCGTCCTTACTTGGGAAACCAGTCTGTGTGAGTGGGTGGAAGGGAAGAAAGGGGCTTGTTTTGTTTTGTTCCTATTGTTGTGTTGTTTTAGCCTGTGTTGTTCTGCTGAACGTTGTAGGGCATGCTACGTTGGCACTGGAATGTGTGGAGATGCTTGCGGGCTGCCCCCAGCACACCTTTGTATTGTGTTGTCTGTTAACACAAACAACACATTAATGAGCATGTGATAAATAAATAAATCCAAATCCGATGTTTAAGCAGATAGGTTGAGGACCAGTTCTCCTTCAGGAATGTTAATGAGTCATGACTGAAATCTCTGAAAAAGCAGCTGCACACATGTAGGTTCCACTCATCTTAATTTGCACACATCATTCATATGACAGGAGCACAAGAAAATGCATTCTTACAATTTTTTACAAGATGATTCTTTTAAACCTTTTCTCTGATCATCAACCAAGAGTTTATGGGGTTAAGAAAATGTTTGGAATGCTTCCCTTCATCGGTTAAGGGCATTGAATACAAGATTTGGGACATCGTGTTGCAACCGAACAGTGTTAGTGAGATGGCACTTGGAGTTTTATGTGCTGTTCTGGTCACTTAACTGCAGGAAGGATATCATTGAGCTGGAAAGGGTGCTGAAAATTTTCAGAAGTATGTTTCCACGACAAGAGGGCTTGAACGGAGAGGCTGGGGCTTACTTTCCTGGAGGCTAAGAGATTATGTAATCAAGAAAGACATAGCAACATTGAATAGTCAGTCTTTTTTTCAAGGTAGGAGAATCTAAAACTAGAGGATAAAGATTGAAGGTGAGAGTAGGAAGTCTTAAAGTGAACCCAAGAAACAACTTTTTCATGCAGAGGGAGTTGCGTTTGGGAATGAGCTGCCAGAGAAAGTGGTAGCAGAAAGTATAGTTACAATGTTTAAAAATCATTTAGACTGTAAGCAGATAAGCAAGGTTTAGAGTGAAATGGGGCAAATCTGTAGAAATGAGTTGGACAAGTTCGGCTGAAGGGCTTGTTTTGCTGCTGAATGACTGACTCGGTGTTAGGCTCTCAAAATAGACAGAAAATAGAGCCCACATTATCAGAATCAAAATTCAGAATCAGGTTTATTATTACTGACATATGTCATCAGATTTGTCATTCTGTGGTGGCAGTACAGTGCAAGACATAGAAAGCTCTCTAAGTTATGAAAATTAAAAAAGAGCATAAGACAAATAATGAGGTAGTGCTTATGGTTTCATGGACTGTTCATAAGTCTGTTGGCAGATTTGAAATATTGAATGTGGGTCTTTTACCTCCTCTTTGATAGTAGCAATGTGAAGAGAGCATGTCCATGTCCTAATCATGGATGCCGCCTATGTGAGGCACCATCTCTTGAAGATATCCTTGATAGTGGGGATGATGTGCTCGTGATGGAGCTGGCTGAGTCTATAACCTTCCAGAGCATCTTGTGATCTTGTACACTGGATCCTCTATAATAGGCCGTGATGTAACCTGTCAGAATACTCTCCACTGTTCATCTGTAGAAACTTGCAAGGGTCTTTGGTGACATAGCAACTCTTCTCAAACTCCTAATGAAGTAGAGCCAGGGGTGTGCCTTCTTCATGATTGTATCAATGTATTGGAACCAGAATAGATTTTCTAAGACTGTGGTTTTCAAACCTTCTTTGGATCTCTACCCCTTGGCTCTCAAACCACATTCCCCAGTGGCCCCCTCTCCCTTTCCAGTCATTCCATAAAAACTATAAAGATATTTGATTTACAATGGACAGTGAAAACAAAAAGGAACTGCAAATACAAAGCAGTGAAAAATAAGTGCAAAAATTATTCAAAACTATTTAAAGCTACAAGTAAAATTATTTCTTTATTTAATTACAGTAAAACCAATTTTCGTCACAATTTTAGAGAATGCATTAGGAGTCCAACTATTCACTACTTTATTGCTTTTTCACCTTTCAAGGAAATGGAAGGGCTTGGTGCAGTGATATCAGCTTCCAAACATCAGGCTGAATGTCACTCAGGAGTTACACATCCCCACATTCAGTAATTTACAGTCTGTTTCATTGCTCCACTAAATATGATGTTGGAAAGGCAATAAAGAACATCTTGACCTTTTTCCACAGTGTACAATAGTATTCAGAGATTTATTTCTGCAACCAAAAGTCTTGATATGATTTTTTCAACCTTGGGATCAGCCCAAGCATTTTGTAACAAGATCAGTCCTTCCTCCACCCTTCCTGTTAATTCCTCATTACAAGTATTCAGGAGTGAATTTTCAACCATTCTGGAATTTAGATTGAGAGAAGTTCCTGAAATCTCTCTAACCTATCCTTATGCAGCTCACCCAGGTGGGCACAGTACATTTGAAGGTCATCACCTGGTATTCTTTCTTTCTCTTCCAACTCAGAGAAGCTAGAAAGGTCGTGACAACTAATGTACTTATATAGGGTTAATTTGGACAGGAATGTGGGAATGACTGATTTGACTTTGATGAGATTCACATCATTTCCTTGTAAATGAAGATTGATTCAATTAAATTTTTTGAATAATTCTGACAAATAAGCAATGTCATAACTAATATTCTTGAGTTGATTACTGAATAAAACATTTGAGTCTTCAAAGAATTTTATCACAGTTTCAAAAAGTGCACAAAAGCATCTCAGGCAGTTCCCTTTTGAATGCCATCTGTCTTCTGGGTGCCACTTCAAATGTTCAAACTGTTCATTATTCTCAAACAAAACTCTCAAAGTAGTTGAGAATTGAGACCATTATAAGCATTAAATGCTTACAGTAAATAATTAATTTCTTAAATAAGCATGTGATCCCTCAGCTGTGCTCTTTACTACCAAATGCCATCCATCACCCCCTATATCTTTAGCACCCCCTTAGAAACTCCCACCACCCTGGGAGGTGGGTGATGATATCACTCACTGTAGGAGCAAATGCTCGAAGATGATGATGCCCAGGAACTTGAAATCACTTACCCTTTCCACTGTTGACCTCTCAATGAAGACTTGTATGTGATCTTCCATCTTTCCCTTCCTGGGGTCTACAATCAATTCCTTGGTCTTGCTAATGCTGATTGCGAGATCTTTGTTGCAATGCCACTGGACCAGCAAGTCTGTTTCACTCCTGTACCCTTCCTTGTCACCATCTGAGATTCCGCCAAAGGCAGTGATGTCATTGGCAAACTTATAGATGCCACTTTAGTTGTGTCTAGCTACACAGTCACGTGTATAGACAGTAGAGCAGTAGGCTAAGCAAGCATCCTTGAGGAGTGTGTGAGTTGATTATGTGAGGAGGAGGAGTTATTACCAATTTGCAATGTCTGTTGATTCCTGAGAAGTAACATCTCTGCCTGGTTTTATTTCCAAGTGTCTGGCACATTAAGAATCTTTCAGTCTTCAGATCTTCATATGATCTTGAAGAGACAGTTTGAAAACAAGAAGATATTCTCCAATCATCCCACTTCACCCACACCTTACCCCCCTCAGTCATCATAACGCACGGTTCAGAAAGCAAGTTTACTCAGATATTTTCCAAAGGAAAGAATTGAAATTAGAGACTCCAGTTTATGCTTCTAATACTAATTTATATTGCCCTATGTGACTGATAATGAATAGAGGCAGAGAAAGGAGGTGGAGGTGGGAGAGTGGGTGAGTGGTGAAGGAAAAGAAGACTTAGCTTCTATAAGCTGCAATCTATCACCTTTGAAATGGCAGAAAGAACAAAGAAGAAGGGTTTATCATTCATTCTGAAACAAAATCAATGTCTAAGTTTTAAAACCTTTCGGAGTGACTTGAACGTTACTGACCCATTGGTTAGCTGTGGCCTAGGCTCCTCATTACTGAACATCACCGATATAAGTCCCACTGAGTTCACACACTAATGAAAGTAATGCCTTTTTTTAACTACTGCAAATGTCACTGGTGCCTGAAATTCTCCTTGTTAAAATGCATTGGAAAGTTCTGCAGATTAATTAAGAATAGAAAATAGCCCATGTTATCAGAACCTTCACTTGTGCTGAACTTGTTTTTTTACCAGCAGGACTTGAAGAAATGTTACATTTGTATATCCTTTTGAAGAGATTTTAATTGGGAAGCTTTCTGGTCAGCTGTTAGGGGTGGAAGTTGCAATTTAAGTTTCCAGTGGTGTCCATGATGAGTGTTCGAACTTCTAATTTCACATGGACTGGGTGTCATTCTGAGTGTCAACACCACATGAGTGGCAAAAGCATGAAGAACAGACAAAGCGCAGCATAAATCAATGTGCGGTACTGATTACAGGCCATCAGCATCAGTTTGTAACTCTAGCCAATGACTTGGTACAATTGAAAACAATGCTAAATAATGTTAAGTAACTCCAAGCAGTGACATTACGGGGTCATAAAGTATAAGATAGCTCATTATTGGATTCTTCCTTCTGCCCATAACATTAAATTTGAAGCTTTTCTTTAACAATGATGTTGAAATGAATTTGCCCTCTAATATCAGTAGGCAAAACATTCATTTACATTAAGCAAAGTTTGCAGAAGATTAATATAAATACAACTGGATGGCCTATCTAATGTCAACCTAGGCACTAGATACAAACACAACAAAGTTATTTCCAACTACGTTGACCTTGGAAGGTTCTTCCTAAGAACATTGTTGAAGGAGAGCTGACTGTCAGATTATCTGACATTGCTTGCACACAGAATCATTCCTCACATCCATTGCCTTAAACTATTCCATGACCCATGCCTGTCAGATTTGGTTTATAAGATTTGTTAGACATGACCTACCACACACGAAGCCATGTTGACTGTTGCTAATCAGTCCCTGTCTATCCAAATACAAACTTATATATCTGCTCTCTTAGAATATCTCCCAAAGATTTACCCACTAATTGTCTATAATTTCCTGGCTCATTCTTAGAACCTTTCTTAAACAACAGAACAACATTAGCTATCCCACAATCCTCTGGCACCTCATCCATGGCTAAGGAGGTATTAAATATCTCTGCTGGGGCCACTATATTTTCTACACTAGCCTCCCACAGGGTCTGAGAGAGCACCTTATTAGGCCCTGGGGATTTAACCACATTAATTTTCCTTAAGGCAGTAAACACCTCTTCCTCTGTAATCTGTATACAGTCCATGACCTTAGTGCTGCTTTGTCTCACTTCTGCAGACTCTGTGTCCATCTCCTGGGTAAATGCAGATACAAAAAATCCATTTAAGATCTCACCAATCTCTTTCAGCTCCAGAGTAGATGACTACTCTGATTTTCAAAAAGACAACTTTTGTCCATTGTTATCCTTTTGCTCTTAATATATCTGTAGAAGCTCTTGGGATTCTCCTTCAATTTGTCAGTAACAGTAACCTCATCTTAGCCCTTCTGATTTCCTTCTGAAGTGCCCTCTTGCATTTCTTATACTCCACAAAAACCTCATTTGTTCTTTTCTGCCTATATCTGCTATGTACCCCCTTCTATTTCTTAACCAAGTCCTCAATATCTCTCAAAACCAAGGTTCCCTAAACTTGTTATCTTTGCCTTTTATTCTGTTTACTATACAAACTCTGTAAGCTCAAAATTTTACATTTGAAGGCCTCCCATTTACCAATGTGCATCTTTGTCAGAAAGCAACCTATCCCAGTCCTGATGAAGGGCCTCAGCCGAAATGTTGACAGTTTTCTCTTTTCCATAGATGCTGCTTGACCTGCTGAGTTTCTCCAGCATTTTGAGTGTGTTGTTTGGATTTCCTGCATCTGCAGATTTTCTATTTGTGCTACCAGTCCAGACTTGCCTGGTCCTTTCTGATACCATTAAAGTTGGCCTTTCTCCAGTTCTGAATCTCAGTCCAAGGACTAGACCTGTCCTTTTCCATAATTGTCTTGAAGCAAATGCATTATGATCACTGGATGGAAAGTGTTCCCTGATATAACATCTGTCACCTGTCCTGTCTCATTCCCTAGTAGGATATCTAGTATTGCTGTCTCTCTATTTGGGACTTCTGTGTACTGATTAAGGAAGTTTTCCTGAACACATTTGACAAACTCTATCCCATCCAGCCCTTTAATGGTATTGGAGTCCCAGTCAAATGCGGAAAGTTAAAATTACCTATTATCACAACCTTATGCTTCTTGCAACACTCTGTGATCTCTCTACAAATTTGCTCCTCCAAATCCCATTTCAGTGGCATATAGTATAATCCCATTAACCCTTTCTTATTCCTCATTTCCGCCCACATAGCCTCAGCAGATGAGCTCTCCCATCTGTCCTATCTGAGCACTGCCATGACATTTTCTCTTACGAGTAACATCACCACTCCCCCTCTAATCCCTCTCACTCTATCATGTCGATAACAAAAGAACCCTGGAACATTGAGCTACCAGTTCTGCCCATCCTGCAACCAAGTCTCACTAATGGCTGCAAGGTCATAATTCCATGTGCTAATCCATGCCCTGAGCTCCCTCACCTTTCCTACCACACATCTTGCCTTGAGCATTAGTCCCACCATGCTCACTCTTTCAATCCCTGACTTTGATGACTTAACATCATCTTTCCCCACTAGCTCTCTTGTCTCTGCTCTGGCACAATGGTTCCCATCCCCTGCAACTCTATTTTAAACGTCATCCCAAGCAGCAGTAGCAAACCTACCTGCAAGGATATTAGTCGCACCCCCCCCCCCCCCAGTTCAAGTGCAAACCATCCCTTCTGTACAGGTCCTGCTTTCCCTGGAAGAGAGCCAAATGATGCAAAAATCTAAAGCCTGCACCATTTCCTTAGCCACATACTAACTTGCATGTTCTCTCTATTTCTGGCCTCACTAGCACATGGCATGGGTATCAATCCTGAGAACACTACCCTGAAGACCCTGTCCTTTAACTTAACACCTAACTCTCGGGACCTCATCACTCTTCCTACCCATGTCATTGGTACTGATGTGGACCACCACCTCATCCTCCCACTTAAGAATACTGTGGACTTGATCCAAGACGTCCCAGACCCTAGCACCAAGGAGGGAACATAATATCTGGGAATCTTGTTCTTGTCCACAGACCTGCCTGTTCCCCTAATCACTGAATATGCCATCACCTCACCTCACCTCTTCTGCTCCTCCCCCACTACCCAGCTGAGCTACGGAGCCAGACTCAGTGCTAGACACCTGACCACAGTGGCTTTCCTCTGCTAGGTCATCCCCCAACCTCCACTGCCCCAACAGTATCTAAAGCAGTATACCTATTGTTGACAATAATAGCCACAGGGATAAACTGCACTGACTGTCTATTCCCCTTTCCCCTCCTGACAGTCACTCAGTTACCTTGGTCCTGCGCTTTGGATATAACTGCCTCCCTATATGCACTATCGATCGACCCCGCAGCGTCTCAAATGATCCTACATTCATCCAGCCTCAGATGCATTTCCTTAACATGGTACGAAAGAAGCTGCAGTTGGAAGCTCTTCTTGCAGGTGTAGTTGTTGTGGACACTGGAGGTCTCCCTGCTTTCCCGCATTCCACTATCCTGCCTGGCATCTCCACTGTTCTAATCCTGCAACAACAAGTATGAAAAATTAGACTTAAGACTACCTACAGCCTCTGCCTCTTCTCACTGAAGCCTCTGAGAGCCAAAGCCAGAGCTCTCCACTCTAACACTGGCCCACTTACATGTTGTTGGAGGTATCTTTACCAGCTCCAGAAAATTACTGCTTCAGAAGAGTGCTGCAGATCACTGAATCATGTCCTTTTTGTTTTAAGGTTTGAAATGATGATGATCATTCATGAATACACACAGTTCACTTTCATTCCAGACAATGAAACGATCTATTTCTGGAAACAATAAGATATCTACAATATTCAGTCATGGCATATAAGCAATAATTAACATTCATACAACAAATGTGCCAAGCAATGACCATCTTTCATAAGAAGGAGGTAAATCTGGGGTTTATTACTTACCAGAAATTAAACTAAACCAACCTCATAAATACTATGTCAAAGACTGGATATCATAAAGTCTTAAAGCTTTGTAGACTCCTCCAAAGTACCTGTCAGGAAGATGATGGAATAATCTCCACTCGTCTGGATGAGTGCAGATATTGTAGATGAGATTAATTCAGTTCTGGGTCTATTTTTCTGGAGTATTTAGATATTAAGGGAACCAAGGGAAAGGGGGTTATTACAATAGAGTGCTGCTGATGTATAAGGTCGACCATGATCACATTAAATATGTGGCTGAATTGCATCCTCCTGAAATGTTTTCTTATAGTCCCATGTCCCATGCACCTCCAGAAATGGACTTCAGCTGTCTCTGAGGTGATGCTTTATTCTCAGTACACACACACACACACACACACACACACACACACACACACACACACACACACACACACACACACACACACACACACACACACACACACACACACACACACACACACACACACACACTTACTAAATCAGAATTTAAAATCATCAGCTTCTATGGCACAAAAGGTGCAATGCTATCTTTCACTTGTAAAACCATATTTCAAATTACTTTAGAATAAAATTTACTTCTAAAATCACCTCTGCCTACTACACTTAAACAATCTAAATGAGACAGTTCGGATTTTCTTTATCCAGTTCTGTTTAGAGGAAAAACTGTCCTAATTGGCATCAAGTTGTTGTCTCTCAGAGACAAATGTTATTGCACTGATGTAATAAGCACAATCTTCTGATGTTGGGACTTGTATATCATACCAGTGACCAGTAAAGGGAATTTATACTCTGCATGTTAACATTATCTAATCGATATGTTAGAGAGCCGTATCTAATCAGGAACCACTGCTCAGCCTCATTCTTCTGCAGTTCCATCTCTTACTTTGACAAGTATAAATAAGTCATCAAAGCAAAATGCAAGAAACTGAACTAAATAGATTTTGCAATTTGCAGAAGATTCTAAAGCACCATCTCTAAAATCAGTTGGCACAAATAGTTTCTCTGCTTTGGGAGACAAGAGATTTGTGATTCTAATGTGTTGACTTAAGTTCTCTACAGAAGATAATTGCGTTTAATTGTTTTCACCCATATCAAAATCTGCCTTCACTGACTGTGCAGGAGTTTATGTGCTAGTACTGTAATGCAGTGATAAGAAAACAAAAGCCACCTTATGTTTTCCCAAGTATGTAAAAATTATTTAGGGACATTTATCCTTGCCCATAAAATGTTTCCATATTAATGCATTGATGACTCAATGATTATCGTCTCATAGCACCAACATCTACTGTGAGGAAGTGCTTTGAAAGGTTGGTGATGAAAGTTACCAACTCCTGCCTGAGAAATGAGTTTGGTCCACTTCAATTTTCCTATAGGCACAACAACTCCACAACAGATACCTTTTCATTGCTTCTTCACTCAATTCTGGAACATTTAGACAGAGAAGATGTATACATCAGGATGTTCTTCAACAACTACAGCTTAGCATTCAATATAATCATCCCCTCAAGACTAATCAATAAGACTAATCAAATACCTCCTGTGCATTGGGATCCTCAATTTCCTCACTTGCAGACCACAGTCAGTTTGGATTGGCAACAACATCTCCTCCACAGTCTCCATCAGCACAGGTGCACCACAAGGCTGTGTGCTTAGCCCCCATTCTATGTGCTTTATAGTTTGCTACCATGAGGCTAAGCACAGCTCCAAAGCCATATTTAAGTTTGCTGGTGACACCATTGTCATTGGCCAAATCAATGGTGGTGATGAATCAGCATGTAGGAGGGAGATTGAAAATCTGGTTGGATGGTGCCACAACAGCAACCTCTCACTCGATATTAGCAAGACCAAGAAGCTGATTATTCACTTCAGAAGAAGGAAACCAGACGTCCATGAGCCAATTCTCATTGGAGGCTCAGAGGTGGAGAGAGTCAGCAACTTAAATTCCTTGGTGTTATCACTTAAGAGATTTGTCATGAATCCAGCTCTTATGTGCCATTACAAAGAAAGCATAGCAGGCCCTCTACTTCCTTAGAACTTTGTGAAGGTTCAGCATAACATCTAAAGCCTTGATAAAATTCCATAGATGAGTGGTGGAGAGTATATTGACTGGCCGCATCACAGCCTAGTATGGAAACACTAATGACCTTAAATATGTTAGTTAAAGTCTGTCCTGAGCCTCATAGGTTCATCAGGCTCATCAGGTGCTTATGCTGGTTTCCGTGGCATGAAGTGACTGAGAGTACAAGACTACCCGCCAGTCTATTGTGAGATTAACCTCCAGCATTTTGCTGGTATCCATTTTCAGCTGGGTGAACTGGAGCAGTGTGTATTTAAATGCCTTGCTCAAGGATACAACACGTTGCCTTTGCTGGGGCTCAAACTCAAGACCTCCAGATCGCTAGTCCAACGCCTTAACCACTTGGCCACGCTCCACACCTTAACTATAAAATCCTACAAAAAGTAGTGGATAAGGACCAGTCCATTATGTGTAAAGCCTTCCCACCACTGAGCATCTACACTACAGAGACAAGCTGTCGAAGGTCGCAGGAAAGCAGCATTCATTGCTAAGGACCCCTACCTTCCAGCAATGCTTTCTTCTCATTGCTGCCATCTGAAAGAAGGTCCTGGAGCCTCAAGGCCCACGCTGCCAGAGTCAGGAACAGTTATTACCCCTCAATCATCAGGCTCTTGGATCAGAGGGGATTACTTCACTCACCCTATCAGTGAACTATTCCCACAACCTATGGACTCACTTTCAGGAACCTTTCAGCTCAAGTTCTTGACATTTATTACTTACTTATTTATTATTCGTTTTCTTTTGTAGTTGCACAGTTTGTTGTCTTTTACACATTGGTGTTTGTCTTGATGAGCACGGTCTTTCATTGATCCCGTTGTGTTTCTTCGATTTATAGAGAATACCCACAAGAAAATGAATCTCAGGATTATATAGGGTGACATGTATGTGCTTTGATAATGAATTTACTTTGAACTTCGATATCTATAAGATTCACTATAGTTTGTAGCATAACTTATCAGGAGAATGGTAATTATCAAGACAGTATTAAAAATAGTGAGGACATTAATGAATTTATTTCATATTGAATCTTACACTTGCATGGGACATTCAAATCCTGATAGGACTACTAGGGAATAACAATATGGACCCGTAATATCGGTAACCAGTCCGAAGTAACAGCCTCCTAGTAATAGTTGCAGGTAGCGGATGATTTTGATTTTTCATTAAGGTGCTGACACCTGAGAGAGTTTCATTAGCAACTCTAATTCTGTAGAAACTGTTTCAAACTCTAGTGCTGGCAGATGACAGGCTTTGGGAAAGTGAGTGGCTGAAATTTCTGACATTCTTGATAACTGGGAATTAGTTTATATTTTTCACAAGTACCAACATATAGAGTAACAGTGTTTTGCATGCCATCTATGCAAATAATTCCTAAACATAAGTACACCAAGGTAATACAATTGGAAAGACAATATCAGAAAGCAGAACAGAGTGCTACAGTTACCATTACAAAGTTATTTCAGTGTAGGAACATGGTACGTTTTGTAACTTCAAAAGATTAAACGAATTCAAAGCAAGACATGAGATTTCAAAATGCTGGTGTAAATTTGAGTTTATTTTAAGGACGGTGCACACATATCACGTGGTAGTGTTATACATGTAACCCATAATGAGTTATTTAAACAAACAAGAACGCTTAATCAACCAATATATATACAAGGTTACTCAAATATACTGACATTTTAAATTCACAACAGTAGACAAAGGTGTAATGGCAGTTTCTCAATAAGAAAGGTATGAATGATGCGAGTTCACCTCTGTGTATATCTACGGTCTGAAGGCATCTGGACAATGGTTGTAAAAAGCATACTTTTGCGTTTTACATAGAATGACAGGACATTGGAATTGAACATCAGTCACAGTTGTAAACAGTTGACTAATTAATTTAACAAAGGGCTGAGGATACTGACTTGAAGTTTATCAGTGTCTGAGGAAGAACTTGACCCGTAGACCCTGTTGACTGTGTCAGTAGATGTACGACAGTTACACCTCATGCAAATGCCTCATTCCAGGTGCTTTTATTTTTGCCTTGTCAATGATATGATCTGCTCTTTCTTCACTGCATAATAATGAATGGAAAACTACTCCAAACTAACAAGTGCTGAATCAAATGCCAAAGTACTAAGTAGCTCAATGTACAAGCAAAAGTCTCTTATCCAACTCAGGGGTAATCACTGTAACTCAGCTCCCATTTATACAGAGATGTTAATTGCTTTGAACAAACACTTGGGTAAAAGGGTTAGAAGAATTAGTCTTGTAGCTATAATATTTTTACAAGAAGCTTCAGGCAGAACTTAAATTGGATCAATGGTTTTTTGCCAAGATAATTCCAATGCAGGTGTTCATCTTTAGTCATGAAGGGTTCCCGTACCAGAATGTATTTTATTATTTTATTCTTTGTATATTCCAAACCTTTGTAGTGCAGGAGGTCAGGATTCATTAGAAGACAGAGGGAATTAAGGGATTGATTCAGAAGGAAATTCCTACAGAGACTAGACGTAACTCTCAAATAAAGGGGGATAGAAGAATACAAGGATTATGTCTGAGGAAATAGAACTACAAAATTATGGGGATATAGGAGAGATGAAATCATTTCAAAGTAGATATACAGAGATAGGAAGGGGAAAGGTAGCTTGAGGTGGGGTGGAAGGAGGAAGGCAGTAAGGGATAAAGTAGAGCGAGGATTAGAGAGAAGGGTTGAAGGATCACAAAATGAAAAGTGAGAAGTAGATGGATAAAGGTCTATGAGAGAAAAGAAAATGGGATTTGCGTCTGGATGTCTGAGGAGATTGGAGGTTAAGGTGAATAGCAAGAATGGATAACTAGGGGCACAATTAAATTATGGCGAGAAAGACTGAGGAAAGAAAATAGAGAGTGAGAATAGAGTGTGAATAAAGGGACAGAGAGATTAGGGTAAATAAGAAAAGGAGGAGAGCCAAGGGAGAACTAAGGATGGGTCAGTCCAACTGAAAATTAAACTAGAATTGTCATAAACTAATGAAGCATAAAATGGCGATTTGTGAATTTAAAGCTGCTTTTTACAGAGTACTAGAGGTTTAGAAAGTTGATCATGGTGGAGAAAAATGGATTAATATACTGGGTAAAAATTGACCAGAATAAAAATTAATAGTTAATGATTTGAGTAAATTGAATGACCTCTTACACTGCATTAATTTTAAAAAATGCCAAGCTGCAATCAATGAAATTAATCAAGAAAGTCAGTGTTTCAGTGAGGAGAATGAAATGTAAGTTCTGCCATGCATTTCCAAGTAGCAGGAGCAGAAATGATATGCATCAGGTGTGGGGAAGAGAAATGTAGTGTATTTAATATTTTAATAATATTGTACATATATTGTTTGATTAAGCATTCTTTGTTGTTTACATAATTTATTACAAGTTATATATAAAATACATGAATGGTATACATCATTACACCACCATGACATATGTGGGTATCTCACTAAAAGAAAAACTAAGTATTCAAGTATTCCAGGATCCCATGTTTCTAGAGTTACAAAACATAACAGTGATGACAAGGAAGTTTTAAAGCAAACCCAAGATGACAAATTATCTTTTTAAGTGCAGCATGTTTTTCTTTAGAGGGGGAGATACATGAATTTAAAAAAAACATAGAATGTGTTTCTTTGGATGGAGAGAGAGAGAGAGAGACGCTTGAGTTAAAAAGAGGCAGAAAATGGAAGAAATTCACTTGTTCATAAACAGTACTGGGTGATAATAACAACATTTAAAAAAAGCAGAAATAGCTAGCTACATCTGAAAGACTGATGTGTTTGATTGTACAACATATAACTGGATGATGTACACTGAATGAATTGAGCAGTATTTTGAAGCAAATGAAAAGTGACTGCCAGTGGCCACTGTTACTGCCAAAGGTGGAAACTAATACAGTTTGCTTAGAAGATTAACCAAACTAGCTGAAATAAACTTTACTGATATCATGATAATAATGCAGGAACATTTAGAACTGAAACCATTGTTGTTTGCAGAATGCTTTAGGTTTCATAAGCAGAATCAAAAGGAAGGGGAGTCACTTTCAGCTTATCTGGCTGAATTTAAGAAGTTGCCTATGCATTGCCTATTTAGTGATGGGCTTAAAGATGCACTGAGGGATCATTTAGTTTGTGAATTCTTACAAGAAAACATTAAAAATGGCTCCTAACTGAAGCACAACTCACATTTCAAAGAGTATTTGAAATCGCTGTCTCAATGAAGCAGCAGCTAGAGACACAATTCAGTTGCATTCAGGTATGAAAGTGAGTGTGAACAAAATCACAACATCTAAACAGAAACCTGCCATTACAGCAGGGGCTCACATACACCAGACCAACTCAAGCTTAAAAGCGAAACTCGAATAAAATGCAACAAAGTAGGATATATACATAGAGCATGCCAGGCAAGCAAAAATAAATGAACTGCAGAGAGGTGAGAAAAAAATGGAGTTGCAGTTTCAAATAGAGCACTAATCTGCATGCTGTTGATGAAAAGTTGACATATGACTGGGTTGTTTTGAGATATACAATGTGAAAACCAATGACGAGGAATATATTTACATCCAAAGTGAATGGCAAATTAACTAAAATGGAAGTGGACACTGGCTTGGCTGCTTCAGTCATTCCAAAAAAATGAGTTTGAATTGCATTCCAAAGATTGTGTGCAGATATCCGATTAAGACCTTATACTGGAGAAAAGCTAACACCTGTGGGAATGACATTCGAAACAGTGAAATACAACAAACAAGCTACATTTGCCTTGTATGTGGTAAAAACAGGTGGACCAGCACTGTGAGGCCATGACTGGCTAAGGCAATGACAACTTGATTGGAGATCCATCCACCATTTGCATGCCACATCCCCTGCAATAGAGTCAACTGAAGGCAAATTAAGAAAGGTACTGGATGATGTCACAGCAGTGTTCATAGATGCCACTGGAAAACTCAAACATATCAAAGGTAAAATGGTGTTAAATGAAAATGCCATATCTAAGATTTACAAAGCCTGTCCAGTTGCTTATATCATCCATGATAAAGTAACCAGTGAGTTAGATCAAATGGAGGTTGAAGGAATTATTTCCAAGGTTGAGTGTAGCCCATGGGCAATGCCATTGGTCCTAGTAGCCAAGAAGAATGGGTCTATCAGGATCGGTGGTGATTTTAAGGTCATCAACAACCCAGTACTAAAGGTAGATCAATACCATCTGCCAAGGACAGAAGATATCTTTGTAAAACTTTTTGGAGGCAAACACTTCAGCAAAATGGACTTAGCTGACATGCCACCTACAGATGGAGATGGATGAAGAGTGCAACGTGTTTCTCATCACAAATACTCACAACGAGCTTTATCATTATTATAGTCTTATTTTTAGAGTAGCATCTGCACCTGCACTTTGGCATAAAGCTATGGACCACGTGCAGCGAGGCTGCCCAGGCACTCAGTGTAACCTGGATGACATCATTGTTACTGGTGAGGGTGACAAGCAACATCTCCAAAATCGAAAGACTGTATTCAAAAAATTAGAAGGTATGGGCTCAGTGCAGAATGCAACAAGTGTGAAGTCTTTCAACCGAACATCACTTACTGCGGTCACACCATTGACACACAAGACTTTACATAGGTATGCTGAGAAAACTCAAGTAGTGGTGGATGCCCAAGGCCATAAGGACATGTTACAGTTGTTGTCCTTTATAGGATATGTCAATTACTGTAACAGGCTCCTGCCAAACCTGGCTGCTGTGCTCCACCCTACTACAGATTGGGAAGAAATGTCAATGGGCAAAGCAGTGTAAGGAGGCTTTCAAAAAGGTAAAGGAAATGGCATCTGACACTGTACTCACACATTATAATTTTTGTCATCCAGTATAGCTTGCCTGTAATACTGAGCCTTATGGTATAGGTGCAGTTACATCACATGCTATGAGTGAAGGAAATGTTTGCCCCATAGCCTTTGCATCATGTTCCCTTACCGCCGCACAAAAAAGCTGTGCAGAGATTGACAGAGAGAACTTGAGACAGTTTTGGAGTGTAAAACATTTTACCCAGTACCTGTATGGGAGAGAGGTTACACTCATTACTGATCATCAACCCCTAATGTCTATTTTTAATCCACAGAAGGATGTTCTACTAACAACACCAGCATGTATGCAGAGATGGGCTCTCTTCCTTGGATAACAGAATTACAAGATCAAATTCAAGAAGACAACTAATCAAGAATATGACGATGGATTGTCCCGTTTACCCTTGGAAAAGAAAATAACTGGAAAATCTCAAAAAGGACACTTCTCTTGATGTATTCTACATAATGAAAATGAAAAGTCTCCCTATTATGGCAGAGATGCTACAAAGGGAACCTGAAATGACCCCATACTCTCACAGGTCTATATGATAACCCAAAATGACTGGAACGTGTAGCAGAACTTCCAGTGACTCATTTTACAGCACCGGGATGAAATTGTCCTTAACAAGATTGCCTTATGTGGCAATTGAGAGTTGTTGAATGATCCAAGCTGAAAGCTAAGGTGCTGGAGGAGCTATATGTCGGTCATCTAAGCATGGTCAAAGTGAAGAGCAATGCCTCTCCATCCCTGGGAATGGCCTGCATTGCCCTGGTGGAGGATTCATGTGAACTTTGTTGGACCATTCATGGGCACAAATTTCTTGGTGGTAGTGAGTGCATTACAAAGTGGCCAGAAATGTTCCCCATAAACTCCACTATAGCCTCGCACACTGTTGATGCATTGAAAAGCCTCTTCTCAAGGACTGATGTTCCAGAACACTTACTAACAATGGACCACAGTTTTTGTGGAACAGTTTCAGTCATTCCTGAAAATGAATGCAAAGAGATATATTACATCTGCACCATACCACCCAACTACAAATGGCTTCATGGAAAGGTTTGTGCAGAGTCTAAAGAAGGCACTGCAAGCAATGTCAGCAGAACACACGACACTGAATCAGAAACTCGCTAACTTCCTCCTTGCATATCTCAATGCAACACACTTCGCAACCGAAACCTCATCAGTTATGGTGTTCCTGGGTCATATCTTGTGCTCACACTTGGATCTCCTCAAAGCCAATCTCAGAAGGAGTATGCAGGGCAAACAGGTGAGACAAATTGAGGGCTCCTCAAACAAGGAAGTTCAATATTTCACTCCTGGTCAAGCAGTCCAGGTGAGGCACTACAGTGATGATCAAAAGTGGGTACTTGGTAAGGTTAAGGACAGAAATGGACCAGTGGAGATTCTTCTGACGTGATCTGGAGACAACACAATGTTTGGTTGAAAAGAGCAAAGAAGAAAGGTGTCTGAAGCTGTCAGAGCCACTTCCTGCATTCCCAAATTCAATTCCTAAAATCACTACGCAGGATGCCCCAGAATGTGAGACTGTTTCACAGTCACAATTTTCACAAGGGGAGGGGGTGCCCTGGTCAGGAAAGGTGTTACCCACAAGAGTAAGAAATCCTCCACAGCAATTAAATCTTTAGGCCTGAATGGGACAATTTAAAATATAATATGCTGTGGATATCTATATGTTAGTTGTTTTATACTGTATACTGTGTGTATAAGATGACTAAAGAGCAATATGCTACATATTTGAGTTGAAATACATATTGTCCTCTCAAAGTACAACCTTACATCCCTGTCGTGAAAGGTGGAAACTGGAAGTTGGCCAACAGGGCTCTGGTGAATCTGTATGGGCCAATCCCCTGTACAGTGGAGACAATTGGTTACAGAAGCATTGATGAACTCAATTCTGGCAATATTTGAGAAACATTATAAATATAATTTTTGATTAGGTATTCTTTGTTGTTTGTATAATTCATTATGGGTTATATGTAAAAGTACATGAATGGGATATGATAATATGTCACCATGTTATATGTGGGCAGCTCACTAAAGTAAAACTAAGTACGCAAGTATTTCGGGCTCAATTTTCTTTCAATTAGTTTCTGGAGGTGCAAACCATAACAGACGAGAAGCTGCTCACTTAGAGCAGCCAATGGATGAATGATCTGTGGGAAGTGTGATGGGTTTTTAAGCGGGTGAAAGGGAGCTCATGTATGTCAACCAGGCAGCAAAACCAAGCAATGGCTTGCTGGTCACATGGGTGAGGCTGTTGCTGGCCAGATGGTCATGGTCAGAGGCCGATAAAGATAAGAGCACAGTCTTTGGAAGGAGGAAACAGACGGACAGTTAGGTGGGAGTGATCAGAACAGTCAGCTTACAACTTCTAGATGATTTTCACTGAGTGATAAAGGAATGGCTGGTCTTTGCATGGGGAATCCTATCATTATACAAAGTGACAGCAGCAGTACTTTGATCAAGAACCAGATTTACAAGCTGGAAAATTTTGCAGAGGAGTAATGTTGCTTGGGGGATTTTCTTTCACAGGACTGAATATCAGTACATTTAATTATGCACAATTAAGTCAAAAACCAGAATCTGTTTTATTAATGTATGAAGAAGAACTTTCAAATACACTTAAACCCCAATTTTTATTCATGTACAATTATTAGCCCTACGTGTAGAAGTTAAATTTCATCAACGTGAGTAGAGAATCTTATCCTTGATTGGTGTCATTCCTTGGGTTTTGATAGATGAGTCAGTTCTGTGATGATCCAAGCATGGAAATCCTGGTGGTTGATCAGAGAAGCATCCATTATGAATTACATCCCAATAAACCATTCAGTAAGTTTGCAGTCTGTATCAATGTATTCACACATGGCTCCTTAATTGATGACAGTCTCTTGTCACAGCCCATAGAGAGAAAGAAAACAGATTTCAGGATCTTCAAGTAACCATTGCTGCCTTATATTCCTAATCCCATGACTCAAAATCAAAGGAAAAGTATTCATCTTCTTGTAGACCTGACAACTAGTCTGCCACAAATCTGGGGGAAAAATATGAAAGTGCTGCATGTGTTTGTGAACACTGTAGATACAAATCACCCTTGCAGCACAATTGCTGAATCCATTACCTAATTATATATCTAGCCAAAAAGAACAGGGAGGTTTCAACTTCTCTAATCTGGGTTACAATAGATGGGTCAAAATTGCTCTGAGTATTCCTAGGGACCTTTGATCATCAGATTGCAACTGTCCTCAAAAATGGAAAGCAATTTGGAAGGCACAGGATATATACATCCGAAGAGGAAGAAGAGTTCTAAAGGCCGAATGACAAGAGAAGTCAAAGCCAACAGAAAAGCCAAAGAACAGGCATATAATAGAGCAAAATTTAGTGGGAATTTAGCTAGAGAATTGGAAAGCATTTGAAAACCACCAGAAGGCAACTAAAATTCCGCTATAAAGGAAAAGATGGAAAATGCAGCCAATAATGTTAAAGAGAATACAAAAATTTCTTTAGATACAGAAAATCTAAAAAGAAAGGTGAGAGTAGATACCAACCTGCTGGAAAATGGTACCTGAGAGGTAGTAATGGGAGAACAAGAAAATGGAAGACAAACTGAGTAAGTGTTTTGCACCAGTCTTCACTATGGAAGAATCTAGCAGTATACCAGATGTTTGGGAGTGTCAGGGGGCAGAAGTGTGTGAAGTTGCCATTACTAGGGAGAAGGTTCTTTAGAAACTGAAAGGTCTGAAAGTAGATCAATCACCTGGACCAGGTGGCTTTATACCTTAGGGTGCTGAAGGAGGTGGTTGAAGAGATTGTAGAGGCATTAGTAATGATCTTTCAAGAATCAATTGATTCTGGCAGAGTTCTAGAAGAGAGGAAAATTACTGATGTCACTCCACTCTTCAGAGGCAGAAGAAAGGAAATTATAGGCCAGTTAGTCTGATCTCAGTGGTTGGGAAGATGTTGGAGTTGATTAATAAGGATGAGGTCTTAGGGTACTTGGCAGCACATAATAAATTAGGCCATAGTCAGCATGGTTTCCTTCAGGGAAAATCTTGATTGACAAATCTATTGGAATTCTTTGAATAAATAACAAGCAGGGTGGACAAAGGTGAATCAGTGGATGTTGTGCACTTGGATTTTCAGAAGGCCTTTGACAGGATGCCACACATGAGGCTGCTTAGCAAGTCAAGACAGGAAAGATAATAACATGAATAAAGCATTGGCTGATGGGCAAGAGGTAAAGAGTGGGAATAAAAGGAGCCTTTACTGGTTGGCTGCTATTGACTAGAAATAAAAGCATTGACTATTTTTTGAATGGAGAGAAACCTTAAAAAACCAGAGGTGCAAGCAGGCTTGGGAGTCCTCATGCAGTATTCCCTAAAGGTTAATTTGTAGGTTGAGTCAGTGGTGAGGAAAGCAAATGCAATGTTAGCGTTATTTTCAAGAGGGCTAGTACACAAAAGCAAGTATGTAATGTTGAGGCTTTATAAAGAACTGGTGAGGCCTCGCTGGGATGACTGTGAGCAGTTTTGAGCCCTTTACCTAAGAAAGGATGTACTGACATTGGGGAGGGTGCAAAGGAGATTCATGAAAATGATTCTGGGATTGAAAGGTTTGTCATATGTGGAGCATTTGATGGCTCTGGGCCTATACTCACTGGAATTCAGAAGAAAGAGGAGTAACCTCACTGAAACCTGTCAAATGTTAAAAGGCCTCGACTGAGTGGATGTGGGGAAGATACTTCCTATGATGTAAGTGTCTAAGACCTAAGGACACAACCTCACATAGAGAGGCATCCTTTTAGAATGGAGATAAGGAGGACTTTCTTTAGCCAGAGAGTGGTGAATCTGTGGAATTCGTTGCCACAGGCAGCTGTTAAGGCCTAGTCATTGAGTATATTTTTTGGCAGAGGTTGAAAGATTCTTGTGATGAACCCCTAGGTTCATCTTGCCGTGGACTGTTATTTTTAAGTGAGAAAGAGAGAGAGAGAGAGAGAGAGAGAGAGAGGGGGGGGCGGAACTATTTGACTCTGCAGCTTGTTTTGATTTAAGCAAGGACACTCACTCACACACAGTCAGTGGCAGTTGGAGTTGGACAATGGAAGGAAGCCAGTGACTAAGGGGTCACTGGTTGGAACTTTCGAGTGCCCATAAGGGTGGGTTGAGCATCGACTCAGCACATTGATAAGTGGCTATCACGTTGTGTGATGGGGGCAACCTTGTGGGATCTACCTATGTGTTAACCCTTGCCTGGGTGGTAGTTCCCTTCGAAGCCGGTACCCCTGTGATAAGCTACTATTGGTGGTAATCTGTTAGTGAATTTGGAACGACAATAAAACCTAAGGCAATTGTTATCCTGTTTTACCATTGTGGAACCTGTGGAATACGACATAAATGCCTTCTCTCGACATTCATCTTGGATTCTTGGATTACAAATATCTCTCTCACATCATTTAATCTGTGGATGAACTGAACTTTCATACCTCACCATCTCAGGATTTTAAGCCTGGTGCCCCCCTTCCCCTGAGCTCAGTAGTTTGGGAGTTATATTTACACATATGTATAATCATAACTCTGTTAACTTTTGATTATTCTTGCTATATTAATTAGATACTAATAAAGATAGTAGTTTTAACATCAAAACCAGACTCCAGGCATGCTGCTGGCTCACTTAAACCATTACGGGTACGTAACATTCTTGATTAGTCAGGGCGTGAAGGGATACAGGGAGATGGCAGGAGATTGGGGCTGAGAGAGAAAATGGACCAGCCATGACGGAATGGCAGAGCAGACTCGATGGGCCAAATAGCCTAATTCTGCTCCTATATCGTATGGTCTTATTGTCTGCATTGAACCACCAGTTACTTTTCTCCCCTGATCATCCGCTAATCTGGTGAAGCAATCAGGACTGCGAGTGTTACTTTGGAGGAGTCTATTTCTGGGTGTCAGTATCTTGCATATTGAGGCAATCATGAAGAAGGGATGGCAGCAGTTCTACTTTCGTAGGACTTTGAAGAGATTTGGTATGTCACCAAAGACGAACATTTCTTTCTATGCATGGTGGAGAGCAATCTGACTGGTTGTATCGCAGCCTGATATGGAGGCTCCAGTGTTATAGGACTGCAGGAGGCTGCAGAAGGTTTCAGTAACAGTGATTTTTTTTTTGTCTTTGCACTGTACTTCCACTGAAAAACAGTAAATTTCATGTCATATAAGTCAGTGATAATCTAATTCTGATACTGATCCATTGTTAAAATGTATGTCTGAGGACGAAAATTGTGAATTGAAATGTTACACTCATCAAGTGGGCTGCTAACACTGCTTTGAAAGAGATTTTGAGAATTTCCCTGTTTTGGTGCAAATCTACCTTAGTATATGCCAATGTGTTTGGAAAAAAAAACAGCAGTAAGAGTAGGAGGGAGGAGAAGAAACTTCACTCTGTACTAGTTTAGTGCACTTTATTTCCCATTGCAGGAATGTTGCATGATTTAACACAGACCCAACATTCTGTGTAAAGGGAGCAATGTAGGCTACTGTAATGTAATACCAACCTTATTAGTATGTTTCCACTTGTACTTATCATCTTTAGCTGATATTACTCCAAGCATCAATGCTGGCCAACACTTCTTTACAATACTGAAGAAGAACTACTTTGACAGAAGTGTTGTTTTCAAATAAAACATTAAACTGTGGTCTAAGTAAAATAACTCAGGACAACATTTATAGAAGTTTATGATAATTCCCTGGTGATGTGATTGATATTTATGCATGTAATCCATGCAATTGTTACCTTTGTCCTTCTTGGTTGTAGAGGTTGTGGGTTTGGGAGGTAAGGACAACCTTGCTTGGGCAGCCAATGCCAATGCATTTCATAGGTGGTACACAACACAGCCACTGCCTACAGTTCTTCTGTTATTTTAAAATAAAGCATTGAATAGAAATTTTAGAAAATGAAGAAATTGCCCATAGCCCACTGCATGGTTGGCAAAATTTCACAGCCATTTCCCCTTCCCCAACATTTTATTCTGGTGTCTTCCCCCTTCCTTTCCAGTCCTGATGAAAGGTCTTGGCTCAAAACATCTACTGTTTATTTATTTTCATAAATGCTTCCTGATCTGCTGAGTTTCTCCAGCATTTTGTATGTGTTACTTGTAAAATTATGGTTTTCCAGAACTCATTTTCATTTAATAGATTAACAATTTAAATTGTAAGTAATGAAATCCCTACTCCTTTCATTAATTAAAATGATTCTGTAATGGTTGGATTTATTTGATTTTCCAAACTTCCATAATGGAGTGCATGTAGAACTCAAACTCTTGCCCCATTCCTCTCCATTGTTTCTTAAACGATGCTTCAGCAAGACAAGACCAACTATTTGTATGTCAAAGAATGCTGATGTGTGGATCTCGTGTTGTGCTTCCCTGGAAACTGCACAACAGAGTGTTAGAGAATCTGCATGAAGGACACTTGGGTACAGTCAAGATGAAAAGTTTCACCCGGAGCTTTGTGTGGTGGCCAGGAATAGACAAACTGATTGGAAACTTGGTCAAGTGCTGTTCGGGCTGCCCTTTAGTTCCCTATTAAATCCTTCCCTTCTCACTTTAAACTTATGCCCTCTAGTTCTTGATTCACCAACCTTGGGAAAAGGCTGTGTACATCCTATGTCTCTCAACCAATTACAGTTCTGTGGGTTAGAACACATATGGATTTGAGCACCTGACAGATTTCAGGATTTAGACACATGGCATTAACAATTTAAAACAATGCTTGTTGAAAATAAAAATTCATTTCACGTAAAATCAGCAAGTCATTATAAGCATCCCAATAGTGCTCTAACATACATTGAACTTGAATCGCAAATGAGAATCAGTGAACCTGTTCCCTTATTTTAAACTCACACTATCTCATGCACATTTTTTTTTACTTCACCTCAAATTGCAAGCATCTATTCCATTGCTGACATGCGCTGAGGCAAACTTCCACATGCCAGGAGAACCGAGCGGACCCAAGTAACCCAATGTACTACACTTTTCACTAGACGAGCTCCAATTTACCTCTGACTGCAGCAGTATCAACTGTATATTTGCAGCAACTCTATGTACTTTTATGAGCCTCATTTTCCTTTAGAAAATGCAGTTCCTGGGAATCATATGGTCCTGCCCCATAGAATTAAATAATTTCATTTGCCTGGTCTTGGAAATTGATCTGGGCAGCCATAGGACCAAGTGACAGACAATGCCAGCCTCCTGGAAATTACCCGACCCACTCAAGCAGGCTAGATTCAGCTTTCATCTTTTTCTGGAAGTTGTGTGATCCACAGATCTAGAAAAGGTTTCAGCTCACACTTCAGACTTGCATTCCCACATGACCTGCAGTTACATATACCCAGGTGCTGGAAAAAATGGCAGAATTTAATCCGGCCCACCAAACGACACTGGTGTCCAAGTGGTCTGATTTGACAAACTGGTGGTTTTGGGTTTGCCATTTCTGAGACCAGCTTTGTTTTAAATTGCGGAGCATTTAGTTAACTTACCACTTTGGAGTTTTACACCAGATCACTGGATATCTAACCAGGGTAACAATCATTGTACCTCTAGGATATGCTTACTTTGCATTTATAATTCTTTGGAATGTAATAATAGTAAGAAGGATCATGGAATGTTCCTGCATAAGATTGCTCACCTCTCAAATAAGCAGAAGGATGCAGCTGCTGCGAGATGATATGACAAGGAAAGCAGAAGTGTATTTCCGAGTATCAGCTCTCAAGGGAAATGTGACTTTGCTTTTGAAAGATTACTCATAAATAACACAACAGATGTTTGGAAGGCAAGTTTTTACAAAACATCTTCTTCACCCCACACACACTGCCGCTCCCATTTCCTCTAAGCATCTCTGGAGATGTTTCAATTAGCGCAGAGAACGTATTCGCCACGTCTGAATCCCTGCAATATTTCAACCACATCCTCCCTCTGGGATCAGAAGTACCAGCAGACTACAAGGGGATGTCCTGCTCTACCGCAAGCTCTGGATATGAATATTCTCCAGCACTGGACAGTGATCACAAACAGAACTCCTAATTCTGGTGCTCCATATGTCACCTTAGCATCACCAGTAGACAGGGTGGTGAAGAAGGTGTTTGGTATGCTGACCTTCATCCGTCAGGACACTGAATACAGGCGGTGTGACGTTATGTTGCAGATAAAAAAGGTTTCGGGTTATTAGGCAAATGCAGACAACTAGCACTAACCAGTGGGCATTTCGGTGAGTATGGATGAGTTGGGTCTAAGGGCCTGTTTTCTTGTTGTGATACTCTACGACTATGACTCAAGTTGAATTCCTGAAAGGCAAAGATGAGCTTTTGCATTAGCTTGTGTAATTGATGCATTGCCAATTAGACCATAAGACCATAAGACAAAGGAGCAGAAGTTGGCCATTTGGCCCATTGAGTCTGCTCCGCCATTTCATCATGAGCTGATCCAATCTCCCCTTTAGTCCCATTCCCCCGCCTTCTCACCATAACCTTTGATGCCCTGAATACTCAGATACCTATCTATCTCTGCCTTAAATACACCCAATGACTTGGCCTCCACTTCCGCCCGTGGCAACAAATTCCATAGATTCACCACCCTCTGGCTAAAAATTTTTTTTTGCATCTCTGTGCTGAATGGGCGTCCTGCAGTCCTCATGTCATGCCCTCGTACTAGACTCCCCTGCCATGAGAAACAACTTTGCCGCATCGACTCTGTCCATGCCTTTCAACATTCGAAAGAATTCAAAATTCTCTTCTGTACATACAAACCTGGGGGCGAGTTAGCAGGGACTTGAATTATTGGGACAGGAAGCTTGTTCTTGGGATCCACACACCAATTACAGCAGGCATTTAAAATTTCAACATTAACTTTAGGTGTACTTTTGTCAAGAGTGATCTTGACAGCAACTAATTGCTTTCCCACGAATAAGTAGAAACAGCTTTGCTGTATGTAACACCTATCAGGTGCAGTGCCATTAATATTCTTATTAAGTGTGCTCATTGTCTACAATATTACAAAAAGTCTCTGCTTTCTACTTCAGTAATTCTAATTAATAGTCATACATTTTCAGTAAATTAATTTTAATCAAAAAATCTCATTTTGTAGTATTGTAAGGATTGAAGATTAGAAAATTGTTAAAGAGACATGCCGTTTATCCTTTGACCTGGAGTTCAAATCTGTAACTAGATTTCATGGTGTTATACATTTAAAAAAACATGCCCCAACCTTCAGGAAATAACTTTTCATTTTAAATCCAATTATCATACTTTATTGCATCTATGCTTCACAGATGCTAATTCAAGATTAAAGATTTCTTAATGTCATTTCCTGTATAACAGTGCAAAGAGAATGAAATAATTGTTACTTCGGATCCGATGCAGCCCAAAAAATCTTAAAAGATAACATAATAATAATAATAATAATAATAATAATAATAATAATAATAATAATAATAATAATAATAACAGTAGTAAAAACCCACTCAATAAATGTAAATATATAAGATAGGTTATATACACAAACTGATTGTACGTCCATAAAGTGAAACTAAACTGGCCATAAGATGACTGAATGGGAAATAAAGTAGTGGTAGAGTTAGTGGGTGGTGCTTTTGATCAGCCTTACTGCTTGGGGAAAGTAACTATTTTTGAGTCTGCTAGTATTGGTGTGGATGCTATATAGCCTCCTCCCAGATGGGAACGGGACAGTCCATGAGCAGGGATGTGTGGGATCCTTCATGTTCCCACGCAGTGGCTCTTTTCCGGCACCTTTCTGTATAGATGTTCTTGATGGCGGGTAGGCAGGCGCCGATCAGGCGTTGGGCAGTCTTGACTACCTGTTGCAGAGTTTTCCTGTCTGCCACAATTCAGGTTCCGTACCAAGCTGTGATGCAGCTTGTCAGGATGCTCTCTACCGCACATCTGTAGAATGGAGTGGATTTGGAGGTGCAAAGTCCAGCTTTCCTCAGCTGCCTCAGAAAGTGGAGGCGTTGACTATATAGGACGTTTTCTAGGATCCTGAGAGGTCGTGTGTGATGTACACTCCCAGGAGTTTGAAACTGCTTGCCACTGCTGTGTTGCTGAAGTAAAGTGCGTGTGACTGTTGTGAAATCGACCACCATCTCCTTTGTCTTGTTGTTGATAAGGAAGAGGTTAGTTGAGCTCTTCCATCTCCTCTCTGTAGGGCATCTAATTGTTTATTATATTAAATATACTGAGTATATGATGAACTCTGTACCCTCATTCTTAATGTTCTTTGCACTGTCTTTTATTAATTAAATCTTAGATCCATGCGACACAGACGGCAGTACTTATTGGCCTGAATTAGAGAACTGGAGAGCTTTCTGAAGTAGAGGTGTAACGTATCTTAGCAGTTGTCCAGAAACCATGACAAAACAAAATACTTGAAAATCAAAATAATAACTACAGCTGCTGTAAATCAGAAACAAAGCCATAAAACACTGAAAATGCTCAACAGCACAGGAAGGAGAAACAATCAAAGTTTTCAGCTGAAAACCTATCAGATATTCCAACAAAAGGTCTTCAACCACAGATGCAACCCAACCCTCTGATATTTTCCAACATTTCTCTTCTTATTTTACAAGATACTTGACTCGTTCCTGAGCCTGAAGGATTGCAGATACATCATTCTAGACAAGGAACTGTGTGAGGTTCAGGAATAGTTAAAAAAACCATAGTACGTAGGGTGCTTGTGGCATTTCTGCCCTAAGTGTGTGTGACCAGCCCACCAGCACAACAAGCAGGAGAGAGAATACAGTGTCGCCAAATAGAAGCAACTATTTCAACTGAGGTCAGATGTGTCACTACATGTCAAGTTAAATTGAAAAACAAAATCAAAGACTATTATCCTGTTCCTGTCCATGTTGGAGGAGAATCTGATTAATTACTTCCCAGAACCTCAGCAATCGACTTGGTTTTAAAAGTTACATTTAGTGACATTTATTTATTTATTTATTTATTTATTTAGAGATACAGTGCAGAATAGGCCCATTTGGTTTTTGAGTGTCACTGCCTAGCAACACTGGATAACCCCAATTTAACCCTGAACTAATCACAGGACAATTTACAATGACCAATTAACCAACTAACTGGCAAGTCTTTGGACTGTGGGAGGAAACCCATGCATTCCATGGGGAGCACACACACACAAGTCTCTGGGATCGAACTCTGAACTCTGACCCCCTGAGTGAAGCAATAATCGCTATGCTACTGTGCTGATGTGGATGAATGTGCTTAGTTAGTTTATCATCACACTTATTCTCTTTCTAACCTTGGGCTATTTGATTCACCCTTTCAAGATAGTTTCACAATTGAACCAATCTCTTTACCCATGGGCTACAATCAGCTCATCCTGTTCCCTAAGGTGAATTTGCTAGATTAGTTTATGTGAAGCAACTATGGATCTTTTTACTCAAAGAAACTGGAGCAACCATGATTGTTGGTAAGATGCTGTCAGAGTGATATTACTCTGATGAAAATGACTAACTGATAACGTTGGGTGTCAGAATAATGGATCCATCTGGTCAAGATCTTCCTGCACTTGAGACCTTTGACTCCACCTTCTTCCTTTAGAGATTCCATTTTCAATAAATTTTATAGGTTTACAGAATGGAATGTTCAATCACATTGGGAGTTGCTCCAAGCAATTTCCCTTGCTGATGTATTGAAGAATGAGAACCATCTCAGTTGGACGACTGACACATGAATATACCTTACTATACTGATGATCAGTCCCTGAAGTTAACATTCAAAGAGAAGCCATAAGCATTGGGAACAAGCAGTGGATCTTATCAGCTAGAACCTCTCAGGACAGTAAATTAATTTCTCTGATCAGATCCGGGAACTGGAAAAAAGCTCAGAAAATCTGGTGCTCAGATGATTAATCTGTTGCTGTTGGTTACAAATTGAACATTCAGTGAATAGAATCCATTCTAATAAAGAAATTTGGAATTGGTGCACAAGATGGATGCCTGCAATTTTCTTCCTGAGCTTTGGGAAAACCTCTGACGCTGTTGAACTGAGCAGCCTCTGCTCTCTTGCCAACATTCTGAATTGGAGTCATTACTCAGTC
The DNA here is from genome assembly GCF_048418815.1 of Hemitrygon akajei. Classification (NCBI taxonomy): domain Eukaryota; kingdom Metazoa; phylum Chordata; class Chondrichthyes; order Myliobatiformes; family Dasyatidae; genus Hemitrygon; species Hemitrygon akajei. The sequence goes on from NC_133139.1 coordinate 36,190,100, forward strand.
ATCCCATAGAGGGCAGCCATGACCTGGCAGTAGGAGACTGGGTGCCTGGGCCCTGTGCTGCAGAAACCAGTGACATAAAGCAGTTCTTAACTGGCTGCTGCTGACAGCTTCTCACAATTTAGGCTGCAGATCTGAGTGCAGAAACAGCCTTTTCTCTGAGAATCTAAGCCTGTAAACACCCTCAAAAAGCTGTGTGCCTTTTGGCTTGTATTGGACAACGAGGGCAGCACGGATGAGCTGATATTATTCACGTCCTATTATGCACCACTCTGCTGCTCTCTGTAAAAATCCCTCTCCCCCTCTCTCAGCACAGTACACAGGGAAACTGCCATTGCAAAAATCATGCTTTTTCTTGTAAAAATTGCAAATAATCTATGTTTAATTTATGCTTGTCTTGAAAATGCTGCTCATCTGATGCTATGTGTCTGTTGTAAGTTTTGTTTCGCACCCTTGGACACATGTACTTGCGCATATGACAATACATTCAACTTCGATGTTGAAACCCAGAACATTAATTTGTACCTATTGTCATTGGCAGAATCTTAAGAGTTACAGGTCAGCTCAGTCAGCTAGTTTGGTTGAATGATCTTCCTATGATTAATTTCCCCTAATTCCACACTGGCTAGACCTTCCTGCTCCAGAAAAGTCAGTTCCAAGCCCGCCCTGTTGCCGCCAGAGGGGAAAGGTTAAATATGCTGACAATGGATCCAAACTTCCGCTGACTCAGATCCACTCCACATTGAGCCGGAATTATCTCTCCTGTTAGTCTGCATCCTCGTTTCTGTCATATTTCATATTGCATTTTCTTACAATATAGAATGAGGCTGCTCAGCCACCTCAGAGCAATCTGATCAATCCCATTCTCCTGCTTGTTTCCCTGTGAGCTATTAGGCAATGGCACATAGAACAGTACAACACAGGAACAGACTCTTTGGCCATAATATCTGTGCCAAATTAAACTAATTCCTTCTGCCTATATATGATCTACATCCCTCCACCTCCAGCATATACAAGAGTCTATCTTAAAGCTACTTATACATCACTAAAGGCTTCTAAGCTTCTAAGCTTATAAACACTGTAAGCTATATAATCTTCAATACATGTGTGGTGGAAAGTGTGCTGAATGGTTGCATTACGGCCTGGCATGGGAACAACAATGCCTTTGAGGGGACAATCCAACAAAAGGCAGTGGATTTGACACAGTCCATCATGGGTAAAAACCTCCCACCCATTGAGCATATCTACATTATTATGAACCCCAGTTTCAACACCTGGGACGGTACGTGATGTACTGGGAATCTGTGTGTATTGTACCCCAGTATCAATTCTTGGGAGAGTAGTGTTACATACCCCGTAACTGGGTCACTTACCAGCAAAGATAGAGAGGTCCGTTGAAGTCTGATGGTACTATTTTTAACAGTATTTATTGATAAAATACACAAAAATAATATCAATGCAACCATACAGATAATATATGTCGTCAATACTAAATCTAAAAGCGCGGGTATAATAATAATCAATAAGAAATAGCTCTATCGTTGTCTAGGGGATAATGTATTGTCCGATGGAAATATAAAAGTCACTCAAGTTCATTCAAGCTGCAAGCTGCAGCCTTTGGTTGGAGTCAAGAGAGAGAGTTTAAACTTCCCCATTCCTTTTATGATGTCAATCCTTCGAGAGTCGGTGGGGGCTGATTTCTCCTTTGTGTTAGCTAAAGCCGTTCTTCCGTGGCAAGGCCCACCAATTCCGAGGCAAATGGAAAAGGACGCACGTGGACCTTCCACCGGCTTTCGCTATTCCGCTGTTACAGGATTTCTAGCGTTTCTTCTGGTGTGTCTGAAGGGCTGTTCCCCAGACCCTCTTTTATCCTGACTCACAGGGTCTCAGATGTCAATCAGGGTGGAACGATGCCATCCCCCAACCAGCCCACGTTGCCTGAGGGCTTCCACGAAGTACAGCACTCAATACACAATTCCGTCTCCAAGAGACAATGACCTGTTCTGTGGCTTTGTATCGCTGAGGGCCAGGACATTCCAAACGTCTCTCTCTCATTTCCTGGGTCTCCTGACCTGACTTAATAGCGATTTTGCAATTCTCAAAAAGGAGGGGGGGGGGCACAGGCGTAACAACCCCTTTCTTCAACGCGTTTTTTACCATCGGAAAAAAACGAAGTAATACAGAGTCTTACAGGATTTTAGAATCTAACACAATACAAAAGTTTTTTTTTCTACAGAGTAATACAGTTATACATTCAATTCAGTATCTAGATGGTTACCGATTACATTGGCACTTCCTTTAATATCTTAACATCTTGTACCTTAATAAAGTCTTGTAGCATCAGACTCCAATTTAATAACCACCTATTTTTAGGTCTTATTTTCCTTTAGCCAACAAAAACTAAAGAGTTGTGATCTTAGCTTACGGGTATACTACAAAAGTTCATGCAAATACTAATCTTTATGTTGCTTTCAAACTTAACAGGCAGGCTTCCATGGGGGTTGTCTTTTATTATTCACATGCTTTGTCGAAATCCCTTAAAACTGGCTTCTGCTATTTAAAAAGGGCGTCCCCATTAACCCTCGCCTCTTTTCCAGTTAATTCTCACGTGGGGAGCTTGTGCACCCTGGCGAAATAGGCTTTCGTCCGCTCCTTCCATAGGAGTTATTTTATCAACAATGTGTTCCAAACTTAGACCATCTTCTGAATTTCCACCCAATTCTTTAATTTTACGCAAGTTGCTAGTTTTCTCTTCAGGACCCTTCAGGCTATTAGTTTTCAGTTTAAACTCTTTGTTCAAACAACATTTCAAATTCTGCCTTTTTACACCACACTCTGGAATAACAATAGCGTGTGGGGCCCCTTTACCTTCCAACTCAACCTGTAATTGATTCACAGGCGGTGTGGTACCAAGCCATTGTCTCTGTAGCCTGGTTGTTGCTTCTGATACCAGTCCAGCCTTTAAATTTTCTTCATTCAATTTGGGAACTACATATTTCCCTTTTCCTTCAATAATAATATTCATCTCCCCACCTTTGATCTCCTCACTAACTTTTAACACACCTTCGAGCACAAACACCTGGGAACTTTCACTTCCCACTATTACCAAGGTTAACCCTTTCTTCACTGAACCAAGTCCATCTGACCCACAAAGGCGGCATTTCTTTTCAACTGAATCAAATACCTCAGACTTTTCCTGAGTTCCATTACTAGGTTCAGTACCACGTGCATCCACATCTTGGACACACTCAAATGGGACATTTGCCTCTTCCAGGCTTTCAATACCCGTACCCGGTCCAAATTCTAAATTCCCCTGATTCTCCCAGCTACTCTCTGGGCAACTCCCTTCCGGAGTAAACTCAACCCTGCAGGCTGAAACAACCTCATCTGCCAACCCAGCAGACTTCTTCAAGGTAATGGCATCTTTTTCATCTAGGACTGCCCTCATTTCATTATCGGGAACACCTTTAGAATTTTCAACTTCTTCAAATGGTTCTGCCAAACCAGACAGATCATCCATGTCCAACTCTGGACCTTTTAACAGCTTTTTCTGTTTCTCATTTTTATTTTGTGCCTCTAGAACCTTTTTCCTCGCTAAGGGCAGAGGAAAAAGGTCTACCTCCTCTCCCTTACTCTCTTTCACTTTACTACTCTTAGTTTTACCACCCTCTAAACCCTCATGGTACAGGGTTGGTAAAAACGTCTCTGCCAACTCGATACTGGCTGGATTTAAACTGCTCTCGTTCTCAGCGGCCTTTCTCGACAGGCTGTGAGTGATCGCGCATGCGGGATAGATCTTGGAATCTAGGGGTGGGACCGCAACACTCACCGGCTGTCTCGTCAGCGTCATTGCTGACCAAACCTTACCACCGGCTAAATCATTACCCAGAAGGACGTCCGCGTCAGTTCTCGGGAATTCTGATCGCACCCCGATTTCAACTGGTCCAGAGACTAGCTCACAATTCATAATGATCCTATGCAAGGGCACCATTTCCGTCCCTTTTCCTATTCCTTTCACAGCTACCATTCCCGTCTTGCGACCAAAATCCAGTACCTACTGCTAATCAATGACAGTTCAGCCCCCGTGTCTCTCCAGATTCGCACGGGAGCTGGTGGGTCTCCCTCTCTCACAGACATGGTTCCGTTTGACATACAAGTCTCAGACCCTTCTCGTACTCTGTCTACCCAGGGCTCTCCTGTCGATTTACTGATTACCACGGCACATCCAATAGGGACTGCTGCTTTCCCTTTTCCTGTCTCTTTTCTCGGAGCAAAGCACCTAGATGCAATATAGATAGATAGATAGATAGATAGATACTTTATTCATCCCCATGGGGAAATTCAACATTTTTTCCAATGTCCCGTACACTTATTGTAGCAAAACTAATTACATACAATATTTAACTCAGTAAAAATATGATATGCATCTAAAATCACCCTCTCAAAAAGCATTAATAATAGCTTTTAAAAAGTTCTTAAGTAGTTTACTTAAATACATTGAGTCCTAACCCCGGCACTTTAACATATCTTAAGGCCTGGCGGTTGAATTGTAAAGCCGAATGGCATTGGGGAGTATTGATCTCTTCATCCTGTCTGAGGAGCATTGCATCGATAGCAATCTGTCGCTGAAACTGCTTCTCTGTCTCTGGATGGTGCTATGTAGAGGATGTTCAGGGTTTTCCATAATTGACCGTAGCCTACTCAGCGCCCTTCGCTCAGCTACTGATGTTATACTCTCCAGTACTTTGCCCACGACAGAGCCCGCCTTCCTTACCAGCTTATTAAGACGTGAGGCGTCCCTCTTCTTAATGCTGCCTCCCCAACACGCCACCACAAAGAAGAGGGCGCTCTCCACAACTGACCTATAGAACATCTTCAGCATCTCACTACAAACATTGAACTACAAACTACAAACATGTCCCCCCTTTCCACAATTAAAACAGGTCAAGCCCGGAAATCTCTGGCCGTCTTGCCTCTCCTCCCCACTCTTACCACTAGCTCCCGGCGGGACCTCTGCCTCAGCTGGTGGGCTTTCTCTACCGTTCCCACGGTCTCTCTGGGAACTTTCATTCGAGGTAAACTTTGTCTTGTGGGTTAGGGCATATTCACCTGCGAACCTCGCAAATTCGGAGATGGACTTATTCGGCTTCTCATTCAAATACATCCGGATATCCTCCGAAACACGACTTTTAAATTCCTCAATCAGAATTAACTCCCTGAGATGCCAAAAATCCTCTTCCACTATTTCTGCTGTACACCAATGGTCCAAGAGCAAACCCTTCTCATAGGCAAACTCGGTATACGTCTGATTGCACCCTTTCTTTAAATTTCTGAACTTTTGGCTATACACTTCAGGTACCAATTCATAAGTCCAGAGAATGGCTGCTTTTACTTTGTCATAACTCTCCGCCTCTTCCTCCTCCATGGACAACGCCGTATATGCTCGTTGTGCCTTCCCTTTTAACACACTTTGTAACAGCGCCACTCACTGATCTCTGGGCCACTTCTGATTCACTGCCACCTTCTCAAAAAGCAAGAAATAACTATCAACATCTGTCTCCTCGAACGGAGGTACTAACCTCAACTCCCGACTAACATTAAACCGCTCCTCTCGGTCTGACCCTTGATCTCTTCGCTCTTGCCTTAACTTCTCCATCTCCAAGTCATGATTCCTCTGTTTCTCTGCCTCCTCATACTCTCTCTCCTTTTCTTTCTCAACTCTCTCCCTCTCCTTCTCGGCCCTCTCTCTCTCTTTCTCAGCTCTTTCTTTCTCCTTCTCAGCTGCTTCCAGCTGCTTTAACTTAATTGCATGTTCCAACCTTAATTTCTCCAACTCTGAGCCGTCCCACTAGCTGGTACCTTTTTTCAGGGATATTTTCCAATACCTCAGCTGCAAACACATTCTTCTCAATATAATACTGAGTTATGGCCCTTCGCACCTCCTGCTTTTTCATTGACAACCTCACCTCTGCAAGGTTTAGCCCCTTCGCCATATTTGTCAAGTCTGATTTAGTGGCCGCCTTTAGCGCCTCTAGAGTCGGGTTTTCTATAAATTCATCCACGTCCATCTTTGCTGGTTTCCCGTCTGGCTACCCGCGTAACCAGATCCAAGTTTGGACTTACAAGCCCAATTCACTGGCCTCCCAATTTGGTGTCAAATCTCGAGACGAGAACCCCAATTGTTACGTACCCCATAACTGGGTCACTTACCAGCAAAGATAGAGAGGTCTGTTGAAGTCTGATGGTACTATTTTTAACAGTATTTATTGATACAATACACAAAAATAATATCAATGCAACCATACAGATAATATATGTCGTCAATACTAAATCTAAAAGCGCGGGTATAATAATAATCAATAAGAAATAGCTCTATCATTGTCTAGGGGATAATGTATTGTCCGATGGAAATATAAAAGTCACTCAAGTTCATTCAAGCTGCAAGCTGCAGCCTTTGGTTGGAGTCAAGAGAGAGAGTTTAAACTTCCCCATTCCTTTTATGATGTCAATCCTTCGAGAGTCGGTGGGGGCTGATTTCTCCTTTGTGTTAGCTAAAGCCGTTCTTCCGTGGCAAGGCCCACCAATTCCGAGGCAAATGGAAAAGGACGCACGTGGACCTTCCACCGGCTTTCGCTATTCCGCTGTTACAGGATTTCTAGCGTTTCTTCTGGTGTGTCTGAAGGGCTGTTCCCCAGACCCTCTTTTATCCTGACTCACAGGGTCTCAGATGTCAATCAGGGTGGAACGATGCCATCCCCCAACCAGCCCACGTTGCCTGAGGGCTTCCACGAAGTACAGCACTCAATATACAATTCCGTCTCCAAGAGACAATTACCTGTTCCGTGGCTTTGTATCGCTGAGGGCCAGGACATCCCAAACATCTCTCTCTCATTTCCTGGGTCTCCTGACCTGACTTAATAGCGATCTTGCGATTCTCAAAAAGGAGGGGGGGGGCACAGGTGTAACAGTAGGTACTAGAAACCTGTGACTTTGTTTCTGTGAGTGTCACACGAGGAACTACCCCAAGAGTATAAAAGGAGCAGTGAGATTGCTCCAGAGACACACTTTGGTGGAGAGTTGTTGTGTTTGGACAGCAGAGTCGTTAGTGAGAGTGAAGAGTGCAAGTTTTAGTCGAACCCAAAACGGAGTAGGTAGTTGATAACGCTGTGCTTTTTGGAGGTGACAGACTTTTCATAATCCAAACATGGATTTTTCGCACCCACTTTGGTAAACCTCTGCAAAGTCTCAGGTATGTGCTGACCAGTCCTGGAAAAGGGACTTCTCCTGCCAGTTACGTGGTGAAACTCTCACTTTTTGTGAACTCTTCATAGACTCTTTGAAACAGACCGCATTGTGAACTCACTTCCACTGTAAAGGTACGGTGGCCGCTTTGTGAGATCAGCATTCGAGAGGTTCTGTGTGTCTGCTGAATCGTCTTCGGAAAGGTATGGGGGCCATTTTGGCATATCTCTGCGAGACTCGCTTCTTCACTGTATTTTGAAGCTCCATCTTGTAGATCGTCACTTCGCTACACTTTGAAACTAAAAGTCTCTCCTCTCAATAACCCCATGAACCCCTGAAACTTTCTGAACTGACATTCTGAAACTCTGCTTCAGTAAGACTCTGTTAAGAGTTGTTTCTAAGTTTAACCGTTTGGGAGCTATAGACGCATAGCACTGTTAATTTTGTTTTAAATTAGTCGCTTGTTTAATTTTCGATGTTTCTGCTTGAGCGTTAATAAACTCTGTTGTTTTCCGATAATATCCTGACTCCATTCCACATCTATTATTGCTGGTTCCAAGCAACATAAAATTGTGGGCTTGTCTGGGATCAGACCAATTTGGAGCTTATTGGTTAATTAATGATCTAATTGGGGAAAGGGGAATACCCAATTCTTTTGTTTAATTGGTTTGTGTGTGGAATTCAGCAGAAATGGATGTTGGGAGTTTTCTGGAATCACCAACCTCTATGGCATTTGGGAAATGCGAAAAAAGGTGAGGTGCTGGAAATTGCTAAGGGATTGAAGCTTACAGGGGTAACAATGGCTACAACAAAACTGGTGATTAAAAGGAAGATAGCTGAGCACTATGTGGCTACAAATATGTTTGATGGGATAAAGAAATACCTAGATGGAAAAGAGGCTGAAACTCTTCCAGAGTCTGCTAAGTTAGCAAACGAGTTTTCCTTAACCCATAAGGTTAAGTTTCTCCTGAATGAGAGCTTCAAAGGGAGTATCTGGGATGATCTGGGTGAACTAAAAGTTAAAGCTGGGATTGGATATGTGACTATCACGTGGTGTGATTGGGGTAAACTTGTGGAATCTACTGGTATGTCTACCCTTGCCTGGGTGGTAGTTTTCCATTGAAGATAGTCCCCTTTGTGATAAGCTACTGTATAGGTATGGTAAATCTTATAGATTTTGTACATTTGTATATTGTGTAAATTGTAGTTAAAATTTTGCTCCTGATAGATCAAAATTTTCTCTCCTCGGTGGGAGGTGTCATAAACCCCAGTTTCAACACCTGGGACGGTATATGATGTACTGGGAATCTGTGTGTATTGTACCCCAGTATCAATTCTTGGGATGGTACGTGATGTACTGAGAATCTGTGACTTTGTTTCTGTGAGTGTCACGCGAGCACCTACCCCAAGAGTATTAAAGGAGCAGTGAGATTGCTCCAGAGACACACTTTGGGAGAGACACACTTTGGTGGAGAGTTGTTGTGTTTGGACAGCAGAGTCATTAGTAAGAGTGAAGAGTGCAAGCGTCAATTGAAACCAAAAGGGAGTGGGTAGTCAATAATGCTGTGCATTTTGGAGGTGACTGACATTTCGTAATCCAAATGTGGATTTTTAGCACCCACTTTGTTAAACCCCTGCAAAGTCTTGGGTGTGTAGTGACCAGTCCTGGAAAAGGAACTGCTCCTGCCAGATATGTGGTGAAATTCTTATTTTTTGTGGACTCGTCGTAAACTCTTCAAAACAGATCACATTATGAACCTCGCTTCCACTGTAAAGGTACGGTGGCCAGTTTGTGAGATCAGCATTCGAGAGGTACTGTGTGTCTGCTGAATTGCCTTCGAAAAGTTACGGGGGCCGTTTTGGCGTATCTCTGTGAGACTCGCTTCTTCGCTGTAATTTGATCTTCAAGATCGTCACTTCGCTACACTTCAAAACTAAAAATCTCTTCTCTCAATTACCCCGTGAATCCCTGAAACTTTCTGAACTGACATTTTGAGACTGTGCTTCAGTAAGACTCTGTTAAGAATTGTTTCTAAGTTTAACCGTTTGGGAGCTGTAGACGCATAGCGCTCTTAATTTTGTTTTAAGTTTGTTGCTTGTTTAATTTTCGATGCTTCTGCTTGAGTGTTAATAAACTCTGTTGTTTTCTGATAATATCCTGACTCCATTCCACCTCTATTGTTGCTGGTTCCATGTAACAGCATGAAACATTGCCGCAGAAAAGCAGCATCCATCATCAAAAATCCTCACCCCACCCCACCAGGCCATGCTCTTTGCTTACTGCTGCCACCAGGTAGAAGGTACAAGAGCCTCAGGACTTGTATCACCAGGTTCAATAACAGTTACTCCCCTCAACCATCAGATTCTTGAACAAAAAGAGATAACTACACTCATTCTAGTTCTGGTGTTCCCACAACCAATGTTTTCACATTAAGAACTCTTTTATCTTCTTATTTCATGCTCGTTATTTATTGCTATTTAGTTATGTCTGCATTTCCACAATTTGCATGGAAACAAACCAACACACACAAAATGGTGGAGGAACTCAACAGGCCGGGCTTTGGCCCAAAACGCCTACTGCACATTTTTTCCATAGATGCTGCCTGGCCTGTTGAACTTCTCCAGCATTTTAAGTGTGTTGCTTTGATTTCCAGCATCTGCAGATTTTCTCTTGTTTGTTGTGCTTTGATCCTGTTTACAGGTACTGTTCTATAGATTTGACAAGTATGCCCGCAGAAAAAGAATCTCAGTTTGTATGTGGTGACATGTATGTACCCTTGATGCACCATCAATAACTCTCTCTGAGACGTAAAGATGAGATATCGGCTTTTATTGACTAGAAGAAGGAACAAGCAGTGGTTGACCACCATACTACATCCTGGAGACAGAGAGGCCGGGCTCAGACCTCAATCGCCTTTATACCGGGGTCTGTGGGAGGAGCCACAGGAGCAGTCAGCAGGGGACGTGTCCAGACAGGTATATGTAGTTCACCACAACCCTGACAATAAATTTTACTTGGAATTCTGAACTTTGAACTATCATATCTGCTTCCATCACTACCTCTGGCTGTCTATTCAGGTATCTACCACTCTCTGACTGAAATACTTGCCAAGCACACTTCCTGTAACCTTTCACCCTCTCACCTTAAATGGTCCTTTGTATTTGACATTTCTACCCTGGGAGAAAGGTTCTGACTGCCTACCCTCTCTATGCCTCTCATAATCACATAATTCATAACAGAGAGAATAATACTTCTCTGTCACTCTCTCAACAATCCCTCTGTAATTCTCCAACTACCCACAAAAACGAGAAGCAATTTACTGTGGTCAGGTGAGTCACCAACCAACATGTCTTTAGGACGGGATATTGTAAATGTCCCATCCAGACAGAGCCTGTGTGAAGGTCAGCTGAAGCTATGCATGTGGCAGCTGTGCTGCAGTTCACCAGTTAGAACAGATTTCCTGCTGTAAGTGACATGGACCACAAGTAAGTGGATTAGAAAAGTATAGCACAGGCGCAGGATCACATCTGCTTCTGCCACCTCCCCCGGGAGTGCAATCCAAACACTTACCAGCCTCTATATAAAAAAGCTGCTGCTTCTTCTTCCTCTTCCTCCTCCTCTTCCTCCTCCTCCTCTTCCTCCTCCTCTTCCTCCTCCTCTTCCTCCTCCTCTTCCTCCTCCTCTTCCTCCTCCTCTTCCTCCTCCTCTTCCTCCTCCTCCTCTTCCTCCTCCTCTTCCTCCTCCTCTTCCTCCTCCTCTTCCTCCTCCTCTTCCTCCTCCTCTTCCTCCTCCTCTTCCTCCTCCTCCTCTTCCTCTTCCTCCTCCTCTTCCTCCTCCTCCTCCTCCTCTTCCTCCTCCTCTTCCTCCTCCTCTTCCTCCTCCTCTTCCTCCTCCTCTTCCTCCTCCTCTTCCTCCTCCTCTTCCTCCTCCTCCTCCTCTTCCTCCTCCTCCTCCTCTTCCTCCTCCTCCTCCTCTTCCTCTTCCTCTTCCTCCTCCTCCTCCTCCTCCTCCTCTTCCTCCTCCTCCTCCTCCTCCTCCTCTTCTTCGTCTTCTTCCTCTACTTCCTCTTCTTCCTCTTCCTCCTCTTCCTCCTCTTCCTCCTCTTCCTCCTCTTCCTCCTCTTCCTCCTCTTCCTCCTCCTCCTCCTCCTCCTCCTCTTCCTCCTCCTCCTCCTCCTCCTCCTCCTCCTCCTCCTCTTCTTCCTCCTCCTCCTCCTCTTCCTCTTCCTCTTCCTCTTCTTCTTCTGTTGTTTAATGGCAACTGGCAAACCAGCTTTAATGTGCATTACTGTCACCTACTAGACTGGAGTGTGGATCGTTTGATAAACAGGAGGAATGAAAAGAATTGCATTCCCTAAATTCTGTATAATAAACCAGAGTCTTTCAGATACTTCATGATATAGGTCCGTATTTCTCTTGAACTCCCATTTAAAATGTCTTCTATACCCACAGCAGTTTTTATGTAAAAAAGCAGCCTTGCATACCTCCTTTCAACTTATGCCCCCTCACCTTAAATTTATGCCTGCTAATATTTAACATTACCACCCTGGGAAAATTACACTGTCTATCTACCCTACCCATGTCTTTCATAATTTTATATAATGCTACCAGATCATCCCTGAGCCTCCAACACTCCAGGGAAAATAATCTAAGTTGGTTAAAAACTTCTCTTTGTGGCTAATACTTCTCCAATCCAGACATCTGCTGAAATTTTTCTGCTCTCTCTCTCTAACGATACAACCAAACCAAAGGTTTAGACAGTTATAATATGTTTTGTAAAATTGCAACAAAGATTTATGCAACATCAACGAATTTGATCTGACACCACTCTGTCTTACTTTTCCATCTACAGGTCTCAGTTGTAGTTAGTGAAGACTTTCTGCTATTCTTGGTCCATCAATAGTGCAGCAAGCAACCAGGTTCAAGTGAATGAGATTATTTCATAAATGGTTTTGAATAAGGAACCACAGGAGTTAACACGTGCTATCATAAAAAGGAATTCAAAAGGTGAAAATATGCTACAAAGTGGGTGAGCCCCTTGTTCAGACATAGTCCTTAGAGTTTAGAAGAACGTGTGCTGACTTTATTCAAGCATATAAGATCTTTTTGGGGCTTGACAGGGTAGATGTTGATATCTATGAACTTATGGGAAAGTCACTACTAAGAGGACATGACTGCAATATAAAGTGACCAAATCATTTATAACTGCGCTGTGCAGAAATTTCTTCTTTTATAAGGAAACAATTCTCTAGAATTCTCAGCCGCTGAGGGTGGTGAAAGCCAGATCATTTAATATATTTAAAGTGGAGATGGAAAAATATTTGAAACATTGCAGAATTAAGGGTTATAGGGATCTGGTGCAGAAGATGAGTTGAGGTAGCATAAATCCGTCATTATCATACTGAAGGGCCTATGGCCTACTCCTGTCCCCGTCATTTTGTGTCCTTATTCTGTTGTTCTGCTTCTGGTTCCTCACTTTCAAGGGTTAAAACATGAAGATAAGTTAGGTTTGTATTTGTGTAAATCTTATTATTAGGACAAATCATGGATATCTGCAGTGGGAAGTTCCATAGGAAACTAATCAACATCCAATTATTGCAGATTAGCCCTTGTGTGTTGTAGCTTGTCTTCAACTTTACTCTGTGGGGTGAGGGTAGTGTAGAGTGGTAACAAAAGGCTGTTGTATGACTATCATGCCCATTCCCTGTACTAAAATAATTAACCCAGGCAACCTGTTCATATTCTGTACCTTCTCAGTATGGTCTGGGTCAATTTTGACCCAGCACAAGAATCCCCTCATAACAAGTGTCTATACCAAATTTTGAACCACAGATTTATTTACAATGTATAAATAGCCTATCAGACATTAATAAATGGGTGATTAATCCTTAATTAATGTTTCAGAGATCTAAAATCCATTTCCATAGATACGGGTCAAATTTGACCCGAAACAGCCTCAATGTACCTTAATCCTTAATTAATGTTTCAGAGATCTAAAATCCATTTCAATACATATGGGTCAAATTTGACCCAGAACAGCCTCAATGTACAAAAATTTGTAGCACCTGTACAAAAGTATAACATTTTTAAATATTTTCATTTTTGCGCATTCTGGTTCACTTTAGGAAAGTCATCAAATTACGGCTAAAAAAATGGCATTTAGGGTGTTTTTACTGCTGTCAAAAGTCAACGGTATGTAAGGGTTAAGTTGACTACTTAGTTGAAGCTGGAGGGTCTCTGAATTGAAACATTCTCTTCCCACAGATGTATCCTAACTTGCTGAGTGTATCCTGGGGTAGCTGTTTTTCTTTTAAATTCCTCAATTATTTTATTTATTTTTGCACTCTTTGAAGCCCACTCCAACATATCTGGCGCATAGGATCTTCTCATCAACCATCTGCTGATGGAAAAGAAAGACAGGATAAGTACACAGACCATGTATTTTGAATCGGAGCACCAAGTTCGTTCCAGAATTATCTGGCCCATTAGAATAACCGAGTTCTCAAGATCGATATTAATATTTTGTTTATTTTCTTTGCAAAATCAGGGTAACAAGGAAACGGAGCAAATGGAGATTGCATATCATGGAATTTCACTGGCTCCACAAAGATGGATTTAGACAATGCTCCCATATTTGAATATAAAGTTCAAATATATTGGACTGAGACAGGCTGTTTTCTGGCAAAGATGTTCTTGGTAAGTGGGAGGCCTTCAAAAGTGAAGTTTTGTGAGTACAAAGCTTCTCTGTGCCTGTCAGAATAAAAGGTAAAGAAAACAGGTGAAGAACCTTGGTTTTCAAGGTTAAGGCCCTGGTTAAGCAAAAAAGAAGGATGTGCATAGCAGATATAGGCCAGTAGGAGCAAATGAGATGCATATGGGGTATAAGAAATGCAAAAGAACATGAGAGAGAGAAATCAGTAGGCTAAAAGAAGGCATGAAGTTTCCCTAACAGACAAGGTGAAGGAGAATCATGAGGGATTCTATAGATGTGTTAAGAGCAAAAGGATTGCAAGGGACAAAATTGATCTTCTGGAAGATCAGAATGATAATCCACGTGTAGAGCCAAAAGAGATTGGGGAGATCCTAAACAATTCTTTTGCATCTGCATTTACTCAGGAGATGGACACCGAGTCTATAGAAGTGAGGCAAAGCGGCATCAACTTCATGGACAGATTACAGTGGAGGAAACATTTGCTGTCCTGAGACAGATTAGGGTAGTTAAGTACCCTGGGCCGGACAAGATGTTCCCTCAGACCCTGTGGGAGGCGTGCAGAAATTTCTAGGCCCTTGCAGAGATATGTAAACCATCCTTAGCAACAGGTGGGATACCAGAGGATTGGAGGATAGCCAATATTGCTCCGCTCTTCAAGAAAGGCTCTAAATGTAAACTAGGAAATTATAGGTTGGTGAGTCTGACATTATTAGTGGGAATGCTATTGGAAGGTATTCTGAGGGACGGGATATTTAAGTATTTGGATAGACATGGACTGATTAAGGATAGTCAGCATGACTTTGTGCATGGTAGGTGTTGTTTGATCAATCTTGTAGAGTTTTTTGAGGAAGTTACTAGGAAAGTTGATGAAAGCAAGGCAGTACATGTCTACATGGACTTTAACAAGGCATTTGGCAAGGTCCCACATGAGTGAGAGGTTGACCAAGTAAGTTCAGTCCTTCGGCACTCAAGATGAGGTAATAAATTGAATTGCACATTGGGAGCAGCCAGGAGTGATAGTAGATGGTTGCCTCTCTGACTGGAGGCTTGTGACTAGTGGAGTACTGCAGGGATCAGTGCTGGGTTCATTGTTGTTTGTCATCTATATCAACAATCTGGATGATAATGTGGTTAACTGGATTGGCAAATTTTCAGATGACATCAAGCTTGTGGGAATAGTGGAAAGTGAGGAAGGCTGGCTTGCAGTGGGATCTGGACCAGCTGGAAAAAATGGGCTATAAAAATGGCAGATGGAATTTAATACAGACAAGTGTGAGGTATTGCACTTTGTTAGGACCAACCAGGATAGGTCTTACACAGTAAACAGTAGGGCACTGAGGGGTGTGGTAGAACAAAGGGATCTGGGACTACAGGTCCATAATTCATTGAAAGTGGCATCACTGATAGAGTCGTTAAGAAAGCTTTTGGCGTTGGCCTTCATAAATGTATTAAGCCCAGGAGATGGCATGTTATACTGAAGTTGTATAAGACATTGGTGGTGCCTAATTTGAAGGATTTTGGCCACTACCTAGAGGAAAGATCTAAGTGAAGTTGAAAGAGTACAGAGAAAATTTACAAGGATGTTGCTGGGTCTGGAGGACCTGTGTTATAAGGAAACATTGAGTAGGTTGAGACTTTATTCCTTGGAATGTAGAAGGTTGAGAGGAGATTTGATAGAGGTATACAAAATCATGAGAAGTATAGATAGAATAAATGCAAGCCAACTTTTTTCACTAAGTTTGAGTGGGGCAACAACCAGAAGTCATGCTTTAAGGTTGAAAGGTGAAAAGTTTAAGGGGAACCTTGAGGGAAAACTTCTTCAGTTAGAGGGTTATGAGAGTGTGGAACAAGCTGCCAGTGTAAGTGGTGCATGTGAGCCTGATTTCAATGTTTCAGAGAGGTCTGGATTAGTACACAGATGATAGGGATATGGACGGCTCTGGACCTGGTACAGGTTGATAGGAGTAGACAGCTTAAATGGTTCAGCATGGACTAGATGGGCTGAAAGGCCTGTTTCTATGCTGTATTTTTCTATGACTCTAAAATGTTGTGTATATCAGAATGGGTTTATTATTTTCACATGTACTAAGATGCGGTGAAAATTTTGCCTTGCATACCGTTCTCATAGATCAGACCTTTAGAACAGTGCATTAAGGTAGAACAAGATAAAGCAATAACAATATAGAATAAAGTGTAACAGCTGCAGAGGAAGTGCAGTGCAGGTAAGCAATAAAGTACAAGATCATAACAAGAAAGATTATGAGGTTAAAAGTCTAACTTATCATAAGTGATTGGCCTGTTTCTATATTTGTAATATGTTGAATCATCAGCCCACAAATTTAGCCCCATGATGCACTATTTTAATACCTGCACAGGGGACACAATGTTGCTGTGGGTACAGCAGATGCCTCATTCCTCTGTTGGCCCAGGTTTGATCCTGACCTCTGGTGCTGTTTGTGAGGAGTTTGCATGCTCTCTTTGTGATTGGGTGTGTTTCCCTAGAGGGCTGACAAGTAGGTAAATTGCTTACTCTAAGTTACCCCTAGTATAGGCAGTTATTTGGAGAATTGGTGTGGCATTAATGGGCACATGTTGCAAAAAAAATAAATTGGGGTCTGGGATTGATTTGAAAAGCTGTATGGACTTAGTGGGCCAAATAGTCTCCTTCACATTCATAGGGGGGAAATATTGTATAAAATTTGTTAAATGTGACTGGTAATACACAAAGTGAAACTTGATCAGTTGACAATGCTTAACATCCATTACACCTAGCAATGATGTCATGTGTGTTTGACTTTATGTTGACTAGTATACACACTGCAAGCAGTGTGGGAGAGCAAACCCAAACAGAAAGAAACACATCTGACTTGTGTGGTGCCTGAAGAAATGTGACATTCCTTACACCTGGTGAACTATCTCATGCTGCTTTCAATATAATTTCCAAAGACATACATGGGGTTGCATAAGAATTTAAAGCAGAAGCTATTGAAACTAGAAGATAAATTGTCAGCTTTGAAGTCTTAATGCTGTGAAATTACTATAATATATTGCAAAATTAATGCAAGAAGCTGAAAAAACCTTCAAGCCTGCTCTCTCAAATTGAGGTTGCCATTCACAAATTAAGTGACTTTGACAGTGCCTTCAGTAGCTAAAGAGAATCCGGAGGATTAGTTATGAGGAAGTCCTTGGTGGTCTAGTGAGAAAAAAGAGACAGGTGGAGCCCCATAAATCAGAATCATGTATACCTGGCCTGAGTTTGTAACCACAGCACTGGCTCTGGGTTTGTGAAAGTAACAGTAGCCCAATGTTTCAACTTCCAAGTGATACCTGATGATTCTAGTTGGAATTTAACCGTGGAGTGATTCAACCTTGACATGGGTGCCTTGAAAAAATTCATTGGCACCTTGTATATGATCAGTGAATGATGAATGATCATTTTGTGTACTGTTGTCCCATGGACAAAAGGCCAGAAAATGTTCAAAAATAGTTTACTTTGCTCAGATTGTCACCTCATAAATTTTCACCATTGTATTTCAGTTTTCTGGGGGATGTTATATAATTATTGTAATCATCTTTTAGCATGGTATGTAAGATATTAGAAGTATGTTGAAAAAAATAATGAATTCCTAGGAGCCATTCTCCAGCACTAAACTTTCCCCCAAGTTCTGATGATATTTATGAAGCATAAAAGCTGTATCTTCTAAATTTTTCAGCAAGTCAGGTCAGATGCCATCTATATATTTTCATATATTCAAATAAATTGCTGAATTGCAGAGTAATTATATTTTATAAGCACTACTGATTTCAAACATTAAATCTGATTGTTAAATACCTTTAAATTATCTCACATATATTAAGCCAATATTAAATTTTGCTGAATGCAAAAGTTAATTACAAGTGTTCCCTGACAGCAAGGCTGAACAGTACAGTATTTTGGAATGAAGGCTTGAATTTTGCAGAAAACCAATATCACACCTATAAAAACAAACTCCTCTGTTATGATCACCATTCTTGCTGTTCGCTACTCCAAAGATTTAAATAGCATTTTTGATTATTCACGTATCTGGATTCATGTCTCATTAGAGAGCTTATTTCTGCACCTATGTCATTTTTGTATGAAAACACCTTGTTATATTTTGGATACACTTTTGGCTTTACATTTTCTGCATGGTATCTTCCTATTTTCCTGTTTCTAAAGGGTTCTGATTATGCAAACCATTACTGTGATTGTACCCTTTGTCCTGCAAGTTGTTCATAATAATTTTTTAAAAGATTTCTCCTTTGCTTCTATTTATTCAATAACTGTTCAATATCCAAGATGACGAAGGTTGTTATGTAGCACCTGAGCATGCCTGCTTTAAGTAGAAGTGGGTTGCAACAGAATTAGGTGCTTGATAATCAGAGGAATTTAATCAATTCAATCATTGGGTATCTTTATGGCATTGCAATGCCGCTAAGGATTAATTTGGTAGGTTGTGCAGTTCTAGGTGCATGTGTCAATCCGTGAATGTTTTTGTTGGTGTGTGAGTTTCTTTCATTCTTATATATTTCTGATATGAGTCATTGTGTCTGTCTGCTTGTGTGCAAGCTAGTACCAAGCCACGTACACGATGCTGGAAGAACTCAGCAGGTCAGGCAGCATCTGTGAGAAAAGAGTAGCCAACGTTTCAGGCCGAGACCCTTCATCAGGAATGGGGGGGTGGGGGGAAGAGAGGGCCGAAGTCTAGTAATAGAGATGGGGGAGGGGGAAGGGCTAGAGGCGCCAGGTGGAGAACCAATCAGAGGAAGGATAAAGGGGGGAGGGGATAAGCATGAAAGAACTGTAGAGGTAAAGGAGCAGAAAGTTGAAAGGGGAGAGAGGCAGAGAGGGACCTAGGATGGGGGGAGGGAGAGGGAATTACTGGAAATTGGAGAATTCAATGTTCATACCACCAGGCTGAAGGCTACCCAGATGGTAGATGAGGTGTTGCTCCTCCAACCTGAGTTTGGCCTCATCGTGGCAGTAGAGGAGGCCATGTATGGACATATCTAGATGGGAATGAGAGGCAGAGTTGAAGTGGGTGGCAACCGGGAGGTCCTGTCTATTGTGACGGACGGAGTGGAGGTGCTTGACGAAGGCGGTCCCCCAATCTGCGTCGGGTCTCGCCGATGTAGAGGAGGCCGCACCGGGAGCACCGGATGCAATAGACAACTCCAGCAGACTCGCAGGTGAAGTACCAAGCCATGTCTGTGCATATTTATTGTTAATGTGTATGTATAGGTGGGTTTGTGTGTGTTTGGCCTGTGCCCACGTGCTGATTTGTATCAGTCAGTAGCTGTGCATGCTGGTGAGGAAGACATGGGCTGAGCAACAGTTGGCTTGTTTATCTTGGATCGTGCAATGAGTATTACGCTGATACACACATCTCAGTTTCTATGTATATGGTCATGTTGGGCAGAAGCCAGCTGAAAGTATTCCAGCATTGTGGTGGTAGAAAGCATTGACTGAGAGTCAAAACATTAATCCATTGGAATCGCGATTGTTTTTCCATTCTTGCTCAAGCTTCCTGGCACTATCTTCCTCAAATCAGCTGCTTTCCGGACATTTGGAAATTCACCCAGAAGCCAAGTGCTAACTGGTGGGTCTTAACAGCATCTGCTGTGGTCCAAGGGGGAAATTTCCCACACCATGCAGACAATAGGAGTTCTATTGCCATGGTGTCGGAAACATCTGTTGGCACACAGCAGCTGTTAGTACATAGTAGACAGAAGGGGAAAGTCAGCTGCTCCCAGTGTCTGCTACAATTTTCTCCCTTTTTAAGATCTGTGTGGTCTCATGCATATGGTTCCAACAGGAAGATTTTCCACGCCAACACTGTTGTCTATTTTGCTAACCTTGCCTAAAGAAATTGGCCTAGATTGCATGGCTGGTGATTCTATCATGGAACCATTTACTGTGCAGCTTCCATACTTGTGACACACCTACATTCAGAGACAGTGAAGGAAATGTCTCAATGATTCCAGCTGGCTTACAGTACAGAACTGATGTCAATGCGGCAACATTGAAACATGAGAAGCAGTTTGGGTCTTGCAGCTCTCAGAAGTAGAAAGAAGCTTGCTGAGGTGTGATTCATGCCTAAGCCCCAGTTGGAGAGACTGAGGTGAAAGGTACGAATGGATTCTTCTCTGCTGAGGTGATTCCCATTTGCCTGATTTACTGCACTTCTTTCTTTATGGTGATGGTAGCTTGATGACTTTGATCCTTGAGTGTTCACCTCCTTTGCCACAGTGTCCATCTCTGTTTATGTGCTGGGGTGCCATCTCCTGTTGAGAATCATTGCCATGAGCAATTCACTCATAACCTGAGGTTAGATTTCGGTTACCAGCATAACCCTCGATTCGGATGGGACTTCAAAGGAATCAATGCTCTAACCCAGTTTAGTGAGTACTTTTATACATAAAACAACCTAGCCAATCAACTATTTCAAAGGACATTTCAATTCAACAGCCCTTTGAGGAAGATTTTGTCTGGTTTGGCTACATTGGTAAATATAACCTTATATTAGTAGGTATAACATCTCCACGTAAGTTGCGTAATGTTGAGAAGAAGTGAAAGTTTAAACCTTGATTTCCCACAGATCATTCCAAGAAGAAGCAGCTCAATGGCTTCTCCTCAACTGACGTCCGTATAAGGAAGATTTCCAGTAGGAGTCACTAGTCAGCAGCAAGGAACAGAACTTTGCCTGATTTAATTCTTTCTCAGCTATGGAGTACAGTTAATAATTTCACATGGCTTGGAAATAAAGCAAAGCATCATTCTGCTCTTAAAACACATTGCAATCTCAGACAGTGGTGCAGCATCAGTGTGCCAGAAGCAGATTTGCTTTCTGATGAGAAGCCATGGGCTATTTTGACATGGCAATAAATGAGTGAAATGCACCAAGAAAGTTCCAAGTTCATGACTGGATCTTTTCTGAATTAGTTGATAATAACCAAGAAATCAGAGAGTATTTTAATTGGCCTCAGAGTAACTCAATATAAAAGAAGAAAGTTAATTATTGTTCATGGTTTGATTACATCATTCTGGTTTTAATAAATGATGAGTGTTGGGTGCAGAAACGAATGGGCTTAGATTCTGTGTTTGAGTTGTCTTATAATCTAAAATAACCCATTGCCAAGGCTTAGGCATGAGGAACAGCGCCCTACAAAATGTACAGGTGCCATAATACAGTAAGGATTCATGGAGAAAGAGAAGTTTTAAGTTGCTAGTTTATAATCCAATCTCATTGTAGGAGATCCAAAATATGCATTAAAATAACTTACAGAATTTCCAAAACATAAAAGATCCTGTCATCCTTGTTAAGGCGTTGACAGCATTACTTTATTGTATTCAAATTCATTTGGAACCTGTCAACTTGTTCCCATCTAAAAACTTGACATGATGAATCATTAGCTGACTGAATCTGTCAACCTAAGTATAAGCGAGTAGCCATTTAGTCATGAACTGTTATGTTTCTTTTTTTCATCTATCTTAGTATTTTTTAGGCTTCTGTCAAAAAATGTTAGCCATAATTGGCATCCCACAAAAACAGTTAGTATTCCCTTTAAGCAGAGAAAGTTGACTAATGTCATTTTATCTCTACTCACCAAATGAACTCATTCATTTCCACAATTCTCATTTTCTCTTGTGACACAGCTGGCAAATCAACTGTTAGTCTTGGCACTGAGGCCAATAGGACTGAAAGAAACTCAGTATGAATGCTAAACTGTGTGGAATTATCTATAATACCTCCTTTAGCACGAAGGGAATACAATGCAGCAAACTCCCTGTGTTTCACAACAGACCTGTGCATCCCTCAGAAAATTTGCATGGATGGTTGTCACAGGAGGAAAGATTTAAGCCCTTCTTGTTTGAATAATTGTAGGGTGATTATGTTAGGGTTTTACATCCTCTTTGGCTGTCGTCCTCCACAGACGTGGAAACTGGTGTGTGAAGGTAATCATTTTCATCCTTCCTTGCCCAGAGGATCTCCTGAGCTATTCCTTTCCAAGGATATCAGCAAAGAAACTATGCCTTGCAAAAATTAACTCCCTGGAGCTGATGATCTCACTCCTCAGATCCCAATATACACAGCTAACATACAAAACACTGTGAAGAGCAGATTAATAAAGTCAGATACTTTATGGTTACTTATTACATTTACCCTACTGAATAATTTATTTTCATAATTACATTTTCTCTCTATTAATGTTTGAATTGAAGCTTACCCTGGTGACTTTGCAATCATCATCTACATTCAATATCTAGGTAAATGTTATTTTTCATTCAGAAATTTAGAAGCAAGAAGGTTGCAAGTACATGGATTTCAGTTAATTGGGACACATCGGGACCAGTACATTTGGCTCAATTAATTGGTTGTCCCAATTAGCTGAAGTTTCATGAAAATAATTAAAAAGGTATAAAAAAAGACAGACTACTATTTAACTGAGCAGCAAATTATGTATTTAAATGAAATACGGGACAAATTTGAACACAACCAATACTACTACAGTACTATAAAGCTGTGTATTATTTTCTAAAGTTATCGACAGAGGAATTCATTCAGTGTACGTTGTCATGTTCATTTGATTGACTGTTGTTACGTATCCCGTAACTGGATCACTTACCAGCAAAGATAGAGAGGTCCATTGAAGTCTGATGGCACTATTTTGTAGAAGTTTTTATTTATAAAGGGGCCCAAAAATAAGGTTAATACAAACATTCAGATAACATACGTCGTCAATACTCAATCTAAAGCGTAGGTATAGTAATAATCAATAAGAAATAAGCTCTATCGTTGTCTAGGGGTAATATATATATTGTCCGATGTATTTCTAAAAGACTCTTGCGGTCACTGCAGTTCCACCAGCTGCCGTCTTTTGGGTGTCGCGGTGGTGCACTTTGTTGGAGAGAGAGAGATAGGGATAGAATGGAACAGTTACCCGGCGGGTTTTTCCAACTTTTATGAGTTCGATCCGTTGGAGTCTCGTTGGGGAATGGCCGCTCACTTGTGGCCTCTCCTGTAGCTAAAGCCATTCTTCCGTGGTGAGGTCGCCAATCCCAGGCAAGGAAAAGATGCACACAAACCCCCCCACTGGCTGTCGCTATTAAACGCTGTCACAGGATTTCTAGCGTGTCTTCTGGTGCGTCTCTGGAGTACCGCCTCCTGCAGTCTCCTTTTTATCATGACTGGCAGATTTGTAAATGTCAATCAAGGTAGGGTGAGGCCATCCCCACACCACATTGCCCGAGGGTGTCCATGTCCCTGATAGCTGGCACGTACTATAGAGTTGCAATTCACACAGGTGCCTCTAAGAACAATGGTCAAATCCGTTGCATTGTCTCTCATTTCCTGGGTCCAAGACCCGAATTAATAGCGATCTTGCGATTCTCCGGAAGGAGGGGGCTGGTCCCGCACCCTTCGGCCCCTCAGAGCTGTGGTACATTCATAACACTGTAAATGAAGAAAATCAGTGCAATCCCCTAATGCAGATAATGGCCTTTAAATGTACATTTTTTGAGGTCAAAATAAAAAAGAAAATTATCAAAAACTTCTGCTTTTTGAATTGGCACCCATCGGCCTAAATCAACGACATAACACAAATGGCGCTATTTAAAAACTGTTTGCTCTAAGCATGGTGTAGCATCTAATGGTCACATGAGCATGTGACTAACACCAGTTAGAAACTGTTTGACCACAATCTCCTGTCCTAATTAAGCAGTGTAGTGCCCCAGATAAACAAAGGGAACTCTGGTTATTTTCTTGATTCGTTCTTGTTCTTTAGGAGTTGTCCCAAGCAAGTGGCTGCCCCAATGAACCAAAGGCCCAATTAACCAGAACCCACTGCAGTTCTGAACTTATAAAAATATTAACAGCTCACGGAAAGAGCATGAATTAAGAAATAAACAATGCAATATAATTATTTCCCATTGAAAATCCCTGTGATTTTCTGCCTTCATATCGACAGCAGTCAAATCAGATTCTCTTCAGAATGTCAGAGAAGAAATTGTTCAAAAACAAATATACCATAAACCTAGCAAAAGGTAAAGGAATGAAATCCAATTTTCACAGAACAATAAACCTCACAACAAACCAAATCCAAATGCTAACAAGGAATAGAAATAGCAGGCTTGAGTAATAGCACTGAATGTAAGCATTCTGGTTTGATCCAGGCTGTTGCTTCACAACAAGATCACAACAAGCCCAACAACTCTTTTTAGCCACACTCCTTCAACGTCTAACAATGGACATGTACATTTTAAATTTATCCTGAAAAGTACATGAACTTCAGCATTTAGATCACTGATTATCACAGTGCTTTCAGGTGCACTGTTTGTTCACTAGAACCTTATACCAGTCTGAGAAGCAAAGCTGGATTTTGTGTCCTCCTATGTTGTATCATTTTGTCTTCAGAGCTGTCATCACCCAACACCCATCCAAGCATATTTAATAGTAATGTATTATTTTTGAATCAAGAGGTACCAAGGTCAATTATTGCACCCAAGCATTTGAGATCTGATGTTTCAGCGCAAATGACTGGCTAAATTGCAGGTCCACTAATTCAAAGGTTCAAAGGTCCAATTTAATGTCAGAGAAGTGTATACAATATACATCTTGAAATGCTTTTTCTATGCAAACATCCAAGAAAGCTGATGAGTGCCCCAAAGAATGAATGACATTTAAACATAAGAACCCCAAAGTTCCTCGCCCAGCTCTCCTCCCTCCCACGCATAAGTGGCAGCAAGCAACGATCCCCCCTCCCCCCCAGCAGTAAAAAAAGCATCGGTACCCACTACTAAGCACTGAAGAGTGAGCAAAGCAATAGCAAAGACACGGACTGGCAGTTACCTCTAAGACTTCGCATTTCACCCGGCATTTACATACCACAGGCTCTCTCTCACTAATAAGGGAGAAGAAGGTGTCTCTGTTTATTCCAGTGAGTGGGGAGACATAACAAGCAACTTGCTGGTTTACAATGTTAAAAGTCCGTTGCGTCGCTTTTTCCGAGCTGTGTTCCCAAAGATCTCAAAGATCCTGGGTCCTTGGTAACACAGCTGTAGATTTTCTGATTTCCCCCGAGGACACACAGGTCTTCAGCCGTGACATCGACCCTCGATCCACCTGTCTCCAGAGCCCCGAGATCTTAGGCTTCAAAATCCGAATCGGACTCTCAGGCCGAATTCTTGGCGTGCTGGACAACAGTCAGTCCTGAAACCCCGAGAACGAATCCCATTTCCGCAAAGAACCTAAGTCAGCCAGCGTGTAACTCCAGGTCAGGGTCTTCAAAAGAACCCTGAAAGGGAAAAATAAAGATATTAAAAATGGAAATAGAGCTGTTTCCGAAGATGCAAGCAAAGGAGTTGTCGTTTAGCACCATCTTAACATCACTCTGCCTCCAGTTTATCATCAAGCAATATATTAGTAGACTAAGTCATTGGAAGCAATGTAATTTAACCTTAAAGTAGCTAATTCTCCTGCAAAGTAAGTCAGGCTGAGGCCGTGGGCCTGCTCTGGCTGCTCCGGGCTTTGTGTCTGAAGGCTCTCATTCTAAATGATATTTGCTTGCATTCATTGTTTGCACGATTTGTTTTTTCTCTCCCTCTCTCTGCACATTGGATGTTTCTCAGCCTTTTTTTATGGATTCTTTTAGGTTTCTTGTTTTGTTGCTGCCTGTTAGGAGACAAATCTCAAGGTTGTATAATGCATTCATACTTCGATAATAAATGCACTTTGAACTTTGAGCTTTGAAGTAAGCAAAGCATTTGGCCTTTGAACATTCTGTATCTTTCATGACTGATCTTTGATGTTCTGTTTCTGTTCAATTCTCATATTCATGGATACAGAAATATCCATCAATTTTAATCTTAAATACATTCATCAAATGAGCCTCAAAATACCTCCGTGTTTGAGATTTACAAAAATTAACAACACTCTGAGTGAAAAAAAATCTTTCATCTCTGTTCCAAATAGTCAATCCTGCCTTCAGTGACTATGATCTCTAGTATGAAATTCTAATCAGGGAAACAGCCTCTATTCATCTATCATCTTGTTAGTCCCCTACTACTCCAAAAATGATTACTCTTCCTCAGCATGTGCTCCTACTCTCTTTCTCCTGAAAAATACTCTGTTACATCAGTTAATATGTTATACCTTGTCCTGTGATCCACAATTTTGAGTATTAGACATCAGTATCAGCTGTACTCTATGCCTTTCAAAAGTACTGCATTCTCTGGTTCTCCTTTATCTACCCTGGTATCTACACGCTCTATGTTAGAACTTCGTATGGAATTACAGCCCATCCATGCTCACCCTAAGCACGGGTACACCACAGGTCTATGTGCTTAGCCCCCACTCTACTCACTTTATACTTATGATTCTGTGGCTAAGTACAGCTCCGATGCCATATTTAAAATTGCTGACAACACTGCCATTGGTGGCCAATTCAAAAGTGGTAACAAATTGGTATATAGGACAGAGATTGAAAATCTGATTGAGGGGTGCCACGACAGCAAACTCTCACTCAATATCAGCAAAACCAAAGAACCAATTTTTGACATCAGGAGGAAGAATCCAGAGTTCTATGAGCCAGTCTTCATTAGGGGAATGGAGCTAGAGAGGGTCAGTAGCTTTAAATTTCATGGTGTTAACATATTAAGGGATCTGTCCTAGGACTCTGCTTTCTTAGAAGTTTGTGTAGATTTGTCATGTTACATTGTCAAATTTCTAGAGATGCACTATGGAAAGAACCCTAACGGGTTGCATCATGGCCTGATATGAAAACACCAGTGCACAAGAATTGAAAAGGCTGCTGAAAATGGTGGATATAGACCAGTCCATCGCAGGCAGAGCCCTCACCACCATTGGATAAATTTACACATAGCTCGGCCAGAAGTAAGTAGCATCTATCATCAAAGACCTCCAACCTCCAAGCCATGCCCTGTTCTTGCTATCACTATCGGGTAGGAGGTACAGAAGCTTTGGGTCTCACACCACTAGATTCAGGAACAGTTATTACGCTTCAGGCTCCTGAACTGACATGGATAACTTCATTCACCACTACTCTGAACTGATTCTGCAACCTCCAGGTTCACTTTCAAAGACTCCTTACAACTTATGTTCTCCGTATTATGTTTTCTTTCCCAGTTTGTCCTCTTTGCCCATTGGTTGTCTGTCAGTCTTTGTCTGTTCTTATAGAGTTTTCATAAAATTCTATTGTATTTTCTTTTTTTTTTCTGTAAATGCCTGCAAGTAAATTAATCTCCAGGGTAGTATATGGTAACATGCATACTTTGATAAAAGAAATGTACTTTGAACTTTAAGGTTTTATCATAAAACTGTGCTATTACTGGGATTTTTCAGGTGACCCATGACTAAGTCCTTAGTTATTAGAAAAATCCAGAAGCAAAATATAACAGATAATTGAACTAAAACACTATAAAAATCTCAGCACGTCATGGAGCATCAGTGGTGAGAGAAGCTGGGTTAATATTTCAGATCAACGGCCTTTCATCAGAATCTCACACAAACATATGAATTAGGATATTAGTATAAATAATTGGATCATCCATTATCTGTTTTCCTTTCTCTCTGTTTTGAACAATATTGGCATTTTAAAGACAGACTAGATATCAATAACCAGATATTCTTTATAAACTATGCTTTAATGCAGACATTGCTCATCCAAGAGCAGGATGGGTTGTTTCAAAGAATCTGTGTCAGCTAAGTTGGATAGCATAAAGACATCACACTCCATGAATCAGACTTCCAAAGATATGGATTCAATGACACAATAAGTTTAGTGATCTCATATTTGATCAGAATTGATCTTCGTGAAACACTACATGGGGCCACGGGTGCCACGGTAGCATAGTAATTACACAATGTTATTACAGCTCTGAGTGACGAAGTTCAGCGTTCAGTCCTGGCACCCTCTGCAAGGAGTCTCTGTATGTCCTCCCCTTGGAATGCATGGGTTTACTCCGTGTCCTTTCATTTCCTCCTGCAGTCTGTTAATTGGTCACTGTAAATTGTCCCATGATTCGGTTAGTGTTGAATCAGAGTTGTTGAGGGTTGCTGGGTGATGAGGCTCAAAGTACCAAAAGGACCTATTCTGCATTGTATCTCTAAATAAATAGAGAAAGAGAGAGAGCGAAAGGAAGGGAGGAAGGAAGGAAGGAAGAGAGAAAAAAAGCCTGCTGAGGATTTGATGAGATGCCCTCTGCAAGGAATCTGTGAGGTGGCCAAAAAGAATAAAAGTTGCAGCCAACAGAGCTGAAGAATCCTCAAGAAACTTGCAGACACCAAAAAAAAGACATTTTCATGAAACATAACTTACATTTAAATTAGTTTACTGAAACCAATAAAAAAGATTAATGAAGAAGGAGACATTAAAGAGGAAAAATAAAAAAGCAGCTAAAAACAAATAAATATTTTCCTGTTTATAGTTTTCAAGAGAAATCTGCAAGCGCTTTATGGTGTGAAAATGCGATTCCAAACTTGTACAATTAAATGTTGGTGTTCAGAAAGGCTGCTCAGCAGTAAGCAGCAGCATCCATCATGTTGTATTAAAGTCGTTATTCCTGATTTTGCTGTGTATCGAGTACTTGCAAAGTTGTACCGGCTGGGTAATAACGTCTCATGAACTTTCTAGCCACCCTTGCCAATGGATTGCTTTGCACTGGGCAGTAAAAGGATGGGGCAACTCGGCTTTGACCGGGTTCCTGACCAGTGCTAAGGAAGTTGAAATTCAAAATCTGACTATTGTTCTTGGAGACTCCCAATGGAATGCAGGATAAAGCTTATTGATGCACCATCAATAACTCTCGGAGACGTGAGATAAGGTAGGCTTTTATCAGCTGGAAGAAAGCACAAGCAGCAAGCGACCACCACACAACATCCTGGAGACTGAGGGAGGAGCAGTGCCTCCAATTGCCTTTATACCGGGGTCTGTGGGAGGAGCCACAGGAGCAGTCAGCGGGGAGGCGTGTCCAGACAGGTATATGTAGTTCACCACACTTATCTTTTGCAACTGAATATTTACAGATTTTGTTCACTTTTATGATAAACTGAGGATTGTTGTAAATTTCTAGGGTGCTTGTTTCTTCTTTCACCATTATCACTCAGATCTGACCCATAGATAGAAACATTCATAATGATGTAACAGTGTGAAAGATAGACATTCTTTTTCCAGTAATAAATCAGCACCAGCAACCTTTGCCTTATTCTATCAATACAATATAAAAATTCCTGCCTTCTTTCAACAATCCTGGATGAAAAGGTTAGCATTCTCTCAAACAGTGGCTCCCTCCCATATCACCTCCTCATTTTGATCCACTCACCTGCTCTTGCTGAACCCTATCCCCTCGCCACTTTATACTGGTTACCACCCTCCATCTTTAAGTCCAGATCTAGGGTCACAGCCAGAAGTATCAACGGTCCATTTCCCTCCACAGATGCCATCTGACTTGTTGGGTTCCTCCAGCAATTCGCTTTATTTTTTAGCTCATGTTATGTTTCTGTGTTAAAGCTTCTAGAAGGTTTTTATGCAACACACACAAAATGCTGGTGGAACGCAGCAGGCCAGGCAGCATCTATAGGGAGAAGCGCTGTTGACGTTTCAGGCCGAGACCCTTCATCAGGACTAACTGAAAGGAAAGATAGTAAGAGATTTGAAAGTAGGAGGGGGAGGGGAAATGCGAAATGATAGGAGAAGACCGGAGGGGGTGGGATGAAGCTGAGAGCCAGACAGGTGATTGGTAAAAGGGATACAGAGCTAGAGAAGGGAAAGGATCATGGGACGGGAGGCCTAGGGAGAAAGAAATCCTCCAACCTGAGTGTAGCTCAGGTATCTATCAAGATGAAGCCACACTCAGGTTGGAGGAACAACACCTTATATACCGGCTGGGTAACCTCCAACCTGATGGCATGAACATTGACTTCTCTAACTTCTGTTAATGCCCCTTCCCTTCTTACCCCATCTCTGATATATTTAGTTATTTTTCTCTCTTGCCCATCACTCTGCCTGTTCTCCAACTCCCTCTGGTGCTCCCCTCCCCCTTTCTTTCTCCCGAGGCCTCCCGTCGCATGATCCTCTCCCTTCTCTAGCTCTGTATCCCTTTTGCCAATCACCTGTCTGGCTCTCAGCTTCACCTCACCTCCTCCGGTCTTCTCCTATCATTTCTTATTTTCCCCTCCCCCTCCTACTTTCAAATCGCTTACTATCTTTCCTTTCAGTTAGTCCTGATGAAGGGTCTCAGCCCAATACGTTGACAGTGCTTCTCCCTATAGATGCTGCCTGGCCTGCTGTGTTCCACCAGCATTTTGTGTGTGTTGCTTGAATTTCCAGCGTTTGCAGATTTCAGAAGGTTTTTATCTTCGTCTTTCCCTTCAGAAGTCCTTGACTCCTTAGAAGAAAATTGGCCTACGTCAACCATTTGGTCTTATAACTTTGGTGAAACCTGATCTTCAGATACCAGGAACAGCAAGATTTCTGGTTTATTTTCACCTACATAACTCAAAATTATTGAGATTAATGAAACTACTGTGTAAACTGAGACCAAATGTTAACACAATAATGAGAAGGTCTTCAAACAACAACCCTCAGAGTGTAAACCTTTCCGTTTTATGTTAGGAATCAACGATCCACTGGAGGAATTCTACATTAGCCCCTTTGACCTTGGTATACTTTGCATCATAATCTTTGATTTGTCCACTAGGAAGCTCATTAAAAAATGTTTATTTTTAGAATTCATTCTCAAAGGACCATTACAAAGAGCACGATATCCTTTTTCATTTAGTATCTGCATCAGCTGGAATCTTGCAAGCGCTTCATATTGATGTGATGAATCTGGAAACTCTCCAGCATGTTAATGTATATGAAAGGTCATTGATGTTCATATAACTAAATAAATCAAACAAATGGTGTTTTGAGAAAAGTGTTTGTATAGTAGATTAAGAGCCAGACCAAAGCAGTAATTTGGGATGTTATTTATGGATCATTAAATACCCAGAACCATCACGCCCCATTACAAATGTGCAGGAACTCCATCAGCCAAACAACGGATGGGACCTCTGTGAGCTTAAGCTGTTGTTTACAGTGCAATTTGCAGAAAATTGTTCAAACCAGTGCAAGTGCTTGAAGAATTTCAAAAGCAAATTACTTCCAAGACAGGTCAAATTTTATTCTAGCTTTATAAAGGTACAGGAGCAATATTAGGACATAGACACAAAACATGTTATTAAATGAATTATCATTAAGTGTTTCTGCTAATTATACTTGCATTCAACATTTGAAGAATCTCTGAAAACCAGGCTGATTCTTTGAACTAAACACTAATGGGCATGTTTTAAAAGGTTTTGAATATCTGCATAATTACTTGAATAAGAAGAACATCTTTTCCAACTATTAATACCAAATACAGTCGGCCCTCCTTATCCACGGGTTCTGCATGCGCGGATTCAACCAACCACGGATTGGGAAAACCCGGAAGTTCTCTCTCCAGCTCTTGTTGTTTGAGCATTACAGACTTTTTTCTTGTCATTGTTCCTTAAACAGTACTGTATAACAACTATTTACGTAGAATTTACATTGTAGTAGGTATTACAAGTAATCTAAAGTTGATTCTAAGTATATGGGAGGTTGTGCATAGGTTACCACGGATCACGAATCGATTAAAAAAAACGGAAATTCTCTAAATCAGAACAGGTACATCCGGTATCATTTAGCGTCAGTTAGTCAAACGTTTGTCTTAGTATATAGTATATATTTTACTTTACTATGCATATAAAACACTTAAGAAACATATGTAATTCAATAATTAAACTATTGCGTTGCTTAGTAATAATTGTAGCTTTCATCAGGGCAGGGCCTTCACATGCTCCATTATTCACACTTTATCCTTTAAAATTGTTCCGATCGCTGACCAACTGTAGCCAAATGCTTTTCCAATGACCGACACCATTTCACCTCTTTCTGATCGCTTTATTATTTCCACTTTATTTGTGATTCTGATTGTTTCCCAGAACAGAAATACTGCAGGTGGTGGGTCCCAAGCTCCGCTGGGTCCTAAAGTCCACCGACTTGAGCATCCAAGGATTTTGGTATCTGTGGGGGGTCCTGGACCCAATCCCCTGTAGATAAGGAGTGCCAACTGTAGTGGATTGGAAATACTGATATTTTCATAATTAATGCATTTTTGCTAGAATTACAACGCATACAACATCCTAAAATACATTGAGGAATAATCTTTGAAACAGTAATCTTAGAATGATACTAAAATGATACTAATTTTTGATTGTCTATGGAAAAATTTCAGTTTCATGATATGATTGAAAAGAATTTGGGAAAGAAAACTACCTTATAAAATTGGTGTAATTTTAGACAGTTTGTCCATGGAGAACAAATTGCAGAAAGTCTATATTCCTCCCAATAATCCTATAATCTGGTTATTTTTCTTTTTTCTCTCTTCCATCAGGCAAACGCTCAAGATCACAAGCCACCAGACTCAATGACAGCCACTGTCTCACTGTTATCACACTCTTGATTGGACTTCTCATATAAGCTTAAGTTTAAGTTTAAGTTCATTTCATTGTTATCATTCAACTACATATGAATTTAGCCAAACAAAACAACATTCCTCCAGTGCCAAGATGCAAAACACATTGCCAAAAGTACACTGCACATAGTGCATGGGACAAATAGCTCGTATGGTTACAATTTCAGAAAAAAACCATATAGTCACAAAGAGAAAATAAAAATAATAATGCAGCCCAAATCCCTGCGTGGCATGACGGTTTGATGGTAAGTTGTCCTGCTACTGCTTGTTCTTCCGCCAAGCCAATGTGGGAGAGCATCGCCAAGACAAAACTATAGGGCAGCACCGAGTGAACACGAGAGAGCTGCACCATCACACGTCTCCTCTCCTGGGCGACTGACACAGGCGACCTTGTGGTCTCAGCCACAGCCAAGACAATTCAGCTACCCCTACCATCAGTCTCGCCAATAAACTTGCCATATTGTACATGACCAATGACCAAAGGATCTTGCGATCACAATAAAAACATCCAGGCAATGACCCACACTGCACACCTTTGTGGCAAAGCTGTACACAATAAAGGCCAGGCAACAAAACAACAATGCAGTAGGATTATCAGGCAACACTTGATCTTCTTAGTATTCCGCTGTGACTCTAATTGTAAAAGAGACTTTGAAGATGAGAAAAATCATCTCTGATTGAGTCCAGAGTGGCTGTCGCAACCACATCTTTCTGACA
Source organism: Hemitrygon akajei (assembly GCF_048418815.1). Classification (NCBI taxonomy): domain Eukaryota; kingdom Metazoa; phylum Chordata; class Chondrichthyes; order Myliobatiformes; family Dasyatidae; genus Hemitrygon; species Hemitrygon akajei. The sequence goes on from NC_133139.1 coordinate 36,223,342, forward strand.
AGATTAACTCTTCATCTACCAACCTACCTTGTTGTGTCCCTTGCACTTCATTTGTCTACCTTCCCTGTATGGCAACATTCAACTATGTTTTCTGTTTTCATTTTACTACCTCAATGGAATTATGTATGTCATGATCTGTCTATATAGAACCATAGAACATTACAGCACAAAAACAGGCCCTTCGGCCCTTCTTGGCTGTGCCAAACCATTTTTCTGCCTAATCCCACTGACCTGCACCTGGACCATATCCCTCCATACACCTCTCATCCATTTACTTGTCCAAGTTTTTCCTAAATGTTAAAAGTGAGCCTGCATTTACCACTTCATCTGGCAGCTCATTCCACACTCCCACCACTCTCTGTGTGAAGAACCCCCCCCCCCATGTTCCCTTTAAACTTTTCCCCCTTCACCCTTAACCCATGTCCTCTGTTTTTTTTTCTCCCCCTAGTCTCAGTGGAAAAAGCCTGCTTGCATTCACTCTATCTATACCCATCATAATTTTATATACCTCTATCAAATCTCCCCTAATTCTTCTACGCAAGTCCTAACCTATTCAACGTATCTCTGTAACTCAGTTTCTCAAGTCCCGGCAACATCCTTGTAAACCTTCTCTGCATTCTTTCAACTTTATTAATATCCTTCCTGTAATTAGATGACCAAAACTGCTCACAATACTCCAAATTTGGCCTCACCAATGTCTTATACAACCTCACCATAACATTCCAACTCTTATACTCAGTACTTTGATTTATAAAGGCCAATGTACCAAAAGCTCTCTTTACAACCCTATCTACCTGTGATGCCACTTTTAGGGAATTATGTACCTGTATTCCCAAATCCCTCTGTTCTACTGCACTCCTCAGTGTCTTACCATTTACGTTGTATGTTCTACATTGGTTTGTCCTTCCAAAGTGCAATGCCTCACACTTGTCTGTATTAAACTCCATCTGCCATTTTTTAGCTCACTTTTCCGGCTGGTCCAAATCCCTCTGCAAGCTTTGAAAATCTTCCTCACTGTCCACTACATCTCCAATCTTCATACCATCAGCAAATTTGCTGATCCAATTTACCACATTATCATCCAGATCATTGATATGGATCATTGATGGGACACAAAATGGAAGATTTTCATTGTATCTCACTATGCGTGCCAATAATAAACTGATAATAATAATGTTTATTCATCATATGGGAAGCAGAATCATAGAAGTTTAAAGTACAAGAGAGAACTATTTGACTCCTGGTGTCCATTGAAGGCCAAAAAAGTTCTATTTAGATTTATTGCGTCCCCTCGCCTTGGTGCATACCTTATAGGTTCCATCAAAAATTCATCCAAATGTTCTTTAAGTATGATAAGGGTTCTGACTTGGTCACTTTCGTGTCTTGAGCTCTAAATTCCTACTATTGTTTGATTTGCTCTCCTCTTCAACTCCTGTCTAACCCTATCAGTAATTAATTTAAATCTGTGAATTCCAACAGTTGACCTTCCAATCTTGGTATGTAGATCCACTCCGACCAGGACATTTATAATGTTATACAGCTCAATTATATCTCTTCTCAACTACCTTTGTTCTTCAATCTCCATGCCCTGACCACATTCTTGTAACTATCCTTGCATCTGCCACAAGCACGGACCCTGCCACAGATTCAGGACACCCTCGAGGCAGGGACCATCACACTTGTGACGGTCCCTAAGAGGCATTGGCCATCACACTCATGAGTATGCATGTTTGAGACAGTTAGGGCTTCTTTGTGGTTGTATTTAATTCCTTTTCTTTCATTTTGGTATTGTAGAGTCTTGACTGAAGCACAGCATTGGCCTACTCAGTCCACGTTCCAGGAAATAAGATTACAATTTAGATTGGCGTTGTAAAGGAGTGGTATTTATTTAGTATTAAGTTACTACTTCTGAGTTGCAGTGGTGGTGTTAGATTTTAATCTGAGAGTTTTAGTCCGTGACCCTGTTGGTCCAGCATTAAAACTCAGTAAACAGTTTATTTTGCTTTTGTGTCTCTCGCTCTGCACTTGAGCCATCACTGAGCAACGTGTCAGCAAGTCTCTACCGTCAAAATGGACAGAGTGGAGTGAGAGCAGCTGACCTTGGCCCTAAAACTCATTGGTCTGGTAGGAGACAAGTTAAAGTCATTGGGGGGACTGGGCTGGCATAAAAGGCTCACACAGCACAACAACTACTTACAGAGCTGCAGACCCAGTCCAAGCAAGAACACGTGTCAGCCCTTACAGTCATGATTCAGCAAGTCAACACAGACTGCCAGAATCAGGTGAGAGCCTTTACTGCTCTTGTATCCACTGTTCAACAGCCTTCTGCCGGGACAATTTCACTGCTAGCGTCAGCACCTCCCACATACTCCTCTACAGCAGTCTCATCACCCTCGGCCACTAATGCCCCAATTTCCTTGTTTGTTTCTAGACCTGAACCGAGCATCCCTCCAACAGGCAGATGCTCTGATGACCCCGATGGCTCCAGGAACTTTATTACCCAGTGTAATCTGACTTTGCAAGACCAGCCAGTTCAGTTAAGTGATGATGCATGTAAATTGGCTTACATGGTGAATCTGTCAGATTGACCCCACTCAGTCTGTTCAACAATCTACTAGAACAAGGTTCCACAGCAGCCCAGTCTTTCCTGTAATTTAGAGTCAACTTCAAGAGAACATCTGATCTTCCAGTACAGGGACAGGAAGCTGGCTACCGACTTCTGGACCTGCGCCAAGGGAAAGGGACAGTGAAGAATGACATAGTAATGTTCGGCACTTTGGTGGTTGAGACGGGGTACAATGAGAGATCCCTCATCACTGCTTTCTAGAGTTTGCTAAGCACAAGAGTCTGGCATGAGATCAGAGAGTGTGATGAAGCAGACAGCCTGAATGACCTGAATCCGGTTATTTAAATAGACAACCAGACAATAGACAGCAGGAGAACGCTCTTTAATCACTGTCTGCCTTCATCCTCTTGTCACCAATGTAGGAGCCTACACACTCCTCCTCAGGAGGAGTGAGATCAGGTTGCTGCCTCTACTGGGGCTCTCCAGGTCACTCCTGGGCACTGTGTCTCACACGCCCAGTAAAAGATATCCATCAACAAGAATGAGAATTCTGATGAGCAAATTCTCTCAGCAAGCACCTTCTCCAAATTAAGTACTGCTCCCAGCTTCCCAGTTGTGGGGGTCCTAGGCCCATTAGCTCCAGGCATTTATTGACTCATGGCTGCCTCTGGCTTATAGATGAGCAGTTCCCACTCAACAATTGAGAGAGAATATTTATGTCAAGGCTCAGAACGGTTGGCCTCTGGGCACTGGCAGGATCCACCTTTCCTCCAACTTGTGTTAGAAGGCAGCCACAGAGAACAGCTCTCCCTCTATCTTGTTGGTTCACCAGAGCTTCCACTGGTGCTTGGCCTTTCCTAGCTATCTTGACACATCCCAAGGATTGATTGGTCCCTAAAAGCACTCCAAGAGTGGAACCAGCATGCCTGTCTACCTGTCTGGCTCTAGCTCAATCCAGAACATCCAGAATGAACTCACCTGGGCATAAAGGGAACCTACAAACTTCACACGAACAGGACCAGGAGTCAGGATGGAACACAGTTCTACTAACTGGATCACTGACTTCCATGAAGATAATTACCCTCAGCAGCTACTTATTAGGTACCTCCTGTACCTGATAAAGTGTCCACTGAGTGTATGCTCATGGTCTTCTGCTGCTGTAGCCCATTCACTCCAAGGTTCGATGTATTGTGCATTCAGAGATGCTCTTCTGCACACAACTGTTGTAATGCAGTTTTATTTGAGTTACTGCCAGCTTGAACCTGTCTGGCCATTTTCCTCTCTCATTACATAGCATTTTCACTGACAAAGCCACCGTTCACTGGGTGTGTTTTTTGTTCTTGCATTATTCTTTGTAAACTCTAGACACAGTTAGTTGTGCAAGAAAATCCCAGGAGATCAGCCTCATACTCAGATCACCCCAAATGGCACCAGCAATCATTTCACAGTTAAAGTCATTTAGATCACATTTTCTCCCCATTCTGAACAACTGAACCTCCTGACTGTGACTGCATGCTTTTTTTGCGTTGAGATGCTGCTACATGATTAAACATTTGTATTAAAAAAACAGGAGTATAGGCTCGCAATCATGCAATCACTCACGTGATCACTGAGTGTATTTTAATTATCCGTTCTGTACTGATAAATCCATTGCATGTGTTAGCCGAATTGTCCAGGAAGACTTTAGGTACAAGACTTAGCTTGAGGATTGAACTACAGTTGGACAAATGTCGCAAGGATAAAAAGGAGTTTATCAGATTGGCAGGATGACAGGAAAACAATTAGGCCTTCTATTAATTTTGTCTTTTAATGTGTGGGAGCTTGGTCGTGATTGGAAACAGCTGGAAAGGGTGCCCCAGTCAAATAAACTACCACACATGGACTGACTCTGCTTGATCCTTTAGTAATTCAGGCCCATGTGGAACTTCAATTCAATAAAGGTCTGTACCTCCAGGAGAAAATTGGAGGATGGGGAAGGGAGTGTGGAAAGATTTAAAACCATCCAGTCTATCAAATTGTAAATAGAGCATCCAAAGCCCACTGTATCTCTGTAATGTACTCCAGGACACCCATCGTTCTCTCAGACAATCACAAAACCACAGGGTATGTAATTACGAAGTTATTATAGTTCCACTGACATTATAATCGGGAAGTTATTTATTGGTAGTGAACTGTTACAGGCCCACAATGAGACACTATCCATCACTTGCAAAACCATATAATTACATTGTTATTTCTGGATGCCTGCTAGTAAAATGTTGCTATAAAAAGAAGTTTGTTAAATTTGTTTCAATTACAGCTTATATTAGTCAAATTAAATGATTTTCAAATTTGAAAATTTGTATGATAGTCGAGGTTCATTCAAGCTTATTTGAAGGTTTGCTGAGTAAATGCACATTCCAGTGTGAACCTCAGCTGCTTAGAACATTAAGAGTCTAGGATCCTTATCAAGTCTACTGTCAAGCAGTAGATAGATGTTACAATTAGTTCTAGTGATCAAAAGGAAAACGGAAAGTCTACTGGGCTTTACTGCTCTCCATTACTGTTTAATCCACCCTCGTGGGAAATGTGGCACGTGAAGATAGCAAATCCTGAATCACAAAGTCTTCTCTGCCCCCTTCCTGCACCTGGGGATTTATGGTCAAGCAAAGTTAGTTGTAGATATGTGGAGCTTGTATTTGTTATGGACATGCCTGGAGTGCAAAGGAAGTAAGATCCAAGTCGAGTGAAAAACTATACAATGTGAAAGAAGACTGCTTGTTTTTTAATAGTGTCTTTCATGCCCTTCTCATGTCCCCAAAACAAAATTCTGCCATTTTGTTTTATTTGGAGCAATTTTGGTGATGTCATGTGAGGATTGGGAATCAAGAGTATGCAATGTGAAATGAGGAAGGATTCAAATGATATGCTGCCGATGCATCAAAGTCTACCAAATGACAAAGTTAATGGCTTATTATAAACGAAAAATTCTGCAGATGCTGGAAATCTTGAACAACACACACAAGATCTGGAGGAACTGAACAAGTCAGGCAACATCTCCGGAGGGGAATAAACAGTTGACGATGTGGAGTGAAACCCTTCATCAGTTAGTGGCTACAGTGAATGGAGTGAGAAACACGGGTGTATGTGTGTGGAATAAGAGCAGAGGATGGTATGGTGTATCCTTGAACTTGGTGATGGAGGATGCAGAATGGATAAGGGGATGTGGGAAGAGTGGTTTGTCAGAGCAATGGTGGGACTCCTCATGGGATAATTGCAAAACTTCCGATAATACACTGGAAGCTGAAATGAAGTTACTGTTCCCTACAATCTTTCCTGAGGTCTGGTCCACATCTTTGTTGGTAACTCTTCTCTCTCTAGCTGGAAAAAGAACCAGCCTCCTCATCCTCAGCTCCTCAGGCTGAAAGACTCCAAGAAAGCTTCAGAGAACCTGGGGGCTTCCCTGAAATGATGTCTCAGGAATTTACTTTCCTTGTATCATGACAGCATCAAAAAATAAACTCTCTTTAACATATTCGTCCCTGCTTTGAATAAGCCTCTGTGACTCAAAGGTGGGAAGATTTCCCATTGGACATAAGTTCCACTTCACACACTAAATATGTAATTATAATTCCCTTACATTATCCAACATTTTCTTGTAGTGATTAAAAGATGGCCTTTCCGAATGCTTTTTCATGGTCTGTTTTTTTAGCAAGATCTAACCTCGAGTCTGAAAAACTCCTATGGAAGAATTTTCAATACCCTTTAGGACATGAAGAGTAAACACAGAGGAGAAATTATGCAAAAAAAGAGGAAGATAAGTGTAATTAGAGCTCTAATTGGGTAAATCATCGTGGAGGACGATTTGTCGGATTTTGCTATCCTTCTATTTTTAGGCTTGCTGAATTGAACAAATTAGAAGTTTCAGGCTGGGCAATTGGGTACACTGACTCCTGACTGCCCAGTCTGTTTTCCATCAAAGAAGTTAGAGAGTCATAGAACCATACTGCAGGGAACCTGTTTACACTAGATCTACACTAATCCTATTTTATTCTTCCCATATTCCCATCAACTGGCTCCAGATTCTATCACACGCCTATATGCTAGGGGCCATTCATTCAATAGTGAAGGTGCTTCTACCTACACTTTCCAGGCAGAGACTTGGAGGTTTGCTCTAGGTGGCCTCTCTCCCTCATCTGAACAACATTGGAAACATATCCAGCACCATGTCTGTTTAACTGTCTCTAAAACTGGCCAAATTATGTTCATTGTCTTTCCTCCTTCTTTGTAAAGAATCCAATAAACCAGGTAATCCTTCCACTGCTGAAATTACCAAGGATAAATGTGTATTCTACAAAACTCCTCAAATTTACTTCCCATCCACACTCAGCCCCTTCTCTAGATTGCTTTGATTTTTGTGAATCAGTTCCTCTGCAATCAACCCAGTTCATTGATTTTATTAAAATCTTATTTAAATGAAACCAATACCGCTAAGTAATTGCAGCAGCCAGTACGTATTAACTTCTCACCAAAAAAATAAACTAGCTAGTCGGCACACAACTTTCCATCCCCTACAATTTTCTACTGGACGTCATTTGTCACATTGTACCCTACCAGATTGTTTGTGAAGTAACATATAAAAGGGCAAGCAATAAGATATAGGAGCAGAATTAGGCCATTCAGCCCATTGATTTTGCTTTACCATTCCAACATGGCTGATCCCGGATCCCACTCTTCCCCATATACCTGCCTTCTTGCCACATCCCTTGATGCCCTGACTGATCAGGAAATGATCAACTTACACCTTAAATATACACACGGACTTGTCCTCCACCGCAATCTGTAGTGAGCACTCCACAGATTTACTATTCTCTGGCTAAAAAAAATTCCTCCTTACCTCTTTTCTAAAGGGTCACCCCTTACTCTTGAGCCTGTCTTCTCTACTTCTGCATACCCCCACCAGAGGAAACATCCTCACTACATTCACCCCATCTAGTCCTCTCAACATTCGGTAGGTTTCAATGAGATCCCCCTGCATTCTTCTAAATTCCAGTGGCACAGACCCAAAGCTGCCCACCGCTCCTCATATGCTAACCCCTTCATTCCCAGAATCATCCTCATGAACCTCCTCTGGACTCTCTCCAATGACATTTCTGAGATATGGGGCCCAAAACTGCTGACAATACACCAAATGAGGCCTGACTAGTGTCTTATAAAGACTCAGCATTATCTCCTTGCTTATATATTCTATCCCCCTTGAAATAAATGCCAACATTGCATTTTCCTTCTTCACCAGACTCAACCTGTAAATTAATCTTCTGGGAGTCTTGCACAAGGACTCCTAAGTCCTTCTTCAACTCTGATGTTTGAACCTCCTCCCCATTTAGATAATATTTTACACTATTGTTCCTTTTACCAAAATACATGATCATACATTTCCCAACACTGTATTCAATTTGCCATTCATTTGACCATTCTTCCAATTTGTCTGAGGAAACACAAAGATCACCAGTAGGGTCTCATGTCTTATACAAGTTTCTTTTCAGACTGTAAACAATACCCATGCCATCGAAAAAAAAGTTGTACAATGCCATCACACTTATTTACATATCGTATTCTGCTTCTCTCTTTAAGTGGATGGAACAATTTTAACAGTATCTACAACTTGAACTGATTAAGTAAGCTGCAAATTCTAGTTTATCTTTGTGACAGTTCTGCTTTTGTTTGTATGGATACTGGGGACTCAGTAGTGTTATTGATGTTACATCTGTCTCTGGACTCATTGAAGATGATGCTTCTTCATTGTTCTTCATTACATTCTGTGATAATTCTTTGGAAGTCATAGGAGTATAATCCAAGCTCATTGTCTTGCTGAATTTCTCACTGACTTATTCTTGAAACTGCACTGTTACAAGGATTTCCCCTTCGAAAGAATGATCAGTTAGGCACAGAGAGACTCTGTATATACTGACAAGTTGTTTTATTGTCTCAACTGAAGAGCACATGAATTTACTCAATTGAATATCTGTGTGCATGTCTACTAAGTTTCCCTGACCCTCCATGAACAATCAAAGAACAGTAAAGGTAATAACTGGGAAAGGTGTGTACGCTGGCCAGGTGTTCCTCGTGGTCTTGATCCATAGTCTCCACGTTTCCGACATGGAGGTCTTCCACATCCGCAATGGCTGGTCTCTGGAGTCTTGTCACTGCTTTGCATTCAAAGCTCCATACTTTTAAACATCTGTCAAATGTTGCATTTCCATCTTGGCTTGAGGACACCTGACTGACCTGGGCATGTTCTTATTGGCTCTAGCCCATGGTTACAACCATTATTGTTCTATGGCCTTTGCCCTCAGCCTCGTGTCTTTTGTTCTTTTCAACTCTGACTGATTCAAATCAGCTGGAGTTCCCTTTTTGAGCAATCATTGTGCATGATCCAATATATTTTAGATAGATGGATCCTTTAATTGATCAGTGTGACAGTAGCACTACAAATGCACAGATATACAAATACTAGAAGAGAAATAAGAAATAATTTTTAAAAAAGTTACCTCAATGAGTCTAACAGAGGGAGGTCATAATTTCCCCACTATAGATTGACTCATTATACGAGGGGTGATTGATAAGTTCATGGCCTAAGGTAGAAGGAGTCAATCTTTAAAAACCTAGCACGTGTATTTTTCAACATAGTCCCCTCCTACATTTACACACTTAGTCCAGCGGTCATGAAGCATACGGATCTTGGACTTTCAGAAAGTGATTGATAAGTTTGTGGCCTAAGGTAGAAGGAATTGAGTTATACAGCTCTTGTTACATGCACATGCTGTTCAACTCTGAGTGAAAATGCAGAAGGTTTGAAGTTGATAACTCATCTCCTTCCACTTTAGGCCACGTACTTATGAATCACCCCGATGAGTTATTAGCTTCAAACTTTCTGCATAATCACTCAAAGAGTGAACTGCATGTGCATGTAACAAGAGCTGTATAGCCCATTTCCTTCTACCTTAGGACACAAACTTATCAATCACCCCTGCTGTGGACACTTTCTGGAGGTCCAAGATCTAGGTTTTCTAAAATTGACTCCTTTTATTTTAGGCCACAAACTTATCAATCACCCCTCGTAGAGCCTAATGCCCAAGGGTAAAAATGACCTCATATAGCGCACTACTATATAGCATATACCCCATCTATTTTGAGAAACTGTTCATCAACACCAAGTAGTTGTTTCCTGGCTTGTTCTTCTAGGTCCTTTTCTGTGCTGGCACAGAGGAGAGAGCTTTGTGCTCAAGCCTTCATGCCTACAAGTCCAAATTCTCTGAGTGAAGTTTCCTAGTTATTCTCATTCAAAACTCATGCGTTCATTTGTTGCAGCCCTGAAGTTTGAACAGTTCATCCTATCAGTGATTAATTGATTTATATTTTTATCCAAATATGGAACTGAATCACTCCTGGTACTTGAAATATACTTACATATTTTCTTTAATACAGAATTATTCTACATACATTTTTACTCCTACAGAATTGTTACCAAATATCAATTTCAGGATGTATGTTGCATTTGTTATGTATAAATGTGTCAGTGTCTTTGTACTTGACACTTACATTCAACAGTATATTCATATTGGAACGGACGGATAACATGCTGTTTGATTCTTGAAGTCCACATTGTGGGTATTACAGTCATGAGTCTAAGAATGGCCAACAAAAGTCTATAGTGTGTGACAATTGTGATTGGTTTCTCTTTATAGGCAGAAGAGGATCCTTACGATCCCAAACATGACTGCCAAAGCCCCTTCCCACGTGTGAGTATAGTTCTTCTTGTTTGCAAGTATTACCTAAAGACAGTGGACTAATGCTGGTTAATGTGCATAATGTCATTCCTAATATCCCATATTCCAAGCGGCGGCATCAAGCGGGCTTTAGAGTGTGGGCGATGACAGGGTGCTTCAGGAGAGATCCATCAAGTTTATTGTGATATGCAAAAGGTACGGTGATAAACTTGAAGCTCCATCACAAAAACATAGCATTAGAGATGCAAGATTCACAAGAAAAAAGGAAATACACATTTTACAAAATTATACAAGGAGAAGCAATTAGAAAAAGGCAAAGTTCATTGTAGTGCAATGTGTTGCTGTACTGAAGTAGTGAGGTGCTCATTAACTGTACTCTTACAGAAATCATCCAGTATTTCCTTTCCATTCACAATCCAACGGTCTGTCCTTCTTCGGCAGTTGATGTGGGTAAAATTGTGAGGTTGCAAAGAAACCTAGTACAATATTGAACCATAACTATAAAGATTAATGCTTTTATCTGGAGAATCACTTTCATCTTTTCTTTGTCCACTGGCAGACTGTTTGCATCAATATGGAATTGCAAAAGGGTCATTTATTTTTGCATAAAGGCAGATACGTTCTGTGGTTTGCTGCTTTGTTCAGGAAACTGTCAGAATACCTTTTCAAGTACTTTAGAGCTTTTCCTCCTCTGTAGCTTGTATAATCAAAACATCACCTTGATTTTGTAGATACCGTTGAACTTAAATTAGCATCTTGTCCAATGTGGGCTGAAATATTCTGAGTGATGATGTCATACCAAAAGGCTGCTTTCTAAATAAATAATGGATGTGTGTTGTTTTTTAAATGTTGACTTTCTCTACCTCTGTTGTATTGTGCATATTGATGTGACAGGTCTGACTGGTAAAGACGTGGACTACTGTCAATCTAGCATACAGAAGTGGATGAAGTGTATTTTTCATTGTGCATAGATCAGTTGAGAGATGCCTTAGAGTCTTTGTAAGTTTGTCTAATTTGGAAAGTATGACAATGGTTGAAGCTCACTTGCAGTGTGCAGTTTTGTCTAACACACTGATCATGTTCAACTTCTCCTCCACTTCAGAGTGTATAGTACTGATCTAGGCTGGCACTTGCTCAGACTTGTCTTTTCGATTAATGCATATGTGGACTTTGTGCTTCTTCATGCCAGCGTGCTGCGGAGCACAAGTCTTCCGGCATATTTAAGGTGGAATTTGATGTGTTCTTGATTAGTAAGGGCATCAAAAGTTATGAGGAGAAAGGCAGGAGAATAAGGCTGAGATGAAAAATAAATCAGCCATGATCGAATGGTGGAAGAGACTCAATGGGCAGAATGGCTTAATTCTGCTTGTTTGTCTTATGATCTTAGACTATAACACATAGCAGCTGAATTAGGCCACTTAAATATATCCAATGGGTTGGTCTCCACATCCATTAGTGGCAGTGAATTCCACAGATTCACCAACTTCTGGCAAAATAAATTCCTCTTCATTTTTGTGCTAAAGGGACACCCTTCTAATCTGAGGCTTATCCCTCTGGTCCTTGACTCCCCCACTATGGGAAATCTAGGCCTTTCAATATTCGATAGGTTTCAATGAGATCACCCCTAGATCTTCTGACCTCCAGCTCGGCCCAGGGCTATCAAGTGCTCGTCATACTGTACATTAGCCCTTTCATTCCCAGGATCATTCTTATGGTCTTTTGAAACTTTGAACAGATCTGAGTAGAAACTTATCCAGATGTTGAGAAGTGCTGAAACTAAATAGATTCTCACATATACCTTCAGTTCTTTCTGGTAATCTTTCTCCAACACACTCAATTAGTTTGTGTAGTCATCTACTCTGACTGGATATTTCACATTATCGGAAACTACATATTACACATGATCGAGAATCTCCATTGTCTATGCAGAAATGTCCTCAGATACAGTATGCATTTTGATCGTGGCACTTCGCTGAAGATTTTGATACACTATTTATCTCTGAGCAGCCAGTTGTTACATCCCTGTTCACATTAATATATTGGAGGTTAGCTTTCGCATTAATTTTAAAGTGCTATGTTTTGTGTTATTACTTCCAGTGGCGCATATAAACTGCTTAAGATACAGTCTGTTGGCTGCTCAACACTTTCCTCATTATATGTGGGGTTTTTTTCTGTGGCTTTTAGCTGTCGGTGTTGCTTTTACATTGAGAACCTACTTGGCTGACTCTTTTCTGATTTTGCATTCCAGCTTCTTACACATTGAAGTGACAGGTCCTTTCCTTTTCTTTTACAGTTAAGGTTCAAGATTCAGTACAGTTTAATGTCATTTCCAGTACACAAGAATGAGGAGAATGAAATGATTGTTACTCCAGATCTAATGCAACACAGTCAGATAAAGAACACAATAATAATAAAAAATCACAATAAATATAAATACTTATGATGGCTCATATGCATAGATTGATTATATGAAGATAATGTGATGCTAGGCACAGGAATGCCTGTACTTAGGGAAATAATAAAGTAGTGGAGGGTGGGGATGTTAATTAGCTTTACTGTTTGGAATAAGTCACTATTTTTGAGTCTGGTGGTCCTGGTGTGGATGCTATGTAGCCTTCTCCCTGTTGGAGGTAGGACAAACAGTCCAAGAGCAGGGTGAGTGGGATCCTTCATGATATTGCTGGCCTTTTTCTGGCACCTTTCTGTATGTGTCCTAGATGGCGTGGTACCAGTGATGCACTGGACAGTTTTGTTTACTTGTTATAGAGACTCCCTGTCTGCCGCAGGCGGCTTCTGTAATGCAGCAAGTTAGGATGCTCTCTAATGCACATCTGTAGAATGTCCTGAGTAGTGATGTGTATTTTCAGCCTCCTCAGAAAGTCGAGGTATTAGTGAGCTTTCTGGTTTGTACAGGATGTGCTCTGGGACCATGGAAGGTTGTGCAGAATGTTCAGAAGATTTTGAAACTGCTGCGCTGACGTAAAGAGGGGTGTGAGTGGTGCGAGTTCTCCCGAAGTCGATAACCATGTCCTTTGTCTTGTTGACATTAAGGAAAAGGTTAAATCACTTTGCCATTCTAAACTGGCCTACTGTGATGATCACTATTACATTCATATCCTATTACTATTACATTCATATCACTATTACATTCACTATTACAGCTCATCTCACTTTTCACACGAAACGTGTTCACTTGATTAATGCTGATGGCTGAAGGTGTTCCCTTTCCTGAGGCCAACTGCCCCCATAACATTCACACTGATATTAAACATTCTGTACTGTTTTTAGAAAAGACTTTCATTAATGTGGATATTTTACATGCATGTTGACATATTAGACACGCATATTTAATAACATAGATTGAAGATTGTTAAATCACACAGGAACTTGTCCCATGGTGTTTGGCTCTAAAAAATAACAAAGTTGTAATGTTACTATAACTTTTTCAGCACCAGTGTAGAATGGTCTCACCAAGCTTTGTTTTCTGGTTCCAGGTTTCAATGATTGTTGATAGTCTGGAATTAAAAAGATTCTGTAATAACCTTATCAGATCAGGTCCTCTAATATGGCTAATGTATCTGACACTATTGCCGTCAGTAATACTGTATTCTTATGTTCTCATATGGCTTCATTTTGAGCAGACACACTTTGAATCTTGTCCTCAATTTCAGAATTTATTGTTTGCTCTAAGAAACATTCCTCTCTTTTTCTGTTTAAGAAATGAAGTATTGGGGTGTTTTCTGATAGACACCAAGGTCTCTAATGGAACTGCATTGGGTATAAGCTGTCAGTCTACCCTGTTCAATCACAGCAGAGCTGAGCTGAGACAACTCTTTACATGCTATGACTTGTCCTGGACTGTGCACATAGACACCAACACAGGGAAATTATGCCAGTGTCTTTAACTTTTTAGGAGATTAAAGGGAATCAGCTTGTCAGTGAACAGTTTGGTATGGCTATTCAAATGTACAGGAACATTTGAGGCTGCCGAGGGTAGTGGACTCTGCCCAATAAATCATGGCATATCCCTCTCCACTAATGGAGACACTGCTGCAAGAAAACAACATTCATGATCAAAGACCTGCAACATCCAGGCCATGCAGCTACCATTAGGTAGGAGGTAGAGAAATCTCTACTCCCACACTACCAAATTTAAGAGTAGGAGCTCCTCTTCAACTGTTTAGTTCCTGAACCAATTGGCACTACCTGGTGATGGAAGTACTTGACCTTGAGGGCTCCTTTCACTGCCAGCCAAGTGAGGTCTAATGACGCACTCAGATAGTTTGGACATTTTGCTCCAGGAAGCATACCACTATACTATAGAGTGCCTGTTCTCCAGTATCTACAGGATGTTCAGCACTGATCACTTGCTGGTGGACTTGCGATCAAAGTTTTTACTTATACATACTCTTCCACGAAAGACAGGCAGTGCAGTGATGTCCAGTGACTGAGATATTGCATGATAACAGAGCTAGGCCTATCTTCTGCAACACAGGTGATAGGCAGAATCTTTGCACACAATGACACTTGTTGCCCTAGTACTCTGGGCCCCTACACCACCTGATGCAGCCACACTCAAAGGTTGTCATCAGAATGAGGGCAACGCTGGTTACACTTTTGTCCCCATTCTCTGTGGAATTGTGGAACGTGACCCATTGGACCCAATCTAACTTAAACTCCAAGATAATCTGGAAGATATCTCAGGTTATTACCACGGCACTGGAGTGGGGAACAGCCCACACCTGCGCCAAGTACAGCAGCCCTGAGAGCAAATTTCACCTCATAAAACAAGTTTTTGCACAGTTAATAACAGAGAACATGATTTCCAGTGAACCATATCTTGTTTTGCCTTCACAATCCACTCCAGAAAATTCTTCTTATGTGCTTTAGCCACTGCAAACCAGATCCTCGGCACTTCCAGGCAGTCACATTGGACAAGAAAATTTGGTCAATTGGAGGAAGGTCACATCATCCACGTACAGGCAGATTTTGACTTGTGTGCCTCCATTGCCTGGCAATGTCACCCTTCCTATGTTTTCATCTGTCCTGATTGGGTTCAGCTGAGTTTTATGCAGCACAGAAACAAGATAGGGAATGGTAAATAATCCTACCTGACCCCAGACTTGAAAGGAAAACTGTCTCCCACCCAGTAATTTGTACAAACTTCAGATATCGGTGCAGAGCAGTTGGATCCAATTTCTGATCCCCTCCACCCCTCCCAAACACCATTTTGGAGAGCATCTGCAAAATGTACATATGCGATATCCTGTTGAAGCCTTCCCTGGTGCAAGCTGATCAGGCAAGCATTCCTCCCTCAATCCTGTATATTGCTGATGGCATTCCTGAGTGGCCTGCATAGCTCACATTCAATATAGAAATATTCCTCAAAATTTTTATGTCCTCCCTCTCCCCCTTCTGCTTGTTGATAAACTTGACTTTGACTTTGATTAATTATCTTGTAGTTTAGCCGAAACTTGATTAATGATGCTTTCAGTCTGCACCTTCAAGGCATTGTGTCTCACATTATCAACACAAACATACTGACAGTTATCCGCTTTCTATACCTTCACCATTTTTGGTAAATCTCATCCCTTTTTTGATTTAATCCTCACCCGCCGTACGGGGTCTGTTTTCTTTTTGGACTCCTGCTGAATATACAGGGTAATATTTGGGTGATAATGAAAATAAGAAGTGTGCTTGATTTATTTGAGGTTCTGAATTGCCCACCTATGCCCAATGATAGACACATGATCAAATGTATCATAGTGATAGAACACTTGTTCACATGTACTACATTACTGATTTGACACACTCAGCAAGACTGTGGCTCCCTATGTTTCTGTTTATTTCTGTCTTGTCTCATCTGTCTGCCATCTTGAATCCTGCTACCTTTGATTCCCATGCAGCTTCCATTCTGGCAGAAACATGCTTGCTCAGTCACTTCAGGTGTTTAAAATTCCCTGCACCTGTCCTTGACAATTGCTGCTGAGGAGCTCATAGCATTTGTGGTGCACTGCTTCACTGTCAGCCCATTAACTAAGTGTGAAGTTTTGCCTAGTTTTTTAACTCTCCTCCGAGGTTTTGTTGGGGTTGAAAAATTGATTTTATAAGAAGCAGTCGTCTGTAAAGAGAATGTATTATTTGTTCACTTCCTTTTTGTGTTTGTTAATGAGCGTTGAAGTAGCTTAAAGTTTGTGTGTCAAATATCCTTGGGTTATGGATGAAAGCTGTAGGAAGAATAATGCTGTTCAATGCTTTAACCCACAGAGGTCTCAGCATTTTTCGACAGTGTTGCTGTCTGTGGCAGTGACCAGGCTGAATGTGGCATCAGCCTCTGTAAATTTGATTGTATAAGCATAATTTTTTGAGAGTCCAGTCAGAAGGTGAGATTTTCTTTTTGGCTCTGAATAATGAATGGTAGATGGCAAAGATATTTTCCATTCACAATTAGTAATCCTATTGTTTTGATTCCCATTTTCTATGACATTGCTGGCAAAGTGACATATGCTGAAATAGATAAAGAGCCTTGGTTATGTTTTTTGGGTATAATAATAAAGCTGTCAGAATAGTTTTCACTATTACAGAGATGACAACACATTATTCATGATTTCCAGAACAGCAAACTTTAAAGGTTCTGTATCAATGGATCACAAAGCTAAAATCAGAAGCTGCAATAAACTAGTTCACTGTTTATCCTAAACCAAGTTACATTGGTTACATTCCAAATTCAGCACTGTACAGAGGGTGATAGGAAGGATTTTGCCATATTGTGCCCTTTCTGATGTCTCAGAACGCTGGTAACCTACTGTGATGCAGAAATATAAAAGAGCAGGGAATTCAGCCCTTCAATGATGTTCTGCAAATCAATGAGGTTTTCACCTGAATCCATGGGAGGCAAAGTCATTATGGCAGAGATTGATAGGGTAATGTTTGGTAAAGACGTTTAAGAGTTATGGGGAGAAGGCAGAAAAATCAGCAATGATTGAAAGGTGGAGCACAATCAATGGGACAAATATAGATGTATCGTGGAGAGCACTCTGACAGGCTGCATGACTGTCTGGTATGGGGGGGTGGGGTGCTGTTTACTGCACCCGAAAGAAACTGCAGAGGATTGTAAATTTAATCGTCTCCATATTGGGTACTAGCCTACAAAGTACCCAGGCCATCTTCAAGGAGCGGTGTCTCAGAAAGGCGGCGTCCATTATTAAGGACCTCCAGCACCCAGGACATGCCCTTTACTCACTGTTACCATCAGCTGGAGATACAGAAGTCTGAAGACACACACTCTGCGATTCAAGAACAGCTTCTTCCCCTTTGCCATCCAATTCCTAAATGGACATTGAACCTTGAACACTACCTCACTTTTTTAGTATATATTATTGCTGTGTTTTGCACGATTTTAGTTTATTCAATATGCACATATTGTAATTGATTTACTTATTTATATATTATCATTATTTTTTTCCCCCGCTTCTTCTATATTAAGTATTGCATTGAACTGCTGCTGCTAAGGTAACATATTTCACAACTCACGCCGATGATAATAAACCTGATTCTAATTCTGATATGCTGAATCTTATGGTCTTATGAACATGAGATATGGGCCTGGTTGAACAGGATCCTGTTGAACACGCCTGAAAGTCCCTACCATCAGGCTCAAAGAGAGCTTCTACCTCACTGCTATATGACTACTAAATAGTTCCCTTGTGTGATAAGATGGACTTTTGACTTTACAATCTACCTCGTTACGATCTTGCACTTTATTGTTTACGGGTTCCGTACTTACTCTGTAATTGTTACACTTTAATCTGCATTGTATAATAGTCTGATCTGTTTGAACAATATCCAAGCCAAGCTTTCATCATGCAAGCATAGATGCTCTTCTAAATTTACAAAAGTTTATGAGGACAGTAGTTTCCTTGTTCACTTCAATTTTCCATGCTTTCTGTATTTTAAAGCTTGCTTATTTTGGCTGATTGGTATCTCCAAGTCAGGCAAATGAACTCTATAAATTATCTGAGAAGACTGGTGGTTGTAGGAAGGTTTGGGGCAATGGAAAGTTGTGTTGAATATCAAAGGCCCATTTAGAATGCAGGAGGGCAGGATGTGATGTTTGGAGATTTTCCCTGGAGGGACTGTGAGTTTGGAAACACTTATTTTGATCTAGGTCTCTGAGTAGTTAACATGGATATCTATAAATTGACTTGACTGAGATGCCACAGGTTGGGGCCTTGGCCAGTCAGGGATTTCAAAGGGTGGAACTGGTGGGTAGAGGAGCTGGTTCTATTGATAAGATACCGAAGGACAAAAGAACCTGTCTCAGTGAGGTTCCAGTTCGGAATACTGCTATGGAAACTTTGACTTCTGGGAGTGGCAAGTGTGCCCAATAATGAAATTTTGTCAGACTACTCATGAAATGTAGCTTCAACTCAAATTTCATGAATGATGCGGAACCATGCAGAATGATGCGGAACCATGCAGGAGTGCTCATTATCCCATTTCACTTCAGGACGTATAGTAATTGATGCTGAAGTAAATAGTGCCAGTGGATCAGAACACTTGGCCCATGCTTTTAATTTCCATTCCAGATTTTGCCTGAGAACTCTGTACAGCATTGGATGAATTATGCACTGTTGATATACTGTATTTCAAAAGAAACATTAACCGATTCAATAAAACTATTTGAAGAGCAGTTGTGTGTTTGCTGGTAGTCTGGCCAACAAGTATAGGTCAAATCCCTTAAAGCAGATTATGTAACTATTTATTGATTGTTATTGGTAGAATCCTGCTTTTTGTAAACTTGAAGCAATTATTTCCTTATTTTAGAACACTGAACATACTTTGGAAGTACTTTAGTAATTGTACGGGTCCAAGGTCAACAATTGTTGCATCCTAATTGGAATATCTTACCTTTCTTGTTGGAAATACTCTCCTTTCCATAGGGATTTCAGCCGTGGTGATTGTATGTCCTTGTGACATCTACTTTTAGGAAAGCAACACAAAATATTTTCATGCCAGTGAGTTGACCAAGTTCATGCTCAGCAATGGAGATGAAGAATTCTTCCTAGAGGAAGAATTATTCGATTTATACCATATGTCACTTTACTTGACTATAAGTAATCAGGTAGAAAAATTCTTCTGTTCAATTTAACTACAGAAATCCTGTGTCATTCTACCATTTTACACTTGACAAGAGAAAATCTACAGATGCTGGAAATCTGATGCTGGAACACTCACAGAATGCGGGAGGAACTCAGCAGGCCAGGCAGCATCTATGGAAAAAAGTGCAGTCGATATTTTGGGTCGAAACCCTTCATCAGTCCTGCTTTTTTCTATTGATGCTGTCTGGCCTGCTGAGCTCCTCCAGCAGTTTGTGTGTGTTGCTTGAGCTCAGTTACTCTCACTCTGATGATCAGGACCACGTGTTGTTTCTGGGCTGTAAACAAACTGCCGGATGAACTCAAAGGTCCTCCCACGGACACTGCTCAGTCACTGAGTTCCTCCTGCAAATTATTTGTTGTAATAGTTAACTCAGAAACAAAGGTTCTGAACTTAAAGAAGGGTAATTTTGAAGGTATGAGACGTGAATTAGCTAAGATAGACTGGCAAATGACACTTAAAGGGTTGACGGTGAATATGCAATGGCAAGCATTTAAAGATCACATGGATGAACTACAACAATTGTTCATCCCAGTTTGGCAAAAGAATAAACCAGAGAAGGCAGTGCACCCATGGCTGACAAGGGAAATTAGGGATAGTATCAAGTCCAAAGAAGAAACATACAAGTTAGCCAGAAAAAGCGGCACACCTGAGGACTGGGAGAAATTCCGAGTCCAGCAGAGGAGGACAAAGGGCATAATTAGGAAAGGGAAAAAAGATTATGAGAGAAAGCTGTCAGGGAACATAAAAACTGACTGTAAAAGCTTTTATAGATATGTGAAAAGAAAAAGATTGGTTAAGGCAAATGTAGGTCCCTTACAGTCAGAAAAAGGTGAATTGATCATGGGGAACAAGGACATGGCAGACCAATTGAATAATTACTTTGGTTCTGTCTTCACTAAGGAGGACATAAATAATCTTCCGGAAATAGTAGGGGACCGAGGGTCCAGTGAGATGGAGGAACTGAGGGAAATACATGTTAGTAGGGAAGTGGTGTTAGGTAAATTGAAGGGATTAAAGGCAGATAAATCCCCAGGGCCAGATGGTCTGCATCCCAGAGTGCTTAAGGAAGTAGCCCAAGAAATAGTGGATGCATTAGTGATAATTTTTCAAAACTCCTTAGATTCTGGATTAGTTCCTGAGGATTGGAGGGTGGCTAATGTAACCCCACTTTTTAAAAAAGGAGGGAGAGAGAAACCGGGGAATTATAGACCGGTTAGCCTGACATCGGTGGTGGGGAAAATGCTAGAATCAGTTATCAAAGATGTGATAACAGCACATTTAGAAAGAGGTGAAATCATCAGACAAAGTCAGCATGGATTTGTGAAAGGAAAATCATGTCTGACGAATCTTATAGAATTTTTTGAAGATGTAACTAGTAGAGTGGATAGGAGAGAACCAGTGGATGTGGTATATTTGGATTTTCAAAAAGCTTTTGACAAGATCCCACACAGGAGATTAGCGTGCAAACTTAAAGCACATGGTATTGGGGGTATAGTATTGATGTGGATAGAGAATTGGTTGGCAAACAGAAGCAACGAGTGGGAATAAACGGGACCTTTTCAGAATGGCAGGCAGTGACTAGTGGGGTACCGCAAGGCTCAGTGCTGCGACCCCAGTTATTTACAATATATATTAATGATTTAGACAAGGGAATTAAATGCAGCATCTCCAAATTTGCAGATGACACGAAGCTGGGCGGTGGTGTTAGCTGTGAGGAGGATGCTAAGAGGATGCAGGGTGACTTGAATAGGTTAGGTGAGTGGGCAAATTCATGGCAGATGCAATTTAATGTGGATAAATGTGAGATTATCCACTTTGGTTGCAAGAACAGGAAAACAGATTATTATCTGAATGGTGACAGGTTAGGAAAAGGGGAGGTGGAATGAAACCTGGGTGTCATTGTACACCAGTCATTGAAAGTGGGCATGCAGGTACAGCAGGCAGTGAAAAAGGCAAATGGTATGTTGGCATTCATAGCAAGAGGATTCGAGTATAGGAACAGGGAGGTTCTACTACAGTTGTACAAGGCCTTGGTGAGACCACACCTGGAGTATTGTGTGCAGTTTTGGTCCCTGGGATGGCAGGACTTTCATATGAGAAAGACTGGATCGACTAGGCTTATACTCACTGGAATTGAGGGGGGATCTTATTGAAACGTATAAAATTCTAAAGGGATTGGACAGGCTAGATGCAGGAGGATTGTTTCCAATGTTGGGGAAGTCCAGAACGAGGGGTCACAGTTTAAGGATAAAGGGGAAGCCTTTTAGGACCGAGATGAGGAAAAACTTCTTCACACAGAGAGTGGTGAATCTGTGGAATTCTCTGCCACAGGAAACAGTTGAGGTCAGATCATTGGCTATATTTAAGAGGGAGTTAGATGTGGCCCTTGTGGCTAAAGGGATCATGGGGTATGGAGAGAAAACAGGTACAGGGTATGGAGAGAAAGTAGGTACAGGGTTCTGAGTTGGATGATCAGCCATGATCATTCTGAATGGCGGTGCAGGCTCAAAGGGCCGAATGGCCTACTCCTGCACCTATTTTCTATGTTTCCATGTTTCTATGTTGTTCTAAATTTTGGCATCTATATTCTTTTCTGTCCCTATTTTTTCAGAATTAAGTATCAGGCTCATTATCACTGACATATGCCATGAAATTTGTTGTTTTGCAACAACAGCAAAACATAAAACATAAATTACAATAAGAAATATGCATAAAAATAAGTAGTTTAAAAAGATAGCAAAAATAGTGAGGTAGCATTCATGGATTCATTGTCTGATAGCAGAGGGGAAGAAACTGTTTCTAAAACATTGAGTGTGTGGTTTCAGGCTCACAACCCTGTTGTGGGGTTATATTTGCCCTTCAATAATGGATTGTTCTTTTAAAAGAAGCAGCCTATCAGATCTCAGATGCCAGAACCACTTTTTCCTCTTGAGGTCAAGGTACCGATATACATCTTCCTCCTGTGAATTTAGCAGAAATTTGGTACCTATGCCTTGTTTTACTTGGTAAGACCCACATTTGAAGGTATTTTCTTTAACTATCACCACCAAAACATAGTCTGATCAGTTGTCTTGGTGAACTATGTAAATAGGAGTTCTAGCTTAGAGCGGAAAATAAGCATAACATGGATTCCTTAATGTATGTTTAGCAGCTACTTCATTAGAATTCCTAAATGTGTGGATAATCCTATTGTTATGATAAGACCTAAGGACTTAATCTACATTACTTCCTTATTAGCCATCCACATCAAGGAACATCCATCATCCCTGTCAGAACTGCTTTGGGCAACACAGAAAATGAAACAATTCAAAATATATGAATAGATTATATACCCAAACCATTTGGGCCATTTCACAATATTGAGACACATTGATGGATAAGTGTTAGAGAAAATAATTTGTAGCATTATTTTGAATCGCCTCTGATGGAGTTCAGCTCAAATTACAATCATTCAACATCAGTCACACTGCATTTTCACTGCTAACATTTGGCTCTGCACTAAAATTTGTCTCCAAACCAGGAAGAGTACTGATCATTTTGAATAACTTGGGGTTATCGGCATTTAAGTTCTACATTCAATTACTGTGCCACACTAAAATTAATGAAACAAAATGCAATAACTAGATTGAGAGTACTTTGGAATTTCTGGCTTGTCTCTATGAAAGATGAGGCTAATATATCTGTTATACTTTCACAGTCTTTGATTTGTCATACTGCTTGTCCAACATCTAATACTGCCACTAACTACTTTATGCTCTCTGGGAACTGTTTGAGGTCTACCCAGTCAACTTACTACTGAAACTCTCTCCTGACTGACTGTGCCTTCCTGGCAAATAGAGACTGTAACAGGAGCCAAAGTCCATGACTGTCATCTTCCCAATAATTAGTTGGAAATTCTGTCCCATGGGATAGATACTCAGTCAGGCTAATGACCAAACAGTAAACCCAAGATTTACAATGCCACCTTTCATCAAATTCAATAGAAATCTATGCATTCTGTCTAGTACTCATCTACCATCAATACATAGACCAAAGTAGTATTTTAACCCTATAGAAGAAAAAAAAGTAAGATAGGTTAGAAGTCATAAAAGTAAGATAGATTTGAAGTATTTTAACAAAATAATATTCTGAAATTCAGATCACTATTATAGTTGTTACGTAACCGTGGGTATCTTGTACTTCTCACGTGACAGTGGTGTTGAAGATGCTGGACCTAAGGTAGTGGTCTTATGATGGTGGAGTGATGTCATTTTCCCACCAGTAGAGGTCATGTGACAGTTTTTTTTCAGGGTATAAAAGGGAGGAGGGGCAGTTCGTGGCTGGATTTGTCATTTTGACTCCATGCCACTGCGTAGTCCAATATTATGACGCAGTTTGGTTGAAAGGTGGAGTTTTATTTAATGTCTAAAGTTCAAAAGGTCATTGCCGGCACTTTCTTTATAATACTGCCAGTTAAAAATCAGTGGAGAGTGAAGATCGGAGTTCGGGAGCTAACAGATCGAGGAAAGTCAATTTCGACGGAGAAACAGGTTCGACCATGTTTGATCCTCATTCGGAAGGAATTCGTTGGCTGTGCCCGTGTTAACCCCTGCAAATAATAGCAGAAAGGGTTGGGTACAGTTTTGTAATGGAAAGGTCAGTGCCTTTAAGCCGTTTCATTTCATCTTCGTAAATTCTTCGGGAAAAGTATAGTTTGACTGGGAACCTCAGCAACACGACGAGAAAGAGAATTTAAATCGTCTAAAAAGTCTCTCCTTTAATGGACTGTAAGCATTTTGAACTTCTGCAGTACTACTTTGAAGAACTGTTTTTGCAACATCGCTTTAAGAACTGTTTTCGCTTTATTCCTTTAAGAACTGTTTAAGCTGCCGCACAGCAGCTGATTTCCGGTTGCGTTAGTCGTTTGTTTACTTCTTGGGGGGTTTGTTTTTCAGTGTTTAATAAATGTTTTATTTGTTATAAAAAAACCCTGCCTTACTTATATATTTATTGTTGCTGAATCTGTAACATAGTATAATAATAATGTTTGGACTTTGGAGCAGTTTAGTTGCCATTCATACAAGCATTCAAAATGATGCAATAAAGGTAAGTCCATGACCTGTCATTGCCATCCTCTGAATATTAGCCCAAATGAAGAAAATGAGGAGTCATCCAATCAACAGTTATTATTAAATAAACTATATACTTTCAGTAAGCACCAAAACAGACAAGTGGGGAAGCTGTGGCAGTTGAATGCATCTAGTTAGCAAGATAAAGTAATATTAAAATTAATTACGAAAGAATTTTATCATAGTAAGCATTAATCTTCCTCCAAGCTCATATGACACACAGCGCTAAAGATAAACACTTGCGTAATTATACTGGTATTGATTTATTATTGTCACATATAAGGAGATAAAGTGAAAAGCTTTTTCTTCAATGCCATTCAAAAAGATCATGCCGCTATGACAGTATAAAGAAAATTAAAATCAGAATGAAGTGTTGTAGCTACACAGAAAGCATAGAGCAGATAGACAAACGAAGTTCAAGGACTGCATTGTGACTGCATTGTCCTTTACACTTGTGCACTGAAGAATGAAAATAAACAATCTTGAATCTTGAATTGAGATAGTGTTATGTTTTGTGACTCCATAAACTAGTTCAAAGATAATCACAGGAGCCAAGAGATGGATGTCCACTTCATTTTACTCTAGTGAGGCATTCGCGTATGACGTTGTGGAGTAATAACATCTGTCATTCACATACTTTTATATGTGACCTGTAATGAATTAGGTAAACAATAAGGAATGTTTAATCAAACAATATACTTATGATATCACTCAGATATTACTGCAGTGTTGAATGCACAACAGAAAGATTGGGAGATCAGCAGTTTTAGATTTCAATCTTTTAGCCTACTGTATGTGACGTCAATTCAAGGGTCCAATAACAGTGGGATAGAAACATTTCTTGAGTGTGATGGAACATGCTCTTTCTGTAACATCTTTCATGACCTTCATACATCCCAAAGTGGTTTATGAATGAATTGCTTCACAAAGTTGCCACAAGTCATGCAGGAGGCTGCAATAGCGTGTGGCTCTGTATTGACATTATGCTACCCTCTGGATTATATTTCTGCTGGGATTATGCTTTTTTATATCAGTCACAGGTCATTTGTAATAATGGTTTAGTAGACCCAGAACATTTAAGGTCCTTACCTATCTTCATAATTTGGGGGCATTGTTAATTTAACTCACCAGAAAGAAATAGATGCATAATGTTTCACAAGGTTGATTTTGTGTATTATACGATATGTAAAATCTGATGACTCAAATTGATCTATTTCTACTTGCAAGTTAGGTATTGCATCATTGTAAACTTTGTTGAACTTATCCTAAAATAATTACTTTGAACTTTTAGTTGAACTGATTCTGAAATAATTACTCTACTCTATTTTCCATTGTCTTAATTCTTGTATCTCTCCAAAATATGACTTATGGCTCTTTGATGCTTAATTAATCAGTGCTGCTCCCATAACCCTTGGCTCCAGCAAAAGAAAAAAAGCATTTCTTTGTCATTAATTCCATTCCCCCATGGCCACTGCCTCAAGTTGAGCAACACAGTTTCTAATGCAGTAATCCTACTTGAGTCTGAGCTGAGCTTTCAAAATCAAATTCACATCATAGAGTTGTTCAACTAAGTCAAATTTAGGATAATAACATTAATGGCTTTTGATTGGAATCTTTGTTGTCCCTGCTGTGCCTTCATTATTGGAGCCGATATCTCATATGGCAAGAGACCTGATCATGATCTCTAACACTTGTTCCTTTTCCAAGTCCATTAAAACTACAGTCTACCAGCTCCAGCATTTATAAAACTGATTCAAGTAATTATTTTACGTCCTCACCATACTTTCCTTCTCTATGATTAGAGTACCTTTTTCATCACTAAGTGCTTCTATCATTTATTTAATCATTCTCTCATCTTTAAACTGCTTATTAAAACTGCATAGTTTTATATTATCTGTCAACTATATTTTTGAACTTCCACTCTAACCTTCTAATTATACGCCTTAACTCCTTATGACTCCATCTATAATGTTCATTAATATTTTTGGTGTTTAAAAGTACTTTAAAGCTTCACATAAATTTAGTTTAGCTTTGATGAAGTCTTGATGGTCTAGCATATGGAAACTGATTTGATATATATGTTAACATTACCATGGGTCTTAGTTCATCCAAAACTATGTGTTCAATCTTGTAACCCATACCGTTCAACCATTAACCCTGTTCTTGGTGATCTACACTTGTCCTGATAAGTCAATAATTAACTGTAAAATTTCTATCCTTCCTTTCAAACCCCACCCCTCCCCCATGGTTATGTTCTTCCTTATCTCTGCAATGCAATATATTCTTACTAATAAACAGGCTGTCCCTCCTCAAAGTCCAGCCTTGTCTTTATCTTCAACTGTAATTGACCATTCTTGATGGATATGCATTTGGCCTCCTGAGTACTCAGATTTGAACCTCCCTTCATAAGGCTCTTTGAATCTTCGCATTCTTAAAACCTGCTAAAAAGCTTACATCTTTGATAATCTTTGTCAACAGTCCTACTTCCTCATCTGACTCAGTGTCAGGTTTGTTTGATATTGAGGCTCTAAGGAGCTGAGACACTTTATGATTAAATCTTTTTTTGTTGTATTTAAATTTCAGTAATATGGTTATTTTGTGCTCCATCCTTACACTATGTAAGGATACATAACCTGCTAACTTCCAAATCCATTCACTTAGGGCTCGTCAAACTGTAACTTTCCTTTGCCTGAAATGCTTTTTTTTAGTCAAAACAACAATTTTCTTTTCGACAGTAAATTTAACAGGTCTGTGTTACTCTGGTGTTTATCCCACTTCCATTTCTCAGAAGTAAAACATCTTTTTTTAACATCAAAATTCATATTGAGGTACGAAGCAATATATACACTTCTTAAAAACAAGAATCCACAATCTGTTCATCTATTCCAGCCTCTATTGCGCACTTAATAACTCACCCTGCCCCATTATCATTACTTTAAAAAGAATGATACATTTTATGCTATCCGAAGATCACCAACTTTAAGTCTTTAACGTACGGTGCTCACTTTTATACACCAAGAATTGATCAGTTTTTGTTTCTCTTGCTTAATTTCATCTATTTATATTCTGCTGACACAACTTTCTTAGATGTTATTACTATGTCCCGCTATGATCAAATTATTTACTGGTATCATCACTTACTGCAGCTTAATTTTCCCTCCTGCAGCTACTATAACAGGAAATAATAACTTCCCAACCTTCTTCGAAGGTAAGCAACAGCTCTTTTATGGTTATACTACCACAACTTTCCAGGCATTTAATGGCCTCAGTCTGCCATTTTGTTTTGAAGACCATTTTTCTTTCGCAAGCACTATTTTCATTCCATCTTTTTATAACTTCGATCCATTTGTTTCACATTCTGGTATTTTATTATGTATCTATTGCCATTCTACAAAATTGTTTTTAATTAATTCTGCTTTCTAGCATCATCTTTTCAATTTACCCTCTGGTATACTTTTCTTTCTCTTTCAATTAAGCTTTCTGGCCCTAGTCCAATGACTTTAAGCCAGTCTTAAACCACTATCATGCTACATTGCATTATTTTAAATCCTCCCTCACTATTTTAGCAACCTTGTCTTTCAAGACATTAATATGGAACAGGTGGACCTCCACTTCGGAACATATTTTCTTTATTGTTGCCCTGTGCTAGCCCTTATGTGAGGAATAAATATTTTGCTCTAGTTGTAATGTGTTTCAATGCAAGAACTAGGCCTCGGACAAGGCAATTAACAATCTAAAATAATCTACCCAGCTGCTACCACCTGTTTGTTAACCACTCCAGGGTGATTTCTTCCCTGTGGGAAATACCTCCAGGTAGTTTCCATTGAAAAATATCTGGAAATCCTGAATAATGGCCCCCATCCCTTATTCTGAAAAGCCACCCATGTTGCCATTAGCACTGAGTCTGATGAAAGCTTGCATCTGACTGGTATGATGCAGATAAAGCCAGAACACCAAATTGGTTCAATCTTCTGGTTAGCGCCACTGGGTAAGCTATGATCATGCCTGAAAAGGGATGCTGAGCACATTCTCTTTCGTTAATTTTCCAATCACCTGAGACTTCCTTTCCCCAGTCTCTATCAACACCGCTATGTAAAATAAAGCAGCCTATTTCTGATATCAGCTTGGGGGGTGAAATGTTTAACTTTGAAAGCAGGATCATTGTTAAATCTGACAGCTTCCAGAGTTAACCTATAAGGCAGCATCTGGAACACAATCCCCACCTCATCCCTGAGAGTCTAGTTGCAAATTTAAGTTAATTTTTTGATTATTTAAGGAACAGTTAGCCACAGTCTCTGCATTTTACTTCAAATGCCTCAGAGTGGTAGTGGATGGAGTCTGGGGAGCTGATATTAAATGCAGTCAACTCACGTTCCTTCTCCTGAATGAAGGGTGCATTCTAGATCTTTCCTCAGCAAACAGTGAAGGAAATTTTGTAAAAACACAAAATGCTGGCAGAACTCAGCAGGCCAGACAGCATCTATGGGAGGAGGTAGTGACGACTTTTCGGGCCAAAACCCTTCATCAGGAAATCTTGTATCACTGAATGGAGGCTGTTCAGCCCATTGAGTCTCTAATGGCTGTACATCAAATCAGTTCAGCTAGTCACAATCAATACCCTTTCTCACCCTTCTCCTATAGTCCTGCAGCTTCTCTCCTTTCAGGTACTTCCTCTGCTTCCCTTTAAAAGCTACAGCAGGATCTGCCTCCATTGTTGGAAGTGTCTTCCAGGCCTAGCTATTCACTGTGGTAACTTCGTTCCATCTGCCCACTTGCTTCCTTTCCTAAGGCAATGTGATAGCTGCTGCTCACACTGTAATAGAGCGTGGCCAATAGAAGGAAGAACATGGACTCACAGGAGCCTCATCAACAGCAGCTGCCTGCTCCTGATCCATCTATAGCTGTACACGGCAGGGGCAGCTTGCTGAATGCGATTCCCTTTCCCAGGCATAAGTGTCTCTTTCCCAGGCTATCTTAGTGGTGATGGAGCATCTCTGCTTCCTGCTCAGTCTGCTAGACACACAGTGCTGGAAGCTGTAACAGTGATCACAATCTCGCCTTCTACACCTTGAGAATCTTTCCTTGATTCTGACATACATAGAATTTTTCTGTGGGTTACTCACGAGTGTAATAGTCAGGTAACAGATGCAAGAATTGGTGTCTCGTGCCAGATGGGGCCAGTGTTAGTGAGTGGATGCTTGGGCTTTATGGCTCTGACGGGATTACAGGGTTTCAGAGGCTCTTCAACTGCACATGTTGCTATGAAACCATTTTCAGTCCAACCTAAAGTATTCATTAATTCTCTTCTATTAATATTCAGTTCATCACATCCATAACGAGATTTGTGAAAAGTAGGAGGGAACCTTCCTTCATCCCGGATTCCTAAAGGATTCCTTCATCCAGGGTGGAGATGTGGCGGGGGGGGGGGGGGGTGGGGGGGGTGAACTGGCAGGTTATCATGCATTCAGTCCTCTAAGAAGATTGGACCTTGGCCACTTGAAGTCATAAGAAAATATGACTGGTGAACCCAGTGAGAAACAACCTGGTGAAACTGAGGTACACGTCAGCTGAAGGTGTCTTAATGGGAATGTTACCAGGCCAGCCTACCGCCTACCGAATGGAGCTTCCTTTTCAACATGAATGAGCCAGACTGTCGGCAATGGGACGGTCCAGTGTGCACCAAACTCCATACAGCAGCTGCATGAGTTGGACACACAAGACAAGGGACACACTGCCTCCATAAATGAGAAGCAGAACAGGAAATGGAAAAATTGCAGGAGCGGTACACACTTGTGCATGTTACACTAGAACGCATTGTCAGCTGTCAGGCTGTGGCAACCTCCAGAAAGACTGCTGCTGCAGTCCAGCTTACACACGTGAGCACTTCCACCAACAATTAACTCCTGTGACTTGTCTAAACTCCATTGGATAGGATCACTAGGCAGCAGGTGAGTTCTGTGTGGAGCCCAAGTGATATGGCACAGGATGTATAGGGCAACCTGCCACTCAACAAGCACAACTCACCGCAGTCCCAAAGATGTGACATAAAACTTCTACATCTTTCGGAACGTGAAAACTTAACATTCATTATGTTAACATCCATGGGGTCATAAATGGTCCACTGTGAACTTTCACACTTCCTTTTCCTAGCACCAGAATAACTCTCGAGATGTATAGCTACCAGTATGATTGAGACTGACCCTTCCCATCCCTAATGTGTAAACTTGGCTCTGCCACCCTTCACCCAGACCTGCCCAGAGGGAATTACAGTGATCAGTGCATGGGAAAGCTGAAGGTGTTGAGTTGAGTTTATTGTCACAAGGTACAGGTACAGTGGAAAACCTCATTCAGACTGTGGACTTCGATGAAGTGAAGCATTCAGATCAGGCTCCCTACTTCCGTGGTCCCACTGATTGAATCATTCATGGCCCTCGCGCCCCAACCAGGTAACAATGGGCTGCTGAGCACTTCATTGTAGGTCAGTCAGGACTGCTTCAGGTGGCATTCATCTTGTCCTTGGTGAGAGTCTGCATCCAGTCGCTGTATGCAGCTGGCACTTTTTCCACAGATGAAAGGAGATGGACTCTTACCATCTGTTTCTCCCTGCACCTCTGGTCCCTTTGCCAGAGCGGACAGCTTAGCCCAGGCATCTGTCAACGCCTCACATGCACTGTTGCTGCTGATCCAGGGTTACCTAACTCAGGAGGCACAGCCTATGCTTCTGGGTAGGTGGAGTTTGGAAAGAACACCTTCCCACCAGTGCAGGCTTCCTGTTACCATCTCAGTCTTCACCATCTCCTCCTGCTCGCCCGTGAGGCGTCAGACATCATATGGAATCCAAATATCTGCTATCTGGACTCTGTGCTGATCCTCCTTCAGGGAGAGTGTTTTTCAGCTAGGAGGTCTGGTTGTCCTCTGCTGAAAGTCTTACGGAAAAAATTCAAAGTAAGGATGTTAAAAATCAGCATTATGTATTTGTACATATTCAGTTGGTACCATTATTCAGACGTGTGAGTAGAAAGATGAAAACAGATGCTAGAATCTGGAATAGAAAACAGAAATGCTGGAAGAACTCAGCAGGTTAGGAACAGAAGAAAATAAAGTTCAAGTAACCGTCATCCTCCTTAGCTCCATTGGTTCATCAACACACTCCACCAACCCCTCACCTGGTCTCACCTATCCCAGTAAGGTCTTTTAAGATAAAATAGTATCTTTTAAGAGATTCTTAGGTAGGTACATAGAGCTTAGAAAAGTAGAGGGCTATGTGGTAGGGGAATTCTAGGTAGTTTTTAGAGTAGGTTACATGACCGGCACAAAATTGTGGGCCAAAGTGCCTGTAATGTGCTGTAAATTTCTATGTTCTATGATCTACCACCTACCAGAAACACAGGAGATTCTGATGATGCTGGAAATCCTGAGCAACACACACTAAATGCTGGAATAATTTAGCAACTCAGGCAGTATCTATAGAGGAGAATAAACAGCAAATAACCTACCAGTTTCCATCTCTATACTGACAAAGACACTTTCTATACACTCACTGAATCTCCACTTGGCTTTGAATCACATAGATTTTAGCATAACATACATTAGGTTGCAGTTTACCAACAATTATCCCCTCTGTACTAATCAACAAGCTTCAAAATCTGGACCTCTGTTCCTCTCTCTGTAACTGAATCCTTGAATTCCTTATGAGGGGACCGCCATCAATGCAGATTGGTAATAACATCGCCTTCTCACTGACAATTAACACAAGCACACTCCACACCACAAGAATGTGTGCTTAGCCCACTGCTCTACTTTCTCTACACTCATGACTATGGCACAGCTCAAATGCCATCCATAAATTTGCCAACGGTTTGGTAACATTTCAGACAACAATGAGGAGCCATGCAGGAGTGAAATAGATTGGTTGGTTGAGTGATATTGTAGAAACAGTTGCACTCATTTGTCAGCAAGTTCAAGGAATTGATTCTGGACTTCATGAAGGGGAGGGCAGGACATCACTGGTGGAAAGGATGAGTGATTTCAAGTTCCCGCATGTTAGTATGTTTGTCAATCAATCCTGGGCCGAACACGTTGATGCCACTATGAAGAAAGCTTTCCAGTGGCTTTACTTCATTCAGAGTTTGAGGAGATTTGGTATTTCATGAAAGATTCATGCAAATTTCTACAGATGTACAGTGGGGAGCATTCTGACAGGTTGCATCACTGCCTGCCATGGAGGCTGCGATGTAAAGGATTGCAAGAGGCTGCGGAGGGTAGACACAAACAGTTCTAACATCGGCATAACCCTCCCAATCATTGAGGACATCTTCAAGAGTTAATGCCTCAGGAAGCTGGTATCAATCATTAAAGAACTTTGCCATCTGGGACACACTCACTTTGCATTATTGCCATGGGGGCAGAAGTGCAGGAGCCTGAAGACCCACACTCAATGTTTTAAGAACAGCTTCTTCCCCTCCACGGTCTGAATTTTGAATGCCGATGAACCCGTGAACTCTATCTCATCATTCCTCTTTTATACTATTTATTTGTTTATGCAACTTATAGTAATTTCAAAATCTTGCCCTGTATTGCTGCCGCAAAACAAATTGCACGACAAAATGTCGGTGATAATAAAATTGAATCTAATTCTATTTCTCCCTTCTACCTGTCAGCAGGGACATAAGTCCTCTCTTGAAAATCTTATGCTCTCTGCATGAAATGCAATGAGTCATCAGTGGAATCCATTCTCCAAGCTGACATGTTCTCTCCCTCCTGAGTAATGATCAAATGTAATAGTTACAGTGTCTGTAGTGAAATTAGGTTCTGTAGATCATAATAACTTACCGTAATTTGTTAGAATACCTAGAATTCTTAGTTTGCTGAATGGCTGAGTTGTATCCTCTCCAGCCAACACACTTTCTTAAACACTGGAGCCAATATGTTTGTTAGCACAAGCCCAGGAAGAAAACATTGCAGTGCTGGTGAAAATCAGGTTAACCTACAGTGAAACAAATCAGTTCACATTTCTGGCTGTTTAATGGAAATTCCTCCTCTCATTTCTTGGTGAGATTTTTTTGTTCTTGGATTGCTTTCCCAAGTGACATCAGCAGCAATGTTGTCTTCTGTAGTGAGATTCTCAACCTCACTAGCATTATTTACTGAAAAATACAATCAACCTAACTTCCTCTGAAATCCCGCTATTTAAAGGGACAACCGTCTAACTTCATTCTTTGCTTTCATTGAGATCTCTGACCTCCTGTGACCTCAGATACTGACAAAATCATGTTTTGACTGCTTGGCTCATGGAGGTTAGGGTCCCAGTCCCTTTCAGTTCCTAGCCTCAGGATCATTCGAGGCTGCTGATGATCTCTGCCACATCTCATTGGAGAGGTCACCCAAACTCTCCACCAGTTTTCCCTTCAGGACACAGGAGCAGGTAGAAAAGGTAAAACTGTGTTCTCAGGTATGCAGGCGTACCAAAACTGCACTCATGTGCTGACAGAATTGTCTCTGACATTCTCTTACCTGGAGCAACTGAACGTAGTCCTGAAAGATCTTGGTGATCACATTTCACAAAGAAGGTGCCAACTGCAGACACCAGCATATCAAGACTGCTCCTCCTTCTTCACATTATTGCAAAATCTACTTTGCCTGTAATGGGTCGAGTGCTGATGTTGCTTTAGTACATCCTTTTTGATGCTGTCTGTTAGGATTGCACCTGCTGGGCCATGTACTGAAATCTGCAAGGATTTGCAAAACAACAAGAGGATTGTTGAAGAATGTCATTGTTACCATGGAATTACACATGGAAAATTAATGGTATGTTTCAGTGAATTGGATACCTCAGTTCCTGTTCTTTCACAAGAAGTGTTAGGGACACATCACAGTTGTTTCAAAGCCACACAAATTGTGAACTATTTTTTCCCACTTACAGATGAACACTCCTACATTGTCCCCATCACACTCAGAATTTAACATCACCCTTTTGGTCATACAGGATACAACAGAATAAATGTTCTAAGTAGAAACAAAAGTAGACAACGTGGCCTATCAAATTGGCTCTGCCACTCCTGGCTACCATTGGAAACTTCTCAACATCCTCACTGCTTATCAAGTGTCTATTTAACTATTCATAAAATATCTAAACATTCAGATCCCACAACCCTTTAGGTTAAGAGATTTCCAAAGAGTCTTGAGCCTCTAAGAGAATAGTTTGTCCTCATCCATGTTAAATGTGTGACTCCTTTCTTTAGAAATAGTGACCCCTTGTTCTACATTTTCCCGTAAGGAGTAAACACACTCTCCATCCTATCCCTTGGGATCCTATATGACTCAGTCAAATCTTCACTCTTCTCTACTCTAACAGATGAACACTCTTATAAAACTTGTTGCCACTTTGAATCTTCCACTTTTTGCTTTTGTGCATCTTTCTCTCTCTTCTACCATTGTCAAAAGTTCTCTCTTCAGCCACCAAAGGCTGAACACAAATGCCAATCTCCTCATGCCTTTCTCTATCCCTTTAAACCTCTTCAAAGTCTTGCATTCTGTTCAAGTTCCAAACACCTTCATCTGCACCTGGCCATTAATTTTCCTCATTTTGTTGGGATGTGTCCTGGGAATTATTTTGACAGTTAAGGTGATAAAAAATGTAAAATTGCTGTTTTTGACAGTTTGGAAACTTTCTGACTTGGAACTCAGTAAATTTGCAGATGGGTTTCTAACAGTTGACCAGTCAGATGACAGCAGAAGTGATTATGTGCACTGGCTTGAATGATATAAAAATTAGTGCCTGATCTATGAACCAGACTACAGCAATGATATAACAAATACCACAAGGAATTTTAAAACTATACTGGCTTTGCAGAAACATTTCAGACAGTAACAGTTGCAAGTGTACCATGCCATCTGGCAGTGGACAGAAAGTGCAGGGACTAGTGTGGTACCCAATGCATTATTAATTATGGAGCCAGTTCTACCTGCACAAATATGCACCAGAAGTCTTCTTTCAGTCAAGGTTGCAGTTGAGTATTTGTGTGTGGGGGGGAGGAGTTGCTACGAGAGGACCAGGCAGCAGGAAAACAAAGAGGACCGTGCCTGGGATCAACAAAAGAGTAACATTGAAGAAAGAGCAATATGAGAGGGTGAAGAAAGGATATGGTGGGTGGAAGAAGTGTCAGGCATGTATTTGGGTGCAAGGAGTCATGAGAGAGGACTATTGGTAGAGAGGGTGAAAAAAGATTACCAAAGTTTTCATAGAGGACCCACCTGCCTACAGTTCAAGGTTTCCCAGGTGACTGAGAAGCATCAATCATTGGGCAAGTAGAGTGGACCCTTTTAACTAATGGTATTGGGGGTTTTAACACTCCAGTTCGGACTTGCATGAATGGTCAGTACTGTCCTTGAATGCAAGTGACATTAAGACAGAATTTGCTTATCTGCTGAGCTCTCTGCACATGCTCAGTAGCCTCTGTCCATATACTTGCCAAATCCATGGATAGTCATTGAAAGGTAAGTGCTGCCCTCTAATAGAATAGATGGATAGTGGTTGTCGTTAGATCAGCCATGATTAAATTAAATAGTAGAGCAATCCTGTTTGACTAATGGATTATTCCAGGTCAAAATTCATATAATATGTTCATATTGTTGTTGCATGAATGAAATCACTGGAGAAAATTACTGGTGGGTGGGAAACAGCTTCTTTATTCAACAAAACAAGGTTCAGCAGGCATCATATGGAGATGCTATTGGTTATATCCTCTCCTATGAAAGTAAGCAAAATGTGTAACATGCATCCCTAAATTCATCTCATACTTCCAGAAACTATTGACCATTCCTTTCATTCAGCAGCGCTATACATCCAACTGTGGAAAATGGGATCTTTCCCGAGATCCAACATAACCAAATACTTCAGACCCTTGGCGTTTCAACAACAGTTCTGATGGAAGTACATTGATCAGAAATGTTAACTCTTCTCCTTTGTGCTTGGCTTGCTGAGTAATTCCAGAATTTTCTTTTTAAATATTTGGTTAGTTTCTCCTGTTGGAGGTGATCATTGCTTGGTACTTGCAACTGTGTTACATGCCTTTCATCATGATACCAAGTCTGCTTATTGTCCAGGTCTTGCAGCATGTAGGCATGGACTGCTTCATTTGCTGAGAATTCAAATATGGAATTTAACGTTATGAAACCATCACCACATATCCTCACTTCTGGCCCTATGATAGAAGGAAGGTCATGGATGAAGCAGTAGTTGATAATTAAGTCTGAGATGCTGTCCCAGGGAACTCCAGCAACATTGTCCTAGGGCTGTGGGGTGATTGACCTGAACTATCTCTCCAGCAGGTAGTATTTTCAGCTTGATGCCTATTGGCCAAGTGCTATCAAGACTCAGTTAATCATTCCTATCTCACCCCTGGAATTCAACTCTTCTCCATGTAACGTTCAAGATTGTGAAGGTATGGAGTGGAAGCCAAACAGAACATATGACAGCAGGTTATTGAAACATAAAAGCCTCTTGATAGCAGCATTGATAATATTTTTAGTTGATAATTTAGAATAAAGCGAATGATTGAATTTCTCCTACATTATGTGAACATGATGTGCTAGGCTATGCTGTTGGGTAGATATCAGTATCACACAAGAACAGATTGACTACAGGGGCCATTAGATCGAGGATGCATGCTGTACCTTTCAGCATTGCAGCTGGGATTTGTCAGGTCCAATAGACATCATTTTTATTGTATGCACTCAGACATCTTTTGAGATCATTTGAGGCGAATCACATTGGCTAGTGAGGATGAGATGAATTGTCCACTCCACATAGCAGATTGGGTTCTACCATGGTGGGGGATGGGCATGTGTTTAGTAACTCCTCTACTTGTTTGTAGTTTAATTGTCTATCTCCATTCCCAACATAATGCAGCAGGACTGCTAGACATTGCTATGGAATATATTAGATCATCGATTACTTGTTGGTTTTGTTATTAACTCACGTATAGTCCTGACTACAAGCTCACCAGTTTGGAACCTCATTTTAGGTGCATTCTGAAGTTGTTCCTTATAATGTCTTCTCCACTCATTGAACCAGTGCCCCTAACTGTACTGGATGACAGGAACTGAGGGAGGGAGAAGTTGATTTGCAGTTGAGCTGGAATAGGAATACAGTGAAAAGTTGGGGAATTAGACTGACCAGAATGTTATGAGAACTGACATAGATTTGATGGAATGAATGGCCTCCTTATATGTTGTGGGACGATATAGGCGTAGGCGACTGCAAATCTTTGCTAGTCCGCTGGGAAAACAGAAAACCCGATGTCTATGAGTCAGGTTCCATTGGAGGTTGGAGGCTGAAGGTGGCTTATGCCAGGGTTAAAGAACTGTATGTTTGTGCGGGTGGGTGTGTGGCAGGGAGGAGTGGGGCTGGTTTTCCTGTTGTATTCTCACTTGTTGGGCTGTTTGTTGTGTGCCGTGTTGTTCTGGTGAACATGGTGAGCATGCTATGTTGGTGCTGGAACATGTGGAGATACTTGTAGGTTGCTCCCAGCATACACGTGGGTGTACCGGTTGTTAACATTTCACTATATGTCTCAATGTACATGTGAGAAATAAGTCTGAATGTGAATCAGGAAAGGTTGGCCAGCTGGAATACCTCAACATTTAGATACACATGCACTGACACCCTGAAGTTGCTACCACATATGACAATAAATGCTTTGCATTTACATCGGAGGTTCAGCACTATACACCCAAAAAAAAAACAAGACTGTACCCATACTACTTCAAAGTTTCCAAATGAGGTCATGTCACCTTGGTCATTGTCAGCTTCACTTAACATTAGAAAGTCTTGACACAAATTAAATGGATTAAACCGTAGCAGTTAGCACGACTTTCTTACAGCTTGAGGGGTGGGGTGTGGGGGCTGGAGTTCAATTCTGGCACCGTCTGTAAGCAAGTTTGTACATTCCTTCCCATGTGTGTGCCGATTTCCTCTGGATGCTCCGGTTTCCTCCCACCTGTCCAAAGATGTACCAGTTAGTAGGTTTATTGGTCATTGTGAATTGTCCCATGATTAGGTTAGGGTTAAGTTGGTGGGTCACTGGGCTTGAAAGGCCAGAAAGGCCTTCAGTATCACTGAATAAATAAAATTATAGGTGCCCAGATCTGACTACAATATCTTACATAGTTAAACAGTCTTCCTTCACTATTTTAGATCATATATGATGAATTGAAATTTGGATAAGAAATTAAAGATTCTTAATAAAATTAAATTGGAATAAAAGTGTTCATGGGTGGAAAGGGGATGAGGATTATGGGGAAGCAGGACTGTTATTAACTACGGTACATTTAGTTTATTTACAGTTAATTTAAAATTTTGTGCTAGTAATTTCTGAAGAGCACTGCTAAACCTTAAGTGTCATAAAACCTTTACTGAGAACTTGGATGCATTGCCTGAGACTAAATTATAAATTAGATTTAGTCCCTTCTGGGTCTAATCCACAAGTGCAGTCACGCTGCTGTGTTATTTTCCCGAATTAAGTCAGCATGGTATTTTTAGAAGGATATAAAAGACATAAGGGATCCAAGCTGTGTTGTATTTCAGTAGAGTGTGATCACTGATTCATAGGCGATTAAGTCAGGATTGATTTGTGTAGGTCAACTGCTGCAGTGGCAAGTAAACTGATATTTCATATTTTTGCAAATTGTGTACAGGTTGAAGGAGACGTCAGTCTTCCTAAGCTCACTATCCTTCTTCAGCTTTCACTTGGCATTAAACAAATAGTAATTTTACAGTAAAATCCACTCACTCACCAGAAAATGTGGTCCTACTGCAATATTAACTGCTTATAAATAAAACATTTTTTTATTTACAGCTGGAATATTTATCTTGCTTGTCCTTCCCATAATTCTCCATTATTTCCTGATTCCAGCCTGTCATCTTCATTTTTAGATCTAAGTTTCCTATCTTTGAACTTTCTTTCCAAGTGTCTTCTAGCCTACTTGCCTAGAAATTCATCTCTGCACTTTTCCAAAGCATGAAAAGTTATTGGACCATGGGAAATTATGCTGAATTGATGTTAAGCAATTGTGCTCTTGCTTCTGAGTGAGTTAATGCTAACTTTAAATATGATCTATTCTTTATTTGTATTAGATTTTCTCATAACTGAGAACTGTTTTTCTGGTGTTCAACTCAAAACCATGCACGACCCAAGATGTGTTTCCAGTGAGAATTTCAACCACATTGGTTCAAGTAATGACTGCTGCTGTCCACTTACAGAAGATTTTTGCTCATGGTGAGGGCTTGATAACAATATTTTTTAAATAGTTGGGCACATTTATCCAATAGTCACTGACAGACTGTGATACAACTCTCTGGAAACTAAATCTCAACGAAACTGGCCGAAACTGGGATACCAATCATCAAGCTTCCAAGTAACTTCAGCTAGTTCCCCCTCAAAGTTTCCTGGTCAGAGTGCTAATAGGGATCTCACAAAAGGAAAAGTGGTTTCACATCAGCAGGTGAGAAGTAAGTAACTAAACAAAAGGGAGTCAAGTCTCTGACTAATGAGGTGGGACTCAACATATATTATCCATCCATCCAGTTTCATGCCAACAGTTCATGCAAAGAGGAAGGATTCAGGAAAGCACAAGTTTTCAAGGCTTAAAATATTGTTCAGCTTTCACTTGGGACTAAACAAGTAGTCAGACTTCAGAAATTATACTCTCACTGAAATATTAACTTCTTACAACAAAATAATACATTATTGCATGTATTTAATATATACTCATTGGCCACATTATTAAATACACCTGCACGTTAATGCAAGTACCTAAACAGCCAATCATACGACAGCAACTCACTACATAAAATCATGCAGATAGGGTCAAGAAATTCAGTTCAGAATGGGGAAGAAATGTGATCTAAGTGCCTTTGACCATGGAATGATTGTTGGTGCCAGACAGGGAGGATGGAGTATCTCAGAAACTGTTTATCTCCTGGGACTTTCTTGCATAACAGTCTCTAGAATTGACAGAAAATGGTGCAAAAACAGTAACAAAAAAAATCCAGTCAGCAGCAGTTCCGTGGGTGAAAATGCCTTGTTAATGAGAGAGGTCAGAGGAGAATGGCCAGACTGGTTCAAGCTAACAGGAAGGCAACATTAAATCAAATAACCACACATTGTGACAGTGCAGAAGAGCATCGCTGAATGCACAATACATTGAATCTTGAAGTGGATGGGCTCCTGCAACAAAAGACCATACTGTCTCTGCCCCTGTGGCCATTCTATTGGGTAAACTTCATGCAGCTTATTCCGCTCCCAGAATTCTCTTCTTCCAAATGCACTCTGTGACTCTCCATTGTGACAACAAGTGTTAGTTTTGCCATTCTTCCACAAAGTGGTTTTACTCATGTTTGTTATCCATTGTGAACTAATGCAAGTGCCTGCAACTGCTCTCCACGTCAAAGTCAAGGTTACTGTCACTCTCAGAAACCAACCCACATGCTACATCTAATGTGCCTCACCTCATAACTTCCACGTATGGTAGTTTGCTCTTACTGCTGCTTTATGGAATCCAGAACTGGTGCAGAAAGTTTTTTTTTCAGTAAATGCAACTTTAGTGATCTGTGAGGAGAGGCTCATTCAGCTGCATGTTTGTAGATTTTCAGGGTGCAGGGTTTTGTGTTTGTGTGTTAATATCTGGTGGGATATATCCTCAGAGCCATCTGCCATCAGACCCCCTCCCCCTGCACATTGAGGATGTGTACCTGTTCTTCACAGTTCTGTGAAGGTTACTCCTCCCCTGGAGAGGGCTCATTGTGGGCCATGAAGTCTGTCAGAGGTATAATGTGTCTTTACCACTATTTATACATTTGATCCTAGCTGGAAAGCTTTCTACATGATGTCCCTATCCCTGAGCCCACTACAAAAATAAGTTCAGATGATTCTGGAAGTCGGGAATGAGCACGGAGATTTCTGGGGTTACTTGGCAGGTCAAGTAGCATCAATGGGGAGAGAGTCCTACTGTTTCAGATCAATAACCTGATCTGACACAATGTGAAGTCATTGGCCTGAAATGCTCATTGCCTGGACAAGGACAAAATGTTACAGGATAGAGTTCTGGAAGTTGATGAAACTAATAGGACAACTATGAGAGGAGTGCAAAATATACTGAATGAATGAAATTACAGAAAACAATTCTCAAAAGCACAGTAGAAAGCTTTTGTGGAAAATGGTCTTAGCGAACAGTGTTTTACTTATTCAATCATAATGAATCTGTGTGTCAAGACATCATTTGATGGAAGAATAAGACAGAAAGGAGGGAGGGGAGCAGGAAGACACAAAGGATGGTCTGAAGTAAACAAAGGAAGTGGGCAAATGGATAGATATAGACATTCACAGGGGGGAGAGAGAGATTGGGAGAAAGGTGTAGAGACTGGGAAAGATGGTGGAGATGAATGCAGGAGTAATGAAAGGGAAAAATAATGGTGCAAGAGGAGGAGGTGATTCTCTGGGCACCATAACAATGAGTTCTTTCTCTGCACCATTGCTATTAGTGATTTATTTCACTCTGTTTAATATACATTATGCTTACTTATCTTCCAGTGACAGATTAGTAGGATAACTACACTTTAAGCTGCCATATCACTCTACCTGCAGTCCTTTCAAGTGCCTTTTCAGGGGTTCCATTGCAAACAGTGGTGAAGTTGCTCTAGATTAGAAGAGAGGGGAATATGATGCTGGTGAAGACTTTTCAAGGAAAGACTTTTTAAAGGGAGATTCTCCATTCAGGAGACTGAAACACAAGAGATACTGTATAACATCAAGCAACAGAAAGCTCTTCAACTTGAAGCGATACATCTATTTCTCCTCCCAATAATGTGGCCTGAGTATTTTCAGAAGTTACTGCTTTTTTATGCAAGAACAGCAATCTTGTGTAATGTGGAGGGATGATCTGGTGTAGTGTGGCCTGAGAGGGTAGAATTATCCTCCAGACAGATCCACATAGATATTTCTAGATTTAATCCAGCCTTCCAATTTATTGCTCAGAGTTTGATGGACCCATTATGTCTGAGATGCTATAGCCCCCTCTGTGACATAAAGAATGACCTACTTGGGGTGGGTACGGGGGAGTATTAGGTTACTTGGAACCAATGGAAGATTTGTCTAGTATGGCTCATTTATGAGGATGAGAGGGAAGAAAATTAAAGGGAAATGAAGGAAATTAAATCTGCACCATCACACATCACATTCTCCAAACAGGTCCCAGCAACTCAAAATCTCCCCACTTAGAGCTGCAGGCAATGTTGATCTCAGCTCTTCTATATGCAGATCCCATCAGTATACTCCAGAGCAAAGTAGAAATATGTGTGGTTTTTGAGAAGGAAATAAAGGTTACTAAATTGATGGTATCAAAGCAGTAGATGGATTGTTCTTTCCCCTGAAACTCATGGATAGGATTTTAGAAGTTAATCCCTCCCCATTGCTCAGTTTGCAGAGGCTGTGAACTTTTGATTTAATCAAGGCTTATTAATCCCTATAATCAGTAAGACAAATCTCAGAACATGGGCAAAGATCCCAGCACAAGTGCAGAGTATATTCATTCCTATTCAGAATTAGACAAGATAAAGGTTGCTGTCAAGTACTGCCACAGGCAGAACAGTAACACTGCAGGCAAAACTGGTGCCTCAGATCTCCAGTGATCTGGGTTCATTCTTAAAATTTGATCCTGTCTGTGTGGAGTTTGCATGTTCTTCCTGTATTTCATCCAGGTGTATTGGTTTCATCTTGCATACCAAAGATAGGCTGGTAAATTAACTGTCTATTATGGATTTCCACTATTCTGTAGGAGAGTGCTAGGATCTGGGGGCAGTTGATGGGAATGCAGGGGGTATAAAATGTGATTAGTTCGGATTAGTGCAGTAGATGCTTAATGGTTGGCAAGGATTTGGTAGGTTGAAGGGTATGCTTCAGTCAGTGGCCACTTTATTAGGAACACCTCTACACCAGCTTGATAATACAAATACCTAATCAACCATTCATGTGGCAGCAACTTAATGCATAAAAACATGCAGACTTGGTCAAGAAGGTCAGTTATTTTTCAGACCAAATATTAGAACGGGGAAGAAATGTGATCTAAGTGACTTTGACTGTGAAATGATTATTTGTGCAAGACATGGTGGTTTGTGTATCTCAGAATCTGCTGATTTCCTGGGATTTTCATGCACAGTTTACAGAAAATGATGCAAAAAAACCCAGAAAACATCCAGAGAGTGACCGTTCCATGGGCAAAAATGCCCTGTTAATGAGAGAGGTCAGAGGGGAACGGCCAAACTGGGTTCAAGCTGACAGGAGGGCAACAATGACCCAAATTGTGGTGTTATCACATGGCACATGTGACAACAAGGCTGGACGGTGTTATGAGCATGCACAGAAATGACGGAATAATCTAGAAGCATGGTAGTGTTAAATGAAGTTGCTGTTTGCTGTTAAATGAAAGTTCTAGTTTGAATTCTTCCACAATATGTTTTGTTCTTAGTAACCCATAGTACATACAAAGAAGCTTAGCCGATCATAGTACTCCACTTGAATGTGGATGTTCACCTGCTTAGCTCTTGATGGGACTCGGTTTGAGATTCAATCTGCCAATAAATGAGAGGCTCCTGAGAACAGAGGGAGGTGAACAAGTGACAAGATGGAAAGATGAACACAAATGCAAAGCAGAAAACATACTTTGACGGATATTCTCATCCTTCACCTGAACTGCACCAAGGAGATGAATTAAAGATACAAGACAAAATGAACACATGGACACAGAAAGCTACAGTACTTGAAGAAGTACAACCCAGATCATACGTGGTCCAAACAGAAGAAGGGGCAGTGTTAAGAAGAAATTGCAAAGACCTCAAGAAAGAGTCAACTTCAGAGTTTCAGTTAACTGATGCACAAAAGACAAAACATGAAAATAACAAGGAAACATAAGAACTGTGTGAACCACTTAGAAGATCAACTCATGTTCGTAAACCCCCAGGGAGACTGATAGAGGCATGTTATATTATGCATTTGTTTTGATTAATGTTGCTAATTGTTTCTCTTTTTAAGGAAAGGAAGATGTGGTGATATCACATGTCATGTGTAAGAACGTGATTGGACGGAGTTATGAGCATGCGCAGAAATGACAGAATGATCTAGAAGCTTGGCAGGGTTAAACGTGGTTGCTGTTTGCTGTTAACTAAAAGTTCTAGTTTTAATTCTTCCAGAATATGGTTTGTTCTTAGTAACCCACTG
This sequence comes from Hemitrygon akajei, assembly GCF_048418815.1. NCBI lineage: Eukaryota > Metazoa > Chordata > Chondrichthyes > Myliobatiformes > Dasyatidae > Hemitrygon > Hemitrygon akajei. The sequence goes on from NC_133139.1 coordinate 36,268,220, forward strand.
TACATACAAAGAACACAACACAAATAACCATGCCTTACAACAGTGGTGTGCAGAAGAACATCTTTGAATGCACAACACATCGAACCTTGAAGTGGATGGGCTGCAGTAACAGATAACAACACTGGGTTTCACCCCTGCACCTAATAAAGTGGCCACTGAATATTTGGACTACGTTGGTCATTGACGAAAATAATGCATTTTGCTGCAAGTTTGAATGTTTCGATGTACATGTGACAAATAAAGCTAATCTTTATATTTAATCTTTCCATGCTTGTAACTCTATGCTTTATGGCCAAGTTTGGCTTTTGAACAGTGTTATTGCGTTTGACATTCTAGGAGAGAAGCAGCTGGTCAGAGCATCAGTGTAGTTGCAAGAAGTGTAACTCATGGTGGGTACAGGGGATGCAAGAGGCTATTGAATGGCTTGCCTGCAGCTGTGGAGAAATGCTTGAGTGGATTGACAGCTGTGGTGGCAGTAATAACATAGAGACAAAAGCTGTTCCACTCCCATGAGCACGCACATAAAACCATCTTAATCCAAGGTACCACCACAGCTTTGTTTCCCACCTAAGGACTTTGCACATTTTACATATCTCTTCCAGATCTAGTTACTTCTTGGCTTCCAGCCTCCAATTATTTTCTTCTCTCCATTGGCTACTGACCTACTTCTTAGCTGCCTTGCAGAAAAAGTAATGTTTTAAACATTCACAGATTGCAAGCTGTGGCTTCTCACAGACAAAAGCACAGAAGTTAGGAATTTATTGCTACTTTCTAATTGGAAGGTTTCACACTGCTGCCAATTTTATATAATAAATAGTTTACTTGTTTGGTGTTTCTCTGCATGAATTGTTGAGGTTGCTTCATCAGCTTTTCCACTATTTTATGTAGTTTATGAATTATGCCAGTGAATGGAATTCAAGACATTTTGATTATGAAACAGCAGTGTATACAGATTTATTCATCATAATCATGACTATTCTGCAAGTGGAGTGCTTTTTAATTTTGTTATTAGTTAACCCAGTCCCCAATGAGTTGGGGCTGCAGGACAAAACTGCCGACAGTTTGATACCAAATTAGCAATCTTACTCAAAGACAACAGCATGGTTAGCAGGGAATTAGAAAAATGCTGTATTTGTTTTTCTCTAATTCTCCCACAAGTTGGTGGTGCTTTGATAGAAGGATGGTTTTTAATGGCGACAGTAAAAGTTATTCCCACACTGTGAGAAAATACCTGTCTTGAGCAAACAGTGATGATCATCATAAACTTAGTGCCTGTAAGGATAGAGTCAAACAGGGCTTTCAAGAGAGAGAGAGATGGTATTTACCACCATATGAAGGTCATGAGATGGAATAGGTTCTCTGTAAAAATCTGACAAGAACGACAAGTTGTGTAGCTTCCTCTGTATCATAACAATATCCTGACTTCCACAGTGCAAGATCAACATTTGTTGGCCATTTTTTAATATCTCCAAGACAGTGGTAATACTTATCTTGTTATATTAAAGTTAAAGTCAAAGTTCAGTTCATTGTCAAATTCACAAGACCTGCACATGCACGTATAGGTGCAATGAAAAGCTTACTTGCGGAAGCAGGAAAGGGACATTTGGCAGCATCATGTAAACAGCATTCACTAAAACATACACTCAACATAAATTATACATAATTTTGTACAAGAAATCCCAATTGGAACAAAAAAAACCCCACACCAAATCCATATTGGTTGTTGGAAGGTGGTGAAAGTGTTCATTGTGTTGTTAAACTGGAGTGATTAGGGTTTTCCTGGTTGGTTCAAGAACTGAATGGTTGAATTGAAATAAATATCTTGCACCTGGTGCCATGAGACTTCAGGTCTCTGTATTTCCAGCCTGCTGGTGGCTGCAAGAAGATGGCATGTCCTGGATGGTGGGGTTCTTTCATGATAGATGTTCAGTTCATCACAGGCAAAGCCCTCCTCCATGTTTTATTATATTACTTATCTGCTAAAATGCTCATCTGTTGGGTAGCTCAGTAGTGACAGTTCTGGCAACACTCCATTAGCAATCATTGTTGGTGAGGTCCGACAGAATCAATAGTAATGTCTGCAGCTTCCACACCAGTGGCACATACCTCTGTATGATAAAGGATATGTTTTCCCTAATTAAGGAAACACTTGAAAAGTGCTGGTATATTCAGAATCACAGCTGGTTACAGGGAGTTGCAGAAGAAAGAAGGGTTGCATGAGAAAGGTCGACCAGAATGGGAAAATAATGAGTGTCCCCTTTTGGGGAATGTTGTTGTCATGGCCAGGAAGACGGCTTATGGTCATCAAGCTTCAAGTTCAACTTCAACATTCAAAGTTCAAAGTAAATATTATTAGAGTGCATATATGTCACCATATACAATCCTGAGATTCATTTTGCAAGGAACACATCACAATTCACTTAATTTTACATATAAACCATAATGAGTTACTTAAACAATTAAATTATATGCACTCAAACATAATATTTACAATATTACACAAATATTACTGAAATATGAAACACACAATACTCCTCCCTGTTATCTATAAACTCCAACTCAACAGAGAATGCATTTCAACTGTATGCAATATACTATATAATACAACTACTATTTACAGACGTCCACATGACTAGCATATGCAGTGACCATTCCTAGAGGTTCAAGACAGAGTACTAATTCCTCTTATAGTTGAGCAATCTACAAATACTCCCTGTCTACCTTACATGTAAAACATGATCACTTGGTGCTATGGTGGAGCTTGTATCAATGCAAAAGACAATAAATATCTTCATTATTGGGAGGAAGAACAGTGAATAAAACTGTGGCAGGCCAAAATCTTCCATCGCAGATAGAGTACTTTCTATAGACACTGATGTCCTAAGCATCTCAGGTTACTGCACAAGATCTGAAACTCATCGTCACGATTACAGCCAACCTTCTCAGCAGGAAACTCCAAGAGGACCACAACCTTGTCATGGTTTAGAGGCTTGCATGCCTTAACGATCCGGAGAGATACTTTGGTTGGATCAGGGCTTTAAGCTTTGGCTCTTGGTAGAGTCACCAAGGTCAAAGGGTTGTGGACAGACTAAGAGTGGTCCACCGGTCATCAAGGTTCAAGAGTTCAGCTCAGGGCTAACAAACCGGACTGGTGAAACAAAATTGTTACACAAACAGCAATGAAGCATCTTTCTGCATCTGAGTGTGATGATGTCCCTGAGTCCCCACCCAGGACTTGCATGGCTGACTGTAGTGAAAACCGAGAGGAAGCTACTGACTTGATGAAGGAAGCCTTGAACACTGCCTGAGATGGAGGACCTGCATTGCTGCCCAAAACGCCTGCGGTGTAATAAGCAGTAAGTAAGTAAGTTCTCAGCAGGTAAGTGATAAACTAGCGAGCGCAGGCAGTGAGTAACAGCAGGCTAGTCAATTGTAGAAAACATCAAATACTCAATCCCATTCCGACAACTCAGTCCATGGCTTCGTCTACTCTCACAATGAGGACATTCTCAGGCAGGAGCAGCAACACCTCATATTCCACCCGGGTTACCTCCAAACTGCTGGCATGAACATTGATTTCTCCATGCTCCAGTAATTCCCACCCCCCTTCCCAAATTGACCAGAGACCTTAAGTTAATTAACTATCAATCTGTAAATCAAACATTGCATTTTAATATTTTGCTAAAAACTGTATGCAACCACCAAGCGCTGACTACAACAATATTAAAGTGAACCCCAATAAATCGTGGCAACATGAAATGTAAATAGAAAATGTTGCAAATGTTCGGCTGATCCGATAGCATTTGTGGAGCCGATCTACATTTCAGACAAGCGATCATTTATCTGAACTGGTAAAAGCTACAAGGCAAATAAAAATCTGGTCTTTCTAAGATTCTGATGAAACATTAACCTGAAATCTTTAACTCTTTTCCTCAGATCTCTCTCACCCACTGCATATTTCCAGAATATTTTTTTATCATTTATTACAAAGTCAGGTTACCTTAATTGCCCTGGCCCAATTGTTCCAAAAGCAAAACATTGTTGAAACCTAAGATTAAAATACAAAATATTTTATATACTCAGTGATTAGGTAGCATCTCGGGAGGAAGAAATAGGCAGCAGTTCAGTTTCATCACAACACAGAAAACACTGAGTTCCACAGCACCGAAGCCTTCAGCTGACGATGGCTCTCCATGCTCTTTAAAAAAGCTATTCCAATTAACACCACTCTTCAGCTTGTTCCCTACAACAGTGCAATTTCCCTTCAAGTATACAGTCTTTCTAAAGTTTGTATTATTAAAATTTCTTCTGCCACTTTAGCAAGCTTTACCGTCTGCAGTTAACATCTGCTATTTCAAAGAGAGGTTTGATACACAGATAACTCAAAGTGTAATGATGTGCTGTTCCTTCAGATGGAGATCTGCGGGGAACAAAGCAATTAGGCACAGTGGGAGAGAGTTCTTTTAGACCTTGCAAATATAATGGACAGCTTTAAACTAGCTGGCATATCCAGTTGTTGAGATAGTTCATTATTGATCTTTTACCAAATACATGATGTTATTACATTTGGACAAGTAGACTTACTGGCAATGTAGCCATCTCCTGCAGGGGGTACTGTAGCATAGTGGTTCTGGTGCTTGTCTAGCAATCGAAAGTTCTAGATCAATGATTTGAAAGCTGAGGAGCTTACTGTTGATAAAATAAAGTTGTAATGAAAACCTGTTGCTGTCACTTTCAATGGCAGCCATGAAATAACTAGATTGACAGAGAAACCTACTTGGTTTACAAATGGCCTTCTGCAGAAGAAAATCTGCTGGCCAGGCTTGGATGTGGCTCCTGGCAAACAGGCTTTCCAAATACATAACATCCAGGTGCATCAAGGCACTGTTTAATGGATTGTAATGGTGCACTCTACCCTTACAAAGACAGGTAAGGTAGGCTACCAGCGCTTGCTTCGCATATAAAGCTGATATAGACATTTTACATACCAAGTAAAAGTGGGTCAGACTAAATCCAGAACACAAACAAGAGAAAATCTGCAGATGCTGGAAATCAACATAATACACACAAAATGCTGGAGGAACTCAGCAGGCCAGGTAACATCTATGGAAAAGAGTCGATGTTTTGGGCCAGACCCTTCATCAGGACAGGCTAAATCTAGGACTGCACTCGGAGTAGACGAGGGACAAATGAAAGGCATTAAAGAAGTGTGGGGGACCAAACAAGACCCTCATCCCAACACAACAATGGATTATTGTTGGGTATAAGACACATGGATTAAAACTGCATGAAGTGTTGACCTCACTAAACTTTATCAGATCCTTTGAGTAGATGAATGTTTTTTTTAAATGATTTTCATTGATTTTAATTTTCTTTGCAAAAAGAACAGCAAGTGTGAAACCGAATAATGCTCCATGATGTACTTATGATCAACGCATGCTGTGTGGATTCAGGTACAGCGGGAGGTGAATTGGATATGATACTGTTAGCCAAACGAGCACTCAAAGAACCGTATCCTGGTGATAGCCAACAATGCCAAGAGAAAAACAGATGTTAAAAAGGAAAATGAATTTCGACCTCCTTTCCTGTAGCACCTTTTAACAACAGCGATATGCTAATGTAGTCATAGGCAAGCTGCTCTATTTAATACATGATTCTTCTGCATTTAAATCCTTGATGCTAAACCTGAAGGGGGTCTCAGATGGAAGCCAAAGTCAGTTTGAATCATTTTGATGCTAATTAATTCCTGTTTAACTGTGTTAATAGTGCTAGAGCCTTTACATTTTGATCGAGTTTAAATTAGTGGCTATTTATTAGAGATGCATAGTGCTTTTCCTCACATTAAATCTCCTTGTAGGAACTGAGCTTAAGTGCTTACTTTATAGTATAACTTATGGTGTTGCATGTAGATTGACACCTGAACATTAATTTGATTATAATTAAGTTCTCACATTGTTGACACTAACTTGCTTTAGAATGTACAGGACAGAGCTTTCTAAAGTGGAGCATGTCAGAAGTGATCAAAGTGATATTAATTGAACTCGACTCATCAGGTTGGTATGCTGCAGAAAGGCTCACAGCAAACAGCCTGTTGAGTTAGAGAGGGTGGACTAAAAATTATAAAATATCTTTCCAATGCAATGTTTTTGGCCCTTTTTGGAAGATTTTCACTATCTCTGTTCTAGCTATTCTCACCACCTACTTTGCTGAGAAGAAAACCTTTCTTTTGACCTGTTAAGACACTTTAATGGACCCCTGCACTTGAGCAGACCACCAGTCTGTCAGGAGGGAACACACATGCCTCATGAAGGTGGTGGTAATACCAAAGAGAGCTGGCAGGATTCATGCAAATGAGTGGACAAAATTACGAAGTAGAACGCTGACAGTGTTACCAAATCTGACATATTTATTCTGAGTCTGCATATGGCATTTGAGTTGGGAGTCCAACTATTAGAAATCCATGAATATGCTGATCAGGTTTATCCCTTTGTTCTTGGAGCATTACATGCTTTCCATTTATTCTACAACTTTCCTAATTTTGAACTCAGTGCCTCCTCAGCAAGGAGAACAGAAATGTTTGGATCAATTTAATTCTGCAAGATTCTCCTTGAAGTTTTTCTTTATTTAATTTCTTTTTCATTATTTGAAGTGATGAATCCAATTCATTTCACTTTCAAATAGACAATCTTCTTGGTGCTCACTGTTCCTTCAAAGTACCAAGTTCAAAGTAAATTCATTATTAAAGTACATATATGTCACCATATGCATAATTCATTTTCTTGCAGGCATTCATAATAGATAGAAGAAACACAATAAAATCAATGAGAAAACACAGCCAGCAGGATGAACAAACAAACAATGTGCAAAAAAGAACAAACTGCAAAATAAAACAATAAACATTGATATCATGAGGTGAAGAGTCTTTGAAAGTGAGTCTATAGGTTGTGGGAACAGTTCAGTGATGGGGAGAGTAAAGTTGAGTGAAGTTAACCCCTCTGGTTCAAGAGCCTAATGGTTGAGGGGGTAATTATCATTCCTGAGCCTGTTGATGTGGGTCCTGAGGCTCCAGTACCTTCTTCGTGATGAGAGCATGGCTTGAATGGTAGGGGTCCTTGATGATGGATGCTGCTTTTCTGCAACAGCGCTCCATCCAGATGTGCTCACTGGTGGGGAGGACTTTACCCAAAATGGACTGGACCATATCCACAACCTTACGTAGGCTTTTCTGTTCAAAGGCATTGGTGTTTCCATAGCTGGCTGTGATGCAGCCAGTCAATACACTCTCCACCACACATCTATAGAAACTTGTCAACGTTTTAGATGATATACCAAACTTTCATAAGTTTCTAAGAAAGTAGAGGCACAGCCGTGTTTTCTTCATAGTGGCACATGTGCAGAACCCAGGACAGATCGTCTGAAATGATACCAATGAGGAATTCAAAATTGCTTACCGTGTCTTTGCTATAATAATTAGCCTTTAGCTTAGAGTACGTATTTCTGATGTACAGGGATGCAAAGAGAAATATGCTTTGTTTTGCAGCACACTTAGTCTGTAGCATCAATCCTTTGGAAGAAATGCAAAGCAGAATTCAATATGAAAGTAAATGAAGAAGTGCACTCTATCTGTGCAAACATGAAGAGCAAAGCTGGGTTAATGATCCAGTTTCTCCTAGCCTTTAGCTATTTCCATATTAAGAATGGCAAATCATGAAGCAAAGTATTGTGTGAGTGGACAATTTCAATCATATTCTCAACAGATGGGATACTTTATACATTGTCTTTCCCTTGGTCTCATTTCTCCAGGTATTCAACTAAACCCTATTCATTGCCAGTTCTATGTCAGCACTTAAAATTTTAGTTTAACATCTCATTCAAAGGAAAAGATAAAAAATCTCTGGCTTTCAATTTCAGAGAGCAGGTTTTGCTAATCTACCAAATTCGGGATAGTTTAAAAACAGCTGGGAATACCTGGCAACACAACTATAAGGCAACTCCTAATAGAACTCCTTATCCTATTCTGCTCATTGTGACTTGCCATTGGGCTTACAAACTCTTGCTGGATGGATTGTGGGTACTTTAATGACTCTCACTACCATTAACCACGACCAGTCACAGAACTTCAATTTTCCAATTGATTTGTAACTAATAAATGCATGGATATGACAAAATACATACATTTAAAGAAACAGACAGTTGCATTTTGAAATACATCACTCACTCTTGGTTCAGGGCAAGACTAAGGCAATTCTGAGAGCTTGGAGCCCTGCATTAGGTTTCAGAATCTTTGATGGTGTAATCTCTATAAGGTCTTTAGTGTTGCTGTTGGTAAAGGCAAATAATGTTGGAGATATCAACAGATCATGATGTATTGAAGGTAGTAGTCGAAGGTCCAATCAGCTTGGTAATCAGATAGGTATCCTCCAATTTCCATCCAGGGTCACAGAAATTAGGAGATTTGTAGTTCCAAAGCAACAACCTGGAAAAGGGGTCAAAATATAAGACGTACAAGTTTGCCAATGACATTGAAATAGGTGCACAGACAAATTACGATTTGGATACTGTGTCCTTGCAATAGAATATGGCTAGATTTATTGTTCACTCAAAAGCTTAAAAATTGGAGTTCATTGTGGGAATGTGCATGGTACGGGGTATCAAAAGAGATATTGTTTTCTAAAAGGAGAGAGGCTGCACATGAAGGCTTTGTTTGAGGTTATGTTGGCCAAAAGGGAAATGGGGAAGTCTCATTACAATAAGACATGGTATTGTTGAGGTCACACCTGGAATACTGCACATAGTTTTGATCCCCTTATTTAAATAACCAATACAGTAACAATGGAAACAGTTCAAATGAGAATGTGTAGGCTAATTCCTAAGATGTGAAGATTATTAAGAAGATAATCTCCTATCAAGAGGGGCTAAACATGTTTAGTTCCCTTTGAAGTTTAGAAGAATGAGGGCTGATCTCATTGAGGCTTATGAGACCTAGAGGGTACATTAACAAGGTAGATATTGAGATGAGTGAGAGAGTGAGAGAGTCTCAAACAAGGGTATAGATTTACAAGGGCCAGTCATTTAAAATGGAAGTGCATAAAACCTATTTTTACAGAGAATGGTGAAACTTTGGAATTCTCTATCCCAGACGTCTGTGGAGCTAGATCATTAGAGGTGTTTAAGGTGGAGGTAGATGCATTTCTGAAGGATTGAATAATTGAGGGCTATGGGAAACTGGTATAGAAAAGGTGTTGAGATCAGTGTAGATCAGCCATATTGAGTTGCAGGACAAAGTTGGAGGAGCCAGGAGCCAAGTAGTTAACTCCTGTTCCTATTTTCTTGTATCCTTGTGTTCTTGTGAAAAACAGTAGAAAAACTGGATCCCACCCCCTGCAACAATCACTATGGCTGAAGTATGAGTGTGCTAATATCACATGCCCTATTTATATGATGCTGTCAGCTCTACTCTTCTAAAGGCAGTTATTGACTGATAAACTAACTGAAGAAAATTAATACTTCAAGAATCACAAGGCAGTTTGATAGTTATTCAGGCCATCTATAAATGGGAACAAATGCATTGACCTTAGTCAAGGGTGTAACAACTGTAGGTGTATAACCCTCATATTTAACTCAGTGCAAAATCCTCAAACTGGCCTACTTCCTGCAATATCCATTCAATGAGAAAACACCTTCCTCTTTCCTTTGCCATTCTTATGTCCTTATTCCTTTATGTAACTCTCAATTTTTCCAGTTTAATTCCAACTGTCTTCATTCCACCTATTAATTGTATCCACAGATAATTTTTTAAGACACTTTTCCTTGCTGCAAATACCATGGAGTTTCCAGCATATATCCAGAGATGCACTCAATCTTTGCATTTGTATAGGAGGTACAATGGAAGTATGTAGAATTAATTTTGGAAACAAAAATCAATAAGTTAATGCTATTACATAGTACGTTTAAAACTAATGATGCATTGAATTCTATTCAAGTGTTCTGAGAATTTTTAGATAAAGTATCTGATATAGTGGTAGGCAGTAGAAGGATTACAGCTGTTCTAAATGTAGTTTAATACAGATGGAATACCTGAGAGATGGAGTTTGATGAATTGGATTATTCTCCCATTCTGACATTCTTTTGCCTTTTCAAATATGTATTCAACAGTGGAGGTAGAATGGGATTAGGGGTTGGAACATATATTCAAATTGCAAGCTGGGTTTTAATGGTGCTGACTTTCTTATTTAAAGAATATCGAAGACTTTAATAGTTCAAGGACATGTACTAAGCCAGCACTGATATTTTGAAGTACTGTTAATTGCCATTAACATTCATTGAAAAGGCCTGAGGTTAAAACTAAATGCATGCACGATTCAAAGGAAACCTAAGAAACAGACTGCAGTGAAAGTATTGTACAGAGATTTAGCATTCTTTCTGTATCAAAGTGATATCTGGGGTCTAACCAGCAATAGTAACCAAGGTTAACTATACCTTGAGGGTTTGGGGAAAGAAAACTGTGTTTTAATTACACATATTGATCAGTTACTTCAAACCAGGATGCATTTGAACATTATTTGCAATGTCAAGCACTTCTTCTATCTCATGCAATGCAAGGACTAAATTCTTCCTTTGAGAATCCACATCAGTATTTCCATGGAGTTCTCATGTTGAAATTTATGTGATGAAGTTCTGTGTACAATTTATTAGCCTTGTCAGAAGTGATTTTTTTCTTGAAGAACCTGCAAACTTTTCAAATCAATGTGGGAAATAGTTTATGAGCAAATTCAGAAAGCAGTATATTTCATTCTGGGATCTGAGTATTTTGCTAATCTTGGGAATGTTTCATTTCTGGTGTTAGTTGGAAATCACACTTCATGTTTGACTCTCTACCTCTCTCCACCCAACACTCGTCTGTAACCTTTGTTTCCTCTTGCTTTTCCGCATCAACTTTACTTATTGATCCACAATTCCAATTTGGCCACACCTTTTTTATTTATTCACGTACAATGCCTTCGAGCCACACCACCCAGCAGTCCCCCAGGTTTCAAAACAATAGCCAGGATGTGAGGTTCAGATTACAACAGGATTTAGAAAAGGCAATGTTACGGTGGTCATGGATATGCATCATTGAACATACAGACCTATTGGGAATATCAGGTTAGAGCTGGATCTCAAGAGAAGGAATCTGTAGAATGTCTATGAGTTAGATTTTTAGAGCAGCTTGTGGTTGAGCCTACAAGGGAAAAGGCAATTCTGGATTGAGTTGTGTACTGAACCAGATTTGATTAGGTAGCTTAAGATAAAGGAACCGTCAGGAGGCAGTGAGCATAATATGATAGAACTCACCCTGCAGTTTGAGAGGGAGAGGTTAAAATCAGATTATTACAGTGGAGTAAAGACATTTACAGAGGCATGAAAAAGGAGCTGACTAAAGTTGATTGGAAATGACAGGAGTTTCTGATGGCAATGCAAAGGGTAGATGACTGGTTTATCCCAAAGTGGATTAAAGCATTCTAAAGAGAGGATGAGGCAACTGTGGCTAACAGGAAATCAAAGATACGATTAAATCATACGAGAGGGTATACAATATAGCAAAATTTAGTTGGGAAGCTAGAGGATTAGGAAGTTTTTAAAAACCAGCAGAAGGCAACTAAACAAGCACAAAGGACAGAAAAGATGAAATGTAAAGGAAAGCTAGCCAATAGTGTAAAAGAGGATACCATTTTTTTCCCAGATACACAAAGGGAAGAAAGAGCAGGCATTGAGCCACTAGAAGATAATGCTGTAGAAGTAATAATGGGGAAAAAAAGAAGTGGTGGACGACCTGAGTAAGTATTTTTCATCAGTCTTTACTGTGGAAAACACCAGCAGCTTGTCAGAAATTCAAGTGTCGGGGCAGAAGTGTGTGTAGTTGTTATTGCTAAGGAGAGGTGATTGGGAAGTTGAAAGGTTTGAAGGTAGATAATTTACCTGGACCAGATGAACGACATCTTAGAGTTCTGCAAGAGGTAAATGAAGAGATTCTGGAGGCAATAGACAGAGAGATAGATACTTTATTGATCCCAAAGGAAATTACAGTGGTACAGTAGCATTACAAGCACACAGATATACAAATATTAGAAGAGAAGTAAGAAAGAATAAAAAATAAATTACCTCAAATAGTCTAACATGAGGGGGTCATCACTTCCCTGGCAATAGGTTGATTCATCATAGAGCCTAATGGATGCGGGTAAGAATGACCTCCTATAGCGCTCTTTGGAGCAGCAGGTGTCTTTGTCTATTACTAAAGGTGCTCCTCTGTACAGTCAAGGTGGCAAGCAGAGGGTGAGAAACATCATCCAGAATTGCCAGCATTTTCCATAGGGTCTTTTGTTCTACCACAGCCTCCAATGTGCTCAGTTTGACTCCTATAACAGAGCCAGTCTTTCTAATCAGTTTATTGAGCCTGTTGGCTTCACCTGTGTTGATGCCATTGCCCCAGTGCACCACTGCATAGAAGATTGTACTGGTGACAACAGACTGGTAGAACATGTTAAGAAGAGGCCTGCGTACTCCAAAGGACCTCAGTCTCTTCAGGAAATAGAGGCGACTCTGGCCCTTCTTGTACACAGCCTTTGTGTTGGTGCTTCACTCAAGTAGTGATCTTTCAAGAATCATTAATTTCTGGGATGATTCTGGTAGGTTCTTCAAGAAGAGAGGGAAGCAAAAGACAGGAAAGTATTGACCAATTATCTTGACTTCAGTGGTTGACAAGATGTTAGAGTCTATTATTAAGGATGAGATTTTGGTTATTTGTCAGCACATGGTAAAATAGTCAGCATGGAAGGATGTAGAATCTGTAGAGAGGGTGCAGATATATTTGCCAGGATGTTGCCTGGATTGGAGAGCATCTCTTACAATGATAGGTTGAGGGAGCTAGGGCTTTTCCCTTTGGAGGGAAAAAAGATGAGAGGGTACTTGATAAAGTTGTACAAGATGATAAGAGGCAGAGACAGAGTGTACAGCCAGCACCTATTTTTTTCCCAAGGTGCAAATAGGGAATATGAGAGAGCTTAATTTTAAAGTGTCTGGAGGAGAATATAGGGGAGATGTCAGAGATTAGCTTTTTACAGAGGTGCATATACGATAGGCTTTTTAAAAAGGTCAGCTTTTTATATGCAGGTGTGTGGAACATGCAGCCAAAGGTCGTGGTAGAGGCAGATACCTTAGAAACAGATAACAGACCCTTAGATAAGCACATGTATGAAAGAGAAATGGAGGGGATTGTGGGAGGGAAGAGCTAGGTTGAACTTGAGGTAGGTTTAATGGGCCAGCACAACATTGTGGGCCAAAGGGTATGTACTGTTCTATGTTTCCTCTAGGAGCAACCTTGCCTGATAGAGAAAGGAGAGTCAGAGGATGTTGTTTATTTGGATTTTCAGAAGGCCTTTGACAAGGTGCCACACATGAGGCTGCTGAACAAGATAAAAGGCACAGTATTAAAGGAAAAACATTAGAAGATCAACTAACTGGCAGGAGGTAAAGAGCAGAAATAAAGGAACAGAAATGCCATTGCCTAGGGGTCGATGTTGGGATGTTGCTACTTTTCTTGTTATATGTTAATGAACTGGATGACAGATTTGATGGTGTTTTAGCCAAGTTTGCAGCTGCTACAATGGTAGATGGATGGGCATGCAGTATTGAAGAAGCCCGGTGTCTGCTGAAGGAATCGGATGCATTAAGAGAATGGGAGAAACACTGACAGATGGAATACAGTGTAGGGAAGTGTATGTGTGGTAGAGCAAATAAAGGCATAGAATACTTTCTTAACAGAGAGAACATTCAAAAATCCTAGTACAGAATTCCCTAAATATTTACTTACAGGTTGATTTGGTAGCAAGGAAGGGAAATGCAATGCCAGCATTAATTTCGAGAGGACTAGAATTTAAAAACAATGATGCAATGCTGAGGCTTTATAGGGCATTTGTCAGACCCCACAGATGTGAGCAATTTGGGCCATATGTCTGAGAAAAAATATACTGGCATTTGAAAGCATCCAGAGGAGTTTCACAAGATTGATCTCAGGAATAAAAAGGTTAGCATATGAGCAGTGTTTGGTGTTTCTGGCCCTGTGCTCACAGGAGTTTAGAAGAATGAGGGGAAATCTTAATGAAACCTGTTGAATATCGAAAGGCCTATATAGAGTGGACGTGAAGTGGATATTTCCTATAGTGGAGAAGTCTAGGACCAGAGGGCACAGCCTCAGTATAGAAGGACGTCCCTTTAGAAAAGAGATGAGGAGGAATTTCTTTAGCCAGTGGGTGGTGAATCTGTTGAACTTCATTACCATAGACAAACGTGCAGATTGTATTTAATGTGGAGGTTGATAAATTTTTCATAATTCAGGGTGTCAAAGATATTGGTGAAAATATAGAAGAATGGGGTTGAGAGGGAAAATAAATCAACAACATTCAAATGCTGGAGTTGACTCGATAGGCTCAATTACCTCATTCTGCTCCTGTGCCTCAAGTTCTTACTGTCATATGGTCTACTTCCTTCCCAAAGGGACATGAGTGGACCAGAATGAATTTCTACCACAAGAAATGTTAATATTTACCATTACTGCTTAATCACTTTGATATTTATTTAAATTTCCCTACTGTCACAGTAGAATTTGAACTTGTGTCTCTGATCATTAGTGAAGTAATTTAAATATTTAATATTATGCCTGTTAAGGGAAGGTAGCATTCAGTCCTTATCATTATGACCTATTGTGTATATGGTTCCAGAGCCACACATGTTGTTGTCTCAGGACTGCCTTTTGAAAGTACCCAGAAAACCATCCAATTTGGAATGGGTTGGACAATAAATGATGGGCTGTCAGCAATGTCTATTTCTCAGGAATATTGAGTGAAACAAAAATTCTCCTGCATTATCCGAATACTTCAAGCACACTTATTATCCCAAATCTCTTAACGCAGCATTTTAATTCCCACAGATAATACTTCATGGTCTTATCCCTTCATCTCTTGGCAACCTTTCCATTTCTGCAGAAGTTTCCCTTCTGATTTCATCGTTCCACTGACTTATCCTCATCACAGATTTCCTGCCACTTCTTGTACTCTGCTATTTCCAGGGCAATTCCACCCAGTAACTTCAAGAATCCTGTCACTCATTCTTTGATCAAACCTTATGGGGCATTTTATTATCTTCCCTTCATCGCCACCACATCTATTCTATCTAATTTATATATCTTCAAAACCTTGTTTATTTTCCTCTATCTCTTTCTTCTCTCTCTAGTAGTATAGCCTGAATTTTAAAAACAGCTACCTTTCACTCTCTCATTAATACATTTGTTCTCATCCTGTCAGAAATATTCTCTTTTTTCTCCCCAACTCTCTTTCACTGGACCAGCTTGCTTTCTCTCATTCATAATTCTGACAGAGGAACATACATGAAATGTTAACTCTAGTTCTCTCTTTGCAGATGCTGCCTGACTTCCTGAGTATTCTCAGCATTTTCTGTTTCTATCTCCAATTATTGAAACATATAATGAAACAGAAAAAATAGGAAACCTTAGGATTCAGATAGACAAATATTTAACTGTAGATAAAAAGAGTCAACAAAATTAAGTTATATCCCAAGGTTTACATAAATAAGTGAAGTCCATTATTAGTAAGTCAATTAGTTTTTGTGGATAATTGCTGGTGTAAACAAGTGATAAAAGAATCAAAGTAGAGTTGATGGCAAAGTCAAAGATGAGTTTATTGTCATATGTACAAATACATGTATGCATTGGTCCAATGAGGAACAACTGATGCAGAATGTTTGGCATATAGCATCAGCCTACAAAATTTATTTATTAATTGATGACAGAGTAGCCCCTTCTGTTCCTTAGAGCCATGCCATCCCAGCAACTCTTGACTACTCCAATTAAACCTAGCCTAGCCTACAATGAGCAATGAACCTCTGAACTGTGGGGGGAAACCAGAGCCTCTGGGGACAACCCATACATTCCATGGGAAGGACATACAGATGGTGCCGGAATTGAACTCCAAACTCCGATGCCCGAAGCTGTAGTAACATCATGCTAACCCCTACACTACAGTGAAGTTTTGTAACTCCAGAAACTTAGCGAAATAAAAACATGGGAGCACAGGTAAATATATCTGCTTCACTTTACTTCAGTGAGGAGCTCACATATGACTTGGTGGCATAATGACTTATGTCATTCATGTACTTCATACATATAACCCATAATGAATTATGTAAACGAAGAATGTTTAATCAAACAAAATATTTACAATATAACTGAAATATTAAATATATTGCACTTCTCCATGCTTAGCTATAAACTTCAACTCAATACAGAATGCATCTCAACTCAAATATGTAATACCTTGCTTTCTAGTCATCTTACGTATACAGTACACTATATAATACAACTAGTATATAGATTTCCACAGCATAGTAAATTTTAAACTGTCCCATTCTAGCCAAAAGATTTAAACTCGTACTCTTGTAGGATAATGTCTTTCTTTACAGAGGGATCACTGTGTGGCAGGTGAGACTTGTGGTTGTGAAACAATCTCAGGTTCTGGAGCCTCCTCCATGGTGGTTGTAGAAATTGCCTCTGGGACTGCAGGAAGTGCTTCTTTCTGCTCTGGACACCTTCTTTCTCAAATAATTGACTCTGCTCTCATCAACTGATCAATGTGTCATCTTCAGATGACATTAGACGCAAATTCTACTGAGTAGGGGAGTGGTCCAGTTCTGTGACTAATCTTTCCAAGAACAAACTTCTGATCACCTCTGTAGTCCTTCACCAGGACTGATTGTCCAGGAGAGAAACATCAAACCATCTTGTTTGAGGAGCAGCCCTCAGTCTGTTCCAGCTGCTTGTGCTGTTAATCCTTCTGAGATTGGGTTTAAGGAGATCCAAGCATGAAAGCAAGGGTTAACCCAGGAACAGCATAGCTGGTGAGTCGATGGGTGTGGAGTGTGCTGCATTATAATATGCAAGGAGGAAATTTGTGAGCTTCTGATTCAGTGTCCCTGAAATGTGTTCATCTGACATTGCTTGCAATGTGTTCTTTAGACTCTGGACATCTTTGCATCAAGCCACATAGCTGGTGATACAGTTATGTCTTATTCCATTCATTTTTGGGAATGACTGAATGACACAACAAACTGTGGCTGCTTGTCACTGACTAAGTGTTCTGGAACACCAGAAATTGAGAAGAGGCTTCTCAACGCAGCAACAGCGTAAGGGCGGTAGTGGAGGCTATTGGGCACACTTATGGCCACTTTGTAGCTACATCCACCACTACCAAGAAATTTGTGCCCAAGAATGGTCCGGCAAAATCCACACGAGTCCTCTGCCAGAGCAATGCAGGCCATTCCTAAGGATGGAGAGGTGCTGCTTTTGCATCTTCTGGATGTGTTGGCTTCCTGAACAGTGTGTGGCAAGCTACCTAATCTACTAATCTACCCCAGGTCACCAGGCAAAGTTTTGAGGTGGCCAGCATGTAGCTCCTCCAACACTCTCAGCTTGGATGTTGTGACAACTCTCAATCCGTGCATATGGTAACCACTGTCAAGGGCAAGTTCATACTGCTGTTGCTGAAAATGGGGGAACTAGAATGTCTGCTGCATATTCCAGGCATTTTGGGTTACCACATAGACCTGAGACAGAGTGAGGTCTTTTCTGGTTTCCTTCTAATCATCTCTGCTGGAGACTTTTGATATATGTTAGGAAGAAAACATCAAGAGGAAAGTTCTCTTTTGTAAATTTTTCAGGTTATTTCCTTTTCCAAGCATACACTAGACAATCCATCAGCATTTCCATGATTAGTTGTCTTCTTGAATTCGATTTTGTAATTGTGTCCCCAAGAAACAGAGCTCCTCTCTGCATTCAAGCTGCTACTGCTAGTGGAACACCCTTCTGTGGATTGAAAATGGACAGTAATTGTTGTTGATCAGTAATGAGGATAAACTCTCTCTCATAAAAGTACTGGTTGAAATGTTTTACCCCCCAAATAGACCCAACGTCTCTCTGTCAATCTGTAGAGTAATTTTTCTCTGCTTCATTAAGGGAACATGATGCAAAGGTTATAGGGCATTCACTTCCATCACTCATAACATGCGACATTACTGAACCTATACCATAAGATGGAGCATCACAGTCAAGTTTCAATAGGCAATAAAGTGTGAGTACAGTGTCTGATGTCACCATTTCCTTTGTCTTTTGGAAAAGCACCTCACACTGCTTAGTCCATTGCCATTTCTTCCCGATCTGTAGTAATGAGTTCTTGGGGTGGATTACAGTAGCCAGGATTGGCAGGAACCCGTTATAGTAATTGACAGATCCTAAAAAGTACCACAACTGGGACATGTTGTTTGGCCTTGAGGCATCCAGCACTGCTTGATTTTTAGCAGACCTGTGTATTTCTTATGCATCAATGGCATGACCATAGTAAGTGATGCTTGCTTTATAGAATTCACATTTGTTGTATTATGCTCTGATCCCATATTCTTCTCATCTTTTTAACACAGTCTTGTGATTGTGGAGATACTCCTTGTCATCCACACCAGTAGCAATAATGTCATCCAGGTAACATTAAGTGCCTGGGCAGACTTGCAGTTTTCTGCCAAAGTGCAAGTTCAGTAGCTACTCCAAAAATAAGCCTATTATAATGATGAAAAAAAAAACCTTTGTAAATGTTTATGGTGAGAAACATTTTGGAATCTTCTTCCATCTCCATCTGTAGGTTAGCCCCAGTTAAGTCCTCTTTGCCAAAATTTTTGCTGAAACTTTGCTGAAAGGTTTGCAAATATATCCTCTTTTTCCCAATTGAAATATTTCCCAATGCCACCCTTGAACACTACTGTGGCATCATCTAAGTACCTTTCTCAACTTGCTTTCAGTTGACTCTTTTGCAGGGGATGTGGCATGCAAATGGTGGATGGATCTCCAGTCAAGTTGTAGTTGTCTCAACCAATCACAGCCCCACAATGCTGACCCTTCTGTTTTTACCACACAAAAAGCCCAATGTAGCTTATTAGTTCTTATATTTCACTGTAATGAATGTCATTTCCACAGGAGTTATCCTTTCCCTAGTGTAAGTTCTTTGTTGTATTTCCTCAGACTTTAGTTCAGTATCTTTAAAATACCACTCAAACTCATCTTGTGGAATGACTGAAACAGCTGAGCCAGTGTCCAATTCAATTTGAAGTAATTTGCCATTCACTTGTGGTGTTAACCATATTGCTTGTCTCTTGTAAGCTTTGACATTGTAAATCTCAAGTCATTATTATCAGGTATCAACAGCATACAGATTAATGCTACTTTTGAAACTGCAACTTGAATGTTTATCTTTTTCTGTTCCCTCTGCAGGCCATATATTCTTTTCAGCTTGTCATGTTCCTTGAATTTGTCCTACTTCATTGCATTCTCTGCAAGTTTCACCTTTAAACCTACATTGGTCTGGTGTATGTGAAACCCTGTTACAATGTTAACACAATTTGTTTGGCCAGGTAAGTTTCTGTTTATACATTTCAATTTTGTTCATGTTCTCTTTAATTCTTGATGCAACTCTGGCTGCTGTCTCCATTGATAAAATGGTTTCAGCTGCTGTTTTAAGTGTGAATTGTGCCTCTGTTAGTGCCATTTTCTTGTAAGACTACACAAAGTAATCAATCTCTCAGTACATCACCGAATTGACAATGCTCAGACAATTTCTTCAATTTAGCCATGGAGCTGAAATGGACTGCCCTTCCTTTTGATTACACTTATGAAACTTAAAGCCTTCTGCAATCAATGATAGTTTTGGTTCCATTTGTTCCTACATTACATGAATGATTTCAGCAAAGCTCACTTCAGCTGGTTTAGTTGGAGCAGTTAAACTTCTAAGCAAATTGTATGCTTTTCCACCTATCATATTTAACACACTGGCACTCATTTCTTATTGGCTATTCTTTTTGTTTTAAGATATTGCTAAGTTTGTTCAGTATACATCACCCAGTAATCTGTTGTGCAATCAAACACGTCTATCTCTCTGATGCAGCCAGCCATTTCTGCTTTTTTAAAACTTATTATTACCTGGTGCTTACTGTTTATGAAACAGTGCATTTTGTCCATTTTCTGCCTTTTTTAACATTACTGTTTCTCTCTCATCTTCTGGAGAAACACGAGCTGTGCCTTTTTTAACTTAAACATCCCTTTCACACCCTTTCTAAGAAAAAAAATGTGCTGTACTTCAACAGGTCATCTGAGGTTTGTTTTAAGACTCCCTTATCCCTATTGTTACTTGTTGAATTCCAGAAACAAATTGAGAGAAAAACCCAGGAGCCTGGGAAAATGTGTCTACTCCATATGTGAGGTGGTCACTTATGACATGGTGGCGCCATGATGTATGCCATTCACGTACTTTGTACACACAGTAAAACCCATCATGAATTATGTAAACAACAAGGAATGCTTATTCAAACAATATATTTACAATATTACTCAAATATTATTGAAATATTAAATACTGCAGCACTACAAGCAATTTATGGTTTGCTTGATTATTTTCAATCAATTTATAAATTAACAAAATAAATTATGCAATATTATACAAGAAAAATCACAATCAAAGCAAAAGTAAAGAAAACAATGTCCATTGTAGTGTAAATTGCTCTTAGTGTTTCTATATTGAGGTAGTGATTGGGATTGTGCAAATTGGATCAAGAAATAAATGTACGGTAGATATTCTCAAACCTAGTAATGTGGGACCTCAGGCTTCTGTACCTTCCACCTCATGGTAGCTGCAGGAAGATGGCATGGCCTGGGTGGTAGGGATTTTTGATGATAGATGTTGCCTTCTTGAGGCAGCTCTTCATGGAGATACTACCAGTGCTGAAGAGGGATATGCCTATGATGCATTGAGCTAAGTACCCTACTCCCTACAGCTTTTTGTGGTTCCTGAACATTTGAATATGCATCCAGACCATGCTGCAACTAGTGAGGATACTTTAAACAGTGCATTTCAGGAAGTTTATCAGAGTATTCACTGAAAAGCTAAACCTCATTAACCTTCTAAGAAAGCAAAGATGCTGGCACAATAGCAATTTTGTGCACTTGACAGGAATAGATCACAGGAAAATAGGTAGAGGAAAATAAATGATGGTATTGCTGTGAGAGTCAGTATACACTCAGTGGGCTGAATAGTCTTCTATCTCATAAGCAAATACAAAACATGAAATCCTTTTAGGATCTGGATTGCTTTGGATAGCAGGCTTAAAAGGGTAGTTCTGCATCAGGAAAATCTGTACTTATTTTTAGTGATGTGTGCGGAGGCTCATTGCTGGCAGCAGGTATAGGCTCTTTATCAGATTTAGGGGCAATATTGATGACACTGTCTCTGAAAGTATGAGTACATAAATTACGTTGCTGGTGAAGGTTAGTTTTCAGGGAAGCTGTTGTGTTAGAGGTGTTAACCTTCAGCTGAAGTATTACACTAATTGATAAAAGATAAACACTTCACTCCATGTCTTAACCTTTAGAAGATTTATTTAGGAATATTGCTGCACTTAACCTAAAAGCAAACTATATTCAGCTCATAAGACCTTCCTGGGCTTCCTGCCGGGATTAGGTGTCAATTTTAATCACGTTTTGATGACAAAACTCTGTGATCTTCATTAGGGATGATGCTTAGGCATGTCTAGTCCGGTGGTATATATAACCCCCTCGACGGCAAAGTTTGTCATCGAAGCGTTGGTTAAAATCAACACCTGTACCTGGATAGAAGCCCAAGAAGAGTTTATGTGTCATATACACTAGGAAAGCATGAAATCCTATATTCAGCTCATTTTCAGTGTGGTTTCCATATCATTAGTTTTTGCTGGACACACTCCAAAGGGAGGGACAGTGATAGTTAAGTACTGACATTCTTCACAATTTGTATAAATGCATTTTTAACTGGAAGCTTTCTTTGACACTTAACAAATTTTTAAATCTTTTAAAGCTGTCAGATTATGTCTCCATGTTCAAAAAGAGAAAGCCAGAACTCATAAATTGACCTTTGAATGATACTCAATGAACAATATTTGCGAACCACATGTTGCTTTCAAGCATATAAATCATGAGCAAGATTAAGTCGCATGGCCTCCTGAGGATACTTTGTCATTTAATAAGATTATGCCTGTTTGTAACTATTATACTTCATTATGAGCTAAAAGCTTAATTAATACCTTGGAAGTGGTTGCTATATTTCTTCAATTTTTTGTTTGTATTCTTATTAGTATGTAAATTTATTTGGCATGCAAAATTTAAATCAAATGTGCCAAAAACAATTTAATGATTTTGAAAAGATACCAAAGCCTTGAAAATTTGTTACAGAGTTATAGAGCTATAGAAAAGTACAGCACAGAAAAAGGCCTTTCAGACCATCTACTCCATGCAAACTATTTACTCTGCCTATGCTCATCAACTTGCATCAGGACCATATCCCTCCCATTCATGTACATATCCAAACTTCTCTTAAATGTTGAAAACAAGCTCATGACTTGCCCTGGCATCTTGTTCTACACTCTCACAACCCTGAATGAAGAAGTTTCCCCTCATGTTCCCCTTAAATTTTTCACCTTTCACCCTTAATCCATGCTCTCTAGCTGTAGTCCCACCCAGCTTCTGTGGAAAAAGGCTACTTGCATTTACCCTATCTATACATGGAGGATGAAATAGTTAGATCTAAAACTAGTGTATTATGTTTGAACAAGGGAGACTACAACTGGATGAGGGAGGAGTTGGCTAATGTGGAATGGGAGCACAGGCTATTTGGTAGTACAGCTGAAGGACAGTGGAATGCTTTCAAAGAGATTTTTCACAGTGCTCAACCAAAGTATATTCCAGTCAAAAGTAAGGACAGTACAGTAAGTGTGGGGAGAGCCAGCCTTGGATAACTAAGGAAATAAAAGATAGTATCAAATTAAAAGCTCATTTGTACAAAGTCGCAAAGGGTAGTGGGAAACTGGAGGATTGGGAAAACTTTAAAAAGCAACAAAGAACAACTAAACAAGAAAAAGGAAAGGGAAGATAGAGTATGAAAGTAAATCAGCACAAATATAAAAACAGATAGCAAAAGTTTTTATAAATATATAAAGCGGAAGAGGGTGGCTACAGTCAACGTAGGTTCCTTGGAAGATGTGAGGGGGAAATTGATATTGGGTGATATTGGCTGAGGCATTGAACAACTATTTTGTGTCGGTGGAGGACACATCTAACATGCCAAAGAAGGATGTTATGGATGAAATGGGAAGTGATGACCTCAATAAATCACTGTCACTAAAGAGATAGTGATGAGCAAACTAGAGGGCCTGAAGGTAGATAAGTCCCCTGGTCCTGATGGGATGCATCCCAGGGTGCTGAAGGAATTGGTGGAGGTTATAGTAGACTCATTGGTAATCATTTATCAAAACTCTCTAGACTCTGGGCAGGTCCCGGTGGATTGGAAGACAGCAACTGTCACGCGAATTTTTTAAAAAGGATGTAAGCAAAAGATGGGCAACTATAGGCCAGTTAGCTTAACATCTGTAGTCAGAAAAATGCTTGAAGCTGTCATTAAGGCAGAAATAGTAAAACATTTAGAAAGGAGTGGTTCCATTAGACAGACACAGCATGGATTCAGAAAGGGCAGGTCCTGTTTGACAAACTTACTGGAGTTCTTTGAGGGCATAATGAGTGCAGTGGATAGAGGGGAACAGGTGGATGTCATATACTTGGATTTCCAGAAGG
The DNA here is from genome assembly GCF_048418815.1 of Hemitrygon akajei. Classification (NCBI taxonomy): domain Eukaryota; kingdom Metazoa; phylum Chordata; class Chondrichthyes; order Myliobatiformes; family Dasyatidae; genus Hemitrygon; species Hemitrygon akajei. Next base: position 36,291,963 of record NC_133139.1, read on the forward strand.
CGTTCGATAAGGTGCTGCACAAGAGACTTATAAATAAGATACAGATGCTTGGAGTTAGAGGAAATGCATTGGCATGGATAGTGGATTGGTTAACCGATAGAAGACAGAGAGTTGGTATAAATGGGTGTTTCTCTGGTTGGCAGTCAGTGGTGAGTGGGGTGCCGCAGGGGTCTGTGCTAGGTCCGCAGCTGTTTAACATTTACACTGATGATTTGGAAGAGGGGACTGAGTGTAGTGTAGCAAAATTTGCTGATGACACTAAACTGAGTGGAAAAGCAAATTGTACAGAGGATGTGGAGAGTCTGCAGAGGGATATAGATAGGTTAACTGAGTGGGCCAAGGTCTGGCAGATGAAATACAACACTGGTAAATGTAAGATCATCCATTTTGGTAGGAATAATAGAAAAGCAGATTATTATTTAAATGGTGAAAGATTGCAGCATGCTGTTGTGCAGAGGGACTTGGGAGTGTTTGTTCACGAATCACAAAAAGTTGGCTTGTAGGTACAACAGGTTATTAAGAAGGCCAAACGGAATGCTGGTCTTCATTGCTAAAGGGATTGAATTCAAGAGCAGGGAGGTCATGCTGCAACCATACGGGGTACTGGTGAGGCCGCACCTGGAGTATTGTGTGCAATTCTGGTCTCCATACTTGAGGAAGGATATACTGGCTTTGGAGGCAGTGCAGAGGAGATTCACCAGGTTGATTCCAAGGATTAAGGGGTTAACCTATTAGGAGAGATTGAGTCACCTGGGACTATACTCTCTGGAATTCAGAAGAATGAGAGGGGATCTTATAGAAACATGCAAAATTTTGAAAGGGATAGATAAGATGGAAGTAGGAAAGTTGTTTCCAATGGTAGGTGAGACTAGAACTAGGGGACATTACCTCAAGATTCAGTGAAGAAGATTTAGGATGGAGATGAGGAGAAACTGTTTTTCCCCAGAGAGTGGTGAATCTGTGGAATTCTCTGCCCAGGGAAGCAGTTGAGGCTTCCTCACTAAATATATTTAAGATACAGTTAGATAGGTTTTTAAGGGAATTAATGATTATGGGGAAAAGGGAGGTAGATGGAGATGAGTTTAGGGACAGATCAGCCATGATCTTATTCAATGGCAGGGCAGGCTCGATGTGCCGGATGGCCTACTCCTGCTCCTATTTCTTATGTTCTTATCCCATTCATAATTTTATACATCTCTATCAAATCTCCTCTCAGTCTTCAACATTCTATTGAATAAAGTTCTAACCTCTAGTCCTGGGAACATCTTTGTAAATTTTCTGTGTACTCTTTCAAACTCATTTACATCTTTCCTGTAGGTAGTTGACCAAAACTGCACACAATGCTACAAATTAGGCCTCATAAACAACATAGCATCCCATCTCCTGTACTCATTACATTGATCTATGATGGCCAATGTGCCAAAATCTTTCTTTATGACCCTATCTACCTGTGAAGCCACTTTCCATGAATTATGGATCAGTATTCACAGATCCTTCTGATCTACTGGACCGCTCAGTACCCTCCCATTCACTGTGTAAGACCTACACTGGTTGTTCCCGCCAAAGTGCAACACCTCACACTTGTCTGCATTAAATTCCATCTGCCATTTCTCAGCCCATTTTTCCTGCTAGTTCAGATCCCACTGCAAGCTCTGACAGTGTTCCTCACTGTCCACTGCAACCCACAATCTTGGGTGACATTCACAAATTTGCTGACTTAGTTAACCACATTATCATCCAGATCATTGATATTGATGATAAACGACATTATGTGCAAATTGAAGAAAATGTTGCTTTGTTCCAATTTCCCCTCGGGATCAATAAAGTATGTCTGTCTGTCTGTCTGTCTTTCTAACTTCAGTAATGACTCCTCTCTTCTCCCTTCTCTCATTTACCATTCCCCATGCTGGTTATCATCTTTCTCTTCTCCTCACCTGTCTATCATTTCCCTCTGGTTCCCTTCCTCCTTCCTTTCCATCCATGGTCCACTATCCTCCCCTATTTGATTCCTTCTTCTGCAGCCATTTACTTCTTCTACTCATCACTTTACAGCTTCGTACTTCATCCCAAACCCCTGCCCAACACCTTACCCCTCATCTGAATTCACCTAAAACTCCTAGCTTGTATTCTTTCTCCTTCCCTCATCTTCTCATTTTGGCTTCTGCCCCCTTCTCTTCCATTTCTGATGCAGAGTCTCAAGCTCCAAATGTCAACTGTTCATTCCTCTCCATGGACTCTGCCTTACTTGCTGAGTCCTACCAGCATTTTCCATGTGTTCCAGCAACTCCCTCGCAAAATCTTTCATGTTTTTTGTGAAAAACTTTGCTGTGTCTCTTTTTACAATAGAAATTGTGCTGATGACCATACGCTGCTAAAATTCTACCCTGTAGGAAGTTAGATCATTTGCTTCAAATGACAATACATGCCAGCACATCCTGATGTTTTTCTTATGACAGATGTACTATTAATGAAACCATCCCATCTAGGGCATGATTGCCAAGAGAAATGATGGAACAGATTTTAAAGGAGTGCCTTACAATTGTGTTTTTCACTTGTAGTAACACAAGGAACAGATTGACAGAAAATGGTCCCCACCTGCTCCACAAACGTATTGTTCTCTGCGTCAATTTTTATTGCTTGCCATTTCTGATAGGGCATCGCTGGATATTCCATCCATTATTCCTTCCTTTCTAGAGACCTCTGAGTGGAAAGTCAATGCTGTGATCTCTGCCGGAGCGATAAACCTGTGGTTTACATTAGCATGGGTCAACTGCGAGAAAGGAATTAGATTAATGTATGTGATTGTGGGTAGAAAGAAAAAGTGGTCAGATGCACTGATGATATAGCATCCCCCCCATAGTCCCCCCCCCCCCACCTTCCTGGTCTTTCTTCTAGACAGCCTTTCCTATATTTGTTCTGCAGTTTCCATGGAGACTGACTTTTCCTGGTGACTCTAAAGCAGTGATAATTTCTGCAAGAAGCTGTTGTGTGAGGTGGGCAAGACTTAAATAAGAAGATCTGAATGAAAATCCTAAATATATGTAATTTTTGTCTGTAATTACACAATAACATCATTAGCAATGTGTGTGTGTGTGTGTGTGTGTGTGTGTGTGTGTGTGTGTGTGAGTGTGTGTGTGTGTGTGTGTGTGTGTGTGTAATAGATAATAGACCTATTTTCTTAGACATACCAGGAAGGTTTATAACAGAAGTGTCTCATCCAATTTACTGACGGGCAGCTTCAACAAGCGGTGGCTGTTAGACTAATTTTAAAAATCAACAGCCACAAAATCAAGTTTATTGTATATTATCCAGTACATATATGCACAGGTATAATGAAAATCCTACTTATAGCAGCATCACAGGTGCATAGCATCATATAAGGACATTTGAAAAAAAAATTAAGCATTAATTATCTATAATTTTACAAGAAAACACAATTACAAGAAATAAAGACAAAGTACATTTTAGTGCAAAGTGATCAAAGTGGTCATAATGATGCTAAACTGTAGTGGTGATTAGTTTTGCCAGATGATTCAAGAAACAAATTGTTGAAGAGTATGGTTGAAAGTTATCTTCATCAAACACACTTCATCATCGATTGCGAAAATAGCCATACATGCATCAAATTTAGGTTTAGGAGTTTAACAGATTTTAGGGAAATAGAGTTTTCTCTGATCATTTGGAGTGTGAACTCACTTACAAAAACAGAATGAGAGAGAGTGTCAATGAAATTAAGACCCTCCCTAACAATTTTTCTAAAAATGTACAATATTCCCATATGTTGGTTCAGGAAAATACTATGTTTCTACAGATGGAGTGAGTTTTCTGATGATATCTTTGTAAAATCAACTCTGGACTAACAAACTTACAAATAAGGTATCTTCACAAACAATAGAAAATCTGAGGATGCTGAAAATCCAAGCACCACACTCAAAATGCTGGAGGAACTCGCAGGCCAAGCAATGTCTAGGAAGGTACTACAGTCGACGATTGGTCAGTATGACTTTGGGCATCATCGAATCGTGGCTGAAAGAAGGTCATAGCTGGGAGCTTAACATCAAAGGATATACTTTGTATCAAAAGGACAGGCAGGAAGGCATAGGTGGTGGTGTGGCTCTGTTGGTAAGAGATGGAATTACATCTTTTGAAATAGGTGACATAGGGTCAAAGAATGTCAAATCTTTGTGGGTTAAGTTAAGAAACTGCAAGGGTAAAAATACCATTATGGGAATCATATATGGGCCTCCAAATAGTAGCCAAGATATGGAAGTTGTGGGGTTGAGATTGCAAAGGAAGCTGGAAAAGGCATGTAATAAGGATAATGACACAACTGTAATGGGGGACTTCAATATGCAAGGGGATTGGCAAAATCAGGTTGGTATCGGATCACAAGAGAAGGAATTTGTTGAATACCCATGAGATGGCTTTTCAGAGCAGCTTGTGCTTGAGCCTACTCAGGGAAAGGCTATCTTAGATTGGGTGTTGTGAAATAACCCAGATCTTATTAAGGACCTTAATGTAAAAGAACCATTAAAAGGCATAAAATGATTGAATTCATACTGCAATTTGAGAGGAAGAAGCATAAGTCTCATGTATCAGTATCACAATGGAATGAAAGGAATTACAGAGGCATGAGAGACGAGCTTATCCATGTGGATATAAAAGGATACTAGCAGGGATGACAGCAGAACAAAGGTGGCTGAGGTTTCTAGGAATAGTTCACAAGGCTCAGGATAGATATGTCCCACAGAAGAAGATCTCAAATGGCAGGGGTAGGCAACTGTGTCTCAGAAAGGAAACCAAGGACTGCATAAAAGCCAAGGAAAGGGTGTATAAGGTAGCAAAAGTGAGTGGGAAGTTGGATGATTGGGAAGCTTTTAAAATCCAACAAAAGGCAACTAAAAAAGCTACAAGAAACGAAAAGATGAAATATAAAGCAGGATAATAAAAGTTTTTTTCAGATATATAAAGAGTGAAAGGGAGGTGAGAGTTGATATTGGACCACTGGAAAATGATGCTGGTGAGGTAGTAATGGGGAGAAAGTAATGACAGATGAACTTAATAAGTACCTTGCAAGAGTTTTCATTGTGGAAGACATTAGCTGTGTGCCAGAGGTCTGTGAGTGTCAGGGAGCAGGAGTGAGTGCCATTACTGTTACAAAGGAAAATTTGCGAGGCATACTGAACGGTCTTCAGGTGGATAAGTCACCTGGACCAGATGGATTATATCCTAGAGTCTTGAGAGATGTTGCTGAAGAGATAACAAAGGCATTGGTTGTGATTTTTCAAGAATCACTTGAGTTTCGCTTGGTCTGGAGGACTGAAAGTTTGCAAATGTCACTCCACTCTTTAAGAAGGGAGGAAGACAAAAGAAAGGAAATTATAGACCAGTTAGCCTAACCTCAGTGGTTGGGAAAGTGTTGGAGTCTATTATTGAGGATGAGGTTTTGGGGTACTTGGAGACTAATGATAAAATAAGTCAAAGTCAGCATGGTTTCTGTAAAGGGAAATCTTGCCTGATGAATTTGTTAAGGTTCTTTGAGGAAGTAACAAGCAGGGTGGATAGAGGAGAGGTAGTAGATGTCATTTACTTGGATTTTCAGAAGGCATTTGATAAGGTGCCACACATGAGGCTGTTTAACAAGATAAAAACCCATGGTGTTAAAGATACTGGCATGGATAAAGGAATGGCTGACGGGCAAGAAGCAGCAAGTGGGAGTAAAGGGGGCATTTTCTGGTTGGCTGGCAGTAACTAGTGGTGTTCCGCAGGGGTCAGTATTGGAACCACTACTTTTCTCATTGTTTTTTTCAATAATTTGGATAGTGGAATTGATGGCTTTGTGGCAAAGTTTGCAGATAATATGAAGATAGGTGGAAGGGTAGGTAGTGCTGAGGAATCAATGCAGTTGCAGCAGGACTTAGACAGATTGGAAGAACAGGCATAAAAGTAGCAGATGGAATACAGTTTTGGGAAATGCATGATAATGCATTTTGATAAAAGGAACAATAGTGTAGACTTTTATCTAAATGGGAGAAGTTTCAAACATCAGAGGTGCAGAGGGACTTAGGAGTCCTAGTGCAAGACTCCCAGAAGGTTAATTTACAGGTTGAGTCTGTGATAAAGAAGGCAAGGGCAATTTTGGGATTTATTTAAAGGGGAATAGAATATAATGAGTTAGCAAGGAGATAATGCTAAGGCTTTATAAGACACTAGTCAGGCTGTACTTAGAGAATTGTCAACAGTTTTGGGCCCAATAGCTCAGAATGGATGCATTGTCATTGGATAGAGTCCAGAGGAGGTTCACAAGGATGATTCCAGGAATAAAGGGGTTAACATATGAAGAGCGTTTGGCAGCTTTGGGCCTGTAATCACTGGAATTTAGAAGAATGCGGGGGAATCTCATTGAAGCCTACCGAATGTTGAAAGGACCAGATAAGGTGGATGTGGAGAGGATGCTTCCTATGGTGGGGGTATCCAGAACTAGAGGACGCAGCCTCAGTATTGAGCAGTGACCCTTTAGAGCAGATGTAAGGTGGAATTTTTTTTTAGGCAGAGAGTGGTGCATCTGTAGAATGCTCTGCCACAGACTGTGGTGAATACAAGTCTGTGGGTATACTTAATGCAGAAGTTGATAGCTGGTGTATGGGGTTGAGTGGGATCCGAGAACTGCCCTGATGATGGCAGAGCAAGCTCGATGGGCTGCATGGCCTAATTCTGCTCCTGTGTCTTATAGTCTTATATGGATTTAAATTATTTGTCACTCTGTCTTTGACCATTTTTCACTTTATCCTGTGATAGAAAACATTTTGCTTTGAATAATACTCATCCTGATTTACTTCATTGCACATTGGGATTTGGCATTTGATCATTTCTCAGTGACTGGAAAATATATTTCTGACTATCATATGAGGTCAGATCCATGTTTCCACAATGATGGTCTCTAGGGAAAGATACCCAACTTAATATTCATTGTCTGGGTTCACACATCATCACTGATCATTTGAATGAAGTCAGTTTGGCAGCAAATATTACCACTTCAGACAAAGAATAGGCAAAGGAAGAACGTTGAAGAGAAAGGAAAAAAATACATGTGTAGAATTATGCATGAGCATAGAATATATTAGTGTTATAGATGCTCTTGAAGTACAAGTCATTTGTGAGATTACTGGTTTTATTGCCTAATTCTAGTTCATTTATTATTATTAGTTTCTAACAGCAAGTGAACTTCAGGGCTTTGCAGTGTTAATTACTTTAAGACTATTCAAAACAATCTGATAAAATACAGCTACCCCTGGTTTCATTTGCTAGGGGCTTTAAACTAAATATTACTTTTCTTTGAAGTTGTTCGCTGACATGTGAATGAGGAAAGGTCTAAGTCTGGCTTGTTGTCAGTGCTTTCTGAATGTAAGGTCTTTCCTTCTACCTTTTTGTTTCTGAATGCAATGTCATTGCTTTTTCCTGCAGGAATATAAACTTACAGAACTAAGTCCTTTGAATGTGTGCTGACTTTGATCAAGGGTGCAAAATGAGTATTAGAATTGGCTATTGCACCTCTGGGCCAACAAGGGTGTAAAAAACACTCATGGCGACTGTTCTTGAATGAATGCTGTCCAGAGTTTCCCTGGCTCACTTGAAATGCACAGCAACAAAGCAATAAATTGTTGGGCGAATGGTTTATCACACTCTCCACAACAGAGATCCCTTGCTGTCTATTTACTCAAATCACTGGAATTCTTTGCTTCTGTGAACTGTGCTTGCACAGTGACTGAGTATATTCAAGGCTTGAGATCAATAGATTTTTGGACACCAAGAGAAACAAGCTTGAGGCACAGGATCAGCCATGGTACTAAAAATTAGCATTGACTTGAGGGGCCTTATGTTCTGCTTTCAGAACATAAGCTACTTTTTCTTATTGACATCCTGAAATAAATAATTAACACCCATGGATATTATATATCTCTGGACTGTGATTGACAGTAGACACAGGACCAATTGTATGATCCTTGGGGATATGATGTGACTAATAAAGGCTGGAACTAGACGTGTCTGATCATGGATATAACTAAATGAAATGTCCTATAAAATCATAAACAACCAGAAGCTGCTCTTCCAAGCAAATCACAAAACCTCCAGAAGAGGCAAAGATTGCTGCAAAGACAGATTTTTATTCAATATGTTGCGAAGTGGTGTATTAAAGGGCTAAAACTGAATCAGTGCATATACTTGAAATTATACAAAAGCAATCTTAATCTTTTCCTTTTGGCAGCAATATTGTTATTAATCATGATCGTTTTTTGAGATGAGTCTAGAAATCTTTAACAAAGCCCAAAAAGGCATCAATGAAGACATAGAGATCACTACACTGAATTAGTGTCGAGCCTACAGATCACAGTGAGAATATGCTGTATAATTTTTTGGGGTGTGCATTATGTAGAAAGAAGACAAAATTCACCAACCCTATGGAGGGAAATATACTCTTCAGTATTTTTTTATATTTACTATATTTGGTTTGGGTTCTGACAGCCCAATGGTGGAATAGCCATGCAACACTCACAAATACATAATGTCTCTTGAACTAATCACTACAATGTGACTAGCAAATGTAAAACTGTAGTGTTAACATTTGCTAGAAAGAAGGAACCTCAGCCAAGACTAATCAACACCATTCCTAAAGGTAAAACTAGGATCACTGCAAAACAGTCAAGGGCATGGACTAACTTTTGACAGACCTTTGCTTCTGATGTACCTCAAGTCAGTTGTGAAAAAAATAAGGCAAAACCAGCAGAAGCTGTAAATCTGAAACAAAAGCAGAAAATGCTGTAAGATTTCAGCAGGGCAGGCAGCAGCTGTGGAGACTGAAAAACAGTCCATGTATTGCACCTACCACTCTTCATTCAACATTGACGTTTTTTCTTTCTATAGATGCCCCAAGTCCTGCTGAAATTTTCCAGCTTTTCCTGTTTTTTCTTGAAGCTGTAACACTACTAGTGGCCAGAAATGGGGTCTGGCCTAGTCTGTGTACATCACTTATTCAACGTGTGAAGCAATGAACTATTGGGAACATGCAGACTAAATAAAAATGCTCTTTTTCCAAATTACCTTAACAGCTGATAAACCTGGCATTGATATAGTAAATATTATTTGACATGCATTTTGTAATACTAATTTATAAAGAGATAGTCTCCCTCATTTATTCTCAAGTGGAAGTCTTCTCTCAAGAATTTGTTGTGCATGGCAAACACATGTCACTTGATGAAGTATTGACATCAATGAGCTACTTTTCTATTAATTCTTGACTCACTTAGTTGCAATCAAAATGTTAAATTATGGTCCTTTAATATCTCTCATTATGATGATGTTCAGAGCAAGAACAAGGAAAGTTTAATTTATCAAAATTGCTTTGACTTTTTTCAGTACAAGCTACCTCCACTTGACTATTATCGGCAGAAGCTTGGAGCTGCTGTTCCTTTATCCACTACTCTTTATGGGAAATGTAGATATGATTGAAGGGTAGCAGAATGTGGTGGAAATTGGTAGTGGATAATTTGTGCATGTTTTGAGTATTTTCCGAATAAAAGGAAGTAAAACATCTAGTGACAAATGAAGGATTAATGCAGCCACTTTTATCTGTTACTGCGTGTTCAAGGACAAAACCATTGATATTGGGCAGAGTTCTACAGAGTTACTTCAAAGGGTATTATTAACAAAGGAGATCATTTTTAATTATTTATGGAAGACTGAAAAATACTTTCAAACTCATTAAGGTCTGCAGATGCTGGAAATGCAAAGCAACACACACAAAACATTGGAGGAACTCAGCAGGCTAGGCAGAATCTATGGAAAAGAGTAAATAGTCAACGTTACAGGTCAAGACCATTCTTCATGACTGCTTTCAGACTGCATGGGAGAACTCATGAGAAGTCAGATATCCATATGTCAGGTCATTTGTTACTCAGGAAACACCTGTACTTCCAATGAAATTGATGATTTTAGGAAGATTGTGTTGATGGTATCTTTCCATTTCCTTGAGATGCCCATTGTAGCTTATCCAGGTCAGAGAGTGGCAGAGTTTCACCTAGTTGATCACATTTTGTGCTAGGTTTGAAGTCTTGATAGTCAAACACCTTTTCTTCCTTGAACAAAAGGCTGTGTATTGATGACAATACTATATTTCACAGCATTGTCTACATTTGCTGAGAGGTGGCTCATGAGAAATGGTCCAAACTTTCAAGGGTGATACTATGAACCTTTGTTGTCAGTGGCATTTTACAGCAGGTGTATATTGGTAGAGATGTATGCCTTTGAGATGTTGTGTATAGGCTCTTGTATTCTTCAGCGAATAAGTTGAGGACAGATGATAGGTGGGAAAGTGTGCAGAAAACTCAGAAACACATTGATGCCAATGACATGCATATATCCTTCAGTGTTGTCAAGGCCGTCTACAAGCCAAACACCCATGGTTCCAACCATTCCCAGCAGAACCAAGGCAAACTTACCATGAAGTGTAGACAACAAGGTTGTGGTTATTGAGGCATAGGGCAGTGCCTGGACAATGAACAAAGGAATGGTAAGAAGATGGAATGAGTAACAGCTTTCTCTGTAACTGTAGTACATTATTCTGCATTCTGTTATTATTTTGCCTTGTACTACCTCAATGCACTGTTATAATGGATTGGTCTGTATGAAAAGTATGCCAGGCAAGCTTTTCCAGAGAACCTTGCTACATATCACAGTAATAAACCAATTTACCAATTTACAAAGCCGATAATGTATCAGAAGGCAAGGGGTTGGTGACGAATATGATTGAAGCAAAGAGACTGCCATAAGGAAGGCAGAATGATAAGGACAACAGAGAGCAAAGGGACCAGCAAATTGCAGGAAATGAAGTGAGAGAGAAGTCAGATTATCTTGGAGAGTAAAGAGGTAAGTTCCTTGGAAGAGAGTGAATGAAGATTTGAACGATTTGGGAAGAATATGAATGAGTAAAGAAAGAATGTTTAGAATGATGTTGTTTTCTGAGGTATTTACCTAATAATGTTTCTACCATATTTCAGAGTGATTAAATATAAGTGCCGAAATTGTATTTGATATGACCTGCACTGGTCCCAAGCCCTTACCTATCACACTCAATGATCCTTCTGCAAGGTCAGTCAAACGTCATCATATCTATTGGAGCCAAACAAGATTGTGGTGTCCTCAACCTAAGGCCCTTCCCGTAGCATTGCCTTGATGACCTCCAGTTGAAATAAGTTTCCTCACGTTTTGGCCACTCTCTGCTGCTTTGGCCTTGCATGTGTTTATTGCCTGGCTAATTCACAGTTGAGTCTATTTTCCAACAAAGTTCAATGGATAGGAATCACAAGTTGGTGCTTTATCTAACTTTCTTTATTTCCAACCAGAGACACTAAGGAACACAAGACCAACAGAAGCATTCAGGCTAATTTTAGGTTCAACGAAATCCAATGTATGGCAAATGAAGATTAATTCTGATACGTATGTGGTGTTGCATTTTGGAAGGTCAAATCCAAGTTGTGTTGAAGGGCAGTGTTGTAGAACAGTGGGACTTTGAGGATAAGCAGATGTCTTCATTAGTAGATAAGTCAAAGTTAGACAGGATGGTGATAAAGAGTCTCGGCCACTGGGCCTTCATTAGTCATTCAATATAACAGGTGGGAGGTCACAGTGCAGTCGCATAGAATCTGGTGAAGCAGACAAAATCTGTACTTAGATTTGGTCACCCTGCTATAGGAAAGATATTGAACTGTAAAGAGTGCAGCAAAGACTTACAATGATGCTGGATGGACTTGAGGATGTTGATTTATAAGGGAGAAGTTGAACAGGATAGGACTTTATTCCTTAGAGCATAGGAGACTAAAGGCTAATCTTATAGAGGTGTATAAAATCATGAAAGGTAAGAAAGGGTAAATGCACTCATTTGGGGAAATCAAGAAATTCAGGGCATAGAGTTAAAGTGAGAGGTGAAAATTTTAAGAGGAATTTGTGGGGCAATTTTTGTACACAAGGAGTGGCATTTGGGGCAGGTGGAATGCAAGCTTAGGCAATGTGTAGTAAGACTGTCCGGGAGAACGGGTAGATGGCTGGGCAACAGTGCAGTCAGTGGGATGAGCTGAAGTATAACATGAGGGCAGAATTTAAAAGGATGACGAATACAAGACTGAAGGTTCATGATGCCAAGAAGCATATTGGAATGCTGTTCTTGTGGGAATGTGGGTGGACAGGGAGACCACCAGTGTCCTTAATGACTACACCTGCAAGAAGTGCATCCAGCTGCAGATTCTAACACTTTACATCAAGGAGTTGGAGCTGGAACTGGATGAACTCCGGATCATTCAGGAGGCTGAGGGCATAATAGATAGGACATATAGAGAAGTAGTTATATAGGTTTTTATTAACAAAATGAAATGAGGCATTTTATGTTTAAGAAAAACTATAATAACTCATTTATTGAACTCCAGAAAACTGAACACAAAGCGCAGTAAAAGTCCTTTACGTAATTGCATTATCGCATCAGACCAGCCTCCTAAAGTGAACTCCAACTCAATGTTGATGGTTGTGAATTATGCATACGTTTCCACCAATTACATTACCCTAAACAGCCCCCTGCAGAATGGTAAGTGACCTAGCCTTTGACCTGCTGTGGTAGCCATGGCTAAACCAGTTCAGTTTCCTGTCAATGGTAACCCCCAGGATGTTGATAGTAGGGGACTCAGTGATGGTGATGCCACAGAATGTCAAGGGATGATGGCTACAGCCTCTCTTGATGGAGATTGTCATTGCCTGGCACATGTGTGGCTCAAATGTTACTTGCCACTTGTCAGCCCAAGGCTGGATATGGCCCAAGTCCTGCTGCATTTGGGTGTGAATGGCTTCACGATCTGAGGAGTCACAAATGGTGCAGAACATCGTCCAGTCATCTGTAACATCCACACTCCGGTCTTATGATGGAGGGAAGGTCATTGATGAAGCAGCTGAAGATGTTTGGTCCTCAGACACTTCCCTGAGGAACTCCTGCAGTGATGTCCTGAGGATGAAATGATTGAACTCCAACCACAACAACCATCATCCTTTGTGTCAGGTATGATACCAACCAGCAGCAGGTTTCCTCCCTAATTCCCTTTGACTCCATATAGATAGATAGATAGATAGATAGATAGATACTTTATTCATCCCCATGGGGAAATTCAACTTTTTTTCCAATGTCCCATACACTTGTTGTAGCAAAACTAATTACATACAATACTTAACAATACAATACAATGCTAGGGCACCTTGATGCCATAGTTGGTCAAATACTGCCTTGATGTCAAAGGCTATCACTCTCACCTCACCTCTAGTATTTATCTCTTTGTTCCATGTTTGGACCAAGGAGCTGATGAGGTCAGGAACTGAGTGTCTGAGCTGGGCATTCGTAAGCAGGTTATTGCCGAGTAGGTGCTGCATGATAGCAATGTTGATGACCCCTTCCATTACTTTGCTGATGATTGAGAGGAGGTTGATTAAATGGTAATTGGCTGGGTTGGACTTGTCCTGTTTCTTGTGTACAGGACATACCTGGGCAATTTTCCACATTGCCAGGTAAATGCCGGTGTTGTAGCTGTACTGGAACAGCTTGGCTAATGGGGAGACAAGTTCTGCAGCACAAGTCTTCAGGACAATTGCCAAGATTTTGTCTGGGTCCAAAGCCTTTGCAGTATCCAATGCTTTCACATGGAGTGAATTGGATTGGCATCTGGGATGCTGCAGACTTCTGGAGGAGGCCGAGCTGGATCATCTTCTCGGCACTTCTGACTGAAGATTGTTGCAAATGCCTCAGCTTTATCTTTTGCACAGGTGTGCTGGGTTCCTCTATCATTGAGGATGGGGATATTTATGGAGCCTCTTCCTCCTCTGAGTTAGAACATAGAACATAGAATACTACAGCACATTACAGGCCCTTCGGCCCACAATGTTGTGCTGACCCTCAAACCCTGCCTCACATATAACACCCCACCTTAAATTCCTCCATATATCTGTCTAGTAGTCTCTTAAACTTCACTAGTGTGTCCGCCTCCACCACTGACTCAGGCAGTGCATTCCACGCACCAACCACTCTCTGAGTGAAAAACCTTCCTCTAATACCCCCTTGAACTTCCCTCCCCTTAACTTAAAGCCATATCCTCTTGTACTGAGCAGTGGTGCCCTGGGGAAGAGGCGCTGGCTGTCCACTCTGTCTATTCCTCTTAATATCTTGTACACCTCTATCATGTCTCCTCTCATCCTCCTTCTCTCCAAAGAGTAAAGCCCTAGCTCCCTTAATCTCTGATCATAATCCATACTCTCTAAACCAGGCAGCATCCTGGTAAATCTCCTCTGTACCCTTTCCAATGCTTCCACATCCTTCCTATAGTGAGGCGACCAGAAATGGACACAGTACTCTAAGTGTGGCCTAACTAGAGTTTTATAGAGCTGCATCATTACTTCACATCTCTTAAACTCTATCCCTCGACTTATGAAAGCTAACACCCCATAAGCTTTCTTAACTACCCTATCTACCTGTGAGGCAACTTTCAGGGATCTGTGGACATGTACCCCCAGATCCCTCTGCTCCTCCACACTACCAAGTATCCTGCCATTTACTTTGTTCTCTACCTTGGAGTTTGTCCTTCCAAAGTGTACCACCTCACACTTCTCCGGGATGAACTCCATCTGCCACCGCTCAGCCCACTTCTGCATCCTATCAATGTCTCTCTGCAATCTTCGACAATCCTCTACACTATTTACAACACCACCAACCTTTGTGTCATCTGCAAACTTGCCAATCCACCCTTCTACCCCCACATCTAGGTCGTTAATAAAAATCACGAAAAGTAGAGTTGTTCGATTGTCCACCACCATTCACAGCCGGATATGGCAGGACTATGGAGCTTAGATCTGATCAGTTGGTTGTGGGACCACTTAGCACTGTCAATTACTTGCTGCTTTTGGTGTTTGGCATGCAAGTAGTCCTGTACTGTTGCTTCATCAAGGTGGTGCCTCATATTGAGGTATGCCTCGTGTTGTTCTCAGCACGCCCTCCTGCACTCTTCAATGAACCAGGGTTAATCCCCTTGCCTGGTGGTAATGTAGACTGGGGGATGTGCTGGGTTATGAAGTTATAGATAGTGGTTGAGTACAATTCTGCTGCTGCTGCTGCTGCTGGCTCACAGCAGCTCATAGTGCCAGGTTTTGGGCTGCAGGCAACACGCTGTGGGAGGGATGTAGCCTAACGCTGAGGTTCTGGGCTATTGAGCGTCTGATACGAATTTGGGGTCTGTGGTCAGAGGAAGTATCAGAAGTTGTACCAAACCAAGCAACCCAGGTACTGACGAATGTCCAAGCCAAATCTGTGGCCATCATTGATGCCAGAGGGGTGACCCGTAGCCACCAAGCTTTACGGTCTACCATGATAAGGAGGTGCTTGAAACCGCAGGTGGGGTGAAGAGGACCAACAAAGTCCGCATTAACATGGTCAAACCGTCAGTCATGGTCAAATTGCCTAGATATGATGATTAATTTTTGCCCTCTGGCACTCCCCACAGGCTGCTCTCCATTCGTTCACTTCTGTTCTAAGGTCGTACCACGCAATCAGCCACTGCATTATTTTTCCCCTTGATATGTTGTTTATCATTTCTGAACTCTGATAGCTAGGCCAGTGGCATTTCTGGCTGTTGCCAGCTTTTCTGGGTGCAGTCTACACACGCAGGCATGGACTGGCAGGCCAGTTGTGGGAATGTGGTGCACAACCCCATGTTTTGTGATTGTAGTGAAGAATGTGGACCTGGTGAGGTTTGGGAATTCACCCAGCAGTCATGTAAACTCACATATGGTGGTGCATGCGCTTGATGGAGTCGTTGTGGGGAACTTACCTGAGGAGCAGGTAAGTCCTTGGACATCCACAAGCCAGCAACTCTTTAGATTGAATGATTGTACTTTGGCACATAAGAAATCTGCACTGAGAAGAGGTTCAATATATAATGTCTACCTCTGAAGCAGTGTGTCACCCATTGTTTCCAGTAAGTGTGAATACTTCTGCCATTGGCAGACTCCAGTGAAATTTTGTCACCCTTTGCCTTCTCGCAATGCTGGCAGCACACAAACTTGAGCACCTCTACTGCACAGGAAGCATCGCCCTGATAGTGTTTGCGTAATGAACAGTAGACATCCCTGGCAGCTGGAACCCACCAAGTTCACAGACATATGATGTCCTAATGCGCTGACACTGTCAAAGTTGCAAGGCAGTCAGCATTTCCTAGCATTCATACCAAAGTGAGCCTGGTAAAAGCACAGATCCTACATAGTAGTCTGTTTAGCAGCAGTAGTTAGTAGTCTGCTTCACGTGCTTATGTTGGAGTCTTGCTGATTGGGCTTATTGAGGCAAAGAAAAGGGGAGGAATTATGCATCACTGCCTGGCTGAGTGTAGACCATCAGCTATTTTAGCAAGTTCCCTGTTGCCCTTCATGGGTGCATTAGCGAGGGCTATATGAACTTGATCAGGCATTTACTGCATGAGATTTCTTTAAAAATAAAAGAAGGATTGTGATTTCCCAGAAGAGACAGCTTGTGATCCACAAGCTCTGATGGCCTAGCATCACCGAGTCCGGACAAGGAGAGCAACTGCTTGCCATGCTCAGACTCTGTTAGTCCAAAAGTCTGTAAGAGGTGAGTTTTCAGTGGTTGTTATTTCGCATGTATAGGTGGGTGTTTTATAGACTCACCACTCTTGCAGCTGCGGAGTTTCCAATTGAGGCTACTATATAGTCGAATTTGGTGTTTTCAGTGGTGATTTCTCGCAGCACAAGTTGAGCCTCGACTTGTTCAAACCAAGCAACAGCATATTGCTCCCAAATCTCCGGCAGTTTCCAAGCGATTGCATTGGCTAATGTGTTCAATAACTCTGGAACCACTCTTGAACATCGGTGGCACCAGCGTAGATTTTCACAAATAAAACTTATTTACTGAACTTCAAAAATCCAAACACAAAGTGGGGTAAAATTCCTTTATGTAATTACGTCATCACGTCAGATCAGCCTCTTAAGGTGAACCCCAACTCAATGTTGTCGGTTGTGAATTATGTAATTCACAACAATTTCCAACAATTACATTACCCTACAAGTACACTCAAGTTGTAGGACATGGAAAATTGGGTGACAGTCAGGAAGGGGAAGATCAGTGCCCAGTACCCTTTGTGGCCATCCCCCTCAATAGCACTTTGGATACTGTTGGGGGAGATGACCTAGCAAAGAAAAGTCACAGTGGTTGGATCTCTGGAAGTGAGTCTGGATCTGTGACTCAGAGGGAAGGGGGGAGATGTGGTAAGCTGTTATGATAGGGGCTTTGTTAGTTAGGGGAATAAAAAGGAAGGTCTGTGGGTGAGAACGAGATTCCTGGATGGTATGTTGTCTCCTGGGTGTCAGGGTCCTCAACAATTTGGAACGGGTCCTCAGCATTCTTAACTGGAAGGGTGAACAGCCAGATGCCAGATGCCATGTAGGTACCAATGACATGGGTAGGAGGAGTGATGAGGTTCTGCAAAGGGAGTTCTGGGAGTTAGGTACTAAGTTAAAGGGCAGGATATCCAGGGTTGTGATCTCAGGATTGCTACCCATGCCACATGCTAGTGAGGCCAGAACAAAAAAGACTATACAATTTGACACGTGGCTAAGCAGTTGGTATAGGAGGGAGGGAATAAGATATTTGGCTCTCTTCCAGAGAAAGTGGAACCGGGACAGAACAGATGTTTGCACTTGAACTGAAAGAGGACTAATATCCTAATGGGAAACTTTGATAATGCTGCACTGTGGGGTTTAAACTAGAGTTGCAGGGGGCAGGAACCGAAGTGCCAGAACAATTAATGGAGACGTTGTGGAGACCTCAGACAGAGCCAGGAACGAAAAGATTGAGCATTGTGCAGCTAGTGTCCTGAGTTGCATATATTTCAAAGCAAGAAGTATCATAGGAAAGTTGAATGAGCTCTGGGCATGGATCAACACTTGGAATTATGATGTTTAGCCATCAGTGAGACTTGGTTGCAGGATGGGCAGGACTGGCAGCTCAATATTCTGGGATACACTGTTTTAGATGTGACAGAATGGGAGAGATTAAAGGAGGTTGGGTGGTGTTCCTAGTCAGGGAAAATTTCACAGCAGTTCTCTGTCAGGACAGATGGGAGAACTTGTCTAGTGAGACATTATGGGTGGAACTGAGAAATCAGAAAGGTATGTTCACATTAATGGGGCTCGGAGGACCTCTCCTGGACCCATCATATAAATTTTATTGTGAAGAAAGCACAACAGCACCTCTACTTCCTCAGGAGTCTGTGGACATTTGGCATGTCATCAAAAACCTTGATGACAAGCTTCTATTAAACCTCAATAGAGGTGCAGTGGAAAGTGTGTTGACTGGCTGCATTACAGTCTGGTATGGTAACACCAATGCCTTTGAGTGGAAAATCCTACAAAATATGATGGATTCATCCCAGTATATCAAGGGTAAAACCCTCCCAAACATTAAGCACATTATGTGAAACATTGTCGTAGAAAAGCAGCTTCCATTATCAAAGATCCTCACCAACCAGGCCAAGCTCCTTTCTCGCTGCTCTATCAGATACAAGGTGCAAGTGCCTCAGGATTCACACCACCAGGTTCAAGAACAGTTACTACCCCTCAACCATCAGGCTCTTGAACAAAAGCCGATAGCTGCACTCATTTAAGGACTCTTTTATTGTTATGTCATGCTCATTATTTATTACTATTTATTTATATCTGCATTTGCACAGTTTGTTTAAAGTTTACAGTTATTGTTCTATAGATTTGCTAAGTATACCTGCAAGAAAAAGAACCTCATGGTTGTATGTGGTGACATGTATGTACTCTAATAATACATTTTGCTTTCAATTTTGAACTTTTTATATTACAAATCACCGAACAGTCCTGGGGAATTAGAGGAATATTTGTAGAGAAATCGTAGACTGTTGCAAGAAACATAAGGTTGTGATAGTAGGTGATTTTACCTTTTCATATTGTTACGAAGGTGAAGCAACTCTGAGGGGCCGAAGGGTACAAAGTCGCCCCCTCCTTTTTGAGAATCACAAAATCTCTATTATTTCGGGTCTGAGACCCAGGAAATGAGAGAGAGATACACAGAATACACAACCAGGTGGAATGTCTCCTGACATAAGCGGAACGGAACCACTGATTACTGCCATTGTCTCTTGGAGAAGGAATTGTGTATTGAGTACTGTACTATTCATTGAATAGACCAGAGTGGTCTGGTTGAGGGATTGCATCATCCCAACCTGATTGACATCTGAGACCCCGTGAGTAAAGATAAAAGAGGGGTCTGGGGAACACCCCTTTAGATGCACCAGGAGAAATGCTAGAAATCCCATGACAGCGTTTTATAGCGAAAGCCGGTGGGGGCTCGTGTGCGTCCTCCCTTGCCTGGGTGGCGGGCTCACCATGGAAGAACGGTTTAGCTAAAGGAGAGGTCACAATTGAACGGCCATGACAACGAGACACCTGACGGATCGAAATCATAAAGGAAGGTTGGCAAAACCCGTAGCGGTAAATGTTCCCATTCTCTTTCTCTCTCTCTCTCCAACAATTGCAATACGGCGACAACCAAAAGATGGCAGCTTGTGTGAACTGCAGTGAACTTTATATTTCCATCGGACAATACATTATCCTCTAGACAATGACAGAGCTTATTTCTTATTGATTATTATTATACCCGCACTTTTAGGTTTAGTATTGACGACGTATATTATCTGTATATTTGCATTGATATTATTTTTGTGTATTTTTACTAATAAATACTGTTAAAAATATTATCATCAGACTTCAACGGACATCTCTATCTTTGCTGGTAAGTCACCCAGTTATGGGGTTCGTAACAACGTGGGGCCTCGTCTCGAGATTTGATACCAAATTGGAGGGCCAGTAAATCGGGCTTTTAAGTCCAAACTTGGATCTGGTTGCGTGGGTAACCAGACGGGAAACCAGCAAAGATGGACGTAGACGAATTTATAAAGAAACCCAACTCTGGAGGCGCTAGAGGCTGCCACAAAGTCGGACTTGATAAATATTGCGAAAGGGCTAAATCTTGCAGAGGTGAGGTTGTCAATGAAAAAGCGGGAGGTGCGGAGGGCCATAACTCAGTATTATATTGTGACGAATGTGTTTTCAGCTGAGGTATTGGAAAATATCACTGAAAAGGTACCAGTTAGTGGGACGGCTCAGTTAGAGTTGGAAAAATTAAGGTTGGAGCATGAAATTAAGTTAAAACAGCTGGAAGCAGCTGAAAAGGAGAAGGAAAGAGCTGAAAAGGAGAAGGAAAGAGCCGAAAAGGAGAAGGAAAGAGTTGAAAAGCAGAGGGAGCATGAGCTCCAGCTAAAGGAGTTAGAGGTGAACAGGGAGCATGAAATTAAGTTAAAACAGCTGGAAGCAGCTGAAAAGGAGAAGGAAAGAGCTGAAAAGGAGAGGGAGTATGAGGAGAAGGAGAAACAGAGGAAACATGAGCTGGACATGGAGAAGTTCAGGCAAGAGCAAAGAGCTCAAGGGCCAGACCGAGAGGAGAGATTTAATGTTAGTAGGGAGTTTAGGTTAGTACCTCCGTTCGAGAAGACGGATGTTGATAGTTATTTCTTGCATTTTGAAAAGGTGGCAGTGAGTCAGAAGTGGCCCAGAGATCAGTGGGTGGTGTTGTTACAAAGTGTGTTAAAAGGGAAGGCACAACGGGCATATACGGCGTTGTCTATGGAGGGGGAGGAATCTGAGAATTATGAGGAAGTAAAAGAGGCCATTCTTCGGGCCTACGAATTGGTGCCTGAGGCCTAAAGACAAAAGTTCAGAAATGTAAAGAAAGTGTGGAATCAGACGTATGCACAGTTTGCCTATGAGAAGGGTGTGCTCTTGGATCGTTGGTGTGCAGCAGAAATGGTGGAAGAAGATTTTTGGCGTTTAAGGGAGTTAATTCTGATTGAGGAATTTAAAGGTTGTGTTTCGGATGATATCCAGATGTATTTGAACGAGAAGCCGAATAAGTCCATATCCGAATTTGCTAGGTTCGCAGATAAATATGCCCTAAACCACAAGACAAAGTTTTCCTCAAATAAGAGTTACCAGAAAGACCGTGGGAACGGTAGAGAAAGCCCGCTGGCTGAGGTAGAAATTCAGCCGGGAGCTAGTGGTAAAAATAAGGAGGAAGAAAGGCAAGATGGCAGGAGAGGTCCTGGCTTGACCTGTTTTAATTGTGGAAAGGTGGATCATATTGCATCTAAGTGCTTTGCTCTGAGGAAGGAGACAGGAAAAGGGAAAGCAGCAGTCCCTACAGGGTATATTGTGTTGATCAGTAAATCGACGAGAAAGCCCCAGGTAGACAGAATACGAGAGGGGCATGAGAAATTTATTTCAGAAGGTACCGTGTCTGTGAAAGAGGGAGAAACCCCAGTTCCAGTGAGGATCTGGAGAGATACTGAGCAGTCATTGATTCTCAGTAAAGTACTAGATTTTGGTCCCGAGACTGGAGAGGTAGCTTTGAGAGGCATAGGATCATTATAAATTGTGAGCTGGTATCTGGACCAGTTGAAATAGGGGTGCGATCAGAATTCCCGAGAACTGACGTAGACATCCTTCTGGGTAACGATTTAGCTGGTGGTGAAGTTTGGTCGACCATGGAGCTGACAAGCCAGCCTGTAAGTGTTGAGGACCCGCCCCTAGATTCCAAGATCTATCCCGCATGCACGACCACTCGCAGCATGTTGAGAAAGGCAGCTGAGAAAGAGACCAGTTTAATTCAGGCCAGTATCGATTTGGCTGAGACATTTTTACCAACCCTGTACCAAGAGGGGTTAAAGGGTGGTAAAACGGAGAATAGGAAGGTGAAAGAGAGTAAGAGAGAGGCGGTAGACCTACCCTTAGCCAGGAGGAAATTTATAGAGGCACGGAGTAAAAATGAGAAACAGATAAGGCTGTTAGAAGGTCCAGGGTTGGACATGGATGATCTGTCTGGCTTGACAGAACTGTTTGAAGAAGTTGAAAATTTTAAAGGTGTTCCCGATAATGAAATGAGAGCAGTCCTAGATGAAAAGGATGCCATTACCTTGAAGAAGTCTGCTGGGTTGGCAGATGAGGTTGTTTCAGCCCGTGGGGTTGAGTTTACTCCGGAAGGGAATTGCCCAGAGAGTAATTGGGAGGATCAGGGGAACTTAGAATTTGAAAAGGGGATGGGTATTGAAAGCCTGGAAGAGGCAGATGTCCCATTTGAGTGTGTTCAAGATGTGGATGCACGTGGTACTGAACCTAGTAATGGAACTCAGGAAAAGTCTGAGGTATTTGATTCAGTTGAAAAGGAATGCAGTCCTTGTGGGTCAGATGGACTTGGTTCAGTGAAGAAAGGGTTAACCTTGGTACTAGTGGGAAGTGAGGAATTCCCAGTTGTTTGTGTTCGAAGATGTGTTAAAAGTTAGTGAGGAGATAAAAGGTGGTGATGTGAATCTTATTATTGAAAGAGAAGGGAAAAGTGTAGTTCCTAAATTGAATGAAGAAAATTTAAAGTCTGGATTGGTGTCAGAAGCAGTAACCAGGCTGAAGGGACAATGGCTTGTTAACAAGGTGCCTGCGAATCAATTACAGTTTGATTTGGAATGTAATGGTGCCCCACCCGCTAATGTTATTCAAGGGTGTGCTGCGAAGAGGCAGAGTGTGAAATGTTGTTTGGACAAAGAGGGATCGCTTGCAGATTTTAAACTGAAAACCAATAGAATGAAGGGTCTTGAAGATAAAACTAACGACTTGCTTAAAAATAAAGAATTATGTGGACGTTCAGAAAATGGGCTACGTTTGGAAAACATTGTTGATAAAATAACTCCTATGAAAGGAGCATGCAAAAGCCTATTCCACACTGGGAGCAAGCTAACCACGTGGGAGTTAACTGGAAAAGGGGCGAGGGTTGACGGGATGCCACTTTAAATAATAGGATCCGGTTTTAAGGGATTTCGACAAAGCATGTAAATAATAAAGACAACCCCATGGAAGATTGACTGTTAAGTTTGAAAGTAAAATAAAGATTAGCATTTGCATGAACTTTTGTAATATACACGAAAGCTAAGATCACAACTCTTTAGTTTTGTTTTGCTGAAGAAAAGGAATAAAAATAGGTGGTTATTAAATTGAAGTCTGATGCTACAAGAATTTATTAAGGTACAAGATATTAAGATATTAAAGGAAGTGACAATGTAATCACTAACTGTTTAGATGCTGGATTGAATGTATAACTGTATTACTCTGTAGTGAAAAAAAACCTCTTTTGTATTGTGTTAGATTCTGAAATCCTGTAAGACTCTGTATTAATTAATTTTTACCTGTGGCAAAAATCCTTAGAAGGAAGGGGGTGTTATGAAGGTGATGCAACTCTGAGGGGCCGAAGGGTACAAAGTCGCCCCCTCCTTTTTGAGAATCGCAAGATCGCTATTATTTCGGGTCTGAGACCCAGGAAATGAGAGAGAGACACACAGAATACACAACCAGGTGGAATGTCTCCTGACATAAGCGGAACGGAACCACTGATTACTGCCATTGTCTCTTGGAGAAGGAATTGTGTATTGAGTACTGTACTATTCATTGAATAGACCAGAGTGGTCTGGTTGAGGGATTGCATCATCCCAACCTGATTGACATCTGAGACCCCGTGAGTAAGGATAAAAGAGAGGTCTGGGGAACACCCCTTTAGATGCACCAGGAGAAACGCTAGAAATCCGGTGACAGCGTTTTATAGTGAAAGCCGGTGGGGGCTCGTGTGCGTCCTCCCTTGCCTGGGTGGCGGGCTCACCATGGAAGAACGGTTTAGCTAAAAGAGAGGTCACAATTGAACGGCCATGACAACGAGACACCTGACGGATCGAAATCATAAAGGAAGGTTGGCAAAACCCGTAGCGGTAAATGTTCCCATTTTCTTTCTCTCTCTCTCTCCAACAATTGCAACACAGCAACAACCAAAAGACGGCAGCTTGTGTGAACTGCAGTGAACTTTATATTTCCATCGGACAATACATTATCCCCTAGACAACGATAGAGCTATTTCTTATTGATTATTATTATACACGCACTTTTAGGTTTAGTATTGACAACGTATATTATCTGTATATTTGCATTGATATTATTTTTGTGTATTTTTACCAATAAATACTGTTAAAAATATTATCATCAGATTTCAACGGACGTCTCTATCTTTGCTGGTAAGTCACCCAGTTACGGGGTTCGTAACAATATATTGACTGAGAATCACCTACTGTAAAAGGACTAGATGGGATAGAACTTGTCAAATGTGTTCAGACAGGTTTCCTTCATTAGTGCGTAGAAGTTCCAATGGGAGAATGTGTGATACTGGTTCTATTATTAGGGAATGAGACAGGGCAGGTGACAGAAAGTTGTGTAGGGAAACACAGGGACCAGGATACCACCAGTTTCAAAGTAAGTATACAAAAAGATAGGTTTGGTCCACAGGTTGAGATTTTAAATTGGAAAAAGGCCAACTTTGATGGTATCAGAAAGGATCTGGCAAGTGTGGATTGGGGCAAGCTGATTTCTGGTAAAGCTGTAAAGTGTGAGGCCTACAAAAGTGACAGTTTTACAAAACTTATATGTGCCTGGCAGAATAAATGGTAAAGGTACCATTGGTAGGGAACCTTGGTTTTCAAGAGGTATTGATACTCTGGCTAAGAGAAAAAAAAAAGGTGTATAGCAGGTGTAGGCAGATAGGCAGGTAGGAACAAATGAGGTACTTATGGAGTATAAAAAATGCAAGAGAACTCTTAAGAAATAAATAAGAAAGGCTAAAAGAAGGCATGATGTTGTTCTAGCAGACAAGATGAAGGAGAATCCGAAGGGATTTTACAGATATGTTAAGAGCAAAAGGATTACACTTATCTAAGAAAATATGTGCTAGCATTGGAGAGGGTACAAATGAGGTTCAGGAGAATACTTCTGGGATTGAAAGGGTTAAAATATGAGATAGACATAAGGGGCTCTGGATAGAGTTAGAACCTTTGATATCTGGCAGCTGCACCCTACCTAGTAGAGTGAATGGTTATCACTGGTCCTCATCCATCTCCTAAATCGCCCATCTCTGCCTTCAAGTGCGTGAGGAGCTGGTGTTAACAAGGCACCACTGCATGAAGGACCTCGTCAATGAATTCACCACCCAGCGTGATGAGTTCCCCTGAAGAACTACAATGGACATGTGTTTAAGACGGGTGCGAACCACCGAATTGGAGGACAACGGCTGTGGTCTGGCCTGGAGAGGTACAGGCGCTGCCAGATCTCACTAGCACAAGATATGCAAACACACCCTTATAGTTCACAAAAAGGGTTGCTGGATCCAAACTGAACCAAACAGTAATGAACATATGAGAGGTGTTTAATGGCTCTCAGCCTGTACTTGCTGGAGTTTAGAAGAATGAGGGGGTTGTTATTGAAACATCAAATATTGAAAAGTCGAGATAGAGTGGATGTGGAGAGGATGTTTCCTATAGTGGGGGAATCTAAGACCAGGGACGCGGCCTCAGAATAGAGGGATGTCCTTTTAGAAAAGAGATGAGGAAGTATTTCTTTAGCCAGAGGCGGTGAATCTATAGAATTCATTGCCACAGATCGCTATGGAGGCAAAGCATTTGGGTACATTTAAAGCAGAGGTTGATAGGTTCTTGATTAGCAATCAAGAAGCCAAAGGATGTCAAAAGTTATGGGGAGAAAGCAGGAGAATGTTGTTGAGAGGGATAATAAACTAGCCATGATGAAATGGTGGAGACTTGATGGGCCAAATAGCCTAATTCTGTTCCTCTGTCTTATGGTCTTATATGTGGAATCAGCTGCCTGAGGAAGTGATTGAGACAGATACAGTAACAACTTTTAAAAGACAGTTGGACAGGTACATGGATAAGAAATCTTTACAATATTATGGGCCAAATGCTGGTAAATAGGACTGGCTTGGATGGGGCATCTTTGTTGGCATAGACCAATTGGGATGAAGGACCTTCTTTGCTGTATAAGTTAATAAATCTGTGACTATATTCTGAGCCATATGATAAAGTTACCTGACTATGACACTACAGCAAAAATATCCAGCAAATGGAAGCAGCCCTACTAAAATGATCTTTCACTGAGAAGATCATCGATTATTCTGGAAAATGAAAGTGGAGGACAAATTTTCAGTTATTGGAAAATGGCACATTGAGTTGAGGCAAACTTTTGAAGATCACCACTAACTCTTAAAACAGAGGATACCAGTATAAATTTATAAACGGATAGGCAATCAGATCGTTAATATATTGGCAGTTTAGATGAACAAGAAAGGCATCCTAAAAAAAGTAACAGAGACTGAAAGAATGACAATATTAAAGGGATTTTACTTAAATATACAGGGGTTTTGATTTGTTTTATTAGATTTTGTACCTACCATAGTCTGACAAACTTTTTTTTCTTGATCTAAGTCTATCACCTAAAACTTCCTCACAAAGTTTCTGTGCTTTGATTTATTTGACTTATTAAGACCTTGTCAGTGATGGCAAAAGATGATTAATTGCCATGCTTTAGCAGGTCTTTCAAAAGGTTCCATCGCTCTCTGTTTTTGTACTCTGATATATCATCACCCAAGTTTCCATTAATGATCCCGTGAGGTGTCTATATTTGGTATAGCAAAAAAAAACCCATTTCAATTATATCCACCTGCAAAAGTCCAGGTTAAGCAACCAAGGGGATTGGAGGGTGTGGGGAGGGGCAGACAGAACGGGCTAGTGCAGGGGAATGAAGAAGATGGAGGAGACTAATTGCCTCTGGTACGTGCCTAGCTTTAACACAAAACACACAACTGATCTACCAAACAGCTGCACTGGCAACAGTGGAATTTTCCAAATTCTTCACTGGAATACAATGCAGATGTTGAATGAAGCCATTCAATGGAAATTCTGTCAAATGCTGTAAATATAAGAAAAAGTTTTACACTGGAATTTAACTCTTTCATTGTCAATTAAGCTGATTAATTTTACTTCGTTATATAAGAAAGGGAAATAACATACAAATTAGACACAGGTGCTGTTTATATGATTCTATGTGGTTGTGGTGTTGCAACAAGTAGGTTTTTCATTACATCTGTGCATACACGTGCATATGACAGTGAACTTGACTTTGACATTGACAGTTAGCAGAAGTTCTGCCTTACACATTCAGAGACCCAGGTTCATTTATAACCTCAGGTGTTGTATTTTCTTTCTGTGACAGACAGGGTTTTTGTTGGTTGCTGCAGTTTCCTCTCATATCCTAAAGAGAGATGTTTAGTTGGCCAGTTAATGTAACTTGACACTAGAGTATAGGCGAATGGTAGACCTGGCAAATGTAGGTGGGAATATGGGGAGAATGAAAATGGATTGGTTTAAGTACCACACACACAAAATGCTGGAGAAACTCAGCATGGCAGGCAGCATCTATGGAAATGAATGAACAGTCAATGTTTCAGGCTGAGACACTTCTTCAGGACTGGAGTGGAAGGGGGAAGGACACCAGAACAAAAAGGTTGGGGGAGGGGAAGGAGCACTGTTGTTAGGGATGAGATTACAGAGTATCTGGAGGCACATGGCAAGATAGGCCAAAGCCAGCATCGTTACTTGAAAGGAAAATCCTGTCTGACAAACCTACTGCAATTCTTTGAGGAAATTACAAAGCAGGGTAGACAAAGGAGATGTAGAAGATATGGTGTACTTGGATTTTCAGAAGGTCTTTGACAAGGTGCTGCACATGAGGCTGCTTAGCAAGATAGGAACCCATGGAATTACAAGGAAGTTACTAGCGTGGGTGGAGCATTAGCTGATTGGCAGAAAACAGAGAATGGGAATAAAGGGATCCTATTCTGGCTGGCTGCCAATTACGTGGAGTTCCACGGGGGTTAGTGTTGGGACCACTGCTTTTTATGATGTATGTCAATGATTCGGGCTATGAGATTAATGGATTTGTGGCTAAATTTGCAGATGATACAAAGACAGGTGGAGGAGCAGGTAGTGTTGAGGAAACAGAGAGCCTGCACAGAAACTTAGGTAGCTTAGGGGAATGGGCTAAGAAGTGGCAAATGAAATTCAATGTTGGAAAGTGTATGGCCATGCACTTTGGTGGAAGGAGTAAACAGGCTTTCTATTATTTAGATGGGGAGAGAATTCAAAATGTGGAGATGCAAAAGGACTTGGGAGTCCATATGCAAGATACCCTAAAGGTTAATCTCTAGGTTGAGTCAGTTGTGAAGATGGCAAATGCAATGTTGGCATTCATTTCTAGAGGTATAGAATATAAAAGCAGGGAAGTGATGTTGAGGCTCTATAAGGCACCCATGGGACCACACTTGGAGTATTGTGTGCAGTTTTGGGCTCCTTATTTTTAGAAAGGATATATTGACATTGGAGAAGATTCAGAGAAGATTCACTAGAATGATTCCAGGATTGAAAGGGTTACCGTATGAGGAATGTCTGACAGCTCCTGGGCTGTATTCCTTGGAGTTCAGGAGAATGAGGAGGGATCTCATAGAAACATTCCAAATGTTAAAAGGCCTGAGTAGATTAGAAATGGCAAAGTTATTTCCCATTGTAAGGGATTCTAGGACAAGAGGGCATGACTTCAGGATTGAAGGATGTCATTTTAGAACTGAGATGCGGAGAAATTACTTTAGTCAGAGAGTGGTAAATATGTGGAATTTGTTGCCACTAGCAGCTGTGGAGGCCAAGTCATTGGGTGTATTTCAAGCAGAGATAGATAGGTTCTTGATTAGTCAGGGCTTCAAAGGGTATGGGGTGAAAGAAGGAGAGTGGGATGGCTGGAAGAATTGAATCAGCCCATGATCGAATGGCGGAGCAGACTTGATGGGCCAAATGGCCTACTTCTCCTATATCTTATAATCTTATAACTAGCTAGAAATTGATAGATGAAGCTAGCTGGTTGGGAAAGGTGAAGGACTGAAGAATCTGACTGGAGAGGAGAGGCGACCATGGGAGAAAGGGAAGAAGAAGAGGCTCAAGGGGCTGGTGATAGGCAGGTGAGGAGGCCAGAGTAGGGAATAGAAAGGGAGGGATCAAAATAATTACCAGGAGAGATCAATATTCATGTCATCAGGTTGCAGGCTACCGAGATATTTTCCTCCACCCTAAGCTAGCCTCGTCAAGGCAAATGAGGAGGCCATGGATCAACATGTTGGAATTGGAATGGGGATAGGAATTAAAATGGTGGGCCACTGAGAAATTCCTGTTTTGGTGGAGGTGCTTGACAAAGCAGAACCTCCAATTTACAACGGGTTTCACCACTGTAGAGGAGGCTGTACCTAGGGGACCGCATACAATAGACAACCCAACAGTCTCCAATCTGATGGCATGAACGTCAATTTCTTGAACTTCTAGTAATGCCCCTCTCCTTCACCATTCCCTTTTTCCTCTCTCACCTTATCTCCTTGCACGTCCATAGCTTCTCTTTGGTGCTTCCCTCCCCTTTTCTTTCTTGCATGGCCTTCTTTCCTCTTCTATCAGGTGCCCCCTTCTCCAGCCCTGTATCCCTTTCACCAATCAACTTCCCAGCTCTTTACTGCATCCCTCCCCCTTCAGGTTTCATCTATCATCTTGTGATTCTCTCTCCCCTTCCCCCACCTTTTAAATCTACTCCTCAGCTTTCTCCCTTCAGTCCTGCCGAAGAGTCTTGGCCCGAAACGTCGACTATACTCCTTTCCATAGATGCTGCCTGGCCTGCTGAGTTCCTCCAGCATTTTGTGTGTGTTGCTTGGATTTCCAACATCTGCAGATTTTCTCTTGTTTGAGATTCACAGGTGAAGTGTTGCCTCACCTGGATAGACTCTTTGGGGCCCTGAATAAAGGTAAGGAAGATGGTGAAAAAGCAGGTGTAGAACTTTTGTCGCTGGCAGTGCTATGTGCCAGGAGGGAGATTAGTGGAGAGGGAGTGGTCCGTGCAGAAAGTGGTGAGTAGTGGGGTGAAATGGTAAAGATGTGTTTGGTGGTAAAATCCTGTGAAGATGGTGGTAGTTGCAGAGAATGAGGTGTTGGATGTGGGGGCTCACAGGGTGTTAAGGTGCCATGAAGATGTGGTGAGCACGGATGTCCAGGAAATTGTGGAGATGTGGGTGAGGGCGGCACCAATGATGGGGGAAGGAAAAACCCATTCTTTGAAGAAGGAGAAGATCTCTGATGTCCAGGAAAGGAAAGCCACATCCTGGGAGTAGACATGGTAGAAACAAAGGAATTGAGAAAAGGGAATAACATTTTTGCAGAAGACGGGGTGGGAAGAGGTATAGTCAAGATAGCCATGAGAATCGGAGGTTTATAAAAGATGTTAGTAGAATATTTGTCTCCAGAGATGGAGAAAGGGGAGAGAGGTGACAGAAATAGATAGGAAAATTTAAGGGCAGGGTGGAAGTTGGAGGCAAAGTTGATGCAATTGACAAGCTCAGTATGGGTGCATGAATCAGCACAAATGCAGTCATCAATGTAGGAAGAAAGAGTTGGGGTGCATTATCAGAGACGGCTTGGAATATGGACTTTCTATGAAGTCAATGAAAAGGCAAACACAGCTGGGACCCATGTGGGTGCTCATGACTACCACTTGAGTTGTGGATAAAGTGGAAAGAGCTGAGGAGAATTTGTTGTAGGTGACGACCTGTTCTGCCAGATGGAAGAGAATGGTGGTAGAGGAAACTAGTCTTCTTGATGGGGGATAAAGTGTAAAGGGATACCCACGGTGAAAATGAGGCAGTCAGGGCTGGGAATAGAAAGTTGTTCAGGAGATTGAGAGCATTTGCAGTGTCATGGATGCAGATGGGAAGGGAATGAACCAAGGGAGATAGAATGGAGTCAAGGTATGCAGATGTGAGTTCAGGGGGCAGAAGTAGACAGAGGCAATGGGTCTACCCAGACAGTCAAGGTTTGTGAATCTTGGGTAGGAGGTAAAAGCAAGGAGTGTGGGGTAAGGGAACTATGAATTTGGTGGTAGTGGATGGGAGTTCTCCAGAGTTGATGAGGGTAGTGATGGTGTCGAAGACAATTTTTTGATGGTCCGGGGTTGGGTCCTCTTCAAGGATAAGTAAGAGAAGATGTCTGGGAGTTGCCACCTGACCTCAGCAAAATAGAGGTCAGTCTTCCACAGTACAACAGCACTCCATTTATGTGCGGATTTAATGGTAAGGTCAGGATTGGCGCTGAGAGATTGGAAGGCAGTTCACTCAAAGGGAGTAATGGTTGAGTAGGAGAGAGGAGTGCTAAATTCAAGCCGGTTGATGTCTCATTGGTAATTAGAGATGAAAAGATCCAGAGCAGGAAGAGAACCAGAACGGAGTGAAAGGTTGAATTAAGTGGGTGGTTGATAGTCAGCACAGTCCCAGTGGGCTAAGGGTTCAGTTCCATGATCTGTCATTTCAAAACTTAATCAGAATGAACTACCATTTAAACTTTCTGTAGACATTATGAACAAGTTGATCTGATGTGTTTCTTTGATATCGGTGAAAACTTCTGAAAATAATAAAGGAAAATATAGCAGAATCTGGATGTGCACAGCAAATCAATTCTTATCTGATGGAGAACTATTTCATTTGTCAACATCCATTAGACTAGTTGTCTCATAATTTTCCGTGAACATCACCTTTTCTGTCTTTTGATCAAAGAGGCATCATGCTGGTATCTCTGGACTTGTGAAGGAGTCATGAGGTTAACTCCTACCATGGAAATTAAATTCAAATAAAAAAATCTGGTGTCAGAAATGATCACAATGAAACTATTGGATTGTTGTCAGGGTAGATCTTGTTTATATTATTTCAGAGACGAATACCACCTTTCCTACCCAGTTTTGCATAAAACCACCACAAGGTATTTGATTCCTATCTGATCTCTGAAATGACCTTTTATTTTATGCCAGTTAGTAATGCCAACCGAAAGGACAATAAATACCCTAATCATGCGAACACATAAAATAGCAACAGTTTTCAAGTGCGTCCACATTGGCCTTTGGACAAGGTAAGATGTAGATAGGATGATAGATGGCTGAAGGAATAACAGAATAAAATCTAATATAAATACCAGTGCAAGTTTTAGGGTCAAGACTATAGGATTGGTGGTAATAGTTGAGGAAGGGTCTATATTGTTGGGAAAGGGAACATGTTGCTAGGAGTGAGAATGTGAAGAGGTTAAGGGGTATGTGTAGAAGGGGCGGGCGAGGGGTAAGTGTAGCAAAATATGTAGACAGGACCAGGGAGAGGATACGTCATTGGGGAAGTGTAGTAGGACAGGGAAGAGGTAGCTAAAATAAGATTCCAGACAGCATGTGGCAACCACAAAGAAGAGGAACCTTGCGACCACAAGACAATGTGTTCGGCAAAGTATTTTGAGCTATGTACCTATTTTGAGTGTTTTGCTTGCGTCCATACCTATTCCAAGTATTACGCTTGCGTCTATGCTTATTCCGAGTATTTTTCGTGTTTAGCTATGCAATAGCCAATCAATTGATGAATTTGAATCGGTAACCATATTTGCAAATGTAGTACCCTGCTTTTGGGTATAAGTATGAACTTTGTAAACCCACAAATTGGGAGTTGGCTACCTTACGCCCGAAGTGCGTGGGGCTGCGAACTCCTCTCTGAACAAAAAACCGTTTCAGCGGTAATTTCGTGTCTCTGGTGTTTTTCCTCAACTGAGCAGGTTAATAATTTCAGGTTGACAGGAGGGAGTAGGTTTGAAGTAGTAACTGAGAAATAGGCATTGTCCTATGGCATCTGTGCAAGGAGAGGGTGGGAATTGAAGACTTGCATTGATATCTTTGCCATGACTCCTTGTGTGAATTTAAAGGCAATCGTTTCTGTAGGAGCTTGTTTCAATTCTCAGACTGCTAAGCACTAATTGTTTCCTGACAGCTCAGTTCCTTTCTGAAAGCTATTTTTTCTGCTGTTATGTTTCTTTACCTCCCATAAATCTTTCAGTCACACATCTAATGCTGGAGGAACTCAGCAGGCCAGGCAGCATCGATGTTGCTTGGATTTCCGGCATCTGCAGACTTTCTCTTTTTAGTCACACATCTAAAATCATTTGCTTTTTCACTCTGACTTCTGAAATGCTGCAAGATGTTATTTTACAGGGACTCCTAACTTAGAACTGTTTCTAATCTGATAGCACAAAAAAAATAGTGTAGCGACCATTTGCCAGGTGTCTGGAAATAACTGAAGAGCTCCGAATGGAATTAAGTGGAGAACAGGAAATACTTTTGACCAGAGACAAGGATCTACAGATATGAAAACTATTCATTCATTCATTCAGGATTTTATTAGATTGGAAACTCCATTTTATTTATAAAGCTTCTTAAAGAACATTGGGAACCCTAGCTTTTCTTACCAGCAAAAGAAGAGCTTATATTTATAAATCACTTTTCACCTCAGAAAGGTACCAGTGACTCCTCTGAGAGAAAGAACTTATAATGACAGAATGGATTCTATGACTTCAAGAAGACGTGAGTTGCTTGGCATCTATTGAAACATTCGCAAGGGCAATTCTGTTTGTTATGTGGGGAAGTTTTGGCTTCCAATTTGAACAAAGCAAAGGTTCTCAAACACATAAATAAGTAAACAGTCCACTGAATTTTGTGTTCTGGCTGAACACTATCCAGGAGATTAGATATACTCCAAAAAGTACATGTAACGCCCTGGTAAAGGTTTCACTGCTAACATAACGGTCTTTCTGTAGAAACAGTATATGGATTATAGTTAGAGATAACAGGTGTTTGGAATATGAGCCATCCAATCAGGGGAGTGGGTTTTTTTTTTTGTGCGCCTAACACCGGTGTGAGCTGGGGCTTTGCTCGGTGGGGGATGAAGAGAGAAGTCACTGGAGAGAACCAGTTGTAGGATTTGACCTGGTGGGGGACCGTGATTCAACGCAGCGAGATGCCGGGGTCTACTGAGGACTGGTGAATATGACTTTCGGAAGAGTTGAGCTCCAACTTGTGCACATTTGACTGTTTAATTATAATGGGCCCTTTTTGTTTTTTTTTCCTTCCTTTTCTTTACTAACTGCGTAGTTAAATTAACATTTATAAATATAATTCCTTTAATTGTTTGCAGTGTGCTGTCTGTTATTTTTCGGTAATGAGTTGTAACAGGGTAGCAAATTACACAATAATCACACAACGCAGTGTTTGGGGGTGGGAGAGCCCCAGGTTTGGTGGCACTAGAGTGTGTATTCCGCAGACTGACGCAACCCAAAGAAACCTGGGTTTCATATAAAATTGGAATTCCAGAGTAACACTTCATTTGAAATGGAGTATTTCAGAGTATGTATCTCCTCCTCTGTATTATAGAAAATGTCCAGGAATGGAAAAGGCTACAGAGAATGATAGACACAGCCCAATCCATCACAGGGAAAGCACTCCCCGCCATTGAATACATTTACATGGAACACTGCCACAAGAATTTAGTAATCACCGTCAAAGACACCCACCTTCTAGGCCATGGTTTCTTCTCACTACTACCATCAAGCAGGAAGCTTGAGGTCCAACACCACCAGGCTAAGGAACACTCATTAACTTCATGGTCCTGAACTAATGTGCAAAACTTCAATCATCACGAATCTGAACTGATTCTATAACCTACAGACTCACTTTCAAGAACTCCTTACCATTCATGTTCTCAGTAACTTTTATTTGCACAGTTTGTCTGCTTTTGCATATTGGTTCTTTCATCAGTCTTCGTCTGTTTATGTGTAGTTTTTCAAAATTCTGTTGTACTTCTTTTTCCTTTCCCTATAAAGTGTTGGACAGTGACCAATCAATGAGAGGGGTGACTCTGGGTCTGTACTCGCTGGAATTCAGAAGGATGAGGGGGGATCTCATTGAAACTTTTCAAATATTGAAAGACCTAGACAGAGTAGATGTGGTAAGGATGTTTCCCATGGTGAGAGAGTCTAAAACAAAAGGGCACAGCCTCAGGATAGAGGGGTGCCCTTTCAAAACAGAGATGCAGAGAAATTTCTTTAGCCAAAGGGTGGTGAATTTGTGGAATTTGTTACCACATGCAGCTGTGGAGGCCAGGTCATTAGATTTTTGATTGGTTAGGGCCCAAAGGAATGTGAGCAGAAGGCAAGAGATTGAGGCTGACAGAAAAAATGGATCAGCCATGATGAAATGGCGGGGCAGACTTGATGGATCAAATGGCCTAATTCTTCTCCAGTATCTTAGAGTTTTTGTTCGTAAATGCTTGTAAGGAAAATATTCTGAAGGTAGCAAATGGTACTTGCCTTGATAGTAAATTTACTTTGAACTTTGTCTGCAAAGTAAATTGTGGTTGGTAACATCTAATTGCTTACTCCTTATAGATTATAAAACATATTGTAAGATTGGTAAGATTACTGGAGTAGAATCATATGAAACAACAAGAAAAATGTAGTGAGATTCTGTCACACAAACTGACTTCTAATCTTAGATCCTTCCTATCCCATAATTCAATACTTTTCTCAATGGTCACTATGTAAACAAATCTGGCACAGCAAAGCATTCCCTCCCCATCTGTTTCTGACAACCAGTACAATTCAGTCGTAACAAATGCTCTCCCAATGTGTCACTCTGGGATTCAAATTTTGCTTGAATCCGGATTTTTATCCTTATGTGCTACAAATAAAAAGCTAAATTGCAAATTGTTGTAGTTGAACCCACTAAAGAGTTGATTTAACAACTCTGTTTAAATTGCAGAAATTAACAGGAAGCACAAACAAGTACTTTTGCTTTTCTAATTTTCTTACTTCCTCTCCTGAGTGGATTGAATTGTTTATAATCTCTTGGGTGATTGTCCCATAATGGTACTTTTTCCAAGAGCTTTCTATGGTAATATGCATTTATAATGAACCCTGGACTTTTTGACCATAAGAAATAGTTGCAGAATTAATCCATTCATCGTATTGCGTCTGCCGTTCAATCGTGGCTGATTCATTATCCTACTAACCCTACTCTCCTGACTTCTCGCAATTAACAATTCAATTCAGGTGGGAAGTTGTAATAGAAATTAGCACACACATAAGAAAGAGGCATCCTAAATGGTAACTTCATAGATCCTTGTCCACACTTCTCCCTGCCTCAGTACAGCAGCCAGCAGAATCAAAGACCCCAACTGCCCAGCTCATTTTATCTTCTCCTCTCTCCCAGGTGTCATCCAGTCCTGGCTAACGGAAGTAACCGTGTGCTATATCTTTCATGTGCCCAGTGGCCTGCGTGTAGCTCGTCACACACTTGTTTTCTTCAGGCTGGAGGAATCTCAATGTGGTAGCCCCTTTGTAAACATCCTGCTTGGACTGTGAACTCCTTCCATCAAGCCTGGTAAGGTTTCAATTCTTCTTTCCATTCATGAGTTACCATGCCTACCACTTTAGACAGAACAGGATCAGTGCTTGCAGACTTGTGTCGCAGTTAATGGAGTGGTAGGTACTTCCTTGAAGTAAAAGACCTGTCAGGGATGGCTCTGGAACAGTAACAGCTAAGGGAAGTCTGGATAGTCCATCAGCATTCAGACGCTGCTCGGACCTCCTGTGCATTCTATTGTACTGATGTGCAGATAATAACTGAGCCCAACGTTGCATTCGAGTAGTAGCCAGGGAAGGAATGCCCACATGTTAACCAAAATTGATGTCAGGGGGTAACAATCTACCAGTGGTATAAATTGTTGACCAAAGACGAATTGATGGAATTTATTAACTCCAAAGACAATTGAGAGTAATCTGGGCAAAGTGGCTTTTTGCTTTGCTTAATGTCCTTGATGCAAAAGTGATTGGACACTCTTCACCCGATGGCATGATGAGTGAGATAACTGCCTCTACACCACAGGGTGATGCGTCGCAGGCCAACTGTATTGGCAATGACAGGTTGAAGTGTGTGGTGCTTCAGGTTGTGACAAAGTTGCTTTTGGCCTTTTTAAAGGCCTCTTCATAGCGATCTGTCCACTGCCAGTGTGTTGATTTATTTGAAAGCTTATGAACTGGTTTCACATGTTAGCTAGGTTAGTAACAAACTTGGTCTGGTATGTTTGTAGTCCTAAAAAAGATCTTAATTGACAAACATTTTGTGTGATGGAACATCCACGATTACCTCTTAGCAATAATCAAAGGTGTTGGTGAATAGTGGTCCTTAAGACTATAACTATGCCATCAGAAGGCTTAACAGGTTGCACTAGAATGCATTTTAAATTAAACGTTTTTGCACCCATCACAGTTAGAAAAGTTGGAACATGAATATCATCTGAAATCTGATTTGCCAGTGCAAAATAGTCAAATCTTTCAGTATATGAACTCCGTTGTCATGTTGTTTGATCATACAGCCCAATACTTCCAAACATTGTCACCATTTTCCAACACAGTCACATTCCAGAAAGGTGAACCAGTTTTATTGACCTCTCTTTCCCTCTCTGGTTGTATTCAGCCATCCCATTCTCACTCTCTCCCCTCGGATTCTTCACTCACCTCACTTCCTAAGGCTGTTTTCTCATTTTGTGTGGTGGCTTCTTTTGCTTACCCACATTACATAGCGGTATACCGCCAGCATTGCGCACGGAACCTTCCCCCCCCCCCCCCCCCAAAGGGAACGAAACACTAAATATCATGTGAGTACTTGGCACCTCATCACCAAGTTATTATGTTTATCGTACTGGAATGCTGATGGCCGTGAATAATACGCACAAGAGACGCAGAAGTGAGGAACAAACCTGCTGCGGTTTATTTCGCTTGTAAGTTGTCTACCCAGAATGCCCTCTCACATTACATTCAGTACATAACTCACTGGGAAGCTTGACAGCAACCCGTAAGGGTCAAATATACATGGATACATACCAGTTAAGCTAGCCTGCGCTGCACTCTTTCCAAAGCAGTTGCACTTTATTCTGCATTATATTATTGTTTTACCTTGTACAACCTCAATACACCCTGTAATGATTCGAACTGTAGGAACAGTATGCAAGATAATCTTTTCACTGTATCTCGGTACATTTGTTAATAATAAACCAATTCCAATTCCAAGTCATATACGTTCATACAGGACCTGACCCGATCAGATTATTAAACTTGCAGAGCTTCTGGGAAAAGTTGAATGTTACTTATTTGAACTTTAGGGTTTATTCCTATTGCTTTTGCTCAACTCGTCTTCAGACACAGAAGCAACCAATTCTGAAGAATGATTGGAGAAGATTGGAAAATAGTGTATGTCAGAAGATTTTATTACAGGGATTTTAGCACTTCTGAAGGGGAGTTATCACTTGAGAGTTCACCCAAAATGTTTTAATAAGGTGATCCCATATTGTGAAAATGTGGATCAGCATGTATGGCATCAAGTAGCTGTAAATCTGACTCCATTCTACTTCTGCTTTGATCACTTGCTAAATCTGAGCCTGAGAACCCAGTATTCAGCAGAGATGTATGGAAGCTGAAGGCTGGAGCGAGAGATAGCATACAATCACTTAGAACATCCCGTTCTTAATCATTATAAATACTTTCTGTTTGGTGTCACTGTATAATAATTCGGAGGAAGAACATGAGAAGCTCTAACACGAGAAGAAACTCCGTCAAAAATATTTTGATTTCTCCCATACCACTGTCACTGCAATGTTCTGCTATTTTTTTTTTTGTTGCTTTGGGAAATGTAGTAAATTAGAAACGAGTTCAGAGATTTTACAAAGAGGACTCCAGAGTGGCTGAGCTAATGCTATTCTTGTTAAGATGGCACAAGAGATTTGTAGGGATTGTGCTTTGTAAAATCAAATCAGTGCTCAGGTGCCACCAACACAATAATACAAAAGCAAATAGTAGTTTTTAACCCCATTGCAAAAAATTGGTATACTGTATCTTCTTACTAAGCTCAATGCCAGAGAGAACATCCACTGTCCCAGTATTGAACTTTAATCCTTCTATGCATTTATATGCGCTCAAAGCTGAACTAACCACATAAGGTCCAGGACCCCTGAAATTTGAACTTGGCTGTTAAAGCTGGATCTAATGAAGCAAAAATTGAGAAATTAGTGGGAGAGAATAATGAGTTTCTTTGGAGTCACTTCTTTCTTTGGAAATGGTAATATGTGTTAATCAAAAACTAAATGCACATATTTGAATGGAAGCCTTGAGACTAAATTATATCCAGAGGGTGTATGGCTGATTCCAAATAATTATCCAAAGCTTTGTAATTCTTGCTGACAAAGCAGAAGATCACCTCCAGCGATTCTAAATATTCTTGCTGCCATAAATTCAGAAGTTGCAAACACAACATCAGTTGGTCTTCATGAGCAGTGGAGCTCTTAATTAGTCTCAAGTTGGTCTCAGAGCATCATGGGTATTTTGTTGTGCAGTTGTAGTCAGCTGGATGACTGATTAATTGTCAGTCACAAAAGAAATTATGCTATCGCGGAACATAGGTTTTTGCCAGCCTGGATTATTGTGAGCTGTCTGGTCAGACAGCCCGGATTTTACTATTCGCTCTTTGTTTTCTCTTTGAACCTTGGCTACTAAAGTATCATAAGTTAGTTATCACATGCAAAGAAAACACATCATAAATCAGTGATACCAATTCACCCTCAGTAGATCATATGATTATCTCTTGAGAAATATAGCATTTCTCCAAAGATTAAGGTAGGCAGTGAAGTGACTCTGCCATTAAAATGATTAATATTCAGGTTTGTATTACAGTGCTAATATAAATATAAAATGTGCTAATTGCTATTACCCATTGGCATGGGAGTCACTACACTTGACTTCAGTGTCTATGTGCTGCAGAGAAGTGAAATCATCCCTAGTTCCCATTCTTGATTGTCATTCAGTCAGATTGCTGAAAAGCAATCATTTCTGAAGATCATCTCTGAACAGAATGAAGTTTCCCTGCCACAATCTCCATGGCAGACAAATCTGCTGCTACTCATTATCTAGTTTCACCCTTGCAAGGTGTCACAGTGCTGGAAACGACTAAACCAAGATGCAGATGAAAGACAGAATTCAGAAAGTAGACTTG
This sequence comes from Hemitrygon akajei, assembly GCF_048418815.1. Lineage (NCBI taxonomy): Eukaryota > Metazoa > Chordata > Chondrichthyes > Myliobatiformes > Dasyatidae > Hemitrygon > Hemitrygon akajei. The sequence continues at coordinate 36,332,040 of NC_133139.1, forward strand.
GGACATGAACGGAGTACAAAAATCACCCTCACCTCCAGCCAACCAATGTCCAAGCTGCTGTTAAACCTCCGCTGGGTGCATTTATCACGGGGTCCTCCTGTCACAGTGTGCATTGTCAATGACTGAACCCAGGTGTGGTGGAACGACAGACTCCCACATAGACAAGAAACAAGAGTTTATACGTAGGAATTTCAACAGAACATTGATGGCTTAACTGAGCAACACCTCAAGACAAATCACCTCAGAATGTGGACTTCATGATAAACACTAATCAGGAGTCCACTTTAAATAATCACAGTACACAGGAAACCCATGCCAGTCAAAATAAATTTAATAAGATTAAACAGAAAGCATATGGACTTAATGACTCTAGCTAAGAAAACTATTAACAAATTCAGTTGCTCTAGAAACTTCGGAGCCCAGTTCTGCTCGGCCTGCCACACAGGCCTGCAGGGCTCGTGACAGCAAAGCCCTCTTCCTAGCATTAGTCAACACCTTCATGTGAGGATAGGGGAATCATGACACAAAATAACAGACGTCAAATGAATTTGTTAAATGCATCATTGCACTTTCAGGTCTGTATAAAACTAATAGTTACATGTAAATTGGCAACATTTGAACCTTATCTCCTGCACAGACATTACTTAGTAGTCAATGAAAAATAAAGGTAAAGTTCTTGGTTACTATGTTTTATTCTTTTGGGCCAAATATAGAAGACATGAATAATTAAAGAAAATATCTGCTACAATCAGAATTATGTCTGTACCTGCTATTTGGAGCAGGAATCCTGTATAATTGGAAAGTATACTCAGCATACTCATATACCAAATAAGGTGGCCAGTGAGTGTATGTTCATGGCCTTCTGAGGCTGTAGCCTATCCACTTCAAAGCTTGACATGCCATGCATTCAGAAATGCTCATTCACTCACCACTGCTGTGATGTGTGGTTATTCGAGTTACTGTCGCCTTCCTGTCAGATTGAACCAGTTTAGCCATTCTTCTCTGAGCTCTCTTACGAACAAGGCATTTTTTTCCCCCACAGAACTGCTGCTCATTGATATTTCTTTGTTTTTCACACCATTTCTGTAAACTCTAGAGATGGTTGTGCTAAAAATTCCAGGAGACCAGCAGTTTCTGAGTTACTCAAACCAACTAGTGTGGAACCAACAATCATTCCATGATCAAAGCGACTTAAATCATATTTCTTTCTCATTCCTGTGTTTGGTCTGAGCAACAACTGAACCTCTGAACCACGTCTGCATGCTTTTATGCGTGGAGTTGCTGCCACGTAATAGGCTGATTAGATATTTGCATTAATGAGCCAATGTACAGATGTACCTAGTGAAGTGGACTGAGTGTACATTGCAACTCCTGTGGGTGGAGGTAGATTTCGGATATGGTTGGACAAGTAAAATGTTAAAAAAAAATGCAATGCATGTATCAGCTTTCTGAACATATTCTGTTGGCCTGATAGCAGCTATATTTCATGAGGAGTTTGAGGAGACTTGGTATGTCACTAAAGGCTCTCACGAATTTCTGCAGATACTCTGTGGAGAGCATTCCAACTGGTTGCAACACCAACTGGAATGCAGGGGCCACTGCGAAGGAATGGAAAAAGCGGCAGAAAATTGCAAACTCAGCAAGTTTTATGATGGGCACTAATCTCCCCAATCTCGAGGACATCTTCGATAGGTGATGCCTTCAAAAGGGAAAAGGAAGCATTCATTATTAAGGACCCCTATCACCCAGGAAATACCCTCTTCTCATTGCTACTATCAAGGAGGAGGTACAGGAGCATGAAGACACACACTTAACATTTTAGGAATGGATTCTTCCCCTCTGCCATCAAATTTCTGAATGGACAATGAACTCATCAACACTACCTCACTATTTTTTTCTTTCTTTTGCTCGACTTATTTAATTCATTTTAAAAATATATTTCTTAATGTATTTTACAGTTTTTTATTATTATGGATTGCAATGTTCTGTTGCCGCAGAACAACTAATTTCCTGTCATATGCCAGTGATATTAAACCTGATTCTGATTCTGATTCTCCGCTCTCCAAGCATAATAATTTACTTAAAATCAGAAAATGCTGTTAATAATCAGCAGGTCAAGCAGCGTCTTTGGAGGGAGAGATTCAAAGTAAAAATTCTGCTACAAGGATCTTTCACCAATATGGTTCTGATAGATCATATTTCATTAGAATAGTCTGGTGGAATCTGAAATCTTAACTCTGTTTTGCTCTTCACAGATGCTGCTTAAACTGTTGAGTATTGCCAGCAATTTCTGTTTTAATATCAGATTTCTAGATGCTAAAGTTTTTCTTTCCTTTTCCAAATATTTCTGTATTGATTGGATTGTGACCTATGAATGTAATACCAAGCATTGCTACATCCTATAACTGAGACTTTCTGCAAGTTAAGGATGAGGGGTGTTTAAACTGGGGGGGGGGGGGGGGTGGAAATGCTGAACACGTGTTGAGATTTCAGTGTATGGTTAATTTATAACCACTGAACATGATGCATGCAACATGAGCAATTTATGTTGCCTGCTGCTTTATTTTACAATACAGGACAATATTTGATCCATCAAATCAAAGCTTGCTCTCAAAGAATTACTATCATTCCCATTGCTTGATTTGTTTACCCCACTGCAGCCTACCGAGATGCACTGAAGTTGTAGAAAGTGCTGTGTTGTCAATTACTCATCAACAGATAAACAGGAGAGATTGTGAAAAAGGCTTGTAGAACCATTGCTAGAGGACTTAGTATTGATGTTAGACCAGTGGAGAAATGCACTGCATGCTCAAGAGTCAGGAACCTCACCAAATGTATGCTTGAGGAGCAGAGGAGCTGCCAGAATTACTGCTGTAAGAACCAAGTTACAGGGAAGGAAAGAGTTTAATGATCCATGTAACCCTCAGGCTCAGAACAACAGACACAACTCCTTGCACCAGCGCCTCGTCCACTGCTCAGTTTCCCGCTGTCTTGCCCCACACCCCATCACCTATCTACCCACAATATATATTGATAAGCGTATTTGACTGTTTGTACCTGATGATAGGAGAATCATGTCAGCATATTAGCCATCAACTATATCAGAAGAGAAATGCTGAGGGTATCTATTGGCTGAATCACTTGAATTTCTAATGTATATACAATGCATAAATGGTTCTGGCATTAGTCTTGTCAAATAGAAAATAATGGACATTTATTATGTATTTTGAAATACATGTTGAACTACTTAGAAATAAACAAGCAAGGAACTCAGCAGCTTAGGCAGCGTCTATAGAAATGAATAAACAGTTGACATTTCAGACCAAGACTCTTCATCAGGGTTGGACAGGGAGGGGAAAGATGCCTAAATCAAAAGGTGAGGAGGCAAAGAAGTGCAAGCTAGAAAGTGATAGGTAAAACTAGGCATGTGGGGAAGGTGGATGAAGTAAGAAACTAGGAGGTGATAGGTGGAAAAGGTAAAGTGACCATGGGAGAAAGGGAAGAAGGAGGGGCACCAGTAGCAGGTGAGCAGAAGAGGTAAGAAGCCAGAGTGGGGAATAGAAAAAGGAAGGGTGAGGGAAAGAAAATTACTGGAAGAAGAAATTGATGCTATCTCCTGCTGGCCAACTATTTTAATTTCACTCCCCATTTCCATTCCATCAAGTTGGTCCATGGCCTCCTCTTCCAGCATTTTATGTGTGTTGCTTTGGATTTCCAGCATCTGTGTATTCCATGTGTTTGCTTTGTTGCTGTTAAGCTGGAAGAAAATGAAGCCTTTCCATCGTACTAGATATATATGAAAAAAACCTCCACATCCTTGCTGATACAGCAGAGATTTTGCTCATACACCAATGTTGGCCGGATGAGATTTCAGATTATTTTCTGCATATTCATCTGTTGGGTTGCAATGAGGAGCCCATATGTGAGAGGCTGTGTCAAATCAGCACTGACCCCGATTGATGGTATTTAGTTATACACACTCAGCCCTTTCCTATCCACCACTCTCCTGGTTGGAGTTGTGTATATGGACAACAGATGTCTACTTTCATATTTCTAGGAAACATTAGTGTGCTCCAATTCTGGTCCTTCGGAGTCCAAAGCAACACAGCAGAGCTAAGCAATTTTAGCAGTAATCTAGTCAAACTCAGCTCAAGCCTGCTCATAAATCTAGCACTTTCTCCTGTGGTAGCTGACAATATCATTCATACACAGATGAGATTGCTCTGCTATCTTCCTGTTGGATAAAAAAAGAACAAGGATCAGTTGGCTAGAGAATGATGGAATACCTTGCGGATTTAATTATTGCTAAGTATTCTAAAAAAAACTGAATTTAATGCAAACCTTGACAATTATAATTCTGGCATTAAGGCTTATTTTATTTCAGTCACTCATTAAAGCAGTTTTGCAATTGTTCTGCCAAATTTCATTTACTTAACTGAAATAGCATACAAGTCTACTTTCTGATTAGGTGTTATGCTTTTTAAAAATGAATACTGATGCAGTGTACACAAGATTTGCAATAAAATATTGAAAGATGTGGGAAATGTTAACAGACAGATGCTTGATGTAATAGTGTTACTGTCTCTGCCATCATTTTACACGGAGATATCGTTAGTTTAAAGAAATGAGCCAGTATCTACATTATAGCTACAATCAGAGGAATGTTAGATGGTTATTAACTGGAAGAGTGAAAAGAGATATCTAGTGGGTGGAGTGCTAATGATTTTGAACCACATTTGTAGCTCTAATTATTGATGATCATAATTTAAATATGAGCTAAAACACAGGGCCTAGAAGTTGAAAAGTATGTGTTTAAACAGTTCTAACAAATGTTTTCACTACTAGACCATTCAACTGCACACAAAGCCAAAGCACCAACTGAAACTGAATCACACCCTGATCTCTCGGCCCAGCCTGAAGAGCCTGCTGCTAGACTCTGACCTCTTCCCATTCCTGGGCCTCTCATCCTCAGAGCCAGTGCTGGATTATTCCACTATTTTCGTGTGCTCTATCTCAGCAGATCAGTAACAAATGAATCTTCGAGCCTCATACACCACTGAATTTTCCAATGGCAGTCCTACTGCATGCCAGCCATATCACAAGTGTAAGCAAAGACTTTCAATATTCGGGTATCTGTGCATTTTTATTGAGGTTCACAAAAAGAGCCTTGATTTACTTTTGTGTTCAGAAGTTATGGGTGGAGATAATGGACGTTTGGTCAAAATAACACATATGAGGCCAAATCTTCAATGTCTCTTCCTAAGTGCTAGTATTTTAAAATTATTTGGAGGGAATAAATAACATAGCAACCCAGCAAGACTAAATAAAATGTATATGACCTACTCTGAAGGAATGGAAGGAAATTGGCTGATAAACCTTCAGTGATTCAGTGAATAGAAAACATTTACATTATATCATATTTCTTTAAGATTGTTATTTCTGAAGATAAAGGCATTTTATTAACAATGCTGCATTCATTACTCCTTTGAACTTCTCAGTCTAGTCGCATTTGGAACAGTTTCAAATATTATTTCAGCTCTCTGCATCCTTATTAATGATAACACCTTTTTATTATGGAAAACTCTTTGGACAGAAGGACTGTTACACTTAAAAATGAATTCAGCTGGTTTCTATATTAATATTTTGTAGAGAAACCAAAACATCTTTGAAAGCCAAAATTAACCATTGAGGATAATTCCAACAGAAACATTTATTTATCTAGCACTGTTATCCCACTTCACATATCAGGCATCTAAAATAGAACAGTAGTAAACTTTAGTGATGAATTCAATGAATGCATTATCCCCCAATTGAACTCATGTTTGCAGGACTTCATAAGTCACTTCCTTTCTTCGTGCTTTTACTGTCTGAGTGGCAAAGAGATTTAATTATACTGACCCCTGGAAATAAGTATGGGGATCAACGTAAGTGATTAACCTGTACAACATCATTGTGCTGCAGGCATGCATTAAATCACTGCTGCCTTTTGTTTCGATTCACGTCTGCAGGAAGCTATTGCTAACCAGGGCCTTTATGGTCTGATGCTTCAATGGGAGCCTAAATGTTGTCAGTTACAGCATCATACAGCACAGAGAAAGCCTTTTTCACCCTTTGAATTCCCATAAGCTATTCATCACCCACTTACACTAATCTCATTTAATATTCTCTGCGCATTCCCATATATCCCTACAGATTCTACTACATACATACAGCATGTCAACTTACAGTGGACAATTAATCTAGTAAAACCCCCATGACTTTGGGATGTGGGAGAGGACCTGAAGACCTGGGAGGTACCCATGGGAGAGACATGCAAAGTGCTTGCCTACAGGCCTGAAGCCAGGATTGAACCTGGGCCACCAGAACTGTAAGGCACCAGCTCAACTGGTTGCATTACCATGCTGCAAGCGACTAGTTCAATTTAACAGCAAGCTTGAATGAGTGGTGCCGTGTGCCTCTTCAACATTCTAATCTAACCAAATGAAGGAGAGCCTTCAGAATCAGAATCAGGTTTAACATCACTGGCATCTGTCATGAAATGTGTTAACTTAATGGCAGTACTTAATAATAATAATAACAATAAGTACTTTATTGATCCTGAGTGGGAAATTATTTAATTACGGCAGCAACATTTAAAACAGACTTAACAATAAGAATAAATAATAATAATAATAACTAATACTAAAATACAGAATAATAATATACAGGTATCCCCCACTTTATGAATGTTCGCTTTACGCCACTTCGCTTTTACAAAAGACCTGCATTAGTAACCTGTTTTTGCATTACAAAGGGGATTTTCGTTTTTACAAAAATTTTTCCCACGTAAATTAATGGTTCTTTGCTTTACGCCATTTCGGCTTAAGAAAGCTTTCATAGGAACGCTCTACCTTTGTAAAGTGGGGGGGGGGAGACACCTGTACATAATAATAATTTATCAATGTGCAATACCGTGCAATAATAACATACAAAATAATAAAACAGATTGTTGTACTATTATGTGTGTTCTCCAGTCGCACGGATAATACATGATAATGTAGAAGTAGTAAATCAATTACAGTAAAAACAGAAATAATGAAAGTAATGGAGTGTGTTCATGTGTTCAGTGTCCATTTAGGAATTGGATGGCAGAAGGGAAGAAGCTGTTCCTGAATCACTGAGTGTGTGCCTTCAGGCTTCTGTACCTCCTTCCTGTTGGTAACCATGAGAAGAGGACATGTTCTGGAGTGGTAGGGGTCCTTAATGATGGACGACTCCTCTCTGAAGCACTGCTCCTTAAGTATGTCTTGGATACTACAAAGGCTAGTACCCAAGATGGAGCTGACTAATTCTACAACTTTCTATAGCTTCTTTCGATCCTGTGCAGTAGCAGCCTTCACCCCCATACCAGGCAGTGATGCAGCCTGTCAGAGTGCTCTGCATGGTACAGCTGTAGAAGTTTATGAGCATCTCAGGTGACAAACCAAATCTCCTCAATCTCCTGATGAGATATAGCTGCTGTTTTGCCTTCCTTATTGCTGCATCGATATGTTGGGACCAGTTTAGATCCTCAGAAAACTTGACACCCAGGAACATGGAATTGTTCACTCTCTTCACTTCTGATCCCTCTATGAGGATTGGTTCATGTTCCCTCATCTTACCCTTCCTGAAGTCCATAATCAGTTCTTTGTGACATTGTGACTCCACTCCACTCAACTAGCTGGCATATCTTGCTCCCCTACAGCCTCTCGTCTCCATCTAAGATTCTGCCAACAATGGCTGTATCATCAATGAATTTATAGATGCTATTTGAACTATACCTAGCCACACAGTCATGAGTATAGAGTGAGTACAGCATTGGGCTAAGCATCCACCCTGAGGTGCGTCAGTGTTGGTTGTCAGTCAGGAGAAGATATTAATAGCAATCTGCAGATTGTGGTCTTCTGGTTAGGAAGTCGAGGATCCAATTGCAGAGGGAGGTACAGAAGCCCAGGTTCCGTAGCTTATCGATCAGGACTAAAGGAATGATGGTGGTAAATGCTGTGCTATAGTTAATGAACTGGTTATCTAAGGCCATGTGATGAGCCAATGAGATTGTGTCTGCTGTAGACATACTGTGGTGATAGGAAAATTGCAGTGGGTCCAGTTCCTTGCTGAGGCATGGGTTGATACTGGCCATGACCAACTTCTCAAAGCATTTCATCACTGTAGATGTGAGTGCTACTGGATGATAGTCATTAAGGCAGCTCACACTACTTTTCTTGGGCACTGGAATAATTGTTGCCCTTTTGAAGCAGGTGGGAATTTCTGACCGTAGCAATGAAAGGTTGAAATAATCTTTGAATACACCCGCCAGTTGGTTAGTACAAGAGTGCTGAGCCTTACCAGCTACTCCAGTGGGGCTTTCCGCCTTAGGAGGGTTCACACTCCTGAAAAGCAACCTGATATCGGCCTCTGAGACAAAGATCACAGGGTTGCCAGGTGCAGCAGGGATCTTCACAGCTGTAGTTATATTCTCCCTTTCAAAATGGATTTAAATTCAAATTCAAATTCTCCCTTTCATATACCAACTTGCAACCTGTAAAGGGAAAGAAAAATGGGATGATATCCTATATCTTCAAGATGCTGTGTCCTTCCTGGTAAATACTTAGTAGGAATTGAGAAAAAGTCAGGATGGAAGTCAATGTCAACATTACAGGTGAAGTGCAGGAAGAAATTTAATTGTTCGACTCAAGTTTCAAGTTTGGGAATTCTTCTTACTTGACCTCAAATGAGAATTTTGTTTACCTCTCCCTACACAAGTAGTTAATTCAAAACTAGCAATGAAATCAACAAAAATATTCCATATACAAACTTGTTATAATTGGCCTCAAGGTTCATGAATGCTGTTGTTCGTTCTGTATACATATTCACCCCGACCTGTGTTCCAATTTCTCTAATTTGTAATAACAAAACAGGGGATCTTCTGTTGGACAAACAATTGTCCTTCTTCTCTTTGCCCTGACATGGGGGTCTTTCTTGTGATAGTCTCCAGAGTTCTCATTAACTATACTTCTGGAATCCTTCAGTATTATTCTCTTTTTTTTAAATCAGTTCTGAACAGTTATTCTTCAATTTAATTGGTTCTGGCTTGTGCCCACTTTTCATTGGCTCAGGCACAAGTGTCCAGGTGGCATTGCCTCATTATTCTTCTCCCAAATATAATTATGCGTCTTATATCATTCCCTTTTCCCTAAAGCCGACCATCTCAAACCAGTTACAAGCCAGTTCAAGCCAGCTCGGGTTATTTCAGTCAGCCTGCATTAATTCTTCTATCTTTTGAAAGGGCATTCCGCAAATAATTTTTTATTTAGAAATTATCTCTGATTTAGCAGACTATCAGTAGGGTATTCATTATGCTCACTTTCAATTACTTTAAACCAGCAGGATTTAGTTCAGAAAACGAATTCACAAAATGATTGTGGGACGAAGAGTCATACAAAATGACTGCCTCCACTTCTTCCACCACCTGGGGAGAACAAAGGCATTTGCTTTGTCTACTCATCCACCTTCGACCTATTCCAGTTAGCTATTTTACAGATTTTTAAGATCTTCAGGCCAGCGGTGTTTCAACACTATACTAGAAAGCATTGGCACCATGTGAAACAAGCAAAAGATGAAGTTAGCCAAAGTGCAACACTACTGTATCAAAAGCAATGGTATTTTTTAATTTAGCACTTCAGCTGAGACACAACAGACATCAAATGCTATATAAGAATCAATTTGCTGGATCAACTCAACAGGTCAAATAGCATCTATAGGAGGAAAGAAATTATTGATGTTTGGGCCCTGATGCAGGGTTTTGACCTAAATCATAGACAGTTCCTTTCCTCCAAGAGATACTGCTCAACACACTGAGTTCCTAGAACAGGCTGTTTATTGCTTTAGCACTCCAGTCAATGCTTAATCCTACCCAAACTCAGCTGAAGGCCACAATTAACCACCTACCAGTGGTTGGTTTTTAAAGACATTATTTAGTACTCACAGTTAGTTTCTGAATCATTTCTTCTGGCTACTGGTGTAACTGTAGGCATTTCAGAATTATGTTCTAATCGGCTACATTTGAGAATGCTGAAAAAAGTTGTGTAGATGGCACAAAATTAGTTTCTTCACTTTAAAACTAGCGTAGAAATAGTCATTGCTAGCTTTTAGAGCTCTTTCTGAGAATTGAGTATTGTCAGGAGAACATCAGTCAAGGATAAGTGTTACAGTGAGGAGAGTGTGAGGAAGAACTAAAGGAAAAGAGTTCTCACCATCTTCCCCATCTATGCCCCCTCCGTTATTTGGATTACCTCAGTCAGGTCATCTCTCAGTTGCCTCTGCTCCAAACCCAGACTTTCTAATTTTGCCTCAGAGCTGAAATGTTTTATCCTGGTGAATCACCTCTGTACCCTTTCCAGTGTAATGAAATGTTTCCTACAGCATGGTTCCAGCTGTGGATATGTTGATGTAATTGTACAATGTCATCCTTGTTCTTTGATCTTAAGTCTCCTCTAATGAAGGTAAGTATTTCATATGCCTTCTTAATGACCTTATCTCGGTGCATTGCCCACTGTTATCTGTTAGATGGCAATGTCCCATAGATCTACTTACTGTATATCTCCTCATTTGTTTCCACTGACCCAAGTGTAAGTTGGGGTAGCTGTCTGATAAGTAGAGTTAAAGGTGTTGGACAGCAAAAGAAAAGGGAAACAAAGCAAACAGTAAGTTCAATACACCATTTTTGCAACATTACCTAAAATGCCTGAGGGCAGAAGATTCCGTGCAGAGAATTCTGCAGTCCTCATAACCTTCTTCTCATAATTATCACATTTTAAAAATCCATGGTTTTCTACATGTTAATTAATTTGCTTCTTTCCTGAAGGGATGTAATGGTGCTGGTGCCTGTAACTCGGCACTTGCTTCCTCCTGCTTTAACCTAAGTAATCAATATTATCGTATCGCTGGGCAATTGGAAGGGAGAAAGTCTATGGTCCAGAAAGCATGGCAATGTAGCTGACATCAGTACAAAGGGTAAGAATGTCATCCTAAAAGAGATTGGGTTTTGTAAGCCAGAGGCAAGCAGATTACATTCAAAGATACAGTCATCCAAGGAGTTAAAATTCTACCGAAAGCCCAGTAAGATGGACACTGCCTTCAAAAAGCAGCAACAAGTGTTACGAATCCCACTAGGTAAAACTATAACATAATGAAATACATAGTCTGAGTGCAGATTATTTTACATCTGAGTCAACACAAACATCCATCTCCTGTCCATCAATGTCCTATCGAGGCTACAATGTACATGATCTGCAAGATGAATTGCAGCAAATTGCCAAGCCTGTTTCCAAGATCTTCATCCATCAGTAGGTAGCAGGACTAGGCAGAATACACAAAGGAATACCGCCACCTTAAAGTTTTCCTCCAAGTCATACACTGCCTTCAAAGTATATTTCTACTCCTTCAATGTCATTGTTTTAAAAGACTATAACTCCCTTTTTGACAGGACTGCAAAATTAATGCCAACATGTGAACCCCACTGGTGCAAGATGAATACCTACTGCCAGCTCCTTAGGGCAACAAGAGTTAGGCAATAAATCCCAGATTTGCCCATAATGCCCACACAACACAGAAAGGTGTTTAGAAAGTGGAAAGAATAATGTTGAGATGCTATTTCCGAAATAATAATATTCTCACAGCACTGCTAGGAAGTGCTAGAACATAATTCCTCCAGACAGGATTTAGAGCTTGGAGGTCAGGACATTTTTATATGAAGGGAAAACTATAGGTTAACTTTATGTCTACCAGCCCCCAAAATATGATGTACTGCACGAGGTCAATGTCAGGTTATTCTCTCCTTGCGCTCTTAAGCTGCATTTTTGCTGCAGTGTGGCCAACACACATGGACTAAAGTAGGACAAAGGTGGCTGTACCCATCAAGAACCTGATGGAATCAGATTTGATCTCTGTTTTACACATTTTGGAAAACTGATCAATCTAATAGCAATGGTTTTCCAATGGAATGGGAGGGATCTAAAGTTAAATTACTACTTTTATCAGACTGAGGTAATTAATCAGTTTTAATATCAGTTTTAATTGTGTCGTAGTGCACACAATTAAAACTGATATTAAAACTGATTAATTACCTCAGTTGGCACATGTCTAGAAAAAAATGTACGGTAACTGATATATTCCGGTAGTGAAAATAAAATGTTGAAACTATAAAGGCAAATGTGTTTGAATACTGAGAAATAGGTTTGACATCATGATAAGATCTTAACATCATAAGACATAGGAGCAATAGAAGGCCATTCAGCTTTTCAACTTTGAAATGGCCTAGATTGCTCTTCAGTTATATCACAATAAAGTGTATCTTCCTTCAGTGCTATTAGGGATGAACAAAAAAAAATCTGGCCTTACTACTGATACCCATAATACAAACTTACTGGAAGCATTTCACAACAAATGTGAATGGTTAAGATATTGTGGCTAAACAGCACTGTGGAAATCAGACAACATACAAACGCATTTAGATAGGATGGAAAATGGGAAAGAATTAAGTGTTTGAACATCACTAGAAAGAGAATAAAATTCAGATGTCACAGAGTACAAAAAGGAAGCCTAAATACAGCCATAACAGATAACCAGAACAATCTGCAGCAATAGAGGAGATAATGACTCAAGACAGAGTACATCTCCAGGCTGACAGATTAAGTAGATACACAAAAAGAGAAAAGAAACAGAGACAACAGATGTGACATCACTTCAAACACTCAATAGAAAACGACAAAGGGCAAACAGACACGATTGTACCAATGCAACAGAATTCATTTGCTGGGTTCCAGTATTTTGTCTAATCTTTCAAAACATCACTTAAGATGCTATTCAATGCGCGCGCACTCACACACATGGGCACACACACACACGCACGCACACACACCCACACACCCACGATTAAAGGGACTAGCAAAAACCAAAACCTGCCCATCATAGCAAATTAAATGGAAAACATTTTTTGAATGACCGTAAAGAAATCCATTGTGTATAAGCTGAAGGACAGCATTTAAAAATCTGCACTCCTCAGTGGTTTAATAAGAAAATCTACTTCCCACTTTTACAAATCAGATAGACGTCTGATCTAATCTGCTTTCTTAGCTGATTTCAATGGGAAAAGAGTAAAGAATCTATATTTTGTCTCCTATCATTGTTGTAATAACTTAAAAAGACATAAACTCCTTATTGTTATGTTATTATCTTGACAGGAAAGAGACAAACAAATAATAGAATGGAACCACCACATAAAATTCCTGATGAAAAGATATATCCAAAGAAAATAGTTTAGGAAGTTTACAGGTCATTATCTGGGTTTCAGAGAAACATAGGTAAGGGTGATTTATTCCTTCACATCTTCTGCACTATGTGTTAGACTGGTGTTTGAGACTGGTTTTACAGAAATAGAAACTTGTATCATCTCTTATAAAGGCTGCCTTTACTTAACCATTAATATATAGGAAGTACTCAAGATCTGTCCTGGAGAATCTAAATTGAGACTCACTCAATGTCTAAATCTATAGTTTGTATGCAATTTATCCAACTACAGTGGGGGAAAAATAGTCATCTTTGCCTCATACCTATCCCATGCAAACCTGAAGCTAAACACACTCTTATTTTTACACGAAAGGTTCAAAGTTCAGCAGTGCCATTTCATTACATACATAACCTGTCAAGATGGGTATCTTATTGTGTGCTCTCACACTATAATAGTTTCAAACATATCCTCCAGTACTATTTCAAGATAGTTTCAAATCAACAAAAATTAACTTTAAAATCCTCCTTGTGTTTGATGTTTAAAGCAGATTTTGTCTTCACTTTGCAAAGTAGAAATTGCCAGCTAGTAGAGATCCAAGGTCCATCTACTTCATCTACTTCCTGCTGGAAATTGTATCAACATTTCATCTGTTCATTTATCTGAGCAGGAATATTTATAGGAGCCTAACCACAGCTTCTCATCCAATGTTCCTTCTAAAAGCTGGCCTGGCATAGGAGGATCAGTTCTACAGAGTGAGCTAAGGAACTATACAGGGCACAAGTGGTTGGATCACTGGATGGAAATTGTGCGTTATTCTGTTGGTGGGCAAACTTCAGTAATTTCAGAGAACTAACGTATTGGGAATGGTGAATTTCTGCATCAGTAATGATAAGTTAATCATTACCAAATCTATGATAAGGACGAGTGTGGGATAGGAATGCTAGAAGGGTAAGAGAACTCAGATGTTGGAGGCTTGAGGAGTTGATGGGTCAATTAAGTCATCAATCAGGTGAGATAGCAATGAGAGTCTGAATTAGGAATGGGGCCAGGGTGGTTGAGAAGGAAAGATGGGTAGATTGTCAGATATACATCAGGGATTTGTGGTTTGGTGTAGCAATGGGTGTGTCATTTTTATTCAGGGCTGTATGCTGTGACTTTCTGCTTCTCTGACCATTCTGCACCTAAACATGGAAGACCTCTTGTCTTCCCCTTTGGTTATGTATTGCTAAATGCCAGCATTTAGCCCCATGGTCACTCTCTCTGCAGCCTGCACATAAAAACAAGCAGCACTTATACAACCAGTATGAAACACTTGTTTAATAAATGGATGCTGAGGTAATGGGGGAGTGGTGGCAGATTGCTACTAAAGATCAGAGATATCAAGACAGTCCAGTCCAGAAGCGTACATGCAGAAGACATATTCTTTATGCAAGGAAGCCACAGAGAACCTATAAAGTACAGCCAGGCCCTTCTGGTCAGGATGTTGTCAAGTAGGTGTCCACCAAGCAGGAGATAGAGCAAAGATCAATGGCTGGAATCGGAAAGGAAGCTGAGAATGACTTTGACCTTCATGGATAGAGCAATCCGAACATACATGAAGCTTTTTTTTTTTGGAGGTCACAGGAAGTCACCGATCTCAGTGAGACAAAGAAAGCATTTTGAGTATTGGCCCTTTAAATTCCATGGGTTCAGGAGAAAAAGGCTGAATAAACACTGGTTGTTCTGTGTATAAATAAGAAATTACCTTTTGCAAACCAGTGAAGTCTGAAGATAACTTTTGGGCATTGCATTACTACTGGGAGAGTCTTACACTTGAAAAAAGGTGCAGGTTTGAATCCTGCCAAAATGCTGTCTTAAAATTCTTAATGAGTGCTAAGACACCTAGAAATTGCTCAATAATAAGCCAAGGTAAGTGTCAACTTTTCCTTTTGGGATAGTGTGAAGAGTTTTCTGGACTCAGCAAGCTCAAACCTTTCCCTGGGCATGACTGATCTGCAGTTCTATAGTAATACGTAAAGAAACCATTAAATTTAACTCATATGTAGGCCCTCCTCCTAGAAAGCAGAATGGGTGTCCATTTGTCCATTAAGCAATGCATAATTACCAGCAATGAAGTCCAATGCAAGTCATAGTTAATACCCTCCCCCGGATATTAGTTCTCCTTTACATGTTGCCTGTATCAATAAGATTTGAAATAGTTTCCATCCTTTGAATGAGTTAATTGGATGTAACAATGACAAAGCATCATCAAAATCGTGGTTGCTTTCTACGCAGGCAGGGCTCCTCTGATATATCATTCTCTAAAGCAGACCAGCAAAAATTTTTATGATCAGTCAAGTTCACTCTATGTAGATGAGCCTCCTGAACTTGCTTTCCCCAACTTCTGCATACTGACTAAATAATACTACTTCGGTAAATCACTAAAGATGCTATCTGATTCATTGAACATGGAAGATTGTAGACAATGTGTCTGAAAGTGTCAGAGAGTCACAGAATTAATTATTGTTTAGTAACTGATTCAGTTAGGATCTCCTTTCTGCTGAAAAACTTGAGCTCAAATAGGTAAGCAATACTCAGCAGATCAGGCAGCATCTGTGATGAATCATAATTAATATTTAAGAACAACGAGCATTCATCAGACGTGAGCAGATTTCAGAATGGTTGAACTTCTCCATAGTTACTTCCCCCGCCCCCCCAAGCAGGGGATCCTAAGTGTCTCGCCTTCATGTATAAAAACATGTAGATAAGCTGACAAGCGCTTTGTTTAAAGCAGGAGAAGTCAGCAACATATGGCAGGTCATCCCTTTGGAACTGCCATGAGGAGGAATTTCTTCAGCCAGAGATGGTAAACCTATGGAATCGGTTGCTATAGAAGGCTGTGGAGGGCAAGTCATTGAATGTATTTATAGCAGAAATTGACAGATTCTTCATTGGAAAAGGGTTGAATGGGGCAGCAGAGGTGATGCACCAAAGTCAGCTCCAGATCTTATTGTGATGTAGTATTTATGAAAAGAACAAACAATTACAAACTCTGCATCATGAGACTCAACACCTCCCTCTGCAACTGGATCTGTAATTTCTGACCAACGGACCACAATCAATAATGATAGACAGCAACACCTCAGTCATAATTATTCTGTAGCTGTTACAATCGATCCTGTGTTCTGTTATTCTTTTATCTTGTTCTACCTGAATTTACTGTGTAATAATTTGATCTGCATGAACAGTATGCAGGACCATCTTTTCACTGTATCTTAGCAGAAGTGACAATAATTAACCAATTATGATTTAAAAAGCAAAATTAACCCACAGCCATTGAACCTAATCCTCTGCTTTCCTTTCATCAAACAATATCCCAACACTGTTGCTCCCTCTCTTCTTATAGACCGGTGGACAGATAAGTACCTACAGCATTTTCTGTTTTAATTTTGTTCCCAGCATTTGCAGTCTTTTTGATTTTTTTTCCATCCCATTTCCCAGTTATTTTTCCTTCATTTCTTTCCCCTCCACATATTTTCAAAAGGTGCTACCTGTTCTTTGTGGGCTGTACCAGCTCAGAGCTGCCAGCTTGTTCTGCAACACCTCACCCAAATAGAGAACGTTCATGCACCAGTACAAACAGTGACTGTCAGATTACTTCATTGCCGACACCACAGCAGACAAGCCCAGTTCTAACATCACCTATAACATCATCTATGCACACATTTTGCAGCAGGGTTTAACAGATAACAAGCATGACCTGATTTTCTTCTCCGTCTTTAAACCAAGAAGCATCCTTATCTCCTCCACAGCTCAGCTGGGACTTTCCAGCTCTGTCAGTTTGGTTAAAGTACAAAGCTGTCAAACAGATTGTTGTCCAGTTTACCCCAGAAGGCAAAGTGATTAAATATTTTCTGAAATTCATTATGTCACATAAATTGAACGATAAATCTGTAATGCAGTTTGATGTGAAGGTGTTAAACTTTTGAAACCTTATTATATTCATTCCACACTCTGCTGAAATATATTGCACTAATACCACAATCTGTAAATACAGTGAACCTATGTGCTGTCAGACTTGCAGATTCCCCGTTGCGAATTCCAAAGAGTCTATTTTAACATCAAAGGCAGAACAAAAATTCATTACTTAACCAGAAAATGTATTTGGCACACAATATATATAAATCCCAGAATCTACAGAGGACAAATACCGCAGATAGGCAAGGGAAAAGTTGCATTGCTGCAAAGCACATTGAACATAAAGAATACTATTGTTTGAAGAACTCTAAGAAGCTTGAGATAAATGAAAAATGACTTTTAAGCTCCGAGAGGCTTGCCGAGCTCATCCACGTTATGCAATTTAAAAAGGATTTTAAGATTTATGGTGCCTTATCAGTTGTGGAAAATATTCATAGACCACAGGAGTCATTTTGATAAAGTGTTTGCATTTAATAGAAAAATCATGTAATTGTGACAGCCACAATACCCAAAAACTATTTAAAGTTTTAATAAGTTACAAAGAGTTTGAAAAACCGATAGTTTTTAAGAGCAGGATTGGTTATCAATTCCCTCATAAATGCACCTTAATTTGAGCACAATTATCTCTGGAAATCTGCAAAATGTCATCTACGTCATAGTAAAAGGTTTAATCTTCACGATTCAAGTATTTGAGTTTTTTTGCAGGCTGTAATGGGAAATGTAACAGGTATCTTTGACACTCAATGGTCCATGAACCCATGAACATGACCTTGTTGTTTCCCTTCTCCTTGCACTATTTATTTGTCTTTCAATTTATGGTACTCTTCATTCCTTTGCACTGTCACAAAACAACAGACTTCACAACATAAACCTGATTCAGATTCTGACTCTCAAAGGAAGAGCACAGAATAGGAAAGAGCCGCACCCTCTGGAGACAAATTGGATTCTACAAAGGAAATGTGTTAACCTGGAGACACAAGAAGTAGCATATGCTGGAATCTGGAGCAACAAGCAACATTCTGGAGGCACTCAGTGGGCCAGGCAGCATCTGTGGAGACCATGAACAGTTGACATTTTCGGTTGAGACCTTTCATCTGGTTCCAAACTGAAACATCAGCTGTCCATTTCAACTGAGTTCTTTTGGCATCTGTTTGGTTAAAAGTATTACACTGCCTGAAATGTTGGTGTTAGAAATGACACAAAAAAAGTCCACAATGTGCCAAATGTTGAGCATCAGTGAAAGTCATGGCATACACAAATGCATGCATGCAGGAGAGTTCCTAGAAACATGGTTTTCTGCAAACAATTCTATAAACAGACATGTAGACCTCAATCCCATTTATAAGCTAATGTGGGCAACATTCCAGACAATGCTTAGTTTGCCACATAACTAATCACCGACAACACCACCCCCCCACAATACCGCAACTGAGTTTCCATCACTGACTGATAAGTATATAAAAGCCTAGCATTCGGAGGACACACCACAGGTAAAGAGCGCACTGATAATGTCTCCTTGAATGGGGACGAACCCAAGATCTGATAACAACTCAACCCAAACATCAACCACCCGAGCCACACATTTTCCGAGTTATTTCCAGTGCCAAACATGGTTCTTCTGTAGCCTGACAATGGTGGTGGGACATGCACCATCATCAGGTAAGATCAACATTGAGCTCAGAGCGTAAGCCTCATTCAGTAAGTGACTTTGTCGTACACACCACTTAGGCTTACGTATGAAAATGGTAGTCTGTGCCCATGTAACTGACTGTTCAGAAGAAACAAGCAGAAAAAGTCCAGATCCAGCTAACAAATCCATTGCATTACTTTTTTTAGAAATGTAATTGTTGAAATTATTGAGTTTCTCCAAACAAAGAGAGTTTAACTCTGAACTTAAATCTGAAACAAAACTAAGTATTCAGATCATTATTATGGGAAAGTATTGCAAATTGCGTAGAAAATTTAATTGGACAATGAGGTTATGAGCAGCCCTTTAAGTTGCACAGCTGTGGAGCATGCAGCGTTATAAAAATCTGCTTGGCTGGTGAGTAACTAATGATAGGTGCGCTTAAGAAAATGTCACCGAACTTCCCTTGACAGCGCTGAAAAACTGCATTGTGCAAAAACAGTTCATTAAATGCCAAGATGCATCACATGCTTCTCAGTGGGAAACACCTGATCGAATATCTGGAATGACTTGGACTGACCTTAGAAGAGTCATTATTGTGTTTCCTGCAAGAGAAGTCATTTTTCATTAGCATGATGTTGGAATAAATATTGCTAAGATATTAAACTTTCAAGACCAATACCTCCTGAAAAGCTTTTCAAAAAATTGAAGCTGTGTACAAGAAGAAATAAAGCAACAAGGTCAAGACACTGTATGGTGAACGAAAGGGAGAGTGTTGGGTTTAGCAGCTGTAGGTTGGACTGAGACATCAGGATTAGTCCCATTTTTGCTGTCTGTATACACTTATGGTTTGCATATAGTGAACAGAGTGTTGACATTTACCATAGACCTCTAGGCTTGTCAATTGCAAAACACTTCAGAGTAGTGAAATGAAAGCATATTGGCAGATACATTTATAGTGGCCAAATTTAAGACAGAATGCCTTATGAGAAAGAAATAGGAGTATGCACTCAATAAAAGACACTAAAGAATGTAGATGAATATCAAGCCCAAATGGATTTCCTCAGAGTGTGAGTGAAGCCAGGCAAACATATAAAATAGCCAATAGAAATTCAGGCTTTATAAATTGGGACAGGGTATAAGAGTACAGAAATAATAAAACATTTAACTGTAAGGTCAGCTGGACCACTGGTTCAATACCATACACAGCTTTTGGAGCAATATCATGGAAAGAACTCAAAAGTCTATGTAGAAGGGGAAGAGTGATTTAGGATTAGGAAATTTTAAGTTAATAACATTTTAAGACACAGTATCACTATTTTACTTGCTAAAATGTGCATATTTATGGAAGGTAGGTTAAAATGTGAATAGAAACTTTAGTGCCCTTTGGTTCCATTTCAAAATTTATGAATGTAAAGCAGGGAATTGATGTTACCAGAAGGTGTATTGGTAGTTTAAACTTGAAGAGGAAACTTGTCTTCAATTTCTGTTTTTAACTTTAATCAGTAATGACTTTAAAGTCTCTGGAAGCTCTGGGGATTTTAAAGGAACAAGAAGGATATGTTTCATCAGGGCTTAGCATCACTGCTCGTGGCCCAGGAGGAGACAAGAGTAATGAATTATATTTGAACATTACTCCCCTGCCTGGCTCACACACACGTACATGATATGGGCCCAAATTTTACTGTGTCACCAAGCTTCCTGAAATGCACACAGCATCTCTGTAATTTCTTTACTGCAGCTGTTCACCCTGAAGAGTTTAAAGAAGACAGCTGCCAACATGTCTTGATGAGTGATCTCAGTCCAGAACATTGACTGTTCTTTCCCTCCATAGGAGTTGAAGTTGATACACAATTGATGAAATGCTGATTCAGAGAGCGCAAGGGACGAGGACCTGTGTTTCATGATAAACCCTTCATGGTTCTCAACATGGTGGTCTTGTTGTGCCTTTTGTTCTCCTGATCTGGAACATCTAATGATTAAATGCCATCCATTCTGCTTACCCAGAGAGTTCTCCTCCATGGTCCTGACTGCAGTTTACATACCATCAAATGAGCAAGTGCTCAAGACATTGAGGACTTCAATTAGCAAACTAAAAACAGCATACCCCAACACCTTTCAAATCATTGTTGGGGATTTCAATCAAGCTTATTTGAAAGAATCTCAGCCTAATTATCACCAGCAGATCATCTGACACAACACACTCAACCATTATTATACTGCACTTAGGTATGCCTACTGTTTAATCCCTAAATTGCATTTCAGGAAATCTGCTCATTTAGTTGTCCTCCTCCTACTTGCTTACAGGCAGAGGCTGATGAGAAAGGCTCTTGAGGTAAGGGCACCAAAGATTTGGTCACAGAAGGCAACGGAGTGGCAATGGGATAGCTTCAAGACCGTGCACTGGGCCATGTTCAAAGACTCATCAAACAAATTGTACGAATACACCATGGTTATAAAGACAGTTATGGATGAATGTGCCCCACAAAATCATTTGTAGACTTTTGCAACCTGACGCCCTGGATGAACCAACAGATGTACAATCTGCTGAGGACAACATTAGTAGTGTTCAGGTCTGGTGACCATGTACAGTGCCTATAAGAAGTATTCACCCCCTTGGAATTTTTCATGTTTTCTTCCAGGATTGTCCTGTACTTTGCTGCATTCATTTTACTCTCCACCTTCACAAACCTACCAGGGTCTCCTGGAGTGAAGCATCCCCACAGCATAATACAGCCAGCACTGTGCTTCATGGTGGGGATGGCGAGTTTTTGGTGATGTGTGGCGTTTGGCTTACACCAAACATAGCGTTTAATCTGATGGCCAAAAAGCTCAATTTTGGCTTAATCAAATCATAGAAATTTCTTCCAGCTGACTTCAGAGTCTCTTAAATGCCTTCTAGCAAACTCTAGGCTAGAATCATGTGAGCTCTTGTTTTTTCAACTGTGGCTTTCTCTTTGCCACTTTCCCATAAAGTTGCAACTGGTTCAAGCACCCAGGCAACAGTTGTTGTATGTGCAGTCTGTCCCAGTTCAGCCAGTGAATCTTGGAACTCCTCCAAAGTTGTCACAGGTCTCTAGGTGTCCTCCCTCACTAGACCCCTTCTTGCACAGTCACTCAGTTTTTGAGGACAGCATGCTCTAGACAGATTTACAGCTGTGCCATTTTTTTTTTCATTTCTTGATGACTGAATTATCTGTACTCCAAGGCATATTCAGTGACTTGAATATTTTCTTGTATCCATCTCTTGATTTGTTCTTTCCAATACCCTTTTCACGGAGTTGCTTGGAGTGTTCTTTTGTCTTCACTGTGAGTTTTTCCAGGATACTGACTCACCAGAAGTTGGACCTTCCAGATACAGGTGTATTTTTACTACAACCACCTTGTCTATATACAATGATCTCCATTTAACTAATCATGTGTCTTCTAAAACCAATTGGCTGCACCAGTGATGATTTGGTGTGTCATGTTAAAGGGGGTGAATACTTGTGCAATCAATTATTTTGTGTTTTATATTTATAATTAATTTAGATCACTTTATAGAGATCTGTTTTCACTTTGACATGAAAGAGTCTTTTTCTGTTGATCAGTGTCAAAAAAATGCCAGATTAAATCCACTGTGATTCAATGTTGTAAAACAATAAAACATGAAAAGTTCCAAGGGGGTGAATACTTTTTATAGGCACTATAATATACAAGATGTCTAGGTACAACATCTAGAAAGCAACTCACATGTGAAGTGACAATTCTGGACCAAGTTTGAATCACTGACGCATGTTCGACAGAGTGGCAGAGAAACTGAGCGACAATGGTGACAATAAATTTTCCTCCCAGATGAGTTCAATGCCTCTTCTACTTGATTTGACCAACAAAACATAAAGTCACGTTCTCAAACTCCCACAGCCCCTGTCAAGCCTATGATTTCAGCCTTTGAGACTGACAGAGCATCCTTTAGGAGGGTGGACTCATGGAAAGCATCTGGCCCAGAAGCGGTACGTGGACAAGTACTGAAGATCGGTGGTACTCAAGTGGCTGGTGTGTTCACTGATATCTTTAATCTCTTATTTCAGCAGTCAGAGGTACCCATCTGCTTCAAGTAGGTGTCAATTATACCAGCTACCAGAATGTGGTAACCTGCTTCAATTACTATCATCTAGTAGTACTTACATCTAATGTGATGAAGTGCTTTGAGAGGTTGATGCTGAAGTATATCAACTCCTGATTGAAAAACGAATTGGATGCACTCCAATGTGTCTACCATCACAACTGGTCAGCAGTAGATGCCTTGTCTTTGGCTCTCTACTCAACCCTGGAATATCTGGACACTGGAGATCAATATGTCAGGATGCTCTTCATTGACTAGAGTTCTGTATTGAATACTATCATCCCCTCAAAACTAATCAATAAGTTCAAAGCCCCTGACTACAATATCTCCTTGAGCACTGGATACTCAATTTCCTCACTTGCAGAGGAGCACCTCCTCCACAATCACCATCAGCACAGGTGTTCCACATGCCTGTGTACTTAGCCCTCTGCTCTGCTCACTTTATACTTAGACTGTGAGGTTAAGCTCAGTTCCAATGCCATATTCAAGTTTGCTGACATCACTCCTGTTGTGGTTGAATCAATGGTGGTGATCAATCAGTATATATGAGGGAGGTTGAAAATCTGGCTGAATGATGTTTACATCCTCTCACTCCATGTCAGCAAAACCAAAAAGATGATTATCAACTACAGGAGGAGGAAACCAGAGGTCTATGAGCCAGTCCTCAACAAAGAATCAAAAGTGCAGGGAATCAGCAGCTTTAAAATCCTCAGCGTTATAATTTCAGAGGATCTGTCCTGGGCCCAGCACGTAAATGCCATTGCAAAGAAGGCACAGCAGTGCCTCTACTCTCTTAGATGTTTGCACAGATTCGGCATAACATCTAAAACTTTGAGAAAGTTTTGTAGGTGCATGGTGGAGAGTATACTGACTGGTTGCATCATGGCCTTCAATGGAAACAGCAATGTCCCTGAATAGAAAAACTTACAAAAAGTAGTGGACGTGCCCCAGTCACAGTCAAAGCTCTTCCCACCATTGATCATATTTACAATAGTGCTTTTACAAGAAAACAGAATCCATCTTCAAGGACCTCCACCATCCAGGTCATGCTTTCAGGAAAAAGGTACAAGAGCATCAGGTTCAGGAACAGAGGGAATAACAATGAACTGATTCACTCAATATGGACCTATGGACTCACAATATGCACCTATGGACTCACTCAATATTTATTGCTTATTTATTTGTTATTTTTTCTTTTTTTATTTACACAATTTGTTGTCTTTTGTACATTAGTTGTTTGTCCGTCCCTGTCGTGTGAGGTTTTTCATTGATTCTGTTGCATCTTTTTTTACCTACTGTGAATGCCCACAAGAAAATGAATCTCAGGGTGGTATATGGTGACATATATGTACTTAGATAATAAATTTACTTTGAACTTTTGAAAGCATGGAATTATCAAAGGCATAGAGGTCATAGAGCCATTGAGTTATACAGCATTGAAAGAGGCCATTTAACTTGTCCAAATTGCTGACCTGATCTTGTCCAATTTGCATGAGTTTGGCCTATATCCCTCTACCACCATCCTCTCCATGTATCTGTCTTAGTGCGGTTCATTCCATGTATCTGCTGCCCTCTGTTTGAAAAAAATTGTTCCTCAGGTCCCTTTTAAAATCTTTCTCCCTTCATCTTAAACCTAAGCCCTATAGTTTAAGGCTTCCCTATCGTGGAACTTAACTGTTCACCATATCTGTGCCCTTTGTGATTTTACATACATCTATATGGTCATTCCACAGCTTCCCACTCTCTGAGGAAAAGAAGTAACAAACTATCAAGTCTCCAATTCCAGAAACATCCTTGCGAATCTTTTCTGAACTCTTTCCAGCTTAATAACACCCTTCCTAGAACTGGTTGACCAGAACAACATGTGATATTTCAGGTATGGTCTCACCAATGACTTGTAATATGATATCCCAATTCCTGTACTCAGTCTCCTGACTGATGAATACAAGTACACCAAATAACTTCTTCAAGCAGCCTGCCTATCTATCTTTCCACCTTCAGGAAACTATACACCTGTACTCCTAGATGCCTATGTTCTACAACACTCTCCAGGGTTTTAGCATTTACTGTGAAAGTCCTGTCTTAATTTAATTTGCAAAATGCAATATCTCACACTTATCTAAGATAAAAACCGTTTGTCAATTCTTCGCCCACTTATCAAGCTGATTAGTACCTCCTGTGATTTTTGATAACTTTCATCAGTGTTTGGGAAAACAGCTGGAGCTCTGAAACCAGAAGATATTTGGTTGAAATTGGTGTCAGAAATCCAAAATGTTTGTGCAGATTAAGTGATTTCTGTTAGAGATAATGTCCATGTCTAGACAGTGAATCACTCCATCAATAAATTGCACTGCAGTGAGATCCATTGAAGATTTCAGGAAGCAAAGGACCAAAGGAAAATTATCTTCTTTGTGTCCCCATCATCCAGACCATGCCATCTCTCTTAGCCAGCACAGGACAGGAAGTATAAAGTCCCACAACTGCAGGTTCAACAACAGTTACTTCCCTTCAACCGCTCTGTTCTTGAAAGGACCTGATGCTTCAGATATGGAAATTTAAGAGAGGAACTCGCAGTAATGTGGAGAATCAATACTTAACATTCATTAGCATGAGTGGTCTGCCCTCTGCCAGTGGGTGGTAGTTCAAGACACATTAATAACCTATTGGTAATTAGTGGCATGAGGCTGCCCCCATCACTTTGGTGATAGCAATGAGATATCTACCCATCAATGTCAAGTTTTATGTAGAACACAAAGGTTAGTAATTATCATTAGTACAGGTCAATGGACCTAAAAGCAAGGCTGACCTACCTCTCATCACAAGTTTGTTAAAGCCAGGAGTATTTGAGTTCAACCTCTACCATGTGAGGGAATCTGTTTCTGCTTCATCTATGGAGCTAATGCAGGAAAGAAACTGAGCAATCATTATACTTGTAAAATGCACATAAAATAAAGTATATTCTGACATAATTCTGAATGAGAGATTCAATAAAAAGGGGTGAATTGATCTTAAGGGTAAGGGTTTTATAAACCATCTTGCAAACTAAATTTATCTGTTCTGAACACAAACTCAGGCAAGATTTATGGAGAGGAATTTTATTAGTTCTGGTCTCTTTCCTTGAGGAAGGATATGCTGGGTTTGGAGGTGGTGCAGAAGAGGTTCACCAGGTTGATTCCAGATATGAGGGGATTAGACTATGAGGAGAGATTGAGTTGCCTGCGGTGAATCTGCAGAATTCTCTGCCCAATGAAGCAGTGGAGGTTACCTCAGTAAATATATTTAAGATAAGGTTGGATAGATTTTTGCATACTAGGGGAATTAAGGGTTATGGGGAAAAGGCAGGTAGGTGGAGATGAGTCCATGGTCAGATCAGCCATGATCTTATTGATTGGCAGAGCAGGCTCGACAGGTCAGATGGCCGACTCCTGCTCCTATTTCTCATGTTCTTACCTTCTTATGTTTCAGGCCAAGATCAGATAGATAGATAGATACTTTATTCATCCCCATGGGGAAATTCAACATTTTTTCCAATGTCCCATACACTTATTGTAGCAAAACTAATTACATACAATACTTAACTCAGTAAAAATATGATATGCATCTAAAATCACCCTCTCAAAAAGCATTAATAATAGCTTTTAAAAAGTTCTTAAGTAGTTTACTTAAATACATTGAGTCCTAACCCCGGCACTTTAACATATCTTACTCCTGGCGGTTGAATTGTAAAGCCGAATGGCATTGGGGAGTATTGATCTCTTCATCCTGTCTGAGGAGCATTGCATCAATAGCAACCTGTCGCTGAAACTGCTTCTCTGTCTCTGGATGGTGCTATGTAGAGGATGTTCAGGGTTTTCCATAATTGACCGTAGCCTACTCAGCGCCCTTCGCTCTGCTACCGATGCTATACTCTCCAGTACTTTGCCCACGACAGAGCCCGCCTTCCTTACCAGCTTATTAAGACGTGAGGCGTCCCTCTTCTTAATGCTGCCTCCCCAACACGCCACCACAAAGAAGAGGGCGCTCTCCACAACTGACCTATAGAACATCTTCAGCATCTCACTACAAACATTGAATGATGCCAACCTTCTAAGGAAGTACAGTCGACTCTGTGCCTTCCTGCACAAGGCATCTGTGTTGGCAGTCCAGTCTAGCTTCTCGTCTAACTGTACTCCCAGATACTTGTAGGTCTTAACCTGCTCCACACATTCTCCATTAATGATCACTGGCTCCATATGAGGCCTAGATCTCCTAAAGTCCACCACCATCTCCTTGGTCTTGGTGATATTGAGACGCAGGTAGTTTGAGTTGCACCATATCACAAAGTCCTGTATCAGTTTCCTATACTCTTCCTCCTGTCCATTCCTGACACACCCCACTATGGCCGTGACATCAGCGAACTTCTGCACATGGCAGGACTCCGAGTTATATTGGAAGTCTGATGTGTACAGGGTGAACAGGACCGGAGAGAGCACGGTCCCCTGCGGCGCTCCTGTGCTGCTGACCACCGTGTCAGACCTACAGTCTCCCAACCGCACATACTGAGGTCTATCTGTCAAGTAGTCATTTATCAGGAAGGAAGGGGGATGAAGCCAGAATATGAAGGTAAGGTGAGGGGAAAGAATACAAACTAGCAGGTGACAGGTAAATCCAGGTTGGTGAGGAGGAAGAAAGAAACAGGGAGGTAATAGGTGGAAAAGGTAAAGGTCTGGAGAATAGGAATATGATAGGAAAAGAGAGTTGGCTATGGGAGAAAGGGAAAGAAGAGGAGCAGAAGGAGGATGTGATAGGCAGATGAAGAGAAGAGGAGAGGTGAGAGGGCAGTTAGAGTGAGGAATGGAAGGAGAGAGAAGAGGGAGGGGAAAATTTACCAGAAGTTAGAGAAATGAATCCTCATGCCATTAGGCTGGTGGCTACCAAAACAGAATGTGAGGTGTTGATCTTCTATCCTGAGAGTGGCCTCATCATGGATGCCATGAATTTACATGTTGGAATGGGAATGGAGACTGGAATTAAAATGGTTGGACACCGGGAAGTCCTGCTTTTTACAGATGGAGTGAAGGTGCTAGACAAAGCAGTCCCCAAATCTGTGTCGCATCTTACCAATGTAGAAGAGGCCACATCAGGAGCACAGGATACAATAGCTGACCCCATCAGATTGAACAGTTTAAGTGTTGCCTCACCCAGAATGACTGTTTGTGGCCCTGAATGGAGGTGAAGGAGGAAGTGAATGGGCAACTTTAGCACTTCTTCTGCTTTTAGGGGATAAGCGCCAGAAGGGAAATTAGTGGGGATAGACAAATGGAAGAGGAAACCACAGGGGGAGTGAACCCCATGGAACGCTGAGAGTGCGGGGTTGGTGGGGAGGTAGAGACATGTTTAGTCGTCGGATCCCATTGAAGATGGCGGGTGTTATAGTAATGAAGTGCTGGATATGGAGGCTCATGGGGAGTTAGGTGAGGCCAAGAGGAACTCCATCCCTGTTAAGGTGGCAGGAAGATGTGGTGAAAGCAGATAGTGGGAAATGAAGTAGATGCAGGTAAGGACAACATCAATAGTGGAGGACTGGAAACCGCGTTATTTAAAGAAGGAGCACATTTCTCAGGAAAGAAAAGCCATATCCTGGGAAAAGATGCAGTGGAGATGAAGGAACTGAGAAAAGGTAATGGCATTTTTACAGGAGGCAGGTTGGGAAGAAATATAGTCAAGATAGCTGTGGGAGTCAGCAGACAATTTATCTCCAGAGATGGAGACAGAGAGATCGAGAAAAGGGTGAGAGGAGTCAGAAATAGATCAATTGAATTTAAGGGCAAGGTGGAAGTTCAAGGAAAAGTTGATGTAACTGACACATTCAGCATGGGTGCATTAAGCAACACCAATGCAATCGTCAATATAGCACAGAAAGAGCTGGGGAGCATTATCTTGGAAGGCTTGGAACATGGGCTGTTCTATGTACCAGTGAAAAGGCAGGCATAGGTGAGGTCATGCAGGTGCCCATTGCTACCCCTTGAGGTTGGAGAGAGTGGAGGAGCTGAAAGAGAAATTGTTGTACAGTATGTGAGGACATGTTCCACCAGTCTCCCCCTTCTGATCTTTAATTTGTATATGCATTCATTCTCAAAATCATATTTTTGTAATATTCATTTTGTGTCTTTGAAGCTACTTACCAATATCTTTGAGATCAGAAAGCTGTAGCAACACTACAATTTAGTTCTCTTCATTGGTAATGTTCCCTTTATCCAGCCCACTGATGCAACCTGGAAGGAAAGTGAAAGATGTTTTCTGGTTTGAATGTTAACAGTTCTAACCTGATCAATTCGTAAGATTTGCATTCACTGAGATAGAAATGTATGTGCAAATAGATAGGTTTTTTTTGCTAATATCCTCTCTGAGATTACAGATGCTTGCTCAGCTCCCCCTTTTTATCTCTAGTCCTACCTGTACCTTTGTCATGAAGGCATTGACGTGCCTTGTAGCTATGGAACTCATAGATACAGAAAATGTTTGTCGGATTGTTCTGGGGGATAAACAAATTGCTGACGTTGAGATATTGGTAGAATGTGTGAAGCTGATTTAAATCAGCTTGTCTGCCATGGACCAGAGAACTATAGAGATTTATAGCAGAAAGAAGCTATTCAACCCATGATGCCCTCTAGCTTCCTTGCAACAGCCAACCAGAACGAATGCCATTACACAGCTCTCACCACATAGCCCTGCACCATCCCGTCTTTCAAATATTCATCAGAGATTCCTTTAAAAGATTCAGTGCTCCCTTCCTCAGCCAACCCCCATGGCAAAGTGCACCACATTCATCAAACCTCTGTGGAAATTGCACTACTTACAATCTTCTGCTTGGTTCTTTAATGTTAAAATAATGATTCTGCTTACCACTGACCCCCACATCTGAAGAAATAAGATTTCCCTATTTGTCTTTTTTTTTTACCAATTCCTTTCAGTATCTTTTTAGCTTTCATTGGTCTAGCTTAAATAACAGACCTAATATGGCTGGGCCTTTGAATGTGGATGGGGAGAGGATGCACAGTAATAGAGCATATTAACATGGGACATAGAACACAGAAGGTGGATAAATTCCTGCAGCCTGACCAAAAATATTCTAGGATAAGTGGGAAGCAAGTGAAGAAATAGCAGGGGCCCTGGCAGAGATATTTGCATCACCTTTAGCCAAGCAAGAATAGAGGGAGACTGGAGGGTGGCCTTTATCAGAAAGGTGCTGCAAGGATAAGCCAGAAGTCCTCAGGTTGGTGAGTCTAACCTCAGTCATAGGAAAGTTACTGGAGGGGATTGTGAGAGATAAGATCTACCTGCATTTGGAAGACCAAGGGATAGTCTGCCTGGCTTCATGTGTCGCCAATCATATCTCACAAATTTGACTGAGGATCTTGAAATGGTGACAAAGGAGACTGATAGTCAAGATCATGTACAACACTCCCATTGTTGACATCTTTGGGATTGACCATGAAACCATTTATTTCACTTCTTTTATGTCTTTTACATCTGTCTTGTTTATGATACTGGAAATGTTGGAACCTTTCATTTGCAGTTTGGAGATCCTTTGGCTGCTTCAGCACTCTGCAGTCTTCGAGCGGATTCTGGGAGGCAGAGGCAGTGAATGCAAACCTTGAGGTGAGGAGGCTGTGGAGTTGCAAGAGATGTTCAACTCCATTTTGCTGATTAAAGTGACAAGGGAGATTGAAACATCAAGGCGAATGAGAGGATGAGCACTGGCTGCCTGCCTTTTGATCACAGATAGGATGGCTCTGCAACCAAAGAGAGGAGTGCCTTTTGATCGTTGGTGTGATCGCTTTGCTGCCAGAGAGCAGAGAGGTTGTTGCTGCCCCTGGAAAATGTTACACAGGTTTTCCGCATTTTGGAAATGGATATGAATATAGACTTGGATTATGAACTATGGACTTCTTTTCAGTCTTACTGTTTTTTTTATATTTTGCGTTTTTTGCTTGATCGTTCTTGTTTTTTGTGTGTGTGTGTGGGGGGGGGGTTGATTTGGGTGGAGCAATGTGCCTGTTCCATTTTTATTCATTTTTTTGTGTGGGGAGGGGAGGTTTGGGAGTTGATGATCACGCTGCCATTCTTTTATTTCTTGGTTTCGTTGCTATCTGGAGAAGAAGAATTTCAGAGTTATATTCTTTGGTAATAAATGAACCTTTGAACTTTAAATCTTTGATCAGGGCAGGGTGGTGGGTTTTATCTACATGGACCTCAGCAAGCCTCTGACAAGGTCCTGCCTGGGTCACATGGGTCCTTGGGTGAACAAACCAATTGGATGCAAAATTGTTTGGGTGGATGGAATTAAAGAGTGGTAGTGGAGGGTTGTTTTTCACATTAGAAGCCTGTGATCAGTGATGAGCCACAAGGATTGTGCTGGGTCAGCAGCTTTTCTTTAATCTCGGTTAATAATTTTGATGAGAATATAGTTGAACATGCAAGTTTTCAAAAGCCTCCGTAATTGCTGGTATAGGGGACAATAACAGCATTGTCTAATATTAACTGGGATCTAGAAGAACCAGGGAAGTGGGCAAAAAAATGTTAGATAGAACTGAATGTACTTTATTTCTAACTGGATGTTAAATTTAAGTAGCTAACCATAAAATTTCATATGTGTAAATGGTTGAGATAATTTTCCCTTTAGTGGCGGGACTATGTGAAGAATAAATATATGTGTATGGTACCTTTAAAATCTGTTTGCCTTCAGAATCCATTGTTCATTTGGGAGTTACTGCCTTCAGTAATGCATGTTCTGATTGAGCTCCATCTCAATCTGAATCTTTATCCCCGCAGCAAAATGAAATAACATATCCATATCACATTGATTACCTTGCACTTTGCTGTGGGTTTGCAACACGGGACCACTGAAACAGCAGGCTGCTGCGAAGCGCCACACAGACTGAAGGGTGCCTTTATTCCCTCTCTTCGTTTTGACTCATCCACAGCTGTCACCAGTACTCAGTGCAATGATTGTTAATGCCAGTCTAAATTCTAGATGATCATGCATCTCTACAGATGTACTGAGATCTTGTTGGACAGAAGTGTGTATGTGTCTACTCTGTAATAATGATGCTGGCATTGCCTTGGAACTAAACCGCTGTCTGCTTTGAAGTACACACACTGGGCTTCATTACATTTATGAAGACATTATACTGTGTTTGAGATAAGTCAGAAGTCAGGAGACAAAGAAGAACTCTTTGTGCGATGTTTGACTTTCAAACATTGTGGGGACCACTTCTGAACTACTTTTAAAACCTTTGATTTGGTGTTAAAGTACAGATGTTGGCTAGTAACATAAATCACAATGAGATAAGGATTTTTTCCCGTCTTTCTTTCTGTACCAAACAGCTTTGATCTTGGTAGTGGGTTTAGATTTTTTTATATAATAAAAGTATTACAATTCAAATTACAATTTAATTAATGTACGTGTTTGATTATGAAAATAGGGTATTGCGATTGCAAGTGTGATTTAAATATAATGTATTCGGTACTATTCTTTTTTTAAAATTCATAATATGTATCCTCATGTACTCTGTATTCTTCTATATGAAAATTAATAAAAATATTGAAAAAGAAAGACAAAGGAGAACTCTTAAGGAAGTGAATTTAGTAGAATTAAACAATTGAGAGGAATAGACAACATGCAAATAAAGATCTTAACAGTTGCAGACTGGGTTGTACTAATAGCTATGAAAACACACTTATCCATTACACCAGTGGCAAAAAATTATCTCAGATAGTAATCTCTACCATAATCTTTAGTTGCATTCAGAAAGTCAGGAAGCATGGGATTCAGGGAAACTTGGTTGTGTAGATTCTGAATTGACTTACCCAGAGAAAGCAGAGGTTGGCAGTAGAGGGAGTATATTCTGCCTGGTGGTCAGTGATCAGCAGTGTTCTGCAGGAATCTGTTCTGGGACCCCAGCTCTTTGTGTATTTTTTTGTATAGTTTGGATAAGGAAGTGGAAGGATGGATTACTGAGTTTTGCAGATAACACAAAGGTTGGTGGTTGCTGTGGATAGTGTAGAAATCTGTTGTTGGTTTCAGTGGGATATTGACAGGGTGCAGAGCTGGGCTGAGAAGTGGTAGATTGAATTCAATCCAGAGAAGCGTGAATGATTTACTTTAGAAAGTTGAATTGAAAGTAGCAGATAGCAGGATTCTTAACAGCTTAGAGGAACAGAGGGATCTTGAAGTTCACATCCTCAAGGATACCTCAAAGTTGCAGCACAAGTTGATACAGTGGTTAAGAAGGAGTATTGTGTGCTGGCCTACATTGGCTGAGGCAATGAGTTCAGGAACCACATGTAACATTGCCGCTCTCTATAACTCTGGTTAAGCCACACTTGGAGTATTGTGTTCTGTTCTGGTTGCCTCATTATAAGAAGGATATGGAAAATTTAGGAAGGCTGCAGAGGAGATTTACCTGGATGCTGCCTGGATTAGAAAGGATATCTTATGAGGAGAGTGTCTTAAGTGAATTAGGGCTTTACTCTTTGGAGAGGAGAATGAGGGATGACTTACTTGAGGTATACACAATAATAAGAGGCATAGACTGAACAGCAAGAGATGTTTTCCAAGAGTGCAAATGTCAAATACAAGGGGCATAACTTTTAATGTTTTGGAAGGAAAGTATAGGGGAATGTCAGAAGCAGTTTCTTTTACATAGGAAGTGTTAAGTGCATGGGACATGCTGCCAGGATTTGTTGCAGAGGCAGATGCATTAGGATCATTTCAGAGATAGGCACATGTATGAAGGCACAATGGAGGGCAATGTGGGCAGAAGAGTTAAATTGATCTTGGGGTAGGTTAAAGGGCCAGCATAATATCATGGGCCAAAGGGCATCTGCTGTGCTGTTCTATATTCTATCTACTATTGGTTGGGAAGTAAAGAGAATTGACAGCTGTTAAATGGTATAATATATGTCATAAATAAAGGAAACAAGCTTTTTGAATGCTTCAGCTGTAATTAAACATCATATGATTTTTTTAAGATCAGAAGAGATGATATAATGTGGTACTTTCCTTCTTACTGATTCATATATTGCTCTGGTGATGGTGAAAGAGTACTCTGTAGTGATTGGGTCCAGCCTGTAGCAAAGTGTATTAACTACTTAGTCCTTGATTAGTTTAAAAGGCAACTGTGAAAAAGCAAGTGAGGATAATATGTTACTGAGACCAGGACAATGGAGAAGGTCCCATGGTTTGAAGAAATACAGTAACAGTATTTTCTTGCAGAGGTCTATGTTAACATTTGAGGAAGAGAGAAATTAAATACATTGGAGGTAGAAATTCTGTAAGGCTAACTTCTATATTTCATATTGTAATTAGTTTAGCATATATTGGTCATAGCAGTACTTTAAAATAGTACACCCCCTTTATCTTGCAAAAAAAATACTGTTCTTTAATGAAGTGAGCTTTTTGTTGAAACATTGCATATTCTAAGTGCCTCCAGTGTAGTTTTTTTAAAGCTTTTGATTTTGTACTATCCATCTGTCAGAAAATAAATGACTCTGCATTTCTTGTAGTTTATCAAAGAACTGCAGGTTTGGCCGTCCTGGCTTTAAATGATACTTTGAATTCCTTCACTATCAGCAGTTCTCTGAACTAAATTCTAATTAAATGCAAACCTGTTAGCAGGCTTGATGTGGCAAAAGTACACCACTCTGGTCGAACAATGAATGTAAAAGGACCTACTCAAAGAGAACACTCGCTTTTCTCCATCAGTTCCTAATTGTCAAGCCAACAATTTGATTTAGTGCAGAGACCATGGCCTAGAAATTGCTCTACACAATTTTTGAATCTTGCACCATGTAACATTGTGCTGAAACTGACATTGCTGGCTTTAGAATAACATTCCCTGCTGATGTATTGCATTAGCTCGCAGTAATCATAAGTTGGTGTGATCTTTACCAGCACTTAAAGTGTTGGATGGATGCTGCAATGTTGGGTGGTGAGGTGGTGGTGAAAGAATGATCTGACCAATCTGGAGAAAAAACAGTTCCAACAGGAGCCATGTACTTTCTGTATGTGAGACACTCCAAGAGCACAGTTAGGTTTTCATGGAGGTCTCTGTAAAGACATACT
Source organism: Hemitrygon akajei (assembly GCF_048418815.1). NCBI lineage: Eukaryota > Metazoa > Chordata > Chondrichthyes > Myliobatiformes > Dasyatidae > Hemitrygon > Hemitrygon akajei. Next base: position 36,367,144 of record NC_133139.1, read on the forward strand.
CTTCTGAAGGCTTGGGTCCATTCTGCCTGCTCCTGTAGTCTGAAGAAAAAGTGAAAGTTCCTCTCTGTGTCTAAGGGATGCCTTGAATCAGCTGTGAGAAACAAAGAGATGGAGTTTTACAAAACTGATTCCAGGAATGAAAGGCGAGTTTGATGGCTCTGGGCCTGTATTCACTGAATTTTAGAAGAACGATTGGTGGGGGGGGGGGGGGGGGGCATGATGATCTCATTGAACTTATCAGACATTGAAAGGCCTGGATAGAATGGAAGTAGAATGGATGTTTCCAATAGTGGGAGAGTCTTGGTCTGGAGGGCATATCCTCAGAATTAAAGGATGTCCATTTAGAACAGAGATAAGGAAGAATTTCTTTAGACAAAGAGTGGTGATTTTGTGGAATTCATTGCCACAGACAGCTGTGGAGGCTGAGTCACTGGATTTATTTAAAGTGGAGATTGCTAGTTTCTTGATTACTAAGGGTGTGAAAGGTTATGGGGAGAATGGGGTTGAGAGGGAATAATAAGTCAGCCATGATCAAATGGTAGAGCATACACGATGGGCTAAATGATCTAATTCTGCTCCTAAGTCTAAAGACCTAATGGTGTTATGGTAACAGAGACCAGCAAGCAGCAGCCTGGACTAATCGAATTGGCTTGAGATGTGAGGGTGACCATGACCATGACATCCAAAGGGAACGTTGTACAAGTAAGGCTAGGTTCAAGATCATAGGTCATCACAGATATCTGAGGAAGATAAAGATATCCTGTTGGCTCTTTGGACTTCAAACAGAGTGTGCATAGTGGAGCTTTATACAGCAATAAAATGTACCAGGATGAATGAAAACTTCAGCAGAAAGTGAAGAGATGAATTTCCCAAGCAAGGCTAAAGCACACAGAAATATCTCTTCTATGGATTAATATAATTTCTGAAAGTGCACTGGCAGTTTTTGTTTTGGATTTTCTGAAGAAATTTGCAGTTGCCTGTTCCCAAATGTCGAGCTCATCACTAGGGTGTTGTCTGTTTTTAATTGCAAATTTTGTGTTAAGCTGGCTTATTTATCTTAGCAGATAAATAAAATTAATGGAATAGAAATATTAATTTATTTCTAGTGTTACGAAAGTGCCACAACTCTGAGGGGCCGAAGGGTACAAAGTAGCCCCCTTCTTTTTGAGAATCGCAAGATCGCTATTAATGCGGGTCTGGGACCCAGGAAATGAGAGAGAGACACGCAGAATCCACAAGGGGTTTGGAATGTCCTAGCCCCTCAGCGATACAAAGCCACGGAAAACGGCCATTGTCTCTTGGAGACGGAATTGTGTATTGAGCACTGTGCTATTTATTTGAAGCCCTCAGGGAATGAACAAAGTGGGCTGGTTGAGGGATGGCATCATTCCAACCTGATTGACATCTGAGACCCCGTGAGTAAGGATAAAAGAGGGTCTGGGGAACAACCCCTTTAGACGCACCAGGAGAAATGCTAGAAATCCTGTGACAGCGTTTAATAGCGACAGCCAATGGAGAGCCTACGTGTGTCCTTTCCCATTGCCTGGATTGGGGCCTTACCACGGAAGACGGCTTAGCTAAAGAAGAGATCACCACCAACGAAATTTTGAAGGATCAACATCATAAAAAGGAAAAGCTGGCAAGTTCTAAAAATCTGTCTTTCTCCAACCAAAGGCTGCAGCCTGCATGAACTTGAGTGACTTTTATATTTCCATCGGACAATACATTATCCCCTAAACAACGATAGAGCTATTTCTTATTGATTATTATTATACCCGCGCTTTTAGATTTAGTATTGACGACGTATATTATCTGTATGTTTGCATTGATATTATTTTTGTGTATTTTTATCAATAAATACTGTTAAAAATAGTACCATCAGACTTCAACGGACCTCCCTATCTTTGCTGGTAAGTGACCCAGTTACGGGGTACGTAACACTAGATAATTCTAATCAGATCAGTTCCCAGCTGCACTGATCTGTTACAGGTGCCAGATGTCTTTCATCACCTGAGTAATTGCTGCCTTCCTTCTGAATGTGCCACACTTCTAAAACATGGAGGGTCACTTTTATTGATTTTATATGTACAAAGAAGCATCACCTGGAGTTTTTGGTACCAGTAATCCTCTGTGAAGATCAAGTGGTTTTTGAACTGTAAACTGTTAGATTGCTTGCAGGCAAGAAAGCATACTCACTGAACAATCAATTCTGTGCTCTTGTCACAAGCAGATATCACCAAGTGAAAAGAGAAAAGACTCAACAATGTTCTCAAAATCTCTTGGAAAGATACAATATCCCACTGGTTCCTGGAAGCTCTGCATCATGAACGCTTACGGTGGAGATGGAACATTTGGGATGCAGTTGGAACTTTAGACCTTCACTCACAAATTTCCGGCAGAAGGAGTGCAGCCCCTCACAAATCCCCCAACTATCTGCCCCATTTATGAAAAAATCTGTGATTTGCATATTGACCTCATTAGCTACCTCAGAACTCAAGAACAATACAATAGAAGCAGGAATGGGAGTGAGAACGGGAGACGAAGTGGGAGTGAAAGTGAGATTGGAAATATAGTCCAACCTTTCCCTTCTCACTCATGGTCATTGAAGTCAGTGTAATTCCTCATCTGAGTTTGGCTAACTGCACAAAGGTAAGAATTGTACCTCCAAACCTCCTGTTCTGATGGCTCACATATACAGAGAAGTCCAGAAACTAGACTGAAAGGGTGCTGTCCATGGTGCTTTTGGTAATTTCAAAGTCACATAAATATTTACCGAATTGGAATGGCCTTGCTTTAAGAGATTATTAACATGATTTGCATTAGATTATTACAAAATAATTACAAAGTTGCAGCTCTTTCAGAAAACCACCTACAACAGATTCTGACTGCCTTCAACTGTGCATACATGAAACTTGGACTTACCATCAATTCCAAGAAGACTCAGATCATCTACTGACCAACTGAGACAAATAGGATTGAACCATCATTTCAACTTAGTGAAATAACCCTGGAAAATGTGGACCACTTTCCGTATCTTGGAAGTCACCTCTCTTCCAATGTCGACCTTAATGATGAGATCCAACATCGTCTTAAATGCGCTGGAACAGCTTTTGGACGTCTCCGAACAAGAGTCTTTCATGATCATGACATCCGAACAGACACCAAAATGTTAGTGTACAAAGCAGTGGTAATCCCAACGCTCCTGTATGCATCAGAAACCTGGACAACATACCGACGACATCTGAAGGCACTTGAAAAGTTCCATCAATGCTGTCTTTGAAACATCTTAAATATCAGCTGTGAAGATAGAAGAACCAATGTCAGAGTGCTAACTGAAGCAAAAACAACAAGCATTGAAGCCTACATCATCAAGAACCAACTAAGATGGAGCAGTCATGTTGTTCAGATGAAAGACGAACATCTGCCGAAACAAATCTTCTACTCCCGGCTTAAAGAAGGCAAACATAAAAGAGGCGGGCAACAGAAGAGATTCAAAGATGTCTTAAAAGCCAACATGAAGAAATGTAACATCGACATCAACAATTGGGAAACCAATGCCAAGGACAGGAAACTCTGGCAAGCCATCATCTGAGAAGGAACAGCAACTTTTGAAACCAACAGATGTGCAGAATTAGAAGAAAAGAGAAGAAAATAGAAAGAGAGGCAGCAGCAACCAAAGCCTGCTCTGCCATCTGGAACTACCTGTGCTGAATGCGGAAGAACTTTCAAAGCCAAGATTGGACTCATAAGCCACTTGAGAACCGATAAATAGATCAACAGAATGAAGACCATCATCCTCGACCTCAAGGGATAGCCACGACGACGACGACAATTAGATTATTAACATGGTTTGCATTAAAAATGTCCTGTGGATTTCACAGATGGCAACCAGAATCATTTGCACACTCTGGTTACTGTGGGGAGGAATTCCAATGGGAGAGGTCAGGTTGCAGAAAATTAGAAAGTGGAGATGAATCATGAGTCTTTAGGTCACTATTGAAGTTTCACCTCTCTACCAGTCACATACAACTCAGGATTCCAAAGTGATGAAACTGAGTATCTTCCTGATAGGTCCACATTTCCTCTATGCTAAAGTAATGAGGAGAAATGAGGGCGGTCACCTGTATAGGTTTAAGACAATCCTGAATGCAGTACCCAAGCACTATGGAGGAGACCTGAAGGGAAGAGGTTTCTCTGATTCACATAACAATCTGTTGTTGGGAATGGTCAGCAATATTGTTTCACACTGATCATGACATCTCTTCAGATGTGTTCAACTGTTCACATACTTGTTACTATGTGGAACTGTATCATCATTGAGGTGTTTCTTCTGAGATTTGCAAGTGCAACTATGCTCTTAATTAACTACAGTTCCTATAGAAAGTATTCACTCCCTTTGAAGTTTTCATGTTTTATTGATTTACAACATTGAATCACAGTGGATTTAATTTGGCTTTTTTGACACTGATCAACAGAAAAATACTCTTTCATGTTAAAGTGAAAACAGATCACTAGAAAGTGATCTAAATTAATTACAAATATAAAAAACAGAATAATTGATGGCATAAGTATTCAACCCCTTCAAGTCAGTATTTAGTAGATACATTTTTGATAGCAATTACAGCCCTGAGTCTGTGTGGATCGGTCTCTGTCAGCTTTGCACATCTACACACTGCAATTTATCCCCATTCCTCTTCACAAAACTACTCAAGCTCTGTCAGATTGCATGGGGATTGTGAGTGAATAGCTCTTTTCAAGTCTAGCCACAAATTTTCAATTGGATTGAGGTCTAGACTCTGACTTGGCCACTCTGGGACATTAACTTTGTTGTTTTAAAGCCATTCCTGTGTAGCTTTGGCTTTATGCTTGGAGTTGTTGTCTCGCTGGAAAACAAATCTTCTCCCAACTCACAGTTCTCTTGCAGACTGCATCAGGTTTTCCTCTAGGATTTCCCTGTATTTTGCTCTTTCATTTTACCCTCTACCTTCACAAACCTTCCAGGGCCTGCTGCAGTGAAGCAGCCCCACAGCATGATGCAGCTGGCATATTCCTTTATGGAAGAGATGGTGTGTTTTTGATGATAAGCGGTGATTGGCTTACACCAAACATAGCGTTTAGTCTGAAGGCCAAAAAGCTCAAATTTGATTTAATCAGACCATACAACCTTCGTCCAGCTGACTTCAGAATCTCCCACATGTCTTCTGGCAAACTCTAGCCAAGATTTCGTGTGAGTGTTTTTCAACAGTGGCTTTCTGTTTGCCCCTCTCCATAAAGCTACATCTGGTAAAGCACCTGACCAACATTTGTTGTAGGCATAGTCTCTCCCATCTCAGCTACTGAAGCTTGCAACCCCTCCAGAATTGTCGTAGGACTCTTGGTGGGCTCCCTCACTGGTTCTCTTCTTGCACAGTCACTCAGTTTTTGAGAACGGGCTGCTCTAGGCAGATTTACTGCTGCACCATATTCTTTCCATTTCTTGATGATTAACTTAACTGTACTCCAAGTGACATTCAATGACTTGAACATTTTCTTGTATCCATCCCCTGACATGTGCTTTTCAACAACATTTTCACAGAGTTGCTTGGAGTGTTCTTTTGTCTTCATGGTGCAGTTTTTGCCAGGATAGTGACTCATCAGTAGTTGGACCTTCCAGCTACAGGTGTATTTTTACAAATCAATTGAAACGCCTTTTTAGAGGGCCAAACTCCAGTGTCTTCCGACGGATTGAGGGTATTTATGCTAGAGCCATTCTTGACACAGATTCTCACATTACTGTATGGATCCTTCTATATCCAGTATCGTAATTGACATATACTGTATACCATTGACGCCACTCAGTGCCCTGGAGCTATGGGGTCTTAGTACTGATAACTGCCCATATGATGGTTACTTGTCTTTGAAGCTGAGATTTTCAGAGTGCAGATGAGGCCCTTGATAAGTTAGTGTTAGTCTGTCTGGACTTGGTTGAGAAGGGCAAAGCTTCAGTTCTTGTGGCCAAAGCCCAAGAATGTGAGTGCTCTACACTTCTTCCTTGGATTTTGTGGGCACGACAGAGGTTTGTGAAGGACTACTCCAAAGTAAGTCACCCTTTGAATCAGCTTCTGTGTGGTTACCCTCCCTTGGGAAAGGAAAGGAGGAGAATGAAAGGAAAAGATGATAAAGTTTATCTTAGCCCTTTAGAACCTTTTGGAGCAAGATGGGATGCAAAATGTGAAGAGGTCTTTCAGTTGCTGAAGGAGCTGCTGACTAAGGCCCCTAGGGTATTTCATTTAAAGGTTTAAAGTGATTGTAATATCCCTGCTTAGGAATGTAGTGTCATTCAATCAGGATGGTGGAATTGGGAGAAGGTTCTAGAGAACGCTGGGCAGAGAGGACGGACCAGGGGTGGGTCAAGATCTTTGCAGTGGGAGTTGCAGAGGGTAGAAGCCCAAGAGAACTGGCCATGGGATTCAATCCAATGGGAATGCATGATTCAAAGAAGTCCAAGAAGGGAAATCCTGCCGATGATCAATGAATAGGAGTTGGCATTGTGAGCACATCAGACAACCAGCTTTCAGAAGATTTGAGCACCAATCTGTGCACATTTGATCGTTTTAAATTATGATGGGCCCTTTTGTTTTTTTCTTTCTTCTTTAATAACAGTTTGGTTAAGTTAACATTCATACTTTCTTTATAATTATATGCAGTGTACGGTCTGTTATTTCTTGCGATGGGCAATTGCATGGGGGCTGTAATCACACGGTATTCACATAGATCGGGGTTCAGGTGGGCGAGAAATCCCAATCAGCCAGGGTTGGTGCGACCCAAGTTATATTGACCCTAGATGTACAGAGTCTGAAAAATGTGGTTTTCTCACCACTGAGTCTAGTGGCTGTTAGCAAGGGGCTAACGAGTTGCATTGCTAGAGACGCCCAGGAAAAAAAAGGGCTTTTGCATGTATTCAACACCTCAGTCAAGAATGATAATTAATATAGGTACATTAGTGCAAGTAACAAGTTAACATTAAAGTACTGAAATGTTGCTTCTCAAATGTCTATTTCTACAAAAGTAATCCATTTCCAAGGTAAGTTACGCATTCTAGTTGTTATTGTGTTGTATAAAAATATTGAAGTATGAAAATGTACACAGTGCAATAAAGCTATATTTGCACTTTATGCATCCAGCCTCATTTTACTGAAACTTTACCTAACGATTTTTCTTCCTTTGGTCAGTTTTTCATGTGTCACTGGGAGCTAGAGCCAATGAAACATCAAAAAGTCATGAACACTTGCCAGCCACTTTACCATCTTGAATTTTTGGAGATGCATGAACCTGTTAGAGACTTCTTTTGTTAGGTGATTTAATGGAGCAGTTTGTGGCAGAACCTCATTTTATTCAAAAGCTTGCTGCTACAGAATACAGAAGTGCACAAAGCCTGAGGCATTCTGAGCAATCGAATACAAGTGAAAAGGTCATTGCTGAGTGCAGAGTGTATTCATATGAGCTTGGTTTTAGGTTCAGGCTGCTGTCATGGAAGGAACATGGGGATAGGGTTAGGACTTTGACCCAAAATGTTGCTAATTCCTGTTCCCCTACAGCTGGAGCTTGACCCATCACGTTCCTCCACTAGATTGTTTGTTTGTACATTCCATAACAGGCACCCCAGCTTCAGCTTTCTATGTGGTCATCCTGCGGACTTCCTTTACAGGGAGGAATTTCGAAGACAAAGTCTAGTTTATTGTCATATGCACAAGGACATGTGTGCACGAGTGCAATACGAAACTTGCACACAGCAGCATCACATTTAAATGGAATTATCTATGATGAGAAAACCATAAATTAAGCATAAGTTATACTCAATTTTCCAAGAAAACACAATTAGAAGAAAAAAAGTCCACTTAGGTACAAAGTAGTCATACTGTTGCTAAGTGCCAGACAGTTCAAGAATTAAATGCTTCAAGGGAAGTAACTGTTCTTGAATCATAAACTTATTATTTCCTTTCTGATCTGCATTGTTCACTGTCTCACCAACATAACATGTTCAGTGACCTGTACTTCAAATAGGCATGCATGCCGCAGACACTCATTTACTTCTCAATTGATCCTGTATTCTGGCCAAAAATAATTAGTCCGAATGAATCCATTTTGTTACTGGTTCTCTCACAGAAGTATTAATCTTTGCCAGGATAAAACTCACATGAAAACAGCATCAAGAAGCATAAAGCCACTGGCCACTGGGCAGAGATCACAAACGATCACTAATTTGTACCTCCTTAGCCAGGGAGATAACTAGTCTTCCTCCATTGCCAGCTCAATGAGAATACTCTAACAATATGGATCAAAAGTTAATGAGTAGGTTCATCATTACAGTGAGAAAAGCTAGACACAATATCCTCCAAGCTTTTCCTAATTACCTTGCATCCTTGAACAGAATAAATAATTAAACAATATTTGATTGTTTCAGGATTGGTCATGAAGAGCTCCATGATGTTTATCTGTAAATAAAATAGTCTGCTACCAAATGTACTGAATGGGAAAAATATATTTTATCAGTAATTATTTGAGTAACATCTGTTTCATTGGAGAGACCAATTTTGACATTGCCGTACAGAAAAAGAAGATTTGCAACCTAAACAGTCTGACCTTGGATTACACATAACAATGAAAGGACAGTTTGTTTTGATGGATTGAGAATAACAGAATAATGAAAACTAAATTGGGAATTGTTCAGGTGTTTAGTGCAACAGAGTCTTTGATGCTGTGAAGTGACTCTTGTTAGTTTATGAAAGCAATGTGAGTGAGTTAAAAGGCTCAAGAGAGCAATTTTTAAAAATGTGTTTCTACAGTCACTCTCATCATTTTAAATGTTATTCTGATGGTCTCATTGCTTCTGCCATTCATCCATCCTTGGTCTCTTGGCACAAAGCCATCTTTGGATTGTCTGATCACTGGGACATGCTCAGTTCCACCTTTTTATGGTCTTAACATATGATAACATTATTAATGTACAGGGCAAACTGCCTACAAATATCCCTGACCCAGCAATTCAGGAAATGTTATCACTCAGGTCTAATTAGATTTGTGGGCTTTTGGAAGCAGTGGATGGCTAGCAGCATAGCCTTCAAAAGCATTATGTAGCTTTTAGATCGAGAATGGAGAGCTCAACGAGCAGAAAAACTGATGAATGTTGTTAATGAATTAGCAGTCTATAAAATTAAAATTAAGACAGCAAAGACTTAATTGTGAAAATAGACTGTTCCCTTCTCAGCTCTTTTCTCTGATATTGTTCTAACTCAAATTTGTAGACTTTTCTATCCTAACTCTCTTCAAGCCCTCTTCAAAGTCTTCTTGTCTATGTGGTCCATATCATATTCTCTCAGTTCTAACCCCACTAAGCAAACCAGACAGAGATTTGGTTACATGATGACCAGGCCTGGGAATTCACTCTTTCAGGGAATTTGAGATTTCAAAAGAATATGCAAAAAAAAGAGACAGGACTTAAGGTTGCTTTATTAATCTGGGAGGTTATCGATATGGTGTTGAGAAACAGTATAGTCATAGTGGACAATGATGTGATATTGGTTTGGTGGAAATATTAAATTGCACGGAAAGAAATCACAGGTGGGAGTAGTCTACAGGTCCTCAAGGTGTTGCTTCCTGACAGGGACAAAGCATAAACCAGGAAGTATCTAAAACATGTAATGGGGAAATACAATCATCATGAGAGATTTCATCTGTAGATTGATTGGACTAATCAAACAGGCAAAGATACTGTGAAAGCAGAATTTGTAGTATATGTCAAGAATTCTTTCTTAGATCAGTATATTGTGCATTGATGCTGGATTAATTAAAGATGTTGTAGCTAGAGTTTCGCTAGGTCTTAGTTATCATACTGTGGTAGAATTCTAGGTATGTCCAGGTTTACCTTAAGTAAGAACAATGAGAAATTTGCTGCTTTGTGGCAGCAGTCCAATGTAATACCTAAAAATACTGTATATTGCATTAAGAAATATTTAAAAAAATAAGTTTGTAGGGAGTGCAAAAAAAGAGCAAAACAGTGAGGTAAGGTTCATGGGTTCACACATATTCAGAAATCTGATGGAGGTAGGGGAGAAGAAGAAGAAGCCCTTAACTCCGAGTGCAGTCATTGGGACGCCGTCGTGATGGAGGGTTTTTTTAGCAGGCTTTCTTGTTTTTACGAGGCCGAGTTGCTAGCTGGACGATGTCACTACGCCACCAGCCAGCCTGGGAAGGGGAGAAGCTGTTCCTAAAATGTCGAGTCTGTGTGTTTCGACTCCTGTACCTTCTCCCTGATGGTAGTAATGAGAAGAGGACATGTCCTGGGTGGTGGTGTCCTTAATGATGCATGCCACTATCTTGAGGCATCACCCACCATTTAAAGGTACCTTAATGCTGGTGAGTTCAATGCCCTTAATGAAGCTGGTTGAGTTTATAACGCTCTGCAGCTTTTTCTGATCCTGTGCTTTGGTACCTCCATATTGGATAATGATACAATCAGTTAGAATGCCTTCCACTGTACATCCCAAGAAACTTGCTAGACTCTTTGGTGACGTACCAAATCTCCTCAAACTCCTAATAAAATATAACCACTTGGGTGCCTTCTTCATAATTGCATCAATGTGTTGGGCCCAGGATAGATTTTAAGAGATGCTGAGAAATTATCTTTATTTATAACATGTATATTGAAACATATGTTGAGATACATCATTTTGTGTCAAATCAAGTCAGCAACGATTGTGTGATAGGCAACCCGCAAGCGTTGCCACACTTGCATTGGCAAAATAGTATGTCCACAACTCACTAAGAGTAACTGTAAGGCTTTGGAATATGGGAGAAAACCAAACCACCTGGAGCAAACCCATACAGTCACAGGAGAAAGTGTAAACTCCTTACAGACAGAGGCGGGAATTGAAGAGCAAACACGAGGAAATCTGCAGATGCTGGAAATTCAAACAACACACACAAAATGCTGGTGGAACACAGCAGGCCAGGCAGCAACTTTATATCAGAGAGTTGTTGCTGTGCCACGGCCAGGTAGAGGTCAGTACGCCAGACAACAACAGCTCCCCACTTTATATCAGAGTTGTCACTGTGCCTCGGCCAGGTAGAGGTCAGTACGCCAGACAACAACAGCTCCCCACTTTATATCAGAGAGTTGTCACTGTGCCTCGGCCAGGTAGAGGTCAGTACGCCAGACAACACCAGCTCCCCACTTTATATCAGAGAGTTGTCGCTGTGCTTTATATCAGAGAGTTGTCGCTGTTTTTGCTGCCTGGCCTGCTGTGTTCCACCAGCATTTTGTGTGTGTTGTAGCAGGAATTGAACCCAGTTCCTATAACCAGTGCAGTGAAGCATTGCGCAAACTAGTACAATACCATGCCACCCTTTTAAATAAAAAAGATGTTTATACCCAGGAATTTGGAACTGCTCTCCCTTTCCACTGCTGACACCTCAATGAGGGCTGGTGTGTGTTCTCTGACTTCCCTTTCCAGAAGCCCACAATCAACTCCTCAGTCTTACTGACATTGAGGGTATGGTTGATATGGAGACACCACTCAACCAGCTGACCTATCTCACTGCTATATTCTTCCTCATCACCATCTGAAATTCTGCCAACAACAGTTGTGTCATGGGCAGATTTATAGATGATGGCTAGCCACGCATGGGTGTAGAGAGAGCAGAGCAGTTGGTCAAGCACACATTCTTGAGGTGCACCTGTGTTGACTGTCAGCACGGAGATGTTATTTATGATCCACATTGAAGGTACACAGACCCAGTTTTTGAAGCTTCTTGTTTTTAGTACTGAGGGATGATGGTGTTGCATAATCAATAAATCAGTGCATGAGGAGAGAGAGAGAGTTTTAAATAGTTAGTTCAAAGTGCACAGAACAAATTGGATCCCATTAGAAAGGGAGACAATAGAAGGTTGGATCATCCTTGGTGAACAAGTGATTTCAAGGAAAATATTAAATCAAAAGCTAGAACATAGAGCAATAGCAATGGATTGTGGTAGACCAACGGATGAGAAATTTTACAGGAACTGGAACTGGGAGTTGAAAATGTTAATGACGGTGAGAAAAAGCTGATAAGAAATGTAGAAATACACAGCCAAGATTTTTGGAAATGTATAAAAGATAAAAGTAGCTATCAATACCCCTTGGATGAGAAAATTGGCAAATTAATGATGGGAAGCAAGGAGAGATAAGTTACCTGCATTTGTCTTCACTGTGGGAAACACAGCAAATATAAGGGTGAAGATACCAGAGACCTCCAGAATTGGCAAACGGAGAAGATAAAATGTTTGGAACTTCACAGTGAGTACTTTAATTTGCATCATTTCTCAAGTAACATTAATTAAAAAGTCAGCTACATTCCATGGATTTGTGAGAAACAGGAGTTGGCATAGGAGAAGTAAACACATGGGAGATGAACATAAAGCAGAGTGGCCTTGAGGCGCAGTGCCACTTTTCAGGTGAAATACTGGACACAACAATGTCTAAAGGTCAAACAGGATGTATAGGCAGCCTAGGTAAGAACAACCGAGGAAGTGAATCTCCAGATTTTTATCTTTCCAAACCACCTAGCTTCACCTATCACCTTCTAGCTATCCTCCTTCCCCTCCCCCTACCTTTTTATTCTGGCATCTGCCCCTTCCTTCTCAGTCCTGAAGAAGGGTCTCGGCCTGATATGTTGACTCTTTATTCTTTTCCATGGATGCTGCCTGACCTTCTGCTGAGTTCCTCCAGAATTCTGTGTGTGTGTGTTAATATGGATACTTATTTTTCTGAAAGAAATAAAAGTCCTGGAATATGATGAAAAAGCTCAGGCATTGCATCTTGCCAAAAGAGAGCATTCGACAGCTGCTCCATTATCGGCTTGGCTGTGATACCTGGTGTACTCGTACTCAGCCAGGACCTGCATAGAAAGTCATTCACTGAAAACAAATGGAAGGAAAATAGGCAGGTTAAAGAGGAATGGAGCTGCATTGAAAATGACTCAAAGTGAATGGAAGATCCTTACCACAGAGGTACTCAAGGCTAATATGACAACTGGACTGTGTAGAAACTATAAAGTAATTTTCAGTTAGACAGCAAATGATGAGCATCACCCTCTACCAATAACATAAGATCATTTTGCAGAATAGGTGGGAAGCAATTCTTCACAAAGTTAAAGTCATTGCATGCAAAGACTTAATTAAATACACACAAGAAGAGTCAATATTATCTAATTATAAACACCCACAGGGTTCTTAAACAAAAGAAAATTTATTAGGTCGTGATAGACGAGACCCAGCATGGCACAGATCATTGACTATGTTAGCAGGACAATTCATTCATTGCCACTCCAAATGAGGAAGACAATCTTTACATCTTAGAAAATGTTCTCGAATAATTACTTCAATATAATTGGAAACTCAAATAAATGTGTTTTTGCCCAATCTAAAGTTATCTAGCAGTGATGAAAAGTGGTTGTCAGTGGTTTACTAAAAGAACCACAGAATAGCATTTTTGCAAGGGAGAAATAGTATCATTTTCTTTTGGGAAGACGCTTCATTATGATCAGGGATCACATACCCATGTCAGCCACTCTAGAGCTACAGTGATATCAGCCATTTTATTAGAGTAGTAATTTTATTATCTCAAAATAAGTTCACAAGCTTTCCTTAAGCACATGCATCCTAGTTGATGGACTATGCCCTGATGGGATAGGTGTGTACTCTGTTTAGTTTTGTCTCCATGCCGACCAATCCCTCCCTCCTCACTTTTCAACATCAATCAGCTTGGGCTGGGGAACATGTGCCGACGGCCATTGGTGCCTTATTCAAATTTGAGGCAATATCAGCACCTAGCTTTGCTGTCGCCCTGACATTTCCAGTGGATTATTTACACAAATATATAAAATGAATATAACCTATTACAGGCATATATTGGGGAGATGATCAGAGCCTTTTCCCCAGGATGGAAATTACAAATATTAGTGGGTGCATGTGAGGGTTGAGAGGGGATAATTTAGAGGAGATTTGTGAGGCAAGCTTTTTGCATGGAGAGTGGTAGGTAACTAGGATGTGCTGTTAGGGGAGGAGGTGGAGGTACTGTAGGTGAAGCAGCATTTAAACAGACATATGAATATGTAGGAAATAGAGAGTTAAAGACCTCACCCAGGCAGGGTAGGGGGAGGGTGATTAGATTAGTTTGGTATCATCCTTTGCAGAGTTATGCTGAGCTGAAGGGCCTGTTTCACTACAATACTGCTTTTGTGTTCTATGTTCTAATTGAACAACATTCTCCCGACAAAATACACCTGCTGATGCTTTATTCAGATTTTCACACAAGTAGTGAAAGTGCTGCCTTTACATTATAACTACTGGACATTGACGTTCCATTCACAACTGCAGAAATCGCTGAGATGCAGAAAAAATATTGTTCTGAAATGAATCTATGTGCAAACTCTCAAAGGTTTAGCAGCTTCACATAGGTGTCAAACCATGGACATGCAGGCATTTTAAAATAGAAGATACAAATTGTCAGTGGGTTAAGGATGTTTGATGTTAGCCATCATTTCGGCATCGCCGACGTCCTGAGAGGCTACATCTTATATGTATCACACTCCAAATATACTAGCATTGTGAAAAAAGAAAATTTTCACATTGGACAGGTATTGATGGAGATATTAGATATTCAGTCTCACCATGTTCTGTCTGTCAAGAGTGCAGAGCTACACCACCAAAAATGCCTTTACAAAAGTGAAGACAGCCATCACAACGACCTGAGAATTCACTAAAATTTTTGTTAGAGACAAAAAAAATTACAGGCTTCATTGAGGCACCTTTGAAATAGTTTGAAGTTCTATATTTAGTTTAAAGTATTCACTTGCAGGATGTGGAGATCACTAAGTAATGCCAGCTCCATATGTCCATCCTGAACAGGGAACCACTAATAGCCAGCTATGGTACTTGGTGGAGCTAAGGTCATGTAGAATGGGTAAGAATGGCAGCTTTTCTTCCCATCAGGGCATCAGTAACAATCTAGTACAGTAGTTTCATGGTTACAGTTATTAAGACAAGTTTTTTTTCAGATTTACTGTATGTGATTACTTGAATTTAAATTCCCCAGCTGCCGTGGTGAGATTTATGCCATTAGATTAATGATAACACCTCTGGTTACTAGTCCAGTCACTTTGGGTTCATGCACTTGCATTCAAAGATCTAAAATCAATGCTTACAACTTGTGGCAAGCTAAAGAATTAGGGTTGAATAATTAGGGCAGCATCCACCCTGCCTAAGCATGGCCAGGTATGCCTGGACAAGATAGAAAACTTTTCAGCTTACATTATGGGTGATTTCAAAAAAATGGTGCATGATAGGGAAATTTCATGGTGATTTTAATGATCAACGGCCCAGAATCCATAAGTAACACCCAGAAGTATTCAGGAAACAAAATCTTTGTTGTCCATCCAGTGTAATCTTTAGATCACATCTTTCACCATTCTGATGCTTGTTTTGAGCAACATCTGAATTTCTTGACCATGCCTGTATACTTTTATGCATTGAGTTGCTACCATATGATTGGCTGCTAGCAGCTGTACAGGTGTACCTAATAAAGTGGCCACTGAGTCTATTTGCAAACAAATAAGACACTTGTGTATGTTATATAATAACATAGTTGTGGACTTAGTGAGGGAACATGTGGTAGTTTTGCTCATTTTTGTTAACAAGGTTAACACAGATTATACAGGTTTCTTGTCTCCTGGATTTAATTTAATGAGCCAACAGTTCTACTATAGCTGCTTAATGCACTACCTCCCAACATACCACATTTTATTCCTCTTTCAGTATTATATTCACCTTCTTACGTCCTTTCAGAACTCTCAGTTTTCTTCTGTAGGTTGTTTAGAATTAGAGCACATTATTATGAAAGCAAATCATCATAGATAATTTTAAGGCAGTTGATGCATTGCTGCATAACTTGTTAAATAGCAACTTAACTAGCATAAAATGTTCACCGCAAACTTAGTGTGCTATGTTTGGGAGAATACAAATACATCAACATCAGTTTGTAGAGGAGATATCTCTACATCCGATACTGCATGGCTCTAGAACAGCAAACTTTTCATTATTATGCCGATAGAATTTACCAGCAAAGAGAGGGTATGTATCATGAATCAAGAACCATGTACAGAGAACATAAAAGATTAACTAACTCAAGCACGAATGCATATAGTTAGATATGTATAGCATGCAAAGGGTGATGGGGGTCCTTAATGATGGATGCTGCTTTTTTGAGGCATTGACTTTTGAAGGTGTCCTGCATGCTGGGGAGGCTGAGTTTATAATTTTTGCGGCTTTTTTTTGATCCTGTGCAGTGGCTCCTCTGTACCAGCTGGTGATGAAACTAGTTAGAATACTCTCCATGGCACATCTGTAGAAATTAGAGAGTGTCTTTAATGGTATACCAATTCTCCTCAAACTTCAGATGAAATATACCTTCTTTATAATTGCATCATATATTAGGCCCAGGATAGATCTTTGGAGATGTTTCACCCAGGAACTTGAAACTTCTCACCCTTTCCACTTCTGATCCCTTAATGAGGACTGGTGTGCAGTCCCTCAAATTCCCCTTCCTGAAGTCCACAATTAATTCCTTGGGTTTCTGACATGGAGTGCATGTTTGTTGCCGTGACACCACTTAACCAGCTATCTATCTCACTCCTGTACATGCAGAAAGAGCTTCTCATTGCTTCCATCAAGGAGGAGTTATAGGAGTCTGAAGACACACATTCAATGTTTTAACAACAGCTTCTTTCCCTCCTTCTCTTGAATGGACAATGAACCCAAGAACGTTACCTCAGTGTTTCTTTCACTCATTTTTGCTCTACTTATTTAATTGAGTTTTGATTTTTCATATATACTTATTGAAATTGATAGTTTTTGTTTTTATTTACTGTAATGTACCGCTGCTACAAAACAATAAATTTCATGACATTTGCCAGTGATTCTAAACTTGATTCTGTTTCTGAAATAAGTTAAAGTTGTCAAGCCTATTTAATAGAGAAGTTTAGTAAGACAGATTAGGGGTCTATCATGCTTCACTCGATGAAGTATACTTTTATTTTCAACATCACACAGTGTAAACTCTACGAAATTAACATGGGCATTAGAACACTGTAGTCTAGCTGTCCTCATCTCTATAGGGATCTACTGGAGTTGGTTTACCATATGTCCTTCGATTGCTAATTTATGCAAGGTTCCTGACTGAGAAATATGATAAAAACATGTTGCTTTTAATTGCTCCAGGAGTTCCACTTTTTCACTAGTTGAAATCCCAAAACACATTATTGGGCAGATGTCGTGAGTAGACATCTGGAAAGGCCTGTGGTTCACACCCTAGCTATGTAGATGATGCGACTGACAGGTAATGTGCTGGGAAGGATTCTGGCACAGTTTAAGCATTCTTCTACCTCTTATTCCTTTTCTGATTGCTTGTTTACAACTGAGCTTTCTCAACATACATGATAGCTATGGCTCTGTTGGTGGCCTTTTTGTTTGAGGCTTGACTTGTAGATTCAAGTCCACTTCCAAAAATCCTAAAGAGAGATTCCGGTCTTGAGGAAGTGCTGCATTGTCAGAAATAAAGTCTTTCAGGTGAAATGTCATACCAAGAACCTTTTGCCTCCGCAGCTGCTGCCTGATCCATGGAGTACTTCCTGCAATTTGTTTTCTTTTCTTTCAAGATTCCAGAAATCAAGGTATCTTATCTCTCCAACACTCTCTCTGCTCTTGAGGTGAACACAGAAGATCACAAGATGTGCAGAATTAATTCTGCATCAACATCATCAAAGTAGATTATCACATGATATTACACTGCTGATTGTGGAAACCTGCTCTGTATAAATTAAGAGCTGTGTTTCCTGAATGACAAAAGTGATCATGTTTCATGAAGTGCCTTGATAAATCTCAGGGTAATATGAAGCTGTTCTAACTTCATATTCTGTCTCTACTGGTTACACACATTCCTCTAGCTTCTGCACCATGGTTTATCTCTAAACCAGACTTAATGGACATGTAAATATGCTCATATGGACATATCATATGCTCAGATTCCATAAGTGGTATATCAGTGTTTAATCTGAGAAGTTCCACTTTGTAAATGCCTTTTGTAGGCAACACACAGGATGAAGAGTCTCAGCCAAAAAGTCAACTGTTAACTCTTTTTCATAGAAACTATCTGGCTTGCTGAGTTCCTGCAAGGAGGTGGTGGTGGTGGGCGGGGGGGGGGGGGGGGTTTGTGTGTGTGTGTGTGTGTGTGTGTGTGTGTGTGTGTTGCTTTGATTTCCAGTATCTGCAGATTTTCTCTTGTTTGTGATACCTTTTGTAGGTCTTGTAATAGAGTACAGAAGATGTATCATATGCTATACATAAGATGATTAACCAATATGACCAACTGCTTTGTTATCAGGCTGAAATGAGTCTCTATGTTGCAGTAGGCTACCTGTGATGTGGATGAAGCAGTAGGAATGTCTAGCTGCTACTATGTTCAGGTCTCCAGCCTTCTTCATCCAAGGGGACAACTGGACGGGCTTTGGCATGTTGAATGGGAAGGGGATAGGGTTTGGCATTTCTCTTGCTGGATATGTTGTTGACCTGATGAGGCACAATCTTTTTAAACGGCAGAGCAGGTGTGAGGAACCAAATGGCTCCTCCTTCTGTCATTTCTTATATTCTCAGAAGTGGTGAAGGCTACTTGGATGAACTATATGAAAGCATCTCACACATGAAGAAATGCACTCCAAACTGAATTAATGCCTTCAGTAGGAAAAGGAACAAAGTACCTAACTGAAAGTGGAGAAAATTTGTTCCTACTGGTATTAATCAAAGCCTCTTTTATGGCCTGTATCTGCTACAATTTGAAGGAAATTGGATGAAACAAGAAAATAGTAATGTAGTACTTTGACAGCGCAATGAGTCTCAGTGGAATATTAACAGATGGGCCAGAAGAAAAAGAGCAGATGTACTATTAAAGATGTAAGATTTTAAAACCATTGCAATGGGCAATAAAATTATTGCACCCATGGGTAAAAGTTTGAAATTTAAATGTGGTCTTTAAGGCGAAGATAAGCATGCATGAGTATTCCAATTCAGTGTAACTGAGGGTCACCCAGAGGAGACTTGTTTCATCATTTGAAGCAGAACTCAAAATTGTCATTAGTAAAACAAAAGAAGAGCTTTATTTCTGTAAATTCCCTTGGCAAGGTGGGGTATATTGTTCTGGGAAATGGAATATTTTATTTGTGTTATTGTCATTAAGCATCTTAAGGTTACAATTAGGATGAATGGGCTGGGATGGTAATAAACTCTGTACAATGCTGGGAAGGTGAGGGGGGTGGTGGTGGAATAGCTTCCCTAGTTCCCAGGGATGTAATTGTGTAACTAAATTAAAAGTCATTCCACTAGATTATAGTGCTATTTCAGTTTTATTAAATATCCCAACCTCTCTTATGTGTTTTACAAACTCATATGAAACACTCACAAGATCACAGAACCCATTGATTTCATGGGGTTATAGTGGTGCACTGGGTAGAACTGACAACTCCAGTGATCTGGGTTCATTCTTGACCTAGGTGCTGGCTGCATAGAATCTGCACATACTCGCTGTAGACTGCGCACATTTCCTCTGCATCATCTAGTTATTGGCCTCTCTTAAGAGCCCCAAATGCATAGTTGAGTGGCAAAATTTGAAGAGGATTAATGGGACTGTGGGAAGAATAAAGTGGAATTGTGGAATTAGTGTAAATGGTGCTTTATGGAACTCTATTTCAAAATTGCTTCTCACCGTCGGGGCTTTCTATGCAGCACCTAATGAAAAGATCAGAGCTTAAAGATTCAACTCTTGATGTATTTTTTGTTATCTGACCTTGATTGAGATGGTAGCAAGTTGCTGAAAATAAATCAGAAAATACTGGAAGTACACAACAGGTCAGGCAGCACCTGTTGAGAATGAAGCAAAGCTATTATTTCAATGGAGATACAAGAGCCTGCAGAATCTAGAATCTAGAGCAACAAACAATCTGCTGAAGGACATGAGTAGGTCAAGCAGCATCTATATGGAGAAAGGAACTGTCAATGTTTCATGCCAAATGCAGAAATGTGCATGTCCTGATGTAGAATTTTGACTTCAAGTGTTGACAGTTCCTTTCCCCTTACTGATGGTGCTCAACTTGCTGAGTTCATTCAGTGGAACTCAGCACCATTTCAATGACCTTCCAACAGGGCTGGGAAAAGTTTAGGATAAAACAAATATTAAGTTATTATTAAATATTCAGAAGTGCAAAAAGGGTCTGTGACATGAATGGAAACCATCAAAGACTGGCTCACAATTTCTTGATTAGACTATACTTGGAGTATAGTTTCAGTTGCTGTATTATACAAAGGATATAATAGCAATTAAAAGCATACAGCAAAGATTTACAAGGATGAAGCAAGAAATGTAGGAGCATCAAAATCAAGAAAAGATGAATATACTGGGTCTCTTTTTTCTAAATAGAAAAGGACCGAGACCAAACAGTAGTCTTCAAAATTTAAAACATTGGTAAAGCGGATGAAAAGACAATGTTATCACTTGTGGGGCATAGTATACCTAGATTGCCAATAAGAAATCCAACAGGGAGTTTGAAACACTGCTTTCCCCAAGACTGTTGAGAATGAGGAATTTGCTACAACAGAGAATAGTTGAAGTGAGCTGTATAGATACATTTAAAAGTAAACTGGGCAAGCATATGGGAGAATGAATTGAAATGTTACAGCAATAGATTTAGATGAGGGAAATGGAAGGCTGAAGTACAACATAAACAACGGCATAAATGGTTTATGCCAAATAGCCATTACTTATAGAGCCATAGAATCCTTCAGTGTGGAAATCCTTCAGTACTCCTGAATCACGGTGTTTAACCTCAATCACCATTACTCTGAACTGATTCTACATATGATCTACAAACTCAATTTCAAGGACTCTTCACAATTCATGTTCTCAGAATTTTTTTTGCACAGTTTGTCTTCTTTTGCACATTAGTTGTTTGTCATTCCTTGTCTATTTTTTTGTAAAGTTTTCCATAGTTTTATTATATTTCTTTTCTTCCTATAAATGCCTGCAATTCAAGGTAGTATATGGTAACAGAAAATACATATATTGATAATGAAATTTCTTTGATCTTTGAACTGGCCCCTCATCCCACTAACACCTGTGCTGCCCATCAAGTACCCATTTATACTAATTCTACACTAATCTCATTTTATTCTTCCCTCATTCTCATCAATTTCCTCCTGATTATATCATTCATTAACACACTAGGAAGCCACTTTCAGTAGTCAATTAACTTACCAATCTGCATATTTTTGGGAGGAAACCCGAGGAACCAGGTAAACCTGTGCAGTCACGAGGAGAACCTTTGGACTCCACATGGGTAACACTGAAGGCTAAGATTGTATCTGGGTCACAATAGAGTTGAAAGGCAGAAGCTCTATGAGGTACGCCACTCAAAGTCAAAGGCAAGGTCGAGTTTATTGTCAAATGCACAAACACATGTCGACACAGGTGCAATGAAACATTTACTTACAGTAGTATCATAACATCTTAACAGAACTCTGCCCTGTTATCCTGCATAAGGACAGTAGTTCTGCAGAGCCAGCTGAAAGAGAGTGGAAAGGCTGATGACTAACAAACGACATGTCTGCAGGAAGTGGAGATTGGAAACAAATGAAGTCTGAAATTACCAGAAGTGAGAAACAGACTGTGATTGCTGATCTGGAACTGTTGATAATCTGAAATGGTCAAATCCAACACTATGTCTGGAAAGCTGGCATGTTTTAATGTCAAACATTGTTGGTTAAGTTTCGGATGATGACAGTGTTAGGGCAAGAAGGAGGATTAAAATGAGAATGTACCCTTGCAATTGCCAACAGGTTCTGTGGTCCAGACAGAGAGAAAATCAGAATTCCAACTCCTAATTGTTATTGTGTGACTATACAAGGTCAAAGATGATTCTTTGCTTTTGTCTTCATTTGAATGAAGGGACTGGTGCACAGAGGAATATACTTAAGCAAGATACAACTTCCAGTGGACAGAAGTGAGGAGGTCAGGTGGGGGAGGGCATGTTGGGGAATGGCAAAATAGAAACCAAAATTTGAATCAAAGATAAATTTAACATCTGAGTGAAATGAACTCACTGCAGTAAATGTAGGAAAACACTACGGTGTTAATTTTTGGGATGTATTGAGGTTTCTTTATGACAACCTTGACAAGTATTTTTAAAGCTTTAGAAGCTCTGGTTTCTCAAAGACTCAGTAGTACTTCATAGACTGAATAAATTCTAATTTAATAAATGATGTAACGGGTGTTCTTCTTTCATTTGAAGATCTATTTATGTTTTTACAGATCCAGTACTGTAACTTGGACTCATACATTGCCAGACATGGGTTGGGTCATGTCTGAAAGTGTTTCTGCATTGGAATAACTAGGTATCATGGGTTTAAAAAGGTTAAAGGTATTTGATTTTTAAAAAGTCACCAAAAGATTAAAGTGAGCCTGAATTCACAGTTTGTGTGACCTCTGCACATTCTTCCTGCGACTGCTTAGAATTCCCTAATTCTCCAGTTTCCTCCCATATCCTAGAGTCATATTAGTCAGTAGGTTAATTGGCCACTGTTGTTCATAGTGTAGCTGGATGGCAGAACAATCAGAGAACAATTGATAGAGATATGAAGGAGAATAGGTTACAGAGAGATAAATTGGGCAATAGGATTAAAGAGATTGTTTTCAGAACCAGCATGAAGTCAGTGGACTCAATGGATTCCTTCTCTGTCATAAGAGAATGTTATATGAAATTATACGATCAGAAGAACAAAAGAAAGCGAAGTAAGTGTAGACCATTTGATCCCATATGCCTGCCCTGTCATTCATTACGATCATGGCAGAATTTTTACCTTAGAACCATTTTCTTGCACAAATTTCATTTCTTTGAATCCCTTGAATCTAATAGATCACAAATCTATTGAAGTCTGTCTTGAATGTACTCAGAAGCTGAGCCTCCACAGCCTTCATTTAGTGACTTCATTGATGAAGAAGGCTTGCTTAATCTCTGTTCTGAATGGCCAACTGCATATTTTGATTCTGTAACCATCAGTTCTTAACACCCTTGTCAAGGGAAACATTGCCAACACATTTGCCCTGTCAAGCTTCAATGGGGACCTGCAGTTTTCAATGAGATCACCTCAGTCTTCCAATCTCAAGACAGTACAGGTTCATCTATCATTATAGGCAAGTCTGCCATCCCTGCAGTCATCTGGTGACCTTTGTTGCACTCTTTCCATCATAAGTATATATTTCATGAGGTAGGGAGACCAAAATATACAAAATATTCCAGTTGCTATATAATTTCAACAATACGTCTGTGTTCTAGTACTCAAATCCTCTAGCAATAAAGGTCAACATATTATTTGCCTTTCTAATTCCTGCTGACTCTGAATGATTTGAGTTGTGTACTTTGACACTGGATGTCCCCTGAACACCCATACCTTTTTGTCTCTTTCCATTTAAAACTATTCTGCATTTTAATTGTTTTCCAGGAAAATGGATGGGCCCATACATTTGTATGTTCTATCCCATCTTCTTGACTATTTTCTTAGTTTGTCTCTATCTTCGCCTCTTGGCATTCTGCTCATGGTCCTCACTGCAGGCTAGCTTTGCATCATCAGTATCTGTCTGGCCTGTTGGGCATTCCTACCGTCTTACTATTAGCAAAACATTACATGGATAAAGAAGCTGAAACAAATTTGAACTGCCCCATTAGGTCATCCACGGTTATCTTTTGATCCATCCATCCTTTCCTCAGCTTCCGCGCTACCTAGACTAACTTGTTTCTCAATTTCCCAATTCTGACAAAGTGTCTCAGACTTAAAGCATTAACCGTTCCTTGTTCTACAGATGCTCTGTGACATACTGCATTCTGGCCTTATCTGTTTTATTTGGTAACAATAGTAACGTGCAAAGCCAAGCTTCATGAACTGGAATGAGATTGGTCTCGAGAGCTTTTCTACAGCTAGAATCAACACAATGGGCCAAATGGCCCCTTTAGTGCCATAACTATCAATGACGTCAATGCAGAATTTTCTAGAATCTGCTGAGCCTATTTCAATAAAACTCTGTTAACCTGGTATCTTGGCATTTTTATAATGCCAGACTAGCAGATTATCTGGACTTTTGGGTGTTATTCCTATTAATTCCATAACATATTTTAATAATTGTTTCAATGTTCCACCGTGGGCAAAATAACCTTCCTTGTGAACTTCACACAAAATGCTGGAGGAACTCAGCAAGCCAGACAGCAACCATGGAAAAGAGTACCACAAAGTTTTGGGTCGAGACCCTTTGGCAAGACTTGAGGGAAAAAAACTGTGGAGTAGATTTAAAAGGCATGGGGAGGGGAGGAACACAAGGTGATAGGTGAAACCCGAAGAGGCAAGATGAAGTAAAGAGCGGTGATGTTGATTGGTGAAAGAGATACGGGGCTGAAGAAGGGGGAGCCTGATAGAAAAGGAAAGAAGGCCATGGAAGAAAGAAAAGTGGGGAGGAGCTCCAGGGAGGTGCGATGGGTTGGCGGAGATAAGGTGAGAGAAGGAAAAGGGGTTGGGGAATGGTGAAGAGGGGGCCAGCATAACTGGAAGTTGAAGAATCATATCATCAGGTTGGAGGGCTACCCAGACGGAATATAAGGTGTTATTCTTCCAATCTAAGTGTGGCCTCATCACGACAGTGGAGAACGTCATCGATAGATATATCAGAATGGGAATGAGAAGTGGAATTGAAATGGGTGGCCATTGAGAGATCCTGCTTTTCCTGTCAGACAAAGTGTAGGAGCTCAGTGAAGTGGTCTCTCAATTTACATCTGCTCTCACCGATGTACAGGAGGCCACATCGGAAGCACCGGACAGAGTATCTGACTCCAACAGACTCACAGGTGAAGTGTCTGTTCACCTGGAAGGATTGTTTAGAGCCCTGAATGGTAGTGAGGGAGGTGGTGTAGGGGCAGGTGTAGCACTTGTTCCGCTTACAAGGATAAATGCCAAGGAGGGAGATCAGTGGGAAGAACAAATGGACAAGGGAGTCATGTAGCGAGCAATCCCTGCGGAAAGCAGAAAGTGGGAGGCGGTGAATGTAGTGGTGGGATCACGTTGGAGGTGGCGGAAGTTACAGAGAAATATGCGCTGAACACGAAGGCTGGTGGGGTGGTAGGTGAGAACAAGAGGAACCTTATCCATGATAGGATGGTGGGAGGATGGGGTGAGAGCGGACGTGTGTGAAATGGAAGAGATGCGGTTGAGGCAGCGTTGATGGTGGAGGAAGGGAAGCCCTTTTCTTTGAAGAATGAGGTCTTCGTTCTGGAATGAAAAGCCTCATCCTGAGAGCAGATGTGGTGGAAATGGAGGAATTGAGAGAAGGGGATGGCATTTTTAGAAGTAATGGTGTGAGAGGAGGTAGGGTCCAGCTACCTATGAGGGTCTGTGGGTTTGTAATAGATATCAGTAGATAAGCTGTCTCCAGAGATACAGAGAGATCAAGAAAGGTGAGAGAGGGGTCAGAGATGCACCAGGTAAATTTGAGGGCAGGGTGGAAGTTGGTGGCAAAGTGGATGAAGCTGACGAGTTCAGCATGGGTGCAGGAAGCAGCATCAATGCAGTCATTGAAGTAGTGTAGGAAAAGTGAAGGAAGATCACTAGTGTAGGGTTGGAACATAGATTGTTCCACATACTGGACAAACAGGCAGGCATAGAGTGCCTATGGCTACACCTTTTGTTTGAAGGAAGTGGGAAAAGCCAAAGAAGAAATTATTTAAAGTGAGGACAAGTTCCACTAGGTGGAGGGGAACTGTCTGGATCTGGTGTCCAGAAAGAAACTGAGAACTTTGAGGCCTTCCTGGTGGGGGATGGAGATATAGAGGACTGGATATCCATAGTAAAAATGAGATGATGGGGGCCAGGGAACCTGAAATCATTGAAAATATCCAGAGTGATGGATGTAGGTAGGACAGGACTAAACTAGGGAGGATAAAACAAAGTCAAGGTATGCAGATATGTGCTCAGTAGAGCAGGACCAAGCTGAAACAATTGGTCTACCTGGACAAGTGGGTTTGTGGATCTTGGGTGGGAGGTAGAAACAGGAAGTGTAGGGTGCAGGAACCGTGAGGTTAGTGGCAGTGAATGGGAGATCCCCATAATCAATAAGGGTGGTGATGGTGTGGGAGACAATGGCCTGGTGCTTCTTAGTGGGGGCCTGTTCAATGGGTAAGTAAAAGGAGGTGTCCGAGAGTTTTCGCTGGACCTCAGCAAGGTAGAAGTCAGTATGCTAGACTACTATAGCACCTCCCTTATCTGCAGGTTTAATGGTGAGGTTAGGATTGGTGTGGAGGGAGTGGAGAGCAGAGTGTTCAGAAGGAATGAGATTGGAATTTGAGAGAGGAATTTTGAAGTCTAGATGGTTTATGTCCTATCAGCAGTTGGCAAACAAAAGATCCCAAGCAAGCAGAGGACCAGGACGGGATGTCCAATAAGATGAAGAGCATTGAAGACAGGAGGAGGGATCATCGGTGCGGGCTGGATGTGGAGAGTCTTTGCCAAAGAAATAGACTTGGAGATGGGGGCAGCGGAGGAAGAGCTCAGCATCATGGCGGACACAGAACTCACTGAGGTGTGGGTGCAAGGGGACGAAGGTGAGACCCTTATTGAGGATAGAACATCCTGTCTCAGAGAGGGGAAGGTCAGAGGGGATGGTGAAGACCAGGCATGGATGAAATAGAACCAGGTGTGTTTAAAGAATGTGCTGAGAAAAGGGCTCTCGTGAGTTTAAGAAGAGCATTGGAAACATCATCTTGTGTTCTTGACGCCAAAGCACTAGGATTTCTAAAAAAAAAACTTTGTCACAGATTATTTGAGTTTTACTGTATTTGTGAAAATTAATTCTGAGCTACCTAAATAGAAATTTCACTCCTCATATTCTGGGAATCGTATGTCTGGAATTTTAGATGATGTCTGTTAATCATTTGCTCTTACATTAGTAAATCTACTGATAACTGAATTAGACATATTTGTCTGCTGTTGTGCAATGGTGTCACTAGCTGTTTCTTCTTCCATTTAATAAAGTAATTCTTGTTGTATGTATGAATTCTTTGTGTGATAAAATGCCACAAAGCTAATTACAAGCCTATGATATGCCTATCCTCCCTTTTGGCCTAAAATTCTGACCAAAGAATGGGAAATGCTTAACATTTAGTATTTTTTGCCATGAGATGGCATTAGGTGGTCCTCCATCACTTTAATTTGTATTTACAACTTCCCTCAATATTTTCCTAATGCAAGGATTCTTGATTTTACAATCTCTAATATCTGTAACCGATACGTTAGATTTCCTGGCTGGTGCTCAAGCTTACTATCTTGACCTAAACATCTCCAGAAATTGTATTTTGCTCCTGTGTGGCTTGAAATATTGAATCCAAAATGAACCAGAGTATTTTATTTTGAAAAGATATGAGCAGCACAAATCTTTTTAATATCCTGGAAGGCTTTACATTGCAGGATAAGTGTATCCTTCATTTGGGGAAGCCAGATGAAAATGATTTAGAAAGAGCAGAGAAAATTAATTAAAAATCATTGCTATAATGTGACCAACAAAGGCAAGCTGGCACTTACTGCCCATTTAATCACCCCTGAATTGAGCAGTTTCCCAGGTCATTTCAAGGTCCAGTACTTCAGCCACATGCAAGCCAGACCTGGGAAAGTCAGTATACTTCCGCCTGTTAGAGGTAATGGTGAACAGGATCAACAACCAACCTGCTAAAGACACTTGCAAATTTCAGCAGATGCACCATGGAGAGAATCTGCATCACCGTCTGATATGGGGAGTGGGGCACTGCACAGGATCAAAATAAGCTGCAGAAAGTTGTAAATTCAGCCAGCACATTATGGTCACTACCCTCCCCAGCATCCAGAATATCTTCAAGGAGCAATGTCTCAAAAAAGCAGCATCTATCATTAATGGCCCTCATTACCTAGGACATGCTCTTTTCACATTGCTACCATCAGAAAAGAAGCACAGAACCCTTGAAGGCACACACTCAATAATTCAGGAACCTCTGTCATCCGATTTCTGAATGGACATTGAACCCATGAACACTATCTCAGTATGCCGCATAAGAACAAATTTATGATGTATGCTGTTGATATAAAACCTGTTACCCAGGTTTTCTGCATTTTGGATATGGATGGACTATAGACTTCTATTCAGTCGTACAGTTTATTATATTCTGTGTTTCTCACCCGATATTTCTCTTTTTTTTTGTGTGGGACGAGGTATTTGGGGGTCAAAGTGCCTGTTCCATTTTTAATCTTTTTTTTGTGCAGGAGGAGGGATTTGGGGGTGATGTGCTTGATTCATTTTTGTGTGGGGAGGACGGATTTCGGAATTGATGACAATGCTGCCTTTCTTTTCTTCCTTGGTTCCATGGCTGCCCGGAGAAGAAGAATTTCAGAGTTGGGTACTTTGAGAATAAATGAACCTTTGAACCTTTGAAGCATTGAATCTCCTGTGGGTTGTTTGTTTCTCCAGATTCAGGCATCGGCTGTCTCCTGTAACTCCTTGATAAATAAGATGATGTTTCACCACAGCCCAATCATTTCATGTTCTGCAGTCCAGCTACAGCGCTGGCTTTTCTTATTGCAGATCTGTTTAATAAGTTGAATTTACATTCTGCAGCAGTCGTGGCAGGGTTTAAATGTGCAGCTTGTGCATCACTAATGTAGTTCTCTGGTTGCTAATTTTGCTCTTCAACCACGTCACTGTTCACATATTCAGAAAGCTCTTAATGGAGGAGAATAGAATGAAATAAAAATTAAATTCGGGAAAAAGTCCTGAATCCAGAATTGGATATTCTTTGCAATCAGACTTCAGAAATGTTGAGGAGCACAGTAAGGACTACTCTTGAAGTTTCAGTGGAATGTAGCTGGAAGAAAACTCAGAGCTAAAAATTGAAGAATTGAGATAACGTGCTGTAGATATTCTAAACTTGGAAACCTATGATTCAAATGTTGTTGATTATTTTTAATTTTGCCTTTGGGACAAGTAAGGAAGTCAGGTTGGTAATTTAAAACTTCCTGAAAATCATTTAGTACAAGTGTTATCAGAGAAAACAGCACTGAGGAGCTGAGTAATGACTTTCTGCACCATTGATTGCAATATCCAACCACTTTCATACCGTGGGCTTTTTTTAACAGACTAGGACACGGTTTCATTTGCTCAGCATATTTTTCACATTAACAACATTAAATTCATTTACCCATTGCTTCATAGATTGGATTTGATCTGAACACTCAATTAATATAATTTAGAATCAATTCGGACATAGACAGGTGAGAACACAGCAGATATTTTCAAAGTATTTATGAACTTGTTCAATGTAACATTCTGTTGGCACCAGTGAA
Source organism: Hemitrygon akajei (assembly GCF_048418815.1). NCBI lineage: Eukaryota > Metazoa > Chordata > Chondrichthyes > Myliobatiformes > Dasyatidae > Hemitrygon > Hemitrygon akajei. The sequence continues at coordinate 36,396,665 of NC_133139.1, forward strand.
GAAACATCTGAATGAAATCCAAAGCAATTCACATTTTTGCTTCATTGTAAATTGAAAAGTCAATGCAGAAGATGTCTATTCAACCTCTGGTGCTTTCTCTGCCATGGGGGCTGATGATGATACCACTTTCTTGTACTAATCAATCCCATATCTCTTGGTTTTGTTAACATCTAAAACTCTGTCAGTCTCTGCCTTGACTGTGGATGCTCAGTCTCTGCCATCTGAATCTGTGCGGTGGTTCCACGGATTTTATGTTTTCTTATAAAAATTAAAGTATGTTCTTGTTATTTTGCCAAGTCCCAGCTTGCTAAGGTAATGTCCTGGTTGGATGCCAAATGGTTTGCAGAAATAAACCTTTACAAATAGACCTTCTGAAAGAATCAAACAAGACAAAATGTGATGGCATGGTTTCCTTCTGAGTGTTCTGGGTTCTTCCCACATCCCAAAGACGTGCAGGTTGATAGGCTAATTAGCTGCTTTAAGTTGTTCCTAGGGTATAGATAAGTGGTAGAATCTGGGGGAATTGTTGAGAAAGGGGAGAACAAAATGTAGGATTAATACCAATGGGCCTGATTCCACAAGACCATAAGACGTAACACGTTAGAGCAGAATTAGGCCATTAGGCCCATCAAGTCTGCTCCACCAATCTATCAAGGCTTATTTATTACCTCTCACAACCCCATTCTCCTGGCTTCCCTCCATGATGTTTGACCTGCTTATTAATCAAGAACCTATCAACTTCCGTTTTAAATGTACCTAATGACTTAGCATTATAAGTTGTCTGTGGCAATGAATTCCACAGATTCACCACCCTCTGGCTAAAGAAATCCCTCTTCATCTCTGTTCTAAGGGATGCCTATCCACAACTACTGACTCTCCTTTGTCTATCCTGCCTCTAATTTCCTCAAAACATCCAACAGATTTGTCAAACAAGATTTCCCCTTAAAGAAACCATGATGCTTTCAATCTATTTTATCATGTGCCTCCAAGTACCCTGAAACCTCATCCTTAACAATCAACTCCAACATCCTCCTAACCACTGAAGTCAGTCTAACTGGCCTATAATTTCCTGTCTTTTGCTTCCCTCACTTCTTTAAGAATGGAGTGATATTTGCAACTTTCCAGTCCTCCAGAATCTAGTGATTCGATAAAGATCACTAGAAATGCTTCCACAATCTCCTTAGCTGCCTCTTTTAGAATCTTGGGGTGTCATCCATCTGGTCCAGATGACTTATCTACATTCAAACTTTTCCGTTTCCCAAGCACCTCTCCTCAGAAATAGCAAATACACTCACTTCTGCCTCCTGACACTCTTGAATTTCCGGCAGACAGCTGGTGTCTTCCACAGTGAAGACTAACACCAAATACTTAACAAATTTGTCCACCATTTTTTGTCCCCCATTATCCCGAGGTTTTTTTTTCTCCTTCCCTTCTTTATATCTGCTCAGCTAGGACAGTAGAGGTGCCAGGCAGGATAGTGGAATTCTTCTCTCTTGTGGGATGTGGGAAGGTGGGGAGACCTCCAGTGTCCCTGGCCACTACAATTGCAAGAAGTGCATCCAACTGCAGCTTCTAACAATCACGTTAAGGAGTTGGACCTAGAACGAGATGAACTCTGGATCATTCAGGAGGCTGAGGGGGTGGTAGATTGGACACATGGAGAGGTAGTTACACCCAAGATGCAGGACACAGTCAGGGAGGGGAAATGGATTAAGGAGCTAGAGCAGGGTACTCCTGTGGTCATCTGCCTTAACAAGAGGTATACCACTTTGGGTACTGTTGGGGAAGGTTGAACTAGCTGAGGAAAGCCACAGTGGTCAGGTCTCTGGCACTAAACCTGGCTCTGTGACTCAGAAGGTAAGAGGACAGAAGAGGAATGCTGTGATGATAGGGGATTCATTAGTTAGGGGAATGGACATAAGGTTCTGTGGGTGAGAATGAGATTCCTGGATGGCATGTTGCTTCCCGGGTGCCAGGGTCAAGTCCACAGCAATCTGAAGTGGGAGGGTGAATTAGCCAGAAATCATAGCCCATGTAGGTACCAATGACATTGGTAGGATGAGTGATGAGATTCTCCATAGGATGTTCAGGGAGTTAGGTGCTAAGTTAAAGGGCAGTACCTCCAGTGTTGTGATCTCAGGACTGCTACCCATGCCACATGCAAGTGAAGCCAGAAATAGGAAGGTTATAGTTTAATATGTGATTAAGGAGTTGGTGTAGGAGGGAAGGCATAAGATTTCTGGATCATTGATCTCTTTTACAGGGAAAGTGGAACCTGTACAGTAGGGACGGTTTGCACCTGCACTGGAGGGGGAATAGTATCCTAGCGGGAAGGTTGGTTAATGCTGCATGGTGGGGTTTAAACTACATTTGCAGGGGGGTGGGAACCAGAGTGCTAGAAGAGTTAGTGGAGAGAGAGGTTGTGGAAGCTAATGTTGGTAAGACTTCAGACAAAGTTAGGAATCAAAAGGTTGAGCATGGTGAAAGGTGAATGAGAGTGCTGAAGATGAAGGAGCTGGTTTACCATTGGAGGCAATGTGTAGTGAGGAGAGGCTGGAAGAGTTGCAATGTAAAAGACAGACAAAATTTAAACAAGTGAATACAGGACTGAAGATGTTATATTTGAATGCACACAGATAATGGAAGAAGGTATTTGAACTTGTAGTACAGTTACAGATTGGCATGTACAATGTTGTAGGCATCACTGATTCGTGGCTGAAAGAAGATTTTATCTGGGAGCTTAATGTCCAAGGATACACATTGTATCAAAATGACAGGCAGATAAGCAGAGGAGGGGGAGGACAATGCTCTGTTGGTAAAAAATGAAATCAATTCATTCGAAAGAGGTGACACGGGATCAGAATGTGTTGAATCATTGTGGACAGAACTAAGGAACAGCAAGGGTAAAAAGACCCTGATGGGAGTTGGATGTATTATGAAGGTAAAGATGGAATACAAAAGTAAGCTAGCCAATGATATTAAGGAAAATAACAAAAGTTTCTTTAGATACATAAAGTTTAAAAGAGAGGTGAGAATAGGTATTGGATTGCTGGAAAACCGTAATAATGGGAGACAAGGAAATAGCAGATGAACTGATTATGTGCTTTTGCATCATCCTTCACTATGGAAAACATTAGCAGTATGTTCCGGGTGACACCCTCCTGCCAAAGGGTTTTGGGCCGAAATGTTGACTGTACTCTTTTCCACAGATGCTGCCTAGCCTGCTGAGCTCCTTCAGCATTTTGCGTGTATTGCTCAGATTTCCAGCATCTGCTGGAACCATTCCAAAGCATAGTGATTATTGAAAGATCACTACTAGTGGCTCCACAATCTCTTGTTTGTGAGAAGAAAGGAAACTATGGGCCAATTAGTCTGACCTCAGTGGTTGGGACTGCAGTTGATTATTCAGGATGAGGTCTCAGGGTATTGGTGGCACATGATAAAGTAGACCATAGTCAGTACGGTTTTCTCAAGGGACAATCTTGCCTGACAAATCTGTTGGAATTCTTTGAAGAAATAACAAGCAGGATAGACAAAAGAGAATCGGTTGATGTTGTGTACTTGGATTTTCAGAAGGCCTTTGACAAGGTGCCACACGTGAGTCTGCTTAACAAGCTACAAGCTCATGGATGTTAGAGGATAGATTCTATCTTGAATAAAGCAGTGGCTGATTGACAGGAGGCCAAGAGTGGGAATAAAGGAAGCCTTTTCTGGTTGGTTGCTAGAGACTAGTGTTCCACAGGGATCTGTGTTGGGACCGATTCTTTTTATGTTGAATGTCAATGATTTGGATGATGGGATTGATGGCTTTGTTGCAAAGTTTGTAGACAATTTGAAGATAGGTGGAGAGGCAGGTAATTTTGAGGATGTAGAAAAACTGTAGAAGGATTTGGACAGATTATGAGAATGGGCAAAGAATTGGCAGATAGAATCTGCTGTTGGGAAGTGTATGGTTATGCATTTTGGTAGTAGAAGTGAAAAGGTTGACTGTCTTCTAAATGGAGGAGATACAAAGTACAAATATTTAAAAAAAAACTAAGGCACAAAGGGAATTAGGATTCCTTGTGCGGGATTCTCTAAAGGTTAATTTACAGATTGTGTCAGTGATGAGGAAGGCAAATGTGATGCTAATATTCATTTCAAGAGGACTGGAATATACAGTAAAAGCAAGAATGTAATGCTGATGCTTTATACAGCCGTAGTCAGGCCTTACTTGGAGTATAGTGAGCAGTTTTGGGCCCCTTATCTTAGAAAGGATGTGCTGAAACTGGAGAGGATTGAAATGAGGTTCACAAAAGTGATTCTAAGATTAAATAGCTTGTCATATGAAATGCACTTGATGGCTCTGGGCCTGTATTCTCTAGAATTCAGAAGAATGAGGTGTGACTTCATTGAAAATGACTAAATGGTGAAAAGCCTTAATGGAGAGGATGTTTCCTATGATAGGAGATTCTAAGACTAGAGGAGACACCCTTGAAATTGAGGGTCATCCTTTTAGAACAGAAATGAGGAGGAATTTCATTAACCAGAGAGTAGTGAATATGTGGAATTTTTTGCCACAGGCAGCTGTGGCGGTCAAGTCTTTATGTACAAACGTTTGTATATTTAAGGTAAAGGTTGATAGATTCTTGATTGGTCAGGGCATGAAAAGATATGGGGAGAAGGCAGGAGATTGGGGCTGAGAGGAAGATTGGATCAGCCATGATGAAATGGTGGAGCAGACTGGATGGGCCGAATGGCCTAATTCTGTTCCTAGAGCAAACACGAGGAAATCTGCAGATGCTGAAAATTCAAACAACATACACAAAATGCTGGTGGGACACAGCAGGCCAGGCAGAATTTATAAGGAGAAGCACTGTCGACGTTTCGGGCCGAGATGTCGACAGTGTTTCTCCTTATAGATGCTGCCTGGCCTGCTGTGTTCCACCAGCATTTTGTGTGTGTAATTCTGTTCCTATATCTTACGTCTTATTACTACCTCTCCTGCTTCATTTTCCAGTGATCTGACATCCAGTCTCACCTCTCTTTTACTTCTCATATATCTGAAAAAAACTTTTAGTATCCTGTCTTATATTATTGGCTAGTGCCCTTCCCTTGGACAACATTGGTGGCATGGAGAGGGGAGACTTGCAAGCTTGGGCAACTGCTGGTCTCCCATTAATGAAAAACTTTGCCCCCCCCCCGCCCCCCCAGGCTTGTGCCCTGAAGACTTTCCAAGGCGCAAATCCATGGTCTATCGAGACTAACAGAGCCAACTAACTATTGGCTAGTTTCCCTTCATATTTCATTTCTTTGTCCTTATTTATATTTTTAGTTACCTTCTGTTAGCTTTTAAAAGCGTCCCAATCCTATAACTTCCCACTAATTATTGCTTTATATTATACCCACTCTTTTGCCTTTTTGCTGTCTTTGACCTCCCTTGTCAGCCTCAGTTGTGTTACCCCACAATATAACCAATACCCTCTCAGTTTCTGGGGAAAGATAGCAAGGAATGAGTATATACTGCAGTGTAGGGAGGATGCAGAACAGGTTTTGAAGAACAATGCCCACAGGAGGAAGGAGGCGTGGATCTGTGGTCTGTGGACAATATTTCTAAAAATACTTTTAAAATACCTCTTTTGAATTACTCTCACTGTAATCTGCAGCATGTAATTTCCTTCTCAGTAATGTACTTTTAAATGAACTTAATGATCAACAGATTTCACAATCATCTGAAGTTCTCGGCAGACCAGGCAAGTATGGCACCTTTAAACGGATGAAGGTTCATCTCCATGGCCGGAAGCAAGGCAGGAAAGGGGGACTGCAAGGACTGCAAGACAGGCTGAAATGCAGGATGATGTGACCCCTTCAACCCAGCATCACTTTAGCGAATGTCAGTCACTGCGGAACAAAATTGAGACCTGAGGGCAAGATTGCTGTATCGGACAGAAATGAGGGACTGTAGTATTCAATGTCAGAGCGAGACTTGGCTTTCTCCCAGCAGAAACAGCGATCAAACTGGAAGGCTTCTCAATTTTCTGTATGGACTAAACTGCTGACTTAGAAAAGGCTAAAGGTGCAGGTATTAACTCTTGATGGTGCTGCAGTGTGGCAGTTTTGCCGAACTCATGTTCCCCTGGTGTTGAACACCTAATGGTCAAATGCCATCCATTCTATTTACTTAGGGAGTTCTCTTCCATCATCCCGACTACCATTTATATACCACTAGCGACCAGCTATAACCAGGTGCTTGAGATTCTGCATGATGCCATCACCAAACAGGAAACAGTCCATCCCAATGCATTTCAAATCATATTCTAGGACTTCAACCAGGTTGGTCTGAAGAAAACCCCGTTCAATTACCATTAGCATATTATCCATATCACCAGAGGTCCCAACACACTTGATCACTGCTATTCTAAAATAAAGAATGCTTACTGTTCATGCCCAGACCATATTTTGGTAAATTGGATCACTTGTCTGTCCTTCTCCTATCTGCATAAGACAGAGGCTAAAGAGCAAAGCTTCAGATATTAGGACAACGAAGTGGTGGTCGCAGGAGCCAGCGGAATGGCTACGGGATTGCTTCGAGTCAATGGACTGGGCCGTGTTCTTGGACTCATCTATGGATCTGAATGAATGCACCATGGTTGTCATAACTTTATTAAAACATTTGTAGACAAGTGTGTCCCCACAAAATTACACAGTCTTCACCCCATGAGAAGTCTTGGATGAACCATATGATCCACAACCTGCTAAAGGCCAGATCAGAGGATTCAAATCTGGTGACCAAGGAAGCTACATGAAGTCCAGCAATGATCTCTGGAATGCTATCTCATTAATAAAGTGGCAATTTCAGCTTAAATTTGAATCAATGAAGGATGCTGAACAGTGGTGGTTGGGCTTGAATACTATCACCTCTTATAAAGTTCAGTCAAGTGACATAGGAGACAGAAGGGCTTTGCTTCCAGATGAGCTGAATGCCTTCCGTGCTTGGTTTGCCCATCAAAATCTGGAGGAACCATCACAAACTCCCTCAGCCCGTGATGATCCTATCATTTCAGTCTCTGAGGCCAACATGCAAACAGATAGCTGGCCAGATACTAAAGACCTGTGCTGATCAACTGGCTGGAGTGTTCACTGAGATCTTTAACCACTTGCTTCAGCAGTCTGAGGTATCCATCTGCTTCAAGCAGGCTTCAGTTATACTGGTGCCCAAGAAGAACCCGGTGATTGCCTTCAATGACTATTGTCCAATAGCAATTGTGTCCACAGTGATGAAGTGTTTTGAGTGGTTAGTGATGAAACATATCAACTCCTGCCTGAGAAGCAACATAGATCTGCTCCAATTTGCCTACCGCAACTAAGTTCCATAGCAGATACCCTCTCATTGCCTCTTTACTCAACCCTGGAACATCCGAACAGCAAAGGTGCATGCATCAGAATGATCTTTATTGACTACCACTCAGCATTCAATATCATCACCCCCTCAAAACTAATCAATATGCTTCTAGCCTTGGCCTCAATACCTCCTTGTGCAATTGGATTATTGATCTCCTCACTTGCACACCCAATCAGTTCAGATTGGCCACAATATCTCCTCCACAATCTCCATAAGCACTGATGCACCACAAGGCTGTTTGTCTAGACCCCTGCTCTATTCACTTTACACTTATGAGTGTGGGGTTAAACACAACTCCAATGCCATATTTAAGTTTGCTGATGATACCACTGCTGTAGGCCAAATCAAAGGCAGTGATAAATCAGTATAACGGAGGGAAATTGAAAATCTGGCTGAGGGTGCCATAACATCAACGTCTTACATGATGTTAGCAAGATTAAGGAGCTGATTATAGATTACTGGAGAAGGAAACCAAAGGTCCATGAGCTGGTCCTCATTGGAAGATCAGAGGTGGAGAGTGTCAGAAACTTTAATTTCCTCAGTGTTATTATTTTGGAGGACCTGTCCTGGGCCCAGCACATAAGTACAATTACAAAAAAGACATGGTTAGTGCCTCTGCTTTGAGAGTTTGCGAAGATTTGACATGGCAACTAAAATTTCGACAAACTTCTGTAGATATGTAGTGGAGAATATATTGACTGGCTGCATCACAGCCTGGTATGGAAACACCAATGCCTTTGAATGGAAAATCTTACCAAAAGTAGTGGATATGGTTCAGTGCATTTTAGGTAGAAGCCCTCTGCACTATTGAACACATCTACAGGAATCTCTGTTGCAGGAAAGCAGCATCTATCATCGGGGACCCCCACCACCCAGGACATGCTCTTTTCTCGCTGCTGACATCAGGAAGAAGGTGTGGGAGCCTCAGGACTCACACCACCAGGTTCACAAACAGTTATTGCCCCTCAACCATCAAACCCTTGAACCAAAGGGGATAACTTCACTCAGCATCACTTACCCCATCATTGAGATGTTCCCAGAACCAGTGGACTCAATTTCAAGGATTCTTCATCTCATGGTTTCAATATTTATTGCATATTTATTTATTATTATTATTTATTTCTTTTAGTATTTGCACAGTTTGCTGTCTTTTGCACACTGATTGAATGCCCAAGTTGGTGCGGTCTTTCATTGATTCAGTTATGGTTACTATTCTATAGATTTATTGAGTATGCCCACAAGAAAATGAATCTCAGGATTGTATATGCAATATATATGTATTTTGACAATAAATTTCCTTTGAACTTAGAACTTGATTGTTCACAGGGAGCTCATGGTATAAAGCTGTTTGTGATGTGTCCGTATGAGTGCCTTTTATGAATCCCTGCAATAGTCGCAACTATGCAATGTTTATTTTATTTTTTTATTTGGAGATGCAGCACAGAATAGGCCTTTCTGGCCCTTTGGCCCATCCATCCAACAACCCTCGACTATTCCTATTTAACCCTAGCCTAATCACTAAATCATTAACCTCTCCCCCAAAGCTTGCAGACTTCTTCATTTCCCCATTTATATAGTGCTTCTTTCAGATCCTGCTGTCATACAGAAACTGGCACATTTTTGTGTCCCTCTTTCTATACCCCTAGCCTCATGGCCACATTTCCTAATGATGCAGAACAAGGCTATTTGGACTATCAAGTCTATGTTGGCTCTCAGAATATTCCCATTCCTGTACAATATTTTCTCTACAATATATTCTCCCCAAATTTCCATAAATTCCTTTCACATTAAACACTCATCTACACACTAAACCTAATTTACAATAGTCAATTAATCTACCAGCCAGCACATCTTTGGAAAATGGAAACATCAAAACATGTAATTAAACCTACATTCTTGTAGGAAGAAAGTTGCAAACTCTGCACAAGCAGCACCAGAGATCAGGATTGAACCTGGATCACCAGAGCTGTGAAGTAGCATCACTTTTAGCTGTGCTGTCATCTCTGTACCATCCTCCATTAATTTGTGTATAGCAAGAACTTTTGAATGACTGTTTGGAAAGCCAAACCTTAGTTCCCATGGATAAAATATATCCCCTTGACATCTGTCCAAAATCCACCAGTTCAAGTTGAACAGAATGTGAGAAATTTCAATATGACATTTGATTCTGAGCTGAGCCAGTCCATCAGTAATGTCCATCTGTGATCACAGTTCTCTTGCTGCAAAATGTATATGTGTGTATATTTTGGATGAGAACAAAATGCTGTTTATTTGAGGAAGAACGTCTAATTTTGTTTTAAGTGGTCGATATGGTTTGGGGAACCTCCTAAAAATTGTGAGTTATTGATGTAACTTGCTATTGTGACAGTCTGTTAATAAATTTTAATTCCTGCAATAAGAATGATTGATATGATTTGGAATTACTATTGCACGGCTGCAGTATAATATTACATTTTGAATACAGATTTGGTATGAAGAATGGAACACAGTAACAGTTGTCGTCTATTTAGCTCATTCAGCCTATTCTACTGTTTGGCACTCTATCTACGTGCATTGTTTCTGTAATCTCGGTACTCTTGTCTTACAAATAAATATCAATTTACTTCATCAAGTTTTGTCAGATTTTTGGGATAGCTATGAATTTTCATACTCCTTTGAATGAAATCAAATTAAAGTTTTCTGGATTCACCCATGAAAGGTCAAGCCATATCCGTGCAAGCTCTTTGGAGAAATTACTGTAAGTTAGAGAAATCAATGTTCATGCCAGCATTTTGGAGGCTACACAGATGAGATACGAAGCTGTGTTCCTTAAACCTGAGTTTGGCCTCTTAATGGTAGCACTGGAGGTCATGGACAGATATGTCGGGAATGAGAAGTTGCATTGAAATGGGTAGCCACCAGATCCTGCCTTTTGTGGCAAACAGAGTGTAAGTTCTCAACAATATTTTCCCTCCTTGTCTCTTCTTCCACTATCCATTCTGGTTACCCTTCACCCCTTCTCTTCTCCTCACCTGTGCATCACCTCCCTCTTCCATTGTCCACTATCCTCTCAATAAGATTCCTTCTTCTTCAGGGCTTTACATTTTCCACCTATCTCCTTCCACCTTCCCATTTTACTTCCCCTCTCCCACCCACCTTCCTCCTCACCTGGTCTCACCTATCACCTGCAAGCTTGTACTCCTCCTTCTCCCCTCGCCTAGTTATTCTGACATCAGCACCTTTGTTTTTCAGTCCTGATTAAGGCCCAAAACATTGACCGTTCATTCCTCTCTATTGATGTTGCTTGGCTTGCTGAGATCTTCCAGTATTTTGTGTGTGTTGCTTAAGATTTCTAGCTTCTCCAGAATCTCTTAGATAGATAGATAGATAGATACTTTATTCATCCCCATGGGGAAATTCAACTTTTTTCCAATGTCCCATACACTTGTTGTAGCAAAACTAATAACATACAATACTTAACTCAGTAAAAAATATGATATGCATCTAAATCACTATCTCAAAAATTGTGTTTGTCAATTATTTTATGCCTTTATTTATAACTTTGCAAATCCTAATAAAAGGAACTAATATAGAAATGAGTGGAGTGAATAAAATCAATTAGGGAAGGATTAGTGTTAAAAGGGATGCCTGATGGTCTACACAGACTCAATGGGTCAAAGGCACTGTTTCTGTGCTATATCTCTCAAAAAGCACTAAACTCATTAAAAAATAAATGGCATAATGTATATTAACTTTGTAGTTGCTGACAGTGGTAAAACTTTCAAATAACTGAACCTCTTTGAGGAGGCTGATGTCTGAGACTGTACTACCTGCTGTCTCATCAGGTAAGCACTGTTGGCTTCAATGCTGCAGATTAGAGAAAGGAAAAGTAATGTTTTCATTAGCAGGACTTCAGAGGCAAGCCTTACTACTTCTGTTTGATCTTCTCACAAGCCTTCTTGAGAGCACGTCTTTTGTACAGAATTGGAACTTTCATGCTGCCACATTTTAATAAGTGCATATTCTGTGAACTTTCCCAGTATTGTGCAGGATTTTGATTTTCTTTGATGAAACTAAGGGGTTGAGATGCTGAACCAAGCTTTACCTTAGTGGTAACACGCTCTAAGTGCTGGAGGATCTCAGCAGGTTAGGCAGCATCTATGGAAAGGAGTAAACAGTTGACGTTTTGGGCAGAGGCCCTTCATTAGGAGCTTTGTGTGTGTTGCTTTGATCTCCAGCATCTGCAGATTTTCACTTGTTTCCCCAAGGCGTAGAAGTTTAAAGCAATTAACTGCTACAGGTTGGCTGTGAACCCTGGGAAATGAGGTGACCCTTGAGTCCTGGAATTCTGTTTCCTCCTCCAGTGAAGCTGCCTCATTGCTAAGTGCTTCCAACGATGTTTCTTTTTATTGATGAAAACTAGCCTCAATGATAATGTACTGGGGGCTGGCCATATTTATGCTTACAATAGAATGCCAACAAAAAGAGTCATCCAGAGGTTATCAATCTTGCCCTGGTCTCCTCCAACATTTTAGCCTTGTTAGTGAAAGGTATAGGAACACAAACTTGAGGGACTTGCTCGTAGAACCGATGCTGTATATGGCAATAGCCATCTGATTTCAACAAAGGCCATGCCAAATGACCTCGGTGGGGCCAGTGCATCGCCACAGGCAGCAGTTCCAAATAGCGCTTCGGGGGAAGGGAGGTGGAGGGGTGCAGGGTGGATGAGTGAAATGTTGATTTAAATATACCTTGAACTGATCTAGTAGGAGCCCTAAGAAAATCGTTCCCTCACACTGTAGATCGGCATATAAAAGTGTTGGACCGAAGACCATGAATATGTATAGCATGTGCATAAGTGATTTCAAAAGTATTCCAGATTAACTTTAGAAGCAGGGGCATCTACCTTAATATTGTTATTGTAAATAAATTGCAATCTAGGTTAAATGTTGTATTGTTACTTGTTTGAGATGAGAAGAGTTAAGTAAAACAGTGAATTTTTTTTACAACATTGCCAAAAACAATTGCAAGATCAATGGATTAAAGCTGAGGAATAGGGACAATACTTGTGTGATACTTCCATCTCCCATCTGCTCTGGGCAATACTGTTTGTTGTTTTAAAGGCATTGTGACAGCTGCCCAATACAATTTGAATGTTATTTTAACTTATAGCCTTAATTATATTTAACCAAAGTGACAGTGACCAAATTTTGGCTGATCATTACTAGATTAGCTTCTACTTAAAAATCCACTCTAAAATTTGATTTTAATGTTACCATAAGACCATAAGACAAAGGAGCAGAAGACAGCCATTTGCCCCATTAAGTCTGCTCCGCCATTTCATCATGAGCTGATCCAATCTCCCCTTTAGTCCCATTCCCCTGCCTTCTCACCATAACCTTTGATGCCCTGACTACTCAGATACCTATCAATCTCTGCCTTAAATACACCCACTGACTTGGCCTCCACTGCCGCCCGTGGCAACAAATTCCACAGATTCACCACCCTCTGGCTAAAAATTTTTTTCGCTTCTCTGTTCTGAATGGGCGCCCTGCAATCTTCAAGTCATGTCCTCTCGTACTAGACTCCCCCACCATGGGAAACAACTTTGCCACATCCACTCTGTCCATGCCTTTCAACATTCGAAATGTTTCTATGAGGTCCCCTCCTGTACTCCAAGGAGTACAGTCCAAGAGCGGCAAAACGTTCCTCATAGGTTAACCCTCTCATACCCGGAATCATTCTAGTGATTCTAGTTACCTGTTTTATACACATAGGCTCATGTGACCCATGTGCGACTGATAAGGTTTTTTTAGCATGTGTAGTTGTTTAGATAATACTATGTTAAATGTGAAATAAATTCTAAATGGTTTCCACAGTTCTTTGATCCAGTAAACATGGAAATGGAACAGCGGACACGTCAGGAGTAAACATGAGGATGTTCGTGAGGAGTATAGTTCTGTTTGCGGACAGCTTGGTCACTGGACTCGAAGATGTCCTCAGGCAAGACAACTTTGATAAGTTTCTGCCTTCACTGCCACCAGCGCCAAAGACCATATTGTTTAAATAATCCCTTCCTAAACTCTATTTAAGAATTTATACAATTTTAATTCTGCCCATAGTAAAATGCCACCTGATATAAGCCTGCATGTAATTTTTCTTTGATGGCTTTTCCTCCTGATTTGATACTTGAGAAAAAATGTTAGTGGAAAGTAGAGTGGAAATGGGGTATGTGCACCTTCTATGCTGCTGACATACCTGAACCTTTTTACCTTAACAAAAGCTGGCATTGTGCAGCCATTGCGTTGAATCTTGTTTTGCCTTCGGAATAGAGTAGCACGTGACAATGGATAAATAAGGAGGCTACGTGGATTTCTCACCTCTTCAGAACTCCAATAAAACACAGTGAACTAACTATGAACCTTTCAAATTACTGACTGCAATTGCCGTTATAAACTATACAGATCATACTAACGGGAATAATGAGACAATTAGAGGGAAGAAATGAGCTGACTCCTTTGCTAAGGCAGCAGCAGAAGATCTTTATGACCACACAGCCCTCCAGTGTGATCAGGCTGCCCATACCTTACAAATTCTTTTGATGAATGAGTACAATTACAGGGTGATGCGTCAAAGGCTGAAAAGAATTTATGGTTTAAAGCACATAATATGCAAACCTATAATGGATGATGGGTGCAATCGAAAATAAGAGAAAATGAGATGGGACTAGACTTAGGTAACAGTACGTGCAATGTCTATACTACTCATGAACCCATTAACAATATTTCCTGAGTTTGTAATCATCATACCTTTCACTGGCTACCAGGGGTACCCCTTCTAAAATGAGGTCTTTGGCCTGAATCAAAGCCACGGAGAGGTTGTTGTTCCCTGGCCTATGTAAAAGAATAGATGTAACCTGCTTACTTTCTTTCTATGTTCCATTGCTTGGGACTGCCGTCGAAGGACAATGGAGGCTGAGTGTTTCTGGATTATAGTGTTCCTGCTCTGTTCAAAACCCAGAGGGAACCCATGAGGTCACAGGGAGAGCGTGCAAATCCCACACGGACAACAGATTGAACCAGGATCACTGGAGTTGTGGAGCAGAGGCTCCACCATCTGAACCACTGTGGTGCCCAGACTGTCAAGTCAAGATCAAGTGTTGTCAGAAGCTCATTGACCTGAAGCAGTAACTTCATTTCTCCGCTCACTGCTTCCTGACCTGCTGAGTATTTCCGTTTCAATTTCAATTCTCACTAGTTTGCCTAGGTCTTCAGATATAAAGAATCACCTCTCAGCTGAGCTACTGAAGGGTAGATCTTGCCTGTGGGAATGTACTGTTTCATAGTCATGAACAATGAATATGAGAATTAGACTGCACTTAAAGGAATGCTTTTCAAATTATACCTGGCACTGTAAATTGGAGGAAAGCAATAATTGAGGATGTAGAGTATGAAAATGAGATGGACAGATAAATTGTTTTGTAGTGGCGACTTGACAGATATCAGATTAAATGAAACATATTAATTTGCATGGTACGAAAGAATAATAGGAACCAAGAAACTCACTTGGGTCCTAAAAGCTAATAAAAACATCTTAAAGCTAATTTGACAGAAATTACTTCAAGGATGGTTCTGATAGTAAGAGGCATAAAAATTGTTTTGTTTCACTGGTTCAGAGCAAGGAAAGTTGAAAAGATGAAGTGATAGTGATTGCAACATCACAAAAGGAACACCGTGAACCTTGTAGCAGTGTTCTGTCTCTTTAGTCAACGAAAGACGAGATACAGAAAGGATTATGAAGGATAAAGGAGAAGGGGTAAAAATTAAAACAACTAAATAAATGAAACAGGTTAACAAAAGAGCTAGGAATATTATTATGACAATAGGAATATTAAGATAAAAATGCAGGAGAACAAACAAATGAGAAAACATTGTAATCCATTTTGGTTTGGGAATCATTACATCAGTGTTTGGAATGTTATTGAGTGAGTGGCAAGGAAGCTGTACAAAATGTATAAATGCTCTTGACCCGTAAAGTATAAAATCAATGGCCCCATCCATCATAATCAGTAGCAGTAGAACAGCATTCGTTGTTACAAAGGAACTATTAGAAAGCAGACCAAGTCCTGTCTAGCATGGTAATGATATGGTAGAAATATAAGATGATATTTGACCAATTATTTCAATTAACTAAATTTATCTGCAACACAGAGAAAATAACACATAGGAAATCCCAATGGTAGAGAGCTTTAGATAACATGGATCCACAGTCGTTTTTCTCCCCCAGTTCCATGTGTCTGAAATTACTCATAAATCACATGTCAAAATGTATTATTTACATTTTTATCTGTTGAAGCAAGCTTTATCTTCAGAGAAATAATTACCTTCTGATAAAGGAAGTCAAGGCTAGCATAAAATGGGAAGATAGATACTAAAATATGGCAAAGGTTGCAAGTAATCCTATAGAAACAATTTACTGTCTGTCAAGGAGAGACTTCATGACTTTATTATTCTCTTTATGAGTTTCCAAGTTTGAGTGACATGTCCTGAACATAGATCATGTCATTAGTTGGTTCCATTTTGACATGAATTACCAGGTCTAAATGACTGTAGCAAGATTAGTTTGCATTAATGGCCCAAATCCAACAATTTCATGACATGCAATTAATTTCAGTATAGTGCTTCATGGCAAGGTTACCTTCTTTTCCAGTTTTCTCAAACATTGGCACAGCTCATCCCTCATATTGTGGAGCATCATGGTGTCACAAATTGCTGAGCTTTTGATGAGCTGTTAATGCTTGCACCATTAATATGCCATTATTTTCCCAGAGTTTTCTGGCTCACTGACTAAACTGCACAACTGAAACTATATCCTAGATTAACACACACACAATACTGGAAGAATTCAGCAAGTTAGACAGCATCTATGGAGGGGAATGGACATCTGGCAATTTGGGCTGAGACCCTTTGTTAGGACTAATAAGGAAAGGGACAGAAGTGAGAATAAGTAGGTGGGAAGCGAGGAAAGGATAAGAGGGGGAAGAAATTACAGACGTGTCAGAAGGAGAATGAGAAGTTGAATTGAAATTGAAATGAAATGCCATCAGGAGACCCTGTCTCTTGTGCTGGACAGAACAAAGGTGTCTTCACTCTTTCCACCACTTTTGGTTGTCCACCCATTTCTATTGACTTCCAGTCTGACATGTCTGTCCACGACCACTTCTACTGTCATGAGAAGGCCAAACTGGTTAAAGGAGCAACAACTCGTATTCTGTCTGGGTTTCTTCAACCTGATAGCATGCTATCGATTTTTCTAACTTACTGTAATTTGTCGACCCTCCCTCTTTACTCTTTCCTCTCTCCTCCACTAGCTTATTCCAGCTCCTGCACTCTTTCTTTCAAGTCCTGATGAAAGGTCTCAGCCCAAAATGTCAACTGTTTATTCTTCTCCATAGATGCTGCCTGACTTGCTGAGTTTCCAGCATTTTGGCTATGTTGCTCTAGATTTCTAATATCTGCAAAATCTTTTGTGTCCCCGATTAACATCTTCCTCCAGCATTCATGATCACAATATGCCCTATTTAGGTTATAAAATGACGCAACAGAGAAAAAAAATCTGGCAACGTGTTTTTCTAAATCTTTTCATTTGAGTTAAAAAGTGTGGTTTAAAATATGAAATAAGTTGCTACTTATTTCTCATTTTGAATGTCCTTCATGTTTCCAGCAGTACTTCCTTCAGGCCCCAACCACTTCTAGATCCTCAATTTATAAATGCACTCCAATGATTTATTAATGTCCTGAAAACTGATTTTCCAAAGTTCTGCTAGGATATTGTTAATTACTGTTGTTTTGAGAACCAAACTGTCTATGATAATAACAAATAAACTCTTCTCGGGCTTCCAGCCAGGTTGAAGTATTGATTATAACCAATGTTTTGATGACAAACTCTGCCATCTTCTTCAGGGATGACTGTGGTTACCCCTCGTAGTCATGGCCTACACTGCTGTGGCCTGTGCAGTTCATGGGAAAGCCTCTGAGGACTTTGCCTAAGGATTGCAAGCTGAAATTTAATTCAGTGCCATTCTTCTTTGGATTGGTCATTGAGATACTCTTAATGAATCTCTTTCCCTTCCTGATGATAAGACATCTTACCAATC
The DNA here is from genome assembly GCF_048418815.1 of Hemitrygon akajei. NCBI lineage: Eukaryota > Metazoa > Chordata > Chondrichthyes > Myliobatiformes > Dasyatidae > Hemitrygon > Hemitrygon akajei. The sequence continues at coordinate 36,414,181 of NC_133139.1, forward strand.
TCAGTTTGTCTGTATTTGGGTGAAAGCTAGGATCAGTAAAATGATAGAAAGTAGATTGCACCAAAAATTCCATGGGAACACAACAGAGTATGTGTTATGCAGATGAATATAAGATCAGGAATAAATCATTTTGCCCCTGAGGCCACTTCCACTGTTCCTACTTGTTATGATACAGAATGAGGCTATTTAGCCCCTCCTATTCTTGCTAGCTTGTGTCAAAACAATCCCATCAGTCTTTATCTCTGTATAGGTCTACAATTTATTTTCCCTCACATGTTCATCAACTCCCTTTTGACTATTTGGCTACTAATTAAAGTCCATAAGACCATAAAACATAGGATCAGAATTGGGTCATTGGGCCCATCTAGTCTGTTCTGCCATTCAATCATGCCTGATTTTTTCCTCTCTAAACTCTATTCTCCTGCCTTTTCTCCATAACACTCTTACTAATCAAAATGTATCAGTCTGCCCCTGGCACTCCTTCTCTGCCACCTGCCCCATGCCCCACCTGTAGGGCTCTGCCCTCACCATTCCTAACAGCCTTTGATCCCTATCAGATTTACAAACTTGCTCTCCACTTCATGTTGACAAATACAGAACTGTGCAAAAGTCATATGTAAGAGAAGAAATTCTTCTTCATTTCTATCTAAAATGGGCAATCCTTCATTCTGAAACTCTGTGCCCTGTTTCAGGACTCTGACGTGAGCAAAACATCCTTTCATATGTTTCAAGAAGTTAACTGCTGATTCTTTTAAGTTGTCACAATATAGACCCAGGATACTCAGGCAGTCCTTGTGAGGCAATCCTTTCATTGTAAGATTCAATCAAGTGAATTATTGCTTCATCGTAAGATTCAATCAAGTGAATCCAGTGCTAGTGTATCCCTCCTTAAACAAATTAATTAAAACAATGTTCATTTCTATCACGAGTTCTTGATTTTTTGTCCCCTTCCCCTTGCAATAATTTTCTAATTATGTACTTTACTTTATGCAAATGTCCTGGGTTTCATGTACAGAGACACCAAGACCATTCTGTACAGCAATGATCTGTAGTTACAATCTATTAAAATAATATTCTGCTTTCTTTTTCTTTCAACCATAATTGATAAACTCATGGCTTCACAGAGAGTCTGTATTCTGTAGTCTAGGTCATTTCAAGGTGCCACTGGCAATCCATCTTAGTCAATCTGCAGTGCAGAGTTTTACAAAACAAGTGACTGAGGCTTAGGTTGTTCAAACGAGTAATTTCAGCTTCTTTCCTGGGAGTAATACCATTTTCAAAAGTCAGGAGAGTACATTTCTCACATTTGGGCCTATGTCCTCCACTGCGCATATGAAGGGTATTCACAAATTGCAGAGGATTTAACTCTCTGAATATTCCGCACATTTGTGATTATTTCTAAGGGAATCAACCAGCTTGCGTTCAGTTCCCCAGAAGCTGTCAATGTTGGAAATATAAACTAAAAGAACCACTGTGGAGTGAAACTGGTGCTAAGGTTCTAGGTCAGTGATTTTTCAGCAAGATTGGAAAAAAAAGATAATGGAAGTGTTAAGGTACAGATACGGAGAGTAATGGCAGAGAAAACAAAAAGGCAGGATTCTGAACGAACTGAAAAATGGTGACGGCACAAGAAAAAGAAACAGATGATGGGTTCAGAGGAGGCAGAAGCAAAAATAGCTAAATTATTTTCTGAAATTGTTGAACTAGACCCATGACTGTGTGGCTAGGCATAGCTCAAATACCATCTATAAATTTGCTGATGATACAACCATTGTTGGCAGAATCTCAGAAGGTGATGAAAGGGCGTACAGGATTGAGATATGCCAGTTAGTTGAATGGTGTCACAACAACAATCTTGCACTCAACGTCAGCAAGACCGAAGAGCTGTATACGGACTTCAGAAAGGGTAAGACGAGGAAACACAAATCAATCCTCATTGAGGGATCAGAAGTGGAGAGAGTGAGAAATTTCTAGATCCTAGGTGTTGATATATCTGAGGACCTAACTGGACGCAACATATTGATGCAGCAATGAAGAAGGTAAGGCAGCAGTTATATTTCATTAGGAGTTTGAGTAAGTTTCAGAAACTTGTAAACTTAGCTGCATCATGGGTACTAGCCTCCATAGTATCCAAGACGTCTTCCAGTAGCAGTGCCTTAGGAAGGCAGCGTCCATCATTAAGGACCCCTACCACCTCGGACATGCCCTCTTCTCATTGTTACTATTGGGAAGGAGGTACAGAAGCTCGAAGTCTCACACTCAGTGATTCAGGAACAGCTTCTCCCCCTCTGCCATCCGATTTCTACATGGACATTGAACCCTTGGACACTACCTCACTACTTCTTTAATTTCATTTTTTTTGCACTACTTGCTTTCAAATTATTTTAAATTTCAGTTTTTTTTCCTATGATTATTTGTTATGTATTTATTCCTATTGTTTAACCTGAATCTGATTTTGATTCTGGTTCTATGTGTTGAATCAAGAAGAAATAAGCATGCCAAGTAACACTAAGTTACATTGAATTTTACTGGAATGGTCATGGCAGAGAGGATGAGGATGAGACGGAAAATTAAAGTGTCAGGAACCGCAAGCTTGGGTTCACATTTGCAAGCTAAAAGAAAGTACTTTGTAAACTTTATACTCAAGACTAGGAAGGTGAAAACATGGTGGGAATTTTACAATACCTGCCAACCACTACTACTACAAGCAATTGAGAAGATGAAATCTGAAAGATCAACATCTACAGTTATGGCTCATGGCACCTCTGTGGATAGGCAGATCTTGTTAGGTATTTACTTGCTCTGGAACCATCATAGAATTCAACAATGGCATGGTTTATAGTATTTTGACAAATTCTACAGTACTGCGCAAAAGTCTTATGCATACATGTATAACCAGACTCTTTTGCACAGTGCTATATATTGGTTAAAAAAGAAATGTGGTTGCGAAACAGAAATAAGAATATTTAGCTTTGTATTAGCTCAGCGGTATTAAGGGTTATTTGGTAACTAGAAAGACATAACTTATAGTGCTATGCAAAAGCATGCAGACTTTATTACTAGAGGAAACGCTGAACTCTCACAACACAGGAAAAGGTTTAAGTTAGTTTATTGTCATTTACACCAGGGTGCAATGGAATTCTTTGCTCACTTTAAGTTCACAGAGTTAATAGCACACACATTACTGTAATTAACAAAACATATACGAATAAGTGCAGCAAGGCATGCAAAACATCAGAATGATGCAAAATATAGTCATGCAAACTGAGATAATCCCTAAAGAAATTTTGAAATGGAAATAATAGAAAATATAGAACTACGGATTCAAGGATACAGCAGCACCACTGTGAAGTGGATATGAAAGAGTAAGTGGTTCCTTGTAGTAACACACTTGGCCAAAAATATTCCCTTTTCCTCCAGTCACAACCCAGAATTATCCCAGGTAGATCTACAAAAAACATTTTACTGTTTGATGAAATATGATGCAGATATCGGAGAGTACATTCACTATATGCAATTCAGTAGCAACGTAGATTAGAAAACCATGAGAACTCACTCTGGTCATAGAGCACCCTGCTCTACTCACTTTACACTTATGACTGTGTGGCAAAGTACAGCTCCAACACCATATACAAGTTTGCTGATGCCTCCACTGTTGTGGGCTGTAACAAAGGTGGTGATGAATCAGCATACAGGAGGCAGATTGAAAATTTGGCTGAGTGCTGTAATAACAACAACTTCTCACTCAATGTCAGCAAGACCAGGAAATGACTGTGGACTTCAGGAGAGGGAAACTCAACGATAGAGAGGGCCAGTAACTTCAAATTCCTGGATGTCACTATCTCCGAGGACCTGTCCTGGACCAATCATATAAATATTATTGCAAAGAAGTAATAACAACAGAGCCTTTACTTCCTCAGGAGTCTGCAGTGATTAGGCATGTCATTAAAAACCTTAACAAATTTCTGTAGATGTGTGGTGGAAAGTGTATTGATTGGCTGCATTATGGCCTGGTATGGGAGCACCAATTCCTTTGAGTGGAAAATCCTACAAAAGATAATGAATTCAGCCCAGTATATCATGGGTAAGGTCCTCCTAACCATTGAGCACATCTATATGAAACATCATCGTAGAAAAGCAGCATCCAACATCAAACTTCCTCACCACCCAGGCCATGCTCTCTTCTCACTGTTGCCATCAGGTAGAAGGTACAAGTGCCTCAGGACTCATCCCACCAGGTTCAAGAGTAGTTACAATCCCTCAACCATCAGGCTCTTGAACAAATAAGGATAACTACACTCATTCTATTTCTGATGTTTCCACAACCAATTATCTCACTTTAACAGCTCTTTATCTTATTATTTCATGTTCTCGATATTCATTGCTATTTATTTATATTTGCATTTGCACAGTTTGTTGTTCATTGATTCTGTTTACAATTACTGTTCAATAGATTTTTTTGAGAATGCCCACAGGAAAAATAATCTTAGGGTTGTACGGGTTGACATGTATGTACTCTGATACAAAATTTTACTTCGTACTTAGTGATCAGGGGATTGACAATTTGAGAAGTTGTAGCTTGATGTCCAAGGATGGAATCAATGACTTGGAAGAGATAATAGGAAACATCAGCTTATTTTAGTGAAACTTTTGCAAATTGTAAAGAGAAATCAGTGAGCAAGTTAAAGGAAATATAGAAAATGAAGGAACAAAGCAAAGACATGAGAATATCTGTTTGCCTAAACAATGTATCGTATTTTAAAAGCTAGAGCTTGTTTGTCTGATTGTCTGAAAGGTGAAGAGTTTTAATGTGGAATTACAGCATGTACAAAAGTGTGAAGGGAATTTGGTTTAGTCAGCTGGTTCCCCAAAGGCCAATTTTTCACAGAACACTTCATGAATCATTTTTATTGGCCTGGATTTTTCAGAGAAATATTGGCAAAACTGCTGACACTTCCTCACATAAATGCCAGCAGTGCAATGTAGTGGGTTTGTTTTGTAACTGGATTGTGGAGTCTAACATAAACTTACTTGGACTTAGTGCATCAAGGGAACAAATTTTTGTGTTTGTTTTCAAGGAAGAAGGCATTTAAAAAATCCCAATAATAATGGAGAACAGCAGGTCCAGACTGAAAGCAATTAACATTAGTATAAGAGAATTGTATTGGATGAATTAATGTGACTTAAAGCTAATAAATCTTCAAGACCTGATGGTCTCCAAAAAAGGTTTTGAAAGAGGTTGTTACAAAGAACGGGTGGACCCAAACGCAGGATACTGGCATGGAGATAAAGTTAGGATGCAGACGAGGGCATGAGCGTGGCGGGAGCTGAACGGCAAATGAGAGGGTGAACGGAAAAGCAGGAGGCGGGCAAAACTTATCTTGACCCAGAGCGTTGCTGGAGCTTAATGGCAAATGGAAAGGCAAACGGCAGGCAATACTTATCTTGACACGGAGAGACAGAGTTACACAGGTAAACCTCGGTATTGAAGTAAAACTAAGAATACACGATCCTAAGCGGCCGGAACGTGAATTACCACACGGCTGAAACAACAATCTGGTGAAGAATAGATGCTAAGCCGGGATATTTATGCCGCAGGTCTAGATGAGAATCAGGTGTGCTGCAATCAAAGGGAATTAGGAGAATATGGGGAATTAACGGTTGGGACTGTGACAGTACCCGCCTCTCAAACGGGAGTCTCCAGGCGAACCACCAGGCTTGCCCGGATTGTCGCGATGGAAGTCTCGGATGAGGGAAGGGTCTAAGATGAAGGAGCGGGAGATCCAGGTGCAGTCCTCAAGACCGTATCCCTCCCAATTAACCAGGTACTGGAAACCCCTGCCTCGGTGGCGCACATCCAGTATTTGCCGGACAGTGTCATCCGGGTGATTGTCGACTACCCAGGTGGGTGGAGGAGGTTCAGCAGGGGGGCACAAAGGGCTGACAGACACAGGTTTCAGTTGGGAGACGTGGAACATGGGAAGAATGTGCTTGGATCTGGGTAGTTTAAGTCTGACCACTGAGGGGCTGATGATGCTCTCAATTTCAAATGGTCTGATGTAAAGAGGGGTGAGTTTCTTGGATTCAGTTTTGAGGAGGATGTCTCTTGAAGAGATCCAAACCTTCTGACCAGGCTGATAGTTGGGTGCTGGAATTCGGTGTTGATCGGCAATACTCCGGTTGTGCTCAGCGGAGCGGAGCTGGGCCCAGCATGCATCCTCCCAGACCTTGTGGCACCGGCGGAGATGGGCCTGAACTGAAGGCACAGCGATGTCATCTTCGTGGGTAGGAAACAGAGTGCGCTGATAGCCTAGGAGGCTTTTGAGAGGAGACATACCGGTGGTGGTGCTGACCAGGGAGTTGTGGGCATACTCAACCCAAGTGAGGTGGGTGCTCCAGGATGACGGGTTGCTGGCGGAAATGCAGCGCAGTGCTGCTTCCAAATGCTGATTTGCTCATTCCATTTGACTGTTAGTCTGTAGATGGAAACCGGAAGACAGACTTACTGAAGCTCTGAGGGCTTGACAGAAGGATTTCCAGACTTGGGAGATGAATTGGGGACCTCGGTCAGAGACACTGTCAGAGGGAATTCCATGAAGGCAGAAGACGTGTTGGACAAGGAGGCTGGCTGTCTCACAGGCTGTAGGGAGTTTGGGAAGGGCTACGAAGTGCATGGCTTTGGACAAATGGTCCACCACCATGAGTACAGCTGTTACCATGTGAAGGGGGTAGTCCGGTGACAAAATCCAGAGCAATGTGGGACCAAGGGTGGCCAGAAACAGGTAGGGGAAGAAACAGCCCAGCAGGTGGCCGATGGGAGGCTGTTCCGCAGGAACACACAGAACAGGCAGAGACGAAGGAGCGAGTGTCAACATCCATGGTGGGCCACCAGAAATGTCACTTCTAAAGGGACAGAATTCGACCGTTTCTAGGATGGCACGTGAATCGGGAAGTATGACTCCACTGGAGAACCTGAGGACTGTCATGGTGTGGTCCGTGAAGTCCGCGTTCCAGTTGTCGGTCCGGTCCGTGGACTCCAGGTCTTCCGGCTGTCCCTTGTTTCAGTTGGGCTTAATCATAGGCACCTGATGCTCGTCTTGGGGCTGGGAATATAAGTGGCCCTGGGTTCACGTGTAGGTGCTGACTCGTCTTGTCAGTATCTTGTCCTTGTCTCTGTTGGGTAAGCCAGGCCGTCTTTGCCGTTACCCTGAGGCTGGACTGTTCCGTCCCTTCCCCTCCTTTTTGTAGCTCTTGCCTGGAGCCCCACCTGCATCCTTGCCTATTCTCGCCATCAAGTTCTACCACTGGAGCAAGACTGGAGCCTTGCTGTGTCCAGATAAGGAACTGTCTTTTGTTGTATTGAACTTGTTTTCGTGTCCTCACCTTCACTAGGTAGGTCCGGCTATTTGCCGCTACCTTGTGTTGGAAACTGTCTCGTCGTGTTCAGTTTTCTGTGTATAAGTCCTGGCCCTACGTCCTGTTCCCAAGGAGAGGTCCTGGCTCTGTGTTCTGCGTTCCTGTCTGCCAAGACCAAGGCTCTGTGTTAAGACATACAAAAAAGCTAGATGAACTCAGCAGGTTGGGCAGCATCCATTGAAAGAAGCAGTCAACATTTCGGGTCGAGACCCTTCGTCTTGATTTGACCACAGCATCTGCCGTGTACTTTGTGTTAAGGCTCTGTGTTTCTGTCCCTCAAGACCAAGGCTCTGTGTTCCAGTCTCCCTCGTCCAAGTTTGAACTTCATATTCTCATCCAGCCCAGGAGTCCAATGTCCTGCCCCCACGTCCAGTCCTTTTTCCTTGCCATGTCTTGTCCTTGCCTAAATCCGGAATCTGGGCCTGAGTCAAGACCCAGGTTCCGGGTCCCTGTCCAGTCTCTGGCTCAGAGTCCTTGTCCATGTTCTAAGTTCCTTGTCCAGGTCCTGCTTTCCCAGTCTAGTCCTAGTCCAGGCCCTGTATCCTAGTCTCGTCCAGGGCCTGTGCCTTGTCAGGCGTTGTTTCTTCCCCACTACTCTTGCTTTCTTGACACACCTAGTCCTGTCCCTAGTTGTTCAGTGTTTGTGTCTTGCATTTGGGTCTGTTCCCAACTTCCCCCCCCCCCCCCCCATGACAAGAATGGACAGAATCAGGCATGAAGAGGCGATTGGGAGGTCCATTGCCTGGGTCAGCTTGAATCTGTTGGGCCTCTTTAACTACAGACTCAATCTCCCAGGTGAGGACAGCCACAACACAGGATGATGGAAAGATGGTATCAGGGTTGGAAAGGTCCTCCTCGAAGATGTACTGACGAGAGAGAGCATCTGGGTTCACGTTCTTAGAATCAGGACGGTAGGTGAGGGTAAAATTGAAGCGGTCAAAAAAACAGTGCCCAATGGGTTTGCCGTGAGTTAAGGCGTTTAGCTGTCTGGATGTATGCCAGGTTCTTATGGTCTGTCCAGACAATGAATATGTGTTCTGTTCCCAACAGCCAGTGCCTCCACTCCTCCAAGGCGAGTTTGACGGCTAGCACCTCCCAGTTCCCAACATTGTAGTACTGTTCAGTGGGGGATAGATAGCGAGAGAAGAAGGCGCAGGGATGGAACTTTTGGTCTGGGACGGAGCGTTGAGAGAGGACCACTCCCACCCCAGAGTCGGAGGCATCTACTTCCACAATGAATTGGCGAGAGGGGTCAGGTTGGACCAGGATGGGAGCGGAGGTGAAAAGCCTCTTCAGCTCCGAGAAGGCTGAGTCCGTTTCGGGGGCCCAGTGGAAGGTGGTCGCAGGAGAGGTGAGCTGAGTAAGGGCTGCTACCACCCAGCTGTAGTCCCTAATGAAACAACGGTAGAAATTGGTGAATACCAGAAATTGCTGGAGCTGTTTAACTGTCGTGGGTTTGGGCCACTCTGCCACTGCCTGAATCTGTTTGGGAACTGCCGTCACCCTGCCCTCTCTCAATGATGTACCCCAGGAAACTGACGGAACGGGCATGGGACTTGTACTTCCCTGCCTTAACAAATAGCTTGTTCTCCAAAAGCCTCTGAAGAACCTGGCGGACATGGTGGGTGTGCTCCTGGAGATTATGGGAGAAGATTAGGGTATCGTCCAGATAAACAAAAACAAATTGGTTAATAAAGTCCCTAAGGACGTCGTTGACCAGAGCCTGGAACACCGTGGGAGCGTTGGCCAGGCCAAAAGGCATCACCAGATATTCAAAATGACTGAGGGGGGTGTTAAAAGCTGTCTTCCATTCATCTCCCTCCCTTATCCTGACCAGGTGATAGGCATTCCGCAAGTCCAATTTAGAGAAAACTGTGGCCCCATGAAGGGGCTTGAATGCTGAGTTGATAAGGGGCAGGGGATATTTATTCTTTATGGTGACGTTGTTCAGACCACAATAGTCGATACAAGGGCATACTGAGCCGTCTTTCTTTCCCGCAAGGAAGAAACCAGTGCTTACAGAGGAAAATGAGGGTTGGATAATGCCAGCCGCGAGGGAGTCATTTACATACGTCTCCATAGCTTCTCTTTCAGGGCGGTACAGGTTGTACAGCTGACTGGTGGGTAAAGAGGCTCTGGGGAGAAGGTCAATTGTGCAGTTGTAAGGGCGATGAGGAGGCAGAGAAAGGGCCCATTGCTCGCTAAACACTTCTCCCAGATCGTAATATTCTACGGGAATCGTGGACAAGTCAGGGGGCTCAGAGGCGGATGACGTCGCAGTGACCTCCACTGGGGGAAGGCCTGATCGCAGGCAAGAGGAATGGCAGAACGAGCTCCAGCTGACCATCTTCCCGGTGGCCCGGTCGATGTGGGGGTTATGACTGCTTAACCAGGGGTGGCCGAGAACTACAGGGGCTTGAGGAGAGGAAAGTAAATTGAACCATACCTGTTCCCGATGGTTTCCGGAGAGAAGGGGATGCAGGGGTTCCATGCAGTGCGTGACTCGGGCCAGGAGTCTACCGTCCAGTGCCCGGGCATCCAGGGGGGTACACAAATGCTCACGAGGAATTCCGGCTTGGAAGGCTAAGTTTTCATCCATGAAGTTTGCTTCTGCATCGGAGTGAACTAGTGCTAGCAGAGGCAAGGACTGTTGGTTGTAACACAGAATGGCTTGAAGCCGCATCTGGGGTCGGGGACAAAAGGAAATGTTGTCCGGCTCACCAGGATCCCCCCTGCTATTGGTGAGCCCTCCCTTTTTGGCCAAAGGGGGCGGGTGGCAAGGAAGTGGCCAGACTGGCCGCAATTTAGACACTCACCTGATCTCATTCTCCAGAGTCGTTTAGTGGGAGAAAGGTGGTTCCTCTCCCGGGGTGGTAGAAGTGGCAGGGCTGGCAGCTACTCAGGGTGCAGAAGGAGGAGAGAGGATTGTTTTGGCGGGAGGTGGTAATGAGTGCGGAGAAGTGGTGAAAGGTGGTGAATGACCGGTTCTTTCTCTATGGCAACACACACAAAATGCTGGTGGAACGCAACAGGCCAGGCAGCATCTATAGGGAGAGGTACAGTCGATGTTTCAGGCAGAGACCCTTCATCAAGACTAACTGAAAGAAGAGGTAGTAAGAGATTTGAAAGTGGGAGGGGGAGGGGGAAATCCGAAATGATAGGAGAAGACAGGAGGTGGAGGGATAAAGCTAAGAGCTAGAAAATTGATTGGCAAAAGGGATACACAGCTGGAGAAGGGAAACGATCATGGGAAGGGAGGCCTAGGGAGAAAGAAAGGGGGAGGGGAGCACCAGAGGGAGATGGAGAGCAGGCGAGGAGTGATTGTGAGAGGGGCAGAGAGAGAACAAAAGGAGAGAGAAAAAAAGGGGGGATAAATAAATAAATAAGGGATGGGGTAAGAAGGGGAGGAGGGGCAGTAATAGAAGTCAGAAAAATCAATGTTCATGCCAGCGGGTTGGAGGCTACCCAGACGGAATATCAGGTGTTGTTCCTTCAACCTGAGTGTGGCTTCATCTTGACAGTAGAGGAGGCCATGGATAGACATATCAGAATGGGAATGGAACACGGAATTAAAATGTGTGGCCACTGGGAGATCCTGCTTTCACTGGTGGACAGACCATAGGTGTTCAGCGAAATGGTCTCCCAGTCTGCGTCGGGTCTCACCAACATATAAGCCTATGGACTTTCACAGCTACCTGGACTATTCCTCTTCCCACCCTGTCTCTCGCAAGAGACAGCATCGGACGCAGTATACCACACCAGCCGACTCACAGGTGAAGTGTCGCCTCACCTGGAAGGACTGTCTGGGGCCCTGAATGGTAATGTGGGAGGAAGTGTAAGGGCAGGTGTAGCACTTGTTCCACTTACAAGGATAAGCGCCAGGAGGGAGATCGGTGGGAAGGGATGGGGGGACGAGTGGACAAGGGAGTCGCATAGGGAGCGATGCCTGCGGAAAGCAGATGGAGTGTAAGAGGGAAAGATGTGCTTGCTGGTGGAATCCCGTTGGAGATGGCGGAAGTTACAGAGAATTATATGTTGGGCCCGGAGGCTGGTGGGGTGGTAGGTGAGGACAAGGGGAACCCTATCCCGAGTGGGGTGGCGGGAGGATGGGGTGAGGGCAGATGTGCGTGAAATGAGAGAGATGCGTTTGAGAGCATAATTGATGGTGGAGGAAGGGAAGCCCCTTTCTTTAAAAAAGAAAGACATCTCCTTCTTCCTGGAATGAAAAGCCTCATCCTGAGAGCAGATGCGGCTGAGATGGAGGAATTGTGAGAAGGGGATAGCCTTTTTGCAAGAGACAGGGTGGGAAGAGGAATAGTCCAGGCAGCTGTGAGAGTCCATAGGCTTATAGTAGATATCAGTAGATAAGCTGTCTCCAGAGATTGAGACAAAAAGATCAAGAAAGGGGAGGAAGGTGTCGGAAATGGACCAGGTAAATTTGAGGGCAGGGTGAAAGTTAGAGGCAAAGTTAGTGAAGTCGACGAGCTCAACATGCATGCAGGACGCAGCGCCAGTACAGTCGCCGATGTAGCAAAGGACAAGTGAGGGACAGATACCCGTATAAACTTGGAACATGGACAGTTCCACAAAGCCAACAAAAAGGCAGGTATAACTGGGACACATACGGGTGCCCATGGCTACACCTTTGGTTTGGAGGAAGTGGGAGGAGCCAAAGGAGAAATTATTGAGAGTAAGGACTAATTCTGCTAGACGGAGGAGAGTGGTGGTAGAGGGGAGCTGGTTAGGTCTGGAATCCAATAAGAAGCGGAGAGCTTTGAGACCTTCCTGGTGGGGGATGGAGGTATATAGAGACTGGATATCCATGGTGAAAATAAGGTGGTGGGGGCCAGGGAACTTAAGATCATTGAAAAAAATGTAAAGTGTGAGAAGTATCACGAACATAGGTGGGAAGAAATTGAACAAGGGGGGATAAAACAGTATCAAGGCATGCAGAAATGAGTTCAGTGGGGCACAATGGGTCTACCTGGACAGACAGGTTTGTGGATCTTGGGTAGGAGGTAGAAACGGGAAGTGTGGGGTGTGTTGGAACTATGAGGTTGATGACAGTGGATGGGAGATCCCCAGAGCTGATAAGGTTGGTGATGGTGTGGGAGACAGTGGCCCGGTGCTCCTTAGTGGGGTCATGATTAAGGGGCAAATAAGAGGAGGTATCAGCGAGTTGTCGCTGTGCTTTGTAAGGTAGAGGTCAGTACGTCAGACTGCAACAGCACCCCCCTTATCAGTGGGTTTATCAGCCTTATCAGCCTCCAACCTGATGGCATGAACATTGATTTCTCTAACTTTCATTAATGCCCCTCCTCCCCTTCTTACCCCATCCTTTATTTATTTATCCCCCCCCACCTTTTTTCTCTCTCTGCCCCTCTCCCTCCTTGCCTGTTTTCCATCTCACTCTGGTGCTCCCCTCCCCCTTTCTTCCTTCCTAGGCCTCCTGTCCCATGATCCTTTCCCTTCTCCAGCTGTGTATCCCTTTTGCCAATCACCTTTCCAGCTCTTAGCTTCATCCCTCCCCCTCCTGTCTTCTCCTATCATTTCGGATCTCCCCCTCCCCCTCCCACCTTCAAATCTCTTACTATCTCTTCTTTCAGCTAGTCCTAACAAAGGGTCTCAGCCTGAAACGTCGACTGTACTTCTTCCTGGAGATGCTGCCTGGCCTGCTGCGTTCCACCAGCATTTTGTGTGTGTTGCTTGAATTTCCAGCATCTGTCGATTTCCTCATGTTTACGCTTTCTCTATGGCATTCTCGGAGGTGATTGTCCAACCTGGTGGCTAGGGAGACCAGGGAATCCCGGCTGTTGGTGTCATCTCTTGTCGCCAACTCGTCTTTCACCATGTCGCTGAGACCATTCCATCAAACCCCCTGGAGTGACTCATCGTTCCATCCTGAGTTGGCCGCTAACGTTTGGAACTCCACTGAGTATTGGGCAACACTACGAGAGCCTTGGCGGAGAATGAGTAGACGCTTGGCAGTGCCTTTTCCACGGACGGGGTGGTCAAAGATCTTTCTGATCTCCGCGATAAAAGTGGTGAAAGAGGAGCAGAGAAACCCGGTGGGTTGTCCAAACTGCTGTGACCCACGCTAATGCACCTCCCCATAGCAACACCATGACATAAGCAATCTTGGACATTTGTAGAGTACGTGGACGACTGCTGTTCAAACACCAGGGAGCACTGAAGGAGGAAGGCCCAGCACTTCCCTAAATCTCCAGCACAGTGCTCCGGCTCAGGTACGTGAGGCTCTCTGGGTGGGGGTGTTGGTGACGTATTGGGGGGGTGGGGGTGGTTGCTACTACCGGCTGTCCGGACTGGCCAGTCTGGGTTCCAGGAGTGGATTGAGTGATATGAGTGGAGACACGGTCCACTGATCTGCGTGACGTGAGCAGACAGGGAATGGAGGTTCTCCATGACCTCCGGAGGAGTTAGTGGTGCCATCCCAGTAGGGAACACTGGCTGGCGAGGGTTTGTTGGAGGGTGTTTGTGTCCGATGGGTCCATGGTGGTCAGATCATTCTATTGAAAAGAACGGGTGAATCTAAACACAGGACACTGGCATGGAGATAGAGTTAGGATGCAGACAAGGGCATGAGCATGGTGAGAGTTGAACAGCAAACAAGAGGGTGAACGGAAAAGCAGGAGGCGGGCAAAACTTATCTTGATACAGGGCATTGCTGGAGCTGAACAGCAAATGGAAAGGCAAATGGCAGGCAATACTTATCTTGACACGGAGAGACAGAGTTACACAGGTAAACCTCGATACAGAAGTAAAATTTAGAATACACAGACCTAAGCGGCCGAGAATGTGAATCACCACATTGGCTGAAACAATGATCTGGCGATGAGTGGATGCTAAGCCGGGATATTTATGCTGCAGGTCTAGATGAGAATCAGGTGTGCTGCAATCAAAGGGAATTAGGAGAATATGGGGAATTAACGGTTGGGACCATGACGGAGGTGGCAATATAGAGACTGGAGCAAAGGTTATCATCTTCCAATACTCAATAGATTGTCGAATGCTTCCCAGGAGTTGTAAGGAAACAAATGCAATCTCATTCATTTAAAAAAAATGAGAGAACTCTAAAATAGATAGATTAACATCAGGAATGCAGAAATTTAAGAAGCTATTACTGAGGAGGAGGTAGCAGGGTGATTGGAAATTAATAACAGGATTGAACAAAAGTAACATGGATTTTTGAAAGGGAAATTATATTCAAAAAGACTATTAAAGATTTTTTGAGGTTGTATAGAGCAAAATAGATAAAAGGGGATGATTATTGTGTATCTGTTCTTTTGGAAAGCCTTTGAGAAGCTGCCATGTAAGAAAATAATAAAGATAATAGGTTAATAACCTGGCATGAATGAAATGTAGTTATCAGACAGAAAGCAGAATGTACAGATATACAGTGGAAAGCAATTGGATTGGTTGCATCATACCCTGAAATGGGAACTCCCCTGCCCAGGAATGCAAGAGGCTACAGGGAGTGGTAGACATAGCCTGCTCCATCACAGGTACAACTTTTCCCACTATAGAGGACATTGATGAGAGGCAATGTCTCAGGGAGGCAAGATCCATCATCTAGGACATGCCCTCTTCTCATTGCTCCCACCAGGTAGGAGGTACAGGAGCCTAACGACCCATACCTCAAGGTTCAACACCAGCTTCTTTCCCAGTGCTATCAGATTATTGAACTGAGCGGATTCTATATTGGATTATTATTCAGTCAATTTGCATTAAAGGTGTTATGTCTGTTTTTGTTTTCTTTGTTGTGTAAGTTATGTTTAGTTTATGTTAATTCAAATCTTTGTAATTTATGTTTGTCATGTTTGCAATATATTGTGCTGCTGAAGCATAAGCACATTTTCATGGTATTTATGTCCTGGTTGTGTATGCCCATGACAATAAATTTGAACATGAATTTGATCTTATGGGTATAAGACTTTATAAGGGTGAACTTATTGAGGTTTATAGAAGTATATGGGACGTAGATTGGGTAGATAAAAATATAGAAAACCTACAGCAGAATACAGGCCGTTCGGCCCACAAAGCTGTGCCGAACATGTCCTTACCTTAGAAATTACTTGGGGTTACCCATAGCCCTCTTTTTCTAAGCTCCATGTACCTATCCAGGAGTCTCTAAAAAGACCCTATCGATTCTGCCTCCACCACCGTTGCCAGCAGCCCATTCCACGCATTTACCACCCTCTGCATAAAAAAACTTACCCCTGACATCTCCTCTGTACCTACTTCCAAGCACCCCTCTCATGCTAGCCATCTAAGCCCTGGGGGAAAAAAACTCTTGACTATCCACATGATTAATGCCTCTCATCATCTTGTAGACCTCTATCAGTTCACCTCTCATCCTCTGTCCCTCCAAGGAGAAAAGGCCAAATTCGCTCAACCTATTCTCATAAGGCATGCTCCCCAATCCAGGCAACATCCTTGTAAATCTCCTCTGCACCCTTTCTATGGTTTCCACATCGTTCCTGTAGTGAGAAGAACAGAACTGAGCACAGTACTCCAAGTGAGGTCTGACCAGGGTCCTATATAGCTGCAACATTACCTCTCGGCTCTTAAACTTAATCCTACTATTGATGAAGGCCAATGCACCATCTGCCTTCTTAATCACAGAGTCAACCTGCGTAGCAGCTTTGAGTGTCCTATGGACTCAGACCCCAAGATCTCTCTGATCCTTCACACTGCCAAGGGTCTTACCATTAATACTACCTCACACTTATCTGGGTTGAACTCCATCTGCCTCTTCTCAGTGCAGTTTTGCATCCTATCAATGTCCCGCTGTTACCTCTGACAGCCCTCCACACCAGCCACAACACCTCCAACCTTTGTGCTATCAGCAAATTTGCTAACCCATCTCTCCACTTCCTCATCCAGGTCATTTATAAAAATTATGAAGAGTTGGGGTCCCAGGACAGAATCCCAGAGGCACTCCACTGGTCACCAACATCCATGCAGAAAATGACTTGTCTACAACCACACTTTGCCTTCTGTGGGCAAGCCAGTTCTGGATCCACAAAGCAATGTCCCCTTGGATCCCATGCCTCTTTATTTTCTCAATGCCTTGCATGGGGCACCTTATCAAATGCCTTGCTGAAATCCATATACACTACAGATAGTCACAGCTATTTTGTATTTAATATTTCAGTAACATTTGAAATATGGGTGAGTCCTGGGCTGGATGTCCTATTCACTTAAGAAAGGTGAAGCGTCTCCTTTCCGGATGTACTGATCGCTGCAGGACCACTGTTTGACTTGTCCTGCAGGAAGAAACTTGTATATGGCCTCTCCTACACTACTGTGCCCAAAGAAACACCTTCACATGGCATCCATGCTCTTACTGAGTTTGCTATGATATGGCGTGACCGAGTGTCCAGTGATATAACTGGGCAGGTAGACTGGTTTACATCAGCCTTTCTGGAAGCTAGCCGAGGAGAAGAACAACTCTGATTCCAAACCCAGGTAGATGGGACTCATTAGCCTTGCCAGGCAGTCTGTCTAAGAGAAGGAAAACTTCGATACTCAGCCTACAGCCTTGTGGTTGCCGCAGCTGTTGCAGCTTGGTCTGCCATTGTGGAACGTCGCCCAGTCTAAAGAGTGGAATTGGTTCATGTGCGCGGATCCTCAATATAAATCTACACAGCGCAGGTGGGAAGACGATCGTGCCATCACTCCTGAGGTCTCTTCTTCCATTCTGATCTTCATAAGAGACGAACCAGCCACCATCATTTGCAGAATATTGTAAATATATTGTTTGACTAAGCATTCTTTGTTGTTTACATAATACATTGCAGGTTAAATGTAAGAAAATATGAATTGCCTGTGTCATGACACTACCATGTGATAAATGAGCACCTCATTTAAAATAAAACAAAACTGGAGTGACATTTCAGACTCTTATCTTTTCCTTTTAATTCATTTAATGTTATGGAGTTACAAAGCATAACGGTGGTGATGCCTAGTGAAGCACAGCAAGATGTTCAAGTTAAGAAGTTCAAGCGAGAAATGGTTGAGTTCAAAATAATGCAGCTAATTCCATTAAGTGACTATTTTAATGCTAGGAGCATTGTAAGAAAGGTGGATGAGCTTAAAGCGTGGATTGATACCTGGAATTATGATGTTGTAGCTATTAGTGAAACATGGTTGCAGGAAGGGTGTGATTGGCAACTAAATATTCCTGGATTTAGTTGCTTCAGGTGTGATAGAGTAGGCCAGAGGAGGAGGTGTTGCATTGCTTGTCCGAGAAAATCTTATGGTGGTGCTTTGGAAGGATAGATTAGAGAGCTCCTCTAGAGAGGCTATTTGGGTGGAATTGAGGAATGGGAAAGGTGTAGTAACACTGATAGGAGTGTATTACAGGCCACCTAATGGGGAGCGTGAGTTGGAAGAGCAAATGTGTAAGGAGATAGCAGATATTTGTAGTAAACACAAGGTGGTGATTGTGGGAGATTTTAATTTTCCACACATAGATTGGGAAGCTCATTCTGTAAAAGGGCTGGATGGTTTAGAGTTTGTGAAATGTGTGCAGGATAGTTTTTTGCAACAATACATAGAAGTACCAACTAGAGATGGGGCAGTGTTGGATCTCCTGTTAGGGAATGTGATAGGTCAGCTGACAGATGTATGTGTTGGGGAGCACTTTGGGTCCAGTTATCACAATAGCATTAGCTTCAATATAATTATGGAGAAGGACAGGACTGGACCTAGAGTTGAGATTTTTGATTGGAGAAAGGCTAACTTTGAGGAGATGCGCAGGGATTTAGAGAGAGTGGATTGGGTCAAGTTTTTTTATGGGAAGGGTGTAATAGAGAAATGGAGGTCATTTAAGGGTGAAATTATGAGGGTACAGAATCTTTATGTTCCTGTTAGGTTGAATGGAAAGGTTAAAGGTTTGAAAGCGCCATGGTTTTCAAGGGATATTAGAAACTTGGTTCAAAAAAAGAGGGATGTCTACAATAGATATAGGCAGCATGGAGTAAAGGAATTGCTCGAGGAATATAAAGAATGTAAAAGGAATCTTAAGAAAGAGATTAGAAAAGCTAAAAGAAGTTACGAGTTTGGTTTGGCAAATAAGGTGGAAGTAAATCCGAAAGGCTTCTACAGTTATATTAAAAGCAAGAGGATAGTGAGGGATAAAATTGGTCCCTTAGAGAATCAGGGTGGTCAGCTATGTGTGGAGCCGAGGGAGATGGGAGAGATTTTGAACGATTTCTTCTCTTCGGTATTCACTAAGGAGAAGGATATTGAATGGTGTAAGGTGTGGGAAACAAGTAAGGAAGTTATGGAACCTATGACAATTAAAGAGGTGGAAGTACTGGCGCTTTTAAGAAATTTAAAAGTGGATAAATCTCCGGATCCTGACAGGATATTCCCCAGGACCTTGAGGGAAGTTTGTGTAAAGATAGCAGGAGCTCTGACGGAGATCTTTCAGATGTCATTAGAAACGGGGATTGTGCCGGAGGATTGGCGTATTGCTCATGTGGTTCCATTGTTTAAAAAGGGTTCTAGAAGTAAGCCTGGCAATTATAGACCTGTCAGTTTGACATCAGTGGTGGGTAAATTAATGGAAAGTATTCTTAGAGATAGTATTTATAATTATCTGGATAGACAGGATCTGATTAGGAGTAGCCAGCATGGATTTGTGCGTGGAAGGTCATGTTTGACAAACCTTATTGAATTTTTTGAAGTAGTTACGAGGAATGTTGATGAGGGTAAGGCAGTGGATGTAGTCTATATGGACTTCAGCAAGGCCTTTGACAAAGATCCACATGGAAGGTTAGTTAAGAAGGTTCAGTCATTAGGTATTAATGCTGGAGTAATAAAATGGATTCAACAGTGGCTAGATGGGAGATGCCAGAGAGTAGTGGTGGATAATTGTTTATCGGGATGGAGGCCGGTGACTAGCGGGGTGCCTCAGGGGTCTGTTTTGGGCCCAATGTTGTTTGTAATATACATAAATGATCTGGATGATGGGGTGGTAAATTGGATTAGTAAGTATGCTGATGATACTAAGGTAGGAGGTGTTGTGGATAATGATGTAGGTTTTCAAAGCTTGCAGGGAGATTTATGCCAGTTAGAAGAATGGGCTGAACGTTGGCAGATGGAGTTTAATGCTGAGAAGTGTGAGGTTCTACATTTTGGCAGGAATAATCCAAATAGAACATACAGGGTAAATGGTAGGGCATTGAGGAATGCAGTGGAACAGAGAGATCTAGGAATAACAGTGCATAGTTCCCTGAAGGTGAAGTCTCATGTAGATAGGGTGGTGAAGAAGGCTTTTGGAACGCTGGCCTTTATAAATCAGAGCATTGAGTACAGAAGTTGGGATGTAATGTTAAAATTGTACAAGGCATTGGTAAGGCCAAATTTGGAATATTGTGTACAGTTCTGGTCACCGAATTATAGGAAAGATATCAATAAATTAGAGAGAGTGCAGAGACGATTTACTAGGATGTTACCTGGGTTTCAGCACTTAAGTTACAGAGAAAGGTTAAACAAGTTAGGTCTCTATTCATTGGAGCGTAGAAGGTTGAGGGGGGATTTGATCGAGGTATTTAAAATTTTGAGAGGGATAGATAGAGTTGACGTGAATAGGCTGTTTCCATTGAGAGTAGGGGAGATTCAAACGAGAGGACATGATTTGAGAGTTAGGGGGCAAAAGTTTAAGGGAAACACGAGGGGGTATTTCTTTACTCAGAGAGTGATAGCTGTGTGGAATGAGCTTCCTGTAGAAGTAGTAGAGGCCAGTTCAGGTGTGTCATTTAAGGTAAAATTGGATAGGTATATGGACAGGAAAGGAGTGGAGGGTTATGGGCTGAGTGCGGGTAGGTGGGACTAGGTGAGATTAAGAGTTCGGCACGGACTAGGAGGGCTGGAATGGCCTGTTTCCGTGCTGTGATTGTTATATGGTTATATGTTATATGGAATTGGACACTGGCTTGGCTGTTTCAGTCATTCCACAGGATTAGTTTGAATGCATTTTCAAAGGTACTGAACTAAAGCTTGCAGATATCCAGCTAAGAACTTATACTGGAGAAAAGATAACTCCTGTGGGAGTGACATTTGTAATAGTGAAAGACAACAACCAAGAAGCAGCATTAGCTTGAATGTGGTTAAAAACAGGAGGACCAGCATTGTGGGGCCATGACTGGCTAAGATAACTACAACTTGATTGGAGATCCATCCACAATTTGCATACCACATCACAAGCCAACAGAAAGCTAATTAAGTAAGTGACTAGATGATGCCACAGCAGAGTTCAAGGATGGCATTGGAAAACTCAAACATTATCAAGGGTAAAATAGTGTTAAATGAAAATACCACACCCAAATTTTACAAAGCCCTCTGGTTCCTTAAACCATTTGTGATAAAGTAGCCAGTAGCTCATGGAGACTGAAAGAGTTCTTTTCAAGGTTGAGTGGAGCCCATGGGTAATGCCAGTGGTCCCACTAGCCAAGAAGAATATGTCTATCATGATCATTGGTGATTTTAACGTTACCATTAACCCAGTACATAAAGTAGATCAATATCCTCTGCCTAGGATAGAGAATACCTTTGCAAACCTTTCTGGAGGAGAACACTTCAGCAAAGTAGACTTAGCTGAGGCCCACTTACAAATGGAGATGGAAGAAGAGTCCAAAGTGTTTCTCAACATAAACACTTATAATGGCTCTATCACTAAAATAGGCTTATTTCTAGAGTGGATCTGCACCTGCAATCTGGCAGAAAACTACGGGCCAGGTGCTGCAATGCTGCCTCAGCACTCAGTGTTACTTGGCTTGATCGCTATTGGTAACAATGATCAGGAAAACATCTCCAAGACCCCAACACCGTGGTAAGAAGATTAGGAGATTATGGACTGAGGGCACGACGTGTCAAGTGTCAATTCTTTAAACCAAGGATCACTTAGTATGATCACTCTATTGATGTATAAGGATCACACAAGTGTGCTGAGAAAATTCAAGCAGTGGTGGTTACCCAAAGCCAAAGAATATGTCACAATTGAGGTCCTTTTTAGGATTTGTCAACTAATATAATAGTTTTTTGCCAAACCTGGCTATTGTTTCGTAAAGGAAATGGTGACCTCAGACATTGTATTCACATATTATGATCCACATCATTCAGTGAAGCTTGCCTGTGATGCTGCATCTTATGGTATAGATGCAGTCATGTTACATGTATTGAGTGGTGGAAGTGAACACACCATAGTCTTTGAATCACATTCCCTTACCACTGCAGTAAAAAATGACAAACAGATTGAGAGAGGTCTTGAGTCTGCTTTAGGGTGTACACCATTTCCACCAGTTCTTCTATGGGAGAGTTTACCCTCGTTACTGATTATCAACCACGAATGTCCATTTTCAATCTACAGCAGTGTGTTCCACCAACAGCAGCAGCAGAAATGCAAAGATGGGGTCTGTTCCTTGGAGGACACAGTTGGAAGATTGAATTCAAGAAGATGATTAATCATGGAAATGCTGATAATTTGTCCCATTTACCCTTGGAATTGGAAATACCTGAAAAATTTACAAAAATAGATAACCCTGTTGATCGATTCTCCCTAACACAAATCAATAGTTTCCCTATTATGGCAGAGATAATCCAAAGGGAAACCAGAAACTTTACCACACAGTCTCGGGTCTACATGGGCACCCAAAATGGCTGGAATGTGCAGTAGAAACTTCAGTTCCCCCATTTTTACCATTGCCAGGAAGAACTTGTCCTTGACAGAGGTTGCCTCATGTAGGGACTGAGAGTGTTGTACCGTCCAAGCTGAGAGCTATAGAGTTGGAGGAGCTATATGCCGGTTGTCTTAATGTGGTGAAAATGAATGCAATGGTTCAAAGATTTATCTGGTGACCTGGGATAGATCAACAGCTCAAGCAGCTTGCCATGCACTGTTCAGGATGCCAACACATCCAAGCGATGCCAAGAGCAGTGCCTCTCCATCCCTGGGAATGTCCTGCACTGACCTGGCAGAGAATTCATATGGGTTTTGCCAGACCATTCATAAGCACAAGTTTCTTGGTAGTAGTGGTGCAGCTACAAACTGGCCAGAAGCATTTCCAATAGCTTCCACTTCAGCCCCACACACTGCTGATGTGTTGAGAAACCTCTTCACAAGGACTGGTGCTCCGGAATATTTAGTCGGTGACAATGGATCTCAGTATGTGGCAAAACAGTTTCAACCACTCATAAAGATGAATGGAATAAGGCGGGTTTGTCCGGGATCTAATGAGTGCACGGTGAGCAATCTCAGCAGAATGCACAACACTAAGACTGATTCAGATGCCCGCCTATTTTCTCCTTGCATATTGCAATGCAGCACACTCCACAACCAACAACTCACCAGACATTGCTGTTCCTGAGACAAACTGAAGGCTTCTCAGGCTAGGAGTTTGATGTTGCACTCCTGGGCAAGTTGTCCTGGCAGGGTCTAACAGAGGTGATCAAAAGTAGGTACATGGAAAGATTATGGACTGAACTGGACCACCCTCCTACACAGTGGAGATGGGTCTGATATCATCTGGAGAAGACACAGCAATCAGTTGATGAGAGCAGAGTCAATTGTTGAAGAAGAAAGGTGTCCAGGGCTGCCAGACTGATACCTACAATCTTAGAATCAACCCATACACTCACCATGGAGGAGGCCCCAAAAGCTGAGATTGTTTTCACAACCACAAGTCGCACCTGCCAAGTAGAGTAACCTCCTTTGTCAGGAAAGACATTATCCCACAAGAATAAGAAATCCTTCACAGCATTTAAATCCTTAGGCCTGAATGGGACAATTTAAAATTTACTATGCTGTGCATGTCTGTATAGTAGTTATATTGTATACTCTTTATGTATTTGAGATGCATTTAATATTGAGTTTGTGTTTATAGCTAAGCAGGGAGGAGTGTTGTGCATTTAATATTTCAGTAAAATTTCAGTAATATTGTAAACATATTGTTTGATTAAGCATTCTTTCCTGTTTACATAATGCATTGTGAGATAGATGTAAGAGTACATGAATTGCATACATTATGACTCTACCACCCTCCTCACTTAAAGTAAAACTAAGTTAGACTCACATTTCAAATTCATGTCACTTCCTTTTAATTAGTTTAATGTTTTGGAGTTATAAAACATAACAACAGCTTTTTTCTCAGGGTAGGGATGCCTAAAACTAGAGAACAACTGTTGAAGCTGAAAGGGAAGCTATTTAAAGTTTTGAGCACCTAGATTTTCACAGAGGGTGGTGGAATGAACTGCCTCAGGACGTTGTTGATGCGGGCACAATCTTAGTACTTAAAAGGCATTTGGACAGGTATGTATATAGGAAAGGTAAAAAGGGATACTGGTCAAATTTTGGAAAATATAATGAAAATTGATAGGTATCTTGGTTGTCACAAATGAGTTGGGCAGGATATCAAGGCTCTGCATCAGGAATAATGTGTAGAGAGAGAGCCAGTGGGAGGAAGTGGGAGGGAAGAGTTGGACAGGAGTTGGTAGATAGACGGTAGATAGTTGGTAGGCAGAGAGAATGATCAGAAGATGGAGTCAAGTGAGATATAGAAAGGAAAGATGAACCAAGGAAAAAGATGACCAGATATGTGGGTAGGTATGTGGGTGATAGGTAATGGGGATCAGAGGGGTAGGGGCAGTAGTGAAAATGTTGAATAGAGGGAGAGAGATTCTGGGTGAACTGAAAGGAGTGAAAAAGGAATAGATATGGTGTAGAAAAGGAATAGACAAGGAGTGAGTCTTGGGATTGGAAAACTTAATGTTCATACCATTGGGCTGTAGCTTCCCAAGGGGAATACGAGGGGTTGTTCTTCTAGTTTTTGTTTAGTCTCACTGTGGTAATGGAGAAGGTCAAGGGGAGATGAGTCGATATGGGAGTGAGTAGGGGAGATGAAGCTGAGACAGATTGCGTGAACAGGGTACAGGTGCTCTGCAAAACTACCTGTTTCTTTGCTGTACAATTTTATGAATTAATGACTTTTATGAGCCGGTCCCGTGACTACTTTCTCAATGTCTATGGAGTCTGAATGCCTTCTAGGTCCTGTTTCTCAGCAACTAAACCTGAATGCAGATCAGAACACTGTACTCTTTGAATATGGATTCATCTGACACTTTTTACTTTTTTTGTTGTTTAGCGCAACATTATATTGACTTTTTGGATTGCTATTCTCCAGGAGTTAGACATGTTTGGAAATGAGTCCATTAGGGCTCCCAGCTCTCATTTCAACTTCATCTTTAGACCTTTTAGCTATTCATGAAATGCACATAGGCAATTTTTGCTCGCTATATGTTATACCTTGCACCTGTCTGCAATTCTGCAATAAATTTAGACTGCCGATGTTCATCCCTCACACATTTTGTCTCATTCATGCTATCAGTTTTGAGCTGCCTCCTTCTATTTCAGTGTCTTTCTGAATTAGATACCACAGTAGATTGAATCTGTTTTCAAGGATTTTGAGAATACAGAACCTTGATGTAAATTCGAAACATTGGTAGTACTTAGATTGAGTTCTGGGCACTCTTAACCTGGTAATATTCTTAAACTGACATTTCCTTCCAACCAGAATTTGTTATTTACTATCTTTTAACCAATTTCTTACCTATATCAAAATAATTTAACTGTGTCTTGACTCCCATTAATAATCTTCCTGTAGAATGTACTACAATACCAATATACACTCAGTGGCCACTTTATTAGGTACAGCTGTACACCTACTTGTTAATGCAAGTATCTAATCAGCCAATCATGTGGCAGCAACTTGGTGCATAGAAGCCTGCATATATGGTAAAGAACTAGAACTTACATCATCGCTCAGACCAAACATCATCAGAATGGGGAAGAAATGTGATCTAAGTGACTTTGACTGTGGAATGATTGTTGGTGCCAGATGGGGTAGTTTGAGTATCTCTAAAACTGATGATCTCCTGGGATTTCACACACATCTTTCTTTAGAGTTTACAGGGAATAGTGCGATAAAGTAAAAGCATCCAGTGAAAGGCAGTTCTGTGGGTGGAAAACCATTGTTAATGAAAGAGGTCAGAGTAGAATGGCCAGATTGGTTCAAGCTGACAGGAAGGTGACAGTAACTCAAATAACCATGAGTTACAAAAATGGTGTGCAGCAGGGTATCTCTGAATGTACAACATGTTGAATCTTGAAGTGGATGGGGTACAGCAGCAGACATTCACTTTGGCCATTTTATTAGGTAAACTCTTGTACATTTGGGAGTGCATAGGATTTGCCATGGCTGGCTGGTGTTGTAGTGGCATCAGCCCTGGACTTTGGGGCAGATGGTCCTGAGTTCGAATCCAGCCAGATCCCAACCTGCACAGCAGTAGTGTCTGCGTGGAAGAAAGGCCTGGCAATCTACTTCCCTATGTTGCCACAGAATCCCTGTGGACAACTACACTATCCGTAGGGTCACCATGAGTCGACAGTGTCTTGCCAGCACTCAACAACAACAATAATTTGCCACAGGCATAAGAGATATAGTTTAATTCAGCATTGTGGGCTGAAGGACCTATTCCTGTCATACTGGGCAATGACTCGCTGGCTCACAAAGGCAAAATGGCATTTTCCTTGTTGGCAAGGTTAACCGAGTATTGTGTCACAGGGGTCAGTGCTGAGTCTCAACTTTATATAACTTATAGAAATGATTTGGCTGAAGGCACCAAAGACATGGTTACTAAACTTGCTGATGATACAAAGAAAAGTTATGCAGAAACTATAAGGAGGCTGCAAAGGTATTCAAAGTTTCAAAGTACATTTATTATTAAATTACTTATGCAATATACAACCCTGGGATTCAAATTCCCACAGACAGCCATGGAACAATGAAAAGCATAGAATCCCTTCAAACAAAAATGTCAAACCCCCAATGCACAAAAAAGGAACAAATCATGCAAATGGCAGAATACAAGAGCATCAAACCACAAAGTCAACAAAACAGTCCAGGCATCTTCATTTTCAGTTCTGTTCAGTTCAATCAAGCGCTGTGTTGTTTGTTGAGTGCAGGCCGCAGAGCCAGTCTGCCCAATCAAAAATTACATAAAATAACAACAAAAATGGAGCAATAAGATACCAGAAACACATGACAACATGAACTACAGAATCCAATCTCTGTGTGGTATATGTAAAGTTTAAGTACTAAAGCTTGAAAGCATGTAGCAGCAGGCTCAAGGACAGCTTCTATCCTTCTGCTATAAGATAATTGAATAGCTGTAAGACTATAAAAAGATGGCCTCATTACCTCATAATCTATATCATTATGAAAAAGAAGAGAAATTGCCTTTCAACTCATGAGACAGCATAGGCCATCTACTACTTGCTGTTGATGTTTCATTAGCAGGAGATTTCTTTTTTACGAGGGTCAAGTTGCCAGCTCGACGCTCGACCCAGCACAGATGGAAAACATACACGGGAGCCGATTAGATTCGAACTCAGGACCTTCTGCCTCAAAGTCCAGTGCTGATGCCACTACGCCACCAGTTGGCTTATATCATTATTATGACCTTGCACGGTATTTCCTGCCTGTACTTCTCTGTAACTTTAAAAACTATATTCTGCATTGAGTTATTGTCTTCCTTTGTACTACCACAGTTCACTGATGTGATGAAATTATCTGGATGGATCGCATGCAAAACATTGTATCTCAGTAAATGTGACAATAATAAACCAATTACGAAGTTATCCGATTGTAAAATATAAAGTGATGCATTTTGCAAGGAACTATATAAAACATTTTGGGCAGATGGGGCTCATCAGTCGTGGTTAGCAGCTCATCTTGGAGATTGAAAACTCTGAACCCAAACCTCCCACTGCCTTGTGGCTATTCCCACTCATGAGGAAGGCTTTGGGAGCAAACCCTGAGGAAAAATCCAAAGCTGGAGTCACTAAGGCAGCCCCATGTTGAGTTCAACGCTAATTGGCAACTCCTGCAACACTAGTGGTGCCAAACTGTGTCGATCTCTACCATTTATTTAGATGAATCAGCTGTATGGAGAGGAGAAACCTGATACATGGGCAACAGCTTCCTTTCCGTATCATACTGACCTGGCTTATGTATTATTTAGATAGCTGGGATGCAATATCTGTGGTTGATCTGACCAATGGAGGCCCTCAATATAAAACATAATATTCAAATGGTGAGATATTGCAGAGCACCAAGATGATGAAGGATCAGTGTGTCATAGTACATGATTCACAAAAGGCTAGCCAACAATGTGATGAGAGTCCTTGATGAGGATGGCCTGGACCCAAATGTTGGAGTATCCGAAGCAAGGATCGAGATATGGTATTAAACTGGATTGAGAACTGAGCACAGAACAAACACTAGACAAAATCACTAGTAAGGCTTACTAATGAGCTCCAAACTTCAGTTCAGGTGCTCTTAAAATACTCAATTCTTGGGACCCAAAGCATGTTTGCCAACTTGTGCAACCATCCTGAATCCTTAAAGGGACTGCGCCGGCTAACCATACTCCGGAGAGTCCGAGCATCTAAATCATGGAAGCTGGCACCATTGGGAACATCTCATAGCATGCAAATGTCATAAGTAATTGGAAAGGCCAACAGATTATTATTTTTTATTGCTTGAGGAATTAATGCAAGGGCAGAGAGGTTATGCTTCAGTTATATAGAGGGCTGATGAGAAAATACCATGTGCAGCATTATGTGAAATACCAATATCCTTCCTTTAAGAAAGGATGTTAACACATCAGAACCCGTTCAGAAACTGTTTACAAGATCATTCCTGGAATGCACATGTTGAATTTCTAGGAGACTGGAGGGACTAGACTTGAAACTACTAAATTTTAAAGTAACTTGCTTGAAATCTATAACAATATGAAAAATCTTTATAGAATGGATGAGAAGGGAATATTTCTAATGTGAGAATCTCAAATAAAAGATCACTGCTTAAAAATAAAGAGATACCCATTTAAGACAGAGATGAAGTGATTTTTTCCAAGATGCTAATACCTTTTTGGAGCTCGCTTCCTCAAAGTGTGCTGGAGGCAGTCTCCAAATATGTTTAAGACAGAGCCAGATCAATACCTAATAAGCAAGGGTGTGAAGGGTTGTTTTGAGTAGATAGGTTGTAGAATTGGATTTTTTTTATCCTATTCCCCCATTCAGCTTGGCAGTAGACTTGGTGAAGACAAGCAGCAGAGACAAAGCAAAAGAGGAAGTGTTGAACAATTGGAAAGGGGTTGCACTTATTGATACAACTGCCTGAAAACTTACCTTCTGTCTGATTAGCACATTGCAAAAGGGTATAGCTGTAGTAGTAACAAATATTAAAGGAAGAATTGGTCCCAAGTAGTTAAAGTGCATTATTTTTCCCAAGCTGATTTTTGTTTTTTTTATTACACAATCTACTTGCAGCTCTCATATCTTAATTATTTCTTGTTTATCAGCTCTGTAAACTATAATCCAATTTGAACACCTTAGATTTCAACCTTGGAGATCCCACATGCTGTTATATAATTGACAGCTTTAACTAAATTTACTGTTAGGGCCTTTTAATCATAAAACACATCAACGGTCAAAGCAAGTTAGTTGTTGTATAGCTAAAGCTAATTGAAGGGATTATTGGAGTGGAAGCTCACATTGATTGACAAATGTCTCCATTCTGTAACTAAGTTCGTTTAGCACTTTACCGAGCAAAGCAGACCAGGAAAGTTTCAAGAACAATCTAATTCTTTGTAAAAGCTTGGCTTATTTCATCTTGGCTGATGCAATCTTTCTACAACCATTGTCAATTTATCTGAGATCAGCAGGGTTCTAGATTCTCATCATTGTTCGGTGACTCCTGCTGATACAGTGTCTTAAAGGTTTGATGCACAGTGGCCACTCAGCCCATCATGTCAGGATCAGTGCTATTTCCACTCTCCTCTGCCCTTCAGAGTCCAGCAGATTTCCTTATTTCATATCTAATTCAAATTTATTTTTAAAAAGATAATTGTCTTTGTTTCATACACTTGCAGTGGTGAAGCTCTGCATACTTCTGCAATAAGACTTTTCTTCTAATCTCTCTCCTCACTTCCTTAATGTCAGTTTTAAATTGATAATCCTCATCATTAGCTTCCTGAATCATGGAAATAAACTTTCTTAGTTAACTCTACTAAACCCCTTCATCAGGTTATATATCCCAATAGCTCTCTTAGTTTTAATTTATATTGTCTTTCTACTGTGTTGTACTCTCTTCTCATCTCTGAAAGGAGATTTGCACATCGTGGAGAAGTGGTGACTCTGATCCCAACTTGTATCAGCCATTGGAGGTTTGGTTCAATGTAAACTAACTATCCACAATGTACATTTAATTTCATATGTTTAGTTAGATTTATATCTTCAGAATCAACAGAATGAAGTTCACATGGCATTTACAAATAGTATGACACTATTGTATTCACCCCTGCCAGATAGATGTCCTGCAGTAACTTCATTTTCAGAAGGTTGTTAAATATTGTGACTTTCAATGAATGCTTGAAACTTGCTGATTTGGGAAGCTTGACTAATATTTTCTATTTTGACCACCTCCATTATCTTTATTTTGCTCTGCTTTGGAATAATTAAATAGTTGTCATATATGTATGTAACATTGGTCATTAACAATAATTGCTGCTTTTATGCCTGTCATCACTATTATGTGATTAGCCATGCTCTGGGCTGCAAAAATGTCTTCAGAAAATTCCAGGTAGACTGTGAAGAACTCTGAATAAATCACGTACAGTTTGAGCTCTTAGTGTCTCAAGATTCAAGATGCAAGGTGGTCTATTTTTATTTTTCAATACACAAGTGTAAAAGAGAACAAAATTATTGTTACTCCAAATCCTATGCAGCATAAAAAAAAACACAATCAGCATAAAAACACAATAACTATAAATTTAAAAAGAATCCTATAAAACACAATGTCCAAGTAGTTGTTGAGTGTGGGTGTATAAACATAAGATATTCTTACATACATAGACTGATTTTATGTACATAAAGTGATGTGAGATGTAGGAGTATCTGAACATAAGGTGAATCTGACAGGGAATGACAAAGTGACAAAAGGAACTCTTCTAGGGAGCAGCAAGATATATAAAAATGCAGTAGGACAATGACAGTGTAAGAGTAGGTATGAGGTGTGGAGTGTAAGCGTAAAGTGGGATTGCTTCGGGATGTGAGGACTTTGGAGAGGAGTGGTTGATATGGATATGATGATGATGGGGATAGGTTAATGCATGGAGATATTCATCATAGACACTATTCTAAACTCTCTGTCACAGTCTCTAGTAGAGGTTAATAACCTATGGCAAAGACAATATCTGTCATTTTAGATGTGTTAATAATTATTTTAAGCTTCATCCCATGATGTGGCTTTTACATTTTTAATAGTGCTGTTTATTCATTTGTATCAGGCACTATGTATAAAGATAGATTGTCTTGGAGAGTTGGATTATTAAAGGTTAAGACTAATTTTGAGGTTTTTGGTTGATTAGTCTTATTGCATTATCTGCATTTTATTTGATTTATTAATATGGTTCACATTTCATTCACTTTTTTTGCATTGTAAGCATTTTTATAGTAAAATCTCTCTTCCAGTTGGGGTTTATTGGAGTTGTAGAAACTGATATACAGGAGGGGATCTCTAGATTTGGCACAGGGAAGGAATGTAATTGAGTGTACCTCACAGGCTGTCTACGGAGGTCCACTTAGCCCAGGGGCTATAACCACTGGCTCTTAGAACACAGAACAAGGAAAAATATGGCACCAGAACAGGCGTTTCAGCTCACAATGTTATAAACTAATTAATTTAGTGTTGATATACTTAACTAAACTAATCCCTCTGCCTACGTAAGGACCGTATCCCTCCATCCATATCTATCCATTCTCTGTATACACCTTAGAGGTCTGAAATGCCTCCATCATACTTATCTCTATTACCACCCCTGATAGCACATTCCAGACATCAACACTCTGTATACAAAACTTGCCTTGCACACACCTTTGAAATTAACCCCATTCTCCTTAAATTTTTAAAAGATGGTGCCGCATACACCAGCCGTGTTGCGAGCTCTGTTCCAAATTTACAGTATACTGTTAATTTCTGCAATTTCCTTCGCATTTCCTGTTCAAGTAGCTGATAGCCACATCAGACATGATGTTATATTGACTATCCTGTTGTATGTACAATTTATTATAAATTACTATAAATTGCACATTGCACATTTAGACAGACGTAAAGATTTTTACTCCTCATGTGTATGAAGGATGTAAGTAATAAAGTCAATTCAATTCAATTCAATTCAATACAATGCCTCCATCATATTCATCTCCATTACCACCCTGATAGCACATTCCAGACACCCAACACTGTCTGTGTAAAAAACTTGCCTTGCACATATCTTTGAAATTAACCCCACTCATCTTAAGTGCGTGCCCCCCACTATTGGACATCTTGACCCTGGGAAGAAGATGCTGGCTGTCTAATCTATTTATGCCTCTCAAAATCTTATAAACTTCTATCAGGTCTTCATTCAGCCTCTGCCTCTCCAGAGAAAGTGGCTTGTATGTCCTTCCTAGCAGTTTCAACTTAAATGTGTCAGGGATTGGATATGACATTGCTTCATCCGTGGACTACCAATTCCCACTTAATTTTCATCTTGCTATTGATTCCTTCTTAACTTCCCTAATTTAACACAATTTGCCTCGGTGAAATTTAGGTTCAGAGATCTGTTTAAATTCTATTTGCTGGCCAGATTGGAAAATTTACAATTTGATTAAAATAGCAGCTAATCCAAGGCCAAAGCAATGCCAAGAACCAGTGTCCACCATTCAGATGAGTAACTTACTGAATTGTTGAATAACAATTTTACATCTCTCTTTGACTCTCTGTGATCTTGGAAGAAAGAACATTTTAAGAACAGAAGGCACCATTAGCAAATTCCATTGGGATTTCAGAGCATGCATGAGACTTGCTGGAGTACATGTCCAAGATCAACAGACAAACTTAAGAAAATAAACTAGGAAGGTAAAAGTGACCTTGAATTATCCTTGCCAAGTTAGATTATGGAGAATCCCAGGACATTCTGTAAAGATACCATCAGCAATATGGTAGCCAAGGAAGGAGAATGTCTCCAAGATACCAAAGGGACATGGGGGAGGGGTGGGTAGTGTGGAGCAAAGTCAAGATGGCACTAAACGGTGACTCCTTTGCTTGCATCTTTGGAAACAGCTCTATTTCAATCTTTGATATCTTTATTTTTGTTTAAAGTTTTTTGGAAGTCCCAAACTTGGAGTTATACCTTGACTTCAGTTCTTTGCAGGAATGGGACCCGCTCTCAGGGCCTCATGACAGACCACTTTTTGATATCCCAAGGATGTGGCCTTCAGGGTGCCAGATTTTTGTGGCTCTGGAGACGGGGTGATTGAAGGCCAGTGCCCCGACTGAGGCATTGCGTGAGAACACTGAGCATTGGGAGCAGTGGGTTAGCTGCGGGGTTGTGTGTCCAGAGCCCTGACCCCTGGGGCCAACTCTCTGGGCACAGAGCTTGGAAAAAGCAATGCAACAGACTTTTAACATCATAAATCAGTGAGTTGTTTCTTATGTCTCCCCTTTCACTATGAAACGGGGACACCTCTTTTTCTCTTTTCAGGGAGAGAGAGAGCCTATGGTATGTTGAATTACTGAGTGAACAAGTAATCTTTGGGTACTTTATTGATGCTTTGCTGCACACTTGAGTGCTTAGTGGAGGGCACCGATGGTTTGTTGCTGGTGGGGGAGGGGGGTCGTTGCCTTGTTGCTGCTTGTGCCTGGTGGGGGAGCTGGGGAGAGTGCGTTGGGGTTCTAATGTTTAACAGTCATTCATTATTTGGGGCTATCCTCTGTTTTCATGGATGTTTATGAAGAAAAAGAATTTCAGAATGTATGTTGTATACATTCCTCTGACATTAAATGTATGAAGTGATTGATCTATGTGAGAAACCAGGAAATGGGCTGACATCCTTAATGACTACTTCTCTTGGGTACTTACCAAGAAGAAGGAGAATGTAGAAGATAGTCAGTTCATGGAGGAATATGTGGATAATTTGGTGAAGGCCAGTATCAAGAAGGAGGAGGTATTGGATGTCAAGGGATGCACAAGGTGGATAAATCTGTTGCTATGGGAAGCAAAGAAGTAGGAGTCTGATGTAGAATTTTGCACCTTTGTCAGCGAAGGGTGGGATACCAGAAGACTGGAGGATAGCTAATGTTCTTCCTTTATTTAAGAAATGATAGGTCAGATGAGAGTGGCTGGGTGAAGATACTTACATCTCTACCAAAGGAGATGCAAAACACTCCTTCCTTCTGCTAGCCTGCAGATCACCCTTGAGCAATGTGTAGTACCAGCTTAGACCACGCCCCTGCCCCCCCCCCACCCCGATCAGGGTCAAGTGAAACCATGAAAGCAGTTGGTGACGGTTGTATGAGCAGCTTATGTTTAATCACATGTCTTAGTTATGTGACCATGTGATGCCAGGCAGCCAATCTCTGAAAAATATTGATAATCATCTGTCTTGTAAAGATACTGCCCAGAAGAAGGCAATAGCAGACAACTTCCGTAGAAGAATCTACCAAGAACTATAATGGTCATGAGATCATGATCACCTACATCATTTGACACAGCACCTAATGATGATGATGATGACAATGATGACGATGATGAGGTCAGATGATTACAGGCCAGTGAGCCTTACAGCAGTGGTGGAAATTATTGGAGAAGACCTTAAGTTATAGAAATTATATACATATGTTTAGAAATGTGGGGGTAATCAGAGATATCCAGTCCTCCCTCATTAATTTGATTGAGCTTTTAGTGGAGGCAGCTAAGAAGACAGATAAAATCATAGTGGTAGCTGTTGTCTTTATCAATATTTGAGGTATTTGATGGTGTCTTGCATGGTAAGCTGGGTAGAAGGCAAAGGAACATGGGACCCAAGGCTGGCTGGCTAATTGGATTCAAACTGGTTATGTGGTAGGAAGCAAAGGGTAGTAGTAGAAGCATTCTTGTGAATAGCCAGGATGGTTTTCTAAGCTACAGTAGAATATAGATTGAATGGAAAGTTGGGTAGATGGAAATTAATCATGATAAGTGTGAGGTGATGTCTGTTAGGGACTTAAAAAAGGATAGGTCATATGCAATAAATGGCAGGGTGCTAAGGAATGTTGATGAATAGAGTAACCTTGGAGTTCACATCCATAGTTCCCTGAAGGTGGCAACACAGCTAAATAGGATATGAAGAAGGCATATGCTATGCTTGCCTTCATAGGTCAGGGCATAAAATAAAAACATTGGGACAATACTTTGTAAAGATTTTTTCAAATAATGGGTTGCAATGTTTTAGGAAGGAAGTGAGCGTGGAAGAGATTCACCAGGCTGCTACCTGGATTGGAGGATTTCAATTATGAGGAGAAATTGGATAGGCTGTGTTTTTTTTCCCTAGAATACAGAATGGAGGTAGGTGAAGGGAGTACATGATAAGGGTATTGAAGCTTATAAGAAACATAGTTAGAGCAATTGGTCAGAATTGTTCTCCAATGATAATGATGGATACAATAACCAAGCTTAAGAGACATTTATTCAGGTACTTGAATAGGCAAGGCACAGATGGATAAGGGCATTGTGCAGACAAATGAGATTAATGTAGATTGGTAAAAGGTTGACATAGACATGGTGGGCTAAAGAACCCATTTATATGTGGTTCGCTTCTGTGACTGTGACGCCAACAGCAAAAATGTGCTCCATTAGATCTATTTCAGTTTTGTCAATAATATTTTCATGCTATATTATGCGATAGTTTTAAAAATCCAAGCTGCGTGTTACTAAACTATTCATTCCCAGTATGTAATTCTCCTCCCTTCATTGTTGAAGCTGAGCCTCTTAGAATGTGCTTAATTCACAACCTGAGTTACCTGTGGAATCCACAGCTGTTCTTGCATCAAGAACTGCACTGCTCAAATTCTGCATTTATGGTACATTTACTACTCATGCTATACATGCACAGATAGGCACTTTTGGACGGTATTGAATAAAGTGTTATTTGAATACCTTGAAATAACTGATGCATAATTATAGATTCAGACTTATTTATACTTTGAGTGCAAGCTGACGAAAACTGAATAGAGAATTCGGTATCAATTCCACTTGTAATGCGGATGAAAAGAAGAAGAGGAAGCTTCTTAATCATCATCTGAATCAAAGCTGAATTTTGTTCTCAAGAGCTAATTTGGTGTGCGTCATGCTGCCAGGTTGCTGAGTGACACTTCATAGTTCCAGCAAACCAGATTCAGTGCTGATCTCCATTGCCGTCTTTGTGGGCAGATTTGCTAGAGCTGTCGGGGAGAATCTAAACTCTTTGGACAGGGGTGGGCAGAATGAGTGAGGGGATTCTGTGGTAAAAGAAACCAAATCCTTAGAAAGAGGTGACATAGAAACAGAAGATGGAGAACCCTGGTGGTAGAGCTAAGAAACTGTAAGGTTAAAAAGACCCCGATGGGAGTTATATGCAGTTCCCTGTAGCCAACATGTGGGATACACACTACAATGGGAAATAGAGAAGTCTTGTAAAAAGGGCAATTTTGCACTGATGATGGGGCATTTCAAAATGCAGGTAGGTTGGGAAAATTAGGTTGGTGCTGAATCCCAACAGACAAAGTTTGTAGAATGCCTGCAAGATGACTTTTTGTAGCAGTTTGTGGTAGAGCTAGCTCACTGAGGAAAAAGCAATTCTGGATTTCATGTAATGTAATATCCCAGATTTGATTAGGGAGCTTACTGTAAAGATATCCTTAGGCATCAGTAATCATCATTTCATAGAATTCACCCTGCAGTTTGAGAGGGAGAAGATAAAGTTAGTTACTTCAGTATTACAGTGGAGTGAAGGGAATTCTAAAGGCATGAAATGGGAACTGGCCAAAGCTGATTGAAAGGGGTTACCATCAGAGATAATGGTAGAACAGCAATGACTGGAGTTCCTGTGGAAAATTCAGAAGACGCAGGGTAGATATATGTCAAAGATGAAGAAGTACTCTGAAGGGACAATGAGGAAACCATGGCAGACAAGGGAAGGTAGGATAGCAGTATGCTCAGATGTAGCTGCCACTTGGGGTCCAATCAAAGGTGCTTTTTATCATCTTGTAAATCTTTTTACTATCGGAGGTCACTGCTGGATACTAAGAACATTAAGTTCTGCAGGACTATCCTATCAGGAAATTGCTTGATAACAATGGAGCTGGACTTATTGCATATTGTTGTGTTGTCATTGGACTTATTACATACCATTGTGCCACGAAGGTACACAGTCCAACAAATGGAGTAAGTGGTTCAAACAAAGTGAGAGGTTATCTAGGACATTCTTATTGGGATCACAAGACCTGTTGGACATGGTAGTGATAGAGCTGGACTTATTGTGTATCTTTGTTGTGTTGTCACCTGCACTTTTTGCATACCACTGTGCTGACATAATTGCATGTTTTGTTTGGCTATATCCATGTATGGTTGAATGATAATTCAATTTGAACTTGATCTTGAAGTAAAAGACAGCATAAAAGCAAAAGAGAGGGCATAAAATTGAGCGAAAATGAGTGGGAAGTTAGATGGTTGGGAAGCTTTTAAAATCAACAGAAGTCAACTGGAAAAATAAGGAGAGAAAAGATGAAATATGAAGGTATGCTAGCCAACAATATCAAAGAGGATACCAAAAGTTTTTTTCAGATATGTAAAGTGTAAAAGAGAGACGAGAGTGAATAGTGGACCACTGGAAAATGACACTGGAGAGGTTGTAATAGGGGGCAAAGAAATGGTGGATAAATATAATAAGTATTCTGCATCAGTATTCAGTGTGGAAGACACTAGCAGTGTGTCAGAGGATCGAGAATATCTAGGGACAGAAGTGAGTGTAGTTGCTGTTATCGTGGAGATGATGCTTGGGAAGCTGCAGGGTTTGAATGTAGACAAGTCACCTGGACCTGATGGATACACTAGATGGACTACAAACAGGTAGCTGAAGAGATTGTGGAAGCATAGTAGTGTTTTTTTAAGAATCATTAGATTCTGGAATGGTTCTAGGGGACTAGAAAATTGCAGATGTCTTTCTCCTCTTTAAGAATGGAGAAAGGCAGAAGAAAGGAAATTCTAGGCCAGTTAGCCTGACTTCAGTGGTTGGAAAGATGCTGGAGTTAAATTAAGGATGAGGATTTGTGGTACTTGGGGGTGCATGATAAAGTAGGCTGAAGTCAGCATGGTTTCCTTAAGGGGAAACCTTTCCTGACAAATAAGAAATAACAGGCAAGAAATACAAAGGAGAGGAAGAGAAAGACAAAGGCAAATCAGAGGATGTTGTTTACTTAGATTTTCATAAGGCCTTTGACAAGGTGTCACACATGAGGCTACTTAACAAGATAAGAGCCTGTGGTATTCCAGGAAAGATACTAGCATGGATAGAAGATTGGCTGACTGGCAGGAGGCAGAGTGGCAATTAAAGGGCCTATATGAGTTGGCCGCTGATGACTACTGGTGTTCTGCAGGTGTCGATGTTTGGATTGCTTCTTTTCATGTTATACTTCAGTTATTTGGAGGACAGTATTAATGGTTTTGTGGCCAGATTTACAGATGATACAAAGATAGGTGGAGGAGCAGATAGTGTTGAGGAAGCAGGGAGTCTGCAGAAAGACTTTGACAGATTGGAGAAATGCACAAAGTAGCAGATGAAATATAGTGTAGGGAGCTGTATAGTCATGCACATGGTAGAAGGCATAAAGCCATAAATTATTTTCTAAATGGGGAGAAAATTCAAAATTTGGAGGTGCAAAGAGACTTGGGAGTCCTTGTGCAAGATTTCCTTGAGATTATCTTGCAGGTTGGGTTGTTGATAAGGAATGCAAATGCAATGTGAGCATTAATTTCGAGAGGTCTAGAATATACGAAAGAGAAGGTGATGCTAAGGCTTTAGAAGGCCAGACAACACTTGGAGGATTGTGACCACCTTTGAGCCTCTTATTTAAAAAAAATGATGTGCTAGCATTGGGGATTGTGCAGAGGAGGTTCACTGGAATGGGCCGGAGTTTAGAAGAATAAGGGGGGGATCTCATTGAAGCCTATTGAATACTGAAAGGCTAAGATAGAGTGGATGTGGAGAGGATGTTTCCTATAGCGGGGGAGTCTAGGACCAGAGGGCACAGCCTCAGAGTAGAGGAACATCCTGTATTCAGAACAGAGGTGAGGAAGAATTTCTTTGGCCAGAAGGTGGTGAATGAGCGGAATCAGTTAGCTGTGGGGGCCAAGTCATTGAGTACATTTAAAGTGGAGGTGATTAGTCAGGGCATCAAAGATTACAGGGAGAAGGGAGAAGAATAGGGTTGAGAGGGATAATAAATCAGTCATGATGGAATGGTGGAGCAGACTTGATGAGCCAAGTGGCCTAACTCTGTTCTTAGATCTTATGTAGTTTGTGTATTTTCCCTGTGTCTGAATGGATTTCCCGGCCGGTGCTCTGGTTTCCTTGCACATCCTAATATTAGCAGATAGACTGTCCACTGTGGATTGCTCCTAGTGTTTAGATCAGTGATAGATTCTGGGAGGAATATGGGGAGAATAAACTGTATCAGATTAGCGCAAATATTGCGTGATGTTTTACTCAAATTGTTGGGCTGAATTGCCTGTCTCCATGCTGTGTAAAGTCTTCAACTCTGCGGCAAATATTTCGAGACTGAATGCAGACGCTATCACTCCGGGTTTAATTAAGTGCTACAGCTTGGATGAAATGATTATCATGAAATAAATAGTCCCATATTATTCAAAAAAAATCAGAAGCAAAACAGTAAAACTCAGTGTGGATTTGAAAGGTGAAATGTACGCATCTGATGGAATGTGACAGCTTGCTCTTACACTTGGTGAATAATTCAGTGACATGTTTGGCAGTAACAGCAGATTGCCCAGATGCAGGCAGGTGGCGTATGACAGACGGAAGAAGCATATCAAAGTTCAATTTATTGCCACAAACACCAGCCAACTAGCAGTGGCAGAATACAGAGAGGATGCCAAGCTGTGTTACAGCAATCCGAGCAGTTCATTTGTCAAAATGTTAAAAGGGATATAGATCACAGGGTGAGAAAATGCCACAATTCGAAGCTTCATTTACTCAGATACAATCAATTTCCAGAAGACAATGCTGAAGGACACCTGTTAAAATGCTGATTAATTTGTATTATGCTCTGTTCTTTTTTAACCCTTTAATATTGCTTTCTTATGATGTAATAATAGGTGAAGTCAGTTATACAGCATAAAGCATATTCCCAGCATCTCAGGAAAAGCAAAGAATTAAATTACCAGATAATTGTTCAGTGATGTCCTTTGAAAGGCAGGCAAACGAGAGAACAACTTTATTCTTTTAATGTGCATTAGTATATTCAATTTTGCTCCATAATTCTGTCAGCAATGCATTGTAAATCAGTGTCCTGAATTTAGTTGTAACTCTCCAGATAAAAAGTAGCTTATACCCTCAACATGACGTGGCATATTTAGCCATGTAAACATTAGTGCCACAGGTATTGGTATTGGTTTATTATTGTCAACATGTACCAAGATAGTGTAAAAAGCTTGACTTGCATGCTTTTCATACAGATCAGATTATTATACAGTGCATTGACTTAGAATAATCTAAAACAACGATGCAGAATAAAATGTAAAAGCCACCAAAAGAGAGCAGTGCAGGCAAATGATAAAGTGCAAGATCATACTGCGGTAGATTGTTAAGCTAAGACTCCATCTTATTGTAAAATAGGAACATGCAAGGATGAGATAACAGTGGGATAAAAAACGGTCCCTAAATCGGATGGTGCATGTTTTCAGACTTCTGTGCTTTCTGCCACATGGGAAGAGAGAATGTATAAAGTGGCTGGGGTCTCTGATTATGCCGGCTACTTTACTGAAGTCCATAGAGGGCAGGCTGGTTCCTGTGATGTGCTGAGCTCTGTCCACAACTCTCTGCAGTTTCTTGTGGTCACACGCAGAGCATTTGACAAACCAAGCCATTATGCATCCAGACAGAATGTTTTCTATGGTGCATTGGTAAAGAGTTTGGGAGATGCCGGATGTCCTCAGCCTCCTAACAAAGTAGAGGCATTGGTGGGCATTCTTGGCTATGACGTCAGTGTAGCTGGGCCTAGATGTTCACATCTAGGAATTTGATGCTTTCAACTCTCTTCACCTCAACACCATTGATGCAGACAGGAGTTGTGTACTAGCTCCCTTTCTGATGTCAATGTCTCCATCCTGTTGTTGCTATTGAGGGAAAAGTTGTTGTCATATAACCATATAACAATTACAGCACGGAAACAGGTCATCTCGGCCCTTCTAGTCAGTGCCGAACACTTACCCTCACCTAGTCCCACTAACCTGCACTCAGCCCATAACCCTCCATTCCTTTCCTGTCCATATACCTATCTATTTTTTTTTAAATGACAATATCGAACCTGCCTCTACCACTTCTACCGGAAGCTCGTTCCACACTACTCTCATTCAAGTCATGTCAGTGACAAGCTCTCTCTGCTCTTCCTGTACTTAAGATGTGGGTCAATACCGTGTTATCATCGGCAAACCTGTAGACGGGGTTAGAACAGAATCTGGCCACACTGTCATGAGTGAACAAGGAGTAGAGTGTGGGGATAAGGACATAACCTGTGGAGCACCAGTATTTAGAATAATCATGGTGGAGGTGTTGCTGCCCATCCTTACTGACTGCAGCCCCAATATTCACCCAGTCTCTATTAACATATTAATGATGTCATGTGAGTTTTTTGCACTTTGCTCTCCTATTACTCACAAGACTATACTTTCAGCATCGCTTAAACTTTTGATCTCTTAAATTGATTAAATTGGATTGTTATTGTCAAATGTACCAAGGTACATTGAAAGACTAGGCTGCACACCATTCATACAGATCAATTCATTACAGCAGCGTATTGGAGTAATGCAAGGTAAAACAATAGCAAAGTGGATATTAGGACATTAAGACAAGATTAATGCAGAATAAAGTGTAGACTGTAAATTCAAGGTCATTCCACCAGGTAGAATAAGGGAAGCAAGTACATGGGACACCACTTCCTACAAGTTACCTTGCAAGAATTTCAGAGCTGATCAATCCTAACAGAAAAGTAAAATCTCAGGATTACAGTTTTCTTTTCTGAATAATCTTCATAATTTAGCAAACATGCTATATACACATCTGCAATGTTTGTCTGCAGCTGGCCATGCCTCTAGGACCAGCTACTTCATTGCATTTCCCATAATATTGTTCCTCTAATTATGGTGAAATTAAATTGTTTCTGGTGTAATGCACCAGAAATAATTTAAGAGGCCATGAGAGAGGCCGTGATGTTGTTGTGGCCAACTTCGCAGCCTCTCTCCCAGATCAGCTCAATCGCTTTTACGCTCAGTTCAATGTCGCTAACTCTGAGCCTCCGAGGAAAGCCACCGCTACAACCTGCAACCTGGTCATCTCTGAGGCCGAGGTTTGCAGATGTTTCCAACGAGTGGACAGTTGCAAGACTACGGGACCGGACGGCATCCCAGAGCGGGTACTCAGGATGTGCACAACACAACTGGCAGGTGCATTTACAGACATTTTTAATCTCTCCCTCTCCCAGTGTAGAGAGCCCTCTTGCTTCAAATTATCCACCATTGTCCCTGTACTAAAAAAGACCAAGCTAACATGCCTCAACGACTGGCGTCCTGTCGCACTCACCTCAGTAACAAGCAAATGCTTTCAGAGGCTGGTCAAGGATTACATCTGCAGCGTGCTACCACCCAAAATGGACCCTTACAATTCACCTACCTACACAACCGATCGACAGATGACGCAATAGCCATTTCTCTACATATCATCCTTACACGTCTGGAAGAGAAGAATGCTGATGTAAGAATGCTGTTCTTGGACTACAGTTCGGCATTCAACACCACAGTTCCATCCAGGCTCGACAAGAAGCTCAGAGACCTTAACCTTGATCTTGCCTTGTGCAGTGGGATCCTGGACTTCCTGTCAGATTGCAGAAGGTGGTAAGAGTGGGCTCACTCACCTCCACCCCTCTGACTCTCAATACAGGAGCCCCTTAGGGCTGTGTACTGAGTCTCCTCCTTTACTCCCTGTATACCCATGTGCAGCCACCACAGCTCTAATCTGCTAATTAAATTCATCAACGACACCACATTGATGGGCCTTATCTCGAACAATAACGAGGTGGCTGAAAAGGAAGAAGTCTTCTCTCAGACACAGTGGTGTCAAGAAAACAACCTCTCCCTCAATGTTGCAAAAACAACGGAGTTGGTGTGGATTACAGGAGGAATGGAGATGTGTTAACCCCTATTGACATCAATGGATCTGGGGTTGAGAGGGTAAATAGCTTTAAGTTCCTCAGCATCCACATCACCAAGGACCTCGTGGTCTGTACACACCAGATGTGTGGTGAAAAAGGCACAACGGCACCTCTTTCACCTCAGACGGTTGAGGAAGTTTGGTATAGGCCACAAGATCCTAAGAACTTTCTACAGGGGCACATTTGAGAGCATCCTGACTGGCTACATCACTGCCTGGTATGTGAACTGTACCTCCCTAAATAGCAGGACTCTGCAGAGAGTGGTGCGGACAGCCCAGCGTATCTGTAATTGTGAACTTCCCATAACTCAGGACATTTACAAGGAAAGATGTGTAAAAAGGGCTCATGGGATCATTAGGGACCCGAGTCACCTCAACCACAATCTATTCCAGCTGCTACCATACGGGAAATGGTACCGCAGGATAAAAGCCAGGACCAACAGGCTCTGGGACAGCTTCTTCCACCAGGCCATCAGACTGATTAACTCCTGCTGATTTGAGTGTACTCTATATTACATTGACTGTTCTATTTACTATAAATTATTATAAATTACAATGGTTGCACATTGCACATTTAGACGGAGACGTAATGTAAAGATTTTTACTCCTCATGCATGTGAAGGATGTAAGAAATAAAGTCAATTCAATTGAATTCAATGAGTGATTTTAGTCACATTATTTGGCTGTTACTGCTATTACTTACAGTGTTGCAATATATATATGTGTAAGAAAGAATTTGAAATATTCCCAGTCAATAACT
Organism: Hemitrygon akajei; assembly: GCF_048418815.1. Classification (NCBI taxonomy): domain Eukaryota; kingdom Metazoa; phylum Chordata; class Chondrichthyes; order Myliobatiformes; family Dasyatidae; genus Hemitrygon; species Hemitrygon akajei. Next base: position 36,457,785 of record NC_133139.1, read on the forward strand.
AATCTAAGGTGTAGGCACAGCTGTACATATTTTGGAGCATCCCATGCAGAGCAAGGATTTTCACAATATTCCACTGCATAGCAATGACTAGATAATCTGTTTAGTGATGTTTTTTTAAAAGATAGATACTCAAGGAAACACCTTTATTCTTTGAAAAACCATTGAGGTGTTCCATTTTTTTCCTTAATCAAGTAGACTTAATCTTGTCTTAATGTCTTATTTAAAAAATGACACTTCCAAAGATTCTGCACTCCCTTTACGTTCCTCTGAAATATCCATTCAGTTGAGATGTGAGGTAAGGACGAGGTTTGAACCTGTCATCGTCTGACATATTGCTGAAGCTGTCAGCAGTGAACGATCAGTAGCAATATAATAAGTGCAGAAAAGTTGTCTTACCCCCTCATTCAATGCACTTACCAAATAAAATGGAAACTACAGTACTCTCTCTGAAATAGGAAATTAATACATAATGTATAGCTTTAACTTTCATTGTTTTACCAATAGTAAAAGAAAATATTGCCAAATTCATATAAAATGTACGGCAGAATACATTATATTGAAAGAAAATTCTGCGAAAGGGTTAATATGACTTCTGTACAAGTGACTCACGAAAGAATGTATTTAGACGAGATTATTATTTAGGGTGCCACAGTAGTGTAGTGGTTAGTGCAATGCCATTACAGATCAGGGCGTTTCGGAGTTTATATTCAACTCCAGCACCATGTGTAAGTGTCTGCCTGTCCTCCTCATGGAACGTATGGGTTTCCCCAGATGCTCTGGTTTCCTTCGGCAGTCCAAAGATGTAATGGTAGGCTTATTGATTACTGTAAATTTCCCGTGATTAGGTTAAAGTTAATTGGGTATGTCACAGGTTGCTGCAGCAGCGTAACTTGACGGAAGGGCCTACTCTGTTGTGTATTGCTAAATAAAATAAGGTCTCAGCTCATGATTTATATAACTGTAGAATGTGATCAAACAGAATTACTTACCAACATCCAACGAAGCACACTAAAAATGTGCTTCTTTCAACACTAAAGCTGGCTGCTAACTGGAAGAGTGCAGAGACCATCACCGAGAGGGAGGTAAGTTGTCAGTGACTACAAGTGCATGTTGGTGGAATTACCATCAATGATATCTGGAAAGCACTACAGAATAGAACCCCAGAGTAAAAGTCCTCAGCTTCATTTGTATTAAGGCTGTAATTCACTACCACTAGTAGCCCAAGTAAATAAAATAGTACTTTTACGTAGAAACACACACAAAATACTGGGGGAACTTGGAACAGGTCAGGCAGCATCTCTGGAAAGGAAGAAAGGGTCAACATTTTGAGCCAAAACCCTTCATTAGGAAAGGAATGGGGAAAAAGATCGAATAAGAAGTTGTAGGCAGGGAAAGGAATACAAGATAGAAGGTGATAGGCAAAGCCAGGTGAGGGGTAGAATAGGTAGGTGGGGGAGGGGGTTGGAGTGAGAGGCTGGAAGGTGATAGGTGGAAAAGGTAAAGGGCTGAAGAAGGAATTTGAGGGAAGGGAAAAGTGGACCATGGGAGAAAGGGAAGAAGGTAGGGCACCAAAGGGAAGAAATGGGCAGGTAAGGAGAAAAGAAGAGGTAAGAGAAAGGCCAGAATGGGGAAGAGGAGAAGAGAGAAAGGGAAGGGGGAGAAATTGCCAGAAGTCAGAGAAATCCAATGTTCATGCTGTCAGGTTGCAGACTACCCAGACTAAAAATGAGATGTTGCTTCTCTAGCCTGTGTGGCTTCATCTTGGCAATGGAGGAGCCCATGGACAAACATGTCAGAATAGGTTTGACAATTAGAATTAAAATAGTTTGGCCACCAGGAAGTCCTGCTGTTGTGGACAGAGCAAAGGTGTTGACAAAGTGGTCCCCTAACCTACATTGAAGCACTGGGAGCGCTGAATACAATGGATGGCCCTGACAGACTTGCAGGTGAAGCGTTGACTCACCTGGAAGACTGTTTGGGGCATTGAATGGAAGTGAGGGAGGAAGTAAATGGGCAAGTGAAGCATTTCTTCTGCCTGCAGGTGTAAGTGCCAGGAGAAAAATCAGTGAGGAGGGATGAATGGACAAAGGAATCACGGAGGGACAGATCCTGATAGAAAGCATAGAAATTGGATAAGCACCATGAGGAAGAAAGTTTTAGCAGGACAATTTTCTGGTGTTAAATTAAGAAGGGATGGGGTAATACCTTCTATAGAAACTCCCAAGCTTGGACTAATGAGGGTTATGATCTTTATACCACCCACTACCCTGCCTGCAGTTCCAAGGATACCTAATAAACCTAATGCAAAGGAAATCCCATGTTCCCCAGTCACCAGCTTAAATTCCTTCCACCAACAATGACATGGTGTGTGCTGTGTTTGCGATGCTTCCTTAGCAACAACTCCCAATAAATGATCTCTATTATCAATTCCCGGAAAAGAATAAGCTTCCAAGATCTGTTTTATGACTCATAATATCCTGTTTTAGAAAAATATTATTACTTCTTTCTTCCTCACTGTAGGTGGTGTAATTACCAACCCAGAAGAACTTTGAACTATGTTTTCCAAATGGACATCCAATTTCTCAAGAAGATGTGTCCCCACAGTCTTCTCAATGGCAAGTAAGATTAGGAATAGGAAATAGCCTTGCCAAAAGCACTTAGATCCCTAAAATAAATAGATTCTTAAGCAATCAGTAAGACAAAGGAGACGGTTATGGACTTTAGGAAGACTAAGCCTGCACTACTCCTTGTTACTGTTGACGGTGAGGACCAGTACCTGAGAGTGCACCTGGATGACAGACTTGAATGGAGCACCTACCCAGAGACTGTGTACTAAAAGGGCCAGGGTCATCTCTACTTCATGAGAAGACTGAAGTCCTTTGGAGTACGCAGGCCTCTGCTCCACATATTTTACTAGTCTGTTATCACCAGTAGAATCTTCTGTGCAGTGGTGTGCTGGGGCAATGGCATCAACACGGGTGATGTCAACAGGCTCAATAAACTGATTAGAAAGGCTGACTCTGTCATAGGAGTCAAACTGGACATACTGGAGGCTCTGGTAGAACAAAGGGTCCTATGGAAAATCCTGGCAATTCTAGACAATGCTTCTCACCCTCTGCTTGCTACCTTAGCTGAACAGAGGTGCACTTTTAGTAATAGACTAAAGCAACTGCGCTGCTCCAAAGAGCGCTATATGAGGTCATTCCTACCCTTGGTCATTAGGCTCTATAATGAGTCAACCTATAGCCAGGGAAATGATGACCCTTCCTGTTAGACTGTTTGAGGTAACTTATTTTTTATTCTTTCTTACTTCTCTTCTAATATTTGTATATCTGTGCACTAGTAATGCTACTGTGGCACTGTAATTGCCTTCAGTATCAATAAAATACCTATCTATCTATCTATCTATCTATCTATCCATATTCATTTAGATAAATATTGAGTTTAAGAGTCAGGAAGTTATGTTATAGCTTTTGAAATTCTCATTTTACCTCATCTGGAGTATTATGTTCAATCCTGCTCTCCCCCATACAAGGATATGAAGGCTTTGGGGAGGGTTTAAAAGAACTTTACCAGCGTGCTACCTGGATTAAAGGGTAGGTGCTATATGGAGAGACTGGATGAACTAGGTTTAAGTTTTTCTGTAGTGTAGAGGCTGAGGGGAGACTTATTATAAATTTATGAGAGGCATGCAGTAGACGGCCACTATATTTTTATTCTTTGTTGAAATGTCTTAAATATGCAGAAAATGGAGGGAAATGGGCTATGTTCAGGCAGAGGGATTAATGTGGTCACACGTCATTAATTGGTTTAATTAGTTTGGCTTAAGTTCATGGTCTGATGGTGCCTGTTCTCTACTGCTCTGTGTTCTATGTTCTATATTCTAAAAATGATATTCGGCGATGGAATCCTACAATGTAAACATACTGTTAATAGAGTCAGTTTTTCTTTTGGAACCCTGGAAAAAGAAATGCAAAGAGACTTCCTATTTCTGTCAAATTGAACAATATGTGTCTGAAAGCAACAAGAGTTCTGTTCCCAAGCGAGGAGAAATTAGACTCAATTTGTATGAACAACAGACTACAGAAGGAAACACAGCTGACATCTGTTGATTAACTCGGCAGGAGGGAGGGATGGAGGTACTCAGATCCAATTCTGTTGATGTGACCAGCAAAGCTAACATGGGAAGTCCTCTTTCCACATCTGGTTTATGCAGAATAAGTGCTAATGTTCTGAACCATACTCAGCAACATGCATTGATTCTGGATCAAAGAAAGGAAGATTATACACAGTATTGAGAAACACACCATATTTTCCTTCATTTGTCTTTCTGGAGCTGGAATTAAGAAAAGAGGAGCAGAAGAAAAGTAGTTGCAGTGCCAGAATTGACTGAGATGGTGACCAGAAATTCATCTGCAGCATCCTGTCGATAGCACTCACCCAAAGTAAATACTTGAAAAGGATATCAAGATATTGGATAATGAGTGGAAGACACTGCAGGCAATTATAATTTCTGAGGTTGCATTGGATGAAGGGAATAAAAAAGCTGAAAGGGTATATACCGGGCAGCACAGTGACAGAGCCAGTAATCTGTGCCTTCACAGCTTCTGAGACCCAAGTTTGATCCTGACTTCCAGAGCTGTCTGTGTGAAGCTTTCCCATTCTCTCCATGATGGCATGAGCTTCCTGCAGGTGCTTTGATTTCTTCCCACAACCCAAAAAGATGCAGGTTAGTAGGTTTTTTGGCCACTGAAAATTGCTCCTAGTGTGCAGGTAAGTGGTAGTATCTTACAAGGCAGAATCGTAGGAAATGTGGAGAGAATAAAATAAGTTGGGATAGGATTAGAGTAAAATGGAAACTTGATAGTCAGCACAGACTGTGTGGACTTTCTATCTGTACCTCTGTAGAAATCTATGAGTCTTTATGCTTAGGTGGAAACAGAGAAAATATGAATCCTTGATGGAAATTCATTCAGAAGTGGACCACAATGTCTTGGTAATAAGGATGCTCAAAGTCTCTCTGGAAGGTGTGGTAGGTGGCTGAAAAGTTCTAGGGCCCAGTGGCAGGGAAGACCTTCTCCAGAATGGCGTAAATCACAACTGTGGGAACCAGAAATTCTCAAGGCATAGTGAGGTTAGGAAAAGGACCAGGCTGTGCAGTACATCCATTCTTCTGAACCACTCAAATGGATTAATACACAATGGCATCAGCAACTTTCACATATCTCGCTTCCATATTGCTTGAAATATTGACTGAAGAATAACTGTTTGGTTGGAATCTTCAATTGGCTCAACATCCCTGAACTTCCAGATCTGAGAATTGCAGTTTTCTACTGTGCTTGTGTGAAAACTATCACCAAATTAACCAGATCATTATGTCCAAATTTGAAGGGTTTGACTACAGAATGAAATGAAGACACTTACCAAGCTCTAAAATGATAATCTTGGAAGTTTGGATAGCAGTCCTCCATATCAAAGTGCTACTTGACATAAAGTAGCAATACTGTAAGGCTCCTGAAATGTTCAAGATGAAGCCATTTTGGAGGTCATACTTTGTATGAAGGAAGCCATTTGTAGTTTTGTGAGGACAATAGTTGCATCCTTGCATACTGCTGCCTGTGTTCATCAAGACAACATGACAAAGGGACCATCCAGCTTCTTCATCAAAAATTTTCTCTCCACCATATGGTCAGGAATGGTGGTGTTCTCTGATTTTTCAAAGCAATTTATTTACTAACAAATACAGCAGCCCACCTCAATAAAGAATTAGAACATGAAAGCATCCAAATTTTAAACAATTCCTCTGATATTTTCTAATGTTTATATGGCTTAAATCAGAGATACCAGGCAGCATTTGCCACTTGTCTGGAGGGACCCATTTGTTGCAACATTCAAGAAACTTGGTGTTATTTGGACTTGAGGAGATTATTTGATAAACACCCATTGTGCTGGTTGCAATATCTAGATTTCCATAAAGAGTTCATTGTGTTTTTTTCTTGTTTGAAATATGCCTAAGATATTAATTCTACATTTTATTGTTGAAAGCATAAAGATGCACTGGCATAATAAAAGTTGTTATAAGTTTGGGCTCCTCACAGGAATTTTGCTTGTTAAGAAAAATAAAACATTCTGAAACTTTGTCCTTTTGGACTGCATAGCATATTTTGGTTATTTCAAATGTTCTATGGTATGAGCAGATATTGCTAAGTTTTTCTACATACTTTCTCCTGGAAGCTGCCTATGATTCTACTGTGCTTTTCAAGTCTATGATTTTCTGTCACATGCATTCCTTCTCTGACTTAGAAATATTACTTTCCAAGTCACCCTAAAGTGTTATGATTCTTGGCAGTGTGGAGGAACAGAGCGCTCTTGATGTTCACATCGATTGAACCCTCGAAGTTGGTGCAGTGGATCAATGGTTCATTTATTATCAAGGGATGTATACAGTATGCAACCTAAAATTCTTGCTCTTCTCAAGACATTCACAATACAGAAGAAAAAACCCCGAAGAATGAATATCAGAAACCCAAAGCCCTTCTCCCCTCCCACACACAAGCACCAGCAAAGCATCAAAATTCCCCTCCCCTTCCCCCCACTTGTCCCAGCAGAAAGCATCAGCCCCCCACCACAAACCGTGCAAGCAATAGCAAAGCCCCACAAGAAGATCCTGATCTATCAAAAACCACTGTCCATTCCAACAGTTCGACATCCCTCAGGGTTTCTCTCTCACTAGCGAGGAAGAGAGAGGTATCACTCCTTCAGCTGCCACAGGGGAGACCAGCAGCTTGCTGTTTCAATGATACAGTTGCAGCATTGCTTTATTTCGAGTTTCTCCAACTTGGCAGCAAACTCTCTCTCACCATTGAGAGAGAGAGCGTTCGCTTGGGTGCAGAAGCCTCTGACAGCCGCACCTGCGCCTTGATGTTACGATCTCCCGTGATGCTTCCAGCAGTAACACTATTGAGGAGCTGGGTTGTACACAGGGCTGTACAAAGCCATACCCCGAAGGCCCAACATCGTCCAAGCTGCTCCTGGAGATATCGAAAACCCTAGGCTGCTCAGCGAGCACCAAGAACATAAACCCACTACCATGAAGAGCCTCTGTTTGAAAGCAGCTGTAGGTCTCAGACTCTGACAGGACCCCAGCCACATTGAAAAGGAAAGGAGAGACAGTAGAGAGAAGAATTTAAACTGTTTCGCAGATTAACTCAAAGAAGTTGCCTTCCAATACCATCCTTAACTCCTGGATGGTTAAGAAGGTGTTAGGGGTTTGAACATAAGACCCATAATGAACATAATGTAGAAGCTCTAAAAGATTCTGATTAGGCCACTTTTAGAATATTGTGCTCAGTTCTGGTTCCCTCATTATAGGAAGGATGTAGATATGTAGAAGCTTTAGAGAGGGTGCAGAGGAGATTTACCAGAGCGCTGCCTGGATTAGAGAGTGTGTCTTATGAGGATGGGTTGAGCGAGCTAGGGCTTTTCTCTATGGGGTGAAGGAGAATGAGAGGTGAATTGATAGAAGTGTGCAAGGTGATAAGTAGCATAGATCTGGTGGATAGCCAAAGACTTTTTCCACAAAGTAGAAATAGTGAATATCATAATTTTAAGGTGATTGGAGAAAATTAGTGTGGGATCTCAGGGGTAAGTTATTTACCCAGAGAGTGGTGAGTGCATAAAATGCCCTGCCAGGGGTAGTGGTAGAGGAAGTTACATTACAGACATTCCAGAAACTCTTAGATAGATACACGGATGATAGAATAAATGGAGGGCTATGTAGGAGAGAAGTGTTAGATTAATATTAGAATAGACTAAAAAGACAGCACTATATCATGGGCTGAAGATTCTGTAATGTACTGCAGTTCTATCTCCAATATTCTATTTTCTATGTGTATATCACCAAAGGCCACTGCAGTTCATCAGTTGAGTTTGGAGAGGCTTAAAGAGAATCTTCAAAGCTTATTAAATACCTGATTCTTCCATTCAGCATAATTTTATTTCAATGTACTTGCATACATCAGCCTTGTTGGAAATTTCTTTTTCTATGCTCATCCTTTTGCGTAGCAATTAGCACGATGATATTGCAGCTAGGCACATCAGAGTTCAGGGCTCAATTCTGGTCCCATCTGTAAGGAGTTTGTACATTCTCCCTGTGACCATATGGGCTTCCTTGAGGTGCTCTGGTTCCTTTCCACAATCCAAAGATGCACTGCTTAGTAGGTTAATTGCTCATTACAAATTGTAATCTAATTCGGCTAGCAGCAAATAGGTAGTTTGCAGGTTGGCGTCACTCGTTGAGCCTGGAGGCCTGTTCTGTGCTGCATCTCTAAATCAAAAGTAAAGTATGCCAGTGTTTGTAAAAAGACATTTGTTGCATTGTCCTTGAATCTGGGAGAATATAAGGACACTGGAAAGTGATGAAAACATGAAACATGGCATCTCCTTACAATTTAAGCATTAACATGCAAAATCCTGCACCTATTATTGCTTACTAAGATGACATTGACAATGAACTGTCTTTCAGTTGCTGCTCTCTGATGCCACAAGTTTTTGGAAACCCAACAATGCCAGAAAAATCAATGAAAATCTGCATCAGGAATGATTTGCTTACTGCAAGGATGAACAGAAAATATCTTGACTATAGGTAACAAAATAATCACCAAGTACAAATCTTTTTTGAACATTGTGTCCAAATTTGCTGTAGAGAACATAGGCTGAATGTGAACATAGAACATAGAACAGAGAACATATAAAAGTATATCACAGGAACAGGCCCACAACATTGTGCCAAACTAAATTAAGTAGTAAGGTCCATTACAATAACCGTGTCTTCCCATTCTCCTAACATTCATGCACCTATCTAAGAATGTACGAATGTAAATAGGAGCAGAAGTAGGCCATCTGGCCTGTCAAGCCTGCTCCGCCATTCAATAAGATCATGGCTGATCTGGCCATCGACTCATCTCCACCTACAATGTAGGACAGATACAAGTATGTCAGGCAGCCAAAAATAAATGGACTGCAAATGGAAGAGATAAAGATAAAAAATCAAGTTGCAGTTTCAAAATGAGCATTATCTGCATGCTGTTAATGATGATGACAGCGAGAAAGGACTGAGTAGCCTTGAGAATTACCTTTTGAAAACTGTCAGGAGACAAGCAATATGCCTCAATCCAGAAGTGAATGGCAAATTAATTCAAATGGAATTGGACACTGTTGCAGCAGTTTCAGTCATTCTACAAAATGCGTTTGACCAGCATTTAAAACATACTAAACTGAAGCCTGCAGCCACCCAACAAAGAACTTATACTGGAGAAAAGGTAACTCCAGTAGGAATGGCATTCACAACAGATTAGCTTGTGTGGGGATTACGAATTGTTGCACCATTAAGCTAGTATAAGAGGAACTTGATGCCAGTCATCTAGGCATGGTCAAAATGAAAGCATTGGCTCCAAGATTTGTCTGGTGAGCTGAGATAGATTGAGAGATCGAACAGCTCACTGTGCACTGTTTGGCATGCTGACATGTCCAGAAGATGCCAAGAGCAGCACCCCTTTGTTCCTGGGTGTGGCCTGCATTGCACTGGCAGAGTCAATTGTTAGGAGAAGAAAGGTGGCCAGAGCTGACATAACCACTTCCTGAGTCCCTGAGTTAGCTCCTTCAATCACCATGAAGGGAGAATCTGAGATTTTTTCACAGCCACAAATCTCATCTGCTGGGGGGCTGGGGTGGTGTTGGGAGTGACACCACTGTCAGGAAAGGTGTTATCCCACAAGAGTAAGAATTCCTCCGTAGTGACTGAATGGGATGATTTACAATTTACTATGTGTCGCAACCATGGATTCGGCAGCACAGTAGATACGGCAATTGCGCTTGTGAATTCCCACGTGTCAGCTAATTATTTAATCGTGATAGTATTTAACTCCACAGTTGGCGTCGTAGTGCTTGTCGAGAGCGGGACAAAGTACAGCAATGCTTCACTGCCTGTTTGTTTCGGCTTTCCCTGAGAAATTGGACTGCAAGTCAACTGACTCTGAAGACTAGCGGTATTCGTTTAATGTTTAGATTTTCTTTACAGCCACAGTATAGGCTTCGTTTCCCAATCGAGAGTTTTAATTAATGGCCCTATTTGGCCTAGCATTTATTGCATATTTTCCCTTTAATATTGTTCACAATAAAGTTTGTGAACTATCTACCTGCTTCAGTGTCTGTCACTCCGCACTTGGGCCATATCCAAACCTGTTAATTCTATGCTGTGGATGCCTATATAGTAGTTGTAATATATAGTATATTGTGTATATACAACGTATATAGTAGGAGTATTGTGTATTTAATATTTCAGTAATATTGTTTGATTAAGTATTCTTTCTTTGCTTACATAATTCATTATGGGTCATAAGTAAGAAGTATGTGAATGGCATATGTCATTATGCCACCAAGAGTACCTCATTAGAGAAAAACTAAGGAGGCAAAACACATCCCTTGCTCCCATGTTTTTCTTTCCATTGGCTCCTGGAGTTACAAAACACAACAAGGGTGAATTTTATGCATTTTCCTCATGTTGGTTTTCTTCATTATCTGCCTCAGAGCCAGTTTAAAAGCCTTGTCCTCCTACGTTGTCCCTCTGGTGATAGAACTCTTCATAACTTGGTGACTAACAATGGCTTCATTAACTAGAGCATTGATATTGCCAGAGTGCTTTCACATGGTGTTCACTGTAGAGGAGTAATGGGTTTCCAACTAATTTGCAAGGGGGATGGGACCCGGAGCGATAGAGCAGTCAAAGAAGTGCATGGGGTAAAGCCAAATCCTAACATATAGAGAGGCTTTGAGGAAAGAGCAGCAGAATAAAGGGTATAAAGGTAGTAAGGTGGAAGGGCTAAAGTGTGTGTACTTCAATGCAAGAAGCATCAGGAACAAAGGTGATGAACTGAGAGCTTGGATACATACATGGAATTATGATGTAGTGGCCATTATGGAGACTTGGCTGGTACCAGGGCAGGAATGGATTCTCAATATTCCTGGATTTCAGTGCTTTAAAAGGGATAGAGAGGGGGGGAAGGGGAGGAGGGGTGGCATTACTGGTCAGGGATGCTACTACAGCTGCAGAAAGGGTGGGTAATGTAGCAGGATCCTCTTTTGAGTCAGTATGGGTGGAAGTCAGGAACAGGAAGAGAGCAGTTACTCTACTGGGGGTATTCTATAGGCCCCCTGGTAGCAGCAGAGATACCGAGGAGCAGATTGGGGGGCAGATTTTGGAAAGGTGCAAAAATAACAGGGTTGTTATCACGGGTGACTTTAACTTCCCTAATATTGATTGGCGCTTCATTAGTTCCAAGGGTTTAGATGGGGCAGAGTTTGTTAAGTGTGTCCAGGATGGATTCCTGTCACAGTATGTTGACAGGCCGACTAGGGGGAATGCCATACTAGATCTAGTATTAGGTAACAAACCGGGTCAGGTCACAGATCTGTCAGTGGATGAGCATCTGGGGGACAGTGATCACTGCTCCCTGACCTTTAGTATTATCATGGAAAAGGATAGAATGAGAGAGGACAGGAAAATTTTTAATTGGGGAAGGGCAAATTATGAGGCCATAAGGCTAGAACTTGCAGGATGTTAGGGATAAATTTGTCCCAGTGAGGAAGATAAAGAATGGTAAGGTGAAGGAACAAGTGGGTGACAAGTGAAGTGGAAAATCTAGTCAGGTGGAAGAAGGCAGCATACATGAGGTTTAGGAAGCAAAGATCAGATGGGTCTATTGAGGAATATAGGGTAGCAAGAAAGGAGCTTAAGAAGGGGCTGCGAAGAGCAAGAAGGGGTCATGAGAAGGCCTTAGCAAGTAGGGTAAAGGAAAACCCCAAGGCATTCTTCAATTATGTGAAGAACAAAAGGATGACAGGAGTAAAGGTAGGACCAATTAAAGTGGAAAGATGTGCCTGGAGGCTGTGGAAGTGAGCGAGGTCCTCAATGAATACTTCTCTTCGGTATTCACCAATGAGAGGGAACTTGATGACGGTGAGGACAATATGAGTGAGGTTGATGTTCTGGAGCATGTTGATATTAAGGGAGAGGAGGTGTTGGAATTGTTAAAATACATTAGGACGGATAAGTCCCCGGGGCCTGACAGAATATTCCCCAGGCTTCACCACGAGGCGAGGGAAGAGATTGCTGAGCCTCTGGCTAGGATCTTTATGTCCTCATTGTCCACAGGAATGGTACCGGAGGATTGGAGGGAGGCGAATGTTGTCCCCTTGTTCAAAAAAGGTAGTAGGGATAGTCTGGGTAATTATAGACCAGAGAGCCTTACGTCTGTGGTGGGAAAGCTGTTGGAAAAGATTCTTAGAGATAAGATCTATGGGCATTTAGAGAATCATGGTCTGATCAGGGACAGTCAGCATGGCTTTGTGAAGGGCAGATCATGCCTAAAAAGCCTGATAGAGTTCTTTGAGGAGGTGACCAGGCATATAGATGAGGGTAGTGCAGTGGATGTGATCTATGTGGATTTTAGTAAGGCATTTGACAAGTTTCCACACGGTAGGCTCATTCAGAAAGTCAGAAGGCATGGGATCCAGGGAAGTTTGGCCAGGTGGATTCAGAATTGGCTTGCCTGCAGAAGGCAGAGGGTCATGGTGGAGGGAGTACATTCAGACTGGAGGATTGTGACTAGTGGTGTCCCACAAGGATCTGTTCTGGGACCTCTACTTTTTGTGATTTTTATCAACGACCTGGATGTCGGTGTAGAAGGGTGGGTTGGCAAGTTTGCAGACGACACAAAGGTTGGTGGTGTTGTAGATAGTGTAGAGGATTGTCGAAGATTGCAGAGAGACATTGATAGGATGCAGAAGTGGGCTGAGCAGTGGCAGATGGAGTTCAACCCGGAGAAGTGTGAGGTGGTACACTTTGGAAGGACAAACTCCAAGGTAGAGTACAAAGTAAATGGTAGGATACTTGGTAGTGTGGAGGAGCAGAGGGATCTGGGGGTACATGTCCACAGATCCCTGAAAGTTGCCTCACAGGTAGATAGGGTAGTTAAGAAAGATTATGGGGTGTTAGCTTTCATAAGTCGAGGGATAGAGTTTGAGAGATGCAATGTAATGATGCAGCTCTATAAAACTCTAGTTAGGCCACACTTGGAGTACTGTGTCCAGTTCTGGTCGCCTCACTATAGGAAGGATGTGGAAGCATCGGAAAGGGTACAGAGGAGATTTACCAGGATGCTGCCTGGTTTAGAGAGTATGGATTATGATCAGAGATTAAGGGCTTTACTCTTTGGAGAGAAGGAGGATGAGAGGAGACATGATAGAGGTGTACAAGATATTAAGAGGAATAGACAGAGTGGACAGCCAGCGCCTCTTCCCCAGGGCACCACTGCTCAGTACAAGAGGACATGGCTTTAAGTTAAGGGGAGGGAAGTTCAAGGGGGATATTAGAGGAAGGTTTTTCACTCAGACAGTGGTTGGTGCATGGAATGCACTGCCTGAGTCAGTGGTGGAGGCAGATACACTAGTGAAGTTTAAGAGACCACTGGACAGGTATATGGAGGAATTTAAGGTGGGGGGTTATATGTGAGGCAGGGTTTGAGGGTCAGCACAACATTGTGGGCTGAAGGGCCTGTAATGTGCTGTACTATTCTATGTTCTATGTTCAATTAAACAAGATATGGATTGCAAAATTCATTACCACCTCCAGTGTGCCCATCTTTCAGTCTTTCAGTGACTGGGAAAAAGAGTATTTGAAGATCAGGACCTCAAACCTGGCTCAAGATTCATGGTCTGTCAGGAGGTAGAGATCCCTCCCCCCCCCCCCCCCCCATATACTATACTTCTGAGACCTGAGCTACCTACAGCAGGCACCTCAGTGTACTGGAATAACACCGTCAATGTTGTTTCTGCATTTCCAGAGCTTTGTTGCAGCTATGCTTGAATAGAACTGAATTACAGTACCACAGAATAATACACAACAGCTGCTTTTTGTGATTTTACCTCATGGCCAAGGAAAAATTTCTAATGATTTTCCAACACAATATATGTTTTGTCTGTTCTTGTACAGGGAAAGCTGTTGTCTGGCATATGATGTCATTCTGAAGAACAGAAATGTCACTAAAACTTGCTGCCTCTACTGTATTACAAGTCGGGAGTGCCAGAGTGACATGTTTAGAGATGTTATCGCAATGTGATGAACCAGAGTTCTAAATGCATGGCTCTTCCACTTTACAATTTATTAGGAAATACTATTCAGATTCAGATTCAGTTTATTGTCATTTAGAAACCACAAATGCAATGCAGTTAAAAAATGAGACAACGTTCTCCGGAATGATATCACAAAAAAAGCACATGACAAAACAGACCACACAAGAAAAACCACATAACGTTTGGTAATCCCCAATCAAGAGTCTGGAGAGGCTGCTGTGTATCAATATCATGCTACCATCTTAGCACGTTCCCCGGAAAGGAATTCCAAACCCATCAGACAAAACAAGTCTACCCAGCCACACCAAGTCAAGAGACCAGCACTACCACCCAACAAACCAAAAACCTACACAAAACCACATAGTTATAGTTAACATTTAGTTGCAACAGTGCAGACAATACCATAATATATAAAAGACTAACTGCCAAAAACCACTTAATTTAACATATAGTTGAAACAGTGCAAAGCAATACCGTAATCTGATTAAGAGCAGACCGTGGCACGGTAAAAGAAAGTCTCAAAGCCATGGCCCCTTGTCTAACTTTGCTTTTACTCTTTAGCTGAACTTCATATCCTATGCTCTGTGAATCTTGGGGAGGGTTTATTATTTAGACCAGCACAGCATTTCAAGGACACGTTGTTCAGTTAGTTAAAACTAGATGGAAATTCCACAGCTGCCATTCATCTATACTTGAGGTGGCCTTAGGATGGTATTTTGGTATTTCAGCTAAGACTGCCTGCAAGGACATTGAAACTACACTATAAGATGCAAATGAAAATACAGCAAAGCTACACATACTGGAAGTCTGAAATTTCTGCCATTTCTACCGACCGTCCATCAGTTTTTCTCTTTCCATGTCCCACAGCCCTTTTATTAGCACACATAACACAGGCAAGGAATTGTGATCTGCCTTTATTATCACTCCATTTGGTCTCATTCTATCAGGTATCTTCCCTCCATCCTTTCTACCTCTCCAATCTTCTTTGCAACCTCAAGCTAACTTGCATCCCGTCTTCCTTTATTTTGGTGAAGGGTTTCAAACTAGAATAATTAGCTCTGATTCAGTTTTCACAGAAGTTGCCTGATCTGCTGGGCATTTCCAGCATTTTCTGTTTTTATTACTCTAGGATTCCAGCTGTGTTAGTTGCAGAGGGACTTCAGAATCTTCTTGAGTTTGGATATTTCATACAATCATTCCTTACACACTGACTCCCAATGACTTCTTAACAGGTCTAAGCCCTACTTGGTATGCAAGGGATGGAGTTAGCTATCTTATAGCACAAGTAACTTCTTTTGTTCCTTAACCTTCACACGTGTTATGTATAATTGACTCAAGATTAACTGCCTCAGTTGAATGCCAGCAGGCAAGAATTATCAATTAGTTGCCAGTACATCTGCTAATATCCCTCTGTTAAAATGAGATTACTTTTACAGCAGCTTGCAACACTTTCAGGAAGACACCAAATCAGTGATATTGATGAATCAAGCAGTATTTGCAACTAATAATTTGGGAGTGTTGGCAATATGTTAGTAATTTTAGAGGGACTGTGTACATTGCCTACCCTTGTCAGGTTGGCGACCTTGTCTGGCACGAGCTGCGAATCGATGGGTGGAAGAAATCACTCAGTGTGGCTGTCATTTCTCTGTTCATAGCATGGGAAGCACTTCATTGAAATTTCCTCCACAGGCAGTCTTCTTCGCTGTTTGCTACATTTCCCACAGGAATTCCTGTAGTTTAGCCTTATTAAAATGTTGTGCTCTTCTTTCCTGTCTCCTTCCAGTGCTCTCTTCACTTAATTGGGTACCTCTGCTTACTCCTGCAGCAAAGTGTCACAGAATTCTTATATCAGCTAGTTATTGCAACCACCTAGCAGTCACCCTTGTCTTGCATGAGGTTAACCATTTATTTGCTGCTACCTAGTTTCCTTTTGCAATCTTTCTTGTCAGTTAGTTATTGCACCGATCTTTGCACCCAGTATGATACCTCATTGTTACACAAAAATTGCACGGTGAGCTATCCCAACCGTTAATAAAATGGTGTTTGTTGTTAAAATTGTTAGTGCCAAAATGAATTACAAAAATGCTGGTTTGCCATGGTTCCTCTTTTCTCAGTTATATGTTTAGAATTAGCAGTAAGCAAAATCACATTACTGCACCAGCAGTCATCAATCAGGGTTGAATTCCCATTGCTGTCTGTAAGGAGTTTGTACTCCACCTGACCTCATGGGTTTACTCTGGGTTCTCCAGTTTTCTCCCATGCTCCTAAGATCTATGGTGAGGGTTAGTAAGCTGGGAGCATACAATGTTAGTGCCAGACGTGTGACAACACTTGCAGGCAGCCAGCACAATCGAATCCTCACTACTTCGACTTGGTTCAAATGACGCATTTCACTCTATACTTCTATGTTTCAATATGCACGTGCCAAATAATGCGAATGCAGAGCTTCTGCACATGGGTTTGTGAAGCTGTAACAACCATCTTCGTATAAGTTTCATCCCTCACTTCTTATAGGACTTGAGGCCTTTTCAATATTAATCTTTTAACCTGAAGCATGTTGAGAGAAGTTTGGGGGTGAGTGGGGGATTGAGGGAGGAGGGTTCACTTTGTGGACAGATCCCTGCCCTGAGGGATGATCCACAATGCCATTCCACTGGCATCTGTACCTCTGCATCAGCTAGACTGAAGTCTCGTACCTCAAAGTGGCAGACGTTTGTTGAGAGACACTAATCCTCCAAAAGGCTCTAATCTAACATTATCACTGTGAGGTTTGAATACTCAACTAACCAGACTACTTGGAAGTTTTTCTCAGGAGCACTTCAATCACAGCATCCCCTACCTTTCATGGCTCTGGATGAACGAAGGCATGCCAGGATGATGAAGACCCAGCAGCACTCATTTGTCTGTGCCAGCCAGCAGGCCATCAATCACCCCAGCTGGACTTGGCAATGACTGTGGAAATCTAACCACATATAATCACAATTAGTGGTGAGATAGATACAAGCTGTAGCAATGCTTATGCTAACAAACACTGTATCCCCACATATTGATGAATTCACGAATAGTGAGCCTGAGTATTAGTGCCAGTTCTTTGTAGGCAGAGTCTAGGAATGACCTTGAGTCCACATAAAAAGATTCAAAAAAGATGAACACAAGAGTTTCTGCAGGTGCTAGAAATCCAGAGCAACACAGACAAAATGCTGAAGGCAACTCAGCAGGTCAGGCAGCATCTATGATGAAGAATAAACAGTCGATGTTTAGGGCCAAGACTGTAAAGAAAGGGGAAGAAGCCAAAATAAGAAGGTAGGAAGAGGGTTAGGATTACAAGCTGGCAGGTAATAGGTGGAGACATGTAAAGGGGAAGGTGGCTGAGTGGGGGAAAGGAGGATGAAGTTAGAAGCTGACAGGTGACTGTTGAAGCATAAGAACATAAGGAATAAGAGCAGGACAAGGCCATCTGGCCTGTCGAACCTGCTCCACCATTCAATAAGATCATGGCTGATCTGGCCATGGACTCACCTCCACAAACCTGCCTTTTCGCCATAACTCTTAGTTCCCCTAATATGCAAAAATCTATCTAATCTTCTCTTAAAAAATATTTACTGAGGTAGCCTCCACTGCTTCATTGGGCAAAGAATTCCACAGATTCACCATCTCTGGGAAAAGCAGTTCTTCCTCAACTCCCTCCTAAATCTGCACTCCCAAATCTTGAGGCTATGATCCCTAGTTCTAGTCTCACCTACCAATGGAAACAATTTCCCTGCCTCTATCTTATTTATCCCTTTCATAAGTTTACATGTTTCTATAAGATCTCCTCTTATTCTTCTGAATTCCAACGAGTACAATCCCAGGTGACTCAATCTCTTCTCAAAGTCTAACCCCCGCCCATCTCTGGAATCAACCTGGTGAACCTTCTCTGCACCACCTCCAAAACTGGTTTATCCTTCTTCAAGTGAGGAGACCAGAACTGCACACAGTACTCCGGGCAGAGTAAAGGATGAAGAAGAAAGAAGCTGATAAGAGAGGCCAGGGGATGATGGGAAGAAAGGGAATGAGAAGGGTCATCATAGGGAG
Source organism: Hemitrygon akajei (assembly GCF_048418815.1). Lineage (NCBI taxonomy): Eukaryota > Metazoa > Chordata > Chondrichthyes > Myliobatiformes > Dasyatidae > Hemitrygon > Hemitrygon akajei. Next base: position 36,476,049 of record NC_133139.1, read on the forward strand.
GTGAAGAGAAAATGAAGAGAAGGGAAGGGATAAGTGGTGAACTGGAATGAGATATGCAAAACAAAAGACGGGAGAGTGAGGAGAAACTACTGGAAGTTAGAGAAATTGATGTTAATGCCATTGGTTTGGAGGCTACCCAGATGGAATATGAGGTGTTGTTCCTCCAACCTGAGAGTGGCCTCATTGTGGCAAGAGTGAAGGCAAAGGACTGACACGTCGACATGGGAATGGAAAGGTAAGTTGAAATTGGTGGCCTCCAGGAAATCCTGCCTTTTGTGGAGGATGGAGAGAAGGTCCTCAATGAAGCGGTCCCCCAGTTTATGTCAGATCACATCAATGTAGAGGAGGCAGCACCGGGAGCATTGCATAGAATAGATGACCCAGAAGGACTCCCAAGTGAAGAGCTGCCTCACCTGGAAGGACTATTTATAACCCTGAATAGTGGAGAGGGAGTAGTTGAGTGGGGCAGGTGAAGCACTTGCCCCACTTACAGTTCTATGAAAAAGTCTTAGGCACGAGTAAAAGAATTCAGTGAGACAAAGATGCCTTTAAAAATAATTAAATGAAAAGTTTCTAATTATGAAAAAAAATACTGTAAAGAGCAGTAAACAGTAAAACAATTAAATCAAATCACTATTTGGTGTGACCAACCTTGGCCTTTGAAACAACATCAATTCTCTTAGGTACATTGTTGTGCAGTTTTAAACGGAAATCAGCTGGTAGGTTGTTCCAAGCATCTTGGAGAACTTGCCACAGTTCTTATGTTGACTTTGGTTGCCTCGCTTGCTTCTGTCCCTCCAAGTAATCCAGACAGCCTCGATGAGGTTGAGATCAGGTCTCTGTGGAGGCCGTACTATCTGAAACTATAAGACTTGTGCACAACACTGTAAAGCCAGGAGGGAGATCAGTTTGAACGAACAAAGAAAACCTGTAGAGACCAGTCCTGCAGAAAGTGGAAATTCAGGAAGGTTCTCGAGGAAGGATCATGCTGTCGGTGGTAGAAGTTATGGAAAATTATGTGCTGGATACGGAGGCTAATGAGGTAATAAATAAGGATAAGGGGAACACTATCCCTGTTAAGGTGGCGAAGGATGAGGTGAGGGCAGATATACGGGAAGTAGAGGGTGACATTGATGATGCTGGAAGGAAAACACATTCTTAGAAGAAGGAGGACATCTCAGATGTTCTGGGATGGAAAGCCTTATCCTGAGAACAGATGTGGTAGAAACGGCAGAATACTGGGTAGGAAGAGATATGTATAGTAAAAAGAGTCAGTAGACAGTCTGTCTCCAGAGATGGAGACAGAGAGATTGAGAAAAGGGAGAAAGCTGTCAGAGGTGGACCAAGTAAATTTGACAGTGAAGTGGAAGTTAGAGACAAAGTTCATGAAATTGACTGGCAACTAGTACAGTATGGATGCAAGGAAGCAGCGCCAATGCAGTTGTTAATGCAGTGAAGAAAGAGTTGGGAAGTGTTACCAAACTAGTCATACACCAAGATTCAAAATAAAATTGGGGATATTAAAATAATGTATTTTTCAGAACAGTTTATAACCCCTAGAGCTAAAAGATGCCCAATATACTAATGGTCAGCTATTTTAGAAATTTTTTTGGGATTGTCTTGATAATATTACATAGATTGTGAGAGGCTCCTGTTTTAACTGTCATTTTGGTGCATGTTTTTATACACTGTGGAAGCTTTAAGGTGAAATTGTAACTTACAATGATTGAAAAGGCCAAAGTCCACCCCATGTATTTTCTGAAGGTTTTCTAGCACTTAGATTCATTCAGCTCCAAAAATATGACTTTGTGTAAGAGAATTGCATGGATGAGAAGATTGTCATAGTCATACACTGAATTTCTCTAACTCACAGCCTGTTTTTATCTGCTTTATCCCTGCTGCATTCTTGAATAAAGGAACATCACGTGAGACAATTTTGTTTTGTTTTTATTTGGCAGAATCCAGCAGCAGTTAGAGTGTGACTTTGCAAGATTGCAGATTCCCCATAGAGCAGGGTACTATTGCATACACACATGGCATTCTGCAAGTGCCCCCTGTCAGTTTTGCTCTGTGCAAAACATGGAAGGGTTTCCATATGGTTAATACCCATCTATGACCATAAACAGTGAATCCTATAGATGTCTGAATATCTTGGTTCATTCAGTGATCATCTAGTATGCCGGCTGTATTTGAACCAAAGAAAGGCTACTGATTGACAAAGGTGACCTGCTGAAACTTTGCCAAATGTGCAACTGGCACACCTCTGTATGTGAGCAAAGACCACATCCTGAAGTGTGTTTCACCCTGAGCCACCCTGAGCCACCAGTCACTGGTGTTGCATTTGATCAACTGTTGAAGGATGTTACAGAGGAAGAATAGGCATTGCAGGTACCAAGACCAGCTTTGCTTCTTTTGAAATAAAATGTTGCCACGATAGCGTAGCAATTAGCATGATGCTATTACAGCTCAGGGCATCGGAGTTCAGAGATCAATCCCAACAATCTCTATAAGACGTCTGTATGTCCTCCTCATGAACTGTGTGGCTTTTCCCTGGGTGCTTCAGTTTCCTCCCACAATCCAAAGATATACCAGGTAGGCTGATCGGTCAGTTGTCCTGTGATTGGGCAAGGGTTAAATCAGAGTTGTTGAGGACTGCTGGGCAGTGTGGCTCGAAGATTGGAAGGGCCTATTTTGCGATGTATTTCTAAATACATAAATAATCCAGACACATTGAATTACATGAAATTAAAACTCACCGCCATCCTGGTGGGATTTGAATTAGTGCTTCTCAATCAAGGGTCTCAAATTGTAAAGCAAAAGAACTGCAGAGGCTGGAACCTGAAATAAAGGCTGAAAATGATGGCGATAATCAGCAGATCAGGTAGCAGTATTAACTCTGGTTCATTCTCCATGGTTATTGTCTGACCTGCTGAGTATCTCCCAACATGTTCTGTTATATCAATGAAACAGAACTCTTCCTCCAGTACATAACGTAACCCTCAGACCACCGCACACCAAGTTTTAAAAAAAGGTCAGCATTAAAATCAAGAATGTGCAGGAAGGAATACATAGCATTGTGTCCTTTAGTATATACTGTGCTTGAGGTATTAATTTCCTGAACAGATGGATGATTAAGAGGAATTTTCATAATGATGCAGCTGTTCACCATCTGTCCACAGAAAGGGAAGCTACAGAGCTCAGTGCAATGCAGGACTTCCTATAATATCTCCATGTGGTCCTGACCTCACTGATCTACTACTGGTTTACCAAAACCATGTGGCTGTAACTATCTGAAAAAAATGAACAAAATGGTTTTATTTAGTTTCTCTTTAGAAATACTCTGCAGAATAAGCCCTTCAAGCTGCACCACCCAGCAACGTCCGACAAATTTGATTTAACCTTAACCTAATCACGGGACAATTTGCAATGACCAATTAACCCACCCAGTACATCTTTGGCCAGTGGGAGGAAGCTGGTGAACCCAGGAAAAGCTCACACATTCCACGGGGAGGGCTTACAAAGATGACTTACAGAGGATGCCGGAAAATGGGTGAGTGAGAATGGGATAGGATGGGACGGGGAAAGGGAGGGAATGAGCAGAGCTAAGAGCAGTAAAAAGAAGGGGGAAGCTGGAGAGGAGAGCGCCTTAAAGATCCTTTTTGCCTCATGGAGTTTAATTGAGATACAGCAAGAAGGCACTTTCAGAATGACCACAATTAAATGTCCATGATAAACAAATTCATGCACAGGTGTTCACTATTAAGGAAATTCACCCTAACATTCCGGTTTTGTGGATCCAGCTTCGGTTTCTACACCGATTGACAACCCCTTTGGAGGACATCATACTTGACTCAATTAATCCACTACTACTACTATTTTAGGATTAAGGAAAAGTCACATACTTTTACATTCTGCTACCTCCACTATCATAATAGAACAAATAGATAATTTTCCTTTACTTCTGCATGAGGACTACATGCCTTCTCACTATGTGTCATTGTATGTAAATCATCCTTCCAGCTAGGTGATGTATGTGACCATGGTTCTCCAAGGAAGGCAAAGGGAGGCCAGGTCAAAAGACTTTTGTAAATATTGGCTGTTAACCTGGTTAATCTGGTGGAGAAACTGTCTGTTTGGCCAAAAGGAATCTAGTCCTTACCCAAAGCAGCCAGCGGCTGGAGACAGGTGTCAATGACATTATTTATTGCAGTTGTATAGTTTTTGGGAAAATCATCTGGATGGGAGATCTTCACAAGTAATGCAACACAAAAATAGGCCCTTTCATCTCCCATGTCTATGTGATAACATTTAGCAGCACTAGATCTATACCTTCGAGGTATTGGTAATCCAACTACTTGTCTAAGTTCCCCTTAGATGTCTAAGTGCCATCACCACCCATAAACAGTGTTTTCCCATAGTTCAGCCACCCTCTGAGAGAAAGAGTTCTTCCTCAGATCCCCTCTAAACTCCAAGCCATTGGTAGTGACTTCATTGGGTGCTACATGTTCCATTATTCAAAAAGAAAATCAGGGATAATCCTGGAAACGACAGACTGGTGAGTCTCAAGTCAGTTTTAGGATAGGTTACTACAAAGAATTCTCAAGGATTGGATTTGGGAGCATTTAGAGGAAGCTAGCATGGTTTTGTGCAGGGCAAATTGAGTCTAACAAACTTGATTGACTTTTTTTTTGACAAGGTGACCAGAGTGATTGATAAAGATAGAGCTGTGAAAGCTCTCTATATGGATTTTAGTAAGATGTTCATCATGGTCACTCATGGGTGGCTCATCTAGAAGATAAGATATATGGGAGCCATGGTGAATTGGCTTCTCTATAGAAGACAAAGGATAGTGGTCAAAGGGACTTACTCCAGTTGGAGGTCTGTGATTAACAGTATTCCACAGGGATCTCTGCTGTTTGTGATGTATATAAATGACCTGGATAAAAATGTAGTTGGGTGGGTTAGTAAGTTTGAAGATAATACGAAGATTGGTGGTGTTTGTGCATGGTGTAGATGACTGACAAAGAATACAATAGGATATAGATCAGTTGCAGATATGAGTGGAGAAATGACAGATGGAGTTAAACCCAGCCAAATGTGAAGTGTCGCACCAAATGTGAAAAGACAGTGCACGGTTAAGGGCAAGACCCTTAACAGTTTTGATGAGCAGAGAGTTGTTGGGACCAAATTCGTCAGTCCCAGACAGTAACTACACTGGTTGATAGGGTGGTTAAGAAGGCATATGACATGCTTGACTTTATTACTCGAGGCATTGAGTTCAAAAGTAAGAAAGTTATGGTGCAGCTTAATAAAACTTCAGTGGAAGTGGAGAATTAAAATGTGTGGCCACTGGGAGATCCTGCTTTCTCTGGTGGACAGAGCGTAGGTGTTCAGCGAAATGGTCTCCCAGTCTGTGTCGGGTCTTACCAATATATAAAAGGCCACACTGGGAGAACCAAACGCAGTATATCACACCAGCCGACTCACAGGTGAAGTGTCACCTCACCTGGAAGGACTGTCTGGGGCCCTGAATGGTGGTGAGGGAGGAAGTGTAAGGGCAGGTGTAGCACTTGTTCCACTTACAAGGACAAGTGCCAGGAGGGGGGATCAGTGGAAAGGGATGGGGGGGGACAAATGGACAAGGGAGTTGTGTAGGGAACAATCCTTGTGGAAAGCAGAAAGGGGGGGGGAGGCAAAGATGTGCTTGGTTGTGGGATCCCATTGGGGGTCGCCCTTGTTCTGTGACCCTTTTGTCAATCAACTTTCCAGCTCTTAGCTTCATCCCTCCCACTCCTGTCTTCTCCTATCATTTCAGATCTCCCTCTCCCACTTTCAGATCTCTTACTATCTCTTCTTTCAGTTAGTCCTGATGAAGGGTCTCGGCCCGAAATGTCGACTGTACCTCTTCCTATAGATACCGCCTGGCCTGCTGCGTTCCACCAGCATTTTGTGTGTGTTGCTTCAATTAGAAGGTGTTTTTGAATGTTTTCTTGTAAGATTCCTCAAATAATGAATCTCTCAGGCATCATTAAGCCTATCACTGAATTGACAACACTCAGACAATTTCTTCAATTCAGCCACTTAAGTTAAAATGTGCTCCTATTCCTTTTGATTCCACTTATGAAACTTAAAGTGTTCTGCAATCAACAATGTTTTCAGTTCTAAATGTTTCTGCATTGCATTCACAATATCAGCAAAACTCATTTTGGCTGGTTTGATTGAGGCAGTTAAACTTCAAAGTAAACTATATGCCTTTCCACCTATTGTACTCAGTAACACTGGCACTTGCTTTTCATTGGCTATTTAATTTGCTTCAAAATACTGCTCAATTCATTCATTTTAGATAATCCTGTTATCTGTTGTGCAATCGAGTGAGTTCAGACAGTATTTCTGATCAGCCATTTCTGCTTTTAATTTATTTATTATTATTATCACCCAGTATTCACCGTTCATGAACCTGTGAATTTCATCTGTTTTCTGCCGTTTTTTAACGCGACTGTCACTCTCTCTCCCCTTCTGAAGAAAAACGTGCTGAGTTTCAACAAATAGGTATTCATCATGGGTTTGTTTTAAAACTTCTTGGCACCACTGTTATGCTTTATAACTCCAGAAACTAATCAAAGGAAAGACACGGGAGTCATGGATATGTCATAGTTTTTCTTTAGTGAGGCGCTCACATATAATGTGCTGGCATAATAACGTATGCCATTCACACAGTTCTTACAGTTAGCACTTAATGAATTATGTAAACAAAGGCTGCTTAATCAATCATAATATTCACAATATTACTCAAGTATTACTGAAATAGTAAATACAGAACCATCCTCACCTATCTACCTGTCACAGATGGTTTCTATCCATGAGTATTGGTAGATGGACCACAGTAAATTCTTTCAGGAACAAAGTCTTCTTTGTCACAATATCGACACTCATCAGCATGTGGCTTATTGCTCTATTCTAAATTAGATTTAGAGTTGATATACCACTCGAGGTTCAGGGTACATAGAGTGCTATGTACTGTGCCATCAACAGTAGCAGAAGTATACCCTAACAAAATCTGTAATCTCAACCTCCCAGCAGTTTGCTTATTCTGGAATACCGCCCAAGTCTGGGAATCAACACTGGCTCAAATTAGAAAATGGAAAAACCTGCTAGCTGCTGCAACAGATATACCTGCAGTGAGATAGCATGTTTGGAGAATCACAACACAGGGCTGTCCTGCATGTATGCAAGTTTAGATAGAGTTGGCAGGGTATGCAATCCTTGAATCAATGGATCTGATCAGAAGTGACTCCGTAGTAAACAGTGAAAAGCAATTTAATACCCAATCCTCTTCCCTTCAGGCAGTCCCTCAGGATTGATGGTGACTTGGAACCACTCTAGTTTGTAGGTTCTGAAGCCCAAACACTTTTACAAAGGGGGCCGGAGTAGGTTGTCACAGTGGGCAACTGGGTAGTTTGTGATGCGAACATAGAACATAGAATAGTACAGCATATTACAGGCCCTTCGGCCCACAATGTTGTGCTGACCCTCAAACCCTGCCTCACATATAACCCCCCCCCCCCCACCTTATGTGGTGTGCTCCTTTCACCAATTACACCTACCTACAGTGTTCTCCCAGCATGCAGCCTTGAGAATGTTAATATCATACTCAATACTCTTTTTCCACATTAAGGAGTTATGGGCCCAAGTTTTGCTGGAGTCACTGGGATGTTGCACTTCTTCCAGGAAGCTTTGAGCATACCCTGGATTCTATTTCTCCTTCCACCTTGCCTCAGTAGACAGTCTGCTCAGAGAATCTGGTGTTGGATGTGTGAATGACATGGCCTGCTCTATCAGAGAGTAACCATGGCCTCCATTCAGGAAAGGTTGGACTCAGAGAAGACATTTATAGCCTAGTTCACTTATCCCTCCAATTGGAAAAACAAGCTTGGTAGACACACCCGTATTTGGTTACTGTTCAGTTCAGTGCATCTGTACAAAGGACAAGATCAAAATATTTGCAATATCCTTAGCTGGAAGCATCCTGCATTTGAGCTACCTTGGATTTTTATGTGATATTTATCATTGTGAATCAAGCGATTTGATTCACTCCTTATGATATAACTCAGTTAATTGGACATAACTAAAGGTTATAACAACCCAATAATAATAACAACCCACTTCTGTTGAAATTGTACCACAGCCAAACCATTACAGATACAGCACAAAGTGAAAAGTTGTGCACTCGTTCCAGTTCATATTAGTATCCTCTATATCATCAGCAATTTGATATATGTGTCACATCTATCGTAAATGTAATTGGCTATTGTTAAATATTAGTGATCTCAATCTTATAACATTACTACACAAGTGTTTAAATATCTTCAGTTTCTTCATCAAAGGCTTCCATAAAGCCACTAATTGATTAGTTTTCAGTCATTATCTGTTAATGAAATTTTCTGTATCCTCATGTAGCAAGGTGCGCTCAACACTCAGGGCAGAGACCATAATGCCAAAATAACAAAAGAGTCTAACCATCTCCGTTTGCTGTTAAGTCACATGATCAGCATTAAATCTGCCAACATGTATAACACTGGGTTCATCAATGATCATCAATTTAGCTGGATCATAAGTTTTATACATCTAAGAGCAGATTGGAGACTGAGAAACCCATGATGAATGACTCACCTCCTGACTTCCTTTTGACTTTCCAGTATCTATGTTGGGATTGTAAAGGAATGCTTCATACTTGCTTGGATAAATACAGCTCCAAGAACACAATGTAATTCAACAGAACTCTTTGCTTGATAGACAACTATTGGAAAGACTAAAATACATTCTTCCCTGCCATGTGCATCCTCCACCCCAAATGGCACACCAAGGATACAGTATGCACTATCATTAAGACGCTCTGTAGTTTCTTTGATAACATCTTCCAAATCCCTAGCCTTCACTATCTGAGAGTATCAGTCTGGTACACTGCTGCTTGCAAGTTCCCTCAAGTCAAACATTATCTTTACCTGAAAACAAATTACTGTTCCTCTCCCTTCACTAAGTCATGCTCTTAGACCTCCTGACCCAACAGTAATATTTCTGCAGTACATCCTGCCACAGTGGGAGGACTGCAACATATCAGAAATTTGCTTTAGCACCCCTTTTCAAAGGCACTTACAAATTTGGTATTAGCATCAGTGCTTACAATCCAATGAAAGTAGGGCCCAAAGTGATCTAGGAGGGGAATTTCACTGGAGTAAATAATTTAGGTGAAGTTAGGGAAATGGTGTAAACAAAATGATTGAAAAGTTAGTTTCTTAAAAGTACAAGAGTACATCACCAATGTGATGAGCTAGTAGCTGCTGCTCCTTTTACACCATGCGCTTTCTGACTCCCATCCCCCACTAGCGCTGTGATGCACTAAATTTCAGCATGATAAAGATGTTAAAACAATTAAGGAAAAGCCAGACAGTATTGGCCAAAAATAACAGTGCATCAATGTGCATAGATTGAGGTACTGATTGTATCACTGCCAAATTGCAATTACAACCTAAGATGATCAATCATGCAAAGCAAAAGTCAAATGCTGCTTCAAGATCACTAACATGAAGGGCCCTGGCATCTGTCCAATGTTTCAATGTGCACTTGTGCATTAAACTGAGAATGATCAACCTGATTTGCTTGATTCTGACACCTTGCTGAAAAAATTGAAATACAAGACACTAATAAGTACCAAGCATGTCTGCGTAAGCACCCGAGTAGTTCATAGCATTTGAATATCTGTTGCACCCACTCATTGAAAACAAACTGCAAGCTCACCCTGCTTTACACCTATCAACCAAGTTCAGAGCTCATGACTTCAAAGAAGAGATCTAAAGAAATGTGCCCAAGGGTACAAGCAAGCTCTGTCCAAAATGAATTAGATCTTCAAAAGAGAGGTATTTTATGGTACCTGTGCTGCAATCATAGTTATTGAGGTGTTCAGAACTAAGTGGGACTTTAGGCTAGCGTTATTATGTCAATGTTTTGCCTGCCTTAGGTGTATATCCTAGTTCCTGAAGGTTGTCAAAATCAAGGGAGGAAGTGGCTATAATTCCCACTACCTATTAAATGCTCCCAAAGGTGTGCATCTCAAATAGCCTCTGACAGCCAAGTCCAGCTCCTGGAGTTCATGTGTGGTTTAGCTACTAAGCAGGGCAGAACCATTTCTACTGACAGAAGAAGAGGCAAAGGTCAAAGGTGTGTTACTGGTGTGTTAAATCCAGATGCTTATGGCAGATGGAGCTCGCCAGACATGGCAGCTCATCTAGGAGGAGAACTCTGATCTCCAAACTCCACTCATAGAGAAGACTTAGGGAATAAAATCCAAAGCTAGAGTCCCTAAGTCAGTCCTACATTGAGTTCAGTGCTGACTGGCAACTCATGCGACCTTGCTGGTGTCAACCTGTATCGGTCTCTGCTGTTTCTTTGGATTCATCAGCTGCTTGGAGAAGGGGACCATACTGCAAGGGCAACAGCTTACTCTTCATATGATAATTGGCAATTGAAGTGTCTCTCTAAATGTCTCCTTGCTGGCATTCAGAACAGGTGCACCTCAAGGATGCATGCCTAGCCCATTGCTCTACTCTCTCTACATTCATGACTGTATGACATTAAAGTTAATGCCCTTCCCCACTCCTTTGCAATTGGTTAGCCTTATGATATTGATGTTAAGATTGGGCAGAGAAATGAAAAAAGGAATTTAATTGAAAAAGTCTGAAGTGAATCTAGGAAATACTGAGAAACAGAGGGACCTTGCTATGCCCAAGGTGATAAAAAGGAGTACTTGCCTTCATTGGTCAGGATATAAAAGATAAGAGTGGGGAGTTTATGGTACAACTTTATACTGTGTGTTGTTCTTGCCAATCTATGGAACTGCACTGGAGAATGTGCAGAGAAGCTTCACCAGATCATTGCCTCAAATGGAGCATTTCAGCTATCAGGAGACAAAGGATTGGCTGGGTTTTTTCCCTTGTGCTTGGAGAGCTGAGTTATAGACAGAGATTGAACAGGTTAAGTAAGACATTATTTATTGGAGCATAGGAAAAATAGGGTGGTGCTCTTATAGAGGTGTATCAAGCCATGAGGAGTATAGGTAGGACACAGTTTTTTTTCCCCAAGATTGGGGACTTGATTAACAGGGCATAGCCTTAAGCTGAAAGTGGATTTAATAGAAATCTGAGAAGAAATGTTTTCACCCAGAGGGTGATCTACATATATGGAATGAGGTACCAGAGGAAGAGGTTCAGGTAGGTTAATTGACAAATAGGCACTTGGATATGTACATAGATAGGAGGTAGATGGCCCAAATATGTGCAAATGGGACTTGCTCAACTGGATATCTCTATTGTTTGAGACCCCCCCCCCCAATTCTTTGTTTTATGACTCTGTGATACGCAAAATAAAAATGAAAGCAAAAGTCGGCTCAGCACAGGCAAGAAGTGATGCATTGAGGCAGAGCAATACTTAAATATTCTACTCACAGGATGTGTGATGCAGCTCAGTTTTCATAAGCTGCAGTGCTTGGACCAAAAACCAAATCGGGGAAAATATTCAAAGCCATCTCAGATATTACACTGGGAAAAATGCAGTCAACAATAAGATCACTCCATAATTTAGCTCAAAAGAAGAGATGAGACCTGGAGCAAATCAGGCATGATCATATTGAAAGGCAATGCAGGGTTGCGCCTGCTCCTATCTTCTTATGTTCTTAGTCATGATTCAAGGTTCTTTGATGCAATTTCCAGTACATAAGTGTAAAAGAGAATGAAATACAGCAGTAATAAAAACACAATAAATATAAATGCATAAGATTTATTATATAATATGTTCATAAAATGATGCTTGGTACAGGGGTGTCTGTACATAAGTTGACTCTGACAGGACATGATGAAGTAGTGGTGGTGGAGTGGGTAGTGGGTGAAGGTACCAACCTTATTGCTTGGGGTACGTAACTGTTTTTGAGTCTGGTGGTCCTGGCTGCTTCCTTCATGGGAGTGACACAAACAGCCCTTGAGCAGGGTGGGTAAGATCCTTCATGATATTGTTGACCTTTTTCTGGCACCTTTCTGTATGGACAATATGTCCTTAATGTTGAGTAAGGTGATGCAGTTGATATTGATACATTGGACAGCTTTGACTACCCTTGTGGGGCCTTCCTGTCTTCTGCAGTCCAGTTTCTGTACAATGCAGAGGTGCAGCATGTTAGAATGCACTCTAAAGTACGTCTATAGTAGGTTGTCAATATTGATGTGCATAGTACAGCTCTCTTCAGCGTCCTCAGAAAGTAGAGACATTGGCGATCTTTCTTGACTGTGCAGGATGTGTAAAGGGACAATGAGAGTTTGTGCGAGATATAGAGCAAGATCAGTAACAAATCCCTGGGCAATGTGAATCGCTTCCTTATCTCAGCTGAGTTCTTACCATCTTACTTAGTCTTGAGAGGACACTCTGTGAGAATTACCCAAACCTTTGTCCCCCTCACTAAATCTTGGGCTCCACTACAATGAGCCAGATAAGGTCTGTATCAAGTGGTGCAGCAGTTAGTACTGCTTTTTCACAGCTTCACTAACTCTAATTCAAATCTGTCCTCCTGTGCTGTCTGTGTGGAGTTTGCATTTTAAGCCTGTGACTACATGGCCCTGTGTTTTCAAATTTTTTTCTACATTATAAAGTTGTGCCTGTTGGCAAGTTAAACAGCTAGTGAAATTACCCCAAGCTGAGCCAGGCGGCAGGAGAATCAGAGGGAAATTTATGTGTATATGGAAGAGAATAAGTTACAGGGAAGTCAATGGGGAATAAAATTGATGGGATTGTTCTGAGAGGTGGCACAGTGCAAATTCCATAACATATGGGAAGAAAAAGATGCTTGCAGTCAGTTATTCTAAATATTCCATTCCATTGAAAGCTAGGCTGCGTACTTCAGTCAGGAGTAGAATGAGCACATTCCATGTCTTGCAAAATCTTGGGACTGAATGTTCACCAATAATATTGTTCTTAGAGAACTGGTTTTCAGCTACGCTGAGTACATAGGAAGCTTGTGGGCTTTAGAGGCTGGAACACATGGAGCATATTTCATAAGGTCATTATCCAAAGACTGAGCTCTTTGGCCAGCTTACAATGAAAAGCAGGATCAAAACCCTGAAGAATCAAGAGTCCAGCAGATTTGTCCAAAAAGTTTCAGGACTCAAACTCCTGCTCACAGTTGCCCAGTCCGGGTCAAGGTCAGTATGAGGTCACTGCAGGGTGCTACCAGACAACACAGAGTGGGGGCCATGGATAAGCCAGTTGAAAGACTCGGCTCCATCCTCCTTTGGATGACCATGTAGAACATGCAGTGGTTCAGCACAGGAAGAAGCCCTTCAGTCCATAATGTCTTTGCCAACCACGATGCCAGCCCAAACTAATACCTGCACAATGATCTACATCTCTCCGTTGCCTGCTTGTTCATGATCTTGTCTAAATGGTTCTGAAATGCTGCTATTGTATCTGCTTCCACCACTTCTCCTGGCAGCCTTCTCCAGGCACTTACCACTCCCAGTGCGAAACATTTATCTCATTGATCTCTTTTTGCACTTTGTGCTCTAAAGCCTCCAAAGCCTGCAAATCCTCCCTACAATACAGTGACATTAACTACACACATTACTCCAAACGTGGCCTGACCGAAGTTTCATGCAACTGCAAAATGATTTCCTGACTTTTATACTCAGTACCCTGACTGATGAAGACAAGCATGCCATAAGCCTTCGATTCCACCCTGTCTACTCATGTTGCAGCTTTCAGGGGGCTGTGGACTTGCATCCCTAGATCCCACAATATGTCACTGCCAGCCACTTTAGAAAACTTTGCTGTTTATTCCTCAAACTGCTCTCCCAGGCAGCTACACAGACCCATTCGCTACCAAAATTTCTCCTCATCTGACAAAACATTAGATGGCCTTTTACATAACACCCATCATGTTCCATTATAAATGCAACTAATCATCCAGAAGATTAAGATGCAAGGGATCCATGGTGCATTGGTCATTTGGATTCAGAACTGGCTTCAGACGGAGAGTACTTGTCAAAGGGACTTATTCTAGCTGGAGGTCTGTGAATAAAGGTTTTCCACAGGGATCTGTACTGTGACCTCTGCTGCTTGTGATGTATATAAATGAAAATGTAGGTGGGTGTTTGTGGATAGTCAGTTTGCAAATGATACGAAGATTAGTGGTGTTGCGGATAGCGTAAAAGACTGGCAAAGAATACAGTGGGATATAGATCAGTTGTAGATATGGGTTGAGAAATGGCAGATGGAGTTTAACCCAGTTAAATGTGAAGTGTTGCACCTTGATAGGTCAAATGCAAAGAGACAGTACACTATTAAAGGCAAGAGTCTTAAATGTGTTGATGAAGAGATGGATCTCGGGGTTCAAGTTCATAGCTCCATGAAAATGGCTACACAGGTTGATTGGGTGGTTAAGAAGGTATATGGCATATTTTCCTTTTTTTATTCAAGGCATTGAGTTCAGGAAGTTCTGTTGGAGCTTTATAAAATGCTTGTTAGGCCTCATCTGGAGTGTTTCATACTGTCCTGGTTGCTCCATTATAGGAATGATTTCGGGGCTTTGGAGAGGGTGCAGAAGAGGTTTACCAGGAAGCACATTAGAGAGCATGTGCTATAATGAGAGGCTGAACAAACATGGGTTGTTTTCTCTGAAGCAGCAGAGGCTGAGGGGAGATTGGATAGAGGTTTTAAAGATTATGAGAGGTGTAGATAGAGTAGACAAATTGCATCTTTTTTCCCAGGGTTGAAATATCTAAAACCAGAGAACATGCATTTAAGGTGAGGGGAGTAATTTCAAAGGAGATGTGAATGGCAAATTTTTTTACACAAAGAGTAGTGTGTGCCTTGAAATGCACTGCCTCGGGTGGTGGTAGAGGCAGATACATTAGAGGTTTTTGACAGACATTTAGATAGGCACATAAATGTGAGGAAAATGGAAGGATATGGACATTCTGTAGACAGAGGGGATTAGTATAGATGACTATTTCATTGCTAATTTAATTAGGTTGACATAACATTGTTGGCTGAGGGGCCTGTTCCTGTGCTGTACTGTTCTATGTTCTATGTTCTAATGCTGCTCCATGGAATATAATCAGATGTCTTCTCATCCTTGCTTTTAAAACCCTTCTTAGCTTCACCCCTCCTGTCTGTGAAACCTTCTCCTTCCCTGTAATCCTCTGAGATCTCACTGTTCCAGATCACCTGTGTGTTATTGACATATTAGATCCACTATTGGCAATTGTGCCTTCAGCATTCGAGGCTCTGAGATTTGGCATTCCATTACCAAACTCAGATTTCTATCTCTTCATCCTTCTCTAAGATGATCCCAAAAACTTACCTTTTACACCTTATGCCACTCACTGCCAAATTTTGAAGGCCCAATATCTCTGGATACTGGAAATATGAAACAAAAACTGAAAAATCTGTCTTCAAACTGAAAAATCCGTTCTGCTCACAAACAAGAAAAAATCTGCAGATGCTGGAAATCCAAACAACACACACAAAATGGTGGAGGAACTCAGCAGGCCAGGCAGCATCCATGGAAAAGAGCACAGTCGACGTTCTGGACCCAGACCCTTCAGCAGGACTTGAGGAAAAAAGCCGAGGAGTAGTTCTGTTTCTCTTTTCATTCTCTTTGCCTAACCTGCTGAATGTTTCCAAAGTTTTCTGTTTTTATTTGTTTCAATCGCAACTTTTGTTGGATAACACGCTCACAAAAGTCATTAAGACCATATGCACCACATGGCACCACAATGGCAATGGCACCACATTTATTAAAAGGATAAGTTGCTTAATATTGCATTTATTCTCTGCCTTCCAAAGGCTGTAAAACTCTTAGTTCAACCAGAGTTGATATGATAGACTAATTTCCTATCTATCAAGCTTGGTAAACAATAAATCATATCTGATTATCCTCCACTCAGTACATTGCTTTGTGGAGATATTGCTTTGCTTTTACTGGGAGAACTTCTATAATTTATGCAGTATTTCTCCTGTTCTTGACTCTTCTGTGATATGGAGAGTTTGCTGTGAATCATTGCCCAAACCAAACTTCAGTTGATTGGTTGATAGTGTATTTTCAATGAATATCCTATTTTATGTAGAAATTCCTGCTTGCAGTGAGATACAGCAGCTGGGGCAGAGTGGATTTTTTTCATCGATCATGCTGTTTTCTGCCCACATTCAGCCCAAAGCAGGATGGAAAATCAATGGTCTGGTGCACAGACTCTCAGCAGAAAACTATCCCAATATAACTCTCTCACCGGGCCTCGTATACAAAGTTGGCTCATTAGTTAACTCTGCAAACAGTCACGTGACTCAGCAGTGAGAAGGTCACCTTAAAAAATATATGTCTAGGGACAGTATGATTTGGGGTTCAACCAAACAGGAATTTTGGGATGTTCCAGTTAAGGAAAGTTGATTGTAGTGAATGCTGTGCAAATACTGCTCACACACAATTATCAGTCATCAAGAATTGACAGATCATACACCAACATAAAATTTAAAAAGAAAATATATTTTCGAGTTTTTCTACTTTATCAAAAAGTCAACAGGAAAAGATAGCTAAAAGGGCCCATGACAGTTAAACCAGAATCAGAACCAGGTTTATTATCAGCGGCATGTGACGTGAAATTTGTTAACTTAGCAGCAGGAGTTCAATGCATTACATGATACAGAAGAAAAAAATAAAATAATAATAATACATAAATAAGTAAATCTTATTGAGTATACTTCATACAGTACGTGTATATTAAATAGATTAAAATTTGTGCATGAGACAAAACTACTATATAATTTTTAAAAAGTGAGGTAGTGTCCAAGGGTTCAATGTCCATTTTGGAATCGGATGGCAGAGGGGAAGAAGCTGTTCCTGAATCACTAAGTGTGTGCCTTCAGGCTTTTGTACTCCTACCTGATGGTAACAGTGAGAAAAGGGCATGCCCTGGGGGCTAGAGGTCCTTAATAATGGACACTGCCTTTCTGAGACAGTGCTTGTTAAAGATGTCTTAGGTACTTTGTAGGCTAGTACCTAAGATGGAGTTGACTAAATTTACAAGCTTCTGCAGTTTCTTTCGGTTCTGTGCAGTAGCACCCCCCCCCCCCCACCCCGCCATACCAGACAGTGATGCAGCCTGTCAGAATGCTCTCCACCGTACATCTATAGAGGCTTTTGAGTGTATTTGTTGACATAACAAATCTCTTCAATTCCTCATAAAATATAGCCGCTGTCTTGCCTTCTTTATAACTGCATCGATCAGTTGGGACCAGGATAGATCCTCAGAGATCTTGATACCTATGAACTTGAAACTGCTCACTCTCTGCACTTCTGATCTCTATGAGGATTGGTATGTGTTCCTTCCTCTTAACCTACTGGAAGTCCACAATCAGTTCTTTCATCTTACTGACATTGAATACCAGGTTGTTAATGCATCACCACTCCACTAGTTGGCATATCTCACTCCTGTACACCCTCTTGTCACCACCTGAGATTCTACCAACAATGGTTGTATTGTCAGCAAATTTATAGATGGTATTTGAGCTATGCCTAGGCACACAGTCATGTGTGTAGTAGAGCAGTGGGCTAAGCACACACCCCTGAGGTGCACCAGTGTTGATTGTCAGCGAGGAGGAGATGTCCTCACCAATCCACACAGATAGTAGCCTTCTAGTTAGGAAGTCAAGGATCCAGTTGCAGAGGGAGGTACAGAGGCCCAGGTTCTGTAACTTCTCAAACAGCGTTGTGGAAATGATGGTGTTAGATAGTGAGCTATAGTTGATGAGCAGCTACCTGACATAGGTGCTTGTGTTGTCCAGGTGGTCTAAAGCTGTATGGAGAGCCATTGACATTGCATCTGCCATTGTCTTATTGCGGCGATAGGCAAAATGCAATGGGTTCAAGTCCTTGCTGAGGCAGGAGTTCAGTCTAGTCATGACCAACCACTCAAAGCATTTCATCACTGTAGAGGGGCTGCTACCAGGTGATAATCATTAAGGCAGCTCACATTATTCTTCTTAGGCACTGGTATAATTGTTGCCTTTTTGAGGCAAGTG
Source organism: Hemitrygon akajei (assembly GCF_048418815.1). Classification (NCBI taxonomy): domain Eukaryota; kingdom Metazoa; phylum Chordata; class Chondrichthyes; order Myliobatiformes; family Dasyatidae; genus Hemitrygon; species Hemitrygon akajei. Next base: position 36,494,160 of record NC_133139.1, read on the forward strand.
GGAACTTTAGGAGTGAGAGGTTGAAAATGTCCTTGAATACTCCCGTCAGTTGATTGGCACAGGTTTTCAGAGCCTTACCAGGTACTGAGTCAGGACCTTCCACCTTGCGAGGGCTCACTCTCTTTAAAGACAGGCTATCCTAACGTCGGCCTCTGAGACAGCGATCACAGGGTCATCAGGTGCAGCAGGGATCTTCACAGCTGTAGTTGTTTTCTCCCTTTCAAAACAGGTATAGAAGGCGTTGAGTACATCTGGTAATGAAGCATCACTGCCATTGGGTTTTGCTTTCTAGGAAGTAGTGTCTTGCAAGCCCTGCCAGAGTTGTCGTACATCCGATGTCACCTCCAACCTTGTTCGAAATTGTCTCTTTGCTCTTGTAATGGCTCTCTGCAAATCATACCTGGTTTTCTGGTACAGGGCTGGGTCGCCAGACTTGAATGCCACAGATCTAGCCTTCAGCAGACAACGTACCTCCTGGTTCATCCACAGCTTTTGGTTTGGGAATGTACAGTAAGCCTTTGTAGGCACACACTCATCCACACAGGCTTTAATGAAGTCGGTAACAACTGCATCATACTCATCCATGTTTGAAAATGAATCCCTGAATCGAGTCCAGTCGACCATTTCAAAGCAGCCCTGAAGGCGCTCCTGTGCTTCCCTTGTCCATACCTTCTTCGTCCTCCCTACAGGTGCTGCAGTCTTCAGTCTCTGCCTACACTCAGGGAGTAGAAGTACAGCCAGATGATCAGACTTCCCGAAGTGAGAGTATGGAATAGCACGATAGGCATTCTTGATGATCCAGTGTGTTTTTTTCCCTCTGGTATATTGTAAGTGATCTGTTGATGGTAATTGCTGAGTGATTTTTTTCAGACTGGCCTGGTTAAAATCTCCCAAAACGATGGTGAAGGCATTAGGGTGCGCTGTTTTGTGCATGTTGATCCCATTGCTTAGATCATCTAATGGTCCAGTACATAACCTGTCTAAATATGCACAGAAATGCTGGAGCTCGTTTCTGTATTAGCTATGTGTACATTGCTTTAATCATGGCACTGAATCCCCATCACCAACCACAGGTAGAGTTTGCCTTCTTGGAATGCTTTACCTCACAAAGCAGTCCTTGCATCAGGGCATCCCCTTCAAATGGGACCCACCAGGCCCCTTCTCTGGTGCTCTTCTCTCCGCACCTCCCACCAAGAAGACCCTGAACCAGACTGTCCTTTAGAAAATCTCTTCTTGCCTAGCTCTCTCCAACCTCCTCTTGCATCCCACTGGGCAGAAACCTAGAACACTTACCCAGACAGTCCTGATTGGCTGATATAACATTCTCAGGTTGAGCAACATGACTCCTTATCTTTAGCCAAAGCCAAAACTTGCCAAATAGTGGAACACACAGCTTTTCCAGAAAACTGCTAAAATAAAAATTCCTCACAACATAGCAGTAGAAATCTTACCCATGACATTACATAATTATTAGAGGGAAATCATAATATATGCAGACAATGAAATACAGGCATCAGTTTTGGCATCCTTAAAATAAAGTGCAGTAAAATTATCTAAGGGAGATGATACACCAAGACACTTAATTGCTTTATTGAGCAACTTCTTTCAGTAAGGAATTAATGGATACAATATTCGGTGGTGCAGTAGTTTGGATATGTGTTTATTAAATGATGAAATTAAGAACTCCTTTCCCTTATGCTGTACAAGTCTAACATTAAGTTAAGTAGTCAGAGTTCATTTCTTGTTGGAAAAAACTCCAGAGTGTGATCAATTCATGTTACATCAGAAATTACTGTTCCATTGTCAGTCTCATTCACAGATACTGTAGTTGAAGGGTGTTGTGGGAAATGGAAATGTCACTCTGGTGATGTTGGACTAAACTTCTGAAATTAATGTTGAAATACAGTATATTGGTCGAGTACAGATGTACTTTTACTTTATTCCTGACTCAGGTTTGATCTCATCCAGAAGTGACTGATGATTACACTGAGAACCAAGTAACCCAGGGGAAATTCATGCCCATCTCACATAAGACACAAGAAAATGTCCAGAAAAATGACAAATAATGACCTTTTCTAGATGTTCTGTGGTTCCTCTACCAGGGTTATATTGCGGTTCTTCTACTGAGGTTACATGTGGATGTAGAAAGTCAAAAACTCCTCAAAATTATTATCAATTAACGAGGAGTAGCCCAGCAAAGAAAACTCGATTTTCTGATGTCAAATATACTGTAAATCCATATTGGTTAAATATAGTGAAGAGAATCACAGTTAGCATCCATCTAAAAATATTGGGGTCTAATCCAAAATTATTTCAGGAACATATATATAACCAGAAAAGCTCCATCTCCTTTCTAATTTATTGGAATTATGAGTTACTTACAATGGGAATATTTGCTTTCTGCTTTGGATTTTCATTCACCTGTAAGTTCTCCCATTGTTTCAAATGATAAACCAATTATTTTTAGGGTTCAATCATAGCTAGCATGATTCAAGGAGATGAACTCTCTCTATTTGCAAAGAGAGTTTTTGCTTGCATAGCAGTACAGCACAAACAAGGAAGCATTGAAGGTATCTGTAGTGTTTCCTTGAAAGGATGTAGATTCAAATTATTGAGAGTAGGTGTGGCCTTTAGAGGCATAAATAGAACAATTCAGACAGAGGCCTTAGGCTGCATTTCAACTTGTGTATGTGGAGAATTCGTCCACAGCATCTATAGTTGTATTTTTGTGTTTTGACTCAAGGATTTCTGAACTACAGTCTTTTCACTGGAAGATCTTTCCTACAGTGACTTTGAGAATTCAGACATTGTAAGTGAAACCAGCACTTCCCTAATTTCTCTTTAAAAGATGGTAGTGAGCCACCTTCTTGAACTGTTGCAATCTATGTAATTAAGGTACAGTACTTCCACATTGGTTATTAAGTCCAGTGATAGAAAAGAACAGTGATATATTCTTGAGTCAGGGTGGTTGCGATTTGGTGAAGCACTTGTTGATGGTGCCACTCCCATTAAGATTATTGTCCATGGACTTCTCCAAGATAGAAGCTGCAGTATTGGCCTGTACTGTCAGGGAAAAGAAAACCTCTGCAAATTGTTTTTGTCACCTCATAGACTGCAGTCACTGTGCAGAATCCCAGTCAAGGAAGATGTTATGTGCCAGGTGGATTAATCTTTCTGAATCACATCTAAGTTGCATATATCCAAGCAAATGGAGATTATCTTAGATTAGATTAGATTAGCTTTATTTGTCACATATACCTTGAAACATCAAAATACACGGTGAAATGTGTCATTTGTGTCAATGACCAACACAGTCTAAGGATGTGCTGGGGACAGCCTGCAAGTGTCACCATAATTATGCCATAGCAACATAGCTATGTTTACTAATCCTAACATTTATGGAATGTCAGAGGAAACTGGAGCACCTGGAGGAAACCCTCGTGGTCACAGGGAGAACATATAAACTCCTTAAGACAGTGGCAGGAATTGAACTACAACCTTCTGATTGCTGACACTGTAAAATGTTACGCTAATCACTATGCTACTGCATCACCCACTCCATAATGTACTCATGATTATTATGGAGATAATAATAATAATATGGAGATCACAGATTTGTGATTTGTGGATTGCATCTGGAGGTGAGTCATCAGGCAAGAGGTACAGAAGCCTTAGGTCTCACATCACTAGGTTCAGGAGCAAGTATTACCCCACAACCATCAAGCTCCTGAACCAGTGTGGATAATTTCATTCACCTTAACTCTGAATTGATTCTGCAACCTGCAGACTCACATTCAAGGACTCTTTACAACTCATACTTTCAGTATTAATTTTAATTTGCACAATTGTCTTCCTTTGCACATTGATTGTTTGTCAGTCTTTATTAATGCATTGTTTTTTTAAATTATATTGTATTCCTTTATTTTTTTAAATGTCTGAAGGAAAATGAATCCCAACTAGCATATGGTAATACATACATACTTAGATAATAAATTTTTCATTGAACTTTGAACTTGCAATTTGCAGCTAAACAAATCACTGATCAATTCTTGTATAGTATATATATAACCAACATGGCAGACTAAGCAATGTTTCCAGGCAATGATTATGTCTTCCCTCTCTTCCTGGTAACAGGACATTAATGGTCAACAAATTAAGTAATGCTATTGAATGCAAAAGGAAATTGTAGGATTCTTTGTTTTTGAAGGGTTTTTTTTTTTGCTGGGCATTTTTGTTGCACAAATTTAACTTGCCACTTGTCAGTCCAAGCTTTATCCAAATCTTGCTGCATCTAGATGCAATGCACAGCAGTATCACATGAGTTGCAAATTGGACTGAATATCCCTGCCTCTGACCTTTTGCTAGAGAAATAGTCATTGATGAAACTGTAGAGGTGGTTAGGACTAGACTTAACTACACTAAGCATAAATGCCACTGAGATTTCATGGGGTTAATTCTCATTGATTTCACTTACATATACATTCCTTGATACCATCTCCACAGTTAGATAGGATTTCTATCATTATCTAATTAGCTATTTTTAACTCCATCTCTTTAGTCTGCTTTTCAGAAAGTTGTTCCATAGCAACACACAGAAAAGGCTGGGGGAATTCAGCTGACCAGACCGTATCTCTGGAAGAAAATGAACATCAATGTCTGAACCTGAAAGATCCATTGTTCATTTCCTTCCATAGATGCTACCTGACCTGCTGAGTTCCTTCAGCACTTAGTGTGTCTATCATCTGCAAAATCCCTTGTGTCTGTATTTTCTTCTATCTCTGCCCTGATCCCATATGTTTTGATATGCTATTATAACGTTCAAATTCTGTTTAAAAAGCATTAACTCCCAGAGGTGATTCTTTTGAATTACTATTAATTATAATAGTTCCTTTGAGGCAACGGTCATTAAATCATATGTATTTGCATACTATATTGGAAATGAGATAAAATTAATTAGATTTGGTCCAAGTTATTTCTGGCATTAGTGACATAAAGGGGATGGGGGAGAGATGTTGATTTTATCTTAAATCTTTAAGCAGAAGGATCAGTTGTTGGTTCCATAATATGATTGTGATTGTCAAATTAATGGGTTATTCCTCATAATACAGTATTGAAGAATAGGAATCTCTGTCTCTATCTTTACCTCTCATTATTGTTTCTGATTATTAGTCAATTTGTGCTAGCCAGGAGATCGGTTGGGCAGAAGTTGGAGTCAAGGCTGAATCCATAGAAGCTGCTGGCAGATTGCAAATCCAAAGAAGACCAGATGATTTCCAGATTTAATCCACGGATGTTCTGGTGCATTGAGGAAATCTTTGTTGGTGTGGCAGACTGGCAATTTAAACATGATTATCACATAACTGCAGAAACTTTAGTCCTGAAGAAGGCATCTATTTATTTCCATAGATGCTGCCTGACCTGCTGAGTTCCTCCAGCATTTTGTGTGTGTGTGTGTTGCTGTGGATTTTCAGAATCTGCAGACTTTCTTGTGGTAATGAGAAACCTTAGTTGCTGCTTATGGACTTGATACTGGGAAAAGCACCTCCCAAGCTACCGGAAAGTGACACTGACAACTGTGTATGGGAATTTCACAGCACGTGTACAGCCTTCACATCTCTCATGGGTTACTTTCTTCACAACAACTAAGGTTGTTTTCTCAAAACTTGCTTTGTTGCTTACATGACAACACACACAAAATGCTTGAATGAAAGCTTTGAGAAAAGTGGTGTTAATGTTTTGTTCAGTTTCTATCACAAAATGCTTGCTACTTTTTTTAAAACTGCATTTAATTAATCTCCACCCAGTGTTAATGCAGCAATGCACTGGAACACAGAGAAAAGGGTCAGATGGCCACAGGAGCTTTAAAAAAGCACAGGGTCAGTTTTAAGGGTTCTGAGATTCCTATGGCTCTCTGCAGGAAATGGCCCATGAGAAAGCGACAGCTAATATGAAGCTGTGCCCTGCTGGAGGCTCAGCTATTTGCACGTCACAACTGCAGAATGGATAAAGTTACCGTGCAATCTCCTTCAACAAAGTCTATGACTTGAAGCAGTTGAAGAAATCTAAAATAAAATAACCAAAATTTGCTGGAATTACTCATCAGGTCAGTCATTTTAAGAGAAGAGGAACAGAGTTAATGTTTGAGGTTCTGTAACTTGAAATGTTAACCTGATTCTTTTCCCACAGATGCTGCCTAACCCGTTAGGTATTTCCCATGGTTTCTGCTTCTATTCAATAACACTGACAATGGGGGGAAGGCATTAAAATGCAGGAAGTAGGGATGAAATGCATTTCTGCTGTTTAATAGGGAAGATGATGAAGAGAATCAACAGAGTTATGGGGGTACCTGCAATTCTGAGGGTGTGAGGAATGATGAACTAAAGAAGATTTAAAAGGAGAATACAATGGTACTGGAACACTCAGCACAGATATTGCTGGGGTCTTGACCAATATCTAGCTGTAGGTGAGGTCCTGGAGGACTGATGAATAGTTAATATCGCTCTATTACTCAAGAAGGGAACCTGGGATAATCCTGGAAACTCTGGACCAGTGGGTCTCACGTTACTTGCTGGGAGGTTACTGGAGAGAATTCTTAGGGATAGGATTTATGAACATTTGTAAACCAAGTCCCAATTAGGGAGAGCCAGCATGCTTTGTGCAGGGCACATCGTGCCTTACTAACTTGATTGAGCTTCAAAGTCCAGCTGAGGACGACTGATGAACGTAGGGCTTAGGATCATGTCTACATGGATTTTAGTTAGACGTTTGACAAGGTCCCTCATGGGAGGCTCATCCATAAATTAAGATGCATGGGAACCATGGTGAATTGCCTATTTGAATTCAGAGCTGGGTTGCCCATAAAAGAAAGGGGGGGGGCTGGTCGAAGGGACTTATTCTAGCTGGAGGTCTGTGATTAGTGGTGTTCCGCAGACACCTCAGCTGTTTGTAATGTATGTAGATGACATGGGTAAATATATAGGTGGGTATGTTAGTAAGTTTGCAGATGATACAAAGAATGGTGGTATAGAAACATAGAAACATAGAAAATATACAGCACAATACAGGCCCTTCGGCCCACAATGCTGTGCTGAACTTGTATTTATTTTAGAAATTACCTAGGGTTACCCATAGCCCTCTATTTTTCTAAGCTCCATGTACCTATCTAGGAATCTCTGAAAAGACCCTATCGTATCCACCTCCACCACTGTCGCCGGCAGCCCGTTCCACACACTCACCACTCTACATAAAAAACTTACCCCTGACATCGCCCCTGTACCAACGTCCAAGCACCTAAAAACTGTGCCCTCTCATGTTAGCCACTTCAGCCTTGGGAAAAAGTCTCAGACTATCCACACAATCAATGCCTCTCATCATCTTATACAACTCTATCAGGTCCCCTCTCATCCTTCGTCACTCCAAGGAGAAAAGGCCAAGTTCACTCAAACTATTCTCAAAAGGCATGCTCCCCAATTCATGTAACATCCTTGGAAATCTCCTCTGCACCCTTTCTATAGTTTCCACATTTTTCCTGTAGTGAAGTGACCAAAACTGAGCACAGTACTCGAAGTGGGGTCTGACCAGGGTCCTATATAGCTGTAACATTACCTCTCAGCTTTTGAACTCAATCCCATGATTGATGAAAGCCAATGCACCATATGCCTTCTTAACCACAGAGTCAACCTGCGCTTTGAGTGTCCTATGGATTCAGAGCCCAAGATCTCTCTGATCCTCCACACTGTCAAGAGTCTTACCATTAATATTATAGTCTCATGCTTACCTGGGTTGAACTCCATCTGCCACTTTTCAGACCAGTTTTGCATCCTCTCGATGTCTCACTGTGACTTCTAACAGCCCTTCATACTATCCACAACACCCCCAACCTTTCTGTCATTTGCAAATTTACTAACTGATCCCTCCACTCCCTCATCCAGGTCATTTATAAACATCATGAAGAGAAGGGGTCCCAGAACAGGTCCCTAAGGCACACCACTGGTCACCAACCTCCATGCAGAATATGACCCGACTACAACTGCTCTTTGCCTTCTGTGAGCAAGCCAAATTTGGATCCACAAAGCAATGTTCCCTTGGATTCCATGCCATCTTATTTTGCCAGTAAGCCTTTCATGGGGTACCTTATCAAATGCCTTGCTGAAATCCATACACACTACATCTACTGCTCCACTTTCAGCAATGTGTTTAGTCACATCCTCAAAAAAGTCAATCAGACTCGTAAGGCAAAACCTGACTTTGCCAAAGCCATGCTGACTATTCCTAATCATATTATGCTTCTCCAAATGTTCATAAATCCTGCCTCTCAGGATCTTCTCCATCAACTTACCAACCACTGAAGTAAGACTCACCAGTCTATAATTTCCTGGGCTATCTCTACTCCCTTTCTTGAATAAGAGAACAACATCTGTAACCCTTTAATCCTTCAGAACTTCTCCTGTCCCCATTGATGATGCAAAGATCATTGCCAGAGGTTCAGCAATCTCCTCCCGCACCTCCCACAGTAGCCTGGGGTACATCTCATCCGGTCCCAGAGACTTATCCAACTTAATGCCTTTCAGAAGATCCAGCACATCCTCTTTCTTAATGTCTATATGCTCAAGCTTTTCCATTCACTGTATATCATCCCTACAATTGCCAAGGTCCTTTTCCATAGCGAATACTGAAGCAAAGTATTCATTATGTATCTCTGCTACCTCGTCTGGTTCCATACACACTTTTCCACTGTCACACTGGATAGGTCCTATTCTGTCACGTCTTATCCTTTTGCTCTTCACATACTTGTAGAATGCCTTGGGGTTTTCCTTAATCCTGCTCACCAAGGCCTTCTCATGTCCCCTTCTGGCTCTCCTAATTTCATTCTTAAGCTCCTTCCTGCTAGCCTTATAATTTGCTAGATTTCTATCATTACCTAGCTTGTTGAACCTTTCATAAGCTTTTCTTTTCTTCTTGACTAGATTTTCTACAGCCTTTGTACACCATGGTTCCTGAACCCTACCATCCTTTCCCTGTCTCGTTGGAATGTACCCATGTAGAATGTCACGTAAATATCCCCTGAACATTTGCCACATTTCTGCAATACATTTCCCTGAGAACATCTGTTTCCAATTTATGCTTCCAAGTTCCTGCCTGATAGCTTCATATTTCCTCTTACTCTAATTAAATGTTTTCCTGATTTGTCTGTTCCTATCCCTCTCCAATGATATGGTAAAGGAGACAGAATTCTGATCACTATCTCCAAAATGCTCTCCCACTGAGAGATCTGACAACTGACCAAGTTCATTTCCCAATACCAGATCAAGTACAGCCTCTCCTCTTGAAGGCTTATCAATATATTGTGTCAGGAAACATTCCTGAACACACCTAACAAACTTCACCCCATCTAAACCCCTTGCTCGAGGGAGATGCCAATTAATATTGGGAAAATTAAAATCTCCCATCACAACAACCCTGTTATTATTGTACCATTCCAGAATCTGTCTCCCTATCTGCTCCTCAAAGTCCCTGTCACTATTGGGTGGTCTATAAAAAACACCCAGTAGATATATTGATCCTTTCCTGTTTCTAACTTTCACCCACAGAGACTCAGTAAACAATCCTTCCATGACTTCCTCCTTTTCTGCAGCTGTGACACTATCTAAGATCAGCAGTACCACTCCCCCACCTCTTTTACCTCCCTGCCTGTCCTTACTGAAACATCTAAAGCCTGGCACTCGAAGTAATCATTCCTGCCCATGAGCCATCCAAGTCTCTGTAATGGCCACAACATCATTGATCCAAGTACTGATCCACGCTCTAAGCTCATCCGTTTTGTTTACGATGCTTCTTAAATTAAAATATTCACATCTCAAACCATCGGTCTGAGTGCATGCTTTCTCTGTCTCCTGCCTATCCACCCTCTCACACTGTCTCCAAGCTTTCTCTATTTGTGAGCCAACCACCCCTTCCTCCGTCTCTTCAGTTCAGTTCCCACCCCCCAGCAATTCTAGTTTAAACTCTCCCCAATAGCCTTAGCAAACCTCCCTGCCAGGATATTGGTCCCCCTCGGATTCAAGTGCAACCCATCATTTTTGTACAGGTCGCACCTGCCCCAAAAGAGGTCCCAATAATCCAGAAGCCTGAATCCCAGCCCCCCTGCTCCAATCCCTCAGCCACACACTTATCCTCCACCTCACTCTATTCCTATACTCCCCGTTGAGTGGCACAGGCAGTAATCCCGAGATTACTACCTTTGAGATCCTGCTTCTCAACTTCCTTCCTAACTCCCTGTAGTCTTTTAAACATGAAGACCATAACAAAAAAATATATGTAATGAATATAAACACATAAGATTAGCTTATATACATGGACTGATTGTATTTACATGAAATGATGCTGTGTTTAAGAGTATACTGTAAGTACATGAAATGACTCTAACAGGATATGCTTAAATAATGATGGAGGTGTGAGCTAGAGTCGGAGGTAGTGAAGAGCCTGTTGGCTTAAGGGAAGTAACTGTTTTTGTGTAAGGTAGTCTTGGGATAGATGCTGCATTAGTCTCTTCCCTGATGGGAGTGGGACAGACACTCCATGAGCAGGAGGTGGGGGTAGATCCTGCATGATATTGCTGGCCTTATTCTGGCACCTTTCTGTGTATATGTCCCTGACAGCACCTTTCTGTGTATATGTCCCTGACAGCAACTTTCTGTGTATATGTCCTTTCAGATCTGATGAGGTCAACAAACTGCTTGCCTTACTGAATCCACCCCTGTTTCCAACTTCTATAGGTATCTCCAAGCAAACATTTTTGGCATGAGATGCAAATATTCTTCTTTCAACTGCAGTGATTATAATCTGTTAGTGCATCATTTTAGCTCTGAACATAACAGTCAGAAAACACAAGTGTGTGGTAAAATGCCTTGGAATGAACAATCAGAGGCCACTTTATTAGCTACATCTGTACACCTGCTTGTTAATGCAAATATCCAATCAACCAATCATGTGGCAGCAACTCAATGCATAAAAGCATATAGACATGGTCAAACAGTTCAGTTGTTCAGACCAAATGTCAAAATGGAGAAGAAGTATGACCTATGTAACTTCGACTATGGAATGATTACTGGTGCCATTGGGGGTGATTTGAGGATCTCAGAAACTGCTGATGTCTTGTGATTTTTACACACTGATTTCTTGTTGATTTTTTTAGGATTTTTAAACTTTCCATTAAATTTTCCAGAATTCACAGAGAATGGTGTGAAAAACATTTTTTAAAAACATACAGTGAGTGGTAGTTCTGAGGGCAAAAATGCCTTGTTAATGAGAGAGGCCAAATGAGAATGGCCAGAATGTTTCAAGCTGAACAGTAAGATGACAGTGATTCAAATAACCATGCATTACAACAGTGGTGTCCAGAATAGTATTTCTGAATGCATAAAACATTGGAACTTAAAGTGGATAGGCTACAGCAGAATCAGAATCAGGTTTAATATCATTGTCACATGTAGTGAAGTTTGTTAACTTAGTGGCAGCATACTATCCAATACATGATAATATATAGAAAAAGTAAGTAAATCAATTATGGTATATATGCAAATTAAATAGTTAAATTAAAAATACTGTAAAAATGGATTTTTTTTAAAGTGAGGTTGTGTTTATGGTTCAATGTCTATTTAGAGATTGGATAGCAGAGGGAAAAAACTGTCCCTGAATCACTGAGTGTGTGCCTTCAGGCTTCTGTACCTCCTTCCCAACAGTAACAATAAGAAGAGAGCATGTCATGGGTGATGGGGACCCCTAATAATAGACCCCTCCCTGAGATACTACTCCTTGAAGATATCTTGGATACTATGGAGGTTAGTACCCAAGAGCTGACTAGTTTTACAACTTTCTTATCTTCTTTTGATCCTGTGCAGTAGCCCCCTCCCCAAACCAGACAGCCTGTCAGAATGCTCTCCACAGTACATCTGTAGAAATGTTCAAGTGTTTGGGATGACAAACCAAATCTAAAAAAACTCCTAATGATAGATAGATAGATAGATAGATAGATACTTTATTCATCCCCATGGGGAAATTCAACTTTTTTCCAATGTCCCATACACTTGTTGTAGCAAAACTAATTACATACAATACTTAACTCAGTAAAAAATATGATATGCATCTAAATCACTATCTCAAGAAGCATTAATAATAGCTTTTAAAAAGTTCTTAAGTCCTGGCGGTAGAATTGTAAAGCCTAATGGCATTGGGGAGTATTGACCTCTTCATCCTGTCTGAGGAGCATTGCATCGATAGTAACCTGTCGCTGAAACTGCTTCTCTGTCTCTGGATGGTGCTATGTAGAGGATGTTCAGAGTTATCCATAATTGACCGTAGCCTACTCAGCGCCCTTCGCTCAGCTACCGTTGTTAAACTCTCCAGTACTTTGCCCACGACAGAGCCCGCCTTCCTTACCAGCTTATTAAGACGTGAGGCGTCCCTCTTCTTAATGCTTCCTCCCCAACACGCCACCACAAAGAAGAGGGCGCTCTCCACAACTGACCTATAGAACATCTTCAGCATCTCACTACAGACATTGAATGACGCCAACCTTCTAAGGAAGTACAGTCGACTCTGTGCCTTCCTGCACAAGGCATCTGTGTTGGCAGTCCAGTCTAGCTTCTCATCTAACTGTACTCCCAGATATATTACCACTGTCTTGCTTTCTTTATAGCTGCATCAATATGTTGGGTCCAAGTTAGATCTTCAGATAACTTGACACCCAGAAATTTGAAATTGCTCACTCTCTCCACTTCTGATCCTTCTATGAGGATTGGTTCATCTTTCCTCACCCTACCCTTTCTGAAGTCCAAAATAATCTCTTTGGTTTTATTGACGTTCAGTGAAAGGTTGTTGCTGCGACACAACTCAACTAGCTGATATATCTCTCTCCTGTATGTCCTCTCAGCACCATCTGAGATTCTGACAATGGTTGTATCATCAGCAACTTTATAGATGGCATTTGAGCTATGCATAGCCACATACTTATGGGTATGGATAGAGTAGAGCAGTGGACTAAGCATACATCCAGTGTTGATCATCAGCGACGATGAGATATTATCAATCCATACAGATTGTGATCTTCTGTTTAGGAAGTTGAGGATCCAGTTGCAGGGGAAGGTACAGAGGCTCAGGTTCTGTAGCGTATCAATCAGGACTGTAAGAATGATGGAATTACGCGCTGAACTATAGTCAATGAACAGCATACTGACATAGGTATTTGTGTTGTCCAGCTGATCTAAGGCCATGTGAAGAGCCATTGAAATTGCGTCTACTGTAGACCGATTGTGGCAAAATGCAAAATGCAGTGGGTCCAGGTCCTTGCTGAGGCAGGAGTTGATTCCAGGCATGACCAACCTCTCAAAGCTGCAGAAGACCACACACATACACTCAGTAGCCACTTTATTAGGTGCAGGAGATACCTAATAAAGTGGCTACAGAGTGTATCCTCCCTTTTGCCCTCCTCCCTTTACTGTGCAAACAATGTCAGAACACATCAAATGCTTTGCTTACAGTGCACCTGCAGTCTCCGAGCTTAAATTAAGGATATGCAGTGTCATCTGGCCACTCTAGTTTATTGGTTGTGATATATGGATTTAAAATTGTTCCAACAAACATACTGCAGAGATCAACCAGACTTCCCTCCTTCTGTCAAACTCCCAGCATATCAAAGCTAAAAGAAATCTTTCCAGACCCTTTAAGTTACGATATAATCAGAAAGAGAAGAAATAGGACAGGTCAACTTATAAGACAAACCTGAAGGTGTCAGATTTGTATGCTCATTATTTTTATAGTTCTTGGAGCAATACGGAACATGTATTGAACACTGAATTCTGTTTTTGTATTTCGTGGTTAGTTTCAGTGTTCTCATTCAGCCTTTAAAAAATTTTGATGTGATAAAGTTAAGCAGACATGATCAGTACCACCCTGATGACCAATTCCACATTAGTTACCAGTGAAACTAATAATCCAGTACATGCTATACTTGGCTGTTATCAGACTAGCAGATTTTCCAGATTACTTGCTGCTCGACTGAGTTTGTTCAATAGATAGTTTGTTTCTCGATGTTACCCTTATTTATGCCCAGATTTACTTCAATTCACGTCTTTTACATATTATTCTGTAGTAGAATAAATTTTCCAGTGAACCCAGTGAGATTAAAAGGAGAGGGAAACATAGTCTGCACCCTGGCTCTAGTGGTAAACCTATCAAGGTTCATGACTCCTGGCATCTTGACTGTAAACATAGCTCTGGCTGCACACTTTGCTGGATTCTGGATTCTAGGTTCACAGTGCAGACCAGTGAGTGAGCCAAATGCCATATCAACAGGATTCCTAAATATTGTATGGTGGATTATCTGAGATTTACTGTTTTGGATCATTAAGAGCTCCTGTGGTTAGAATGATTGATGGCACAGAACAAAAAAGTATATATCTACTAAATTATGGATAAGTCATGGAGGGACTTGAAAGCAAAGACTGCAAGTTTAATATTTTATTAAGTGTTTTCTCAGAGCAAATTTAAGTCAGGAAGCACAGAGGTTATGGTGGAATACATGTCAGTCTAATTAATGCATGGGTAATCAAGTTTTGGAGATCAGGTTTGTGTTGGGGGAAAGAGAACGAGAGATGGAAAATTCACCTAGTGGGGTTTCAGAATTGTCTCATCCAGAGGTAACAAAGTTATGGATGAGTGGTTCAGCAATGGTGACAGCAGAAATGTTGACATGTTTATAGAAGTAGAAGCAGGCAGATTAATGGCGTGCAATGTGTTTGAAGAAATCCATCTCAGGGTCACATATCACAGGCTTAAACAACGTGAAACTAAGGGAATAGTACAGTGGCTTTTGATGACAAAGAGCTAGAAATATTTTCACACAGCATAATGTTTTTGTGAGCTTCATATCTGACCTGTACTTAAAGCCCTGCTCTAAATATGATTGGGTATTTTGTGCACACCCAGAATTCTGAGTCATGTCCTCCAAGAATACAACATGCATGTCTGATTTAAACCTTTCCCTTTCGGGAGGCTTGTGGACCATACTGTTCAGTTTATGCGATATGTTACTATATATTTATAATTCAACTCTTGATGATGACAAGATCAAGGATTGCTCACACAGCTTGTGATGCAAGACTTAAGATTCACAAGTTATTTGGTCACAAATAGGAAAAACTTATTACACGGTATCAGTTCTGCATGGGTAGTGTAATGGCTTAGAGTGATCTATGGAGGATCACAGAATCAAGACGGGGTCACCGTTTCCGATCAAAACATGTTGACGATGAATCACAGATGACTGGCTTGTCTGGTACAGCAATGCAGAGTAGATTTTCAGTCCAGTATCAGGATGATGGCCTTGGAGCAGAAGGCCAAGCCTTCAGCTCTGAATATTTGTTGGTAAATCTGTCTCTCTCCTGCTTCTTTGGCTTCTTTGCATTCTTCATTCATTCACCTTTGACACTTTGAGTACATTTGCACTTCTTGGTTTTCTTTCCTTTCGGGCTTCACCACTGGAAGACCATAGTCCTGTACGTGCGCAAATCAGAATCAGGTTTATTATCACTGACATATGTTGCTTTGTGGCAGCAGTACAGTTCAAGACATTCAACATTGCTGTAAGTTACAATGAAAGAATTAGTGCAAAAGAGCAATAGTGAGGTAGTGTTCATGAACGCTTCAGAAATCTGATGGTGGAGGGGAAGAAGCTGTTCCTAAAACTGACAGTGTGGATCTTCAGGCTCCTGCCCCTCCTCCCTGATAGTAGTAATGATAATCGTGCAAATTGAAATAAGTCAGTTTAGCTCAGGATTCTTTGCTGTGTTTGCATTTCAAATCTTAGCTGGAAGAGGGAGAGGCCATTGAAAGTTTGGTGATGGCCATTAACCATTGTGGAAGCAGATGCCTTTACTCTCCAGAAAGATTCTTCGATGCTGGAGTTCCCAACAGCATCTGCAGTCCGTGGTGCTGCTATATTTTACAGCCTGTCATTGCTTACTGCTGATTTTTTTCCATTCTGCAGGAATTTTTATGGCCTGGAAGAGTACTTAGTTTTGCACTACACAGGCACGACCCAACCTGCTGAGCTCTTCTTTCCAGCATCCACGGTGTTTTCCTGTGAGTGGATTAGAGTTCCTCCGAAGCTCCATTACTGAAGCCGAGCTCCTTCAGACCCCTTGGAAGGAGAGCTGAGCTCTGGTGTTTTGTGAAGCTTTGTTCTGTGTTGTCAAGGTCTCTTCGCTTTGCTGCTGTTTTTCCTCTAGCGCCTAAGCTCTCAGGAGAATACCCCAAGAGAAGCAAACATAGCAGCCCAAAGGAACAAAAGCAAACAAGCCTGGAAAAGAAACGCAATGACGGCAGAAATAGTCTTTGTCGGTCCCTTTAGAACTTGCCTCTGCCATTGTTAGGAGAGTTTCTCTACTTTTCAGACAGAAAATTGATTGTGTGCTCAGAGCTCACAAAATATTCAGTGTCAGAATAGAAGAGAGAGAGCCCGTATCAAATGGTGGTGGGATAGTTAGGATCATTCTCGGGTGAAGACTGGTTGTAAGTCAGTGCAACAGAAACTTCAACAACGTCAAATGGCATTGAAAATATAAAGTGTTTTGACAAGGGCAGCAGAGATGGATGCAGAGAAAATATAAAGATTTGAAACAAAATTCTCTGAGGGATGACCAGGGAGGTCTCTGCCAGGTGTGGTGTTGGTTTTATAGACTGGTTTAATCCCTCTATTTTGGCTAATTAATTGGTCCAACTGTGCTGGTTAAATTGCTATAATTACCTCAGAGTTGCAAGGCTAAGGACTATAGAGTCATACAGTCAAGTGGTCATACAGCACAAAACAAGCTTTTCAACACACTGAGTCGCTCCTGGCCATTTACAATAACTCCATTGCATTCACCCTTAACTCTATGCAGACTCACAGAGAAATAACATTCCCTGCAACATATCCTCCCCAACATCCATGTCAAGTCTCTCCAGATTCTACCACTCATCAACAAACTGGGCTCAATTTATGATGTCCAGTCAACCGACCAATGTGAACATCTTTGGAATGTAGGAAGGAGCCTGAAGGAAAGCTATGCAGGCACAGAGAGAGGGAGAATTTGCAGACTCTACACATACGTGCACACATCATCAAAGGTCAAGCCTAAACATCTTACACTGGAGCTATGAAGCAGTAGCTCTCATTGCTATTATTGTGCTGCCACATAAAATCTTTGCAAGATGCAAGCAGTAAATAAGTTGCTTTGGCTGTGATTGCTGCTTTGTAAAAGAGCTACTCAACTATCACAATCTCTATATAGTGATGAATGACCAGTAAATATTACAGGATTGGAAGATTTCTGATCTGTACCCAAAAATTTCATAACTTCAGGCCAATAGGTGGAACAAGAACAAAATTTATAGTGGGAAATCTGAAAACTCATCACCTAACAATGTCCCATTTCTATTGAGAAATATTAAAGTGATGACAAGTTTTACAGAAATAATTTGTAAATTCATAAACTACTTTATTACTGTTACATGTACTGTGGTACAGTGAAAACAAATGCCTTATATGATGCCATTCATAAAAATTGATTCACTACAACAGTGTATTAAAGTAGTACTAGATAAAACAATAATAGAATGCTGAATAAAATGGTACAGTACAGATAAAGTGAAGTGCAGGTAGAAAATAAGATAAAAGGTCATAACAAGGTATTGTAGATGGTGAATTCAAGAGTCCATCTTATCATAATAGGAAAGCACTCAATACTCTTAAAATAGTTGGGAAGGAGTTGTCCCTGAGCCTGGCTGTACATGCTGCCAGCCTTTTGTATCTTCTGTTTGATTTGAGGGGAGAGAAGAGAGAATGTCCAAGTTGAGTGAGATCTCAGACGATGTTGACTGATTTATTGAGGCTATGCGGACACAGTCCATGGAAAAGAGTTGGTTTCCTTCATGTACTGAGCTGTGTCCACAATGTTCTGGAGTTTCTTGAAGTCACGGACAGAGCAGTTGTCATACCAAGCTCTGATGCATCCAGTTAGGTTGCTTTCTATGGTGCACTGATAAAAATTGAGTCAAAGGGGATATGCCAAATTTCTTTAGCCTTGTGAGGAAGTAGAGACAATGGTGAGCTTTCCTGACCATGGATATTATGCTCTTGGACCAGGACAGGCTATTGATGATATTCACTCCCAGGAACTTGAGGCTCTCAATGCTCTTGAACTCAACACTGTTGCTGCAAACAGAAACCTATACACCATTAATCCTTCCTGAAGTCAGTGATGAGGTATTTTGTTCTGCAGACATTGAGGGAAAGGTTGTTGTCATGACATCATGTCACTAAGCTTTCTGTCTCCATCCCGTACTATGACTCATCATAATTTTAGATATGGCCACCTACAGTGACATCATCTGCAAATTTGGCGATTAAATTAGAGCAGAATCTGGCCATGTGGTCGTGAGTGCATAGGGATTAGAGTAGGGGGCTGAGCATACAGCTTTGTAGGGCACCAGTGTTAAGAATAACTGTGGCAGAGATATTGCTGCCTATCCTTACTGATTGCAGTCTGTTATTCAGGAGGTCAAAGATCCAATTGGAAAGGGAGGAGATGATTTTGCTTGGGATTATATTACTGAAGGCAGAGTTGTAGTCAACAAACAATAGTCTAACATACAATGGAAGTCTTCACTGTCTAGATGCTCGATATATGAGAATAGGGCTAGGGAGATAACATTTGCTGTGAACTTGAAATTTCAGTGGAAGGCCATTTGCAGTCAGTGAAGATTGTCTGCGAGGCTAGAGTTATTGCTTACCATGACTAGCCTCTTAAAGCAGGTCATGATGGTGGATGTCAAAGCCATCGAGAAATAATCATTAAGGTATGTTACCTTGTTCTTCTCAGGCAGTGGGATGATCGTGGTCTTAAAGCAGGTGGGAAACTCAGGCTGAAGCAGGGAAAGGTTAAAAACATCTGAAAATCCCACGTCCAGCTGATCTGTACAGGAATTAAGGGTACAGCAGGGAGGCCAGTTGGTTTCTGCATGTTTACTCTTTGGAAGACTAATTTTAAGTCTGTAACTGTGATTGCCGGTTCAGGTGCATCAGAGGCTATTGAGGTAGGTTGTGGTATTCCAATCTCCTTCTGTTCAAAACATGCATAGAATGTGCTATTGCGGATGATGCTGCCTAATGTCATTTTGTACCCTATTATAGCACGTATGTCCTGCCACAACTGATGGCTGTCTGGGGCTCCATTCCGGACTGTATTATCTCTTGGCATCTGCGATAACTTTGTGGAGTTTGTATCGCAACTTGGATTGTCACCTGATTTGTATGCCACACTCCAAAACATCAGTTTATCCATGGTTTCCCATTTGGGAACACTTGCTGATAAAAGTCTGTGATGGTAGTGATATATTCATCCAGCTGGCTACCAATGTATGGTGGTAGATAGAGATGGAGAATCTATTGTGCCCTTATTGCATCATAGAGCATGCACAGGAGGCCAAATGGCCTCATCTTTCTTCCATTCTCCACATCCTTATGAACTACGATATTGCTTTGGAGTCTTAGTGATTTTGCCTAAAGGACATTGGTTCAGGTTTAGTGGGTAAACACATCACATGGATATATCGAGCAAGAATGTCTCAGTATCAGTCCTTATTTAGAGCCTTGGGGTAAAGTGGGCCAGGCATCTGCACTTTCCAATTTTTCCTCTTGTATGCTGTCAGTTTCTGCTGGCCTCTGGAGCTCTGGGCTGGGCTTAATAGTCCAGAATAATTGGAATAACTTGCCATTTTATAATTGTTTAAAATGTGTCAGTCTCACTGTTACCTACATCTGGTCACAGAGGAAGCTGGATGTTGTTGTCTCCCCTAGCAACAGAAAATGTATTTTCTGGATATTTGCACTTTGAAGTTTGACCTTGTTGTGACTTCTGATTTAGTGTTACACTGACACTGATTGACATTGATTGAATTAATTGACACTAATTGAATTAATATTGAATTGACAATGAAAATACAATTGAATTGAACGCTGTTGAAAGGATAAGAATCATGCATATGAAGACAGCTGTCATGTGCATAACGGAAATGAGCTGACTTTATTAATATGTATTCACCAGAAACCCAGAGGGATGGTCAGCAAATCAAATCCATGTATTAGGACTCCTTTACCTCTCCAAATGGTGTTCAAACCACTGAGTTCTACAGCAGTTTGTTTTTTGTTCCAGATTCCAGCATCTGCAGTCATTTGTGCCCAGCCTTCCAAACATAACAGAGCTTAACAGAGGTCTGAACCTAGAACAAAGGCATATAGCACGGACATAGAACATTTTGTTCAATCAGGTCTTTAAGGTTTGTATTTCAGTTGCACTGGTGGCTAGGCCAGCTTTCTTCACATAAATCTGTCAATGCACCTGCCCTGCATATAATTGGGTTCTATATTTTTTTGGCACGCTAATGCCTTTTTTAGTGTCCTGGTAACAAAAAGCAACATGAAATTGTCTAAAAAGATGTTTAAAACTGTTTCTTATATTCTGCTGCTTTACAGCCAGAATTGTGCTGCGACTAAACCTGCAAAGTTCCTGACAGAACTCAGCTATCAACGATCATTAAAAGATATTTAGATATGCTTGCGGAATGGAGAGTTTAAAGGGATATGGGCCAAAAGCGTTCTGGAAGGCATTCTGACCAGTTGCCTCACAACCTGATATTGAGGCTCTAATGCACAGGGTAGCAAGGGGCTGCACAGGGTTGCAGACTTGGTGAGTTCCATCAGAACTTGGTGAGTTCTGACAGCTTTCTCCACTGTCAAGGACATCTTCAAAAGGTGGTTCATCAGAATCAGAATCGGGTTTAATCAGAATAGTCGTGAAATTCATTAACTTTACAGCAACAGTACAATGCAATACATGTAAATATAGAGAAAAGAACTTAATTACAGTAAATATATATTTACTTTAGAGTTAAGATCAAATATGTAGTGCAAAAAACAGAAAATAAAAGAAATGTAGTGAGTTTAAATGTCCATTTAGGAATTGGATGGCAGAGGGGAAGGAGCTTTTCCTGAATCTCTGAGCGTTCAAGCTTTTGTACCTCTTTTCTGATAGTAACAATGAGAAGAGGGCATGTCCTGGGTGGTGGGGGTCCTTAATGATGGACACCAGCTTCCTAAGACACTGCTCCTTGAAAATGTCCTGGATACTATGGAGGCTAGTACTGTGGTGAACTACATATACCTGTCTGGACACGCCCCCCCTGCTGACTGCTCCTGTGGCTCCTCCCACTGACCGTGTCTCCTCTCACAGACCCCGGTATAAAGGCAATTGGGGCCTGAGCCCTGCCTCTCAGTCTCCAGGATGTAGCATGGTGGTCAATTGCTGCTTGTTCTTTCTTCCAGTCAATAAAAGCCGATATCTCGTCTCACGTCTCAGAGAGCTGATGGTGCATCAAGTACCCATGATGGAGCTGACAAATTTTACAACTTTCTGCAATTTACATCAATCCTCAGTATCCTCATGTAACCCTTCCCCCCCCCCCCCCCGCCCCACTAAACGGTGATTCAACCAGTCAGCAGGCTCTCTATGGTACATCTGCAGAAGGTTTTGAGTGTTTTAGGTGATAAACCCAAACTCCTCAAACCCTTAATGAAATATAGCCATTGCCTTGCCTTTGTTACAGCTGAAACAGTATGTTGCAACCAGGTTAGATCCTCAGAGATATTGACATCTAAGAACTTGAAATTGCTCACGCTCTCTACTTCTGATCTCTCTATGAAGATTAGTTTGTGTTGCTTCATCTTACCCTTCCTGAAGTCCACAATCAGCTGTTTGATCCTACTGATGTTGAGTTCATGCTGAAACACCACTTAACAAGCTGCCATATCTCGCTCTGGTTTGCCCTCTTGTCTCCATCTGAGATTCTTCCAACAATGGTTGTATCATCAGCAAATTTATAGACGGTATTTGAGCTATGCCTAGCCACACAGTCATGGGTGTAGACAGAGTAGAGCAGTGGGCTAAGCACATGCTTGTGGTGTGCCAGTGTTGATTGTCAGTGAAGTGGAAATGTTATTTCCCATCTGCACTGATTGTGGTTTTCCGGTTAAGAAGTCAAGGATCCAGTTGCAGTGGGAGGTACAGAGTATGAGGTTCTATAGGTTTTCGATCAGGACTTTAGGAATGTTGGTGTTAAACTCTGAGCTATAGTCATTGAACAGCATCCTGACATAGGTATTTGTGTTGTCCAGATGATCCAAGGGTGTACGGAGAACCGTTGAGATTATATCTGTTGTAGACTTACTGTGGTGATAGGCAAATTGCAGTAGGCCTAGGTCCTTGCTGAGGCAGGAATTGATTCTAGCCATAACCAACCTCTCAAAGCACTTCACCGTAGATGTGAATACTGGATGATGGTCATTAAGGAAGCTCACATTGCTCTTCTTGAGCACTTGTATAATTGTTGCTCTTTATTAAGTCATTAAGAACTTTCACCATCTGGGACATGGTCTCTTCTTCATACTATCGTCAAGGAGGAGATTACAAGAGCCTGAAGACCCGCAATCAAAAATTCAGGAACAGCTCCTTCCCCTCCACCATCAGATTTCTGAACGATCTATGAACCCATGAACACTACCTCATTATTCCTTTTTTTATTATACTGTTTATTTATTTTTGTAATGTTTAATTTTTTTTTTTACCTTTGCACTGCACTGCTGCCACAATGCTCCAGTTCTATAAACTCTGGTTGGGACACACTTGGAGCATTCTGTTCAGTTCTGTTTACTTGATGAAAAGAAATTGAAAAGTCGAAACCAAACTTAAACTTAATATTAAGCTAAATGACAAACAGCCACCCAAAGTACTTTGGAGTCACACTAGATCTAACTTTCTCATACAAGATCCACTTTCAAAGTGCTACAAAGAAACTAAAATCCATAATGGCCATGATCTGGAAGATAGCAGGAACCAAATGGGGTGCTAACCAGTCAGTCCTACGAACATCTAGCCTAGCACTAAGTTTCTTGGTTGCCGAATATTGTGCACGCACCTGGGAGAGAAGTGCTCACACAAACATCATCAGTACACAGCTCTGTACTTCCATGAGAATTATCTCAGGAGCCCTAAAATCCACAGTTTTCCCATTGCTCCCAACAGTGAGTAGAATAGCACCCCCAGAGATCTGTAGAAGAGTAGCTTCAGCAAAATTCTACGTGTGTCCATAATATGCCTAACAATGTTCCAATTCATAAATTCACTGAAAATGCTCCTCTAACTTCTTGACGCAAATCCCAAAACTTTTTCTACAACTTGCAAAACCTTGACTCCTATGACGAACACACTGAATGGCACAAATATTGGCATGCCAATACGCTCCCCAGCGGAGATATGATCAACAGCTCCACTTCACTTCTCCCAAGCTTTACTACAGCTACCAAAAATAAAACTGGACAGTGTCAAATAAACTCGGAAGTCAACATGCCAGAACAGTGCAAACACTACATTAATGGGGCACCTGCGCAAACCTCAGCTTGCCCCTTTGGTGCCCCAACCCAGGACGTCCTCCACCTGCTCCAAACATGCCCTCTCATCAAGATCCGAGATGGCTTTGCTGCAGTCCATCGATGCGGCCACAAGCTGGAGGAGTGGCATGACAAAAAAATTGGAAGTGTAAAGAGAAAAACACCTGCCATACAAAACAGCAACTAAAGGAAAGATATGGAAGTTTTAGAGAGGGCACAGAAGGAACTTATCGGGATGGTGGTCTGGATTAAAGAGTATATCTTATGAGGACAGGTTAAGTAAGCTAGGCTTTTCTCTTTCAAGTGAAGAAGGATGAGAGGTGACTTCATAAGAGGCCGAGATAGACTGGACAGCTAGCATCTTTTTCCCAGGCTGACAATGGCTAATATGAGAAGGCATAAGTTTAAGGTGATTGGAGTACAGTATCAGGGGTGTTGTGTCTGTGCGCATCCACATATTAATTAAATAAAAGCACACATGCTGGAGATGGCTTTGACTGGTGTGTTCACATTGCAGCGAGAGAGAGCACAATGCACATGCATTGACAACAGCGTATGCACAGACAATAGATCAGTATGTAGTGCTAAGAGGGGGTCATTGCTCTAAAAGAAATGGATCCACACATTACGCTTCCTCCCCCTTTAGACTAGTGCAACGTAAAGCTATATATGTACAAAACATTCAATTTCTCTTTCATAAACCCATATTTCAAATAAACATGCTTTCACAGTAACAGTCCAAAATTAACTTCACATTTCTAAAGGTTCAGTCTGCTGGGTCGTGCTCTGTTTCATTCAGGATAGTGCCTCTGGACCTTTGGAGTGATACCAGTTTTGGCAGGTGTCTTGTCAATGATAACGTTCTCGTCGCACCTCTGGACCTGCGAAGTGGTATCAGGTTTGGTAGGTGTCTTGTCTAAGATAACGTTCTCAGTTTCCGGCGTCACATTGCTTTCAGTGACGTGAACATCCCTGAGAGCTAAGTCTGAAGACTGCAATGTGTCCATCTTGTTGGATGCAATTGACTCAGGTGTGTTCTTCGGTTGAGTTTTCAGTAGCTGGTCCACATGACGTCTTCATGTCTGATCTCCAACATCCACTGTGTACATCAATGGTCCAGTTCTTATAGCTATCCTACCAGGTGTCCACTTGTCTTCTCAGTAATCATGCACTAGGACTTCCTGTCCAATCTACTTCACTTAACAATTGGCTGAACTGTTTATTCTGTACATCCCCCTGGAGGTCTGGTTTTGGGAGGTCTATGCGAGATCTCAGATTTCCGCTCATGAACAGCATTGCAGGTGTTTGATTTGTCGTTGCATGAACAGAGTTCCAATACACACAGAAAGGAAGTGTCTACCTTGCACTGTAGAGAAATGCCCTCCTTATCCATCGCATAATGGACTTCTTGAAGGTTTGGATAAACCTTTCAGTTAACCCATTTGTTGCTGGGTGGTGAGGAGCTGACTTGAAATGTCTGACGCAATTTGTCTTCGTGAACAGTCAGAATTCTTCTGATGTGTATTGTTGTCCATTGTCACTCACAATTTGTTTGGTGAAGGTAGTCCTCAGAGCTGAGACAGTTGACTTCATTGGTATAAAGTCCATCCACTTTGATTGAACATCCACAGAAATCAGAAACATGGAGTCCATGAATAGCCCAGCAAAGTCAATATGTACTCTTTGCCATGTGATGACAGCCACTCCCATGGCTGTAACAGTGCCTGTGGGGTGCATTTTGAACTTTGTGGCAACTCGAACAGCTTTTGGCCAAGTTTTCAATCAGCTTATCTATTCCCGGCCACCAATTGTAGCTCCGAGCAAGACTCTTCATCTTGACTGTACCCAGATGTCCTTCATGCAGATTTTCTAACACTCTGGTGCTCAGTTTAGAGGGAACCACAACACAAGATCCACACATCAACATTTTTGACATACTGGCAGTTGGTCTTGTCTCACTGAGAACTCTAGAAACATAGGATTACCATCCGCTGGCCATCCTTGCATTGTGATTTCATAGACTTTTGACAATATCGGGTCATTCTGTGTTTCCATTTGTATTTTGGAATTTGTTGCCAGCAACTGATCCACCAATGTGGTGTGGAACATTTCTGCTGGGTCACAGTCTTTCTTCTTCAGTTGCCAACAGTGGAAGATGAGACAAGCCATCAGCATTGCTGTGTTGTTTGGTACCCTTGAACTCTATGTTATAAGAATGGGTTCCTAAGAATAGTGCCCAACACTGTAACCGGGTAACAGTCATCATTGGAATTCCCTTCCTAGGATTGAAGATGGACACAAGGGGTTGGTAGTTTGTCACTAGAGTAAACTTTTGTCTGTAGAGGTAGCGGTGGAATTTCTTTATTCCCCATAATAGACTAAGGGCTTCTCAGTCAATTTATGTGTAGTTGCATTCTGTGCTTGTCAATGATCTTGAAGCAAATTCAGATCCATCTTTCACAGTGTGTTACAAAACAGCAGCAATGCCACACGTTAGTCTGATGGGCAGAGATGGGTCATAACAGGTGAGCCGTTCATCTGATGTTATTGGTCTCTTTGTTTCCTTGAATGCTTTTCACATCTTTCTGACCATTCCCACATTGCTCCTGTCTCTAACAGTGTATTCAATGGATGCAGCACGGAGGCAAGATTTGGGAGAAACTAGAGGTAGTAGTTTACAATAACATATAACAATATAACAACTACAGCATGGAAACAGGCCATCTCGGCCCTTCTAGTCCATGACGAATGCTTACTCTCACCACAATGCCCAGTATGACCTGAGCTGTGACACATTTTCTGGTTTGGATGCCTGTAACACTGCTTCAGTCTTTTTTTGTGACTTATGTAAGCAATGCTTCTCAATGACATGTCCATAATATGAGATTTCATTCTTGAAAGCTCACATTGCACACAGACCATACTCACACAGCCTGGTAAGCATTTTACTAAGATTCTGGAGGTGCTCTTCATCATTTTTGCCAGTCTTGATGATGCCATCATGGTAGCATTGTGTTCCTAGGATATCTTGGAGCACTTGTTCTATTGCTCTTTGCCAAATTGCTGGAGCTGCTGCAATGCCAAAGATGAGATTATTGTACTGGGACAGTCCCTTATGAGTGTTGATTGTGAGGAACTTCCTGCTTGACTCCTCAATCACCATTTGCAGATAAGCTTGTGACAAGCCGATCTTTGACAAACTCTCCCTGCCTGCCAAAGATGCAAAAATGTCTTCTATTCATGCACAGTACGTAGCACCAGGTTGATACTCACGTTGAGATCCCTACGTATGAGAACGACTCTGGTCTTCCCTTTCTTGATCACTGGGACAATGGGCATGGCTCAATCGCTTCACTCAACATTGGAGAGAATTCCAGATGCCTCTAAGCTCTTCAGTTCAGCATCCACTTTAGGACATAGTGCGTAAGGCATTGGGCACATTTTATGGAATCTTGGTGTTGTTGTTTCATCCAGTTCATTCTGGCCTTTTTGCCTTTGGGTTGACCAATCCCCTTCTCAAACACCTTCTCATTAGCACTAAGCAGCAGTGCCAGTCTCTGGTCAGTGCTACCATTTGACCTGCTATTGCCTGATGATGTCACACCAAGAGATTTGATTGACTTCCAGTCTAGTTGGATTCTTCTCAACCATTCATGTCTGAGAAATGCTGGCCCCTCCATTTTTCAATGCATAAAGGTCTAACTGTTGTATTTGGCCTCCATACATCACATTTACTTTCAGTATGCCTTTGGGAGATACATTTTTCATCTGTATAAGTCTTCAGCATCAATGAGGTCTTCTCTAAAGGTATCTTAGAAAACAGTCTGTTGTTGTCTGCCTTGCACATTCTCTCTATGTGACTTGTGTGTGACACTTCCTGCAGATTTTTTTCTTTGAACCAACAGTTATTTACATCATTAGAGGATTTGCCACATCGATAACATCTTTGGCTTTTTGCCCCATTCAGGAACATTTCACGCATTTCACATTCTAAGCTCCTTTTCCTATAGTTCTCCTGCAACCTTTGCTGCAGTCTCTAATGATACTGCAATAGTCAATGCCCGTTCTAAGGTTAGACTCCTTTCGGATAATAACCTCTTTTGAGTGCTTCAACTATGCATACCAGGTGGACTTCCGGTAAGATGGCGATTGCTTAGCTGCTCCGAACTTTTGTTCCGTTACTGTCGCTACCTTTGCACTAAATGTCTCCGTTTTATAAAGCTTAGTTAGGAATTATTTCGGTATCTCTTACTTGCCTGTGAATATATCTAACCTACAATGTCTAGCAAGAGTTCTAAATCCGGGAGAAAAGAAACTACGACCTCGTCGGACGTGACGATGGAGGCGCTTGAAAATCTCCGAGACGAAATCTTAAAGCAAATTAAAACCGCTTTCAAACAGTTAGAAGAGAAACTGGATCGGATCAATGATAAAGTGGACAAACATGCTGATCACTTATCTCGCATCGATTCGACTTCTGAAGCTTTAGAAAGTCGGGTTCGATACTTGGAGACTCTCTGTTCCAGCTTAGAGGAAAAATCTAATAAACTTCTTTCCAAAATGGTGGATCTCGAAAATCGCAGCAGACGCTGCAACATCAGAATTCTGGGATTACCAGAGGCAACTGAGAAGGGGTCAACCGTGAAGTTTTTCGCCGAGTTTCTCTGTGAGATATTCGGGAAGGATCTGCTTCCAAACCCGCCCGAGCTGGAACGGGCACACAGAGTCTATGTCTCCCTCGGAATTCTGGGATCCCGTCCACGACCAGTAATCTTGTGTTTCCATCAATACCAGGTAAAACACAGTCTGATTGTGGAGGCACGTCGCAGAGGCTCTTTTTCTTTCCAGGATACAACCATTCGCTTTGTGGAAGATTTTGCACCCCAGACCTTTAAGATGCGCACTGAGTATAAAGGCGTAATGAAAGTGCTTTTTGATCGTGGTTTCAAACCTTCCTTTCGTAATCTTGCTGACCTAAGAATCAAGTTTAATACCGGGGAATTCAAGTGGTTCAAATCAGCGAGGGAAGCTGAAGCGTTTGTGGCAAGTCTTCCGGCTATCCAGTCATCTTCGGAATCTGATCAGACCTCCTAAAATGGTGGATAAGTACTCCTCGTAGTAAAATTACTTTCTCTGGACTCGGAATTCACTTGAATCACTCAGACATTATTCACTGAAACTCTAAAGGCTGTTGACAATCTCTCCCAGGATTTGGTGTGTGTGTAATCTATTTTTACCTCTGTATAACTTTACCTACAGAGTTCTACAACTAAATCTAACTTGTTTTGGAGGTTTGAAGTCTTTAGTGAAGGCCTCCCTGTTTGTCGGTTCACAGTTCAACTGCTGATTTATTTTTCCTCTGTTTTAAATACTTATTTATTTTATCTTTTTCTTTTCTTCATCCCCTTTTTTTTCCATTCTCTGAATGTTTTTTTCTCCCTTCTCGGTAAACGGTTGATAAATACTCGTCTTGAATTTATAATTTTCCCCTTCCTCTTTTTTTTCCTTTTCCTTCTTACCTTTTTTTTTCCCTCTCTCTTACTTCATTCTTCTATAATATTTCGCGGGTAGGTTAGTTTTGGTTTTCTTCCGATTCGCTCTGTATTAAGTTGTATATCTCGGCAGAAGGTGTTCTAATCTGTAGTTATGTTTTCTAGTGCATAAACTAGTTACTGTTTGTTATAGCATTTATACGGAACTGCTGTCAATGACACAGATCTGGAAGTTGTATTTGGGTTAATTTTTCTGGTAGAGCTAGCTACTTGTTTTGGTAGCCGTCTAGTTTTGGGTTGTGTGGATGGGGTGGATTTTCCAGTTCCAACATTTCTTTATTGTTTAGGACATGTTTATATTTTGACCTTACGAATCTATGTTTACATCTCTGCTCCCAGACTGCTATTGTACCGCTTGATTTTTTATATGCCTGCTGCCTTTTCTGCATTAGTAATTGATAATGGCTAGTGCACTTAAATTTGTGAGCTGGAATGTAAAGGGACTGAACCACCCTGTTAAAAGGAGGAAGGTATTCTCACATATTAAACAACTCAAAGCTGACATTGCTTTCCTCCAAGAAACTCATATTCGTTGTTTCGATAACTCCCGGCTTCTGTCCAAGTGGGCGGGTCAGCATTTTCATTCATCCTTTGCCGCTAAAGCTAGGGGAGTCTCCATTCTTATTAACTCAAATATTCCTTTTGAACTCCATAATAAAATATCGGACACAAATGGCTGTTTTATTATTGTTTCTGGTAAACTATATAACACTAAATTTGCACAAGCAAACCTGTATGCCCCCAACTTTGATGATGTTAACTTTTTTGAACGGTTTTTTTCCTCACTACCAGACTTAAACTCATACTCTCTTATATTGGGTGGTGACTTTAACTGTTGGTTGGATCCTAAACTGGACCGATCGTCCTCTGTTACCAGATCACCTACCAAATCTGCCTTAGCTATTCAGTCGTTTCTCTCTAATTTTGGTATCTCTGATATATGGCGTTTCCTCCATCCTACGGAGAGAGATTATTCCTTTTTCTCACATGTTCACCATACCTTCACTAGAATTGACTATTTCCTACTCGATAACCAACTTATCCCATTTGCCCACACTTGTGACTATCAGAGTATACTGATTTCTGACCATGCCCCAATTACCCTCTCTCTGAACTTTCCCGGTCTCCCTCAGAGGAACAAACACTGGCGGTTCGATTCAACTTTATTATCGGATGATGATTTCATAAAATTTATTAAAGACCAGATAACCTTCTATTTTAACACTAATACATCACCTGAGGTGCCATCCCAGATTGTCTGGGATGCCATGAAAGCATATTTGAGGGGTCAAATAATCTCTTACACAGCAAATCTCAATAGAAGATCCCATGCAGATCGAGCAGACCTCATTAACCAGATTAAAGATGTGGATCAATTATATGCCCAAACTAAGAACCCTGAATTATACAAGAAGCGCGTTGAACTCCAAACTAAATTTAACCTTCTGTCCACTCAACCTGTCGAATGCCAACTTCTCGAAAGCAAGAGCCGCTTTTACATTCATGGGGATAAGTCTGGTAAATTCCTAGCCAATCAGCTGAGGCGTTCTAAAGCCAAACAACATATTACAAAGATCCGGAAGGAGAACGGAGACTTTACATCGGATCATTTAGAAATTAATGACGCATTTAAAACATTTTATTCTCGGCTTTATTCCTCTGAATCCCTGAATGACAATATCTCTGTGGATCAATTTTTACAGAATCTGAATATCCCCTCACTTTCATCTGATTTCAAAGCCAAACTTAATGCGCCTATATCACTAGAAGAAATATCTTTTGCAATTTCTGCACTGTCCTCAGGGAAATCTCCTGGACCTGATGGGTTCCCTGTGGAATTTTATATATCATTCTCCTCACTTCTTTCTCCTCAGTTACTTTCAGTATTATCTGATTCATTTAACTACCGCAAATTGCCACCCTCTTTCAATGAGGCATCTATTATTCTTCTTTTAAAAAAGGGCAAAGACCCAACAGAGTGTTCCTCGTACAGGCCGATCTCTCTGCTCAATGTTGATGTAAAGATCTTAGCTAAAGTGTTGGCTCATAGATTAGAAACCGTTATTCCCTCCATTATCTCTGATGACCAAACAGGCTTTATTAAAAACCGTCTCCCTTTTTTTAACATTCGGCGTCTATTTAATATTTTATACTCAGTTCCAACTGGGACTCCAGAATGTGTTATCTCCCTTGATGCGGAGAAAGCATTTGATCGTATAGAGTGGAACTACCTTTTTGCAGTCTTAGAAAAATTTGACCTCGGCCAAAGTTTCATCTCTTGGATCCAATTGCTGTACCTGTGTCCTACTGCTTCTGTTCTAACTAACTTTCAGAAATCCCAAGTATTCAATCTCAAACGTGACACCTGTCGGGGATGCCCCTTAAGTCCCTTTCTCTTTGATTTGGCTATAGAACCTCTGGCAATAGCATTTCGAAAATGTCCTGAACTGACCGGGATTTGGAGAGGGGGTGTTGAACATAAAGTCTCTCTCTATGCTGATGACTTACTACTCTTTCTCTCATATCCGTCTACATCCTTACCTCTAATGTTTTCACTTCTTGACCAGTTTAGCCAGATCTCTGGCTATAAACTCAACTTACATAAGAGTGAACTTTTCCCAATTAATAAAGAAGCACAAGAACTAATATTTCGAGATCTCCCTTTTAAAGTAGTCCATAATCAATTTACTTATCTTGGAATTACAGTCACAAGGAAGTTTAAAGATCTCTTTCGTGAAAACTTTGTCAACCTTTCATATGCTACAAAACAGAGTCTGGTACAATGGTCACCTCTATCTATGTCCTTGGTAGGTCGTATCAATGTTGTCAAAATGTATGTTCTCCCCAAATTCTTATACTTATTTCAATCTATCCCAATTTTTATTCCTAAATCTTTTTTTGATTCCTTAGACTCTATTATTTTGTCATATCTGTGGCAGAATAAGCGCTCTAGAATTAATAAAATCCACCTCCAAAAATCTAAAAAAGAGGGTGGCATGGCTTTACCTAACTTTCGCTTATATTACTGGGCAGCTAATATACGTTGTGCTGCCTTCTGGTCTTTCTTCCACGGTCAACCTGAGTGCCCTAACTGGGTGGCAATGGAGTTGAGCTCCACTAAAGAATTATCTATATCTGCACTTCTTGGCTCTGCACTCCCTAGCAGTCTGCCCAGATCAATAGCTAATCCTCTGGTTAGACACACTTTGCGTATATGGGCTCAGTTCAGGAAATGCTATAGTTTCCAGGGGTTTTCCATTTCTAGCCCTGTCGCACATAATCACCTTTTTTTACCTACCACGTTCGATTCAGCATTCCATGTTTGGTACAGGAAGGGCATTAGACATTTTGAAGATCTCTTCATTGATAACCGCTTCGCTTCTTTTCAACAGCTCTCTGTTAAGTTCAACCTGCCTAACGCTCACTTTTTCAGATATCTCCAAATCCGACACTTTACTGCTCCTTTAATTCCTAACTTTCCTGAAATGCCTGCGAAAAATGCTATGGACCTATTTCTCTCCATTAATCCACTAGGTAAAGGTTTAATTTCAATTATCCAAGATAAACTAGCAGCCTTACGACGGGCCCTTGTGGATAAAATTAAAGTGGCCTGGGAGCAGGATTTAAATATCTCCTTATCCGAGGAGAGCTGGGACTCAGTTCTCAAATCGGTTAACTCAACCTCTCTTTGTGCTCGCCATTGTCTCTTACAGTTTAAGATTGTTCATAGAGCCCATATGTCTAAATCTAAACTATCTCGATTCTACCCTGGCATTAGTCCGCTCTGTGATAAATGCAAGAGGGGCGTGGCCTCTCTCATCCATATGTACTGGTTCTGTCCTAGCTTGGAGAAATTCTGGAAAGATGTCTTCACTACACTATCGGGTATTCTGAATCAGCACCTAGAACATAACTCCTTAATTGCTCTGTTCGGTTTTTGGGGCGAGACAGATTTATGTCTGGGTCCGACCAAATGCCGAATACTATCCTTTGCCTCTCTCCTGGCGAGACGCTTGATCCTCCTTAGATGGAGAGATGTTGCCCTGCCCACTCATGCGCAATGGCTTAACGACATTATGGCCTGCTTGGACCTCGAAAAAATTCATTATTCCGTTCTCAATTCGGATTTAAAGTTCCATAAGATCTGGGGGCCTTTTATCGAGTACTTTCATAACCTTCCTCTTGACTAGGGTTTTTTTTTCTTTTCGGTCCCTTGCTTTCAGCTCCCTTTTTTTTCTGGTAGTAGGCATTATTATCCTCTGTTGCTAAGTGTATTTACAGTCTGGGAGTTTGACTGTCCAGACTTATACTCTCTATATTGTGTGGTGGTTGGTCTGGAATTGTTGTTTTTTTCTTGTGTTGTGGAGTTTGGGGAGGACACTAAGCTCACTTGTCTTTAATTTAGGTGCTTTTTTGTTAAATTCTCTTCCTTTGTAGCATATTGTTATTGTATGCTTAACCTTGCTCTGTATTAATGCTCCTCATTGGGATTTGGGGTTTTTAATTTTGTAAAATGTTTTGAAAAACTAATAAAAAAAATGTTTAAAAAAACTATGCATACCACATACAAGCCTGTCCCTTAACGCATCAGAAAGTCCATCTCTAAAGTCACAGTAAGTTTGCGCAGTTCTGTAATGTATGCAGAAGTGTTTTAATCTTTTGGCTGGTTCCCTTTATAACATTTAAATCTCTCAGCTATTGCCAGCAGTTTAGGGCTCAAGTGATTTTGTAAAATTGCAACAATTTTGTCGAATGTCTTGTTTGCTGGCTTTTCGAGGGTTACAAAGTTGAGTAAGAGACTGTACGTTCTTGGCCCCATTAAGCTAAGGGGATTTCTTTTGCTCCTCCACATTGTTCACGTTACAATGCTCTTCAAGCACCCCATATACAACGACCAGCCTTTTTAGCACTATCAGATTCGTCATCTTTCCCAAATGAAGCCATCACCATGTTATTTTCACTTTAAATTCAGCACAACTTTCACTCATTTACTCACCTTTACTTCACTGTTACTCATGGGTTCCTTTCTTTGCATCTGCGACGGCTTTCTTGGGCTGGTTAATTCTCGCTGCTTCGTCCTGTAATGAAGCCATAACCCTCAGTGCAGTTCATGATATTCTCTGACATTCAGGTTCGCACTTGTTGTGTCTGTGCACAACGACATGTCAATTAAATCAAAGCGTACAAGTGGGAATTGGCTTTAACTGGTGTATTCACATTGCAGTGAGAGAGAGCACAATGCACATGCGTAGGGAACAGTACATACGCAGACACCAGATCAATATGTAGGACGAAACGGAGGATCATTGTCTATATGAAATAGATCCATACATCACAGGGGGGATATCAAATGCAGATTTTTACACGGAGTGTTAAGTGCTTGGAACACACTGCTGAGGGTGGCGGTAGAGGCAGATGTAATAGGGACATTTAAGAGACTCTTAGTTAGGCACATGGATGAAAGAAAAATGGAGGGCTCTGTGGAAGGGAAGGGTTTGATTGATCTTGGAATTAGTTAAAAGGTTGGCACAACATTATGGCCAAAGGACCTACTCTGTACTATACTGTTCCATGTTCCATATTCTAAACAGCAAATTTCACAATATATAAAACAGTGATGATAAGTTGGTTCAAAGGACTTGTTTCTGTACAACTCTATGATTCAAAAATGCTGCTTGCAAATTTGAGAAGGGTGTACATTTTAAAGGTACAATAACTACCTGCACTCAGTTGCCCAGCAATACTGTCCCCTCAACAAAGGAGACAGCCTGCAGAGGGGAGGGAGAGAACCACAAGATTTAATGGGCACCAATGTATATTTAAATTACATTCTAGGAGCTAGGAACTGTATGTTCTAAGGGTTAAAAACCAGAGAGTCTAGAGGAGGAGCCAGGCAGCAGGTTGGTCTGGCCAATTGCTTCAGCAGTGAGAATCATCTCTCAATCATGCAACGAAGAAGGGAATTTTGTGTCTTCACAAGGTACGTCGAGGTAAACTGCACACCTCTGTAATGTGTGGTGTGCCATTAAATAGTAAGTCCGAGGATTGCTTCATTTACTGATAATATTAATACAGGTGGACACAACGCTCCCCCAACCAATACAGAATGTGATGGATCATTATGTGTCAGTTGATCTCTCTCTCTCTTCTGATTACTGAACTATGCTGCTGCTCCATACTGGAGTGTGGATAGGATCTCTTGCCTGCATTGGGATTTGTGGATAGGCTGCTCCCACGCAGTCAATGGTTCCTCAATCCAAACTGCTGGGAGATGAAATCAGCGGAGTTCAGCTGCTCCCTTGACTATTTTCATTATTATCCTCCTTCTCTTGCTCCTGCTGCTCCTCATGTCTCTCAAGCTCGGCACTGCCAGCTGCTCTCCCTCTGGCACAGCACTGTGGAGTTGTGCAGCCACAGCACATGACGATAGTGTGTCTGGCTGTGCACTGCAGGGTTACCCAGATTAATGCAGATACTGAAATCTCGCTCTCAGAAGGCCAATAATTCTTATGCCTGCATGTTTCTCATTATATCAGTGCTCAGCTACTGCGGTGGAAGCACAAATTAGCATTAGTAGTTAGGAAGTAAAGGGCAAGACACGCACCATAGAAGCCATGCCTATGACTAGCACTGACTATACTTCTTTCACCCAGAGGATGAATGCTTTCCGGATTCACCATCAGGAAAATCTCATTGAAAGAGTAAAAACCATCCTGTTAAGGAAAAGCAAACAAAAGAAACTCTGCAGATGCTGGAAATCAAAGCAACACACACAAAATGCTGGAGGAACTCAGCAGGCCAGGTAGCATCTAAGGAGCAGAGTTCTGATGAAGGGACTTGCCCCGAAATGTTGACTGTTTACACTTTTCTATAGATGCTGCCTGGCCTGCTGAGTTCCTCCAGCATTTTAGGTGTGTTGCTGTTGAGGAAAAGGTCTGGGTTATTAATGGGAGACCTTATGAGCATATGAGTGATGTTAGCATTGTACGAAAATCAGAAACACTGGTAGATCCCATTTATTCTTTGCTGAAATCAAAATCAAAGTTCACTTCACCATGTCCATGGTGAGTAGACCACTCCATAGGTAACTGTAAGTAACTGCTCTAATGCTGTGGTGAGCAGCAAATTGGGAGACGTGGCAGAGGTCAACTATAGGTTCTGTAGAGAGGAATTTGAGAGTCACTGTGTCTTTGACCTCCACAGACAGAGCTGTGCAGGCTTGAAAATGTGGCCAAAGACTGATACACTGATGTTATCAGTAACAGCATACTGCCAGCATGATCCTCACTGATTCACCCAGCAAATGAGTGAGTCAGTGTACCCTGATGCAGGGTCTTAATTTGAAAAGCTGGTAATCTTTCTGCTCCACAGATGCTGTTTGGCCTGATGAGTCCCTCCAACAGTTTAATTTTCGCTCAAGTGAAACGGGGACACCCTTTTTTCCCTTATTAGGAAGAGAGAGAGATCCTGTGGTATGTCGAATACCGGGTGAACGAGTAACCTTTGGGGTACTGCAAGTCTACGTCTTTACTGATGCTTTGCTGCACACTTGAGTGCTCGGTGGGGGGTGCCAATACTTATTTGCTGGTGGGGGAGGGAGGTTGTTGTTCTGCTGCTGTTTGTTCGTGGGGGTGGGAGCTGGGGGAGGC
Source organism: Hemitrygon akajei (assembly GCF_048418815.1). Taxonomy (NCBI): domain Eukaryota; kingdom Metazoa; phylum Chordata; class Chondrichthyes; order Myliobatiformes; family Dasyatidae; genus Hemitrygon; species Hemitrygon akajei. Next base: position 36,530,903 of record NC_133139.1, read on the forward strand.
TTTGGGGTTCTAACTTTTAACTGTCATTCAATCTTTGGGGCACTCCTCTGTTTTCGCGGATGTTTGCTAAGAAAAATAATTTCAGGATGTATATTGTCTACATTTCCCTGGCATTAAATACACCTGTTGAAACTTATTGAAGTTCCCAATCTGCAGTCTCTAGTATTGGCAACTAATGCTGGAGAAGACACATTGCCAATGTGGCAAAGCACACGATATGAGCATCTTCAAGAGGTAGTGCCCCATGAAGGTGGTATCCCTCACAAAGGACTCTCACCATCTGGAATATATCCTCTTCTCATTACCACCACCAGTGAGGAGGTACAGGAGCATGAATACACACACTCAGTGATTCAGGAGCAGCTTCTTCCTCTCCACTATAAGATTTTGGAACAGTCCATGAATCCATGAACAATACCTCATTGCTCCTTTAAATATATAGCAATTTTATGCCTTTTGTACTGTACTACTGCAGCAAATCAACAAATTTCACATCATATAAGTCAGTCGTAATGAACCTGTTTCTGATCCTGACTGATAAGTGAAAAGCCCGCAGAGAACCTGAAGCTGCATAAAGTGTCCTGATGATCAGAAAGTAAAAGTAGTGTGATGTGATTTGAGTAATGTGATTCCTGTTCAATGGTAGCCATAGACATCTGCTTTCATCAGGGCATTAGGCCTCATTGGAGTACCTGGTAAGGCTCTGAAAACTTGTGCCAACCAACTGGCAGGATTATTCAGACATTTTAAATCTCTCACTGCCACTGTTGGAAGTTCCCACTTGTTTCAAAAAGATAACAATTATACCAGTGCCCAAGAAGAACAGTGTGAGCTGCCTTAATGACTATTGTCCAATAGGCCTCACACCTACAGAGATGAAAAGTTTTGAAAGGTTAGAATCAACTCCTGTCTCAGTAAGGACCTGGATCCACTACAATTTGCCTATTGTCACAATAGGTCTATAGCGGTTGCAGTCTCAATGGCTCTCTACGTGACCTTGGATCACCTGAACAATAAAAATACCTTTATCAGGATGCTGAACATTGACTATAGCTCAGCATTTAGTACCATCATTCTTACAGTCCTGTTCGCAAAGCTATTGAACCTGGGCCTCTGTACCTCCCTCTGCAACTGGATCCTTGACTTCCTAACCAGAAGACCACAATCTGTGCGGATTGATAATAACATCCCCACCTCACTGATGATCAACACTGGCACACCGTAGGGATGTGTGCTTAGCCCACTGCTCGACTCACTTTATGCCCGTGACTGTGTGGCTAGACATAGCTCAAATGCCATCTGTACATTTGCTAATGATACAACCAGTGTTAGCAGAATCTCAGATGGTGATGAGAGAGTATACAGGAGCGAGATATGCCAGCTAGCTGAGTGGAGTCACAGCAACAACATTGCACTCAACATTGTTGATAGTGGACTTCAGAAAGTGTAAGATGAAGGAGCATGAACCAATCCTCGCCGAGGGATCAGAAGTGGAGAGAGTGAGAAATTTCAAGTTCCTGGGTGTCAATGTCCCTGAGTATCTAATCTGATCCCAATATATCAATGCAGCTATAAAAGAGGCAAGACAGCAGCTATAATTAGGACTTTGAGGAGATGGGGTTTCCTTACTAAAACATTTGAAAACTTCTAATGACTATCATCCAGTAGCACTCACAGATTAGCTGCATCACCATCTGGTGTGGGGGTGGGGGTGGGTTTCTACTGCTGAGGATCAAAGTAAGCTGTAGAGTGTGATAAAGTTAGTTATCTCCATGGGTACTTGCCTCCATAGTATCCAAGACATCTTCAAAGAGCAGTGTCTCAGAAAGATGGCATTAATCATGAAGAACCCCACCACCCAGGTCATGCCCTCTTCTCGTTGTTACCATCGGGATGGAGGTACAGAAACCCGAAGACACACACTCAGTGATCCAAGAACAGCTTATTGCCCTCTGCCATCTGATTTCTAAATGGACATTGAACCTATAAACACCACTTCACTACTTCTTTAAAAATTTCTGTTTTTGCTTCATTTAATTTAACTATTTAATATACATACATATACTTACAGTAATTCAGTTTTTTTCTGTATTTATCACGTAGTGCATTGTACTGTCGCCTCAAAGTTAACAAATTTCATGACATATATCAGTGATATTAAACCTGTTTCTGATTCCTTCTTCGTCATGGAGTCACACCACACAGAAACAGGTCCTTTGACCCTCTGAGTCCATGGCGAGTATCAAACACCCAGTTACACTGATTCTGCACTACTTTCTGATCCTCATGTTCTGGTCAGATTCCACCACTAGCCTACACACTCAGATCATTTTACAGTGGCTAATTAACATCTGATCCCGCATGTATTATTGGAAGTGAGGGAAATCCACTTGGGAGAATATGTGAACCCCACACAGACAGCACTAGTAGTGAGGATTGATCCTGGGTCTTGGGAGCTGAGAGGCCACAGCTTTACTATGCCATTCCGACATGTTTACCTACCCTTTCAATAGTTGCTTCCATTTTATTTACCTTGACCATGTCACTTTGTGACATGTTGGCCCTGTCTTAGTTTGCTCTTCCTGACAAAGTGGGAACTCTGTAAATCAAACTTGGCTGGAGACATCAGACTGCTATCAGATAAAATCCCAAGTTTCAAGAGACACAGCTTTTTCAACCCTTCCTGATGAGTATAACCTCACATTTTTATTGTCATTCCCATTAATCTATTCTGACCCTCTGCAATGCCTCCCCAGACACTTCATACCACAGCAATCAGAGCCGTGTACAGTACAGTAGTGTGGCTGAAACAAGTTTCCACACAAGTCAAGCATAACTTTTCAATTCCATCATGCTAGCGGTAAACCACAGTGCTTGTTTTCTTTTCATTGCCTTATTAACCTGTGTCTCTACTTCTACAGATTGATGTATTTGTACTCCTGGATCCCTCTTCTACTATACCCAAAGCATTACTTTCCATGCAATTTGCAGCCTTATTTTCTTACCAAAATGTAATGCCTCACTTTTGTCTGTGTTGCAATTTATTTTCCAATTAAATACCCATTCTCCAAGTTTATGAGACTGTGAAATTGCATTGTTTCCTTTGGCATAACAGATGGTGATTTACTTCTGATTTGCTGTGCAAATTACACATACATGTTTTAGGACTCGATATGTTCTCATGACAATCTGGATAGGGCAGAAACTCAGGTGTCATTACATATCCAAGCACTGCAGAGTGGTGGAGATGCTGATGTCTACCATGTGCAATACTGCTCTGGAGCCAGTGATTCCATGATGGTACAAGTAATCTCAGGTCTCACATGCACCAGCGCATTGAGCAACATGAGAGAATTTCTACTAATCAAAGAGATCCTCTCTTCCTTGTAGGTTTGCTTCTGATTGGTTGCAAAGGAGAGTTGAAGGGATAGATTGTGGTGTTTGCTATTAGTAGCATTGCAAATTTTTAATGACTTCAGAGAGGGAGGTGGCCAAAGTTGGATTTACATCCTGATCATTGGCTATTCACTTTTCACTCCTGAAGTGATAGATTGGAGAAGGATTGAAAAGGAGAAGGAAGTATGAGGGGTTGCCAGACAGAGAAGGGACTCAGAGAGGGAAGGCTTGGTCACAATGTGATTCCAAGGAGCAGTTTTCCTGCACCAATCACAGGTGTTGCTGCACCAGGCAGGTCCCCACAGTGTTTCCAAGTGGAGCAACAACACCTGAGGAGAGTCAAACTTAAACTAGACTTGCAGTGGGATGGGAATCAGAGTGCCAGAACAGTTAGTGGAGAGGTTGTGGAGGCAGATGTTGGCAAGACCACAGAGAAAGTCGGGAATCAACAGGTTGAACATGGTTCAACTAATGTCATGAGCTGTGTTTATTTCAATGCAAGAAATATTGTAGGAAAGACGAATGAGCTCAGGGTATGAATCAACAACTGAAATTATGACATTGTAGCTATTAGTGGTACTTGGTTGCAAGAGGTGCAGAACTAGCAGCTCAATATTCTGGGGTTCCATTGTTTTAGATGCGACAGAGCAGGAGGGATTAAATCAGGAGGGTTAGTGTTACTGTCACGGCAGTGCTCAGTCAGAACAGATTGGAGAACTCATCCAGTGAAATGTTATGGGTGAAACTGAGAAATAAGAAAAGTATGATCACATTAATGGGGCTATAATACAGGCCACCGAACACTCTGCAGGAATTAGACAAACACATTTTTAGAGAGATCGCAGACAGTTACAAAAAACAGGAGGATGTTATAGAAAGCAAACACGAGGAAATCTGCAGATGCTGGAAATCCAAGCAACACACACAAATTGCTTGTGGAACGCAGCAGGCCAGGCAGCATCTATATGAAGAAGCACTGTTGACATTTCGGGCCGAAACCCTTCGTCAGGACTAACTGAAAGGAAAGATAGTAAGAGGTGTTATAGAAGGTGATTTTAACTTTCCACATATTGACTGGGACTCCCATACTGTAAAAGGACTGGATGGGATATAGTCTGTCAAATGTGTTCAGTAAAATTTCCTTAATCAGTACATAGAAGTCCCAATGACAGAGAGTGCAGTACTTGACCTGCTCTTAGGGAATGAGACAGGCCAGGTGACAGAAATTTGTGTAGGGGAACACTTCGCATCTACTGATAATAATGCTATTAGTTTTAAAGTAAATATGTAAGAAGATAGGTCTGCTCCACGGGTTGAGATTCAAAATTGGAGACAAGTGAAATTTTGATGGTATCATAAATGACCTGGCAAGTGTGTATAGGGACAGGCTGTTTGCTGGCAAAGGTGGACTTGGTAAGCGGGAGGCCTTCAAAAGTAAAATTTTGAGAGTACAAAGCTTATATGTGCCTGTCAGAATATAAGTGTAGGGGAGCTTGGTTTTCAAGAAATATTGAGGCATGGACCTGGTTAAGAAAAAAGAGGAGGTGCATAGCAGATAGAGACAAGTAGGAACAAATGAAGTGATGACGGAGTACAAGAAATGCAACAGAACACTGAAGAAAAAGATCAGAAGAGCTAAAAAAAAAGGCATGAGGTTACCCTAGCACACAAGGTGAAAGAGAATTCCAAGGAATTCTACGGACATATTAAGAGGTTCATTGCTGGGCTTGTTGTTGTTTGTCATCTATATCAATGATCCTGATGATAGTATGGTTGCGGATGACATAAAGATTGGGGGCATAGTGGACAGTGGACATAGTGGCTCACTGAAGGCTCACTCATATGAAGGATCTGCATCAGCTGAAAAAATGGGCTGAGAAATGGTAGATGGAATTTAATGCAGACAAATACAAGGTGTTACACTATGGTAGGACCAGCCAGAGTAGGTTTTACACAGTGATCGGTAGGGCATTGAGGAGTGTGGTAGAAGAAAGGAATCTGGGAATACAGGTCCATAATTCGTTAAAAGTGGTGTCACAGGTAGATAGGGTTGTAAAGAAAGCTGTTAGCACAGTGGCCTTCATAAATCAAAGTATGGGTACAGGAGATGTGTCATGGTCTGGTCCATAAAGTCCACGTTCTGGCTCACGGTCCAGTCCGTGGATTCCAGACTCCGGGTCTTCCGGCTGCCTTTTGTCTTATTTGGGGCTTAATCATCGGCACCTGATTCTCTTCTTGGAGCCAGGAATATAAGTGGCCTTGGGTTCGAGTGTAGGTGCTGGTTTGTCTTGTCAGTATCCTGTCCTTGTCTCTGTGGGGGTTGTCCCATCGGTGTCCTTGCCTCTGTGGGGTAAGTCAGGCCATCCTTGCCGTTACCCTACAGTGGGATCTGTCACTCCTGGTCCTTGCCTCCATTGGGTAAGTCAGGCCATCATTGCCGTTACCCTGAGGCTGGACTGTTCCCTTCTGTCCCTCTGAAGCCCTGCCCTGCAACCTGTGCCTGGAGCTGAGCCTTGCCTCACCTCTGCCTGGAGTCTCTCCCTGTTTGCAACTGTCTGTCCATGTCCACACCTTTGCTAGGTAGGTCCGGCTGTTTTGCTGCTACCTAGCATTGGGAACTGTCTCGTCGTGCTCAGCATTCTGTGTAATGAGTCCCGGCCCTACGTCCTGTATCCAAGGAGGGGTCCTGGCTCGGTGTTCTGCGTTCCAGTTTTCCCTCGACCAAGGCTCTGTGTTCTGTGATCCTGTTCTCATTCGACCAAGGCTCTGTGTTCTCGTCTAGTCCATGTGCCTCGCCCAGCCCAGGAGTACCTTGTCCAGCCCGATGCTGGGATTCCCTCGTCCTGTGCTGGGGTTCCCTTGTCCTGCCCAGGAGTCTCACGTCCAGTCTTGTGCCTCTCCTTGTCCTATAGCCACATCTTGTCCTCGCCTGGTCCTGGAGTCCGAGCCCGCGTCAAGACCCAGGTTCAGGGTCCTTGTCCAGTCTCTGACTCGCAGTCCAACCCAGGCTCCTAGTTCCCAGTTCCATGTCCTGGTTGTGCTATCCTAGTCAAGTCATAGCCCAGGCCTGGAATCCTTGTCTCTTCCAGGCCCTGTGTCATGTCCAGTGTCCTTTCATCCCCACTTTCCTTGCTGCCTTCTCACACCTAGTCCTGTTCCTGGTAGTTCAGTGTCTGTGTCTTGGTTTTGGGTCCACTCCCAACGCCCACATTATGACAAGATGGAATTTTATGCTGGAGTTGTATAAGGCATTGGTGAAGCCTAATTTGGAGTATTGTGTGCAGTTTTGATCATATACGTACAGGAAGAAGGTAAATAAAGTTGAAAAAGTGCAAAGAAAATTTACTGGATCTGAAGAACCCAAGTTATAAGGAAAAGGTGAATAGCTTTAGACTGTATTCCTTAGAACTCGGAAGATTGAGAGGATATTTGATAGAGGTGTACAAAATTATGAGGGGTATAGATAGGGTAAATGCAAGCAGGCTTTTTCCACTGAGCTTAGGTGGGACAACAACCAGTGTTTATGGTTTAAGGATGAAAGGTGCAAAGCTTGAGGGAAGCATGAGGGAAATATTCATTCAGATGATTGTGAGACTGGAATGAACTTCCTGCACAAGTGGTGCATGTAAGCTCAATTTCAGCATTTAAGCAAAGTTTTCATATGTACATGGATGATAGGGCTATGATCCCAATGCAAGTTGTTCGGGAGTAGGCAGCTTAAAAGGTTTTAGCATGGAATAGATGGGCGGAAGTGCCTGATTCTGCACTGTACTTTGCTGTGATTCTATGACTGAGTGAGCAGGTGGTGAATGCAATGTTTTAAATGCTGCAACCAAACTGCAGCTGTGGAGGTGAGTGAGACTACTTTGTTCTTATCAATATATTTTTCTTCTATACTTCCCAGACTGAAGCTGAAGATGTGAACTGTTTCATTGTGTAGCAAAAGACATTATTAAGCCTGGTGGTGAACATTCTTTACTAGTTTTAATCCATGTTTAATTGCAATTCTTATTGTTAACATCTGTTTGCACCCTTGCCCCGACTCTGTTCCCTGGGCATTACTGTCATTCCTTAGATTAGTTTGCCCTTTGCTCTCCATTCCTGTTTTGGAATTGGAATTGAATTTGGTTTATTATTATCACATGTGCTGCAAAAAACTTGCACTCCTACCCACCTAGCTTCACTTATCACTGTCTAGCTATCCTCCTTCCCTTCCCCCCCATCTTTTCATTCTGGCGTCTTCCTCCTTCCTTTCCATCCTGAGGAATTGTCTCGGCTCAAAATGCTGACAGTTTATTCATTTCCATAGATTGGCTACGAGCCGAAATGTGGTGGTGGGGGTCCAGGCCCGGAGTATATCAGTGCGACAGGGCCCGTGTCCTAGAGCAGGGAACGACCTGAAGTTTGGATGATTTAAACACTGGGCCAGAGTGAAAAGACAGGGTGTTGGGACCGGAGGTGAGGGTCAGATTGGTTCTGCTGACAGCTCTGATACACGTCTTTGCGCTGAACTGGGGTCGAGGCAGTAGCCTGCTCCTGCTGTTCCAGGCTTCGTGCCTGTGGACTCGCTTTCACTCTGAGTTCTCTTTGCTTACTTTTTTTGTTTGCATGATGTTTTTTTTTTTGGCTGCAGATTGGGCATTTGGCAGTCTTTTCTGATGGATTCTCTTGGGTTTCTTTGTTTTGTGGCTGCCTGTAAGGAGAGGAATCTCAAGGTTGTATAATATATGATGGCTGGTTCTTTGCTTGGAAAGAAAGAGTCCTCAAAAGCAATGGCACAATCGTTGGTGACCTCAGAAGCCATTTCTGGATCTGCAGGCTCGGGAGCAGCTGGGATGCGGGAACAGCTGGAACGTGGTCACTTGGGTAGTAGGATCCTTCCTGTTTCTCCTCTTCTCTTCAGTAGTTGCTCTTCTCCATTCCTCAAAGTTCTTGGCTGTTTCATGCCTGCTGCATAAGTGTATACATACCCTGATGATACATGTGCTTTGAACTGCTGAGTTCCTCCAGCATTTTGTGCGTGTTGCTTTGTTTTGCATTCTGTTCATACACACCAATTCATTACACAGTGCATTAAGGTAGAACATGGTATAGCAATAACAATGCAGAATGAACTGCAGGTGTTACAGAGGAAGTGCAGTGCAGGCAGACAATAACCATAATTAAGTTTCATTTGTTTCAATATCTTGAAAGGGTCTCGATCCACAGCTTAACGTTTGACTTGTCCCCATTTGCCTTTTCCATTTGGAAAGCAGCCATTTTCTAAATGAGCTGGAGCCAGTCCCAGCAATGTAATTTCTCTGTTCTCAGCTGGAGTGCAACTGTCCTACAAAAAGCAGATCGACCACTTGTTTAGCCACATGCTAATTCACCTGGCCTATTTTATTTAGTCCTAAGTTATACATGGCTGATGAAATAAATAGAGATAAAAAGGGATCTTGACTGATGGAGAACCTGGTTGGAAGTCAGAAGTGTTTGAGGGTGGAAGAGAATGCAGGGAAAGATGGCTTGAGATGGAATAATGGTCATGAAGCCAAGTAGTAGCTAGGAGTCTGAAATAGCAATAAGAGGAGCAAGACAGAGGTCTAGGAAATGGAACGTGGTGCAAGACAATGGGAGAAAGCATGGTTGGAGAAGTCAGCTGAAGGCTGCAGTGGACACGATTATGCAGAGAGATTGTGAGGAGTGAACCATCAGTGGCTGTGGAACGAGATGGTGGATAAGGGATTGAAGTGGCGGTTGCAGAGGAAAATAAAGGATAAGAGAATATATTGTACACCCGTAAGCTTGTAGATACGTGAGGGAAAATCCTCACCCCACTGGTCCACAAACAATGCTGTGAAGGATTGAACCTCATCATTCCTGTCCTTCACGTCTCTTTTCGCCTGCGGTCCTCCAATCTTGCAATGGTCACAACAATCCTTACAACACAGGAGGTGGATTAGTCCACCTATCCCCACCCCACCCCCCCACCCCCCGATTTTCCCATAAGCTCTCCGCAGATTTAAATGCTCACTTACACATTAGGAGTAATTTATAGCAGCCGATCAATCTACCAGCCTGCGTATCTTTGGGTTGGGGGAGGGAACCTTCTGGGTTCAAATAGACTAACATTCAAAGTACAGTTATTATCAAAGTTTTGTGTGCAGTATAGAACCCTGGGATTTGTCTTCCCCACGGAGAGCTACGAAACAAAGAAAATCATGGTATTCTCCCAAATGCCCCAGCTTCCGTGATCTAGACTTTGAAACTCTCCGGAGTATGGACAGCCGGCACAGCCACTCTAAGGGTTCAGGACGGTCCCACTAATTGGCAATCATGTTTTGGCGCCAAGAATTGAGTATTGAAAGAGTACCGGAACTGAGCTTCAGCGCTCAATCGTAATCCTACTAGTGATATCGTCTAGCAGTTGTTTTTCTGCTCTGTTCTCAATCTAGTTTGATACTGTGTCTCGATCCTTGCTACAGGTACTCCAGCATTTGCGTCCAAACCATCCTCGTCAAGGACTCTCATCACATGTTCAAAGAAAAGCATTAAAACACATACTCCCCCCACCTCCGCCCCCCCCACACACATACTAAAAAAAACAAATTTTGTCAAATAGTAACAAAAAAAGAGAAAAACACAGAATAAATCGAAAGAATCTAGACAGTTCTTGGTTTGTTGGGTGGTAGAGTTGATCTTCTGACTTGGTGTGTCTGGGTAGTCTTGTTTTGTCTGGTGGGTTTGGAGCTCATTTCCAGGGAACGCGCTAAGATGGTAGCGCGATATTAATACGCAGCAGCCTCTCTAGACTCTGGATTTGGGGATTGCCAAACATTATGTGGATTTTCTGGTGTAGTCTGTTTTGTTGTGTGCTTTTGTGATATCATTCTGGAGGAATGTTGTCTCATTTGAACTGCATTTCCATTGTGGTTTCTAAATGACAATAAGCAGAAATTCAATTCAATATTCATTTCCGTTCAGTGTTTGTTGTCTGCAGACCGCCCTGATCCAAAGTAATCCAAAACAGTAACAGAAAAGGGAGGGACCAGACACCAGAAACACATCATAACATGAACAACAGAGTCCAATCTACAAACCACGTCGATTAAACCTTTCCCTAGACCCAGGAATCTGGCACCATTCACTGATAGCATTGAAGGAAAGAGACACCATTCAAATGCAGGGAGCTTCCTCCATGAGCAGCGAGTGAGAGAGAGAGAGAGACTGTCACATGCAGACACCTTCCTCCAGCAGCAGTAAATAAGAGGCTGATAGACAGCATTGAACACCCGCTCGCCTTCCACACTCGACTCGATGATTTCAATCTTCCTCAGTGCAGTCCGCAGTCCATCATGGGCTCATACCCTGTCTCCAGACTTCTTGGCCTTGAGGCTGCAGGCTTCGCCTGAAGCCTCGTGGAGCCCTCTCAGATGCAGGGATGTGCCAGATCGCTCAGTTGGACCAATAACACACCATCAAAATGTAGACCACAGGTTCGAACAGTAGCAGAACCCTATTTGAAAGAAAGAGAAGATGTAAAAGAAGAGAAAGAAGTGAGTCGTGTTGTTTGCTGGTGTCACATTTTTCCCAGGGAGATTGTGCAAAATCAACATGGACAGCAAGAAAGAATAGGATTGAACTTGGACTGTTGCAGCTGTGAGACAACTAATTGTGGCTCAGCGCTACTCATTCTGTTGATAATAATATGCTAACAACATTTTATACATTTTGCAATGGATGAGTACTTTCCATACAGACAATTATATGCGCTCAAAATAAGTTTTACCAGAAAAAAGTCTTTCTCCAGACTAACTACACTGGTAGATTTAAGGACAGAATGCAGTTCCTGACCTCACCTGAGATGAACATAATCTTTTGATGGTGCCTCATTATGAAATTCTCTGAATCCTCAACTCAGATATTCTGGCTCTGTAATGTAACACTAAACCAAAGCAGGTTCCGATCATGCGAAAGGTCAAACAGACTTCAGTGAGCTAATTTGGAATTTATAGGCCTGATCCAATGGTTGGCCACTTTACAAGTACAGCTGATTCTTTTAGGACTTCGGATTTTGTCCTCCTCACAGTCACCGCACTACCTGTTTCATTAACACTCAGCATCAAAGAGGTTTATTTATAGCAGGGAAGAGCATAATGTGTCAACTACACTGATGCTATGTAACCTTTGATGACTCGCATTAATAAAGATTGATTGGTTTTATCCTGCTTGTGGCATTGACTCTGAACTTCCTGCATCATTTTGTCATGAGAATTGAAACAGCACAAGTCTTTCACGTGATTGGCAAATCCACTTGTTAACCTATTGTAGTGGACCACAAGGCTCCCTCAATGACTGCAAGTTAAACACAGCTCGGGGAGTTCTGGAGTCATGGTATTCACAGTTTCAGGTTAACTCTGATTTGTGCTGAATCAGCTGAACAACATTATCATCATTCCTCATCCAGGGAAATAGCAAAATGTCAACTGATTTCTATCCAGTGACTCTTAGTGCGTGTGTTAGCTTTGAATAAAGATTGGTCTCAGTGGTGGTGACCTTGAAAGTTGAACAGCTTGCTAACATAGAAAACAGGATGTTACAGATGCTGGGAACCTGAAATAAAAACAGGAAATACTGAAAATGCACAATAGGTCAGGCAGATCCGTGCTGAGAGAAATAGAATTAACAACTTGAGTCAATAACCTTACATCAGAGCAGGAGTAGTTAGAAAGGTATTTTACATTACAGATCAGTGGAGGGGTCAGAGAATAGTTGTGATGGGGTGGAGAATAGGAGACCAAATGAGACCAGTGGTGGCAGGTATATGTTCAGAGAGGGAGGTAAGTGTTTGTTAGAGACACAAGAAATACTACAGATGCTGTAAATCTTGAGCAATATACAAAAAATGCTGAAGGAACTCAGCAAATCAGGTAGCATCTGTGGAAGAAACTAAACAGTTGATGTTTCAGACTGAGATCCTTCATCAGGACAGGAAATGAAGGGAGCTGAAACCAAAATAATAAATTTGGGGAGGCACAGGAGGAGTGCAAGTGGGCAAGTGATAGGCAAGACCAGTTGAGGGGTAAGCTGGGTGGTGGACAGAGGGAATAATGTGAGGAGCTGGGTGGAAGAGGTAAAGAGGAGAACAAGAAGGAACCTCATAGGAGAAGAGAGTGGACAATGGAGAATGGGAAGGAGGAGGGGAATCAGAGGAAGATGATCTGGTCAGAAGGGTGGGGAAGAAGAAGAGAAGGGGTGAGAAGGTAGCCAGAATGGGGATTAGAACTCCAGTGGGAATGTAAATAGAAGCAAACTTCATACTTCTTTCAATGCCAGCTAATGAAAAAACTTCAGAAATATAGTCACTGTTGAGAAAATGTTAGAAAGTAATATAAGGCTTATTACATAAAAGCTACTGTATGCATCCCTCCACCATCCTTTCCACACTTAAAGCTAACTTCTCCTCCCAGGTTTGAAACGTTACCTCTGTTTCTCTTTGCAAGTTGTGGCTTGACCTACGAGGTGTTCCAGCATTTTCTGCTTTTATTTCTGTTTTCCAACAATTGCAGTCCTTTTCAATTCCAGCATCTTTAACATCGTGAAACATCACAGGACACCTAACAGAAAGTGATCAAACAGAATCTGACCTTTGGTGTGACCTTAACTTTAATACCCAAATACTTTAGTACGTAATTAATTGAAAACAAATTAGCTAATGCTTTTGCACGGTCTTTCAAATAAAAATTCAAAATGTTTTATACTTTGAATTTGGAAACCAGTCATTGATCATGGGAGATTTTTCCCCCTCTATCTAGCTGCTCTAGATGTGAAATAACACAATTTGTAGCTGATTGAAAATCTGTTGACAATGACAAACCCCAGTCTCCCCACACAGCAGAGCTGCCATTTCCTGAAACCTCCACTTAGGTGCCATCAAACCCCAGAAACCCAATGGCCACAGCTGACAGTCTCCAAGATCTGCACTAGAACACCGTCAGATTCTGCCAACACTGAAGCCCAGAGCTGCCAGTCTGCACGATCCCCAGTCCCTTCCCCATCAAAACACTGAAAGCACTGCAACTCAGGGAAAACTTCACATCACCAGCTAGAGTATTTACAGGCAATCGTGATTAGATTCTAGTTCACAATAAAGCTGAATAATGCAGAAATGTATGAAGATCCTGGAACTAGTTCTACAGGGACTTCTAATGGGATGTTACACCAAACTGGCATGCTCAATAATCTAAATGTGAAATGCCTCTGAAATTAGTCTCAGGATCATTGAAGTCTATTTCTTAACCTTAGTGACACCATGGGTAAATAGGGTCGTAAAGAGTGCTTTGGCACTTCGGTCTTCAAAAATCAAAGTATTGAGTACAGGCATTCAGATGTTATGTGGAAGTTGTATCAGATATTGGTGAGACCTAATACAGAGTATTGTATGCAGTTCTGGACACCTACCTACAGGAATGATAGCAATACGTTTGAAAGAGTGTAGAGAAAATTTACAAGGATGTTGCTGTGACTTGGGGACCTGGGTTATAGAGAAAGGTTGAATAGGTTAGGATTTTTTCCCTAGAGTGTAGGAAATGAGGGGAAGTATACAAAATTATGAGGGGTTTAGATAGGGAGGAAATGCAAGCAGACTTCTTCTACTGAGGTTGGTTGATACTTGGGTCATGGGTTAAGGGCAAAAGATGAAATGTTTAAGGGGAACATCAGGGGAAACTTCTTCATTCAGTGGGTGGTGAGAGTGTGGAACGAGCTGCCAACAGAAGTGGAGGATGCAGGTTCAATTTCACCACTTAAGAGAAATTTGGATAGGTACCTGGATGGAAGGTGTATAGAGAGCTAAACTCTTGTTGCATATCAATAGGACAAGGCAGATAAATAGTTTGATCTAGATGGGCCAAATGGCCTGCTTCTATTCTGTAGTGTTCTATGACTTTATGTCTAAGAAAGTGCATCAGCACTTCCACTTCCTCAGCAGACTTAAGAAATTTGGCAAAAATGCTTTGACTCTCATTAATTTTTAGAGATGCACCCTAGAAAACATCACAGCTTTGTTTGGCAACTGCTCTGCCTGAGACCACAAGAAATTACACAGAGTTACCAACACATGACAAAAACCAGCCTTCCCTCCATGGACTCTGCCTCCTCTTCTCATAGCGTCAGTAAAGCAGCCAGCATAATCGAAGACACCGATCTTACAAGACGTTCTCTCTTCTTTTTGTAGAAAAATGGAAGGCAGGGTAGGAGGGAAGGTTCGGCTGGCTTGAGAATAAGTCAAAATGTCAGCTCAGCATCAGAGTCGAAGGGCCTGAGCAGTACACTAACATTCTATGTTCTACATTCACTGAGTTAAATCCGCTGCACTGCCTTGATTGGGCCAAATATTTTGGGTTAATTACGCATTAACTTTCCTATATACGCATTTGGATACTCTCCAATTATGTCCCAAGAAACCTTAGGATTTCATAAGCTGCAGGAAATACTGCAATTAAAAAGGTTTGGATAACTTCTAGTACATGATATTTTCAGGAGCCTCACTTCTTGCTGTGCACTGATTTATTGCTAAATTCCGAAAGGCTTTTTTTAACAGCTTCTCTGTGTACACTAGTGACATGCTTACATGACGTTTGATATCTTTCCCAATCATTATAATTTACTGTAGTGCCACTTTCACCCCAGGTCTTTCATTATCGCTGATATAGTTGCTTTTAAGATTCCTGTCAAATCACATTTCTTGGCTATGCGGGATGTATAGGCATCTTAAAGTAATGTAAGGACTTACTGTTTGTCTTATTACAATCCTAATCGACATGCTTGACAACAATACTTATGTATTGCTCAGTTCCTTTGATTTATAGGACCTGCTGTTATGGGACAGTGATTGTTAGAGCAGTAGCAGTGGTCAGCACAATCAGCTGGAGATTTCTGTCATGTTTTATCTATGACTGAACTATTTAATTAAATGAAAGAAAGATTGAGGCTAGTCCTTCCTCGCCTGTGAGTAATTGGGAAGTGGTATTGTACCGAGTTTGATTTCAGCTGAGATAAGGTTTCCCCTAGAACAATCCAATTTGGGTGGCAGTTCTGCTGGAATGCTTTTCAACTTGATGTAGCTGGCATTTGATCACTTGGTGTTATAATGAGGCTGTTTTCTTTCACTCTGAACTAACATCAGAGAAAGGCAGATTTCAATAGTGGATCAGCAACGACATCCCCAAACTGAAACTTAAAGAGGAAAGAGGTATGAGATTCTTCCCCATGTCACCACCCAGATCTCATCATGTAAAAAGCACCAGTGGTGGTATACTGTTTACTTTTTCATGTGCTGTAAATGCACCTTATTATTTGTAAACTTATTTGTGTTAATATTACTTTATGTGTTGTGTGTGTGAGTTGTCGGTACTGTGTTGTGCACCTTGGTCCGGAGGAACGTTGTTTAGACTGGTGGTATACATCTGTGTGGTTGAATGACAATAAACTGAACTTAAACAGCAGCACCATTCATAAATATGTTATCAAATGCTGTATAAAATCGTTGTTAACCTATATACCTTTACAAATATTGTAATCAAGTAACATTTCCATCACGGAGAAATTTATGCTTGCTTTTGTCCTTTTTTCACTGTGTGGTATCATTGAATGTCTAATTTATGTATAATTGATATTCTGTATGTTGTATTCTGTAGGTTATATTCTTGCATGCTGTGGTGCTGCTGCAAGGATGTTTTTCACAGTAGTCCATCTTGTGCTTGTGCACATGTCGATAAACTCGAACTGGCTTAATACGCAGCTGGTCAGGCAGAGTCTGTGAACAGAAAAAAGAGTTATAGGATGATACAGACCTGAAAACGGCCTTTCAGCCCAACTTGTCAATGAAAGTATTTATTCAAGTGAATCCCCTTTGCCTGTGTTTGGCCCATATCCCACTGAACATTTTCTACCCCTGTAATTGTCTCAAATGTCTTCAACATTGTAATTGTACCCACTTCTACAGTGTCCTCTGGCAGCTCAATTCTTATACCACCATCCTTTGCGTGAGAAAACTTGTCTCTCAGGTCCCTGTACCTCACTCATCTATGCGCTCTAGTTATCGACTCCGCTACCCTCAGGACGGTGGCTACCCACCCTATCTACACTCTTCATGATTTTAAACATCTCTGTAAGGTCGTCACTCAGCCTTTATACTCCAGGGGAAAAATTCCAGACTGTTCAGCTTCTCTTTATTACCCCAATTATGAAAGACAATTCCCCCAAAAAAATTAACATTTGATGTCAACAATTTACATTATCTGGGAATAGATGCTGCTTGATTTGCTGAAGATTTATGGTGTTTTCTATTTTATTTCAAATTTCCAACATTTAAAATATTTTGCTTTTAAAACTTAGAAACCAGGATTGATTATAAACTGAATCAATGCCAAATAGATATCAAGCTGCTAAATGGGATCAGGTGAAGTACATGAGGTCAGATGGTACACTAGAATCAGCCTTCAGTCTGTACATGTTAGTACTTCAAAAAAGTTCGAAGTTAAAAGTACATTTATTATCAAAGTATGGATACATTATACAACCTTGAGTTTCATTTCCTTCCAGGTAGCCACAGAACAAAGAAACCCAAAAGAACCCATTTAAAAAAAGAAAACCATCAAACAAAATTATCGAGCACTCAATGTGCAGTAAGAATAAAAAATTATGTGAATAATAAACACAAGCAAATTGCATTCAGAGCTGCACTCCACAAAGGAAGTCTGAGAGCCATATTTCAACGCAGAACTGAGTAAACGTTGGGGCGCAGCGAGCTGAACTGGCCTGTCCCTTGCTTCAGACCCTGACATCCTGACTTTTCAATCCGGCCCGTCACCTAAATCATTGTCCAAGCATTGGGTTCCGTCACTTCAGTACGCTGTGGGGCCTGGACTCCGTTGCCTCCATTCAGCCTGTGCCCGACCTTTCTGAAACGTCCTGGCACTTAAATTGTCATCCAAACATCAGGTTCAGTCATTCCGATACCCTGTGTGGAAGAATGTGGAGAGCCTATCTTGATGGACTTTACACCTTGCAGCTGCCTGGACAGTGACTGGGTCTCTGAAGGCTAAATGCAGAATTCCAATCCCAAAACTACCCCAATAACTTTTCATCAACAAATAGTCATGCCAAGGATGAGGAATGCCAACTGCAGAAGTTGTCACTGACTTTAAATGCTCAAGTTCTTATTCAAAACTATTATAAAAAGTGAATTATGAAAAATAACAATTGAAACACAAAAATATTAGATATATTAAAAGTATGTAAATATTAAATAAAAAATTAATTAAGACAATGAATATTAAGAAATAATTAAAATATTTAATTAGAGTAAGGTCATTTTAAATCTATGGCAGCGTAGGGTGTGATACTATTACAGCTTGGGGCATCAAAGTTCAGAGTTCAGTTCTAGTACCCTCTGTAAGGAAGTTTGTAAGTCCTTCCTGTAAGGTGCATAGGTTTTCTCTGTGTGCTCCAGTTTCCTCCCACAGTCCAAAGATGCACGTGTTTGTACATTAATTGGTCATTGTAAATTGTCCCATGATGAGTCTAGGGTCAAATGAGTGGGTTGCTGGCCAATGTGTCTTGGTGGGCCGGCAGCGCCAATCCTGTGCTGTATCTTTAAATAATTAAAATAAAACATAAGAATTAGGAACAGGAGATAATTTAGCCCTGAGTTTCTGCTGCACTCTTCAATAAGCTCATAGCTAATTGGGGAGCACTTTGGCTGTTTTCTTAACATTTTAGAAATGTTCCTGAATGCCGAGGAACAGCAAAGGTTTCTCAGTGTGGTGGATACAGCACATTCCATCACAGGCAAAACTCTCCTCACCATTGAGCACATTTACATGGACTGCTGCATCCGTAATCAAAGACCTCCATTATTCTGTCCATGCCCCCGTCTTTCTACTACCGTCGGGCCTTAACCCTAACCCACACCACCAGATTCAGAAATAGATCTTACCCTACAACCATCTGGCTCCTGAACCGGCATGGGTGACTTCATTCACCATTCTGAACTGACTCTACAACCCAGAGACTCCCTTTCAAGAAGTCTTTACAATTCATGTTCTCAGTATTAGTTTTTACTTGATTAGTTTGTCTTCCTTTACACTTTTTGTGCTTGTCAGATTTTATCTGCTTTTGTATAACTTTTTACATAAAATTCTTTTCTATTTCATTCTTTCTCGAAATGCCTGCAAGAGAATAAAGCTCACGGTAGAACATGGTAACATATACATACTTTGTTAACAAATTTACTGTGAACTTTGAACATTTCCATGAGAGTTTCTATATCTTTTGGAAAGATAGACGCAAAATATTTGCTTCAGTCTCAATCATAGCCACAACCTCATATCCTCTGTTAAGGTTCCACTCTACAGTACTTGATCTGTAATGTCCCTGAGGTATCACAGTGTTCAAATCTCAGACTCCAGCTCATCAACTCTCATCCAAAGTTCTCAGAGCTGCTGACCCTTTAAGAGGCATGCTTACCATGCTTCAAAATGGTTTCTATCAACTCCTAAACCCCACAAATGCAACACATCACCTGACCTGCCAAATGACTCTTAATTTAATTCAATTATGTGATAAATATCATCTATTTAATTCCTTATGTTTATACCTGCACTATTGCCCCCTATCTAACTAAAACCCCTCTCTCACCAACATACACACATCATAGCCTGCACATTCATTAGGTTGTGGGAAAACCTCTTAAGCCTCAGGGGAATTCACTGAATCTGTATTTGGTCCCCAGGTTCCGGTTGTCTGAGTTTCCTGACTTCACTTAACCAGTTTGAAGTTACCTTTTCCTCTTAGATTTGCACAGAGTAATCTGCATTCCAAGTAGTTGGGCTGCTGTTGCTACACCTATTCTAATCCTGGGTTATTTCTTCAGTGTAACGCTTGGCAGTCCCAGCTAGACTGTTATCCATAACCAGGCTCTTCCAGCGGCAGATGGATCTGGCAGTTTCAGCCCCTCAGATGTTCATCGGTTTGCTGAACTACTCTTCCCAGACAGCACATTCCAGTCCAAGGACCAAGGCAACAGAGGCCCCTTCCCTGTCTCTTCCAGTGTTCTACAGCTTAAGCAGTCAGGGATACTGATTTGGAACTAATTTCAGCTGAATGTTATCTGACTATTGCAGCAAGAGGAATAGCCCCAGGCTGGCGATGCCTCATTCATGATTATGCTCCTCTCTAAAATTGATCTGTACAGCCCAAGACAGATACCCACACTTGATGCACAGATAGAAAATAAAAGCTTCTCCTGGATGCAATGGTAATCAGCAGGAATAAATGTTAGAATAAACTTATTGATCCACAAACCTGAAGGAATACTTGGAGTGATGTATGCTTACCCAGCATAAATATCTAAATGTCAAGTTACCGTTACTCTTTGTTGAAAGTACTCAGTCCACGAAGGATGCTGTTTGCATTGTAGTCAACTGACCACAGGCACCTGTCTCCCTAAGTATCTGTGCCAGATTATTAGATTCCTGCATCCTGACAAAGCTCACTGTTATAAGCTAGGTTGTGACCTGTTTGGTGTACAGGGATGTTCAGGGGAAGAGGCATTTGAGCAAATATAAAAACTCACAGTTGAAGGTTAACCTCAAATTTTTTTCCAGGGTGTTCCCATTTTAGTTGCGGGGTTGCCTCTAATGCTCTTACCAGTATGAAAAAGCTTACTATCAGATGGACACTTAAGATGCTGAAGAGAGGCAATAGACAATGTATTTTGCACCAGTGTTCAGAGAAGCGGAGCGACCAAATTCAGATTTATGGCCCAACATAGCAGAGGAGATCCATATCATCTATTTTATCTTCTGAAGTCTTCCCTAACATTCAAACATAAGCAAATACAAGTCTGATTATTTATCCATCTCTCAGCTCCACCATTAAAGCCTTGCTACATTGATGCCTGTCACTTTCATGCTAACTGGTAATATGAAAGGGAGGAGGGGTTTAGTATATCTAACACATTTCCACCCACAAGTATCATATTCAGAATCAGATTCAGGTTTAATATCAAGCAGCATGTCATGAAATTTGATGTTATGTGGCAGCAATGCATTGCAATACATCATTATTTTTAAAAACTGTAAATGACAGTAAGTATATATATATAAATAAAATATTTAAATAAATAGTGCAAAAAGAGAGAAGAAAAAGTGGTGAGGTGGTGTTCATGGGTTCAATGCCAATTCAGAAATTAGATGATAGAAGGGAAGAAGCTATTCTTGAACCATTGAGTGTGTGCTTTTAGGTTCCTGCACCTCCGCCCTGATGGTAGTAATGAGAAGAGAGCATGTCCTGGGTGACGGGGGTTCCTAATGATGGATGCTGCTTTTTTGAGGCATCGCTAATTGATGGTGTCTTGGATGCTGGTGAGGCTAGTGCCTATGATAAGGGCTGACTGAGTTCATAACTTTCTGCAGCTAATTTCAATCCTGTGCAATGCCTCCCATACCACTCCCCCCCCTCCTATATTTTAGCTATTATGGTCTTGTAATCATGAAAACAGAATATAAAGACAACTATTAGTTTGTATGTTATTTCAAATATAATAGGATAGAAATATGTTTTTGAAATTTGGTTATATTGGTTTTGATAAATACTACCATGCACGAACGAATGGTTTGACCAGAAACATTGACTGTTTATTCATCTCTATAGATGCTGGCTGCCTTGATGAGTTTCTCCAGCTATTTGAGTGTGTTTGTATTATGTATGGTTGCTTAGAGCAGGAAATCCTCAGACAGAAAAGCTTCAAGGGTACACCCAAAGCTTCTGTGAGGAAATTCAATAAACCTCTGACACCTGGGAACCTCCATGACCCCACTCTAAGTAGAGAAAACAAGAAAACGACACAAAACAGGAACAGGGTAGGTCACCTGGCTACAGAAGACTGCTTACCACTCAGTGTGATCAGCCTTGTTCTTCACTTCTTTCAGTGATAGTCTGCCACAGCACTTTTATTCCGAATTCTCCAACTCAAGAATCGGCAGCCAGACCCTCCCCCAGCATTGAGAGAGAGAGTGATTGCCCGAGGACAGTCGTCTCCAACAGCAGATCCTCTGTTTGTGATATTCCAATTCTCCAGCAATGCCTCATTCAGCGACACTGGCATGGAATTAGGTCATCACAGGGCTGCAGGGCCTTACCACAATGGCACGCGTCTTCCAGGCCGCATCATGGCGATATTGAAAAACGGCCAGTCGGCAATCGGCAAGCTCCGGGAACGTATGTGTTTGGAACATGGGAGGAAACCAAAGCACCCAGAGGAAACCCATTTGGTCACGGAAAGACTGTATGAACACCTCACAGATAACGGAGGGAATTAAACTTCAATCGTTCACTAGCATGCTGTAAAGTGTTATGCTAACCATTAAGTATGATGAGGTCTGGCTTTATCATTATTATTTATGTAATCACTTTGGGTGAGCTCTTGGCAGACATGTTGAAAATGATTGGTTGGATTCCATTGGAGCAGACAAAGTTGAATGGTGCACCTAAAATTATAGAAACTTAGCTGATGCATTAGACATAGTAGATGGCATGAAACTGTTCCCCATGGCACAGGTATCTTAAATGAGAAGGTTATGGGTTTAAGCTGAGGAATGAAAGGTTTAAAAGGGATCTGAGGAAGAATGTTTTTTTTCAGCCCGAAGATGTTTACAATCTGAGAAGGGGGCGGGGGCTGGTACTCTCAGAATATTTGAAAGCCATTTGGATGACCACTTGGATTTGCCAAGCACAGTAGGATGTGGCCCAAGAGCTAGTGACTGGCATTAATATAGATAGATTCTTAATGGTCAATATAGACATAGTGTGTCAAAGGGTCCCTTTGTGTGCTCTTTGATTCCATGTCCCAAATACAACAGTGGCAATTTTTCCTTGGTTTCCCCTACTTCTGATGTACGTTTTCAGGACATGCACTAAATGCTACAGAAGATTACCTCGTTGACGCTGATGTTCATGAATAAAGAATGATAGCATGACTGAAAAACCAGAGAAAGTTGATAATCATGAGGCAGGACTATTAGGGGAGGGGTAGAAACTGTGGGAGAGGGAAGATTATGCTTTCTGCTTTCCTTACATGCAAAACAGTTATTTCCACTGTTATTCTTATTAACAAGGCAAAATGAATTCAGCTTGAGTAAAAGAGGTGGTAAAAACAGGGGAGCTGGAGCTTATTCTGTTCAGTGCAGACTGATGTATCTTCTGATAGATACCATGGGAAGCAATCATTCAGTCAGATCAAGCAGAATTTTTTAAAATAGCAATAGTAGGACACATGGGGAGGCTTTGAATCTCATTACCAAATCCAGAATCCGCTCCGTGAAGCCATGTAATGCAAAGATGACTCTCCAACCTCTGCAGTATGTGAACAGATTAGAAACATTCACAGGTTTCTTATCAAGGAGTAATGACTTTCACACGTGAAAAGTGATTCAAATCCTTTATACCCTCAACAAAAAAATCATTTTTCTTGTGCAATTTAGACTCGGCTGTGATCTTTGAGCATTCTGCCTTACAAGCCCAATTGAATGCAATTCTTTCAGCTGTGGCTCATGTGGTGGTCTGTGATTCAGCCAGCTCTGGGTTCAAAGACTTGAGCACAAGAATGTAGCCTGCCTCTTCAGTGGGAGAATTGCAGTGTTAGAAATCTTGTCCTCTGGATGAAAGGTCAAACCAAGGCTGCATCTAATTTCATAGTCCTTTTAAAAAGGTCTGTGGGAGTATTTTGGTAATGTGCCAGAGAGATTTCCCCAAATGCTCTGACTAATATTTATCCCTCAAATAACAATATTAAAATTGTAATCACACTGCAATTGATAGAAGCTTCTGGTACATGAATAGGTTACCACATCCCTTCATTGCTACTCGATTGCACCTCAGGAAATATTACATTTGCTCTAATATAATACTTAAAACATGCTTTACTGTATTAAGGTAAGCCTAATATGAACTTAACAGACTGGACCCTGTTAAAGATGCAATGGCACTCTCTGTGAGCCACGAAAAACAGAAGGGTTCACCTTAAGCTCCAATGTACTTTTGGCTTACCATCTGCAGCTCAATGACCTTTTCCCCCACCCCTTGCTGGAGTGCCAAGATCACTGCCAGTCAAACCTCTCACACTTCCTTGATTTCCTCTCCTCCCTAATGCAAATAATCTTCAAACTCCAGCTTCCTCCTCTTGCATGTTGTTTAGATTAGAGAACTTCTGTTATATGGAGAGACTAGATAGACTGGGTTTGTTTTCCCTGGACCAAAGGAGGTTGAAAGGTCTATGAAATCATAAAAGCTAAAGAGTATACAGTCAGAATTATTTTCCCAAGGTGAGGCTATCAAAATAAGGGAGGAAAGTCTAAGATCAGTGGAAGGAATTTTAAATGCCATCTGAGGGGTAAGTCTTCACATAATTGGAATGGGCTAACAGAAAAGGTGGTGAAATCAGGTACTATTACTAAAGTTAAGGGACATTTAGACAGCTCCTTAAATGTAAGGCATAAAAAGTGGATCTAATGTGGCAAAAAGGGATTAGAGTTGATGGGGAAAATGATCAACATCGACGTGATGGTCAGAATGGCTCATTTCTGTACTGTACATGACTCAATTAGCCCTGAATTAACACCCTTTGATGGTAAGCCATATTCTCAGGTTCTGTTCTTCTCGGATACTTAGACTTGACATAACCTAGTCTCATTCGAATCCTAACCAGTTCAATTCCCACATTCCTTCCAGTGAGAACATGCAAAATCTTAATTGATATTACCTTCAGCTTTACTTTTTAGCGTGTTCACTGACGAACTTCTCTTCCATCCAAAACATCCTCATTTGTTCCTCTTAATCTTCAAAGCCTCCTCTTTCATCCTCATTGATCGAAGTCTGTATTGTAATTGCCTCTTAATGGAGCAGTTTTGAACTATGAACTCATTCATTTCTTCATTTCTTTTACAATCTAGGAAATTTTGAAAGCTAAAATTCACATCACTAACTTATTATTTCATGATTTTTTTTTCTTTCCCACTCTTACCAGCCTCTACAGTAGTTTACAAGATTTGACCTCCAATACCTTTCTCAATTTATAAAAGGCTGCAGGCATATTTGAGTAGATGTAAATTCCTTCTGGCTCTAATTCCCAATTAACATTCTTATGTCTTCAAAACTATGCCAAGACTACTGTGCCGATGCTCTAGTACATTTTGAGCAGATGAATCATAATGCACCATATGGTTGAATGCATGCATTCATTTTGGTAGAAAACCTGAGTTTTATTAATGCATTTAGCAATCTTTAATTGAAACAACATGACTTTGTTTATTCCAACAGTGTGAAAAACCATGCAATGAACATGAATAAAAGCAATAAATCAAGATGGGAGTACATTTGTTGAACTCCTATATAAAGAAAATCTATGACACCTACTTGGGCTTTGACGTAATTCCTCAATCCATGTAATGACATTAATAAAAATATATCAGAAAACATATGGTGCATGTTTGCAACACTGAGTACACTACCAGATTTAAAAACCAACAGTTTTTGTGTAAATATATGCTGTCATAAAATTCTATTATGATACGGTATTTAAGCAATAAGCACAATACAGAAACACAAACGAAACGGCAGGTGCTGGAAATCTGAAGTTTAAACTGAAAGCACTGGAAATTCTCAACAGCATCTGTGGAGAAAGAAACAGAGTTAATGACCTTTCAGTAGAAGCAGGTAAAGTCAAAAATACTAGCTCCATTTCTCATTTTATGGATGCTGACTGACCTGTTTGACAGTGCCATAGATATTGATCTGTTCAACCCATCTTTAGCTGCCTCTCAATGGTCTTGACCAAAGAAATTCCATAAGATCATAAGATATAGAAGCAGAATTAGGCCATCTGACCTATCGAGTCTGCCCTGCCATTTAATCATGAATGATCCTTTTTCTTTCTCCTCCTCAACCCCAGTTCCCGGCTGCCTCCTCGTAACCTTTGATGCCATGTCCAATCAAGGACCTATCAAGCTCTGCCTTAAATACACCTAACAACCTGGCCTCCAGAGCTGCATGTGGCAACAAATGCCACAAATTCACCACCCTTTGGCTAAAGAAATTTCTCTACATCTCCGTTATGAAAGGGCACCCCTCTATCCTGAGGCTGTACATTCTTGTCTTAGACTCTCTCACCATGTGAAACATTCTTTACTCATCTACTCTGTCTAGGCTTCTCAACATTCGAAAAGTTTCAATGAGATCCCCCTCATCCTTCTGAATTCCAGCAAGTACAAACCCACAGCCATCAAACGTTCCTTGTATAATAACCCTTTCATTCCTGGAATCATCCTTGTGAACCTCTTCTGGACCCTCTCCAATGCCAGCACATCTTTTTTTAAGATGAGGGGCCAAAAACTCTTCACAATACTCAAGGTGAGGCCTCACCAGTGCCTTATAAAGCCTCTGCATTACATCCCTGCTCTTGTATTCTAGACCTCTTGAAATAAATGTTAACATGGCATTTGCCTTCTTCACCACTGGCTCAACCTGCAAGTTAACCTTTAGGGTGTTCCGCACAAGGACTCCTAAGTTCTTCTGCATCTCAGATTCCTGGATGTTCTCGCCATTTAGAAAATAGTCCGCACATTTATTTCTACTACCAAATTGTATGACCATGCATTTTCCAGCATTGTATTTCATTTGTCACTTTCTTGCCTATTCTCCTAATCTGTCTAAGTCCTTCTTCATCCAACCTGTTTCCTCAACACTACCTGCCCCTCCACCAATATTCGTATCATCTGCAATCTTGGCAACAAGACCATCTACTCCATCATCTAAATCATTTATAAAAAGAATAAAAGTATAAAAAGCATAAAAAGAAGAGGTCCCAACACCACCCCTATGGAACACCACTAGTCACTGGCAGCCAACCAGAAAAGGATCCTTTTATTCTCACTCATTGCCTCCTACCAATCAGTCATTGCTCTAACCATGTTAGTAACTTTCTTGTAATACCATGGACTCCTAACTTGGTAAGCAGCCTCATGTGTGGTACCTTGTCAAAGGCCTTCTGAAAGTCCAAATATACAACATCCACAGCATTCCTTTCTCTATCCTACTTGTAATCTCCTCAAAGAATTCCAACAGGTTCACCAGGCAGGATATTTCCTGAAGGAAACCATGCTGACTTTGAACTACCTTGTCCTGTGTCACCATGTATTCCACCACCTCATACTTAACAATTGACTCCAACATCTTCCCAACCACTGAGGTCAGGCTAATTGGTCTATAATTTCCTTTCTGCTGTCTTCCTCCTTTCTTAAAGAGTAGAGTAACATCTGCAATTTTCCAGTCCACTAGTACCATGCCACAGTCTAATGATCTTTGAAAGATCATTTCTAATGCCACCACAATCTCTAACATTACCCCTTTCAGAATCCTAGGGTGCAGTTCCTCTGGTCTGGGTGACTTATGTACCTTTAGGTCTTTCAACATTTTGAGCACCTTCTCTCTTGTAACAGTAACTGCATCCACTTCTCTTCCTCCACACACTACAACATCAGTCATACTGCTAGTGTCTTCCACAGTGAAGACTGATGCAAAATACTCATTTAGTTCATCAGCCATCTACTTGACTCCTGTTATTATCTCTCCTGCCTCATTTTCTAGCGGTCCTGTATCCACTCTCATTTCCCTTTTATTTTTAAACATACCTGAATAAACTTTTATGATCCACTTTGATATTATTTTCTAGCTTGCTTTCATATTTCATCTTTTTCCTTCTCATGATTTTTTTTAGTTGCTCCCTGTAGGTTTTTTAAAACTTCCCAATCCTTTATATTCCCACTAATTTTACTTTGTTGTATGCCCTTTCTTTTGCTTTTACCATGGCTTTGTCTTCCCTTGTCAGCTACGGTTGTACTATTCTACCATTTGAATATTTCTTCATTGTTGGAACACACATGTCCTGCACCTTCCTCATTTTTCCCAGAACTGCATGCCTTTACTGCTCTGCTGACATCCCTGCCAGCAGTTCCTTCCAATTTCCTTTGGCCAACTCCTCTCTCATACCACTGTAATTTCCCTTACTCCACTGAAATACTGCTACATCAGACTTTACTTTCTCTCTATCAAATTTCAAGTTGAACACAATCATATTGTGATCACTGCTTCCTAAGTGTTATTTTACCTTAAGCTCCCTAATCACCTCCGGTTCATTACATAACACCCAATCCAGTATAGCTGATCAACAAATAGGCTCAACAACAAACTGCTCTAAAAAGCCATCTCTTAGGTATTCAACAAATTCACTCTCTTGAGATCCATTACCAACCTGATTTTCCCAATCGACCCGCATGTTAAAATCTCCCATGACTACCATATCTTTGCCCTCTTGATGCACCTTTTCTATTTCCTGTTGCAACCCGTGGTCCACCTCCCAGCCACTGTTGGGAGGCCTGTATGTAACTGCCATCAATGTCTTTTTATCCTTGCAGTTTCTTAGCTCAACCTACAAGGATCCAAAAACTTCCGATCCCATGTCACATCTTTCTACTGATTTGATGCCATTCTTTACCAGCAGAGCCACATCAGCCCCTCTGCCTACCTTCCTATCCCTCCAATATAATGTGTAACCTTGGACATTCAGTTCCCAACTACAACCATCATATAATAGATGACCCCAACAGACTCACAGATCAAATGTTGCCTCACATGGAAAGACAGTTTGAAACCCTGAATAGTAGTGAGGGAGGAGGTGTACGGGCAGGTGCATAACTTGCTCCACCTGTAAGGATGAGTGGTAGGAGGGAGATCAGTGCGGAGGGGTGAATGGACAAGGAAAGATCCTTGCAGAAAGCAGAAAGTGGGGGAAGTAAAGATTTGCTTGGTGGTGGGATCCTGTTGGAGATGGCAGAAAAGTTACAGAGAATTATGCACTGACGCTGAGGCTGGCGGGGTGGTAGGTGAGGATGAAAGGATCCCTATCCCTTGTGGAGTGGGGGGAGGATGGGGGGAGGGCAGACATGCACACAATGGAAGAGATGTGGTTGTGGTGGAGGAAGGGAAGCCCCTGTCTGTGAAGGAGGAGGATACCTCCCTCGTTCTGGAATGAAAAGTCTCATTCTGAGAACAGATGTGGCAGTGACGGAGGAGTTGAGAGAAGGGGATTTGCCTAAAGTGGTTTCTTGGCCTCTTCTCAAATGAAGAGGCACGGAAATGTCTAGCACGATTAACAACGTTGAGGACAAGAGTGGAAAACAAATAACTGATCAACAACATCTGCCTGTATTTAACTAGTGTCCCTCTCTTCTCATTACTTCCGTCCGACGAGAGGTGCAGGAATCTTAATACTCAAGGTGAGGCCTCACAAATGCATTATAAATCCTTGGCATCACATCCTTGCACTTGTATTCCAGACCTCTTGAATGCTAACATGGCATTTGCCTTCCTCACCACTAACTCAACCTGCAAGTTAACCTTTAGGGTGTTCTGCACAAGGACTGCCAAGTCCCTTTGCATCTCAGATTGTTGGATTTTCTCCCCATTTAGAAAATAGTCTGCACATTTATTTCTACTACCAAAGTGCATGACCATGCATTTTCCAACATTATATTCCACTTGCCACTTCCTTGCTCATTCCTCTAATCTGTCTAAGTCCTTCGGCATCCTACCTGTTTCCTTAACACTACCTGCCCCTCCACCAATCTTCATGTTATCTGCAAATTTGTTAAGATTAGAGTGACTTTTGCAATTTTCCAGTCCAGAGTCCAATAATTTTTGGAAGATCATTTCTAATGCTACCACAATCTCTTACGCTACCTTTTTCAGAACCCTCGGGTGCAGTTCATCTAGTTCAGGTGACTTATGTACCTATAGGTCTTACAGCTTTTTGAACACCTTCTCTCCACTTCTCTTCCTTCACAAACTACAACATCAGGCATACTGCTAGTGTCCTCCACGGTGAAGACTCATGCAAATTACTCATTTAGTTCATCAGCCATCTCTTTGACCCTTGTTATTATTTCTCCTGCCTCATTTTCTAGCAGTCCTATATCCACTCTCCTTTCTCTTTTATTTTTAACATACCTGAAAAACTTCTTTCTTTTCTTTTTCAATCTTTTCATTAAGTTTCAAATTAATAAACATAGCAATAATAATAATGATACAAAGAGACTGGGATTACATTAATAATGGTTAACATGTACAAGCACAGATTCCAAGTAACAAATGTAGTTTAGCCTCCCAATCTCTTAGTAACTAACCATGAAAAAGATATTTTATAAAGAGAAAAAAAGAAGAACCCCTAAACTAAAAAAACAAACAAAGATTGGGCTGCCATATTTCATCAGCTAAAATTATAATTTGTTGTTAACTCCATTCCTCTACACATGAACAAAAAATTACTAAAAGGGATTCAGAAAGGGTCAACTTACGTCATATGAAAATATGAATAAATGGCCGCCAAGTTTCTTCAAATTTAACCAAAGGATGCATAGTACTGCTCCTAATTTTTTCCAAGTTTAAACATGCTATTGTTTGGGAAAACCATTGAAATGTGGTAGGGGGATTGGCATCTTTCCATTTAAGTAAAATGGATCTTCTGACTATTAATGTAACAAATGCAATTAGATGACAAGCTGATGAGGATAAATGACTGGAGTCTATCACTGGTACTCCAAAGATTGCAGTAATAGGATGAGGTTGTAAATCAATACGCAGAACTACTGAAATAATATCAAAAATATCTTTCCAATATTTTCCTAGAAGAGGACAAGACCAGAACATATGTGTCAAGGAAGCTACTTCAGAATTACATCCATCACAAACAGGATTTATAAGGTAGTAAAGATGAGCTAACTTATCCTTGGATACATGAGCCCTATGAACCACCTTAAATTGTATCAAAGTGTGTCTGGCTCACATTGAAGAAGTATTAACTAGTTGAAGAATTTTCTCCAATTTCCATAAAAGAAAAGCTTGATCAAGTCTAAATGGTTGAAAGAAATGATTAGATATAATAGAACTTGACAGGATAAATTTATTCAATCCAAAAAATTTACAAAATTGAAACCATATTCATATTGTATATTTAATTATTGGATTTATCACTTATTTATTCAATTTAGTAAGTGCGAAGGGAAGCACAGCCCCTAAAATAGAAGCCAGTGAAGACTCCTGTACAGACTCCTGCTCAAGGTTCATCCATCATGGACATTGAGTATCATCCAACTCTTGTGTCCAAAACGTTAAATATCAAATATTAATTGCCCAATAATAAAATCTAAGATTCAACAAAGCCAAACCGTCTTCCTTTTCTGCCATATATATGAAGAAATTTTAGAATCAATAATATCGAAAAAAGATTTAGGGATGAAAATTGATACCGCCTGAAATAGATACAGAAATTTAGGTAGAATAATCATCTTAATAGCATTAATTCGATCAATCAAAGATAAGGACAATGGGGACCAATTAGTAAACAGTTGTTTAACATGATCAATTAAGGGTAAAAAATTAACTTTAAATAGGTCCTTATGATTCTTAGTAATTTTAACACCCAAATAAATAAAATAATCTGTAACCAATCTAAATGGTGATTGTCTATAAATTGGAACTTGCATATTTAATGGGAAAAGCACACTCTTACTAAGATTCAATTCATAACCAGAAAAGAGTTTGTTGAAAAGAGAAATGCTATCTGTTCTTTAATGAAATTAACAACTTTAAATCCTGAAGTAAAATAGAGTTGAACCGCCATTGTCTAGTACTAAAGTTTACATCAATTAATTTAATTGATAATTTCAAAAGTGCAGGATTGGAAGTGGTGATTGCAGCATACTCACAGGCAGTGACAGATGAAACTAATCTAGAATCAATAAAGAAGTAATCGATTGTAGAGTAATTATGATATACATGAGAAATGAAAGAGAACTCTTTATCATTAGGATGTAAAAACCTCCAAATTTCTAAAATTCCAGAGAAAAGGAATTAATAAAAATAGCAGATTTGTTTGGAAGTACCTGATTGGGCGCAGACCTTTCCATCATAGGATTCAGGTGATAATTAAAATCTCGGCCCATTATCAACATATATTCACTTAAATTGGGAAGAAATACAAATAAATGCTTAAAGAATTCAGAATAGTCAATATTTGGTGCATAAATATTAACTAAAGCTACTTTTTGGATATAAAGTAAACCAGTAATTAATAGAAATCTACCATATGGGTCTGAGATTGTATCATAATGAACAAATGAGATCGAGGAGTCTGTAAAAATAGAAACGCCTTTCACTTGAGTCGATGAGTTAGAATGAAACTGTTGACCTTACCAAAACCTAAAAGAACACTGATTATCCTCCTTCCTCACATGAGTCTCCTGTGCAAAAATACTCTGAGCATTCAATCTACATTGGTATGAAAACTTTAAAAATCTTCTTCTGTTTAATTGGATGTTTCATTTGTGTTTCATGAAACAAAGTTTTCCTTAAATAAACCATATAGTATGTAAATGGTTAACCATATTTCATAGGAAACTCATGAATCAAGAAGAGGGAAAAAAAGTTTAAAGAGGAATCAGAATTTACAACAATACAGACATTTTTTGTAGTTTCAAATCAGCCCAAGTGAAAAATACTAAACTAAATATAGTTCCCACCCCCACCCACAAAGACCCAAAACTTGGCCAATAGACAGCCATAAAATTATCTAAGAACCACCCATCTCTCTTGAGGGCAAGTCTCCAAATTTAAAAAGAAATTTAAAAACCACCCATAGTCAAAACATTGTGAAAGGAATGCCAAACACATGTTAAGAAAAAAAACAGTCATTTGCAGACCATTTTGAAAGACAAGGTCTTAAAAAAATAAAGCAGAATACAATCTTAATAATATTTCAAGAAAAAAACAAATAATCACCAAGTCAGAATCTTAATAATTTTCAAAACGAACAATTAAAAATAAAAAAGTAAAATAATAAAGGAAAAAGAAAGGAGCTTTAACATAGAAACATAATAAACATCCGTACGCCAAAACAAAGTACCAGAAGAATCAGCCCAAGGGCAAAGTTCTACGAACTTAAAATGTCCAAATCTATATGCAGGTTATTAACTAATAAAGCAGGTGGATACAAACATGAAGGAATGGTAAATTTATTAGACATCTGAGCTCAAACAATGATCCTCAAGAAATTGTTGTGCGTCATCCACGGATTTAAACCATTTAAATGATTTATCAGGCAGAACAACCTTTAGACGAGTGGGGTATAACAAAGCCGGTCAGAAATTCCTTGGATATAATTCCGACATCACCGATTTAAAATGCAATCTTTCTTGCATTACCTCAGGACAATAATCTTCAACCAGATGAAACTTAAGATTTTGATGCTCAATAATTCCTTTCTGACGAGCAATTCAAATTAAGTGCTCCTTAGTATTCACATAGTGAAATCGAAGAATCACAGGGCGTGGTTTTAACTCTTTCGACGGTTTTGGTCTTAGCGCAAGATGTGCACGGTCAAGTACAAGAGAAGGAGTAAAAACCTCCGTGCCAAAGACCTCCATTAAGAACTGAGAAAAAAATTTAGTAAGATCCCTGCTCTCAACGTCTTCACTAAGTCCTCTTATTCGCAAATTCTGTCTGCGACTACGACTCTCCAAATCAATAACCTAGACTTTATACTCCTCCAAAGTATAAGTGGTTGAAGTTAATTTCTTTTACAAAGAATTCAATCTGCATCTCTCTGTTTCCCAGCTTCAGTACGTTCTGAAATTTGCCGTTGCTGTTTTTCGTTCTCCTTTTCAAGTGCTGCCAATCTACTTTTGTTCTCCTTTAACAATACTTTCAAAGCAGCAAACCTTTTATCGGGTTTTTCATCCAAAAGATTCAAGGTAGCCTCCAAAATAAGTTGAGACTGTTTAGGCTGTTCAAAGACACCTTCTTTCTTCCCATTTCCATTACCGGTTTCATTGCCTTTGGCTAATGCCTTTCTTCCTCTGGTAGTCATTTCCATCGATTAAAATTCAGAATTCAAGCATATAAAGGTGTTATAAACACTTTGATATAGATAGTAAAAGGGTGGTAAGGAAATTGAAAAATGAATGGAGCAGAGCCAAAATGCGACCTACTCCATCTAGCACCCCCAAAAGAGTCCAAAAAAACTTTGACTATCCACTTTGATATTATTTCCTAGCTTGCTTTCATATTTTATCTTTTTCCCTGCTAATAATTTTTTTAGTTGCTCTTTGTAGGTTTTTAAAAACTTCCCAATCCTCTATCTTCCCAATATTTTTTTGCTTTGCTGTATGCCCTTTCTTTTGCTTTTACAATAGCTTTGACTTCCCTTGTCGGCCATAGTTGTACTTTTACCATTTGAGTATTTCTTCATTTTTGAAATACACATGTCCTGCACCTTCCTAATTTTTCCCAGAAACGCACAGCGTTGCTGCTCTGCTGTCATCCCTGCCAGCACCTCCTTCCAATTTCCTTTGGCCAGCTCCTCTCTCATACCACTGTAATTTCCACTGAACTACTGTCACATCAGACTTCACTTTCTCCCTATTAAATTTCAAGTTGAACTCAATCATATTGTGATCACAGGTTCTTTTATCTTAAGCTCCCTAATTGCCTCCAGTTCATTACATACAACCCAATCCAGTATAACTTATCCCCTCGTAGGCTCAACAAGAAAATACTCTAAAAAGCCATCTCTTAGGCATTCCACAAACTCACTCTCTTGATATCCATTACCAACCTAATTTTCCCAATCGACCTGCATGTTAAAATCTCCATGACTACTATAACATTGCACTTTTGACACACCTTTTCTGTTTCCTGTTGTATTCTGTGGTCCGCCTCCAAGCCACTGTTGGGAGGCCTGTATATAAATGGCATCAACGCCCTTTTACCCTTGCAGTTTCTTAACTCAACCCACAAGGATTCAATATCTTCCGATCCTATGTCACATCTTTCTACTGATTTGATGCAATTCTTTACCAGTAGAGCCACACAAACCCCTCTGCCTACCTTCCTATCCCTCCGATATAACATATAACCTTGGACATTCAGCTCCCAACTACAATCCTCATTCAACCACGATTTAGTGGTAGCTGCAACATCATACCTGACAATCTGTAATAGTGCAACAAGATCATCCATCTTATTTCTTATACTACACACGTTTAGATACAACACCTTGAGTACTGTATTTGCCATCCTTTCTGATTCTACATCCCTGATGTTTTGATACTCAATTTGTTGAAATTCCTCTTCGTTGACAAATAATCTAACCGTTTGGTGAACTGTTCATGCCTGATCTGGCTGATATTTACTTCCTGCAGACTCTCTAAGATCTGCAACACTTACCAAGGCCTCGCCTTTACAAAATTGGATATCCAAGGTTAATGTTGGTATTGGTAACATAGCTGTGATGATATGAGGTCAATAATCAAAGGACAGAACTACGGATCTGGAACATGACCACAATCCAATGATGTGGCTTGGAAATTTGACTTCAAATGCTATATAAATCACTATTCAGGATGGTAAATCGACAGAATGTATCCAGCCCAGAAGGCACCCAAGCTGAGTACTGAAGATCTGTGCTGATTATCAGGTTGGAGTGTTTACGGACATCTTCAACTTCGCGTGTCGGCAGACATCAGTCATATGCCCAAGAAGAAAAAATCTCTGATGGGAGTTATATACAGGCCTCTGAACAGTAGCCAGGATGTGGCATACAAATTACAAAGGGAGTTAGAAAAAGTATGTAAAAAGGGTATTGTTACAGTAGTCCTGTGGTTTTTAATATGCTGATAGACTGGTAAAATTAGGTTTGTGCTTGATCCTAAGAAGTGGAATTTGTTTAAAGTTCTGGAAGAAGGTGGCACCAGAGAACAATATGACCAAAGGTGACATCCTCCCATCAGTTTGTGAACCTACCTCTTTCCCTTCTTTTACATCTTTTTCTTTCAAATATGGTTCTGCTTTTGTTGGGGACTGTGATCTATATTTTGATGGTGTGTTTTCGGGCTGAATGACTGACCTGGTGCTTTGTTGTCTCCAAGGGTGTTCTGTGAGGTTTTGAGTGAAGTGTGTGCCCTTGAGGCCAAGAAACCTGGAGACAGGGCGAGAGCCCATGATTAACTGCATTTTTCACCGATTAAAGCATTGAGGAAGATTGAAATCAGCAGACAAGAGCGGCAGGTGAGTGGGTGTTCAGTACCATCTACCAGCCTCTCACTTGCTGCTGCCAGAAGAAGGTGGCTGTGTGTGATGGTCTCTCTTTCCCTCTCACTCACTGCTCCCAGAGGAAGGTCCCTTCGTTCAAATGGTCCCTCTCTTCCTCGATACTTCCGGAGGGCGGTGCCAAAGTACTGGGCATCGGGCAAGGTTTAATCAATGGGCTTCATGGACTGTAGTTCACATTGTGATGTGTTTCTGCTTTCTGGTCACTGCTTTACTTGTTATTTTGTGTGGTTTTCATCGGGCAGCTTGCAGTTACTGAACAACACAGCGTGAGATTGAACTGAGCTGAGTTGAAGTGAATAAAAAGTCATAGAAAATTACAGCACAGAAACAGGCCCTGTGGGTCAACTAGTCCATGCCAAAGCATTTCAGCTGCCTACTCCCACTGGCCTGTTTGGAGACCATAGCCTTCCATTCCACTATCATCCATGTGCCTATCCAAACTTCTCATAAATGCTGAAATTGAGCTCTCATGCACCATTTCTTCTGGCAATTATTCCATATTCTCACAATTCTCTGAGTGAAGAAGTTTTGCCTCATGTTCCCCTTAAACTTTTTACCTATCACCCTTAACCCATGACCTCTGGTTGTAATCCCACACGATTTCAATGGGAAAAGTGTGCTTGCATTTATCCTATCTATACCCTGCATAATTTTCTAAATCTCTATCAAATCTCCACTCAATCTTCTATGTTCCAAGGTATAATGTTCTAGCCTATTCAATCTTTCCTTATAACTCAAGTCCTCCAGCCCTGGAAACATCCTTGTAAACAAGTCTTTCAACTTGCTACCATCTTTCCTGTAGGTAGGTAACCAAAACTACACACAATACTCCAGATTATGCCTCACAAATATCTTATACAACTTCAACATAACATCCCATCTTCAGTACTCAATACATTGATTTATGAAGACCATTGTGCCAAAAGATTTCTTTATGACCCTATCTACCTGTGACACCACTTTCAACGAATTATGTACTTGTAATCCCAGATTCCTCTGTTCTATCACATTCCTCAGTACCCTATCATCTATTGTGTAAGGCCTACCCTGATTGGTCCCTCCAATTTGCAAAACCTCACACTTGTCTGCATTAATTTCCATCAGTCATTTTTTCCAGTTGATGCAGATCTCTCTGCAATCCATGATAGCCTTCCTCACTGTTCAGTACACCCCCAATCTTGGTGTCATCTGCAAATTTGCTGATCCAGTTAACCATATCATCATCCAGACCATTGATACAGATGACAAACAACAAAGGACCCAGCACTGAACCCTGTGCCACACAACTAGTCACAGACCTCCAATCCGAGAGGCAACCCTCTACTACCATGCTCTGGCTTCTCCCACAAAGCCAATATCTAATCCAATATACTACCTCATCCTGAATGCTGAGCAACTGGACCTTCTTGATCAGCCTCCCATGCGGAACCTTGTCAAACATAGATTATATCCACTGTCTTGCCTTTATCCACTTCCCTGGCAATTTCCTCAAGAAACTCTATAAGATTGGTTAGACATGATGTACTATGCACAAAGCCATACTGACTATTCTTAATCAGTCCAAATCAATCCAAATACACATGTATCAGTCCCTTAGAATACCTTGCAATAACTTCCCCACAAATGATGTCAGGCATTTTTTTTGCATTTGTGTGTACTAGGAAGAGGAACACAAAGTCTATAGAAGTGAGACAAAGTGTTATAGACTTCATAGACCCTTTTCAGATTACAGAGGAGGAGGTGATTGCTATCCTAAGAGAAACCAGGGTGGATAAAGCCCCAAAGCCTGACAAGGTGTTCCCTCAGATTCTGCAGGAAGCAAGTGCAGAAATTGCTGTTGCCCTAGCAACAGGTGAGGTACTGGAGGATCAGACAATAGCTAATGTTCTTCAGCGGTT
This sequence comes from Hemitrygon akajei, assembly GCF_048418815.1. Taxonomy (NCBI): domain Eukaryota; kingdom Metazoa; phylum Chordata; class Chondrichthyes; order Myliobatiformes; family Dasyatidae; genus Hemitrygon; species Hemitrygon akajei. Next base: position 36,568,462 of record NC_133139.1, read on the forward strand.
TAAGAAAGGATCTAAAAATAAACCAGGAAATTACAGGCTGGTGAGCTGACAGCAGTAGTGGTAAAGTTATTGGAAGTTATTCTAAGGGACCAGATATATGAGTATTTGGATACAGCTGGACTGATTAAGAACAATTAGCATGGCTTCATGCATGGTCAGTTAGCCCTAACCAATATTACGGAGTTTTCTTGGTAGTTACCAGGAAAGTTGATGAAGGCAAGGCAGTGAATGTTGTCTATATAGACTTTAGCAAGGCATTTGACAAGGTCCTGCATGGAAGGTTGGTCAAGAAGCTTCAGTCGCTTGGCATTCAAAATGAAGTAGTAAATTAGATTAGACATTGGCTTTGTGGAAAAGCTATAGAGTGATAATAGATGATTGCCTCTCTGATTGGAGCCCTGTGACGAGTGGAGTACCACGGGGGTTGGTGCTGGGTCCTTTGTTGTTCGTCATCTATATCAATGATCTGGAGAATAATGTGGCTAATTGGATTAGCAAATTTGTCAGATTGCAAATATCACTCCACTCTTCAGGAAGCGATGGAAACAGAAGAAAGGAAATTATAGGCTAGTTAGCCTGATTTCAGTGGTGGGAAGATGCTGGATTTCATTATTAAGGATTTGGGGTACCTGGGGGCATTTGATAAAATAGGCCAAAGTCAGCATAGTTTCCTGAGGGGGAGATCTTGTCTGAAAAATCTTTTGGAAGTCTTTGAGGAACTAAAAGGTAGGATAGAGAAATGAGAGTACATAGATGTTTACATAGATTTTCATAAGGCCTTTGACAAGGTGCTGCACATAAGGCTGCTTAACAAGATAAGAGCACATGGTGTTACAGGAAAGATACTAGCATGGATGGAAGATTGGCTCACTGGCAAGAGACAAAGAGTTGGAATAAAAGGAGGTCGATTCTGATATGCTGCCAGTGACTATTGGTGTTCTTTTTGCAGGGGTTGGTGTTGGAACAGATTACTTTGGGCACCTAGCTGCGACTCAAGTAGCAGCAGTACTCGCAATGGATACGATGAAATATTCCCCTTTCAGCCTGATACAACTAAAAAGCACATCTACTTCCAAGGTCAGTATAGTCAACAAAGATGTCTTAATGCATTTAAAGAAAACATCGCTGCTTAAAACTGACGGAAACAACACTGACGGAAGCGCCCACGTAGGATACCTCGGAGGACGTGCTGGTGCAGAGCGGGGTTACAAAAGCATTTAAGGAAATGGGATTTAAAACTCCCTATACCAACCATATTGCTGGCAAACATGCAGTCTCTGGTGAATAAAATAGATGGAGTACCTGGTAAGGCTCTGAAAGCCTTGCCAACCAGCTAGTGAGAGAACTAAAGGACATTTTCAATCTCTCACTGCTACGGGCAGAAGTTCCCACTTCCTTCAAAAAGGTAACAATTATACCAGTACCTAAGAAGAATAATGTGAGCTGCCTTAATGACTATCACCTGGTAGCACTCATAAGATGAAATGCTTTAAGAGGTTGGTCATGATTAGACTGAACTCTTGCCTCAGCAAGGACCTGGACTCATTGCAATTTGCCTATTGCCACAATAGGTCAATGGCAGACACAATCTCAATGGCTTTAGACCACCTAGACAACACAAGTACCTATGTCAGAATGCTGGTCGACTATAGCTCAGCATTTAATATCATGATTCCCACAATCCTCATTGAGAAGTTGCAGAACCTGGACCTCTGTACCTCCCTCTGCAATTGGATCCTCAACTTCCTAACCGGAAGACCATAATGTGTGCAGATTTGTGATAACATATCCTCCTTGCTGACGATTAACACTGGTGCACCTCAGGGGTGTGTGCTTAGCCCACTGCTCTACTCTCTATATACACGTGACTGTGTGGCTAGGCATACCTCAAATACCAACGATAAATTTGCTAACGATACAATCATTATTGGTAAAATCTCAGGTGGTGACGAGAGGGTGTACAGGAGTGAGATATGTCAACTAGTGGAACTACTACAGCAACAACCTGGCACTCAATGTCAGTAAGATGGAAAAGCTGATTGTGGAGTTCAGGAATGTTAAGACAAAGGAACACATACGAATCCTATAGAGGGATCAGAAGTGGAGAGAGTGAGCAGTTTCAAGTGCCAAGGTGTCAAGATCTCTGAGGATCTAACCTGGTCCCAACATATTGATGTAGTTATAAAGAAGACAAGACAGTGGCTATACTTCATTTGGAGTTTGAAGAGATTTGGCATGTCAACAAATGCACTCAAAAATTTCTATAGATGTACCGTGGAGAGTATTCTGACAGGCTGCATCACTGTCTGGTATGGGGGTGTGGAAGGTTACTGCACAGGACCGAAAGAAGCTGCAGAGGGTTGTAAATCTAGTCATCTTGGATACTAGCCAGATTACCGAGGACATCTTCAGAAAGGCAGCATCCATTATTAAGGACCTCCAGCACCCAGGGTGTGCACTTTCCTTACTGTAACCATCAGGTAGCAGGTACAGAAGCCTGAGGGCATACACACAGTGATTCAGGAACAGCTTCTTCCCCTCTGTCATCCAATTCCTAAATGGACATTGAATCATTGGACACTACCTCACTTTTTTTAATATACAGCATTTCTGACTTTTGCATGTGTTTTTTAAATCTATTCAATATATGTATGCTGTAATTGATTTACTTATTTATTTTTAATTTAACTTATATTTTTTTCTATATTATGTTTTGCGTTGAACTGCTGTTGCTAAGTTAACAAATTTCACGTCACATGCCAGTGATAATAAACCTGATTCTGATTATTTTCACATTACATTTCAATGATTTGGATGACAGAATTGCGATGTTTCTGAAAGCATCGACAATATCCTGAAAAGGGAAGGTGAGCAGCCAGAAGTGATGACATAGGTACAAATAGAGAGGAGGTCCTGAAAACAGAATGCAGGGAGTTAGGAAGGAAGTTGAGAAGCAGATCCTCAAGGGTAGTAATCTCAGGATTGCTGCCTGTGCCTTGCGACAGTGAGGATGGGAATAAACTTAGGTGGCAGATAAATACATGGCTGAAGAATTGGAGCGGGGTCAGGGTTTCCGATTTCTGGATCGTTGGGACCTCTTCTGGGGCAGGTGTGACCTGTACAAAAGAGACAGGTTGACCTTCAATCCAAGGGGGATGAATATCCAGGTTTGCTAAAGCTGTTGGGAATGGTTTAAACTAATATGGCAGGGGGATCGAAACCAGTATCAGACATCCCAGCCTGCAAAAACTCATTTCAGTATGATGGAGCTGAGGATGAGCCAGCATGATTACAAGTAGATAATTGGTGTTATATGAATATAAGGAAGGACAAGCCAATAATTAGGTACAAAAGCAGAGAGTGCAAAGAGTTAAATTGTACCACAGAGGCAAAATTCAAAGGGCAAAGAACGCAGGTCTGAAGGTGCTGTATTTAAATGCGCGTAGCATTCGGGATAAGGTGGGCGAACGCATGGTGCAATTCCCGATTGGTCAGTATGACGTTGTGGGGATCACTGAGTCGTAGCTGAAAGAAGGCCGTAATTGGGAGCTGAACATCAAAGGATATACATTGTATCAAAGGGACAGGCAAGAAAGCATAGGCAGTGGTGTGGCTGTGTTGGTAAGAGATGGAATTACATCTTCAGAAAGAGCTGACATAGGGTTAGAGAATGTTGAATCTTTGTGGGTGGAGTTAATGGTTTTGGGTCTCATATCTCAGAAAGGATGGGTTGTCATTGGAGAGAGTCCAAAGGATGTTTAAGAGGATGATTTCAGGAATGAAAGGGTTAACATATGAGGAGCGTTTGGCAGCTTTGAGCCTGTACTCACTGGAATTTAGAAGAATGCAGGAAGATCTCATTGAAACTTCCCAAATGTTGAAAGGACTAGATAAATTGGATATGGAAAAGATGTTTCCCACACCCCGCACTTCCCGTTTCTACCTCCTACCCAAGATCCACAAACCTGCCTGTCCAGGTAGACCTACTGTCTCAGCTTGCTCCTGCCCCACCGAACTCATACCTTGACTACCTTGACATACCTTGACACTGATTTATCCCCCCTTGTTCAATCCCTTTCCACTTATGTTCGTGACACTTCTCACGCTTTGAATTTTTTCAATGATTTTAAGTTCCCTGGCCCCCACTGTCTTATTTTCACCATGCAAGTCCACTCTCTATATACTTCCAACCCCCACCAGAATGGTCTCAAAGCTCTTCGCTTCTTTTTGGATTCCAGACCTAACCAATTACCCTCTACCACCACTCTCCTCCGTCTAGCAGAATTAGTTCTTACTCTCAATAATTTTTCCTTTGGCTCCTCCCACTTCCTCCAAACCAAAGGTGTAGCCATGGGCTCAGTTATGCCTGCCTTTTTGTTGGCTTTGTGGAACAGTCCATGTTCCAAACCTATATGGGTATCCGTCCCCCTCTTTTCCTTCGCTACATCGACGACTGCATTGGTGCTGCCTCCTGCATGCATGCTGAGCTCGTTGACTTCATTAACTTTGCCTCCAACTTTCACCCTGCCCTCAAATTTACCTGGTCCATTTCTCACACCTCCCTCCCCTTTCTTGATCTTTCTGTCTCCATCTTTGGAGACAGCCTATCTACTATAAGCCTACAGACTCTCACAGCTACCTGGACTATTCCTCTTCCCACCCTGTCTCTTGCAAAAATGCCATCCCCCTTCTCATAATTTCTCCGTCTCCGCCACATCTGCTCTCAGGATGAGGCTTTTCATTCCAGGACAAAGGAGATGTCTTCCTTTTTTAAACAAAGGGGCTTCCCTTCGTCCACCATCAGCTCTGCTCTTAAATGCATCTCTCCCATTTCCCGCACATTTGCCTTCACCCCATCCGCCCACCACCCCACTCGGGATAGGGTTCCCCTTGTCCTCACCTACCACCCCACCAGCCTCTGGGTCCAACGTATAATTTTCCGTGACTTCCGCCACCTCCAACGGGATCCCACTACCAAGCACATCTTTCCCTCCCCCACTCTTTTTGCTTTTCGCAGGGATCGCTCCCTATGCGACTCCCTTGTCCATTAGTCCCCCCCATCCCTTCCCCCCCATCCATTCCCACCGATCTCCCTCCTGGCACTTATCCTTCGGAACAAGTGCTACACCTGCCTTCACACTTCCTCCCTCACCACCAGGGCCCCAGACAGTCCTTCCAGGTGAGGCGACACTTCACCTGTGAGTCGGCTGGTGTGGTATACTGCATCCGGTGCTCCCGGTGTGGCGTTTTATATACTGGTGAGACCCGATGCAGACTGGGAGACCGTTTTGCTGAACACCTATGCTCTGTCCACCAGAGAAAGCAGGATCTCCCAGTAGCCATACATTTTAATTCCACGTCCCATTCCCATTCTGATATGTCTATCCATGGCCTTCTCTACTGTCAAGATGAATCCACACTCAGGTGGGAGGAACAACACCTTATATACCGGCTGGATAGCTTCCAACCTGATGGCATGAACATTGACTTCTCTAACTTCCGTTAATGCCCCTCCTCCCCTTCTTACCCCATCCCTGATATATTCAGTTTTTGCTCCCCTCCTCCTTTTTTTGCTCTCTTTCTGCCCATCACTCTGCCTGTTCTCCATCTCGTTCTGGTGCTCCCCTCCCCCTTTCTTTCTCCCTAGGCCTCCCGTCCCATGATCCTTTCCCTTCTACAGCTCTGTATCCCTTTTGCCAATCAACTTTCTGACTCTCAGCTTCACCCCACCCCCTCCTGTCTTCTATCATTTTGCATTTTCCCCTCACCCCCAGTTTCAAATCTCTTACTATCTTTCCTTTCAGTTAGTCCTGATGAAGGGTCTCGGCCCGAAACGTCAACAGTGCTTCTCCCTATAGATGCTGCCTGGCCTGCTGTGTTCCACCAGCATTTTGTGTGTGTTGCTTGAATTTCCATCATCTGCAGATTTCCTCATATTCTCTCTAGATCTATTTCATTTTTAACATGAATGTTCAATTTTTGCAGTCTGTACCATAACTTTCATTAAGAGGTTAAGTATAAAACAGCTTACTCTAGTTAGGGTTACTTTACTTGTGTGTTTGCACACTCCAGCCAGGGATTAGTTTTTGCAGCAGAGCTCTTCCAGAATTTACACTATTGACTTGAATGTTGATCTGTTGAGTCAAACGGACTTTATTGATAAGCTTGTTTGAATCGCTCAATTGTTATGCAGACCTGAGTCACGGGACCCCAAATCTGGGAATCCGGGTACTTGCAACTTGAAAGCCTCAGAACAGAGACTGGAGGAACTCAGAACAGAGACTGGAGAAGCTCAGAATGCACACTCAGAATGTAGACTCATAGACTCAGGACATGCGCAGAGAATAAAGGGCACCTTCACCTCTAGCCTCCGATGTCAAAATGCTGCTGTTCAACCTCCGCTGAATCCATTACTTGGCAGGGTCCTTCTTGTCACGGTGTTTCCTGGTTATATCGGAACATAATTGCAGAGGAAAGACAGACTCTGATGTAGAGATGGCAACAAAAGTTTATTCATTATAATTCTAAAAGAACACCGGTGGCTCTAGCGCTCTACTTTGCTTGCCAGGTCTACAGCAGATACAATTTCATTGGTTCTTCCTTTAGTTCTGGAACACCTGGACAATGAAGGTGTATACGTCAGGATTCTCCTTACTGATTCCATTTCAGCACTTGGCACTATCACCCCTCAAAATTCATCACTAAGCTCCAAGACCTAGGCCTTGATAACCCCTTGAGCAACTGGACCCTGGATTTCCTCAGTTGCAGATCCCAGTCATCCACACTTACTATTAGTACTGATGGTTCGTGATTAGTAGTGCTGGCGCATGGCCAAGTGGTTAAGGCGTCCGTCTAGTGATCTGAAGGTCGGTAGTTTGAGCCTTGGCTGAGGCTGTGTATGTGTCCTTGAGCAAGGCAGTTAACCACACATTGCTCTGCGATGACACTGGTGCCAAGCTGTATGGGTCCTAATGCCCCTCCCTTGGACAACATTGGTAGCATGGAGAGGGGAGACTTGCAGCTTGGGCAACTGCTGGTCTTCCATGCAACCTTGCGCCCTGGAAACTTTCCAAGGCGCAATTCCATGGTCTATCAAGACTAACAGAGGCCTACACCACAGGGCTATAAGCTTAATCCCCTACTCTACACACTTTATATTGATGATAGTGTGGATCAGTACAGCTTAAGTCAAGTCAAGTCGTCACTTTTTATTGTCATTTCGACTGCAGTTATTGTTATAACTGCTGGGACAGTACACAGTAAAAATGAGACAACATTTTTCAGGACCATAGTGCTACATGAAACAGTACAAAAACTAAACTGAACTATGATAAAACAATACAGAAAGTTTGCTGATGGCCAAGTAAAAGGTGGTGCCAAATTGGCATATAGGAGGGATGACTGAAAATATGGTTGAGTGTAGGCACAGCAACAACCACTCTTTTAACATCAGTAAAGCCAAAGAACTGATTATTGACTACAGGGGTAAGAAACTGGAGTTCCATGAGACAGTCCTCAGTAGGAGAACAGATGTGGAGATGGTGAGTAGTTTTAAATTCCTCGCCATTAACATTTCAGAGGATCTGTCCTGGAACCAGTACGTTAGTGTCATTACAAAGAAGGCACAACAGTTCCTTTACTTTCTTGGAAGTTTGCATAGATTTGGCATATCACTTAAGATTTTGACAAACTTCTATAGATGCAGAGATCCTATGGCTGCGTCACAGCTGGTTATGAAAACACCAATGACCTGGAATGGAAAAGACCACAGAAAATGATGGATACAGTGAAGACCATCGCAGATATGCCCTCCCACCACCATTTACATGGAGAAGAGTTAGGTTTCACACCACCAGGTTCAAGAACAGTTATAATGCTACAACTGTCAGGCATTTGAAATACCATAGATAACTCCATTCTCTCCTTACTCTGAACTGATTCTATGACCTACAGATTTACTTTCCAGGATTCTTTGCAATTCATGTTCTTAGTATTGTTCTGCATAGTTTGTCTCTTTTGCATATTGTTAACTCTGATAATAAATTTAATTTGAACTGAACTTTTGGGCTTAAAATTCTTCAAAGAATAAAATTTGATTTCTTTATTTGACGGGTCTATTTATGATCACAACCCCCCCCCCCCCCAACACAGTTTGAGCAATAGCGAGCTCTTAACTGCTGTTGGACAACTGTTCAGTTCAGAGGACAATTTGGCAATGTAAACTGTCCTTGCCAGTGATTTACGCCCAGCAAATAAATTCATTAAAGACACTTCCTATACTGCTTGAACGGGCAAATCATGAGCCTGAATGCATCCTCAATTACCCTACTCTGAAAGCTTTGAATAGTCATGAATCACACACTCATTATATGACTCATTCTGGGATAGAACTTTGTTGTGAAATGAGCATAATAATAGTTTTACTTTACTCTTCAGTTCAGACAATAGCTGACGTCAGAGTGTATGGAATGTATGTTAATTAAACTAATGAAGTGTGTTTATTGTTTTTGCACCTAGCTGTGCCAGGACAATTGCACTTGCGATGTGTGAAATAAAAAAAAGTGTCCTACAGCTTTATTGAGCTCCATCTGAGGAGATGGTGTAAATTCTGCAGGAACAGCACTGGTGTAATGTACCATGCTCGACAGATTATTTGGACAATTTCATGTCATTTCTTCGCTCCTGTTCTATTTACTTGCATAATGAATAGATCATTACTATTGTAATCTAAACAGAATTTGCAGCTTCAGAGAATTTTATCCCGAAGTATGTTTACTTTGTTTTTCATTTATTGTAGCTTGGCTGGTGTACAATGTCTTGATCTGGGCATGTGCATGATAGGATTTTTGATGAATCCGCTTTCTGCTTATTGTTCAGAAGAAACATCACAAGTATGATTAAACTTATTAGTTCCAGTTTCACACTCCCCTCCATGCTAAAGCTTGTCTGAAATCAGGATGTTTTCAATTCATTTATTCCCAAGATCATACTTAATTCTCTGCCTCTCATCACTTTCCCTTGCAACAGTTTATTGGATCTGGTCTTTATTGAAATTAATATTTTACTTCCGTTTAAAATCAATGGGTTATCTCCTTCCACATCAATCTTGCATTTTTGAAGTGATGGCTCCTTTGTCCACCATGAAATTACTTAGTTTTTCTGGACATCTGAATACTGAAAATGCTTACCTCCTACAATCTTTTTCTTCCTTTAACCTATAAGCCTTTAAGCATTTTGTTTCTGTACCTGCTGCTTCATACTATTTATCAATTACTTGGATATTGGTTATTTTAATAAGAATAATTGGAATTATTCTAATATTTACTGAAGAAGAAATCTTCACTTATAATTAAAGTATGAAAAGGATATATACAAAATAGAGTAACACCATAAATAATGCTAAAATTATTCTATTAGGTTAAATTGGTTTATAGAAAGTATTGATAATTATATTTCACACATATAATGTATAATAATATTACACATCAGAAATGATTCATAAATATGATATATTGCTTTTGAATTGTAAAGGAAATTAATTTGCCTTTCATTAAATGAAGTATTGGTATTTTATGTATGTAGATAAATGGTCCAGATAGAAATTTTAATTGGCTAACTTGTCAGTGACAAAATATGAATCATTAGACAGTGTATTTATATAGTACATCATGTGTTTGTACACAAATCCATGCCTCACTTGCTGTAACTTCTCCGTAACTTCCGCCACCTCCAACGGGATCCCACCACCAAGCACATCATTCCCTCCACCCCTCTTTCTGCTTTCCGCAGGGATCACTCCCTACGCGACTCCCTTGTCCACTTGTCCCCCCCATCCCTTCCCACCGATCTCCCTCCTGGCACTTATCATTGTAAGCGGAACAAGTGCTACACTTGCCTTTACACTTCCTCCCTCACCACCATTCAGGGCCCCAGACAGTCCTTCCAGGTGAGGCGACACTTCGCCTGTGAGTCGGCTGGGGCCGGTGCTCCAGGTGTGGCCTTTTATATATTGGTGAGACCCGACGCAGACTGGGAGACCGTTTTGCTGAACACCTACTCTCGGTCCGCCAGAAAAAGCAGGGTCTCCCAGTGGCCACACATTTTAATTCCACATCCCATTCCCATTCTGATATGTCTATCCATGGCCTCCTCTACTGTCAAAATGAATCCAAACTCAGGTTGGAGGAACAATACCTTATATACCGACTGGGTAGCCTCCAACCTGATGGCATGAACATTGACTTCTCTAACTTCCGTTAATGCCCCTCCTCCTCTTCTTACCCCATCCCTGATATATTTAGTTTTTTTCCCCCTCTCTCTCTGCCCATCACTCTACCTGTTCTCCAACTCCCTCTGGTGCTCCCCTCCCCCCTTCTTTCTCCCGAGGCCTCCCGTCCCATGATCCTTTCCCTTCTCCAGCTCTGTATCACTTTCGCCAATCACCTTAGCTTCATCCCACCCCCTCCGGTCTTCTATCATTTCACATTTCCCCCTCCCCCCACTACTTTCAAATCTCTTACTATCTTTCCTTTTGGTTAGGCCTGACGAAGGGTCTCGGCCCGAAATGTCGACAGTGCTTCTCCCTATAGATGCTGCCTGGCCTGCGGTGTTCCACCAGCATTTTGTGTGTGTTGTTGTTCGAATTTCCAGCATCTGCAGATATCCTCGTGTTTCCTCACTTGCTGTATCATTTTAAGAAACACATCTTGTAAAGGTTATGACCCAAATATTAGAAACAAAATAGATTGTAGGATATTGAGAAAAAGAACTACAGTTGAGGAAGGCATGTAATAACAGTGTATAGTATGCTACATGAGACCTTGGAAAACATTTGATAAATGAAGACTGTTTGGCCCATCTACTCTTCTCCAAGCACATAAGATGCATGAAATGGCATCCTCTGCAGTCTACTGAATGTTCGTTAGAGCAAATCTTTCTTTTTATTTCAGTCATGAGGGGTATGCAAAGAGTAAATGAAGTAAACCTGTTTCTAGATAGATAGATAGATAGATAGATAGATACTTTATTCATCCCCATGGGGAAATTCAACATTTTTTCCAATGTCCCATACACTTGTTGTAGCAAAAACTCATTACATACAATACTTAACTCAGTAATAATATGATATGCATCTAAATCACTAACTCAAAAAGCATTAATACTAGCTTTAAAAAAAGTTCTTAAGTCCTGGCAGTTGAATTGTAAAGCCTAATGGCATTGGGGAGTATTGACCTCTTCATCCTGTCTGAGGAGCATTGCATCGACAGTAACCTGTCGCTGAAACTGCTTCTCTGTCTCTGGATGGTGCTATGTAGAGGATGTTCAGGGTTTTCCATAATTGACCGTAGCCTACTCAGCGCCCTTCGCTCAGCTACCGATGTTAAACTCTCCAGTACTTTGCCCACGACAGAGCCCGCCTTCCTTATCAGCTTATTAAGACGTGAGGCGTCCTTCTTCTTAATGCTTCCTCCCCAACACGCCACCACAAAGAAGAGGGCGCTCTCAACAACTGACCTATAGAACATCTTCAGCATCTCACTGCAGACATTGAATGACGCCAACCTTCTAAGGAAGTACAGTCGACTCTGTGCCTTCCTGCACAAGGCATCTGTGTTGGCAGTCCAGTCTAGCTTCTCGTCCAACTGTACTCCCAGATACTTGTAGGTCTTAACCTGCTCCACACATTCTCCATTAATGATCACTGGCTCCATATGAGGCCTAGATCTCCTAAAGTCCACCACCATCTCCTTGGTCTTGGTGACATTGAGACGCAGGTAGTTTGAGTTGCACCATATCACAAAGTCCTGTATCAGTTTCCTATACTCCTCCTCCTGTCCAGTCCTGACACACCCCACTATGGCCGTGTCATCAGCGAACTTCTGCACATGGCAGGACTCCGAGTTATATTGGAAGTCAGATGTGTACAGGGTGAACAGGACCGGAGAGAAGGGTGGAAGGGTCAAGAATTGGGGAAAAATACAGCAATAGTGGCAGGCAGAAGAATATGGAAAAACTTTCACATATTGAGGGGTTGGGTCTGGAGTGAATTTTTGGAATAATGGAAGAAGTAGGATGGAATGGAGCTCAATTCGACTGTTAAAGAAGTCTATTTGTGAGCTGTGGGGAAGGACAGGGACTCGTGTCTAGACCTGTTGTTCTATGTAGAGTCAGTGCCAACTTGTCAGTTGAATAGCTGCCTCTTGTGTTGGAATGAACCTATAATTCCACTAATCTCAGAAAGAGGCCATTCATATTATCAAGACCTCCATCAGCTCATTGTAAGAAAAATGCAGGAAGTCCCCGAAATCCACTCTTTTCCATATCTCTGCAATGTTATTTACTTTTCCAATGTTCTATTCAATTCATTTTTGAGGCTGTTTACTTACACATTGCGACATAGGGGGGCACTTGTCCCATGACGTCTATGTCCACTCATAGAATAGGAAACAAATTAGGCTAATCCCTTCAGATCTCTTATTTACACAAAGGGTTAATTTAAAATAGCTATCACATGTCTGTAGAATTTGGGAGGAAACCGAGCACCTGGCAGAAACCCTTGTAGCCAGGGGAGAGAACTTCACACGGAATTCACTGAAGGTCAAACCGAACCCAGCAGTCAGATACTGCATTCCAAATCCGAACATCTTGTTCAATTATTTTTTGTTCACGTTTGATCATCACTCTAAATCTGTGTATTAGATTATTGAGCTTCAAGCCTTTAGAAAAGTCTCACTTCCTTTTTATGGCATTTAAATGCTTTTGGGTTTTCATTATCAATTTTTTTTCATCTGCTTTGCTCTTGGGATAGATTTTATTAAAAATTATGCTTTGCACTGAAGGTGATTAGAAATTAGAATGACCTCTGCTGTAGTCTTCAAATTCATCTGAAGGTTTGTTGCAAAAAGTAAACAAAATATCTGAATACTCTATGGTCCCAACATATCAGCAGGATAAGCATAACCTACTGCCATCCATACATTTTCATCACTCCATTTTAATAGCTTCTACTTCACATTTATCAGAATCTGTTTGATAATTTTCAAGAATAGAAAGCAATAGTACTCACTGAGAATTTAATATAAAGAATTAGAGCAGAAGTAGGCCATTCAGCAATTTGAACCCATGTACCTTCCATCGAGATCATAGTTGATCTTCTACTTCAGTGTGGTTTTCCTGCTCTATCCCTCGATTCCTTTAGATCCATAAATTTACCAGTCTCCATTTTGATAGAACTGGGTTTTCATAACTCTCTGGGTTAAGGAATTCCAAAGATGCACCATCCTCTTAGTGGAGAAATTCCTCCTCATCTCAGTCCTAAATTGCCTACCTCTTATTCTGAGGCTGTGACTGATCTTACTTGTATTCACTCTGTCGAGCACTGCACTGTTTTGTTAGACTGAAATGAAGCCCTGTAAAATTGCAAGAAGCCACCTTTACTTCTGATCTCAAATCATCTTGCAATCTCAGATAAATAACATTTGCACTCTTGTGTATTTGCTTCATGAACTTGTTAGATTACAGTGGTCTGTTTTGAAGGATGTCTAAGTCCATTTGAACATTAACTTTTTTTCAGTTTGTTCTCAAATAAAATAGTACTCTGCTGTTGCTTTTGCCCAGACTCTTTACATCCTCATCCCTAATCAAAATACCATCTAGTTTAGCATCAAACAACAGAAATATGATACTTGGTTCCCTCACCCAATGTTTTAACATACTGTAGATTGTGTATAGCTGGGGCTCAATATTGACCTGTATGGTACCCATTTAGTCATAGCCTGCCAACAGAAGGATCCATTTTTCCTCTTTTTCATTCTAACTAATAATTAACTCTCCATCCTTTATACTGCATTCACAGGAAGATGAATCTGTGAAAAGCATTTGGCCCAGACAGGCTACCTGGCCACGAATTAAGGACCTGTGCTGATCAACTGGCTGATGTGTTTACTGAGATCTTCAACCTCCTGCTTCGGCAGTACCTCTCGTTTCAAGCAGGCTTCAATTATACTGCTGACCAAGACAGCTTGGTGCCGTGCTTCAATGACTATCACCAAGTAGCACTTACATCCACAGTGATGAAGTATTTTGAGCGATTGATAATGGAATATATTGTGGCAAACATTTGGTCCATAATGACAAACAAGGAAGCTCTTTAACTATTTTTATTGTGATAACCACCACAACAGACTGGGTGCCATAACCCATTTCTCTCCATTTCATACCTGTCGAAATGTCGAGGAAGATTGTAAACATTGAGGCGAATGTGAAGGGTATAAGGCTGGAGTTTGACAGGCTGCTTCGGGCTGGAGGTCAGGAGGCCAAGTTTGGTCGAAGCTTGCTCTTCACGGTTCAGGCCGAAGTCTAAGAATTCGCGGGTTGGTGTTCACCCCCATGATCTGAGTTCAACCTGTCACTCTTCACGATGCTGATTGAGGGTGTTTTTGAAGTTCTGAGGCAAATGTAATTATTGATGTGGACTGCAACTCATATTGGTCTCCTTCAGTTTTTCTGTATTTTCTATCTTGTTGCTGATTGGCGGGTGGGCGATATGTTATTTTTTTGGGTGAGGGAGGGGTTGGGGATTTAAGACTTGTTGGTGTTTTTACATGTGAGTGATCTGTTAGGTTTTTGTGTGAGAGAGTTGGAGGTTTGATCTTATTGTCACTGTTTTTTTGCATGGGGATTAGGGGTTTGATGTTTTAGCTGCCGTGTCTGGGTGGGTCTTCTGTTAGTTTTTGTGCAAGGGAGAGGTTAGAGGAGTTTGGGGTTTGCGAGTTCTGTTTCTTTTTCTTTTTCAAGTGGGGGGTGAGGTTGATGTCTTCTTTCAATGACTTTCATAGTTTCTCTGGAGTTCATGGCTACCTGGAGAAGATGAATCTCAGGGTTGTATGCTGCGTACACACTTGCTTAATAAAATGAACCTTTGAACCTTCGAATAAAGAAAGCACAACAGTGCCTCTAATTCCTCATGAGTTTGCAAAGATTTGGCATGACATCTAAACCTTTCACAAACTTCTATAGATGTTTAGTGGAGAGTATATTGATTGGCTGCCTCACAGCCTGGTATGGAAACATCAGTGCCCTTGAATGGAAAACCCTACAAAAAGTAGAGGATACAGCCCAGTCCATCACGGATAAAGCCTGGTCAACCAATGAACATATGTACATGAAATGCTGTTGCAGGAAAGCAGCAGCCACCATCAGCCTTCCCCCCCCCCCCCCCACTACACAGTACATGCTCTCTCTCACTGCTGCCATCAGAAACAAGGTACAAGAGCCTCAATATCTGCACCACCAGCTTGAGGAACAGTTACCACCCCTCAAACATCAGGTTCCTGAACCAAATGGGATAACTTTGGGATAACTTCACTTACCCTCTCATTGAAATATTTTCATAACTAATGGACTCACTTTCAAGGACTCTTCATCTCATGATCTCAATATTTATTGTTTATTTATTTATATTATTGTTTCTTATTTTTGCATTTGCAGAGCTTATTGTCTTTTGTACTGTTTGAATATCAAAAGTTGTATATGTTGACATAAATGTACTTTGATAATAAAATTTACTTTAAACTTTGAACTTTGAATTGAATTCCATGTGTGCCAAGGTGATTGTTGTCTGACCTTATTCATCTGACCATCTCAAAAGCCTTCTCAAAATCTTAATACACTGTAATCACTGATACCCTTTTATCTATTCTCCTATCACATTCTCAATGAATGACAACAAAACTAATCAAACATAATTTCCCTTGCACAAATCTGTAATGGTTCTGCTTCCTGTTTTTTTTTCATGGTTACATCTTTCATTGTAGATTCCAACACATTCCTCTTCCCCTTTTGTTATAAGGCTGCAGTTCACTGTTATCCTTCCCTGCTTTCTTAAATTGTGGGGTCTCATTTGCTATTCTGCAATCCATAGAAGCAATTCAGAACCTATAGAATTTTGGAAGAGCTAATAGCCAAACAATCAAAGGTAAAATCAAAGTGATCAATGACGTCTATTGCTGACTCCTTCAAATTAAAATAATCTCTGATATAAATCATCAGCTCCTTAGGCATTAACAGTTTTTAGTTTTACACACTTCTTGTACTCTGCTTTCACTAATACAGTTCCTCAATCCCATTGCACAGTTAGTTCTGTCTGTTGTTTGCATCACTTCTGTGACACAAATTGTCTGTTTAATTTCCTTATTCCCCATTATAAATTTTTCTGTCCATGTCTGTAAGGGACACACATTTGTCTTTGGTTGACTTTTTACATCATTCTTGCAGTGCACTTTATCAAAATTTGTTTCTCACCAGTTCACTCTCTTATTTTCTTGATCAATTTCTTGGGACTTTGCTGAGTTCTGTAAAACTCCTGATACTCAGACTTACTGATTTTTCTGTCAACTTTATAAGCTTTATTTTTTGATGTAATACTATGTTATTGCCTTCTATTA
Organism: Hemitrygon akajei; assembly: GCF_048418815.1. Lineage (NCBI taxonomy): Eukaryota > Metazoa > Chordata > Chondrichthyes > Myliobatiformes > Dasyatidae > Hemitrygon > Hemitrygon akajei. Next base: position 36,584,907 of record NC_133139.1, read on the forward strand.
GCCACATGTAAATCACATTTCCTGTTGTGGTTTTATGCCTTAAACTAATATATACACTCTATATATATTTTTGCAAATCATATATTACTTTTTCAAGTACTAGTCAAACATCATACTTGTAACAAACTTTTCCAATGAACTGAGCCCTCATGCTTTCATAGTTCCTTTTATTTACATTTAAAACAATAATTTGGCTACCATAGAATTAAGATAGCTTAAATCAGCTGAGCAGGTTCTTTGGCGCATCAGTACCAGCCCAGCTTTTTTTTCATGTGAATTAACTAATTTCATTCTATTTTCTACTTCTCATGTCCTAATTCACCCTTTCAAGTGACCACTTTATAATCCTTTGCATTGATTTATTTCAACAATGGATATTGAATTCTAATCAGCCTCAGTATATATAAAATTAATAACTTCCAATTTAATTTCTTTTCCAATTACTTTAAATTAATGCCCTCTTGTTATCATTTTGCTGACCAGTGAAACTAATATTTCAATCATCAAACACTATCTTCCATTACGCTTTCTAATCTCGAAGACCTTAAAAAGGTCACCTCTTAACCTTCTTAAATCTGAAACAGGTGAAAAAATTAATTCATGATTATAACCCTTCAGCCTTGCAGAAGCTTATTAAATCCAGACCCTGCCTTTTCCATGACATTTATATTGTTACAATAATATGTCTGAAACTGCACACTTGATTCCATTTAGTCTCACTAATATCCAGGTTCTCCCTGCCTCCTTGTACTGCATTCTCTTCCATAGATATCTATTAACACAATTTTTTATGAAGAGACAATTATACATGGAAAAGAACCTTTATGTACATCTCTTTTCATATCACATGTGCAAGAAAATCATTCCCTTGTGGGTGTGGAGGAAATTTCTTTGGGTCATATATTTCCTCATGATATTGGTTTCCACTTAGTTCATTGAGTCTATGCTAGCCGTCAGAGTAATCGACGTTTACTCTTAATATACTCTCTCAAAGACCATTAACTCTGTACCCAGTTGAACTTGAGGTAATTGACAGTGGCCAGCTAAACACATCTTTGGGGGAAGCTAGAGAATGTATGGGAAACCCAAACAATCCCAGGGAGAACATGTCAAATCCACTCCTGGCTTTCCTAATCTATTTCAATTTCTAGTTCACTGTTGCTTTTGCAACATTTTGTTTTGACTTTTTGATGCGTATGAGCAGTGAAAGATTGCACATCATTATTTAGGATTACCAATAACTCTGCACTATTTCTCAACATCATGCAACAGAAAAATTATTGCTTTCTCCAGTGAAAATTGAGAACAACAAATTCTGTGTCGTTAAGAATCACTGAAAATTTGACTTCCTGATGTGAGTCGCCCAAACTTCAAAGTAAATGTATTATTATATATAGTATATGCTCTGGTTTACTATCTTGGGGTTTATTTTCTTACAGGCATTTACAGAAAAATAAGAAACACAATAGAATTTTATGTAAAACTATGCAGAAACAAAGACTGACAAGCAACCAAGGTGCAAAAGAAGACAAATTGTGCAAGTAAACGTTATACTGAGGGAATGAGTTGTGAAGAGTCTTTGAAAGTGAGTCAGTGGGTGAGCAGTTACAGGATGGTGACCACAAGTCCTTAAGTTTTAAGATAGCCATAGATAAGGATAATCATGGACCATGTGACAGAGGATTAAACTGGAGCAGGGAAAATTACGAGAGCATTAAGAAGGAACTAGGGAAATTTAATTGGGAACTGCTGCTTTTGGGCATTCATATCCAACATATCCAATTCATATCCAATATCCAATTTTTAAAGGCCAAATTCACTGAGTACAGGGCTGATACATTCCAGTCAGAAGGATGGCAAGGTAAAAAAAAACATTGGATGTCGAGGCAGGTGAAGAAAAACAAGAAGTTTCCAGCTTAGGAAACTGGAATTAAGCTGACCCCTGTAGAATTATAAAAAAGTCAGAAAAGAACTCAAGAAGGGAATTAGGAAAACCAGGAGAAGCCATGAAATTTCCTCGTCAAGTAGGATTAAAGAGAATCCCAAGACATTCTATACATACATTAAGAGCTAATGGATAACTAGGTAGAGGGTAGGACCACTCAAGGATTAAGGGGAGAACATTTGCTTGGATGCGAAGGATGTGGATAAGGTCCTTAATGAGTATCTTACATCAGTATTTATCAAGGAGGAGGATGTGGACAATATGGAGATTAGTGCTGAGAGTATAAATATGCTAAAGCATTTAGAAGTAAAGGTGAAAGTTGTATTCCGTTTCTTAAAAAGTATTAAGGCGGCTAACTCCCCAGGGATATACCCTATGTTATTGAGAGAGGCAAGTGAAAAGATTACTGTGGCCTTAATCAATATTTTTGTGTCCTCTCTAGCCAGAGGCAAGGTCCCTGACAACTGCTGAGTAGCTAATGTCGTTCCATTGCTTAAGAAGGGAACGAAGAATAATCCTGGAAATTATAGACCAGTGAGTCTCAGGTCAGTAGTAGGGAAGTTACTGAAGAGAAACCTTAGAGATAAGATTCATGAGCATTTGGAAAAGCATATCCTAATTAGGGAGAGATAACATGGCTTTGGTATGAGTCAAGTCATGTCTTACTAACTTGATTGAGTGTTTTTTAATGAAGTAGTGAAGGTGATTAAGGTAGAGCTGTGGAGGTTGTCCACATGGACTTTTAGTTTGGCATTTGACATGGTCCCTCATGGGAGGTTCATTCAGATTAAGATGCATGGGATCCCTGGTGTATTTGCCATTTGGATTCAGAACTGCCTTGCCCATATAAGACAGAGGACAGTGGTCTAAGCGACTGAAGTCTGTGATCAGCAGTGTTCCACAGGGGTTTGTACTCGGACCCCTACTGTTTGTGATGAGTATAAATGACCTGGATGAAAATACGGATGGGTGAGTTAATAAGTTTTCAGATAATAAGAAAAGTGGTAGAGTTGTGGATAGCATGGAAGACTGGCAAAGAACACAACAGGATATAGATCATTTGTAGGTCTAGGCAGAGAAATGGCAGATGGAGTGAAAACTAGGACTCATGTGAAATGTTGCACCTTGATAGGTCAAATGCAAAGCGACATTACACTTTTAAGGGCACGATTCTTAACAGTGTCGAACAGTGGAGGGATCTTGGGGTCCTAGTTCATAGCTCCCTGGAAGTATCTATACAGGTCGGCATGCTTGCTTTTATTAGCACTGAGGGCAAAAGTCAGGAAGTAATGTTTCAGTTTTATAAAACTCTTGTTGGGCTGCATCCAAAGTATTCCATACATTTCTGATCACCCTAATATTGGAAAGATGTTGAGAGTTTGGAGAGGGTGCAGAAGAGGTTTACCAAGATGCTACCTCAATTAGAGGGTCTGAGCTATAAGGAGAATTTGGACAAACTTGGGTTGCTTTCTTTGGAGTGGTAGAGTTTCACAGCTACAGGAAAATCAGTACATATCACTTTCAAGGATTTTACAATCTCATGTTATCAATATTGTTATTTATTTATTTATTATTATTTTGTATTTACACAGTTTACCTTCTTTTGCACATCTGTGGTTTGGCTTCATTGATTTCATTGTATTTCTTTGCATCTCCTGTGAATCTCAAGGTAGTACATGGTGACATACATGTACTTTGATAATAAATTTACTTTCGACTTTGAACTTCCAGATTTACTGATAAAATCCCAATTGTATAGGGCCTATAGTTAGAAATACTTGACATACTCAAATACATCGTAATGTGTCGAAAGCTTGAGTTTTGGACTTCATTTTAACTTTAAAAAGTGCCATAAAATCATAAATTTTCAAAATAAAACCGAGACAATCATAAACACGAGAAAGTCTGCAGATGCTGGAAATCCAAAGCAACGCACACACAATGCAGGAGAATCTCAGCAAATCAGGTAGCATCTGTGGAAAAGAATAAGCAGCCGAAGTTTTGGGCCGAGACCCTTCTTCAGGTTGAGGAGGAAGGGGGAAGATGCCAGAACAAAAAAAACAGGGGAGGAGAAAGAGGCTAACTGGAAGGTGATTGATGAAGCCAGGTGGGTGGGTGGGGAAAAGTCAAGGGCTGGATAAGAAATAAAATCTGACAGGAAAGGAGAGTGAACCATGGGAGAAAGGGAAGGAGAGGGACGCCAGAGAAGTAATTGGCAGGTGAGAAGACGTAAGAGGTCAGAGTAGGGAATAAAGGGGGTGGGGGAATTGTTTACCAGAATGAGAAATTGATATTCATGACAACAGGTTGGAGGCTATTCCTACAGAATATAAAGCGTTGCTCCCAAAGGACTGAAGTGCTACACCTGCCGATACACCTCCTCCCTTACCTCCATTCAGGGCCCCAGGTAGTCCTTCCAGGTGAGGCAACTTTTCACCTATGAACCTGCTGGGATTGTCTATTATACCTGGTGCTCCCGATGCAGCCTGCCTACCTTGGTGGGACCCTTTGTCAAGCAAGTCCACACAACCTGCCACAAGCAGAACATCCTGGTGGTCAAGCATTTTATTTCCCATTCCCATCCCCATTCCAATATGTCAGTTCATGGACTCCTCTTGTGCCAAGATGAGTCCACCCTCAGGGTGAAGGAGTAACACCTTGTATACCGTCTAGGTAGCATTCAACGTGATGGCATAAATATCGATTTCTCCTTCTGGTAAACAAATCCCCCTGCCCTCTATTCTCCATTCTGACCTTTTACCTGCCTAATACTTCCCTCTGGGACCCCTCCTCATTCCCACTCTCCTATTGTCCACTCTCCCTTGCTATCAGATTCTTACTTCTCCAGCCCTTTGTCCTTCCCACCCACCTGGTTGCACCTATTTCCCTCCAGCTGTCCTCCAGCCCCTCCTGTCCCCACCTTTTTATTCAGGCATCTTCCCACTTCTTTCTCAGTCCTGAAGAAGGGTCTCAGCCCAAAATGTTGACTGTTTACTCTTTTCTGTTGATGCTGCCTGACTTTCTGAGCTCCCCCAAAAATTTGATGTGCCACCGCAGAAACAGGCCATTGAATCAATGCTGACCATCATCCACCCATTTAGAAGCATAGAAAACCTACGGCACAATACAAAGCTGTGCTGAACATATCCTTACTTTAGAAATTACCTAGGATTACCCATAGCCCTCTACTTTTCTATGTTAATCCGATTTTTTAATTCTCTCCACATTCTCATCAACTCTACTCCGTACACACTAGGGGACAATGAAGTTATCAACAAGCAAGCCTTTGGGTTGTGGGAAGAAATTAGATCACAGGGTGAGCATGCAGACTCTGTACAGACAGCATTGAAGGTCAGGATCAGAGCAGGGTCTCTGGCGCTGTAAAAGCACAGCTCCATTACAAATTAAGGATGTGGACAGGAGCAAGGCTGAACTCAGATGCACCCAGTGGGGAAGGAATTGAACTAGGCAGGAGAAGTGAAGTATTTTTGCACTGAGTAGGCAGATCTCTAAATAATTTAGAGTGAAGCCCAAAATAAAATGAATAGAGTATCTGAGTGAATTTGTAAGATAATTAGCTAAGACAAATTATACTATTTTGTCCTTGTACAAGACCTTCATCAGTGCTAAGGATGCTGCATCCAGATTTTATCTCCACTTATGGCATTTTTATTTCCTCATAAAGTGGCTTGGGGGTAAAGAACAGAGACAATGACCACTAAATTATTATACAGTTTGCAACATCTTTGTTCTTAAGATAGAACAGCAGAATTTGAACCCTACACTTTGTAAAAGCCATGACTTGAAGATAATCTAACAAAGCTCTATAATTTTGAGAGAAGAGCCTATGAAATTGCTGACAATTGCCTAGGCATCTTAAAAGCTCCTCACCTCTGGGGACATGTGGAAGTCCTAACTATGCTACGAATTCTTCACAGTATTTTTCATCAATACACTCTAATGTTGAACTCCTGATAAAGTCTAACATGGTGCAAAAATTAGTAAGGATTCGTTAACATCTCTTATGGGAGTCCTCGCAAGCTCCTTGCAGCAAATGTCCATTAAAACTCAGCAGAATCACATAGCTTCATCAACTAACCCTCCCCCGCCCCATGTAAGGGCTCCATTCCATTCTCCCAAACCCCCTGGCTCCTTCATATCAGCTCTGGTGAACAATCTTTTCATACAGTGCCTCTTAGGTGTTTTGCTTCTTCCTTAATGAAAGGTTTTGTTCACTATAATTGATGGAGTTCTCAATACATGCCTCATCTTTTCCCAAAACTTCTGCAAAACTTCACAGGGAGAACACCTCCAAAGGTTAGGATCAGACCGGATGTCTGGAGCTATTAAACTGTGTCTCCTCTAAATGTGTCACTGTGTCTCAGGATTTGCATCCATCACTTATGTGCATTGGTGAGCAACTTCACTGCTTTTGTCTTCATAATCCTTGGGATTGCATCTATTTTCCTTTCATAGCTTGGGGTGGGGTATGCGACTGTACACTCCATGGCCACTTTATTAGGTGTAGCAGAGAAACCCAGTGTGGTCTGCTGCTGTAGCCCATCCACTTCAAGGTCCAATGTGCTGTGCACTCAGAGAAGCTCTTCAGCACACCGCTGTTGCAGCCTGCTGTTATCTGAATTACTGTCAGCTTTCTGTCAGCTTGAATCAGTCTGGCCATTCCCCTCTCACTGCGCTCACATCTTTCCACAGGACTGCCAATTGTTGGATGTTTTCTTTTGTTTATTGCACTATTTCTGTAAATTCTACAGCAGGGGTTTCCAGCCTGGGGTCTATGGACCCCTAGCTTAATGGTATTGATCCAGGGCATAAAAACAATTGGGAACCCTTGTTCTAGAGACTGTTGTACGTGAAAATCCCAGTTCAGCAGTATTGGAGATGCTTAAGCCACCCCGTCTAGCACTACTCCATGTTCAAAGTCAACTAGAACACACTTCTTCCCCATTCTGATGTCTGGTCTGAACAATAACCATGCCTGCATACTTTTATATGTTGCATTGCTCCCACCTGATTGGCTGATTAGATATTTGCATTAATGAGGAGGTGTACAGGTAAACTTACTAACGTGGCCGCTGAGTGAATATTACTGCTGATGCAGTAAGCGTCACAGTAGAATGGGGCAAGCTGAGAGCACCAGAGGGTCTCCTGTCTATTGCAGTTCATATAAGAAGGAGAAATGTTGACTTTGGTGCTCTAGCTATCTCTTGCAGATTCTGGGATGAAACTGTTACCAACAACATTCCTGGTCCTCTTTACAAAGAATAATTTTTTTTTAATTGGAAAATTGATCTGAAGAGCAGCCTGAGCAATACTACATAGCTAGGCAGACAAGTTGATGTCCCAGAGTGATATGAAGTGGAGAAGGGTTATCAGCACCCTGGCCAAGATAGTTAGCATTGAAAGAACCAAAGGAGCAGTCAGGCGATGATGAGGGAAACAACTGTCAGCTTTTATGGCTCCACAGTTTTTATATACTGTTCAGATACAATGCATGGGGGAGGAGGTCACAGTTTTAATGCTTACTGACATGATTACGGTTCTTTTTCTCACCATTTACTAGTTTCACCACCCCTGGGCCCAAAAAAATTAATGCAGGCTGAATTCATGAACTTCAGTAGACCAGTGGAAAATTGAGTAGTTAGTGCTTAGAGTTGAATCGATCTGCACAATCTGCAATTATCCCTAAATGATATAAAACTCGCTCAGTTTAGGCGTGAGTGCACTCCCGCGTGTACAACCCAGCCTTTACTGACAGATAAGATGGAAGCATGCTCTGACTTACTTTACATAAACATTCTAGCCACTCCGTATCAGGCAGATCTGGATGTGTGGGAATGTGAGCCAAGATGTATGCTTGGCCAATATAATCTAAATGGAGTATTCAGTCTGTCTCTGATGCCTTTGACTCATTTGAAGCATCCATACAAGAGGGAAAATCTAGCGTCAGCCAGCAACTCATTTGGTATTTGAAATCCTAGCGGATACCTGCTTCTTGCCAGAATAACAGGTCATTCAATTTGTACACCACAGATAGCGTTCAGCAGCAACAGCAGGGCAGACATGTGTTCTATCAGACGGCTGCTTTTCTGGCTGCTCTGGGACAAATTATTTCCTCACGTGTGTCTCTCAAACCATCTGGCCCATATCAGGACATCCCTCAAAAGGAAGCATTCATTTTCCATGCATTACAGATGCCTTGTAAGTCAAGGTATAGGTGCACTCTTACTGACACACACTGGCTGTCAGGGTATGGTTTCGGTACCACCTGATGATCTTTAGAGTTCCAGTTTCACTTGTAACAGTTTAACCTTAAAGGCTTAGAGGTCCATGTGTTCTATTTCAAAATGCCCCGCATTTACTTCAGAGATTAATTTCCATGAGAAATCACTACAATTTGATCTTTGCGTATAGAGCAGTTACAGACAGCTGCTGTATTGATGTGCTTTGTCTTTTACTTGCCTTTAAATTTTAGAATTTTGAGCACAATAATATCTGGGTGGCCAGCGTGGTTACCATGGACTGCTCAGCAAAAGGGTCTGTATCTGTGCTATATTTCTCTATGACTACTACATTTTCTATCTGACTGGATGCCTTTCACTATCATTTCCACTCTTATTCCTCAGTTATCTGGCCAGCTTTTAATTTTTACTCAGAGTAGCAAAGGTTTCATGACCTAACTAACATAATTTTTTTCTTGGTTAAAGCCATCATACAAGTAATTTTCTCTGAAGAGTTAGTTTATCTAATGAGTAACTGAGCCACAAAGATGAGGAGGTATCAAGTTCAAATGCTGATTTCTCTTGAGATAACTAGTTACAACCAGGCCATTGGCTCTTGTGACCCCTTCAGGTAAGATGAAATAAATCTGTTTCTATTTGCTATTGCTTGGTTCCTGTTAGACAGTGGAGCTCTACTCTCCTGACTGGAATAATGCTGCTGGTCTCCTATTGTTCATAATGAATAGTTTCATACATTGGCAAACCAAGGATTCTTGACCTAGCTGTAAAACTCAGGTTTTATACCTTCAATTGACAGAAATTGTGTTCCTACACACGGTTTTCCAATGTTTCAAAAGAATGCGGAGATCATACCGTCGTTTGTTGACTTTTAGATGGCATCAGTCTCCCACCTCTCACCTTAAACCTATGCTCTCTAGTTCCTGATTCTACACTCCCCCCCCCCCTTTGGGGGTAAGAACTGTGAGCATTCACCTATCTATGCTCCTCATAGTTTTATACACTGAGATAAGATCACCCTCAGTCTCCTACACACCAATGAAAAAATCTCAGCCTTCTCAACCTCTTTCTACAACTCAGCTGTGAAAGCCAGGTCATTGGGTATATTTAAAGCAGAGCTTGTTAGGTTGGACACTCACCAAGACCATGAGAAAGTCACTAGATGGTTGCTATACACGAGTGCTCCGGGTGGCTCTTGACGTGAGTTGGCAACAGCACATGACGAACATCGAGCTCTACGACGACGTACCGATGCTCAGTACTAAAATCAAGGCGAGAAGACTGCAACTAGTGGGGCACTGTCTATGCCACCCTGAGCTACCTGCCAGCCTAGTCATCACATGGGAGCCGAAGCCTGGGAGGATGAACCCTGGGCACCCTCACAAGACTATGGTCAACATGCTCTTAGAAGATAGCGGTGCGGCTAATATAGATGAACTGAACACACTGATGAGGGAGAGGGAGGAGTGGAGAGTCCATCATCGTGCCTGACGCCGGCCCCCTAGGCCTGAGTTGATGTAGTAGTAGTAGTAGTTGTTAGGTTCCTGATTGGGTAAGGGTGTCAAAGGTAGGAGAATGGGGTTGAGAGGGATAGTAAATCAGCCATGATTAAAAAATAGCAGACCAGATTCAATGAACTGAAAGGCCTAATTCTTCTCCTATGTCTTATGGGCTTATAATTCATCTATTGAAATGTCAGTATGCCTGAAAGTGTGCTGAATCAATTAACCCTGAACAAATCACGAGGTGTGCTCACTTGCTTGATTCAACAACTTGCACTTGCATACGAAAATCATGATGGGACCTTGGAAACTAATCTAACAACGTTGCTGGCTTCATCAGCATCACCGTGATGCAAATGTCCATTACAGCAGTTGGAGTCTGCATCTGCCCAGGGTTGTGAGGATCAATAACTCTGTCAACACATAATGAAGTACACAGATGACAGCTATCTGCTTCCAGTAATAATGCTGTACGTGTTTGCACTCTTAATTCTGTCATGGACCCAGGAACTGTTTCCAGGGGATTACAAAAAACACCATTTTTAAAGCTTTAATTAACAATCACCTCAAAATCCAAGGATAAAATCATAGCATCATACAGCACTGAGACAGGCCCTACAGCAGAACACATCCATATCAACTTGTATGGTCTCTATCCTTTAATGTCTTCTCTACTTAAATGTTTTTTAAACATTGTGATTGCTCCTGTTTCCGTCACCTCCACTACTCTCCATTACTCTCTGTATAAATTAGTAACAAGTTTAAAAAAGAATTCTGCTCAGATTCCCTTTAAAATTCCTTCTTTTCACCTGAATCTATTTCCTCTTGCCTTTGATAGCCCTACCACAGGAAAAGAATTTCTGACTGCTCACCCTACCTTAGCCTCCTGTAACATTATACACTTTTATTGGGTCATCCCTTAGCTTCCTTTGCTCCAGGAGCAAAAACAAATCCATCATATGCTCTCTCTTCCAATAACTTCAGTCCTCCAATCCAGGCAATATTCTTATGAATCTTCTCTGCATTTTTTCCAGCACAAACACATTTTTGATTTGTTACATATGTCTTCACATGACCCGAACTAAATAAATCCACATATCTGATGGCCAGCCTTACAATTCTTGTGTTATAGGTCATTTAATTCATCAACACTTTGCTTTATATGTCTTACTGCTTAAGGGTCCACCAATGATCAAAATACAGCACAGAAATTGTATTCCATCATTGAAAAATTTCCTTGTTAATGGATTTGCAAAATATCAAAGCAGAGCAACAACACTGTCTTCTCAGATCCATGTTTGATCCACAGATTGATCAACATTTATGACCAATCAGAAGAAGCTTTGAGGCCAGAATCAATAGTGAGGTCTTGTTCGCTGGTAACTGGTCCCATCAAATCTCTGTTGCCTTCACTGTCAGGGCTGACTGTCGACTATTTATTTATGCCTGACCTGCTGTGTTCCTCCAGAATCTTGTTTGCTGCTCCAAATTCCAGCATCTGCAGTCTCTTGTGTGTCCAAAAAGTGCTGGGAATCTAGCTCAGGGGAGGCAGAATGTGTTAGAATGAATAGCCAATAGAGTGTAGATGTAGCCTACCTTCATTATGGAAGGACAGAAACCTGATCATCGGGTGCAAGGTACCCTTGAAGTACAGGTGATCTGTATTCCACACCTGCAATACTACAGGTGTGTGTGTGTGTGTGTGTGTGTGTGTGTGTGTGTGTGAGTGTGTGTATGTGTGAGTGTGTGTGTGTGTGTGTGTGTGTGTGTGTGTGTGTGTGTGTGTGTGAGTGTGTGTGTGTGTGTGTGTGTGTGTGTGTGTGTGTGTGTGTGTGTGTGTGTGTGTGTGTGTGTGTGTGTGTGTGTGTGTGATAAACCCTTTGTGTAATAAAGTTGTCCCTCAAATTCCTATCAAATCTTTCACCTCTCACAAACTTAAGCCGTCTAGTTTTTCATGCCCTAACCATAGGAAAAAGACTGAGTGCATTCACCTTTGCTATGATCCCATGATTTTATATATCTCCATTAGATTAAATCTCAGTCTCCTACACTCCAAGGTATATATTATGCCTGTCTGACATCTTCCTATAATTCAGTCCCTCGGATATTGGCAATATCTTGTATATTGTTTTGTTTGTACTAGTTCCAGTTTAATAAAATCTTTCCTATAGCAAAGTGACCAAAGCCAACCTCTAAACATCAAAACTGACCTCGGTAGTGTCAGACGATGAGGTCTCTTTGGAATGAGGCAAATATTAGCAACCACAGTCATAATGATTAGGCGACTGGTTTTGGGATGTTGACTGAGGAATAGAATTTAGCCAGACCTTAAGGAATTTGAGCAACATCCAATCTGAAGGAGCAGCCAAAGTTCAATAGTTTACTAATGTTTTCTGCCCGGTAATAGCATTCTCAATATAACAAACCAGGCGAAAACTTTTAAAAAATCTACAGTCCAAAATAAAAACAGACAATGCTGAAACTGCCCAGCAGGTCAGGCTACATCTGTGAAAACAGAAATTACAGCTTCATGTCTACAACCCAATTTCAGAGTTGGGAATGAACCAATAGCTTATTAAGCCGCAGGGAAGTTAGGAATGGAGTGATGTCTCCGATCTGATGGAAGCATGTTTTGCTTATGACCCTATCACATATAAGGGTAAGAGACACCACTGAGAGTTATGTCAGGGAGCAAAAGAGAAGTTCTTCAGGTTAGGACAAGTTATAAAAATTAACTGCAGATGCAGGAAATCTAAAATCTAAAGTAAGCAAGAAACCAGATCCTGCTTTAATAATGTCAGGACACATTCATTTTGAGAAACCAGGAATCCAAGGTTCTACACCCATAGGAGTTTCTACATTTAGAAGCAAGCCACCTCGCAACAGGTGATATAATGAAAATGAGTGAACCTGGTTTGAAGCCAAACATGATAATTATCACCTCACAGAAGAGCAAAGTCCCATAGAGCCCAGTTGTTATGTCAAAATTAGTTGCCTTATTAATTGAACTCCCATTTTTCAAGATTACTGAATGAGATTTTAGAATAAAAATCACATTGAACAAATTATAAAAAGACAATGAACTTTTAAAATGTTATATTGAGATAAATTACACCACCTTATGCCATGAGGGTATCTTAAGTTTGACTAATAGATTAATACCTAAACTGTAGGGACTGATCTGTACAGATTAAAGAGATCTCATGTTGGATCATTAAGGATAAGTTACTTGCAATCAATGTTCCCTGTAAGGTATGCACGTGTGCATGCACACACTTCTTTTGCTATTAGCACACAAAGCAACTTAAACGGCATGCAAAAGGTTGTCACCCTCTACCTCATTGGCATGTTAAGTATATTTCACGATTGTACACAATCACATTTCCTTTTCTGGTTTCTGATGTGGACGGTGTTGACAACGTGGAGTTTGAAATGATTTGTCTGCAGGTTTTATAATTGGCTTATTTATACTGCTTTTACTGAAGAAATTATTGATTCATTATGTAAATTCCAAAGAAGCAAAGGGCGTGAAGCACAAAAGAACTGCTACTTCATTTAAAGTGGAATGACTTAATAAAATGGTAGAAACCGCTACACCAAAAGCTCTTAAGGTCAGAACATGCATTTACAAGAAATATTTATGTACAAGACAGAAACTGGTGTTACCTGCATGTGTTGTCACAATGCAAAAGTTGCTGGAGAATTTGCAAGTGGAAAGGAGTGGAGTGATATTTGGAAACTTGACATTTTAAAACATGATATAGCAAGCAAATCATTTGGACAGTGTGCAAAAGCTTCGGAGAGAAAACCCTTTATTACCCAGTATAGCCCTGCTATGTGAGTGCAGATCAACGAGAGTGAAAACAATCAAACCCAGAGGAGATTAAAGTTCTTATTGACGATGTTTTGCTAGCTGTTAAAATTAATACCTCTATACATAAAATTCAGTGTATACATGTTGTTGTCACTGGCAAAAAATTGCACAGCACGAGATTTTTGCGCACTCTGCTCATTACAAATTAGAGGGAACATTGCTTTCAATCCAGTTTTGTGGGTTCTGAGGCACCTAATCAGGCCAACGTGAGAACAATTGTGATTCAATTGTAAATCAACCCTTCAATTCAACTGATTACTGAAACTATGTGGGCTAGAAATTTCATTGTACATTGACATGTGCGTCATGAATGAATTGAAAAGCTATTCTTCTAATTTATTTGATTAGTGTCCCCTGTGGCTCATCACAATATGCTCAGAAAACACCAGGACTGTACAACAGGATTAAACAGCAGCAATGATCACCTTGATGTCTCACATACAAAATCCCATCATTTAAATTGTGCCAGATTGAACACTTAAGCAGATTTTAGCAAAGGCATAATAATATTATTAATTAAAATGTTAGCCTCGCTCCTGAACCAGAATGACTGAATTGGTACAGCACAGAATGGTATAGCACAGCATGTCTAAATTACTCCACCTTACTAGAAATCCTTGCAAACTATTTCCTTTCAGATACTTTTCCAGCTTCCCTTTTGATATTTTCCCTTTCAATATTGCAGTTGAAACTGCCTCTGCAGTGTGTTCCCCAGACCCCATCCTTTTGTTGGAGACAGGGATGTTTGCTGATGATTGCTTGTAATATTCAATTCTCTTTGCAATTCAATTCATTCAGCAAGATCTAAACAATGCACACCACAGAATTGCCAGGTAATGACCATTTCAAACAAAGAAAACCAATCACCTATCCTTAATGTCCAATGGCATTCATAACTAGTACAGGGCCACGGCTAGTAGAGCAGCTGTCTCACAGTTCCGGCAACTTGGATTAATTCCTGTCCTTTGGTGCTGTCTGTGTATAATCCGTCCATTTTCAATTTCCAAACACATACAAATAGGTGGGTTAATTTGCTGCTGTAAATTACCCCCAGTGCGTAGGTGACTTGTAGAATCAAGGATGAGTAATGTGAATTTAGCGTGAATGAACAAGATTTGAGGAGGTTCACAAGAATGATCTCTGGAATGAAAGGGTTAAACCATGAGGAACATTTGATGGCTCTGGACCTGTCCTCACTGGAATTTAGAAGAATGAAGAGGGATCTCATTGAAACCTATTGAATATTGAAGGGCCTAGACAGAGTAGATGGTGAAAGGATGCTTCCAATTGTGGCAGAGTCTAGCACCAGAGGGCACAGCCTCAGAATACAAAGATGTCCCTTTGGAACAGGCTTGAAGGGAAATTTCTTTAGCCAGGGGGTGGTGATTCTGTGGAATCCATTGCCATAAACAGCTGTCAATTGGTATATTTAAAGTGGAGGTTGATAGGTGCTTGATTAGTAAAGGTGTCAAAGATGACAAAGGTGAGGCTGGAGAATAGGATTGTGAGAGATAATTGATCAGCTATGATTGAATGGGAGAGCAGACTCAATATACTGAATGGGCTAACTCTGCTCCTATGTTTTATGATCTTACTGTAAATAAATATTTGGAGGTAGGTGCATGTTCAATGAGGCAAAGAGTCTATTTCCATGCTGTATGACCTTATGACTCACCATTACCCACCACCAATATCTCAGGTGTCACCACTGACCAGAAAATCATCTGGACCAACTGCAAAAAACAGCATGGCTTCAAGAGCGGATAACACCACAAGGTTTTTCCGACATCCACAAGACCCCGGTCAGCAGCATGATGGAATACTCTTCACTAGCAATTCCAACTACTCTCAACAAGATCTGCACCACCCAGGACAAACCAGGTCATGTGACAAGCAAAGACCATAACCATTCTTTGCCTGCACAGTAGCTACAGTGTGCATCATATACAAACTGCATGTAGCTGCACACATAGGCTACTCCCTAGTTCCTCCAAAATCCACCGTCACTGCTATTAAGAAGATTCAAGATTCAAAAACTTTATTGTCATTCTAACCGTACATCAGCTCTGCAGGGCAGAATGAGACAGTGTTTCCCAGGAGCAGTGCAATCATAACATAACAAACGCAACACTAAATAATAAACATAACAATAAATAGTAAAACACAACAGCCACATGTCAGTTAAAAACAAGTTATAAGTGTCCAGTGCGAGTTAAAAGTGTCCAAAGCAGAGTCAGGTAGAGCAGCTATTTAGCAGTCTGACTGCCTGTGGGAGGAAGCTGTTTAGTAGCTTTGTGGTTTTAGTTTTGATGCTCCTGTAATGTTTACCTGATGGCAGAAGAACAAACAGTTCATGGGGAGGGTGTGAGGGGTCTTTAATAATGTACCATGTCTTCTGGAGAAGAAGCACAAAGACATGAAAATGTCATTACTTGTAGATTCTCTTCCAAGTCACATACCATCTGATACAGAAATATTTTGTCACTGGATCTAATATCACTGTGGGAGCACCTTCACCAGAAGGAATGCTGAGGTTTATGAAGGAAACTCACCATCACCTTCACAAGGAAACCAGGCTCCTCCTCCCAGCCATTCAGTTGCCATGAGTCTTCCTAATCAATCTGCCATCTCCTTTCAGCCTCAACCCCACCATTCCACCTCTCTATGCCCTGATCATTCCACTCTCAGCAACTGAAGATCACAGAGCAAAAGCTTTGTATCTGTTTGTAATTGTAAGGCTAATTTTACCATACAAATGGACCTGGATCTTGTGCAGAATGAAGTGTTGGAGCTTGAGGGCTCATATATTCATCAGCTGCCTCTTTTTTGCCACCTGGGGGTAATTTGCAGCAGTCATTTAATGAACCAACACAGCTCTATGATGTAGAAGGAAACCAAAGTACCACATATTTAGAGGAAGAACATGCAAACTCCACATAGAGAAGACCCAAGGTCAAGATCAAACCTAGAACCCTGCAGCCATGAGACAGCAACACTAATATTTGTACTACCATGGAAACTGACTAAAATCCTCTCAATCATGTCCACTGGATTTTTTATAATAGAATATACTATTACAACATTCACATAAGCATTTGGGCTAAAATGTGGCAATCTGTTTACATACAGTTGTTGTTCCACTTTGCTGGCCTTATTCCATTTGAAATTCCTTCAGTGGATCAGTTTTGATTTCATAGTGGGCCAAATGGAATAAGGTCAGTTGCTTAGAAGACATATGGTATTATATTGGACAAGGGCTTCCTCATTAGCCTACATTTGTGTGAAGGATGCCTCTTCCAATGCTGAATAAACATTGCAAGAAAGTAAATGTAAGCAAATAGCCACATAGGCGTACTGCCGAAAGGTTTCGGTCCAAAACATGGACTGTACTTTTTTTCCATAGATGCTGCCTGGCCTGCTAAGTTGTGTGTATTGCTTGGATTTCCAGCCTTTGCAGATTTTCTCTTGTTTAAGATACATTTGTCTGTACTTACCATTGTTCAGAGGATTGCTCCTGCCCAGATATAGATTCAGGAAAGCTAACAAAAGGTTAGCAAAGTTAGCATTGAAATTGTTAAGTGTTCAAAGGCCATTCACAAGTAACTGGTGGGGAATTGCATGCAGTAAGGAATAAATGTAAAATAAACAGTGAATTTCAAGTCAGATCAGCGGTCATTTAGTTTAACTGACAGAAAGACTTCAAAGAATTGCCACTGCCTCAAAGATATTGAAACAATAAATGGAATATTAGTCAGTAAGTAGGAGAGAACATTAATAAGGCCAGCTTTTTATCTTAAATCTCACACAAAAATTTAGCTTTGCCGTGTCTGAAATTATGGTGATGCCTATATGTGTGCTGCTTGCACAAGAAATAAGCCTTTATCTTTTTTATTGTATAATGAAAGCAATATCTTCTCTTTGATCAGCATCCAGAGAGTCCGTGGCATGATGTCTTGGTTAGAATCTGAATCAGATTTATTATCACTGGCATATGTCGAGGAATATGTTGTTTTGTGTTAGCACTACATTGTAATACATAATAAAAATATTATAAAGTACAATAAGTTGCGTGTGTGTGTGTGTGTGTGTGTGTGTGTGTGTGTGTGTGTGTGTGTGTGTGTAAATACATTTAAATAAAGAGAGCAGAAAGGGGGGATAAAGGTGAGGTAGTGTACTTGGGTTCATTATCCATTCAGAAATCTGATGGCAGTGGGGAAGAAGCTATTCCTAAAACACTGAGCATGTGCCTTTAGGTTCCTGTATCCCCTCCTTGATGGCAGCAATGAGAAGGGGGCATATCCTGGGTGATGGGGGTCCTTAATGATGGATGCCATCTTTTTAAGGCATCTCACCTTGAAGATGTCCTGGATAATGGGGAGGCTAGTCCCCATGATAGAGATGACTAAGTTTACAACTTGATCCTGTGCAGTCCCCCTGAAGCCCCCCCCCCCACCAGATGGTGATGCAGCTAGTTTGAATGCTCTCCATGGTACAGATTTTCAAGAGTCTTTGGTGACATACCAAAACTCCTCAAACTCCAAATGAAATATAGCCCCTGTCATGCCTCCTTTGTAATTGCATCCATATGTTTGGCCCAGGATAGATCTACAGAAATGTTGACACACAGGGACTAGAAATTGCTCACCATTTCCACGGCTGATCCCTCAATTAGGACTGGTTTTTGTTTCCTCAATTTTACCCATCCTGATGTCCATAATAAATTCCTTGGTCTCACTGACATTAAATACAAGGTTGTTGTTTCGACACCATTCAACCAGCTGATCTATCTTACTCCTCATCACCATCTGAAATTCTGCCAACAATCGCTGTGTCATCAGCAAATTTATAGATGACATTTCAGCTATGCCTAGCCAAACAGTTGTGTGTGTAGAGAGAGTAGGACAGTGGTCTACAGACAGACAGACAGTCATACTTTATTGATCCCGAGGGAAATTGGGTTTCATTACAGCTGCACCAAGAATAGTGAAGAAATATAGCAATACAAAACCATAAATAATTAAATAATAATAAGTTAATCATGCCAAGTGGAAATAAGTCCAGGGTGTCTGACACTCCGAGGGAGGAGTTGTAAAGTTTGATGGCCACAGGCAGGAATGACTTCCTATGACGCCCAGTGTTGTATCTCGGTGGAATGAGTCTCTGGCTGAATGTATTCCTGTGCCTAACCAGTACATTATGGAGTGGATGGGAGTCATTGTCCAAGATGGCATGCAACTTGGACAGCATCCTCTTTTCAGACACCACCGTCAGAGAGTCCAGTTCCACCCCCACAACATCACTGGCCTTACGAATGAGTTTGTTAATTCTGTTGGTGTCTGCTACCCTCAGCCTGCTGCCCCAGCACACAACAGCAAACATGATAGCACTCATTCTTGAGGTGCTTCAGTGTTGATTGTTAGTGGGGAGGAGATGTTATCTCCAATCTGCACAGACTGTGGCCTCCCGATGAGGAAGTCAATGATTTAATTGCAAAGAGAGAGATACAAAGGCTCAAGATTTGGAGTATGTTGATTGGTATGGAGGATATGATGGTGTTGAATGCTGAGCTGTAATTATTAAACTGCAAGCTGACGTAGGTATTGCTGTTTTCTAGGTAATTCAACGTCAAGTGGAGAGGCATTGCGATTTCATCAGCTGTAGACATATTGTAGTTATAGGCAAATTGCCAGGGTTCCAGGTTCTTGCTTAGGTAGAAGTTTATTCTAGCCATGGCCAACCTCTCAATGCACTTTATCACAATAGATATGAATTCAGCTGGTCGATCATCATTGAAGCAGCTCACTCTGCTTTTCTTGGGCAGTGGTATGATTGTTGTCCTTTTGAAGTAGGTCTTGACACAGCTTTAAGGTTTTGTTTCAGAGTCACAATGTTCTGGGCTCCAACCCTCTGAAGAGATGTCTCCACATGTTGCAATGTGAAGATGATGTTATACTGTGGAAGATGCTATTCTATGCAATAAATATTAAAAGAAGAACCCCAGGGTAGATGCCAAACATCCCAAGGTATGTGTTGAGAAACCCTAGTGCCTTGGCCATCATTTTTCAGTTAATCAACATACTTAAAGCATAGCATCTAGTCAGTTTTCTGTGTGCATTGTGGGATGTTGCTGTGTGCAAATATTGGCCATCACATATCTTTATGGAACTACAGTAACAACTCTTCAAAAGCACATTACCAACCATTAAGTACTTTAGTATTTCCTGAGGCTGTAAAAAGAATTACATCTTGCAGTTACAGTATGTTCCTCTATTTATTTCTTCCATGGTTGTTCCAATAACATCTTAAGATTGCATCAGTAAATGGAAAATAGCAGTCACTTCAAAATGATTAAATTAAAGATTTTCTGGAAAGTTCATAAACTGCAATATCAGCACCACAACTACAATCTTAACCCTGTCCACTCTAAATCTGTCTGCACTGGGTGATAAACTGAATAGCAAGCATGCCTGGAAATTGGACTGCAAGTCATTGTAATTGAACAGCTATGTTTTTAATTTTTTTTTAAAGCAAAGAAAAATTATCGTGTTGCTGCAAATAGCACAAAACTTGTGATATTTCTCCCAGGATCTTTATGCATATGATGCACTCATACACAGAGACAAGCAAACTCTGTTGAACAGCATGCAACTACCTTGAAATGAAGAGAAACCTTGACCCAAAGCAGAGCAGCAGAGATGATTTAGCACTAAACAATATTTTACTAATAAATTGCAAAATAACAAGCCATGAGGGGCCACAAAACAAGAAATAATGGACACTTAACATGACTAACTAACAGTTATGGAATGCTAAGAGCAAGTGGTTGAGGCTTGCTGGTTTGATGGGTGAACAAAAGACTACGCTGAGAGCTAGTTTTAAATAGGTTGCAGGTGACGAGTTGGATAGGAGTAGTAGGTGATTACTGTTAACTGGCTGGAGAATGGGCAATGCTGCCCATCCAGGCTTGAGAGGAATATTTCAACAACATACAAAAGTTAGAGGCCCAATGAAGTATATTCGTTTCTTGCCTTCAACCTATCAGCCTCTGCCTTCAGTGGAATAAGGCTATATCATAAAGGATCTGGCAAGTGTGGATTCATATAGGTTGACTTCTGGAAAAGGTGTACTTGGTAAGTGGGAGGCATTCAAAAGTGAAATTTGAGAGTACAGAGTTTGTGGGTTCCCGTCAGGATAAAATGCAACGTTAACAGATTTGGGCGACTTTGCTTTACAAGAGATATTGAGGCCCCAGTTAATAAAAAGAAGGAAGTATATAGCAGATATAGGCAGATAGGAACAAATGAGGTACTTGAGACGTATAAGATATAACCCATGAACATATCAAGAACCCATCTGCGGACATTTTCTGGAGGCCCAAGATCCTTATGCTCCATGACCGCTGGACTAAGTGTGTAAATGTAGGAGGGGACTATGTTGCAAAATAAATGTGCTAGGTTTTCTAAAATTGACTCCTTCTACCTTAGGCCACAAACTTATCAATCACCCCTTGTATTTCATGAAGAATAGAATATAAAAGCAAGGAAATAATGCTGAGCCTTTGTAAAACACTAGTCAGGCCCCACTTGGTGTATTGTAAACAGTTTTGGGCTCCTGATCTCAGAAAGGATGTGTTGTCATTGGAGATGGTACAGAGGACCTTCACGAAGATGATTTCGGGAATGAAGGGGTTAACATATGAGGATCGTTTGGCAGCTTTGGGCCTGTACTCACTGGAGTTTAGAAGAATGTGGGAGATCTTATTGAAACTTACCAAATGTTGAAGGGACTGGATAAGGTGGATGTTGAGAGGATATTTCAAAAGGTGAGGCTATCCAGAACTAGAGGGCACAGCCTCAAAATTGAGGGGCGACCCTTTAGTACAGAGGTACGGAGGAACTTTGCCAAAAACTGCCTTTATAGATCCTACTGTAACCTCACCATTCCATGCACAGATTTATTGCAAGCTATTCATGTTAATGTATTTCAACATGCCACTGGCATTTTCTGTGCCTTGAACTAACTGCAGTCTTACATTACTGGGAATTTTATGCTTGAATTTTGGATGATAACTACTGCTTTTGAGAGATCAATTATTCTTCCTCTCCACAGACCTTGAATTTCTTTCCTTATTCGATTGACCCTACATTTCATCCCTACCATCAATAGATTTACTCTTTCTTGCTTTCCATTCTCATTTCCATTCTTGCCTCTTCTAGTTTGTCATATCTCTAGCTTTTTCCAGTCCTGATGCAAGTTCATCATCCTAAAATATTAATCCTGTCTTTCTCTCTCCTCTCCACCAGCCGTCAATGGTTCAAAGGTTCAATTTAATATCAGAGAATGTATATAACCTGAACAACCTGAAATCCTTACCCCTCGCAGACATCCACAAAACAGGAAGAAAACCCAAAGACAGAAAATCGTTAGAACCTCAAAGCCACCCATCCTCTCCCATGTAGAAGCAGCAGCAAAACATTAACTCTCCCTCTCCCCTTCCTCCTACTTGTTCTAGCAAAATGCATTGCCCCCTCCACCGCACGCCAAGCAATAGCAAGCCCCCAGAGACCATGATCTACAGACCATCAAAAATGACTGTTCATCTCAACAGGCCCTCTCACTCTCTCTTAGCGGGGGGGGGGGGGGGGGGGGGAGAGAGAGAGAAAGAGAGAGAGAGGGATCACTCCTCCACAGTAAGAGTGGAAGCTGCTGAGTATTTCCAATGTATTGGGGGAATTTACCTGGTTGGTATATCTAGATATATAAAGACTACTCTTGTGAGGAGCTAGGACACACTCAGCAATTCTTGCAATAATTGTGCCAACCAATAAGCACCCAATTACACTAATCATTCACTAATCCCACTTGAATCTCCCTAAGTTCTGATATAGCTGATAAGAAATTAGTTATTTTGCAGCAGCAGTACAGTGCAAAGATGTAAAATTACAATAAATTATGAAATAAATAGGGCAAAAAATGAATAATGATGTCTTTCATGGATCACTTTAGAAATCTGATGGCAGAGGGGAAGAAGTTCTGAATCATTGAGTGTGAGTCTTTAAGCTCCTGGATCTCCTCCCCGATGATAGCTATGAGAACAGGATATGTTCCAGATGGTGTGTCTTGATGTTAACATTGCTAGCATTCTACCACTCTGTTACACACTAAGCATAATTAATAGTGGTCAATTAGTGTAAAAAAATGTATGCCTTTGAACCGTTTGATTGCATGGAGAACATGCAAACTTCACACAGCCAATACTAAAGGTCAGGATTGAGGCCTTCAATCTATCCAGTATATTTTAAGGTTGATCTTACAAAGTAATTTCTTTAATGGATTTTAATGTGTGGGTCTATAAGAACATAAGGGAACAAGAGGTAGAGCAGGATTAGGACTCTACCAATCAGGTTCTTTCTATCATTTGATTAAATAATGGTTGATGCAATCATGACCTTGCCACCACATTCCTGTGCTCTCCTTACACCCCATGAATCTTTATAGCTAAAAAGTTTGTCAAATTAATCCTTAAACATATTCAATGACTCCATCTCTCTGGTGAAACAACTCCAAAATTCATGATGCTCTGTGATAAGAAATTCTTTCTCAATTCAATCCAAAATGGTGGCCAATATTTAATGAAATTATCCCCCTAGTACTATACATATCCATTGGGAGGAATATCCTTCCTGCAGATACCCTGTCAATTCCCCTCAGAAGCTTATATGTTCAATTAAGTCACCTTTCATTCTTCTAAACTCCATTCGCTACATTATAGGACTTCGTCTCAGGAAACAATCTATTAAACTTTTGTTGTGTTGCTTCCAATGCAAATATATTATTTTCTTAAAAAGGAGATCAAAACTGAACACACTGCTGCAGATTAGTCTTATCTGTATATTGACGGCTGTGTCAAAATTTTTCTCCTTGTTATATACCATGCCTCCTGAAATAATTACCGACATTCCCAATTACCTGCTGTACCTGCATGCTAACTTATGTCTTTCATGTACTAGGATCTCCCCATCCCTTAACATCTGCAACATTTTGCATTGCCACTCCATTTAAACAACATTTTTTTCATTCTGCCTTTTAAAAGGGATAACCTCAGATTTTACTTTATCTACCAGCTTCTTCCCTTCCTGGTTTATCTCCTATGACTCTTTTCGTAAAGTTTTTCTCAGAACTTGTGAATGCATCTTTATTTGTATCATCACCACAGCTGGCTATAGTAAACTTAGTTCCTTCATTCTTCGCCCCATTATAAGAAGGATGTGAAAGGCTTAGAGAGGGCGCAGAGGAGATTTACCGGGGTGTTGCTTGGACTAGAGAGGATGTCTAATCTAGGTCGAGCGACTTAGGATTTTTCTCCTTGGAGCAAAGGAGAATAAGAGGTGACTTGTCAGATGTGTACAAGATGATGAGGCAATAATAGAGTGGGTGGCCAGAGACTTCTTCCCAGGGAGGAAATGATAAATACAAGGCAGGGATAATTTTAAGGTGATGAGAGGAAAGTGCTGCGAGAATGTCAGAGGTAAATTCTTTACACAGAGTGTGGAGGCTGCATGAAACACCCCTGTATGGGTGGTCGTAGAGGCAGACACATTAGGGGCATTTAAGAAACTCTAAGCAGATGAATGATAGAAAAATGGAGGGCTATGCTAGAGCGAAGACTTAGAGTAGGTTAAAAAGTCGGCATAACATCGTGGGCCAAAAAGCATGTACTGTGCTTTAATGTTCTATGTTCTAATGTCATAAGTAAGGAGTGTAAATAGCTGAGATCCCAGCACTGATTCCTGTAACACACACTGATTTCCCATCTAAAAATGGCTCATATGTATCAGCTCTGTTTACTATAATCCCACTCTATTCCCATCTCTTATCCGTAACCTCCATGCACTCTTATCTTGTGCACTTTTTTGAATGCTTTCTGAAAATCCAATGACTTTTTTTTGTTGTATCTTCAAAGGGTTCTTGCAAGTTTGTCAAACATAATTTCCTTTTCATTAAATCTTGTTGACTCTGGTTAATTTTCATCTGAATTTTCTAAATTCTATTTTCTCCTGCCAACGACAAATGTTACACTAACTGGCCAAAAATTTCTTTTCATTTTGTCTTTATCCTTTCTTGAACACTGGTGTCATAATTGGAATCTTTTAATCCTCCAATATCTACAGATTATTGGGAGACCATACAGTCATGCCAAAAACAAGAAATTCCATGTCATATGTCAGTGATAATAAATCTGATTCTGAATATAAACTATGAAGCATAGAAATAACCCTTCAGCCCAACTGGTTTCTGCTGCCTGTTGCCTATCTGAACTAGTTCCATTTGCCCATATCCCTCCAAATCTCTCCTATCTACCTAACCGTCCAAACAAATGCCTTTTAAATACCTTAACTGTACCTGCCACTAGCACTTCCTCTGGCAGCTCAAACCATCCACTTATCACCCTGTGTGTGAAAAACATGCTTCTCGAGTCTGCTTTGAATCTTCCCCTCCTCACCATAAATCTACCTTGGAAAAAAAGAAATATTGTCGCAAGCCATCTTATCAATCCCCCTCGTGATTTTATAAGGTCACCACCCAACTTCCTTCACCGCAGCTTATCCAGTCTCTTTTTATAATTCAAGCCCCCAACCTGGCCACATCCTTCTGAAACATTGCTGCACCCTCTCTAGCTTAATCACATCCTATTCTTATCACATTATTATATTATTTTCTTGCCTGACCTTGCAATGTTCTGGGTATATCTCTGTATTCCTCTATTCTGGTTCCACATCGCCTCACGGTAGATCGCCCAAAACCAGACTCATATGATAATCCTTTCATTCCCTCCCCAGATGGATTGTTTCAGGTTGGAGCCATGGAGTTATGGAGACATACAGCTCAGAAACAGATGCTTCAGCCTAACTAGTTCATGCCGACCAATCTGCCCATCTGAATTAGTCCAATTTGCTACCATTTGGCCCATAACTGTCTAACTTTTCCAATCTACGAGGAGCGATTGATAAGTTCATGGCCAAAGGTAGAAGGAGTCAATTCTAGAAAACCTAGCACATTTATTTTTAAACATTGTTCCCTCCAACATTTACACACTTAGTCCAGTGGTCGTGGAACATACGGATCTTGGACTTCCAGAAAGTGTCCACAGATGGGTGATTGATAAGTTCATGCCTGAGGTAGACGGAGATGAGTTATACAGCTCTCGTTACATGTTCATGCAGTTCAACTCTTTGAGTGATTATGCAGAAAGTTTGAAGTTAATAACTCATCCGTTAATAACTCATCAGGGCTGATTGATAAGTTCATGGTCTAAGGTGGAAGGAGAAGTGTTATTAACTTCAAACTTTCTGCATAATCACTCCGAGTTGACCTGCATGTGCAAGTAACGAGAGCTGTATAACTCATCTCCTTCTACCTTAGGCCATGAACTTATCAATCACCCATCTGTGGACACTTTCTGGAGGTCCAAGATCCGTATGTTCCACAACTGCTGGATTAAGTGTGTAAATGTAGGAGGGGATTATGTTGAAAAATAAATGTGCTAGGTTTTCTAAAATTGACTCCTTCTACCTTAGGCCACGAACTTATCAATCACCCCTCATATGTACATGTCCAGCTGTTTTTTAAAGTTGTTATTGTGCATGCTTCAACCACTTCCTCTGGCAACTCATTCTACATACACACTCCCTTTTGTGTAGAAAAAATATTGCCATCAAATGCCTATTAAATCTTTCCCTTCCCATTTTAAGCTCATGCCCTCTTGTTTTGGACATCCCTACACTAGCAAAAACTATCACTAAGAGCCAAAGAAACACAAGCCAATAGAATTTAAAAGTCAAGTGAAGGAGTAGCCAATCAGGACCGAGGCAAGAAAATGGGGGGCTATATAAATGCGAGCACTCCCAGAGAGAAACACAAACTCTCTGAGGATGTTGCCTCGACTGGTGATGAAATGTCTGCATACTAATTGCCAGGTTCATAAAATCAAATACATATACACACACATCCACCCACACACATATATATAACTAATCCTCCACTCCTAGTAACATCCTTGTAAATCACTTTTACAACTCTTTGGTTTAATCACAAACTAATACATCCACTAGGTCTGCAGTCACTTCCTTTAACACTGCACGATCAGGCTTCCGGGTTCAAGGACCTGTCAACATTTAGCTCCAGCAGTTCGTCTCTAATATTGGAGACATGGAGTTATACAACATGGAAGCAAGCCCTTTGGCTCGACAAGTTTGTGTCATCTCATCGCCTTATATGTAAATGCAGTTTTTAAAAAATTCTCACCACTTTCTCATCAATACTCCCAGACCCTTCTGCTCACCTATACTTTTGGCAAGTAGAAGGAAGTAAGAGTACCGAGGGGCATCCTATGCACTCATAGGGATATTAAAGCAATTTGCACATAGGCGACATTGAACCTGGGTCCCTGGAGCTCTGAACCATCAGCTCTACGATGTGCACTACTCTCCTGCCGCAATGAAGTCTCTCCCTCCCTATAGCACGTTGATCATTGTTGGGAATTATTTTAGTTGCTTCCATGAAGAGAGATCCATTAAAATTATACAGAGTCCCTCTGCAATTTCACTCTTTCTTATGAACATGTCTGTAGTCTGGTCTCTAAGGGAACAATATTTATACTTTAGTCATTCTGTTCATTTTAAATGTATCTGTTGAAATTCTTGTTGTTTGTTTATATGCTGTTTGCTAGTTTACTTTCCTGTTCCATTTTTTCTCGTTAATTATTTTAGTCATCCTTTGCTGGTTTGAAAGATTTCCCAAATTCGGCCTTATCACTAATTTTCACAAGATTGCATTTTTCTTTCATCCAATTGAAGTCTTCCTTTCTTCAGTCCTCTTGAGCCATCTCTGCCCTCATACCTTTGTGCATTTAGAACACGAGCTTCAGACTCATGTTTCGCACCCTCAGAATGAATTTGAAATTATACCATGCTATGAGCATTCTTTCCTAGGTGTAATTAGTTAAAAACACCGGAAAGTTTACTGATGCTGGAAATCCAAAGCAATACACACAAAATGCTAGAGGAATTTCTAAGGAAATGAATAAAACAGTTGATGGTTTGGGCAGAGATCCTTCTACAGGACTGGAAAGGAAGGGGGAAGATGTCAGAATAAAAAGGTGGGGGAGGGGAAGGTGAACCCAGAGAGTAGGAAAGGAAAAGGGCTGGAGAAGAAGGAATCTGATAAGAGAGGAGAGTGGACCACAGGAGAAAGGGAAAGAGGAGGAACCAAGTGGGATGTGATAGGTAGGTGAGAAATACAGAAACATAGAAACAGGAGTAGGCCATTCGGCCCTTCGAGCCTGCTCCGCCATTCAGTATGATCATGGCTGATCATCCAACTCAGAACCCTGTACCTGCCTTCTCTCCAAACTCCTGATCCCTTTAGCCACAAGGGCCATATCTAACTCCCTCTTAAATATAGCCAATGAACTGGCCTCAACTGTTTCCTGTGACAGAGAATTCCCCAGATTCACCACTCTCTGTGTGAAGAAGTTTCTCCTCATTTTGGTCCTAAAAGGCTTCCCCTTTATCGTTAAACTGTGACCCCTAGAAGAGGTAAGAGGCCAGAGTCAGATATAGAAGAAGGGGGTGGAGGGATATTTTTATCAGAAGGAGAAATCAATATTCATGCCATCAGAGTGGAGGCTACCCAGATGGAATATAAGGTGTTGCTCCTCCATCCTGAGGCTAGTCCTATTGAGGTACAAGAGGAGGCCATGGACCAACATGTCAGAATAGGAACAGGATTTGGAATTAAAATATTTGAGCACTGGGAAGTTCAATTTTTGGAGGATGGAGTGGAGGTGCTCAACGAAGCGGTCCCCTAATTTTTGATGGGTCTCAGCAAAGCAGAGGAGACAGCATCGGGAGGACCAGACACAATAGACGATCCCAGCAGATTCACAGGTGAAGCGTTGCCTCACCTGGAAGGACTGTTTCGAGCCATGGTTGGAGGAAGTGAATGAGCAGGTGTAGTACTTAAGCCACTTGCAAGGATAAGAGCCAGGAAGGAGGAGCAAACGGACAGGAAATCACAGAGGAAGTGATCCCTGCAGAAAGTGGAAGCAGGAGGGAAGTAAAGGTATGTTTAGTGAAGATGTATAAAAAAGCTGGATGAACTCAGCAGGTCGGGCAGCATCCGTTGGAAGAAGCAGTCAACGTTGAGAACCAGTTTTACCGGACAGAGGAAGAAGGTAGTGTAGGGGAAATGATCAGTTCTCTTATTGAGAAATAAGCAATGAGCTTTGAGGCCTTTGGGATGGGGGATAGAGTGTATAGGAACTAAATATCCATGGTGAAAATGACATGGTCAGGGCCAGGGAATTGAAAGATACTGGGAAGATCAAAAGCATGAGAAGTGCCGTGAATATAAGTGGGAAGGGACTAAACCAAGTGGGGTAAAATAGAGTCAAGGATGAAGATATGAGTTGAGTGGGGCAGGAGCAGGTAGAGACAATATCTAATTAATTCTGTTTCCTAATACAATACTAGGTCCAAAATAACCCCTCACCTCTTTGTACTGTTCTAAGATACCATCCCAAATGTATGTTATGAAATTATTTCACAGGACTTAAAGAAAACATGTTAGACCCAACACTAGTCTTAGTAGTCAGTTGTAACTCCTTCGGAGTAACTTAAATCAAAAATTCCATTCTTATCTTCCCAACAGCTCATTTGCCCATACCTACCTTGCCAACCTTCATGAATTCCTTTCAGGGATATGTGAAAGAAAAGTCATTCATTACACAGTGTGGTGATATGATGTGTAAGAACGTGATTGGAGAGAGTTCTGAGTATGCACAGAATTGATAGAATGATCTGGAAGTATGGTGCTGTAAGACACGTGTGGTTCTTGCTGTAAAATAAAAGTTCTATTTCTTCCAGAATATGGTTCTTTATTAGAAACCCACGGTGCATATTAATATAAAGAACACAACATGGTGTCAGAAGTCGGTCTGGAAGAATGATATGTTTCCTAACACGAGAGAATCGAAGATAAGTTTCTGAAAAAAAGAGTTTGAACTGTATTGGTGTTGCTAACAGTTTTACAAATGGAAGGTTTGCAACCTTCACCAACACTTCAATTGTCTGGGAATGTAGCTGAGGACTGGAGAAAATTTAATCAATGTTTTGAATTATATTTATTGGCGATCGAAGGGGATAAAAAACCGGAAAAAACAAAAGCTGCGCTTCTACCCACGTAATAGATGACAACGCGATTGAGGTATATAACCATTTTACTTTTGAAAATGGAGATAATTTAAAGTTAAAATCAATAATGGACAAACTTGAAGCATTTTGTATACTGAAGCGTAATGAGACGTATTAACTGCATGAATTTTTTACTTGTACACAGAGAGCTGGTGAAACTATTGATCTGAGTTGAGACACCAGAGTAAAACATGCGAGTTTGGAGAACTGACAGACTCTCTCATTAAAGACAGAATTGTTTGTGGCATTCTGGATAATGATCTGAGAGAAAGACTGTTAAGAGAGCAGGACTTAGAATTGGAAAAAGCTTTGAGTACTCTGCAAAGCTTTGGAAGCCGTGACATCCCAGGCTAAAGAACTTCTCATTGAGAGCTGCAAGTCGACACTGTGAAGAAGCACAAACATATTAGAAAAAATTAAAAAATGACAACAAAACTGACAGAGAGTAAGACGTCACCTGAGAGAAAAAAGCTATGTGATCACTGTGGGCGGCGTCATCAGCCAAAACAGTGTCCAGCTTATGGGAGAATGTGCAACGACTGCGGCAAGAGTAATCATTTTTCATGCTGTTGCAGAAGTAAAAAGAAAATAAAACAAGTAAATGCAGTGCTTGAAAATGAACTTGAGGAGTTTTTTATCGATGTGCTTTGTGAAAACAAATGAAGTAAGAATGACTGGACTATTCCATTGCAAGTGAACCAAAATAATATTCTGTTTAAGCTTGATATTGGAGCACAAGTAAATGTTCTTGCAGAATCTGGGTTTAACGCATTAAAGCCAAGACCAAAGTTACATCAGACAAATATAAAAGTGACTGGGTATTCAAGTGCCGACATTCCATTTACGGGAACATGTGAGGCAAAAGTATCACACAAAAATATTGTGCACACGCTTTCATTTGGGGTGGTGCCGAAGAATGTACAGTCAATATTGAGTTTATCTGATTGTGAGAGACTGAATTTGGTGAAAAAAATTCTTAGTCCTGGACAGAGACACAGGGTCAGAATACAGTGACTTGATGAAAGAGTATGAGGACTTGTTCAAAGGACTTGGTTGTCTTCCAGGACAGCACACGGTTAAAATTGACAACACAGTGCCACCCGTAGTACATCCACGTAGAAAAGTGCCTTTTGCATTACGTCATGAGCTGAAAACAGAGCTTGACAGAATGGAATGGCTAGAAGTCATAAAGAAAGCACCCAGACCCATCCCTTTGACAAAGCATTGCCACCAAAACCAGGAGTTGCAATTTTGCCCTCTGGAAGTAACACACATGCATCAATGGGCCATGCATTCCATCACAATCTCACCTCTGCAGGAGGACAGAGGCCAAACTTGCCAGTACAGTACAATACTGATCTGAAGCCAAAGAGTGACAAGAAGCAGGATCCAATTGAAGAAGTGAAAGCACAAGTGAAGAAGTTGAGAAGTTTTATTGAGATGATGAAGTCTCAGCATAAAAAAGAGATTACACAATTAATGAATGAATTAAATGAAGAAAAGAAGATTCGTATTTCATTACAAATGGAAGTGGAAGGAATTAAGAAAGCTACAGCACTTGAAGTACAACCCAGATCATACATGGTCCAAACAGAAGAAGGAGCAGTGTTATGAAGAAATCACAAAGAACTCAAGAAAGAGCCAACTTCAGAGTTTCAGTTAACTAATGCAGACCAGACGAAATGTGGAAATAACAGCAAAACGCAAGAACTGTGTGAACCACTTAGAAGGTCTACTCTTGTCCATAAACCCCAAGAGAGACTGACAGACATGTTAAATTATGCATTTTCTCAGGTCAATGTTGCTAGTTGTTTTTCTTTTTAAGGAAAGGAAGATGTGGTGAGATGACGTGTAAGAACATGATTGGAGAGAGTTCTGAGCATGCACAGAAATGATAGAAAGATCTGGAAGCATGGCGCTGTAAGAGATGTGTGTTTGTTGCTGTTAAATAAAAGTTCTATTTCTTCCAGAATATGGCTCTTTATTAGAAACCCATGGTACATATTAATACAAAGATCACAACACGTTTGATGTGCAATGTCCTGTCGTGGCACAATGTCTTGGGCGCCTTCTGTAGAACTTTGCTTTGATCAGTTCTCAAAAGAAACACTGGCCCACCTTCACTGTGCCTTTCAGGCAGTGAAAGTTCATGGCATCTGTAGCATTTTCATACTTTCAGAGCAAAGTCATTTTGCTGCAGCAAATCTCATTAATTTTTCATCTTAAAGGTTCAGCTCACTGCAATTCACATGAAAGGATCAATCATTCAAAAGTGTATGACTGAGGCTTAAAATAATTTGTTGGTTAATTATATCATGTGTACATTTTTGATTTTATTTTAAATCCAGTTCTTTCCCTCCACCCCACCCTCCCCCCACTTCTTGTGAAGTTTAAATTGAATGTTTATATGCATTGCTCTTCAAGTCATAGAAACAGAGTTTAGATCACAAAAGGCAACCAGACAAAGAAGGCAGCCAAGCAGAGACAAAGAAGCCATCTCTGCTACTGCAATCCATATCTAATCCATATTTCCTCTCCCCACCCCTCATCATTGGCTGTTTCAAATGTTTATTGACTTTTGTCTTAAAGTGGGTAATAGTCCTAATCATCAGATGTAGAAAGATATCTTACCATAACAATATTCTGCAAATATACATTCTTAAAGTTCTCTTCACTTTCTAACCAGAGGAAACAATCTTTTGTACTCAATCTATCATTATTTTCAAAAGGTTGATATAATCCATCTAGCTTTTCCATTGGAAATTGTTATTGAATCCCATCTTCCTTGTCTTGTTCTATTTAACATTGTTGTTGCTGGCCAGCTGAATCTTTCCTACAACGTGACTTCAAAGGTATTTCTACTATGGCATTGTCCAAAACTGTATCTGTGATCTAGGCATTCCATTCACATATCTTCCATATTTTCTTTATGACGAAATAAATACTTTTCAAAATGCCACTTTCCTCTTTAATGTATTTCATTCACCTTCTCTGGAAATTATGAGCGGCACTGTGATGCAGCTGATAGTGCCTGTCACTCAGATCCAATAAATTTGGTTTAGTCCTGATCTCGGTGTGGAATTTGCATGTTCTCTTTGTGGCCACAGGGATACATCTTGGTGCTTCAGTTTCTTTGCATATCCCTACTGATTTACTGTCCACTACTGATTTACCACAGGGCTGACAGGTTAATTGGTCATTATAAAATCAGCTCTGTGGTAAATCAGTAGTTAAATCTAGGTGTTGGGCTGGTCGGGGTTGTGTTGAAAGGAATGTGGACAGAATGAAATGGGTTGGGGTAGGATTAGTGTAAAATGACTGCTTGATGATCAGCACTGACTTATTGGGCCAAATGGCCTGTTTCTACATTGTGACTATCTGTAACATATATATTCCAATATCACATTTTCTCCACTCTTCAGCAAGAATATATCTCCTCACCAAATCTATAATTCTGGACTGTAAGCTTTGAAAAACAGCAAGTGTCAACTAACTATAGAGGTAATCACAGCCAAGTTGAATGTTAATAGCCCAGTTTATATGGAAACTTCTCAGTATGGATTATTAGACAGCAAGTTGGAACAGAAGGCCTAGCTGAGATTCTATCTTTTAGTGATCTAAGTTGTAGTAACCTTGCTGCTATCTTGTTTCCGATCAATTAGCTCATCAGATACTTCAGCTTGAGTTTTCTTAATCCATGTGACAATATCTCATTACGTTAGCACAAATGGGTTATTGGGTTCTTGTGGTGAACTACATATACCTGTCTGGACACGCCCCCCCCCCCCCCCCGCTGACTGCCTGTGGCTTCTCCCACAGACCCCGGTATAAAGGCGATTGGAGGCACAGACCCTTCCTCAGTCTCCAGGGTGTTGTATGATGGTCACTTGCTGCTTGTGCTTTCTTCCAGCCAATAAAAGCCTATCTTAACCCACGTCTCAGTTATTGATGGTGCATCAGTTCTGAAGCACCGTGTACATTACCTCTTTCTGGTATAGGAGCTCCAGACACTTGAACCATGTAGTAATCATCTTTTGCAACAAATTGTTTAAAGGAATCATGCTATTTCTAGGCTTTCTTGCTTATTATGTAAGATGAAATTATTTTTCTCCTGCAACTTGGGAAATAAATTAAACATTTACTTGTAACTGCCAATGTCTATGCAAATTCTACAAGTAATTTTTTAAGTTTGAATTCACTGACAATTGTTAAAAGTCTAATCTCAGAAAGATCATGGCATTTAGACATTATCCCATCAAAGCCTAATCATATTTGTATTGCCTGGATTGCTTTTGTAATTTTAATTAAATCACACAGAACCTTTATCTGAGATAGCTGAGGTAACAGGTTCAGTTTTACTCCACACAGGCCATCCCTCACTACTGAAGACTTTAATGTTCAGTGAGGTTCCATTGGTCAGCTTCCTCTGGCTTGGTGATATGCACTTAAGTGAACAATGCAAACTACAACATTACATATAGCATTTAGATGCAACCTCAACCATTGTGAATGGTCTTGCATCTCTGCACATCGTGTTTACCAGTCACTCGTACATGAGAAGATCTCCTAAACACTTGCATTAAATCTGATTATCACGATGCTCAATGTCTTTTCTTTTGATTCAAAAATGACGCTCTTTTCAATATAAGCTTAGTTAGTGAAATTTGGCAAGTAATTCATCTGTGAAGAACATCTTCCCAAGAAACTTATCTCTAGGAAAGGTCATAAAATAGCAATGGTGCATTATAGTCTTCCTCTCTAACATATTCCGTTGATTTCATAGGATTAAATTTCAGAAGGAGGGCACAGAGAGCACAGGACACCAACATGTATAAATTTCCAGGTGATTGAGTTTAATTTTGATATTCTGTTCCTTGCTTTAAAAGTCTTACATAGGGTCACTCTTCCTTATTTTGTAACTTCAGGGCAGCATTGAAGTCTTCTAAGATACTGGGCTCTTGTGCATCTCTGGTTTTAACTCCACATTCAGTAACAATGCCTCTAGCTGTCTCAGAACAAAACTCTAGAAATCTGTCTCCTAACACCACCGTCTGTGACCTCTCTCCTTCTTCTGGCTTACCCCTTTGTGGAGGCTTTTTAGTCAATGGACCTAACAGTTCCTTTAGTAGTTTGACATCATTTTGTTTGATCACTCCACTCTGAAACACCTTCAGTTGAAACCATAGTATAAATGCAAATGGAAATTGAAGAACTGCAAACACTGGGAATTTGAAATTGAAACCAGAAAGATGTTGGAAAGTTCAGAAAGTCAGACAGCATCTGTGGAAAGAGTAACAGTTACTGCTTCGGATCCAGTTTCTGATGATGTTTAATGTCTTATTTTCTTTCCACAGATGGTGCCCAACCAGCTGAGTGTCATCAGCATTATTATATAAATGGAGGCTTTGCTAAACTGGATTTTCTTTTTACCCAAGCCCATTTAAACAGGTTAACAGTCATGAGTGCCTGGATAATAATATGAATTCCATTTACTGTCTAATATCATCTCTTTAGCCCAATGGAAATAATAAACACTGAACTTCCTTCAAGTTTGCATAAATCAATTGCAGGTTCTAAAGGACTGGGGAATTTTACATGTGTTTTAAATTACAACTGCTGGTTCAGAATATTCACTTCTCTTCATTCTTTTGCTTTCTCTTGATCCCTGCACCCGACAACAGATCCATCCTGATTACTAAGTTAGTGCTTCACATACATGAGCTCCCAGCAATTATACTTATTCAAGGATTTTTCAAATTACAGCCATATTTTCAAGGTGCGGCAGGAAACAAGATTACTTATCTAATGCTTTATTGCTATTCTTTAAATGTAAAAAAAATCCCTACTGAGACCTACTCTACATTTCTTTTCATGCATTTTTATTGCATTATTATAAGTCACATTAAAATCTGAAAAGCTTCCCCAATTGAGGCCCTTAAACACGTTTCACCTGATGTGCATGAATGATGGTTAAATGAGCTCAGACATGAATTTTCATATTTAGTACTGTATGTGGCGTGAGTTTGGACTCTGCTTCGGTGCTGATTGTAAAGGCAAATTTGCTCTCATTTTACCTTTGGCAATAATCTAATGAGATTTGCGGGAATTTTAAGCATAACTTGACATTGGTAGAATAGGACTGGAAATAAGAACATTTTTGGATCTGATACCTTGGGCATAAGAAGCCATTGTCAGCCACGATAGGGAATCAGCCAGGCTAGGGATCGAATGTGGGACGTTTATTACCTGCAAGGTTCAGTATAAAATCAAGCAGTGCATGGAACCACCAGGGTATGAGTTCGTATCAGGAGTTACCTCCATGTAGCAATAATGAAACAAGCAGTGGTGGAAATGGGAACTTGCAGGCTTTCTTTATCCACAACATCATTCAAATGTCACAACAGCTGCCCATTTCTTTGATCCTGTAGGACCAAAAACAATTACTTTTGATGAAACCATTTATTGCTGTTGTGAATACACAAGGACACAATTAGGGCTCTTCACATTGGACATACAGCCCCATTTACATATTACCTCAGATACCAAACCCACCTGAGGACGCAATATGCTTATACTCTCATGTCCATCTGTCATAGATTAGTTGTTGTGCTGTTACTGAAGACAAAGAACATGAGAACATAAGAATGACAAGCAAAGGAAGAACAAATAGCCCTGTGATCATTAAAGGGCTATTTGTTCATCTTGCAATAATATCATCTTTGAAGCCATACTTCAAATTCGCAAGGCAGAAGCTGGAAATATGAAATAGAAGCAAAAAATTCAGGAAACATTCAGTAAAGCAGGCAACTGTAATGGAAAGAAAAACATAGTCATTCTCTTAAGTTAATGACCTCTCAGATACTTTGGTTGACAGCTTACTACATTCACAAAAGTATTATGAGTGACAACCAGGCTGGTTTTGTCATGAACTGAAGGAGATATATGTTGATTACTATCCAGGTCCAATGAGCCAGGATTGTTCCTGATCTCCATGATTGCCAATTTAGAGTTTGCGTGTTCTCCTTTAATTATGCAGGTTTCTTCCAGATGTCTTGGTTTCTTACCACATCTTACAGGTATGAGCTTTGATAGGTTATTTGACCTCTGCACATTTGCCGAGAACATAAGTGAGTTGTAGAATGTGGGAAGAGTTGGGAGTGTGGGGGAATGAAATGAGTTCTTGATGATTGTGGTCATGATGGCATGAGCTGTGCCATCCAAAAATATTGTGGCTCAGGTTTAATTGTTTTTTTAGTGGATTTGTAACGATGGCTTTTGGGTGCATTGATGGAGTTGGGAGACAGATTAGGATTTAGGGACAGGGATGATGGAGAGTTAGAGGTCAGGAACTGAAAATGAAGAGTCTGTGCAGGAATCCAGGGCCAGTAAACCTTTGTGAGGTCACTGGGGTTTGAAATCTGGAAGGTCAAACCCATGATCATCAAGTTCTGGAGTCTTGGCCTAAAGGTCCAATCTGTGATTGGCAAGTCCTTGAGTCATTATCCAGAGGTCAGCTGAGTATGAAGTTGGTAGCCCTATGTCTGTGAGCCTGAGAATCCAAGGACAAGGACTGGAGGCCCAAAGATGGCCTGTTGTTGGGTTGAAGACCTGTCTGTGTGTGACTGAGTGGATGGGAGGGTGGGAAAGCAGATTGTTCAGCTGTTGTTGTCTTGTTTAGTTTTGTTGTTGTTGCTGCTGATGTCATTCTGCTGAACATTGTGAGCATGCTATGCTGGTGCCAGAATGTGTGCTGACTTGTAATGGGCTGCGTTGATCAGAAGCAAACTAATTCAAGTATCCAGGAGATGTGGTAATAAGTGCACAAACACAACAAAGTAACTTCAGCCTAATTTATTATCATAAAATAGAAAGCACAAATAAACTTCACAATATACTATGTGGCATGTCACAATGTTTTTCACAAAGATTTCAGGGCTCACAATTATTACTCATCTCTTGATTGTCGCTGTTGTCAGGAACTCCGAGTTCTGACTCACTCATGAAAACACCCCTGGGTCCTAGGCTCTGATTGTGATTTCTGGCCCTCAGTTGAAGTCCAACAAAACCAGGGAAAGGCACCCCTAATAAGTATGAGTTTCACAAGTTCAGGGAGACATTCAGAAACAGACAAACTCTTTGATTTTTTTGTCTCAACACAGCCTGTCATTTTTTAAGTACATCCTGTGTCCATTAACAGGGTCCTCAAAAATCAATTAGACATTGTAATCGTCACTTCTCATCCATTAGTCCACTAATGTTTTGGACACAACTTTCCATTGTTACGTACCCCGTAACTGGGTCACTTACCAGCAAAGATAGAGAGGTCCGCTGAAGTCTGATGGTACTATTTTTAAAAGTCTTTATTTATAAAGGGGCACAAAAATAAGGTTAATACAAACATTCAGATAATATACGTCGTCAATACTCAATCTAAAAGCACGGGTATAGTAATAATCATCAATAAGAACTAGCTCTATCGTTTGTCTAGGGGGTAATATATTGTCCGTTGGAAATATAAAAGTCACTCAGTTCCTGCAGGCTTCTGGGTTTTGGGGACCGCTGGGTTTTCACTTGTTGGAGAGAGAGAGATTTGTGAGAAAAGAAACTTGCCCGGGTCTTTTGATGAGGCCAATCCGTTGAGTTGGGGGAGTTGGTTCCCCGTTGTTAGTTCAAGAAAATCGTTTCTGTGGTACCCGCCACTGGTTTCCAGGCAAGGGAACCGAACGCACGTGGCTTCCTTCAAATGGCTGCCCGCTATTACGGGATCGCTAGCGTGTCTTCTGGTGCGTCTGAGGGGCCATCTCTACAGCCCCTCTTTTATCTTGACTCGCAGGGTAGTAGATGTCAATCAGGGTGGGGGTGATGCAATCTCGCTCTCAAACAGCCCACTTTGCCCGAGGGCTTGCACGTATACTAGTCCCCAATCCACAAATGTGTCTCCAAGAGACAATGGCCAATGTCGTATTATTTTGCATCGCCGGGGAACGAGGCACCCGGCACGTCTCTCCCCCATTTCCTGGGTCCACTGACCCACCCCCCCCCCCAGTGCTCTTGCGATTCTCGTAAAGGAGGGGGCTGCGGGCATAACACCATGGACTTACAAAAGAACATTAACATTACATTCGAGCGATAAGCCTGAATCCAAAAAAGAATCTATCAAGCCAATTTGTCAGACTCTAAGAAAAAAATTCATCAACCTACCTCTCAAAGTGACCAACAGACATTTAGTTATTAACGGACATCCTCATATTAACAGTGCCTGAGACTAAAAAAGAATCCAGCCACTATTAGCAAACATTAGATATTAACAGACCTACAGGATTTACCTTGTACAGGCAGGCTGGTGGTGCAATGGCATCAGCGCCGGACTCCGGAGCGAAGGCTCCCCAGTTCATGTCAAAGTCAGGCCACCCCCGAGCATGCTTTCCATCTGTGCCAAATCGAGCATTGAGCTAGCAACTCGGCCTCATTAAAAAAAAACAAGGGCCGAGTCAGGAACGTTCATATTGTGACCTGGTTAATCCGAAAGGAGACCAATTCTGACACCACGCGCCAGACAAGAATGGTGCGACACGCTAAAAAAAAACATGTACAGATACTCTGCAAACTTTACTCACTAACAGACATACAAAACCCACATAAAGAGTTAAATTGTCATTTAAAACTCTTCAGGCATTCATCCAATGTTTTACACAATTTAATATAACACATTCCACACTTTGAATGTAAAAGACACACAGAACTCTTCTGCTTTAGATGAAGAATACATATTAATATCGCTTAGATTAATAAAAGCAAAATTATCACAATTATTAAAATATGAAAAAATATACAATATTCACATTAAAATATATGTACCTATTTCTCGGAGGCGTTAACAACATCTTGTTGACATCTAAACAAAATATGTAAGATTTACAAACATTACATTCTGATCAGGGACGCAAGAGTCAAATTACAATCAATTTGGCACTTGTTTCACAGGATAAAGTCGTATGAGGCCAATCTCTCTAGGTTTACAACATTCCCTCACGCTTGTAGCCCCCAATTAACAATAAGCAATAGACAATAGACAGTAGGTGCAGGAGTAGGCCATTCAGCCCTTCTAGCCAGCACCGCCATTCACTGTGATCATGGCTGATCATACACAATCAGTACCCCGTTCCTGCCCTCTCCCCATATCCCTTGACCCCGCTATCTATAAGAGCTCTATCTAACTCTCTCTTAAATGCATCCAGAGACTTGGCCTCCACTGCCTTCTGGGGCAGAGCACTCCACATATCCACCACTCTCTGGGTGAAAAAGTTTTTCCGCATCTCTGTTCTAAATGGCCTACCCCTTATTCTTAAACAGTGGCCTCTAGTTCTGGACTCACCCATCAGCGGGAACATGCTTCCTGCCTCCAGTGTGTCCAATCCCTTAATAATCTTATATGTTTCAATCAGATTCCCTCTCATCCTTCTAAATTCCAGTGTATACAAGCCCAGTCGCTCCAATCTTTCAACATATGACAGTCCCGCCATTCCGGGAATTAACCTTGTGAACCTATGCTGCACTCCCTCAATAGCAAGAATGTCCTTCCTCAAATTTGGAGACCAAAACTGCACACAATACTCCAGGTGGGGTCTCACCAGGGCCCTGTACAGCTGCAGAAGGACCTCTTTACTCCTATACTCAATTCCTCTTGTTATAAAAGCCAGCATGCCATTAGCTTTCTTCACTGCACATTACATAATGTACATCTTTTCCCAAAACAATAATATCATTTTCACAAATCACAAGGTATCAGTGGCTTGTCGGGTATCAATGGAAGTCGACGTCCAAAATAATACAAAACAAGCATTAAAAAAGAACAAAGCAAGAACCTTTGAAAACAGAAGTGAAGAGATAGAAGCATTACTCAATTCCCCTTATCCACATACACGCAGGATGGGTCTATCCCTGTACCATCGCCCAACATGTATTTCCTTGTCCGTTGACAATAATCTCACACTCCATTGGAGGGGAAGATGGGTATGTCACAAACAATTTATCCCCCCCACCCCCGCCTTGCAGAACTGAATTGGCTCTTTATCAGTGCATTCAGTTGTGCCATCAGGAACAAAATGAATTGATTGTCCTGTCATTAACAAAAAGGTAGTATCTCCTTTCAAGGGGCAGTTGTTCAATTCATACAAAGCACAGGGAAGGATAGGTAACCATCCAGATAAACTATGGGCAGGAATATGTAAATGAATTTGCTGTTTTAATAGGGCATTCATTTATTCAAACAAACCACCGGCCTGTGGATAATAGAGGACATGGAAGAACCACTGCACATCATTAGAGACTGCCCACTCTTGTACAGTACCCTGGAATCCGTAAAGTACGAATGATAATCAGCTTATGTTCCAAAGGAATCGCGTACGCAGACACAAAATGTACTCATCCCTGAAGCTACCATCCTGATTAGCTTTGACAGTAGGGATTTCCACCAAAGTACCAGAATAATCATCCGGCACAGTGAACAGATACTAGAATCACTTCTATAAAGGATGGAAACCGACTTAATCTACAGACTTTGTAATCGCCAAATCTGAGCAGGGGCACGCCCATGGCGAATGGCAGCCAAGGGCCATTTTAAAAGCTGTTGGCCCTTAGTTTCTAAACAAGGCAATTTCCTTCCTCTGTACAAGCTATATCAGTGGGAAGCAATAATCCCTGTAGCCCAGACCACTCCGTGTTACCTTGTACCCCAAATGACCACAAGACTCATGGGACGTCTGAGCAAGTGGCAATAATGGAATTTGAAGCCGGGGGGCTGGAGGTCACCATGTCATCACAAGCAAGTTCATCAGCAATGTTGCTAAATCTTGTCATCGGTGAATTATCTTTCAAGTGGGCATTGACATGGTAAACTGTAATAGTAACATGTGATGATAGGCTCCAAATGTCCTTCCATGACTCCGCTCCCCATTAGGACTGCCCCATAATAGCTTCAGGCTGCTGGTTCCACTGAGGAAACCAGACAGCAAGAAGAATCGGTCTAAATATGGGCCACTTCGGTTTCGTCCACAACGACAGCATGCACTGCTACAAGCTCTGCATATTGACTTGACCCATCAGTGCTTTACTTCTTCAGAAATCGTTGGGTGAGAGGGTTAAAGGCAGCAGCCTTCAAACAATGCCAACCATTCTTCCATATCGCAGTGAACCAGACATGGTGCAGGAGAGCAGGAGTATGACGGTCAAACGGAACACCTCACACAGCAGGCGAAGCTTCAACCAAAGTAGCTTGAGGCATGGATGACATATCCTGAGGGGACTCTGCAACCAGTTCATGGAGTAGTTTATTAATTCTGTCTGGTCCTCTAGATGCTCGTTCAGAAATATGCCACTTCCATGTGACAATTGGATGCTGCTGTGCATGTCCTACCATATGAGTGAGAGAGTACCCATCCCATTATAGGAGGGTCAGTGCGGAGGGAAATGAGAGAATCCACCATCTGTGTTTCAGTTTCTATCAAAGCTCAGCAGCAGGCAAGAAGTTGTTTTTCAAACAGATTGCATCTGGTGGCAGCATCTGGAAGCTTTCAGGACCAGAAACGGAAACATTTGGTTCCTCCCTACTTCTACCACAGGCAACCACATCATTTTTAACAGAAACTTGCAGCAGAAAGGGGAGGCCCTCTCAACAAGGAGATGGGGTAAGGCCACAGCGACACTTGGGGCCCCACACAAAACTAAGTCTCTTTCTGGTCACAGTGTACAAGGGTTGGATGCGCATAGTCAAATGGAGTATGCAGCACTGCCAGTATCCCAAAAGGCCAACAAGGCATTGGGCTTTTTGCTTTGATGTAGATGGTACTATGTCTAGGGTCTTATTTCTGATCTTATCAGGAATTACCCTTGTCACCCTTGGTCTAGCGTGTTTCCAGAATATGGTCACTCTATTTTTTATCGGGGTTAATTTCCTATCCCCTCGATCGAATGCGATCAATCAAACTATTAAGAGCTTTGGAAAACTCCTCCTCAGAAGATCCCCATAGTAGTATGTCATCTATATAGTGAGCTACTTTAATGCTGGGGGTTAGGACACATTCATACACATCCCGTACTACCATACAGTGGTGTTTAGTAGGACTATAGACGTATCCCTGTGGAAGCCTTGTAAAGGTGTATGGAAGGTCATTCCATTCCATGTAAAAGCAAACTGATCTTGGGACTGCTGAGCAATAGGGATTGGAGAAGAAAGCATTAGTCAAATTGGTAACTGCATAATAACTGTCAGCGCTGCTAGAAAAGTCCTCAGTCAGGGTCACAACGTCCGTAACAGCTGTGGCCAGAGGAGCAGCAAAACAATTTAACTGGAGAAAATCAATGGTCATGTTCCATGAACCATCAGGTTTCCGAGAGGATATTATAAGGGGATGAGACAGGATGT
The DNA here is from genome assembly GCF_048418815.1 of Hemitrygon akajei. Classification (NCBI taxonomy): domain Eukaryota; kingdom Metazoa; phylum Chordata; class Chondrichthyes; order Myliobatiformes; family Dasyatidae; genus Hemitrygon; species Hemitrygon akajei. Next base: position 36,628,161 of record NC_133139.1, read on the forward strand.
AGAATCCCTAAGTTTAGGAGGGACTGACTATCTCATTGATTTCCTTATGCCCTCCTTGTAGATGATATTGCTTGGCAACTACTACTTGTGATGGCAAGGATATAAAGACAGGTTTCCATGTTCCCTTTCCAGGTACCTGGGAGATGAGTATGAAGAAAGACCAAGGAGGTCCCTCACCAATAGCGAGATAGACCTTTGTTCATACAGCATCTGTAAACGATTCCACAAATCTCTGACTACACACTTGTTCCTCTGTATGTAGATCTGGATTCCCATGTAATAAGATACCGTCAGGTCCAGTGTGCACCAGGGTGACTCGCTGCTGCTTATTGCCATTTTTATTTTTATAATTTATTGCGATACAGCACTTCGAGGAATGCCTCCCAGTGATCCCCAGTTTAATCCTAGGCTAATTTACAATGACCATTAACCTGTCTACAATACATCTTTGGACTGTGGGAGGAATCCAGAGCATCCGGAGGAAACTCACAAGGAAAACGTACAAACCTCTTACAGGCAGCAGCGGGAATTGAGCCCGGGTCGCCTGTACTGTAAAGCATTGTGCTAACCACTACGCTACCATGCTGCCCCTGTGATCACCAAAAAGTAATAGGGTCCATATGGCCTCAGGTCTCCCCTGGGACGCCAGAAATACGAGTTGCAATGGCAACAGTGGCAGCCTTAGACACACTCCAGGGTGAAACCAGGGAACATCCTGCTTTTTGGGATTGACATTACATTCCAGTATAGGGGCTGGAAGGGTGACAGGTCTCTTTGTTTAGGCTGTTGACTGCTGCCCACCTGGGTCACAATGCTCATGCTGTAACACATAAAGAAGACCAGTAGGTGTTCCCAGTAGTAAGAACACATGACTCCCGCAGGCAGCTCCAGCTCTTCCTTAACACTAACAACCATTTTGCTGTATGGTTTGATGTACTTGTGATGAATAAGTCTGAATGGACTTAGTGGACCAAAAGACTTGTTTCTGTGCCATATGGCTTTTGTGTGGTGGTGCTTATTTTTATTGAGGGCCTTTGCAAAATGAGAAAGATCCGTGGTGGAAGCTTCCGTATGTGTGGAACAAAAGAGGCGTTGAATAAGAAACAATTGCTTGTGTGTGCCAAATTGGGACAGTAAGCACCTGCAGTTATTGGAAAGGAAAGGTAAGATTCTGGCAACCAATGTACTAGATAATGTTTGTTACCAAAAAACTTCAATGTCCTAAACTGTGTATCCCAGAACAGGGAATAAATGATCAGATAATTTATAGATGCAACTAAGAACCCGGGATCAGCTGAATTCAGTCTGACAATCTCCTGCAAAAGCACTGTAGAAACAACACTGGTGATATGCATAACAATTAATTTCTGTAGATTGTCCCAGGCAGTATACTGACCACATGCATTCAATTGCTTCAAGGAGACAAGGGTAAGTGGTTTTATAATGTTAACGCCGCATTGTGCTATCTGGCACTAAGAGATGCATTTATATGTGCTTAATACAATACTGAGATTGGGGCATATTTGTAGTAATGAAGTACTAACTGAGAGTGAGTTAATAATTACACCTATTTCTTTGTTCTTATTTTACACACTGTAAGACTATAAAAGATCCATGTACCCTTGAGCATAATGCTGTACTGAGCTTTTATATTACGTATTATCATAGAAATAACAGGATTTTGTAGAAATGCATTGCAAAACTATAGATGAACATTATTACTTGTGTGATTTTTATAAATAAGTATTTCCATTTTCACAAAGGATCTTAGATTTTCAGGAAGAATAATTGGCAAATTATTCACTGTGATGAAAAGTTCCAAAATGACCTGGAAAGTTCAAAAATAAGGTGCTCAGAAGAAGTGGCAGAGTCTACAGATTGGTTTTAATTCAAAGGGGAACCAGGTAGGGAATTGCATTCCAAAATATGTACAAAAGATTCAGGAAATTAAGCGGATGTGTGATTGAGCCATAAGGACATATAGCCTGGAGATGGGTCCTTTGGCACATGGAATCTGTGACAACCACAACTACCATTGACACTAATCCTACTTTGCATCAGTCTTCACTGTGTAAGACACCAGCAGTACGTATGCCAGAAATTCTGAGTGTCAGGGGCCAGAAGTTAGTGTAGTTGCTATTACAAAGGAGAAAATGCTTGGGAAGCCTAAAGGTCTGAAGGTAGATAAGTCAACTGGATGAGGTGGACTCCATCCCAGGGCTCTGAAAGGGGTTGTTTAAGAGATTAAGGAGGCATTAATAGTGATCTTTCAACAAGCACTAGATTCTGGAACGGTTCCAGAGTACTGAAATGCCATTCCACTCTTTAAGAAGGGAGGGAGGCAAAAGATATGAAACAATAGGCCAGTTAGCCTGACTTCAGTGGCTGTTAAGATGTTGGAGTTAATTATTAAAGAAGAGGATTTCGGATACTTGGAGGCACTTGATAAAATAGGTCAAAGTCAGCACGGTTTCCTTAAGGGAAAATCTTGCCTGACAAATTTGTTGGAATTCTTTGAGGAAATAGCAGGTAGGATAGAGAAAGGAGCTCTAGCAAACCTGCTCTCAAGTATAATGATAACACCCCCCCCCCCCTCCACCCCTGAGTTCAGGCATAACCTGTCCTTTTTGTATAGGTCATATATTCTATAGAAGAAATCCCAATGATCCAGAAATCTTCTGGGGAAGTGTACGGACATGCACTTTGGTGGATGAAATAAAGGAGTAGACTATTTTCTAAATGAGGAACAAATTTGGAAATCAGAAGTGCAAAGCCTGAGAGACCTTGTGAAGGATTGAATTGGTGGTAAGGAAGGCAGATGCAATGTTAGCATTTATTTCAAGAGAACTAGAATATAAATGTAAGGTTGTAATGCTGAGTCATTATAAGGCATCAGTCAGACTGTACTTGGAGTATTGTGAACAGTTTTGGCACCTTTATCTAAGAAAGGAGTACTGGCATTTGAGAGGGTCCAAAGGAGATGCACAAAAAGAGATCCCAGTTATATAAGGTTTTAACCTATGAGGGGCAATTGATGGCTTTACGCCCATATACACTGGAGTTTAGAAGAATTGGGGGGCGGTGGGATCTGAATGTAACCTATCAAGTTATGAAAGGCCCCGATAGAGTTGATGTGGGCAGGATTCTTTCTATAGTAGGAGCATCAAGGACCAGAGGGCACAGCCTCAGAATAGAGGGACGTCTCTTTAGAACAGAGATGAGATGAGGAGGAATTTCTTTAGCCAGAGTGTGATGAATATGTGGAACTGATTGTCACAAATGGCTGTAGAGGCCAAGTCATTGAGGGTATTTAAATCGCAGGTTGATAGGTTCTTGATTAGTAAGGGTGTCAAAGTTTACAGGGAGAAGGCTGAAGAATGGGGTTCAGAGAGATAATAAATTGGCCATGATAGAATGGCTGAGTGGATTTGATAGGCCAAATCCTTTGTCCATTGTCCACATGAATCCCCTTGTTTAATTCTCTCCCACGTTCTCATGAACTGCCCCAGATTCTACCAACCCAGCAGGAATAATTTACAGCAGTCAACCTGCAGATCACCAGGATACAGGAGGAAAGTGGAGCATCCGGAAAAAGTCCAGTGAGTCACAGGAGTCCACATTGACATCACCCAAGGTCAGGATGAAACTCAGGTCAGTGGCACTCTGAAGAAGCAGTTCTACTAGCTGTGGCACTATGCAGTCCTGTGATTTTGGAGAGTAAAGAATCATCTCAAATGAACATGATTCAAGTCCATATTAGATGGTCCCTTGGGCACAACTATCTTTTGGGCAATCAGCCTCTATGTGACCTGACTGCTTTCTGTTTCGCTGTCAGTATTAATCCTTTATTTTCCAAATATAATTTTTTCTTCTCCTGAAATTGCTCTCTGTTTCTCCATATCCTGTCAATAACCATCCCCAGCAGCACCAACAAACTTTCCAATGAGGATATTGTCATAACCCTGATGAGCTCGAACCTTCCCAATTTGTGTATGTCCTATGACTGATCATATAAGACTTAGTGCTCCAAGAACCCCTTGCCCTACTTTTCAGTCAAAAATTCACTTGCACTTCCTTTCTACTTCTCTGCTCACTGTTGCATGGATTTGCTCAAGTTCATTGTCATGGGTTTACTCACACAGGGTAAAACTGCCATAGAAGTTAGCTTTTTGCAGCATCTCAAACTTGGCAAACATAATTTAATATAATTTAAATTAACATAGCATTGGTAGTAATCTGGGGTTTGCTATTCGATCACTTCTGCTTTATAATATTTTTCTGTAGTCGCAGAAGCTACAAACAATGACATCAGTAATTGAGCCCAAGATCCAACCCCACTGGCTGACTCTCTCACCACATGTGTCAATTCAAAACCTCATCAAACTCTCCATGACGTTGCAGCCAACATCTTCTTAACCCACAAAAGCAAAAGTTAGGGAGAACAAATGACTTTCACAAACTAGCATCAAATTATTTCCATAAAGAAAATATCGTTCGAATATTAGAGAAGATCACAGTTGGCAAAATAGTGACAAGTTCAGTTTGAGATCTACTGAAAAGGGGATCAATTTGTTGCAGTGTGATGACATCATTTTGTTGTTCATAATGATTCTTCTTTTTAATGTATTATTTTCTTCACCCATAACAAGTTCACTATTAAACGCTTGTCACTACTCTTGAACAGAGTGGTTTACTCAGTCTGCCATTTCAAAGACGATAAATGGATCTGCATTCACTTATAGGCTAGAATCCGTTTCTTTCCCTGAAGTAAAATGGTGAACCATATACGAGGAAATCTGCAGATGTTGGAAATTCAAGCAACACACACAAAATGCTAGTGGAATGCAGCAGGCCAGGCAGCATCTATAGGAAGAAGTACAGTCAACTTTTCGGGCTGGGACGTTTTGTCAGGACTGAAAGAAGAGAAAGTAAGAGATTTGAAAGTGGGAGGGTGAGGGGTTGATCCAAAATGATGGGAGAAGACCGGAGGGGGTGGGGTGTAGCTGAGAGCCGGAAAGGTGATTGGCAAAAGGGATACACAGCTGGAGAAGGGAAAGGATCATGGGACGTGAGGCCTCGGGAGAAAGAAAGAGGGAGGGGAGCACCAGAGGGAGATGGAGAGGAGGCAAGGAGTGAGAGGGACAGAGAGAGAAAAAAAGAGAAAGAAAAGAAGAAAAAAAGGGAAATAAATAAATAAATAAATAGATAGATAGATAAATAAATAAATAGATAAATAAATGGATAAATAAATAAATAGACAAGGGATGGGGTAAGAAGGGGAGGGGGGCATTAACGGAAGTTAGAGAAATCAATGTTCATGCCATCAGGTTGGAGGCTACCTAGACGGAATATAAGGTGTTGTTCCTCCAACCTGAGTGTGGCTTCATCTTGACAGTAGAGGAGGCCATGGATAGACATATCAGAATGGGAATGGGATGTGGAATTAAAATGTGTGGCCACTGGGAGATCCTGCTTTATCTGGCGGACATAGTGTGGGTGTTCAGCGAAACGGTCTCCCAGTCTGTGTCGGGTCTCACCAATATATAGAAGGCTGCACCGGATGCAGTATATCACACCAGCCGACTCACAGGTGAAGTGTTGCCTCACCTGGAAGGACTGTCTGGGGCCCTGAATGGTGGTGAGGGAGGACGTGTAAGGGCAGGTGTAGCACTTGTTCCGTTTACAAGGATAAGTGCCGGGAGGGAGATCAGAGGGAAGGGATGGATTCGAACTCAGGAGCCTTCGCTACAAAGTCTGGCACTGTTGCCACTACGCCACCAGCTGGCTTTTAAATGGACAAGGGAGTCGCATAGGGAATGATCTCTGTGGAAAGCAGAAACCAGATAGCTGCTGTTTGGCCTGCTGCATTCCACCAGCATTTTGTGTGTGTGGTGAACCATAAAGTTTTTTTTTAACAAAAGTTTGCAGTTTTGTTATCATTATTACAAAGTCTAGATTTTAAAAGAAATCCATGTCTTAAATTTAAACTCCATTTCTACCATCATGGGATTTGAACTCATAACTCTGGGTTTCTAACGTACATGGTTAGATTACTAGTGCAGAGACTGTTGCTTTGTCCCACCGCCTGACTCTCAGTCTTAGCACACTTGGTCTTCACTGGTTGCATCTGTGAACCAAGCATCACTAATCCAAGACTCATTATCAATATGATCAAACTCTTCATGGCTCCAGCCACCAGATCCAGCTGCAGAGGGTCAGAGAAGAAGCAGTCCCTCCAAGGATGCACAACCAGTTGCTTAATCTCACCACTGCGCCATTCTCAACTTTGCCACCGTTAAATACTATCAGAGTTTTTAAACACATCTGCTAATAGAAACCCTTAAAAGCTGTAAAAATGAAGTAAAATAATTTGAAATACAATTTTTTTGTGAAAAATTTAAATGCACCCAAAAAATCTAATAAATGATTACAAATATTAAACTGAATCAGAATGGTTATAGAATTCCCGTTTGATTTAAATGCACAGTACTTCAATCCCCATTGAAATCAGTAGGCTTTGCAGATACTGAATCAGGTTTCCAAGAGCCAATTACCAACAAATTCCAAGCCTATGTCACTGAAATTACCAGCAGCAGCTTTGCGCCTAGACTTAATAGTCAAGCTTAGTTTGGGAAACCACAAATTCATTTGAATTCATGAGATTGAAATTTAAACATTAGGATCCACTTTATTTTATTAGTTCTAAGATAGTTGGAAATTACTTTAAAAAACACTTTAACTGCAAAGGAACCAATTGGATTCTTCTAAAAACTATTGACTTTTTTCTCATCTTTACTGTTCTTTATTTTCCATTCAGCTTCCATTTTCCCTATAGGTTGTACTTGCCAGTTTATTGTTCTTCAGATTTCAGTCACCCTGCACATCCCTCAGTCCGATGCTTTTCTTCAACAGTGATAGTCAGTGTTTAAAAGAAAACATTTTGTTTTAGTTTATGCTCCTCCCCTGGCAGTCTATCCAAAAACTGACCCTTCACAGACTATTCAGATTTAACCTACAGGACTGGAATCTCTCAAAATGGAAGCAGATGAGATAGTGTACAGCATACTTAACATTGTCAGCCTGACCACTTGATATAAAAGCATTAAATAGACAATAGATAATAGACAATAGGTGCAGAAGTAGACCATTCAGCCCTTCGAGCCTGCACCGCCATTCTGAGATCATGGCTGATCATCTACTATCAATACCCGGTTCCTGCCTTGTCCCCATATCTCTTGATTCCCCTATCCATAAGATACCTATCTAGCTCCTTCTTGAAAGCATCCAGAGAATTGGCCTCCACTGCCTTCCGAGGCAGTGCATTCCAGACCCCCACAACTCTCTGGGAGAAGTTTTTCCTTAACTCTGTCCTAAATGACCTACCCTTTATTCTCAAACCATGCCCTCTGGTAATGGACTCTCTCAGCATCTGGAACATATTTCCTGCCTCTATCTTGTCCAATCCCTTAATAATCTTATATGTTGCAATCAGATCCCCTCGCAATCTCCTTAATTCCAGCGTGTACAAGCCCAGTCTCTCTAACCTCTCTGTGTATGACAGTCCGGACATCCCAGGAATTAACCTCGTGAATCTACACTGCACTTCCTCTATAGCCAGGATGACCTTCCTTAACCCTGGAGACCAAAACTGTACACAATACTCCAGGTGTGGTCTCACCAGGGCCCTGTACAACTGCAAAAGGATTCCCTTGCTCTTATACTCAATTCCCTTTGTAATAAAGGCCAACATTCCATTAGCCTTCTTCACTGCCTGCTGCACTTGCTCATTCATCTTCAGTGACTGATGAACAAAGACTCCTAGATCTCTTTGTATTTCTCCCTTACCTAACTCTACATCGTTCAGATAATAATCTGCCTTCCTGTTCTTACTCCCAAAGTGGATAACCTCACACTTATTCACATTAAACGTCATCTGCCAAGTATCTGCCCACTCACTCAGCCTATCCAAGTCACCCTGAAGTCTCCTAACATCTTCATCACATGTCACACTGCCACCCAGCTTCGTATTGTTATGATCCCAGCCCCCTCCTTTGTGAGAATCGCAAGAGCCCTAGTGAAGGGGGGGTCAATGACCCAAGAGAAGAGAGAGATACGTGCGGTGTCCCTCGTTTCACGGCGAGGCAAAAGCTGGCGACTGTGATCATTGTCTCGTGGAGACACCTTTGTGAATTGGGAACTGTACTACGTGTATACCCTCAGGGCAACGTGGGTGGAGAGATGGAGAGAGATTGCATCATCCCAACCTGATTGAGATCTGAGACCCCGTGAGTTCAGATAAAAGAGGGGTTGTAAAGACGGCCCCCCCAGACGCACCAGAAGACACGCTAGAAATCCTGTGACAGCGTTTAATAGCGACAGCCGGTGGGGGGGTTCGTGTGTGTCTTTTCCTTGCCTGGGATTGGCGACCTCACCACGAAAGAACGGCTTTAGCTACAGGAGAGGCCACAAATGAACGGCCACCCCCCAACGAGACTCCGACGGATCAAACTCATAAAGGTTGGAAAAAACCCGCCGGGTAACTGTTTCATTCAATCTCTATCTCTCTCTCTCCAACAAAAGTGCACCACCGCGACACCCCAAAAGACGGCAGCTGGTGGAACTGCAGTGAACGCAAGAGACTTTTAGATATACAGCAGACAATATATACCTTACCCCTAGACAACGATAGAGCTTATTTCTTATTGATTATTACTATACCTGCGCTTTAGATTGAGTATTGACGACGTATGTTATCTGAATGTTTGTATTAACCTTACTTTTGTGCCCCTTTATAAATAAAGCTGAGCGAAGGGCGCTGAGTAGGCTACGGTCAATTATGGATAACTCTGAACATCCTCTACATAGCACCATCCAGAGACAGAGAAGCAGTTTCAGCGACAGGTTACTATCGATGCAATGCTCCTCAGACAGGATGAAGAGGTCAATACTCCCCAATGCCATTAGGCTTTACAATTCTACCGCCAGGACTTAAGAACTTTTTAAAAGCTATTATTAATGCTTTTTGAGATAGTGATTTAGATGCATATCATATTCTTTACTGAGTTAAGTATTGTATGTAATTAGTTTTGCTACAACAAGTGTATGGGACATTGGAAAAAAGTTGAATTTCCCCATGGGGATGAATAAAGTATCTATCTATCTATCTATCTATCTATCTAAAACCGTTTAAAAATGGTACCATCAGACTTCAGCGGACCTCTCTATCTTTGCTGGTAAGTGATCCAGTTACGGGATACGTAACAGTATCATCAGCAAACTTGCTGATGTTATTCTCCATGCCTTCATCTAAATCGTTGATGTAAATCGTAAACAGCTGTGGTCCCAATACCGAGCCCTGTGGCACCCCACTAGTCACCACCTGCCATTCCGAGAAACACCCATTCACCGTTACCCTTTGCTTTCTATCTGCCAACCAGTTTTCTATCCATGTCAATATCTTCCCCCCCAATGCCATGAGCTCTGATTTTACCCACCAATCTCCTATGTGGTACCTTATCAAATGCCTTCTGAAAATACATATTAAACACATTAAATACATATTCTAAATACATATTAGAATGGTATGAAGCACTTGGTTCCAATACCAACTACTGCTCACCACATCTAACTTTTAACCTTTCCCTCTAACACTGCCCCTTTGTTCCTATTATTCAATGAGGATATTTTAAACTCTCCCCAATAGCCAGGGTATACTGGAAAGCTCTGTTCAGCCCCACATTGCAGAAAGGGTGTGACTGCACTGGGTAAAGCACAGAGGAAATTTGCAAAGTCGGAGAGACTGACTAAGTTGTCAATGAAAATGGATCTTGTGCTTTCCAGGCATATATGACAAATAAACTCTTTTGGTCTTCCGGTTGGGTGCAGGTATCAATTAAAACTGACATTTCAATGGCGCACTCTGCCATCTTCATCAGGGATAATACCTGGGCATGTCTAGTCCAGTGGTAATAATACCCCCATCGACCATCCCTCATAATTGGTTAGGCCTCATCCAATCAGGCTTCCATTCTCCCATCTTGTTTACAATCAAATTGTAGTTCTTACTTAGAGTGAGAACTTTGCATTTGTTAAAATTCTTTTCCTCTAGTTGACAATGTTTCTCTGGAGTAAACAAAACTGAGAGAAGATTTAATTGAGCTACCAACAAGGTACGGATACATACAAAATGCTGGAGGTACTCAGAAGGTAAGAGGCCAGAGTGGGAATAGAAGAAGAGGGGAGGGGGAGCTTTTTTTAATGGAAGGAGAAATTGATATTCATGCCATCAAGTTGGAGGCTATTCAGATGAAATATAAGGCTTTGCTCCTCCACTTTGAGGGTGGCCTCATTGTGACACAAGAGGAGACCATGGACCAAGAGTAGGAAGAAAGAGGCAGTGTTAGAGGGAAAGGTGAAAAGTTAGATGTGGTGAACAGCAGTTGAAACAAGAATGGGAATAGGAATCAAAATATTGGTTCACTGGGAATTTTCACTTTCAGCAGATGGAGGGGAGGTGCTTGACAAAGTAGTTCCCCAACTTATGATGGGTCTCACCAATGTAGAAGAGGTTGCATTGGGAGCATCGGATATAGTAGATAACCTCAGCAGATTCACAGGTGAAGTGTTATGTCACCTGGAACTCTGAATAGAGGTGAGGGAGAAGTTGAATGGGCGAGGTGTAGAACTTTAGCTGCTTGCAGGGATAAGTGCCATGAGGGAGGTTAGGAGGGAGGGACAAATGGACAAGGGAGTAATGGAGGGAGCGATCCCTGTGAAAAGCAGTGTATTGAATTGGCTTCATTACTCACATCATTCATATACATGAGTAAAAATCTTTATGTTATGTCTGTCTAAATGTGCAATGTGCAATTTATAGTAATTTGTAATAAATATCATTTACAACAGGACAGTCAATATAACATAGAAATACAATTGTATCAGCGTGAATTAATCAGTCTGATGGCCTGGTGGAAGAAGCTAAACCAGAGCCTGTTGGTCTTGGTTTTTATGCTGCTGTACCGTTTCGCAGATGGTAGCAGCTGGAACAGTTTGTGGTTGGGGTGACTCGGGTCTCCAATGATCCATCTGGCCCTTTTTACACACCTGACTTTGTAAATATCCCAAATAATATCATATCTACAGATGTACCGGGCTGTCCGCACCTCTCTCTGCGCAGAGTCCCAAAACTGAGGAAAGTACAGTTCTCATACCAGGCAGTGATGCAGCCAGTTAGGATGCTCTCAATTGTGCCCTGGTAGAAAGCTTGGGAAATGGAGGTGATGCAGGTGAGGACAACATCAATAGTGGAGGAATGGAAACCCCGTTCTATGAAGAAGGAGGATATCTCTGAGGTCCTGGAAAGGAAAGCTCCATCCTGGGAACAGATGTAGTGGAGTTGAAGGAACTGAGAAAAGGGAATATCATTTTTACAGAAGACAGCGTAGGAAGAGGCATAGTCAAAATAGCCATGGGAATTGGTAGGTATATAAAAGATGTCAGTCAACAGTTTGTCTCCAGAGATGGAGGCAGAGAGATTGAGAAAGGGGAGGGAGGTGTCAGAAATGGACCAAGTGAAGTTAAGGACAGAGTGTAAACTGGATGCAAAGTTGATGAAATTGATGAGCTCAGCATGTGTGCATGAAACCGCACCAATGAGTTGTCAATGTAGTGGAGGAAGAGTTTTGGAGCATTACTGGGGAAGGGTTGGAACATGGACTGTTCTACATAGCCCATGAAAATGCAGGCACATCTGGGTCCTATGCAGGTGCCCATGGCTACCCTTTGAGACTGGAGAAAGTAGGAGAAGTCAAAGCAGAAATTGTTGAGAGTGAGGACCAGTTCTGCCAGATGGAGGAGGGTGGTGGTGGAGAGGAACTGGTTGGTTCCTTTATTAAGAAAGAAGCAGTGAGCTTTAAGGACTTCTTGGTGGTCGATCAAGTTGCATAGGGACTAGGCATCCATGTTTCAATTCCAGAGCTAGGGAACTCAACTAAGGGGGATAGAATGGAGTCAAGGTCTAAGAACATGAGTTCAGTGGGGCAGGAGCAGGCAGAGACAATGGGCCTCACCGGACAGCCAGGTTTGTGGATCTTGGGTAGGAGGTAGGAGCAAGCAGTGCAGGGTGAGGGAGCTGAGTTTGGTGGTAATGGATAGGAGCTCTTCAGAGCTGATGAGGTCAGTGTTGGTGTTGGAGACAGTATTTTCTGATAGTCTGGAGTCGGGTCCTCTTCAAGGGGTAGGTAAGAAGTGGTGTCTGAGAGTTATCGTCTGTTCTTAGCAAGGTAGAAGTCAGTCTGACACATTACAACAGCATTCTCCTTGTCTGCGTGTTTGATGGCAAGTTTAGGATTGGTTGGAGAGAGTGGAGGGCAGTGTGTTCTGAAGGGGCAGGTTCAAGGGGATAGGATTGAGACAAATCAGTTTCCTTTGGCAAAATATTTGGCATCAATTTTACGAAGAACTGAGATCGGGGTGGGTACGGCAAAAAAATCACCTAACGTGGAGTAGGATGCCTGAACTCATTAGATGAAAGAGAATGGAGACAGCTGCCTCACCTATAAGAGGCATCTAGATGAGCACTTGAAGTACCATAACCTTAGTGCTGGAATTTGCAAGCAATATAAACTGTACCATTTTTAGCCATCATACACTTCATTGCTTCTTTCTGATGACGTATTTAGTCACAGACTAGAATCATTAGTACAGAGTGAATGTTGCAGGCATAAGGGTGAACAGCATCAATTTTATATGCTCCCTGCATTCTACACGAAGAAACGCAGGTGAACCCCCACCCATTTTCTGAGATTATCTCACTTGTCATTACAATAACGTGTTCTGAGGTGAGTTTTTAAAGACAAGTACTAACGTTATGTTGAGGAATGATTAGACAGGCCAAGATTGTACCCATTGGCATTTAAAAGAATGAGCAAGAAAGTAATTGCAACAAACATGTTGTGACCTTTGACAGGGTGGACATGGAGAGAACGTTGAAACATTTAGTAGTAGGTTTTAGTGTAATAGACACAAAATGCTGGAAGAACTCAGCAGGCCAGGCATCATCTATGGAAAAGTGTAAACAGTTAACGTTTCAGGCTGAGACCCTAGGTTTTAGTGTTTAAAAACTATAGGGTCACCTATTTACAACACTGTTGGTAAATTCCCTGAGGAATGAGGAAACATACAAGAGTGGGACAGATTGGCCAAATCTCAGCAAGACCAAAGAATTTATGGAGGACTTCAAGAAGGGAAAGTCAGGAGGACACTCTCTCCAGCCACTAATTGAGGTACCAGCAATGGAAATGCTGAACATTTTTAAGTTCATTGGTGTCAGTATCTCCAAAGGTCTGTTCTGGGCCCAACACATAGATGCAATCATGAAGAAGGCATGGCAGGAGCTCTACGTTATAAGGAATTTGAGGAGATTTGATATGTCGGCAAAGACCAGCAAATTTCTACATATATACCATTCTGACTGGTTGCATCAAAGTCTGATACGGAGGGTTCAATGCACAGGATCGCAAGAGGCGGCAGAGGGTTGTAACTTCACACATTCCATTATGGGCACAACCCTCTCCGCTACTGAGGACATCTTTAAGAGGCAATGACTCAAGAAGGTGGCATCCAAAATTAAGGATAATCACTGTTCAGGACATGCTCTCTTCTTGTTACTGCCATCATGAAGGAGGTACAGATGCCTAAAGACCAATACTCAATACTTTAGTAACAGCTTCTTCCCCTCTGTCGTCAGATTTCTGAACAGTCCATGAATCCAAGAACACTACCTCCTAAATCCTCTTTTGCACTAATGTGTTTATTTTTGTAACTTATAGTAATTTTTATGTCTTTGGAGTGTATTGCTGCTGCAAATCAACAACTTCCATGTTATATAGTGACAATAAACTTGACTCTGATTCTGTGATAATGCAATTTATTTTTCTCTCAGGTATTCATTAGTCTGTGGAACCTTCTTCCTCAAAGGGCAATGAAAGCACAATCTTTGAATACCTTTAAAACAGAGGCTGACAAATGTTTGATAAGCAACAGAGTGAAAGGTTACTGTGGGAAGATGGGAATGCAGCATTGGATTACAGTCAAATCTGCCATAACCTTATTAAATGGCAGAGCAGGTCTGTGAGTGAGGTGACCTACTCCTGCTCCTAATTCATAATTTCCTGTGTTTTGCATGCTCCAGAGGTAGTTATTAGCCCATTCATGTTGCCTGATATAATGTAAAGGGATATCAGTCTAAAGTGGCACAGACTGAAGCAAAATATTTCAGTAATGTATAAAATGACTATCACAGTTACACACTTGGATTTCTTCATAATTTCAAAGCCGATACATTAACTATGATAGTGTACATGCTGAACATTGTTATGCATGATAAGCTGCTTAAATATTTCCAGGTTTTTTGATGCGATATGATTTGTAACTATTTGTTCCTTGCTGATTTTTCTTTTCATCTTGGTATCCCTTGGGAGATTGAGATGACATCATAGTTTATATTTACTCTTGTAAGTGAACAGAAAAGAAAGCCAGATTTCAAGCCTACACTTCATTTCATTAGCAAGCAATTTTTAAAAGCAGGTTGCACAGAAATCACGAACAAGAGAAAATCTGTAGATGCTGGAAATTCGAGCGACACACACAAAATGCTGGAGGAACTCAGCAGGCCAGGCGGCATCATCAGTTTAAACTGGTGTAGATCAACCTATTATTTCTCGGTGATGTAAAAAATAAACTGAGAAGTGACCTGAATAGAAGTCTATAAAATGTTGAGAGACAAAGAAACTTTTCCCCAGTGCAGAAACAGCCATTTCATATGTACCTGTGTTTAAGGAGAAAGGGAGGTAAGTTTAAGGGAGAAGTGCCAGACAGTTTTTTTTATTCAGAATGGGGAGTGTCTGGATCAGGCTGCTGATGTAGTGGTGGAAGAGGATATGATAGTGGTACTTAAGAGGCTGTTAGACACATGAGTAAACATGAAACGGAGGGACATTGATCATTTGTAAGCAGAAGAGATTTAGTTTAATTTGGTTTCAGATTGGGCACAGACAACATGGGACAGAAGGCCTATTCCTGTACTTTATAGTTCTGTGATCCATGCTCTAAATAATTTAACATAGAGCTTGAAGATGCAGTCTACAATTTTAGTGGAAGTGTATCAGTGGAAGTTGAAATACAAAGCTCTATCATGTTGCTTTTCCCTTTATTTTTAGAGGTTCTCAGCTAATGTTGGCAGACTGGGGAGCTTCAGAACTCACAGCAGGTACCCCCAAGTACCTTCCATTGTTAACAGAGTGTTCTACAACAAAAGGAGGGATTTCTCCAGCACCCAGCCTCTGAGATATTCAAAGGACCCCCCCCCCCCCCCCAGTGCTTACACATCCATCAGCACTCCATTCTGGCAGAGGGATGGCAGTGTCTGCAACAACTTCAGCAGCTGCCTCTTATCACTGTACAACAAAGGGTGCAATTTACCCAAAATAAAGTCACATTTGAATAGTGCATTTAGAATTGTTTGTTAAAAGTAAATGGATTATGATCTGAAATTTAACACCTTTTAGTACTTTTATTATTTTACTTTCTATTGCTCATTGCCTTGTCCTCCCTGTGTCTCCAGTCTTGTGCCAATATAGTTTTCAATCCACACAAAAGCCTTAAATGGGTTCTATTCAGACTGCTGTCCAGGTTCAGTTTGGGTCCTTTCTGGCTTGGGTGACTGTGGAGCACAGTAAGTGATTCTTCTAAGATATAGAGCTGGAGGTGATTTGTTGAACTTCTGAAGGGGTAGATCCTTTGTACTCCAATGGCATCTCATGGGATTGGGAACACAATGGCGCAGCGATTTGCCAGTTTGCAGGTTGATCCTCTATTTATTCATCCTTCATACCTGGAGATGAATCCACTGACAAACTCCAAATCATTACCTTGGCATCTTCATTCTCTCTGCTCCTTCTGAGCATGACTCAGCTCCAGATGAGGAGGCCTATGAGTTGTGCAAGCATGTCATTGCTTCTGTAGATGAGAAACCATTTCTTGCATGACATTCCTCTGCCTCATTATGACAGTAACTTCCATATACATGGTAGCTTTTCTGATGTTAAGTCCAGTATCCATAAAAAAGTGGGGTGTTCTTGGATTATGTTACTATAACTACTGAGAATTGCCACCTGCCACAAATGGCATTTCACTACTGAGTGAGGACAGTATTCTGACCATGAGTGAATCTCACTGCTCAGTGAGGGCACCAAGCTACTCAATGGTAGTATATTGCTGTTCCTGAAAAGCTCTAGGTCCCACACTGGATTAAAGTGAGACTGCAGAGAAAAAAAAATGACATGATATGACCTTCATCTCTTCCCCACCTCAACTTCTAGTTGCATCACTGGGTGCTGGTGAAGGCACTGCTTCTGATCCACAGGAGAGAAGTTCTTATGGACCCAATAGTGAAGAGCCCACTTGCTTCATGTAACTTCCTATGAGACTTTGGATGTAGATTACTTCATTTCCCAGTCATGTTCTATACCTAGAGGCTGTTTAACATTATGCATCCACATTAACCTTGTTACAGCAAGAATTCACTGATGTTCCTGGTTTAGACAGTATGGATGCACTGATGCCCTCCAACCTCTAGCCCCACATGGGATTTCCTGCTGACCTCCAGCCCTCTGATGCCCAGTGAATCTCCCTGTGGTCCATGTTGCACAAACCCACTTTGCTGATTCCTCCTGGTTCCAGTCCATGGCACGGTGACGTGGGGTGTCGAGTGTATTGATGCACTCTCCACATCATTCTCGCCTTCTTCCACCTCTTCCCCCTCCAGTGTCCCTTCCAGATCTTACAGCTCCGTGTCCTCCACTTCTGCAGTATCAGCCAACCTATGCCAAGACCTGGCAAACTCGAAACAGAAGGGCGTTATTCTTATAAACTGCAGCCAATATACCATAGTGTCCCATAGCATGGAAACAGGACATCCAGCCCAACTAATCCATGCTGACCAAATGACTATTTTTGTAAGTTGAAACTTGAAGACTTTCAGTGGTAACAACATTAAGAACCGTCCATTCAACTGTTTGATCCTGTTCCTGAATCAGTAACATCATGATAAATCTGTGCCATAACTCCCTCTATCATTGGCTGCAATCCTTGATATATTTACTCAGTGAACGCTGATCAGTCCCACTTTGAAGGCTGCAGCAGACCTGGCATTAGCGATATTTTGGGACTACAAATAAAAATCATCACAGGCTTGTGTTATCAAATAATCCTGTTACAGCTCTCCCATTGCCTAAGGTGTAGCTGATCTATACTCAGGATTTAGATAACTAGATCACATCTTCTGTCACAGACAAAATATTGTCAATAACAATGGGAGCAATAAGGGGAAATTATTCAGTAGCCGGACTGTCATCTAAGAATATTAAAATTCAACTTAACCTTGCCTCTGTGTACATACAGTATATGCATGATCATAACTAGAATATTGTTTATTAAGTTTTATCATTATTATACTACTTTCCCTCTCAAGTTGAGAAATGGGGATGATTCACTATCTTTTTTTGTCTTTGTCTCTATGGCCTGCATTTTATTTATAAATTCAGAACTGTTCGGTGTAATTTGTTGCAATACTTAATAACAAACTGGAAGCTTGGAGCTAACTTGTTGCCATGGTACTTTAAATCACAGCATTTGATATTATTTTGAGCTGACTTGTGCGCACATAGCCCACCATTTCCCCCAAATACTTGGAACTCTTCCCCTGAAATCTAAACCTATGTCCCTATTGCCTCCAGACTTGATTCCTCTCAGACCAGCCATCCATTCAAAACCAACATGTTACCAAGTCCTCTCCTCTTCACCCCTCAAACTGTAGACTGATGCATGGAGAGGTTATGCCTATGTTCTCTTCCATTTTCATAATCTCTTTGAACCTCTCGCAACTCACCCATACTAAGCAGCAATTTAGAACAGCCAATTAAAGAACAAACATGCCTTTAGGGCATTCGATGAAACTGGCACACCTAGGAGACGATATATTACCTCCACATCGACATCGGAAGCAAATTCGTGAGGCAGCAATGCTACCTGCTGTGCCATCCAAGCAGTCATTTGTTTTCCTGTGAATCTGTGAAGGGCTTAAGGGCAATTTACTATGTTAAACATACTATTTGAATGCAAGTTGTTATTGTACTTAATCAATTGCCTGGATGGAGAGTTGCTACTGAGACACCACTTTTGTCAAACTGAGTCAAAAAAGTTTGTTTGAAGATGTTTCAGTTCCGTTGAAACAATGGAAAACTCCAAGGAAATCAGTTTAAATTACCGTAAACAAATCTGATTTCATTCAGTGATGATAGCTAGTTAATTGGATTAATTAAGCAATGAGGGAAATATCAGTGCACAGGCCTAAAAGTTGGCCCTGAGTTTAGTCCTCACACCTTCTGTGGCTCCAAAGTTGGGAACAGAGAAAGAAAGGATGGTATTATATAAAATTCAGAGGATGGTTGGAATTCAACTGGGAGATGGGTATAAAAGGACAGAAGTTATACTTCTGTGGTTATGTAGTGGACATACTAGGTTGAATAATTCCTTATTCAGAATTAATATGCATGAATCGGGCATTTGTAGAGAGTGCACATTTCAAAAAATGGTGCAGCATATATTGTTTGTATGTTGTTCCAATGAGGTGCAAAGGAAACATCTAATTGCTAAATTAAGCTCTTCGGGACAAACATAGTTTAACATGGAAGGTATGTTGGGATATTACTGCCATCATAATGTACATGAGTGTGTATTTGACTTTCTGAAAAGCATTAGATTTTTTGATATTACTTCAGTAATTTTGAGAAAGAAGGATTTAGTGGGTATACTTCCAGTCTCTTTGCTCCACACTCCAAGTCACTAGGTGGTGGTAATGTACCTTATGTTGGTCTGCCAAATGCCAGAAAACTTTACGAGAAGAAAGAAAACCTCACACTAGGTGGTGGTAGGAAGGCACAGATAGTAAAGCTACTGCCTCATAGCTCCATCAACCTTGGTTCTCTGCTGACCTTTAGCCTTGTCTTTGTGGAGATTGAATATTCTCCCTGTGACCTGTGAGTTTCAACTAGACCCTTCAGCTTCCTCCCACAGACAAAAGGTGTGTGCATTGGTCAGTTAGTTACACTGTGAATTGCCCCAAGTATGTAGGTGAATGGTGGAAATTGGAAGGAGTGGCACGGATGTGGGAAGACTAAAATGGAACTAGTGTTGGATTCATATCAATGGATGCTGAATATTCAGCCTGGACTTGGATGGCCACTGGACCTGTTTCCATGTTGTCTGACCTATACCTCCACAGTCTATGGCCAAACAATGAGTCAGGTGAAATCTCTGCCACAACATCAACATGTTAACTAGTCTCCTCTTCTCACTTACTTCTCAGATGGGTGTAAAAATATCAAAGCACTGGTTATCTCCTATATCATTTCCAATAATTACCCTTTAATCTGTATTCACTGTTCATTATTTCTTTGCAGTTTATGTGATCTTACTTTATGTGGGTAGGGGGAAATATTCCACATTGCAATACTTCTTATTGCCCTCTTCTCATTGGTACCATCAGAAAGAAGGTACAGAAGCCTAAAGGCACACACTCAGCAATTCAGGAACAGCCAATTGCCATCCAATTTTGAAATGGACATAAACCCATGAACACTACCTCACTTGTATTATTATTTCTGTTTCATCACTACTATTTTTAAATTTAACTATTTAATATACATATATACACATTTATTTACTACTTCATTTATTTCTATATTTGTCACGTATTGCATTGTACTGCTGCTGCTAAGTTAAATTTCACAACATATGCTGCTGATATTAAACCTGATTCTGATTCTGACTTTGAAGTTATTATATTGCCTATTGAGTTCTTCAGAGTATTAGGATATATAAATTCCCAGCTTTGCTCTTGATGGAAGACACTTTTCAGGTAGTATTTACCCATTGCAAGATCATCACTACTTAGTTTGGGTTTGATTCAGACCACTAAGCTTTAAATATTTTTTTGTGACAGTCATTCAGTTATTGTCTCTGAAGTTGAATTTTATTGGTGAGGTGGTATTGACTGTCCTTGACATAAAGGGGACTACCACCATCTAGAAAGGCAAAAAAGTCAATGCATAGTAACCCCAACAGCTCTTGGTTCCCATCCATTCTGCCATTGATGAGTGCCATGGTGGAAATGGATAAGCTCTTTACCTGAAATGCTCATCCTAACTATATGGGTGGTAACATTCATCAAGAGCAAGAGGATAATTAGGGGGAGGGTGGGACCACTCAAGGATGAAGGGAGGAAGATTTACTTGGATGCAGAGAATGTGAGTGAGGTACTTATTGAATACTTTGCTTCAGTATTTACCAAGGAAAAGAATATGGAGGACTAGGATATCAGCGATGAGTGTATAACTACGGTAGGATGTTTAGAGTCAACAAGGCGGAAGAGTTGAGCCTCCTAATGAGTATCAAGTTGCTTAAGTCCCCAGGACTTGATGGAATTTACCCTAGATTATTGAATGAGGCAAGAGATGAGATTGCTGGGCCCTTGAGTAGCATCTTTTTGTCCTCTCTAACTACAAACAAGATTCCAGAGGACTGCTGAGTGGCTAATGTTGTCTAGCTTAGAGGGCATATGCGATCACAAGAGGCTGGATAAAATTGGATTGTTTTCTCTGGAACACCAGAGGCTGAGGGGAGATCTGATAGAGGTTTACAAGATTATGAGAGGCATGAATAGAGTGGACAGAGAGTATCTGTTTCCCAGAATTGAAATGTCTA
This sequence comes from Hemitrygon akajei, assembly GCF_048418815.1. Classification (NCBI taxonomy): domain Eukaryota; kingdom Metazoa; phylum Chordata; class Chondrichthyes; order Myliobatiformes; family Dasyatidae; genus Hemitrygon; species Hemitrygon akajei. The sequence goes on from NC_133139.1 coordinate 36,648,984, forward strand.
ATACCAGAGGTTATGCATTGAAGGTGAGAGGGGGTGGGTTCAGGGAGGATGTGAGGGTTAAGTATTTTACTGAAAGAGTGGTGGCTGCCTGGAATGTGATGCCTGGTATGGTGGTAGATGCAAATACATTAGAGATTTCTAGGAGATGTTTGGATCGGCACATGGATGTAAGGAAAATGGAAGGATATGGGCATGGTGTAGGTAGGAGAGATTAGCGTTTGGGTGTTTTTGATTTGTTTTTTAGCTGGTTTGGTACAACATTGTGGATCAAATGGCTTGTTCCTATGCTGTACTGTTCAATGCTCTATCAAGAGGAATCCCATTATCATCTCCTCAAGGGAATTAAATGCCAATAAGAGAACATCTTCTTAACACATATAGAGGGACTGAATGTCAAATTGATCATAGAATGGTTACAGCATGTAAAGAGTCATTGGGGCTTTGATCTCTGTCTATTCTAACTTGTCAAGTGTTTCAAATTAGGGCATATCAGTGTGAACAAGTTCAGCAGACATAAAATGGTGAAATCTAATGTAAACTCATTAAATTAGTGACCACAACTAATTAGTTAAAACAGATGGCTCAGCAGGCAATGTGTTGTTGCAGTTGCAGATACGAGAATGGGTAGATCCCATTGTGCTAAACAGTGACCATATGTACAGTAAGTGTTGGCAGCTAGAGCAACTTTGACTTGGGGCTGATAAGTTCCAAACATGAACTTATGTTTGGAAGAAATCATGATGTGATACATGTACTCTTCCTTTACAGTACCCTTCCCACTTCAGTTTGTCTAATCAGTAGGTAGATAAAATCTCCCCTGAGAAACACTGTTGCCCTCAAACACACTCTAGATATTTTTCTAGAGTGGACAGAGAGTATCTGTTTCCCAGAATTGAAATGTCTAATACCAGAGGTTTTAGACAGAGGTTTTAGCCCGGAATCGGGCACAGTATTCTAAGGCCGGTCATGCTCCTTATATTAGCTGTGACTAAACGGGTGAAACTCCCTGGTTTCCTTGGCTGTGTAAGTCAAAAAGTAATAGTAAAAATATGAACCAGGGTATTACACTGGGAAATGGTCAGAGACAAGATTGTGTGACTAAAGAAGTGGCAGGTAGAGGGATTCCTTGAGTAGTTCCAGAGGAGGTTCATGCCTTGTCCAACAGACATGAGGTTCCTGCTCCCCGTGTGGAAGCTTTCAGAGTGATGTTGAGTTGTGCTGTAGTGGTAGTGGAGGGTAATGTAGAGTTGCTTTGGACCAAAATCACTAAAGCACCAGAAAGAAGACATAGGTAGGATATGTCTAAAGTGTGATGTTTCAGTAAGCTGGAGCATAAATAGAAAAATATCTAGAGTGTGTTTGAGGGCAACAGTGTTTCTCAGGGGAGATTTTATCTACCTACTGATTAGACAAACTGAAGTGGGAAGGGTACTGTAAAGGAAGAATACATGTATCACATCATGATTTCTTCTTAGAGCAGTGTGTTACAGAATCTACCTGGGAACAGACTATTTTAGATTTGGTCTTGAGTAGTAAAGAAGAATTAATCAGAAATCTTATAGTTAAATAACCTTAAGAGGGTCATAACCATTCCTAGACGTTTCATTAGCACTAACATTACTGTCACCATTACTGTCTTCGTGTAATTCACTAAATCCATCAGCAGGAGAAGTAAACCAACATTAATGTTCTCTCCCAGATCCTCTTTCTTTTTCAAATACAGAGTTATTGGGATTACAAAAGTACAAAATTAAAATGAATATAAAAGGATACACAAGCAATAAGTACAATATAGTTAAGTCTTCCCAAATCATGCATGATACAAATATCATATAGACGAGACAAAAGAAAACTAGGTATACCATGTTGAAAAAAGCAAGAGAAAAAGAGAAAAAAAATATTATGACCCCAAGAAAAACTAATCTAACAAACTAACCACTAACTAATAAAGAAAAGAAAAGGAAAAAAGGAAAAAAAATGGGCTGTTTATAGTATCCATAAAAAGACAAAGAATCATCAGTGTCACCAACTCTGATCCTCTCTACATATAAATAATCAAAACCAGAAAAACAAATAGGATTGGAACAGGGTCAAATTACATCATGTAAAAATATTGAATAAATGGCCTCCAAGTCTTTTCAAATTTAATAGAAGGGTCACATATGACACTTCCAATTTTTTCCAAATTTAGACATAACATGGTTTGAGAAAACCAATGAAATGTGGTAGGGGGATTAATTTCTTTCCAATTCAACAAAATAGATCTTCTCGCCATTAATGTAAGAAATGCAATCATCCGACAAGCAGAAGATAAATGAGTTGACTCCATCATTGGTAAACCAAAGGCTGCAGTAATAGGGTGAGGTTGTAAATCAATGTTCAATACCGTGGAAATAATATCGAAAATGTCTTTCCAATATTTTTTCAAAGACGGACATGACCAAAACATATGAGTTAGAGAAGCTATCTCGGAATGACATCTGTCACATATAGGATTTATGTGGGAATAAAAACAAGCCAATTTATCCTTGGACATATGAGCTCTGTGCACAACTTTAAACTGTATCAATGAATGTTTAGCACATATAGAGGATAAATTAACTAGTTGAAGAATTTTATCCCAATTCTCAATAGGGATAGTAAAGTTAAGTTCTCTTTCCCAATCATTCTTAATCTTATAAAAGGCCTCTGAACGTATTTTCATAATTATATTGTAAACATTTGATATTACACCTTTCTGAAAAGGATTTAGTTCTAACAATTTCTCCAAAATACCTGAAGAGTCTAGATTTGGAAAGGTAGGAAGTACAGTGTCTAAAAAGTTCCTAATCTGTAAGTATCTAAAAAAATGAGATCTAGGCAAATTATATTTATTAGATAATTGTTCAAAAGACATAAAACAATTATCCAAAAATAAATCAGAAAATCGTAGTATACCTTTAGTCTTCCAAGCTAAATAAGCTTGGTCCATAATAGAGGGAAGAAAAAAGAAATTGGATACAATAGGAATTGCTAAAACAAATTGATTCAACCCAAAACATTTCCGAAATTGAAACCATATACGTAAAGTGTGTTTAACTATCAGATTGTCAATTCGATTATGTAATTTAGAAAGAGCAAAGGGAAGAGAAGTCCCTAAAATAGAACCCATTGAAAATCCTTGTATTAATTTAGTTTCCAAATTTACCCAGTGAGGGCTAGGAGATAAATCCAAATCCCTTAACCAACATTTCAAATATCGAAGATTAATTGCCCAATAATAAAATCTAAAATTAGGCAATGCCAATCCACTTTCCTGTTTTGACTTCTGTAAATATCTTTTACCTAATCTAGGATTTTTATTCTGCCATATATATGAGGAAATTTTTGAATCAACATTGTCAAAAAAGGATTTCGGAATAAAAATTGGTACTGCTTGAAGAACTTGGGTAAAATAATAATCTTAATAGCATTAATCCGACCTATCAGAGATAAAGACAATGGTGACCATTTAGTAAACAAACATTTAATCTGATCAATCAAGGGTAAAAAATTAACCTTAAATAAATCCTTATGTTTTTTTTGTAATTTTAAAAGTATATAAAAAAGTCATTAACTAATTTAAAAGGTAAATTTCCATAAATTGGAACCTATTTAAGGGGAACAATTCACTCTTATTAATATTCAATTTATACCCAGAATAATTACTAAATTGAGCCAACAATGATATAACTGCAGGAATGGATTTCTCAGGATCAGAAATGTATAATAACAAGTAATCTACGTATAATGATAATTTATGTATATCCATCCCGTGAGTAATGCCAAAAATGTTAGGTGGTTCTCTGATAGCAATTGCCAAAGGTTCCAGAGCAATATCAAATAATAATGGACTAAGTGGACAGTCTTGCCTGATACCCCGAAATAAACGAAAAAAGGGAGATCTTTGATTGTTAGTAAAAACCCAGTCTACTGGAGTATGATATATCAGTTTAATCCAGGATATAAATGTCGGACTAAAATTAAGCTTCTCAAGCATAGTAAATAAATATGGCCATTCAACTCTGTCAAATGCTTTCTCCGCATCTAATGAAATGACACATTCTGATGTGTTACATGAAGGAGTATAAACAATATTCAATAATCTCCTAATATAGAAAAAAGAATAGCGATTTTTAATAAAACCAGTTTGATCCTCCAAGATAATTTGAGGTAATACCTTCTCCAGCCTGGTCACCAGTAACTTGGAAAAGATCTTGGAATCTACATTCAATAGGGATATTGGTCTATAGGATGCACAGTCAGTAGGGTCTTAATCTTTTTTCAATATTAAAGAAATGGAAGCTCTATAAAAAGATTGTGGTAGTTTACCTAATCTAATCGCTCTCCCAGATCCTCATCCCCAGAAATGATGCCCAGATTACACTGTCAGCTCTGCTGGATGGGCCGCTTTCTTACATCGGATTCCATTTGTCTGGGAATAACCAGGAGGACAGAGATAAAGTTTCAAGGATGTTCTCTAAGCCTCCTGGAAAGTTTGTAACATTTTCATCCAAGTGTGGGAATGCTTGGCTGGTGACTGCTTAAGATAGAGGGAAAGAATCTGGGACAGGAGTGAAAGCCAGGAGTCTTAGGATCAGCATTCAAATTGAGGCTTAGTGGAAAAAAGGTCATCACCTCCTCACATCCATCCTGCTAGGCACTTCCTGTCCTACCTGGGGAAAAATTGGCCTCTTGAGCCACTCAGACCCACGGTAATTAAATTGTAGTAAACCATTGTCAGCCTGGAGGAATTGCCTGAGAAGGAGAAGATGACTAACATGCTGCAGCTTAGACTAAGAAGACATGAGACATGAATTCAAATCCCATCAATGGAAACTAAATTTTAAATAATCAAGTGAACTTTGTATTAAAGGATGTGGAATATTTATGCATGATTTTAATGCACAAGTTGCTTCATAAAAGCTGTTATCCATGCAGTATTTGTGCCCGTTAAGAAATCAGCTAGGGTACTTTGGCTAAGGGAAATGATAAACAGCAATTCCCCCTTGCCGAAATCAGTTGCACAGCTATTTATGTCATGTCAAAGGTCATGTTGGACATGTTGTCCTCACCACTGGCAGAAATTAGAGCTTTTGGGAGAATCCTATGACCTTCACTATTCACTCACAGAAACACCAGGAGAATTCGTACAGGGCTTGGGAAAGATGCCAATTAAAGGCTATGCACTTTCACTTCAATGCTTTGTACACAGCATTTCCCAACCTCAGTGTCCCACGGCGAGTGCTTTGAATAATTCACCAGTGGTACTCCCACCACTGATCACAACCTTCTTTAAAACAGCAATAATTTCAATGGCCAGTTGATCAGCCACATTACACAATGGCTCTCGACCATTTGTGGGCATCAGTAGAGATCTTTATGAAATATATCATGGGATGCTGAACGTGAAGCATTGATTGGGTTAATTAAGGTCAAGCCATTATACATTAAATGCTGTTGTAATTTAGTTTTGAGTCTACCCATTTTAAAGGATCTGGAACAGTAACATGTATAATTTCATTATTTTATTCATGCTCCACTAAGACAAAATCGATAAAATAATTGTTCTTTTATTTCTCAGCAAATAAATCAAAATTATATCAAATATTATGGGTCAGGTATTTTATGACCAATATTTTTCTCTTGTTTATTACATTTGTTATTATTTATATTTTCTTGTCAGAAAGTTAAGAAAGGTTGCTACACAGCTAATTTGAATCCACAAGAGGGCACTGATATCAATTTATTTATTATCTGTGAAATGTGTGTTGGATGAGATTTCTGGGTGAAGCATATAACACACTTTACTAACATTTTTAATATGACTCCATTAGCAAATATGCCCTCATGGTGTTATGATGTTGTTGGATTTTCAGTGAATGCTGCCTCATGTCTGCTGTAACATATCTATTTTGCCTACAGTTATGTTTTCCTTTAAAAGGGACATATTCTTCTAGTTTCCTTGGACGTGACCAATCACTGAATAGTACACTATCTAACTGCGCATTGCTTATGTCAGCATCTGTGTTGTGTGTGCTGGCAGTGTTTTGGAGTGGGGCACCTTCTTCACCATTACCAAAACACATGTGTGGACCTTCTAACAGAAGCCACAAGAGAATGCAGATGCTTGAATTCAGAACAAACTCAAAAACAAAGTACATTTATTATCAAAGTATGTAGACTTTATACAACCTTGAGATTCGTCTTCTTACGGGCAGCTACAAAACAAAGAAGCCCACTAGAATCCATTAAGCAAAAGAAGAACATCAAGCACCCAGCGTGCGAAGATGCAAACAATAAAAGTAAGCAAATACCATTCAGAACTGAAGTTCACAAAAGTGGGTTCAAGATGCGATAGTTGCAGTCCATAGCCACAGCTCAGTGCAGAGATGAGTAAACTTCACAGAGTAATGAGTTGAAGTTCATTACGGAGAGGAGTAGACCTTGTGGAGCAGCTATTGGAACTGGCCCATGACTCACCTCCAGCCCTGGCACCTTGTCCTTTTCATTCTGGCCGAATGCTTAAATTGTCCAGACCTTGCTCTCAGACCTGGACCCACGATACAGAGTTTAGACCTGAATCATCATCAAATCTTTCTCCCTCATTGATGCCGCTCAAACCACTGAGTTCCTCCACCAGGTTGGTTATTGATTCTAAGTAAAGCCATTTGGACAGTAATTAGAAACAGACTTAGACTGCAAAGAATGTTTAAGTCCCCAAAAACTTGGGCAATTGCCTGGTGTGCAGAGTATTTCTGAAACACCATTGCTAATGAAATCTAATTGATGCCAAATTTCAGCTCCTTTCAAAGCTTCTTTTGTGATAAAAGTTGATGCAAATTGGTTTTCCTGTGCAGTATATATTGCTCATCAACATGATCAGATATGCAACTGTTTCCTTTAATTAAAATACTCTAAGATATTAGAGAATACAAACAAAAACTGGATGCTCTCACTTCACCTGCAAGAATAATTTTCAAATTCAGCCACAGTTAACTGGATGAAAATCTCTTTCTGAAGCTTGTAATAAAACTGGACAGACTGCCTAACCTGGTGAACAGCCTGCCCAAAGCACAGAATAGACTCATTTGGCTCCAAATTAGCAGTCTAATTCAGGAATGATTGATGAGAAACATAAATGCTTTGCTGGTGTGATAGCTTTTGCTTTACTGAAGTGGAGTGCGTAATCTGTGTTACAAAAGGAAGGAAAATTCTGAACACAAGAGATTGCGTAGATGCTAGAAATCCAGAAACACACACACAAAATGTTGGTGGAATTCAGCAGGTTAGACAGCACCTACACAGGGGAGTAACATTGATTATTCCCCTCCATAGCTGTTTGGGACCTGCTGAGTTCCTCCAGAGTTGTGAAAGGAAAATTATTCTGTTCTTGTGCATCCTATCTAGGAGTAAAGATCTGGCTAGAAAAAGGATTGCAATACATCAATTTCTATGAAAAGTTATTTGGAAAAGAAAGTTGCGGTATGACCGAGAGTTCCACAAAGTCTATCCTATCAGATTCATTCTTCTTCAGCTCTTTAACTTTTCACCTATCACCTTCCAACTCTTTACTCACCCACCCCCACCCACCTGGCGCCACACATCACCTTCGAGCTTGTGCAGCTTCCCCTCCCCCACCTTCTTTCTTCTTCTTTTCCAGTTCAAATGAGAGGTTTTGGTCTGAAACGTTGACTGTTTATTCATTTCCATAATGCTGCCTGAGCTTCTGAGTTTCTCCAGCATTTTGGATGTGTTGCTCTGGATTTCCAGCGTCTGTAGAATGTCTTGTTTTCTACAAAGACTGTAGTTTTATATGCAGGCACTGGGCGCTTCAAATTTGATATTGTAAGGGAATGCCTAGATTTGCTCAGTGGTACTGTATGTAATGAAGCCATGACTGGATGCAGTTTCATTGATGGAGATCATTAGCAGAAGCACTCCCTGGGTTCTTAAGAGCCTGGCCTTGGAAAGAAGCTCCAGGCAACTGACTTCTGAGTGATCTACTCACTCAAATCTGATTTGAACCCTTCAACTCAGCCACGTTTGCTTCACCCTCCATGTTCTCTTAACCCTCTCACCTGAACCCTCTCAGATCCACCAATCTGCTGCTCGATCCCACCCAGTCCTTTATGACCCTAATGATCCCCACTTATCTACCCACCAATCCCAGTCTCTTTGTGATGTAACCTAACCCTCATCTCCAGAGACTGAGGCACAGATTTTACCTGACTTCCTTCTTGTGCAGGGAAGAACAGCGAGGGAAAAGCCTTTCAGAATATTCACCTAGTCAGCAATGCTCAGGATCATGGAGCATTTTGAAGTGTGTGTACAGTTAATACAGTTAGTATTTCTAGAACATCCAATCAATTAGTAGTGCACAGGCCCTTAGACACTCCTTTAATTCTCCTGAATTTTGCTATGGTGAGCTGTTGAATGAAACTTCTATTGCCCCTTTCCACCCTTCCCTCATCCCCAACATTCCCTTTGATCAACCCGTTTCCTTTTCTGGGCACTGATTCTGACTAAATGGTGTTAACATCTTGTCTACTTCCACTCATACCTGCAAAGATTAATTTGGAAGTTTGCCAGTTACTTTAAACGTGTTGATTTAAATATTTAATGGAAGCTTATTTGGCCAGAGGCTTAAAGCTAGAGCTATCAGACAGTAATGCTAATATGACTAGCCAGCTTAAAATCTGGAAGCAGCATGCAATTTCATTCTTAATTACCGATGACCACCACTTGAACCAGCCTGAAAGTGTTAAATCAGAACCCCGCAGGTTTGGATCTCAGCTGTGAACTGCATGCAGTTTTGAGAAGCTGTATATGTCAGATACACCCACGCATACCACAGACAGTGAGTGTCTGTGAGTTGCCTAATGACTGGGAACATGTAAGAGAGTGCACACTCGAAGTAATAATGCTGGAAATTCAGATGGGGAGCTTATGTTTCCTCCCAGATCTAGAGGTTGGTTGGCTAAAGGACACTGTAAATTGCCTCTTTGTACAAGTGACTGGTGGAATTTGATGGGGGATGGTGGTGTTGATGTGAATATAGTTAGAATAGCATGGGCATTTCATAGTGTTAGCTTTGTGGTTGCTGTTGATTTTACAGATATATTGTTGAAAGCCTCCTGGCTGTAGTGTTCTGGTTTGACAATTTGAATGCACAGGAAAGTATGAAGGTGCAGAGAAAAGTGGACTTAGCCCAGAACATCACAGTCACATCATTCCCCACCATTGGTAGTATCTACAGGAGGCACTGCCCCAACCAGGAAATATCCAAACAAAAATCCCCATCATCTGCTCACAGTTACCATTGGGCAGAAGTACACAAGCTTAAAGGCTTGCACTACCACACTCAAGAACAGCTACTTCCCTTCAGCTGGACCAACCAGCGCAACCCAACTCACTACAGTTCAGCAACACTTTGATTGCTTTGCACTAGAATGAACTTTGATTTTTTTTGTTTTAATTATATTGTTTCTCATAAAAATGACATGGAATTTATGTTTGATTGATGTTTTCATTGTGAATGCTGCTTACGTGACGCTACGCGCCTGTGTAGCTGCTGCAAGTAAGTCTTTCATTGGACTTGAGCATGACAATAAGTTTGACGGTGACTTTGAGTTCCCTCTCTGAAAACTGGTCAAGCAGAGCTGAGCGGCAATCACCAGTCATTGAACTAGGTTTGCACTGGAACCTACTGGTGAACGTAGGATAATGAACCATCTCTGTGTCTTCCTCTCACCGCCTTTGACTCATTTTATTCATAGCTGCATGACATTATGACTCTAAGGTGCCATTTAAGCTTGCCATTTCCCAAACATTTCTTAATAAATGGGGTTAAGGTGACATGTAGTCCTAGGAGTCATATCTAAATTGGGTAGTTTGTAGTGAGCTAGCAGTCATTCCCTTGATGGCCCAATATTTCCATTTGTTCGGGGTACAAACATCAATGTGCACTGTGCCATGGTATGGTGCTCTGCACAGACTTAGACCGTCCCTTGATTCTCTTAGGTTGTGCAATAAAATGTTTGGGTCAGAGATTGCAAGCTGAGTGTTAGTGGGGGGTGGTCATACAGGATAAAGGATCAGAGTAGAAGCTTGGGATGGAAGGAATAGTATCATTTAAGAGGAGAACTCAGGTCATCAGGAAGTAAGTGGGACACAATCAGCTGCTGATAATCCTGCCAAAAGGTTTCAGCAAGAATGGTCAACTGAACTTTTTTTCCATAGATGCTGCCCGGCCTGCTGAGCTCCCCCAACATTTTGTGTGTGTTACTTGGAGTTCCAGCATCTGCATATTTTCTCTTGTTTGCTGCTGATAATCACTTATCAAGAAAGAAGTAGATGCGGGACCCTCATGCCTATTCCAAATAGTTAAGATCATGGTTTATCTTGTACCACAGCATAACTTTCCTGTATCAATCCCATATTCCCCATATATTCAAAAATACATTAGTGTCGGTCTTGAATATACTCAGCGAATGTGCCTTCACAGCCCTTTTGGGTAGATGATTTCTAAGATGCATTACCCTCTGGGTGAAGAAATTTTCATCTCTGTCCTGCACAACCAAGCCCTTAATTTGAACAGCGAATACTGATTCTACACACTCCAATCAGTGAAAATATATTCTGCATCTACTTTATCAAATCTGGCAAGAATTTTGGAGAAATAAGAGACTGTAGATGCCGAAGCTGGATCTCCCCATTTTTTCTTACACTCACTCCAGACACCATCACCAGGTTTATTTCCCCTTCTTCATCCATTCCATCTCCCCATCATCCTCACATTCCACCCACTGGTTCCCCTCCCCATCTTCCTGATTTGATTCCAGGAGATCCACTTCTATCAGATTCCAAGATCTTCAGCCCTTTGTCTCCCCTGCCTATCACCTCCCATCTTCTTTTGTAATTTCTACTCCCCACCACCTCATCCATTTACCTACTTCTCTTGCCACTGGATCCATCTCTAGATCTTGCTCCATCTCTTCCGTCCACATCTATACATTGTCCATCTTCTCCCTACAGTTCAGTCTGATGAAACATCTCAACCTGAAGCATCGACTGTCCATTTCAGTCCACAGATGCTGCCTGTTCTGCTGAGTTCTGGCAATATCTTGCTTTTCACACTGTTAAGAAATTACTGTCTTTCAAAGAGTTCACTTAATTCTTCCAAAACCTAGGAAAGCATAGGACCAAGCTGCTGAGTCACTCATTTAGTAAATTACTACCACCCTGGGGATAAATCTGGTGAATCATTGTTGTTCTTACTTCATCATTGGTTTATTCTTCCTTATCTCCATTGACTTGACCTGTACACAGTTTTCAGGTATAGTGTCACCAAGATCCAATATGATTACAGTAAGGCATCTTCACTCTTGTATGAATATGAATAATAAAAAGGCCAATGTACAGCTTCCCTTCCTCATTGCTTTCTGTATCCAGGATTACCTTTCATTCACTTGTTTTCAAAGGCACCCAGGTCCCAATGAACACCTATATTTTTTCCCAGAAGATGGTTCCAATAAGTGCTGCGCTGAAACCCACAGTTTAAAAATCTATTGATACTCAAATCTAGTGATATCGGTGGTTCCTGGACTGTAGACTCAGGTTACGATTGCAGTTTCCCTTTAAGAAAATGGAGGCGTGGAAGTTGAGCCTGTCTGCAGGTTTGGTTGTAGCTCAGAGGCTTTAGACCCTCACACACGACTATCCTTATGACGAATGGACAATCTCTGGAAAATAAAACTGAAGACCTCAGAGTAAGATCACAGTACCAGAGGGATATTAGGGACTGTTGTGTACCTTGCTTCACAGACACGTCATAGACCTGCCACTTTGGATACATCGTTACTGCCCGATAGCTTCACCATCCTCTGCAAGACAGGACAGCTCAGTCTTTTTAAAGCTAGAGGAGATGGAATATGCTTCATGATTAACTCATTGTGGTGCACAGATGTGGGGGTTCTGTCTCAGTCCTGCTCAGCCAGCCCAGAACATCAAATGGTCAAATGTCATCCATTTTATCTGCCACTGGAGCTTTTCACCGTTATCCAGATGGCAGTGTACATTCTACCTCAGGTCAACATCAGGCGGGCACTGGAGGAGCTGAGAACCATGATCAGCAGTCACAAACACACTCAAATGCGTTTCCCTACCAATGCGAGGGATCTGAACCATGCCAGCTTGAAGAAGTCCCTGAATAACTACCACTAACATATCATCTACGGAACCAGAGGAGGTAACGCTCCTGACCACTGTCACACCACCATCAAGAATGCTTACCGTGCCATCCCACACCGACACTTTGGAAAGTCTGATCACCTGGCTGTATTTCTACTCCCGGCATACAGGCAAAGACTAAAGCCAGTGGTGAAGACCAAGACAGGAGGCAAAGGAGTGCTTACAGGACTACCTTGAGTTGATGGACTGGACAATATGCAGGATTCATCTTTGAATCTGTATGAAAATGCCACAAAGATGTCACCAACTTCCTTAAGACTTGTGTGTTGATGAGTGTGTGCCTTTGAGAGCATATTGGACATACCCAAGCCAAAAGCTGCGGATGAACCAGGAGAGATTTGTAATTTGCTGACAGACTGATCTGTGGCATTCAAGACCCGTGATCAAGAACTATACAAGACGTCCATGTAAACCTACAGAAGGCTATTTTAAGAGTGAAAAAAACAATTCCAAGTGAAATTAATGGCAGAAACGAATGCACATCAGCTCTGGTAGGGTTTGCAGGTCATTATTTCCTACAAAGTGAAACCTAATATCATGAATGGCTGTGTTGCTTCACTCCCAGATGAGCTCAATGCCTTTCATGTACACTTTGAAAAGGAGAATAGAACTACACCTGTGTGAATCCCTGCAGCGTTTGGTGCCCCTATAACCTCTGTCTCAGAGGCCAATGTCAGAACATCTTTTGAGAGGTGTACCTCTTGAGACCGTGCAAGGTCTCAGGCTCAGATGGTGTACCCAGAAGGGCATTGAAAACCTATCCCAACCAATTGGTGTGAGTGTTAAAGGATGTCTTCAATCTCTCACTGCTGCATTTGGAGGTTCCTGTCTGGTTCACATGGGCGACAATTATACCAGTACCCAAGAAGAGCAAGGAGAGCTATCTCAACATCTGTTGCCCAGTTGCACACATCTACCATGAGGACGTGCTTAGAGAGGTTGGTCAGAATAAATTCTTGCCTAAGCAAGGCCTGGACCCACTGCAATTTGCCCATCACACAATAGATCTATGGTGGATGCAATCTTACTGGCTCTCCAGTCGCTCTTTGATCTTCTGGACAACAGTCAGACTGCTGTTTATTGATTACAGCTCGGCATTCAACACAATCATACCCTCAATTCCAATCAAGAAGCTTCAGAACTAAAGCCTCTGTACCCCCTTCTGCAACTAAATCCTTACCAGGAGGCCACAGTCAGTGGGGATCAGAAATACCGTCTCCTCCTCACTGACAATCAGCATTGGCACACCTCAAGGATGTGTGCTTAGCCCATTGCTCTACTCTCTCTGCATTCATGACTGTGTGGCTAGGAACTGATCAAATGCCATCTATAAATTTTCCGATGACACAGCTATTGTTGACAGGTGGTGTATAAGAGCAAGATAGATCAGCTGGTTAGGTGGATTACAACACCTAACTCAACATTGTACCCAATATCAGTAAGAGCAAGAAATTGATTCCGGATTTCAGGAGGGAGAAGTTAAGGGAACACGCTCAAGTCCTCATTGAGGGATCAGCAGTGGAAAGGGCGGGTAGTTTCAAATTCTTGGGTGTCAACATCTCTGAAGATCTACCCTCAGTGTAGCATATTGATGCAATTACAAAGAAGGCTCAACAGCAGCTTTATTCCAATAGGAGTGTGAGGAGCCTTGGTATGAGACTCTCACAAATTCCTAATGTTGTACCGTGGAGAGTATTCTAACCAGTGGCAACACCGTTTAGTATAGAGGAGCCCCTGCACAGGATTGTAAAAAGCTGCAGACAGTAGTAAACTCAGTCAGCTCCCTTTTCGGCCCCAGCATCGATGACACATTCAAAAGGCAATACTTCAAAAAAGTGGCATCTATCATTAAGAACCTCTGTCACCAGGGCATGCCCTCTTCTCATTACTACCATCAAGGAGGAGGTATAGTAGCTTGAAGATGCACACCCAGTGATTAGGAATAGCTTCTTCCCCTCTGCCATCAGTTTTATGAATGGACAGTGAACTTGTGAACATTAGCTCACTGCTATTTCTACTGGCTTTTTGCACTACTTACTTAATTTCAGATTCAGATTCAGATGCAGATGCAGATTCAGTTTATTGTCATTTAGAAACCTCAAATGCAATGCAGTTAAAAAATGAGACAACGTTCCCCCAGAATGATATCACAAAAGCATATGATAAAACAGACTACACCAGAAAATCCACGTAACGTTTGGCAATCCCCAATCCAGAGTCCGGAGAGGCTGCTGCATATTAATATCGCGCTACCGTCTAGCGCATTCCCTGGAAAGGAGCTCCAAATCCACCAGGCAAAAACTAAAAACAAGACCAAAAACTAAAGCTACAAGACCTGCATAAAACCACATAATTACAACATATAGTTACAACAGTGCAAAGAATAGCATAATTGATAAAAAAAAACAGACCATGGGCACAGTAAAAATAGTCCAAGATGTTAAAGGACTGTAAGTTCAAAAGAAATCACCACAGTTTCCACAAGTCCCCAGGGTCCCGACAGACTCGCCATCCCACGCCGGCGGCAGAAGGGAATATCCCCGCTATGTGCTTCCACGGCGCCACCCGACCCAGCCTTGCAGACGCAGCACACACCGAAAGCGACCTGAGTCCGTCAAAAGGAAACTTAATTTTATATGTAGATATTTCTTTTTGTAATTCATATTTTTAAAATTATTATGCATAGCAATATACTGCTGCTGTAAAATAAGTTTCATGACATACACCATGCCAATGATACTAAACATGAATCTGATTCGGATTCTATTTTTCAATATCTCACCATTTCAAAAAATACTCTGTCTTTCTGTGTTTTTCTAATAAAGTGGATGACCTCATATTTTTTCAAATTATATTCCATTGCTCAAGGCCTTGACCTTTTATTCAGCCAATCCATCTCCTCCTTATGTCTCGCTGCTTCCTTTTGACAAATCACCCTTCTGCCCAGCTTTTCACCATCAACAAACTTGGGTTTCATCCACTCGTTTAAATCATCAACATAGATTGTGAATGGTTGGGCCCCTGCAGCATGCCGCAAGTCCTAGCCTGATAATGACCTGTTTATTCTGACTCTGTTATTTTTTGGTTCATTAACCAGTCCTTAATCCATGGCAATATATCAGCCCTACTCCTGTGTGCTGTCAGTTTGTTAATTAACTTCTTGTGTGACACTTCATTGTAGGCCTTCTGACAACCTAAGTACACTTCTACACTAATTCCCCTTATCTATTTTGTGGTAGTAAACTCAAAAATCTATATACAGGCTTATCAAGCATGATTTCCTTTTTACTAGTCTTTGTTGATTATGTCCAGTCCACTTATGGTTTTCCTTGGGTCCTGTTGCCATATCCTAATTGTACTTCCATTTTCCCAATGACTGAAATTGGACAAATTGACCCAGAGTTCCACATTTTCTTTCAGTCTTCTTTCTTAAATGTTGGGCTTGCACCTTCCAATCTGTGGAATCAATTCTAGAATTTATAGAAGATGACAACCGGTGCATTGATTAGCTTTGTAAAAGCACCAGTGGTTAATTTAATTGGATGGTGGTACGCTGGGATGCAATTGCTTCTACAGGGTCAACCAAAGGTGTTATTGTCTGTTATTGTCTTTTTCTGAATGTATCTTTTACAATCACAAGACCCCACTGGACATTAAGATCTTTAAGTACTGCAGGTCTACCCCATCAGTAAATTGCTCATTGGGGGGGGGGGGGGGGGAGAAATTGAAGGAGCTGGACATGGAGCAGACTTTGATGCTGCCAGCGACAGAGAGGCGTTGCTGCGCCAAGTAACTGTGAGGGATTGCCTTAGTCACTTTTCTTGTGATCGCAAGACCTTGCTGGACATTGGTAGTGTGGAATGTTGCAAGTCCAATTCATTGGTTTATTGGCGAACAGCGGGGGAGCTGTGCAGCCTCAGTCATAGCAAGGGCCAGTCCTCAAGCCACCGTACTGACAGTTTGCAGCCATGGGGGAGACATCAGAGTCAAGTGCTATGGCATGATGTCTATGCTGATGTAGGTACTGTCCCCTAGTGTTCGCTCAGCAGAAGACAAGCTGTATTGTGTTCAGCTGCAGACTGCTGCACCATTCATGGACTCAGGGACTTGGACTATGTCTTTTTGTGTGACTAGTTTACTGCTATTTTACGTGTGCTTCCTATGTATATATGCTTACTATCTTATATGTGCTCCATGTACCTTCTGCTATGTATGACTGTTGATACTGTGTTTTCCACTTTGGCCCTGGAGTAATGCTGGTGCATTTGGATGTATTGATGAGTATTCAAGTATGGTTGAATGACAATTAAAGTTGAACTTGAACTTAAGTGGTGACCTGCAGGGTGAAGAGATGACTGCACTTTCGCCGAGGCAGCAACCTGTACCAATCTCAGCTTACATTGGTTTTTCTGTTCAAAGATCCTCGTTTACCATATCAGAGTGAGGAGATTGCCCAGATACATTGCAAAAAAAAGTCATCCCCAAGGAATAATAAATTTCTGTCTAGTTGCTTCCCGCAGACTTTGCAATTTTCCAGATGGAAGTCTGCATAATTAATTATCTTTTTATATGAATATAAAATTTAGATTTTTAGCTGATTTTGGATTCTGGTCATGGGGATTAGAATGCTATTCTCTCCCTCATCAGCCACAATTTTATTTATCTGATTTTCATTAAGAGTTTTATAATGGCTCTTTTCAATTTCCCATTATAATTCTCTATAACATTATGTAACCCTCAAGCTCACCCTGCTCGTGTTCGTCTAGAGGAAACAGCCTTTGGCCCTGCCAAAACTGGGAAATCACTTTGTGTGGATGCTGTGTAACGTACCCTCAGTTACATACCCACAACACAAAATATCAGACTGTACACCATATGCAACTAGATGATTGAACTTAATGAATCTTAATCTGAATACTGTATAGGGTGAGTAATGAAAATAAAAAAAGGGCCCAATTCAAGTCAAAGTTCACTTTGGAGCTCACTCAGTAGTCATTCTAAAAACATCGGTCTCCTCCGAGCGTCGCCAATCTTCAGACCCTCAAATCCCAGTCCACTCCATCCAATGGTCTACCAGCTCTCTCCACACGCATCTTCCCTCTTCATCTCTCCTTGACAAAAGACCGCAAAAAACATCCTTCCAGATACACAAGACAAAGCAACAATCTCCGACTGACTAACATGCATACCACAGTCCTGTTATCTCCAGCCATAACCCAAAACCTGCTGCTACAGATAAGCCGTTACCTCAGCAGTGAACATTACAGAAAAGCCATTACACTCTTCCCCCACCAAATTTAGTCATGTCCTCATGACGTTGAGATATTTTGCCAACTAGCTCATCCTCTGATCAACATCCAGATTATCATCCTCCGAATCAGTATCCCTCTCATGGGCGGGGCCTGACTCAGCCTCTCCTGCTGTGGGCCCTGCAGTCGCCCCGCATTTTCGCAGAGTCCTCTTACTAGGTGTAGACTCCAAGTCGGACTCTGGGTCTACCTGCACCTCTTGTCCCAGGGGCAACAGGTGGTTCCGATGAAGAATCTTGACAGGCTCATTCCCATCCTCTGGTTTCACCCGGAAAGCTGGTATGTTTGGCATCTGACTCTCCACCACAGTACCCAGCAGCTTCATTTCGTGTACAGTTGTAACTGTGAACCAGATGCCCAATATGTTGACTCCACCTGCTCTTCTTGCTGATCTCCAGGGTCCCAAGCATGTCTAGCAAGTTCCAATTAAACCTCCCATGTTGGGGATCGCCCTGCGGTTGATAGGGCGTGGTCTTCGAATTCTCAACTCCAAGCATGCCCGGTAACTCATAGATGAGTCTGCTCTCAAAGTCCCATCCCTGGTCACTATGTATCTGCCTGGGAAGGCCATAATAAACAAAATACTTCTCCCATAACACTTTTGCCACCATAGTTGCCCTCTGGTCCTTGATAGAAAAAACCTAAGCATTTCTGGTGTAGTGGTTCATGATGACTAAGACATTTGCCATGTTGCTGGCATCGGGTTCTATGGACAGGAAATCCATACACACCAGGTCCAGGGGCCCTGCACTCTGCAACTGGGACAAAGGAGCTGCCCGCATAGGCAGTGATTTCCACTGTATGCAGCGAATGCACGACTTGAAGTATTCTTCGACCTCCGACTTCATTCTGGGCCAGTAAAACCAATCTCTGAGCAATCCATAGGTCTTTTCCACCCTCAAATGTCCAGAATCATCATGAAGTGACTTCAACGCCATCCTCCAATACTTCTTGGGCAGAACCAGCTGGCAATGCCGAGGTCGGTCCGGGGGTGACGTGACGTGGTATAAGATCTGGTTCTTCAACTCCAACTGAGGCCATTCTTTCAGTAACGGAGGCATTGAAGCGTGTTTCATCTTCTCCGCCTGAACCATGTCTGCCTTTTCAACCATGGACCAAATAGTGCCAATGCCCAGATCATCTCGCTAAACATCTCATTAAACATCCTTCCAGATACATAAGACAAAGCAACAATCTCCAATTGGCTAACATGTATACCACAGTCCTGTTATCTCCAGCCATAGCCCAAACATTGCTGCCACAGAGAAACTGTTATCTCAGCAGTGAACATTACAGAAAAGCCATTACAATTAAAAGACATAGTGTTTGGGATTTGGAAGGGAGTTGTAATCTGTTAAATCAACTGTTTCTTGATAAATGTGAATTAAAACAATACCTCTGCTTCTCCCTCTGCTGATGCTGCCTGACTTGCTGAATGTTTCCAACATTCATTGCTTCTACCTATTTCAGAGAACATGGAATTGAACAAAGATGATGTTTAAGTATTGTATTACAGATTCCAGCATGACAATTTCAGATTGACTGCAGTGCGTTAGGCTGCATGCAAACAATTCACATGGGTGAGGCTGTGTACCAATTAACTTATGTAAATTTCTCAGTTAGGGTGACATTGACTTAGATTTCTGAGCTTGATGTCGGGTCAAGTACTGGAACAGTGAAAGCAAGCTGAAGGTACAATGGGAAACTGAGAAAATATCAGGGAACTATGCGATAAAAATCTAAATGCCATCCCGCTCAGTAGAAAGAAACGGTTTGCGCATTTCAGAGCTCTGCACCACTTGGAGAGTTCAGCTGTGCTTTAGGGTGTGAGACTGATCCATTTGATTGTTGAGAGTTCCGCTACATTACCTTGGTCTGAACTTTAGAGGAGGCCAAGATGGTCAGCAGTGGTTTGTTGGTCTTAGAGCTATGACTCCACTGGAAACTGGCTCATAATCACCTCTCAAGAGTCTACAGGCAAACAATAAGCTACATTGATGTGTCTGAACAGCTGTTTGCCGAAATAGCGTCTCAGGATGTGACAGATGCCTACAGCCTGACAACTAGTCTCAGTAACCACGTTCCATAGGTCATTGTCTAATTCACCGCTTCCATCAACATTGTTGTTTCCAGAGTTCAGCTCACACAAACAGCAGCCAACAAGTGCATGAGACAGCTGAGCTGTTGGCCATACAACTAATCACACTCCCATTGTCTGCATAGGTGGCAACAGATTGAGTAGGCTTTCAGCTTTACAACTCAAGCTGCCTTGCTGAAGTTCCTTCATGTCAGTGACAGCCCACGTAGAAATGAAGGCACCCTGAGGTAATCCAGGCTCATTTATCACAAGGAAATCTACAGATGCTGGAAATTCAAGCAACACACACAAAATGCTGGTGGAACACAGCAGGCCAGGCAGCATCTATAGGAAAAAGCTTTGTCGACGTTTCAGCCCCTGACCCTTCGTCAGGACTAACTGAAAGAAGAGATAGTAAGAGATTTGAAAGTGGGAGGGGGAGGGGGAGATCTGAAATGATAGGAGAAGACAGGAGGGGGAGGGATGAAGCTAAGAGCTGGAGAGTTGATTGGCAAAAGGGATACACAGCTGGAGAAGGGAAAGGATCATGAGACTGGAGGCCTAGGGAGAAAGAAAGGAGTAGGGGAGCACCAGAGGGAGATGGAGAGCAGGCAAGGAGTGATTGTGAGAGGGACAGAGAGAGAAAAAAAGAGAGAAAAGAAAAAAAAAGGGAAAAAAGAATAAATAAACAAACAAACAAATAAATAAACAAATAAACAAACAAATAAATAAATAGATAAATAAGGGATGGGGTAAGAAGGGGAGGGAGGCATTAACAGAAGTTAGAGAAATCAATGTTCATACCATCAGTTTGGAGGCTACCCAGACGGAATATAAGGTGTTGTTCCTCCAACCTGAGTGTGGCTTCATCTTGACA
The DNA here is from genome assembly GCF_048418815.1 of Hemitrygon akajei. Lineage (NCBI taxonomy): Eukaryota > Metazoa > Chordata > Chondrichthyes > Myliobatiformes > Dasyatidae > Hemitrygon > Hemitrygon akajei. The sequence continues at coordinate 36,669,517 of NC_133139.1, forward strand.
GTAGAGGAGGCCATGGATAGACATATCAGAATGGGAATGGGGCGTGGAATTAAAATGTGTGGCCACTGGAAGATCCTGCTTTTTCTGGTGGACAGAGCGTAGGTGTTCAGCAAAACGGTCTCCCAGTCTGCGTCGGGTCTCACCAATGTATAAAAAGCCATATCAGGAGCACCGGACGCAGTATATCACACCAGCCGACTCACAGCTGAAGTGTCGCCTCACCTGGAAGGACTGTCTGGGGCCCTGAATGGTGGTGAGGGAGGAAGTATAAAGGCAGGTGTAGCACTTGTTCCGCTTAGAAGGATAAATGCCGGGAGGGAGATCGGTGGGAAGGGATGGGGGGACGACGACGAATGGACAAGGGAGTAACGTCATTTATCAAATACGTGGTTCCCCTATTGATCTGCAGCTGCAAATGAGCAAAAGAGCTTTATATAGGTCTTAGTGTAAAACACAGGTAGATTTAGTCTTGCAGCAGTCCAACCTCCCTCAATTGCTTTACAACTGGAAGCAAGTTTCAGATAAGAATCACAGGGATAAGCCACTTGAAATGGGACCCATCATCCCTGTAGAACATGAGGTCTGAAGGACAGGAGCAATATAGTAAAGGTTAGATCTGGAGTCAGGTACAGATTACAACATCTCCTCCACACTCACCTTTAGACTGTGTGCTTAACCCACTGTTCTACTTGCTTTATACTTAGGATTATTAGGCAGGTACAGCTCCAATATCATATTTAAGTTTGCCGAAAGCACTGCTGTTGGCTGAATCAAAGAAGGCGTATGGGAGAGAGATTAAAAAGTCTGGCTGAACAGTGCCATCATAACCTTTCACTCAACATCAGCAAAACCAAAGAGCTGATCATTGACTACAGGAGGAAGAAACCCAAGATCCACGAGGCAGTCTTCTTCAGGGGACTGGGAGTAGACAGGATTGTAATTTCAGCATCATACTGGTATAGAAACACCAGTGCCCAAGAATGGAAACATCTACAAAAAGGTATGGAAGCAGCCCGGTCCAACACAGGCAAAGCCCTTTCCACCATCGCGTACATCTACAAGGACTGCTGCCAAAGGAAACAGTATCTGTTATCAAGACCCCCATCACCCAGGCCATGCTCTCATTAGGAGGAAGGGGCCTTATGTCCTACACTACTAAGTTTAGTAACAGTTATTACTCTTCAACCATCAGGCTCCTGAACTATGGTGGATAACTTCACTCACCCCTTAACTCCGAAAGGACTCCACAACCTATGGACTCACTTTCAAGAATTCGTCAACTCACGTTCTCAGTATTACAGCATTTATTTATTTAGTTATCTATGCATCTGGTTTATTTGTCGATTTATTATTTGCACAGTTTGTCTTCTTTTGCACGTTGGTTATTTTACTGTTAATGCTTGCAGGAAAATGAATTTCAAGCTAGTATATGCTTCAGTAATAACTATACTTTGAAATGTGCCAGTGAACGTATCACTGCTAATTTGCTTGGAGAAGCTGGAGGAGCTCTTTGCAAATCCCAGCCAGAGTCTCAGAGCAGCTGTAGTGTGCTAGATTCTGCCAAACCTTCCCCAGCAGTTACGGCTGGACATTGCGGAAATTTATGAGAAGAATTACCCTTGCAGTTTATTTCTGTATATGTACATGGTAACATGTACGTACCTTGATAATAAATTTACTTTGAACTTTGAAGGAGGGAAGCAAAAATGCAGAAGACAATAAAGGGAGAGGATGTTATCTCTGTGTTTGTTTATTCAGGAGACAATGATACCCTCCATAAAACCATCCAGTCACAGCATATTATAGGTTATCCAACACACCAAACATCAACTCTCAATTTATGCTAATTCCATTTTTATACTCTCCTCATTCCCATCAATTCATCCAAGAATCCACCACTCATGTACACACTGGGGTGTTTTTACTGTGTCCAATTAAGTTACTAGCTCACTCCGCTTTGGTATGTGATTAGAAAGTAAATCACCAGGATGAAGCCCATGGGTCACAGGAAGAACATGCAAGCTGCATACGGACAGCACCTGACATTAGGAGGAACCTGGGTTGTCAGAATAGAGGGGCAGTAGCTCTATCGGCTGAGCCACCATGTCATTCAGTTTATAAATCATCTAACCTCTAATGAGAATATTGCCACAAAGTGTATTGAATGAAAGTCCTGCTGAATAGCCTGTCCTCCATCATTCCTCTAAACCCTTGTGTGGGAGTGCTCCAGGCTAAGGCTCAGGTATCAGACAATCTCTGTACAATTAAATAATCTGTATGAACAAGCTTTTTGTGGTATTTCAGTGCATGTGACAATAATAAGCCAATTACGATTCCATTTCCAATCCCAAGTGCTCAGGGATTTTTCAAGGCCTGTCTGAGCCTATTTGATTTGCTCTACACATGGCTTCTTCTGACCTCTGAACATATTTCATTTCCCCCATTCATGGCACCAGTACATGGACTGAGGCGTGACCCCCTTTCCTGCTTGTAATGGGCTCCATTAAACCTTCCTCCAGTCCTCAGACAGAGTTCTCAGAATGCCTGCCAGCTCCCCAGTCATCCATGGCAATGGATTCCACAAATACACTACCCTCTGGCTAAATAAATCACTCCTCATCTCTGTTCTAAATGGACATACCTCTGTTCTTAGTCTGTGCCCTCAGGTCCTAGACGTCCTCATTATTGGAAACATCCTCTCCGCATCCATTATATCTAGGCCTTTCAATATTCGATAGGTTTCAATGAGAACCTCTTCATTCTTCTAAACTCCAGTGAGTACACACCCAGAGTCATCAAACACTTCTCGTATGTTAACCCTTTCATACACAGAATTATTCTTGTGAACCTCCTCTGGACCCTGTCCAATGCCAGCACATAATTTTTTTAAATAAGGGGCACAAAACTGATTACTATACTGCAAGTGTGGTCTGATGAATGCCTTATAAAGCCTTAGCATTACATCCTTTCTTTTATATTCCTGTCCTCACGAGATGAATGCTAACATTGCATTTGCCTTCTTTACCAACTGACTAAACATGCAAGTTAACTTTTAGGGAATTCTACATCAGAACTACCAAGTCCCGTTGAACCTTTCATTTTGAATTTTTGCCGCATTTATAAAATTGTCTATGTCTATCTTCCTTTTACTAGAGAACATGACCATAAACTTCCCCACACTATATTACATTTTCCACTTCTTTGTGCATTCTCCCTATCTGTCTAGGTCCTTCTGCAGACACCCTGCTTCCATAACACTTCCTATTCCTATCTTCATATCATCCACAAAGCCATCGATTCTGTCATCTAAATCATTGGCATATTATGTAAAAAGAAGCAGTCACAACACCAACCCCAATGGAAAACCACTAGTCATCAGCACCTACTAGGATTGGGCCCCAAATTCTGACTCTTTGCCTCCTGTCAGTCAGCCAATCTTCTCTCCATGCTAGTGTCTTTCCCATAATACCATGGGCTCTAATCTTGTTAAGCATCTTAAACTTCCGGTTTAATATGGTGCTACTGAAGGCAAGCGACAAATTACTGGTAGTTTGAAAGGCAAGAAATTTGTCTAAAATCTTTATTAATAATGGCTTTTCTGAAGTGAATTGTGGTAAACTATCACCGCAAATAATGAAGAGGTGAGTGAAGAAATGAGATGATTGTAGAGATGAGCATTGCAAAGCTGAAGTGTAACTGTTGGAGATCGGGTCACAGATGGAGTTTGAGTGAGAAATTCAGAGAGAAGTGTGAATGTTGGATCGTTCTAACCACTGAGCCAATTTGGGGAGGTCAAGAAAGGCTTCAGGCTGGTGGCATATCGCTGGGCAGCGAGGTCTAGTCAGGGAGCGCATCACTGGGTGGCAAGGACTAGGCCCAGAGCATATTGGTGTGGCAGGGCCCCAGGCCTAATATGAGGCACAATCCACTGCTTGGACAATTTACATGTCAGCCCAGATAGACTGGAAAGGTAGGGTGTTGTGACCAGAGGTGAGTGCTGGGCCGATTTTGCGCTGAGGCTGTGAGACTGCCCTGGCTGCTGTGCTTCATGTTTGCAAGCTTGTAGCAATTTGCCTCACTAATATGATGAACTAAGATTGAGGCTTTGGGCCTACTCCATGCTGTTTTGGGATTAGGATCTAATCATAATGCTGTTGTCTGTATGATTTGTTTTTTTTTTCTCTTTCTCTGCGCATTGGGTATTTGTCTTTATTTTTGTTAATTGGGTTTTTTCACATTTCTTGCTTTGGGGCTGTCTGTAAGCAGAAAAATCTTAAGGTTGTGTAATTTATGCATACTTTGAATCTGCAGCATCTTGTCAAAGGTGTTCTGAAAATCCATGTACACAACATGCACAGACTCTCCTTTGTCTATCTTGTGTGTTACTTCTTTAAAGAATTCCTTTAGATTTGTCAGGCAAGATTTCCCCTTAAGGAAACCAAGGTGACTTTCGCCAATTTTATCATGTGCCTCGAAACCTCCTACCTAATAATGGACTCCAACATCTTCACTACCACTGAAGTCAAGCTAACTGGATTATAATTTCCTCCCTTCTGCCTCCCTCCCTTCTTAAAGAGTGAAGAGACATAAACAGTTTTCCAGTGCTCCTGAAGAATTCCAGAATCTAATGATCTTGAAAGATTATTACTTAATGTCTCCGCAATCTCTTCAGCCACCACTTTCAGAACCTTAGGTGTAGTCCATCTGGACTAGGTAAGTTACCTGCCTTCAGACCTTTGAGCTCCCAAGCACCTGCACCTTAGTAATAACAACTACACTCACTTCTGCCCCCAGTACTCTTGACATTCTGGCCTGCTAGTGTCTTGCACAGTGAAGACTGACGCCAAATACGACTATATTAATCTGCAATTTTTTGTCCCCCATTCCTTCCTCTCCAGCATCATTTTCCAGCGGTCCAATATCCATTTTAGTTTTTCTTTTATTCTTTATATATATATAGACATCCGTTAGTCTCGTGAGACCATGAATTTGCACCTTGGAAGGTTTCCAGGGCGCAGGCCTGAGCAGGGTTGTACGGGAGACCGGCAGTTTCCCATGCTGCAAGCCTTCCCCTTTCCATGCCACTGATGTTATCCAAGAGAAGGGCACTAGGTCTCGGTATCGTCACAGAGCAATGTGTTGTTAAGTGCCTTGCTCAATAACACAACGCGCTGCCTCAGCTGAGGCTCAAACCAGTGACCTTCAGATCACTAGACCAATGCCTTAACCACTAGGCCATGCGCCAACACATTCTTTATATATATGTATAGATGAAAAAGGAGTTTAGTGTCCTTTTTTATTTTATCAGCTAGCTTACTTTCATATTTCATCTTTTCTCTCCTTATAGCTTTTTCAGTTGCCTTCATTTGGTTTTTAAAAGCTTCCCAGTCCTCTACCTTCCCACTAAGATTTGCTATATTGGAAGCCTCTTTTTTGTTTTTTATGTCAACTTCGACTTCCCTTGTCAGCCACGGTTGCCTCTTCCTCCTATTAGAATGCTTCTTCATCTTTGGGATGTATCTATCCTGCACCTTCCAAATTGTTCCCAGAAACTCCAGCCATTGCTGTTCTGCCATCATCCCTGCTAATATCCCCTTCCAATCAACTTTGGCCAGCTCCTCTCTCATGCCTCTATAATTCCCTTTACTTCACAGTAATAATGATACATCTGCCTATCTTCTCCCTCTCAAACTGCAGCGTGAATTCTATCATATTATGATCATTGCATCCTAAGGGTTTCTAAACCTTAAGCTCCCTAATCAAATCTGGTTCATTACACAACACCCATTTCAGAAAAGCCTTTCCCCTAGTGGGTCAACTACAGGCTGCTCTAAAAAGCCATCTTGTAGGCATTCTACAAATTCCATTTCTTGGGATCCAGCAACAAGCTGATTTCCCCAATTTACCTATGTACTGAAATCCAGCATAACTATCATAATATTGACCTTTTTATATGACCTTCCTATCTCCCATTGTAATTTGTATCCCACATCCTGGGTACTATTCAGTGGCCTGTATATAATTTCCATCAGGTTCTTTTTGCCCTAGCAAATTCCTAAGTCTACCCTCAAGGATTCTACATCATCTGACCCTGTGTCACCTCTTTCTCACATGATTTGATTTCATTTTTTACCTGCACAGCCAGTTCACTCCCTCTGCTTACCAGCAATACAATGTGTATCCTTGGAGGTTAAGCTCCCAACTATGATCATCTTTCAGCCACGTCTCAGTGATGCTCACAATATCATACCTACCAAACTCTAACTGGGCTACAAATCATCTGCTTTGTTCCATATACTGCAAGCATTCAAATTTAACATCTTCAATCCTCTATTCATCACCCTTTTCAATTTTGCCTCCACGTTACACTTCAACTCATCCCACTGACTATAATTGTTCCCTATCATCCGCCTGTTCTTCCTCACATTCTCACTGCACACTACATCTACTTGTATACCAATTTCCCCATCCTCAGACCTATCACTCTGGTTTCCATCCATATGCCAAATTAATTTAAACTCTCCCCAACAGCTCTAGCAAAGCTACCTGCAAGGATATTGGACCCCTTGGGTTTGGGTGTAATCAGTCCCTTTTGTGCAGATCATACTTTCCCCAGAAAGGATCGCAGTGATCCAGAAATCAGAAACCCTGCCCCTTGCAACAATTCCTTAGCCATGCATTCACATGCCAAATGATCCTCTTCTTATCCTCACTGGTGCATGGCATAGGCAGCAATCCAGAGATTACTACCCCTGCTTTTCAACCTTCTACCCAACTCCCTATTTTCTCTCTTCAGGACCTTCTCCCTTTTCCTATCTTTGTCATTGGTACCAGTAAGTCCCATAAACTCCAGCTGCTCACCCTCCCCCTTTACAATGTTGCGGACCCATACTGAAGCAACCCAGATCCAGGCATTTATGAGGCAACATACCAGCTGGGTGTCTCTCTCATATTCACAAAATCTTCTGTCTGCTCCTCTAACTATAGAATCCTTTATCACCACTGCACACTTCTTCTCCAACCTTCCCTTCTGAGCCACTGTGCCAGACTCAGTGCCAGAGCCCTAGTCACCATGGTTTTCACCTGGTAGGTTGTCCCCCATAACAGTATCCAAAACTGTATACTTATTATTGAGGGGAACGGCCACAGGAATACTCTGCACTGGCTGCATATTCACTTTCCCTCTCCTGACAGTCACCCAGGTACCAGCCTCCTGCAATTTAGTGGTGACTACCTCTCTGTAGCTCCTATCTATCTCCTCCTCATTCTCCCCTAAGAGCCAGAGGTCATCCAGCAGCAGCTCTAGTTCCTGAACATGGTCTGTAAGAAGCTTCAACTTGGTGCTCTTCATGTAAATGTAGTTATCAGGGAAATCGGATGTCTCCCAGAGTTGCCACATCTAACATAAAAAACATACAACTAATCCTGAACCCACTCTCACTGCACTAACTATGTACTAAGACAAAGAAAGTGAAATAAAAAACTTACTGGAAATTTACCAGTAGATCCTGCGCCACTTCTCACCAAAGCCTGTTGAGCCACAGCCTGACCATTCTAACACTGGCCCACTCTCACAGTAGCTGCTCCACTTACACCTCGCTTCCTGTTAGAGGTTCAAATAGTATTTAGTCCCAATGAGTCTTGACCTTTTCAAATGCCTCTTGCCTTGCATTGATGCTGATCTCTCTCACAAATTCAAAGCATTACACACACACCTACCACTCACTGAGTAAAAACGGAACACAATATTCCAAGTGTAGTCTAACCAGAGCTTTGTATATGTGGCAACATTATCACACAGCTCACGTACTCAATCCCCCAACTAATGAAAGCCAACATATCACACCGTACACCTTCTTAACCATGCTAATTCAGTTTTATGTGAGTGACATGGGGAGGGTTGATCAAGTGAGGTGGGTGGGTACTGCTCATGCAGGCTCAGTGCCACAGCTCGGCGTCCTTCCTGGGAACAACCACAAAAGGCTGGATATCCCGGTGGCTTCCGAATTCAATTCAACTTCTCATTTCCATTTTGACATGTCTACCCCTGGCCTTCTCTACTGCCATGATGAGATCAAACTCAGGTTGGAGGAGCAACACTTCACATTCTATCTGGGTAGCCTCCAACCTGATGGCATGAATATTGATTTCTTTAACTTCCATTAATTTCTTAAATTTGTCATTCTGTTTACCCTCTTGCCTCTTTACTTTTCATCAGCTGCCTATCACACCCCTCTGTTTCCCATCCTCCTTCACTTTCCATGGATCACTGTATACTCTTTCTTTATTCCTTCTTCTTCACCCTTTATCTCTTCTACTTATCCCCTCTAAGCTACTTACATCATCTCCCTCCCCCAGCCACCCACCTTCCTTTTTAACTGGTCTCGGCTAGTTATCTTCCATCTTCTTACATCAACCACCTTCCTCCTTCAGCCTCTGGCTTCTGGCTTCTGTCCCTTTGCTTTCCAGTACTGATGAAGTGTCTTGGCCTGAAGAATCAATTGTTTGTCCCCCTCCAGTGATGCAGCCTGTGCGTTGAGTTTCTCCAGAATTTTGTGTATGTTACTCAAGGAGTAACTGATTTGTCTGGAAGTCTTAAAGTTAAAACAAAGTTTTTCACCATCTGGCACACATAGTTAGCAATCGTATAATCTTAAGGAAACCGAACAGCATCATTTGCAATAGTTGATGGTCCCTTTAACAGGCACAGGTGGGAGGGCCTTCAGGCTACTGAGCACATTTTTGGATATGTGAGTTTAAGCGTAGGTGATTAATGGAGTGTCAAGCAGTAAAATGGCAGGGCAGAACCAACTTAGCATTACACATTAATTGGCATGACGATCCACTTCATCAGCAATCACCCAAAAGGCACAAGTTGTGCATATGCTCCTGTCCTCACCAAAATAGTGTTCATCACAGTGTACAACACTAATGTAGACACATGGACCAAATGTCAAATTGGAACCAATCCAGCTTCCACTATAGACAAAATAAAAGGCACCAGATAATTTCTGGAAGAAACTATTTAATTCCTTACTAAAGTGTTTCTTTATCTTCAAGAAGCTGAAGAAATTGGTATGAAAAATATGAAACACAATGGAAATTTTACACAGGTGACAAATTCCAGAACAGTGTCTCAACTATCCTTTGCTTATGAGAAACATGCAATATGGATGAAAGCTAATACTATTGTTAAATGGGACCTATCTCCATACTGTGTTGATACAGTATTAGGATTGTACTGTGATAGCAATGGGTTTGCTAACTACAAAGTTCTAAACTCAAATGAAGACCTTGATATAGATATAGATTGGATATAGATAGCCATGAGTACCTCACATGAGTACAATCTTCAAAGACTGGTTTACTTCTCTGTTTATTCTCCATAGCTCCATTCTGAATGTTAAAAGGCCTGAACAGATTAGATATGGCAAAATTATTTCCCATGGTAGGGAAAGAGAGCATGACTTCAGGATTGAAGGATGTCCATTTAGAACAGAATTGCAGAGTCAGAGGGTGGTAAATCTGTGGAATTTCTTGCTACGAGCAGCTGTGGAGGCCAAGTCATTGGGTGCATGTTAGGGCAGAGATAAGTAGGTTCTTGATCAGCCAGGGCATCAAAGGTTATGGGGAGAAGGCAGGGGAGTGGGGATGCCTGGAAGAATTGGATCAGCCCAAGATTGAATGGTGGAGTAGACTTGATGGGCTGAATGGTCAATTTCTGCTCCTATATCTTATGGTCTTATTCGAGTGGTGGGTCCTCTCTCCCTACCAAGGAGAGGATACTTCCTGCTAATAAAGTAGTTTAAAACACAGTTTATTTATTTACAAACATTAATGCACAATTAGATTTGTACAACACCCTTAAAATACATTTAAAACATACAGGGGATCTCTACCTTAAACATTTTCCAATTACAAAGCCATTTCTAAAACACAAACCATTTCCAAACCACAAAGCACTTCCCAAACAAAAAGGATTAAGCGTATCTGTATCTGGGAGTACAGTTAGACGAGAAGCTAGACTGGACTGCCAACACAGATGCCTTGTGCAGGAAGGCACAGAGGCGACTGTACTTCCTAAGAAGGTTGGCGTCATTCAATGTCTGTAGTGAGATGCTGAAGATGTTCTATAGGTCAGTTGTGGAGAGCGCCCTCTTCTTTGTAGTGGCGTGTTGGGGAGGAAGCATTAAGAAGAGGGACGCCTCACGTCTTAATAAGCTGGTAAGGAAGGCGGGCTCTGTCGTGGGCAAAGTACTGGAGAGTTTAACATCGGTAGCTGAGCGAAGGGCGCTGAGTAGGCTACGGTCAATTATGGAAAACTCTGAACATCCTCTACATAGCACCATCCAGAGACAGAGAAGCAGTTTCAGCGACAGGTTACTATCGATGCAATGCTCCTCAGACAGGATGAAGAGGTCAATACTCCCCAATGCCATTAGGCTTTACAATTCAACCGCCAGGACTTAAGAACTTTTTAAAAGCTATTATTAATGCTTTTTGAGATAGTGATTTAGATGCATATCATATTTTTTACTGAGTTAAGTATTGTATGTAATTAGTTTTGATACAACAAGTGTATGGGACATTGGAAAAATAAGTTGAATTTCCCCATGGGGATGAATAAAGTATCTATCTATCTATCTATCTATCTATCTATCTAAAGTGTAAGTAACAAAGGATTTCCAAAACACAGGTACAATTCACATAAACTAAAAAGACATACCAAAGATACAGACTAACAAGTTGCGCATTATCACAGAAACCAAAGCCGGAGGAATGAATTCTACTTCATCCATGTTGTTTGATGTTTCCTAACCCCAATCCTAATAGTCCTAACTACTCTCTACATTTATGCTTTCTCCATCCACTTGGGTGACTTCACAAGCATGTGATATTTATCATGAGTTCTGTGGCCTGTGCATCTGTATTTGTTAGTTGCTGTCTTATCTAGATTCATTAAGCCTTAGTGCTTTCTGTTTAATCATGTCAATTTTATTTTGAATTGCACAGGTTTTCTGCATACTGTGATTCTGCATACTAGGATTCCAATTAGCATTGATCGTGAGGTCCATGTGTTCCAAGAGTGATTTGTCTCATGGTTTCACCCGGTCAGGCTGCTGATGCTGTGGTGGAATTCCTTTGAATAAACTTTTGTTTCTGTCTCTACATGGGATTCTGGCACTGCTCCGTACTTGGGTTCAGTCGCCCATTGGTGCACACCATGACAGTAGTACCCCTTTACATAAATGGACTTAGTGGAGTTTCGCGGGGTCCTTGTATTTCAAGAGTGATTCATCTCACAGTGTTGCTCGGTCAAGCCACCAATGCTTTGGTGGAATTCCTATGAATAAGCTCATGTTTCTGTCTCTGCAGGGGAATCTGTCACTACTCTGCACCTGGGTTCAGTCGTCTGTCAGTGCACATCGTGGCAGGCAATGACTAGTGGGGTACCGCAAGGCTCGGTGCTGGGACTGCAGCTATTTACAATATACATTAATGATTTAGATGAACGGATTAAAAGTAACATTAACAAATTTGCAGATGACACAAAGCTGGGTGGCAGTGTGAATTGTGAGGAGGATGTTATGAGAATGTAGAGTGACATGGACAGGTTGGGTGAGTGGGCAGATGCATGGCAGATGCAGTTTAATGTGGATAAATGTGAGGTTATCCACTTTGGTGGCAAGAACAGGAAGGCAGATTACTATCTGAATGGTGTCAAGTTAGGAAAAGGGGAAGTACAATGAAATCTAGGTATCCTTGTTCATCAGTCATTGAAAGTAAGCATGCAGGTACAGCAGGTAAAGCTAATGGCATGTTGGCCTTCATAACAAGGGGAGTTGAGTATAGGAGCAAAGAGGTCCTTCTGCAGTTGTACAGGGCCCTGGTGAGACCACACCTGGAGTATTGTGTGCAATTTTGGTCTCCAAATTTGAGGAAGGACCTTCTTTCTATTGAGGGAGTGCAACACAGGTTCACGAGGTTAATTCCCGGGATGGCACGACTGTCATATGTTGAAAGATTGGAGTGACTGGGCTTGTATACACTGGAATTTAGAAGGATAAGAGGGGATCTGATTGAAACATATAAGATTATTAAGGGATTGGACACGCTAGAGGCAGGAAACATGTTCCCGATATTGGATGAGTCCAGAACCACAGGCCACAGTTTAAGAATAAGGGTAGGCCATTTAGAACAGAGTTGAGGAAAAACTTTTTGACCCAGAGAGTTGTCAATCTGTGGAATGCTCTGCCTCAGAAGGCAGTGGAGGCCAGTTCTCCGGATGCTTTCAACAAAGAGTTAGATAGAGCTCTTAAAGATAGCGGAGTCAAGGGATATAGGGAGAAGGCACAAACGGGGTACTGATTGTGGATGATCAGCCATGATCGCAGTGAATGGCGGTACTGGTTTGAAGGGCCAAATGGCCTACTCCTGCACCTATTGTTTATTGTATTTCCTCAGATGCCCTTTTAGAACAAATGTTCTAAAAGCATTTTTGGGGACATGGATCTTAGCTAGCTCCTGTTAATGCTGTAAATCTCACTTCTGAGTACATAAAAATCTTCATCTATAAATACATCAGTTATTAAGATTATCAATCTGTTCTGCAAGCTTCCTTGAACTAAGCAACTTAAGAGTCAGCTTGTCTGATTGAAACAGTCCAAATTAAACAACCCATTCCACTCTAATATTCCACTCTTGACCAATAATAAAGCAGGTGCAACAACTCTTTACAGATAGTGTCTTCAAAATACAGAGCCTATTTGCAACACTGTTCTATAAAGAATGCTTTTTTTAAACTTCCAGATGCTTTCAATTTTTATTTTAAGGACTGAAGACTGACATCCATTTATGACCAGAAGTTAAACCAAGCAATATAGTTGAAAGTTTACTTACAACTGTTTGTGACCTTTCAATTAGTGGGTGCTATTTAGAAAGCAAGCTTAGCAAACGTGAGATAGAAGTGATTATCTGTCATGGAATGATACATCTTGCGATGCGCTCAAACACATCATCAGTGATGTAACCCGAGGTCACCTGCTGTTTCAAGTCTTTCAACATCAGATACCCTCAGCCGAGCAACCCAGCTGGGGTTAATCTGAGTAACATTCTGCCATGGATCACTCCTCCTGATCTACACAGCACTGACATTGATCCTAACTGCAGGATATCAGTAGGCAGGAATCACAATGAAAAGTTTACTTCAATGTGGCTGTTACCTTGAATCAAGTACAGAAAAACCTTGGCATTATATAACGTATATTGAATAATACTGCAATTGAACCTGCACATGTACCAACCAACCAGAAGCTGTATTGAAAATAGGTCTCTACACTCATTGAATTGACAGAATTAACTAAATGTCCTCAATTACTCATGAGACTCTGATATGGTGCTCAGCCTAGATTGCTTTGTCCCTTATGGAGAAGGTACCCCTATGCTGTTATACAAACCCATTGATGATATTTCCAGATCACAGCAGTTTGTGACTGCATGAGTTGCAGTTCCATGCACCTGCCACCCTATAAATTGTTGATTACATGGGTTTGGGAAATGTGTGTAAGAAGCCTTTCTGAGTTGCTGTAGAGCTTCTTGTGAAAAGTACAGATAATATGAATATAGAACATTACAGCACAGTACAGGCCCTTAAGCCTACAATGCTACAATGTTGTGGTGATCTTTTAACTTACTCTAACATCAATCAAACACTTCCCTCCTAGAAAGCCCTCCATTTTTCCATCATCCATGTGTCTATCTAAGAGTTTCTTGAATGTATCTGTCTCTACCAACACCCCCTAGCAAGGGGTTCCAAGCCCTTGCTACACTCTGTGTAAAAACTTCACCTCTGACTTGTTTCTATAGATACTGCCTGGCCTTCTGAGTTCCTCCAGCATCTCGGATTTCCAGCATCTGCAGATTTTCTTTTGTTTTGTGCTCTGACATTCACCTGTTCTTTGTTCCAATCACCTTAAGGTTATATCTCCTCATATTAGCCATTTCTGCCCTGGGAAAACGTCTCTGGCTGTCCACTTCATCTATACCCGTGGATCTGCAGCGATCGGGGGGGATGGAGTTGCCTTGTGGCTGTAAAGGCTTTGGGGAATGGAAGGGTTAAATCTCTCAGCCAGAAAATCCAGTTTCAAGTGAGATTTCATTTCACTGTTTGTGTGGTCGATCGCCTGAAGGTTATGGAAAATGCTGACTTCCAGCCTTTGGGTAATGATGGATTTAACGATAGAAATTGTGTTTAATAATAGCCACTTTGATTGGAAATACTGTGTATGCTAATGACAGGGCTACTGCAGTGACTTGTGAATTTGTTTATTTTCAAAGATGGTGGTAGATCCAAGCCAGAATGTTCATGCAGCACTCTCTTTTATTTCTAACCTGAGATGTTCCTGTTTCCTGGGAAAACTTTGGACAAACTTCCACCATGAAATCTGAGTCTGATAAGACAACTTCCATTGATGCTAGCTATCTGGAAATTCGTGAATCTGAAAAATGCTCAGCTGAGGAGTCCTCCATGAGAGGAAAAGTCAGTATGGCTCACAATTATTTGATAATTTAAGCTACTGTAAGGAAGCCCTTTTATTATCTTCACTAAAAAGTGTGCAGATGCTGGAAATCCAAAGCACCACGCACAAAATGCCGGAGGAACTCAGCAGGTCAGGCAGCATCCATGGAAATGAATAAACTGTCGACATTCTGGGGCCAGAAAAGGAAGGAGAAAGATGCTACAATAAAAGGGTGCAGAGGGGGAAGGGAAGAAGGATAGCTAGAAGGTGACAGGTGAAGCCAAGTGTGTAGGAAAGGTAAAGAGCTGGAGAAGAAGGAATCTGATGGGAGAGGAGAGTGGACATAGGAGAAAGGGAGGGAAAAGGGGCACCAGGGGAGCTCATAGGCAGGTGGAGAAGAGGCAAGAGACCAGAGTGGGAAATAGCAGAAGAGGGAAGGGGTAGGGATTTTTTTTTACTGGAAGGAGAAATCAATATTCATGCCATCAGGCTGGAGGCTACCCAGACAGAATTCAAAGTGCTACTCGTCCATCTTGAGGGTGGCCTTATCGTGGCACAAGCGGAAGACATGGGCCGACATATCAGAATGGGAAGGGGAATCGTAATTAAATTGTTAGGCCACTGGGAAGTTTCACTTTTGGTGGATGAAGCAGATATGCTTAATGAAGCATTCTCCTAACTTACAACTGTTTCACCAATGTAGCGGAGGCTGCATCAAGAGCACTGGATACAATAGACGACCCCGGCTGATTTTCAGGTTTTGCCTCACCTGGAAGGGCCGTTGGGGTCCTGAATGGAGGTGAGGAAGGATGTGAAAGGTCAGTGTAGCACTTTGACCGCTAGCAGGGATAGGTTCCAGGAGGGAGGTTAGTGGGAAGTATGAATGGACAAAGGAATCAAGAAGGAAGTGCTGGTGGGAGGGTGTGGGTGGGGAGGTAAAGACATGTTTGGTGGCAGGCTTCCTTCTTTGGTGATGGCAGCAGTTCTGGAGAATGATGTATTGGATGAGGAGTCAGGTTTCTTACTGATTCTGCCTTATATCTCTTTTGAGTTATGTCTCGCTTTATTTTAGCAGCTCTAGAAGAGTTGATTGAAGTCTCTAAGGTGGAATATACAACCGTGAGGAAGGGTAGTACTTTGGTAAGGTAAAAGTGGGTATCAGGAACAGTCTGTGATCATCCACTTTGTCATCTCTCTCATTTTTTTAAAGATATAACTATTTGATAAAACCTGAGAATTTTAGATATGATTAGTTCTATTTCAATACAGATGAAGTCTAACAAATACATCTTACTAAGTGATAGTACAGAAGTACATCGCACTTTAGTATTAATTTGGGAAAGTGATGATGATGATGGCATCCGTCTGTCCCAAAGGACAATGGAGTCATTTGGCACTGGAGTGACCTCTCCAGGACACAAGCCTGGGCAGAAGTTATGGAGTTGCTGGGGTGCCCATTCATCAGGATCCCCCTCGCAGCCATATATATAGTATATAGTATAGTCCAAAGGAAAGCAAAGCTGTGCATTTCACACCAGCTTGGCTGCAGGAGCTGCCTGAATGATGGTCGGTTGCATCCACCCGCCTTAGGGGCTCCACTCCGGATTTTCTCTCCGGGTTTACTCCCACAGCCTCCGTCTCTTTTGAGGCCGCCCACGCGGCAGTGGGCCTATTTACCCCAAGCTGTGGATCTGCTTCATGAGCACCAGGGTGTATCCACGTAATGGTGTGCCTGCCTGCCTAGTGTGCAGGGGCCAGGCCTTCTCCCTGGCCTCTGTAGTTCAGCCTGAGTCTAAAAGGAATTCTGTTTCTGTGGGCTCCCAATGAGGGGGCACCAGGTGAGGCTTACGTATTCAGCTCTCCTTTCTGCGAGGCTGCTAGCCAGTGGAGGAAGCTGAAAGCGAGAGCGACAAGCACAACTCACTGCACTACCACACTAGACATGTCACAACAACAATTTGACACTATTTGGAAAAGTACAGCCTCACTACTGCAGAGTCTCAGTCTTCCAATGAGTTGATGGAAGAAAAGGCACCAAGCTCTGTAGCCGAATTGAAATGTCCTCAGCTCTGTGAATGCGCACATGCACAGTGGCTCCGAGTTTCACACTTTACATATTTATGATTCCTTCAGCAATTTAAAGAACATCAAGGCACTATTCAACAATGAAAAAAAGCAATTGTTTTGCTACAGATGCATAACTTAACAAGTACTGAATATCGATGACAAACGTAATGAGCAGAGTATAGTCATCTGGTCTAACATGAAACATAATCACACGCAGGACTTTCTTTAAGATGAATGCTGAAGTCCACCTGAAAAATGTATAAACTGATATAGTTAAAGGTCACCTACTGCTGATGCTTTTAAACCAGTCATGACTAATTGATGAGAGATCGGACACCTTGATCAATGGCTGCATTTCTGTTACGCAGCTGCTTCTAGAAGAAGGCCGAGCATTGTGTAAGTAACACTGGTGCCTGCACGTGGAGTGGAAAAGTTTCTATTTATATCATGCAGTGCAATAAAAAGCCAATTAACAAATAACTGGTGAATGACAGAAAATGCTGGAAGCAATCAGCTGGACATGCAGCATCTGCGGAGAAAAGAAATCTGAAACGTTGGCTCTTGTTTCACTTCCCACCTGTCAAGTATTTCTAGAATTTGCGGTTTCAAGTTTGGATTTCCAACATCTTCATTTTGTTTTACTGTAACTGGTGAACTGCTCTCCAATAAGAAAAATACAGGCAGAACGTAGAACTGTACAGCAACAGGCCCTAAGGCCTACATTGCTGTGCTGAACTAATTAAACACCGAACTGAACTAGTCCCTTCTGCCTATGCCAGGTCCACATCCCTCCATTCTCTGCATAGCCACACACCTATCTAAGAGACTCTTAAACACCTCTAATGCATTTGCTTCCAGCACCCCAAGCAATAATTTCCAGGCATCCACCACTTTCTGTGTGAAAAACCTGCTCCATGCATCCCCTTTGAATTTACCCCTCTTTCCTCAGATGCATGCCTTCTAGCATGAGACGTTTAAGTTCTATGGAAAAAAAAAGATAATTGGCTGTCTATTCTATCTATGCCTCTCATTATCAGCTTCCCCCCTCAGCTTCTCCTGCTCCACTGAAAACAGCCCTTAGTTTATATAATGGCAGTCTCTGAGGTTCAATACTAGGACTGCTGTTGCTTTAAAATTATAATAATGCATTGACTTGAAAGTGTGATAGAGACACATTAAGAGGGCATGAGCAGGCTGGTGTAGGGTGATACACTTGATGGGAACAATGAGAAGGGTCAAGGCAATTTAAATGTTACAATTTTAAAGTGTGTGCATGGACAGGAGGTTTCGGGAAATATTAACAAAGCAGTTAAAGCAGGAAGGAGAATCCTTCCTTTATAAATAGAGACATAGAAATCAGAAAGTTATTTTAATCCTAAATAAAACTTCAGCACAGCCCAGCTGGAGTATTGTATCCAGTTCCGTTCTCACTTTCAGAAGTCTGAGAAGGCTTTGGAGGGAACATAGAAAGGATTAACAGGATTTATCCCAGAATGAGATATTGCCTTTACAAGGATAGAGTCGAGAACCTGGTGTTGCTGTCCTTCGAGCTGAAAAAGTGGTAGATTTAGCAGAGATATTTTAAACTATGAGGACTTCAAATAGAGTAAGCAAAGAGGAATTGCCCCCAAAGATGGAAGATTCAATGACCAGAGGGCATTGAGTAAAGAAGTCAGCTCCAACAAGGAAAAAGCATTTTTTCATCTTGGAACTAATGGCATATTGGGTGGGAAATACTGCCAGTGGATAACTGGATAAATTAGCAGAGGAAGAAAATAAGCCAGATTGTGGAGAGAGAGTGTAGCTGAGTGTCAGCCAAGTCTGTCAAGTCCAGTCCACATTTTGTATCATCGAGCCCCACTCCAGAGATTTTAGCCCAAAGATCTAGGTTGAAACTTCAGTGATTAAGCTCTCTGCTGCTGGAGGAAATCTCTTTCAGGTGCAGTGTGTTAAGTTGAGACCCAGTTTATTTGTTCCACTGGATTTACTTTTACTTTTTCAAGGCATATGGGCATCGTTAACAATTACTGCTCATTCATAGTTTCACTTAATTGCCAAAAGGACAACCTAACCCGACTTTCATCAGATCTATCAGGGATGGGTAACAAACATTGGCCTTGCCATTAGCACCTGCATCCTATAAATCAATCAAAGAAAAATAAGTGCCTCTGTCAGAAACAACGAAGAATTATTAATTGTGAACTTCTTACATGAGCATAGGATAATGCGCAAAGGAATTTAAGTACATTCGGACATTCTTAGGTTGGCAATATAGTCATTAAATTATTTTATAAACATGCTATTACAGTGGAGAGGGGTAAAATGGCAGGATTCAGATACACTTTTCCTTAAATGCTTTGACAAAGTTGTTACTTAGCCTCAAGAATTTCAAATTTAGAACTACACTTTATGAACAATAGCTTCTTTATAGGTTGGTAGGGCACTTAACCTTCAGACCAGAATTCATTTAAGGAGAGAACTTAAGATGGCACTGATTAAGCACAGTGACAACTTGCTGGCAGCAAACACAACCATTGACTATGTTACTACTCACACATTTTTCTGAAAACAATCTCTGCAATCAGTAGCCTGTAACTTCCCTTTCAGGGGGTGAGCGTTTTTGAACCGTCTGCATGACCTGGCACTTTATGTTGTGTGAACTGAAGTCTCAAAGTTTCAGGACAGTTTTGCCGTAGTGTGTGCAGGCTAAATCAAGGCAGCGGGAGCCAGGCCCGAGAGTAGGGAACAAGTTTGCTTGTCCGAGCGAACTTGGAGGTGATTTGAAGCAGCAGAGCTGAGACGAGGCAGAATCAAGGCCTGAGAGCAAGGAACAAGCTGAGGTTTGACCAATTTAAGCACTGAGGTGAATTTGAAAGATCAAGTTCGGGCTGAAACGAGGCAATGGGTCCCGGGCCCAACAGTTTATTAAATAAGCAGGACCCAGGACCAAGAGTGAGGAACAACCTGCTCTTTGGTAGATTAAGCAGTGGGTCAAATTGAAAAGGTCAGGGTGTCAGGGTCAGAGGTGAGGGATGGGTCGGTGTTCGGCTCACTGCTTTGTGAGGATTACTCTTACCTGCACTGAACTGGGGCTCTGACCAGCAACTAACAGCTCCTAGACCGGCTGTGACTGACTTTGTGGCTGTGAACTCTTGTTTTGTGAACTTCATTTCTGAATATTATTTGCTTATTTTTATTGTCTGCATGTTTGTTTTTTTTCTGCGCAGTAGGTGCTTGATGATCTTTTTAATAGGTTCTATTAGTTTTGTGGCTGTGAGGAGATGAATCTCAAGGTTGTATGTAGTATACGTACTTTGATAATAAATGTACTTTGAACTTTGAGTTGTGATGATGTGGTGCTACCTCTTTCTTTTGTGGGAGTTGTGGTGGAAATGTAATTGGGAAAGTCAGAATCAGAATCAGGTCTATTATCACTGACTTATACGAATGTCATGAATTTGTTGTTTTGCAGGAACAGTACAATGCATAGTCATGGAATCAAATTTCAAAGCAACTATAGTTCAAAGATGGAATAATAAAGTAATGATCATGAGTTCATGCACTTTTAGTAATCTGATAGAGGGAACAAAGAAACTGTTCCGAAATCATTGAGTGTAGTCTTCAGCCTCCTATCTGTTCTTCCCAAAGTTAGCAACAGGAAAAGGGTTTGTTGTTGATGGTGGGGAGGGTTAGGTAAACTGGTAAATTGATTTATTATTGTCTCATGTACCGAGGTACTGTGAAAAATTAGTCTTGTGTACCGTCCATGCAGATCAATTCATTACAACGATGCAGTAAGGTAGTTCAAGGTTAAACAGTAACGGAATGCAAAATTAAATGTTCTGGTACAGGGAATGTGCAGTGCTGCTATACAGTAAGATACAAATTCACCATGAGTTAGATTGTGAAGTAAAATAAGTCTTATTATACTAGGGAACTGTTCAACATTCTTTATAACAATAGGATAGAATCTGCCCTTGGGTCTGGTGGTATACAGTTTCAGACTTGTGTATCTTCTGCCTGATGGAGGGTAGGAGAAGAGAAAATATTGGGGTGGTGGGATCTTTGATTATGTTGTCTGCTTTACTAAGGCAGCAAGAAGTGAAGACAGAATCCACGGAGAGGGGATGTGATGAGCTGAGCTGTGTTCACAGCTTTCTAGAGTTTCCTGAAGCCATGGACAGAGAAGTTGTCATATAAAGCCAAGATCCCTCTGGACAGGATGCTTTTTAAGGTGTATTGATAGAAATTGGTGATGGTCAAGAGGGGCATGCCAAAATTCTTAGCTTCCTGAGGAAACAGAGGCCTACTTGGCCCTGGTATTCATATGATTGGACCAGGAAAGCTATTGTTTCCCATGATATGTAGCTCTCAACGCTCTTGACCTCAGCACCAATGATGTAAGCTGGAGCATGTGCACTGTCGCACTTCCTGAAATCAATGACCAGCTCTTATGTTTTGCTGACATTGAGGGAAAGGTTGTTGGCATGACACCATGTCACCAGGATTTCTGTCTTTCCTGTACTCTGCCTCATCATTAATTGAGATATGGCTCACTATGGTGCTATCATCTGAAAATTTGTAGATGGAATCAGTGCAGAATATGGCTACACAATCATGAGTAGAATATAGTTGGGGCTGAAGACACAACCTTGTGGAAATTCGGTGTTTAGAATAATTGTAGCAGAGATGCTGCTTCCTGTCCTACTGATTGCGGCCTGATGGTCAGGAAGTCAAGGATCCAGTTGCAAAGCAAGATGTAGAGTCCCAATTTTAGGTGTCACTGTGTTCAGATATGGCCCAAGTGCAGAGCGAGAGACACTTTTCACAGACTTTAATGCGAACAGAGTTAGAGGGAAAAGAAAACAATAAACGCGAGGCCAAACAGGGCCATTAACTAAAACTCTCAAATGTAAAATGAAGCCAACACTGTAGCTGAAGGAAAAACTATTTTAAAACAATGCTGCTAGTCTTCAGAGTCTGTTGACTCGACAGTCCAATATCTCAAGCAAGGCTGAATGTAAGCAGACAGTGAAACATTGCTGTGCTTAACAAGTGCTAAGATGAAAAGAAAGGAATTAAATACCATCACAATGAAATAATAATTAGCTGACACATGCATTTCACAAGCACAATTGCTGTATCTGCTGCACTGCCAAATCCATGGTTGTGACATTAGGAGCTTCGAGATGAGTTTGCTTGGAATTATAGTACTAATGACAGAGATGTAGTCGATATGCTCTGGGGCCAAGTAAATGGCATTCGGTAGTAGTGAAGAGCTTTCTGAAACATTTCATGATGGGGGATGTCAGATTCACCAGGAGGCATTTCTGAGGAACTTGTGTTTCTCAGGAACTGAGATCATAGTGGCCTTCCTAAAGCAGGTTAGAACTTCAGACTGAAGTTTAGACTGAAGCAGTGTTTAAGGACACAGCCAGGGACTCCATCTGCACCAACTGCTTTACATGAGTTACTCCCTGGAAGAGTGACCTTATGTCTGCAGAGGTGCAGGTGCACTGGGGGCTGTTGGAGTGGGAGGTGACATTCCAATTCCTTTCTGTTAAAGGCATGCATAGATTGTGTTAAATTCATCAGGAAGTGATCATGGTTGTGCCTTTGATGGAGCTGGCTGACTGGGTCTACCATCCTCTTCAGCAGGGGTTCCCAACCTTTTTTATGCCATGGACCTCTACTGTTACCTAAGGGGTCTGTGGAATCCAAATTTGGAACCCTTGCTCCGCAGCCTCTTACAATCTGTGTTCTGGTATCTCCATACCAGGCTGTGATGCAACCACTCAGAATGCCCTCCATCATACATCGATAGAAATTTTCATGAACCTATGGGGACGTAATAAATCTAGTCAAAATTCATAGCAAAATAGAGTTGTTGCCGTGCCTTCTTCAGTAAAGACTCATTTCCTATGTTTTTTCTACCCTTTGCTTTAAAAATAAGCACATTCTAATCACAAACAGAACAAAATTGATGCATCAATAGCTAAGCATTGCAAAATCTTTGTAGGGCTCCATAATTTATTTCCTTCCTCCTACTCTCTTCACTCCACACTTATCACAGACTTTGATTTTTATCTGCTTCTCAAAACACCCATCTTGCTTTAATGAGCTTTGAAGTACAAAGAATCTTACAAATCAGTGGCAACAAGTGGTGAAATAAATAAAAATACTTTTGCTATCCATATCCACAGTTCTTGTTTGCATCAGCATACTTTTGAAATAAGTGTTTATGCCTCATGAGCACCTGGATAGCATAAGGGAAATAATGCAAATTCTTTTTGTCCCTCGAGCATGAAAGTGGAGACGGCACATTAAGGATGGTATTGGGAATCTTGAGGCCATGAATCCATGAATACACAGAAGCTCTGCATAAGCAATTGAAGGAGCATACCCCTCAGAAACATCTACTCGCCAATACCATTAGTCACCTCCTTCTCCCTATGTGGAAGAGTACAAGATTCCGTCACCGGCCTTATCAGCCAGTTCAGAACCTACAAAACTTCTTTAGGAGTAAGGCATCCTTAACCCTGAGGGACTGCTTAAAAAGAAGTAGAATGGAAGTTTATTTTGGATATTTACCCAAAATCTTAGATTTTAACAAGTAACCCAAAAAGGTGTGGATTTAGTGCTCCCATGAAACTTCTGCAAAACATACCATGCCTTTGCAATCATTTGATGCTCCAGCCTCAGAATAGAATGATTGTGGTGAACTACATATAATGTTGTCCCCACAGAACAGAGATGAGGAATTTTTGTAAGCCAGTGGGTTTTGATTCTGTGGAATTCATTTCCACAGATGGCTCTGGAAGCCTTGTCATTGGGTATACTTAAAGCAGAAGATGATATGTTCTTGATTAGTAAGGGCGGTAAGGAGACAGGAGAATGACATTGGGAGGGAAAATAAATTAGCCATGATTAAATAATGCACCAGGCCATGCAAGCCAACCTGCTTGTAAATTCATGCCACCAATAGCCCAAATCTTTTCACCTGATACTGAGCAGTGGCACAGTAATTAGTGCTACTTCTTCACAGCTCCAACAAATTGGCTTTGACCTTGACCTCTGCCAATGACTGAATGGGGTTTGCATGTCCTCGCTGAGACCAGAAAGCTTTCAGCCAGGTTCTTTGGTTTCTTTTGACAGCCCAAAGACATGGTTAAGCGACCATGGTAAATTATGTCCTACTGAATGCTAGTTGCAGAATGAATCAAAAGGGAGTTAATTGGCATGTGTGAGAGAAAATAAAGTGGGCTATCTAGAAGAGGCATAGGCCTGATATTGCCATTTCCATTTTTTTTTTCATTTTCATCTATCTGGACATAATTCCTATTACCTGATTCCACATAGCACTTGCCAACTCTTGCTCTATCCCTTCACTTCACCTGGCTGTGTCGCCTCTATCTTTCAGTCTCAACAAGTAGGCTTCACCCAAAACGTCAACTGTCCATTGCCCTCCAGAGATGCTGCTTGACTATTTGAGCTCCTCCAGCATCTTGTGCAGTGGTCCAGCTTCCAGTATCTACAGCTTATTGTGTTTTTAGATGGGATTTCTCCTTTGGGGTGTTAGCATGGACCACATGGAAACAGTGGCCATTTTCTATGTTCTATTATCAGAACAAACACTGGTAATGTTTTAGATTGTCAGTGGTACATGTTTCATCCAGTATGTGTTGGATGCAAAGGAGCAAATCCTTTGAGTCTATAACACCACAAAAGGTAGAATTTGACGTTTTGCGTACGTTTCTACAAATATTTAAAAACAGCAGTTCCTCAAATTTTTCCAATGCCACTAGAGATCTAATAGCCTTCTCTAGAACCAACAAACTGGATGAGGAATGTCTTAACTTATAGTTATATAAATATCTACACAAAAGAAAACCTTGTTGCAACATTTAATTGATACTGGAGTCAACAACTACCATTGAAGATGTGAGGTCCATTTTTCTCCATTAGATGGTGATTGTGCTACTGAGGTTCTAAAATTTGTGTTATTAACTAAGTAAAGTAATATTTTCTGTGCCAGACAGTCTAGGAATCCTTCTGATAGAAATTGGATACAAAGGCTGTAAAGAAGAAATTGACATACTATTATTTGTATGTGGGAATTCAATACTCTCTTTGGCTGATTATTTCTGGGGATTGTCCAACCACATCTAAACAAAGAGCTACAGATGCCCTGGTTCAGAATCCTATGCATATTCCAAGCAACACAAATGCCAACATATTGATATTTTTTGTCTCTTAATGTCAAACCCACTGCAGTTCCACTATTTTGCATCTGTCAGAAAGCAAAAGATCTGAAGCCACACCTTATGGATGGGAATATGTGTCATCTGAGAGAATATTTCCAGACCATATACAGGAATATACTGGTGTCTTCAATGTTAATCGCAGTCTCAAAGTGTGCAATTCTGCAAGTTTAAATGGAATAATAAAAGTTCCCTTGATTGGTTAGTAATGGCTCATGTAGTCTTGAGTCCTATGGATCAGAAATCCATAGTTCAGATACTTCAAATGAAAGAACTAAATACAAATGGGACAGTAACGATAAACTACAATCATTACTCTTTTCAGTACTACCTTCAGTGGTTGCCCATAGAGAGGATATTCTCAAAGGACTTTTCATGGTGCACTGGAGGATTTATTCGATGGCTACAGATGGTTGTGATGATGTGCTTATCAACAGATTAATTCCCTTTCTCATATCTCATTTCCCTGCTTTTTCAATTTCTGTTGATATACAGATGGGGTACCTTCTCTTTGTTACATTCTCTTCATCCATCACTGCTACCCAACCCTTCTTCGCTAACATAATCAGAAACTGAGAAGTAGGAACAAAATGCCAGAGATTGTGAAGTCAGACAGTCCCATTTGTTTTCATGATCACAGTTCACGTATTGATGTCACTTGTAATATTTAGGACAGCACTGAGGCAGAATTGGCATTCAGAGAGGCACCAGGGCAGAACTTTAACAGAGTCAGGGCCGGATGAACGAGTGGACAGCAAGGTTTTAGCTTTTAAAGAACTTAGTGAACTCTTCAGTGGGATAAACCACACTCACTACAGTGTTCAACTGCAAAATATTGCTTCACTGGCAGATCTGTCAGAGAGGCCAAGACAAGCACAGTGCCAACTTAGTATGGGATTTTGCACAGAGTCTGGGGCGACCTTTTCAACAATGTGTGACCACTTCTATTCACTTGTAGAATTTGAACATGATGCAGGGTCAGACAGCAACCATTTCATCCAGCATTGCAGCATGTAGGGAGGGTGGTGAAGAAAGCCTTTGGCATGCGTGCCTTCATTGGTTGAGGCGCTGATTATAAGAGTCAGGAAGTCATGTTGCAGCTAATTAAAAATTTCCTTAAACCATGACTTGGAGTATTGCTTGCCCAGTTACAGGAAGGATGTGAAGGCTTTGGAAAGGATCCTGGAGAGGTTTACCAGGATGTTGACACAGAGACACAAGAGACTGTGGATGCTGCAATCTGGAGCAATCTTCTGGAAGAACTCAGTAGATTGAGAAGCATCTGTGAGATGAAAGGAATTGTCGATGTCCCAGACTGAAATCCTGTGTCATGGTTCATACAGGGTTTTGACCCAAAATTTCAACAATTCCTTTCCTCCCACAACTCCCACTGAGTTATTCCAGAAGACTGTTTGATTTTCTAGATTCCCGCATCTGCAGTCCCTTATGTCTGTCCTGTGAACTGGATCACAGGAACGCCATATCCTGTAAACTGTTCCTTAAGGTTGATGGCAATAACTATTGATGAGTGGGTGTGTTCCAAAAAGCCTGGCTCTCCAATATCCAATTTAAAGATTCACAATTGTAAGCTGCATTTTTCTGGAACAGCATTCACTCCACATCTGTCTTCCAACAGATTGTTTTCTTACCACAACGTTGCCTTGATTGGGGGTATTAGCTACAAAGGGTGGCTGGATTGTTTGTTTTGGAGTGCTGTAGACAGAAGGAAAAACTGATAGACTTTTGTAAGGTTATGAGAGGCATCGATAAGGTAGACTTCTTTCTTTCCCATGGCAGAAACGTCAAGTACTTGCAGAGGTGGGTGCATTTAAGGTGAGGGGGGAGAGTTTAAAGGGGATGTAGAAGTCAAAAAAACCAATCGCTAAAAACAAAGAATCTGGTTGTGGATTATAGTGGAATGGAGACAGGCTAGCCCCTATTGACATCAATGGATCTGGGGTTGAGAGGGTGAACAGCTTTAAGTTCCTTAGCATAAACATCACCAAGGATCTTACATGGTCTGTAAATGCCGGCTGTGTGGTGAGAAAGGCACAACAGCCCCTCTTTCACTTCAGATGGTTGAAGAAGTTTGGTGTGGGCCCCCAAATCCTAAGAATTTTCTATAGGGGCACAATTGAGAGCATCCTGACTGGCTGCATCACTGCCTGATATGGGAGCTGTACTTCCCTCAATTGCAGAACTCTGCAGAGAGTGGTGCAGACAGCCCAGCACATCTATAGATATGAACTTCCCATTATTCAGGATGTTCACAGAGACAGGAGTGTAAAAAGGGCTTGAAGAATCATTGGGGACCCGAGTGATGCACCATCAATAACTCACGCCGAGACTTAGGTAGTGAGATATCGGCTTTTATTGACTGAAGAACAACACTACATCCTGGGGAAAATGAGGGAGAGCAGCAGGCCACAGTCGCCTTTATACAGGGGTCTGTGGGAGGAGCCACAGGGGTAGTCAGCAGGGTCTTGGGAGGAGCCACAGGAGCAGTCAGACAGGTATATCTAGTTCACCACATTCACCCCTCCTTTGTTTAAAAAAAAATTCCCAAGTATATTTACAGGTTAAGTCGATCAGGTGGTCGAATCGTTCGCTGCGATCTACGGAGCTCCGGCTGCAATTGCACAGGAGCCGGAGGTGATGACGGCACAGGTGCCGGAGGTGGTGTGTGCTCCGAAGGCGGAGAGTGGGTTAATTCTGTCCCAACAGGAGGTGTCAGGGATCCCTCGCGTGTGAGCGAGGGCCCTGGAACAGACGCATACGGAGTCTGTGTGGGGCACGGTGCACGCGGAGTCACTTCGGGTACAGGGTGCAAAGTTACCGTGGAGTGCTCGGGGTAGTGGTCCGCTGCTCCTGCGGGCGCCAGGTCGCGGACAGAGACCGTGTCCTCCCGCCCATCAGGCAAGACCACGTAGGCATACTGGGGATTAGCATGCAGGAGGTGAACCTTCTCGACCAGTGGTGAGTACTTATTACTCCTCGCATGTTTACGCAGCAGCACAGGCCCCGGGGACGTCAGCCAAACTGGCAGGGTGGTCCCAGTGACAGACTTCCTGGGAAAAGAGAATAAGCGTTCGTGAGGGGTGGCATTAGTGGACGTACACAACAGGGAGCGGATAGAGTGGAGTGCCTCAGGGAGGACCTCCTGCCATCGGGAGACCGGCAACCCTTGTGACTTAAGGGCTAAAAGTATGGCCTTCCACACCGTGGCATTCTCCCTCTCCACCTGGCCATTCCCCCGGGGATTATAACTCGTGGTGCGACTAGTAGCTATGCCCCTAGCAAGCAGGAACCGGTGCAACTCGTCACTCATAAAGGAGGACCCTCTATCACTGTGGACATAGCAGGGATATCCGAACAGTGTGAAGAGCTGGCGCAGGACTTTTATGACCGACGTGGTAGTAGTGTCGGGGCAGGGAACGGCAAAGGGGAATCGCGAGTACTCGTCAATAATACTGAGAAAGTAGACATTGCGGTCGGTGGAGGGAAGGGGGCCCTTAAAGTCAATACTCAGTCGCTCAAAAGGGCGGGTGGCCTTGACAAGCTGCGCAGTGTCAGGACGGTAGAAGTGCGGTTTGCACTCAGCGCAGATCTGGCAGTCCCTGGTCATCGCCCTGATGTCCTCCAGGGAGTACGGCAGGTTCCGGGCTTTAATGAAGTGATAAAACCGGGTGACCCCCGGGTGGCAAAGTTGGGCATGAAGGGCATACAGCTGGTCGAGCTGGGCACTAGCACACGGTCCCCGGGATAGGGCATCAGACGGTTCATTGAGCCTGCCAGGCCGGTACAGGATATCGTAAGTATAGGTGGAGAGTTCTATTCTCCATCGCAAAATTTTATCATTTTTGATTTTGCCCCGCTGTTGGCTGCTGAACATGAACGCAACCGAGCGCTGGTCGGTCAGCAAGGTGAACCTTCTGCCGGCGAGATAGTGCCTCCAGTGCCGAATAGCTTCCACTATGGCCTGGGCTTCTTTCTCCACCGTGGAGTGCCGAAGTTCAGAGCCTTGAAGGGTACGAGAAAAAAACGCCACTGGCCTGCCTTCCTGATTGAGGGTAGCAGCCAGCGCGACGTCAGAGGCGTCACTCTCTACTTGGAAGGGAATGGTCTCGTCTACCGCATGCATCGTTGCTTTGGCAATGTCCCCTTTAATGCAGCTGAAGGCCGCGCGGGCCTCGGCAGAGAGGGGAAAGGTGGTAGACTTGACCAGGGGGCGGGCCTTGTCTGCGTAATGGGGAACCCATTGGGCGTAATAGGAAAAAAAACCCAGGCACCGCCG
This sequence comes from Hemitrygon akajei, assembly GCF_048418815.1. Classification (NCBI taxonomy): domain Eukaryota; kingdom Metazoa; phylum Chordata; class Chondrichthyes; order Myliobatiformes; family Dasyatidae; genus Hemitrygon; species Hemitrygon akajei. Next base: position 36,698,658 of record NC_133139.1, read on the forward strand.
GAGGGCCTTGAGAGTAGTGGGAAGAGGGAGTTCTAACAGGGGGCGCATACGGTCGGGGTCAGGGCCAATGACCCCGTTCTCCACGACATACCCAAGGATAGCGAGTCGTGTGGTTCTGAACACACACTTGTCCTTGTTATAAGTGAGGTTCAAAGCATCGGCCACCTGGAAAAAACGTTGGAGGTTGGCGTCATGGTCCGACCAGTCGCGACCACAGATGGTGATGTTATCTAGATAGGGAAATGTGGCCGTCAGTTTGTACTGGTCCACCATCCGGTCCATCTCCCTCTGGAAGACCGAGACCCCATTTGTGACACCAAACGGGACGCGCAGAAAGTGATAGAGCCGGCCACCCGCCTCGAAGGCGGTGTAGGGGCGGTCCTCTGGGCGGATGGGGAGCTGGTGATAAGCGGATTTCAGATCAATTGTCGAGTACACCTTGTACTGAGCTATCTGGTTGACCATATCCGCGATGCGGGGTAGGGGGTACGCGTCAAGCTGCGTGAATCTATTGATGGTCTGGCTGTAGTCCACAACCATCCTATTTTTCTGCCCAGTCCGAACAACGACCACCTGGGACCGCCATGGGCTTGTGCTCGGCTCAATGTTCCCCTCCCCGAGCAGCCGCTGCATCTCTGAATGAATAAAGGCCCTGTCCCCCGCACTGTACCTCCTACTTTTAGTCGCCACCGGCTTACAGTCGGGGGTCAGGTTGGTGAACAGCGATGGGGGAGGGATCTTGAGGGTGGAGAGGTTGCAAATTGTGTCAGCAGCACAGCTATCGACATGGTGCTGGGCGGGATGTGGGGTTCGGGGTGTATGTGCGTGTGGTAACGGAGTATATGGCGAAGTCCCACCAAACTGAGGATTCCTGACAGTGAGTGGTGGGTGGGGCCCGTCATATGCCATAGTCACACTTTCGAGATGGCTCTGGAAGTCCTGCCCCAATAGCACAGGTGCGCACAGTCGAGGCATGACCAGGAACGCAAAGTTCCGATATTCTGTGCCCTGCACCACCAATGTCGCTACACAACCCACCCGGATGTCTGTGGAATGCGACCCTGAAGCCAAGGTGATCTTCTGACGGACCGGCCGTGTCACGAGTCCGCAGCGTTTCACTGTGGCCGGGTCAATAAAACTCTCAGTGCTGCCCGTGTCAAACAGGCAGCTAGTCCTGTGCCCCTCCACCAGGATGTCCATCATGACCTTGCGAGCTGGTGCGGAGCGCTTTGATCGAGGGTCACGGAAGCCAGCGTAGAACGGGGTGAGTCGGGGGCGGGGCCTGGTGACGCCAGCAAAGATGGCCGCTCACATCCGGGCATGCAAGATGGCGGCTCCCAGGTCGCACACGGGTAGGTAGGGGCGGGGCCTGGTGACGCCGGCAAAGATGGTTGTCCACATCCGGTCATGCAAGATGGCGAGTCGGGGGCGGGGCCTGGTGACGTCGGCAAAGATGGTTGTCCACATCCGGTCATGCAAAATGGCGGCCCCCAGGTCTCAGACGCGGCGCTGCTCGACCCCGGGCGCGGTTTAGATTTACAGACCTTGGCGAAATGGCCCTTCTTCCCACAGCTGGAACACGTCGCTTCGCGCGCCGGACAGCTTACCCGGGCATGTTTCCGAAGCCCACAAAAGTAACAGAGTTTCGTACCTGGCGAATTCGTGGGGTTTGAGATACCGCGACTGGCAGCGGCGTTGGCGAATTCGCTCGGAACCGGGGAATGGCTCGGTTGGACTTCTTCGGCGTACAGTTGCGCAGCCTCTATCGAATCGGCCGTCTCTATCGCGGAGCGTAAGGTAAGATCAGCTTTTTCCAGCAGCCGCTGGCGGATACACACTGACCGAACCCCAGTCACAAAAGCGTCTCGGACCAAGAGTTCCTTATGCTGTTCCGCTGTGAGCGCTTTGCAGTCGCAGGCCCGCGCTAGGGTCAGTAACTCGCGGAAAAATTCAGCAGTCGACTCCGTAGGCCGCTGTTTTCGCGTTGCCAAGCGGTGCCGTGCATAAACTGGATTTACTGGCCGCAGGTACTGTCTTTGGAGGGCGGCAAGCGCCTCCTCGTAGGTGGATATGTCCCTGATGAACGAATAAACTTTTGGGGCGACCCTCGAGAAGAGAAGTTTGTGCCGAACAGCCGAGTCGGTGGCACGAACCTCCTCTAAGTACGATTGGAAGCACACCAGCCAGTGTTCAAAGGCAAGAGCTGCTCCAGGGTCTCGGGGGTCCAAGTCTAGGCGTTCTGGGCGTAAAGCAGTTTCCATGTTGTAACTTTCAGTCAATAAAATTGATGCACCATCAATAACTCACGCCGAGACTTAGGTAGTGAGATATCGGCTTTTATTGACTGAAGAACAACACTACATCCTGGGGAAAATGAGGGAGAGCAGCAGGCCACAGTCGCCTTTATACAGGGGTCTGTGGGAGGAGCCACAGGGGTAGTCAGCAGGGTCTTGGGAGGAGCCACAGGAGCAGTCAGACAGGTATATCTAGTTCACCACACCGAGTCACCCCAACCACAAACTGTTCCAGCTGCTACCATCTGGGAAACGGTATCACAACATAAAAGCCAGGACCAACACGCTCTGGGACACAGATTCTTCCACCAGGCCATCAGACTGATTAATTCATGCCGATACAACTGTATTTCTTTGTCATGTTGACTATTCTGTTGTACATACTATTTATTATAAATTACTATAAATTGCACATTGCACATTTAGACGGAGGTGTAACGTAAAGATTTTCCCTCCTCATGTACATGAAGGATGTGAGTAATAAAATCAATTCAATCCAGTTCAGTTCAATCTTTTTTACATTAGTGTGTTAGATGCCTGGAGCAGACTGCCAGGGGAAATGGAGGAAGCAGATACAATAGTCCAATAGTGGCAGTTAGGCAGACAGGGAATGGAGGAATATGGATCCTGTAGAAGCAGAATAGAGTAAATTTGGTATCACATTCAGTGCAGATATTGTGGGCTGAAGAGGCTGTTCCTGGTCTGTACTGCTCTATGTTCCATGTTAGAAGCCACAGTGCAATCTCGGATTGCTGCAGGAAAGCGATGGTCCCTGCCTTCACGGCTCTGGATGCAAATACTCAAAGGGACACAGACAACAACTAACGTATTTTTTTTTAGGATTAGCTTCATTAGTCGCATGTACATAGAAAAATACAGTGAAGTATGTTGTTTGCATCTGAGGATACGTTGGACTCAGCTCCCCAGTGACACCATGCTTCCAGCACCATCGTAGCATGCCCACAACTTACTCACCTTGACTTCTTTGGAATGTAGTAGGAAACTGGAGCACCCGGAGGAAACCCACACAGTCATTCATAAAGCATACAGACTCCTTATAGACAGCAGCAGGAATTGAACCCCAATCACTGGTACTTCAAAGTGTTATCCTAATTGCTACACTACTGTGCCACCCATCTACGCTGCTGCGCTACCCAACGGTAATACCTGTTCCCCAACAGACTTACCATTGTGCTCCCAAGGAGGTTTCCACAACAGGTTAGTCTAAAGATGTTGGGGCAGCTCTTCTTGGGGGGAGATTTGATTGAAGCATGCAACTTCTTGGTCAGTTTGGATAAGATGAAAAGTAAGACATTTTTCTCACAAGCAGGTGTTGAAAGTTCATAGAAATAAAATTTTATGCAAAAGGTACAAGCTATGTATGAGGAAATAAGCTTCTGAAAAGAGTTGCTGTGATTTGGAATTCCCTGCCTGTAGGAATGACAGAAGTAGAATTAATCAGTGTTCTCAATAGGAAATTGAATAAATAATTGGGAGCGAATGATTCATGGAACATTAGAGAAAGATCATGTAAATGAGATTGACAGGATTGCTTTGCTTTGAGGCACCATTAGCAGTGGGTCAAAAGACTTTCTTTTATCCTAAATCTGCAGATGCTGGAAATCTGAAATTAAAAAAAAAACAAGTGTGTGTGTGTGATTGCACACACAGCTGATAGAAATAAACTAACAACTAATCTAAAAATAATTCAAGTAAACTTTAAAATTGCTGCAGGCTTCAGTATCTTAGGCAAGTTGGTTTTCAGACCAAGAGCGTGTTTAAAATGAAATGTGGGACTCCAAAATGCTGGCTTGGTATGAAGAGTTAACATCATGATCTGCTTGCTCTGTTACCTCTCCACAAAGGTGTAATCCAGCACATTTACTGATCAAAATGCTCATGTTTTGTCGATCATAGCGGCGTGGTAAAAAGCCAACAGCAACCAGGAGAAAGCTCAGTATCACCACCACAGCTCTAAAGATGTTTCCGGTGAAGAGGAAAATGAGTATTGTCTCTACTGTGAAGAGAACAAGGAAAAGGAAGTTGGATGAGGAAGTGGAAAGTTAAGTTCATAGATAACACAAAGGTTAGAGGTGCTGTTGATAGTGTAGAAAGATTTCTTAAGGCTACAATAGGATATATGCATAGTGGCCACTTTATTAGGTACACCTACTCATTAATGCAAACATCTAATCAGCCAAACAAGTGGCAGAAACTCAAAACATAAAAGCATATAGACATGGTCAAGAGCTTCAGTTGTTGTCCAGGCCAGACGTCAGAATGGAGAAGAAATGTGATTAAGTGACTTTGACCATTGAATGATTGTTGGTGCCAGATGAGGTAATTTGAGTGTCTCAGAAATGGCTGATCTCCAGAAATGTCCACGCACAACAGTCTCTAAAGTTTATACACAATGGTATGAAAAAGAAATAAAAACATCCAATGAGTGGCATTTCTGTGGGTGAAAGAGCTTTGTTAATGACAGAGGTCAGAGGAGAATGGCCAGACTGGTTTAAGCTAACTATCACTGGTTTAAGGTGATAGTAACTCAAATAGCCACACATTACAACAATGCTATGCAGAAGAGCATCTCTGAACACACACACACATCGAATCTTGAAGTGCCTGGGCTACAGCAGCAGAAGGCCATGTACATACACTCAGTCACTTTATGAGGGGCAGGAGGTACTTAATAAAGTGGCCACTGAGTGTAAAGAGGATGTAGACCTGGGCTGAGAAGTGGCACATGGGTTTCAATCTGGAAATTGGGAAGTGATGCACTTGGGAATGTTGAACTTGAAGACAGAGTACAAGGTTAATGACAATGTGGGGGACCAGAGGGAACTTGGTGTCCAAATCCACAGACCCCTCAAAGATGATGTGCAAATTGATATAAGAAGGTGTGTGATGTGTTGGATTTCATTAGTTCAAGAGCCGCGAGCTAACGTTACAGCTCTATAAAACTCTGGTAAGATCACACAGGGAATATTATCTTCAGTTCATCTCACTTCATTTTAGGAAGCTTTAGGAAGATGCAGAGGAGAGTTAGCAGGATGCTGATAGATTAGAAAACATGTCTTATAACAAAAAGGCTGAATGGGCTACAGCTTGCTTCTTTGGAGGAAAGGGGAAGGAGAGATGACTTGATAGGAGTGTTTTAGATTATAAGACGCATCAAGTGGACAGCCAGTGTCTTTTTCCCACTGCAGCAATACAGAGAACACCATTTTAAGGTGAGTGGAGCAAATTTTAGAGGAGATATCAGAGTTCGCTTTGTTTCTTTGCACAGAGTGTGGCAAGTGAGTGAAATGCAGTTTTAGGGCTAGTGGTAGAGGCTGATACATTAGGGATGTTTAAGTGATTCTTAGATAAGCACATGAATGAAAGAAAAACAGAGGCTGTGGGAGGGAAGGCGGGAAGGGTTACGTTAATCATAGAGTAGGTTAAAAGATTGGAGCAACATCTTGGGCCAGAGGGCCGGTATTGTGCTGTGTTGTTCTATGACCTATTTTCGAAAAAGCGAGTTTGTGTATTTGGACTAGGTGGTATTGTTGAGTTCTACAGAGATGCCTGGTGAAGGAAGTTGTCAGCCTTCACACCTAGAAAAGGCACCTTTGCAGTAACTGAGAATCAGGGGTCACGATTTATTGAAAAATTCTTGTTCTGCAACTGTGGACACAAGGGGAGACTAAAATTAAACCTGCCTGTAAGAAGGCATTCCTGCTGTAAATGGATTCCTGGTATTGTGCATCCTGAAGAACGTTAGGCAGATCTGTGAGAAACAACCCACTGGGTTAACATGAAAGGAAAAGTGAGTGGCTCAAACATTTGAGTTTTAAAATGCACCAATCGTCAACTGATCTGGGCCTAATATTGGGAAACATTGCATCTCTGAAGACAATAGTATAGATACAGTCTGGATTACATGCAACAATTTTTTAAATATTTCTTGTGTCCTTCAGGCTATGCTACTCAGCAAAAGGTATGCAATCGCTGCTTGTGTACGTCCGTCTGCACAGAGAATGGCAAGGATGAAATGGATTGAGGATCAAGGAATGGTATAATCTTGTATTTCCCTTTGAACTTCAAACAAATTCTTTGAAGCAGACAAACAAGTAGAAAGTTAACAACCTTCTCACCTTGGCGAATAATCGCTTACTAATGCCAGACTGCCATCATAGAATCCCACTTGCTTTAACATTCAACCGGAATTGTAAGTGACACTTTAGTATGAGAAGATGCTGGCTGTATTAGCATTTTAAAAATGCTGTCCAAACGTTAATGTTATGACTGATTCCTGGTAAAAATGTTTCTCTCTTCTTACTGTCTGGCTCTTACTCATCTCACTTCTGCATCTAGTGAAGCAAGAAGTTTAATGTATAACTCCCGGTTGTTTGAAGTGATGGAAATGAAAGGCAAATATTTCAATCTTTTGCCCAAGGACTTCAGACATGTTGACATGGAAGGAAGGGGATCAGAAGGCAGGAGTTGATGTAATGACACTCCAGACCCAGAAATACTGCATATTACAACAGTAAGGGCATGGACAGCGTAGGAAGCGACTGGCTATGCACTTTGGTAGAAGGAACAAAGGTACAGACAATTTTCTAAACAGGGAGTGAATTCAGACATCGGAAGTGCATAGGGACTTCAGAATCACAGTGCAGGATTCCATAAGTGTTAGCATGCAAGTTGAGTCAGTAGAAAGGAAGTCGAATGCGAAGTTAGTATTCATTTCAAGAGGACTAGGATATAAAAGCAAGGTTGTAATGCTGAGATTTCTTAAGGCATTGATCAAATCACATTTGGAGCACTGAGAGCAGCTTCTGCTACATATCTAAGAAAATATGTGCTAGGATTGATGAGGGTCCAGAGGAAGTTTATGAAAAGGACACAGGAAATGGAAGGGTTAGCATAAGAATAGCTTTCAACGGCTCTGGGTCTGTACTCACTGGAGTTTAGAAGAATATGAGTGGGTCTCATTGAAATCTACTGAATATTGAAAGGCCTAGTCAGGGTGGCTGTGGAGAGGATCTTTCCAACAGTGGGAGAGTCTAAGGCCAGAGGGTACAGCCTCAGAATAGAATGATGTCCCCACAGAACAGAGATGAGGAATTTTGTAAGCTGGTGGGTTTTGAATCTGTGGAATTCATTGCCACAGATGGCTTTGGAGGCCTTGTCATTGGGTATACTTAAAGCAGAAGATGATATGTTCTTGATTAGTAAGGGTGGTAAGGAGACAGAATGACATTGAGAGGGAAAATAAATCAGCCATGATTAAATGGCGGAGCAGACTTGATGGGCCAAATAGCCTAATTCTACTCCTCTGTCTTATGATCTTATGGTTAAGCTGTTGCGGCCTGCTTCAATCTCAAATATAAGCTATTGATAAACCTGAATTTCATCTGATGATAGCTTCATTTTAATTTCCATCAGTTTCAGATCCATGTCCCAATCTTTATTTTATCTCTGTAGAGTACTTAAAAGTTAAAAAATATATAGTTCCTGCTTTGCTGACTGTGAATTCTTCACTGCGATTAGATGCTTCGCCTGCTTGATGACACCATTGTTGCTGAATAAACAAGATTCTCTACGATTGCTGCCTGAAATCTACAACCCAGACCCTGCTAGATCAATAAAGACATCTTGCCCTAAGCTCAGTACAATAACATTATCTTCCCTCTGATTGTTTAACTTGGTTCAACCTCCATAATAACTACCACAAATACCGAAAGCATGCAGTTCCAGTAGAAGAGGGAAGACTATTCTTTGCTGGTGTCTGTAAGAAGGTTCTTCTGGTAAGAGGTTATTCAGTGCAAAACGGGCAAAAACAGATTAGCAATGTCTGTTGTATTTGAAAGAACAAGACAGTTAGAAAGGTTTCCAAGGTTGTTACAACATTTTCAAAATTCATTTCCTGAACAGAGTAATTTCTATGGAATAATCACCTACATTTAACAATTAAAGTAACTGCCACCACACAGAACAAAGGCTTGAGGAAATGTTTTAATATCTTTGTTAGCTTCCTTGACGCTGTGCTTCAGTATCAAAGGCAACAATGTTCAGAAACTTGTTTTATTTATGCTGTGGTCATATCTCACACCACACAGCAGCAGTGGGGAACAAATACACATGCACAATTTACAATGTACGCTTTTACTCACTTCCCATTTCCGGAACATTTTGCTTCCATAAAACGCAGCATAAAGCACATTGCTGATCTGTACAGGTGCACGGAGAATTTGTAGTTTATGCTCTTTGTTGGTTCCAGCAGAACTATTATTTATGTTGCAGCTGCCTTGACAGCACTGGAGAAATCTTTCCTGAGGCGGCACCATTTTCTACCTCTAGTGGGCCCAGAGTTAGACTTGTAAACTGATTTGGCCAAGCACCTGTCCTGCAGCAAAAATATCTCAAAGTAATCAAAGATTGTGAGAGGAAGACTAAGAAACCAGTCTGAATATTGTTCACTGGAAGGGCAGAAAAGTAAATAGCCCGAGTACAGACCTACGTTTACACATTTTTCCTTAAACTGAAAGCAAAATTAAATGTAAAAAGCTGCAAATGCAGGAAGTCTGCAAAATAAGTAATTTGGCAGTTCAGGCATCTGTGGAGAGTGAAACAGAACTAAGATGTAAGGTCAAAGAGATTTGATTTTGAACTGAAACATTAACTTTATTTCTCTATTCATTGGTGTTGCCTGATCTGCTCTGATTAAACATTTTCAAACTTTACCTATGAAAGAAACATTATTTAGGGGCAGACATAAAGTACTTCATCTTTCATCCTTCCTTTTACAGCAGTGACCATGTGAAAGGCCATGTCCTTTTGCCCACTGAGCCCACACCAAGTATCAAGCACCCATTTTGCACTAATCTACATTATTTGGCAACATATAACCTATATAACCTATTTTAGCAACAAAAATGCTGAAGGAACTCAGCAGGCCAGGCAGCATCTATGGGAAAAAAAGTACAGTCGACATTTCAGGCCAAAACCCTTCAGCAGGACTGGGAAGAAAAAGCTGATTAAAAATGTGGGGGGGAGGGGAGAGAGAAATGCCAGGTGACAGGTGAAACCCGGAGGGGGGAGGGATGAAGCAAAGAGCTGGGAATCTGATTGGTGAAAGAGACAGAAGCCATGGAAGAAAGAAAAAATGGGGAGGGGAGGAAGGAGCACCAGAGGGCGGTGATGAGTGGGCAAGGAGATAAGGTGAGAGAGGAAAAGGGAATGAGAAATGGTGTAGGAGGGGATGGGGGGCATTACCAAAAAATTTGAGAAATCGATGTTCATGCCATCAGGTTGGAGGCTACCCAAACGGAATATAAGTTGTTGTTCCTCCAACCTAAGTGCAGCCTTATCACAACAGTGAAGGAGGTCATGGATGGACATGTTGGAATGGGAATAGGAAGTGGAGTTAAAATGGGTGGCCACTGGGAGATCCCGCTTGCTCTGGCAGATGGAGTGTAGATGCTTGACGAAGCAGTCTCCCAATCTACATCGGGTCTCACTGATATACAGGAGGCCACACCAGGAGCACCAAACACAGTGAATGACTCCACCAGACTCACGGGTGAAGGACTGTTTAGGGCCCTGAATGGTCGTGAAGGATTTCCTCCAGCATTTTGTATGTGTTGCTCAGATTTCTAGCATCTGCAGATTTTTGATTGTTTGTGATTTGCCTAACCTATTTTTATATATTTTTTCTCCCCGCATTCCTTTCAACTCCTCCCCACAGATCTACAAACCACCTACACATTAGGATCAATTTACAGTGGCCTATTAACCTATGAACCCATACACTTTGTTTTGGGATGTGAGAGAAAACCAGAGCACCTGGAGAAAACCCACACAGTCAGAGAGAACATGCAAACTCCACTCAGGCAGCACTGGGGGTCAAGACTGAATCCAGGTCTCTAGCACTATGAGGCAGCAGCTGAGTCACTGTGATGCCCTGACTGTGATGAAACTGGCTGCTGCTTCTCAGTATCTAAAAAGACCAAAGAAGAGTGGCTTTAGGGATTAGATACTGAAGTTTTAACATCCCTGAAAAATTTTAAAAAGAAAAGCATTCAGTTTAGCAAAAAAAATTTGCAAAAAAAGAGCCTACAATCTGTTCAAAAAACTGGGTAATGATATGAATCTAGAAGATTATAAGACTAGCAGGAAGAAGCTTAAGAATGAAATTAGGAGAGCCAGAAGGGGCCATGAGAAGGCCTTGGTGGACAGGATTAAGGAAACCCCAAGGCATTCTACAAGTATGTGAAGAGCAAGAGGATAATATGTGAGAGAACAGGGTCAATCAAGTGTGACAGTGGAAAAGTGTGTATGGAACAGGAGAAAATAGCAGAGGTACTTAATGAATACTTTGCTTCAGTATTTACTATGGAAAAGGATCTTGGCGATTGTAGGGATGACTTGCAGTGGACTGAAATGCTTGAGAATGTAGATATTAATAAAGGGGATGTGCTGGAGCTTTTGGAAGGCATCAAGTTGGATAAGTCACCGGGACCGGACGGGATATACCCCGGCTACTGTGGGAAGCGAGGAAGGAGATTGCTGGGCCTCTGTCAATGATCTTTGCATCATCAATGAGGACAGAAGAGGTTCTGGCAGATTGGAGAGTTGCGGATGTTGTTCCTTTATTCAAGAAAGGGAGCAGAGATAGCCCAGGAAATTATAGGCCAGTGAGTCTTACTTCAGTAGTTAGTAAGTTGATTGAGAAGATCCTGAGAGGCAGGATTTATGAACATTTGGAGAAGCATAATATGATTAGGAATAGTCAGCATGGCTTTGTCAAAGGCAGATTGTGCCTTACGAGCCTGATTGAATTTTCTGAGGATGTGACTAAGCACATTGATGAAGGTAGAGCCATAGATGTAGTGTATATGGATTTCAGCAGGGCATTTGATAAGGTAGCCCATTCAAGGCTTATTGAGAAAGTAAGGAGGCATGGGATCCAAGGGGACATTGCTTTGTGGATCCAGAACTGGCTTGCCTACAGAAGGCAAAGAGTGATTGTAGACGGGTCATATCCTGCATGGAGGTCGGTGACCAGTGGTGTGCCTCAGGGATCTGTTCTGGGACCCCCTACTCTTTGTGATTTTTATAAATGACCTGGATGAGGAAGTGGAGGGATGGGTTAGTAAATTTGCTGATGACACAAAGGTTGGGGGGTGTTGTGGATAGTGTGGAGGGTTGTCAGAGGTTACAATGGGAGATTGATAGGATGCAAAACTGGGCTGAGAAGTGTCAGATGGAGTTCAACCCAAATAAGTGTGCAGTGGTTCATTCTGGTAGGTCAAATATGATGGCAGAATATGGCATTAATGGTAAGATCTTGGCAGTGTGGAGGATCAGAGGGATCTTGGGGAGAGTCCATAGGACACTCAGAGCTGCGCAGGTTGACTCTGTGGTTAAGAAGGCATACAGTGCAGTGGCCTTCATCAATTGTGGGATTGAGTTTAAGAGCCAAAAAGTAATGTTGCACCTATATAGGACCCTGGTCAGACCCCACTTTGAGTACCTGTGTCTCAATATCACCAAGACCAAGGAGATGGTGGTGGACTTTAGGAGATCTAGGCCTCATATGGAGCCAGTGATCATTAATGGAGAATGTGTGGAGCAGGTTAAGACCTACAAGTATCTGGGAGTACAGTTAGACGAGAAGCTAGACTGGACTGCTAACACAGATGCCTTGTGCAGGAAGACACAGAGGCGACTGTACTTCCTTAGAAGGTTGGTGTCATTCAATGTCTGTAGTGAGATGCTGAAGATGTTCTATAGGTCAGTTGTGGAGAGCGCCCTCTTCTTTGTAGTGGCGTGTTGGGGAGGAAGCATTAAGAAGAGGGATGCCTCACGTCTTAATAAGCTGGTAAGGAAGGCGGGCTCTGTCGTGGGCAAAGTACTGGAGAGTTTAACATCGGTAGCTGAGCGAAGGGCGCTGAGTAGGCTACGGTCAATTATGGAAAACTCTGAACATCCTCTACATAGCACCATCCAGAGACAGAGAAGCAGTTTCAGCGACAGGTTACTATCGATGCAATGCTCCTCAGACAGGATGAAGAGGTCAATACTCCCCAATGCATTAGGCTTTACAATTCAACCGCCAGGACTTAAGAACTTTTTAAAAGCTATTATTAATGCTTTTTGAGATAGTGATTTAGATGCATATCATATTTTTTTACTGAGTTAAGTATTGTATGTAATTAGTTTTGCTACAACAAGTGTATGGGACATTGGAAAAAAGTTGAATTTCCCCATGGGGATGAATAAAGTATCTATCTATCTATCTATCTATCTACTGTGCTCAATTCTGATCACCTCACTATAGGAAGGACATGGAAGTCATAGATAGAAAGGGTGCAGTGGAGGTTTACAAGGACGTTGCCTGGATTGGGGAGCATGCCTTATGAGAATAGGTTGAGTGAACTCAGTCTTTTCTCCTTGGAGCGACGGAGGACGAGAGGTCACCTGATAGAGGTGTACAAGATAATAAGAGGCATTGATCGTGTGGATAGTCAGAGGCTTTTCCCCAGGGCTGAAATGGCTAGCACGAGAGGGCATAGTTTTAAAGTACCTGGAAGTAGGTACAGAGGAGATGCCAGGGATAAGTTTTTACGCAGAGAGTGGTGAGTGCGTGGAATGGGCTGCCGGTGGTGGTGGTGGAGGTGGAAATGATAGGGTCTTTTAAGAGACTCCTGGATGGCTACATGGAGCTTAGAAAAATAGAGGGCTATGGGTAAAGCCTAGTAATTTCTAAGGCAGGGACATGTTTGGCACAGCTTTGTGGACTGAAGGGCCTGTATTGTGCTGTAGGTTTTCTAGTTTCTATGTTTCTATGCAAACCTCTGATTTCAATCTACCTTACCCAGATATACTTTACTATTATTTGTTCTCAAGTTGTAGATGATGTCAGCAAGGCTACATTAATTGATATATCCTGTCCTGACAAAGGGTCTTGGCTTGAAGTATTGGCTGTTTATCCCTCTCCATCATTGCTGCCTGACCTCCTGAGTTCCTCCAGCATTTTGTGTTTGTTACTCCGCATTGATATCTGCAGAATCTCTTGTGTTACTAGTTGTCTTATTTCTAGTTTCTTGTAAAAGTTGATCATAAAATTTTGTGGCCAGCTGGTGGAGCAATGGCATCAGCGCCGGACTCCAGAGTGAAGGCTCCCGAGTTCGAATCCAAGTCAGGCCACCCCCAGGTTTGCTTTCCATCCATACCGGGTTGAGCGTTGAGCTAGCCACTCGGCCTCGTAAAAAAAAGGGTCCAGTCAGGAACGTTCATATCGATGATACTCTCACGAGGAAGGAATTTCTTTCTAACCATTTCAAAGTCAGGTTAATGTGTGAGTTAGAGAGTTATAGGAGCTTAAGATATTCCAATAATATTGGTGCCCTTTAAGTTTTAAACTGGAATCTACACCAAGGGAATTCCTGTTGAGTTGGTGAAAGGACAAAATGCAGCATTAGCATGCTGATAGGAAGACAGAGAAGGCCAAGTCAAATAGCAGAGGCACCATTCAAGTGAACTCTTCATTTACAATGCCAGCAACTTTGTGAAAATTGGCTCCTTGAAACAACGGCTTATTTTCAGCTTTTGCACTGCGACACAGAAAAAGCACAACTTGAATCGTTTAAACTGATGTTTGATCGCTGCTCATCACTTGGTCGCGGTTACAATATGCATCACTGGGTTATTGATGGAGTTTCGGTGGTGGGGGGGGTGAATTACGTGAACAATCTTTGTGTATATTGATGAAGTCGTCAGGAAATGGCTAAGTAATCAAGTCCAGATGATGTGTGACCTGGAAAGGAAGCTGGCCTTGATCCTGTATTTGCTATTCTTGTCCTCCCAGGCCATTCAGATAGTGAGCTTAGGAAGAATCGCCAAAAAATGATAGCAAGATGTCACAGACGCCATCTTGAGATCCATTCTTACAGTTAAATGTATCATCCTGACTCAAGCAAAACAGATCCATTTCTCACATGCTGCATTTTCTTGGGCTCTCTGACATCAATCATCTTTCTGAAACTGACAGCTTGTTGTCAAACATCACATTGGCTTATAACAAAGTATACTCGTTTACCTTCACTTTCAGGGAGAAAAGTTAATTTGGTTGAAGTAACACAAGTATTGCATCAATCAGCCATATTTCTGCATCAATCTTCTCCCTTCATCTAAGATGCTGAGTTATGCCATTGTATATTTCCAGCTTCTTTCAGGCCTCTACTTAAACAGAGACCATTTTTGTGCCTAGATAGCAAGGTTACCACAACCAATGTGCTTCTGTCTTTACCGATTGTCCAGATACACAAAGACAAGGAGATCTAAACAACTAAGTTACACACCTACTTGTGTCAGCTCACAAGGTTTAAGCTATCTATCTCTCCAGAATATGGATAGCTGGCGTTGTCTGTTTATGGGTTCAGGATCATCCCGCTAACAGGCAATCACATTTTGGGGCCAGGAATTGAGTGAAGCCTCAGTACTCAATCGTAAGCCCAAATAGCAATATCGTCTAGTATTTTATTTTGTGCTCAGTTCTCTGTCCAGCTTTATTCCGGTGTCTTGATCCCTGCCTCAGATACTCCTGCATTTGGAGTCCTAACTATCCCTGTTGAGGTCTCTCGTCACAGTACAATCGAGCCTACATTGACCCAGCGTGGTATCAGAGTCTTCCATCCACTGGGGTCAGCCACAGTGAGAGGATTTCCAGACAGAGCTGGCAGATTCACCACCTCCAGGTTGCTGTTCATTAACTTTCGCAAGGAGGAAGTCAGGGATGTTTGGGAGAGCCAATCGGTTGCTCTGTGGAGTCAGTGCATCTTCCGGTGCCAGAGATTCGTCAGTAGCCTGGATTCTAGCTGTGGCTTCCTCATTCAATGTCATTAGTGTTCAAACTCCAATGGTCCCGGTTCACTTTGGAGCACATAAAGGTAGCCTTCATTATCTCTCTTCTGACTGGGAGAGCCCTTGCCTGGGCCACCGTGCATTGGTAATGAAGGTTAGAGACTTGCTCGAATTGGGAGATATTCATGACCGCCATGAGAAAGTTTTTCCATCACCCTAATGGAGCAAGCCAAGCCTTAGACCATCTGATGAAGATATGACAGGGCAGACAATCAGCAGCCAACTCCACTATTGTGTTCTCAAGGCCCAAATGAGTGCCTAGAACGAGGAAGCCATAGCCACTCTATCCTGCAACAGACTCTGAGACGAACTGAAGGATGTGTAACCCAGGTTAATTAAATCCAAAGCTTCACCTGGGGAGGGATGAAAACAAGGTTCACTGAATTAAAGAAAAGAGAACTTGGGGAGAAAAACACTATGGGAGAATGAGGCGTGGTTGACACAGGTACGGACAAGCAAGAAAAACACTGCAAATTATTAGAAACTACAGATATAAACTGATAAAAATGGAATTAGTAGTGAGTATCTCGACCCTACTTACTTGAAAAACCCTGGAGGAGACACAATATCAATAAAAGGTTTATTGAAGCTATGGCTATAACAAGCATTAGTGATAGCGAGACAAGATTGGCAGAGACAAGTGTCCAAGATCTATACTGTGTAACCGGGAATTAGTTCTATTTAATCGTACCAGGGGATTTGGTCAGGTTTTTTTGTGTAAGTATTGTGAATCGACTTTGTGTGAATGACCCAGCAATTCATCCAGCGAATGAAGAAACAAGATAGCAAACCACCCAAGATCGAAAAACCAACACGGGAATGAAATGTTTACTGACGTAGAGGATTTAATGCGGTTGGATGTATAAGTTTATTTTCTTTCGAAGGATCTGAATTTGATTTTCTGGAAAAACTGATTATTCTTGCAAAGACTTTGATAAGTTATTGAATGAGATTTACTTTGATTAGAAGTTGTGACGTTGAAGGGGATTTGAATTTGAATTTGTAGACAAACTGACTGGAACTGAAATTGAAGTTAACTATAATACTTAAAAATAGGAATTCAATTAGTTTCCTAACTAACTAGGGATAAATAAAAAGGCAAATGTTAGTCTGTAAACCTTTAAATAGGGAATAAAACTAGATCTAATTAGTTAGAGAAATTGGTTATTCTAATGAATCTCACTGATTCTAACTAAAAAGGAATTTGGTTTTCATTTGCTGTCTGAGATTTGAAACCTAAGGCAGAATGTTGGAATTTTGTATATATTGCTTATTTTTTTGATAAACAAACTTACCTCTTGAAGTGTGTGTTTTCTATTCACTGCCTCCTTTTGGCCCAATAGCACCTAGGGTAGCACTATGCAATTTAATTTTCCAATAACGAGTGTGGCGACCAGTCACACGAGATAAGACAAGCGCTACACAAGTGTTACAGATGCCCTTGCCTTGTGTGTGCCAGCAGAGGACTGAGAGGCTTTGATCAACCGGTCCATTCATCTCGATAATCGTCTGGCAGAGTGAAAATGGGACTACATCAAAATGTCGAAGAGGGTTAACCAGAGACTGTCCTCAATGCTTTGCAGTTCCACTCCCCGATCACAGGCCCTGACCATCCATCTCCTGCTCAAGACCCTTGTGAGTCCACGCAAATCAGCTACACTAGACTCTCCGAAGGTGAAAGGTTTAGGCTGCTGCTATTACTGCAGGAAGAAAGGTCACCTACAGGCCGAATATCCGAGGCTGCAGCCATCAGGAGAACTGCAATGAGCATCCAGTGTCAGGGGACGGTGATGGAACAGCCATTACTCCCAATCCCACAGAATCTGGTTTCATGCCCAAGGTGGAGATGACCTGGTATGAGAACCGGCGGCAGGTGAAGGCTCCTACAAACTCTGGGGCAACAAGTAATTTTCTTCACTTAGGAACTGCCCGTTGGCTTGAAGTACCTCTGTGAGAGCTGAGCCAATCCATTACTGCAACTGTCTTGGATGGCCGTCCACTAGGTTCCGGGCTGATCCAGGAACAGACAGGTAAGGACTGAGATCACGTGTAGGACTTTAGCTTCTACATTATTGACTCACCACTCACACCCCTGATCCTCGGGTACCCTTGGCTGTACCAGCATGAAATGGAGGGAGGGGAGAACCTTTGTACCAAAGAAAGATGGGAGCCCATAGCCATGCATTGATTATAGGGTGTTAAACCACACACTAGCCAAGAATCATTACCCCTTTCCATTCATGAATTCTGCCTTTGAGATTCTCCAAGGGACAAGAATATTCACTGTGCTAGACCTGCAGATTGCGTACAATCTGGTCCGTATGAAGGAAGATGATGAGTGGGAAATGACATTCAATATATCAATGAGGCACTATGAGTACCTGATTATGTCTTTTGGCCTTGCGAATGCTCCAGTAGTTTTTCAGGCCTTTATAAAGGATGTGCTCAGGGATACTCTCCATAAGTACACCTTCATCTACTTCGATGATATGCTCATTTTCTTGAGATCCATGGAGGAGCACGTCACGCACATCAGGGACATTTTAAAGAGGCTTATAGATAATGGACTTTCTATTAAGATGAAGAAGTCTGAATTTCATGCTATGACCATTTCATTTTTGAGTTTCATCATCTCAAATGACAATCTCAAGAAGGAAACGACAAAGGACCAGGCAGTCAGAGATCCGTCACAACTATCCAGTGTCAAATAAGTCCAACGTTTCCTGGGGTTTGCCAACTTCTACTGGAAGTTCATCGGGAACTTAAGGTTGGTGGCAGATCTGCTGATGGCTCTAACTAAGAAATCCACGGGACCCTTTGGCTGGACTGCTGAAGCAGCGGCTGCTTTTGCAGACCTTAAACAGTGGTTCACATCAGCTCCCACCTTGGTTTCACTGAACCTGAACCATTCCTGCATTGTAAAGGTGGACGTCTCAGTTAACAGAGTGGTTGCAGTGTTGTCTCTTCTATCACCTTCAGACAGTAAACTGCACCCTAGTGCATTCTCCTGCAAGTGGCTATCCCAGGCAGAGAGAAACTATGATACTGGGAATCAGAATCTTCTTGCGATTAAGGTGGCTTTGGAAGAATGGCGTCACTCAGAAGGCCAAGAGACTAAATTCCAGGCAGGCCAGGTGGTCTCTGTTGTTTAACCACTTTAATTTCATCCTGCCCTATCAAATGGGGTTAATAAACCAGAAAGTGGAAGCCTTGCCCCATCAGTTTGATGAACCTGAAAAGAGGAGCAGCCTAACACCATTTTGCTCCAAGCCAAGATGGGAGCATCAATTTGTTGGGGAATCAACGCTCTTGTTCACAAGGTGAAAGCACAAGGGGAAATTCCTAAGAAAGTTCCTCCAGGTCACCTATTCGTCCTAAGTTCCACCCAGTCTCAGGTATTCCAGTGGGGACAGTAATCTAGAATGACCGCTCACCCAGGGATTGCTGGGACCCTCAAGTTTATCAAGAGAAGGTATTGGTGGCCCAGAATGACAAAACAGGTTCAGTAACATGTGCAGGTATGCAAGGTGTGTGCCCAGAACAAGGAGCCCGTACCAAATCTCAAGGGTTCCTTCACCCTCTACCTGTTCAGAAAAGACCATGGGCGAACATCTCCATGGACCTTGCCATGGGACCTCCACCATCCAAGTGGAAGACTGTCATCATGGTAGATGTCCATTGATTTTTGAAGACCTGCAATTTCATTGCCTTTGGCAAGCTACCATCTGCATTGGAGACAGCCAAAATTGTCCTAGACCAGGTCTTTAGGATCCACCAATTCCAGTGGACATTTTCACGGATCATGGTCCACAATTCTCATCATGCTGCTGGAGGGTGTTCTGTAAGATGATTGGGGCTTTCCTCTGAGTTTCACCCCACACTCTAATGGCCAAATGGTGCAGGTTAATCAAAGTTTGGAATGAAGCCTAAGATGCCTGACCTCAGAAAGACCTGATGAGTGGTACAACTATTTGATGTGGGCCGAGGTCATCCACAACACCTTGTAGCATTCAGTGCACGGGATGTCACTGTTTGAGTGCTAGTTTGGGTATCCTCTGGCACCCTTCTCAGAACAGGAGTTTGGGGTTCCTGCAGTTTAAGATCTTGTCCAATGCTGCAAGCAGAAATGGACAAGGGTAAGAGTGATTTTGCTGGCCTCTACCTGGAAGGTGGAAACTAAGGCCAAAGAAGAAGACAGAGACCCACTTTGCAGCCTGGGCAACAGATCTGGCTGTCTACTCAGGACTTAGAACCACAGAACATTACAGCACAGAAACAGGCCTTCTGGCCCTTCTTGGCTGTGCCGAACCATTTTTCTGCCTAGTCCCACTGACCTGCACCTGGACCATATCCCTCCATACCCGTCTCAACCATGTACCTCTCCAAGTTTTTCTTAAATGTTAAAAGTGAGCCCGCATTTACCACTTCATCTGGCAGCTCATTCCACACTCCCACCCCTGTCTGTGTGAAGAAGCCCCCCCCCCCCCAAAGTTCCCTTTAAACTTTTCCCCCTTCACCCTTAACCCATGTCTTCTGGTTTTTTTTCTCCCCTAGCCTCAGTGGAAAAAGCCTGCTTGCATTCACTCTATCTATACCCATCATAATTTTATATACCTCTATCAAGTCTCCCCTCATTCTTCTACACTCCAGGGAATAAAGTCCTAACCTATTCAACCTTTCTCTGTAACTCAGTTTCTCAAGTCCCGGCAACATCCTTGTAAACCTTCTCTGCACTCTTTCAACCTTATTAATAACCTTCCTGTAATTTGGTGACCAAAACTGCACACAATACCCAAATTCAGCCTCACCAATGCCTTATACAACCTCACCATACATTCCAACTCTGATACTCAATACTTTGATTTATAAAGGCCAATGTACCAAAAGCTCTCTCTACGATCCTATCTATCTCTGATGCCCCTTTTAGGGAATTTTGTATCTGTGGATAGAGTCTAGAAAGTTGGCACCCAAGTAAAGTCAAGGTCCTCAAGAAAGTAAAGCCAGTAGCTTTCGCCTTGCAGCACCCCAAGACGCTGAATCTCACTTTCCACATCTCTAAGTTATAACCTTTCAGCACCTGTACCTTAGTCCGACTAACAATGATCCCGCCACCACCCAGGGAACAGGTCTTCATGGGAAGAAAGATTTTGGACTCACAAACTGTTTGGGAGGTTCAGTAATACCTCGTGGGCTGGGAAGGATTCAGACCTGAAGAAAGATGCTGGGTGAACACAAAGTGCACTGCAGTTGTTGTGGTCAAAGCAACACGTACAACAAGCTGGAGGAACTCAGCAGGTCGGGCAGCATCCGTGGAAACGAGCAGTCAACGTTTTGGGCCGAGACCCTGCTGCCTGAAAAAGATATCTTGGATCAGCTTCTCAACCACGACCACCATCACCATCTCACTGAGCAGCCAGGGCCATCAGGAGTCTGCCATATGTGGGGGGGGGGGTCCTCTTACAAGATGTACCCAATCATGCCAGCTCCCAGGGTTTAGATGCTCTATCTCTCCGAAGTATGGATAACTGGTGCGACCCCTTTAAGGGTTCAGAACCATCCCACTAATAATCAATCATGTTTTGGTGCCAAGAATTGAGTATTTAAAGTGCACCTGAATAGCGCCTCAGTGTTCAATTGTAAGCCCAACTAGAGATATTGTCTAGCACTTTTCTTGCGGTCAGTTCTTGTTCCAGCTTTATACCGTGTCTCAATCCCTGCCTCAGATACTCTAACACTTAGGGTCCTAACCATCCTTGTCAAGATCTCTCATCACAGCTAGTATTAAAACACTGGAGGCTTTTACTTAAAATATAAGCTGTACATATCAAACACAAACAACAGTTCCAGGTATGTTGGTTATACAGTTATAATATCTGCTTTACAGCAGAATATGTAGTAGTGCCCGTGCTTTCATACATGGCCCGTTTTGTCAATGACTTGCTAGAGATATCAAAGCAGTGGGGAAGGTTTTGTTTCCTCTGGCGGTATCGTAGGGTTTCCAAACACTGTTCCACTGATTCTGATTAAACATTCATTGCTTAAATTTAAATTCAGTGTTTCCACATTGATGTTCGCAGGACCTAACAGGGAAATGACCCCAATCATGTAACATTACAGAGGCTGCAGGGAAATCGTTTCTAACAATGCGTCATTAGAGGCTGCAGAGAAATGGCTGCTGATGTTGATGCACTGCAGAGACTGCAGGGAAACATCTTGAAATGACTGTTAGGAAGGGAGGCTGTAACCTTTTACTTCTTGGAGTCCAACAGCAAAAATGGATAGTGTATAAAAGGCGCAGCTTTGATAAAAGTTGTATTAACTGTTTCCTTTCTCCATTGACTCACACTGAGGCATACAGAGCATAAGAAAGATGGCAAATAAACTTAGGAGCTTCTGACTGATTATTGCTTTATTTCTGACTTGTGTTGGATAGCTCTAAAGTTACTGCCTCCAGTACATACTTGGCATATTTTTCAAAGCATTTTAAATTATTTTCTTCACCTTATAATGAAGAGAGATCTCAACGTAACCAACTGAATGTTGAAAGAGCTAGATAGAGTGAATAGTGGGAGAATCAGGAACCAAAGGATACAGCCTCAGAATACAAGTATGTTCCTTTAGAACAGATATGAGGATGAGTCGCTTTAGCCATAATGTGGTAAAATATATGGAATTCATTGTCACAGACAGTTGTGGAGGCCAATTTATTGGGTATATTTAAAACAGAGATTAGTACTTTCTTGATTAGTAAGGATGTCAAAGATTATGGGGAGAAGGCAGGAGAATGGGGCTGAGTCGGATAATAATGCAGCCATGAACGGATGGTGGAGCACATGCAATGGGTCAAGTGGGTTAATTCTGCCGCTGTGTCTTATGGTCTTATGGTTTTATATCCATTTCTGCAGATATTGTCAACCTTTCATCCATTTCAATCAAGTGACTGTGTGAACAATGAATCTCAAAAGTTGGCTGTGTAGCCTTTAGTGTTCATGTGTAGGTATACTCAGATTTCTTCCATTATCATGTTTGATGTACGTGGATGGACTACATCAGTTAACACATTGGGAAAGGACACCTTAGTACCCCTCATAAACATTGAGTTTGGAAGATCACGGTGTCACGAACAAAGATTATTTGACAGAAGTGCACCCAAAATTATTCTCAGTGACACATTTAGCATCATGTGTTAACTTCGTACAGCTGAACAAACTTCCAAACTTAATTAAATGGATCATTGGTTCCATGCAGGTTAGTCACTAATCAATTTCCGCTGCATCTTGTTTTGAGTAAAGCAATGTTTAGTTTTACAAAAATTGTAACCCCCTACAGGGAACAAGATGCCTCAGGCTTGGCTTTGGGCATTCATCTTCTAAACCTCCTCCTCCTACAACCTCCTCCAGAAGGTATCCTTGCTTTTTTCCATTTTATTGTCCAATATGTTCCGTTACAGTACAAGAACAAATTTATAGAGAGATCGCAGACTGTTGCAAGAAACATAAGTTTGTGATAGAAGGTGATTTTAACTTCCCACATATTGACTGGGATTCTCATACTGTAAAAGGACTAGATGGATAAAGTTTGTCAAATGTGTTCAGGAAAGTTTCCTTAATCATAGAAGTCCCAATGAGAGAGTGTACAGTACTTAATCTCCTATTAGGGAATGAGACAGGGCAGGTGACAGAAGTTTATGTAGGAGAACACATTGCATCTAATGATCAGAATGCCATTAGTTTCAAGGTACTAATGGAAAAGGATAGGTCTTGTCCTTAGAATGAGATTCTAGAATGGAGAAATGCCAGTTTTGATGGTATCAGAAAGGATTTGGCAAGTGTAGATGGGGACAAGCTGTTCTCTGGCAAAGACATTCTTCATAAGTGGGAAGCCTTCAAAAGTGAAATGTTGAAAATACAAAGCTTGTATGTGTCTGTCGGGATAAAAGGTGTAGGAAATTTTGGCTTTTGAAAGATATTGAGGCCCTGGTTAAGAAAGAAAATGGATGTGCATAGTAGTTATAGGCAGGTAGATACAAATGATGTACTTGAGGATTATAAGAAATGTAAGAAAACACTTAAGAAAGGAATTAGGAGGACCAGTAGAAGGTGTGAGATTGCACTAACAGACAAGGTAGCAGAGAAACGTAAGGGATTCTACAGATATGTAAAGAGCAAAAGGATTGCAAGGGATATAATCAGTCCACTGGAAGATCAGAATGGTAATCTATGCATGGAGCCAAAAGAGATGGGGAGATCTTAAATGGTTTTTTACATCTGTATTTACTCAAGAGATGGATGCAGAGTCTACAGAAGTGAGGCAAAGCAGCAGCAAGGTTATGAACCCTGTACTGATGACAGAGGAGAAGGTATTTGCTGTCTTGAGGCAAAGTAGGGTGGACAAATCCCCAGGGCCTGACAAGGTGTTCCCTCGGACCCTTTGGGGGGCAAGTGCAGAAATTGCAGGGGTCCTAGCAGAGTTATTTAAATCATCCTTAACGATGGATGTGGTACTGGAGGATTGGAGGATAGCTGATGTTGTTCTGCTGTTTAAGAAAGGCTCTCAGAATAAGCCAGGAAATTATATGCAGGTGAGCCTGACATCAGCAGCGAGAAAGTTATTGGAAGGTACTCTAAGAGACCAGATACAGTATATCAGTATTTGGATTCACAAGGACTGATTAGGGGTAGTCAACATGGCTTTGTGCTTGGTAGGTCATGTCTAACCAATTTTTTGAGGATGTTACCAGGAAAATTGATGAATGCAAGGCAGAGGATGTTGTCTACATGGACGTTAGCAAGGCCTTTGCCAAGGTTCCACATGAGAGCTTATTCAGGAAGGTTCGTCACTTGGCATTCAAGATGAGGTAGTGAATTGGATTAGACATTGACTTTGCAGAAGCCAGAGTGAGGTAGTAGATAGTTGCCTCTCTGACTGGGAGCCTGTAACTAGTGGCGTGCCACAGGGTCTGGTGCTGTTTTCATTGTCGTTTGTCATCTCTATCACTGATCTGGATGATAATGTGCCTAACTGGATCAGCAAATTTGTGGATGGCACTAAGATTTGTGATGCAGTGGACAGCGAGGATGGCTATTATGGCTTGCTGTGGGATCTGGTCCAGCTGGAAAAATGGGCTGAAAAATGGCAGATGGAATTTAATGCAGACAAGTGTGAGATGTTGCACTTTGGGAGAAACAACTCAGGTAGGTCTTACACAGTGAGCAGTAAGGCACTGAGGAGTGCAGTAAAACAAAGGGATCTGGGAATACAGGCCCATAATTCACATAGAGTCATAATGAAAGCTTTTAACACATTGTTCTTCATAGATTATAATATTATATGCAGGAATTGGGATGTTATGCTGAAGCTCTGTAAGATGTTTGTGAGGTCGAATTTGGAATATTGTGTGCAGTTTTTGTCACCTACTTACAGGAAAAAATGTAAATAAAATTGAAAGAGTATAGAAAAAAATGTTCAAGAATGTTGCCAGGACTGGAGAATCTGTATTATAAGGAAAGGTTGAAAAGATTTGAAATTTATTCTCTGGCATGTAGAAGATGAGGGGAGATTTGATAAATGTATACAAAATTATAAGGGTTATAGATAGGGTAAATACAAGCAGGCTTTTCCACTGAGGCTGAGTGAGACTATAACTAGAGGTCATAGATTAAGGATGAAAGCTGAAAGGCTTAATGGGAAATTTCTTCAGTTACAGGGTTGTGAGAGTGTAGAACGATCTGACACTGCAGGTGATGGATGAGATTTTGATTTTAACATTTAAGAGAAGTTTGGATATGTACCTTGATGGTAGGGGTATAGAGGGCTATGGCCCAGGTGCTGGTTAATGGGACTAGACAGTTTAAATAGTTCAGCATGGCTAAAGGGCCTGTGCTTATGTGCTCTATTACTCTAAGAAAAATGTAGAGGCTGCACTCTCTAGTGTTGTGTTGTATCTGGCTTCCAAGTCACTTTTACCATGAGCCTCACTCTCACCTATTTTTAGGTTTCAGTGATCCTTTGCCTTAAGCTGTACAGGCTGGCTTCATCTAGCACTAGCTATTCCTGGAATTCTGAACTTCACTGATTTACAAATGAAACTAGCTTTGTCGCTGGCATTGGCAGGAATCTAAAGCTATATGACTGAGCAGGCATACGATACTTTGTGTTGTCGGCACTGATGGGCTAAAACTATGTTTGTTACGCATTCTTTGCCTGTTTTCCACAGCAATCCAACTTATTCCATTGGATATCTGTAAGAGACGTTATGTCTGATTTTATTCCAATTCTTGCTCTCGATTATCCAACATTCTTTATCAGACACTACTGACTTAAAACTAAAATCATGATGCTCCTTGGTCTCTGTCCCATTGATTATTGTAAGATCCTCAGCAAAGCTGTTTGATTATGTGTCATATTTTGCAATGATAATGGCAATAACAATAAAAAAACTCTATTTCAACCATGGAGAAAGCAAACAACACAGCTTAAGACTTTGACTCAATCTCAGGCCTGTCAATGTTTGAAAACAAGTCAAAAGTCTGTAACTTACAGATATTCCGTGGCCTTCAGTCTGAAATATTGTTCAAGCTGCTTTGTTCGATTCTGAAATTTCTCTTTGTTCTCTTTGTTGCTTTCAGTACAAGCCAAACATATTTCCTCACAGCCAAATAAAACCGTACCTATGAGTTTTCTTTGGATCTTTCAAATCCAGATAAAGAACAATGCACACAGTCATCCTTACTGGTAATTGAAATGTTGTTAATATTGTCAATTAACCCACTAGCACCCACTGATACAAACTGATGTGTCAAGAAGCAGGATTTCAGAATCACTGTTTTTCATTTTCCATACTTTAATGAAAAATAAACAAGGTAAAACTGGAGACATGCTGGAAATTGCACAGTCTGTGAGTTTCATTCTGAATTCACAGGACTTCAAACTTGTAAATTAAAATCTGACTCCAGGCAAGCACAGTGGAACACATACTTGGTTGATCATTACTTCTGGGATTCTGTGGTCTAAAGGTGATGTACGACCCAATGAAGAAGCATTGTCAAGACCTTTCATCGGGATGGTCCAGGTGGAGGCATCAACTGTCCACATCCATCCATGGATGTTGCCTGATGTTTTAAGTTCCTTTTGCAGTTTGTTTTATTGTCCAGTTTCCAGTATCTGTAGTCTCCTGGGTCTCTAACCTTCCAGTCAAATCAAGAAGACAGAGAAAGCTAAAGTCAAGGGCTGATAAATGAGATTAGTATAGATGTGAACTTGATGGTGGATATGATGGTCTTAAGGGCCTGTTTCTGAGATGTACAATTCTGTAGATATATGAAGCCCACCTGTGAAATTATGGTTTTCTCCTATCCTTTAGTGTCTAACCATGGCATCACCAGCTGCAATGCCCCATCTTTTGAAGTTGATCTTTCCTACCCTACTTGACTATGCCCTCCTCAATCCACCAGAAATTGCCTCACTATTATCCCCTTGCATAAGTCAAAGTAAACAATACCTTGGACCTTGTGTCTGATCACTTTTCCAATTTGGTGTATCTCATATTAAACTGGAGAGGGCCTCTGTAGCTGCCACTTTAAAGCACTTCTCAAAGTGCAAAATTATTTGTGGTCTTTGTTGCTTCTCTTCATGTTTATGACAAACTTCAGGAAAAACAGTTGGAGAATGGGGACAAAGTGTTTGGAGTGGCAGTGAGGAAGAGATTTGAGGTGACAGGTGACTGTAAGGCCAAACTTGTAATGAAGGAAAACACTTGGCAAATGATCCTTGAATCCATATTTGGTCTCATGACCTTGTGGAAGGCAACATTGTTAGCCGAAAGTTCATTGTACTGTGATGTACTCATTTGGAAGAAGTGCAAGTAAATTGCTGTCTCACATGGGTGGAACAGGGTTCAGAATAATGTGGTGGTGTAAGATAAAACCTCCAGAAGTCCTTGTGAAACATGGAAAGGCACACAGATGTTAGAGGTAACTAGCTACAAATGTAGATGACTTTTGAGAGTGGATTACAAAATGCAGATGACACTTTATCATGCAACAAATGCAATCAATTTGAACAGTGAAACTCCCCCAGAAGTCAACCAACATATGCACATCAATAATTGATTTTGACTTGTGATCACTCTAGTCACAGTTCCAGGAAAGCTGACAGTTGTGAGGATTAGCAGAGAAAGAGGTGGCCAGATTATGGTCCCATCATCATTAAACAGCCTTCTTCTTGCCAGAAAATCTGAAGAGGAAAATTCAGCAAAGCAAATTCTGAGGTCTTAACAAAGATTGAATTTATTTTTGAATTAACAAAGACTGCATCGGGTCGCAGTGATGCATTGGGTTGCAGTGGTACATTGGGATCAAAGTATGATGTGAACATCATGAGGACACCACATTTGGAGCACAGATCTTGAGTAAAATTTCAGTGTCAGTCAGAGAGCAAGATAAGTTGTGAGAGTTTTGCGAAGCTCCTAAAAATATAAGATGTTTTTAAGAGCTCATTGGGGTAAAAGTTTCAAAATGTGAACATGCCAATTTAATTTGGATGAAACTTAAAGATATTGGTGATTTGTCTTGAGGAATTATCCAGAATTGTATTAGAAATTAAATGGCTAAAATCAAAGATGCAATTACCACAGAGCTCACATAGGTAATGGCATACTTCTTAGTCTTTAAGACTTAAATCAACATCAGTCTGTAGCAGCGTTGCCAACACTTTCTGGATCTTTGGCAGGAGGTTTGTTTTGAATCAGCTGAAATTATGCCAGAAGTTATACACCACATGGTAAAACTGTACTAATTATAGACTAATAATACATTAGGCTGGGCCAAGCTGGAGGGAGTCCAAAGTTGTCCTTCAATTTGAATTCCTTGTTGGCTTCTCTAATGAACTTCTGCAACAACAGTTGCCCCACTCTCAATTCAAATCCAAATTCAACAGTGAGGGGAAATGATCATCTTACTAGCACATGCACCTGGGAAGGTCTGAATTTTAACCTGTCAATCTGATTAGTTTAGTCCAAACTTGAGAATAAAAGGATCCTTTTCTGGTTGGCTGCCAGTGACTAGTGGTGTTCCGCAGGGGTAGGTGTTGGGACCACTTCTTTTTACGCTGTATATAAATGAGTTA
Source organism: Hemitrygon akajei (assembly GCF_048418815.1). Lineage (NCBI taxonomy): Eukaryota > Metazoa > Chordata > Chondrichthyes > Myliobatiformes > Dasyatidae > Hemitrygon > Hemitrygon akajei. The sequence goes on from NC_133139.1 coordinate 36,726,995, forward strand.
GATGATGGAATAGATTGCAGATTATATGAAAGTGGCAAGTGAAATACAATGCTGGAAAATGCATGGTCTACATTGTGGTACTAGAAATAAATGTGCGGACTATTTTCTAAACGGGGAGAATATCCAGGAATCTGAGATGCAAAGGGAGTTGGAAGTCCTTGTGCAAAACACCCTGAAGGTTAACTTGCAGGTCGAGTCGATGGTGAGGAAGGCAAATGCCATGTTAGCATTCATTTCAAGAGGTCTAGAATACAAGAGCAAGGATGTGATGCTGAGGCTTTATAAGGCACTGGTAAGGCTTCACCTTGAGTATTGTGAACAGTTTTGGGCCCCTCATCTTAGAAAAGATGTGCTGGCATTGGAGAGGGTCCCGAGGCAGTTCACAAGGATGATTCCTAGAATGAAGGGGTTATCATACGAAGAATGTTTGATGGCTCTGGGTCTGTACTCGTTGGAATTCAGAAGGATGAAGGGGGATCTCATTGAAACTTTTCAAATATTGAAAGGCCTAGACAGAGTAGATATGGAAAGGATGTTTCCTATGGTGGGAGAGTCTAGGACAAGAGGACACAGCCTCAGGATAGTGGGGTGCCCTTTCAAAACAGAGATGTGGAGAAATTTCTTTAGCCAAAGGGTGATGAATTTATGGAATTTGTTACCACATACAGCTGTGGAGGCCAAGTCGTTGGGTGTATTTAAGGCAGAAATTGATAGGTTCTTTATTGGACATGGCATCAAAGGTTATTGGGAGAAGGTCGGGAACTGGGGTTGAGGAGGAGAGAAAAAAAGGATCAGTCATGACTCGATGGGCCAGATGGTCTAATTCTGCTCCTATGTCTTATGGTCTTATGGTCTTCCATAAGCATCTTTCAGACTGGTTTAATCTGCAGCCTGTATGTGTTCTGACTCTGATTACATCTCCAGAATTTCCCTTAGACTCCTAGAGATTCTGGGCAGGTTGGCTGAGGTAGACACAGAATTACCAAAAGGAATGGGCAACTTGTGTTAGACAATGGGCTTGGCATTGTATACCAGAACTCTGAGAGAAAAAGGATGCATTACACCTAACTTGAAAAGGAGCAACCGTCTGTGGTGTTTGCATTAGTTTCACCATAATACACATGACTAAGCTATGCATGTGCTACTCCTGGTGGACTGGGAAACAATGTGGAACTACATGCAACATCATACTGGATGGAGTACAAAGTATGAAAGTGTGAGGCTATCCAATATGGTAGAAATACCATAACAGATTAGCATTTTGTAAATGGCGGGAGATTGGGAAATATTGATGTTTAAAGGGATTTGGGTGTCCTTGTACAGAGGTAATTGAAAACTAGTGAAATAGGCAGGAAAGGGTACAGCTGCTTGATTAGCTTTCAATGCTTAGAATACAAGAGCAAAAATGTCCTACCACAGTTATGTAGGATTGCGGTGAAACCACTCCAGGAGTACAATGTACATACTTGATCTCTTAGTGGAAAAAGGATCTATTTGTTAAAGAAAATGTGTTGTGAAGATTCACTAGCATGTTTTCTGGATTAGGCAAGGACTCTGTTCTTTAAAATTTAGGATAATGAGAGGCACCCTCATGAAATGTACAACATATTTTAGAAGTCTAACATGTTCAATATGGGGAAAAAAGCACACACAAAATGCTAAAGGAATTCAACAAGCTGGGTTGCATCCACGGAGGGGAATAAACAATATTTCCGGCCAAGACTTTTGCTCAGGACTGGAAAGGAAGGGGGTCAGAATTAGAAGGTGGGAAGAGGGGTAAGAATACAAGCTGACAAGTGATAGGTGAGACCAGGTGAGGAGGAAGGTAGGTAGGTGAGGTGGGAGGGATGAAGTAAGAAGCTGGGAGGGGATAGGCAGAAGAGGTAAAGGACTGGAGAAGGGGGAATCAAATAGAAGAGGATAGTGACCCATTGAAGAAAAGGAAAGAGGCTGGGAGCCAGAATGAGGTGATGAACAGGTGAGAAGAAGAGAAGGGGTGAGTTGCTTCTGCCCCCTTCCTTTCAAGTCCCAATGAAAAGCCTCAACCTGAAATGTCAACTATTTATTTCCCTCCATAGGCACTGCCCAACTTTCTGAGTTTCTCCAGCATTTACAGAATCTCTTGTGTCTAAGATATGGAGAAGATGGTTTCTCTAGCTGAGAAGACAGAAATAAGAACTTCAATATCAAAACAAAAGCAGTCAATTGAGGATGGAGGTGAGGAGAAATTAAATGGTGGGGCAGGTTTGTAGAGCTTGAAGAGCCCGGTGCCTTCTCCTTTTCCTATTTTTCTGTGTTCTGTGTGGGAGAGTACAGAATCTTTGAAATTCTCTACACTAGAAAGTTGTAAATCTCAGTTGTTGAGTTCAATCAAAATAGTGATCAATAAATTTAGGATGTTAAAGGAATCGGGGAAATAAGAAAAGGTGAAAATGCTGTTGAGGTAGAAGATCAACAATGTTCTCAATGAATGGGAGAGAGAAACCGGGGAATTATAGACCGGTTAGTCTGACATCGGTAGTGGGGAAAATGCTAGAGTTGGTTATCAAAGATGTGATAACAGCACATTTGGAAAGAGGTGAAATCATCGGACAAAGTCAGCATGGATTTGTGAAAGGAAAATCATGTCTGATGAATTTTTTGAAGATGTAACTAGTAGAGTGGATAGGGGAGAGCCAGTGGATGTGATATATTTAGATTTTCAAAAGGCTTTTGACAAGGTCCCACACAGGAGATTAGTGTGCAAACTTGAAGCACACAGTATTGGGGGTATGGTATTGATATGGATAGAGAATTGGTTGGCAGACAGGAAGCAAAGAGTGGGAGTAAACAGGACCTTTTCAGAATGGCAGGCAGTGATTAGTGGGGTACCGCAAGGCTCAGTGCTGGGACCCCAGTTGTTTACAATATATGTTAATGATTTAGATGAGGGAATTAAATGCATCATCTCCAAGTTTGAGGATGACACGAAGCTGGGCAGCGGTGTTAGCTGTGAGGAGGATGCTAAGAGGATGCAGGGTGACTTGGATAGGTTGGGTGAGTGGGCAAATTCATGGCAGATGCAATTTAATGTGGATAAATGTGAGGTTATCCACTTTGGTTGCAAGAACAGGAAAACAGATTATTATCTGAATGGTGGCCGATTAGGAAAAGGGGAGATGCAACGAGACCTGGGTGTCATTGTACACCAGTCATTGAAGGATGGCATGCATGTACAGCAGGCGGTGAAAAAGACAAATGGTATGTTGGCATTCATAGCAAAAGGATTTGAGTACAGGAGCAGGGAGATTCTACTGCAGTTGTACAAGGCATTGGTGAGACCGCACCTAGAATATTGTGTGCAGTTTTGGTCCCCTAATCTGAGGAAAGACATTCTTGCCATAGAGGGAGTACAGAGAAGGTTCACCAGATTGATTCCTGAGATGGCAGGACTTTCATATGAAGAAAGACTGGATCGACTAGGCTTATACTCACTGGAATTTAGAAGATTGAGGGGGGATCTTATTGAAACGTATAAAATTCTAAAGGGGTTGGACAGGCTAGATGCAGGAAGATTGTTTCTGATGTTGGGGAAGGCCAGAATGAGGGGTCACAGTTTAAGGATAAAGGGGAAGCCTTTTAGGACCGAGATGAGGAAAAACTTCTTCACACAAAGAGTGGTGAATCTGTGGAATTCTCTGCCACAGGAAACAGTTGAGGCCAGTTCATTGGCTATATTTAAGAGGATGTTAGATATGGCCCTTGTGGCTAAAGGGATCGGGGGGTATGGAGAGAAAGCAGGTACAGGGTTCTGAGTTGGATGATCAGCCATGATCATACTGAATGGCAGTGCAGGCTCAAAGGGCCGAATGGCCTACTCCTGCACCTATTTTCTATGTTTCCATGTTTCTATGAATGGTTGAAAAGTCTTAAGGATCTCAATGTCCTTCTCCTGCTGTTACTTCTTTATGTGTAAATACTGCCAGAATATCAAGGAAGATTGGCAAATAAGTTTGCAATGAAGTAGACATGAGTTTTATGCTTGCCTAGATGCACACCATCAAGCACACTTTCAATTCCTCTTAACCCAGTGGTGTCACAACCAATTTAATGGGAGTGAGTCATGTGGGCAATTTGTTCAAAATTACATACCACCTGCTCTAACCTTAACCTGTCTACATTCCAAGTTTAGAAGTATTAAACAGCTCATATATTTCTGCCCATAAGCATGACTAAAAGCAGTAGTTGAAAGAGCTTCAGTCTTGAGGAGATATTGATTACTTGAAAAAAGGATCTACTATTCCCTCGGCAATGGCTTATTGGAAAGCTGAAAAGTAGGACCTCTAGGGTAGTAATTTCTGGACTGCAGCCTGGCTAGAAGCCTGAGAAGAGTTTATGCATCGTATATGCCGGGAAAGGACTGGATTCTTTTCCAAGAATATGATTATTTGGCAGACAATGCATGCTGAGGGTCTCGTGCAGGGGGCAGAAAGGTCAGATTTCTGGATTATTGGAATCTCTTCTGGGGAAAGTACAACCTGTACAAAAGGGACGGGTTACACCTGAACCAGAAGGGGACCAATATCTTTGTGGGCAGGTTGGCTAGCATTGTTTGGGTAGAACATAGAACTTAGAACATAGAATAGTACAGAACAGTACAGGCCCTTTGGCCCACAAAATTGTGCCGACCTTTAAACCCTGCCTCCCATATATACCCCCACCTTAAATCCCTCCGTATACCTGTCTAATAGTCTCTTAAATTTCACTAGTGTATCTGTCTCCACCACTGACTCAGGTAGTGCATTCTATGCACCAACCACTCTCTGAGTAAAAAGCCTTCCTCTAATATCCCCCTTGAACTTCCCATCCCTTACCTTAAAGCCATGTCCTCTTGTACTGAGCAGTGGTGCCCCTGTGGAAGAGGCACTGGCTGTCCACTCTGTCTATTCCTCTTAATATCTTGTACACCTCTATCATGTCTCCTCTCATCCTCCTTCTCTCCAAAGAGTAAAGCCCTAGCTCCCTTAATCTCTGATCATAATGCATACTCTCTAAACCAGGCAGCAGCCTGGTAAATCTTGTCTGTACCCTTTCCAATGCTTCCACATCCCAGAACTGGACACAGTACTCCAAGTGTGCCCTAACCAGAGTTTTATAGAGCTGCATCGTTACCTCCCGACTCAAACTCTATCCCTCAACTTATGAAAGCTAATACCCCATAAGCTTTCTTAACTACCCTATCCACCTATGAGGCAACTTTCAGGTATCTGTGGACAGGTACCCCCAGATCCCTCTGCTCCTCCACACTGCCAATTATCCTGCCATTTACTTTGTACTCTGCCTTGGAGTTTGTCCTTCCAAATTGTACCACCTCACACTTCTCCAGGTTGAACTCCATCTGCCACTTCTCAGCCCACTTCTGCATCCTATCAATGTCTCTCTGCAATCTTCGACAATCCTCTACACTATCCACAACACCGCCAATCTTTGTGTCGTCTGCAAACTTGTCAACCCACCCTTCTACCCCCACATCCAGGTCGTTAATAAAAATCATGAAAATTAGAGGTCCCAGAACCGATCCTTGTGTGACACTGCCAGTCAGAACCCCCCAATCTGAATGTACTCCCTCCACCACAACCCTCTGCTTTCTGTAGGCAAGCCAATTCTAAATCCACCTGGCCATACTTCCCTGGATCCCATGCCTTCTGACTTTCTGAATATGCCTTCCGTGTGAAACCTTATGAAATGCCTTAGGTTTTTTCCCATCCACTCCATAATGTACTGGTTAGGCACAGGAGTACATTCAGCCAGAGACTCATTCCACCAAGATACAACACTGAGCATCATAGGAAGTCATTCCTGCCTGTGGCCATCAAACTTTACAACTCCTCCCTCAGAGAGTCAGACACTCTGAGCTAACAGGCTGGTCCTGGACTTATTTCCACTTGGCATATTTACTTATTATCATTTAATTATTTCTGGTTTTATTTTGCTATATTTCTACTCTATTATTTTTTGGTGCAACTGTAATGAAACCCAGTTTCCCTCGGGATCAATAAAGTATGTCTGTCTGTCTGTTTAAACTAATTTGGCAGGGAGATGGGAACTGGAGTGATAAGTTTGAAGATGAGATGGATGATTTACAAACAGAGGTAGAAGGTAGTGAGACTGCTCGCAAGAAGAGGCTGATGATAGGGCAAAATTGCAGTCAACAGGATGAGTTGCAATATAAAAGACAGACAAAATCAAAAAGGGTGAAGAATGCAGGACTGCAGTTGTTATATCTGAATGCATTCAGTATACGGAATAAGGTGCATGAACTTGTAGCACAGTTACAGATTGGTATGTATGACACGGAAATCACTGAATCATGGCTGAAAGAATATTATAGCTGGGAGCTTAATGTCCAAAGATACACGTTGTATCGAAGGAACAGTCAGGTAGGCAGAAGTGGCTCTGTTGGTAAAAAAATTAAATCAAATCTTTAGAAAGATTTGACATAGGGTCAGAAGGTATAGAATTCTTGTGGGTAGAGCTAAGAAAATGCAAGGGGTAAAGACTCCTTGATGGGAGTTACATACAGACCTCTGAACAGTAGCAAAGATGTGGCCTGCAAATTACAATAGGAGATAGAAAATGTACATCAAAAGAGCAATGTTACGTTAGTAATTGGGGATTTCAATATGCAAGTAGATTGGGAAAATTAGATTGATGCTGGATCCCAATAGGAGAAATATGTAGAATGCCTATAAGATGGCTTTTTAGAGTGGCTCATGGTCGATCCCACCATGGAATCAGCTATTCTGGATTGGGTGTAACGCAATGAATGGGAATTGATTAGAGAGCTTAAGGTAAAGGAACCCCTAAGGGTAAGTGATCATCATATTATAGAGTTCACCCTGCAATTTGAGAAGGAGAAGCTAAAGTGAGATGTTTCTGTATTACAGTACAATAAAGGGAATTAGAGAGGCATGAGAGAGGAGCTGGCCAAAATTGATTGGAAGGGAACACTAGCATGGATGATGGCAGAGCAGCAATGGCTGGACAATCTGGGAGCAATTTGAAAGATGCAGGATTGATCCATTGTAAAGAAGAAGTATTCTAAAGGCAAGATGATGCAACTAAGTCAAAGCTAAAGAGAGGGCATATAATAGAGCAAAACTTAGTGGAAAGTTTTAGGATTGGGAAGCTTTTAAAAACCAACAGAAGACAACTAGAAAAAGTCACAAGGAAAAGATGGGGAATGGAATGTGAATGTAAGCTAACCAATAATTTTCAAGAGGATACCAAAATTTTCTTCAGATGTATAAAATGTAAAAGAGAGGTGAGATTAGATATTGGACAGCTAGAAAATGATGCTGGAGAGGTAGTAATAAGTATTTTGCATCATTCTTTACTGTGGAAGACACAAGCAGTATGCCTGAAGTTCAAAAATGTCATGAGGCAGAAGGGAGTGAAGTTTCCATTGCTAGGGAGAAGGTGCTTAGGAAACTGAAAGATCTAAAGGTAGATAAGTAACCTGGACCAGATGGTCTACATCCCAGAGTTCTGAAAGTGGTGACTGAAGAAATTGTGGAGGCATTAGCAATGATCTTTCAAGAATTGGTGGATTCTGGCATGGTTCCAGAGAACTGGAAAATTTCAAATTTTACTTCACTCTTACAGAAGGGAGAAAGGCAGAGGAAAGGAAATTATAGTTCAGTTATCCTGACCTCAGTGGTTAAGAAGATGTTGGAGTCAATATTTAAAGATGCCATTTCAGGGTACCTGGAGCACATAATAAAACAGGCAGAAGTCAACATGGTTTCTTTAAGGGAAAATCCTGCCTGATGAATCTGTTGAAATTCTTTGAAGAAATATCAAGCAGAAAAGACAAAGGAGAATCAGTGGATGTTGTGTACTTGAGCTTTCAGAAGGCATTTTACAAGGTAGCACACATGAGGCTGTTTAAAGCGTTTAGAGGAACGCTTACAGGAAAGATTCTGGCATGGATTCTGGCATTAGCTGATAAGCAGGAGACAAAGAGTTGGAATAAAGGGAGCTTTTTCTTGTTGGCTGCTGGTGATTAGTGGTGTTCCACAGGGGTCTGTGTTGGGACCACTTCTTTCAATGTTATATGTCAATGAGTTGGATGATGGAATTGATGGCTTTGCAGCCAAGTTTGTGGACTATACAAATATAGATGGAGGGGAAGGTAGTGATTTGGAAGCAGAGAGGCTGCAGAAGGATTTAGTCAGATTAGGAGAATGGGCAACCAAGTGGCAGATGGAAGAGAGTGTCAAAAATTGTATGGCCAAGCATTTTGGAAGAAGAAAGAAAAGCATAGGTTATTTTCTAAATGGAGAGAAAATTAAAAAATCTGAGGTGCAAAGGAATTTCAGAATCCTCATGCAGGATTCCCTGAAGTTTAATTTGCAGGTTGAGTCGATGGAGAGGAAGGCAAATTCAATGTTAGCACTGATTTTGAGAGAACTACTATATGAAAGCAAGGATGTATTGTTGAGATTTATAAGGCACTACTGAGGCCTCAGTTGGAGTATTTGAGAGCATTTTCGGGCCCCTTATCTAAGAAAGAATGTACTGACATTGGAGAAGGTTCCAAGAAGGTTCACGAAAATGATTCTGTGATTGAGAGGGTTATCATATGAGTAGTTCTTAATGGCTCTGGACCTTTACTCATTGGAATTCAAAAGAATTAGGGGCATCTCATTTAAACGTATCAAATGTTGAACAACTTGATAGAGTGGATATGGAAAGGATCTTTTCAATGGTGGGGATGTCTAAAACCAGAGGACACAGCTTCAGAATAGAGGGACATCCATTTAGAACTGAGATGAGAAAGAATTTCTTTCGCCAGGGAGTGATGAATCTGTGGAATTTGTTGTTACAGGTGCCCATGGAGGTCAAATCATTGGTTATAGTGAGGCAGAGGTTGATATATTCTTGTTTGGTCAGGGCATGATCGAATACAGATAGAAGGCAAGAGATTGGGGCTGAGAGGGAAATGGATCTGTCATGACAAAATAGTGGAGCCAACTCGAAGGACCAAATTGCCTAATTCCGCTCCTATGTCTTATGGTATTATTATTCCCTGGTTAGATTTTCAGATCAGGCTCTTAATATGGTATGGTGGTGAATACCTTGGCACATCAAGTGGTAAACAAAGCAGGGGCCTCTGTCTCTCTCTGGAACCACAATCTCCACCCTTGGTCCACTAAAACAATGGAACTGATGACATATCATAAGACGTTCTACTCCATCTATCTATCTGCTGTTCAATACCAAAGCCACAGCCCAACAGTTGACAGTCAGTTGCCTTTCAGGGACAAGAAGTCTCTTTAAGTGGCTGGCAGAAATAATAGAGACCCAATGCAGCTAGGTACCAGGACTGTTCTATTGGTCTAGTGTTACTGTGGGACTCTACTGGAACTCCAATTTTCTGGGTCTTTGTAATTATTGGCTTCATAATAGTTCACTCACTTCTATTTCCCTTTCTAATTCTTCTGTTATGAGGAAGGGTAGACTGCAGTAACAATCCATAATTTTCCAACCAAGTTATTAGAGTGGTGGGAGCTGGAAAAATGGAGCCAGAGGTTTTTGCAGAACTAGGTGACTTCTTTCAGTTTGTTCGCTAAACAGTTTAATCTTCTTTTCTCGTGTTTCTCTTTTCTTTTCAAGGTGACTGGGGTCCTGTCAGAGTCTATGATCTAAAGCTGCAGCTCCAACAACAGTTCTCCATAGCATTGGGTTCTCCAAAATGGCTGTGCAGCCTTGTGGATGATGCAGTTCCTCGCTGATTGAAGCATCCCAGGAGACTGAAACATTGAGGCAGCAGGCAGTTTCTGCTGCTGTTGGAAGAAGGCCCTTGCACTCGAGTGAACCTTTCTTTCGATGGTGAGTGAGAGCCTGTTAGTCCTCGAGTCAGGGGACTCGGTGAAGTGATATGGAAGAGATAATGTCAAACCAATGAATTCTTGGACTCCCGCTCTCGTGTGTTGCAGGAGTGACCTCCCTCTCCCTTGCTGGTGAGAGAGAGCCTGTCAGAAGTGCCAAAGTGTCGGGATGGACTGTAGGTTTTCGATGGAGTCTAGATCATGGTCTCTTCAGACTTTGCGACTGCTAGCACGGTGGGTAAGGGGAGGTCAGTGCTTTGCTGGAACAAGTGGGGGAAGGAGAGAGGAAAGAGTTCATGCTTTTGCAGCTGCTTGTACATAGGAAGGGGAGGGGTCTTTGGGGTTCTGACATTTCTGTCATTCATGCTTTTTGTGGATGGCTGTGAAGAATAAGTATTTCAAGTTGTATACTGTATACATTCTGTGATATTACATTGAACCATTGAACCAAATGACAGCCAAGCACACCATAGCAAGACTTGGCTAGATCCTTGCTAGAAATATTTATTCTGTCAAACTCTCAGAGTACAGTTCAAGTTTTAATTGTTGGTCAATCATAAGTTCACTCATTGCAGTTGAGATGGAAGAAATGGTATAATGGGTCTCTGCCAAGGCTCCAACACTCTACCTCTGTCCAAGATCTAGTGCCGAAAGGTACATATTAAAATATTGGTGGAAACTGAACTGACCTCAGATATGGTACCCACCACAGTTGAATAACCAATTTTCATACTGTCTGTGCTCACCTTTGAGAAACATCCACTTTAACACATTATCATCATCCAGCATTCAGCAGAGGAGCAACGTGACATTTACAGAGCTAAGCATAGATAGGTGTTGCCTTCTGGGTTGTATCTTCTCAATTCAAAGCAAACTAAAATAGAATCATTTTCAGTCATTGGTGAAACAGAATGCCCTGAAGGCTGGAAAAATTCAGCCTCAAGTGTATTGTGTCAAAGATGGTTATTGTAATATGTTCATCACTGGAGCTTTTCAAAACTGAAAGGAAGAACGTGATGGGGAGGCAACTTAAATTGAGAACACCTAATAAAAGGACCACACACCATGTCACCTGACACTAAAAATAGTTTTAGAAAGAGTAACAAAGAAGAGAAAGAAAGCCTTACAGCAAAATATATATGTGAACTGTCAGCAATATTCACTGGTTGTCAAATCCCGATGCTTTTACCAAATCATAGAAAAGGCATTCCTTTTCTTGATGCAATGACCTGTGAGTACGATATGAAAGTTCTTCTGGGAAGTAGTCAATCCTGTTTCTTTAATTCACTTGAGTCCTTGAAGTGTTTGACAACCAATCAGAAGGTAAGGTTAGATTACTGTATATCCAAATAAAGTCCAGTAAAAAGTTGTCATCCCTGATGCCATGTGATAGGAAGTTTCATTTGAAAGAGTATACTGGTCACTGCATTCCCAGCACACTTGGGAAACTGGCAATTATTAGCACAGGAAAATGTGACACAGGTGGAGCAAAGCCAGTGCCAGTCACCTTCAGCGTACTCCATTCCAAAACCATGACTCATGCAAAGTCAAAAGCATGACTTTGTCCAACGTTGAGCATCATGTTAGTATGGTTGGCTACCTCTTTGCACTTCGGTAAAAGGAAAGGATGTGTTGGAAAACATGGAGTATATTGCAATTGTCCCTCAAAAATACAGAAGTATATAGGTGGGTTTTTTGTTCTTTAGTTCCGTGGAACTGGCCACCCTCATGTCTTTTTGATTCTGTAATGTGTAAGAGTGCCTAACTTATTTGCTGTCTTCAAATCTGTCTGGAAGCCAGTTAGAAATTACACCCCTTCACTACGGTAAAGTATGCATTGACATTTCCTCTCATTAATATTTGCTGATTTTCTGTCCAATGATTTCCAGGCTTACTGGGAGTTGGGGTTTAGTAGAATATTTCAACTTCACATCTCAATGGTACAGTGAAGGGAAGCAGCATCAGTCCACAGTGGAGTTTTGTTCCAATGAGATGATGGGATAATAGACATGTGGATATTATGTGTGATACAAAGGATATCAAGGGCATGGGACATTGTAGCACACTGGAGGTTACTGGACTAGCACTAGACTAATAATCTAGTGATGTGACCTTGAATCCCACCATGGTAGCCAAGTAATTTAAAACCAAGCAGCCAAATGAAGCTGGAATTCCAGTAGAATCACAAACACGAGGAAATCTGCAGATGCTAGAAATCCAAAGCCACACACACAAAATGCTGGAGGAATGCAGCAGGCCAGGCAGCATCTGTGGAAAAGAGTGAACAGTTGCTGTTTTAGGCTCAGACCCTTCTTCAGGACTCTGCAAACCCCAACTCTTAGAAAGTCTGGACTATGAGTCCTGAAGAAGGGCCTCAGCCCAAAATGCTGACTGTTTACTCTTTGTCCATAGATGTTGCCAGGGCTGCTGTGATCGTCTAGCATTTTGTGTGTGTTGCTCTAGAATCTTAGTGTAAGAGCTCTACCTGCACTGCACTTTCTCTCTACCTATAACACTACCTTTTGCATTCTGTTTTTCTTTCTCTCTCCTTTTGTACTGCCTCAGTGAACTTATGTAAGGAATGATTTGTATCAATGGCTGACAGCCAAAAGCTTTTAACTGTATCCCAGTACTTGTGTCCATAATAAACTGATTTACATTGCTCTCTCATAGCTCTGGTGAACTGATGCACCATATCGTGTGCATGGAGTTTGTGTGTTCTCCCTGCGACTGCATCCTCCCACATCACAAAGCTGTGCTGTCTGCTAGTTTAATAGTTTACAGTAAATTACTGGAGAGTAAATGGGATCCACGGGAGAGTTGATGGGTGTGTAATGCAGAATGGATCTCTGTGGATTGGTCAAAATGCCAGCAAAGCCCCTGCTGACTGCTCCTGTGGCTCCTCCCACAGACCCCGGTATAAAGGCAATTGAGGTCTGAGCCCGGCCTCTCTGTCTCCAGGATGTAGTATGGTGGTCAACCACTGCTTGTTCTCTCTTCTAGTCAATAAAAGCCGATATCTCGCCTTTACGTCTCAGAGAGAGTTATTGATGGTGCATCAATTTTATTGACTGGAAGTTTTAAAACACGGTGCATCACTATATTCTACAGTCTCTGTGTCTTCAGGAAAATGAGAACTCTGGAAGTGCTCCAGATATCTGGCTGATTTGATTAACAGGACTGGAGTTAACTTTTTTTTGAAGAAAACCAAAGAGTACAGCAATTTGCATTGTCAATCATTCAGAAAAGAACTTGGGTATCAGTTAGCAGCTTTTTAATAAATTAGATAATACGTGAAAAAAAAAAGCCGGAACCAGCAATCACCACCGTCTCCGGTGCAATCACCACCATCTCCGGTGCAGTCACAGCCGGTGCTACATAGATCGCAGCGACAGATTCAACCACCTGATAGACTTAACCTGTAAATATACTTGTAAGAAACTTCGCCACATGGGGACTCTCTTTTAAAACAAAGGGGGGGGGGGTGAATGTGGCGAACTACATATACCTGTCTGGACACGCCCCCCCTGCTGACTGCTCCTGTGGCTCCTCCCACAGACCCCGGGATAAAGGCGATTGAGGTCTGAGCCCGGCCTCTCTGTCTCCAGGATGTAGTATGGTGGTCAACCACTGCTTGTTCTCTCTTCCAGTCAATAAAAGCTGATATCTCGCCTTTACGTCTCAGAGAGAGTTATTGATGGTGCATCACTAGCAAAGCTTTTATGATCCAAATCCTTCCTTCTATGTTAAGACTAATATAAAATATTGAGATAGAAGCAACACATTTATAATAGAGACAGCAGCTTAGGATGGTTGAATAGCTGATTTCTTTTCCTGTTGTCCATGTTCCAAAACATCAAAGGTACAAGGGTTCATTTATTATCAAAGCAGGTATCCATATACAACTCTGAAATTTGTATTCTCCAGATAGCCACAAAACAAAAAAAGGACATGAAAGTTGTTCAGAGGGAAACATCAAACCCACTCCCTGTACAAAAGAAAAGGCACTCCGATCATCAACCCCTCCCCTCCAGAATCCCCTCCCCACACAAAACAGAGCAGGAATATCGACCGCCAAAAAATGACCACTCGCTGTACAAAAACTAACAGAATACAACAGAACATCAACCCCCAAATATCTTCCCCTTGCACAACAAAACTGAAAACGAATGTGCGATTTAAAAAAAAAACACACAATATGAAAACCACAAGTCTGCAAAAGTCCACGGTCCATACACGCAATAGAAAATCAATATGAATATGCAATATGTTTGGTGTATTGCTGTAAATGGTGAATATAACAATATTTTTATTTGTTTGCTTCCACACTTATTTATGTTCTTACAAGTTCAGCTTTGTCGGAAATTTGGATGAGATTCTATAAGGGACAGGAGAAATGGAATTGGTATATTAGCTGAAAGGGATGGTGTAGTAGTGGAGCAATCCCTTCACAAGTTCCCTCCTGTGATCCAATTAGAATCTATAACATAGGTTTTCCAGAAATGGTTCTGCTGGTTTATACGCTGCCCTTTAATCATCTGCACTTTTAATCCTCTCTGTTTTAGTAAAAGAATGAGTAAATAGCTGAAATGAAAGCGCAGGCAATGGGTCACCAGCTACTGCTCAATACAAACAAACTGTAGATAATGAATGCCACAGAAAGCCAACCAGAATTATTTTTAAATAACAGGGCTGATTTTTTTCTGCATTGCAAACTTCTACAAAGGAAATTAGAAGCTCTGAGATGCAATACTTTGACTGTGAGACTCCCGGTGTAGCAAGACACGTTGGAATTTGCCCTCATTGACATTTACCAACCTTATGCAAATTTGATAAGTGAAACAGGAGGACAGAAAGGATGCTTTACATTCATAGAAAATGTCATTTGGTATACTTATTTGCAATTTTTTTAACGTAAGTAGATTAATTGTATTTTTTTTCAATCTGTAGTTGTTTGTCTCTCAAACAATATCTCTTTACTCTGACCATGGTCCCTTGTTTCTGCTGTTCTAATTTGCAGTGACCCATTAAAGCTCCTCATTTAATTAGATAGTCAACCTCCAATTACCCACCGGGTTCAAGACTTTGTACTACAGAATTCAACAACCTCGTGTTCCCTTGTTGAGTAACTATATTATCTCTGTGGGCCAAGCCAGTGACTGTTTGCCTGTGGCAGGTGCCTGGTTGTACCCTTCGCTCTCCCACAAGATAACTGGCAGGATGGGTGATCTCAGGCTCTGTGTGGGCTGGCAAGTCATAGGCTCAGTTCAGTTGCCGGCAGCACAGTGGATAAATGACATTGGGCTTCATTTGGTTATTTATTAAATTAATGCTCATTCTCTTGAAATACATCAATCTTTTGCATATGCAATTTGACATTTAACTTGTATTTCAAATATAAACTTTATTCATAAATACACATATAACATATTTTCATATAAAACCGTGCATGGTTTTTATTACATTGACAGTATTTTTCAATCTATACATTCACAGTGTTGTTAAGTCTATAAATTTGTAGTATCATCAAGTTACTACATTCTATATGTCAAGCACCAACTTTTTTTTATTAAACAAAATATACTTTATTCAAAAATAAAATTATGTACAATAAACAATTCAATGACTCTCAATCCTTTACAAATGTTTCCATTATGGTCTTTACATTTCCACACTTTTAGCCACCCATGTGGCACTCCGTTGTTTCATACTTAAACACCCTCACTGAGGGGTATACTCTCTGCCCCCCTACCCTTCAACTCCTGTGGGAGAAGAACTCTAAACTGTGGTCCTTCCCCACCAGGCCCTTGTGGTGGCTGCATCAAGTTTGAGTGCGTCCCTCAGCACGTAATCCTGCAGCCGAGAATGTGCCGGTCGGCAGCATTCCCCTACGGACATCTCCGTGTGCTGGTAGACCACCAAGTTTCAGGCCGACCAAAGAGCGTCTTTGACCGAGTTGATGATCTGCCAGCAGCACTGGATGTTGGTCTCCATGTGGATCCCTGGGAACAGCCTGTAGATCAGATGTAACAGCCTCTGTTACGCAGCTGCTGGGAATGAATCTTGACACTGTCCCTTCCATCCTCCTCCACATCTTCTCCGCGAACCCACAGTGTGCAAAGAGGTGGGTCACCGACTCCTCCTCACTGCAGTCCTCCTGTGGGCAGAGGGGTGTGGAGACGACATTCTGGTGGTCAAGCACCAATTTTTTTTTATTAAACAAAATATACTTTATTCAAAAATAAAATTATATACAATAAATCATTCAATGTCTCTCAATCCTTTACAAATGCTACCATTACGGTCTTTACATTTCCACACTTTTCGCCACCCACATGGAACTCTGTTATTCCATATTTACATTCCCTTGTTGAGGGGTGTACACCCCACCCCCCTTCCCCTCAACTCCCATGGGAGAAGAACCCTAGACTGTGGTCCTTCCCCACCGGGCCCCTGCGGTGGCTGCACCAAGTTTGAGTGCGTCCCTCAGCATGTATTCCTGCAGCCGAGAATGTGCCGGTCGGCAGCATTCCCCCACGGACATCTCCGTGTGCTGGTAGACCATCAAGTTTCGGGCCGACCGAAGAGCATCTTTCACCGAGTTAATGATCTGCCAGCAGCACCGGATGTGCGTCCCCAGGTGTGCGTCCCCAGGAACAGCCCGTAGATCAGAGAGTCCTCTGTCACGCAGCTGCTGGGGATGAATCTTGACACTATCTCTTCCATCCTCCTCCACACCTTCTCCGCGAACCCACAGTGTGCAAAGAGGTGGGTCACCGACTGCTCCTCACTGCAGTCCTCCCGTGGGCAGAGGCGTGTGGAGATGATGTTCTGGGCGTACAGGAGGGATTGGACTGGGAGGGCCCTTCTCACCTCCAGCCAGGCGAGGTCTTGGTGCCTGTTGGTGAGGTCTGGCGATGCGGCATTTTGCCAGATGAACCCGACAGTCTGCTCAGGGAACAAACCCCACTGTGTCCATCACGTCCTTCTCCTGCAGTGCCTGCAGGACCTTACGTGCTGACCACTGCCAGATGGCCCTGTGGTCAAAGGCGTTGACCTGAAAGAACTTCTCTATGAAGGACAGGTATGGCGGCAATGACCAGCTGACAGGGGTGTTGCGCGGGAAAGGGACCAGACCCATCCTTCGTAGCCAGGGTGACAGGTAGAACCTGGGCACATAGTGGTACTTGGTGCCCACGTACCTGGGATCCACACACAACCTGATGCAGCCACACACGAAGCTGGCCATCAGGGTGAGGGCAACATTGGCAACTTTTCTGCCCCTGTTGTCCAGGGACTCGTGCATGGTGGTCCATCTGACCCACTCCATTTTGGATCCCCAGACAAATCTGAAGACGGCTCGGGTGATTTCCGAGCTGAAGGAGCGGGGGATTGGCCACATCTGCGCCAAGTACAGCAGCCCTGAGAGCACCTCACACCTGATGACCAGGCTCTTGCCCGCTATCGATAGGGAGCGCCCTTCCCACAGCCCCAGTTTCTGTTTCACCTTGGCAGTCCGCTCCTGCCAGTTCTTGTTGCACGCCTAATCCCCTCCAAACCAGATCCCCAACACCTTCACGTGATCAGACCTGATAGTGAAGGGGACGCTGGATCGGTTGGGCCAGTTGCCGAAGAGCATGGCTTCACTCTTCGTGTGATTGACCCTGGCCCCCGACGCCTGCTCGAACTGTTCGCAGATGCTGATCAGCCTGCGAACTGACCTTGGATCAGAGCAGAAGATGGTAACATCATCCATGTACAGGGAGGTTTTGACCTGGGTCTCTCCACTGCCTGGCAGCGTCACCCCTCCTATGCCCTCATCCCTCCTGATGGCTTCGGCAAAGGGTTCTATGCGGCACACGAACAAGACAGGGGAGAGAGGGCAGCCCTGTCTGACTCCAGACTGATGGGGAAGCTGTCTGTTTCCCACCCGTTGACCTGGACTACGCTACAGATGTCCGTGTAGAACAGTTTGATCCAATTCCAGATTCCCTCCCCAAATCCCATTTAGGAGAGTACATCTGCCATGTACGTGTGTGATATCCTGTCGAAGACTTTCTCCTGGTCCAAGCTGACCAGGCAGACGTCCACCCCTCTGTCCTGCACCCCTCTGAGGCAATGGTGTCCCTCAGCAGAACGAGGCTGTCTGAGATCTTCCTGCCCGGTACAGCACAGGTTTGGTCCGGATGGACTAAGTGTAGGAAGGGGGCAGAGAGGAGAATCTTGGATGGGAAAAGGGAAAAGGAGAGGGCAGGGAGCAGGAAGTACATGTGAGACATTCTGTAATGATTGATAAACCAATTGTTTGGAATCAAATAACCTTGTCTGGGGTCTCAGAGCTGGGTGTGTCTGACACGTACCATCCCACCCAACCCTGGCACTCCTTCTTTGCCACCAGTCTCGCACCCTTCCCATGGTACTCCACCCTTGCCATTCCCAACATCCTTTGCTTCCACCAGATTTACAAACTTGCTCTTTGCACCACACTGATAAATACAGTACTGTGGAAGAGTCTTAGGCACCCTAGCTATAGATACATCCTTAAGACTTTTGTGCAGTACTGCATTTCAAAATAATCTCAGTGCAGCATGTGCTATTTTAATACCTATTTAACCACAACCTTGATGTGATTTAGTAAGTTTGCCACCCAGTCTTTTTCTTAGGTAAAAAATTACTCATGTTAAGTGCAAAGTAGTTGCACATGTGTAAAAGATGAGTAGATTTAAAAGGTGGAGGGGAGGGGAGGGGAGTGAGAGATACAAGGTGATAGGTGAAATCTGGAGGGGAGGTGTGAAGTAGAGAGCTGGGAAGTTGATTGGTGAAAGAGATCCAGGGCTTCAGAAGGAGGAACCCAATAGGAGATGCCAGAAGGCCATGGAAGAACAAAGAGGGGAGGAGGAGAACCAGAGGGAGGCAGTGGGCAGGCAAGGAGATATGGTGAGGCAGGGAAGAGAGGATGGGGAATGGTCGGGGAGGGGAATTACCAGAAGCTGAAGAAATCAATGTTCATGCCATCAGATCCCCAAATTGCTGCTTTTCGCAGGGATTGCTCCCTAGGCTACTCCCTTGTCCATTCGTCCCTCCCCGTAGATCTCCCTCCCGGCACTTAGCTTTGCAAGCGGGACACCTGCTACACTTGCCCCTACACCTCCTTGCTCATTACTATTCAGGGCCCCAAACAGTCCTTCCAGGTTAGGCAGCCCTTCATCTGTGAGTCTGTTGGGGTCATGTACTGTGTCTGGTGCTCCTGCTGTGGCTTCCTGTGTATTGGGGAAACCTGACATAGATTGGGAGACGGCTTCGCCGAGTATCCATGCTCCATCCTCTAGAAGGAGTGGGATCTCCCAGTGGCCACCCATTTTAATTCCACTTCAAAGGTACAATTTAATGTCAGAGAAATGTATACAATGTACATCCTGAAATGATTTTTCTTCGCAACCATCCACTAAAATAGAGGAGTGCCCCCAATAATGAATGACAGTTGAACCCCAAAGTCCCCCCCCAGCTCCCCCTCCCATGCACAAGTGGCTACAAGCAATAATCCCCCCCCACCAGCAAACATAAAGCATTGGCATTGTCACCCAGCATTCAAGCGTGAGAAGGGCATTAGCAAATACAGACTTGCAGTTACCCCAAAGACTTTGCGTTTCACCCGGTATTCGACATAGCACAGGCTCTCTCTCCCTAAAAAGGGAGAAAGAGGAGCCTCCATTTTCCCAGCAAGCAGGGAGATGTAACAAACAGCTCACTGGTTTAGGATGTTAAAAGTCCGTTACATTGCTTTTTTCAAGCTCTGTGCCTGAAGAATGCAAAGATCCCGGGTCTCCAGGCAAACAGCAAATATTTTGACTCCTCCGATGTCACACGGGTCTTCTGTCGTGACACCGACCCTCGATCCACCCGTCTCCAGAGCCCTGAGATCGTAGGCTTCTGAATTCAAGCTGGACTCTTAGGCCGAACCTTTGGTGTGCTGAACAACAGCCAGTTATGGAACCCCGAGAGCGGGTCCTATTCCTGCAAAGAACCGTAGTCAGCGTGTAACTCCAGGCCAGGGTCTTCAAAAGAACCCTGAAAGGGAAAAATAGAGATATTAAAGATGGAAATAGAGCTGTTTCTGAAGATGCAAGCAAAGGAGTCACCGTTAGGTGCCATTAACGCTCCTAAGCTCCGCTTTCTTGTTCAGATATGTCAATCCATGGCCTGAACTACCATTGCGATGAGGCCACACTCAGGTTGGAGGAGCAACACCTTATACTCCGTCCAGGTAGCCTCCAACCTGATGGCATGAACGCCGATTTCTTGAACTTCTGGTAATGCCGCCCTCTCCCCCCTTCACCACTCCCCATCCTCTTTTGCTTGCCCATCACCTCCCGCTGGTGCTCCTCCTCCCCCCTCTTCTTTCTCCCGTGGCCTTCTGTCCTCTCCTATTAGATTCCACCTTCTCCAACCCTGTTTCTGTTTCGCCAATCAACTTCCCAGCTCTTTACTTCCAGTTTCACCTATCACCTCGAGTTTCCCCCATCCCCCACCTTTTAACTCTACTCCTCATCTCTTTTTTGTCTATGTGGTTATGCAGTGGCTTCTATGTGGTCAACCAGAGGTGCTACTGTCTTTTTTTTGCCTGGAAGGAGTTCTCCCTATGACCATGTCAGTTTCCTCCCACTGTCCAAAGACGTAACGGTTGGTAGGTTGATTGGTCATTGTAAATTGTCCCTAGGAATAAACTGGGGGATTACTGGCCAGTATGGCTCAAAGGATCAGAAGGGCCTACTCCATGCCATGTCTCAATAAATAAATATTCCTGGGGGCTGCCAAGATGAAGAAAGATCAATGGACTGTGCTTAACAGCAGCTCATTCCTGTTAGTTACTTCACATTCCTGCAGTCAGTTCTCGTGCTCAGTCAGATTTCCCAATGCCAACGACGAGTCCTTAAATCGTGGAAAAAATTGTGCTCAAATTTTTCAAAAGTGAGTGTGAACTGTTTACTCTAACAAACTTTAATGTACAAGGTAAAATTTATTATCAGAGTACATACACATCACCACATACAACTCTGAGATTCTTTTTGTGTGGCATCCTTAGCAAATCCATAGATCAATAACTGTAAGCATCAGGATCTGTAAACTGTAAATAAACTGTGCAAATGCAGATAGATAATAAATTGCAATAAATAAAAGCATGAAATAACAAGATAAAAGAGTCCTTTAATGAGTGTAGTTATTCCCTTTTGTTCAAGAGCCTGATGGTTGAGGGGTAGTAACTGTTCTTGAAGCTGGTGATGCGAGTCCTGAGTCACCTGTACCTTCTATCTGATGGCAACAGTCAGAAAAGAGTATGGCCTGGATGGTGAGGATCTTTGATAATGGGTGATGCTTTTCTATGGCAACATTTTACTTAGATGTGCTCAATGGTTGGGAGGGATTTACTCTCCTCAGTATGTGCAGACATAAGTGAATAAATTGTTACCTGTTGTGTGACTAAAACCAGGAAATATCAGATGTAATAATGTAACATCATACAGAAAGCCCCAATCCAATTTATCAGTTGCACCAACATTTCTCAGCAACGTTGTCCTGGTTAAAATTGAAACTGGACTACAGTGGATTCCAGTTAACAAGGACACATTGGGACCAGTACGTTCTGTCCCAATTAAGCTACTGCTTATTTTAACTACAGTCTCATGGAGAGTTAAAGAAGTATAAAATGACAAATGACCTTCTTTATGTTGAATAATTATAAAACATCGTGTCAGGAGTGTGAGACTCTCTTGGATTCTCCCTGACCTTCTCTCCCCTGAAGATTTGCTGTGTGAATATTTTCCAGTTGCAGCTTCCACATGGCTCAGTGTTAGTCAGTCACACTTGGGGGCTTGTCCAGGTTAAATTTGTGACCCACTATGTAGCCAGTGATTTCAGCTGTGTAAGGGGGTGAGTAGCACCTTACATTAGATATGATCAGGTCAACGACCATGGGGGTCACAGAGTATCGAAGAATGTGGTGGAGAGCTGAACTACCAGATATAAAAGCATGTTGTGTGTGTATGTTTGTTTGTGTAAGGCACCAGCTATCACACAGTATTGGAAAGTTTGGAGAGAAAGGGCCACCAGTTATGAATGACGGTTATTGGCCGTTCAGGATGATAGAGGAGAGGGGGCATGAATACTCATGCCAGACGTTGTATGGCAGTGTATTAACATAGAACAGAGAAATATACAGCACATTACAGGCCCTTCAGCCCACAATGTTGTGCCGACCATGTAAGCTACTCTAGAAACTGCCTAGAATTTCCCTTCCACATAGCCCCCTATTTTTCAAAGCTCCATGTACCTATCTAAGAGTCTCTTAAAAGACCCTATTGTATCGACCTCCTCCACCAGTGCATTCCACACATCCACCACTCTCTGAGTGGAAAACTTTCCCCCTGACATCCCCCTTGTACCTACTTCCAAACACCTTAAAACGATGCCTCCTCGTGTTAGCCATTTGGGGATAACAGTTTTATAAGGAAAGGGAATATAAAAGCCGTCATGAGTTGAGTGGCAAAGAAGAGGGAGATTACAGAGCATATACTTTAAGGTTTTAAGTATGTACTGTTTAATTTGTATCTTCCTCTTGTCTTTTGATTGACTGGAAAATTAGTGTGGAAGTATTTGAGGGAGAGCTTACACCTAGATGTATCTGTCGGGATAGTACCTATTTAGGTCAGGCAACAGCGGGTCGTGAGTTATGATGACACCAGCCATCCTCTGA
Organism: Hemitrygon akajei; assembly: GCF_048418815.1. Lineage (NCBI taxonomy): Eukaryota > Metazoa > Chordata > Chondrichthyes > Myliobatiformes > Dasyatidae > Hemitrygon > Hemitrygon akajei. The sequence goes on from NC_133139.1 coordinate 36,749,618, forward strand.
CACTGATTATCACCATCCATAGGCTCTTCACCCCAGGGAGCAGCAGATAATTTTTTTTTATCCAGAGCTGCCCTCAATTAAAGATGCTTGTGAGATTGCAGAATTCTGGCACAAGCTCAAGGAAGTAATTGAAACTCACCAGATGCACTCAAAAGATGTACATGTGGCAGTTAGGTGCCCAAGGAATACGTGGTACAGTACGGTCCAGTGTGCGTGGGATGGTATGTGGGCAACAAGTGGGAATGCCAGTAACAAAGAGAGATATTCCTACTTGCAGGGGGAAGTGAGGCAACAATTGGGGGGGGGGCGGTAATGAGATTAACTGGGGAGTGATAATGTCAGTGATGCAGAGAGCTGATGAGTCCCCCATGGACATAGTGTAATTATCGAGCATACAAGGACTACTCATGTTTGGGGGAGGGAGGGGATTTGATCCAGTCTTCCTGAAAATGCAGAAGGAAGGCCTGCACTCAGCCCACCAGAAAGCTTTAGATTTGCCGATGATGATGGCATAGTTAGTCTTGCGAGACCATGGATCTGCGCCTGGAAAGTCTTCCTTCAGTCCTCACCAGGGCGCAGGCCTGGGCAAGGTTGTATGGAAGACCGGCAGGTACATCAGGGGGCTGACAATATAATACGTTGGCAGACACAAGGTCATCAGTGTTGGTAACTGATCTAGCCTTGTCCACATGTGAGGGCGTAATGCATTATAATGGTTCTAACCACTGCCAGGAATTGACCTGGAGGTTTAGAATCATGAGAAGGTCATGAGCTTGGAGCAATATCTTCAATGGGTGCTTTTAGGAAAAGAAGGTCTTTTCTTAAAGGCTTTGTTTTTAACATCTTTCAGTAGTTTTGTACTGCTTCTCAGACCGATGAATCCGAACTGAATTTATTGTCTTCCAATGTCTCACTCCCCAAAGCTGTACATGCGTACTCTGAAGGGGGCTTTATTTCTGAAACTGATTTTTGCTGTGTAACCCTTCAGTGGATTAAGAAGAATTTTTGTAATTGAAGCTGTCAGAGGATAGAATGCAGACATCTCAAGAGTTGTAGACGTTTCAGAGGTTTCACTGCTTCAGTATTGGAGTATTACAGAGGCCTGTTGTCTTCCAGTATCACACCCAGGTGGGTATCCACCGGTATTGGTTTGGATCCTGAGTTCTGGTACAACAAGGGCAGTCAAAACAGAGCACATCCTCAGATGTGGCTACTGTACACACCTTACAGCAAATATGTTTTGTATAATTAGATGCAAAACCCATTGAACTCTGGCTGATTTCCCAACTCACTTGCTCACTGTAGGAAAATCTTTACCACCTTGCCAGCTGTGTTCAGTTAAAGTTATGTAGTCTGTATATCAAATCCAGGGTTTCCTTGATCACTGTTTACACAAAATATAATGCATCAACAGATCACGTTGCCATGAATGGCAACAAACACAATAGGTGTAAAAAAAAAGCTTTTAAAATCATCTGTATAATCTGGAGAGTCAAGGGACTGGGATTACAATGAGAAACAGGACTAAGTCGATTCCACAACAAGAGAAACTTCACCTGTGAATCTGCTGGGATTATTTACTGTGTCTGGTGCTCCCAGTGTGGCCTCCGGTATATCGGTGAGCACAGACATACACTGGGAGACATTTTTTCCAAGCACCTGACTCTTGGAAGTCTGCCAAAAGAAGCGATATCTCCTAGAGGCTACCCATTTTAATTCCACTTCCCATTCCCATTCTGATATGTCAATCCACAGCCTCCTCTACTGTTACGATGTGGCCACACTCAGATTGGAGGAGCAACACCTTTTATTCCGTCTGGGTAGCCTCCAACCTGACAGCATGAACATCTATTTCTCAGACTTCCAGTAATGCCCACCCCTCTCCTTCACCAAACCCGATCTCCTTTTTCCCCTCTTCCATGGCCTTCTATCCTCTCCTCTCAGACTCCCCCCTTCTCTAGCCCTGTTTCTCTTTCACCAATCAACTTCTCAGCTCTTTACTTCACCCCCTCCCTCTCCTGGTTTCACCTAACATCTTGAGTTTCTCTCCCCACCTTTTAAATCTATTCCTCATCTTTTTTTCTCAAGTCCTGCCGAAGGTCTCGGCCGGAAACATCGACTGTACTTTTTCTCCATAGATGTTGTGTAGTCTGCTGAGTTCCTCCTGCATTTTGTGTGTGTAAGTCAATTCCCCAACTATGCCAGCTCTAGTGTAGGACTGAAACTGCAATTCATTGATGGTTTTCCTAGAGTGGTTTTTGAGTTTATTTGTGGAAGCAAATATTTTCTGAATATTTGGAAGAAATCTAAAAGTATTTCATGGTTATGTGACTACTAACTATTCTCCTCAAACTTGCATGGTAATGAAACATTCACCAAATTAAATGAATCAGAAAATTCTATATTCATGTATAAACACTTCAAATTCATTCTGCAATCACTCTCACAAATGTTTCTCATGTCAAAAGGAAGTGGAATTCCTAAACAAAATTGAATACATCAAATAAATCTTCAGTTCCTTAAGTTTCAAAGACTGAATTTAACTAATTACCTTTCGCTAAAAACAATGAATCATTTTAATATGAGCTAGAATTTCCATGGAGGCTCACCATGAACCACAGCAACAGGTGTTTGATTTCAATGTAGGGAGGAGGCTGGGTACTAATCCTCTAAAAATAGATTGAGTCATCGGAGTTCTAAGACCCAAAGTGCTTGACCATACAAGAAAATAAACTTCTTCTTACAGTTGTGCACACATGCCATTTATGCTGTATGAAATTAGATTACTTTTCCACAAGAATAAGCTTAGATCATTATTGAACTTTGCTCTTGCAGAAAGTTAATTACTGGAGTAAAAATTAGCTTCTACTCTGATAATAACAACTTTACATCAGATGTGAAGTTTAAATTAGTGCAACAGAATGTTTCATAATATTTCTGTCTATTCATTCTTCTATCAACAGTTTTATTACAAACACCAGTAAATCCCTTAAGAAGTTTATTGATATAGCAAGCGTATTTACCCAGGATGTCTATCACACATATATTTTAATGATCATCATAAAACATCATGTCCTCCCTTCTTCTTGCCGATTAGTTAGGGTCTATAGTAATGTGTTATAATTAGTATGTACTGTCTTCTTCACCAACAAGAGAAAATCGGCAGATGCTGAAAATCCAAGCAACACACAAGGAAGAGTATGTGACTTCATCCTCCTGAGGGAGTCTACACTGATACTGCCTGGCAGAATAGATTCAAGAACTGCATGGCTATCATTCATTTCCCTGGTTCCTTACACCAACTACTGCAGCTAAACTCCAACAGAACAAGAAACACACAAGGACTCTACAGATACAATGGTGACATTTAAGAGGCTGTTGAACAGACACATAATTATGCATTGAAAGGAGCTATATGGACTATGTATAGGAAGAAGAGGTTCCTTAAGTTTGTCATGGGGGTAAACTCCCACTGTCCATTAAAAACTCCCATTGGTGTATATCTCAAATAGCCTCTGACAACCAAGTCCAGCAAGTGGCCTTTGCCTGTGGCCTAGCTGCTAAGCCAGGCGGAACCTTTTCTACTGACAGGAGAAGGGACAAATGTGGGTTATGGGTGCCTTAAAAGCAGTCGCTCTGGACAGACGGGGCTTGTCAGCTTATCTAGGAGAAGGAAAACTCTTATCTCAAACCTTCACTGCCTTGTGGCTAAACTCACTCATTAAGAGGCTTCGGGAGTGAACACCAAGGAAAAATCCAGAACTGAGGTCCCTAAGGAAGTCCTATACTGGGCTCAACACTGATTGCGAACTCCTGCGACACCATTGGTGCCAAACTGTATTGGTCACTCCGTCCCTTTTGGTTCATCAGCTGTGTGGAGGTAGAGTGCCTGTTGCATAGGAACTTCATTTCGTACTGTCCTGATTTGTGTATTGACAGATAGATAGGCAGGTAGGGTGCAAAATCCACAGCTGAATCTGACCAACAGAGGGCCTCTCTCTATAGGAAGAGGAGATTTAGGTTAATTTGGGATTGTGTTGGACACAGACATTGTGGGCTGAGTGGACTGTTCTGTGTTCAAAGTTCCATAGTCAGGACAGCAACAGAAAGCACCATTTCTCTCAGTAGGGTGAGAATTTGTTGCTTACTGTCCATAAGACATAGGATAATGAATTAGTATTTTTGAACCATCATCTGCTCCACCATTTCATCATGGCTGATTTATTGTCCACCTCAACTCCATTTTCCTGCCTTCTCTCTGTAGCCATTGACACCCTTAGTAATCAAGAACCTATCAACCTCCACTTTAAATATCTCAAATGACTTGGCCTCCTCCGCCATCCATGGCAATGAATTCCACAGGTTCACTACTATCTGACTGAAGAAATTCCTCCTCATCCCTGTTCTAAAGGGAATTCCTTGCATTCTGAGGCTGTGCCCTCTGGTCCTGGACTCACCCACTATAGGAAATATCCTCTGCATATCCAATCTATCTAGGCCTTTCAATACTCAATAAGTTTCAATGATATCCCCCCCTTATTCTTCAGTGAGTACAGGCCCATATCCATTAAACACTTCTCATACATTAACCTTTACATTCACGGGAACATCCTCTACAATGTCAGCACATCTTTTCTTATATAAGAGGCTTAAAAGTACTCACAGTACACCAAGTGTGGTCTAACCAATGTCTTAATAAAGCCTCAACATTACATCCTTCTCTTTATATTCTACTCCTCACAAAACGAATGCTAACATTGCATTTGCTTTCTTTACAACCAACTCAAACTGCTTGTTAACCTTTAGGGAATGGCTCACTAGGACTCCCAAGTCCCTTTACCCATCTGATCTCTGAATTGTCTCCCCATTCAGAAAATAGTCTATGCCTTCATTCCTTCTACCAAAGGGCATGACATTTTCCTGCACTGTATTCCATCTGCCACTTCTTTGCCCATTCTCCTAATCTGTCTAAATCCTTCTGTAGACTCTTTGTTTCCTCAGCACTATCTGCTTCTCCACCTATCTTTGTATCGCCCTAAATTTGGTCACAAAACCATCAATTCCATCACCCAGGTCTCAATACCAACCGCTGCGGGACACCATCAGTCACCAGCAGCCAACCAGAGAAGGCTCCTTTTATTCCCACTCTTGACCTCATGCCAGTCAGCCAATCTTCTAGCCATGCCAAGAAAGTTTGGAGTCTTCGTTGTCACTTGATGCATACTGTATAATCTGGAAAACTACAGACCAGCCACTGCCAGATGAAGCATGTGAAAACTTGAGACCCTTGAGACGAAGCCTAATGAGTTGGTGGAGAACCACAGACAGCATAATAAAAAGGTGTCAGACTCATTTCCTGAGGAGCTGGGCATTGGCTATATGAGCTATAAGGAGATTTTGATAACAACCTGTAAAATAAAATAGTCAGAAACCTCTCAACACTACAGTCCTATTATCAATGCAGACTACCAGTGATCAGATGGGAATGGCTAGAGGCTTCCTAAACCTATACTTTCCTGAATGAATGAAACCCTTCTCTAACTACTTTAAATGTTTACTGCCATAACTTTCTTTTTCTTTCCTTAAAGTCAAACCTCTACGTAAAAAGACATCAATTTTCACAAGAAAATTGCTCCTTTTCACAAGATTATGGCCAATAAATTTCCAGCTCCATGATTACTCAGAACCCCCAGACAAAATTTCCCCACTGGCAACTAAAGAAAGCACTGAGCTCCTCTAGCATGTTGTGTGCTAACCTGAGAGGACTTACCTTTAAGTTGGGTATATCTGACTGTATTCAGTTCGTTGATGATGATAGTTTCCAGAATAACCCCCACCCCCCGATGTTACTCTGCATTTGAACCGATTACTTTGCCCTAGGCATTAGAAAACGCTATGCTCTATGTTCATTAGTGGCAATAATCTGTACATTCTTTTTAGGAAATGTTTAATTAAGTGGGATGAATATAACTTACAAACTGTGCAATTTATTGTGCTTGCCTGCTGTGGATTGCCGTAGTACTGGTTTACTTGTGTTGACTACTGGGGGAGTCAAGAAGGAAAATGAAGACAGCTGCATGTAGATGAGTGGACAAGTATAATGCTCTCTGTATTATTAGCAAATGTTATTACAGACAGCTATTCTTCCTCTCCCCATCAACTTTTGTCTCCATCATTGCAATCAATGTGTGGCTTCCATGTGGACTTTGCCTTTAAGAGTCAACACCCGTTGTGAAGCAAAGTGCTGGAAGATGTGACAGGTCAAGTCGCAGCTGCATTGGTGAATGTTTCTGAGTTCAAACTGTCCTAATTCAGTTTCAAACTGACCACTTTCACAATTCCTTTTGTTTGGCACTTTAAAGACGGGTATTATCCAATATCTATGACATCTGCAAGACGACTAATTTCTTGAGTTTATGCACAATTTCAAATTCTACTGTTCATTCAGGTTCAAAGTAGAGACAGTAGATAATGACAAATCAATGAATTGTGTTGAACAGTGCAAAATGTAGTATTTTAATGTTACAAACTTGTTTTAAGAGATTAACTCAGTAATTGACCCCATGATGAAAGCAACTTCAGAAAAGTTAAATCCTTATATCAGTTCTAACTCAAGGTGTAAACCTTAATTAATCGGCTGCAATGTTGGAACTATGCTTCTTTGTGATGTTACATCTTTGGAGGAGTTTTGGAGATTGGGTACATTCATTCCTGAGTCTGAAGTTTGAGGATCCATACCACGGTGGACATAAGAGATCACAACCTCAAACTGAAGTGGAGGAGTTTTCCTCTTCTGTGAATATTTATCTATCAGTCAACCAAGAGTCTTCTCATGTAGCCAATTATTGTTACATTGTTGTTTATTTATTTCAAATCAGGAAGATGCTATTTAGACCGTCACACCTATGCACTCTTAAAAGAACAATCTCACCAATCCCATTCTTTCCCTGTAACTCCTTTTTTCATACGCTCAACAACTCAGCTTTTTATTCTTTAGCAATTTACCTGCACTGATGCATAATTCTCCGCTAGTTATCCTATCAGAAAGCCTTTGGGAAGGGGGAGGAAAGAGAAGAGCAAAGGGGAGTTTCACACAGTCGCAGGGAGAGTATTCAAACTCCTCACAATTCCAGGCTGAATCTAAGTGTCTGGAACTGGGGAGTGTGTGTTTTGAAATTCTAAAACATAAAACTAATCTGAAGAAAAACACAGATCTGGGGATAAAATGTCCTTAGTTCATTTTACTTTAGTGAGGCATGCGCTTACAAAACATAGTGGCATATGTCATTCATGTACATTTACGTGCGTATAACCCACAATGAACTATGTAGGTAACAAGGAATTCTTCATCAAACAGAACATTCATAATAAACACAAAGTACACTGCAGATGGTGTGGTCAAAGAAAAAAATACAAATAAGCTGGAGGAACTCAGCAGGTTGGGCAGCATCTGTTGAAATGAGCAGTCGATGTTTCAGGCCGAGACCCTTCATCAGGACTGAAGAAGGAGGGGGCAGGGGCCCTATAAAGAAGGTGAGGGAAGCAGGGAGGGGATAGGCAAGAGAGGTGAAGAAGGAATTTAAGGGGAAAGCACTATGGGTAGTAGAAGAAGACAGAATCATGAGAGAGGTGACAGGCAGCTGGAAGAGGAGGCAGAGTGAAAGTGGGATGGGGGAAGGGAGAGGGAGGGAATTACCGGAAGTTGGAGAATTTGATGTTCATACCAGGGGGCTGGAGACTACCCAGACGGTATACATTCATAACATTACTTGAATATTACTGAAAGATTAAATACACAACACTCCTCTCTACTTAGCCACAAACTGCAACTTAATATTGAATGTATCTCAACTATATACACAGTATTCTATATAATATAACCTGTTTATGGACACCACATGGAATAGAAAATTTTAAATTGTCACATTCAGGTCTAAAAACTTAATTATTGTGGAGGATTTCTTACTTTTGTGGGATAACTTATTTCCTGACAAAGGGCTTCACTCTGCTTGGCAGTCAAGGCTTGTGACTATGAATCTGTCTCTGGTTTTGGGGCTTTCTCCATGGCGGTTGTAGGAGTTGACTGCAGGAAGTTGTTCTCATTCTCCACTGTGCAGGAGAGTGGTCCAACTCTGTTCTTAATCTCTCCATGCACCCACTTTTGATCACCTCTGTAGTCCCTCACCAGGACTGCCAGTCCAGGAGCGAAACATCCAACCTCTTTGTTTGAGAAGCCCTCAATATGTCTCAGCTGTTTGTCTTCCATACTCCTTCTGAGATTGTGTTTCGCGAAGCGTGAACACGAGGGACAACATAAGAACTGCGTATCTGGAGAGCTGTTGGTTGTGGAGTGTGCTGCACTACAATATGCAAGAATGAAACTTGTGAGCTTCTAGTTCAGTATTAGTGTAGTGTGTTCTGCTGACATTGCTTGCAGTGCCTTCTTTTGACTCTCGACAAACCTTTCCATGAAGCCGTTTATAGATGGGTGGTATGGTGTAGATGTAATATGGCTTTTTCCATTTGTTTACAGGACTGACTGAAACTGTTGCACAACAAACTGTGGTCCATTGTCACAGACTAAGTGTTCTGGAACAACAGTCCTTGTAAACTGGCTTCTTGACACATCAACAGTGTGCAAGGTTGTAGTGGATGCAATTGGGAATACTTATAGCCATTTTGCAGCTGCATCCACTGTCACCAAGAAACTGGTGCCCGTGAAAGGTCTGGCAAAATTCACATGAATCCTCTGTCAGGGCAATGCAGGCTATTGCCAGGGATGCAGAGGCACTGCTCCTGGCATCTTCTGGATGTGTTGGCATCTCTCAACAGTGCATGGCAAACTGTTTGATCTGCCAATCTATCTCAGGCCACCACACAAAGCTTTGACCATGCCAAGTTGACTGGCATATACCTCCTTCAATGTTTTAGCTCCCAGCTTGGATGATAAAACAACTCTCAATTCCAGTATTAGGCAACGTCTGTCAAGGGTAAGTTCATCCCAGTGCAAGTGAAAATGGAGAACTAGAATTTCTGTTGCACATTCCAGCCATTTTGGGTGGACAGTGCTGAAACAGTGTGATTTCCCTTTCGAGCATCTCTGCCATCATTGGGAGATTTCTGATTTGCATTAGGGAGAATACATCAAGAGGAGTGTCCTTTTTCATAATTTTTTTAGGTATTTTCTTTTCCAAGGATAAATGGGACAGTTCATCAGCGTTTCTATTATTATTCATCACCTTGAATTTGATCTTGTAATTACGTCCTCCAAGAAACAGAGCCCGTCTCTGCATTTGTGCTGTTGCTATTAGTGGAACACCCTTACAACATGTAGATTAAAAATGGACACTAGTGGTTAATGATCAGTAATGAGGGTAAACTCTCTCCCAAGTACTGGTTGAAATGTACACCCATATCAGCACAAAGGCCTCCCGGTCAGTCTGTGCATAATTTTTCTCTGCAGCGGTAAGGGAACGTAATGCAAAGGCTGTGAGGCATTTGCTTCCATCATTCATAACGTGTGACATGACTGCACCTATATCATACGGCGAGACATCACAGGCAAGCTTTGCTAGATGATGTGGATCACAAGGTGTGAGTACAGTGTCTAATGTCACCATTTCCATTACGTTTTTGAAAGCCACCTCACATTGCTTTGTCAATTGCCATTTGAGCACCAGATTGGTGTAGTAATAATTTCAACATGTGGAGCACAGTAGTCAGGTTTGCCAGGAACCTGTTATTGTAATTGACATATCCTAAAAAGGACCACAATTGTGACACATGCTTTGACCCTGGGGCATCCACCACTGCTTGAATTTTCTCAGCACACTTGTGCAATACTTGTGTGTCAGTCGTGTGACCATAGTAAGTGATGCTTGGTTTATAGAATTCACACTTGTTGCATCTTGCTTTGAGACCATAATTGAGACGTGCCTGGTATGTCTAGTCCGGTGGTATTTATGCCCCCGTAGACCATCCCTCCTGATTGGTCAGTCCTCATCCAAAATGACGTGGTGGCATGACGATGTATGCAATTCATGTACTTTTACATATAATGAATTATGTAGACAACAACAAAGAATGCTTAATCAAACAATATATTTACAGTATTATTCAAATATTACTGAAATATGCAATACACAACAGGGAGCAGCAAGATGTACCACTACATCTTAGTGGAAGTAACTATTATCCACATTACACCAATGACAATATTTCAGTGACTTTGTAGTGTACTGACACAATAGAAAGTGCCTTACTAAGTGCAAGTTCTTCAATCTTTTAAATGCCTGACTCGTCTTCAAAGCAGATCATGGTGTGGCTGCTGACCCTTCCAAGTACTGGTTTGATTTGAGCTACTGACAACTCCTGCCAGTGGCACTTGTGAAAACTCTGTTATGCTGTCATTTTAGGGAGAATGGTTTACACAAATCAGAAGTCACATCCACATAGTGTTGTGACCTTGTCAATCCATTGGAAAAACTCACAAGAGTAAGTATGATATTCTACCAGCTGTGGAGCTGCTTTCACATCAAGCCAGCCACCTCTGAGCAACTGTCCATCTGCAGCATAAACAGTGTTTGCTCTTCCTTCTTTAGGATCTGAGATATCTTACTTGATGCAGAGTTTGACATCATTGTTACTGCTGAGTGCTAAGGATCCCCTAAGAGCAAAGCCTTGGAAAGGTGTTGCCAAGTAAAACTTTGTGTGTACCTTTCTTCATCATCACAAGTGAAAAATTTGATCCACCATTGACTAGAACAGTTCAGTAATTTGGACAATTACTTCCAGCAGACCGTGCTTCATGCAGTTTGGCCGCATTTGCTCTCATCCAGGCTATTTCCCCCTGCGGAACATGTATCGATGTACATGCAATGGATTAACCTGAATATGAATCTGAACTAGGGTGTTAATTCACAAACAAATGGTCTTTTCCGTAGTAGTTATGAAGAATCTTATATTCACTTGAAGTTTTTCTTCCAGTATGCTGCAACTAGAATCTCTTGCATTTTCAGCAGCACTCAAAGTAAGGGGCTGAGAGAAAGTTAAAGGGAATTACTTACAAAGAAATATAGAAGAAAATAATTGACTTTGGTTGGGAGATGTAATTGAAAAATGAAAAGTTGATGGTAGGGATGATGCTTCTGAGGCAAGAGGAAACAAATGGGATTGTCTTTCAGGAATGAGGAAAGAATTGTATAATAGTAGTGAGTGAGAAGTGATGGAAAGAGATTACAAGCATTGGCTAAGCTGCAGTGGCAAAGAGTGCCAGTGTAAACTGTGAAAGGATAATAGAGGCCAGTAAGTGATGGAGATATCAGTATATAGCAAGTAAACCAAAGAGGTGGAAGGAATAGTGACACTATGTTGAACTAAAGCAGGAAAACTGAATCTATATAACCATATAACAATTACAGCACGGAAACAGGCCATCTCGGCCCTTCTAGTCCATGCTGGATGCTTACTCTCACCTAGTCCCACCGACTTGCAATCAGCCCATAACCCTCCATTCCTTTCCTGTCCATATACCTATCCAATTTGTTATTTAAATGACAAAATCAAACCTGCCTCTACCACTTCTACTGGAAGCTCATTCCACACAGCTAACACTCTCTGAGTAAAGAAGTTCCCCCTCGTGTTACCCCTAAACTTTTGCCCTTTAACTCTCAATTCATGTTCTCTTGTTTGAATTTCCCCTACTCTCAATGGAAAAAGCCTATCCACGTCAACTCTATCTATCTTCCTCATAATTTTAAATACCTCTATCAAGTCCCCTCTCAACTTTCTACGCTCCAAAGAATAAAGGCCTAACTTGTTCAACTTTTCCCTGTAACTTAGGTGCTGAAACCCAGGTAACATTCTAGTAAATCTCCTCTGTACTCTCTCTAATTTGTCGACATGTTTCCTATAATTCGGTGACCAGAACTGTACACAATACTCCAAATCTGGCCTCATCAATGCCTTGTACAATTTTAACATTACATCCCAACTCCTATACTCAATGCTCTGAATTATAAAGGCCAGCAAATCAAAAGCTTTCTTCACCACCCTATTCACATGAGATTCCACCTTCAGGGAACTATGCACTATTATTCCGAGATCACTCTGTTTTATTGCATTCCTCAATGCCCTACCATTTACCATGTATGTCCTATTTTGATTAGTCCTACCAAAATGTAGCACCACACACTTATCAGCATTATACTCCATCTGCCATCTTTCAGCCCACTCTGCTAACTAGCCTAAATCTCTCTGCAAGCTTTGAAAACCTACTTCATTATCCACAACGCCACCTACCTTAGTATCATCTGCATACTTACTAATCCAATTTACCACCCCATCATCCAGATCTGTAATCTACTCCCCAATCAACCCCACACTCCACTCCCCAATGATTTCTATTGATTTCATTAGAGATAAAAATTAGGTATAAACAGAGCTGTTATTTTGCAGTTGCTGGTTCTGCATATTCATGCAAAAGCAAAACCACTCCCTCTCAACATTTTCAATCTTTTCACAGATTAGTTATGAGGTTCAAAAGCTCCAACTTTAATAAGAATACATTAATTTATTTGCAACTATGGGGAAGTTAAGGGTGAAGAGGGAGATGAACTGTAATTGAACTGTGGGATTTGCCTCTGAGGGCAGACTATAAATAGATAAGGATCAGAATTAAGGCTGCGTAAGGGAAATACTGAACTAAGCAATGTTTGGGAGATATGCAAGATTTATGTAATAAATGTAATGACCAGCAACAATGACTCTGGAGACTAATGACTTCAGGGGTACTGAGTCAGGGACTCTCAGAAGAACACGCCAAGATCTAATTCCAGCCAGGTTCACCAAGAGTGGGTAATATCAGAATACAAGTAGTGGAAGTAACTTGGAAAATGTGTAATCATTGAAATAATGGGTTTTAAAAGTTATGAAAGTAATTAAAAAGTTGTAAAACTAAAGACAACATTAAATGTTTGAAACAAAGCAATGAATCTTTGAGTTGACTGATCTAATCATGATTAAAAAGAAGTATAGTTGTCAGGAAAAGTCTCTGCCTGGTCTATTTTATTGTGTATTATATTACAAAGACATGCTGCCTATGAGAATAGCTTTCACTTTGATGGATCAATCATAGAATTCAATTTTATCTAATCTTGAATACATTGTTGCTTCTGAGGATTTAAGCAAAGTGAAACTATGGATGTGTGAAACTTTGATACAAAGCCCATGTGAACAGCAAACATGTGCTGTTGTGGAATGTGTCAGGACAGATTTTGGAAATACTCTTATCTGGAGAGAATATTTTTAGATGTTGAATATTGTGGTCAGGGCTCTGGGAGCTTTCAGAGCTGATAAACCTAGGGTATTCTACAACATCAAAATGCATTTGTCTTCTTGTCATTGCAGCAAGAAACTAAATAAGCTAAGATTCTACCCTGTAAAACTTTGGTAACTGCAATATATTATGAAAATGCCAATTAGTTTCAAAATTGAATACAGGTGTGCCCCCCCCCCCTTACAAAGGTAGCGTTCCTATGAAACCTTTCTTAAGCTGAAATAGCGTAAAGCGAAGAACCATTACCGGTAATTTATATGGGAAACATTTTTGTAAAGCGAAAATCCTCTTTGTAATGCAAAAACAGGTTACTAATGTAGGTCTTTTGTAAAAGCGAAGTGGCGTAATGCGAACATTCGTAAAGCGGGGAACACCTGTATTAGAATACTGTACTACAGATGCTGGAAGAATGTTCCGTTAGATGGTCTCTGAGTGAAATATTAACTTTGTTTCTGTTTCTGCTGATGCTGCCTGGCCTGCAGGGAGTTTCCAGCATTTTTGCTGGATTTATTTCAATTGTAGGTGTTTTTGTTGGTAGTGGAGTTGTTTTTGTTGTTGTTTTGTTGCTAAATGAGCAGCTTGAACACTAACAAGCTTTCTCAACCTACAGGACTGAATATTTGCATTGCATAAACTCAGAGTGGGAATATATATATATGTGTGGGTGTGTGTAATAGTTCAATTAAGGTAATAGTGGTGAAAATGCAGAAATTTAAGAAAAGGTAGTGAGGGTTCCATGTCCATTTAGAAATCGAATAGCAGAGGGGAAGAATCTATTCCTGAATCACTGAGTGTGTGCCTTCAGGCTTCTGTAGCTCTTTCCTGATGGTGACAAAGAAAAGAGGGCATGTCCTAGGTGGTGGGGGTCCTTGATGATAGAAGCCACTTTCCTGAGGGACAGCTCCTTGAAGATGCCTAGGATACTGTGGAAGCTCTAACTCATGATGGAGCTGACCAATTTTACAACCCTCTGCAGCTTACTTTGATCCTGTGCCGTAGCCACCCCCTCCCCCACCAGATAGTGATGCAGCCAGTCAGAATGTTCTCCACAGTACATCTGTAGAAGTTTTCAATTGACTAAGGTGACAAACCAAATCTCCTCAAACTCCTAATGAAGTATAGCCGCTGTCTTGCCTTCCTTATTGCTGCACCGATATGTTAAGATGCAGTTAGATGCTCAGAGACATTGACACCCAGGAACTTGAAATTGCTCACTCTCTCTGCTTCTGATCCCTCTGTGAGGATTGGTTTGCGTTCCCTCATCTCACCCTTTCTGAAGTCAACAATCAGCTCTTTGGTCTTCCTGACATTGAGTGCAAGGGTGTTGCTGCAAATCCAGTCAACTGGCTGGTACATCTCGCTCCTGTATGTCCTCTCATTGCTCTCTGGTTGTACCATCAGCACATTTATAGATTTCATCTGAACTATGCCAGGCCACACAGTCATGGGTAAAGAGAGAGTAGACCAGTGGGTTATGCACACATCCCTGAGGGTGCCAGTGTTGATTGTCAGTGAGGTAGAGATGTTATTTCCAATCCACACAGACTGTGGCCTTTTGGGTTAGGAAGTCGAGGATCCAGTTGCAGAGGGAGGTAGAGAGGCACAGGTTCTGTAGCCTTTGATCAGGACTGTCAGAATGAATGTGTTAAATACTGAGATATAGTCAATAAACAGCATAGCTATTTGTATTGTCCAGGTGATCCAAGGCCGCGTGGAAAGCCATTAAGATCATGGCCGCTGTCAACCTATTGTGGCGATAGGCAAATTGCAGTAGGTCCAGGTCCTTGCTGAGGCAGGAGTTAATTCTAGCCATGTGGTAAACTACGTATATCTGTCTGGACATGCCCCTCTGCTGACTGCTCCTGTGGCTCCTCCCACAGACCCCTGTATAAAGGCAATTGGAGGCACTGCTCCCCCCTCAGTCTCCAAGATGCCGTGCTCCCTTTTGCTGCTAATAAAAGCCTATCGTTCACCTCCCGTCTCCGAGAGTTATTGATGGTGCATCAATTTTATGAGCAGCAATTTAAAAACATGGAGAGCATTTTACGACCCGACAGATTGGATCTCGACCCTCAATCCCAGAAAGCTGGTGACGCTTTCGAACTCTGGCTAGCATGCTTCGAATCGTACCTGGAGGAGATTCATGTGACCGACTCTGCCACGATGCACAGAGTTCTCCTCTCCAGAGTCAGTGCAAGGGTCTACTCCATGATCAGGGACCAAACGGACTACCGGGCTGCGATGAATACCCTCAAAAGACAATACCGGCGGCCGGTGAACACCGTCTATGCAAGACATCGCTTAGCGACATGGCGGCAGCGGGCCGGAGAGTCGAGCGCTGAGTTTGTCCGGGCCCTACAGACACTCGTGCGGGCCTGCGACTGCAGGGGACTGACAGCGAAACAGCATGTGGTGCTGCTAGTAAGAGACGCCTTCATTACGGGGATCAGGTCAGTGTACGTGCACCAGCGGCTGCTGGAACACGCCGATCTTACCTTCCATTCGGCGATCGAGCTGGCCGACACACTGGAGGCCGCTCTGCACGATGCTGACGCTGTCCAGGCGCGCGATCTCCCGCCAGCCTCATAGACGCTGCAGACCCCGCAACCCGCCAGCGAATCAACCTCGGCTGCTGCCAGTCCCGAGTCCGTGAAGTCCTCGCAACCCGCCGGTGAATTGACCGTGGCTGCTGCCAGTCGCAAGTCCGCACAGTGTTACTTCTGCGGACTCGAAAAGCACCCCCGAAAACACTGCCCGGCCCGAGAAGCTACCTGCTCCAGCTGCTGCGAGAAGGGCCACTTTACCAAGGCCTGTAAATCCAAACCATGAGCAGGGTCGAGCAGTGCCGCGTGCAAGGCATGGGGGTCGCCATCTTGGTCACAGCCATCTTGCCTGCCCGCCGCGTGCGAGGCATGGGGGCGGCCATCTTTGTCGGCACCAATCGCCCCGCCTTCGACCCACGGGTGCTTACTGGGCCCCAAGACGGCGATTCAACTCTGGCCTCCATGACCCTCGACCAAAGCGCTCCACATCAGCTCACAAGGTCAATGATGGACATCCTGGTGGAGGGGCACAGGACTAGCTGCCTGTTTGACACGGGCAGCACTGAGAGTTTATTCACCCGGACACGGTGCAATGCTGCGGACTCATGACACGGCCGGTAAGCCAGAGGGTCACCATGGCTTCTGGATCGCATTCCACAGACATCCGGGGGGGGGGCGGGGGGTTGTGTAGCGACACTGGTGTGCAGGGCACAGAATATCGAAACTGCGTTACTGATCATGCCTCAACTGTGTGCGCCTGTGCTATTGGGGCTCGACTTCCAGAGCCACCTCGAAAGTGTGACAATGGAGTATGATGGGCCCCTCCCACCAATCACTGTCAGAAATCCTCAGTTTTGTGGGACTTCATCATATACCCCGCTACTGACCACACACACACACCGACCCACACATCCCACCCAGCACCATGCCAACAGCTGCGCTACTGACACCACTTGCAGCCTCTCCACCCTCAAGATCCCTCCCCCATCTCTGTTCACCAACCTGACCCTCGACTGTAAACCTGTGGCAACTAAAAGCAGGAGGTACAGCGTGGGGGACAGGGCCTTCATTAAGTCGGAGGTGCAGCAGCTACTCAGGGAAGGGGATCATTGAGCCAAGCACAAGTCCTTGGAGGGCCCAGGTGGTTGTTGTTCGGACCAGGCAGAAAAATAGGATGGTTGTGGACTATAGCCAGACCATCAATAGGTTCACGCAGCTTGACGCGTACCCCCTACCCCGCATCACGGATATGGTCAATCAGATAGCTCAGTACAAGGTGTACTCGACCATAGACCTGAAATCCGCTTACCACCAGCTCCCCATCTGCCCGGAGGACCGCCCCTACACTGCCTTCAAGGCGGGCGGCAGGCTCTATCACTTCCTGCGCGTCCCCTTCAGTGTCACGAATGGTGTCTCTGTCTTCCAGAGGGAAATGGACCGGATGGTGGACCAGTGCCAACTGAAGGCCATGTTCCCATATCTGGATAACATCACCATCTGCAGTCACGACTGGCAGGATCACGACACCAACTTCCAACAATTTTTCCAAGCAGCCAAAGCTCTTAACCTTACCTATAACAGGGACAAGTGTGTGTTCGGAACCGCCCGACTTGCTATCCTTGGGTATGTCGTGGAGAACGGGGTCATTGGCCCTGACCCTGACTGTATGCGCCCCCTGTTGGAACTCCCTCTTCCCACCACTCTCAGAGCCCTCAAACGGTGCCTGGGCTTCTTTTCCTATTACGGCCAATGGGTCCCTCACTACGCAGACAAGGCCTGCCCCCTGATCAAGTCCACTACATTTCCTCTCTCAGCCGAGGCCCACGCGGCCTTCAGCCGCATTAAAGGGGACATTGCCAAAGCAACGATGCATGTGGTGTACGAGACCATTCCCTTCCAAATAGAGAGTGATGCCTCCGACTTCGCACTGGCTGCTACCCTCAATCAGGCAGGAAGGCTGTTAGCATTCTTCTCTCGTACTCTTCAAGGCCCTGAAATTCGGCACTCCGCGGTGGAGAAAGAAGCCCAGGCCATAGTGGAAGCTATTAGGCACTGGAGGCACTATCTCTCCGGCAAAAGGTTCACCTTGCTGACTGACCAGCGCTCAGTTGCGTTCATGTTTAGCAACCAACAGTGGGGCAAAATCAAAAATGATAAAATTTTGAGGTGGAGAATAGAACTCTCCACCTACAACTATGATATCCTGTACCGGCCTGGAAGGTTCAATGAGCCCCCCGATGCCCTATCCCAGGGAGTGTGTGCCAGTGCGCAGCTCGACCGGCTATACGCCCTCCATGCAGATCTTTGCCACCCGGGGGTCACCGGACTTTACCATTTCGTGAAAGCCCGGAACCTGCCTTACTCCCTTGAGGAAATCAGGACAATGACCAGGGACTGCCACATCTGCGCTGAGTGCAAACCGCACTTCTACCGTCCTGAAAAGGCACACCTTATCAAGGCCACCCGCCCCTTTGAGCAACTGAGTGTCGACTTTAAGGGCCCCCTTTTCTCCATCGACCGCAATGTCTACTTTCTCAACATAATCAACGAGTACTCGCGGTTCCCCTTTGCCATCCCCTGCCCTGATACCACTGCCACGTCCATCATAAAAGCCCTGCACCAGCTCTTCACTCTGTTCGGATATCCCTGCTATATCCACAGTGATAGAGGGTCCTCCTTTATGAGTGACGAGCTGCGCCAATACCTGCTGGCTAGGGGTATTGCTACTAGTAGGACAATGAGCTATAATCCCCGGGGGAATGGACAGGTGGAGAGGGAGAATGCCACTGTGTGGAAGGCCACACTCTTAGCCGTTAGGTCAAAGGGATTGCCAGTCTCTCGCTGGCAGGAGGTCCTCCCCGAGGCGCTCCACTCCATCCACTCCCTGTTATGCACGTCCATCAATGCCACCCCTCATGAGTGACTCTTTACTTTTCCCAGGAAGTCTGCCACTGGGACCATCCTACCGGCTTGGCTGACATCCCCAGGGCCAGTGCTGCTCCGGAAACATGCGAGGAGCAATATATACTCCCCGATGGTCGAGAGGGTTCACTTACTTCATGCAAAACCCTAGTATGCCTACGTGGTCTTACCTGATGGGCGGGAGGAGACGGTCTCCGTCCGCGACCTGGCACCCGCAGGAGCAGCAGACCACTACCCCGTACACTCCACGGTAACTACGAACCCTGTACCCGAGGTGACACCGCGCACACCGAGCCCTACACAGACTCCTCACAACACTCCCATACCAGGCGCGATGCACACGCATGAGGGATCACTGATGCCTAACAGGCTGGCACCTCAAGTCAGCCGGAGCCAGCACAACCACCATCACCGGTGCAATCACAGCCGGTGCTACGTAGATCGCAGCGACAGACTCGACCACCTGATAGACTTAACCTGTAAATATACTTGTTAGAAACTTCGCCCCATGGGGACTCTCTTTTAAAACAATGGGGGGGGGGAGTGAATGTGGTAAACTATGTATACCTGTCTGGACACGCCCCTCTGCTGACTGCTCCTGTGGCTCCTCCCACAGACTCCTGTATAAAGGTGATTGGAGGCACTGCTCCTCCCTCAGTCTCCGAGATGCCGTGCTCCGTTTTGCTGCTAATAGAAAGCCTATCGTTTGCCTCCCGTCTCCGAGAGTTATTGATGATGCATCAAGCCATGACCACCTTTCAAAGCATTTAATCACCATAGATATGAGTACTGCTGGGCAATCATCATTTAGGCAGCTCACGCTCCTCTTCTTGGGCACTGGTATGATTGTTGCCCTTTAGAAGCAAGAGGGTACTTCTGACCGCAGCAGTGAGAGATTGAAAGTGTCTTTGAAAGCTGCCGC
This sequence comes from Hemitrygon akajei, assembly GCF_048418815.1. NCBI lineage: Eukaryota > Metazoa > Chordata > Chondrichthyes > Myliobatiformes > Dasyatidae > Hemitrygon > Hemitrygon akajei. The sequence goes on from NC_133139.1 coordinate 36,769,341, forward strand.
CATTTGGTTGGCACAAGTTTTCAGTGCATTAACAGGTGCTCCATTGGGGCCTGCCGCCTTGTGTGGGTCCACCCTCCTGAACGATAGTCTTTGAGACAGTGATCACAGGGTCACTGGGTTCAGCAGGGATCCTCATAGCTGTAGTTCCTTCTCCCTTTCATGGAGAGCATAAAAGGCGTTGAGCTCATCTGGTAATGAAACATTACAGCCATTCATGATGCTGGGTTTCACTTTGTAGGAAGTAATGGCTTGCAAATCCTGCCAGAGTTGACATGCATCTAATGTCCCTTCCAGAGTCACTCAGAATTGCTTCTGAGCTCTTGAAGTGTCCTCTGCAAGTCATACATTGTTTCTTGTACAGATCCAGTTTGCCAGACTTAAATGCCGCAGATGTGGAGATGGTCCCAGAAGCATAATGGAAACCCGGATCTTCAGGATGTTTGTAGCTGCCTTTCTAATCGGGCTACTATGTCAGTGATTCATAACTGATTAAGTTGGGAAAGCAGGCTGACCACATGCATGATTTAATTTTGGCTCCAATGTTCAAAGGGACATTACTGATTTGACATTTAAAGGTTTGTGGTGTTGTCTGCAGTGCAGCAAAATGGAGGGAAGCTACAATTCATCATCTGTAATGAAAGGGACAAGAACACATTCCCTGCACACCGAGGAAGATCCTGAAAGTAATATTGAAGTGATGCACGGAGTTTCCCCACAAAAAGGTGCATATTTACACTTGGCTTAAATCCTCAGAAGCAGCAATGTATTCAAGACTAGATAAAAATAGAATTCTATGATTAATCTATCAAAATGAAAACTATACTCATAGGCAGAATGACTTTGTAATATAATATACAGTAAAACAGACCAGAGACTTTGCCTGACAACTTTACTTCTTTTTAATCACAATTACTTCAGACAATTCAAAGATTCACTGATTGTTTCATATTCCCTTCATGGAGTTTCCCTCAGACGGAGCAAAAATGAGCAGGAGAAGTTTGGATCTCCTCCACGTCTCAATAGCACAAGCTGTTTAGTTGATGCATCAACTCCATAAAGGTGAGTGTACATGTGTGCCCTGCCACTCTGAGACGTGTAACACCAAGTTTCTGTCCCCATTGATAAGATTCCACAGATGGCTTTCCCAAAACATTCCACCAACAATAACAATACGTGGAACCAGCAATAATAGATGTGGAATGGAGTCAGGATATTATCGGAAAACAACAGAATTTATTAACACTCAAGCAGAAACGTAGAAAATTATACATGTGACTAACTTAAAATGAAGTTAACAGCGCTATGCGTCTGTAGCTCACAAATGGTTAAACTTAGTAACAATTCTTAACAGAATCTTACTGGAGTCTCAGAATGTCAATTCAGAAAGTTTCAGGGATTCGCGGGGGAACTGAGAGGAGAGACTTTTAGATTTGAAGTGTAGCAAAGAGACGATCTTGAAGAAGGAAATTCACAATACAGCAAAGAAGCGAGTCTCGCAGACATACGCCAGAAACGGCCACCGTACCTTTCCGAAGACGATTTGGCAGACACACAGTACCCAAAAAGTGAGAATTTCACCATGTAACTGACAGGAGACGTCCCTTTTCCAGGACTGGTCACCACACACCCAAGACCTTGCAGGGGTTTACCAAAGTGGGTGCCAAAAATCCACGTTTGGATTATCCAGTTCCACGACACATGAAGTAACTCCAACAGTGATTTGCCACAGGGGTGCCTTTCTTCAATGAACTATCACACCCAGACAAGGGTTAACACACATGTGGTATTCACAAAGTTTTCCCCTCACCAGAGAACCCACTCCTGTGGATTAACTATGTGACAACTACACTTTCGTATTCAAATGGAATCATACTCACCCTTATGGGCTACTCGGAGAAAGTCCAAATAGTGATCTCTTTGTCACTAGGTTTCTTCTGTTTCAAACCTTCTCTCTCCTCTTCTCTGCAACTGCCTCCAGCTGCATCAACCGTCAGAGTGATTTATCAATACTCTGGATCGATCTCAACTCCCCCCTTTGGGCTACTTGGAAAGTTTAAACCAACGACTGACTCACTGGTGTCTTTCCCTGATCGAAACCATACTCGACTCTCCGGAACAATCTGCGCTGCTCCTTTTATACTGTTGGGGTAGGTCATCGCGTGACGCTCACAGAAACAAAGTCACAGATTTCTAGTACCTACTCTTCCAAGAATTGATACTGGGGTACATAACACACAGATTCCCAGTACATCTCGTGCCATCCCAGGTGTTGAAACTGGGGTTCATAGCACCATTAACATTAATATTTGTGAAATGTGGGCCCCCTCCTTCATACTGGCTATCAACATGTGCTGTTCATCCATTAGCAACATCAGGGAGAGTCAAAGATCCTGAGGAAGCCCCCTGATCAATCTTGTGGTTGACAACTTGGGTTGAAATCCTGCATCAGGACCTGGAGGGTCAGCACCTCCTTTCCTCCCACAGATTGAGCCACTGAGTTCCTTGAGCAGATTCAGCATCTGGCATCTCGTGTGCCAGCAAGTGATAAGAAACCATGCACAGAATTACAAACTTTTCAGGTCCGTTCTAATACGTGCCTCTAACCATCAGCAGGGACATAGTGATGACTCCTTCTCACCTTGATGGTTCATTCTTTGTGTAAATCGTCTCTTCCACACAGCTGCTCCACTGCTCATACCTTTGTGGGTCCCAGCGAATTACACAACACAAGTGAATGACAACTGATGGACGAGGTGGCGCAGAAATGTAAAGCTTGTGTTGTAGGACACATAGTAACATCTGCTTGGAAGCATAGCGATCTTGCTCAGGGGCTATTGACAGGAGCAGTAGCTGAAAATGCAGAGAAATGCAATAACTGTGTGGTTAATTTACTAGACCAAGGTCTAGAGGCTGAAAAATTGACCCATAGACATGAATGTGATTCACACCACAGAAATTGAGGAACTTTCTCCAAGTAATTAAACGTAAGCCATTAATGACTCACAGAAACGTGTTATTCTCTATCAACCTGGCTATATAGTGATACTAAAGATTCAAAGTAAATTTATTATCACGGTACATATATGTCATCATATACTACCCTGAGATTCATTTTCTTGTGGGCAATCACATTAAATACAAGAAACAGAATAGAATAATTGAAAGACGGCACTGGAAAGGACAGATAATGACCAAAGTGCAAAACAAAAACACCAAGCTGTACAAATACAAAAGCAAAGAGTAGAAAAAAGAAGTAATAATAATAATAATAATTATAATAATAATAATAATAATAAATAAGCAATAAATATCGAGAACATGAGCTGAAGAATCCATTCACCCACTGCACACACAGGTTCTCTCCCCCACCCACCCAGCTGGTTACAACTATTATCTGCCTCTCTCTTTCTCCTCCATTCTCACCTCCTTTACAGCTCTAGTAGCATTTTCCTACAAATCTGCCCTCACCCCATTATCCCAACCTAACAGCCCACAAGCTTCCTTCTCCAGTGCATTATTTTACATAAGTTCCACCATCTCCAACAGCATCCAGCCACTGAACACATCTTTCCATCCCCTTTCCCACTTTCCATAGGGATCATTCTCTACATGACTCCCTCATCCACTCATCCCTCCACAATGATCTCCTTGCAGCACTTGCCCCCACATTAATGACAAGTGTTACACCTGCCCCTACACCTCTTCCCTCACCACCATTCAGAGCCACAAACGTACCTTCCAGGTAAGGTGACACCTCACCTGTAAGTTTGCCGGGGTCATGGACTGTTTCTGGTGCTCCTCCTTTACATGTGTCCTGCGCAGAGTGAGAAAGCGTTTTGACAGGCACCTTTGATCTGTCTGCTACCCATTGGCTCATTGATCTCACAGTGGGTACCCATTCCAATTTGACTCCCCATTCCAACATGTCAGTCCATGGCCTCCTCTACTGCCAGGATGAAGCCATTCTCAGGTAGGAAGAGCAACTCTGCATATTCCATCTGGGATTTCTCTAACTTCCAGTAATTCTACTTGAGCCCCTAACACTTCCACCAATCCCCTCTTAACTTCTTACTTCATTACACTCCCCCATCCACCCACCTTCATCCTCACCTGGTCTCGACTCTCACCAATTAGCCTGTACTCCTTCCCTATCCCACACCTTGTTATCCTGCTTCTGTCCCCTTCATTTTTCAATCCTGACGACAAGTCGCAGCCTGAAGCATTGACTGTTCATTCCACTCCATTGACGCTGCCTGACTTGCTGACTTACCCAGTGTGTTGTTTTCTGTGTACATAATAAAGAACTTCAGATCCCAGTGTGCAATGCAGATGGTTCACCCGGAACTGCAAGTGATGTTGGTGAACAGGTCATACACGCTCTTAGATGGCTGGAGGATCCCGAGTAAAATGTGGTCAAGTTAAAGCCATTCTGTAAATAAACAATGTGTTTTTTTTACCCACACAAGTTTGTCTTTATCAAGAACAAACATAACATGGAGTCCAAAGTCGGTCTGAGGCTTAAACACAGAGCACAAATGAATACCGTGAATGACTACAAAAGAGACACTAGTTCCAACAGGAAAAAAGACTTTGAATACAAAAGGTGTAAGCAGCAAGTCTGCCAAAAAAGGCAACAGAGGACATTATGTCTAAAAGTTCATCAAGAGATTCAGGTGAGAGAAGCCCAAAGAATTCTGCTATGGATAGCCTAAGACCTCCAGCACCTATGCAGTTTACCAGTAACCTAACTGAGAACTGGAAATGGTTCAAACAGCTATTCAATATATACTTAGCAGTAAGTAGAGCAGGCAGTGTGGAGGAAAACCTGAAAGCATCTATCTTTCTACACGTAATCGGTGAAGATGCTTTGGACATCTACAACAGCTTTCAAATTGATGAGACAGCCTTGACATTGGACACTGATGACAAAATAAAAACATCACATTTGAAAAATATAAAATCTTTTCCTTTGAACAGAAACAAGGTGTTAGCTTTGACCAATACTTAGCTGAGTTTCACACACTGAGTAAGTCCAGTGAGTTTAGAGATTTGAGAGACTCACTAGACAGAGACAACATAGTTTGTGGAATCCCAGATATGTTCTTAGAGAAAGCTTGCTCCATGAAAAAGATTTGATGCTAGAAAAAGCTGTCAATATGTGTAGGGCAGCAGAAACCATATAAGCATAAGCTAAGAGCAGAAACACGGTGCATAATGTGAGATAGTTGGACAGAGCACAAGGCATTTCTCAAAGCAACAACATAACAAAGAGTTCACATCAAGCAATAAATGTAGCAAATGTGGGGGAGGTATATCCCAAAGAAGCGTCCTGCTTATGGAATGTCCTACGATAATTGTGGGAAGAAGAATTATTTCACAAAGTGCTGCAAAGCTGGGGCTATTAAGAGAAAGGTGCATGCAGTTGCTAGGGAAATAAAGGAAGTCTTTGTAGATTCTCTACAGATTGCCGGTGCTGGTAAAACTGAACGGATCATTCCAGTGATCGTGAATGAGAAAGTAATTCTATTCAAGCTTGACTACAGAGTTCAAGTAAATCCGTTGTCTGTGAATGAATACAAGACTCGCGAAGTAAAGAGCAAAATTTACCCAGTGAAGTTAAAAGTAACAGGCTGGACTGGAGAGAATATTCCAGTAAAAGGAGGCTGCATAGTGAACTTCAAGCACAAGGGGTAGCACCTGACGGGCACAGCTACTGATTGCTGAAAAGTGAGTACAACTAATATTAGGTTTGAGTGCATGTGAAAGGCTCAACCTAGTGGAAAAAGTGTACATACTGGCCTCACAGTCCAAAGGTGACCAGACAACACTCACAGAAGAGTACGCAGATGACTTTGAGAGACTCAGATGCTTACTTGAGGTAACTTGAGAAACTTGCAACAGCATCCATGACAGCTCCAGAGAGGTTATGCAGGAGAAGCACAAGAACTCCACATTCCATAGACATCTGTACCAGCTACACCAGTATGACAGTCAGGATGCCAGTGTTGAACAGATGAATTCACATCATGCAGATGTAGTTCAAAATCTGTCTCTCATTAACTTTCAGTTAAAGACTGGGGATCAAAAATATCTCCACAATCCTCACTGAAGTTGAAGAGGAAAAATTGAAAGGAAGATGGGAAGACCACGCAAGACCTAAGGTCAGATCAACAGCAAAAGTTCAACACAAACCAACAGGAGGAGTTGCTTTCTATGATAAGCAGACAACAGAAGGAGCTCTGAAAATTGAGACAGTATCAGTTAGAATCTCTGTAAAGACTCACTGATCACATGGATGTAAACCAGGGATCCATTATGAGGCATATGGAGCAAATAATGGCCACACAGCAAGAACAAGAACAAAGGCTGAACTCAGCAAATGAAAGCTATATGAAAAGAACAAGAAGGTGGGCAGAGGGGAAGGAGCACAAGCTAGCAGGTCATAGGTGAGGCCAGATGAGGGGCTACTGGGTGGGTGAGTGCAGGGAGTTGAAGTAAGAAGCTGGAAGGTGATAGGTAGAAGAGGGAAAGAGTTGTTGAAGAAGAAGGAATCTGATTGGAAAGGACAGTGGACCATAGGAGAGAGAGAAGAAGGATGGTAACAAGAAGGAGCTGATGGACAGGTCTGGAGAAGAGAAGAGAAGAGGTGAGAGGGTAACCAGAATGAGAAATGGAATAAGAGAGAGGGAGAGAGGGGAGAGCAATAACAAGAAGTTAGATAACTATGAGGTGTTGCTCTTCCAAGCTGAGCTTTGCTTTATCATGGCAGTACAGGAGGCCACGGCCAGGCATGTCAGAATAGCACTGGAAAGTCAAATTGAAATAAGTTGCTATCAGGAGATCTGCCTTTTGAAGTGCACAGTGCCAAGATACTCAACAAATCAGACTCTCCATTTTCATGCAATCACAGGATACAACAGAAGACCTCAACAGATTCACCTGTTAAGTGTCACCTCACCTGGAAGGACTGTTCGAGGCCTTGAATGATGGTGAGGGAGGAGGTGTATGGGCAGGGGTAGCATTTGTGATGCTTACAGGGATTACTGCCAGGAGGGGGATCTTTCGGTCAGGACAAGTGAATGAGTGAGTCTCATAAAGAATGATCCCTCTGGGAAGCTGAGAGGCAGGTTGAGGAGTGGGGGCAGGGTTAGATATGCTTAGTGGTAGAATCTTTAGTATCTAATTCTAATAGACTGTGAGAATCTAACAGTGAACTTCCATTCTAATCCAGTGAAATACTTCCATATATCAACAGAGGGCCATGATGGGGTATCTGGTAGTTCCACTGTTTCACTGCTCTAGGGATTTGCTCTGAATCCTGATTTCCATTGCGTTCTCCCTGTTATCACATGGTTTTCCTCTCCCACATCCCAAAAATTGGTTGCTAAGTTAATTAGCTACTATAATTTTCCCCTAAAGTGGAGGCACGAGGTGGCGTCTAGTGGAGGTGAATAAGATGGTCTGAACAGGTATTCAATATTTGATGCAGACTTTTTGAACAGAATTGCCTGCTTCCAAGCTGTATGCCTCTATGACTAAACACTGTTAGTGTGGGAGTTTCAGAACGTTGGTCCAATAATTGTGAAGATGTGGAGACAGATTTTCAGGTCATTATGGGAACTAAAGCTGGAGCTCCAAGGAAGTTCAAGAAGATGGAGAATAAAACAGAGGAGAGGAAAAAAACCATTTGATAGGTTGTCGATGCATGAGAAACAGGCTGATTAGGGAATTCAAAGAGGAAGTGAAATAGGAAATTAAAGAGGCAGAACACAGGATAGATTGGCAAAGAAAGAAGAGCAATATCTTCTTTTAGATGCGTCAACAGAAAAGGGTTTTAAGAGAAGTGTTGAGGCCAGTAGAAGACCATAAAGGAAAGGTATTCCCATAGGCAGACAGTTCAGCAGAAGAAATACGTGGGTACACCACTGAAGATGTAATTGAGATTCTGAGAGGACTGGAGAATGAAAAAGAGGAAATATTAGAAAGGCTAGCTGCACTTAAAGTGGATAAATGTAAGGGTCCAAAGAGCAGGAACAAAGGGAAGTGCACTGGCTCTGGTCATAACCTTTCAAATCTCGAGAGGTTCGGAGTTGGGACCTGGAAACTTCCCAGCCTTGTTTAAAAAACTGAGCGGCGATCAAACCACTAATTACAGAGTAGTAACCTCAATCTAGATGCAGTGAGTGTTCTTTCAGAAATAGTAATCAAGAATAGGACTATCAATCAGTGAAACAAAAATGGATTGTTTGGTGAAAGCCAGCATGTTTGTGCTGAAGGTAGATCATGTCCACAAGATTGGTTAACACTTTCTTTTGATAAGGTACCAGGGGGTCAATGAGGGAAATATTAATGATATAGACTATATTGAGTAGCAAATGTATTTGCTAAGGTGCAAGATAACAAACCTAGCACTAGGATTGAAGGCTATGGAACAGAAGGGGCTGCAGGAGCATGGACAAAAGATGGGCCAAGCGACTGTACACAGAAAGTAGTAGTGACTGAAAGTATTTGAAATCATGAAGGTAGAGTGTACAGATAGAAAATGTTCCCATTGGCAGAGAGATCCAGAACCCAATGGATGAAGGTGATAACCAAAATAATTTAGGATATTAGTGAAGAGCCAATTGTTGGGTGTAAATGTAAGGTGGATCAGGAAACAATTTGCAAAGCTCCAAGTTTGGGATGTAAATGGGGAGAAATTTCTCTCCTCTGAGGTCCTGACCAGAGGGCTGTAAAGATTAAGTCATATTTAGGAAGAAGACAGTTAAAATACTAGTCATTGAGGGTATGGAGAGGAAACAGGAGTATGGGATTGAGACAGATGATTAGCTCAATCACATTGAATGGTAGAGCAGAGTGATTGGATGGCTTACTTCCATTCTGATCTGTGGAAGTGAAACTCACTAGATTTCTCTAAGTTAGTGCTGATGTGGATTGACAAGGAGGAATGGCCCCCTTCCATTTGTGCCTAGTCTAATTCTGTGCAGGAATGCTTCAAGAGGGAATGACCCCTTGTATTTGTAAGACCACACCTTAATGTGAATTGGTGTTGATGAATTTTAAACTGCATCCTTCAAATATTTGTGGAAATGGGAGAGTTTATTCCTCTCAAAAGTAAAAGCTTTTAACAAGAAGTGGATGGAAAAGAGGTTATAACTTGTTTAGTGTGAAGTTTGAAAAGTTCCTGGGCAGTTTCCACCAGATAGACAGTTGGATCAATGTCTGATAATGTCCCTGCAGTTGCTTTATTGCCCACTTTGAAAGGGAGAGTATAACCTCAGCTGTGAAGATCCCTTCTACACCTGGTGACCATGTGATCTCTGTCTCAGAGGCTGATGTTAGGCTGTCTTGAAGGAGGCTGAACCCTTGCAGAGCGACAGGCCCCAGTGGAGTACCTGGTAAGGTCTTGAAAACTTGTGCCAACCAACTAGCAGGAGTATTCAAGGACATTATCAACCTCTCACTACTACAGTCGGAAGTTTCCATCTGCTTTAAAAAGGCAACAATTATACCAGTGCCCAAGAAGAGTAGTGTGAGCTGCCTTGATGACTATTGCCCAGTAGCACTCACATCTACTGTGATGAAATGCTTTGAGAGGTTGGTCATGGCTAGAATGAACTCCTGCATCAGCAAGAACCTGGACTGACTGCAATTTGCCTATTGCCACAATAGGTCTATGGCAGACGCAATCTCAATGACTCTTCATGAGGCCTTAGGCCACCTGGACGATACAAATACATATGTAAGGATGCTGTTCATTGAATATAGCATTTAACACCATCATTCCCACAGTCCTGATTGATAAGCTACAGAACCTGGGCCTCTGTATTTCCCCCTGCAATTGGATCCTTGACTTCCTAACCAGAAGACCATTATCTGTGCAGATTGGTGATAATATCTCTTCCTCACTGACAATCGACACTGGTGCAGCTCAGGGGTGTGTGCTTACCCCCACTGTCCTACTCCCTCTATACCCATGACTGCATGGCTGGGTATGGCTCAAATACCATGTATAAATTTGCTGATGATACAGCTATTGTTGGTAAAATCTTAGATGGAGATACTGGGGCATATAGAAGTGAGCTAGTTGAGTGGTGTCACAGCAACAACTTTGCACTCAATGCCAGTAAGACAAAAGAGCTGATTGTGGACTTGAGAAAGGGTGAGACGAGGGAACATGAACCAATCCTCATAAAGAAATCTCAAGTTCCTGGGTGTCAATATCTCAGAGCATCTAACCTGGTCCCAACATATTGATGCAACTATAAAGAAGTCAAGACAGCAGCTATATTTCATTTGGAGTTTGATGAGATTTGGTTTGTCACCTAAAACACTTAAAAACGTCTATACATGTACCATGGAGAGCATTCTGACAGACTACCTCAGTCTCTGGTATGGAGGGCTACAGCACAGGACCGAAAGAAATGACAGAAAGTTGTAAAATTAGTCAGCTTCATCTTGGGTACTAGCCTGTATAGTATCCAAGACATCTTCAATGAACGGTGCCTCAGAACGGTGACATCCATTATTAAGGATCCCTATTAGCCAGGCATGCTGTCTTCTCATGTTACCATCAGGAAGGAGGTACAGAAGCTTAAAGGCACAAGCTCAGTGATTCAGGAACAGCTCTGCCTACGATTTCTAAATGGACATTGAACCCATGAACTCTGTCTCACTTTTTAAAAAATATATATTACTTCTGTTTTGTACTATTTTTAATCTACGAAGGGTGATTGGTAAGTTCGTGACCTAAGGTAGAAGGAGTCAATGTTAGAAAAACTAGCACATTTATTTTTTCTACATTTACACACTTAGTCCAGCGGTCGTGGAGCATACGGATCCCTTCTTTGTAGAAGTTGGTGTCTTGGACCTCCAGAAGTGGTCCATAGCATAGGGTAATTGATAAGTTCATGGCTTAAGGTAGAAGGAGATGAGTTATTAACTTCAAACTTTCTGTGTTTTCACTCAAATAGTTGAACTGCAAGTGCATGTAACGAGAGCTGTGTAACTCATCTCCTTCTACCTTAGGCCACAAGCTTATCGATCACCCTGCTGTGGACCACCCTGAGATCCAAGACACTCTCATTACATGCACATGCAGGTCAGCTCTTTGAGTGATAATGCAGAAAGTTTGAAGTTAATAAATTACCTCCTTCTACCTTAAGCTATGAACTTATCAATCACCCCTGCTGTGGACCACTTTTACAAAGAAGGGATCCGTATGCTCCACGACCGCTGGACTAAGTGTGTACATGTAGGAGGGGACTATGTTGAAAACTAAATGTGCTAGGTTTTCTAAAATTGACTCCTTCTACCATAGGCCATGAACCTATCAATCACCCCTCGTATTTAATTTACAGATATATACTTACTTTAACTGATTTTCTTTCTTCACAGTATTATCACATGTTGCACTTTACTGCGGCTGCTAAGTTAAACAAAAGTCACAAGAAATGCTGGTGATGCTAAACCTCATTCTGATTCGGACTCTGATTCTGATTATTGCCCAAATCTGATTCAGTTAACTTCACATCCAGATTACTCCATGCAGCCTGTTTCCATACAAAGCCAAAACCACTTTCTTTCAAAATGTGATGTTTAGGCTTCAAACTAATTATGTGAGGCTTTACATATCGCCAGCTCAGAGACTGTCTGCAAAGCAAGAAATGGTGCCAACAAGCTGGGTGGATTACTAGTATCATTTAGTTTTAGTTACACTGCCTGGGTTAAATTATAAAGGACACAATATTAGCTCTAATAACTACAGTCAATGTTACATTGCAGCAGCTCACATTTACGTAACAACTTTAGTTTGAATAAATGCCCAATGCTTCTTTATAGAAACATCATTAAAAAGGGATGACAAGCTTGGTCAAGGTGATGCTGGGGAGGTTATAAGAGGAAAGCAGAATAAAATCAAGGGGAATAGAAAGGAATCAAGGGTTACTGACAATTAGCAGCTTAACCAGTAATGTCTCAGCATGGAGGCAATGAAGGAATTTATGAGGATTTTGCCAGTATTTGGCAACAAAGTGAGGGAAAAGAGATTATTATTATGAATGTCCAAGCCCCCAAGCCAGTAATGAAAAGGTTAAAAGGTAACAAACATTTGCATTAAATGCCAAGGGAATGGAATTGTTGAGGAGGTATTGAGTTTGAAATACTCAGCTGTTGTTTATTGCAGATCACCTGGACTTTGGACAGAGAATTCAATAGTGGACAAGTTAGGAAGTGTGGTGCAGAGGTAGAGATAGATATCACAGCAAGAGTGAAAGCCAGCCCCGTGTCTGAGAGTGCTTTACCAATTGGAACTTGAGAAGGAAGAGTGAGAAACCATTGCCACAGATAGTTTGACTATGACTGGAAAGTTTCAGAAGTTGCTGCCATCCTTATGGAACATGGTAGAGAAAGGAGGGATTACATCAATGCTGCATTGCAGTGAAAGCTTATGGCAATTCTTGGGATGGTAATTCAATCACTGGAGCACTTTTCAGTGTCTATGGAGTTAATTTAGGGAGGCAGGTAGAGGGAGCTCTTTGCTGTCTTTGAATCTTCAGTGAACTCCTGCAACCATGAGTTGAACTTTCTGCAGTCGTATAGCATCACCATGTCTTTTTCGGATCTACAGGCTATTTTCTGAATCCAAAATGCTTCTCTCAGAAGGAATATGGGATGATTCTGTGCTCAGTGGTAAAGGGACATGATGAGACACCCATGATATAGAAAATCATTGCCATGTATCAGTGTGAGAAGAAACTACACATTGAAAAATTAGGATGTGGAAGGTACTGCGAGGAAAATAATGCCAGAAGATTGACTGGAGCTTTCAAGGGGAAGCTGCATAGTAGACATATAGCATGAAAACAGGCCCTTCGGTCCAACAAGACAATGCTGATTATCAAGTGCTGATATATACCGATCCTGCACAAATCATATATTATTCCTTCAGGTCCCTATTAATGCTTTTAGATTCTATCCATCACACTGGCCAATGAATCTACCAACCTGAATGTATTTAAGCTGTGGGAGGAAATTACAGCATCTGGAGAAAGCCCATGCAGTCACACATGGTAAGAGTGAAAGTTCCATATTAATTAAAAATAAAGAATTTGTAGGAACATATGATAAAGGCAAGGTTCATGATAACTTAGAATACTCTTGTATATTTGTCACCAAGCATTACAATGCCAAAAGCCCCATGACTATAAATGACTTTGCCAAAGGACAATGTATATATTACAGATATCTATCACATCCAGCACAACCATTGATCTCATCTGCAGTGAGAAGCCACGGACTGAGGAAATATGCCTTGTCTGGTAAGTGCTACCTTTTCAACAAGTGGGGTGGTGGAAATATGTGAACTGCCTGGTTTTGAATGTATTGTACACAGTTGCCAAATCCATGATGCGAGCCATAGAACATTTTGTTCATTGCTTTATAGGTATTGTAAGTTCAGGGAGTGATAGAATTTGAAGTTCATAAAGAGCTTCAAATTTCCTATGAACTGAGGATCAATAACTGTAAAACGTGGCACCTATCAACTGAAGACAAAGTTACGAGCGATGATTCCTTATCCACAAGAGGCATTAGTGCAGCACCAGAGATCTCTGTGACCAGTACCTAAATAGACATTGGAGCCTGGGTCCAAGAATGTCCCTGATAGAAGATCTTTCCTGGAAAGGGGCTTACTCTCTCTCATTCTTCAAGTTCCCCTTACAAATTGGCCTTAAGTTTTTTTTTCCTCTTCTTCAGCTGTTGAGGTCTCTCCGGAACTATTCCTTAAAATTAAATGGCTTATATCCCCATATAACTTCTATCTGTGGATTTCAGATTCCACAAGTGACGAGAACTTGGTCTAATGACTAACCAACGGTGAGCAACTGATGTTCCCTACAAAGAGCCAAATGAAGGATGTTTTGCATTGATCAAAGTTGTTTCAGTCTGATTTGGTTTCAGAAGGGAGCTGACAACTGGGAAGAGCGGAAAGATTGATGTCATTAAGGTGCACCCTGTATACATTTACAAGGTTGTGGCATGTGACTCAAGGTGGTCAAGTGGCCATTACGTTATGTCCTGAGTACTAAAACTTTGCTGTCGTATATTACACAAAATCAGTCATGTGGAAATTTATAAAAAAAACAGCAAATGATTGAATTTCAAACCCATTGCTTAACCCATCAGAAGATGAGAATCCAGAAAATGCAGATGATTGAAATCTGAAATAAAAACAAAATACTGGAGAGATATCTGGAGAGGAATACTGGAGAGAGAAAGTGAGGGAGAGGGAGAGGGGCAGCATCTATGGAAAGAGAAACAGGGTCAACTTTTGGGGCTGACAATGTTCTGAAAGTAAAGAAACTGCTTCTGATGGTTGGAATTGTGCTGTTTACTAACTTCATTTGGAGCTTCAGTGTAAGCAGTGGATTATAGCCTGGCATCAAGGAAATGTAATCATCATGACATCGTAGTTCTATGTATATAAGCTGCTCCTTGATCACCCTTTTGCCCAGGGAATTTGTTGACTCCAGACCAGTTTGATGTGTCAGTGTGGTCTCCTAAAAACGTACAACTTGAAATAATGATGATAACCATTTTATTTGGGAGCTCAATGACAACACAGACCAATAGTCACATGCTTGATATACATTAAGATAGTTAATAATGGTGTTGAACGAGCATATTTTTAGAATCCCTGGATGGTTATCGCACAGAATGAGGCTGTTTGACCCATCAAAATTTATACTAGTTTAGTACTCATCTCACCACAATCCTACAAATTATTTTCCCTCAGATTCATATCCTGAATATATTGAAAGATTTTTTTTTCCACCAGCTCAACAGGCACTGAGTTACAGATCCTAAAAACTCTTACAATAATGAAAAAAAAATCTTGCATCCTTCTTGTGTTTTTCAACAAAAACATTACATCTGTTCAAAGCAAACTTTTTCTCTGTAGCCAAATTAGTCATGATCTTGCACCATTGAATCAAATCTCTTCTCAGCCTTCTGTGCTTAAAGGAAAACATCTCCAGGATCTTGAATCAAATCTTGCAGCTGAGATCTCTTGCTGTGGTTATTTAAATGTCCATTTAAATTATAACCCATTTGAAAGCAGAATGGAAAACTAGTATGTACATAGCATCTGTCATTTCCTTACTTTGTCCCAAATCACTTCACACTGGAAATGTGTTTGAGGAATGTAGTCACTATTGTAATAAAGACAAAAACAGCAGGAAATTTGTAGCCACTAAAGTTCCACAAACAGAAATGAAATAAGAACTAAAGAATGCTTTTAGTGGTATTGGTTCCACAAACAAAAATGAAATAAAAATTGATGTGTTTTTAGTGGTATTGGTTAAAAAATAAATGCTGACCAATACACTACATGATATCTGCTGAATTTTAAACAATAACATGGCATCTTGTGTTTGCTCATTAGCAAGCAATCAGATGTTTAAAATTCAACTGCCTAGTGCAGTTTATTTCAGAGAAAAGGGATTGAAAATCATCATTTCCCAAAGTGAGGTGTAAAGCTTTTTTCAGGTAACTGGTACTTTCCGCTCTCCTTTCATGTCTTACGTGAATTGTATCATGTGCATCGAATGCCATCATTCTTTACAGATCATTACTAGAGGAATAATTTATATGGGTAGTAACCTTTGCTCAATCCTAGGACAATGAGCTTTAATGGCATCAGGCTGAACAGGGAATGCAACAAGGTAGGTCCCATAATGCCCCTAGCCTCTCTGTAATAACAACAAATTCCTCCCTATTCATTCACCAGTTGAATTGTCCCAAGCCCTGACATTCCAATTTCCAGACCACTTTGTAACCCTTCCTTCTCAGGCCACGCTCCCCACCTCCACCTCCCATCCCTTAATAAGACACCAGTCTAATACCACAAAAACTAACTCCAACCTCGGTTCCACAGCACCTGAAGGAAATATACAATGGCTGCTTGGTAGTGCCTCGGTACCACATAAGTGGTGTAGTGGTTAGTTAATCATTGAGACAGTCTTTATCATATCACATATTTCATGGAATATTACAATTCCTAGGTTATCATTCACCTTAATGTAGTACTTTCTTAATATTAGCCTTAGTCATGTATTCTTGAGCCCCACAAGCTTTTGAGTTACCATTATGACTACAAACTAGCATTTTTATTTTGTAGACAGGGAATTAACCAGTGTAACTATGAACAAAGTCTTCAACTAAGTTAGAATAATTGCAAAGTGCATTTATTTTTCAGATGAGGAAGTAATCTTATCATGGGAGAACTGCCTTTGAGATTATTCCTAAATAAATAATCTGCTTTTCCTAGTAAAACGTTGTAGTAATACAATGTTTTTGCTCCTTATCTCCATCAATCTATTCATGCTGCTAAAACCCAATTCAGAACACATCTAATAAAGCAAATTCACACAAAGTCCCAGTGGCAAAGCAGGAGTGAGGTGAGGTATTGAGTAAAGATAATGCACAGAGGCTCTGCTTGAACATGTTTGGAATACAAGTAGGAGGAAAAGCAGGAAGGATCATGTGCTTGAAGACATAGAAGTAAAAAAAAGTGTGATTGGGCCTAAATGAGTTAATGATTAAAGCTGAGAGGTACAAAAGAAACCAGTTCAAAAAAGGTCAACAAATTTGCAGTTTAATCTGAAAAGGCTGATTAAGTTTTATGAAATCTGAAGATCAAATACATTTTTAATGCAACTGCTTTCAGATGGCACTGAGTTACTAAATTGATTTCTTAGACAAAACCATTTATTCAGGGGCTATCAAGGTAAAACCAATTGATCTGCCACTTCCAAAAGACACAAAATTAATGAAATATCTTTGATTTCATTTAAGGGTCTCCAATTAAGACAATTTAAACTACAGAGATATTAGAAAGAAGAAGGAAAACAATGGCTTCAGCACAGAACTGAAAGGTAAATATTGCTCAAATTGACTATTAATTAACAGTGCAGCTGGTACTTAATACCTTTTTCAATATGGTATGTATTTCAGGAAATCTTGAATTCTCGGAATCTGGTAACTCTCGTGATCTCCAGCAGAGTTCTGTTATTGTATTTTGCAGTGGCTGACTTTTATTTTGCTCAACTCAAAATTGTGTTTTTATCAAAGGTGGCTACATAACGGCGCACTCTGGTGGTGTCTGTATTGATTAGTTCCATTTGAATAGATTAGAAGTGAGTGATACTACCACAGAAAACTTGTACTAGGACTACTGGGCCTTTCAAAATGTATAGACATTTTCAGTAAAATAGCTCACAGTAAATAAATGACGAGGATGTGGATTTGAGAGTAAATAAAAATCACTCTCTCTGTAGTTATTGCTTTGTTGCATTTTTGAGAATTGAATCAAATAATTTCATTGGAAGATATCATGCCTGTTATTTTTCTTGGTTGGAAGTAACTAATTCATAGGCAGCTTTCTGATAGTGAGAGCATGTGAATGATTTAGTGTCTGAATATTTTCATTTTGTGTGAACTGATGATCCTCTCCCCACCTCTTCGTAATGCAGAAGTTTGATTCCATGCTGTTGCCCTAATGGATGTGCTTCAGGTACAGATGCGTGTCACGAGGGTCTGCAGGGCATCAATGTAATGCGCTGCATCCAGCATTGAAACTGTCTAAGGAATGAGAGCAGCAGGGTGGTGCAGCTAATACAACTACTGCCTCACACCTTCAACAGCCCCTGTTCCACCCAGATTTCTGATGCTGCCTGTGTAGAGTTTGCACGTTCTCACTGTAACTGCATTGGTTTCTGCCGGGCATTCCAGTTCACCCGCACACCACCACCTCCCCCCCATCATATTCTCAAAAATGTGCAAGTAGGTCGGTGAATTAACTGTGGTAACTTGTCTCTGGGTTGTAGATGAGTGGTAGAAACTGAGGGGTGAGGAGTTGATGGGAGAATAAAATGGATTAGGGTAGGATTAGTCTGAAAATGGGTGTGTGGTGGATGATGATCTTTTTTTTCTGCTGTATCTCTCGAAGATTCTCACTCCAGAGAATATTGTTCTAACGTTCAGGGTTTAGTGTCCTGTCTGGTTTTCCTCTCCAGCACAAAAACTAACCTTCCTATTTTTTACCATGCCTCAGCTTACATCACCTCTCTCTATAATAAATGGATTGAACCAGGGGTTTCCCTGGTGTGTCTGGCTCAGTTCTCTTCTCAAGAAAAATCCAGTCCACCTTATTACTGTTCAGTCAATCTATTTTCAATCATTAGCAAAGGCTTAGGAGGTGTCATCAACAGTGGCATTAAAAGGACTTACTAATAACCTGACCACTGATGCTCCTTTCTAGTTTCATCCAGACTTCATCACAGGCTTTGTTCAAACATAGACCAAAGTACTGAGATCAAGGAAGAGTGAGCGCCCTTGACATCAAAGCAGCATTTGATTCAATGTGGCATCAAGGAGATAAAGTCCTTCAATACACATCCAAAGAAACATGCTGCAGTGGTCGGACTCAAAGGCAGGGTGAGTGGCACTTTAGTGAATGACTCGTCACCTGTTACGCTAAAGTCTTTCTATGATCTACAAGAGACATACTAGGGCTGGGAGAAAGACTTTTCATTTGCTTCAATAATGATCAGAAAGTTGAAAAGTATCCAAAAGGAAGGATCCTGCTTGATCGACACCACATTCTCCACCAGAAACACTCATTCCATCAACCATGTTTGGACTGTGCAACAACTACAAAATACTTTTCAGTTACTCACCAAGTCAATCTGAAAGATACTATCTGTCTGGAAGGAGCAATCACCAAGTGAGACAAAGGAAGAAGGTTCAAGTTTTACCACCATTAGCAAATTTCCTTCTGAGTCATGTACTTTCCTGACCTGGTATTCTTTCATCACTGGATCTGAATTGTAGAGTGTCCTTTCCAACACTGTGGTAGTAAGATCATCAGAAGGATTGCAATGGTCCACTATCACCACAAAGGCAATAAAATAAATGTGCTGACATCAGCAGTGTCACCACAACTATAAATGAATTAATAAGCAGCCTCAAATTAAAATTAAATTAAAAAACTAACTATATATGTTTAAAAACTAACCAGAAATGAATTTAAAACATAAAATGAATTTTTGAACTGAAGGAATTGTATGTGCAATCCAACAAAAACTTCTTTTGAAGGTTATTGGTGGTGGTTTTCAATTGGAAATCTTTTGATGAAGTGTTTTCATTGTACATAAAAAGAAATAGGAAGGCAATTTATTCTAAATAAGAAAATGGAGTTCTTTGAGACGGGTTGGTAGCCGAATACCCAATGAGCTAATTAGTTACCTGGACTAAGAATAGTGGCTTTGATTTCCTATCCAAGATGAATTAATTTGACTTCAAACAGAAAGGACGGTATCCCACAGAAAGGGCTACTGATCATGCTTAGAAAAAGGATATCCGTGGATGGATGCAGAATTGGGCTGATTTATAATATTTCCCATGGATAAATGATTTCTTCATGTTCACTGTGTGGGCTCACAAATGAAACATAACCAATTGTATGAGGTGCCTAAGAACTTCAATCATTCGCAAGGAGAATTTTTGTGCTTTTTGTCAGTTTACAGACTGTTCAAACATGCAAAGCTGTGCTTCCTTAACCTATTTTCACATTGCACTCTGATGTATTTAAAATCTAAGACATGTATGACTGTCAATTCAAATGAGTGAGATGATAGGTTAACAACTCTAGAAAACAGAATACTGCACTAGACCTGCAAAGGTCATTGAATCAAAGGCTGAGCTTAGATCACTTTAGAAGTGTATTGGTTCTTTAGCTGTGTTTTCATATCTGCTCAATCTGATTATGATTGACACTGAGATTGCATGAACACAGCAAATACTTTCTGTTCTCCATTTTAGATGTAAAGATATCTCACCAAGACTAAATTGACCTAACATTATCTTTGTTCCATTTACTGACTTCCTGTTTTTTCTTTAACTGCACATGAGATCATCTTTTATTACCGAATAAAAAGGAAAGAAGGAACTGTTTGGTAATATTTCCTGATGTCTACCCTGCAATTTCTCCTTTAATCACAACATTTCATTTCATTTTCCTTTATTACTAATACTTTGGTCAATATTGTTCTGCACCTTTCTACTTCCCTTAAGGCAGAGATCCATGAAGCTTTTTCCTGGCGTGGCTAATTTAAGAGTTTTTTTTTCTGCTGCCCAAGTTTTTCTATTTTAAACTGAATAATTTTTAACTTAATTTTTTTAACTTTATAATTTTCCCAACCTCTTCTCCCTTTTTAAAATCACAGTATTCCATTATTGTTCCTCCTGTCTTCATGGTGGTATTTAAATCAAGACCTGTTACAATCGTCAACTTTAACATCATCAGCCACCCGTTGAATTCAATCAGGTCCATTTCCTTTCCTGCTCTTTCCCATCTTGGTGATGCCTTGAGGACTGGCCTTGATTCCAATCTGCTGTCTGATTTCATATTTTCAAAGTCTGTTCTCCGTGAAAAGTTTTCAATTCTGTTATATTGTATCTGAATGCTACTGCAACTGCACAATGTTTTTACTTACTGTTAGACCTTTCAAGCTGAATAGACATTGCAACTAGCCATTCTTTGATTTCTCATTGCAACCAGGAAAGGGATCAATAGCAGTTTTAAAAGATTCATTGAGTCAGACTTTCCTGCATTAATTCTAATAGTCCCAACCGGCTGCTTCTGAGATTTCATTTCTGCTCCATTCAGTAGAACAGTGAAAATGTATAGGAATGCTCCAGGATGGCTTTTAGGCAAAGATGTTCGGAAACCACAAGAGTGCTTTCAGAAATACGGGCATTTGCCAATTAGTAGCATGGCTTTTTCCATGTCGCTTGTCCTTGCACACTGTGCAATATAATCAAATTCAACTTGTAGCAGGTATCATCCACTCATTAACAGTTGTCATAAGGATAAGGCTTGGACAGGAAGTCAATCTGGAGACTAACCTTATAAAGATGTATTTCTTCTCTTCTTACAGAAACATCGGCATGATGCTAAGCTAGGGCACAGAAAGGTGTATAAAATCATGTGGAGCATGGACAGTGTGAATGCACACAGTCTTTCCCTAGAGAACGTGAAGCAAAAACTAGAGACCATTGGTTTAAGCTGAATGTGGAAAGGTTTAAAAGGGCTTGAGGAGCAAATTTCTCATGCAGAGGAATGTGTACATAAGTGACAAGATGCCAAAGGAAGTGGTTGAGGCATGCACAATAATAATGTTTAAAAGACACTGGGACAGATACCTAATTGCATAGAAAGGTTTCAGAAGGATGTGGACCAAACATAGACAAATAGACTAACTTACGTGGGCACTTTGGCCAGTGTGGATGCATTGTTTCCTTCTTGTATTACTCTATGATTCTGATCAGATGAAGATTTCCAAAGAATGCTAAGCCACGTCTACACCTGCTTCATTTAACTTGCTAACCATTTTACCAAAAGCAAAATAAAGATGCAGATATGATATTAATTTTAAGTATCATAACGAACGTACTATTTTAAAGGCATAAAGTCACTGAGGACAGAAACAGCCCTTTTGGCCCATTATGTCCATGCAAAACATCACAGCCAAGACTCTTCATCAGGAAGTGAAAGGAAGTGAGGCTGCAGCCAGGCGAAAAAGGTTAGGGGAGGAGAAGGAGAAAAATTTGCAGGTTATAGGTGGAACCAGGTGAGGGGAAGGTGGGTAGGTAGAGGAGGGGAGAATGAAGTAAGAAGCTGTAAGTTGACAAATGGAAGAGCTAAAGGGCTGAAGAAGAAGGAATCTAATAGGAGAGGACAGTGAACCATGGAAGAAAGGGAAGTGAAGAGGGACACCAGAGGGAAGTGACGAGCAGGGAGGAGAAGGGAAGGGGTGAGAGGGGAACCAGAATGGTGAATGAAAGCGAAATGGGAGGAGTGTGAAGTTACCAGAAATGAGAGAAATCAATGTTCATGCCATCACGTCGCGCTACCCAGATGAAATATAAGGTGATGCTCCTTCATCCTGATAGTGGCCTCACCATAGGAGTACAGAGGAGGCCATGGACCAGCAGGTCAGAAAGGGAATGTGAAGTCAAGTTGAAGGAGCTAAAGGGTGACCACCGGGAAATCCTGCCTTTTGTGGCAGACGAAGCAAAGTCACTTAATGGAGCGATCCCCCAAATTACATTGTGTGTGCCTAAACAATGTACAGGAGGCCTCTCTGGATACAGCGGATGATTTGACAAAATCGCAAGAGAAGTGTCACCTCATCTTGACAGACTGCTTTAGAGCCCTGGATAGTGGTGAGGGATGAGGTGTGGGAGCAGGTTAATATGAGGAAGAATAATACGTAAATATGCAGCAGTTCAGTGTTACTGTGTTGATTGTGTTTGCAAAGACTTGTAATAGCCCACATGGGTGATATGGGTGTTATCTGCAACATCTTCTGGATTTCAGCCTTTTGCATTCTTGTAGGTGCAAAAGTTACTGTTAGTAACACAGAGTAACAAAGGTGAATACCACCCTTATAACTGTGAATTCTACAATGTTATTGCCACATGCGTAATTGGGCTGAGAGATTAGCACGTCTATGCAAGTTAGTAACGTGATTTCCATTTTGTTGGCTACCTTAAAGCTATTTCTGACATCAATACAAAGATCCATAGTCTGAAATTTTAAGGCTTGATTACAGCCTTTCATGCGTGCATGTATCCAGTGGCATTACTGGCGCATTAATTTCCATCCTTTTATGAAAACAGGTTAAATCTAAGCAGCAGCACTTTGACACTTACTGAGAAACTATTTTTTTTCATAACACAAACAAGTTTTAAATGAATTTTATTGCTGATAGCAAAGTTAGTGATTGGACTGTAACAAATATTATGGGTGTTATGGAAATTTAACTACAAATCTTACAGTAGAGTTTGATTAACCTAGAAATTGTGATGCATCTGGAAATGTGCATTAAAGATATGCTTAACAGAATGGCTGACACCAATTTTAAGTAAAATACTGATGTTCTATTCTGCCCAAGGCCTAAACATCATGGATGGTAGAATAGACCTGGTAAGAATAATTGTCCCTGGATCTCCTGTTTTTGGAATATAAAGTGTAACGGAGAATGTTTGAAGATGGGGGGGTGAGATGCAACATATTGGATGGAGACTGAGTATGGAAGGGAATCCTACTGAGGGGTTTAAGATGGTGTGAGAGATCAGGAGTGTAGGATATATTGCAGTGATTGGATGATTGGAGTGATTGGGTTGGAGATATTGTGAGGTTTGTTGGGGGAGAGGGGAAATGTGCTTTGAAGAATGTTATGGCAAGAATATTAACAATGGGTTATACAGAATTATCACTGAAGCAAATCTCAGTCTTCTGATTAAAGCTTTCACAACTATCTCAAGCCTGCAAATCCATGAATCCTGTATATTTAGTTCAATTTTTCACAAGCAAGGCCTAGCTAAGCACTGCGTATCATTTGACTGCTCTCGTCCAATAGCCTTTGTGTGAATTTTAAAAACCCCATCGGTTTTTAAATTGAATTTGTTGTCAGGAAACATAGAGGAGACTTGATCCAAGCACAGATCAGTGGAAGTGATTCAGCAGTGAACGATAACTTTAATAATAGACTGCAAAATAACAAGTCGCAAGGGGCCACAAAACAAACTATAACAAATACTGAACACAACAGGCAATGGGAAAACTGGTTGAGGCTGGCTGGTTCGATGGGTGAACAAGGACTGTGGATGAGAGCTGGATTTTAATAGGCTACAGGTGATGAGTTGGAAATGGATGGAGACCTGACTGGACCACCCCTGCCTTTCACAGCTGGCACCCAATGTCCAGGGCAATCCAGATAGGTCTGCTGAAACTCTTCTGTGAGCGATGGATCCAACATGAAACTGGATTGAATCTAAGACCTCTCCTCCAGGCCGCACCTAGTATTGCACACACCTTCCACAATGACGTGAATTGAATAACCAGTGGACCATATACACTGGACTGCCTTCCGCCATCATAGGTTTTGGAGACAAAGGCCTAGGTGGGTTGAGTGGTCCATGGACAACAGGTTTGAGGCAGGACATGTGGAGGGTAGGTGTGATCCTGAGGGACAGCGGCAGCTGGCGATGGTAAATGACTGGATTGATGCAATGGGTATTCTTGAAGGGACCGATGAGCTGGGGCAAGAGCTTGTGAGAGTTGGTGTGCAAAGGCAGTTAGATACAGTCCTCAGGCCAGATTAGTCTGGCTGAGCACTGCCAGTGTTTGACCTGATGGCAGTAGGCAGAGTTGGCAGCTAGGATAGCCCTCTGGGCCCACTTCCAAGCATTTCAACAGTGGAAATCCAGGCCTCTGGACTATAGGACCTCCACCATTGGCTCCTCTGCAGGGAACAACGGGGGTTGGTAGGCAAGAAGCACTTCAAAGGGTGACATACCCATGTTAGAGAAATTTAGATTTTGTATAACTTGGCTTAGAGCAGCTACTTCCTTCATGTAGAAGTTTAGAGGTAGTGAAACATCACAGAAACTTCTCCACTTGCTGGTTGGCTCTTTCTGATTGACCATTGGTCTGCAGTTAATAGCTAGAGGCCAAACTCTCTGAGGTGAGGAAGAGGGAGCAGGGGCTTGCCGGAAGTGGGAGCTAAATTCTGGGACCCACTCTGACACAATGTCCAGTGGGAAACAGTGGAGGTGAACTACATGGTCCACCGCCTCAGTGGCTGACGTAAGTTTGAGGAGGCAATGAAATGGATCACCTGGAGAACCAGTTCACCATTGTCATCATCACTGTGGTCCCATTGGAAAGTGGTAAGTCTATGATGAAATCCATTGTGATGTGGGACCATGGGCATCGAGGGACTGGCAGGGGCCACTGGTTGGAGGAATAGGGTAGGCAGCGATGAGCTTCAAGTACGTCTAAAGTTCATCGCTGCCTGCCATCAGAATCGGCGTCACTGAAAATTCCATGTCGGTCATCCGCCTGGATGGCCAGAGAGGACTGAAGTGTGAACCAACTGGAGATCCTTAGAGTGTATGGCCACCAGCAGATACACGTGGTTATTAGTTGTATCTACCAGAGCAGGCTCGCACTGTAGCCTGGCAGATCCATTTCTCCAAGCTCTAGACAATTGGAACAAGGATCTAGGTGAATGAAATGATGAGCTGAGGGTCGATTTCTGTATCAGCTGGGTCATGACAGGATATCCACCTTAGTGTTCTTGGAGCCGGGTCGGTAGGTAATGGTGAAGTTGAATTGCTTGAAGTTGAGGGCCCAGCAGGCCAGATGTGGGTTGTGTTGGTTCGGGTGTTCGGTCCAGATCAAGAAGGGCTCATTTCTTCCCCTCAGTCAATATCTCCATTCCTCCAAAGTCCAGTTAATGACATGTAGCTCCCTGTCTCCTATTCCATAATGGTGCTGTTTAGAGTTGAACTTGCACAAAAAGAAGGCATGGGGTTTGTGTTTCTATCTGGTCTGCTCTGGGAGAGAATGGCCCCAGCACCCAGGCGATATGTGTCCATCTCCAAAAACACAAAAGTTCCAGAGAGGTTTGGATAGCAGAGAACGGGAACGGTAGGTGAAATGTCTCTTGAGCTCACTAAAAGCATGGTCCGCAGCAGCAGACCAGGTTATCCATGAGGTAGGTTGATCTGGTGACAGAGGTGAGAGGAGCAGTGATTTGACTGTAATTTCTGATGAAACAGTGGTAGAAGTTGGAGAAGCCCAAGAAGCATTGTAACTGTTTGAGAAAGTGCAGTCAGGACCACTCAATGACACCACACACTTACTCTGGGTACATGGTTATGCCTAGGGCTGAAATAATCCCAGGAAGGAAATGACTGGGATATTGAACTGACATTTCTCGAAATTGCAGTGGACCTTGGTTTTAGAGAAGTCTCTGAAGGGCTGAATCGACATGAGAGACACGGTCTTGGAGATCTTTAGAGAACATGAGGATGTCACTGAAGTAGGCAAACAAATATCTGTGTAGCACAACATGGAGGATTTCATTAATGAAGGCTTGGAAAATGGCTGAACTGTTGGAATGTCTAAAGGGCATCATCAAGTATTCATAGTGGTCAGTGGGTGTTATGAATGCCATCTTCCACTCACCCTCCCCCCCCGGAAGATGCAGATCCAGCTATATGCGCTCTGTTGATCCAACTCAGTGTAGATCTGGGGCCTGTGGTATGTTTCAAATGTGCTATCCATCAAGGGAAGAGGGCAACAGTTGCTAATAGTGATTTTGTTGAGTCCACGGTAGTCAATGCATGAACAGATAGACAGCTCATCTTGAAAGCCCTCCAGGAGGTGTAATGGTAATTGGACAGCAGCCATTCCACCTTCCAGCCACACTGTGTAGTAAGGGGGCTGAATCCAAGGTGTAATCCAGACCGAGCATGAGCCTTAGTAGAGGTGAGGTATCCAATCCGCTGCTACTCTTCCACTTTTCAGATGGTCATAAACCCAGTACACATCAGCAGTGGATTCTTCATATTTTTTCCAAGTGGTTGTTCTCATCCCAGTTAGTGGCAGCCAAAGTCAGAGCTCATCAATTGAAGAGAGAGAAACAAAAGGCAATCAGAAGTTGCAGCACAGGGGTTGAGGAAACTGTTGAAGCATTATTCAGGCACCAAATTCCAGGGCTCGGAGGGAGGAGGTTGACTAGTGTGCGTTCAGTATCGAGACGGAGCGTTGGTTGAGACTGGCGAAAAGATGATCGATGGTTTCTTGCTGCTTTTGGATCGTGTGCTCATCTCAACTGATGACTTCCTTTTGGCGAGCAAACTCTGCTGGGGCTGGGTCAATCAGGGTTCACCCATCTTGCGAGGAAATTTAAAGGAGACTTGACCCAAATGCAGAGCAGCTGAAGCAATTCAGTGGTGAATGATAACTTTAATAATAAACTGCAAAATAATAAGCCACAAGGGGCCACAAAACAAGAGCGATCAGATACTAAACACTACAAGTAACAAGGCAACTGAAGGCTAGGAGCACTTGGCTGAGGTGGGCTTTTTCAATGGGTCAACAAGGATGAGAAACACAAACATGGGAAAATCCGCAGATGCTGGAAATTCAAGCCAGCACATACAAAATGCTAAAGGAACTCAGCAAGTCAGATGGCATCTACGAAAATGGATAAACAGTCGATGTTTCAGGCCAAGACCCTTCTTCAGGACGTCCTGATGAAGGGTGTCAGCGGGAAACGCTGACCATATATTCTTTTCTATAGATGATGCCTGACCTGCTGAGTTCCTCCAGCATTTTGTGTGTGTTGCTGTGGATGAGAGCTGGGTTTAAATAGACTGAAGGTGATGAGTTGGAAATGAGTGGCAGGAGACTACTGTTAGCTGGGTGGAGCCTCGGAGATGCCTGCCTTTACGGGCCTGATGTTCGTATCTCACAATAACAGAAAACATCTTCCCCTCCCTATTTCCTTCCATTTCCAGAAGAGGCTATCATCTCTCTGTCTCTTTGGCTTACTCTTCTGCCCCCACCAACAATCACCCTGCTGTCCACTGCACTTTCTGACACAGAGACAGAAGATGTAGCACCTGCACTTTTCCTTCCACACCATATGGCCCAGAATAAATTCATACAAGTTTTGCATTTCATAGATCCCACTTTTGTTTTTGTTCATAAATTTTGTTTGTTGCAGTTCATAGAAAGCCTTTAAATATAGCTTGTTTACTATAAGTTTGCAGTGAGGCCCTCCTGCCTCCAACACATTGGCAAGCAGAGTGGTGTCAGGATTCATTCTTTCGTTCATACTCTAAACCCTAATACTCTACTGATCTTAGTCGGCTTGCTTCCTCCATATACCTGTTTTCAAATCCCTTCTTCTTGTGCTTGTGATCTAATAAATGAAGAATAACTCACAGAATTCTTCAGCCTACCATTTTGGGCTCTACTCTCAACCCGAGATAGTTGTAAAGTTCTCACACTGACAATTTCTATGCCTCCACTTCCTAGAATCTTCCTGAAGCTTCATTTCTCAAGGATTATAAGCACCTGACTTTATGTTTTACGTTTGTATGGTTGATTTGTCTTGCAATGTTTTCCCAGGTTGAAGTTTTTCCTCCTCCAAATTCCAAGAATTCCAATGGAAGCATTCAACAACGGCTAAGATCAAGATAGGATTTGGGCCCATCTGGTGCAGTTTTTCCTTTTGCGACTTGAACGCGAAGCATTGGCATTCAATACAGTGTCCTGACATTCATTGTCTAATTGAGTTTCCAACCAATACACAAGATAAGATGTGCATATAAAATAGAAGAACTGAGAATATTTGTCCTTGAGACAGGGTGTTTTACAAAGAGCACAAAGGAACCAAATTATGGATATGTCAATACCAGTCTGGGAAAGTATTTAGCTGAAGGTATCAGTGCGCAAGGAAGCCTTGACAAGTTCTTAGAAATTATATCTCCTTGAAAATCCTGATCCTTGGCATCCTAGTCAAATCAAGAATGATTGTAGCCGCACTGTAATCATTTTTCTGTCCTATTGCAAAATTTTTAAAAAACATATAGGAGTGATTTAACCTTTTCTAGTTACCTGGAAATCAAAGTTTCATGACCAAGAAGCTACTTAGAATGAGCAAAGCACAAAAAAATATTATGATGTGTTCATTCTGGTTTACACAACTCCTACAGTGCCAACAAATATGGCTTCTCATTCAAGATGGCTCTGGTGAAGCCCAGTGACTACTTACTATTGGCAAACAAAATAAACAATACAAATTCTTTATTAATAATAATTGATCACTCTTTTTCTTACAAAATTTATGGTAAATGAACACTGCAAACAATGGAGAGGCAAATGAAGGTGAGTCTGAGTCAAGGGTCAAAGCATGCAGATGTGAGGTGAAGTCAAGGTGAGGACGAATCATGGTTGAGGCAAGTCGGGGCGAAGTCGAGGCATATTCAAGGCAACATTGAAGTGAGTGGACCAGAGGTCAGGCAGATTCAAGGCCTATCCACCTAAACTGAGAGCAAGGTTTGATAGACCTGCAGTGCCAGGCCTATTTGGAAAATCAGGCACGGGCCAAATCATGGTGGTAGGGTCCAGGCCCCGAGTGTATTGATTTGACAAGGCCTGTGTCTTAGTGTGATGAATTACCCAAAGTTAGGATGATTTGAACAGCAGGCCAAATGGATTGAAAAGGCAGGGGGTTGGGACAAGAGGCAAGGTTCAGGCTGGTACTGTCCACTGCTCTGCAATGTTTGCTCAGCTCTGCAATAACTGAGGCTGAGGCTATGGCCTGCTCCGGCTACTCCAGGCTGCATGACTCATTTTTGTTCTGAATGCTATTTGCTTACATTTGTTGTTCGAATGATTTGTTTTTTTCTCTTTCTCAGAATATTGGCTGTTTTTATCGGTCTCTTGTTATGAGTTCTTTTGGGTTTCTTTATTTTGGGGCTGCCTGTAGGGAGATGAATCTCAAGTTTGTATAAAGTATACATACTTTGATAATAAATATACTTTGAATTTTGAAATCCAAAATAGAATGAACAAAATGTGCTCCATTTCAATTTTCTCCCCTCTTCTTCTAAAGATGTAACCAAAATGTTAGTCTGAAGCTCCAGCTTTAAGAAGCTTGAAAAGGTGAGTTTAGACACTGAAGAATACATTCTGTAAAATTAATTTTGCAAATCTGGTGTCCACTTAGTCGAAGACACTGTGGATGTCATGGTAGCGTAGCAGTTAGCATAACCCTATTACAAGCACCAGGAGTGTGGACATTCTCCTTATCTCCAAGTGCTCCGCTCCTCTCCCATATTCCAATAATCTATGGGTAAATGAATTAATTGGTCACAAGAGTATAATTAGGCAGTACAGGCTTGTTGGGCTGTAAGAGCCCATTAAAGTAGTTCTAAACACAAAATATAATGACATAACTGTATATTTGACCTGGTGGTAGATAATTTAACCAAAAACAATCTTGGAAATAAATTCAAAGATCAAGAGTCAAGACAAGAACTATTACATGCTGAGGTGTGCAATAAAATGTTGTTGGGAAGGAAACACAACAGCTTCCATTAGATGGTTTATTTAGTCTGCTAACTGTAGGACAAATAATGTTGGAGAAGTGCCTTTCTTGGGCACAGCTTTAGCACGAGTGGGGTTGTTGCTCCAACGGATTATGTCTCTGCTGAACAATCACTTTGCTATCTCGCAGCAAGTTCACCTTTACTGTCAAGCAGTGTGTCTACTGAAACTGTGGTTTAATAAGATTTTATGCTCTCCAGCCAAGCATGCTACATGGAACATTTTCAAATGTCTGTATTGTTTTCCAATTAATGGGAAGGAACTCTGTTACTGAATTTGACAGAGAGCATCCTCCAAGGACCATTGTAAATCTGCACTATGCTCCAGCACAACACCATATTGTCCTTGTGTAAAGTGTGGTTTGAACATTGACATGATACAGAATTAAGCCAATCAATATTGTCATGGTTGCAAAGCCAAAAGCAACTTTCTTTTGTGAAGTTTTGCCTATATAAAATTTGCATAATTTTTCAGATTCCTCTCGTACTAAAGGCCTTGGGGGCACTATAGTCAGTGGAATAGACTCAATTCACTGTCATAAGGATTGAGAGTCCTGAAGGCTGAGTTGTCTGCCTGGTGCTCGAGTTTGGGACATCTCATCTGACCTGCAGAGGGATTTAGAGTGGGGAGGTAATGATCCAGTTGTCATGGTCCATGTAGGTACCAATGGCATTGGAAGAACAAGGTAATAAGTCCTCTGTCAGTCTCGTCATTATCAGATTTTTCACCAACAAAATGCAAATTAGCGCTCTGCCAGAGCAGCTAAGGACAAAATTAAAACACAGAACAAAAAAGGAACTAATTTCTGAATTGCAAATTGGCACAGGATTATTAAGATATGAAAACTAATTGTGTGGCTTAAAGGTTGGTGTGGGAGAAGTGGATCTAAATTTGTAGGATATTGGCACCAGTTTTGGGCAAGGAGAGAGCTGTTTTGATGGGATGAGCTCTATCTGAACCATGCTGGGACTAGGATCCTGGAAAATCACATTGCTAAGGCTGTGGTCTTATGTTCCTGTATGTTTTCCTGAGCATAGAGTTTAGGAGATAACTTATTGTTAAGAAGCTGCCAGTGATATTTTGTGGTTTGTTGGAAGCTACTCTGGTTTTCACTACAGTAATAGGAATAAGGGTGGAGATACGTCTCTACCAAAGGAGATATAATATGCTCCTTTCCTCCACTAGCCTTCAGGTCCACTAGGGGAAGGTGTAGCACCTGCTTAGCCCCTCCATCGGGGTTACGTGAAGCCATGGGAGCAGCTGGAGGATGGTCATGTGGTTAGGGGAGCACTGACAGCAGGCAGTATTGCTGATGGCTGGGGTCATTACCCAGAAGAAGACAATGGAAAACCACTTCAGTACAAAAATTTTCCAGAAACAATCATGGCCATGGAAAAGCCATGTTTGCTCATGTCATACTTAATGATGACAAATATGAACAGGCACTTATGGTCCTTGATATGTATTTCATATTTCAGTACTATTTGAGTAACATTTTAAATATATTGTTTAATTAAGCATTTGTTTCCTTAAATAATTCATTATGGGTTATATGTAAAAGAACATTAATGGCATACGTCACTATGCCACAATGTCATAAGTGCGTGCATCACTAAAGTAAAAATGAAGTCGAGACATTTACCCTTGGGTTCTCATGTTTTTCTTTTGCTTAGTTTAAGAAGTTACTAAACCTAACAATGGAGCTGAGTAAGTTTTAAAACAAACCTGCCTACCTGTTGAAGCGCAGCACATACTATGTTGTAAAATGGAGAAAGAAAGATATTTATGTTAAGAAGAAGTATAGCATGTATTTTTTTGTTTGGAAGCACATTGAGAGATTTGAATTAGAAGAAGGGCAGAAAATGGACGAAATTTATGGATTCACCAACCGTGAGTACTGGGTGATAATAATAATCAATTTAACAAAAACAGAAAAAGCTGGCTACATTGGAAAGATAGATATGTTTTACTGCACAATAGTATTTGTGCAGTATTTTGAAGCAAATGAAATAGCTAATGAAAAGCAAGTGCCTGTTTTGGTGAGAACATTAAATGGAAAGGCATATCGTTTGCCTAGGAGTTTGACTGCTCCAACCAAACTAGCTGAAATGAGCTTTGCTGATATCATGAAAGTAATGCAGGAATATTTAGAGACAAAACCATTGTTGATTGCAGAATTCATTTGATATCATAAGCACCATCAAAAGGAAGGGGAGTCCATTTCAGCAAGATGAAATTGAACACTAATATCATCTCCAAAATCTCAAAACAATGTTAAACAGGTTAGAAGATTATGGGCTCAGAGCACAATGCAACAATTGTGAATTCTTTAGAGTTGGAATCCACAGGCCCCTCAACTAATGGTAAGGCTCCAGGACATAAAAATGGTTGGGAACCATTGCTTTAAACCAAGCATCACTTACTGTGGTCACACCATTGATACATAAGTATTGCACAAGTGTGCTGAGAAACTTCATGCAGTAGTGGATGCCCCAAGGCCAAAGGACGTATCACAGGTGCATCTCTTATAAGAATTTGTCAATTCCTACAACATGTTACTGCCGAACTTGGCTACGGTGTTCCTCCCTTTGAACTCATCCCTACAAATTGAAAACGAATGGCAATAGACAAAGCTGTGGGAGGTGGCTTTCCAAAGGTAAAATAAATGGTGACATCAGACAATGTACTCACACATTATGATCTATATTGTCCGGTGAAGCTTGCCTGTGATGCCTCACCTTATGTTATAGGTACAGTCATGTCACATTGTGTGAGTGATGGAAATGAACATCCCATAGACTTTCAGCCTGTTTTCATACCACTGCAGAGAAAAATTATACACAAATTGACAGAGCGGCCTTGAGTCTGGTTTGGGATGTAAAACATTTCAAGCAGTACTTTTATGGGAGAGAGTTTACCTTCATTACTGATCATTAACCACTAGTGTCAATTTTTAATCTACAAAAGGGTATTCCACTAATAGCAACAGCATAACTGCAAAGATGGGCTCTGTTTCTTGGAGGACACAACTACAAGCTTGAATTCAAGAGTAAACTAATCATGGAAATACTGCTGGATTGTCCCCTTTACTCTTAGAAAAGGAAAGAACTGAAAAATCTGCAAAAGACATACTCCTCTTCGTGTATTCTCCCTAATGAGATTTGAAGTCTCCATTTTATGGCAGAAATCATCCAAATGAAAACCAGAAATATCCCCACACTGACTCAGGTTTACATGCAACCTAAAATGGCTGGAATGTGTAGCAGAAATTCCAATTCCACATTTATACTAACACCAAGTTGAACTTGCTCTTCATGAGGTTGTCTTATGTGGGGATTGAGAGTCCGCCAAAGAAAGCAGGATCTCCCAATGGCCACACATTTTAATTCCACGTCCCATTCCCATTCTGATATGCCTATCCATGGCCTCCTCTACTGTCAAGATGAAGCAACACTCAGGTTGGAGGAGCAATACCTTATATTCCGTCTGGGTAGCCTCCAACTTGATGGCATGAACATTGATTTCTCTAACTTCCGTTAATGCCCCTCCTCCCCTTCTTACCCCATCCTTTATTTATTTGTTTGTTTGTTTATTGCCCCTTTTTTCTCTCTCTGACCTTCTCTCAATTACGCCTTGCCTGCTCTCCATCTTCCTCTGGTGCTCCTCTCCCCCTTTCTTTCTCCCTAGGCCTCCCATCCCATGATCCTCTCCCTTCTCCAGCTGTGTATCCCTTTTGCCAATCAACTTACCAGCTCTTAGCTTCATCCCTCCCCCTCCTGTCTTCTCCTATCATTTTGGATCCCCCCTTTCAAATCTCTTACTATCTTTTCTTCCAGTAAGTCCTGATGAAGGGTCTTGGCCCAAAACGTCCACTGTACTTCTTCCTATAGATGCTGCCTGGCCTACTACATTCAACCAGGATTTTGTGTTGACCATTTTGCTGAACACCTACTCTCTATCCACCAGAGAACGCAGGATCACCCAGTGGCCACATATTTAAATTCCATTTCTCATTCCCTGTCTGATATATCAATCCATGGCTTCCTCTACTGTCAAGATGAAGCCACACTCAGGTTGGAGGAACAACACCTTATATTCCGTCTGGGTAGCCTCCAACCTGATGGCATGAACAATGATTTCTTCAACTTCCATTAATGCCCCTCCTCCCTTTCTTACCCCATCCTTTAATATTTATTTATCTATTTATTTGTTTGTTTGTTTATTCATTATTTCCCCTTTTTTCTCTCTCTATCCCTCTCTCAATCACTCCTTGCCTGTTCTCCATCTCCCTCTGGTGCTCCCCTCCCTCTTTCTTTCTCCCTAGGCCTCCCATCCCATGATCCTCTCCCTTCTCCAGCTCTGTATCCCTTTTGCAAATCAACTTTCCAGCTCTTAGCTTCATCCCTCCCCCTCCTGTCTTCTCCTGTCATTTCGGATCCCCCTCCCCCTTTCACTTTCAGATCTCTTACTATCTCTTCTTTCAGTTGGTCCTGATGAAAGGTCTCGGCCTGAAACGTCGACTGTACTTCTTCCTTTAGATGCTACCTGGCCTGCTGCGTTCCACCAGCATTTTGTGTGTGTTGCTTGAATTTCCAGCATCTGCAGATGTCCTCGCGTTTGGGAATTGAGAGTTGTTGTTCCATCCAAGATGATAATTAAAGTGTGGGAGGAGCTTCATGCTGGTCATATAGGCATAGTTGAAATGAATGTATTGGCTCGAAGCTTGGTCTGGTGGCCTGGGATAGATCAGCAGATCGATTAGATTGCCATGCACTGTTTGCAATGCCAACATGTTCAGAAGATGCTAAAAACAGAGCCTCGCCATCCATGGGAATGGCCTCCATTATACTGGCACAGGATTCATGTCGATTTTGCCGGATTGTTCATGGGCACAAATTTCTTAATGGTAATGGATTCATTTATAAAGTTGCCAGAAGTGTTCCCATTAGCCTCCATTACAAAGTCACACATTGCTGATGTGTTGAGACACCTCTTCTCAAGGATTGGTTTTCCAGAACACCTAGTCAGCAAGAATGGATCACACATTGTTGCGGAACAGTTTCAGTCAATCCTGAAAATAAATGAAATGAGGCATATTACATCTGCACCGTACCACCCAGCCTCAAATGGCTTGCTGGAAAGGTTTGTCCAGGTTCTAAAGAAGGCACTGTAAGTAATCTCAGCAGAACACACTATAATGGCTCTGAATCAAAAGGTCACCAATTTCCTCCTTGCATATTGTAATATAACACAGTCCACCACCATGAGGTTCCTGGGTCATACCTTGTGCTCACACTTGGATCTCCTCAAACCCAATCTCAGAAGGAGTAAGCAGGAGAAACAGCTCAGACAAATTGAGGGCTCCTCAAACAAGGAGCTTCAGTGGTTCACTTCTGGACAAGTCATCCTGGTGGGTAACTACAAAAGTGATCAAAAGTGTGTATTTGGAAAGATTCAGGACAGAATTGGACCACTCTCCTACACAGTATAGATTGTGCCTGGTGTCATCTGGAGATGACACATCATCCAATGAAGAGAACAGAGTGAATTCTTAGAGGAGATGTCAGAAGCACGTCCTGCAGACCCCGAGTCAACTCTTACAACCACCACAGAGGTTTCTCAGCCACAAGTCTCACCTGCCAAGCTGAATAACCCCCCCCTCCCCATAAGGAAAGACATTATCCCATAAGAGTATGAAATCCTCTACAGTGATTTAAGTCTTTAGGCCCGAATGGGACAAATTAAGATTTACTATGCTGTGGATGTCTGTATAGTAGTTGCAATATATAGTGTACTACATAGATATATACTGTAAATAATTTGAGGTACTTTTTATACTTTTTATATAGAGTTGGAGTTTATACCCAAGCAGGGAGGAGTGTTGTGTATGTAATGCTTCAGTAATATTTGAATAATATTGTAAATATATTGTTTGATTACACGTTCCTTGTTTTTTTAAATAATTAATTACCAGTTATTAGAAAAGAACATGAATGGCATCCGTCACTAAGCCACCACATCATAAGTGCATGCCTTGCTTAAATGAAAAAAAAGGTCCACACGTTTATCCCTGGACTCCCATGTCTTTCGTTTGATTAATTTATTGAGATACATTACATAACAGTCTCCGCCTTCATGTCCAACAGATGTGGTGAGGTTATTTAGTCACAATTAATAGACAAGGATATTTAATCAACCACTTAATGTGCAGGGTTTTGATACACCAATCAAAGTTTAACTACACAAGTTAGCTCTAATTGAAATGGAAAAGGTCCAGAAATGCTCTACATTTCACAGACTGAGATAACTTGCAATAATCTCAAAGGATGAGATGACTGCCTCATTTCAAAGTTATAAAATATTGTAATACTGTAAGGAAAAAGCATTTTGATCTGGAGAATTCTATTACACAGCAAATTGCAAACCTAAAGTAGCTAATATTTATCACTTAGATGAAGGAACACGATTGTGGATGAAGGACAGAAAATGGATAAATATAATCCAATTAGCCATAAAACTCAAACCCAACACACTCAGGTGTTTGGTGCTGGACGGAAAAGATTACTCCAATATACGAGGGGTGATTGATAAGTTTGTGACCTAAGGTAGAAGGAGTCAATTTTAGAAAACCTAGCACATTTATTTTTCAACATAGTCCCCTCCTACATTTACACACTTAGTCCAGCAGTCGTGGAGCATACGGATCTTGGACCTCTAGAGAGTGTCCACAACAAGGGTGATTGATAAGTTTGTGGCCTAAGGTAGAAGGAGATGAGTTATACAGCTCTCGTTACATGCTCATGAAGTTCAATTCTTTGAGTGATTATGCAGAAAGTTTGAAGTTAATAACTCATCGGGGTGATTGATAAGTTTGTGGCCTAGGGTAGAAGGAGATGAGTTATTCTACATAATCACTTAAAGAGTTGAACTGCATGTGCATGTAACGAGAGCTGAATAACTCATCTCCTTCTACTTTAGGCCACGAACTTGTCAATCACCCATCTGTGGACACTTTCTGGAGGTCCAAGATCCGTATGTTCCACAACTGCTGGACTAAGTGTGTAAATGTAGGAGGGGACTATGTTGAAAAATAAATGTGCTAGGTTTTCTAAAATTGACTCCTACTTTAGGCCATGAACTTATCAATCAGCCCTCATAATTTAAATTCACATTTGCTAAGTTGCTACACAGTACAGTACTCTGCTTTCCAAGGAACACAGTAAGTTTCAAGGAAGGGTGGGAAGTGAAGCAAGGCAAACATAGAAAGTGGGGTCCTGGTGACTTGCAGGGGAGCTAGAGCCTGGTGAGCTCAACGGTGGCACAAGAACTGGACCCCCATGTGTTCGAGGGAGTGTGGCTAGCAGCAGTGAGCAGATGTTGAAACACAGCGTTTCCCAACAACATCCAGGACTATGCTTGCAATGAACTAAGGCTTCAGCTGATAGGTCTCAGGGATAGCTCCCTGGAAAAGTTCCCAGATCTGCTGAAATGAACTCCTCTCCCAGCTATTTATTTGGATGTTCCAAAATTGGCCTTCCTCATGTCAGCAGATTGTTTTTTGTATCCATTCATGGACCCAAACAGCACAGTTCCCAAGGAAATTCCCAGCAGACATCATTTAATTGGGCACATAGGAAAGTGGCTGTATTTTCACCATGGTTAAACCAAGTTATCTTGAATATGGCTGGTATCTTCTCGCTCTCCATGGTTTCTGTCATTAAACTACAATTCAATTAGATTTGAAACACAAGTAAAGAGTTTCTGAAGACATCTTAATGAAGCAGTTGTCAGCTGACTAAGAGACAAAACAATAAAATAAGATATTATTTTCTTGCTCGATTATCCATGTGGAATGTCAATAAAGTGAAATAACAACTTGTTCCAACACATTAACTCAGATAGATTATATTTAGATAAAATTAATAAATCAACTCACTGCCATCAGCAATGAATCAAGTAATCCCTAAATTCAATAACATGCTACTGAGTAAAAAGGTTCAGAAACAAACTTGATGGTGTTTAATGCACCCAAATGTTTGTCACAACTGAGCAGTGGTGTGAATAATTTCATCCATGTGAAAAGTGCTAAAAATAAAAAAAAACATGATGTAGTAATGAAGGCATGTCTTTATTACCTTAAAGAACATGCTCAATGCTTTAGATTGTCTTTGGTCTTTTGCTGAAGGAAATGTCCTTTATTTCCACAGACACTGGCAGCTGTCAATACGCTGCAAGGGCTTGTCTTTCCATGATGTTCAAGGACATTATGAACTTTCTGTCATAAAACTTGACATAGAGATTTTTTGCAGGCTTTAAGATAAAAGAAGGTAATGGACAGAATCCAGATTGATAACCTTGTAATTCCAGTCAGCACTTAGTGCCACGA
This sequence comes from Hemitrygon akajei, assembly GCF_048418815.1. NCBI lineage: Eukaryota > Metazoa > Chordata > Chondrichthyes > Myliobatiformes > Dasyatidae > Hemitrygon > Hemitrygon akajei. The sequence goes on from NC_133139.1 coordinate 36,807,764, forward strand.
GTTAGAGTCACTTCCTTCTCAAAGTCTATTAGTGAAGAAACTAATTCTGAGACTTCTCCCACTGATATGGCTGGCAAGTCGATACACATAATGGAATTTGGACCTTCCGGATCTGCGAATAAAAATGTGACATCTTTATTACATCTTATTCGGATTTTTTTTCCTAAGAGGGATGTGCAATTCAGTTGATGTAATTATTCAAAATAGAGATTGGTGGAATTCTGGGCATTAAGGGAATCGTGGGGCATAGTGATAGAGCTGGAAAGTAATTCTATTTTACAGCTGTATGTTAATGAATGACACAGTCATACAGTGTATAGTTGAAAGTCCTTTTTTTTGTTTTAAGCTGTTGCATTACAAACAATAAACAGAAAAAAATTTACATTGTGTAAAGTATATTCAAGTAAAGTCAAGTCAAGATGAACGTGAAAATTGAGTATTTATAGACAAACTTGCTTGCATTAGAACAGAGTGGAGTGATGAAAATGCTGTTGGTGTTGTGTTTGTGGATTTTCAAAAGGTTTTTAATGAAGCATCATGTAATAGACTTGATAATTAAAACTAAATTGATTAAAATGAGAAAGGACATGGAAATAAAATTGGCCAAAAGAACAGTGGTGAATGTTAAATTATCAGACTGGAGTATTGTATGGATTAATATCCCTTAGGTGTCAGTATTGGGACCATTGATTTTTAATTAACATATATTGATGTGTATTCTGGTCATAGGCTCATAGCTAACCTGTTACCCTAGTTCCATTTACTGGCACTAAGATCACATCCCTTGATTCCCTTGATATTTTAAAATCTATAGGGAAATCCAAAGATTCATCGCAGTTTTGTGAAGAAATCTCTTCTCATCTCCATCATAAAAGATCAACCACGCTCACTCCATCTGCAACTCTGAATTCCAGAAGTTACCCAATTATCATATCTACCTTGTCCCACCTCATTTGAATTTTGTAGATTTCAACAAAACCATGCTTCATCCTTCAAACTCAAAGGAGTGTAGACTTGGTCTGCTTAATATCTCTTCCTGTAATGTCCCAATATGATAGACATCAATGCCATGGAACTTCACCTTCACTGTTACAAGGATACCTTTTTGAAGGAAGGAAGGCAAGAGCTGTTTATAATAAGTGGATGTGATCTTACTAGGACTCTGTGTAATTGTAGCAAGATATCTCTACTCTGAAACCCCAAGGTTCAAAAATAGTAATATTATTAAATATCAGTGGAAATTAGTTAACACCTGAATCGCTGGTCATTGCCTGCTATTTATGTTGCATTGGACGATGTTAAGCATTTTCTACTTATCAGCCTATGCCTGAATGTTGTATCTGTTTCAATGAGTGCAAACATGGACTGTTTAATTTGCTGAAAAATAGTGATGTAATTGAACATCATTGAATGCAGGGTGAGCACCAACACTTTAACCTCATGTTAGGAAAGATGTCATTATTGAAGTAGTCTTAAACCACTAGCCCTCACATATTGGCCTGAGGAACACTTGTGGTGATGTACTGGTGTTGGGATAAATAATCTGGGAACAATCACAACAATCATATTTGTTATAAGGTATGACTGCAACATTAGTGTTTCCACTTCTGATGCCCAGTGACTTCTATGTTACCAAGTCTTGTTGATTCATAGCACTCAATCAAATCCTCATTTGATGTCAAAGACAGTCACTCACCTCTGGACTTTAGTCTTTGGCCAAGGCTATAATGCAATATGGAGCTGATCGGTTTTGGCAGAACGACATTCAACATATGAATTAGGTGAGGCAGCAGGCCATTCAACTGCTCAAGACTGGCCTGCAATTTCATAAGTTTGTGAGTAATCTAATTAAAACCTTAACATCAAGTACCTGTCTATGTGCAGTAACCTTTAGCAAGTAAGTGAAGTTTAAATATGATTTGATAGCACTGCCAATGGCATCTTCTACCACATTGTCGACAATCAAGAGGAGACTATTTGGATGGGCAATATATAGCCGGACGGATTGTGTCCTGCTTTTTGTGAACAAGATTTTGTAGGGTATCTGTCATTGCTGTAACAGTACTGTAGCACATACGGTAGATAAAGGGAAAACTGTTTTTTGGAGCATGTCTACAATAATAGAGCTGTGTTGTTGTCTGGCACAACAGCATTTACTGTTTTGGGGGCTCTTGCTGATTACTTGAGTGAATTCAATTGGCAAAGGACTAGTTTCTGTAATAGTGGAGGAAGTTAAGGTGTGTCCTCTCTCAGCACTACAGGCTGGACCTGCCTGTGTGTTCTAAAGTTTGGTTTTTGCAACCACCAATAAGATGCTTGTGAGGATTCCTCCCTCTTGATAGTTCTTCAATTCTCCACTGCAATTTACAACTAGATTGGCAGAACTGTGGGACTGACATGATTTGTTCTATGTTTGGACTCTGTCCGTAATGCACGGGTTTTGCTTTTCGATGCAGAGGACTAGACCGTTCAGCCCTATATGCCTGCTCAATCGTGGCTGATCATCCACTTCAGTATCCTCTTCCTGCTTTCTTTTCTTCCCATATCATTTGCTCCCACTAGCAGTAGGAAATATGTTTACCTTCTCCTTGAATATGTTCCTAGACTTTGCCTCAACTTCCATCTGTGTTAGAGAATTTCACGAGTTTGCAATCTGCGTGAAGAAATTTCTTCTAACATCTCTTCTGACCAGCATAATATATGGCTTGAGGCTGTAATCCTTGTCTCCTGACTCAGATATAAGAAACATCCTCCCTGCATTTGGTCTGTCATGGCCTGTTAGATTTCTGTAGGTTTCACTGAGCTCCCCTCTCATTATTCTATATTCCAGTGAATACAGGCCTAACCAGCCCAATGTTCACTCCTGCCTCTTTTCCAACAGCCCATCAATAAGTCCAGTCACTGTTTCACTTCCTCTGTGACAAGAATATCTTTCTTCAGACAAAGAGACCAGAAATACACACAAAACTCCACGAAGAGCCTCTCAGGGCCCCCTAAAGCTGTAGCAAGACGTCTTTGTCATGTATTCAACTCCTCTTGCAACGAAGACTAATATACCATTTGCCTTCCAAACTATCTGCCGCAGGAAGGTTTGCTTCCTGTTTCTGGTGGATAGGGGCACCCAGGCCATGCCACTTCTTCCATTTTCCATTCTATCACTCTATAGATCATGATGTGTTCTCATCTTAGAATCAAAGTGGAGGCCTTACATTTATCCCCCACTAACCTACATTTGCTGTGCATTTGCCTATTCTCCCATCTGCCTAAGTTAATTTGGAACCCCTCTGCATTATCATTATAGGTTATATTTCCTAAACTTTCCCAAACTCCCTTAGCTTTGCATCTTTGGGAAAACTTGGAGATTTAGTTCCCATATCCAAATCATTGATACTAATTGGTTTATTACTGTTACATGTAGTGAGGTACAGTGGAAAAACTTGGTTTTGCATGCCATCCATACAGATGATTTCATTACATCAGTATATTGAGATAGTCTAAGGGAGAAGTAATAGCAAAGTGCAGAATAGTGTTATAGCTGCAGAGAAAGTACAGTGTAAACGAGAATAAGGTACAAGGTTCATGACACGGAGGATTGTAAGGTCACGAGTTCATCTTTATTGTTTAAGAAGTTTGCTCAATAGTCTTATAGTAGTGGAATAGAAACTGCCCTTGAGCCTGGTGGTGCATGTTTTCCAGCTTTTATATCTTCTGCATACTAAAATGGCTAAAAGATACTGTGAACAAATTGGGCCAAAGTATTCATCTCAATGGCTCCTCACTAGTCACAACAAGCCCTTCTGTTCATTTCCTTTCTGTTTAGTGGGCATATTCTGTGTTGCAGCTTCATCTCGTTGTGATATACCACAGGTATTTGCCCTGTTCCTGCCACGACCTTCCACACTCATTACAGTGGATCTCCAGTCGTAGGGTGAGAGACATACCGGACCATGATGTTACAGAGTGTGATGGTGTAAATTTTATGCTGCATGCTCATAACCTGTGCCACCATGCTGCAGTAATTCCAATGTGCCCATTGAAAATACCAGTCATTTTCTTGTGGCTGCAATATGCGTAGTTAGCCACTGTGAGATCGTTGTCCACGTTTGCAGAAGGTATCCATAGTTTCAAGCCATATCTAGACAGATACATCCAGTTTAAAAAAAAATGATTGGCATCATTGAACAATGACTTCAGCAGCTGCTTCACAGGCCAGACTGCATTCACGTGTAGAATTAAGTGTCTGGCATCACTTGTTGACTGTAAAATTAGATAATGATAACCCTTTCGGTTGATGTGATTGGGGTCTAGCAGCCACAGAAATCAGAGAGCAACCTGCAACCTCACAATTACTGTTACTGAATGTTAGGTCTGTCTTTAGCACATGCATTATTGTCATAGACAAGCCCTTGCAATTTTCCTCTGCAGACTATTATCCAGGTAGTAATACATTGTAGGGCTTTTCAGAGACAAAATCCATTCTAGTTTTGATTGTCAAGGAAAGCAATTCGGAAACTCCAATAGAAAAATGTACATGTACACCTATAATCAGAAAATTGATTTCTAAATCAATTTTTTCTACTTCTTTTCTTAAGACCGTCAATCCTGCGAGCCTAAAAAAAGCAATTTAGTAAACAATATTTAACCTTCACCTTCAGACAGTGTTAGTCTGAAGAAATCAGACCTATCTACTGGAGCTCGGCACACTGATAACACTTCAATGTGGTGATGCCCTTCCAACTGCATCTCCCCTGCATGTGCAAATGTGGTATGAGTCACAAAGAAGTCTTTCCTGTATTTGGCTTCAGAGTGTCACTAACTTGGGCAATGACAGTACTTCCATTCTGTGCATTAGGTCTGGCTGGAGAATAATTCCAACGGACATCGATGGCCCTGAATGTTAGTTCTGTTAAAATTTCATATATGGACACAGATCAGCTGTCCTGGATTAGGAAACCTAAATTATCCAATGCTCTTCTTGATATTTTGCACCCACTTGGCAAAAATCTCTATTTGTCGTGGCAAAGTACTGGAGAGTTTAACATCGGTAGCTGAGCGAAGGGCGCTGAGTAGGCTACGGTCAATTATGGAAAACCCTGAACATCCTCTACATAGCACCATCCAGAGACAGAGAAGCAGTTTCAGCGACAGGTTACTGTCGATGCAATGCTCCTCAGACAGGATGAAGAGGTCAATACTCCCCAATGCCATTAGGCTTTACAATTCAACTGTCAGGACTTAAGAACTTTTTTTTTTAAAGCTATTATTAATGCTTTTTGAGTTAGTGATTTAGATGCATATCATATTATTACTGAGTTAAGTATTGTATGTAATGTAATGAGTTAAGTATTGTATGTAATGAGTTTTTGCTACAACAAGTGTATGGGACATTGGAAAAAATGTTGAATTTCCCCATGGGGATGAATAAAGTATCTATCTATCTATCTATCTATCTATCTATCTATTTGGCCAAAATCTTTGTATTTTATTTGCCTGCTTTCACTGCAGCTTCTCTGAAATTGTTATACTGTATTCTGTCTTCAGTTTTTCTTTTCCCTGAGTTGTACCTTGATGTACTTCTGTATGGAATGATCTATCAGGATGAGAAGCAAACAGAAGTTTTCCACTACATCACCTTCCATGTGCCAATAATAAACCACCTACACATCGAAACATGAGACGTAAGAGAAGTCGACCATATAGTCTCCTAAACCTAACTAACTAATTTTTGGAACACACACAAAATGCTGGAGGAACTCAACAGGCCAGGCAGCATCTATGGAAAAGTGTACGGTCGATGTTTCGGGCCGAGACCTTTCAGCAGGACTGGAGATAAAAAGATGTTGAGTCAGAGCTAGAAAGTGGCGAGAGTGGAGGGAGAAACACTAGGTGAAACTGGGAGGGGAGAGGGATGAAGAAAAGAGCTTGGAAGTTGATTGTAAAAGAGATACAGGGCTGAAGAAGGGGGAGTCTGATGGGAGAGGACAGAAGGCCCTGGAAGAAAGAAAAAGGGGGAGGAGCACCAGAGGGAGGTGATGAGCAAGCAAGGCGATAAGGTGAGTAAGGTGAGAGAGGGAAAAGGGGATGGGGAATAGAGGGGGGGGGGAGGCTTAGCAAAGCGGACCCACAGTCTACATTAGGTCTCACCGAAAAACAAGAGGTCACAGCAGGAGCACCAGACTTCCGATGTAGATTGGGATACTGCTTCGCCACGCACCAAAGCTCTGTCCACCAGAAAAAGCGGGATTTCGCAGGGCTACCCTTTTTAATTCCACTTCCCATCCCAATCCCGACATGTCCACCCATGTCGCAATGAGGTCACACTCAGTTTGGAGCAGCAACACCTTACGTTCCATCTGGGTAGCCTCCAACCTGATGGCATGAAGATTGATTTGTCGAACTTCCAGTAGTGCCCCCCCCCCCCACCGCTCTATTCCCATTCCCTTTCTCCTCTCTCGCCTTGCGTGCTTATCGCCTCCCTCTGGTGCTCCTCCCACTTTTTCTTTCTTCCATGGCCTCCTGTCCTCTCCTATTAGATTCCCCCTTCTGCCATGTATCTCTTCCACCAATCAGCTTTCCAGCTCTTTACTTCACCCCTCCCCCTCCCGGTTTCACCTTGTGTTTCTCCCTCCCCTTCCGTTGCTTTCTAGCTCTGACTCCTCATCTTTTTTTTCTCCAGTCTTAGTGAAGGGCCTCAGCCCAAAACATCGACTGTACTCTTTTCCCTTAGATGCTGCCTGTCCTGCTGAGTTCATCCAGCATTTTGTGTGTGTTGCTTGGATTTCCAACATCTGCAGATTTTCTCTTGTTTGTAACTAATCTTTGGTCTCTTTTCTTCTTATTCCTGCCCAATCTCCATAAGCCTCACTTAGACCTATTGATATTCCTTTATATACTTGATGTCCTTTATAAAATTTACTTTTATATTGTCAGAGACTCTGCGACAGTCCCTTTATCTAAGACATTAATATACTGTATATTGCAAATAGCTTAGGTTCAGCACTAATCCCTGAAGCACCCCACTAGTAACAGCTCAATAAATTATTTCATTGCCTTAACAAATTCTCCAATATATTACTTTCATTCCTGTGATCTTTTCTCTTTGCAATAACTTTTGATGTGGCACCATATTAATTGTCCTCTGGAAATCCGAAGTGACACATCCACTTTCTCTATCCAGGCTACTAGTTATATCAACAAAGATTTCAAGATAAAGATAAAGGTGAAGATTAGCAAAGTATGTACATACACATTGAGGCAAGCAGTTAAATGTGTTGTTTGCATCAAATCAAATCAGCAAAATTTGCCTCACCACACTTCTAACAGCAACATAGCATGTGCACAATTCACTAACTGTGCATCTTTGCAATATGGTGTGACACCAGACAGCCCAGAAGAAACCTACACCGTCTTGAGGAAAAATTACAAACTCATTACAGACAGTGATGGAAATCAAACTTACAGCAAGTGAAATAAAGCAATTGCGCTAACCACATTAACTTGGTTAAACAAAATTTTTGTTTCATAAAACCATGTCAACTCTCAAATTATCTTAGGACTTTTGTAATAAAAATGGAAAATGCTAGAGCCACTCATCAGATTAGATAGCATCCAGTGGAAAAAGAAATGGTTAATGTTCCAGGTCAAAGATCCGTTGTCCGAACTAGAGGGAGAATTATGAAACAAGCCAGTGTTATGATGTAGAGAATAGGTAGGGGTAGATAGAACCAAGAGATGGTCGCGTGAGTCCAAAGCAAAATTAAATGACACAGCTGCTGTCAGTATCATCTCAACGAGTGTCGTGAAAGTTTGTTGATCATTAGTGATCTGCCTGGAGGAGATAGAGGAAGACAAGTGAGCATGCAGGAAAAATTAAGACAATCAGGGACTGTGAAAAGAGAACACAGCAGTTGCTCAAAATATGTATTAAGAAATATCAGGAAGAACTTAATGAGCGAGTAAGAGTGAGATAATGCTACAAGTTAATAATCATACTTTTGAATGGTTCCAGCATTTTCTAAAATGTGCAACTTGAAACAAGAAAGGTTATCTGATATTGTTGCATTCAACAATGGAGTCCTAAGGCTGTTTAAACAAAAAAAAAACTGGATAAGAGATAAGATGTTGTTTCTCCTTCCTGGGTTAAAGTCTGTTGGCATAAGTGTAGGTGGCCAAAGACAGAGGTTGGACTAAATGTGGAAAGTAGAATGAAAGGTAGTCAACTGGAAATCCAGAGTTATCCTTGTGGACAGAACAGAAATGTTCTGCAAATCAGTTTGCCCTGTCTGCATGTGGTTTCTCCAGAGTACAGGAGAAACCACCATGTCATCAAAACCTAAAGCAGAACATTAAATTGGGGAAAAAAATGCAAGTGAATTGTTGCTTCACCTGAATGGAGAAATCAGGTCCCTGGATGGTAGAAAGAGGTGAACGAGCAGGTTGAGTGAAAATGCAGTGAGGGTAGTGTTCGTTGGTGATAAAGGAAGAGAGCTGTCTTTTAAGGATGTTGAGAGGAGGGGGGGGGAGGCTGTGTTTGTTAGTAGCTTCACTTTAAAGGTAGTGAGAATTATTGAGATGACATTGAATGTAGATGATGATGAGGCGGAAGATGAGGGCCCGTGAGATCACTATTTATGTTCTCGCTGGGACAAGAGGGAGGAGGAGAGGAAGTACAGGAAATGGAGAAAAGTCTATCAAGAGCCCTGTCATCTAAGCTGAAAGGGAAGTCATGGTCAAAGAAGAAGGAAGATGACTCAGATGAGCTGGTATCAATAGTCTAATTTTCAGATAAAAGTGCAACAGGGCCAGAGAAATGGGAGAACGTGATGGAGTCCTTACAGAAGTAGAGTTAGTGGAAGAGGGATTATTAAGCTTACCTATCTTCTGACACTGAGATTGAGGAGTCAAAACAAAGTCTGTTCCAAACTAGGTCAATGGATTGGCATAGTGCAACTTGGCAGTAAATGAAATGAACTGTTGAAGTATTCTATAATTTTGGGAAACGGCACCCATACAATATTTTGGCAAATTATATCATCAATATACTGGAAAAGGATATGGCAAGGACCTGTATAGGATTAAAACATGGGCCGTTCTACATATTTCACAGCCTTGGGTCTAAGTTGTGCCCATGCTAATTCCCGTAGCTGCAAGTTTCAGAATCCGGTTTATTATCACTGATATTAGTCATGGAATTGGATATTTTTGTGGCAGCAGTACAGTGAAGCATAACAAATTAATATGAGTTATGATATAAATATTGTCAAAGATGAATAGCGAGGTAGTGTTCAGGGGTTTATGGACTTTTCAGAAATTTGATGACAGAGAGGAAGAAGCTGTTCTTAAAACCTTGGGTGTGGATTTCTCGGGTGCTGTGCCTTGTCCCTGATGGTTGTAATGAGAAGAGGAAATTTCCCAAATGGTGAAGGTGCTTAAGGATAGATACCACCTCCCTGAGGCACCACCTTTTGATGATGTCCACAATGATCATGAGTCTTGTGACCATGATGGAGCTGGTTGAGTCTACAACCTTCTGAAACCAGTTGCATTGGAGTCTGCCCACCAGACAAAATGATGCAACCAGTCAGAATGTTCTCAATAGTACATCTATAGAAATTTGCTAGTCTTTGATAACATACCAATTTCCTCAAACTCCTAATGAAGCATAGTCGCTGGTGTGTTACCAAGTTTCACTTGGAGTACCTATGTGGAGCTGACGGAGAAGCTGTTCAAACCCAAAATATGTTCAGGCTAGTGAAGGAGGATGTGATCGAAGAGAACAGATTAGACCTTTCTTCCATGATCATCTTTCAAGCCATTCTGATTGGTAGGAGGTTTATCATGCATGGGCTTGGACTGGAACCCAGAGAACACAAAACAGATTTTGCTAGTGTCTGAAATTGTTTTTTTCATTAATAATCATGAGGTGACTAGAAAAACTATCTAATTCATTTGTCAGGAGAAGTCTAAATGAAAGAATATGACCTCAAATTTGAACTTTATTGTTCTGAAGTGACATCAGGAAATGGTTCTTCACATAAACATAGAAAAAAATCTGCAGCTTCTGTATTCAGAAATCTTAAAAGGTAGATTTTCAATAGGCATGATTACTAGTGGATGTGGAAACAACTGTAGAAAATGGAAACAAGATTCTGATCAGTGATGATTATCTGGAGATGGAACAGAACAATGATTGAATGGGTATCTCCTGCTCCTACATCTCTACTTACAAAATATTACCACAAATGGATTAGCCATTTAGACTTCAAAGTTTATTTTTCTAGATATTTGTTTGGATTGTTTATGCTCGAGTTTCATAAGTTTTTTGAATATGGGTTTCACCAAAATATGAAGAATCATTTTATTTCTCCTCATTTGTTTTGTTCATTGAAAGCTGTCAACAATAACATACTGTTTCCTTTCTCTTGTTGCAGACTGGTTAACCTCCTTTTCCATCCTGGGTAATGCCATCATGGAGCAATGAAGGGGCACCATGATATCAAGTAACGTACCACAATCAGAAACAATGCTTGAGCTTCAAAGGTCTTAACTATGGTCGTATTCTCATGGAGCTCCGAAGCAGATTCTTCAGCCCACCGCTTCCATGCTAATTATCAAATATTTATCTATATTAATCCCAGCACTTGGCCCACAGCTTTCAATACTTTGGAAAATCAAATACTTTGACACTCCAATATATGGATAGTTAAATGCTGTGAATGTAGATGCCTGCTTCCACAACCAGCTCAGGTAGTGCACAGAGTTACCCTCTGGGTGAAAATTCCTTTCTCAGTCCCCTTTTTAAATTTTCCCCCCTATCCCTTCCAGTTTTAGATGCTTCTTCGAAGAGGAAATGTTTCTTCCTGTCTACCTTTTCCCTGTCCCCAACCCTTAATCTTGTATCTCACGTAAAGAGTCCCACCACCCATCACCCTCCTCCAGTCCAGGGGAAACCCATCCTCCTCAGTCTCTTCTCATAACTGAAAATCTCCACTGCAAGTAACAACCTTGGTGTTCTCTCCAATGCAAGCACATCCTTCCTATAGTGTGGAACAAAGTAATGCCACCAGTACATCTACTGCCTCTCTGCTCCAGCCACTGGGTTCACCCCTTGCCTCTAGTACCGTCTGTGTGAAGTTTGCATGTTCTTCTCTGACCATGTGGTTTCCTCCAGTCCTTTGATCACCTTCCACATCCAGGGGCGTGGAAGTTTGTAGGTTAATCGGCAACTATAAATTGTGCATCATATATGTCGATAAGCAATAGAATTTGGAGAGGATTGATGGAAACAGGAGGAAGGATAAAATATATTGCTATAGGATTGGTGTAACTAAGGGTGGTTGATGGTTGCCCTACTAGGTCAAAGGTCCTGTTTCAATGCTGGATCTCTCAAGCGAAGAGAAGCTTAACACAACTTCTTAGAGTTGTACCTTAACATGCCTCCTTCTGTTTTCTATCCTTTGGCTAATGATGGTAAGTACATCATATGACTTATTGAAGCCTACTGGATATTGAAATGCCTAGATAGAGAGGAGGTAGAGAGGATGTTTCCAATAGTAGGCGAGTCTAGGTCCAGAAAGGTCAGGCTCGGAACACAAGGACGTCCCTTTAGAACAGAGATCGGGAGGAAGTTCTTTAGCCAGTAGTTGGTGAATCCATGGAATTTGTTTCTAAAGATGGCTGTGGATGAGAAGTCATTGGGTATATTTAAAGCAGAGTTTGATGGGTTCTTGATTAGTAAGGGTGTAAACTGATTACGGGGAGAAGGCAGAAGATTAGGGTCGAGAAGGAAAATAAATCAGACATGATAGAATGGCAGAGCAGATTCAGTGGGCTGAATGGCCTCATTTACCCCTATGTCTTTTGGTCTCACGGTCTTGTCTATTTGTGCTGCCACTGACTTGGATGGTCTTTTATTTGATTTGGATACCTTAAACACAACTGTAGGTTGCTCAAAGTTTTTTTTATTTCACTGTACTGGGATTCTATTGTTTAATTGTGACCGCTGTACAAGAATCATCAATCATGATTGCTAATAATACTCCTGATTATTCACCTTGTCATCTTAATTCATCAGTTGTGGTGGATCAGAAGAGCAGACATCAATATCTTGGATAATCAATTGGTGTTGCATTATCTCAAAATGAATAAAATCCATTTTTATTATTTAAACAAAGTGGGTAGGTGGGAGCTAGGATTACTGTTTCTTTGTGAGCTATCTGTTGGCTGAATGTGTGAGACTGCAATACAAAGTCCAAAGCGTGATCACATCTAAGCAGCTCGAAGGAACGTACAGGCTACTACTCCCTGCTTTAATCCCTGCTAATTGAACCTTCGATTGTCTCTCAAAACAAGGTCAGTGATGATAATTTTATTCCAATTGAATGCAACCTTCTCATCAAAACTTTGAAAAATAAGGTTATCCATTCAGACCGTCACTGCCGGCATCTGTACATTGAATTTTGTGGAAATTGCTGACTCTCATTTAAACACTAACTTGCCTTCTCTGAGAATTTGTGCTCAGAGGACACCCAGAGTTTTTGTATTTTCCTGAATGCTCAGAAGTATTTTCCACGATTTCAGACTTGCCAGGGATTTATGAGGTCAAATCTTTTTCTCCTTTAATATATTGATGGCATTGTTGTTTTTACCTTTTAATCAAGTTATTAATTTATTTTGTACGAATGGATTGATAATCCTTCTTATAAAAAGAACAGCAATTTCAGCACTCTATTGAAAACTCCACACAAGAGAATTTCTAAATCTGTTTCTTCTAAGTCAGAGCACCTTCAATTCAAGCAAACAAAAGTTGTATAGATTACTATGAGGATTAAATTTGATTTTCTTTGGCGGGTCACGTTCAGCAGACACATGCTATGCACAAATGTACAAACACAAGGCCGAAATCAGGCTGAGTGATTAACTCCATCGCTGGAACCTCATCTGCTACCACAGTCAACATAGTCCGTGCATTGTCTAATAACCTATCCTCACCGTTACCATCTCTACCCTCATCCCTCGATCTTGATTTCCCCCTAATCTGGAGGTCTCCAGCAGTTAGCAGGGATTAGAGCAGGAAATAGAAACCTCCTTTGTAACACTCGCATATTTTGGAGCCACTTATATACGTGAAGGGATTACGATCTCACATTGAACTTCCTACTGTAATCCCACACCTAAAGGCAATTTTTTTTAACAGAGAGTTGTGGATGTTTGGGATACACTGCCAGGAGTGGTAGTGGTGGCAAGTACAGTAGAGGCATTCACGAGGCTCTAAAATGAACACATTTTATATCATTATTATATAAATTATTTATATTATAAAATAATATGCAGAGATTGGAAGGATATAGACATGTGACTCCCAAAGGGACTAGTTTATTTAGGCTTTTAATCCTGTTCTTGCGGTATACTGTTCTACGTTCTTCCCACAGCCAGAGCCCCATCCTATAGTCTCTCATAGTGCCACCTGCCTGGCCTCCTGATACCCTTCCTGCAGCCTTGGTGGGAAGGAAACCTTTGCAGGACATTCAGGAAGCCCTCTCTTGCAAATTTATTGATCAAATCTCAGGACTGTCCTCATCCCACTACGTCAGCCCCACAGCCACAACCTATGTCCTGCAGAGACTGAGTGAATTAAAATATTGGAAGCAGAATCTTATTAATCCTTAAAAATTATAGGCATGCTGTAAGCGAGCAGTTAGGTTTACATGAGGGAACAAACTTGATTGGCTGAATGGTTACACACGTTCCCACAATCTCTGTTCAATTTATTGCAATCCCATGGAGATTGAACTTGGACTTCACTGCTGCGTCAACTTTATTTTTATTGGTTTGCAAGAAGCGTTGCCAGCAATGCCAGGAATTATTACCTAGCCCTGAAGGAAAAGTCTCCAGTCTGGAGGGAAAATATTGTCAATACGGCTGATTGAGGAAGCCTTTTAAGTGGAAGAAGCTTGCACAATTTTGAAATCTGGCTTTATAGAATCATAAAGCATCATTAGTTCCTTGTGCCATGCACACTCTTTGAAAGAATGATTCAGTTCTTCCCAATCTCCTAATCTTTCTATATAGTTACTTTGCTGGGGCATCTGCAATGCTGCCTAAAATTTTATGTATCTCATTGATTAGCAATCTCTGGATTTTTAAAAATTTATTTATCTATTTATTTGCTTTTTGAAATTCAGCATGGAATAGTCCCTTCTAAGTCTTCAAGTGATGCTGGATAGCAACTCACTTCATCACTAGCCTAATCACAGGGCAATTTACAATGACCAATCAAACTACCAACTGTACATCTTTGGACTGTGGGAGGAAACCAGAGCACCCGGAGGAAACCCATGCGGTCGCTGGGAGAACATGCAAACTCATTACGGGCAGTGTCGGGATCTGAACTTGGGTCACCTGTATTGAAAAGCGTTGTGTTGACCACAGCACCACCAGGCCGTGTTTAATGAACACTTGCCATACGAATCATAGCTGCTTTTGTTAGTGCAGCTCATCATCTACAATCTTGAAGTAATATAATTGAGGATAATGCTATGAGGAATTGTATTACCTTAGGATTGATGATGCATGGATTCTGTCGGCAAAAACAAGCCCGCCGCAGTCTGCAGATGAATATAATCTAGCTTGTCATCCACCAAGCAAACACTAGAGGGCAGCACCAATAGGAGGGGACCAGTCCCCAACCCAGCATGGATGCCACACCACACAGTCCCTGGCGTCTACTCTCCTGGGCGTCTGCAACAGGCAACCTCATTGTCAGTCTCACTAATGAACCAGTGAACCAGACTTGCAGTATTTTACATTACCAATGTCCAAAAAGGTTTTGTGATCACAAGTAAAATATCCAAGACCAGTCTTGAGCAAATGAAAGTATACAGGTTTAAATAACTGGAGCATATTTTATGTAATTGTTTATACAAGTTGTCCACCACAAATCTGGATTAACTGGGACCCGTGCGGTTCCAGATTAGTGATTTTGCCAAATCACAGACGGTTAGGATAGGATTAAATAAATAAACACTTCTCACCCACCTGATGATTATCACACTCTTGGATAATAAAGAAAGAAAATGACAAATTAAAAACAATTTTTTCACAAATTGGTGAACTGGTCTGCGGGAGTCAGCTGCAGTCACCACCTCATAAACAGGGGGCATTATTTAGCCTTCAAAGAGCATTAAGATGCCATTGTCCAGAGGTTGAATAAATGATGTACAGTTTGGTGGCAGGGAGATACTGCAAGCATTATTCTTTACCACGAGTTCTGCTTCTGGAGGTGATGACCAGTTGTCCAAAATCAGCATTATCCTACAATTTTTGTAGTTTGAATGACTATATAAGCAATATAATGACATCATATGTAGGACATAAACTTGCTGTTACTCCTGTTCGAAAGCTTCTGGATATTCTTATAGTCAGCTCTTACCAGTAATGCAGCCAAGCTCAGAACTCATACCCAAACATACTATAAAACAACTTCCAGCTCAGCCTCTTTGTACCCTTGCATTCAAAAAGCTAAATGGGTTAAATGTGTATAATGTCAGCTTCTACACTACACAGTTTCCCCGCTGGACATTGTCTTACACCTTGTTAGAAATGCAGACAGAAAATACAAATCTTTCCTTAAAAACTCTTCTGAGGTGAAGAATTTATGTTGGTCTAATGGATCTTGGCACATGCTTTGACATTAAAAAAATAATGAGTTTTGGGGTTATTTTATAATTTAATGCTTCTGGCATAGATATTCAATATAACTTAATGGATAGAGTTTGTGCAGGGAATGAATTGAGCACAATCACCTCTATGTTTGAATTCCCAAAAAGTATTCAAAGACTGATGTTGAACGTCAGGAGAACAAGTTCACATGATTCAGCAACGTTAAAAGGAATTTGTATTTATATAACTTCAAGCTATCTCTTGAAAGTATTTCAGAAAACTGTGGCTGTGGATTATTTCTTAGAAGTGCTTTTGACTATTATTATTTAGGTGTATAAGTAGACAATGTAAAGTTAGCTTGGCCATAAGAACAGCAATGAAATGAACAATAGATAATCTGTTCTGTGAGGGAACCAAGATACCAAAATCATTCATTGGTTTTTGTCACCAATGTAAGCAGCTTAGCATCTTGCCAGAAGACCAAGGGTAGTGTTCAATTCCATCATAGACACAATTAATTAATGATATTAGTAGTCCAGCTTTAGGCAGTCAAATTTCATATATTGTAATAATATTAAAGCATATCTGAGGTGATCTGGTAACTTGTTGGCTTGACCTGGGCTCAACTAACTTGATCTAGCGGTTACTGCTACATAGGAGTCCAGTATACTGCTCTCCTTGTGTATGAAGCAGGAAGTACACAATTCAGCAGGATGCCAAATTCCACTCAATTAAACACGGAAGTCAGGATATAGCGTCCGAGTTACAGGTGCTTTATTTGGGCAACACTCACGTATAAAATTTAATTAGGAGTAAGACTGAGAGGGAACGAGAAAAATACCATAAGTACTTAATACAGCAAACTTATGATGATCACGTCACACATTCATAAGGCATTAGGAATGTATGAAGCTAGACTTACAGGTAAAATATCCAAAAATTATGCACATGATTTAACAAAGTTTTAAAGTATGCAGGAAGATTAACATCATGTAAACATTCCTTAAATCACCAAAGCTGTTCAAACACTATACCAATTACCAGGAATAAACTTTTACATAATATTAGTGCAAAATATTTATCAGATAGCATTCTCCTTTATGAATTAAAACAACACTTACAATGATTTTGATGGTGCAAATGAAAGGACAACACAGGATTGAGTATCTGTACTTCAGTCCGACTGAAAAATTCCATCTGAAATAAAATCGCTGTTCCCAACATGGTCCAACTGAACTTCAAAATTAAAAGGCAGCAGTGCTATCAGAATAGCTGTCTGCAGGGCTATATTTCCAAACAACAGACTGAACATCCAGAGATACCCCAATCTCCCAATAAGTGAATTGAGAAAATAACACTGAGATTTTTTCAGGCAAAGAAGGGACCAGCAAAAACAGCCATTACTCTGCCAGTTAAGGCCATCTTTAAACATGTCTATCCCCCAATGGTGCTTTTGAAGAACATTTGACTCACAACTTCAAAGTTAAAGTCAAAAGTTGACTTTATTGCACAAATACACATACACACAGGCGCAATGAAAATTTTATTTGCAGCAGTATCTCAAGTACATAGCATAGAGACAGAACATTTACAAGGAAAGCATGACCATAAATTATAGACACTTTTTACAAGAAATACCACAATTAGAACTAAGAAGTCTATTGTGGTCTTAGTAATGGGATACTGAGATAGTGTTTATGGTTGTGCAGGTTGCTTCAAGAAACAAATGGCTGAATGGTATTGAATTCGATGGTGTGGATCTTTAGGCTTCTGTACCTCCTGCACAATGAACTTTCTCCTTTAGAAATGAAAATGCTACTCTATAAGACAAGCTGGCACCTTCAAAATCACACCTACACAATATAATTGATGTGCCATATATTGGGATAAAGGAGGTAGTAGACATTGAACAGCTTACTTTGGTCTTACTGGACAGCAATTTTTTTTTCAGAAGTGTTGCTTCCTCAAAAGTTTTTTTTTACAGTTATGATAGATTGCTTTAAGCTGCAATAGTTCGACTAAGCTAAAAATGTTTTGTTGATTTGTGCCATTTGTGCTCGGTGTCTGAGGCTTCCTGCATATAATTTGGTCTTCAGTAGTTGCCAAGAAAAATTTTCAAAAACAGCCATGAATGCTTTCCATTTGATTTTATCTGGTCTTACTAAAAGTTTTTCAAGTTGCCTGTCATTGATGACCTGTTTTATTTGTGAACCAACAAAAATGACTTCTTAATCTTGGCATCAGTTATTCTGGGAAACTTAAGTCTCAAAGATAGAAATCCTTCATGGAAATTTTTGTGTCTGGTGATCGCAGATTCAATCCTTGCAGTCTTGACCCAGTAGTTCTGTTTTTGCCTTTGACAAGGTCAATTAACACAGATTGAGGTATCAGCTGAGGCTCACTCAACATAAAGGGTTCAAAATCTGTATCGCTATCAGTGTTATTTTCCATTCTTGGCTCTTGCACCATGGCATCTTCATGTGCCTCCTCTAGACTCCATGTCCCTGGTGGCTTCAGTACTGGAAGACTATTGTCTTGTGGCACAGGTTTCAACGCTGAAGATGGTCGCCAATTTTACACCCAAAGTAGAGCTCATTGGTTTTCTTAATATGAGGAGTCATGCTCTGTCTTTGAGATTTAAGCATATATTCACACAAATATAACAGAAAGTATAGTGGCTGTTGCAACATTGGCCAGACATTTTGCTATCACAAATACTCCTAAAATTTACAATTTCTTCATTATAGTGAGTACACAGAATATGCTATGCACGTAGAGCATGCATATAAACATGATCGCAGACTGATATACAGGTAAGTGCAATGCTTAGAACGGTGTATGCGTGATGCTTTCATAGCCTTTCTAAAACCTGTCCTGCCATGTAGCATCTGTATGCCTAGCCATGCCTGGACAAGATGGAAAACTCTTCAGCTTACATTGTGGGCAACATTTTAATTGTCTTTAATTGAGAATTGAATTAACAAATATAGATGATTACAAAAAAAATGGTGTACGGTAGGGAAACTTCATGGTGATTTTCATGATCAGCAGCCCAATATCCATAAGAAACACCCAGAAGTATTCAGGATGCAAAATCTTTTTTGTCCAGTGTCTTCAGTTAGTTTTTTTAACCATGTAGCCAGCCATCTAAATATTCAAGTCAATTTTTTTAAACAACCACATTCTTAACATACTCTTTCACAGGTTGGTGGGCAATTTACCATATGACATTTGAAAATATGCTTCAGCATAATAAATACTTCTGAATTATTCTCAAAAAATGAATGTAAGCTGGTGGACAGACTGTTCAGCTGCTTTCCTGTGGCTGGCACTTGCCAAGGGTTTTAAACAGAGAAACATGGAAGACTAAAGGGAGGTAGTGGAAAATCTTGATCAATTTTGGATGCTGTAGGAAGCAGTTAGCACAGGCACAGTGGACTGTTCTGCCTCCTCCTGCTTTGAAAACCTCAGTGTTTCCATGCTGAGGAGTGCAATCTGTCCCAAGTGTTTGTTGCTGGCAGCAAACAAATGCTTTATAACAATGAAGTATATGATGTGGTGCCACTTAGTTTCATAAGCAGAGGATATGCCTTTAATGTATTACTTTGCAAATTAAAGTTCAACATTAAGATGTTGTATGGTCTTGCAGACGAGGCCTAGAAATTATGGCTCTGAAACACTTACATTTGATTGCATACTTAAAATGCAGCAGGTAACTTGCTGTGATCTCAGATTATATAGTTTCGATTCCAAATCCTAAATTGAAATGTACTATTGAGTTGACAGAAGCAGATATTGCCTTCTCCAAAACCAAGAACCACTCACTATTAGTGTCCAAACAGGCTACATGTGAATCCTAAAACACTTCACATGTAGAGGTGTCAGAAATTGGACTGGTAACTCGTCATACCAGTACTGATCCTGAGCAAGGTAAAGTTAGATAAAAGTTTACTACAAAGATGTTTACTACAAAGAGAGAAGTAGACTTTTTTTTAAATGGCAGATTTGAGGGTAATGAGGAACTAGCATAGAAAAGGAGATGAAACTTGGGATACATTAGCAATGACTAGATAGAGGCAGGCTTTGAGGAGCTAACTGGCCTACTCTGCTCTTATTTCTGAAAATACCATCTATTTATCACAATTCTGCATGATTTAGAAAGAGACAATTTCAACCTGTGTTGGATCTCAGAGGATTCCAATTCTCTCACTAGTTTTCCCTGTAATCCATTCCCTCTACTTCAACTCTCCCCAGAATCTACTACTAACGCACATACTAGGAGCAATTTACAGGGAGAAATTTTATCTTGACGATGTAGAAGAAAATGGGAGCACCTGAAAGAACTGTGCAGTCACAATGAGGAGCACAAACTACAGAAAGAAAGAACCGGAAGTTGGGTTTCAACTTTGGTTTCTGGAGCTGCAGAGTAGCAACTTTTGCCCTGCTATTTCCATAGCTGTTAGGCAAATTTTTTCCTTGTTTATCTAAATGGGTAGAAAGACCAATAAAAACAAGAAATACCAGCTACAGAGTGAGTCATGATCAATGGAATTGAATGATCTCTAGGCATTGAATATTCACCTAGTAGGAACCAACACCATGTGCTCTGAATCCAGACAGGGTCAACTGTCAGCAATCTTGTGATCCCCAGTGATCCACTGCTCATTTATCTCCCTGTGTTTGACATTGTTCAAATAAATCATGTTGATTTTCATTTAGTAGAACTGCAATGCCCCTGATTAGAAGTAGAAAGGACTAAAGTCTGAAAATGTCCCAAAGCTTATGGACTTCAAATGTAAATCCACAAAGATTGAAAGGCTGATGCCAGCGCACCATATATTCATCCCTGTGACTCAGCAAAAACGCGGTGACCTGCAGAATATTGCAAGTATGACAGCAATAAATACATCAAAGTAATGCTAACAGAGTCATTCCTCGCACAAGGGAATTATAAGGTTGTTTAACTGAAGCAAACAGTACAGATAAATCTAATTCTGTGTCCTCTTGGGGTGCACACCCAGAAGCATTTACATTTTATGGGAGCCTGAGAATTTTCAGTCTTGGTCTCCAACAGCATTAGCAACAGTGTGGTCCATTCAGGAAAAGTCTTTTAAAGTTGGTTACATATGAAAAGTTCCTACCGGGGCCTGTTGTAACCAATACTTCAAAGAATAGACTTGGCAGAGGCAAAAACAAGAACACACTGGACATCTTGTTGCTTTTCACAACTGTAGCTATGATTTCAGTGCTCAGAAGCTGCTTGTGTCTGCAATCCCTCATGCTATATGCAACAAATACAGGGAGGTATACATTTTGATCACCCAGAGGGAGAACAGTCCACTTCTTCAAAACACAAGACATAGCTTATATAATATAAACAACAAAAAGTGATTGTGCTTTCAATATAATTAAGTTTAACTGGAAAAAGCAAAAGACAAGTGCATTAAGGATTAAACAACAGCTTAAATGCAAATTCTTTTGTACTCAACAAATACTTGGGAACTGCACACTGCAGGCAGCTCTCATCATAATTCTCAAGTCTTTGGGCTCATCATTGTTGTAGCACCACATCACTCATAACTCTCTGACTCAGTAACCTACCAGGCTGCTGATAAATGGATAGAAGGGAAGACTCCTTTTGTCCCTTTCCTTCGCTACCATCTTGATTCCAATATACTTTTAAAATGTTTTGGAATTCTCCTTAATCCTACTTTAACAAGGTCATTTCATAACCCTTTTTTGCTCTCCTGCTTCCTTTCTTAAGATCTGTCCTATATCTGCTATAAACCTTAAAGGACGCATCCAATATCAATTTCCTATACCTGGCATATACTTTCTTTTCCCTAATCAAACTTCAATATCCTCTGTTAGCCAAGGTATCCTAATCTTACCAAATTTTGTTCTTATCCTTTTAGGGATAATTTGACTGAGCTCCCATTATTCTGCTTTTAAACACTCCCCACTGATTAGCTGTCATTTTCCTCTCCAGCAGCTGCTCCTAATCTAAATCTGCAAGGTCCTACGTTATTGAAATCGACTTTTGCCCAATACTGTCTTGCAGACCAACTGTATCTTCTTCTATGATTCCCCTGAAGCTTCCCAAACACTGGTCACTGTTCCCAAAGGGTTCCTTTACCAATACTAATATCAACTGCCCATCCTCAGTCAGTTAGATAAATCCAGTGCAGTTTGTTCCCACACCACACTTCCCAATAAAAATCCCTACATGCAGATTCAAAATTCCATTTCGATATATTTTTTGAATTGCACTTCATCTATGCCCTTGAATATATGCGGCACAGTGGCTCACATAATAGAACTGTTGTGACATATCTCTGCCAGCCCAAATTTAATCCGGACCTCT
Organism: Hemitrygon akajei; assembly: GCF_048418815.1. Lineage (NCBI taxonomy): Eukaryota > Metazoa > Chordata > Chondrichthyes > Myliobatiformes > Dasyatidae > Hemitrygon > Hemitrygon akajei. The sequence continues at coordinate 36,829,788 of NC_133139.1, forward strand.
GGTGCTGTCAGCTTGAAGTTTACACCTTCTCCCTGTAACTAAATTGCTCTCCCTCATTTGTTCCATTTCCCTCCTGTATTGCAAAGGTGCCCAGGCTGACAGAGGGAAGATAAATCCAGTTGATGAGAATGTGGGAAGATGAAAATAAGGTTGGTGGAGTTTAGCAGAAATAACACTTGATAGCTGGCACAGACGTAATGGGCCAAAGGCCTCATTTCCATGCAGAATGATTCTATCACTGGAAAATAACAACCCCTGATGATTAAGGTAATGACAACTTCAGAGGATGACCAAAGTAAATAGAACAGTCATCTGTTCCGTATTGCTGATGTCTGCTCATCTTGAGTTGAGACATTTTTTATCAGGCTGAGGAATATTAGTTTATAATTGTCCCTTGACTATAATTTTGTGTTCATCCTCTTGATCCATTTTATCAAGTACTGCAATAGGCAGCATAATACATGCAATAGGCATTATAATTGGCTAATAAAGTATCTTGGATTTTACCTACAACACAATGCTGAATGGCAGAGGTGACATAATTGTCTCTACTAAGGTTAATGAAAGTGTGTATGCAGCTGTGACAAAACTGAAGAGAAAGTTACCACTAACTTTTCCTTAAAAAATGTGTAGACCTGGAGATCTTTAGAGGAGAGTGGCAGATTAGTTCTGTTTAAAGGCTCAATACACCGTATGTTGTCTCTACACAAAGGTAGCTGTCCTAAAAGTATGTACTTGATTACAGAAGCAAATGGAATGAGATTGTTCTGTTCAGCTGCAAGACATAGTTACTATCTCTACTGCCTCAGCTTTTCCATCTGCATGCCAGCCAGAAGCCCCAATGAGCAATTTTCACTATAAGTAATCATTGCCTTTATTGAACAGAATTTCAATTATGTTCATAATATGCTGAGTTGTATCTTAATAATAATTCCCAACCATAACATTTATGAGTTACTACATAGGAGAAATGTAATCCTCCTCTTTATTTTCTCCAAAATGTTCTAGCTTCTTGCCAAATCTTCTAAGCAGTTTCCCACTATCCAGGAAACCCATGATCCATGTTCATGGTTTCCTCGAGCAGATACTGATTCCAGATACTGATTCCAGATACACCAGTATTAAAAGGTGTAACATCAGTAGCGTTGACCAAAGGCATGGGTAGGAAAGAACTAGCTTCTCCATCATGCATGGAGTACGGCAGAGTTGTCCACCTGTCCTTCATTTTTGCGTGCTGCATAGAACTCTTCACCAAATCCATCAGGAAGGATGTGACTATTGAGAAGATAATGATGCCAAGGAATGGGGGCACTCAGATCAAAACCTTCCTAGAGATGTACGACATCACTATCTTCCTCTTGATCCAAATTTAGTCCATGGATTGATCATCATCCCTGACCAGTGTGGGGAAGAAATGTATCTCAGATCCTTCTCGGGGGCCAGAGGTGATCACAGAAGGAATGATGCCATGATCTTCCGTAACTGGCCCCCATGATCCACTATCCCCTGCCCTATCAAATCTGGATACCTGAAGGTGTTGGAGCCGAAGCAGGTAACAAAGATTGGCCGGAGTTGGATAGGCAAGGTTGAAGAAAAAGTAGGATGCTAGGTGTATTGTTTCCTCTTGATAGCTGGCAAGAGCCTGGCCATCAAGCACAAGGTGCCATTGGTATTGCTGTGCATATTACAGATGTGGCCCATGCCCTGCTCCTTCACCACGACATTCACATGATCAATTTTCTGTTTTAACTGGGGATCGGAGATGAAATATGTCTGATGGGTTGCAATGTACGAATCTCTAAAGAATGGTGGGGTGAGATTTATACCTATTATCATCCTTGTATAGATGGCCACTTTTGGTTGCATCAAACTGTGCCCAGAACCGAAGTATGCAGGTATCACGTGCTGAGGAGCCTCTTACATTAGTTTTTAATTTATTTAATTTAGAGATACAGTGCAGAATAGGGCTTTCTGGCCTTTCGAGCCGCAGCCCCGATTTAACCCTAACCTAATCGTATGACAATTAATTTAGACTGACCAATTAACCTACCTGGTATGACTTTGGAAGTGTGGAAGAAAAATGGAAGAGCTGAAATAATCCCATGCATTCCATGGAGAGGATGTACAGAGACTCCTTATAGAGGATGCCAGGATTGAACACCAAATTCCAATGCCCTGAGCTGTAATAGCATCATGCTGACTGCTATGCTACTGTGGCATCCTACTTGACCTTGCTGTTGCTAAGAGTGGGCCCTGTTGCCATGCCATGTCCCATTTAGTTGGACATTATCACTCTATTTTTCCTTATTGGGAAAGTGCTTTCAGAAAACTACTTTTGAAGTTTAACTGGATGAGTCAGTGGTCAGCATACCCTACAGACCCGACATTCCTTTGGGAAGATTCCCTGAGTAAATTGTTGAGGCCATTTGGCAGAATGCCTCATCATCAGAGCTCACCAACAAGTACCAAACATGCGGTTTGGTGAAAGATGCAGTGGGGCTTGTCAAGGTTCATCTCAAGAAGCTGCATAACAGAGGACTCTGTGGTCTACTGAAACTAACGATGAGTGCTGCTGGAAGATCCTCAACTTAGTGGAAGGTACCCTTTGGTCTGCCGAAGTTTTCAGTGCATTGCGATGTCCGTAAGGGAATACCAGAACTGACATATTCCAGGCTGCAGGCTTACCTGCTTAGAGATGCACTGAAGCTTGGTGTAGCTAATGCAAAGGTTTTTTTGGGGAAGAACTACATTTCAGGTCTTTTTGCAACTTAACATTTACGGGCTAAGCTATGCAAAAGCTTCCCAAATGTTGGAAATTTTGTTGTACCCAAATGATGTACTGTGTGCAGAACATGCTCACATTCAAAAGAGTATTGAACCAGTAACACAGAGGAAGTGCAGGTTAACAATAAAGTGAGACATGCACTGATTTTGTATTTCTTGTACATATTTTATACATAATTTTTTTGTTTTAATTTTCAAAATCAGCTAGTTCAGAAGACTAACATTGCACCAACATACCATATAATATGTGGTGTAAAAATATGTGATAATTGACATTGTAGTTTAACTGAAGTAGACAGAAATACTTGAAAAATTAGAATGAGGGAAAGAAGATCAGGGAGAAACTTATCATTTATGTACCTAAATCTGAATTGTGAAAGTGGTCCTGGAAACCCACTCTAGGTAGATATGAGATCATTGATCAAAGCTTAGAAGGTCCTGGACTTCATAAAAAGTTAAATAATTGAATGTGAAATAAGAATTCAAGATTCATCAGTCTTGTGTTAGTGGTTGATGATTTCAGCTGTTAAATGAATTATTATTATACTACTGGGGCTCAGCTGGACTATAGCTTTATTGAAGGTTATATTAATAATAGAGAGCAATATTTCTACATGGTGCAATATTACTCTTAGCATCTGAAGCACTGTACTTTGTTTTCCGCTTCTAGGCTAAAATTTTCCTGGATATGTATCTTCCTATTCGACCTTCAGTGATATTATCTACTACACAAAGTATTTTACAAAATACTTTTTTATTAATTTTTTGTGTTTGTTACTTTATTTGTAATTTTATTGCTGAAGTTTTGAACCCAAAACACATTAGTATTTGGTATATGTTATGATACTTTACAAGCTTCCTGATATATCATATGAAACTTGTTATGAAATAGAAAAGTTACTATAATGACGTGCTGCTTATCTAGAACAGGGGAATTTAGAGCTTTGTCAAAAAAAATCTTGTAAGGTATAAGAAGAATTTTTACTTTCAATTCTGTTTAACGCTCTGTCTTTTTTCCAACATCTCCTCCACCGTTGAGTGTGTTGAAACTTTGGCTGTGATTCTATGGGCTCCCTATACTTTCCCAATGTTGTTGGCAATTTTAATGCTGTGACATGTGATAGTTGGCAGAACATTGGACATAGATGGTAATTACAAACTGAAACGAACAACATAGAAATAACAACACGAGTGAATCTGCAGATGCTGGAAATAAATAAAAAATACAGAATGCTGGCAGAACTCAGCAGGCCAGACAGCATCTATGGGAGGAGGTAGTAACGACGTTTCGGGCCGAAACCCTTCATCAGGAGTGAAGTAACATGGGATGGTCGAGGGGGGATAAGAAGTAGGGGGAGGGATAAAGTAGAGAGCTAGGAAGTGATAGGCTGGAGGGAAATGGGCTAGGGGGAAGGTGGAGAATTATGGGAAATAAAAGAGAAAGAAAGGTAGGGCTTGGGGGGGGAGAGATTATAGTGAGGGGGGTAAAAAAAAGAGAGAAAGAGAACCAGACTAAAATAATAGATAGGGATGGGGGTAAGGGTGGGGGGCAGGGGTATCAACGGAGGTCAGTGAGTTGGATGTTCATGACGGCAGGAAGGAGGCTACCTAGGCGGGAGATAAGGTATTGCTCCATCAACCTGCGTGTGGCCTCATCTTGACGGTAAAGGAGGCCATGGACAGACATGTCAGAGTGGGAGTGGTCTGTGGAATTGAAGTGTGTGACCACAGGGAGATCCCGCCACTGCTGGAGGACCGAGCGCCCATGTTCGGCGAAACGGTCTCCCAGTCTGCGGCGGGTCTCCCCAATGTATAAATGGCAACATCGGGAGCACCGGATACAGTATATCACCCCAGTTGACTCGCAGGTGAAGTGCTGCCTCACCTGAAAGGACTGTCTGGGGCCTGGGATGGTGGTGAAGGAAGAAATGTTGGGGCAGGTGTAACACTTCTTCCGTTTTCAGGGATGAGTGCCCAGAGGGAGGTCCGTGGGGAGGGATAGGGGGGATGAATGGACAAGGGAGTCGCATAGGGAGCGATCCCTGTGGAAAGCCGAGAGTGGGGGGGAGGGGAAGATGTGGTTGGTGGTGGGATCACGTAGGAGGTGGCGGAAGTTACGGAGGATTATACGTTGGATCTGTAGGCTGGTAGGGTGATAGGTGAGGACCAGGGGGACTCTATCCCTGGTGGGCTGGCAGGGGGATGGGGTGAGGGCAGAGGTGCGTGAAATACGGGAGACGCGATGGAGGGCAGAGTTGATAGTGGATGGTGGAAATAAACCATTTGGCTCAGTTAGATGAAGTCAGTATTTATACTCTCTACAGATCAACTTCCTGTTCTTCATCTCATGCTCTCATTGTGTTCTTCTAATTGAGATGAAACTTGCCTCCAGTCAGTGATCTTAACCCAAGGATTTATCAACAATATATTCATACATAGTGTTATGACCCCAGCTCCCTCCTTTGTGAGAATCGCAAGAGAGAGAGCGACGTGCTGAAATTGGACTCAGGAAAATAAGAGAGAAGCCTTAAGGTTTGGAATGTGGTCTGGCCTCTCAGCCAGACAGAAGCCACGGACATGGCCATTGTCTCTTGGAGACACCTTTGTGGAATGGGGACTGGACTACGTGCAAACCCTCAGGGCAACGTGGACTGGGTGATGGGGAAAGATTGCCACACCCCCACCCTGATTGACATCTACAACCCTGCCAGTCCAGATAAAAGGTGGGCTGCCGAGGCGGCCCCTCAGACGCACCAAGGAGACACGCTAAGAAGACACGATAGTGCTTCCCGTCAGAGCGGGAAGCCATTTTGAAGGAAGCCACGTGCGTTAGATTCCGGATCGGGAGTCTGTGGCTGAAACCAAAGGAAAAACTGTTTTTAACTAACAACAGGGATTTGCTTCGCAAAGACAACGGGCAAGTGTTCCCTTTTCTCTCACCAATCTCTCTCTCCAACACGTGAAATGCCAGCGGTTCCCACACAGAAAAGCCTGCAGATTTCTGAGTGACTTTTATATTTCCAGTGGACTCAGTATTATCCCCTAGACAATGATAGAGCTTATTTCTGATTGATTATTACTATACCTGTGCTTTAGATTGAGTATTGACAATGTATATGATCTGAATGTTTTGTATTAACCATACGTTTGTGCCCCTTTATAAATAAAAACGTTTGAAAATAGTACCATCAGACTTCAGCAGACCTCTCTATCTTTGCTGGTAAGTCACCCAGTTACGGGGAACGTAACAATAGGCTGTCTTACTCCTACCTGAGTTTCCACCGACACAGAGAGGTTTTCACACAAGCAGCAGTGACTACTCTTGCCTGCCACTCACAGAAAATATTTCTCAGAAGCTGGCAGTGACATTTCAATATTTATGATCAGCTCAATTGGTGGTATAGTTTATACAAGCAGAATAAAATGTTGGAAAGTATTAATAAATGCAGTATGAACATTTAATTTCAACATAGTTAAATGTGATAAGGTAGAAAGTACTATGCATATACAATGTGTCTATGTATATAAACTAATGTATATACGGGCACACTCAACAGCTACTTTTACATTCTGTTTTATAGAATTGGTTTTATATTTATATTTGTTGTGTTTTTTATGCTGCATCAGACTTGGAATAACAAAAATTTTGTTCTCCTTTGCACTCATATACTGAGTTCAAAGTTCAGGGTAAATTTATTATCAAAGTACATAAATGTCATTATGAGATTCTTTTTCTTGGAGACTTACACAGTAGAAGAAGAAAGAAACACAATAGAATCAATTAAAAATTAGGGTGCAAAAGAAGACAAACAGCAAATCCAAAATACTTGAGGAATGACAATAAACAATCTTGAATCATGAATTCTGAAAGATTTCACCCAAAGCCGGTGCTGCATTTTGCCCAATGCTCAGTTCCGCGACATCTTATGAAATTGTTGAAATTTACATTCCCAGTTTTTTGTATGTACAGTATTTTGATGTGATTAACTTGTCTATGGGATTCTTTTTTTTTCTTTTTAAATCTTTTTATTAATTTTAAACAAACATAAATGAAACATGAATACAGAGAGTTTGAGAGTACATAATTAATAGGTTAAGTATACATTCAGATAGATGATAATCCATATATAATAACCTCCCAAACTCATAGTAATTGCGAAAAAAGGAGTAAATAAGAAAAAAATCCCCAAAAAAGAAAAGAAATAAAAACCTAACCAACATGGGCTATTGCATTTTGTGAAATATACACAGTAGCATCAATAACTCCGTACCTCCGTCCAAATAATTAAGGATAATAGAAGCAGGGTTTAGGAAAAGTCAGTTTAACTCATATGAAAATGTTGGATAAATGGTCTCCAAGTTTCTTCAAATTTAACTGAAGAATCAAAGACAACACTTCTAATTTTTTTTAAGCTCAAACAAGAGAAAGTTTGAGAAAACCACTGAAATATAGTTGGAGTATTAATTTCTTTCCAGTTTAATAGATCTTCTAGCCATTAATGTAACAAATGCAATCATCTGTCGAGCTGAGGGGGTTAAACAACTATTATCCACCATTGGTAAACCGAGAATTGCAGTAATAGGATGCGGTTGCAATTTGATATTCAGAACTGTTGAAATAATACTGAAAATATCTTTCCAATAATTTTGCAAACAAGGGCAAGACCAAAACATGTGGGTCAATGAAGCAACTTCAGAATGACATCTGTCACAAGATAAAAATAAAGAATAAAAATAAGAATAAAATCGAGCAAGTTTGTCCTTGGACATGTGAGCCCTTCGTCTATGGGATTCTGAATAGGTGTTTCTTGTATTGGTATCAATTGACATGTCATTGCTGCTAATACCTATGGGAAGGAGGGTGAATTCTTGAAGGAGACTCTATGACAGTCACAGTAACTGAGTAAAAAGCTGTCATGATGTAACTGGAAAATAGATTAACATTCTGATAATCCACTATACAATGGTTTGGCAGACCATATTTGCCGTATTCCCTTTTTCCACTGACAAAATCACGGCTCCTGTGATTTTACCCCACTTGCACTCCATTTCTCGTCACTAGGGCCATGGTGGCTGCACTCCCCTTTCTCTCACCAGCACCCTTGTTTCCATTAAAGTCATAATTGTTCAATATATAATATTTTGTGTAATCTTATAAGTGAATTTATAGGTTGTTGGGATATTAATGGAAACAACATTCACTAATCCTGAAAAATCTGCTCGTCCGACATCACAAAAGTTCCAAACAGACCAGATAAGCAGAGATTTACATTATCGGAAAGGAGGGACGTGTGTCTTAGTTCAAAAATAACAAGTGTCTTGCCATTACCAATGTATTATTAACATTACTGATTTAACCCATTTGTCCTGATAGTACAGATTACTTGTGGCTACACTCTACTGGTCTACTTTAACCTATGGTCTGATCACATGCTGTATTCACTCTTCTATCCCCATACTCACTCCTATACTTTGTTTCTTGTGCCAAAAGCCACTGCCAAGCTGTGAATGAGAGAGATGGCTGAGATCTCTACACTTAAAACCTGGAGCATCCACAAATAGAGACCTTGCCTGCTGCTTAAACAGGACAATGCTCAATAACACACACACACACACACGTTTGGGCTTTATTCCTTGTTGGACTGTGAATGAATATAATCAAGTGGCAGACTATAATCACCTGTTTGACAAACTGCACGATGTTCTCTCCAATCAAGAAACAGTCCATCCTGACACATTCCAAATCAGTCATGGACTTCAGTCGGGGTGCTCTGAGGCAAACCCTGCCCAATTACCATTATCATATAACTTGTAGCACCAGAGGTCCTAACACACTAAAACACTATTATACTAAGCTAGGGAATGCCTGCCATTCCAAACCAGAGCACACTACAGTAAATCTGATCAATTGTCTGTCTTCCTACTGCATACAAGCAGACAGAGGCTAAAGAGGAAAGCTCCAGAGATTAGGACGATGAGGAAGTAGCCTAAGGAGGCGGAGGAGCGGTTATGGATTGCCTTGTGCTGGTGGACTAGGCTGTCTGTGTTCAAGGGCTCATTTGTGCATCTGAATGAATACACCATGGTTGTCATGGACTTCATTCAAACTGTTGTAAACAAGTGTGTCCCCACAAAATCATTCAGTCTTCTCCAAACAAAATCATTGGAGGAGCTATGAGGTCTGCAATCTGCTGATCAGAGGCATTCAAGGCTGGTGAACAACAGAGTTTCAAGAGATCCAAGTATAATCTCCAGTAAGGCATAAATCCGTAAACACTACCTCACTTTTTAAATATTTATTTTTCTGGTCTTTTGCACGATTTTTAATCCATTCAATATACATATACTGTATTTCCTTTTCTTCTATATTATGTATTGCATTGAACTTTTGCTGCTAAGTTAACACATTTCATGACACATACCAGTGATAATAAACCTGACTCTGTTTATGATTTTGATTCTGAAAGACATCTCCTGGGCAAAGTAAACTTAAATCAACAAAGGATGCTCGACAATTATGGCAGGGCTTGAATGCTATCATCTCTTATAAAGTTAAGTCAAGTAACATAATGAACAGCAGGGCTTTCTTCCAGATGAGCTCAATGCCTTCTCTGCTCATTTTGACTGTCAAAATATGAAGAAACCATCATGAACTCCCACAGCCCTGTGATCCTGTGATTATAATCTCCGAGGCTAATGTATGTGCAGTCTTCAAGAGAGAGAACCCACAGAAAGCATACAGCCCAGATGAGGTATGAGCCAAATACTAAAGACCTGTGCTGATCAATTGGCTGGAGTGTTCACTGAGATCTTTAACCTCTCACTTCAGTAGTCTAAGGTAACCAATTGCTTCAAGCAGTCTTCATTTATACTGGTGTCTAAGAAGGATGGAGTCAACTGTCCTTTATCAAATCTCCCCTCAATCTTCTATGTCACAAGGAACAAAGTCCTAACCTATTCATTCTTTCCTTATAATTCAAGTGCTATAGTCCCACGGGCTTCCTTGTAAAATTTCTCTGTACTCATTCAACCCTCTTTACATCTTTCCTATAGATAGTGACCAAAACTTGATACATTAGTCCAAATTAGGTCTTACTGATGTCTTTTGCAAATTCAACATAGCATCCCATCTCCTCTACTCAAAACTTTGATTGATGAAAGCCAATGTGCAAAAAACTTTCTTTATGACCCTTTTTACATGTGCCATGACTTTCAATGAATTATGGACCTGATTTCCCAGATCCAGTTATGCTACCACACTCCTCAATGCCCTCCCATTCACTGTGTAAGACCTGCCTTGACTGGTCCTAATAAAGTGTAACACCCTGCACTTGTCTACATTAAATTCCATCTATCATGTATCAGCCCATTTTTCCAGCTGGTACAGATCACTCTGCAAGCTCTAATAGTCTTCTTCACTGTCTACTACAATTCCAATCTTGGTGTCATTCACAAATTTGCTGATCCAGTTAACCACATTATCATCCAGATCATTGATATAAATGATAAACAACAATGGACCCAGCACTGATCCCTACTACACCCCACAAGTCACAGGTTTCCAGTCAGAGAGATAACCATCTACTACCACTCTCTGAATTCTCCCGTAAATGCAACGAATAATCCAATGTACGGCCTCCTCATGAATGTCAAACAACTGAACCTCCCTGACCAACCTCTCATGAGGGACCTTGTCAAATGCTTTGTCCATGTAGACAACATCCACTGCCTTTCCTTCACCCAATTTCATGGTAGCTTCCACAAAAAACTATAAGATTGGTTAGATAAGACCAACCAAGCAGACTATCCATAATCAGTCCACATCTATCCAAATACTTATATGTCCTGTCCCTTCGAATACCTTCCAATAACTTATCCAATGCTGATGTCAGACTCACAGGCCTGTAATTTCCTGGTTTATTTTCAAAGCTTTGTGGAACAATTTTGGCTATCCTCTAATCCTCCACTACATCAACCATCATTAAGGATGATTTAAATATCTGTGCAAGGTCCCCTGAAATTTCTGTATTTGTCTCCCACAAGGTCCGAGGGAACATCTTGACAGGCCCAGGGGGTTTATCCACCCTAATGCACTCCAAGACAGTAAACACCTCCTCTTCTGTAATCTGTATAGGTTCCATGTCCTTGATGCTGCTTTGTCTTACTTCAATAGACTCTGTATCCACTTCCAGGTTAATACAAATACATAAAATATATTTAAGATCTTCCCCATCTTTTTTGGCTCCATGCATCGATTACCATTCTGATTTTCCAGAGGACAAATTTTGTCCCTTGCAATCCTTTTTCTCTTTGGATTTTGGTAAAATCGCTTAAATTCTCTTTCATCATGTCTGCTAGGACAACCTCATGCCTTCCCTTAGCCCTAGTTTCTTTATTAAATGTTCTCTTGCATTTCTTATACTCCAGAATACCACATTTGTTCCCACCTGCCAATACCAGCTATACACTTTTCCTTAACCAGAGTCACAAACTCCCTTGAAAACCAAAGTTCCTTAAACCTGTTAACTTTACATTTTATTCTGACAGGCACATACAAGCTTTGTACTCTCAAAATTTCACTTTTGATGGTATCCATTTACCAAGTACACTTTTGCAAGAAAATAGCCTGTCCCAATCCACACTTGCCTGATCCTTTCTGATACCATCAAAATGGACTTTTCCCAAGTTAGAATCTCAAGCCATGCACCAGACATATCCTTTTCTATACTTATTTTGAAACCAAGGGCATTATGATTACTAGATGCAAGATGTTGCCCTACACAAACTTCTGTCACTTGCCCTGTCTCATTCCCTTATAGCATATCAAGTATCACACATTCTCTCATTGGAACTTCTACGTACTGATTAAGGAAACTTCCCTGAACACACTTCCAGTCAACATATGGAATGTTAAAATCACCTACTTTAACATCCTTATGCTTCTTGCAACACTCTGCAAACTCTCTACAAATTTAAACCTTTGCTATGCAGCACTAACAAACCTTCCCACAAGTGATTAGTCCCCCTCCAGTTCACATGAAAATAAACTCTTCTGTACATACATCATGATGCTCTTTATCGGCTACAGCTCAACATTCAATACCATCATCCCCTCAAAACTAATCATTAAGCTTTCAGTGATTAGCAAAACTAATCACTAATCATTTAAGACCTTGACCTCAATACCTCCTTGTGCAATATGATCCTCGATGTCCTCAGCTGTAGACCACAGCTTCCATGCCATACTGAAGCTTGCTGATGACACGACCATTGTAGGCTGAATCAAAGGTGGTAACAAATCAGCATAAAAGAGGGAGATTGAAAATCCGGCTGCCACAACAACAACCTCTTACTCAATGTCAGCAAGACCAAGGAGCTGATTATTGACTTCAGGAGGAGGAAACTAGAAGTCCATGAGCCAGTCTTCATCAGAGGATTAGAGGTGGAGAGGGTCAGCAACATTAAATTCCTCGGTGTTATCATTTCAGAGGACCTGTCCTGGGTCCAACACATAAGTGCAATTATGAAGGAAGTGCAGCTGCTTCTTTACATACTTAGGAGTTTGTAAAGATTTGGCATGACATCTAAAACTTTGACAAACCTCTATAGATGTGTGGTGGAGAGTATATAGATTGGCTGCATCACAGCTTTGTATGGAAACACTAATGCCCTTTTGTGGTAAATCCTACAAAAAGTAGTGGAAACGGCTCAGCCCATCATGGGTAAAGCCCTCCCCACCATTGAGCACATCCACATGAAGTGCTATTGCAGGAAAGCAGTAGCCATCATCAGGGAACTCCACCATCCAGGTCATGCTTTCTTTTTGTTGTTGCCATTGAGAAGAAGGTACAGAAGAATCAGGTTTATTATCACCTGCATGCCGTGAAATTTGTTAACTTAGCAGCGGCAGTACAATGCAATACTTGATCATACAGAAAGAAAAGATGAATGAATGAATGAATGAATAAATAAATAAATAAATAAATAGTGCGAAACAGAAATAATATATTTTTTAAAAGGTGAGGTCGTGTTCATGAGTTCAATGTCCATTTAGGAATCATATGGCAGAAGGAAAGTTGTTCCTGAATCACTGAGTGTGTGTCTTCAGGCTCCTGTACCTCCTTCTTGATGGTAAAAATGAGAAGAGGGCATGTCCTGGGTGATGGGTGTCTTTAATAATGGACACCACCTTTCTGAACCACCACTCCTTGAAGATGTCTTGGATACAATGGAGGCTAGTACTCAAGATGTATCTGACTAATTTTACAACTTCTTGTGCCTTCTTTCAGTCCAGTGTAGTGGCCATACCCCTATACCAGACAGTGATGCACCCTGTCAGAATGGTCTGCATTATATATATATATATATATATATATAGAAGTTTTGAGTGTTTTAGGTAACAAACCAAATCTCTTCAAACTCCAAATGAAAAATAGCTGCTGTCCTGTCTTCTTAATAGCTGCATTGATATGTTGGAACCAGGTTAGATCCTCAGAGATCTTGACAGTCAGGAACTTGAAATTGCTTACTCTCTCTACTTCTGATCCTTCATCTTACCCTTCCTGAAGTCCACAATCAGTTTGTTTGTCTTACTGACATTGAGTGCAAGCTGGTTGCTGCGGCACCACTCAGCTAATTGGTATATCTTGCTCCTGTATGCCCTCTCATCTCTATCTGAGATTCCACCAACAATGGTTGTATCATCTGTAAATTTAAGCTAGGCCTAACCACAGTCATGGGTATAGAGAGAGTAGGGCTAAGGACACCCCCCCCCCCCAAGGTGCTCAGTGTTGATCATCAGCAAGGAGGAGATATTATCACCAATCCGCACAGATTGTGATCTTCCAGAGCTAGGAAGTTGAGGATCCAATTGCAGAGGGAGGTACAGAGGTCCAGGTACTGTAGCTTACCAATCAGAATTGTAGGAATGATGGTGTTAAATGCTGAGCATTCTGACATAGGTGTTTGTATTGTCCAGGTGGTCTAAGGCTGTATGAAGAGCCATTCAAATTGCCATAGATCTATTGTTACAATAGGCGAATTTCAATGAGCCCAGATCCTTGGTGAGGCAGTAGTTGATTTTAGCCACGACCAACCTCTCAAAGCATGTCATCACCATGCACATGAGTGCTACTGGATGATAGTCATTAAGACAGCTCACCCTGCTCATCTTGGGCATTGGTATAATCGTTGCCTTTTTGAAGTAGGTGGGAACTTCCAACCATATCAGTGAGAGTTTGAAAATGTCTGAAGGAGCCTCATGGCTCACATCACCAGGTTCAAGACAGTTATTACCCCTCACCCATCAGGCTCTTGGACCAAAGGGGATAACATCACTTGACTTCACTTTCCCCATCATTGAAATGTTCCCACAACCTATGGACTCACTTTCAAGGACTCTTCATCTCATGTTGTCGATATTTTCTTATTTGTTTATTATTATTCTTTCTTTCTTTCTTTTTGTATTTGCACAGTTTGTTGTATTTTCCACATTGGTTAGACACATAAATGTGTGCAGGCATTCATTGATTCTATTATCATTATTATTCTATGTGGTTTTATTGTGTACACCTGCAAGAAGATGAATCTTAGGGTTGTATATGGTGATAATAAGCTCACTTTGAACTTTAAATGGACAATGCAGGTTGCCAGTTTAATTTTTGTGCACTAAATTAAAATGCATTTAAGAGAATCAGCTAATGTCCTCACATGCTCAGAAGAGAGAATAAAAATTATCCCCGGGCCACGTTACACTGAGTCCAGAATACACTGTGAACTGGAAATTGGCAGAGGAAATTTAAAATATATATACAAGGGATCTATAGATGAATTTTGCATATGAAATGAACATCAATGTTTGCAATTTTTCAGCACATGTATATAAATGAATTTAGAGAAGCCGAAGGTTTCTGCGAGGTTTCATGAGTTGATAAGGCTATCAAAAATGGAATATTGCACTGAAATTCATTTGTGGGCAATACTAAGAAATAAATTATATGGTACTAATTTCAGTGCTAACAAATTAACCATTGTAAAGTATTCCTGGTGTAGAAAAGCCCTGGCAAAATCAGGGGATATGCATGGACAGGCCTGAGAGTGTATGGAGAAATAAATATGGGGGATTGATGGATTAATGGATTGCTCTGAGAATAGAATGGGCTCAATGGCTAAATGGGGTCCTATCATACATGAATATAACATTATAAAAATATCAGTAGTGTCAAGCTGTTGATGAGGGTCCTTTGAATGATGAATATGGTTAGGTTCCTACCTCTCTGTCTCAAGTTGTCTCTCTTTTATTTTAGCTGGTTTTGTTAGTTTATTCATATTTCTTCAAAATCTCTGTGGTTTCAACCATTATTATCCTCAACAATCCAAAACTCCCCTTTGATGTCTTATGCAGATCTTTTGATCCTCTTTTTAATTCCTTTTTGAATTAGTTTTTGGATGAATTATCATGAACTTCTTGGGGGCATTCGCTTTTCTGAAAATAAAAGGCTGTGTTTGGGATTTAGCACATTGTGATACTATTGAGAGCACAGCAATATTATGTTAATGCGCTGTCTGTATATTTTAAAGATTAGCCTTATTTGATTAGCTTGATCTGTCACATATGCATCGAAACACACAGAGACATTCATCATTTGCATCAAGTCAAATCTGCAAGGATTGTGCTGGGTTACAAGTGTTGCCACAGTTCTGGCACCAACATGGCATGCTCATAACTCACTAACTGTGACTCATAACTCATGCCCATAACTCACTAACACAGGAGCACCTGGAAGAAACCTGTGCGGTCAAGGGGAGAATGGACAAACAACTTTACAGGCAGCATCAGGAATCGAACCCCAATCTTACAGCTGGTGCTGTAAAGCAATGCACTAACTGCTAACATCTTTATCCCATTATACCATTGCTTTCCTTACACGTTATTCCTTGTACTGATTAGAAAGGCTGGCTCTGTTATAGAAGCCGAACTGGACACATTCGAGTTTGTGGTAGAACAACAAAGGACCCTACAGAAAATCCTGGCAATTCTGGACAATGTTTCTCACCCTCTGCATGCCACCTTGGCTGTACAGAGGAGCACTTTTAGTAATAGGCTAAAACAACTACACTGCCCCAAAGAGCACTATATGAGGCCATTCTTACACTCGGACATTAGGCTGTATAATGTGTCAACCCGTAGCCGGGGAAATGATGACCCCCCCCCCCCCCCCGTTAGATTGTTTGAGGTGACTTATTTACTATTCTTTCCTACTTCTAACATTTCTAACATTTGCATATTTGTATATCTGTGCACTTGTAATGCTACTGTGATATTGTAATTTCCTTTAGGATCAATAAAGTATCTATCTATTTATCTATTTATTCTTAGTCACTCACCAATTGATATGTCCAGTGCATTACAGGGCAACCAGGTTAACTAGTCATAATATCCTTGACAATTAATGATCCACACGAGGGATAACTTCATAAAGGTTTCATACATCATCTCTTCCCTTCTCACTTTTACATTCCAGCCAATCTGACCTTGTTTTGATGACTAAACCTCAGTTTGGTTATACCTCTGTACTAGGTGTGATAAATTACTTGTATTTTTGTCTAAAATCCAATACCTCCGTCTCTATATTTCATATTTCTCTTTTAACTTCAATTGATTAATATTGATCCAATAGACATCTGCATGTTCTATGATTAGCAGTAAATCACATAAAACTTAGCAAGCAAATGGCTGAAATAACACAAAATGCTGGAAGAACTCAGCAGGTCTGGAATGTTAAGAATATGGGGTGCATATTTCATTTACCATAATGTAAAATATAGAAAAGATGTGTTTTGTTTATATTACTGTTAACAGTTTTCCCAATTCATTGATGTTGTAAATGCCATATATTGGTTTGTAACCATGTTACTTCCCTGCACATGAACCTGAAAAATTGAAGAAACACTGTGCTCAGCTTTTCAAGTTCATGTGCAAGGGGTTAACATAGTTACACACATTTTTCACACACATTCTAGGTTTGAGGGTTGCCATATTCTTTATTTTCTGATTAATGTCTCACTTTCAACTGTTGTGTCTCCTTCCACAGTCTGAACTTCATTCAATAGCCTCTGCTGTCCTCTGGATCATGATGGTCAATTCGATGAAATGTGTCATTTGCTAAATCGGGTTGACACCAAAGGCGTTCAGTCAATTTGGTCTTTTTTTTGCATTGAGTTCCAGACCTTTGAATCTTGTGTTAATTCTGCTCAATATATTTCTCTTTGAATTGCTGTTTTTATTCATTCTATCTCTAAATCTCTAAATCTCCTCAGGCTTGCTACTTTCCCATCTTTTCCATCAAAGGCAATGGGAATTAATGGCTTGCCTGTAGATTACAGATTTCTTTGTTAGTAGGAGCTAGTATTGTAGTGTTAGTATAACAGATCCATTTTCACGTAAGCAGGAACACATTTGTATTTGCATGGCTTTGAGAGTACAGGGACAAGATACAATGGTGATTACAGTTAATAAAAAAAATTTAAATGCAACAAAGGCTGAGGAAATTATTGTTTTCTTTAGATCCTGGAAGAATTCAAGGTAATGCAACTTCAAGGTTGTTGAAAAGTTTAATAAAATCAATCTGACAAATAGTAGGCAAGACAATTAACAGAGAGGAAGTTGATATTAAGAAGACACATACAATGAATTTTTCTTTGCACACAGGATAATAGAGTGGTAGAATATGCTTCCATGGGGAGGCAATATTTCAGAGAGAATTGAAGGTTAAGATGAGAACACAGGTTAAGATCTGTGAAAAGCATCACGGTTTATTGCCTAATGTCCACAAGGAATGTTTTATGGTAACGTGGCTTGATATCATTATGCACTATATTAAAAATTCATGGAGGATATTTGGAACATGGGACTTGGTCTCCAGAATCCATGGAAACAATTTAAGTGAGTAGTAAGTTATGCTGCTCTTCTCTGTCCATCAAACTGCTTCCTTCACTGCGCTTCTAGCTTTACTTATTCTCATCTGCTTTCTTGTTTCAGTCTCTTCAGCAAGGCCCACTCCAACATTAATGATTGCTGACTTGTTTTGGGAGTTGGGCAAGTCTGGAGTACTTGTGTGCATTACCCTTCTTTGGTGGCATTGAGTAAACAAAGTCCAAATTTCATCTGCTCCCCATCCCTATCATTTGCACCCACTCACCTACCACCTGATGTTGCAGACAGAGATTAAAGTGCTGAGGTTAGGTTAAAATACCAAAAGTGTTCCATTCTTTGAAGCCAAGAAGCACACATATCTGCCAGTATGCAAGCAAAATTGATTAGAAACATGTGAGGAATTTCGCCAGCCTGGTGTGTTCACTGAGGGTTAAAATTAGGACTTAACCATCATCTATAGAATGTGATTTGGTATCATATTTAATCCAGACTTGCTAAGGATGATAAATTTCAATCTGAACGACATCATTAAATCACATTGGTTTGTATCTAAATCCACTAAAATCCATAGTTTCTGACAAGGATGTGCATTTATGGCCCAAGTCCCAATAGAGAAGCTGATTTTTAATAGGAACTGTGCAGAAATAAAGGAAAAACAATAATGCGAGGTCAACTAGACCTAAATTCTGTTAACTAGAATTTTCAAACTAAAGCTAACACTGATACAACAGCTCGGCAGTAGTAGCTTGATACTAAATAAATGCTCCTCCTTTATAGTGTCACTCTAAGTGCTAGCCTTCTTTCCGGAACCAGGACAACGGTAAGCAGGGAGCATTGATGCTCTGCTTTTGGACAAGTCTTGATAAGATTAAATGAGAGGAAGGGAGTTAAGTATCACCACAATGGAACACTAATTGGCTAGACTGTGCATGCTGAACCCGTTCTGCAGCTCACCTGCAAGGATGTGACAGGGTCCCCTCCTGAGGCACCAGAGATCTGTGCCTGCCGGAAGCCCTGAATGAGAGACTTGTCCAAGATATTAGGGGCCGGAACCCAGGAACACTCATCAGGGCCAAGCCCTTCCCAATCCATGAGATACTTCAACCTGCCCCTCAACCGGCAAGATGCTTGGAGGTGTCACCAGGGTCCAACCAAGCAGGAGGAAGGGGAGGTGTGGTGACTGGACCAAGGGGGGAGGTAGCCAGAGGCTTGAGCTCGGAAACATGGAACATTGGGTAAATCTTCATTGATGATGGTAGACACGGTCTTGTTGATAACCTTCTCTACTACAAATGGTTCCACATAGCATGGGGCCAACTTACGACTCCTGACTTTCAAGAGAAGAGAGGATCCCTAGACATTCTCCCTTGACATGAGAGGCCCCACCTCCTGTTGGAACCAATCAGCCTACTGAGGATGTTGTTTCCAAGCACAGCAAAACAGTCCTGGCCTGTCTCTATGTGGGCTTGTAGCATTGGACCAACTATTCAGCAGCAGGAACTGCTGGAGGTTATTGTGGGCAAACCAATTGGGAGCTCCAGGTCATGGGGTTGGAAGAAACAAGACAGGGCAGCTTTGTCTCCTGCTCTTCAATCACCCGCTCAATCTGGTCATTAGATTGGGGATGGAAGCCAAATGAGAGGTTGCCTGTGGCTCCCACAAGAGAACAGAAGTACTTCCAAAAACAGGTGTGAACTGTGGTCCTCAAGCAGCCACTATGCCCTGAGGGAATCTGTGCAGCCTATCTACATGCTGAATCATAAGGGTGGCAGTCTCTCAAGCTGATAGGAGCTTAGGGAGAGCAATGAAGTAGACAGCCTTGGAGAATCAGTCCACAAACACCAGAATGATAGTGCTCTCACCAAACAGGGGCAGAGCAGTGATAAAATCCATTGAGAAGTAGCAGCAGGAGCCAGCACAGGCAGCATGCATCACAGACTGGCAGGGTGTCTTGTTCTGGGAACAAGTGGAACCGGCACAGACAAAATTGTGGACACCCTGGGATATAAATAACCATCAAAATCATTACTTGATAAATTGCAGGGTCCATTGAGTAACTGGATGTCCAATCAGATGGGATGAGTAAGACCGTTCTAAAACTCTGGGGTGCACCATGGCAGGGACATGGGACGTTGGGACGTCTACACCTAAGCCTGGATGTGACTGTTGAGCAGCCATCACCTCCACCTCTATTCTCCAAATCACAGGAGTAGCAATGCACAAGTGAAGAAGCGTGGGCTCTGGACTTGTGTTGTCCTCAGACATGTCCAAATGTCGGGAGAGAGCATCAGCCTTGGTATTCTTGATGCCTGGATGGTAGGTGAGGGTGAAATTAAACCAGCTGAAGAGAAGTGCCCAACCGGCTTGACGGGAGTTCAATCTCTTGGCATCCCACTGTAGAAGAAAGGGATGCTCTGCCCCTCCATCCAGTGTTGGCATGTTTCCAGGGCCTCCTTGGCCGTCAGAAATTCTTGGTTTCCAACATTGTAGTTACACTTGGCAGGAGTCAAGTGATGGCAAAGAAAGACACAGGGTTGTGAAGGTGGTAATCCACAGAAGAGCACTGGCAGAGAAGAGCTCCGATGCCGAAATCCGATGCATCCACCTCGGTGATGAATGGACAGGATGGGTCTGGGTGTTGCAACACCGGAACATTGGTGAAGCACTGCTTTAGTTCTGAGAATGTTTGGTCGCCGCACTTGCTCAAAGGAATCCTGCAGGGGTCTTCTTGATGAATACAGTTATGGGGGCTGCAATGGAACTGAAGTTTCTGATGAGGCGGCAATAAAAGTTTGCAAACCTTATGAGGTGTCACACCTGTTTTACTATAGATGGTTTGGGCCACTCTGTGACTGTCTGAACTTTACATGAGTTCATTTGAACATTGGAAGTGGTGAGGATGTAGCCCAGAAATAACATCTGTACTTTACGTCACCCACACTTCTCTGGCTTAGTGTAATTCTTGAGGAACTGTTTGAGAACCTTTCAGACATGCTGTACATGTTCATAGTGAGAACAGGAATAGATCAGAATGTCATCCAAGTACACGGAGAAAACAGATTGAACATCTCCCTGACCAGGGCATTGGCCAGATCAAAGGGCATCATTTGATGTACGTAGTGACTAGTGGGGATGTTGAAAGCTGTCTTCAATTCGTCTCCTTCTCAGATACAAACTAAGTTATAAACCTTGTGGAGATCTATCTTGGAAAATAAGGTTGCTCCCTGGAAATATTCGAAACCGAGGCAAGCAGGGGAAGAAGGCAGCAGCTCTACACTGTGACGTTGAGGTGCCAATAATCAATGAAGTGATGGAGCTTGCCATCCTTCTTGCTCACAAAGAAGCCCACACTGCTGGTTAAGTTAACAGATAGATAAGGCTAAGGCTAATGCCTCCTTGATGTACTCTTCCATGGCCTCCATTTTAGGGTGAGACAGGGAAAAGAATTGGCCCTGGGGAAGACTAGTACCAGGTAAGAAGTCAGTGTGTAGCTAGTGTGTTGCTAGGGAGGTGGCCTACTTTTTTCTGAAGACATCAAGAAGGTCAGAATCTTTAGCTGGAACACCAGAGAGGTCCACCCTAGCAGTTGATGCAGGAGGGAAATCATTGACAAGAGCTTGAGCTGGACCCAGGCACGTAGACAATCATGCTTGTCTCCACTCTTGAAATGCCTTTCGGGATTTCTTGGCATCCCAACCCATGTTCCCTATGGTTGTCCTCTAGCACATTGGAGGGGTTCTGTGGAAAGGTGCCCAGTGCCCAGAGGCCAACCATCCAGGAACCTGCATTAATATTTTCTCCCAATTGCTGAGTCAGAACACTCCATTTCTGAGACAGAAACATATCCATGAGGTTCTTGGCTGCCCAGAGACAATAAATGCTGGAAGCTCATGGCTCTGAAACTCCCACAACAAGGAAGCTGGGAGCATTACACAATTAGAGGGAGATGCTTGCAGGGAGAACCAGCCTGCCAGAATTCCCCTTCCTGCTTACAGCTATCTTCTTTTTCTGAGCACATGGGACATGGAATTCCGGAATTGTCCTTGATTGCCACAATAGAGGCAAGAATCTGTTCTCCTGGACTGATCTCGTTCCTCCTGAGATGGTTGCATGGGCTCCATCTGCATCGGTTCATGTGTGGACCATGTACTGGGTGATGCGGGATAATCTACAGATGAACAGTGCTCTAAGAAGCGGGCAGTTTGAGGAATTCTTTGTTTATACCACCCAGCTGTCTAGATACTAATGCAAATGGCCAGATTAATTAGGTCATCCAGGCTGTCTTGTTCATCACACATTGCGATCTCATGCCGGAACATGCACTCAGTCCCCACTGGAACACAGTGATGAGGGACCTCTGATCCACCCTGTCTCCACTGCTAATGTGCGGAGCTTTACTGGATAGTCCCTCACCGTCCCTCTACTTTGTCACAGGTCCAGGAGTTGGTGGACAGCTTCCTGACCCCACACTGGAAGATCAAAAGCTCTCTTAAACTCAACAACAAATTGCCAAAATGACTGGGCTATAGGACAACCTTGCTCCTGTACAGCATTGAACAGGCTGAGTGGGGTTCAGTCTAAGAGATTCACTATGTACGTTAGTTTGCACGCATCATCACAGAGTGTACCAGTCTGGACTTGGAAAGTCAGCTCACACTGGGTTATGAAATTCCTGCAGCTGTTGAGGTTACTGGAGTATCTGCCTAATAAAGGAAGTCTTGGTTCTGGTCTAGACGAAGATACGAAAGTCTGGGCATTAGTGGCCAAGGTTAATGATGCTGTTGAAATGGAGGATCTGTAAGATGCTTAGAACGGGACTGACATGGCTAAAGGCTGCTGAATTGATGCAGCAAGGACAGTAGTGGTCATCTCCTGATTCTGACTGTTGGTGGTAAGCTGCTGAACCACAGCCATGAGAGCAGGAATCACCGCCACCTGATTCCGGTTGTCTACAGTAAATTGCTGAACCAATACTGTGAGGGCTGACACCTGTTCTTCCAGCTGGAACTGGCCTTGCTGATTTGAAAGTAGTTCTCACACTTGTGAGACAGGCCGGCCAACCATGCTTTTACTGAGTTTCGTTTCTCCTCCACAAACTTCTGTCTGGACTGAGCTTGTCATTCTGAAAGTATCTCTTACATTGTTTGAGTCACTTCTCCTAATGCAGCTTCAACTGACTGTAACTTCTCTCTTATCTGCCCAGTGAATGGTAGGACCAAGGTCAACTGTTCACTCTTTGCTGTGTCCATTTTCTTTTGTCGAGACTTGCTGACAAGGATGTACAGCTATGGTCGAGCTGCGAAGAGAGAAACACTGAGGCTGATCAACAATTCTCATATTTTAATGGGACCATGTAGAAATAAAGGAAAAATGATAAAGCTGGGTCATTAAGTAGAGCTCTCAAACTAAAGCTAGCACTGATACAGCAACATGGCAATAGTAGCTTAATACTAAATAACTACCACCTCTTAACAGTGTCAGTCTAAATGGTAGTCTTCTTTCCCTGAATAAGGACAACAGTAAGTAGGGAGTGTTAATATTTCTCAACAAGACTGAAATGAGAGGAAAGGAGTTAAATACTACCACAATAAAACACCAATTGGCTGAGCGTGATTGCCAGAATCATCCCTCTGATACAGTGGTGTCAAGAAAACAAAGGAGCTGGTTGCAGATTACAGGAGGAATGGAGATGGGCTAACACCTATTGACATCAATGGACCTGGGGGTGAGAGGGTAAACAGATCATAAGAACTTTTACAGGGGTACAATTGAGAACATCATGACAGGGTACATCACTGCCTGGTATGGGAACTGTACCTCCCTTAATCGCAGGATTCTTCAGAGAGTGGTACAGACAACCCAGCGCATCTGTAGTTGTGAACTTCCCATGATTCAGGACATTTACAAAGACCGGTGTGGAAAAAGGGCCCGAAGGATCATTGGGGACCCGAGTCACCCCAACCACAAACTGTTCCATCCAGGAAATGGTATCACAGCATAAAAGCCAGGACCAACAGGCTCCGGGACAGCTTCTTCCACCAGGCCATCAGACTGATGAACTCACGTTGACTTGAGTGTATTTCTATGTTACATTGACTGTTCTATTTATTATAAATTACTATGATTGCACATTGCACATTTAGATGGAGAGTAATGTAAAGAATTTTACTCCTCATGTATGTGAAGGATGTAAGAAGTTAAGTCAATTCAATTCAATTCAACCCCATTATGCAGCCTGCCTACAAGAGTGTGCAGACCCTGCAGCAGAGTTTGTAGATGTGACTATTCCACAAGTTCAATTCACCATATCATCCTGGTGGGGACGTAAACTCTGGTTACATATGAGGCTTATTGTGTTAGAGATAGAGTTGATGTTTCCCCCCAGCTGGAGTATTTAGAATCAGAAGTAGCAGTCTCAGAATCAGGGGGCAGAAACAAGAAGAAAATTCTTTGTCTGAAGGGTTAGTACAGGTGACAATGAGGTCAAAGAGCATACATGATACTTAATCCTTACATACTGTTCATATTCTATACTTCCACAGCATGATCCGGGTCAATTTTTACCCGGCCCAAGAATACCCTCATAACAAGTGTCTATCCCAAATTTTGAACCACAGATCTATTTAGAATGTATAAGCAGCCTATCTGACATTAATAAATGGGTGATTAATCCTTAATTAATGCTTCAGAGAGAATGGAGAGTGTAATTTTTTAGGTTTTACACCATTCGTTTATGGAGGAAAAACATCTACTATCACACAATATCATGCCCTATTTTACCTAAGACATGAAAACATAACAGCCATAATGATTTAAATATATTTTATTGGAACTGAAAATGGCAAGAACATTTTAGAACTGTGGGATTTATTATATAACCATTTACTGTATAACCATTACAACCATCGAACACTGTCCTCACTGCTATATCATAAACAAATTCCTCATAACTACTATCTAATTATAACTCTTAGCTATTGATTCAACATTAACATTTAACCAACAAACAAAACAAAAAAATATAATTGTTATTTGCAAACTAGTCTTAGCATTCAAAGCAGTGGTAGGAAACCGTGCATGCGTGGCCCTTGTGTTTTCCACATTTGCAGCAAGTTGTCCCTGTTTTGCAGTCCTTTTTTGTAGAGCTGAAGTTGCATCTCCTTCTCTTCTGTCCGCATGTGTTGGCTTCTTGTAGGACTTGTTGTTGATCAGGGCCAGGTTCAGATCAAGGCACTGCCCTTACCAGTGCTGCTGAGGCTGCTGTGCGGGGAAGGTGGCATCGCCATTGCATAAGAGGAGTCACAATGACCTTTCCAATCTCAACATCTCCCTTGAACTTTGTCACTACTGTCCCATAAAAATATACACAGACATGGCATGTACAGTTTCAGTTTCAAGATTCCCTAAAACCACCATTTTCCTTGATTTGACCCACACTGGGACCCATATCTATTGAAAATCCATTTCAATAGATACGGGTCAAATTTGACCTGGAACAGCGTCAATGGACAAAAATATGTAGCACCTGTGCAAAAGTATAACATTTTTAAATATTTTCATTTTTGCGCATTTTGGGTCACTTTAGGAAAAGTCATCAAATTTTGGCTAAAAAAATGACATTTAGGGTGTTTTTACTGCTGTCAAATGTCAAAACGGGTCAAATTTGACCTGAACAGTATGTAAGGGTTAATAGGTGAACAAGTCATAAGGGGCTGAATGGCCTATTCCTGCTCCTGTTTCACATGTTTTTATAGCTTTTGCCCTGTCATCTTCTTTCTCAGTCTGTTAATTTTAGCTATTGTTTATCTCGACCCTTGTCTCAGACAATATATCATCTGGGAACATGAGGCACTGCCATAATGTTACCTTGAGGTGATTATTGTACATGGTAATTCTACTGCTGAATCAGAGACAGATACTCCTGTAAGAGTCTTAGGGCTGCAGTGTCTCTGAAACAGTGCACATGGCAATCTTAGGTAATCATTTCTTCACAAGCTTTAAAACCTTCTGTGGAATCAGTTATTCTCCCCTAAAATCACAGTTCTATAAAACTCAACTCCAAACAAAATTTAAAATTTCTTCTGGTATTTGAAATAGGAGAAGCAAACTCTTTCAACTTTTCTCTTGCATTTTTGAGAATACAAAAACTTACGGACCTTTTGGCTATTTTATTTGCCTCAGACCTGTATTTCTAATAAAATCTTTCTTGTCATCTATTTTATCAGTAACGTAGTGGTCAATGCATCTCTAAATTCTTTTACAATTTTTCCAAAAATATTGTGTTTTAGCACCTTAAACAATAATCATATTTAATTGCCCCTACTAAATTATTCTGTGGCAGAAGCTGAATCAATGGAGCTCCTTATTGCCACATTTTAGCCTTGCTTTCTATAATTATGTGCTTATAAAGCCCAGGATTTGTGTCACCTAAGTCTTTTTGACCTGTTTTGAAATATTGTGGCACTATGCTTTGAACTTCACCTCATTCAATGATTCCATCCAAACTTTGGTCTGGACCTTTAAATAGGACAAGTGGATTTATTAATGAATTATTCAACATGGATTAAACACTGAATACATAAAGATGCTTGTCCTGGAGCTAAGCTTTGTGCTATTTGCTCAGTTAATATTTTGGTGCATTTATGTAATATCTATGAAAATGAGAAACCCAGAGGATTCATAAACTGTAGTTCAAATGATCTAAACTGAATTTAAAATAATCAGCCGTGTTTAACAGAAAATACACAGATAGAGTTTGGAGCAATGTCTCTATTTGGCTTTCTGAGAGCAATTTCTGATTCATTCATTCTTACAGCTAAAGGATTTGACAAAATTAATATTCATAAAGATCATGTGTATCAGAACATATTCCTTACAAAAGCTGCTTCTTAGTTCAACAAAGGATGGGTATTAAAATTTAAATAATATTATAGGCAGAGTTAATCTGAAGAGGGTGTTTAACTTTTTCTTTGTTTCTGTGTGTCATTCACGACTTTCCAAGATCTGCTGCAGGAAAATATATTGCAAAGCTGATGTTGTCTCTGTCTCTTACCCTTTTCATCAACATTGAGGGGGTTAGTAGAAGTAAGGATGTCAATAGAAATGAAATGATTAAAAAGGTGAGGAATTCCTTGTGAATTAAGCGGAGTCTACTTCCTGCACTTGTCGGTTTGGAGTCAGACAGTACAGAGCTGAGTTCAATCGTCATTGCACAGCAGGTAACTTTGATCAGTATCATTGTTAGAACGTGGGTAAATGAATCACAGCTCCAACTACTCTTTGCAAAACAGTTACCATTGATAAAAAAAAGGATATCCGTGCGCAGATTACAAACACAAACAGAATTGTGCCTGCTGCAAGAAGAGTACTGGAAATTGCTTCAAACAGTTAGAGATAAGGAGCAGTGATTTTGGAAAATTACTAGCAGGCTCATGGAGCAAATTCCAGTAAGGGTTTATGTATGTCCCCTCATAGAGGAGAACAAAAACAAGACAAAAAGGCCAAGCATATTCTGTGGCTGCAGGAGGTATGGTTAACACTATGTAAACTGTTAACAAATATTTTGATTACGAATTTTCCATTGGGAAGCTCAACAGCTACAAAGGTCACAGAGCTCAGGCTCTGCAGAATTAACCTATTATAATGGAAGTCCTTTGGGCTCCATGTGATGCAAAGAAGCTCTGGTAAGTCTGAGGATGTGGACAAGTCTGTGGGCTAGAGAGGTTGAGATCTGAGGGAAAAGTCTGGGCTCGTTTGTCAGGGGGAGGGTGGTAACCAGGCATCAGGAGGGGTGAGGAGATGAGGAAGCTGGCAAGATGTTGGGCTTGATTTGCTCTTGGATTGGGTACTGGGGTGATCAGTAGACTGGAGGATCAGGTAATGAGAGGATGTTTGATTAAACCAAAAAATCAAGCATTTTTCATAAATAGTAATTGCTTTGCACAGAGTAGCAAGAACTGTGAGTCATTATCACCATCCTAACACTGAGACTTATGATAATGACCGATGTGCCATTGCAATTAAATTCAACTCTGGGCTGGATTAATTGTGCTGGGACTGGGTGTATATTACTCTAGGACACTAGATTTACTAAGGTTGGTTCTCTTGTTTTAGACCTGTACTTAAGATCATAGCTTGCACAGCATCATGAAGCAAAGACGAGATAGTGACAAATGTCCATGCACAATTGATTTTGAAGAGAATATTCCACAAACTCTCACATTTGATTGACTTGGGCTTTAGTGATGTCATAAAAGATCAGATATGGTAGTTAGTGCTGATCTCTGAACTTTGTTGGAATCGTACTGTGAGTACCATGTCAGCTGTGCCTCCTGTTAAACTGAATCCACACTGCTTTTCGAGGAGCAGCTCTTTGGCAACTGAGAGGGGGCAGCTGAGGAGTGCCTTTGGTGATGATTGGTTGCCAGCAGAAAATCTCAGTGAAGACCATTGGTCATACAAGGCTGTTCATCCCTAACATATTTTTCAATAGTTCTTCTATAATAATCCATCTCACCTCCAAATAGCCTCCTTAATGGAGTGGAGATCATCCTTAGAGCTAATAGGAAACTATTCCAGCTGGAGCAATTACACTCCAGAAGCAAGATCAGCCTAGCATTAAATGAGAAGAAGGGAGAGGGAAATCGGGGAAACTAGAAACTGTTAGTTCAGCATCAGTATTTGTGAAAATGCTAGAGACTCGTATACAGGATGAGGTAAAAGGACATTTAGATTAGACAAAGTTAATATGGCTTTTTAGAAGGGAAATTGATTGACAAACATTGGAGTTTAGTAAGGATGTTTCTAGTAAAATAGAGAGTAGGAATCAGTGAAGGACAGATCTGTGGATTTTTAGAAAGCCTTTGATAAGCACTTACTTAAAAGATCAGTTTGTAAAACTGGAAAACAAAGTATTGGGGATAATGTATTGGCTGGTTTGAAAATCAGTTGACAGGCAGAAATCAGAGTACAGGAATAATTGGAGCAACACACACAAAATGCTGGAGGAACTCAGTAGGCCAGGCAGCGTCTAGGAAAAGAGTACCGTCGACATTTTGGACTGAAACCCTTCTGCAGGACTTTTCATTATCTAGTGAGTATCAGTGCTTGGGCCTCAGCTATCAAAATGTACAATCAGTGGCCACCTAATTAGTTACACCTGTACACCTGCTTATTATTGCAAATATCTAATCAGCCAATCATGCGGCAGTAACTCAATGCATAAAAGCATGCAGAAAAGATCAGGAGATTTAGTTGTTTTTCAGTCCAAACATCAGAATGGGGAAGGAATATGATCTCCGTGACTTTGACTTTGAATGATTGTTGGTGCCAAATGAAGTGGTTTGTGTACATCAGAATGTGCTGACCTCCTGGGATTTTCACACACAACAGACTCAAGTTTCCAGAGAATATTGTGAGAAACAAAAAACATCCAGTGAGCGGCCGTGTTGTGGGCAAAAATGCCTTGTCAATGAGAAAGGTCAGCGGAGAATGGCCAGACTCGTTCAAGCTGACAGAAAGGAGACAGTAACTCAGATAACTACGACTTACAACAGCGGGTGCAAAAGAGCATTTTGAATGCACAACATGTCAAACCCTTAAGTGGGTATACCACAGCAGCAAAATACCATGAACGTACACTCAGTGGCCACTTTATTAGATACAGGAGATACCTAAAGTGTCCACTGAGCGTATGTCATTGATTTGGAAGATGATCATAGGCTCAAGTTACATGAAAATAAATTCCGGACTGAGATGAGGACAAATTTCTTTGTTCACTTGTTATCATAAAGGGAAGTAGAGGCCAATTTTGTGAGTGTATTACAGAATAAGAATTGATATGTTTCTAGATGCAGAAGTTGTCAGCACTAATAGGTAGAGACTGGGAATATAGAGACATAGGTCATAATTCATGCTCATATTAGGTAATAGAACAGCCTCAAGACCAGTGCTCTCTGTTCCTGCATGACAGTACTCTCCAATGATGTTTGTGTTTGCTTCACTCAGATGCTTGTTTCCAAGCTGTTGCTGATGTTGCTGAGATTTACATTTAACGTATGTCCTCTAGCAGCCTGCTTCCAACGTACAGCATTTCCTTCTGGCAATAAAGAATCCCAGTGAGAGCCTGGAAGAGATGGTCTACTTCCAGTATCCTGGGTACCATCCCTCAGCATAGGCAGGGCACTGGTGAGGAAATTCACCAGTGGCTTTAGAGCACCAGCACTGCCTTTGACTGATGAGAGGAAATAATGTTTGATGATCTAGATTTTAGCCCTGACATCCAGACGCATATTTAATATTGCTGGATACCACTACACAACCCAGGGTCCTGTAGCCAATGCACAGATGAACTGGAACAAAAAATGGCAGAGTTCCAGGTCCATGTTGTAAGTTCCTAATTCTTTATAATGATTCATTTTTCATTGAAATTAGATTGCATGGATCACAAACGCCTTGTATTACACAGTCTGATTTATGGCAAAGTTAGCTTAAGTACCAGTGCTTGAATGATAGTGAAGGTCAACCTTAAGATACAAGATCAAGTGACCACCCTTGTTTCAATGTAGAGTGGAATAATGATGCAAAGTGAACTATTTGGGACATAAGCCACGAAGTTCATCATGCTATGTTTTTTCCACATTTAAAATGCTGTGACATGTCTCCCCAAAGCTGTGATAAAAGATCTGAAAAGTTTGTGAATTTGACAGTGTCATTTAAGAAACAGCACTGTGAAGCTCCCTCATGTAATGTCATGCTGTTTCAGATACAGTAAGTGTTTTTTTTCATTGTTGGCAGGATTTAGACATACAGCTGAGACCTCAGCAGCCAGCTCTTAAAGGGGTAAGTGCACAACAGCCCCAGCACATGCCAGCACTTGAAGACAAGAACATGCAATACTACAAGCATTCTTGCTCCTGGCGAGTGCTGTTTTTTTGACCATGGCTATATCAGTGATTCCTGAGCGCTGAGAGCATATTCCCTGATTTACTGACGGTGTTGTCTACAAGAGCATGATTAATCATTCCAAGGAGGTATGACCCTTATTTAGGAAAGGGCAACTAAGGCTAGGATTGTCAACATACAATTCCCAAATTAAGGCTTAGTACCTCAGCCTATCCTTGATCCTTGGGTTCAAAGATCAAAGTTCAAAGTAAATTTATTATCAAAGTACACCTACAGTATGTCACCATATACAACCCTGAGATTCATTTTCTTGCAAGCGTACTCAGTAAATCCATAATTGAATAATAACCATAATTCGTGAAAGACTACACTAACTTGGGCATTCAACCAGACTGCAAAATACAGCAAAATGTGCAAATACAAAAATAAAATTAAAATAAATAAATAAACAAACAAACAAACAAACAAATAAATAAGCATTAAATGTTGAGAACATAAGATGAAGAGTCCTTAAAAGTGACTCTATAGGTTGTAGGGAACATTTCAATGATGGGGCAAGTGAAGTTGAGTGATGTTGTCCCATTTGTTTCAAGAGCCTGATGGTTGAGCGATTATGACTGTTCCTGTCCTGGACAGTGTGAGTCCTGAGCTTCTTGTACCTTCTTCCTGATGGCAGCAGCAGGAAGCGAGCATGACCTTAGTGCTGGAGGTCACTGATTATGGACACTGTGTGTCTGCAGCAACATGTAGATGTGGTCAATGGTGGGAGGGATTTACCCATGATGCACTATTTTTGTAGGATTTTCCATTCAAAGGCATTGGTGTTTTTGGTGTTTCCATACCAGGCTGTGATGCAGCCAGTCAATATTTTTCTCCATCACACATTCATAGAAGTTTGCTAAACTTTTAGATGTCATGCCGAATCTTTGCAACTCCAAAGGAAGTAGAGGCATTGCTGTTCTTTCCTCATAATTGCATTTACATGTTGAGCATAGGACAGATCCTTCAAAATGATAACACAGAGGTATTTGAAGTTGTTGACCCTCTCCCCCTCTGATCCTCCAATGAGGGCTGGCCTATGGTACTCTAGTTTCCTCCTCCAGCTCCTTGGTCTTGCTGATACTGAGTAAGAGGTTGTTGCTGTGGCATCACTCAATCAGGTTTTCAATCGCCCTCCTATATGCTGATTCATCACCATCTTTGATTCAGCCTACAACTGTCAGCAGACTTGAATATGGCATTGGAGCTGTGCTTAGCCACACAGTCATAAGTGATAAGCAAGTAGAGCAGGGGGCTAAGCACACAGCCTTGTGGTGCATCTGTGCTGAATGAGATTGTGGAGGAGATGTAGTTGCCACTCCAAACTCTCTGTGTAAGGAAATCGAGGATCCTATTGCACATAGAGGTATTGAGGCCAAGGTCTTGAAGCTTATTGATTAGTTTTGAGGGGATGATGGTACTGAATGTTGAGCTGTTCTCGATAAAGAGCATTCTGATGTATGTACCTTTACTGTCCAGATGTTTCAGGGTTGAGTGAAGAGCCAATGAAATGGCATCTGTTGTGAACCTGTTGCTCCAGTAGGCAAATTGGAGTAGATCCAAGTCACTTCTCATTGCAGGAGTTGATATGTTTCATCACCAACCTCTCAAAACACTTCATCACAGTAGATGTGAGTGTTACTGGATGATAGTCATTGAGGCAGGTTACCGCGTTCTTCTTAAGCACCAATATAATTGAAGCCTGCTTGAAGCAAGAGAGAACCTCAGACTGCCAAAGTGAAAGGGTAAAGATCTCAGTGAACACTCCAGCCAGTTGATCAGCATTCGTCTTTAGTACTTGGCCAGGCACCCCACTTAACTGAAAAAACTATGCTCACCTTCATTTCCTTGTCCTTTCTGCAGGATGCTTGATTTTGAGCAGCAGCAGACATTTCCTATTTATATAAGCACATCCTTTCCAATACAAGACTAGGGTCAATCCTAACCTTGACACTACCTGCTTCTATAGGCTATTAGAGAAGTACATGAACTGTGGTCTTCTGGAGAAGGAATTCTGAGTGAGCTCCCTAATACAATGGTAGAGGCAGTCATCAGCAGATGTCCTCCAGAAAGTCCCTGAAGTTAGAAAGAGAACAAAGGTGATTTTAACTTTGAGTATGAAAGCTATGCAAATGTGTGTGAGCTTGTACTTGAGAATCAATGACCTCAGAGATACCAGAATGGACGACTTTGGAAACCAAGCCATCTTTCTATCTATCTTGAAAACTAAGTGGTAGTATTTACTAATGACTGCAAATTGCTCAGATGTGGAAGCTGCAGCAAGGTAAGAGTTAAAACACTTCTGACAAGGTGGTTAACAAAAAGTGCTACCGTTCTACTTAAACACATTTCTAATGATCGAAAGATCCTCCTATATATTGAGAACTTAAAGTACGGCAAGTCTACACAACCAGCAAGTTGCTTGCTGACAGAAGTCATGGAGGAACTGCGCGACGTGCCGCTGCCTGAATCGATAGAGGCTTAGAGTCAAATAGCAAGTGGATATCATGGTCACATTTCTTATGTTCACAAGACCCCTTTGGACGTTGTTAATCTGGTATGCTGAAAGGCTGGTTCGCTGATTTATTGAATGAGAGTGGGGCGGATGGCAGGGAAGCTTGCTGGCCTTTGTCGTAGAAAAGACTGGGCCTGGAGTCGCAGGGTTGCCTGTTTTCAGCCTCTGGAATGAGGAGATGAAGCTGTTGCACTTCACGGAGGGTGGTGCGGTGCGGTGTCCAAAACGGAGTCGGCTCTGGCTTCCCAGGGTTTTGCTCAGCAGAAGGTAAACTCTGTTGTGGTCGACTGCAGATTTTTTGGTGGCTTTTGGGTCTCAAGCTTGCTTTTCAGCCTCTAGGAGAGAGGCATCTGAGCAGGGGCAGCGCAGTGCAGTTGTGATCAACGGAGGGGTCTGAGCTATATACATATATACCTGTCTGGTTGTGTTTTTACTAATATTCTATATGCGAGGATTGGACCTCTAGCATGATATCACCTAGCAGGTGTTAGGTGTCAGGCCAGTCAGGAGATTAGCATGATGGGCTGCAAGGTCTGGACTATATACAGTACATGCATATTCTGCATCGTTGTACTATAATAATATTCAATATGGTTTTGTTGACTTTAATGTGGGAAGACTGGGCATCAAGCTGCTGTGTTGTGGGGAGGGAGTTCGCATCCGGACTCTTATATGTGTTCTTGTGTGTGACTGTTGATAATGTGTCTTAGCACCTTGACCCTGTAGTAATGCTGTCTCGTTTGACTGTATTCATGAGTATTCGTGTATGGTTGAATGACAATTAAACTTGAATTGAATTGAATTTAATTGAATATCTAGGAAAGGGTAGTTTACAGAGAATGTGAGTTAGCTCAGGCAAGATTTTGTTTTGAAGAACCTGCAGTAAATTTCCTTTACACAAGATGAGGATGCAAATGAAGAATTCTAGGGTGAAATTTACAATTGGCCAGTTACATATTATGAAGTGTGATTTACCTTTAACATGGATTTTCTGTTGGCTGCTAATACTCATACTTCCGTAGTGTAACTGGTGGTTGAGCATTCAAATAAGGAATATGAACATCAACGAAGTGAACAATTGGCCAATATCTGTATCCAACAGGTCAATTTCTGCAATAACATTTACATTTCTTTGTTCAGACTTCACAACAGTTTGGTGACAGAAACCCCTTTCACTATCTATAAAGTGCAAATCAAGGATGGAACAGAATACTCCCAGATGAGTATTGTGCCAATAGTGCTGAATAGCCTCCACACCACCGCCATTTCATTGCTGTAGTGTGAATGATTTACAAAATGCACTGGCCTCTTTCAACTAGAAAGGTAAGAGAACAAACGAATACCATCTCATCCAAATGCCCACTCAGTTCTGAAAACATCTTGACTTGGAATCAAGATATCATGTCTTCACAAAGGCTGACTCAGAATATTGCAGGTTTGAATTGAAATTGTGGGAATTTCTCATTCTCCAAACTGGAGTGTTTCAGATGGCATGAACATTGATTTCTCAATCTTCTGGAAATGCCCCCACCCTTTACCATTTCCCATCCCCTTTTCCTTCCCTCACCTTATCCCCTCACCTGCCCATCGCCTCCTTCTGGTACTCCTCCCTCTTTTTCTTTCTTTCTTCCATGACGTTCTGTCTCTTTCATCAATCAACATCCCTCCCCCTCCAGGTTTCACCTGTCACCCGGTGTTTCTCTCTCCCTCTCCCCACCTTTTAAATCTATTCCTCAGCATTTTTTCTCCAGTTCCGCTGAAGAGTTTCAGCCTGAAACATTGACTGTACTTGCTTCCATAGATTCTGCCTGGCATGCTGAGTTCTTCCAGCATTTTGTGTGTGTTGCTCATCTTCATCTTCCAAGGGGCACTTTGGTGTGGGCTATAAATTCTGATCTTGAAAGCAATACACACATCCCATGAGTGAATCTAGAAACGGAGGAAGTGGTAGAGGCGAGTACAGTTTCAACGTTTAAAAGATATTTTATCACATTCATAGATAAGAAAGTTTTAGCAGGATACAGGCCAAATGCAGGCAAATGGGTTTAGCTCAGGAGGGCACCCAGGTTGGCAAGAAGAAGTTTGGCCAAAGAACTCTTTATCTCTAAAAATCCATATCTCTAAAATCCGAACTTTGAGTATTATTTTCCAATTGACCTTGATGTCTGAGGTAGACCACTCAGGGTAACATTGCTAAAAGTTGCATTAGTGATGGTTTGGGCGTTTATTGCAATCAATCTAAGGTAAAATGGTAATAAGCACAGTTAATGTTTCTATCTGCCATTTTTGCCCTTGCTATTTGTTGGCTTTCCGCTGCTCCATTCTGTATATCCCCTTTGTCTGAAATGCTGGTGTCTCACCTCTGTCAATGAGAGCTCTGCAGTACCTCTGCCTGCTTTCCTCCACCCTGATATTTCTATCTGCTCAGAACTGAGGCACAGGTACTTTTCAAGAGCAAAGAGTAAATGAAAAGCTTTTAGCATTCTAGTAGGTCTACAATCCTTAATTCCACAGCATCATAATCACCCATTCATTACTTCTTTATTATAGAGTTTCAGGCTTTCAAAATACACTGAGGGAGGGAGCCCTGCTAATTACTTTTTTCTTAATTAGACTGATATATACCTCTCAGTCTCCAAATACAGAATGCATGATAATTGCATAACATCCATCCCCAATTAACTACAGATGAATGTGGCTGAGGTTTTGTTGTTGACTATAACTCATTCTGTCAGTACGTTTTTCAATCTACTTACGAGAGCACCCTGTTCCGTGTATTTCTGTGATTGCACACAGTGCTGATATTTTGAGACAAGCACAATAAGTGAGTAATATTTTCACTGCCTCTTGAATGAAGATTCACTTAATATTCTTAACTTCTTCAGCAGTAAATATTGTTTGCTAAAAAAATCGTGGCCTAAGGCTGAGGTCCTAGCCAGGTTCATTTGAGAAGCCGAAACTCCAATGTTTTACAGTCAACAGGGCCCTAAGTGTGCGTGCAGTCTAACAGGACTTCCGTGTATAAATGTACACAAAAGACTTTCTTCCTCAATCAATCACGAATATAGAAAACGGAGATGGCAGAGGAAGAAAGTTAAGTTTTAAATTAGATTGAATAGAATGAGAATGGGGACTGGGGAGAGAATAGTGCTCAATGGAGAAAAGACCAGGGTAAGCAAGTAATCCAAGGTGCGAATAGTTCTGAAGACAATAGAAGAGAGCACCGTGGAGATGATTTGGAGGAGTCACGGAGATCATTGTAGGAAGCAAGAAACCGAAAGGTATTGGGGTTATGCTTAGGAATACATCAAAAGATGCAAAACAGGGAGCAAGTGTTGGGGATGAGCTATCATTGAATATATGGAAGAAGAATTTCCAAGAGAAAATGGCATGCACTTCAGAGGCTTAGATGCACATTCTATCCTGGGATAATGAAGGTAGAAAATCCAGAAGTGTATTACTGTCTCAGGAGTACATGAATGGATCGAACATCAGACTGGAAGTACTTGAAGGCAAAGTAGATATAGTTCAGAAAATTCAGGGATTCAGGGTTATGTGAACCAACACAGCAGAGGAGTTTGAGGCCTGAAGTCAATCAGCCATGGCCATATTGATATTAGAACAGTTAAAAGGCAACTCCTGGTCTCATTCCTCTTGTCCTTTGAAAAAATGTAGTGTATAGTTAACAGATAAATTGCACTACACAAGTTGTCCATTGCCTCCATTCCTATTTTAGCTCTGATCAATATAGCTCTCCAAGATTCCTCTTCTTCCTATAATCCATGGGAATTTATGACCAAGTATTTTACTCACCTCACATTGCATCCCGATTAAAATGATACCCCATTTTACAAATTAATAAAATGGAAAACTTGTCCATATTCTCAACAATTGCGCCTTGGGGTGCAAAACTTTTCTCAGTTTAGAAAATAATGTCCATTGATTTTAATATTGGTGATAACCTGCCTTATAGACTGTGGACAATTAAAAAAAATCTTCATTTTATATTAATTTGAGTATTATATTATCCTGAAGACAGACCTGGACCAGCCACAAAGGGTTAAGTGGATGCACTCTCACTAGCTCTCCACTCTGTATTGGAGCACCTAGACAGCAGCAAAATATGTCAAAGTGCTCTTTATCAATATTAGCTTAGAATTTATTGGTGGAGAGCAATCTGACTGGTTGCATCCCAGCTTGAAATGGAGACTCCCTCTCCATCACTGCTCCCTGACTTGTTCTGTATCCATTTAAAAAAAATCTTTTGTGATCAGCCATGATTTTATTGAAAAGTGAAGTTGGCAAGAGGGGTTGTACAGCTTCCTGCTGCATGTTCTCACGGAAGAGTGTCAGCACCACTAATAAAGTCTGCCCCATGCTTTCAACACTGGAGGATGAACACAACCCAAGCACCATCTATATATGTGCTAATGGCACAACTGTAGTTGGCAGAACCTAGGATGGTGACAAGAAGATGTACGGGAGTGAGATAGATCAGCTAGTTGAGTGGTATCACAAAAGCAAACTTGCACTCAACATCAGTAAGGCCAAAGAACTGATTGTGAACTTCAAGAAGCTGAAGTTGAGGGAACACACACCAGTCCTCATTGAGGGGTTAGCAGTTGAAAGGGTGAGCAGTTTTGAGTTTCTGGGTGTCAACATCTATAAAGATCTACCCTGGACCCAACATGTTGATGAAATTAAGAAGAGGACACATCAGCAGCTATATTTCATTTTAGGAGTTTGAGTAGATTTTGTATGTCAGCAAAGACTCTAGCAAAGCTCTACAGATGTACTGTGGAGAGCATTCTAACTGGTATGGGGGGGGGGGGCGCAATGCACAGGGTCAGAAAAAGCTGCAGAGGGTTACAAGCTCAGCCAGCTTCATCATGAGCATTCACCTCAACAAGAAGGACATCTTCAAAAGGTGATGCCTCAAAAAGGCAACATCCATAATTAAGGACATTCTTCTTATTACTACCATGACAGAGGAGGTGCTGGAGCTTGAAGACACACATTGAACATTTTATGAATAGCTTCTTCTCCTCTGCCATCAGATTTCTGAACAGACAATGAACACATGGACACTCCCTCACTATTTTTCCTTCTTTTGTACTACTTATTTAATTTAGTTTGTATACAAACTGTATATTTCTCATTATAAGTTATAATATTTTTATGTATTACACTGTACTGGTGCCACAAAACAAAACATTTCATGACATATCAGTGATATTAAATCTGAACCTAATTCTGTTTAAAGTTGATAATTAAGAGTATGAGTTAAAATTAAGAACATCTGTCACTGAGAGAGCAAGTGACTGTGAAATCAGCTGTAAGGAATTAGCTGATAGTCCATGGGATCGACCATGGACGTTGCGTCCCAGCTGTCTATGTGATACACAAGCCAGGCCAGTACGATATGGAGAGCAAGCTGTTGCCCATGCAGCAAGCTCTGGCTGTCCACATACAGCTGATGAACACAAAGGAACAGCAGAAACTGATACAGTTTGGCACCAGCAGCATCGCAGGACAGTTTTAAGGACTCCAGCATCTGATTTTCCCTCAGTTTACTCCCAAAGCCTTCCCCATGAGTGCATATCACTGCAAGGCAATGGAGGTTTGAGATCAGAGTTTTCCTTCTCCTCGATGAGCTGGCCTCCATGGCTGATGGGCCCCATCTGCCCAAAGTGACTGGCTTTAAGGCACCAGTAAACTGACTATTGCCAGTAGAAACATTTCCGCCGGGCTTAGTAGCTAAGCCACACATGGTCAGGAACTGGACTTGATTGTCTGATGTTATTTGGAAACATTTAATACGTCGTGGAAGCTTATCCCCACTACCCCTCCCTATAAGGCTATAACAACCTTAAGAAACTAATTATCAATTAGTTGATATGACCAAAAGAAAGGATCAAAGAAACAGCATGTGTAGGACTGATCAGTTAAGAAATGATTGGCTTGTTGAACTCACAAGCCCACTACTGATACAAAGTACAATTCTGTTTCTTATTAATTTTTCTTCTTTGGGATGTATTTGTACTGGTTCTTCAACCTCGTGATATTTCTTCTGCCTCGATCTGAAGAATTGATGCCAGTTTCACAAATGAGCTATTGCTTTCAGGAGTTCATTCAAGCATCGCTAAAACGTTATGAACAGCAGTTGGTAGACAACAGACAATGGGTAAACAACAGAGTCACCAATTGAGCTTGACCTCGGTGCACTGACTCTATCACAATGGCCACACGATTCTCAATGCTGCCTAATTCCTATTAGATATCATTTCTACTAAATGGGAAAAGCTTCTCAAAAAACCATTCAAGTTATGCAGAAAATTGTTTGGTGTTACTAATTGTACAGGCTTTTATGTCCAAGCCAATTTTAGCATTTAATTTACAAGCAAATGCATTTACATTTGTTGAAAATTCTGCAATTTGCGATTTCACATTGGTAACAACATGCTGTGGACCTGCTAAAATTGCCTGGTGCCAGTGATACCCAGCTGTGATACTGTAATGTATTGCATTTTTCAAACTCTGACAGGTATGAAAAACTGTTCTCACTCTGTTTGGGGAGCATTGCAACAAATTAAATGTTCATTGACTTCTCAAGTATGTCTGCTTCTGCTGCACAACAAAAAAGTTAGATTCGAAAGTATACATTGGAACCTGGGCTTGAGGCTGTCATAACATCGATTTTACCGTGGGTCTTCATGACTGCTTTGAGGACTTGTCACTGGATAGGTTTCATAGAAAAGGCCATTGTAAAAAAACACTTTCTCAAAGATGACACTGTACTGTATAAGACCAGGAACCTTTGATCAAGTAAGAGGCCTGACATCACAGGAAGGATGCGTAGGCTTTGGTGTGGGTGCAGAAGAGGTTCGTCAGGGGACACTACTTTAATTCAAGAGTATTAATTATAAGGAGAAGTTGGGCAAACTTAGATTGTTTCACCCTGGAGCACTGGAAGCTGAAGAATGACCTCACTGAGGTTTATAAGATTATGAGAAGTATAGATCATCAGTCATTTTCTGAAGGTAGAAACATTAAATACTAGAGGACAGTAAGGATTCAAAGAGATAGTTTAAAGATGTGCAACATAAGTTTTTTTTACACAGAGTGGTAGCAGGCTAGAGTGTTCTGCCAGGTGAGATGGAGGGAACAGATACAATAGCTACATTTAAGAGGCTTTTAGATAGGCATATTTACATGCAGGTAATAAAGGGGTTAGGATCATTAACAAACATAGTCCTGGTGAAGGGTTTTGACCTGAAATATCAACTGCAT
Source organism: Hemitrygon akajei (assembly GCF_048418815.1). NCBI lineage: Eukaryota > Metazoa > Chordata > Chondrichthyes > Myliobatiformes > Dasyatidae > Hemitrygon > Hemitrygon akajei. Next base: position 36,870,254 of record NC_133139.1, read on the forward strand.
TCTTTTCCTAGATGCTGCCTGGCCTACTAAGTTCCTTCAGCGTTTTGTGTGTGTTGGTTAGGATCATTGTAAGGCAAATAGGTTTAGTTTAATTTGGCATCATGGTTGGCACATATATTGTGGGCCAAAGGGCCTGCTCCTATGTTGTACGATTCAATATCTCTCTAACAACTTAGGATACTAGTATTGTTTGACAGAAAGTTCATGGAATTACTTGTATTTGGGATTGTGGTTCGGGAACACAAGAAAGAAGAATACTTTTGGCTTGCACCAAGGAGAAAGCTGTAATCTGGTAAAGAGTCTAACTGGAGGAGCCTTGGGCAGGATGTACTAAGGATTAATGTGTATGTGGTTGTGGATGGGATTGGTGCCAGTGGGACTGTGGGAATGTTACTTACTGATTCCGTGGATTTGCTGTTTCCTGGCATTTGTTATCAGGACAACAGTTGGAATGCTGCTTCTGGCCTCAGATCTCTGGATGAAGGAAGCAAGGAGGAACTCACACACTGACCCAACTCTTCCCCAATGCGGCTTTGCAGCATGAAGACATTTATTGAGGGGGGAGAAAATCCAGTTATTACTTTGTAGTATATTTATAATTGCATTCAATGACTTGTTCCAGCCCTGCTACCTCAACTCAATTTAGGCAACAGATTGGCCTGTGGAATTCTGGGATTCTGCTTGCTAAAGACATGGCTGTTTTGTGGGTTAACCTCCTCAGTGGTTCTGTGCCTACTTCTAAATGTGTTCTGAAACATATTATACTTTGGAGAGTATAGAGTGTTAATTAACTTAATTTTCGCTGCAGTTAATTATCATGTTCCTTGGCTGTGGAATTAGCACCAACACCCAGATAATAACGCACATTCAAAAATGTGTTGGTGTATTTTTTGTATTTACAAATCCAATTGAAGATCCCATTAAACTTATTAATGCTCACTCAGTTAGAAAGATACTCGGTCAATTTGTTTGGAGATGTGACCTAATTACTTGCACTTTGAGCAGAAAGTACACTTCTGTGTATTTCAATGGATTTGTTACCTGATTCATAAATAGAATTCTCAATAACGACCCTGATACTACTAAGGTGCTAAGTGTTTAGGTCTTAGATGGGGCTCTCCCACAGTTAGGGCAACAGACAGGTGAAGTCCTGGTGAAGTGATTGGGCTGGCTTGGTCTCTGAAGCTTTTATGATTGTTGGAGCAAGGGTTTTAAGTGAGGCAAAGGAGTTAATAAGACACAGAGGTCAAGCTAAAAACATCCTTGTGAGAAACAGATTAAATACTGAGCATTGTAATGATAAGGGCTTGGAAGATTGCTATTTTATTGCATGTAGTGTGTGCTTGTTGGCAAAATAACGAAACCTAGGCTTTCAGACATCAGTAATGAATAAGCTGAAAGTTAGCAGATGAGCCCATGAGTGGTGGGGGAATTAAGGCCCAAACATCATTCATTTCCTGCAGCTTATAAAAGGATGTTACAATCCTGGAATATCAAGGTGTTTCAGAAACTCCAGACAAGGCAATGGATGCGTTGTGTTAAAATGGAAGATCTCAGAATCATCCAGCTTGATTAAAGTCATAGCTGCTCTCATCATCTCAATGGCATCTGGCCTTTCTGCAATGATGGTGCGTGTCTTAACACTCTAGTGGATTGTTTAAGGCCCATGTTATTTGTACAACTAAGGCACAGTAAGATTTCACAACAGTGTCATCATGGTAAATTACATCACTTCACACACCAAGGAATCTCCATGGGAAAGTATTTCAAACTAGGAGGAAGGTTGAATGACAGCTTTGTGAAAAAAATAATGTGTGTATACAAGTGTCAACTTAACAATCAGCTTTTAGAGAAAAAAATCTATCACTTTAGCATAAAACATAGTACAACAAAACAACATTGCAGAGCCAATGAATTTTAATTTTAACACAGTAAGAGCACAAAGAAGTAAAACAACATATTGAATATCACACACTGAAAAGCTGAGAAGGAATCTGTTTTGAAATGATTAATTCTTCTGTGTATTCTTTGTTCAATTCAAGAAGAAATGTAAATATTGTTAGTAGCATTTAAATTTTTTTGGCACTATTCTCTCTTTCTTCAAGCAGCGGGTATTGCATGAAGTAAGAATTCCTACCAGTTCAATGTTCAGTAGGTAAAGCACATAAGGGAACAGGTATAACTTAACAATTGTTTCAGGTTAATTGTAAAAATAGGTTAATTGAATTCTAATTTCACCTTACATTGGAATCTATCTAGATTGAGCAGCTTATTTCATGAGTATTTAAATAAAGTTGTAAAGGCAAAACTACAACAGATGCTGGAAATCTGGAATAAAAATTAAAATACTGGCAATGTTCAGAAGGTCAAACAGCATCTTTGGAGAGAGAAAAACTAAGTGTTTCCAGTTGATACTTCTCCATCAGAACTAGAGAGGATAGAAAGGTTAAATGAAACAGTAATGTTGTTTTATCTCAAGCACATCCAGTCTTAATGTAAGATCACTAACCTGAAATGAAGGTGTATACAGGCAGGTTTCATATAATGATAGTTGGCAGGTAAAATTTAATGCTTACACAAGTGAAATATTGTGTTAGGAAGAATGAAAAGAAGTACTATCAACTAGAGTGGTAAGAATAGAGAAGGGATTCCACACAGTAGGCTTATTCAGAAAGTCAGAAGGCAAGGGATCCAGGGAAGTTTGGCCAGATAGATTCAGAATTGGCTTGCCTGCAGAAAGCAGAGGGTCGTGGTGGAGGGAGTACATTCGGATTGGGGGGTTGTGACTAGTGGTGTCCCACAAGGTTCGGTTCTGGGACCACTACTTTTTGTGATTTTTATTAATGACCTGGATGTGGGGGTAGAAGGGTGGGTTGGCAAATTTGCAGATGACATGAAGGTTGGTGCTGTTGTGGATAGTGTAGAGGATTGTCGAAGATTGCAGAGAGACACTGATAGGATGCAGAAGTGGGCTGAGAAGTGGCAGATGGAGTTCAACCTGGAGAAGTGTGAGGTGGTGCACTTTGGAAGGACAAACTCCAAGGCAGAGTACAAAGTAAATTGCAGGATACTTGGTAGTGTGGAGGAGCAGAGGGATCTGGGGGTACATGTCCATGGATCTCTGAAAGTTGCCTCACAGGTAGATAGGGTAGTTAAGAAAGCTTCTGGGGTGTTAGCTTTTATTAATCGAGGGACAGAGTTTAAGAGTCACGAGGCAATGATGCAGCTCTATAAAACTCTGGTTAGGCCACACTTGGAGTACTGTGTCCAATTCTGGTCGCCTCATTATAGGAAGGATGTGGAAGCATTGCAAAGGCTACAGAGGAGATTTACCAGGATGCTGCCTGGTTTAGATAGTATGCATTATGATCAGAGATCAAGGGAGCTAGGGCTTTACTCTTTGGAGAGAAGGAGGATGAGAGGAGACATGATAGAGGTATACAAGGTATTAAGAGGAATAGATAGAGTGGACAACCAGCACCTCTTCCCCAGGGCACCAGTGCTCAATACAGGAGGACATGGCTTTAAGGTAAGGGGTGGGAAGTTCAAGGGGGATATTAGAGGAAGGTTTTTTACTCAGAGAGTGGTTGGTGTGTGGAATGCACTGCCTGAGTCAGTGGTGGAGGCAGATAAACCAGAGAAATTTAAGAGATGACTAGACAGGTATATGGAGGAATTTAAAGTGGAGGGTTATATGGGAGGCAGGGTTTAAAGGTCGGCACAACATTGTGAGCCGAAGGGCTTGTACTGTGCTGTACTATTCTATGTTCTATGATTGTTGAGGAAAGGTAAATAAAAGCAAGAGATCCTGGGTTTTATAAATATGGCCATTGACTACAACAAAAAGGATCTCACCTTCCAACCCATATTTTTTTCAGACATGGAAAAAAATCAAGTACAGAGGTGGAGGTGTATGCCTCATGATCAACTCCTCATTGTGTACTAACGTGTTAGTGACATCCCAATATTGCTCACCAGACCTGGAATACCTTGCAATTAAGTGCCAGTCAGGAATAGCTTCTTCCCCTCTGCCATCCGATTTCTAAATGCACATTGAACCCGTAAACACTACTTTTTAAAAAAAAAATTTAGCATGACCTATTTTAACTTAACTCTAATAGAGATATACAATATATACTTAACATAACTCAGTATTTTCCTCTATATTTATTTATCATGTATTACATTATACTATTGATGTGAAATTAGCAAATTTCACAACATATGCTGGAGATATTAAACCTGATTCTGATTCAAAAACCTACTTGGTCGTGGAAGATGTGCAAGCTCCATAAGTACTGCGTTGGAGGTTCGGTTCAAACTTAGATGGCTATAGTTGTGACAGGATAGCTTGAGTATCTGCTCCAATATTCAACACATCTCTTTAATCGCCCTGGGTATCAAAGACTGTCTAATAGCTTTTCTATAGTTGGCAAGTTGACAGTCAAGGTGCTCTGTGGCGAGAGATTCCGAATGCACAGCATGAGGTTTATTCACTACCCAGACCATGCTCCACCTTGCCAGATGCTTGTAGGATCCAGTGGGAGGATGTCGTCAACTCACACCATCTTCCACATGTGGAAAAAGTGTGGGCTGGAGTCAAGTCCCCGACGGTGGATCAAGTCCAGACATTTAAATATGAGTTATTAAATATACATGGAACATAGATATCTACAGCTCATTACAGGCCCTTTGGACCACAATGTTGTGCCAACCATGTAACCTACTCTAGAAACTGACTACAATTTGCCTAACACATAGCCCTCTATTTTTCTAAGCTCCATGTACCCAATTAAGAGGCTCTTAAAAGACCCTATTATATCCGTTTCCACCACCGCCACTGGCAGTGCATTCCACACACCCACCACTCTCTGTGTGAAAAACTTACCCCTGACATCCTCTCAGTGCCTATTTCCAAGCACCTTGAAACTGTAGTTGGTTTGTAAAAACGCATTAAAAAGTTAATAATAAAAAAAGAAACTAGGCCCCCTCATGTTAGCCATTTCAGCCCTGGATAAAATCCTCTGACTATCCATACGATCTATGCCCCTCATCATCATTTACATCTCTATCAGGTCACCCCTCATCCTTCGTTGCTCCAAGGAGAAAAGGCCAAGTTCACTCAACCTATTGTCATATTCTAACATCTCATGTTTAATACACTATCTGTGAGCATAGAAAGAGTCCAGCAGCATATTAACTTTTCACTGAGGTACACCAGGAGGTTTACCTTAGTTTTCCACCTGAAGTTTTACGGCCAACAATTGGGCATAGTTCCTTCTACTCGTTGTCCCCATGCCTTACGAGAATAAAGAATGTGTATATTCCTGTAGCATTGGGTAAATGTGGAATTGTGCTCAATTGTGATGATTACTGCAGTTGGATCTGCTGTAGTGTACAGTAATTTAGCAATGGGAGTAAACTGCTCCCACATTCCTACCATTACATTGTCAAGTGCCTAGGAAATCAAAATAGAAAGAAGTACATTCAGAAGTGAGGTGAGAAGGCTAGAATTTGAAAATTAATTTTAGCCACTTAGAGGGAAATAATAAATTTAACATATAACCCACAATACCTATTTTTATGAGAGGAACATTGTGTGCTCTTGCAAATATTTTCTATTGGATCTGTAAGAGGCTTTTTTTACACAGTAATAATATATTGTTATGTAAAATAACAGATGCTGGGCAAACTGCTAAAAGCAGTAGGTCAGATTCAGAGCTGTTATAAAATCACCACTTAACTGTACCAAAGTCAATCAGCACTATTGTATCCACTATTCCCTCTCATCTTTACACTGTGTGACACCAGATTCCACTGCCATCGGTCTTTGTAGAAAAGGATCAACTCAAATTAAACCTAAATTAACTGCACTATCATTGCTTTCAGGCAAGGATATTCTGTGAGCTTGGAATAAAAAGGGAGCTATTGAACTCTCACTTCAGATGTCACATTTTACCTTAAATGTAATGAGTATGTACTGTTTTTCACACAATTTTCTTCACATTTCGGAAGGATTTATTCAGAATTCAGCTGGTAATGAATGCACCCTATTTGTCAGGTCACCGGTACACTTGTAAATAGAATAGATTTAGTAAGTGTGAAAAGCTTCACTCATTTATTTCTCTGTCATTTAGCATTAAGTTGGAATGGCAGAATTTGCATGAAGCAAGCAAGGAAGAAATTTAGCTATAACTGTATTATTAGCATGAGTAATTAGGGAGATGTTGAATTCATTCAATATCCTTTTGTTATTCACGGGTTGTAGTAGCCTCTGGCAATGACAGCATCTACTGCCCTTGCAAAGGCAGCGAAGAGCTGCCTTCCTGAACCATTGCAACCATTGTGAAGAAAATACCACTGCTGTTGTTGGACAGGAAATCCCAAGATTTTTGATGCAACAATGACAAAGATGTTTGGATGAATGTCAAGATAGCATGCAACTTAGATAAATAGATGATACAGCACAGGAACAGTCCCTTTATCCCAGGAGATGTGGTTTGTCAACTAAAACACATGAAAACTTCTACAAGTGTACCATGGAGAGCATTCTGACTGGCTGCATCACCATCTGGTATTGGGGGCGGGGGGGCTACTGCACAACATCTAAGTAAATTGCAGAAATTTGCAAAATTAGTCAGCTTCATTATTTGTACTAGTCTCTGTAGATCCAAGACATTTTCAAGGAACTGTGCCTTGGGATTATGGTGTCCATCATTAAGGACCCCTACCACCCAGGACCTCATTGTTTTTGTTAGAAGGAGATACAGAAGCCTGAAGGCGCACACTCAGTGATTCAGGGACAGCTTCTTCCCCTCTGCCATCCGATTTCTAAATGGAGATTGAACCCATGAACACAACCTCACTACTTTTTATAGCTCTTTATTGCACTTCTTATTTTTAACTTAACAATTTAATAGGCATATATACTTACTGTAATTCAGTTTCTTCCTCTCTATTTATTTATCATGTGTTTCATTGTACTGCTGCCAAAAAGTTAACGAATTTCACAACATATGTCGGTGATATTAAACCTGATCTTGATTCTGATTCAGATTCTGAAGGCTGTGCTGAGCCATGCCAATTTTAATAATCCTGCCTGCACGTGACCCATATCGCTTCATCTTCTGCATGATTTTGAAGGGGAATTTGCATATGGTGACGTTCTTGTATGTTCATTGGTCTAGTCCTTAGTGAGTGAAATTGCAGGTATGGGATTCACTGTTGAAATAGCCTTGCTGAATTGTATTAGTGTAACAGAGATGACGCATACCCTGGTCATGGCACCCACGGGGCTGTGTGGGAATTTGTTTTGTGGCAACATTATTGCACATTGCAGAGAAATCTGAATGCTTAGATGCCAACATTGCATTTGCTTGGCTGGTGTTTTTGTTTAAAATTAATACTGAGCATCCTCACTTCAAACCCGCAAACTCTTTGGGTTATGAACAGCTCTCAGCAATGGAATCTTTTTGTAGCTGGCAAGGACCTGGTCCGATATGTCTAGGAGTGAAGTTTTGTGAGTATGCTGCCCACCACTGGCAAACTGTTCCTACAATGATAATTATCAGCCATCTGCTGTCCATTTGAAATCTGACAGGTTACATCTGTGCTAAAGGCACATGTGCTTCATCTGCCACCTTACTGGAGCAGGATGCGGGCTAGATTCTACACTTGGAACCGTTAACTTTCAAGAATTACTGAATTATGATTTTTAAAAAGCAGTAGTAAACCTTTTCGAAAGCGCTGGCTGCAATATAACAGTAATTTTGCTCCTTGCTGCATTTTGCTGCTCTTCACTGAACTCATGCCAAAATATGGGAGCATAAACATAATGCTCACCTCATTTCAAAAGAATTCAATTCCATGAATTCGCGACTGGTGCATAATTCCCAAAATGTCATTGCACATGTTTATGTCAATTACCTAGGCTCCCTGGGTGACTCCTCATTCTGCTTCAGTCATCTGTGACTTGAGCGTTTAAGAATGATGTGGCAGACTACAGGGTTGCCTACTGGGCAACCAAGGATAAGCATTGAATGCATGGCTCATTACTCCCCTAATTAATTCCCGAGGTCTTTTCAAGCACCGATATCATTAAACACATGAGACCCACTAGTGCAGTTATAGAAGAAAGATATGGCACAGTGAAGGTATGTTTTCAATCCCCCGAGTTCCAAAACAAAAATGAAAATCAGGAAGTTGGGACAGGACACCAGGAGCAATGCAAGAGAGAGAGAGAAAATGGCCTGATTATTAGATGCCGCTAGGCTTCGAATGCAGAAGTCTTTGGATTTCTACAGGAAAAGAACACTAATGAAGGATTATCGATCCAAAAAAGAATGAATTCAATTAGACAACTTGTTATCATTTAATTGTGATATCTATAGATGTTTAAAGGAACAAGTAACATTGAAGCTTGCTCTTTAGTATTCCTTTGATAGGTCCAGCAAATTATTTATTTCAGTCATGTAATATGCTATGAGTAGGGACCAGAGTGGAATTTGTACATTTGAATGATAGATGAGCAGGATTCTTTACTGGAAAGTAAATGAGTAAGAGTTCAATCCAGTCATACATTTACTCATGTTTACGCTGTAGTCAGAACTAAACTACTTTCAAGAGCTTTTTTATGAAACTGTTTAAATCTAACATTGATGTTAATGTTTCCCATATCCTTGATGCCATCAAAAACAAAACCGAAGATAATTCTAGGAAATCTTACGATTACACCTGCAATGTTGAAATATTTATCTTGGTATCTCAAAAATATCATTAATTCATGCATTCTTCACAGTTAAGTCTTTTTTTCATTTGTATCTGAAAGGTTAAGATATAAGAGAAATCTAAGGCACAGTGGCTTTAGTAGCCACAGACTTAGTTATTTATATCTTCCTTAAATTATAGGCATATAGGAAGAGACTAAGGACCATAGCATCATTGGTGAAGATCGCAAAGGTGTGGTCAAGGGAGGTCAGGCAGTATTTACAGGACAGCTTTGAATTGGTGGACTGGATCATATTCAAGGTTTCATTTTCAGATACACCTCACTGAGAATCAACACTGGTTAACCTCAAGAATGCATGCTTAGCATGCTTACTGTCTCTACACTCATGACTGAATGGGTAGGCACAGTGCAAATGCCATCAATACCTTCACTGATGACACAACTGTTGTCAGCCGAATATTAGATAGTGATGAGGAGGCATATCAGAGTGAGATAGATTGATTAATTCAGTAGTGTCACAACAACAACATTGCATTCCACATCAGTAAAACCAAGGAACTGATTGTGGATTTCAAGAAGGGGGAAGTCAAGGCAACATACACCCGATCTCACTGAGGGATCAACAGTGGAAAAGCTGAGCAGCTTCATGTTCAGGTTGTCAACATCTCTGAAGATCTACCCTAGGTCCAACATATTAATGCAATTTCAAAGAAGGTACACAATCAGCTGTATTTTATTAGCAGTTTGGGAAGATTTTATATATCACCAAAGACTAGCAAATTTCTACAGATGTGCCATGGCAAACAGTCTGACTGGTTGCATCACCATCTGGTATGGAGGGGCCAATGTACAGGACCAGAAAAAGATGCAGAGGGTTGTAAACTCGGCCAGCTTCATCATGGGCACTAGCCTTCCCACCATCAAAGACTACTTTAAAAGGCAAAACATTAAAAGAGCAGCCCACATCATTAAGGAACCTCACCACCCAGGGCGTAGCTACTTCTGATTACTTACTGTCAGGGAGGAGGTTCAGAAGCTTGAGGACACACACACACGGTTTTAGGAACAGCTTCTTCCCCTCCACCAATAGATTTTAAGTGCTCCATGAACCCACAAACACTACCTCACTATTTTTGCTCTCTTTTTTTCTTTACTTCTTTTCTATATTTCTTATTTGTGATATATTTTATAGTACTGCGGCAATGAGTGAACAAATTCCATGACATATGTCAGTGATAATAAATGTGATTCTGATTCTAATTCTGGCTCTGAATGATTATTCCCTAGACATCACCAACTTCATCAGACCCTGTGTGGATCAATGTGTACCTTTGGGAATATACCAATTTCCCCCCAACCAAAAGACCTGGATGAACCAGGGGATTTGCAGTCTTCTGAGGTTTAGATATACGATGTTCAAGACAGTCAATTCTACAAAAAGCCCAGGAGTGACCTATGGAAGACTATTGTGAGATGGAAAGGACATTTTGTGTAAAACTGGAGATAACATTGGATGCATGACAGTAGTGGCAGGGTTTACTCGCTATTACTTCCTACAAGATGAAACCTCATGATGTAAATGGCAGTGATGCCCCACTCCCCGATGAGCCCAAATGTCTTTCATGCTGGCTTTGAAAGGGAGAATGACACTACACCTGTGGGAATCTCCAAGCATCTAGTGACCTTGCAATCTCTATGTCGGAGGCTGAAGTCAGAACTTTCTTCAAGAGGTTGAAGGCAAGACATCAGGCCCTGATGGTGTAGCTAGCTAGTAATGAAAACCTGTGCCAATCAGCTGGCTGGAGTGTTCAAGGACATCTTGAAACTCTCAGTTCTGTGATCTGATATTCTCACCTGCTTCACAAAGGTAGCAATTAACTGGTGAACTGCCTCAATGATTATCGACCAATGATACTCACATATACTGTAATGAAGTGCTTTGAGACATTTGTTATGGCTAGAATTAACTCCTGCCTGGGCAAGGACCTGGAGCCACAGCAAATGCCTACCATCACGGCAGATCTACAGTGCTTGCAATCTTACTGGCTTTCAACTCTGCTTTGGAGCAATGAAGCAAAGCAAAATGTACAACAGGCTGCTGTTATCAATTACAGCTTGGGGTTCAATAATATTGTCCCCTCAGTATTAACCACTAAGCTTCTAAGCTCCGTATTTCTCTCTGCAACTAAGCCCTTGACTTTCACATCAGGAGAATAGAATTAATGCTAGTTGGTTATAACATCTCCTCCAAGCTGAGAATCAATATAGATGCACGTCAAGGACATGTGCTTAGCCCGTTGTTCTAGTTTCCCTACACTCATGCCTGTGTGGCTAAGCACAGCTAAAACACCATCTTTAAATTTGCAGATGACAGCACTGTTTTTGGTAAAATTCCAGATGGAAATGAGGAGGCATAAAGGAGTAAGATAAATTGGCTGGTGGAATAGTGTTGCAACAGTGACCTCACACTCAACACTAGCAAGACAAAGCTGTTGGTCTTAGGAAGGGGAAGTGTTGAGAACACACACCAGTCATCATTGAGGGGTCAGTGGTAGAAAGAGTGAGCAGCTTCAAGTTCTTGGGTGTTAACATTTCAGAGGACTTACCCTGGGCCAGACACATTGCTGTAATCATGAAGGAGGTACGTCAGCAGCTCTACTGAGTTTGGGCAGATTTGGCTAACTAAATCTAACTAAATCAGATTTGGCTAACTCAGCAACTACTCTTGCAAATGTCTGTGGTTGCATAGTGTGGACAGCATTCTGGCAGGTTGCATCAGAGCCTGGTATGGAGGCTTCAATGTACAGGATCACAGAAGGCTACAGAGGATAGTAAACTCAGCCAGCTCCATCATGGGCACCATCAAGGACATCTTCGAGAGGTGGTGCCTCAAGTAGGCTGTATGCATCTGTGACATGCCCTCTTCTCATTACTATCACCAAGAAGGAGGTACAGGAGCCTGAAGACCACACTCATTCATTCAGAAACACCTTCAGTCCCCGCACCATCAGATGTCTAAAATGTCCACAAATCCATGAGCACTACTTCAATATTCCTTTTTTTAAATACTATTTAGTTATTTGGTAATTTATGGCAATCTTATGTCCTCGCACAGCAGTGCTGCTGTAAAACAACAAATTTGCAGATTTCCTCGTGTTTGCGTTTTTAAACACAATTTTTTAAAGTTTTTAAACTTTAGTTTAAACACAAGTTTTTTAATTCACTACCGTGAAGCCTCTCCCAGTGATGCCTACACTGAAGAAGTTTAAATCTTCTCTTCAACAGGAATTCATTGAAACCCTCTCTCACTGCTCCCCATCTATAATTTCTTCGGCCCTTCAACTTTTCAATCTCCTATCGTTTCAGATTTTCCCCTCCCCCTCCTACTTTCAAATCTCTTACTATCTTTTCTTTCAGTTAGTCCTGACGAATGGTTTTGTCCCGAAATGTCGACAATGCTTCTCCCTATAGATGCTGCCTGGCCTGCAGCGTTCCACCAGCATTTTGTGTGCGTTGCTTGAATTTCCAGCTTCTGCAGATTTCCTCATGTTTGCGTTTTTAAATTTAATTTCATATAAGGCAATGTTAGTAACTCTGATTCTAATCTTTACTCGTTGTGCTAATGTCAGCACAAAGATTGATTGAAATTTTTTAAAATTCCAAAGTTCCAATTAGCAGATTCCAGCACTCCCAAAGTTCATCTACCAACACTAGAGAAATACTTGCTCTAATTACTAGCAATGTGATCGTACATCCACTCTTAGATTTAGAATAATTTAGGGCAGACTAGAGCAAGGAAGTTAAATAAAATATCATTTGAAAAATAAAATTAATTTCCATGTGTGTACTGATAATATCCAATTCTACATCATGACCACTTCTCCTGAGCTTTCCATTGCCTCGAACCTATCATCGTTATGCAAGCAGCGATTTTCACTGAATACATTTTGAGATGAACAATCTTTAGTTACTGCTACAAAAACTGAACCCTGATTACATGCTGATCCTCTAGCTGGAACTGTATCAGAATGTTCAGGTCCTTTGTGTCATACACTCAGTGGCTACTTCTTTAGGTGCACCTGTACTCCTACTTGTTAATGCAAATATCTAACCAGCCAGTCATGTGACAGCAACTCAATGCATAAAAGCATGCAGCTCAATATCACCAAGACCAAGGAGATGGTGGTGGACTTTAGGAGATCTAGGCCTCATATGGAGCCAGTGATCATTAATGGAGAATGTGTGGAGCAGGTTAAGACCTACAAGTATCTGGGAGTACAGTTAGACGAGAAGCTAGACTGGACTGCCAACACAGATGCCTTGTGCAGGAAGGCACAGAGGCGACTGTACTTCCTAAGAAGGTTGGCGTCATTCAATGTCTGTGGTGAGATGCTGAAGATGTTCTATAGGTCATTTGTGGAGAGCGCCCTCTTCTTTGTGGTGGCGTGTTGGGGAGGAAGCATTAAGAAGAGGGACGCCTCACGTCTTAATAAGCTGGTAAGGAAGGCGGGCTCTGTCGTGGGCAAAGTACTGGAGAGTTTAACATCGGTAGCTGAGCGAAGGGCGCTGAGTAGGCTACGGTCAATTATGGATAACTCTGAACATCCTCTACATAGCACCATCCAGAGACAGAGAAGCAGTTTCAGCGACAGGTTACTATCGATGCAATGCTCCTCAGACAGGATGAAGAGGTCAATACTCCCCAATGTCATTAGGCTTTACAATTCTACCGCCAGGACTTAAGAACTTTTTAAAAGCTATTATTAATGCTTTTTAGATAGTTATTTAGATGCATATCATATTTTTTACTGAGTTAAGTATTGTATGTAATTAGTTTTGCTACAAGTGTATGGGACATTGGAAAAAAGTTGGAATTTCCCCATGGGGATGAATAAAGTATCTATCTATCTATCTATCTATCTATCATCAATTGTGATCAAAGGGACTTTGACTGTGGAATGATTGTTGGTGCCAGTTGGGGAGTTTCAATATCTTAGAGACTGCTGAACTGGGGTTTTCACACACAACAGTCTCTTGAGTTTACAGAGAATGGTGCGAGAAACAAAAAAAAGTCAGTGAATGGTAGTTCTGTAGGATAAAATGCCTTATTGATGAGAGAGATCAGAGGAGAATGGCCGCATTGGTTCTAGCTGACAAAAAGGTGACAGTAGCTCAAATGACCACACATTACAATAGTGGTGAACAGAAAAGTATCACTGAATGCACACCACACCAAACCTTAAAAAGGATGGGTTACAGCAGCAGAAGACAATATGCTCAGTGGCCACCTTATTAGATAAGGTAGGTACCTAATAAAGTGGCCACTGGGTGTATTTAAGCTCCTGATGAACATCGCTATTTTTGGCTCCATAACATTGCTTGACCTCATCTTTGCTTGAACTTACTGTCTTTTGAAACTATCCTCCATGTCTTTGTGGCTTCGTGAGTTGGATAATCCAACTCATTACTGAGTGCCTTTTCCTTTGTGAACTTGTGATTCTCTAAAACTCACCTAATCCCCATCCTTCAATGTATCTGTTTTTTTTTTGATGATCCACATCTGTCAAGCAACATTCACATTTTCATTTTTGTTTTTAAATACATCAAGGCTTCAAGACTTCTAAAATCTTCTGAGAATATCTGAAGTTCTGAAATTCTGCCTTTTTTGCTCATCCCTGATTTAATTGTTACACAACCCCTGGTCATACCAACAACTAGAAATCCCCAAAGCTCCAAAATTCATTCTCTAAGCTTTTCTGGCTCTCTCTTTAAGGTGTTCATTCAGATATATTTCTCTGTCAATCCATTTGTCATCTCGCTTAATGGCTCATTTGATGGCTTTATACCAAATTTTGTTTGATAATGTTCCTGTGGAAAGCTGAGGATGCTTTGCTCTGTGTTATTGTAGTGAAGGTTGAGGGGTCCTGGATTCACTATGCAACCCATGATTTGTGGGAGTAATCAGTGATATCCCATGAGATACCCACAGCAGCAAGCATCATCATTGACCTTAATGTTCCTTACAAAACACTTCAGAGGAAGAGGTCACATTGAGTTTAGCACACATGAATTTTACAAATGTTATGAATGAGCCACATATGACAGTCAGTGAATGTCTCCTCATTATGAACATTCCTGTGTGCAAATATAATGCCAGCCTTTGTTTGTCTCAAACCATTCTCCAAACATAATGAAAATAAAAGTGTTAACTGGAATTTGGGCTTAAAGTCAGCGCATTAATAATGGATGCGTTCATGAGAAAGGATCGTATTGAGTATGTGGGCTGCATAGATAAGTTCCACTCTTCATCACGGAGATAGAATGCAATTGGACAGGAGGTGTCCAATCATATTGATCATCAATAAAATAACTGTGCACAATAAACATTAATGTGAAGCTAACAAACTCATAATTCCAATTACTGATATGAGCAAATGGAATAGGTATAATTGCAAAAAGGTTGGTGTGGATTTGATGGGGCAATGGTTGGGCCATATGACTCAGATTATAATAACCTAGAGCCATGAATTCAAATCCCAGCATAACAGCTTTGGAATTCAAATTTATATCACCTTGGGTGGTGCAGGGGTTGAGTTAGTCAACTAGATATACATGGACACTTGAGTTCAAATCCCACCATTAATGATTCTGAATTTCAATTTACACTGTAACAGCAAATGCCGTCATATGTTTTGTGCAAGAAAGCAAATGTTGCCAGGTAAACACATTCTTCTATGTTTTAGTATTCTGGAACAATTTAATATGCTGGTCTATTCTTTATGTGCTAGCTCCCAATCAACCTTCACTACTGCTGCACATTACTTGATAGTTTTCAATGGGATTTGCCCAATTTTATGAGTGAATGAGAGAGAATGGTGAAATGAAAAAGTAGCTTAGAGTGCTTTGAAAGCCGAGTGCAGGCAGGAATTTTAATGAGTTAATATTCACAAAGGCCAAGGTCAAACGGTATTGATTTATTAACGTCACATGTACCAAGATAAAGTGAAAAGCTTTTGTTAGTGTGTCATCCAGTCAGATCATGCCATACACAAATACATTGTGATAGTAAAGAGAAAAAACAGAATGCAGAACACAGTGTTGTGGCTACAAAGAAAGTGCAGTGCAAGCAAACAAATAAATTGCAAGAGGGGAGACCAGCAGGAAGTATTGACAACAGGGAGGCTGCCTTGTATGATGGATTGTGCCACATTCACAATTTTCGGCATTTGTTTTCTGCTTTGGACAGAGCAGCCGCCAAATTGTGAGGCATCCAGGTGGAATGCTCATCCAAAGAATGTTTTTTATCACCTGAGAGATGCTCAAAAATAGATCCAAATTCAAAATCACCCCAAATCCAACGCCCAGCCATTCCTGACAGAAGTAACAACCTGAATGGAAGGGAGTTTTAAAGATTTGCACCATTGTAGCAGGTTCTTAGATGGAGTCAGGCATGAGAAAGGTAAGATGTTTGTCACAACAATCAAAACATCAGATTAGCATCATCTGTCATTTTTTTACAACTCAAGGTAAGCACACACAGATGTGTGGTAATACCTAGCTATTCTCCTAAAATATCATCACAATAAAATCTATCTTTGGAATTAATTTTCTCCAGCACATTCAAAGAGGTAAAGGCCAACTGTGCAAGCACTGATTATTCAACTATCTCAGGATGATGAAGGCCAGCTATAATACTTCCTTTGTTGGGATAAAAATATTGTGACTCCATGGCAATGAAAACCAGTATGATTTTTATTGAGTTTGGTGAGCAATTGTAGTTCAAAACTATTCTCTGTACTTAGATACATGACAATGACCACAATAACCAATTATAGCGTCAGCACCAGACGCAACTAACAGAGAGATTGTACCAGCAGAACATCATGGAGCATATAAACACTTCAAGTTCAAGTTTATGGTTGTCATAGGCATCCATACGCAGAGTTTAACTGCCTTGAAAATTAGTCTTTTTCATCGGCATTACATGAGGAGGACAAGGTGAAGTTTTTTAGTTAATAAAGGCTGCACCAATTATTAAGCATTTATTTGTTTATTTATTTTGCACTACACTTCCACAAATCTGATTGTATTCTCCTCATATTCTCATCAATCCCTCCCCAACTCCACTACTCACTTACAGTATACTATGAGCAACTTACAGTGGCCAGTTCATCAATCAACCCACACACCTTTTGGGATGTGTGATGAAACCAACTCCCAGAGAAAATCCATACAGTCACAAGGCAAATTGGCAAACTCCACACAGACACACCTGAAGACAGGATTGAACCCAGGACACTGGATACACGAAGCAACATCTTTACTAGCCACCTTGGAACTAGCTTGTACGGACGCAATATATGGGGGAATTCATGAGTAAATTCCCTTAATATATTCTTATTGGGGAAGTATTCAAAATGCTATGTAACTTGGTATAATCAGAGTACGGTAATATCTCTTTATCTAATTGCTAATTAATTGCAGATTTTATCAAATTGCCTTCAGTAAAATGAATAATTTCTCGATCATAATCCACAAATAGAAATGCATCACTTGAAATTGTCCCTTCTTTATTAATACTGAGCATCTAATGTCATTGAACATAAAATGCTAGAATAAATGAGATCAAGCTGCACAGGTTGTCTCTGTCTGCTCCGCAGGTTGTCTCTGTGGTTAAGAAAGCATACGGTGCATTGGCCTTCATCAATCATGGGATTGATGTTTAAGTGCTGAGAGGTAATATTGCAACTACGGTATATAGGATCCTGGTCAGACCCCACTTGGAGTATTGTGCTCAGTTCTGGTCGCCTCACTACAGGAAGGATGTGGAAGCCATAGAAAGGGTGCAGAGGAGATTTTCAAGGATGTTTTCTGGATTGGGGAGCATGTCTTATGAGAATAGATTGAGTGAATTCAGTCTTTTTTCCTTGGAGTGACGGAGGATGAGAGGTGACCTAATAGGTGCTAATGAGATGATCGTGTGGATAACCAGAGGCTATTTTCCCAGGGCTGAAATGGCTAGCACAAGACGGCACAGTTTTAAGGTGCTTGGAAGTAGGTAGAGAAGAGATGTCAGGGGTAAGTTTTTTATGCAGAGAGTGGTGAGTGCATGGAATGGGCTGCCAGTGACAGTGGTGAAGGTGGATACAATAGGGTGTTTTAAGAGACTCCTTGACAGGTATGTGGAGCACAGCAAAATAGAGGGCTATGGGTAACCCTAGGTAATTTCTCAGGTAAGGACATGTTTGGCACATCTTTGTGGGCTGAAGGGCCTGTATTGTGCTGTAGGTTGTCTATGCTTCTGTGTTTCTGACCACCAGTTCTTGAGAAGCTCCCTCACCTGAAGTACTGACTCTCTTTCTTTCTCTATGCATGCTGTTCGATTTGTTGAGCCCTTCCAGTATTTTCTGTTCTTATTTCAGATTTCCGCCATCTTAAGTATTTTATTCGAAATGATAAATGGTCACATCAGCACTTTGTACCTTGCTTCTGAAATTTATTGCATTGACCTCAAAATTGAGTGCAGTTTTATTCTCTTAAAGTTTGCGAATACAATGCTGGTAACAATATATGTGACTCTCATTCCATTCCAACACAACTGAGTGTGAAGTGACCTTGTTAACCTTTCTGTTCCTGGAAATGTCTCTCCTAGATGTCTGCAGTGGCTAAATTATTGGGATCATTTAAAGAGGAAGTACATAATTTTTTGAAAGCTCTGGGAATTTAGCGTAAAGAAAAACAGGCACAGATGAGGCGCAGGACAGATCATATTGAATGGTGGGACAGGTTTGAGAGGCCAAGTGGCAACTTCTTAGTCATTTTTCCCAAATCACATACTCAAGAAGAAAGCTCATCAATACCTCAGGATAAGAAGGAGTCACAATAAATCACAGTCTTCCCAATAACACTAAATTGCAAACTTGTTTTTCTCTAACTTAATTTATCTCAATTCTTTATAAACCTAAAGGTTATAAATTCCATTGGATGAACTTTTAAGCTTTCTAAACTCCAGTGGAAAAAAGCTTATAACCTCAAGCACAATATAACCAGGGCAGCATAAAATCAAAATTATCTTGTTTGTATTTTGTGTCTCCAGAAACAATTTTAGTTTTTATGGTCTATTTGATGCATTGAACTTTCTACTGGCCAATCCATGCCCTCCAGCAATGCTAGTCACACTCTGTCTAACTCCCTTGTCCAACAGCATGTTTCAATATTGCCTATTCAGTTCTGAAATACAGCTAAAGCAAATGGTACAATATCAGAACTCCAAATTAAACAATCGCATAACTTAATATAGCTTATCAAATATGAGATGCACCATTTACTGCTATTCTTGGTTTTTTGCCCATCGATAATCCCTCTATCTGACCGTTGATTTAAATTCAATTGACTATCATTTTTACAATTGACTTCTTGTGTGGGGACTTACTGAGCAACCTTAGAACATAGTGATGAACTTCATGCTTTGTGGGGTTGTTATCGGTCCTTTCTGCCATTTGTTAAAGTACAATCTGCCGTTCATTCTCACTGTTTACTTTAAGTGCACTGTAATTTGATTGTAAATTATATGCTCAATGGATGAGAATGCTGAATGGATGAATCATTGTACTTTAGATCTAAAGCATACCAGTAACCATATCCCTTGAAATACTTCTTTAGCCCTCTTGAAGAATTTGGACTGGGAAATGTGTAACTTTGGCCCTTCTGTGGCCATTTTCACTTTCTGCATGATTTCCTATTTTAATGATCGCCTTTAGTGCCAGAGTGTTTCTCTGTTAAGGCTGAAACTTGACAAGTATTATGCAAATATAAAATGTTTAGAATAATGTTGAAATGAACATCAGCCTGACATGGCAACAAGCTGCTTCCACTTTGGGAACACCTCATTTATTCTGACAGCCCCTTCTTTGCAAAGGTCTACAGGCAGGACTGCTAAACATGACAGCCCACCCTACTTAACCATACATTCATCTATTCACTAACCATTAAACCATGAACAAGATGCAGTTATGCTGTATACTCTGGTTGATTCCTCTATATTGGCTTTCTTCATTTTTATTAGGTATATCTGCCCTGCTCAAAATAGAAATGCGATTTTATACCCCAATCAGCTACAAGGTACCTGAATGAAAGATTGTTGACGCGTAAGATGAATTAAATACATTTATCTACAATGGATCAAAAGTTGAATTAATATTCCATGATATGGTTAAAAACATCAGCAGGAAAGCATTTTTTTTTAATCTGATCCCTCGATTAAAACTGAATTGTAGTCCTGGACACAGAGTGAAATGTTTGTATAGTAAACCACTATAGTACAGAGGCTCTCAAAGGCGGAAGGATAATATCAACCGTAGACGCAGGAGATAGAGACATGGTTGTTGCTTACTGTCCTAATCAGAGAGTTGAGATCTCTGCTGTACATCTCTTAAAACTGGATTTAAGCTCTGGTTAGGAACTGTTGAAGGATAGCAACAGTAGCAGTCATTTTCATGTATTTTGAATTATTCAGGTTTGATTGGCTTGGGTGACAAAAGTTCTTTGTGTGTTCTTATTTTACTCTGCCTCTTGAAGGGCAACAATCGAGATTTTAGGAGAGGTAACATGGAAGAAGCTGCAAACCAACAGATTTCACAACAGTGAGGTACCAGTTACAACAGGTATTAGAAAAGGAATGTAAAAATGGCAATGTTACAGCGATCATGGAAGATTTCAATATGCAGGTGGATTGAGAATATCAGGTTGGCGCTGGATCCCAAGAGAAGGAATTTGTCGAATGCTTACAAGATTGCTTTTAGAACAGAGTGTGGATGAGACCACTAGGGAAAGTGCAATTCTGGATTTGGTGTTGTTTAGTGAACCAGAAACTTAAAGTAAAGGAATCCTTAGGAGGCAGTGATCATAGTATGATAGAATTGAAACAGGGGCTTGAGGGGGAGAATCAGATGTATCAGTATTACAGTTCAGTAAAGGGAACTAAAGAGGAATGAGAGAGGAGCTGGCAAAGTTGATTAGAAGGGGACGCTAGCAGAGATAATGGTAGAGTAGCAAAGGCTGGAGTTTCTGGGAGTAATTTGAAAGATACATGGTCAGTTCATCCCAAAGAAAAGACATTCTAAAGGGAGGATCAAGCAACTGTGACTGACAGGGGAAATCGAAGATAGCATAAAAACAAAGGATATGGCATACCATATTGCAAAAATTAGTGGGAAACCTGAGGATGGGAGAGAAATAAAAAACAACAAAAAGCAACCAAAAAAGCAATAAGGAGAAAAAGATGAAATGTGAAGTAAAGCTAGACAATAATATAAATAAAAGAGGATACTAAAAGTTTTTTTTCAGATATATAAGGAGTAAAAGAGGACATCAGACCAATAGAAAATGACACTGGAGAAATAGTAATGGGAACAAATAACTGCTAGACAAACTGAGTAAGTATTTTACTTTATGTCAGCATGTCAGATATTCAAGAGTATTAGAAGGCTGATGAGGGTGCTATTACTAAGGGGAAGTGCTTGGGAAGCAGAAAGTTCTGCAGGTAGGTAGCTCACCTGCACCAGATGGAGAGGAGAGATAGATCAGCTGGTTGAGTGGTGTTGCAACAACAACCTCGCACTCAATGTCAGTAAGACTGAAGAATTATATGCATAAGAACATAAGAAATGGGAGCAGGAGTAGGCCATCTGGCCATCAAGCCTGCTCCGCCATTCTCTAAGATCGTGGCTGACTGGCCATGGACTCATCTCCACCTATCTGCCTTTTCCCCATAACCCTTAATTCCCCTACTATGCAAAAATCTATCCAACCCTGTCTTAAATATACTTACTGAGGTAGCCTTCATTCCTTCATTGGGCAGAAAATTCCACAGATTCACCACCTTCTGGGAAAAACAGTTCCTCCTCATCTCTGTACTAAATTTACTCTCCTGAATCTTGAGTCTATGGTGCCTAGTTCTAGTCTCACCTACCAGTGGAAACAACTTTCCTGCCTCTATCTTATCTATTCCTTTCATAATTTTATATGTTTCTATAAGATCTCCTCTCATTCTTCTGAATTCCAGCAAGTACAGTCCCAGGCGACTCAATCTCTCCTCACAGTCTAACACCCTCATCTCTGGAATCGACCTGGTGAACCTCCTCTGCACTGCCTCCAAAGCCAGTATATCCTTCTTTAAGTATCCTGTACAGTTGCAGCATAACCTCCCTGCATGCAATCCCTCTATCACTGAAGGCCAACATTCCATTTGCCTTCTTGATAGCCTGCTGCACCTGCAAACCAACCTTTTGTGATTCATTCACAAATACTCCCAAGTCCTTCTGCATAGCAGCATGCTGCAATTTTTTTATATAATATAAATGCAACTTATATAATAATCTGCTCTTTCATGTTTTCTTCCAAAGTGGACGACTTCACATTTACCTACATTGTACTCCATCTGCCAGACCCTTATCCACTCACTTAAACTATCTATATCTCTCTGCAGACTCTCCGTATCTTCTGCAATATTTGCTTTTCCACTCAAATAACTTCTAGTCTAGTGCTTTCTAGACTTCAAGAAGGAGATGTTGAGGGAACAGACAGCAGTCCTCATTGAGGGATCTGCAGTTTCAAGTTCCTGGGTGATAACATCTATGAAGATCTACCTCAGGCCCAACATGATGATGTAATTACAAAGAAGGTATGTCATCAGTTATACCTCATTGGGAATTTGTGGAGACTTCAAAGTTCAAATTTCAAAATAAATTTATTACGAAAAGACATGCTGTATATGTCACCATTTGTAATCCTAAGGTTCAATTTCTTGCAGGCATATGCAATAAATCCATAGAATAATAATCATAACAGAATCAATAAAAGACTGCACCAACTTGGGTATTCAACCAGAGTGCAAAAGACAACAAATTGTACAAATACAAATAGAAAGAAATAATAACAATAAATAAATAAATAAACAATAAATATCAAGAACATGAAATGAAAAGTTTTTGAAGTTAAGTTCATTGGTTGTGGGGACTTTTCAATGATGGGGCAAGTGAAATTGGTTCAAGAGTCTAATGGTAGACAGGTAGTAAAGGTGCTCTGAACCTGGTGGCATGAGTTCTGAGGCTCCTATGTCCTCTTTCTGATGGCAGCAGCAAGAAGAGAGCATGTCCTGTGTTGTGGGGGTGGGGGGTGGGTCCCTGATATCGGATGCTGCTCTCCTGTGACAGGGCCTCATGCAGTTGTGTTCAATGGGTGGGAGGGCTTTATCCTTGATGGACTGGGCTGTATCCAGTATATTTTGTAAGATTTTCTGTTCAAGGGCATTAGTGTTTCCATACCAGGCTGTGATGTAGCCAGTCAATATACTCTCCATTGCACTTCTACAGAAGTTTGTCAGTGTTTTAGATGCCATGCTGGAACTTCACAGACTCCTACAGAAGTAGAGGCGTTGTTGTGCTTTCTTCATAATTGTGCATACAAGGATAGGACCTCCAAAATAACAACACTAAGGAATTTAAATGTGCTGACCCTCTCCATCTCTGATTCTCCAATGAGAACTCGCTCATGGTACAAACACGAGGAAATCTGCAGATGCTGGAAATTCAAACAACAACACACACAAAATGCTGGTGGGACACAGCAGGCCAGGCAGCATCTATAGGGAGAAGTGCTGTCGACATTTCGGGCCGAGACCCTTCGTCAGGACTAACCGAAAGGAAAGATAGTAAGAGATTTTAAAGTAGTGGGGGAAGGTGGAAATATGAAATGATAGGAGAATACCGGAGGGGGTGGGATGAAGCTAAGAGCTGGAAAGGTGATTGGCAAAAGTGATACAGAGCTGGAGAAGGGAAAGGATCATGGGACGGGAGGCCTCAGGAGAAAGAAAGGGGGGGGGGGGAGAGCACCAGAGGGAGGCCTCCCGTCCCATGATCCTTTCCCTTCTCCAGCTCTGTATCACTTTCGCTCTCTAACTTCCGTTAATGCCCCTCCTCCCCTTCTTACCCCATCCCTGCCATGTTTAGTTGTTTGCCTGTTCTCCATCTCCCTCTGGTGCTTCCCCCACCCCCTTTCTTTCTCCCTAGGCCTCCCGTCCCATGATCCTTTCCCTTCTCCAGCTCTGTATCACTTTCACCAATCACCTTTCCAGCTCTCAGCTTCATCCCACCCCCTCCGGTCTTCTCCTATCATTTCGCATTTCCCCCTCCCCCCACTACTTTCAAATCTCTTACTATCCTTTCGGTTAGTCCTGACAAAGGGTCTTGGCCCGAAACGTCAACAGTGCTTCTCCCTATAGATGCTGCCTGGCCTGCTGTGTTCCAACAGCATTTTGTGTGTGTTGTCACTCATGGTACTCTGGTTTTCTTCTCATGGAGTCAATAATCAGCTCCTTGGTCTTGTTGACATTGAGTAAGAGGTTGGAGTTATGGCATCACTACGCCAGATTTTCTATCTCCCTCCTAAATGCTGATTCATGACCTCCTTTGATTTAGCCTGCAATAGTGATATTGTCAGCAAACTTGAATAGGCATTGGATTCTGACGATCCATACATCCAGGGTTCTGAAAAAGATACTATAGCGGAAGAGATTGATGAGGCATTGGTAATGATCTTTCAGGAATCACTAGATTCTGGGATGTTTGCAGTGGAATAGGAAATTGCAAATGTACTCCACTCTTTAAGAGAGGGAGGTAAAAGATAGGTCATTTAACCTGAGTGGTTGGCAAGGTGCTGGAATCTATGATCAAGGATGAGGTTTTCAGGTGATTGGAGGCACACAATTAAATAGATTGAAATCAGCATGTTTTTTTTAAAGGGAAAATCTTGTCTGACAAAATTGTTGCAATTCTTTAAGGAAAGAACAGGCAGGAGAGTAAAAGGAGAGTGAGTGGATATTGTTTACTTGGATTTTCAGATTACTTTTGACAAGGTGCTACACATGAAGCTGCTAAACAAAATAAGAGCCCACAATATTACAGGAAAGATACTAATATGGATAGAGAATCAGCTGAAAGGCAGAAAGCAAAGAGTGGAACTAAAAGGGGTCTGTTCTGGTTGGCTGTTGGTGATTAGTGGTGTTCCACAGAGGTCAGTGTTGGGTCCACTATTTTTCACATTATATATTACTGACCTGCCTCTCAAAGTCCACTCCTACATACCAGTAATGAAAGGCGGAAATGGGTAATGCCAGCTATCAGGGCTCTGGTGAAGTTGTATGGGTCAGACCCCTGTATAGTGGATACAGTGAACTTCAACCACACCATCGATTTTTGAGGAGAGGTTCATCAAGAGAGCACATGACACAGCACGGGAAAAGTCTGCACAGCCAACAGCTCTTTTGTTACCAAAGTCCATGTCTACCTTGGAGTATCTGGAATGTAAGAATTATGTACCAGGCAGGAAAGTCCACTACCATAGCATATGAGATGAAAAGTCATCAACAATCTGTTCTTGGACTGAGTGAGACAAGATGGATGTCATTTGGAGAGACTCGAATGACAGACAGGATAAGTATCATCTACTCAGACCATCACAGCAAATGAGCATACAGCAGGTGTAGCCTTCATGATGACACTAGAAACACGTAGAGACATGATTGCATAAGAAGTTCTCACTTCCAGAATCATTGCTGCTAGCTTTAATAAACTGCACTAGCAATAGACCGATAGTGATGAGAGATACAACACTGATAGAAGTGATTTCCTTAATCTAATCTTGGAAGCATTGTAAATATATATGGTGGAACTAATGAGGATGTCAAAGCCAGGATCAACAAGACCAAAGTAGTTTTCATCATATTAAAGAAAGTGTGGACATCCAGAGTCATATCAAAGAAAACCAAAATCAGAATCAAAGTGTTAAAACAGTGCTCCGATATAGCTCTGAAACCTGGAGAACAACAGAGAAGATATTACAAAAATGGCAGGCTTTCATTAACCAGCATCTGAGAAGGATCCGAAACATCAAATAGACTGATAAAGTAACTAGCCAGACACTGTGGGAAAGCACCAACCAGGAATCCATAGAGATACAAATAATGCAAACAGAAACGGAGGTTATTTTGCCACACACTAAGGAAGCCAACAACAACATCACCAGGCAGGCATTAAATGGAATCTCAACAGAGGAAAAAGGGATGCCCCATGAACTCACGAATGAGAGTCGTTGAGTCTGAAATTATAAAATGTGGATGTTCCTGGTTCACCCTGGAGAAACTGGCTCAGGTCAGAGGACGATGGAGACGGGAGGTCAACAATGGCCTATACTCAACTGGGAGCTATGGGCCAAGAAGAAGATGTACTGATCTAGATGACAAAATCAATGGATTTGCGGCCAAGTTCATAGATAATACAAAGAAAGGTGGAGGGGCAGTGAGGAAACATGGAAATTACACCAGGACTTTAAAAAATTAGCAGAATGGGCAAATAAGTGGCAGGTGGAATGCAGTGCAGGGAAGTGTATGGTCAGCACTTTGGTGGAAGGAATAAAGGCATAGACTATTTTCTAAAAGGGGAGCAAATTCATAAACCAGAGGTTCAAAGGGGCTTGGGAGTCCTAGTGCAGGATTCCCTAAAGGTTAACTTGTAAATTTAGTTGGTAGTAAGGAAGGCAAATAGAGTTATAGAGTCATATAACAATACAGCACAGAAACAGGACCTTCAACCCATCTAGTTCATGTCAAACTATTAATCTGCCTGTTCCCATCAACCTGTACCCTGACCATAGTCCTCCATACCCCTCTCATCTATGTACCATAAGATATAGGAGTAGGATTAGGCCATTCAGCCCATTGAGTCTGCTCTGCTATTTCATCATGGCTGATCCCAAACCTATCCAAATTCTCTTGTGTTAAAATCAAACCCATGCCCATTTCTTCCGCTAGAAGCTTATTCCACACTTGCACCATCATCTGAGTGACGACGTTTCCATTTATTTTCCCCTTAAACAGTTCACCTTTCACCCTTAACCCATGACCTCTTCTTCTAGTCTCATGCAACCTCAGTAGAAAAAGCCTGTTTGGATTTACTCTAACTATACCCCTCATAATTTTGCATAACTCTAACAATACTGCCCCCATTAATGTTAGCATTCATTTCAAGAAAACTATCGTATAAAAACAAGGGTATAATGCTGGGACTTTATAAGGTATTGGTCAGTCTGTGTTTGGAGTATTGTTAGCACCTTTGGGCACTATATCTA
The DNA here is from genome assembly GCF_048418815.1 of Hemitrygon akajei. Lineage (NCBI taxonomy): Eukaryota > Metazoa > Chordata > Chondrichthyes > Myliobatiformes > Dasyatidae > Hemitrygon > Hemitrygon akajei. The sequence continues at coordinate 36,897,165 of NC_133139.1, forward strand.
AGAAACAACATGCTGGCATTTCAGTGGAGGCTCTTTAGAATGATACTGGGAATGAGAGGGTTAATGTATGAGGAGCATTTGATAACAATGAGGGCAATGGATAACAGAGTGACTATGTACCATTGCCAGATACTGCTACAATACAGAGATCGCCCAAAAACAAACCTTCATGAAAATCTACTGTTTAGATTGCGCGACCTCGGCTTGCTGAGGGAATTGGGCCTGCAGTCCTCGGAGTCGCCTGATGCCAGTGGCCGGAGGTGGGGACGTCATAAGCGGTGTGCAAGGAAGTTTGAGCCAGGAAAAAAGCAAGCCCTAGCCGGCCGGTTCTCCCATTCATTCTGCTCTCCAATGGACATTAAATTGGACTACATCTGTGGCAACGAAATACTCAGTGGGAGTACAGAAATGGACGGAATCCCGGATGCCGCCATTCAGCTAATTATTTATGTAACAGATTTTCCCCCAAGCCATCGGACTACCAACCTACTGACCTCTGCTGTGCCTATTGTCTAGTTTATTATTCACTGTAATGCCTGCGCTGTTCTGTGTACTTTATGCAGTCCTGGGTAGGTCTGTAGTCTAGTGTAGTTTTTGTGTTGGTTTAGGTAGTTCAGTGTAGTTTTTGTATTGTTCATGTAGCACCATGGTCCTGAAAAACATTGTCTCATTTTTACTGTGTACTATACCAGCAGTTATGGTCGAAATGACAATAAAAAGTGACTTGACTTGACTTGACTTGATGGCTCAGGACCTGTACTCACTGGAGTTTGGAAGAATGAGAGGGGATCTCATTGAAACGAACTGAGTATTGAATGACCTAGATAGGGTGCATGTGGAGAAGGTGTTTCCAGTAGTGGAAGAGTCTAGGACCAAAGGACTCTACTTCAGAATAGAAGGATGCCCCTTTAGAACAGAGATAAGGAGAAATTTCTTTGGCCAGAATGTGGTGAATCTGTGGAATTTATTGCTGTCGCTAGCTTGGAGGTGAAGTGATTGTGTATATTTAAAGTAGAAATTGATAAGTTCTTGATTAGTAAGGACAGCAAAGGTTAATGAAAAAAAGGCAGGAGAATGGGAGTGAGAGGGAAAATAAATTAGCCAGGATTGAGTGGTGGATTAATGAGCTGAATGGCGTAATTCTTCTCTAATGTCTTATGGGTTTATGCACTAATGGTAAAACAGATAATCTTAGGGCCTGAATTAGTACATGGAACTACAATGTTGTAGCTATTGCACGGACTTGGTTAAGAGATGGGCTGGTTTGGCAGCTCAGTGTTTCAGGTTTTAGAGGTTTCAGATCTGATAGAGAAGGATGTAAAAATAATGGCTAGGGAGTTTCACTACTGATCAGAGAGAATGTCAAGGTTCACTTAAAGAGTATGCCTTCAAGGGATTATCCTTTAGAGCTGAGGAATAAGAAAGGAAGCGACCTCTGTGATGGGGTTATAACTATTAAGTCTCCCAAAATAGAAGAACAGCTATATAGGCCATTCATGAAAAATGTAAAAATGGTAAGAATACTGTAGTGAGTAATTTTATCTTCCATAATATTGGTTGTAACTCACATCAGTGCCAGGGATTTAGATGATACAGACTCCACACAAATAAATGTCAGGATTGAATATGGATATTTGAAGCTGTGAGAACACAGCACTAATTTCACTGCTGTTATGAGATTGCAGGTAAGGCAGAGAAACTGAAGTTCTCTTGCTTGCCAGAAGAACCAAACACAGGAAGGAGAAATCCACTGGGGCACACTCTCACTTACTCTGATCAGAAGCAAGATGATAAGTGTGAGGTGCTACATTTTGGTAGGAATAATCAAAATAGGACATACATGGTAAATGGTAGGGCATTGAGGAATGCAGTAGAACAGAGTGATCTAGGAATAATGGTGCATAGTTCCCTGAAGGTGAAATCTCATGTGGATAGGGTGGTGAAGCAAACTTTTGGTATGCTGGCCTTTATAAATCAGAGCATTGAGTATAGGAGTTGTGATGTAATGTTAAAATTACATTTGTAATTCCAAAATTACAAGGTATTGGTGAGGCCAAATTTGGAGTATTGTGTACAGTTCTGGTCACCGAATTATTGGAAAGATGTCAACAAAATAGAGAGAGTACAGAGGAGATTTACTAGAATGTTACCTGGGTTTCAGCACCTAAGTTACAGAGAAAGGCTGAACAAGTTAAGTCTTTAGTCTTTGGTGCATAGAAGATTGAGGGGGGACTTGATAGAGGTATTTAAAATTATGAGGGGATAGATAGAGTTGATTGGATAGGCTTTTTCCATTGAGAGTAGGGGAGATTCAAACAAGAGGACATGAGTTGAGAGTTAAGGGGCAAAAGTTTAGGGGTAACACGAGGGGGACCTTCTTTACTCAGAGAGTGGTAGTTGTGTGGAACGAGCTTCCAGCAGAAGTGGTAGAGGCAGGTTCGATTTTGTCATTTAAAAAAAATTAAATAGTTATATGGACAGGAAAGGAATGGAGGGTTATGGGCTGAGTGCAGGTTGGTGGGACTAGGTGAGAGTAAGCGTTTGGCACGGACTAGAAGGGCCGAAATGGCCTATTTCCATGCTGTAATTGTTATATGGTTATAATACCTGGCTATAAGTGAATGGAGTGCAAGCTTAAGTGGGCAAGTATGAACTAAAACAAGTGAAAAGGAAGAGACTGAAGTAACACCAAGCTACTGTGTTTTAGCCACTAATAGGCATGTTCCCTGATATAAAGTAATTAATCATGAAGGCAGAAATGGTTGGCATTGGAGTCATCTTGAGACGTCACTAAATACACCAGGTCAGAAGGTCCTCAGAAAAGTAGAAGTTGTAGTCTTGGCTTCAATGATGAGTGAGATTATACTGTAATGAAAGATAAGGATTTATGTATGGAATGAGACAAAGGATATGATTTAACATCTGTAGTACAATATTTGTACGTTACTTAAAATCCCCACCCATCCACCATAATATCCCCATGTATACACATCTTTACCCTTCCCGTTATACAATAAATCATTTCAGAATTGGACAAGAATGCAGTAAAGGCAGGGCAATTTTTAATGGGAGAATTTTAATTTTCTGATAGACTTGGCCAAGCAGACTAACTTATGTCAGAAAGGCAATGAAATTCTCAAGTGTGTGCTAAGTAGATTTCTTCAACAATATGCTCTGGAAATAATAAAGGATGGAGTATATCAGATTTATTGTGAGAACTAAACCAGATTTAGTTAACAGCCTAGCTCTGCTTGCACATTTATCAAGGACTAGTCATAATGCAATCATAGAATGGTTATAGCACAGAGGGAAGCTGTTTCGGCCATTGCATGTCTTGGATCTCTTACTTGACCCACAAAAAATTTCTCTGGCTGTAGCTTTGAAGTTTTTTCTACATATTGTATATAATTCCCTCTTGAAGGACACAATGTAACCTGCCTCCTCAATTTGCAATCAGTGCATTCCAGCCCGCAGTCACACAATTTTTCCCTGTTTATCTCTAAATTCTCTTTTCCTTTACATCTGTCACCTCTAGTTTTTGTCTTCTCCAACAGAACTGGATCCATATTTGAAGGAGAACAATGTACAAAACCATTCAGATTCAAGAGTTTGAAAAGGCTGTTTGCAATGTGATGAAGCAAAGATAGTTCTGTAATAATTGCACAAAGCATGTTAATTAACAAAGTGATTTAGTTTCACTGCACCTGACAACACCTCTCACAGAATGTCTTCATTTTAAGGGCTCAGAGTTCCCAACATTTAACCAGGCACTGGTGAGAGTGGCTACCTTTCCTCAACACTTTCTGTCCTGATTTCTGGCTTGACCTGAATTGCATTCCAATTAATACTGTAACACTGTTAATTTTAGAAACTACCCAGTAAACTCACTGTGTTCAATAGTAATTTTCTGCTGAACACAGGAACCAGGGCTCTGCTGTGTTGAAGGAAGCATATTTACAGGAGCTCTGAGGTGGTGGAAGGGTCACACCTAGAAAACTAATGAGAGTGATATTATAAATATCAGACAGGACATAGTAGACAGATAAGGAAAGACTTTTATCCAAAAGTTCCATGCAAGTTTAATATCAAAGTATATACGTACAGTATATGTCATCATACACTGGTTTGAGATTCATTTTCTTACAAGCATTCACAGTAGTACAATGAAAAGCAACACATAAACGCTGACAAACAACCAATGTGCAAAGAAGACTGATAGTGCAATACACATACAATGAATGATAATAATTAATAAATAACTAAATGAATAATACTGAGAACATGAGTTGTAAAGCTCTTGAACATGAGTCCTTTGGCTGTGCAATGAGTTCAGTGGTGAGGTGAGTGAAACCATCTATGATAGTTCAGGAGTCTGTTGCTTGAAGGGTAATGACTATTCCTGAACCTGGTGGTGTGGGACCTAAGGCTCCTGCACCTCCTTCCCGATAGCAACAGTGAGAGGAGAGCATGGCCTGGATGGTGAGGGCCCTTGATGATAGATGCTGCCTTCTTGTGACAGCACTTCCTTCAGATGTGATTTAAGTCAAATAACTGACCACTATTTTATATCTAAGTGTAACTTTTACAGCAGTTCCTGTTATTATTTCATCCAATATTATTTAGGATTTATGGAAGAGACAACTTCCCTAATGCCTGGTTTTTACATCACATTTGTTGGTTCTGCATTACATCTACATTTTATGATACATTTGAAGAAAGGGAGAAGCATCTTTCATGACCTTAGGTCAACTTCAAGTGGTTTATCATCATTGAAGAGCAACTTACACATCAAAAACTAAGTGTGCAACAGAGTGACCTACAGAAGGTCCTGTACTTGCTGCACTTGAAACATTCTGGGAGCCCTGTATGTGCCAGTGAAAAGGTGGCCCAGTGACAGACGTTTCATTATATGTTAACTAATATTTCACATTAAAAGAGTGATCCAAGATGGCAGCACGACGCAGCTTGCAGCGGCCACTCCAGAACTGATTATCTGTTATTTGTGAAGTGGGGTGCCGTGCACAATCATAATCGATTGAAAACGGACGTGAAAGCATGGAGAAACATTGGGAAATTCCAGGAAGACCTTCTTCGTTGCTGCTGCTGCTGCTGTGAGGTCTGGGACTCTGCTGGGAAGAACAGGCACCTAGTCCTCGGGGTCGCATTGCTGGTGGCCATTGGCGGGGCCGTCTTAGTACGCTCGGCAGAGGATGGTGCTCGGAGAAGCTGTGCCGGAGGGGATGGTTGTCGGCTCAGAGGTTCGACGGACTCAAGTTGTTTTCGGTGTGTGCTGCGTCTGCGAGGCTGGTTTCGACGGAGCTTCCATTGTGTGCTGCATCTGCGAGGCTGAGTCAGGTGGCACCTTGGAAGTCCATAGCGGGGGTATTCCCTTCTGCTGCCAACGTGGGATGGCGAGTCTGTCGGGACCCTGGGGACTTGTGGAAACTGTGTGGTGATTTCTTTTGAACTTACAGTCCTTTAACATCTTGGACTATTTTTACTGTGCCCAATAGTCTGTTTTTTATCAATTATGCTATTGTTTGCACTGTTGTAACTATATGTTGTAATTATGTGGTTTTGTGCAGGTCTTGTAGCTTTAGTTTTTGGTTTTGTTTTCGTCTGGTGGATTTGGAGCTCCTTTCCGGGAAACGCGCTAGACAGTAGCGCGATATTAATACGCAGCAGCCTCTCCGGACTCTGGATTGGGGATTGCCAAACGTTACGTGGATTTTCTGGTGTAGTCTGTTTTATCATATGCTTTTGTGATATCATTCTGGGGGAACGTTGTCTCATTTTTTAACTGCATTGCATTTGTGGTTTTCTAAATGACAATAAACTGAATCTGAATCTGAATCTAAAGAGGACATCAACATGGCTGTTTCCAATCACCAGCTAGTACCAGTGATACAGTAAGGTTCAAAGCAGTGATCCTCTGATAAAGTGCTGACTTAATTATAACAGTGTTGTTATGATATAGCTATTTACTGTTTGTTTTCCTGCACTTTCCCTATTCAACAACATCAGAATTTGATGATATTCTTTATTATTTGCAGATAAGCATGGCAAATGAAAGTTTCAAGTTACTGGCACTATTCATGTTAATATATGTTGTTGTAATGCTTGTGTGTGTTTTGCTGAAATTATGCACAGAAAACTGTGGTTGCTGAAAACGAGTGGTTTTGTGCAAAGATATTTCCACATAATGACTATAAATTGGGTTCTATTAGCTTAATGGAAATATCATCAATGCTATACCTACATGGTTGTATCCTGGTCATGTACAAAGTCATGCATCTTTCTAAGAAAGAAGTCAGCATGTTGAGCATTCCTAGGAAAGTATTGCTGTGTCACAAATAGAGTCTCACCAAATTTCATCTAAGTAAATAACAGCTAAAAGGAAAAGAATAGCACTAAGGAGTGTTGAATCCCTAGGACTAGATATATTCTATTTGAAAGTTTTAAGCAAGTTGCTAAACTTTGCTGATGTCCTTACTTTCATTTTCTCTTGATCCTGGAACAGATCCTTAATATCATACAAACTGCACATGTTGCAAGGCTGTTTCAAAAATGATAACTTCTCTTGCAGACCAGTCTAAAACGCTGCTTCTAATATTACCAGAGATAGCCAATATACCATATGATAAAGTTTCTTAGTTAGTCTGAGTGCTCATAAAGCAAAGCTCAGGGTTTTCATTCAACATGGCTACTAAACCTTGCCATGGCAGTTAACATTGATTACATTTCACCCAGTTGGCTAGCGTACAGGTCATAGGTCATAATCATCAGCATGCAAACAAGATCTCTAGTCTATCTCATCCATGCAGACCAACTTGCCTGCCTGAGATAGTCCTATTGGGTTGCATTTCTCCTAAAACTTTCCTATTCATGTACTTGTCCAAATGTCCTTTAAATGTCATTGTACCCACTTCTGGCAGCTTGTTCCACAAACACACCCTCTGTAAGAAAAAATTACCTCTCTAATCTTTCCTTTTAAATGTTCTACTATCTAAATCATCAACCCCCCCCCCCCCGCCCCCAAGTTTTAGACCTTGGAAAAAACACTACGACCATCCATTTTATCTATGCCCTTCCTGAGTGCCCTTCAGTTGTTTCTGGAGCTTAAGTACCAGATTTAAAAAGGGAGTGGCACAGGGATCCCAACCTGGGTCCATGGACCCCTTGGTTACTGGTAGGGGTCCATGGCATAAAAATTTTTTGGACCCTCTGGAGTGAGGCATGTCTGGATTTTCAGTGGAGATTCAGATCATGGAGACAATTGCTTGTGGAGTTTAAGCACCAGATTTACAAAGCAAGCAGCATCTATTGGGACATTCTGGGGAGATTGAGATCATTTGCATTAATAGGCACTAGGCAGAGGCTAATAAAAAGAATTTGGGTTTACAGTGAGCGGTGTGGCCATTGTATGAGCAGCCATTGTTGGAATGGGTTTAGAGTGAGGAACAGAGGCTTTGGCTCAGGAAATTTTAGTGAGAAGAGATAGAGACTAGGCTAAAGTTTTTGTCAGGTCTCTCTTTCTTGTCTATTATTACCCAGCTAGAGTAATAAGGTTAGTGGTGTGCTCTTCATGAAAGATGTGGGAGATCTGGGAGACCTCCAGTCTTCCTATTTGATAGGTTTGCAAGGTGCAGACTCTGTTAGAGGGCTGCAGCTGGAGCTTGGTGAGCTTCAGCTCATTTGGGAGAATGAGGAGGTGATAGTCCCTTTGCAGGAGGCAGGTAGCTAGGTGAGTATCAGTAAAGGAAAAGGCAATAGGCAGATAGTGCAGAATACTCCACAGTACAGCTTTCTTAAGGAGAGGGTGAGCAACCAGACATTGTGGTGCATATTGGTACCAACAACATTGCTAGGAAAAAGGATAAGGTCTTGAAGAGAGAATATAAGGAACTAGGAAAGGCACTGAAAAGCAGGACCTCAAAGGTGATAATCTCTGGTTTGCTACCTGTGCCATATACCAGTGAGGGTATGAATAAGAGGATTTGCTTCAAGAGTGTGTGATTGAAGAATTGGTGTAGGGGGCAGTAATTCACATTTGTGGATTGCTAGGATCCATTCAAGGGAAGTTATGACCTAGTCAGGATTCTAGAGGGACAAATATTTTCACAGGCATGTTTGCTAGAGCTGTTAATGAGGTTTTAAGCTAGTTTGGCAGGGTAATGGAAACTAAAGCAATAAGTCAGAGCTTGGGGCAGTTGGTGAAAAAGGAAATACTGCCTGTAGGGAGACAGTGAGAAAAGAAAGGCTGTGGAAATGGCTTAATTGCCATCAGTTGGGTGGGTCTACTGAAATGCGGGAAGTATCAGGAATAAAGGTGATGAATTAGAGCATGGGTCAGGACATGGAATGATGACCTTGTGGCCATTACAGAGACTTGGCTCTCAAAAAGGCAGAAATAGCTGTTGGATGTTCCAGGGATTATATTTTTCAAAAGGGACAGGAAGTGAGATAAAAGAGGTGGGGACTGGCATTGCCAATCAAGGATAATACCTCAGAGGGAGCATCTACTAGTAAGCATGGGTGGAAGTCAGAATCAAAAAGGATGCAATCACTTTATTGGGTGTATTCGATAGGGCCCCTGTAACAATAGAGACATTACAGATTAGGAGGCAGATTTTGGAAAGATACAAAAATAACAAGGTTGTTCTCATGGGTGACTTCAATTTCCCTAATATTGATTGGCATATCCTAGTAAAAAACATCCTCAAAGTTGCAGTGCAAATTGATAGGGTGGTTAAGAAGGTGTATGGTGTGTTGGCTTTCATTAGTCAGGGATTAGTCAAGACCCATGAGGTACTATTGTAGCTCAAAAACACCCTGGTCAGACCACACTTGGAAGATTCTGTTCATTCTGGTTTTTTGATTATAAGAAGGATATAGAATCTTTGGGGTGTGTGTAGATGAAATTTATCAGTTTGCTGCCTGGATTAGAGAACATGTTTTATGAGGACAGGTTAAGCGAGATAAGGCTTTTTTCTTTGGAGCAAAGGAAAACGAAAGGTGATCATCCTTTATTCCAAAAAAAAAAGTCCTATCTCAAAAACAAGGAGTATTGTCGAAAAGAGCTTAAGGCATAGATCAGCATGTGGAGCCATATTAGAGTGGAAGGGATTAAAAGGGGCAGGATGGCATTACTTGTCAGGGAAAATATCACAGTTCTGCTCAGACAGGACAGACTGGAGAGCTTGTCTAATGAAGAGTAAGAAATGAGGAATAAGAAAAAGATGGCCACATTAATGGAATTAATTTACAGACCATCCAACAGTCCATAGGATTTTAGAGGAGCAAGAAACATAAGGTTGTCATAGTAGGTGATTTTAACTTCCCACATATTGACTGGGACTCCCATACTGTAAAGTGCAGGATGGGATAGAACTTGTCAAATGTGTTCTGGAAAGTTTCCTTAATCAGTACATAGATATTCCAACTAGAGAGAGTGCAATACTAGATCTCCTATTAGGAAATAAGACACAGCAGGTGACAGAAGTCTGTGTAGGGGAACACCTCACATCTAGTGATCATAATGCCATTAGCTTCAAGATAATTATGGAGAAGCTCTTTGGGTTGAGATTCTAAATTGGAGAAAGGTCAATTTTGATGGTATCAGAAAGGATCTGGCAAATGTGAATCAGGGCAGGCTTTTTCTGGCAAAGTTGTACTTGATAAATGGAAGGCCTTGAGAAGTGAAATTCTGAGACTGCAGTGTTTGTACATTCCTGTCAGAATAAAAGGCAAGGATAACAGGTTTATGGAAACTTGGTTTTTGAGAGACATTGACGCCCTGGTTAAGGAAAAGAAGGAGGTGCATATCAGGTATTGGCAGGAGGTACTTGAGGAGTATAACAAATGCAAAACAATACTTAAGCGGGAAATCAGAAAGGGTAAGAGAAGGCATGAGTTTGCTCTAGCAGATGAAGAGAAGGTGGATCCCAAGGGGTTCTACAGATATATTAAGAGAAAATGTTTAGCAAGGGACAAAATTGGTTCCCTGAAAGATCAGAGTGGTAATCTATGCATAGAGCCAAGAGAGATAGGGGAGAAAGTATTTTTTGCATCTGTATTTATTCAGGAGATGAACACAGAGTCTATAGAAGTCAGTCAAAGCAGCCATGAGGTCATGGGCTGTATACAAATTACAGAGGAGGAAGAGTTTGCTGTATTGAGGAAAATTAGGTAGATAAATCCCCATTAAAACCATTAATGTGGTCATCTTTTTCTTATTGTTCATTTCTTACTCTTCTTTAGACAAGCTCTCCAGTCTGTCCTGTCTGAGCAGAACTGTGATATTTTCCCTGACAAGGTGCTCCCTTAAATCCTGTGTGAGGTGGTGTAGAAACTGCAGAGATAGTTAAAGTATCCTTAACAATAGGTGAGGTGCTGGAAGATTGGAGGATAGCTAATGTTGTTCTGCTGTTTAAGAAAGGGTCAAGGAATAGGCCAGGAAATTATAGGCCAGTGAGCTGACATCAGTTGCGGGTAAGTTATTGGAAGGTATTCTAAGAGATCGGATAGACAGTACTGTGCAAAAGTCTTAGGCATATGTAAAAACATTCTATAAAGCAAAGGTGCTTTCAAAAATAATGAAATGAAATGTTTCTAAATATCAAAGAAATTACTGTAAAAGCAATACACAGTAAAAAGCTAAATCAAATCCTTATTTCTTGTGACCGCCCTTTGCCTTTAAAACTGCATCAATTCTCTTGGGTACACTGTTGTGCAGTTTTATAAGAAAATCAGCTGGTAGGTTGTTCCAAACATCTTGAAGAACTTGCCACATTTCTGCTGCAGAGTTTGGCGGTCTCAATTACTTCTGTCTCTTCAGGTAATTCCATACAGCCTCGATGATGTTGAAATCAGTGCTCTGTGCAGGCCATAGCATATGAAAATTCTAGGGTGCCTAAAACTTTTGCACAGTACTGGCTAAGCATTTGGAAAGACAGGGACTAATTAGGGAAGTCAACATGTTTTTATGATTTGTAGATTGTGTCTAACCAATCTTAGAGAGTTTTTTTTGAGGAATTACCAGGAACATTAATGAAGGCAAAGCAGGGGATATTGTCAAGATGGACTGCAACAAGGCCTTTGACAAGGTCCCTCATGGGAGGCTGGTCAAGAGGGTGCATTCGCTTGGCATTTAAGATGATTTAATAAATCAGATTAGACATTGGCTTCATGGAAGAATCTAGAGAGTGTTAGTAAATGGTTACCTCTCTGACGAGAGGCCTGTGACTACAGGTGTGCCACAGGGATCAGCTCTAGGTCAGGTGTTTGTCTTTTGTATCATTGATCTGGATTCTAAAGTGGTAAACTGGATCAGCAAATTCTCAGATGACACCAAGATTAGGGATGTAGTGGACAGCAAGGAAAACTATCAAACCTTGCAGTGGGCTCTGGACCAGATGGAAAAATGGGCTGAAAAAATTCCAGATGGAATTTAGTGTAGACAAGTGTGAGGTGTTGCACTATGCAAGGGCAAACCACTGTAGGACTTACGCGGTGAGTGGTAGGGTACTGAGGAGTGCAGTAGAACAGAGGGATCTGGGAATGCAGATCCATAATTACTTTAAAGTGACATCACAAGTAGATAGGGTCATAAAGAAAGCTTTTGGCCTTAATAAATCTAAGCACTGAGTTCAGGAGTTGGAATGTTATGTTGAAATTGCATAAGGCATTGGAGAGGCCAAATTTCAAGTAATGGGTGCAGTAGTGGTCAACTACCTACGTACAAGGTATCAATAAGCATGAAAGAGTGAAAAAAAAATTCATAAGTGAAAGCACTGTGTACAGGAGTTGGAATGTTATGTTGAAATTGCATAAGGCATGGGTGAGGCATAATTTCAAAGTTCAAAGTTATATGTCACCATATGCAACCCTGAGATTCATTTTCTTGTGGGCATAATCAATATATCCATTATAGAAATATAACCACAACAGAATCAATGAATGACTGCACCAACTTGGGTGTTCAACCAGTGTGCCAAAGACAACAAACTGTACAACAACAAAAAGAAATAATAATAATTAAATAAGAAATATCAAGAATGTCAAATGAAAATTGCTTGAAAGTGAATTCATAGGTTGTGGGATCATATCAATGATTGGGCAAGTGAAGTTGAGTGAAGTTATCCCCTTTAATTCAAGAGCCTGATGGCTGAGGGGAAATGACTGTTCCTGATACTGGTGGTAAGAGTCCTATGCCTCCTGTACATTCTCCCTGATGGCAGCAGTGAGAAGACAGCATGTCCTGGCTGGTGGGGATCCCTGATGATGGATGCTAGTTTCCTATGATGATGATTCATGTAGATGTGCACAATGGTGGGGAGGGCTTTACCCATGATGGACTGAGCTGTATCCTCTACTTTTTGTAGGATTTCCCATTCCAAGTCTTTGGTGTTTCCATATGAGGCTGTGACACAGAATCAGAATCAAAATCAGAATCAGGTTTATTATCACCAGCATTTGTCATGAAATTCTCCACTATACATCTATAGAAGTTTGTCAAAATTTTAGTTGTCATGCTAAATCTTTGCAAACTAGTAAGGAAGAATAGGCACTGCCACGTTTTCTGTGTCATTGCACTTATGTACTGTGCCCAGCACAAATCCTCCAAAGCAGTAACACCGAAGAATTTGAAGATGCTGACTCTGTCCTCCTCTGACCCTCCAATGAGGATTTTTTATTCATTTCCATAGATGCAGCCTGACCTGCTGAGTTCCTCCAGCATTCTGTATGTGTTACTCTGGATTTCCAGCATCTGCAGAATTCGTCGTGTTCATGGACCTCTGGTTTTCTCCTCCTGAAGTCAATAATCAGGTCCTTGGTCTTGCTGACATTGAGTGAGAGGTTGTTGTGGCATCACTCAGCCAGATTTTCAGACTCCTTCCTATATGCTCAATCATCTTTACTTTTGGTTTGGTCTACAACTGTGGCATCATCTGCAAACTTGAATATGGCATAGATGCCATGCTAAGCCATACATACATAAGTGTAAAGCGAGTAGAGCAGAGGGCTAAGCACCTAGTCTCGTGGTGGAGCTGTACTGATGGAGATCATGAAGGAGATTGTTTTGCCAAACCAAACTGACTGGAAATTGAGGATCCAATTACACAAGGAGGCATTAAGGCAATGGTTACCACATTCTTCTTAGGCACCAGTATAATTAAAGCCTTCATTAAGCAGGTGGATACCTCAAAATGCCAAAGCAAGAGGTTAAAGATCTTAGTGAATACTCCAGCCAGTTGATGAGTACAGGTCCGCACTATTTGCCCAGGTGCTCTGTCTAGACCCCATCATGAGTTTAGCCTCCCAAAGGTTGGCCATATGTCAGCCACAGAGGCTGAAATCATAGGATCATTGGGAGCTGTGGGAGTTTCTGATGGCTCCTCTATGTTTTAATAGTCAAAGCAGGCATAGAAGGCATTGAGTTCATCTGAAAGCAAAGCCCTGCTGTCACCTATGTCACTTGTTTTAACTTTGTAAGAGTTTGTAGTATTCAAGCCTTGCCATAACTGTCGAGCATCCTTTGTTGATTCAAGTTTAGTACAGAATTGCCACTTCACCCGTGAGATGGCTTTCTGGACCTCTTGTAACTTTCTTGGTCACCAGACGTCAGTGCCTCTGATCCAGCCCTTAGTAGGTTGCAGATCTCATGGTTCTTCCAGAGTTTCTGACTGGGGCAGATTCCAAATGTGTTTGTGGGAACACACTTCTATATAGCTGGTTTAATAAAGTCTATGCCAACCACATTGTATTCATTCAGATCAACAGATGAGACTTCAAACATAGCCCAGTCCACTGACTTGAAGCAATCCTGTAGTTCCACCTTTGCTTCCTATGACCACCTCATTGTTGTCCTAATCTCTGGAGTTTTGCTCTTTAACCTCTGCCTGCATGCAGGTAGAAGGACAGCCAAGTGATAAATATACCGAAATGTGGTCTGAGCCAGGAGTGGTAGGCATTCCTTATCTCAGTATAACAGTGGTCTAATGTGTTGGGACCTCTCATGCTACAGGTTACAGTGGTGCTCAGAAGTTTGTGTACCCTGTAGAATTTTTTCTATTTCTACATAAATATGATTCAAAATGTGATCAGATCTTCATGTAAGTCCTAAAACCACATAAAGAGAACCCAATTAAATAAACAACACAAAAACATTATACATATTCATTTATTTATTGAGAAAAATAATCCAATATTACATGTATTTTTTGCAAAAAGTATGTGAACCTTTGCTCTCAGTAACTGGTGTGACCCCCTTGTACAGCAATAACTTCAACCAAGCATTTCCAGTAAATGTTGATCAGTCCTGCACATTGGCTTGGAGGAATTTTAGGCCATTTCTCCTTACAAAACTGCTTCAACTCTGGGATGTTGGTGGGCTTCCTTGCATGAATTGCTTGCATCAGGTCCTTCCACAATAATTCTATAGGACTAAGGCCAGGACTTAGACTCAGCCATTCCAAAACATGAACGTTTGTTTTAAATAGCTCTGTTGTTGATTTACTCTTGTCTTTCGAATCATTGCCTTGTTGCATTATCTAACTTCTATTAAGCTTCAGGTGACAGACTACTACCCTGGCATTCCCCTGTAAAATGTCTTGATACAGTTTTGAAGTCATTGTTCCTTCAATGATTGCAAGCTGTCCAGGCCCGGAGGCGGCAAAGCAGCCCCAAACCATGCTGCTCCTTCTGCCATGCTTCACAGTTGGGATAAGGTTTTGGTGTTGGTGTGCAGTACCCTTTTTCCTCCAAACATTGCGGTGTGCATTTCTGCCAAAAAGTTCAACTTTTGTCTTATCCGTCCACAGAACATTGTTCCAGAAGTATTGTAGAACATCCAGGTGGTCTTCTGCAAATTTGAGATGTGCAGCAATGTTTTTTTTAGAGAGAGCATTGGTTTCCTTCCATGTACGCCATTCTTTTTCAGTATTTTTCTTATAGTGTACAGATGAATGGAGACTTTAGCAAGTTCTAGAGATTTCTGCAGATCATTTGCTGTTATCCTTGGGTCCTTTTTTCACCTTCTTCAGCATTGCACATTGTACTCCTGGGGTGATCTTTGCAGGATGCCCACTCTTAGGGCGAGTAGCAACAGTACTGAGTTTCCTCCATTTGTAGACAATTTCTCCTACTGAGGAACACTCAGGTCTTTAGAAATGCTTTTGTAGCCTTTTCTAGCTTCACGCATCTCTACAATTCTTCTTATAAGGTCCTCTGAAAGTTGTTTTGATCGAGACATGGTGCTCATAAACAGATCCTTCTTGAGAAGAGCAGGCTCTGCCAGTTTAATGTGTCATTTTTATAGGGCAGGGCACCTCTACAGCCCACACCTCCAATCTCATCTCATTGTTTGGAACACATGACTCCAATTAGCTTTTGTAGAAGGCATTATCCCAGAGGTTCATATACTTTTTCCAACAAATACATGAAATATTGGATCATTTTTCTCAATAAATAAATGAACAAGTATAATATCTTTGTATTATTTATTTAATTGGGTTCTCTTTATCTAATTTTATGACTTACATTAAAATCTGATCACATTTTAGGCCAAATTTATGTAGAAATAGAGAGAATTCTACAGTGTTCACAAACTTTCTGGCACCACTGTATATGCTGATGGTAATGGGGCAGGGTTTGGTGTATTATGAACAGTTTTGGTGACCTGCCTGCAGGAAAGATGTCAATATGACAGAAAGAGTGCAGAAAAAATGTACAAGGGTTTTGCCAGGACTTGAGCACTTGAGCTATAGGGAAAGTTTAAATAGGTTAGCACTTAATTCCTTAGAACATAGAAGAATGAGGAGAGATTTGATAGAGGTGTACAATATTATGAGGGATATAGATAGGATAAATGAAAGCAAGCTTTGCCCATTGAGTTTGGGTGAGACTAGAACTAGAGGTCATGGGTTAAGAGTATAAGGTGAAATGCTTAATGGGAGCACTGACACCAAGATACGCCTCCTCAAGAGTCTCGTCTGGCCAGTAGTCCTATATGGCTGTGAAACATGGACCCTAAAAGCAGCTGATGAAAAGAAGTTGACTGCATTTGAGATGTGGACATACAGATGGATCCTCAGGGTATCATACATTGAAAGGAGATCCAACAATTTCATCCTAGAAAAGATTGGCATGAAACCAATACCTCTGGAAACTGTTATCCAAAGGAAACTTCGCTATTTTGGACACATCTCAAGAACTGATGACACACTGGAACGCACCGTGCTTGAAGGCAGAGTAGAAGGAAGCCGCTCCCGAGACAGACAGAGGACAACCTGGCTCGACAACATCAAGAAGTGGGCCAGCCTCACCGCCAGAGATGCAAGAGGTTTGACTGCCGACAGATCGCAGTGGAAGACAGTGGTCACCGAGGCTCTGGCAGAGTATGGCACATGATGATGATGATGATGATGATGCTTAATGGGAACCTGAGTGGGGACTTCTTTACTCAGAGAGTGGTGAGTGTGTGGAATGAGCTGCTGGTGGAAGTGATCAATGCGGGTTTGATTTCAACATTTAAGAGGAATTCGAATAGGTACATGGATGAGAGGGCTATAGAGGGCTATAGTCTGGATGCAGGTCAATGGGACTGGGCAGATTAATATTTCAGCATGGACTAGATGGGCTGGAAGACCTGCTTGGGTGCTGTAATGTTCGTTGACTTCATGACTCAGTGACTGGATCGGGGTGCGCAAGATGAAAAAAAGGCGTAGGTAGTGTGTTTCCACCTAACAATCAAACTTCAAAGCAAACTGTATACTTTTCCACACAATGCACTCAGCAAAACTGGCACTCTCTTCTCATCTTTCTGACGAGGCTGAAGAGAGCTCAACAATGCACATCTACACTCACGTCCTTCTACAGGTGTACAGTAGAAAGCTTCCTAACATGCTGCGTCACTGCATGGTGCAGAAACTGTACTGCTGTGGACAGGAAAGATCTACAATAGGTAATCAAAGCTATCCAACACATCACCTGCACAGCCTACCCTCCATCAAGGCCATACTCTATGTTTAGAAAGTTCCCAGAAAAAGTCTAGTAACATTATGAAGGATCCCAGCCACTGTCTGTGCCACTCCCATCAGGGAGCAGGCTACATAGCATCCATGTCTGGATCACCAGACCCAAAAACAGTAGGTTTCCCCAAGCAGTAAGGCTGATCAACACCTCCACCCACTAACACACCCCACCATACCTCCCACTACCACTACTTTAACATTTCTTGTCAAAGTCACCTCATGTAAAGACACAACTGTGCTTTGCATCGCTTTCTGGACATACAATCAATCTACGTATATATTCTATCTTGTGTATTTTTATTTATTGTTTTTTATTGTTATTTTCTTCATCTTATTGCATTTTATTTTTGTTGCATCAGATCCAGAATAACAATTATTTCATTCTCCTTTCCTTTTGTATACTGATAATGTCATTAAACAATCTTGAATCTTGAAACTAGCACCAATTTATGCAGCATATCAGTGTTCACAATGCTCCCATATGGAAAATCAACTCTCACCTCTTTCACCAACCCAATTTTGTATCCAATTAGCTAACTTTTCCTAAATACCATGTAATCTAACCTTCCAGACTAGCCTACCACACAGGATCTTGTCAAAGGCCTTGCTAAAGTCCATGTAGCCAACATCTACTGCCCTGTCCTCAGCGATTCTCTTGATCATCTCTTCAAAAAACTCAATCAAATTTGTAATACATGAATTCCCAAGCATGAAGTCATTCTGTCTATGTTTCCTCAGCCCTTGTCTTTACAAATGCAGGTAGATCCTGTCTCCTAGAATCCCTTCCAGTAATTTTCCCATCACTGATGTTATTCACACTGGCATGTGATTCTCAGCTTTGTCTTTGTAGCCTATTTTAAATAAATGCACAGCATTAGTTCCTTCACATCTTCCACTATCTCCCCCATGGCTAAAAATGTCACAAATATCTATGCCAAGACTCCAGCAAATTCTTCACTGTGTTCCCACAATGTATAATGAGATTGAAAAATGATCAACTCTTTACTCATTCATTCTTTTCTGTGACTGTTCCTGAGAATAACTGCGTGAGCACTGAAGAGGAAAGTATTAAGTCTCAGATGTAGTTTATCTCTTACTCAAATAGCTGGTGACAGTTACAGTCTCAAATGCCAGAAATCATGTTAATTTCTGCAATGAGAGTTCTCTTATTGTGATTGGTCAAAAGACTCCTGATAGATGGTAAGATTGGATAACATTATTTTTGATTACAGAGAACATCATTTGAACAGATTAGCAAAAGTAAGATCATATTGACCCATCTGGTTATCCTCCAATCTGATGGCATGAGCATCAATTTCTCTAACTTTCAGTAATTCCTTCCCCTCTCCTCCTTCTCTCTTTTTCCATCTCCCATTCTGACTCCCCACTTATCCCTTCTCTTCTCCTCACCTGCCCATCACCTCCGCCCCCCAGTTCCCCTCCACCTCTCCTTTCTCCAATAGTCCGCTCTCTTCTCTTTTCAGATTCCTTCTTCTTCAGCCCTTTATCTCTTCTACCTATCATCATCCAGTTTCTAACTTAAATTTCACTCCCCAGCCATCCATCTACCCCTTACTTGGTTTCACCTATCATCTACCAGCTTGTGCTCCTTCCCCTCCCCTTAGTTTTGGCTTCTTCCCACTTCCTTTTCAGTCCTGATGAAGACTGTTAGCCAAATATTGACTGTTTATTCCTCTCCATAAATGCTCCTTGACCTGCTGAGTTCCTCCAGCATTTTGTGTGTGCTGCTTTTGCTAATCTTGTTTCAAAGTATAAGGTCAAAGTGTATCCATGCTTTGAGTCAAATAGACCGAAAGCTTAGGGTCACTGCACTTTAGGCATTTAGGCAAGTTAGATTAGGCATGGCATCCTTTTGTGATAGGAATTTTTTGCAATATGTAAATAGCTACACATAAAAACTGGGCCTTGACACGTTAGCTTGCGGCACATTGACTGCAGAGCTAATGGTAAACCCCATCTTAATTTACTGATGAGTTGGAGACTCTTAAAGGTGTTTCTGCAAGGGTTGGTATAAATCAGGATGACCCAGCATTAGAGCGATTCTGTCAATCCAGTCTGAGCACGGGTTTAAACTACATGCTACACAATTACAGACTTGATTCAAACATTGCTGGTGCAATTGAGGATTTCTGTCTATGCCATATACTAGTGAGTGCAAGAGTCAGATGATTTGGCAGATGAATGTGTGGCTGAAGAATTGGTGCAGGGGGCAGGGTTTCATATATCTGGATCATTGGGATCTGTTCTGTGGAAGGCATAACCTCCCAAGGGAGGACAAATAACCTTGCAGACATGTTTGTTAGAGCTGTTGGGGAGGGGAATGGGTACCAGAGTGAAAGGGCTAAGTTCGGGGCAGTTGGTATACAACTAGATGAAGTGTGCAGTGAGACAGTGTTTAAAGAGAGGCAAATAATGGGACAAAATTTCAGTCAGTGGGTTGAGTTAGTGTGTAACAGGGATCCAAAATCAAAACAGGTGATGAATACAGGACTGAAGATGTTATATTTGAATGCACACAATATATCGAATAAGGTACATGATCTTGTAGCACAGTTAGAGATTGACGGGTATGATGTGGGCATCACTGAGTTGTGGCTGAAAGAAGATCATAATTAGAAAAATTAACATCCATTGTAACAAACGGACAGGCAGATAAGCAAAGTGAACGATTTGGCTCTGTTAGTAATAATTGAAATCAAATCCTTAGAAAGAGGTGACACAGGATCAGAAGATGTAAAATCCTTGTGGGTAGAGTTAAGGAACTGCAAGACTAAAAAGACCTTGATGGGAGCTATATACAGGATTCCAAATAGTAGCCAGGATGTGGGCTAAAAATTACAACAGGAGACAGAAAAGGCATGTGAAAAGGGCAATATTGTGATAGTCATGGGGGATTTCAATATGCAGGTTGAGTGGGAAATTCAGATTGGTGCTGGATCCCATGAGAGAGAATTTGTGGAAAGCCTATGAGATGGATTCTTAGAGCCCACTGGGGAAAAAACAATTCTGGATTGGGTGTTATGTAATGACCCAAGTTTGGATAGGTAGCTTAAGATAAAAGAATCCTTAGGAGGCAATGATCATAATAGAATAGAATTCATCCTGCAGTTTAAGAAGGAGAAACTAAAATCAGATGTATCAGTATTACAGTCGAGTAAATAGAACTATAGAGGCATGAGAGAGGAACTGGACAAAGTTGATTGGAAGGAGACACTAGCAAGGATGATGGCAGAACAGCAATGGCTGGAGTTTCTGAGAGCAATTCAGAAAGTACAGGAAATATACATCCCAAAGATGAAGAAGTATTCTAAAGAGAGGATGAAGCAACAATGGCTGTCAAGGAAAGTCAAAGACAGCATAAAATCAAAAGAGAAGGCATAAAATATAACAAAAAGTAGTGGCAAGGTAAAGGAATGCAAAGCCTCTAAAGCCAACAGATGGAAACTAAGTAAGCCATAAAGGGAGAAAAGATGAAATATGAAGGTAATCTAGCCAATAATATCAAAGAGAACACAAAAAGTAATGTGTAAGAGAGATGAGAGTGGATATCAGAGCACTGGAAAGCGACACTGAAGAAGTAATAATGGGGGATGTACTTTAAAAGTTCATCCCCCATTTTGCATCATAATTCACTGTGGAAGACACTAATGAAATGCCAGAATGTCAGGGGGCAGAAGTGATTGTAGTTGCTATTACAAGGGAGAAGGTGCTAGGGAATCTGAAAAGTCTGAAGTTAGATAAGTCATCTGGACCAGATGGACTACACCCCAGGGTTTTGAAAGAAGTAGCTAAAGAAACCAGCAATAGCAATGATCTTCCAAGAATCATTAGATCCTGGAATGGTTTGGGAGGACTAGAATATTGCAAATGTCACTCCACTCTTTATGAAGGGAGGAAGGCAGAAGAAAGTAAATTATAGGACAGTAAACCCTACTTCAGTGGTTGGAAAGATGTTGGAGTCTATTACTAAGGATGAGGTTTTGCGGTACGTGGAAGCACTTGACAATATAGACCTAAGTCAGCATGGTTTCCTCAAGGGGAATGTTGCCTGACAAATCTGTTGGAATTCTTTGAAGAAATAACAGGTAGAATAGACAAAGGAGAGTCAGTTGATTAGTTTACTGGCAGGAGGCAAAGAGTGGGAATAAAGGAGGTCATTTCTAGTTGGCTGCTGGTAACTAGTAGTGTTCCACTTGGGGGGGGGGGGGGGTCAGTGTTGGGACCGCTTCTTTTCACATCAGATGCCTATGATTTGGATGAAGGTATTGATGGCTTTGTGGCCAAATTTGCAGATGATACGAAGATAGGTGGAGGGGCAGGTAGTGTTGAGGAAGCAGGGGGTCTGCAGATGGTCTTGAACAGATTGGGTGAATGAGCAAAAATGTGGCAGATGCAATATAGTGTAAGGAATAAAGGCATAGAGTATTTTCTAAATGGTGAGAAAATTCATAAATAAGAGGTGCAAAGGGATTTGGGATTTCTCATGGAGGATTACCTGAGGCTTAACTTACAGGTTGAGTCAGTGGTGAGGAAGGCAAATGCAATGTTAACATTCACCTCAAGAGGACTAGAATACAAAAGCAAAGATAATAATTTTGAGGCTTTATACGCCACTGTCAGACTGTGCTTGGAGTATTGTCAAGCAGTTTTGGCCCCTTATGTAAGAAAATATTTGTTGTCATTGGAGAGAATCCAAAGGAAATTCATGAGAATGATCCCGGGAATGAAAGGGTTAACATATGAGGAGCATTTTTAAAACCTGTCAAATATTAAAAGGCCTAGATAGAGTGGACAGGATGCTTCATACTGTACAGTGGAGGAGTCTAGGACAAGAAGGCACAGCCTACAAATAGAGGGATATCATTTAGAAGAGAGATGGGGAAAAACATTGTTAGTCAGAGGGAGGTAAATCTGTGGAATTCATTGCCACAGACTGCTGTCCAGGCCAAATTATTTTAGAAAGAGGTTGATAGCTTCTTGATTAATCAGAGTGTCAATGGTACAGGAAGAAGACAGGACATAGGGTTTGAGAGGGATAATAAATCAGCCACGATAGAATGGCGGAGCAGACTCAAGGGATTCAAAATACAAAAGAAAAACATCAGCGACTCCCCATAAGGAAAAAAAAACAAATTGTGAAAATGGCAACTAGAACATCAACCCCTCCTCCAACACAAAAAAATGTGCAAAGGCCAACATGACAGAATAGGTAAAAACACAGAAAATAAAGCATAAAGTCAAAAGAGTCCATATTCATTTCAGCCCTGTGTTCTGCAGTCCAATCCACAAACAAGTCCTCTGGTACCATCCTCCGACAACATTGAGGGAGAGAAACACAATTCCAACGCAAGGTCTTTCCCCTGGAAGCAGCGAGTGAGAGGGAAAGAGAGACTGTCACATGCAGACACCTTCCTCCAGCAGCAGTGAGCAAGGGTGAGGCTTACAGATGGCGCTGAACACCCGCTTGCTCTCCTCATTCGTCTTGATGTTTCAATCTTCCTCGGTGCCTTAATCGATGAGATTGATGAGAAATGAAGTTGATCATGGGCTTGCGCCTCGACTCTAAGCTTCTTGGCCTTGAGGCTGCCTTCTTGGAGACAGCAAAGTGCCAGATCGTCCAATCATCCTGAAAACACACCATCAAACTGTAGATCACAGGCTCCAACAGTACTAGAATTAAGTTTAAAAGAAAAAGAAGATGTAAATGAAGTGAAAGAAACAGTTTTGTGGACTATCTGGAGAACGTCATCCGTGGTAGTGTTGGGGGCCATCTTCTTTCTATTTTTGCCCTATGTCTTATAGCCTAAGGTCTATGATCTTTAAAAATCCTGAAACAGATCAAATTTTGAGAACAGAACTGAAAGATAATGAAAGTGCAAGCATGGTGAATGTTCTGCTATGTTGACATGAAATGTGTTTTAGGCTTTAATGCCACCAAATGTGGATGTTTAATTAATGAAAGTATGCGAGTAATTTTTTTCTTGATAAATGACCAGAAGCCTAATATAGGACCCTGCCACTGTCTCAGCTGATATAATAAAACTGAACAGTGCATTTGTAAAATAGGTAATGCACCAGAGTTTTCAGATAGCCAGTCTACAGTCGAATTAAAGTAAATAAAAAGATACATAATTCCCTAAGCTTCATCTAAGTATCTGCCATTGAACTAGAATCTATTTTTGACTTTTATACTTATTAAATGTAACCTCATAGACTGAGTTGCTCCAGTATTAAACAAAAATAAATGGATTTTGAGAGGAAAACAATATATTTTTCACCTCCTCCTTAGAAGGCTCAGGTGAGCTTATAGACCCAGTGTTGCTCCAATGCCTTGCCCCTCACTTAGATGATTAGAGTGGCAAATTGTTGGAATGTAATTCCATCACCAGGTTCACAATTAGGTCTTTGCCAGTGTTGATCTCAAATCCCAAAACTCTTAAGAGCAACTGAAGCAATTTCCTTTGCCAGTGATCCAACAGAAATTAAGCAGTTTGACGCAAGAGCTGGGATCAAACCTGACAAAAACTTTCCCTTGAGTCATGTTCATATTGTTATGTCCGTGGCCCCCTCCTTTTTGAAAATCACAGGATCACTATTGATTTGGGTCAGAAGACCCAGGAAATGAGAGAGAGACGTTTGGAATGTCTTGACCCCCCCCCCCCCCCCACCCCGGCGATATAAAGCTACGGGAAACGGCCATTGTCTCTTGGAGACGGAATTGTGTATTAAAATACTGTGCTTCGTGGAAGCCCTCAGGCAAAGTGGACTGGTTGGGGGATGGCATCATTCCACCCTGATTGACACCTGAGACCCCGTGAGTGGGGATAAAAGAGGGCCTGTGGGAACAGCCCCTCAGACACACGCACCAGGAGAAACACTAGGAGTTCCGTGACAGCGTTTAATAGCAATAGCCGGTGGAGGGCCCATGTGTGTCCTTTCTCGTTGCCCCGGGATTGGGGTCCTACCACGGAAGGCGGCTTAGCTAAGGAAGAGATCACCACCGACGCCATTTCGAAGGATCGACCTCATAAAATGGAAAACCGGGCAAGTTCTAAGCCTCCGTCTCTCTCTCCAACCAAAAAGCTGCAGCTTGAATGAACTTGAGTGACTTTTATATTTCCATCGGACAATACATTATCCCCTAGACAACGATAGAGCTATTTCTTATTGATTATTATTATACCCGCGCTTTTAGATTTAGTATTGACGACGTATATTATATGTATGTTTGCATTGATATTATTTTTGTGTATTTTTATCAATAAATACCATAAAAAATAGTACCATCAGACTTCAACGGACCTCTCTATCTTTGCTGGTAAGTGACCCAGTTACGGGGTACGTAACAATATGCTATCATGTGGCATTGTTTTAAAATGAACCACTGGAGGCTCTAGTTGCTGAAATGAAAACCAATCAGAATCCAGTTAAAGTGGTGGTTATCAGTTCATTGTAGTCAGCTAAGTCTGCTGACCAATAATTGTCCACAGATTAATCTCCAGGGGCTTTAGGAATGCTAAACTGCAGGGATAACCTGTCAGTTCACACTCAGCAACACTTCAGAGGTATCCTTTTGTAGTCAATAACATCTGAAGCTGTCATAAGTCATCCAGAGACAGTGGTTGCCTGCCAGATCAGACTTGTCTGTTGCTTCCGCTTCAAGCTGGAAGCGGCGATTAAAAGAAGAATACGATTTCATTGTCTGTAAAATAATCTGTTTGTTTTTGACTAATGGCTCTTCAAAGGATTTCCTTGTCTTGTTATGAAAATGAGCAAAAAAAAAAGAGCAGTGAGAATGGGACAGATTCCAACAGTCCAGCACTCCAAAGACCAATTATCACTAATGAGGGGAAGCGCGCCATTACAGAATGGGTATCAATCACTCACTGCAAAGCAAGCAACAGCGTGATCTGCTATTCTGCTCCACAAGTGTTCTTGTAGCTGCTTTGTCTCAGGTGGAATAAACTTTAGTGGAATGAATAAGTCAACCACTAAAAAGAAAACCAGGACCGGATTCTATTGGACCTGATCCAAAAGAGAGCAAATAAAGACTGAACTGCTGGAAGAACTAGCCATTTCCCCATGGGGATGAATAAAGTATCTATCTATCTATCTATCATTAAAATGAAAGCCAATCAGAATTCAATTGAAGAACTGCTTTTCAGTGCTTTGTATTCACATATGTTTGTCTGAAATTAATTTCTACTGTCTTTTGGGATGGGTAATCTACAGTAAGAGCCTGACATTTCACACTGATGGGACTAGATTAGATTATTGTCATGTTACATCAGGGTACAATGAAACACTTTGCATATTAACATCCCACAAAGCTGATAGAGTGAACAGTATACATGGTAATAATTAATATAATGACAAATGCAGAATGGCAGAATGGTGCAAAAGGAGTGAGGGAGGGAAAAGGGGATGAGAGATAATGAAGGGGGAAGGTGGTGGGCATTACCAGATGTTCGAGAAATTGGTGTCATGTCATCAGGTTGGAAGCTGTTGGCATGAACATCGATTTCTCAAATTTACAGTAATGACCCCACTCCATTCACCATTTCCCATCCCCTTTTCCCTCTCTCACCTTATCTCCTTGCCCACCCATCACCCCCCTTCAGTGTTCCTCCCTCTCCCCTTTCTTTCTTCTATGGCCTTCTGTCTCATTCACTGATCAATTTCCCCACTCTTTACTTCATCCCTCTGCCTTCAGGTTTCACCTATCATCTTGTGTTTTTCTCTCCCCACCCCCCACCTTTTACATCTACTCCTCAGCTTTTTTTCTCCGGTCCTGCCAAAGGGTTTCAGCACGAAGCGTCAACTGTACTTTTTCTATAGATGCTGCCTGGCCTGCTGAGTTCCTCCAGCATTTTCTGTGCGTTGCTGGGATTTCCAGCATCTTGTCTGTGAATGATGTAGTGCACGCGGAAGCAGAGCAGGCAAGCATGCTGCAGGGACAATAGTGGTATAACAGAGAGGGGTAAAGTTAAGAGTACAAGAATATGACAGCACCACATGGAAGGAGATGCGAAAGAGGTGATAGATTCCAGAGTCGAATGCAGTTTCTAGAAGGCGTGCTTGGGTTTGGATGTGCTGGCTTTCAAATTCCTCTATCTTCTCCCAGAAGACAGAAGAGACAAGAGTGAGTGGCCAGGGTGGCAGACATTCTTGACGATGCTAGAAGTTTTCTTGAGACAACACACTGTGAAGGTGGACTGGACCGAAGGTTGCCATTTGTCAGTTCAGGACATGAAGGGATACGAGGGGCTGGGGCTGAGAGGCCTAATTCTGCTTCTATATCTTATGATCTTGTGATGTTATACCAGGCTGAGATTCAGCACATCAGAATGCAGATATTTGAGAAAATCCTTGTGAATATGTGGAAGAATCTCAGATGCCTAAAAAGTGAATACTTCTTGGTCAGGTGATGTGATTGGTTTTAGATGATGACCTACCCCATGTCTACAATCAAATTTTGGGCAATGTCTCATATCTTCCTAAGGCTGCGCTAGAAATTCTCTCCTGCACAAGTCACAAATGGAGACATAAAGATTAAGATCCATCTACACATCATATTGAAGACGTGACTAATCATAGAGAAAAGAACAATTACACAAAATGCTTCCTGGCCTGCTGAATTCCACCAGCATTTTGAGTGCGTTGCTCGGATTTCCAGTGTCTGCAGATTTTCTCTGGTTTGTGAAAAAAAACAATTAGTCTATTTCAGTCCCAAGATAAGAAATACCATTGGTGGGGAGCTTGTAATCAAAAGTCAAAATTTGTTTCCTTCCTCATGAATTTGCTTACCTTATGTTGTGCCTCAAATTACACCCAGTAATATTATATTCTGAAAGAAATCACTTCAACTCACATTGCATGAAAAACTTCCATTTGCTTCCATCATTTCTCTGGGAATATATTCTGTATATTTGTTTTAAACTTAAACAATTACTCCCCAAATGTTGTCTTGAAATGTTTATCTTAGAGAAGGGACCTAACCATCTGACTATTCCTAAATTTCATTTCTCAATAATTTTTAAATGGGTTCTGTAGATTTAACAACTATTATTTACTGTTTCATTAGGAATAAATATTTGTGAGAGGAGGGAGATCTTACGAGATTTTTTAAACAATGCAGTACCATGTAGAATCATGGTAAATAACATACATACAGGAAACAAATATATTACAGTATATAGCTACAATATGTAACTGCCTCTCTATACTTTGGCTGTCTTGGTGAGATCAGTTAATTTTTTGCAGCATCAAATGACTCCGTGGTTTTCTTGGAGGCCACTTTTTATCATGCCACCAAACTGCATCCTAATTTGCTGGGTTAGTTCATTACGAAGGGCTTTACCTTTAAGGGCTTGTTGTGTTATTAAGCATTAGCTTTAGACAACACTATTATGCAAACTGACTGTCCTAGCCTATTCAGTTGCAGCAGCATAACAGGATATCCCTATTGACAGGAAAACCATTATGCATGTTTAATACTATTACACAGATGAAAATCAAACAAGTTATGGATTGGATTCTACTGACTCTCCATATTCATGAATGCAGGTGGCTTCAGTACCAATCATGAAGATCAATGGCACCGAAGGCGAAGCAGACAATAAGATCAGTATCTCATTTGCTGCCACCATAGACATTCTTTCCTTCATGCATGTCTGCAGTGCATCCTAGTTACAAGATGCAGTACAGTAACGCATTGAGGCTTCTTCAACAGTACCGGTCAGAGGGTTGACAAATGTGAAAGTTCCCCTCTATCCTGTACCATTTTAGGAATACAGCTGTAGTCCTCATTCATGCCTGGTCCATAATCCTGTAATTCTCTATCTAATCTTTATTGAAAAGGCTGCAGTGACTTAAGGTTACTCTCCACCATTTTTTTCATAGATAACTAGCAATAATGCTGACCAA
Source organism: Hemitrygon akajei (assembly GCF_048418815.1). NCBI lineage: Eukaryota > Metazoa > Chordata > Chondrichthyes > Myliobatiformes > Dasyatidae > Hemitrygon > Hemitrygon akajei. The sequence continues at coordinate 36,925,145 of NC_133139.1, forward strand.
AGCTTTCATTCCATAAATGAACTAAAAGAACTTCTAAGTAGAAGTCCTTAGAGATTTTACTTTGTAGATAAAAATCCTCTGAAGAAACTGCCTGTGCCTGCCTTCAAATTAGCACATTCCTGCTTAAGAAAGGATGGAAAAGAAATGAAAATTTTTATAGGTTCAAAGAATCTTTGTTTCTAGAAATTGCCTTTTATAATGACTGACATTTTCAGTAATAATAAAAAGTTTGTAAAAAAAAATGAAATATGCATATTGAAAATAGCATAGAATTGTTTTCAGTGAAAAGTTCAACATAAAATTACTAGATATGGTAATTTTTTTTGAAATTATTCTCTTAATAGCATTATTTTGTACAAGAAACTAATGCTATTACTAAAATAATGTTTTTCCAAGAGATTGAATTGTTCAAGAGGCTGAGCCTCTGTCTCAATATATAAAAGATATGCTTGTACTGGAGAGGGCTGTGGGGAACAAGCTGGGAAATTATAGGCCAGTGAGCCTGACATCAGTGATGGGTAAATTATTGGAAGATATCCTCAGGGACAGCATATATAAGTTTTTGGACAGATAAGGCCTTATTAGGAATAGTTGACTCAGCTTTATGCATGGTAGGACATGTCTAACCAAGGTTATGAAGTTTTCTGAGGAGGTTCCCAGGAAGGTTGATGAAGGAAAGGTGGTAGATATTGACTGCATGACTTTGGCAAGCTCTTTCAAAAGTAGTTCCATATGGGAGGCTGGTCCAGAAGGTTAAGTTGCTTGGCATTAAGAATGAAGTAATCAACTGGAACCGACATTGGCTTAACAGGAGAAGCTAAAGAGTTGTAGTAGATTGTCATATCTGAGACTCAAGGCCGATGACTAGTGGTGTGCCACAGGGACTGGTGCTGAGTCTGTCGTTGTTTATGATCTACAGTATATTAATGACGTAGATGATAATATAGTAAACTGAATCAGCAAATTTGCAGATGACACCAAGAATGAAGCGCAGTAGACAGTGAGAAAGGCTATCAAAGTCTGCAGTGTGAAGGTAACCAGCTGGGAAGATGGTCTAAAAAATGGTAATGGAATTTAATGTGAGGTGTAACACTTTGAGGGGGGGGGGGTGGCTTACGCAGTGAATAGTAGGGCTCTAAGTTGTGTAGTAGAAATAGGGACCTCAAAATGCAGATCCATAATTTCTTGAAAATGGCATCAAGGGTAGATAGGGTCACAAAGAAAGCTTTTGGCACATTGGTCTTCATAAATCAAAGTATTGAGTACAGGAGTTGGAATGTTATGTTGAAGTTGCACAGACATTGGTGAGGTCATATTTGGAGTATTGGATGTAGTACTGGTCACCTACCTACAGTACATAAAAGATATCAATAAGCTTGAAAGAGTGCAAAGAAAATTTACAAAGATGTTGTCCGAATTTGAGGACCTGAGTTACAGGGAAAGGTTAAATGGATCAGGAATTTATTCCTTGGAGTTTAGAAAAACGAGGGGAGATCTTACAAAGGTGTACAAAATTGTGAGGGATATAGGCTGAATGCATGCAAGCTTTTTCCACCCAGGCTGGGCGAGACTAGAACTAGAGGTCATAGTTTGAGGGTGAAAGGTGAAATAGTTAAGAGGAATCTGAGGGGAGATTTCTTCACTCAGAGCATGGTGCGAGTGTGGAACAAGCTGCCAATGGAAGTGGTAGATGCATGTTTGATTGTACCATTAAGAGAAGTTTGGATAGCTACATGGATGAAAAGGGTTTGGAGGGATATGCTGCAGGTGCAGGTAGGTGGGACTAAATAGAAGACCATGGTCACATGGACCAGGGTGGAATGAATTGCCTGTTTAAGTGCTGTAGTATTCTGTGACTAGATAGGGAAGTTGCAATGAGGGCAATGTCAGCAGGGAATGGTAAACCATGTTCAAAGAACCAGGCAGCTGACTTTCCTCCCACTTTACTAGCTATGGTAATTTACTTTACACCATCCTTTGCCTTCTAAATCTAGCTTCAACCAGAGCAAGGTGGCAACAAAGTACCCAGCTTCTCTTTTCTGGGATTTTGAGCAATTTTAGCCAGTGCCAGACTTAACTGAATTGAGCATCCTTCTCTCACTCTTTTGTGGAGTTCCGTTATCAAGTCCACGCAAAGCTATAGGGTCAGCAAATGTTCTTACGTCTGAATAAAGACTTCACTTATGCTGGTATTAAATGGGTCGATAGCTCTCAGAATTTTCTCAGCAGGACTGTAATTGGGCAACTGTCAATATATAGAATTCATAGATCAAGAGAAAAGTTCAACAAGCAGTTTTGCACATGGATCCTAACCTATTATTTTCTGAATTAAACAATATTAGATGTGGAAGGGATCACGGTGAGGCCTCCATTCAGACTGACTCATCTAGGGTGATCTCTTTGATGAGGAGATGGACACAGTTTAAAGTTACTGAGTCAAAATTACCAACTACGGGAGAGGGAAAGGATAGAAATATATTTTGGAGACTTATTGGACATAAAAGTTATGAAAGAATACTGTGACTTAATTGTACGTGAATCAGCAGATAGATAAAATAATGTATCACAGGTGATCCACTTTATCGGTGAGTTGGATTTTGGGATGCAGTAGATTGTTCTCCCACCTAGAAAGTTACTCCACCAAGTTTCCACAGATGTATGGTAGACAGTATTCAGAGTGTTTGCATAAGCACCTGACAGAGAGGTTCTAATTGCAGGTCTGAATGAGGCTGCAGAGGGTTGTAAGCTCAGGCAGCTCCATCATGGGCACAACACACCCTATAATGAAGAGCGTCTACAAAAGGCAGTGCCTTAAGAGGTTGGCATTCATCATGAAGCCCCCATCATCTGGAAGATGCACTCTATCCATTATTACCATTGCAGTGTAGGAACAGGAACCTGAAGATCCATATTTAATGTTTTAGGAACAACTTCACACTGCGCACTACCTCACTACTCCTCTTTTGCATTATTTATTTATTTGTTTGTTTGTTTATCACTCGATTGATTATAACTTTTAGTAATTATTATGTCTTGCACTGTACTGTATCACAAAACAACACATTTTGTGACATATGCCAGTGATAGTAAACCTGATTCTGATTCTGACTCAGCAAACAGGTCTTATTTTGAGAAACACAATATTCACAAAAATAAAGAAGTCATTTTAGCCCTGTTTACTTGGTAGAACTTGGGCTAACAGTTAACATTGCTTACAAGAGCATTGTTCATTGGCTCTTACCTTAGCCAGTTTTTTTTTAGTACAATATTTGCAACATGTGAACCATCTGAACAACTGTACAATAGGACAACAGTTCTTAATATGTCTCAATAACATTTAGTAGAGACTCTCTTCTTCTGGCCCTTGTGGAGTATGTATTTATTAGACTTGGCTCCTACAAGTCCTCATGTGAATAAAGTAGTTATGGTTGAATTTGCTGACTGTCCTTCCAGTGACTTAAAAAGGAGACAGAGATACTGTAGCTACTAAAACATGGGGTCAAAGAGGTTTGAGAAGGAAATACAGCAAGTGTGCAGCAACATAGCAAATGAAAAATGATGTGCAAAATTGCTAGTTAATTAATTCAGAAAGTCGACAAAAGTACTGAATGTTTTTTCAAATGGTGAGGGATTCTAAAATGTTGAATTCAAAGCAAACAGGGCTTCCTTGTGTTTAAGATGCTGAAATCAGACACATAGGTACAAGGTAAATGGTATGTTAGCTTTCAGAGTCACAGAGATGTAAAATGTATAGGCTAGACGAGGGCCATTTGGTCTAATTTGAACATGCCAACCAAGATGTCCATCTAAGTTAGTCTCATTTGCCCATGTTTGACCCATGTTCCTCTAAACCTCTCCTGTTAACATCCAAGTTTCTTTTAAATTTTGTTGTACCAGCCTCAAGCACTCCCTCTGGCAGCTTGCTCCATATATGTATCACCCTATGCCTGAAGAAATTCTCCTCAAGTCACTTTTAAATTTTCCTTTCTCGCCTCAAACCTTAAATTTTGATTCCCTTTCCCTGGAAAAAAAGGACCATGTGTATTCTCCATATCTATACCACTCATGATTTTATCACAGCTATAAGGTCCCGCCTCAGTCTCCCACACTCCAATGAATAAAGTACATTTCTCCCCGTTTTTCAGTGCTGACACAATCTTATAAGAGCGCAAGATTCCTCAATTCCCTAGGGTATCAAAAATGTAACTGCTTGCTCTTCAAATATCCTCAGTGATCTTGCATAATTCTCTGGGGTAGAAAATTCTAGATTTTTACCAACTCCAAGAAAAGTTGTTCTGACTCCACAGAGTTTCAAATGACTGCCCCAAGCATATAACCATATCTGAGATTCTCAGACTGCTGGGAACACTTTGACATTTTTCTGAAGCGAAGGGAGGCCGAATGGCTCAGCGTTTAGAATGACCGTCTCTAAATGTCAGATACCCAAGTTCAATCCTGACCTTGGGTGTTGGCTATTCCTGATATGGAGTTTGCATATTCATACTTGGTCCCTTGGGTTTCCTCTGACATTGCAGAACACATCATTTGATACATAAATTGCCCCTAGTGTCCAGATGGGTTTTGCACTTGGGGAGTATTGGATGAGAATGTGCAGAGGATTAAAAAAATGATATTACTGTAGGATGAATGTAAATGGGAGGTTACTGATCACCATGAATTCATCAGGTTGGAGGACCTGTTTCCACGCTGAATGATTCTATGAATCTGTGATACTGACTGAATTTAGGTTTGTAACAACATCAAGAGGGGAAAACGTATCTGACAACAGTGGATTATTTTTCAGATTTTGAATGGGCACACTTTTTCAGAAACACCCCCTTATCAATAGTTTTTTTTTGTAGCCTTGAGGTGTTAGACAAAGCAACCTCACCTCCCATAGAGCAAAGGAAATGCAGGAAGCACTGTGAAGGTGGCTGGGGATCTGACCACCAAGGCAGGCTGTCATCAGAATCAGGCCTTTGCATGAGCATTTGAGCAACACACACAAAATGTTGGAGGAACTCAGCAGGTCAGGCAGCATCAGTGGAGTCAACCTTTCAGGCCACGGCCCTTCATCAGGATGGGTTTCGGCACAAGGTGTCAACTATTTATTTCCCCATGTACATGCTGCCTGACGGGCTGTGTTCCTCCGGAATTTTGTGTGTGCTGCTCCAGATTTCCAGCATCTGTAGAATCTCTTGTGTCTCTGAGCAGCATTTGAACCATCCACAATGCTCATGGAAATGTGATAAGGAATGGTCCTGTGCAGAGACCTATGAGTACGCATGCTAGATCTCAGATCCTCATAAAGAAAAGCTGCCAAGCTCAGAAATGGAAATGACTGAGGAAACTCAATTAAAGATGGCCAATTAAGGATGCATGCATCACCATGAGAGTTTCTGAAAACTTGACATCGCTAACAGTTGAAGACACAATGAGGGTCCAATCCAAACCAGAACAATCAGTAGCAGAAGGCAATGGTGAAGTGAGTCAAAACAAACCATCCAGAACCATCAGAGATTACAATGCAGGAGGATGTCCCACAGTGGAGGAACGGATGTTATCTCAGGAAGATCAACAAGGAGTCGGTGGGGTTGTGGTGAGGGGTCTGTCATATTCTGGAAACATGACAATCATATTCAGTGTCATCTTTCAAAGCATGAACTTTTTTGAGAAGAGACTTTATCTGGTTGATTACAGAGAGAAAGCTGGAGTGAGGATTAGGTCTTTCAGAGAGGCCATGCTGGCATGATAGCCCAAGTGGTCTCTCTCTGTGCTGTAAGATTCTGATTCTATGACTCTGTCACTGCCACAAATTAGTTATTTTTCCCCGTGGCCGATCATCAAGTTCTTTCTTCCAGTTTTGACCAGAACCACTAATGGCACCCAGAGATTTAAATGTCATGCTGCCAAGCTCAGAAAAGCTTGCCATGGGTCTGCAAAACTGCATTGCCAAGTTAAAATTGGGTAAAAGTGACAATTACCGTGATACGTCATTGTTATTGTTGAAAGTGTTTCAGTCTATATTTCTTAACTGATAGATTTATTATCAGTGATGAAAATATATGTTACAAGCCCAGGACAATAAAAGAATTGATATAATTCCAAACCCAATCTAGAATAACTGCTTATTTCCATTTAATAATCATTTAGCGGAAATAGAATTATTAGTTTTCTTATTAATGATGCTCTGGATAGAATTAACATGAGTACCTATTGTGTACTTTCATTGTGAGTGTCTTTCATTGATCCAAAGAGCAATTACACTATTAAAGATTTAGGATGGAAAGCAAAACTATTGTTTGCAGTTAAAATAGTAAACTTGTACTTAATACTTTATAAGCTTTTATTGAAGTACTCAGGGATGGCAATGGTAAAGTTGGTTTGCAGTGAATAATATCTTGTATCTTTTTTGTACAATTTCAAACCTTCAGTTACTCAACCATAATGTAGATCCAAGTTTAGTCACATTTTCCTTTGCATTTGTTCAGTAGGCCTTGATATCTGAAGAAATAACTAATTTTAGAAAGAAAACATTCACTCACAGGTCTGGTAATTTGGTTCAGTTCTGACCTTCTGTACTCTCTATGTGCAGTTTGCATATTCTCCCCATGACTGCGTGGGTTTTGCCCACTGCTCTGATTTCCTCCCACGTATCAAGGACATGCTGGTTTGTAAGTTAATTGGCTACTAAATGTACTCCTGGTATGGGTGGGTGATGGGAGAAATAGTGATAGAGGCATGAGAATGAGAATAGATTATAGGGAATAAATGATAGAATGGGATTGATGGAATTACACTGAAAACCAGCATAGACTTATTGGAAGAACATCCACGAAAATGATGAGGGAACTCAGCATGTCAGGAAGCATCTATGGAGGAAAATAAACAGACGTTTCAGGCTGAGACCTTTTTAAAGATCCTGATCTGCCTGACCTGCTGAGTTCATCTAGCATTTTCTGTGATTTACTGAATATTTTCATCTTTTGCAAAATCTCCTGTGCCCTCGTAGGTTTATGGACTGAATGGCTTCCTTCTGTATCCTTAGAAAATATATATATAAATTAATAATCCTTCACAGCTCTCCCTCAGCAAAACACCCACATCTGCATCATCCACTTTCACTAGACATTTACCACTTCACAAACATTCCTTTTGTTCTCTCCATTTCTCTTCCTATGCAATTGGAAATATTTCTGATTTCTATATTTTCCTAGTTCAATGAATTAGGCTGAGAGATTAACTCTTTTACTCTCACCACTGGGACTATCTGATCTGATGACTTTCCATCATTTTCTGTTTCTATTACAAATTTGTTTTTCTTTAAGATTTTTGATAATGTCTCTTGTTCTGGGTGAATAGTCTATGAAGCGCAGTAATTGAGACTTGAACAATAGATAAATTATGATGAATGAATATTTGAAACCTTGTCTCATGATGTTGAGCATATCAAGCTGGTTTTCATTCAGGAAATTAAACAGGTGATTTAAAACTATATTAGGATATATTTGCCTTGAAATTCAATTGCATTGCATTGAGAGTATTTTTTAACGCTTAATGTGATTGCCTTTACCCAGGGGGAATCTGCCCTGAAAGACATGGATTGAGCAGACATGGAGAGGAAGCTTCAATTAGTAGAAGAGTCTAGGATTGCAAACACAGACTCAGAATAAAGGAATGTTCCATTATAACTGAGATGTGGAGGAATTTCTTCGGCTAGAGGATGGTGAATCAGTGAAATTCATTTCCAAAGAGGGCTGTGGAGCCAAGTTATTGGGTGTAATTAAGCCAGAGATTGAAAAGGTTCTTGATCAGTAAAAAGAATTAAGAGTTCCAGGGAGAAGTTGGGAAAATAAGCATTAAAGGAAATAAGGCATGATTGAAAGGCAGAGCAGACTTGATGGACTGAATAGTTGTTCTTACATTTTATGGCCTTATCGAGCCATTCACCAGAAATTCCATTTTCAGAACCAAATGTGGGTCATCCATGCATGTTCCATACAATTTCATCCCACCTCCTTTGTAATGTTCCATTTGAAAATGAACTTCTGCTAAACTGTCTTGCAGCTGTCCTGGGAGGACCATTCTTTAGTGAAGCCACACTGAATTGGGACTGTATTAAATAACTTTGTTTGTCAGCTACTAACCCATTTCCACTCCCATGTGACATGCACAGACACCATCCAATGCTGATCACATAAGGCCTTTGACCTTCCAATTCCTGACCCCTGACATTTCAAGCCTTATCCCTGTGAAACTCTCAGAGGGATCTTTGAAAGGGAGAATAGAACTACATTTGCATACATTATGTTTTCTAACTTCAAAACATTAAACTAATTCAACAGAAGTTATGGAAGTCCAGGAATGCAGATCTAACATAGTGTTTACTTTAAGTGAGGCATGCAAGTATCATGTGGTGATGATGTATGCAATTCACATACTTACACATAAAACTTATAACAAATGATTTAAATGAACAAGTTTGGTTTATCAACCAACATATAAGCAAGGTTACTCAAATATTAAGGAAATATTAAATACATAACACTCATCCCAGCTTAGCTATAAACTCCAACTCAATAGAGAATTCATCAACTATATATACACACAATATACTATATAATATAATGACATCCACAGCACAGTAAATTTTAAACTGTCCCATTCAGGTCTAAAGATTTAATCACTGTGGAGGATTTCTTACTCCTGTGGGATAAGGTCTTTCCTTAAAAGGGGGAATCATTATGCTTATAGGTAAAACACATAGCTGTGAAACAATCTCAGGTGATGGTTGTAGGAGCTGACTCTGAGACTGCTGGAAGAGGTTCTGACAGGGGTAGCCAGCTCTCTTCTTCTCTCCTTTTCTTCTAGTTTGTGCATCTTGATCTTGGGAAGGTGTATTTAGTTCACTGGATTATTCTCTTATTAATCCTTCTATTTCTCCCTTTACAATCTGATCTCTCCTCTTGGTTTCCTCATCCACAATATCATGTGATGAATCCTCTGTTTTTGTATCTCCATTGACTCCTTTTTGATTGCATTCCATTCATTCAGCTGGGCTTTGGTCTTTGCATTTACTTTCACAAGCAGCTTTTTGCCTCCCACTTGAAGTTCATGCAATGATCTTAATGCATTCAGAGTAGACTCTGGTTCTTTATAGCCACAAAGCTGAATGTTTGGAACTTCCCTGAAGTTCCTTGAACTCTCTTCCAGCTTAAAATGTAGCTAATTTTCACAAGTAACTGGTTGCTTAACATAGCAGAAGCTTTCTAAGATATGGTTCCTACAAAAACTTTTGTAGTCTACTTTCAGCACTTTCACAATTCCTCTAAGCAGCATGGTCCTTCCTTGGTCCAATATGCTTTCCAATCAAAGGCACAGAGGTTGGCACCAACACCTGTTTCTCCTCTGTTGTGCAATGGTTCATGGTGTTCAGCATGGAGATGGTTGTGATTTCATCCAGTACCTTTCTTAATTTGCTTTCAATTGAATTTATTGCAGGGACATGCAGCATGCAAATGTTGGATGGATCTCCATTCAAGTTGTAGTTGTCTCAGTTTCTCCTCTGTTGTGCAATGGTTCATGGTGTTCAGAATGGAGACAGTTGTGGCATCATCCAGTACCCTTCTTAATTCACTTTCAGTAGACTTTATCGTAGGAGATGTGGCATGCGAATATTCAATGGACCTCCAATCACGTTGTATTTGTCTCAGTCAATCACGTCCAAACAATTTTGGTCCTTCTGCTTTTATAACCTATAATCTCGAAGTGGCTTGTTGGTTGTTGTATTTCACAGTTGTAAATATAATTCCCACGGGAGTTATCTTTTATGCAGTTGGATATTGCAGGCTTCAGTTCAGTATCTTTGAAATGCTGTTCAAACTCATTTTGTGGAATGATTGTAACAGCCAAACTAGTGAGGTGGCCCTGTTGGTGCAGAATGAGATTCAGTCCTTTGCAAGGGGGGACATAGGGTCAGGAGAAGTAGAGTCTGTGTGGATAGAACTGAGGAACAGTAAGGGCAAAAGGACCCAAATGGGTGTTGTCTACAGGCCACCAAACAGTAGCATGGATATTGGGTGCAAGTTGAATAGGGAGTTAACATTGGCATGTGGCAAAGGTAATGTCGCGGTAGTTATGGGGGATTTCAACATGCAGGTGAACTGGGAGAATCAGGTTGGTGCTGGACCACAGGATAGGGAGTTGGTAGAGTGCCTACGGGATGCATTCTTGGAACAGCTTGTACGAGAGCCGACCAGGGACAAGACTATTCTGGATTTAGTGTTACGTAATGAACAGGATTTGATAAGCAATCTTGCAGTAAAGGAGCCATTAGGAGGTAGTGATCAAGATATGATAAGTTTTTATCTGCAATTTCAGAAGGATAAGGGCAGCTCGGAGGTGTCAGTGTTGCAGTTGAACAGGGGAAACTATGGAGCCATGAGGGAGGAGCTGGCCAAAGTTGACTGGACGGATAGCCTAGCAGAAAAGACAGTGGAACAGCAATGGCAGGTATTCTTGGGAATAATGCACAAGGTGCAAAATCAGTTCATCCCCCAGAGAAGGAAGGATTTAAAGGGAGGAAAGGGGCCACAGTGGTTGACAAAGGAAGTCAGAGATTGCATAGCATTAAAAAAAAGGAAGTATGACAGAGCTAAGGTGAGTGGGAGGACAGATGATTGGGAAGTTTTTAAGGAACAACAGAACTTAACTAAAAAGGCAATACGAGGAGAAAAAATTAGGTACGAACGCAAGCTAGCCAAGAATATAAAGGAAGATAGCAAAAGCTTTTTTAGGTATGTGAAGAGAAAGAAGATAGTTAAGAACAATGCTGGGCCCTTGAAGAATGAATTGGGTGAAATTGTTATGGGAAACAGAGAAATGGCAGAAGAATTTAATGAGTACTTTAGATCTGTTTTCACTAAGGAAGACACAAGCAATCTCCCAGATGTATGGATGGGCCAAGGACATAGGGTAACAGAGGAAATGAAACAAATTGACATTATGAAGGGAACGGTGATGAGAAGACTGATGGGACTGAAGGCTGACAAATCCCCAAGTCCAGATGGTCTGCATCCTATGGTACTAAAGGAGGTGGCCCTGGAAATTGCGGATGCATTGGTAATCATTTTCCAATGTTCCTTAGATTCAGGATCAGTTCCTGAGGATTGGAGAATGACTAATGTTATCCCACTTTTTAAGAAAGGAGGGAGGGAGAAAACAGAGAACTATCGACCTGTCAGCCTGACATTGGTGGTGGGGAAGATGCTAGAGTCCATTATTAAGGATGAAATAGTGGCATATCTAGATAGCAGTGATAGGATTGGGCCGAGCCAGCATGGATTTACCAAGGGTAAATCATGCTTGACTAATCTGTTAGAGTTTTTCGAGGATGTAACCAGGAAGTTAGACGGGGGAGATCCAGTGGATGTAGTGTACCTCGATTTTCAGAAGGCATTTGATAAGGTCCCACATAGGAGATTGGTGGGTAAAATCAAAGCTCAGGGCATCGGGGGGAAGACATTGACATGGATAGAAAACTGGTTGGCAGATAGAAAGCAAAGGGTAGCGGTGAATGGGTGTTTCTCGGAATGGCAGGTGGTGACTAGTGGGGTGCCACAGGGCTCAGTATTGGGACCACAATTGTTTACAATTTACGTCAACGATTTAGATGAAGGCATTGAGAATAACATCAGCAAATTTGCTGATGATACTAATCTGGGTGGCAGTGTGACATGTGATGAGGATGTTAGGAGAATTCAGGGTGACTTGGATAGGCTGGGTGAGTGGGCAGATACTTGGCAGATGACGTTTAATGTGAATAAGTGTGAGGTTATCCACTTTGGGAATAAGAACAGGAAAGCAGATTATTATCTGAACAATGTAGAGTTAGGTAAGGGAGAAATACAAAGAGATCTAGGAGTCCTTGTTCATCAGTCACTGAAGGTGAATGAACAAGTGCAGCAGGCAGTGAAGAAGGCTAATGGAATGTTGGCCTTTATTACAAAGGGAATTGAGTACAAGAGCAAGGAAATCCTCTTGCATTTGTACAGAGCCCTGGTGAGACCACACCTGGAGTATTGTGTACAGTTTTGGTCTCCAGAGTTAAGAAAGGACGTCCTGGCTGTAGAGGAAGTGCAGCGTAGATTCACAAGGTTAATTCCTGGGACGTCTGGACTGTCTTACGCAGAGAGGTTAGAGAGACTGGGCTTGTACACTCTGGAATTAAGGAGATTGAGAGGGGATCTGATTTAAACATATAAGATTATTAAGGGATTGGACAAGGTAGAGGCAGGAAATATGTTCCAGATGCTGGGAGAGTCCAGTACTAGAGGGCATGGTTTGAGAATAAGGGGTAGGTCATTTAGGACAGAGTTAAGGAAAAACTTCTTCTCCCAGAGAGTTGTGGGGGTCTGGAATGCACTGCCTCGGAAGGTAGTGGAGGCCAATTCTCTGGATGCTTTCAAGAAGGAGCTAGATAGGTATCTTATGGATAGGGGAATCAAGGGATTTGGGGACAAGGCAGGAACCGGGTATTGATAGTAGATGATCAGCCATGATCTCAAAATGGCGGTGCAGGCTCAAAGGGCCGAATGGTCTACTTCTGCACCTATTATCTATTGTCTATAATTACATTTTAATTAATTTGCCATTCACTTCTGGTGTAAGCAATATTACTTGTCTTTTTTTTAAATTTTCCCACTTAAATTTCAAGGCTAGCCAGTCCTGTATTACTTTCAACTTTATCATATTTTCATCAATATTGTGTAGATTAGTGCTCTTTTTGAAATTAGAATTTTTAGCTTTTTCTTTTCCCTGAGCAGACTATTTATTTTTGACTGTATGACATGCTCTTTGTATGTGTCCTACTTTGTTGCATTTTCTGCAAGTTTCACCTTTAAACCTGGATTTGTTTGGTGTATGTGAGAACCTGCCACAATGGCAACATAACATTTTTGTTGCAGCTGGTTTTTGTTTAGAGGTTACAATTTTGTTCACGCTCACTTTCATTCTGGACTGCATTCATTTGCATCTCTGGTGTTCCATTGAAATAGTGATTTCAACTGCCCTTTTAAATACGAGTTGTACTTCAGTTAGGAGTTGTTTTTGAATGCTTTCTTGTAAGATTCCACAAACTAAACAATCTCTCAGTGATTCATTAAGTCCATTACCGAATTGACAATGCTCAGACAATCTCGTCAATTCAGCCACATACACTGAAATGGACTCCCTTTCTTTTAGTTCCACTTATGAAACCTAAAACATTCTGCACTCATAATGGCTTCAGTCCGAAATGTTCATGCATTACCTTGACAATATCAGCAAAGCTTATTCCGGCTGCTTCGGTTGGAGCAGTCAAATTTCTAAGAAAACTGTATGCTTTTAAACACAATGCACTCAGTAAAATTGGTACTTGTTTCTCATTGGCTATTTTATTTGCTCCAAAATATTGCTGAATTAGCTAGATCCCCTTTGTGTAATCAACCGTGTCAATCTTTCCGATATACCTAGCCATTCCTACTCTTTTTTTAACTGATTATTATCACCCAGTACTCACTCTTTATGAACCAGTGAATTCTTCCACTTTCCAACCTTTTTTAAAAAAAATTCAATCATGTTTTCCCTTCCGAAGAACACCTGCTGGGCTATGTTTCTTTCGCTTGAGCATCTCGCTGTACTTCAACGGGTCGGGAGCTGCCTCAGGTTCATTCTAAAAAACTTCATCACCAACATTATGCTTTGTAAATTCAAAGGAAGATACGGGAGTACAGGAATATGGGTTCCGACTTAGTGTTTACTTTAAGCGAGGCATGCACATATCACATGGTTGAGTGATGACATATACAATTCACATATTTATACATGTAACCTACAATGAATTATTTAAATGAACAGGAATGCATAATCAGCGAATATATTACTCACACATTAAGGAAATATTAAATACGCAATAGTGTTATTGGTGACCCTGTGATCTCTGTCACTGAGGTTGACATTATAACGTCTTTCATAAAGGTAAACCCTCACAAGGCGTTAGGCCCTGATGGTGTACCTTCATTGCAAACCAGTGCCAACCAACTGGTGGGAATGTTCAAGGACATCTTCAATCTCTCACTGCTGCATTGGGAGTTTCCTACCTTCTACAAAAATGCAATGACCTTAACAGAGCTCAAGAAAAGCTCAATAACGATCATGCACTTGCACACACGTGTACTGTGATGAAGTCCTTTGAGAGGATAGCCATAACTAGAATCAACTTCTGCCTAAGCAAGGATCTGCACCCATTGCAATTTGCATATCACTACAATAGAACCACAGTAGATGCAATCTCTGTGGTTCTTCACTCCCCCTTGGATCATCTGAACAATAGCAATACCTACATCAGGCTGCTCTTATTGATTACAGCTCAATGTTCAACACCATTGTATCATAAGTACTAATCAACATGCTCCAAAATCTGGGCCTCTGTACCTCCCTTTGCAACTGGATCCATGATTTCTTCATGGAGAGATTCCAATCACTGTGGATTGGAAGTAACATCTCCTCCTCACTGGCAGTCAACACCTGTGCACCTCAAGGATGCATGCTTAGCCCACTAGTCTACACCCATGACTGCGTGGCCAGGCACAGCTCAACTACCATCTGTAAACTTGCCAATGACTCAACTGTTGTTGGCAGAATTTCAGATGGTGAAGAGGAGGCGTACAAGAGTGAGATAGATCAGCTGGTTGAGTGGTGTCACAAAACATTGCACTCAGTAAGACCAAAGAATTGATTCTGGACTTCAATAAGTGGAAGATGAGGGAACACACACCAGTCCTCATCGTAGGATCAGTGGAAAAGGTGAGCAGTTTCAAATTCCTGGGTGTCAACATCTCTGAAGATCTAACCCCCAACCAACATATTGGTGGAATTATTACAAAGAAGGGAAAACAGTGGCTATATTTCATAAGGAGTTTGAGGACACCTGTTATATCACCAAAGACGCTCATAAATTCTCATTGTTTGAATCGCTACCTTGTACTGAATGAGAAGGATGACAGCACAGGAGCAGAAAAAGCTGCAGAAAGTTGCAGACTCAGCCAACTCAATCATGGGCTCTAGCCTCTCCAGCATCAAGGAGATCTTCAGCAGGCAATGCCTCAAAAAGACAGCATCCATCATTAAGGACCCCCATCACTCTGAACATGCCCTGTTCTGATTGCTACCATCAAGGAGAAGGTACTGGAGCCTAAAAACACACACTCAATGTTTGTGAAACAGCTTTTTCCCCTCTGCCATCAGATTTTGAATGGACAATGAACCCATGTACACTACCTCACCTATGTTTTTTTTTTCCTTTTTTTTCTCTTTTTGTTTAATTGATTTAATTTAATTTATTATATGTAGTTCTTATTGTAATTTATAGTTTTCTTAAATTATTATATATTGCAATGTATTGCTGCCACAAAACAACAAATTTCTTGGCAGAAGCCAGTGATATGAAATCTGATTCCGGTACTGACACTGATGGATATCTCCACCCCACCACTTAATGAAACATTGTCCTCAGACCTCTGCTCCCTACCTTTGGCCTTCACTCTCTCTATTCCTTTCCTCAGCCTCCACCTCTACTGCTGAAACTCATCCCCATCCTTCAGTCTCTTTTCTCACATTTGACCTCAGCCCCCACTCAGACTATTTACCCTCGTCCAATGACCTAGGAACCTGACCCTTGACCCGAGTTTGCCAGCATTCTCTATCCCCTATATGCATCATCTGAGTCTGAACAGCAAATACCTTAATGCAGAACAAAATAATACTCCTTCCGTCATACATAAAATCGCACGCCTTGAGTGTGAATAAAATTTGCATCATGGATACCCCTCAGTAGAAGAGGTCTCTTGTGACCTACCTCACCTCACACCAAAATATGAGGGGAGATTGATAAGTTCGTGGCCTAAGGTAGAAGGACTTAATTTTAGAAAACCTAGCACATTTATTTTTCAAAATGGTCCCCTCCTACATTTACTGACTTAGTCCAGCAGTCGTGAAGCATACAGATCTTGGACCTCCAGAAAGTGTCCGCAACAAGGGTGATTGATAAGTTCATGGCCTAAGGTAGAAAGAGATGAGTTACACAGCTCTCATTACAGGCACATGCAGTTCAACTCACAGTGATTATGCAGAAAGTTTGAAGTTAATAACTCATCTCCTTCTACCATAGGCCACAGACTTATCAATCACCCTTGATGAGTTATTAACTGATGAGTTATTAACTTCAAACTTTCTGCATAATCACTCAAAGAGTTGAACTGCATGTGCATGTAATGAGAGCTGTATAACTCATCTCCGTCTACCTTAGGCCACGAACTTATCAACCACCCTTGCTGTGGACACCTTCTGGAGGTCCAAGATCCATACGCTTTACGACCGCTGGACTAAGTGTGTAAATATAGGAGGGAACTATGCTGAAAAATAAATGTGCTAGGTTTTCTAAAATTGGCTTCTTCTACCTTAGGCCACGAACTTATCAATACCCCTCGTATGTACCTGTCCAACTGTTTTTTAAAGTTGTTATTCAGAGTTCCTAGACAACAGTTTGATTAGTGAATGGATGCCAATGTGCTCCATTTTAGCATTCCATAGACCTCACAGGTATTACCATGGATACTTGTAGATTTTTGCTCCACTTGTAACCTTCAGTGCCATTGATTGACAAAGACTTAGGCATAGCAGGCATGAGCACCAAATTGCAAAAACATTTGCAAAGTTACAGCTTTAGGTTCCAGTGGTCTACAACCATGTATTGTCAATTCAATTTTTTTCACATTCTATAACAGAACATACGGTACAAACAATTTGTAACAATGTCCTTACACTAAAATACATGACTCCAATAAGTCTCCAATCTACTTACGCTAAAAGCCTTGCCTGGTCCCTGGCCTTGGGTTTATTGATCTCTCTATTTGACTTTTGGTTTTGGTGCTCAGAATTTATTTGCATTTCTTGGATTTTGCAAGGGTAACTGAGTTTCGGAAAAAAGGTTGGTAGGGATTTTGGAGAAATTGAGGTGCAGTTGACGGAGCTGGTAGCAAAAAGATGAGAAAATCTGCAGGTGCTGGAAACCCAAGCAACACACACAAAATGCTGGAGAAACTCAGCAGGCCAGGCAGCACCTATGAAAAAGAGTAAACAGTCGACATTTCGGGCTGACACCCTGTGTATGACAGAGCAGGTGTCAGGTGAAGAGGTGGGAAATGGGTTGCGATGGTTCTGAAATTGCATTTTCAGCTCTTTCCACAACAGTCTGGCAGAGACATCTAAATGTAAGGTCAACAAGTGCAAGCAAGCTGAACCCCACACTCCCATAACCCACAGTCACTAAAAAGTCTCAACATTTTCTTCCACAATATCATTTCTATCAAGTATACCATCTCATGAGAACCACTCCTGAAGCTCTAATACTACTGACAGAAAATGACATTCTGCCCTTTTGCTACAATGGATGAATCTATAAATAATATAGATTCTTTTGAATTACTTTAGTCCTGTTCAATCCACATTCTTCTTGTGGTTTTCAAAATGAGCTTTTAAACTTTTAATATGTATTTGCTTCTTTGAAAGTTAATGAGATGCTGGCATTCTTTCTCGTTTAGCTTGCATTTTAGATCTATTAATATCCTTAATTTCCTCAATGTGAAGCAGGTTCATTTCAGCATTCCACTGTTAAAAAGAGCAAGCATCCCTAACTAATTGGAAAAAAAATATTTGCTTCTAAAGTGTAAGATGGGATCCGTTCGTTTATTACAATGATATGGGGAAATATTACTGTACTCAGTTTAAACCGTAACCTTTGAAATCAATCAGTATATAGAATCTGGTAGAACATGTCAGGACATTTTGTAGTCTTTCGTTTATAAACAAATACCATGTGTAAAGTTGCAAGAAATATTGACTGACAAGATGCCAAGGGGTTGAGCTCATGCTCACCATAATGTCACCAATACAACCTCCATGTGACAATATTAGAATGTTGAAATTGTTCTGTGTTGATACAAATATCAAAGTAGAAATTCACCAAGCCAGCATGTATTTGTACATATTTGTACAATAGGACTGCTATCCTGCTGATGATGAGACCCATGGTGGCACATACTCATTGAAGCAGATCTTGCAATTTGAGCACAAGGGCTTCTCCTTCACTGGCTTTGCTATGCAGAACTAGCGGGTATGTGTCAGAACACAGATTACCAGCTGTGAGGGAAGAAAGAAATGTCCCCCCATTCACCAAGCCACAAGGCCTGGGGCAGCTTACCATGGAGTTATGTTCAACATTGTGGTGCTATGATTGGTTTATGGTTCTGCTTCAAGGTCAGTTTATAAGCAATAATGGACACAAAATTATTTTGGACCTGTGATCCCCAAGCATATATGAAATGCAACCATGCATGTCCAGATCCACTCAGTTGGAAAGGTTAGAGAATTCAAGTGACTGGTAAACAGAAACTCTGAGTTTCCACTTAATTCTCCATCCCACACCCACCCCGTTCTCACCACTCTGTCTTTTGGACTATTCCAACACAGCTCTTGAGGAGCAGAAGCTACTTCTTTGTCTGAGCAACTTACAGTCTTGGGGCTCAATATTGAGTTTTTATAGCTAGTTTATACCTATATCGCATATACCTAGTTTTTATATCTAGGTAGATGCACCGTAACTTGCTGAGTATTACCAGCTTTCTCTTTTACTTCAGATTTTATGTCTTCTATGTTCATTCATTTTTTCCTATATGCATCTCTTCCAGAGAGATCATCTTTGATGACAAGTATTCAATACCATCTCTCAGCTGACACCCCGATCACTTGCAGCACAGTTTCTCTTAATCACCACAATTTCACAAATGTTTCATTTTCTTTTCCTTTCTCTTTGTGTTATTCTGATAAAATGTCTCTGATTGGAAATGTTAACACTTTCTTCCTCCACAGATGCTAGCTGATTTATGGAGCATAACTAGTATTTTCTATTTCTTTCTCAAATTTCTAATATCTGTAGTTCTCGGATTGTCAACTCACATTTGGAAGTAATTAGCCAATAGTTGAGAATTTAGTTACTGGTTCTCTGATAATCAGCCATCACATAGCACACAACATTTGTTTCACTATATGAGTTTTAGGGTCAGATATTAAGAATTATGTATTATGTAGCAGCTTTTATTACCTCAGATATCCTAAAGTTCTTCAACAAATGAAGCTTTTATAATGTGTGGACATTGCCAAGACAGGAGAAGTTTAGCTGTCAATTTCCACACAACATGCTGCCCCAGGCAGATAATGTATTTCAATATAGCTGGTTGGAAGCATACAACTGTTCCTTAAACATTACTGGATCAAAATCCTGGAAATCCCTACCCATCTACCTCAGTAGGATTGCAACGTTTCGAGAAGGAGGCTCTCCATTGCCTTCGTTGGAGCAGAGGCAATGGGTAATAAATGCTGGCTTTTTCAATGTTGCCTGCTTTGAATACATGTAAGCAAATGACTTATTTCACACTAGGGATATTGCTGGAAGTGAGGAATAGCTATTTCTGACCATTAGAACAATTTAACGAAGTTGTGTCTATACTACACCATGCTGAACATAAGGTTTTTGTGATCTATCAACTATTGTGATATTTGACCTTTCTGACCTTTGTGATCCATCAACTGCTGCTTTATTTCAAAACTTTTGAGCAATTCAATGACATTGTGCCTAACCCACTGCAAAGTCATATAATATTTAAACAAAGAGGCTGTTTGGTCATATATTGTGTTAAATATAGTGCAACTGTTCAAATCTTAAATACAGTAGCTTTAAACTAAATATTCAGTTGAGCTATTTGTTTTCAGTGAACACCAAGCTGGTGGAAAGATGCTGGCCAACTTGTGCAATCCGCAGTTCCTCCAAGAAGCTTCTATATTGTAGGTGTTACAAGATGCCTCCAACCATGCCACCTTCCGGGTTTTAGATGCACAAACTCCCTGGAGTACAGATAGCTGACGGGGCCCTTTAAGGGTTCAAGACAGTGCCGATAATTGGCCATCATGTTTTGAGCACCTAGAATTGAGTATTTAAACAACACCTGAACTGTGGTTCAGGGTACAATCGTAAGCATACTTATGTCATCTAGTGTTTGTTTTGAGCTCAGATTCAGTGTAATACCGCGTCTCGAACCTTGCTTCAGATATCCCATTCTCTGGGTCCAAACCATCCTCGTCAAGGACTCTCAACACAGTACGATTGAGCCAACATGGAACCAGCAGGGTACGGAAACCTTTCATCAGCTGTGGCCAGACACAGTGAGAAAATTTCCAAGTAGAGCCTGGAAGTACTGTCACTGTGTGCCAACTATGGCAGGGAGGAAGCTAAAGTCACTCGAGTGAGGCTGTCAATTGCTCTGTGGAGCCGGTCCAGCTTCCAACCCCGGGAAGATTCAATGGTGATCCAGGTTCTTGCCACAGCTTCCTCATCCAACGCTCATTAGTATTTGAACTCCAGTCATCTCGGTTCCCTTCAGAGTGCAGAAGGGTGATCTTCATTATCTCTCCTCTGACCGGAAGAGTCCTGGCCTGGGCCACCATGCATTGGGAACCCAGGTCAGAGACTTGCTTGCATTCATAGGAATTCAGGGCCACCGTGAGGAAGGTGTTTTATCACAGCGCCGGAGCCAGCTGAGCCTTGGACTGCCTGATGAAGATTTGACAGGGTGGACAGTCAGTGTCCGACTACCGAATCAGATTCTGGACCTAGTCCCAGGAGAGTGGTTGGAACGGGGAGGCTTTGGCCTTGCTATACCGCCACAGACACTGAGATGAACTGAAGGATGCCCTTGCCTTGGGAGAGGCAGCAGAGAACTTAGAAGTTCTGATTGACCAGTCCAACCATCTCAGTAATCGTCTGGCAGCGAGAGAGTGTGGAACCACATCAGGAGGTTGACAAGAGCCATTCTGAGCCTGGTCCCTACACATCGCAGTTTCACTCTCCAGCCTCGGACCATGACCATCCTGTTGCCTGCTCAAGATGGAACTAAACCTGTGCAGGTCGGTGGTGCTGGACTATCCGCTGACGAGAGATCTCGGCGTTGGAGTCAAGGTCACTGCTCTTACTGCAGGGAAGCAGGTCACCTGTGGGCTGAATGTTCGAAGCTGCCACCAGCTGGGGAACTGCTAAGACCATTCAGCCTTAGCAGGACTGTGACAATAGTAGCCACTACACTCAGTCCCACGGATTCTGGTTTCGTGCTGAAGGCCAAGTTCACCTGGTGTAAGAACCTGAGGCAGGTGAGGGCTTTTATTGCCTCTGAGGCAGCGGGTCCTAATCTGCACAATCCTAATCCTAATCTGATGAAAAACGGACGTGGGAGCACAGAGGAACATCTGGAAATCTCCAGGAAAGCCTTCTTCTTTGCTGCTGCTGTTGTGAGGTCCGGGTCTCTGCTGAGAAGAACAGGCCCCCAGTCCTCCGGGTCGCGTTGCCGGTGGCCGTTGGCGGGGGTGTCGTAGTGCTCAGAGAGGCTGTGCTGGAGGGGATGGTCGGAGGCTCGGAGGTTCGATGGACTCGGAGCCCGCTGCGGTCAGGGCACTTTCACTGTGTGCTGCGTCTGTGAGGATGGGTCCGACAGGGCTTTCACTGTGTGCTGCATCTGTGGGGCTGAGCCGTGGAAGCCCATTGTGGGGATATTCCCTTCTGCTGCCTGCGTGAGATGACGAGTCTATCGGGACCCTGAGGACTTGTGGAAACTGTGTAGTGGTTTCTTTTGAACTTATAGTCTTTTAACAACTTTGGACTATCTTTACTGTGCCCATGGTCTGTTTTTTTTATCAATTATGGTATTGTTTCCACTGTTGTAACTATATGTTAACTATAACTATAGTTTCTAAATGACAATAAACTGAATCTTGTATCTTGTATCTTGTAATTTCTTGCATTTAGGAACCAACTGTTGGTTCAATGCAACACAGCGAGTGTTGAGCCAGCCCATGCCCATAACTGTCTAGGACCAGTGGTCCCCAACCACCGGGCGGCGGACCGGTACCGGTCAGCAAAGCATTTGCTATCGGGTCACGAGGAAATGATACGATTTGGCGATATGAAACGATATGAGTCAGCTGCACCTTTCCTCATTCCCTGTCACGTCCACTGTTGAACTTGAACACACACAAGGTCATTACCCATGCAAGGTTATCAGTTGCCTAAACGCAGTGATACCCTAGTGCCAGGAATCACTGGTTGGCCTTGGGTAACAGGCTGCTTCGTGCGGCCGGTGAGAAGTGCCATTGCTACTGGCCTAGAGCACGGACAGGTGGGCGCCGTCTCTAAACCTGTTTAGCACACCGAATGTTCGCAGGGAACCCAGTGCTAAAATATTGACAGATGACCTAATTCGGGTTCAGGGTTTCATTTGCAGCAGAGCAGCAACCTCACTGCGATCTACTGAATGTCATCCCTGGAGCCAAACTTTTGTCGGCTGATAGATCCTCCCTACCTACAAGGGGGCGGGTGCGCGCCCTGTCTCACTCCTCGCTCAGTCAGTCGTTCTCTCCAAACGGCGACTGCTGTGGCCCCGGCACGGGAACCTCCGGCCCTTACTTTGTCCTCTCACCCCACCCACGACCAGCCGCACCTGGCCAAGGTGTCTGATGGCGGACGAGCGGGAGGCTGGAGTTCAGGCCCGGAGGCTGTCTCATGAGGCAATGAAGCCCTCAAAACTGCTTCAGCACCTTGAGTCCAAGCATCCTGCACTTAAGGACAAATCTGTTGAGTTTGCTGAGCGGAAAAAATGTGAGCAAGCAGGACAGAAGCAAGTGCTGAGAGCCACAAAAACTAAATTGCGGATTAGACTGGACATAAGGAACCCCCTTTGAGTATCGCTGACTCCCATCACCCCGCGATGGGACTGTCTTGTTGCAGGCTCCCACTGATTCAGCGATATTGGTGTGTTGCAATGATTTTATACGCTCACACGAGGAAAATATGCACTGTATGTTTAATATCCAAACGTTACTTAAAATGTTATGATGATATTGACTTATAAGTGACTTATAATTGACCTATCACTATATTCATGCGAGGAAAATATGCGCTGTGTGTTTAATATTAAATTCATTAGATAAACCGTTTTAGAAATGAAATTGAGTGTATTAGCCATTTATAAGTGCTTATAGTTGACTTATCACCTATATTCCGGTCGTGATTAACAACCGCCCCCCTCCCCCCCCGTCAGCTGGTCCGCAAGAATATTGTCAATATTAAACCGGTCCGCGGTCCCCTGGTCGAGGACGGCCAACCACTAGGTTCCGGGCAGATGCAACAGCAGACTGGTTTTGCAGATGAGTATAGGGGATCATGTGGAAGACATTAGTTTTTACGTTACTGATTCTCCACTCACACCCAGCATAACCTATCTGCGGACTGGAAGGAGGGGAGAATCATTGCTTGGTCCATTCATTATAAGAAGGTTTGTTTGTGGCATGGTATTCTGACACCCGGATGCTCTCGTGATCAATGCCCAATAAGGGAACAGCCTTCACTATGAGGTAACCTGAGACCTAGCCCAGTCCTCAAGAACCAACAAGCCAGTTCTGACCAAAGGGACTGTGAGACCCAACACAGTCTCGTCGGGATCCCACTGGAACGAGAGAGAGACAGGGAATCTATACACAAGCAAGTGAAAATCTGCAGATGTTGGAAAACCAAGCAACACACACAAAATGCTGGAGGAACTCAGCGGGCCAGGCAGCATCTATGGGAAAGAGTACAGTCGATATTTTGGGCTGAGATGTCGACGGTACTTTTTTTCCATAGATGCTGCCTGGCCCACTGAGTTCCTCCAGCATTTTGTGTGTGTTCAGACGGGACCTACAGTTCAGGAGAGGTCTTAGGAGATTCACAAGCAGTCCGAGAAACTTACCGCTAAGCTTAAGGAATCCAGCCGCCAGGTCTCAAGGGAGGGAGAGACTCCCGCACGCCGATCCGTGAAGCTTGTTCTCGGTGGGGCGGGGGGGGGGGGGGAGGACCAAGGATCCCCTGCAGCACCTTGCTGTCATTACCTGAGGATTCAGATTTGGATTTGGCCACTGTTTCGATGAAGGAACCTTGTGAGCGTAGGGGGAGGACTCACAGGACTGTCAAATCACCCCCGTCACCTAAGAAGCCTCAGGAGTCATCCTTGAAGGAGGGTCCAGAGGAGATAGTAACACCCAGACCAGTCAAAATCCCTTCTCTCTAAAAGACTGGGAAGAGGCCTTCAGCAAGGGAAAGGCCTCAGCTCTTCCACCGCATCGACCCTATGACTGTGTTACTCAGTACCTGTACCCTGAGGGGACAATTGTGCACACTCTCAAGCCCAGAGGGAAGCACAATGGAGGAGTAGATAAGGGAAGCTCCTGTCACGGGCTTCATTCAACCTTCCACCTCACCTGCTGGCACAGGCTTCTTCTTCATACAAAAGAAAGATGGGAGCCTGCGGCCATGCATTGATTATATGGGATTAAACCACAAAACAGCCAAGAATCACTACGCCCTTCCACTCATGAATATGGCTTTCAAGATGCTCCAAGCAGTGAGGATATTCACAAAATTAAACCTAACAGAGTACATATAAATCTGGTCCATATTAGGGAAGGTGACGAATGGAAAACGGCATTCCATACACTGATAGAGTACTACGAGTACCTGGTTATGCTGCTTTCCAAGCCTTTATAGTACTCTGTACAGAGTACTAGTACAATGTACCCTGAGATATTCTCCATGGCTATGCCTTTGTGTACCTGGACGATATCCTAATCTTCGCAAAGTCCATGAAGGAGCACATCGCTCACATCAAAGACATTTAAAAGAGCCTTCTAGATCATGGACTTTATGTCGGGTTGGAGAAGTCAGAGTTTCACGTGACAACTGTTTAATTTTTGGGTTTCATCATCTCCAATGGCAATCTCAAGATGGACTCTACCAAGACCCAGGCAGTCAGAGACTGGCCACCACCATCCAATATCAAACAGGTCCTGGGATTTGCTAACTTCTACCGGAAGTTCACCAGGAACTTCAGCTCTGTGGCAGCTCCACTGACAGTGCTAACCAACCAAGAAATCTGTGGGCCCTTTTGCCTGGACAATTGAAGCCGAGGCTGTTTTGGCAGAGCTTAAGCAATGGTTCACAAAAGCTCCCATCTTAGTTTCTCCTAACCTGGACCTTCCCTTCATTGAGTAAATGAACACCTCAGACATCGGAATGGGTGCCGTCTCGTCTCAATGATCACCTGCATCCGTGTGCTTTGTTCTCCAGGGGACTATCCCCGGCAGACAAGTACTGTGACATCAGGAATTGGGCGTATCTTGTAGCTAAGTTAGCTTTGGAGTTATGGCATCAGTGTCTAGAGGGGGCCAAGCACCCTTTTATCATTTGGACTGACCACAAGAACCTGGCTTATATTCAGGAGGCCAAGGGACTGAATTCCAGGCAGGCCAGGTGGGCTTTTTTTTTAAACTGCTTTGAATTCATCATAACCTACCAACAGGGGTCGAAAAACTAGAAGACAGATGCCTCGTTCTATCAGCTTGATGAACCAGAATGAGAGCAGCAGCCTACCACCATTTTGCCCCAGGCCAGGGTAGTAGTGTCAATTCATTGGCGAATTGATGCTCCTGTGCACAAGACCTGAGCACAAGGGGATTCCTAGGAATGGTCAACCAGGTATGCTATCCGTTCCAAGGTCTGTCAGGTCCCAGATGGGGATATTCCAATGGGGAATGGGGACATTCATCGAGAATGACCGCTAACCCAAAGATTGCCAGGACCCTTGAGTTTATCAAGAGGAGGTATTGGTGGCCCCTAGAATGATGACAGAGGATCAGCAGTACATGCAGGCAAGTGAGGTTTCCACTCAGAACTAGAAGCCCCAAATCCGACCTCAAGGGCTCCTCCACTCCCTACCTGTTCCGGAAAGACCTTGAGCACACATCTCCATGGACTTTGTCATAGGTCTTCTGTCAGCCAAGGGGAAGTCGATTATCATGGCAGCTGCTGATCGAAAGTCTGTAAGTTCATTGCCTTGGAGAAATTGCCATCTGCCGTGGAGATAGCTGAGATTGTCCTGGACCAGGTCTTCAGGATCCATGGATTCCAGTGGACATTATCTCGGATCACAGTCCACAAGTTACGTCACATTTGTGAAGGGTGTTCTGTAAACTGATATGGGCAACAACAAACCTTTCCTATGGGCTTCACCCACAGTCCAAAGGCCAGGCGGTGCAGACCAAACAAGCTTTAGAATGTACCCTACGGTGCCTGATCTTGGAAAGACTGGATGAGTGGTGTGACCATTTGATGTGGGCAGAGTTTGCCCACAACACCTTACAGCATCTGGCGCATGTGATGACACTGTTCGAGTACCAATTTGGTTATCCTCCGCCTCTCTTTCTGGAACAAGAAGTCGAGGTTGGGGTCTCTGCAGCTGAAGATCACACCCAACCCTGCAAACAATTTGGACAAGTGAGATTTTGTTGGCCTGTAACTGGAAAGTGGAGACCAAGGTGAATCAAAAGAGAAGTCAGGGAACACGAGAAAATCTGCAGATGCTGGAAATTCAAGCAACACACACACAAAATGCTGGTGGAACACGGCAGGCCAGGCAGAATCTATAGGGAGAAGCACTGTCAATGTTTCAGGCCGAGACCCTTCATCAGGACCTGCTTTACAGCCTGGGCAACAGGTCTGGCTATCTACCCATGATTTGCCTCTCCGAGTGGAATCTAGAAAGTCAGTGCCCAAGTCCACTGGATCCTTTTGAAATCCTGAGGAAAGTAAACCCAGTGGCTCACACTTTGAAGCTCCCCAGGACCCTAAAGATCAATCCCACCTTCCACATTTCTAAATTAAAACCTGTCTGCACCAGTTCCTTAGACCTTCTACCATCAGCCCCACTGCCACCCTGGTTTATCAAGGGGAAACAGGTCTTCGTGGTGAAAAGACTTTTGGATTCGTGTACTGTTCAAGGGGTTTTGCAATACCTCGTGGACTGCAAAGGATTTGGACCCGAGAAGAAGTGCTGGGTGCCTGAAAGAGACATCTTGGGCCCAGTTCTCATTCACGACTACCATCACTGCCTCTCCGAGCAGCCAGGGCCGTCAGGAGTCAACCGTGGGGAAATGGGTCCTGTTACGAGATGTTCGAGAGTCTGGATAGCGACACGGACCCTTTAAGAGTTCAGGACGGTCTCGCTAATTGGTAATCATGTTTCGAGTACCAAGTATTGAGTATTTAAGGAACCCCTGAACTGTAGTTTGGTTCTCAATCGTAAGCCTACTTGTGATATTGCTAGAGTTTGTTTTGAGCTCAGATCCAGTGTAATACTGTGTCTCAAACCTTGCTTCAGATATCCCAGCATTTGGGTCCAATTCATCCTCAACAAGGACTCTTGTCACAGTAGGATGCAGAGGTTACAATTCCTGGCTGGGTCTCAAAAAGAAATCTGTTGCTTTTGCTTGAATCAATTGTGAGGATGGTCTGTTTTTTGTAAAAAATATCTCACATGAAAGGTGCCATATCCAAAAATGCAGTATTCCTTCATTATTGCACTAATGTGTGTGTTGAACCATGACCTTCAAACTCTCTGCAGAGTCACAGCTGTCAGCTCAAACCATCCACACATGTCTATTAGAGTAACAACTCAAATAATATGCACACTTGTGTGGCACTGTAATGACTTAAATCACACCCAGATTTGAACATCACACCGTGCCTTCAAAAGGAATAAAAGTAAATGACATGTGTTCTTTCACCTGTGGGATGGGGCACCACAGCAGTCCAGACTTATGAAATAGGAAAGTGTTAGGATAGTACAACCCATTTCCCAGTGGGGGTGCATTTATAAACCCAGCTAATTCAGCACTAAATATCACAAAATTACAAAGCCACTCCAGTATTCAACAAAGTAGTTCGGACAGAAATGGAAAACAAGTCTGCTCAGAGACATTGCTTCTAACACTGTAACATCCACGGACTCTGCAGCAGGATCTACACGCCTGCGTAATAAGTTCGACAATCGCGCTTGTGAGTCTGCATGTTCCAGCCACAGTGTTGGTGTTAACTTTCAGTTTGAGAGTTTTACCTAATGGCCCTGTTGGCTTAGCATTTATTGTTTTGCTTTCCCTTTAAAATCTGCAACAGCTCTCATTAATGTCAGTGAACTGTTGACCTGCTTCAGTGTCTCACTCTCCACTCTTGGACCATATCCGAACGTTTGGACAACCACTATAAGGGAAGTGCTAATATTGGTTTTGTGTTCATCACCCAGCATTAATATTCTGCACAAAGGGTTTACATAAAACACCTGTAACACGCTGTAAGGTTTCACTGCTAAGGCTAATGTAACGGCTTCTATGTAATGTTCCGCTGATAAGGTAATGGTTTCTGCAGCAGCAATGTTTGGGTTATGACTGGAGATAACAGGACTTTGGAATTCAGTGGCTATCCAATGGGAGAAATGTTGTTCTTTCTTTCTTGTATGTCTGGGAGCCGGGTTTTCATGGTCTTTTGTCGAGGAGAGATGGAAAGGGAAGATGCATGTGCACTGAGAGCTGGTAGACCACCGGACGGAGTGCACTGAGAGCTGAAGGTCCGAAGGTCGGCGATGTTTGGAGGGGACCGATGGTGGAAGAATGACTACTGAGTGAGCTCCAATGCAATTTTGACTGTGACTTGGGCCTTTTTTTTTGTTTTGTTTATTTTCATTACTAACCCTATATTCAGATTGAGATTCATGAATTCTATCATTTAATTGCATATGGTGTACTGTCTGATATTTTACATTGTGGGTTTATAACTGGAGGTATGTTACACAGCATCCACACAAATGTGATTTCCCAGTTTGGTGGGGCTGACGGCTGTTTCCCTTAGACGAACACGAGCTGGATGAGCCCGAGGGTTACAGACCTTTAATAAAAGCATTGTAAAATGAACTAAAATATTTTCCAATGGCAAAGACATCTATGTCCAAAAGGTGTAGAAAACTCATCGAACAGGAGCCAACAATGCAGCATCTATTCCAGGGGTGGCCAAACTCTCTTAATGTAAGAGCCACATACGATTAACTTCAGATGTTTGAGAGCCACAAGACATGAACAAAATTTACACACGTTTTTATTGTTAAATACACATTTTGCTACAAAAATTTTATCTAAATGTTAAGAAATACATGCACGCAATAATATTTATTCATGCATGTAGTTTTTTAAACTTAATTTGTATTAGTTTCAGTAATCATAATGTACATATATACCAAATATTTTCAAAATCTTGACTGATGATTGTTGTAACTATATTGAGCGTGTTTAATACGATAATGGACTATGGGAACATCTATGAAAAATATGTGAATTTGCACTTCAGTAACATAAGATTAGACTGCCAAAAATAAAAATAAAAGGGAAAAAGCAGAGATATTTTTAATGATATCTATTTGTCTAAGGCTTAGATTTATCAAGAGCTAAGTTGAATGCAAGGGAGTTCTTTACATCATTTTGCATTTTGCCTGCTACATCAGCACTGATCTGGGAGATACGTCTCTCTGTAGTGTGGCATGAAACTGGTGTTTGTGCTATTAGTCGCTGGAGTTCTGTGTTATTTGGATCTAACACTGCACCAACTTCAGCTATATTCTTCTTAACAAATTTGCCATCAGAATATGGGCGTTTAGCACGAGCAATATTCCATGACATAACGAAACTAGTTTCAGTAGTTGTATCGGCTTCTTTACTGAACGTTGTCAACAGTGTCAGCTGGCTAACTAGAGATGATTTTAACACAGTTAATTTGTTTTTCCGTAATTCGGATTTACGTGGATAATCAGCCGAAAAGTTTTTGTGATTTGTTTCATAGTGGCGTTTCAAATTACTGGCTTTGTAATGACTGACTGACACATTGCAGATAAGACACAAAGGTTTAGCTCCTTTAATGGTAAATGCAAAATCTTCCTCCCACTGTGGCTTAAAATGTCTGTTTTCATCCTCATATTTTTGTTTCTTACAATTTGATGACACCATCTTCCTTCACAAAATTTTCACAGACACTTGAAAACAAAATTCTATCTGCAGTGTACCAATTAGGTTTGCACAATTCAGCGTCCTGTGTTACACTGCGTTAATGTACATGACGTGAGTGAGGTCAGGCCTAGACTCACTAACACTTTGAGCGCCAAACGACATAGATCCACGTCTGTGCTACTTTTGCCTTCAGCGCCCAACGACGTGGATCTCCGTCGTGTATTTTGAAACTCGTGCCTCTGTCTTCAAGCTGTCTTCAGCACCACATAGCCATTCTCACCACCTCTTGAGTGATGGAATTAAGTCTCAAGGGATTTCCCACGGTTCTATTTATCGCCAAAATGCTTTCCCATTCATTTCTACGCAATGGCAGCACGTAGTGAAAAGGAGGTCAGCCAACATTTTCCCATGAGCCGCACATTGAACGCCAAAGAGCCGCGCGTGGCTTGCGAGCCACGGTTTGGCCACCCCGATCTATTCATTCATTTGTCTAGTTCATTAACTGAAGGATAGCAATTGAGTATGAACCATGGCTTGAGTATGGAAAGATACCAAAACATTGTACCTTCTCTTTATAAATGGTGAACAGACAGCCACCAACCCATTCCCCATGCTCACCCACCCTCAAATCCAACCTCAAAGCTCATCCATCCACAAATCTGTTACCTGTGGTCTCCTTGAAAATCTTCCAGCACACTCTGGATCAATTGTGCTGTATCAATTTCTATTGATTTGAAAGGGTGAAGTTGTGTATTTTTGTACAGTGAGTGCTCATACTGACTAGCAAAACAATTACTAAGCTTGACAATCATTAACCCTGGATCAATGGTCTTATTTTCTCATTTACTTATATTAATTTAAGTTTCTCAAGTACCAAGCTTATAAAATTCCTGAACTCGTCTAATGAATGTTTCTCAGACCTGGCCCTTCTATAGCAGACATGTCAGGGCACTGGAAAAATCCACCAATGCTGCATCTGCAAAATTTTCCAAACTTTCTGGAAGGATAAATAAACTAATGCCAGAATCCTCTCCCATCCATTTAGTTGCCTCCTCCATCACAAAGAGCATGCGGTTTGGTGGGTAGCAATAAACAATTTGGTGGAGGAACTCAGTAGGCTGAGCAGCATCTGAGTTCCTTTAACTGGGGGGAGTTGAAAGAAATCGAGAGAGAATAAAATTGATTAGTTGTAAAGCACTGAAGTAGGACTTTAGGCCCATTAGTACAAACCTAATCCATTTTATTCCACCTGTTTTTCTTTAATTCCCTCCAGATTTTGTCCCTTATCTACACTCCATGGGCAATGTACAGTGGGCAATTAACTAATCAACTTATCTTTGGGATGTGGGAAAGAACAGGAGGGAAACATGAAATTTCAGGATGAAAATCCATGCAGATGACAGAAGTTTCTCTGGCAATTATGGCATATTATTAAGCAGACAGAACCCAAGTATCAATCAGGTAAAAACCATCTCAGCTATTCTTCACAGAGAAAAATTGAGCTATAATTTCCAATTTGGGTACAGTCAGAGAGTTGGGCTTATTATGAGAAATATTTTTCTTCCACATTTGTCACCAAACATAGATCTGTCATTTCTCTCCTTATTTCTTACAACAAAGGAGTAAACCATTCATCCCATCAAGTGCATGCCAGCTTTAGAGCAGTCCCATCAGTCCCATTCCACCCTTTATATCCCTGTAATCTACTCCCTTGCACATACAGATTTTGTTATATTTTTAAAATATGTTTTAAAATATCCATTGATGTATTTAATAATGATCCAGATGAGATGTCAAACTTTTTGAATGATAAACCTTTCTTAATAGTAAGTTGATGCTAAAGTTGAGTTTCAAGAATCAACAAATGTTAGAGAGAAGGCAAAACATGATGGTAAAAAAAGGCCATTGTTTCAACACCGAGAGAAAGAGCCAGACACAGTGAGATAAAGAAGAGGAAGAGTGGGTCGAAGCTTTATTTCGACACAGAGGATGATTCAGTAAGGGGCAAGAGTATGTGCAACAGAGCTGTGGAATAATTATTTATGACCTTTTGAGCAATCTCCTAATGTCACGACTGATGAACCAGATAGTCCAAGAAATGTTTTAAATTCAGTACTGTAAGTGTTCCATTTTCATGTACCAAATCTTAAATGGATTTAAATTGTAATTTTTCACTTGAGTTATTTATTACGATTAGCATTATGACCTAGGAATGTGATCATTTAGCACCAACTTTAACATGCAAGCAGAATCACAGAGCTGTCCAGCTTAAAAAGAGGCCCTTTGGCCCATTATATCATCAGGCCTACCTATACTAATCCCACTTGCCTATATGAATTCTGTATTTCTCAAAGCCTTGCTCATTCCTGTTAACGTGCTTAGATTGTGCCTTTACCTCTACCTCCTACTCTGATAGCTCTTTGTGTGAGAAATCTACCTCTCAGATCTCCTTTAAATTTTATAGTTCTTATCTTAAACCACTATCCTTTCGTTTCAGACACCTCAACCATGAAAACAGACTTATAAACATAAACAACTTAATATAAGTTTGATTACACTAGTAAATATTTTGGATGCACTAACATTAATTGTGAAATTATTCAAGGTATTTCCACACATTATTCAGCTTAACTCAAATGTCAGACACAAATCTAATGATGTCACTATTGATAGAGCTCCTTTTTTTGCCAATGCTGATATAATTTGGAACTTCTGGGTAAAACATGATTGTTGTTGAACCTGGTGCATATTCTAACACACTTCGATAGATGTGCGGTGGAGACTATATTGACTGGCTGCAACTCAGCCTGGTATGGAAGCACCAATGCCCTTGAACTGAAAATCCTACAAAGAGTAGTGGATATGACCCAGTCTACCACAGGTAAATCCCTCCCCACCATTGAGCACATCTGCTTGAAACGCTGTTGCATGAATGCACCATTAATCACCAGGGACCTACACCACTCAGCTCATGCTCTCTTCTCACTGCTGCCATCAGGAAGAAGACACAGAAGCCTCAGGACTCACACCACCAGGTTCAGGAATGGTTATTACCCCTCAACCATGGGCTCTTGAACCAGAGGGGACAACTTCACTCTACTTGCCCTATCGTTGAAATCTTTCCACAACCTATGGAATCACTTTCAAAAACTCTTCGTCTCATGTTCTCAATATTTATATACAAACACAAAAATAAATCTTTCTTTTGTATTTCCACAGTTTGTTGTCTTTCGCACACTGGTTGAAAACCCAAATTAGTGTTGTCTTTCATTGATTCTATTGTGCTTATTACTGTATTATGGAATTATTGAGCATGCTCACAGAAAAATGAATCTCAGGGTTGTAAATGGACTTTCAGAAAGCCTTTGATAAGGTCCCACATAGGAGATTAGTGGGCAAAATTAGAGCACATGGTATTGGGGGTAGGGTACTAACATGGATAGAAAATTGGATGGCAGACAGAAAACAAAGTGTAGGGATTATCGGGTCCTTTTCAGATTGGCAGGCAGTGACTAGAGGGGTACCGCAAAGCTCAGTGCTGGGACTACAGCTATTTACAATATACATTAATGATTTAGATGAAGGGATTAAAAGTAACATTAGCAAATTTGCAGATGTCACAAAGCTAGGTGGCAGTTTGAAATATGAGGAGGATGCTAGGAGAATGCAGGGTGATTTGGACAGGTTGGGTGAGTGGGCAGGTGCCTGGCAGATGCAGTTTAATGTGGATAAATGTGAGGTTATCCACTTTGGTGGCAAGAACAGGAAGGCAGATTACTATCTGAAGGGTGTCAAGTTAGGAAAAGGGGAAGTACAACGAGATCTAGGTGTTCTTGTACATCAGTCATTGAAAGTAAGTATGCAGGTACAGCAGGCAGTGAAGAAAGCTAATGGCACATTGGCCTTCATAACAAGGGGAGTTTAGTATAGGAGCAAAGAGGACTTTCTGCAGCTGTACAGGGCCCTGGTGAGACCACACGTGGAGTATTGTGTTCAGTTTTGGTATTCAAATTTGAGGAAGGACATTCTTGCTATTCAGGGAGTGTAGAGTAGGTTAACGAGGTTAATTCCTGGGATGGCAGGACTGCCATATGTTGAAAGGTTGGAGCGACTGGGCTTGTATACACTGGAATTTAGAAGGATGAGGGGATCTGATTGAAACATAAGATTATTAAGGGATTGGACACGCTAGAGGCAGGAAACATGTTCCCAATGTTGAGGGAGTCCAGAAACAGAGGCCGCAGTTTAAGAATAAGGGGTAGGCCATTTGGAATGGAGTTGAGGAAAAACTTTTTCACCCAGAGAGTTGTGGATCTATGGAATGCTCTGCATCAGAAAGCAGTGGAGGCCAATTCTCTGGATGCTTTCAAGAAAGAGTTAGATAGAGCTCTTAAAGATAGCGGAGTCAAGGGATATGGGGAGAAGGCAAGAACGGTGTACTGATTGTGGATGATCAGCCACGATCACAGCAAATGGTGGTGCTGGCTCGAGGGGCCGAATGGCCTACTCCTGCACCTATTGTCTATTGTCTATTGACATATATGTACTTTGAAAATAAATTTACTTTGAACTTTGAAATTTTATGCCTCTTCACTACTTTAATCATTATTTAAATGATCATTGTGTTGACAATGGAAGGTTTGACTAGCCAGCTTCAGAATTCATAACTGTTTGCTGAAATACTTTCCAAAGTCATCAAGTGCAGAGACTTCACTGTCACGTACTGTTGCTGCACAGCCTAGCAATCCGAACACTTGATATACTGTACACACACTGTCAGTGATGACAAAAAAAGGACAAGCAAGATAATCAGTACAGGCAGGTTTCCCAGGATTAAAGCCAATGTGCTATGAGAAAAGCTTGGACAAACATGACGTGTTTTCTCTGGAGCAGTTGAGGGGTTATCTGATAGAGTTTATAAAATTATGAGAGCTGGCGTCTTTTCCCCAGAGTTGTAATGTCTAATAGTAGAGGACACACATTTAGGCTACATCCACACTACGCCAGATAAATCTGTAACCAAAGCATTTTCTCTTCGTTTTTACCCTCCGTCCACACTAAAACGGCGTTTTCGTCCCCCAAAACCGGAGCTTTTCAGAAACACTTACCAGGGTGGGTATTTTTGAAAACACTGCTCAGGCAGATTAGTGTGGTCGGAGTAACCGGAGACTTCTGAAAATGCTGTCAGATGGCAACGCGCTATTTCATCGTTTTCTTGAACGTAACCTAACAATTTCAGAACAGACAGCAAAGAGACTGAAGCCAGAAGAGTTAGAAATGTACTCACCAAATACTTTGACCCATAACTTACTGAATAAATAAGTATACTGTACTCACTTTGCCCTGTTTTCTGTCCTTGCTCGTATGAAGGTGGTTTACCTATTTATGCAAGTACTTCTCTGACAATAGATGTGTAACAGCCTAATGTAACATTGTATGGAAATACAAGATAACACTGACGCAGACATTTTTTATACATTTAACAAGGTGCTTTATTAATGCAACAGAGTTAGTCAGTTTTTCAATGTTCGTCGTCAGCCGGGTCAATCTGTCCGTGAACTCCCTGTCGGTTGCCTCCATACGCTCCAGTATTTGTTTCTTTTTAGTTTTAAGTTCTCCTGCGCAACAGCCAACGTTGTCCGTTCATTTAAGTTTTTCTAGTCTGTAACTACACAAACGCACACTTTTACGGCAAGATTCGACACCAAACATGTCGCTTGTTTTCGGTAGATGTGTCCTGCACATGTGCAGGAGGAGGAGATTCGCCAAAATCTCCATTTCAGTGTGGATAGAGATATTTTCAAAAAACGCATAGTATGAACGCCTATCGTTTTTGTTCGAAACCGGCATTTTCAAAATTATCCGGTCTAGTGTGAATGTAGCCTTAAAGTGTGATGGAGTAAGTTCAAAGGAGATATGCAGACATGATAGAGGAATTTAAGAGGTGTTAAGTAGGCACATGAATATGGATGGCTGTGGATTATGTGCGGGCAGATGAGATTTTGTTTAATTTGGCATCATGTTCAGCATAGGTAGAGTGGAAGATGGAGCCTATTCCTGTACAGGACCGTTCTATGTTCTTTGCATCCTGTC
Organism: Hemitrygon akajei; assembly: GCF_048418815.1. Taxonomy (NCBI): domain Eukaryota; kingdom Metazoa; phylum Chordata; class Chondrichthyes; order Myliobatiformes; family Dasyatidae; genus Hemitrygon; species Hemitrygon akajei. Next base: position 36,961,295 of record NC_133139.1, read on the forward strand.
AGGAGAAGCAGGACAGTCTATCAGCACAGAAATGGGACTTTTGGCCCACTCTGACTTTGTTCTAAAGTTTTCAGGGTAACAAAAAAGAGGCTTTTGTGATACACCAATGTTCAGCTCAGCCATGTTCACTTTGGTCTTTACTCTAGTGTGATTAGAGAGTGTGCAAAGATTGTGGAAGAAGAGGACTTGCTCTCAAGTCCCATCTGACCCCACATTGATTCAAAGGATAATGGTGCTCAAACAGGAAAAATGGCCATTTGAATACCAAAAGGCAGGTACAATATATGGAGTTTTGTCTCTCAATGAACAAACAAGATCAGCACAGGAAGTGAGAGAAAAGAAGCAAAGAAAATATCAATAACCTGCTTTATTCGACCTCTGGGATCAAGATTACCACCAATCTTTCTTGGGCCACACGGTCCTGTTTTTTTTTTAAATTCTGCAAAAGCAAATCCGATTTTCAATATATAATCACATTTTCCTCTTACTTCCCTATCTTTGGGGAAGGATCCTTACCAATTGGGAAAGGTCCTTAACAGCTGTCCCAAACACGATTGTTGAGGAACTTAGCAGTGAAGAGTAACTGTGCTGACTTCCCACTGTTTTAACATTATTTTTATCCTCAAGGTAAAACCTCTTCACAATGGGAGAAGAAGCGTTGACCCATGCAAATGTTCATAGTGCTCAGAGCAGTCTGGTAGGTTTGCTAGCATGGTTCAGGAGGGTTTAAACTAATTTGCAAGGGGGATGGGACCCGGAGCGATAGAGCAGTCAAAGAAGTGCATGGGGTAAAGCCAGATCTAACATATAGAGAGGCTTTGAGGAAAGAGCAGCAGAATGAAGGGTATAAAGGTAGTAAGGTGGAAGAGCTAAAGTGTGTGTACTTCAATGCAAGAAGCATCAGGAACGAAGGCAATGAGCTGAGAGCTTGGATACATAAATGGAATTATAATGTAGTGGCCATTACGAAGACTTGGCTGGCACCAGGGCAGGAATGGATTCTCAATATTCCTGGATTTCAGTGCTTTAAAAGGGATGGGGGGGGGGGAGGGGAGGAGGGGTGGCATTACTGGTCAGGGATACTATTATAGCTACAGAAGGGTGGGTAATGTACCAGGATCCTCTTTTGAGTCAGTATGGATGGATGTCAGGAACAGGAAGGGAGCAGTTTCTCTACTGGGGGTATTCTATAGGCCCCCTGGTAGCAGCAGAGATACTGAGGAGCAGATTGGGAGGCAGATTTTGGAAAGGTGCAAAAATAACAGGGTTGTTATCATGGGTGACTTTGACTTCCGTAATATTGATTGGCACTTGATTAGTTCCAAGGGTTTAGATGGGGCAGAGTTTGTTAAGTGTGTCCAGGATGGATTCCTGTCACAGTATGTTGACAGGCCAACTAGGGGGAATGCCATACTAGATCTAGTATTAGGTAACGAACCGGGTCAGGTCACAGATCTGTCAGTGGGTGAGCATCTAGGGGACAGTGATCACCGCTCCCTGACCTTTAGCATTATCATGGAAAAGGATAGAATCAGAGAGGACAGGAAAATTTTTAATTGGGGAAGGGCAAATTATGAGGCTATAAGGCTAGAACTTGCGGGTGTGAATTGGGATGATGTTTTCGCAGGGAAATGTACTATGGACATGTGGTCAATGTTTAGGGATCTCTTGCAGGATGTTAGGGATAAATTTGTCCCAGTGAGGAAGATAAAGAATGGTAGGGTGAAGGAACCATGGGTGACAAGTGAAGTGGAAAATCTAGTCAGGTGGAAGAAGGCAGCATACATGAGGTTTAGGAAGTAAGGATCAGATGGGTCTATTGAGGAATATAGGGTAGCAAGAAAGGAGCTTAAGAAGGGGCTGAAAAGAGCAAGAAGGGGGCATGAGAAGGCTTTGGCGAGTAGGGTAAAGGAAAACCCCAAGGCATTCTTCAATTACGTGAAGAACAAAAGGATGACAGGAGTGAAGGTAGGACCAATTAGAGATAAAAGTGGGAAGATGTGCATGGAGGCTGTAGAAGTGAGCGAGGTTCTCAATGAATACTTCTCTTCAGTATTCACCACTGAGAGGGAACTTGATGACGGTGAGGACAATATGAGTGAGGTTGATGTTCTGGAGCATGTTGATATTAAGGGAGAGGAGGTGTTGGAGTTGTTAAAATACATTAGGACGGATAAGTCCCCGGGGCCTGACGGAATATTCCCCAGGCTACTCCACGAGGCGAGGGAAGAGATTGCTGAGCCTCTGGCTAGGCTCTTTCTTTCCTCGTTGTCCACGGGAATAGTACCGGAGGATTGGAGGGAGGCAAATGCTGTCCCCTGGTTCAAAAAAGGTAGTAGGGATAGTCCAGGTAATTATAGACCAGTGAGCCTTAGGTCTGTGGTGGGAAAGCTGTTGGAAAAGATTCTTAGAGATAGGATCTATGGACATTTAGAAAATCATGGCCTGATCAGGGACAGTCAGCATGGCTTTCTGAAGGGCAGATCGTGTCTAACAAGCCTGATAGAGTTCTTTGAGGAGGTGACCAGGCATATAGATGAGGGTAGTGCAGTGGATGTGAGCTACATGGATTTTAGTAAGGCATTTGACAAGGTTCCACACGGTAGGCTTATTCAGAAAGTCAGAAGGCATGAGATCCAGGGAAGTTTGGCCAGGTGGATTCAGAATTGGCTTGCGTGCAGAAAGCAGAGGGTCGTGGTGGAGGGAGTACATTCAGATTGGAGGGTTGTGACTAGTGGTGTCCCACAAGGATCTGTTCTGGGACCTCTACTTTTTGTGATTTTTATTAACAACCTGGATGTGGGGGTAGAAAGGTGGGTTGGCAAGTTTGCAGACGACACAAAGGTTGGTGGTGTTGTAGATAGTGTAGGGGATTGTCGAAGATTGCAGAGAGACATTGATAGGATGCAGAAGTGGGCTGAGAAGTGGCAGATGGAGTTCAACTCGGAGAAGTGTGAGGTGGTACACTTTGGAAGGACAAACTCCAAGGCAGAGTACAAAGTAAATGGCAGGATACTTGGTAATGTGGAGGAGCAGAGGGATCTGGGGGTACTCGTCCACAGATCCCTGAAAGTTGGCTCACAGGTAGATAGGGTAGTTAAGAAAGCTTATGGGGTGTTAGCTTTCATAAGTCGAGGGATAGAGTTTAAGAGACGCGATGTAATGATGCAACTCTATAAAACTCTAGTTAGGCCACACTTGGAGTACTGTGTCCAGTTCTGGTCACCTCAGTATAGGAAGGATGTGGAAGCATTGGAAAGGGTACAGAGGAGATTTACCAGGATGCTGCCTGGTTTAGAGAGTATGGATTATGATCAGCGATTAAGGGAGCTAGGGCTTTACTCTTTGGAGAGAAGGAGGATGAGAGGAGACATGATAGAGGTGTACAAGATATTAAGAGGAATAGACAGAGTGGACAGCCAGTGCCTCTTCCCCAGGGCACCACTGCTCAGTACAAGAGGACATGGCTTTAAGGTAAGGGGAGGGAAGTTCAAGGGGGATATTAGAGGAAGGTTTTTCACTCAGACAGTGGTTGGTGTGAAGAATGCACTGCCTGAGTTAGTGGTGGAGGCAGATACACTAGTGAAGTTTAAGAGACTACTAGACAGGTATATGGAGGAATTTAAGGTGGTGGGTTATGTGTGAGGCAGAGTTTGAGGGTCGGCACAACATTGTGGGCCGAAAGGCCTGTAATGTGCTGTACTATTCTATATGTTCTACATTCTATGTCTCTGCTCATTGATGCTTTCTCCAGCCTGGTCATGGACCATCTCCTTGTCACAATGGTTGCAATAAAATAACTAAGTCTTTTAGTCCCTGTGTGGTCACAACTGCACCAGATCAGACGGGAGGCTGTTCAGTCTGTCCCAGCTGAGGGCAAAAACCAAGTTTCATGAAGTACTCATCAGGGAAATGTCGTTTGCAGATGACACGGCACTGGCAACACACTCTGAAGAGCAACTGCAACGCCTCATGGACAGCTTCTCACGAGCCTGCCAGGACTTCAGCTTGGCAATCACCCTGAAGAAGACCAACTTGTTGGGCCAAGGAGTTGAGCAACCCCCCGCTTGCCATTACCATCAACAACTACGAGCTGGAGGTAGTTCACAAGTTTACATACCTTGATTCCACCATCACGGACAGTCTCTCCCTAGACCCCGAGATCAACAGACGGATCGGATGAGCAGCCTCAACATTCGCCAGGCTGACAAAGAGAGTCTGTGAGAACAGAAAGCTGATGACGCACACCAAGATTGCAGCCTACAGGGCCTGCGTCCTCAGCACACTGCTTTACGGCGGCGAGACCTGGAGCCTCTACTCCAGACAGGAGCGGCGTCTCAACTACTTCCACCTTCGCTGCCTGAGATGCATCCTGGACATCAAGTGGACTGACCGTGTCATCAACAATGAGGTCCTGGCCCGCGCCCGGGTACCCAGCCTCTTCACCCTGCTCCAACAACGCCATCTCCGCTAGCTGGGCCACGTACACTGCATGCCAGACAGGAGGATCCCGAAAGACCTGCTGTACAGGGAACTGGCCTCCAGCAAGAGAGCACAAGGGTGCCCCCATCTTCGTTTCAAAGATGTCTGCAAGAGAGACAGGAAGTCACTGAACATGAACATCGAGAGGTGGGAGGACATTGCAATGCGAGCCTAATGTGAGGCTGGAACTACGCAGAGGTCTAAAAAGATGAGAAGAGAAGCTGAGGCTTGCTGCTGAAGAAAAGCGCACTCGCTGGAAAAACAGCTCCAAGACAACACCGGAGGACAGCGCCTTCAAGTGCTGTCGCTGCGGCCGAGACTGTCACTCCCGTGTGGGCCTCTACAGCCACAACAGATGCTGCTCTACCAACACAGACTGAAGCAAGACTTTCCAGATGCAGGTCCATGGTCTCACGAGACTAACGGATGCCATCAAGAGATCAAAGGTCACAAGCAGAGTGTTTAAACAAGTTCCAGAATTACAAATCTAAAAGACCATAAAATGCCGAAAACACTCAGCAAGTCAAAAAACACATCTGAGGAAAGAGAAACAAGGTTAACTTTCAAAGTCAAAAGTATTTCTTCAGAACTAAAATATTAACTCTGTTTCTCTTTCCATGGCTGTCGTCTGGCCTGCTTACTGCTTCAACATTAAGTTCAAGTTCAATTGCCATTCAACCGAACATGAGTACCCGTCAGTATAGCCAAGGAAAACAGCATTCCTCCGGGGGCCAAGTTGCAAGACACAGTATCAACAGTCATACTCAGCACAAGAAACAGAAAGCACATAAAAGAAAGCTGTAAACATACAGTCACACAAAAAAAATATGTAATATAACCAAGTCTGTGTCATGTCCTGTAGATTGACAGTACATACATGTTGTCGGCAAAACAAGCCCAAGGCAGTCCACAGATGAATGGAAACCAGCTTGTCTCCTACCCAATGAGCACTGGAAGTCAGGACTGATGGGTGGGGCCAGCCCCCAGCCCAGGATGGATGCTGCACCACACTCCCTCCGGCATATCCTCTCCTGGGTAGCTGTAATAGGCAACCCACCGGCATGAGGCCTAGTCCGTGCTACCACCGAGAGCATACAGCTCCTCCATTATTGGTCTCGCCAATAAACCAATGAATTGGACTTACGGTATTCTACATTACCAATGTCCAACTATGATGGTACTGGGTTTATTGATTATGAAGTTCTAAAGTCAAACAAACACTTTAGGCCTTATCGGATATCAATAGCCATAGGTGCTCTCACTAAACGGAGATCAATATTCAAAGGCTACGTTACATCCCTGTTCATTCTCCACAGTGAGTTTCGCTGCCACTATGCACTATTTTAGCAGCAGGTCCCCCTCTCCCTACTAAGGAGAAGATACTTCCAGCTAACAAGGTTATTTAAAACAGTTTATCTTTTTACAGTGATATACATTTAAATCCATACAAAACTCTTAAAAACACATGTAATACTCACAGAGGTTTTCAATTTTAAACATTTCCAATTGCAAACCATTTCCAATACCTAAAGCATTAAGCATTTCTTAAATACAAAGGATTAAGGATTACCAAAACACAGGTACAATTCCTATAAACAAGAGAAAATCTGCAGATGCTGGAAATCCGAGCAACACACACAAACTGCTGGAGGAACTCAGCAGGCCAGACAGCATCTACGGAAAAAAGTAGTCAATGTTTCGGGCCAAAACCCTTCGGCAGGAATGGAGGAAAAAACCTGCCCCTACACCTCTTCCCTCACTACCATCCAGTGCCCTAAACAATCCTTTCATGTGAGGTAACACTTTACCTGTGAGTCTGTTGGGGGTCATTTACTCTGTTCACTGCTCCCGATGTGGCCTCCTGTACATCAGTGAGACCCAACGTAGATTGGGAGACCGCTTAGTCGCGCATCTACACCCCATACACCAGAACAAGCAGGATCTCCCAGTGGCCATCCATTTTAATTCCATTTCCCATTCCCATTCCCATTCCGATATGTCCATCCATGGTCTCCTCCACTGTTGTGATGAGGCCACACTTAGGTTGGAGGAACAACACCTTATATTCCATTTGGTTAGCCTCCAACCTAATGGCATGATCATTGGTTTCTCAATCTTCCGGTATTACCACTGCCCCCACTTTCTCCTTCTCCCATCTCCTCTTTTCCTTCTCTCACCTCATCTTACCAATCAACTTCCCAGCTCTTTATTTCATCCCTCCCCCTTCAGTTGATTCTCTCCTCCCTCCCCTACCCTTTAAATTTACTCCTCAGCTTTTTGTCTGCAGTCCTGCCAAAGGGTTTTGGCCTGAAACATCGACTGTACTTTTTTCCATAGATGCTGTCTGGCCTGCTGAGTTCCTCCATCATTTTGTGTGCGTTGCTACAATTCCTATAAACTAAAAAGACTAACCAAAGATACAGACAAACAAATTGTCCACCACAGAACCCAAAGCTGGAGGAATAGATTTTAGTTCTTGATGTTGCTTACCCCATTACTTATAAGCCTGAACTGCACTCCACATTTATACCCTTTCCAGCCTCTTGAGTGACTTCACAAGGATGTGATATATTCCTCAGATACCCTTTTAACACAAATGGTCTAAAAACATTCTTTGGAGACATAGATCCTAGCTAGCTACCATTAATGTTGTAAAGCTAACTTCTGAGTACAATTATAAACACATTAGTTATTGATATGCTAAATGATATTATCCATCTGGTTCCGCAAGCTACCTTGAACTAAGTAACTTAAGAGTCAGCTTGTCTGTTTGAAACAACCTAAATCAAACAACCCATTGTATAAAAAGTATACTATATATAGAGTCTAAACTCTACTCTTGAGCAATAATAAAGCATGTGTACTGACTCTTTCCGGAGAGAGCATCTTCAAAATACTGAGCCTATTTGCAAAGCTATTCTATAAAGAGTGCACATTTTAAAAACTGAAGACTGACTCCCATTTACAACAAGAAGTTAAACAAACTGTTAATTGGAAGTTTGTTCCCTCCATTGAGGACATTTATTGTAGCAGGTACAGAAAGAAGGTCTGGTAGACACCAGTCACCTCAACCATAAACTATTTAAGCTGCTTCCATCTGACAAACTGTACTGCAGCATTAAAGCCAGGACCAACAGACTACAGAACAGCTTCTTTTTACAAACCATTAGACTTTTAAATTCACATGTCTGTAAATTGCAAAGATTTTTACTCCCTCACGTTGTCGAATGGATGTAAGATTTAAATAAATTCTAAATTCTTCTTACAACTGTTTGTGACCTTTCAAATGGCAGCTGCTAGTTAAGAAAGCAAGCTTAGCAAACATGAGATAGAAGCGAATATCTAGCAGACAACAGGTTCTGGTGATCACAAGAAAAATGTCCAAGAGAACTATTCGCTGTTCAACTGCCTTCATGCACTGAGTCTGACTCCTTTCTGCAGCAGGCAGCAATGCAGTTTGCAGCAAGTCCATCCCCTCCAGCTCCCCTGCTATCGAGCAATTCGCTGATGGGATAGACCTGTAGTACCTGAAGTTCTCAATATCCAGCAGTGACTTGCAATTGTAAAAAAAGATATTTTAAAAAGACAATAACACATTTAGTTGGATCCAGAGAGGTCTCTGCCTCTGAGTACACTGTCAGCTTACTGGAAGTGCTGTTTTTTTTTAAATTTCAGGTATCTAACATATGCAGTTCATTGGATTTTCTAGGATCCAAAGAAGACCATGTACTTCATCTTCTAACTGCTCCTTGCTTGAGCAATTGTGTTTCATGATGTGGAATCACTGGTTCTCCATACTCTAGTACAAATATTGAATCTCAGAAACACATCCTCCTCATTGTGCTTCCTCTCTCCCATCATCTGAATGAGTTTGCTTTGGCAATAGCTGACATAATGGGCTGGAATGACAAGAAATTTAAAGAAATGCAAGAAGCATTTGTTTTTTCTTGAAACTACTTTATAAAGATTAATCAAAACCTATTTAGTTACCATCCTATCTTATGTATCTCAAAAGATATCTCCATGTTAAATTAAAGCTTCTGCCTGCTTCTAATCCGACTGTGTTTATGATTACAGCAGCTGCTGAAATCTACATTCACAACTGGGCCTGAGGCAATATCTCTTCCATCTTTACAAAGTGTTAAGAAAATGATCCAACCAGAAAGCGAGAAGCATTCATGTGTTTTCCTTCATCTGTAATATTCCATTATTTATGATTTCTTAGCATGCTTACAAGAATTAATCCTCTTTCTCCACCACCATCGATTGTCTTCTCATCCATATCACGGAAATCTATTTTATTTTTTTAGAATGTTCTTTGCTGAGTTCAGGGTGTTGTTGTACATCATGAGAGCAGCCTAGGGGCTTTTTAACAGAGAATCGGTGGAAAATCAACTTATACCATTTTCCAGCTTTAGAATATGTTTTTCAAAAGTTGTATAGATTATGCTTTAAAGGTGGAAACAAAAATGTAACATCTGGAGGAAATTGAAAGTGGGTTGATGAGATGATGAGTTTGCATACCATTTGGGAAAAAACGATTTCTGGCAAGCAGAAGTCTGGAGCACAAATCGAGAGCTAATTGCCAATCAGAGTTGACAAGGACCCAAAAAGGCTCTAATGGGAAAGATTACACTAGGTTTCTGATTTTTGGCAACGGGATAAGTTATTAGTGCAGGGTTGAGAAGTTTTACTCTGCATCTGATCTGTGCTGTATTTGGTTGAGAAAGACCATTCTCCCCATTATGTCTGTGCCAGCTCACTAGAAAAGATGGAAATAATGATGTAGGCATTGGGTGTTTGTTACCAGAAACTACACTATATCATAGGGTTAAAACATTGTCTATAGCAACACGTCTGGTACATGCTGGTTAGTGGGACTGGGATGAGTACTATCAACCTTACTATTCAACATATAAGAGTCCCACATTTGAAAAGCACAGAGTCTGTTGTTTATCACCTCAGCTGTCTTGGGCTCTATCTCATTGTAATAGTTTCCCAGAAAAAAGTGTCTACACGGATTACTAACCTCCCTCCAGCACTATCTTTCAGGCCTGTGCTTGGTATTCCTACCTCCTCCTACCTGTTTGTACCCATAAAGTCATGAATTAACAGTTTCCTTTCTAGGCATCAGCTGCTTCTTTGAGGTGCATTTGTCTTCATTCTATTTGCTTCAAAATTTCCCCCTTTGGGTTTCCAAAATTATCACAGAGGCAACAAGCAAAATCCAGTACTCAGACCCACATTCCATCTCTGAATAGAATGTTATGAAAAAGCAAACAGTCTACTTAGACTATTTTCACATTTTATGACATCAATGCATTCTCCCAATAAGTAATCAATGATAAGGGTTTCTTTATATTCTCTTAGAAGTAGAGAGAGAGAATTTTTCATTTTGTTGGGATTTTCTACTTTGACCACAGCAAAATCAAATGGGATAGTATGAAGGTGGAATAATGACATAAGTTCTGATACTTATTTTGATGTCAAAGGGAGTTAAGCAAGATGTGAATAAAAATGTTTTATTCTTATGAATAGAACTTGTCAATAACTAAATGTTGTGTGTGGAAAAATGGCAAAGAATAAACTTAAAGTGGTTTGAAATGCCATCTAAATCTTTGGGATGCTTACAATATTTGTAAGCCCAGGGCACTATTGTAGAAATCTGACATTGTCATATTAACCAATAACCAACATGTTACCAACCTTTCAAGGGTCACTATGGGTTTCCAGAAATTTCTAGAACTCTTCTGATAATAATCCAGTTTCCAGTTTAATTCTCTTTCACTATTTCACTTCCCAGTTGTAGTACAGTATTATCATGAATGGGAGAAGGTGTGGATTTAATGAGTTTCCAAAGATCATTTAATTGGGTAACAAAATCTCCATTCACATTCTAAAAGAATCAGAAAGAAGAGCCAAAATAAGGGTGAACAAAAATAATTAAGGATGGCAATACCTTCACAGCAAGAAGGAATGAAAAATTGTATTTGACAACTGAAGGGAAAGGATGAGACCTTTAGAGGTATGTGATCATGCATCAATTTCAGGAAAATATCCCATTGACATTGGGACATCTGGAATCAAATCATCACTCACTGGTGAGCACTTGCAAAAACAGAATTTATAGCTCTTCCAGGGCTAGTCAGGTCCACTGCCCATGTTTCCCTTTCAACCTAAGTTGCTGTCATTCAAAAAAAAACCCTGTCCCTTTAGTGCTCTGCACTGCGTTGCTAAAACTCTTGGGTTCTTGCCCAAGAACGGCTGGATGTTTGTCTGAATTTAATAAAATGAAATATTTGTGAAAGCTGAAAATGATTGACAATATGATTTTAAATTTACAATTATTTCATTCAGTAATTGTAGGTGTAACACAACATATTTTGCAAGAATTGCTATTGAAAGGCTTTGAACAATTGACTAAATAAGCAACAGAGCTTCAAGAACATCAGGTAAAAAACTGAAATAAATCATAAACCAGACTCAACTGAGTCCTTAATTTAACAAGATACATATTAGCCCACAACTCCAAACAAGCAATATCAACTCACCCTGTGCCAACTGCAATCTGATAGTGCCAGACTTAGACAGCTGTTTGTGAAATGAAATGTACATTTAGTAGAGTGATCATTTTCCCCTTTGCATGTTACAGCTTATTCAATGACAAAGAATTATGGGTATCCATGCAAGCCCATTAATTGGTCAATTAAATATAGCACTGGGAGAAAGCTGGTAAGGGCATTAAAATGAAGATGATCTCACTCCCATCTATAACCAGTTTTTATAATCCATTAGAACACTAGAACAGAGCACCTCCATGGAAATTCAACTTTTAGCTTTCATAAATCCCACCCTCCAATGGCTACCTTTGAAACCTTGCCTTCCCACTTCTAGTCTCTTACAGATGGTCTCACATCTTTTGGCTCTAGGTTTCCCACTCCTCTGTTACAAGACTGACTTTATGTTGGTGTACATCAGGTAGTGTTCATCAACAACAAAAAAATAACGTACACTCAAAACATTACGAATAAAAGTTGCCCGGTGAAACATTGAATCTCCCATCATGTTACGAATGCAGTATAGATCACTTACTCACACAATTCATTGATGAACAGAACTTCTACAGAAGTATGCTGTATACTTCAATGTGTGTAAAATTCAGCCATCTGGAGTTTGTTCACCGTATATTATAAAAGTTTTCCCTCAGTTTATTTGGAAGCTTTAACAAAGCTAATGCATTGTTTACAAAAAAAAATCCCATCTTGTCCCTCAGCAAGAATAATATGCAGTCTTAACTGAAATTATGTGGATGCATAGCCCATGATTTGCAAGAAATTTGTTGGTATTTTATTTCTGAAATTCCTTTGATAGGAATTCCCAGTCTATTTAACAACAATATTTGCTTCCATTTGTAAGATATAAACAGAAGTATTCTTGATGTTTGATGAGAGCTATAAATATTAGTTATGTTTTGGGTAATGATACACTGACAACATCTGTTTCATAGCAATGGCCTTCCTGCTTATTTTAAGTAATTTTCTCTGGTTGTACTTTCACTAATAATCCATCAATCAAAATACTATTATATTGAAACAGTATCTTGCATTTAATGAAATAAAGATGAACATCAAGGAAATGATGGAAAAGGTAGTAGTGGTGACTAAAGTTCATGGAAAGAGACATTTTAAAGTGGATCATAGAAAGACAGAGGAATCAAAGGAGATCAGAGGGTCTAGGTAACAATAGGACATAGGCAGTGTACACTGTCCCTTCTTGATGTGGGAGTGTTTTCCATAGAAATTTTACATAAATCACTAAGTAAATGAACCTTTAACATCAGTAAAGTTGCTGGAATAAGTTATTTAGTTATAGACAAAATAAGCTATTTTTGTTCATAAACTTTATATAGAGGTATAAGAGTAACACAGACAAAATTCAGAAAGAACTTAGCAGGTTAGCCAACATCTATGGAAAGGAGAAAAATAGTCAACACTTCAGACCAAGAACTTTTGTCAGCACTGGAAAGGAAGGGGGAAGAAGCCAGAATAAGGCGGGGGAGAGGAGGGAATGCAAGCTAGAAGGTAATAGGCTAAGCTAGGTGGGTGGAGGAGGAGGAGGGATGAAGTGAGAAACTGGGAGGTGATAGGTGGAAAAGGATGAAGGAGATGGATAGGGGCTGATAGCAGAGGAGAGTGGACCATGGAAGACGGGAAGGAGGAGAGTAAGAGACAAGTGAGAAAAAGCGTAGAGGTAAGAGAAGTAAGGGGGAAGAAAATAAAACTACTGGAAGTTAGAGAAATCAACGTTCTGTCATTAGGTTGGAGGTTACCCAGAAGGAATATGAGGTGTTGCTCCTCCACCTTGAGAATGGCATCATTGTGTCGTTAGTGGAGACCATGAACAGACATGTCAGAATGGGAGTGGGAGTTGGAACTAACTTCGTTTGCTTCCCCCACCCATGTGGTTTCACCCATCACCTTCTAGCCTGTACACCTTCCCCTGCCCCCACCTGATTCTAGCATCTTCTCCCTTCCTTTCCAGTCCTGATGAATGGCCTCAGCCTGAAACATCAACTGTTTATTCCTTTCCACAGATGCTGAGTTCCTCCACCATTTTGAGCTTAGTTATCACATTGAAAATCAGAAGTCTTCTCTTCACCAAAAGGAGTCTTTTCTTGACCAAAGTGTAAGTATTTTAGTGGTCAAGCATTTTAATTTAAGCTAATAAGCTGATCAACTAAGGGAAGTACTGTCAGCAAAAATTCATTTCCATCATGTTTGTCTTATCACTCTAAACTTACTTTAAAATAATCATGCAACAAACTTGTTCTGATCTTGAACGCCTGCATCATATGTTGTCGATTCTTCTGAGGTGGAATAACACTTTTAATACAGGATTAAACTCACAATGAAATTATATTCTCATTTAATGATTGACTGCTACAGTTATGAATAAAGGGAAATCTTAATACCCTCACTGGAAATCTTGTTTTCAAAAGGAAGTCGTTAAAACATGTGATGCTTCCTTTGCCTTTGATGAACTTTAATTAGAGTTACAAGTTGAATTCAATTTAACTCACCACCCACCGCTACTTCTATAATCACAGCATATCTTCTGCTGACTAAAATAAAGCCAGCCCATATGCTGGAAAATAACAGTTAATTAAAACATATCTGTTAAATACAAATTAAATATTACACATGGATGATACATTCTTTGTATTAATTAAAATGTAATTTACATATTAAATCATGTTAGAATTTTTATCAAGTCATAAATCTCCATAAAGTATTTCATAGCTCTCCAGCATTAGAAGAAGTGTTAACTCTTTCTTGCAGCTTTGTACTCCTTTGCCTCTTTCTTCTTTATACCATGCTCTAATTTCTTTGTTCTATCAGTTGTTCTTCATTGCCATCTCCACCACCTCTCCATCCCAAATACACATATTGTGTCAGCTAGCCTCGTACCCAATCATAATTGACAAGGCTTGCATGCCAATTTGGGTTATCCCTCCAGTTTGTCTATTGACAGGCACAGGGTTATTCAGTATAACAATCTATGAAAACAAAGGTGTCATGCACCTAAGCATCAGCCCAGTGTGTATTTAGGAGACAATATTACTTCTTCATAATGCTTTTGTTAGGGTCTGGTCCAGAGCCCACCTTCCGGGTCTTGCTCCAGTCCGCAGACTCCGGACTCCGGGCCTTGCAGCCAGCCCTCCTGTCACCCGGAGCCATTGGATCATCTACGCTTAAGGAGGTACCCTGTCACCTATTAGGGGGCAGGTGTTTATAAGGGGCTTGGGGACTGAGCTTAGTTGGGGGGGTCATCCTGCTCCAAAGCTGGTTTAACCCACTCTGTACCTGGGCTGCTGGCTCTGAATCCTGCTCTGTACCTGTTTCACCTGCTCTGGATCCAGTTCTGCCCTGGTTGCCGCCCTGTTCTGTATGCTGCTCTGCCCTGGTTGACAGCCTGCTCTGCATCTGTTCTGTCCAGTTGGTCTTGTTTCCCTGCTTCTCTTGTGTACACTGGTCCTGCTGTTCCACCTTATTCGCCTTGCCTGTGCTGTCACGCTGTCGGTTGCCTTTCCCAATTTACCGGTGTATCACGGTAGTCCTGCTGCTCACCCTGGACCCAGCTCCCTTCTGTTCCCTCGCCTCTGTCGGGTAAGCCAGGCTATTGCTGTTACCCCTTGGGTGGTTCTATCCCTTCCTGTCCCTTGCCTCCATTGGGTCAGTCAGGCCGTCGCCGTTACCTCTTGGGTGGTTCTGTCCCTTCCTGTCCCTTGCCCCGTTGGGTAAGCCAGGTCGTTGCCGTTACCCTTATGGGTAGGTTCTGCCCCTTCCTGCCCCTCGCCTCCATTGGGGAAGCCAGGCTGTCTGCTGTTGCCCAGCGGAGGGTCTCAGTTCCCTTCCTATCCCTCACCTCAGATGGGTTGTGCCCCACACCTGCCCAGGTGTCCACGCCTCGCCCAGGCCTCCGTGTCTCTGCCTGGGAGGTGGTCCTGCCCAGGATGCAGCCCGCCCTGAGGACTCCTACCCTTTCCTCCCCTCGTTCCGATAGGTTGTGCCCCGCACCTGCCCAGGCCTCCGTGTCTCTGCCTGGGAGGCGGCCCTGCCCGGGATCCACACGGCCCACCCTGAGGACTCCGACCCTTTCCACCCATTGCTCCCTACGGGTTGTGCCCGCATCTGCCCAGGGTTCCGCCTCTTGCCTGGGTCTCCGTATTCCTGCCTGGGAGGCGGCCCTGCCCAGGAGTTATGCGCCCACCCCAGGGGGCTCTTCTGCCTGCCTGAACACTGGGATCCTCCTGCCCTGTCACAAACTCTGGGATCCTCCTGTCTGCCACAAACTCTGGGATCCTCCAGCCCCGCCTGACCTCCGGGATCCAGCCCCGCCTGACCTCCGGGATCCAGCCCCGCCTATATTACCCCTTGGATGCCATGGCATCCCCATCCTGTCCTACCCCTAGTACTTCAGTGCCTGCGTCCTGCGTTTGGGTCCATTCCATGTCCGCTCCTGACAGCTTTGCCATATTCTTAATTTTGAATGATCATCTTCCCAGATATTCATTGGCACTGCCTTAGTGCAAAAAGTTTAGATGGCTCAGTATTTGATAGATGTATTCATGCAAATTCCTGATCCAACATGTGGACAGGCCAATTTAAGGAGGAGCCATACTGGATCGAGTACTAGGCATGTGACCGATCTCTTGGTGAGTGTGTGTTTTGGAGACACTGATGACAACCTCCTGAACTTTGTCATAATTTTGGACAGGAAAAGGAGCAGATTGTATGGGAAAGTATTGGATTGTGGTAGGAGAATAATGCTGCTATTAGGCAAGAGCTTGAGAGGATAAATTGGGAATGGGAGTACTCAGAAAAAGGCACAATGGAAATGTGGGGGTGTTTAGGGAGCACTTGCCTGGTGCTTTGGATCGCTTTGTCCCACTGAGGCAGGAAAAAGATAGTAGGCTGAAGACATGAGAGGTGGAACATCTAGTCAAGATGAGGAATGAAGCATATTTAAGGTTTAGGAAGCAATAATCAGATGGTGTTCTTGAGAGCTGTAAGGTAGCCAGGAAGGAGCTTAAGGGATTTAAAAGATCTAGAAGGGAACAGGAGAAGGCCTTGGCGAGTAGAGATTAAGGAAAATCCTAAGATGTTCTACACATACACAAAGAAAAGGAGGATGACTAGAGTGAGGATAGGACCAATCAAGGATGAAAGAGAAAATGTCACTAGAGTCAGACAAGGTAATAGAGGTCCTTAGTGTTTCCCTTCCTTCAGATTTCACTAGTGAGAGGGACCTTGAGAAATGTAAGGGCAGCGAAGACAGGCTAATATGCTGGAACACATCAATGTTAAGGAAGGGGATACACTAGAACTTTTGAAAAACAGTTGAGATGGATAAATCACTTGTGCCAGTTGGGATATACCACAGGGAAGAGATTGCTGTGCCTTTGGCAGTGATCTTTACATCCTCACTGACCACAGGAATAGTACCAGAAGGTGGGAGTGTGGAAAATGTTATGCCTTTGTTCAAGAAAGGTAATAAGGATAATCCTGGGAATTAGTTTACATCAGTGTTGAGCCTTACATCAGTGATGGGAAACCTATAGGAGAGCATTATTAGAGACAGGTTTTAAAAGCATCTGGGATATCATAGTCTGATTAAGAGTAGTCAGCATAGCTTTATGAGGCACGATATGCCCCCTCACAAGCTAAACTAAATTTTTAAGGATATGACAAAGCACATTGATGAAGGTAGAGCAGTGAATGTGTTGTATCTGGATTTTAGTAAGATATTCAATAAGGTTCCCATAGTAGACTTATTCAGAAAGTCAGGAGACACAGGATCCAGTTAAACTTGTTTGTTTGGATTCAGAATTGGCTTGCCCACAGTCCTGATGAGGGGTCTCAGCCTGAACCATCAACTGTTTATTCCTCTCCAAGATGGCGCTAGTGAATCATGGCGATGTGTTGCAGGTTGCTTACAAAACTTCTGAATTACTCTTACTACAATCTGCAGCCTGTAATTTCCTTTAAGCAACCTACTTGTGAACCATTTAAATGAATGAGCAATTTCACAATCTTCTGAAGAACTAAGCTTACTTAACTTTCAAAGATGCCGGTCTGGAACCTTTAAGTGGATGAAAGCCCAGCACCATGGGCATAAGAGAAGGAGGAGGAGGGGACTCCAAGTCAGGCTGAAACACTGAGGAATAAAACTCTGTCTACCTAACACTTTATTAGCAAATGTACAATCCCAGAAAGAACAAGAATGTGGACCTCAGGGCAAGATTGCTGTATTAGCGGGAAATGAGGAATTGCTGTGTTCTGTGTTTCAAGGAGACATGGCTCATTCTGGACACACCAGATGGACAGGAACGCTGATTAAGAGAAGCCAAAAGGTGGGGGAAGGGAAGTCCATGTTTCATGATAAACTCTTTGTGGTGCTCAGACACAGCATTCTTGTCATACTTTTGTTCCCCAATCTGAAACATCTGATGATTAAATGCCACCATCCTACTTACTCCTCTGTTATCCTGACCGCAGTTTACATACCACCAAAAGTAGATGTTAAATTGACATTCAATGTATTGAATGCTGCGATTAACAAAGAAAAGAACAACCTATCATGACGGATTTAAAATCATTGTTGGGGATTGTTTAAAGAAAAATTTGCCCATTTTTCTTCAACATAACACCTGTAGCACCAGGGGCCTGAACATACTTGACTTCTGTTATACTTGTGCTGAACTACATATACCTGTCTGGACATGCCCCTCTGCTGACTGCTCCTGTGGCTCCTCCCACAGACCCCTGTATAAAGGCGATTGGAGGCACTGCTCCTCCCTCAGTCTCCAGGATGTTGTGTGGTGGTCTCTTGCTACTAATCATGGTGCCTTGCAGCTAATAAAAGCCTATCGTTCACCTCCCGTCTCTGAGAGTTATTGATGGTGCATCAATACTGCAATTCAAAATTATTACCATTCCATGCTTTGACTGCATTTCAGGAAATCTAATCACTTAGCTGTTCTCCTCCCACCTAGATACAAGCCGAGACTAAAATGCAAGGCTCCAGAAATAATGGCAAAAAAAGAGGTGGTCGCGGGAGCCAGAAGAGTAGATATGGGATTGCTCTGAGTCGATGGACTGGGGTGTGTTCAAGGACTCATCAGAGGATCTCAAAGAATACACCATGGTTGTCACGAAGAGTAAGTAACATTACAAAGGAAGCACTGCAGTGCCTCTACTTTCTTAGAAGTTTGCAAAATTCAGCTTGTCATCTAAAATATTGACAGACTTCTATCGACTTGTGGTGGATACTGACTGGTTGCATTACTTCCTGGTATGGAAACAACCACTGTCCATATCCGGAAAAGCCTCCTAGAAGTAGTGGATATGGCCCAATCCACCACTGGTAAAGTTTTAGCCACCTTTGAGCACATCTACATGGAGCACTATTGCAGGAAAGCAGTATCCATCATCAAGAATCTCCACCGTCCAGGACATGCTCTTATCTCACTACCACTATCAGGAAGAAGGTACAGGAGCCTGAGGACCTACATCACCAAGTTCAGGAACAGTTATTATCCCTCACCCCACAGGCTCTTGAAGCGGATGGGATGACTTCACTCACCCCATCGCTGAGCTCTTCCCACTGAACTGGAAACACTTTTAAGGACTCTTCATCTCATGTTCTCGATATTTATTGCTTATGTATTTATTATTATTCTTATTATTATTACTTCTTTTGGTATTTCAACAGTTTTTTGTGCATTAGTTGTTTTCCACCCTGATGTGTGTGGTCTTTCCTTGATTCTATTGTGCGTTTTGTATTTATACTGATTGCTCATTAGAAAACAAATCTCAGGGTTGTATATGTTGACATATATGTATATATATGTATAAAATCATTTACAAAGACAAAAGTTTTGCTCTGTAAGAACTGGAATTCAATTGTAAACAAGGTGGGAGAGCGGAAACCTGATTGGATGAGTACTAACCAATCAGAAGGGACAGACTACAGGGCTATAAAAACCACCAGACTAGAGAAGCCGAGCCATAATCCCTGAAGAAGATGGCAGTGATTGTGATCAAAGCTTTGGTTATAAACAATACCTGTACCCAGCTGGAAGCCCAAGAAGAGCTTATTTGTTCACTAGAGACTTCTATTCCACTATTCTTGGTCTGAACCTGAAATCAAAATGTGAAAGAAGCATTTAATCCACACACCAGCCAATCTCTTTGTGAATTTAGCAATCTGTCATGTTCATTATCAATATATCTTAGACTCTCATCAAAGGAAGAATGAATACTAATGACTTCATCCATTCTCCTTCTGACTTGAGAAATATAAAAGCACTCCATCACTACTGTGAAATAATACATTTTGGTCTAATTTGCGATGCCTGTTTTAGTCTCATAATGAGTAACAGTCAATCTTGGGAATAGAATGACACATTTGGTCATGTCCTTGCATTGTATCACTTTTGTCCTGAGCTGGAATATCACATAGGAATGCCGGGGAAGTAGAATTGGAACCTCTGCTTGTGATGACATTTTAGATCAGAGCACAAGACAATTATACTGAACTAGATGTTGTAGTCTCCATGAAACTCACTGGTCTCTGTTCACATCTTCCTTCTGTTCTGCAGTTGCTAATTGCCATGAGAGAAATCTAAAATCTCGTATTGCTTTTGTCAAAAGAAACTGAAGTCACCAGAGTTTGAAATTCAATTTCGACAAAGACTTACAAAGTTTGTATGTTCTCCCCATGATCCAGTGGGTTCCTTCCGGGTGCTCAGCTTTCCTTCTCCATTCCAAATACCTACCGTTAGTTGGTTAATTAAACATTATAAATTGTCCTGTGATTAGGCTTGGGTTAAATAGCTGATTTGCTGAGCAGTGTGGTTCACCAGGCTGGAAGGGCCTGATACAGGCTGTATCTATGAATAAATCAATAAATTTTCATTCTGCAATTCCAAGATATATGTTTGTAGGTTATTTTGTAACAGTGTTTAGTCAGAATGAGAGCATGTCTGGGACTGTGTTTTAGGGACTGGAACATGGGCAGGCTTGTGAGCAGGTATGATGACAGAGCAGGGCCTATTAGGTGATGAGACAGCATCCACTAGTCTTGTGAGACCACAGATCTGCACCTGGAATGGTTCCCAGGGTGCAGGCCTGGGCAAGGTTGTATGGAAGACCAGCAATTGCCCATGCAGCAAGTCTCCCCTCTCCACGCCACCGATGTTGTCCAAGGGAAGGGCAAGGGCCGATACAGCTTGGCACCAGTGATGTCGCAGCAGTTGCCAGAGCGAGGCTGAAGGCAATGTCGGACTGCCTTAGGGACTCCAGCTCCGGATTTGTCCTCAGGGTTTACCCCCGAAGCCTTTTCCATAAGTGGGTATGGCCGCAAGGCAGCGGAGGTTTGAAATCAGAGTTTTCCCTCCCTTAGATGGACTGCATTCCTAGGCTGACGAGCTCCGTCTATTAGGTAATGAAAAGATAACCTATGTGTTGTGGCAAATGGGACAGGTAGGATTATTAATGAATATTTTTGTCTATATTCATAAACAAGGAATATTGTGTCAATGTTGTAATTAAGGAGGATGATTGAGAAGTATTGAATGGGATAAATATGGTAAAGGAACAAGTAAAAGTGGTTTAGCTTTTGAAAATGCCTCAACCCAATTGAATCTAAAAGAAACAAGGAAGGAAAGTGCTGAGGCTCCAACCATCATTCTTTAGTCCTTCCTAGAGAAAGTACCAGAGGACAGAAGGACTATTAACATTGTACAATAACTTATGAAGGAAAGAATTAACCGACTAATTTCTTGTCAGCTAATTTAACTTCAACGGTGGTCAAATCATTGGAATCAATTCTAAGGAAATATTCTAAACCTTCTTATTGAAAAGTTTAGATTAATCAGGGAGAATGAGTATAGATTTGTTCAGGGAGGTACTGTCTGAGTAATTTGATTGAATTCTTTAAGGATGTAACAAGGAAGATCGATAAGTTTGACAATGGCCATATGGATTTTTTTGTAAGGCTTTTGATACGATGCCACATAGCAATCTTATCAACAAAGTAAAGATCAATGGGAAAATAGTAATCTGGAGCTAAATTTGGTTCAATGGCAGCAAGAAAAGGATAATTACTGATGGGTCTTTTGTGAGTGTTTGGAGTTCCACAAGGCTCACTAGTCACTCTTCTGCTTTTTTTTTATGCAATGTTCGTGATTTAAACATTAATAGAAGGGTTATAATAAAAAAGATTGAAAAAGACAGAAAAATTGGCCACGTTGTTGATAGTGAGAAGGAGCACTTGCACTGCAAGGAAGACAAGGATGGTCTGGTCATTTTGGTCAGTAAAGTAACAATGTTAATACAGGAAGAATGGTTTAAACTGGAATGCTCTCACAGAGAATTAGAATGGACTTGACAGAGTGAACAGTCTCTTACTATGCTGTGATGGATACACTTACATTCAGAAAGTAACTACGTAAAATACACAAATGCAGATTTAAGATGCCATGTTCACTGAGACCATTTCAACAATGCAGCTTTTCTTGGTACTTCCTACACATCAGCTCTGGATGTGTGCAATTCTGATTGCCTACCTTTCCCGAAGGTCCAACAAAAATACCTGGATTCCATCTTTTAATCGTGTTTTAGATTTCTTCCCATTCCCTACGGAGTTAGCATCTCCAGCTTCCATCCCTTCAGAAATCTAGCCTGAACACTATGTGACCCAGATGAACTTCTGTGTCTGCCATTACCATCTCGTTTCTAACTCTCAAGAACAATTCTGAAGTTTCATCTTGATGGTTGCCTTGCTCTGAAGGTATGGACAACCTCAGCAATTCCCTAAGGGAGGAAATGTTGTCTCTGGCTTCTTCTTCTCCTTTAACTCCTGCAGGATAGATTACCTATCCTTAAATTTGTTCCAAAGCAACAAGCCATGATCATTTTTGCACAGGGGTATTCTGTGTCAGGATAAGGAGTTATTCTGTTCTGGAGAACAAACAATGCAATACAATGCATTAGTTTCTGATTGCCAATCTGAAAATGAACAAGTTAACCTATCCGACTATTTCCCGTTAGTTAGCCAATCACTTATTTTATGAGTCCAACCTTACCTCGCATGGTACCTTTTTATGTGGAACCTTATTAAATGTCTTCTGGAAATTCAAATTCACTACATCTCCATTTCCTCCTCATATCCCCCATTTATTAGAGTTACAAAGGAATTGAGCATATTGGTCAAAGTTTTCCTCTCACAAAACCACATCCATTCAGCTTGATTTTCTTACAGTTTTCTAAATGTCCTGCTATGTTCTCCTTCGTGAAGGAGTCCAGCATTTTTCCAATGATAATCATTAGGTTAACTGGGCTGTAGTTTCCTGCTTTCTCACCCCTTCTTTCTTAAATGCTAGTGCCACATTTGTACTTCTCTTCTAGTAGCCTTGCAGAATCCAGGAATTTTTGGTAATTTACAACCAATGACCTATTATCTCTTCTTTTAAGTCCCTAAGCTGCAGGCCAGTAGACTTTGTTAGCCTTTAGCTCCTCCAGATTGGCTACTCATAGCCTGAGCCCATCACATGCACAATGACACCTTCAATCCCATCGTAGAGCGTGGCACTCTAGAGTCTCAGTGCATATTTGGAATTCTAATAAACAGGGAAAGCATCCCAGGAGAAACAGGCTAGTACCCCTTCCCTTTGCTCTTCACTGTGTTTCTAAGACTCATTTTTCCACAATAAATTGTGTAAAGGGCTAAGGTGGTGATGCGGTGCAGTAACAATCCAGCAGAGTTTTGGCAAGGAAAGATCAGATCTATAACAGTATTCCATTCCTTCACATTCAGTGCTGCCTTCTCCTGCACAAGAGTCAATCTGTTCTCAGCAACCTTGAGGCTCGAATACTGTAGATCACACCATGCTACACAAAGGCTCACTTGTTTCACTCTACTTAAACATAATGAGATATAAACTCTTTTTCCAGCTTCTTTTAAGTGCTTCTGCTTAGCCTTCATAACTAATATGATATTATCCTGAATACTCAGCCATTAACACCCTTGTAACTTTTTCTCTATTACCACTGAGTGTATGTTCGTGGCCTTCTGCTGCTGTAGCCCATCAAGGTTCAACATGTAGTGCCTTCAGAGATGCTCTTCTGCACATAACTGTTGTAACGCACAATTGTTTAAGTAACTGTTCAGTTACTTGTCTTCCTGTCAGCTTGAACCAGTCTGGCCTTTCTCCTCTCACCTCTCTCATTAACAAGTCATTTTCACCCATAGAATTGGAACTCACTGAATATTTTTGGGTTTTTTTGCATCATTCTCAGTAAACTCTAGAGAATTTTATGTGTGAAAATGCCAGGAGATTCTGAGATTTTCAAACCACCCTCTCTGGCACAGGCAAACTTTTTACAGTCATAGTCACTTAGATTGCATTTCTTCTTCATTCTGATGTTTGGTCTATACAGCAACTGAACTTCTTGATCATGTATACTTGCTTTTGTGCATTGAGTTGCTGCCACGTGATTGGCTGATTAGATATTTACATTAATAAGCAGGTGTATAGGTGTACCTAATAAAGTGATCACTGAGTGTATTTTTGAGACAGCTTTGGCTGCTTTATACAGTTAAATTGTTCCTTGTATTTCACGATCAAACAACAAATGTTCATTCGATCTGTCCGGATGAAGGGTCTCGTTCTGAAATTCCAACTGTTTGTTGCTACTGATTCCAGCATCTGCAGTCTCTTGTGTCTTCATTGGATTTATGTTCATTTGGGGAGAAATAGGGGACAGATCCAGCTTAGTGAAGACTTCAGCTGGTTCAGGCTCAATAAAGCATCAGTTTTATTCAGAGTGACATCATTATCACTTCAAAGCCAAACCTTTTCATCAATCTTTGGAATGCAAGGTTGTCTGATCTCACTGCGCCCTACACTGCTCTAGTTTAACTTGCTCCTCCTTCATCTTTGCCGTAAGACAACAAGGCACAGGAGACGGCTGGCGACCAATCAGCTTGGCATCTTGGTGCTTGTGGATATGAGTTTAGTGCCCTGCTGTCACTCTCTAAGGTATGAAGAAAATCTGCATACCACTTCCGCACTGAGAGCTGAACTCAAACTATCGAGCTGAAAGACCCGATAACTGACTTTTATCTAGTAGTGTTGGTCATTGTGAATAGTTCACTATGAACATTGATACCTTGATCTTTTTAAAAGTTGCACAAAACTATTCACGTTATTTGTGACAGGGTTGTTTTTATTTAAACATAAACTTTTCTAACTTCTGGAAATGTCCCTCCCTCTCTTTTATCATTCCCTATTCTGATTCACCTCTTACCCCTACTCTTCTCACCAGCCCATCGCCTCCTTCTGCTGCCCCTCCCCACTCCTTTTCTCCCATGGTCAACTGTCTTCTCCTATCAGATCCCTTCTTCTTCAGCCCATACCTTCTCCACCCAGCTTTTTACTCCACACACCCTGTCACCCTGCCATTTTCCCCCCTCACCTGGTTCACCTATCCCCTACTAGTTTGCACTCCTTCCCCTCCCCAAATCCCTTTATTCTGGCTTTTTCCACCCTTCTTTCCAGTCCTGATGAAGGGTCTCAGTGTGAAAGGTCGTCTGTTTATTCCTCTCCGTAGATACCATCTGGCCTGCTGAGTCCCTCCGCCATTTTGTGTGTGTGCTGCTTTGGATTTCCAGCAGCTGTAGAATCATCTGCGTTCACAATTTTGTCGGCGTCCTCAATAATGCCACGAGTACATAGGCAACGTGAAGTTGTTTTGGGTCGCAATACCATTGACCCCTTTGATTCAGTGGTACCTTGGAGAAATTCAGCAAGATACCACAGGTCAATTTTGAGTGATCTGTTCTTAAGGCTACTTACTGGTTATCAGATTGCTGCCCTTTTCCATTCTGCTGCCAATACAATTCCTGATCTGCCCATTTCATCATTTTGGATGGTGAACCCATCTCTATTTTTTTGTTCTGAAAATGACAGCAGATCCCTCTGCTTTCAGCTGGTTGCCTGCTAAAAGTTGACCTCTGTAACCAGGTAACCAGGTCACTCTGAAGAAAATGAAGATAATGTTATTGCTGTAACTTCAGTCCTCTGTGCCCAGTGCCCTGCACTGAATAGGATTCCCTTCCATTTACTTAATCCCATCAGTTTCTTCCCATTCTGCAGCACCATTTCAACTTCAACAGCTTCCTACCAGCTTGACTCTAGTCACCAGAAGCTTCACCTGACCACTCTGGACAATAAGACAACACACCTCTCTGCAGTTCTATATTCTGTATAAACATGTTAATGAGTTACAGGGTGCTACTAGGTTTCTCTAAATCACCACGTAAGTCCTGACCACCTCTTCAGGCATCTGACAGGGTGTCCCAGAAATGTAGGTTTGAAGATATTCCAGATGGTGACTCATCAAAATAAGTCCCCACTATCTCATTAAGTGGATCATTTATCATGCTGCATTATAACTGTAAGTTGATTAGTGTTGTGTAAATGTCCAACCTACTTTTCAAAATTGGATTGACATTCTTTTACTCACAGATCACTGGATTTCATTCTTCCTCATTTTTCACTTCTAATTTCTGTGATGAAATGGCTTTGAAAGACATATTCCATCATTCAAGATAAACATTAAACACTTCATGCATTTTGTTATGCAGTATTTGCTGAGTTTTCTGTTGTGCCATATCTGTGTCCTTTCTGCCACCTTATTTTAGTATTAAAGGATTCACCCTCTGTTTTATCACACTTACTTTAAGTAGTAGACTCATCAATGTCACTTTAGCAATATTATCAAAGTACCAGTACCAATAGCACTGAGACGAGTGACCTGACACTGTTTGACACTGTTGGTAGAGATGACCTGTGGCAGCTCCTATCAAAATTCAGTTGCCCCCCACGCCTAACCAACATTATCTGTCAGTTCCATGGAGGCATGGAAGGCCGCATCAACGTGTGTGATGAGTTGTCAGACCCATTTCCCATCAGCAACGGAATAAAGCGGTTGTGTTTTGGCTCCTTCTCTGTTTGGACTATTGTTCACTGCTGTTCTTCAGGATGCCACATCAGACCTGAAGTCAGGAGTCTTCCTGCAAACGAGGGTTGATGGCGGCTCCTCAACCTCGCAAGACTGAGAGCAAAAACAAAAGTCAGGGACGTTGTGGCGCGTGAGCTACAGTTTGCTGATGACTGTGCACTGGTTGCCCACTCTCTCGAAGACTTACAGGAGATCACCAGTCGCTTTGCCAGTGCAGCCAAAAGCTTCAGACTGACAATCAGCCTGAAAAAGATGGAAGTTTTGTAACAACCAGCTCCTGGCTGAAGCTACGAAGAACCAACTGTCCTTATTGATGACACTCGTCTCAATGCTGTCAACACGTTTTGCTACCTGGGCTGCATAATAACATCCTCAGCTTCTCTGGATGGGGAGATTGAGTCAAGAACCAGAAAAGCCTGCTTTGCCTTTGGTCAGCTGAAAGATCGAGTTTGGTCACAGAGCATCAGGTTGGCCACCAAGTGCAAGGTATTCAGGGCTATTGTCATATCAGTCTTGCTATACGAATGTGAGACATGGTGCCCATATCAGAGTCACTTACGCCAGTTTGACCAACTGCAGCAGCATCACCTACATTCTCTGATGAAGATTACCTGGTGAGACAAGGTTTCCAATACCAAGGTCCTCTCTCGAGCCGGAATGCCAGCAGTTCCAACCTTGGTGATGTCAGCCCAACTGCGCTGGGCAGGACATGTTGTCAGAATGCCTGACGGACGACTGCCCAAGGACATCTTGTACGGCTAACTGTCCAGTGGTACCTGAAAACGAGGAGGCCAGCGACTACGGTACAAGGATGTTCTGTTCAGGAGCCTCAAGAAAGCTGACATTGCCCCATCAAGATCGCTCACAGTGGAGGCACACCATCAGAAAAGGTGTGGACGCTGCTGAGAAAAGCTCATAGAGGCAAAAGAGGAAAGGCACAGGAAGCGCCACAGAAGAGCTTCTGCCCCCGCTGCCCCTCCAGGCTTCACCTGCCAAGTATGTGGTAAGCAGTGCCTGTCAAGGATCAGCCTGTAGAGCCACTCCAGGATGCACATATCAAACCCCACTAACTGACTGAAAGGAACCATCATCATCCTATGGGATGGATAGCCAGAGAGAGAGAGAGATTACCTAAGTATTCATCCTCATCACCAGTGTGGTGTCTTCAGATTCTTTTTATACTACTCTGTAGACTATCACATGATCTATTTAGACTAGAGCTATCAAAGGAAACAAGTATGATTATCAACCCTCAAATGAACCCAGAGCATAGTACATATACTGTTATAATAATTACCATAGCATTGTGTATTAAAGTAATAGTGACTCCACCAACCCTAAAGCAACACGTACACTTTACACAGAAATTAGATGTACCCATAGAGTTTTTTCTTTTCAACTAAATCTCAAATATTGTGAGTGCATTGATCATTCATTCTTTCAGAGGTGACTTCCTTCAGATATCCCTTCCATACATCTGTTCGTTCTCCTGTAATACTATCTGCTTTGTGATGTTTTACAATATAGAAAGATTGCATTTTATTTTGTGTTTGGCATCTTGAATGATGTGCCACTGCCCTTGATCATGCACCACCCTTTTAATTGATATTGTTACTCCTTTATACTTCTGTTAAGAAAACAAATATTTATCTTTTCAAGGAAACCTGTCCAGAAATCCCACGTGTCTCTGTATCTTGCAAAGCCTGCTCTGTGCTGTTCCTCAGTTACTTCAAATACATTATTTAGAACCAAAACTTCCCAGATGACATTTACAAGAGGCAACAAAAATCTTCCATTGGTTAAACCATTCATTGACCCTGCATGGCACATGGGCCAATCAAGTAACTATGGCAACATCAAATCCTTTGAGAATTGCTGTTGTATTCACCACGTGAAGTGAATGTAAATGTTGTAAACAACTTCGGCTGAAAGTTACACAATCAATTTAGAATTCAGAACCCAGGATCATACATCAAGCAATACACACTAAATGCTAGAGGAAATCAGAAGTCCAGGAAGCATCGATAGAAAAGAGTAAACAGTCATGTTTCAGTCAGAACCCCTTCATCAGGAGTTCCACCAGCATTTTGTGTGTATTGCTTTGATCTCCAGCATTTGCAAATTTTCCCTTGTTTGTCATACTTAAAGCAATTGATTTGACTGTACCTATCTACCATCAAGTATTCAAAGTTCATAATTCTAAGTATTTGTATTATCAAAGTACGTATATGTCACCATTTACAAACCCAAAATTAATTTTCTTGCAAGACTTTTCAGTAAACAAAATACAACAGAATCAATGAAGGGCTACACACAAAGACTCACAATCAATGTGCAAAAGCAGACAAACTGTGCAAATACAAAAATAACAAATAATAATTTAAAATAAATAACTAAATAAAATTGAGAACATGAGTTATAGAGTCATTTAAAGTGAGTCCATAAGTTGAGGTATCAGCTCAGTGTTTAGGTGAGTGAAGTTATCCATACTGGCTCAGGGACTTCTGAAATACAAATGTAGACATTGCAAATATTGAGACCAATCTTAATCCCCACAAAGTTTGAAGTATCCAGTGAGTGTTCAAGGTATCAGATCAAGGAAGAGATGCAGAGTGAGTGCCATAGTTACCTCAGCACGGACAGAGAGAAGCTAGAGGACATGATCCAGAATTAAGCTGACAAGGGGTTTTGGAAGCGTCACATGGAAAGGGAGAGTTGAGGTGGGAGGAGTTTAAGTTAGACCAGGTTTCAACTGTAACAGAAGGGTCTGTAAATGTAGCAGCTTCTTCAGCATACAGAACGGAACTTTTTTCAGTTATCTGGAAGATTCTAAGCATTCTTTCTGAAAATCTGAGTCCATTTGATGGAGCTAATGAGGCGCTATTACCAATCAGACATGGGTTTGAAATGCAAATATGTATGTAGAATGCTGTTCAAGATTTGCAAAATTCTAAGGCACATGTATACAGCTAGGGTGCCTAAGACCTCTGCACAGTATTGTCATAATTATCTGTACAGCACTGTACTGCTGCAAAAAAAATTCATGACATATGATAAACTTGATTTTGATATGGGTCTCTATTGTGGACTGAGAGTGGGTAACACCAGAGAGATATTCTGTAGTGATCAATAAACCATTTGTTTGGAATCAAATTACCTTGCCTGGCGTTTCAGGGCTGGGTGTGTCTGTACCTGCGCCACCCCTCCCACCCCCAGCTCCTGGCACTCCTTCTTTGTCACTTGTCCCACCCCCCTCTCGTGGCATTCCACCCTCATCATTCCCATCATCCTTTGCTCCTGCCAGATTTACAAACATGTGCTCCGCTCCACATTGTCAAATATGGTGCAGTGCAAAAGTCTTAGGCATCCCAGCTGTATATATGTGCCTAAGACTTTTGCACAGTTCTGTAATTCCACCTTGTTTTTCAATTTTGTTACTTCATATGGTTTCCAGTGTACAGTTACAGAAACAGTATGCAGGACCAGCTTTCCGCTCTATCTTGGTACGCGTGACAACAATAAACCATTATTAACAATATAGAACTTAGAAACATAGAAACCCTACAGCACAAAGCTGTGCCGAACATGTCCTTACCTTAGAAATTACCTAGGGTTAACCATAGTCCTCTATTTTTCTGAGCTCCATGTACCTATCTAGGAGTCTCTGAAAAGACCCTATCGTATCCGACTCCAACAGCGTTGCCAGCAGCCATTCCATGCACTCACCACTCTCTCCATAAAAAAACTTACCCCTGACATCTCCTCTGAATCTATTTCCGAGCACCTTAAAACTGTGCCTTCGCATGCTAGTCATTTCAGCCCTGGGGAAAAGCCTCTGATTATTCTCACGATCAATGCCTCTCATCATCTTATACACCTCTATCAGGTCACCTCTCATCCTCCGTCGTTCCAAGGAGAAAAGGCCGAGTTCACTCAAGTGAATCTCATAAGGCATGCTCCCCAATCCAGGCAACATCCTTGTACATCTCCTCTGCACCCTTTCTATGGTTTCCACATCCTTCCTGATTTGAGATGACCAAAACTGAGCACAGTACTCCAAGTGGGGTCTGACCAGGGTCCTATATAGCTACAGTATTACCTCTTGGCTCCTAAACTCAATCTTACAATTGATAAAGGCCAATGCACCATAGTCCTTCTTAACCACAAAGTCAACCAGTGCAGCAGCCTTGAGTGTCCTAAGGACTCGGACCCCAAATTCCCTCTGATCCTCCACACTGCCAAGGGTCTTACCATTAATACAATATTCTACCATCATATTTTACCTACTAAAATGAACCATCTCACACTTATCAGGGTTGAACGCCATCTGCCATTTCTCAGCCCAGTTTTGCATCCTATCAATGTTCTGTGGTAATCTCTGACAGCCCTCCACACTATCCACAACGCCCCCAAACTTTGTGTCATCAGCAAACTTACTAAGCCACCCCTCCACCTCCTCATTCAAGTCATTTATAAAAATCACGAAGAGTGGGGGTCCCAGAACAGATCCCTAAGGCACACCACTGGTCACTGACCTCCATGCAGAATATGACCCATCTACAATCACTCTTTGCCTTCTGTGGTCAAGCCAGCTCTGGATCCACAAAGCAATATCCCCTTGGATCCCATGCCTCCTTACTTTCTCAATAAGCCTTGAATGAGGTACCTTATCAAATGCCTTGCTGAAATCCATATACTCTACATCTATTACTCTTCCTTCACATCCTCAAAAAATTCAATCAGGCTCATAAGTCACCTCCTGCCTTTGTCAAAGCCATGCTGACTATTCCTAATCATATTATGCCTCTCCAAATGTTCATAAATCCTGTTTCTCAGGATCTTCTCCATCAACTTACCAACCACTGAAGTAAGACTCACTGGTGTATAATTTCATGGGTTATCTCTACTCCCTTTCCGGAATAAGGGAACAACATCCGCAACACTCCTACCCTCCGGAACCTCTCCCGTCCCCATTAATGATGCAAAGATCATCGCCAGAGGCTTAACAATCTCCTCCTTCACTTCCCACAATAGCCTGGGGAAAATTTTGTCTGGTCCCAGTGACTTACACAACTTGATGTTTTCCAAAAGCTCCAGCACATCCTCTTTCTTAATATCTACATGCACAAGCTTTTCAGTCCATCGTAAGTCATTCCTACAATCGCGAAGATCCTTTTCCATAGTGAATACTGAAGCAAAGTATTCATTAAGTACCTCTGCTATCGCCTCCTGTTCCATACACACTTCTCCAGTGTCACACTTGATAGGTCCTATTCTTTCAGGTCTTATCTTCTTGCTCTTCACATACTTGTAGAATGCCTTAGGGTTTTTCTTAATCCTGTCCGCCAAGGCCTTCTCATGGCCCCTACTGGCTCTCCTAATTTCATTCTTAAACTCCTTCCTGCTAGCCTTATAATCTCCTAGATCTCTATCATTACTTAGATTTTTGAACCTTTCATAAGCTTTTCTTTTCTTCTTAACTAGACTTACAACAGCCTTTGTAAACCATGGTTCCTGTACCCTACCCTTCTTTCCCTGTCTCATTGGAACATACCTATGCAGAACTCCATGGAAATATCCCTTGAACATTTGCCACATTTCTTCCGTACATTTCCCTGAGAATATCTATTCCCAATTTATCCTTCCAAGTTCCTGCCTGATAGTTTCATATTTCCCTTTACTCCAATTATACACTTTTCTAACTTGCCTGTTCCTATCCTTCTCCGATGCTATGGTAAAGAAAATAGAATTATGATCACTATCTCCAAAATACTCTCCCACTGAGACCTGACACCTGACCAGGTTCATTTCCCAATACCAGATCAAGTATATCCTCTCCTCTTGTAGGCTTAACTACAGATTGTGTCAAGAAACCTTTCTGAATGCACCTAACAAACTCCATCCCATCTAAACCCCTCGCTCTAGGGACATGCCAATCGCTATTTGGGAAATTAAAATCTCCCACCACAACAACCCTTTCATTACTACACCTTTCCAGAATCTGTCTCCCTATCTGCTCCTCGATGTCCCTGGTACTATTGAGTGGTCTATAAAAAACACCCAGTAGAGATATTGACTCCTTCCAGTTCCTAACTTCCAGCCACAGAGTCTCTGTAGAGAATCCCTCCATGCCTTCCTCCTTTTCTGCAGCCGTGACACTATCTCTGATCAGCAGTGCCATGCCCCCACCTCTTTTGCGCCCCCCCTCCCGACCTTTCTGAAACATCTAAAGTCTGGCACTCGAAGTAACCATTCCTGTCCCTGAGCCATCCAAGTCTCTGTAATGGCCACAACATCATGGCTCCATGTTCTAAGCTCATTCGCTTTGTTCATAATACTCCTTGCATTAAAATAGAGACACCTCAAACCATCAGTCTGAGCACGTCCCTTCTCGATCACCTGCTTATCCTCCCTTTCGCACTCTCTCCAAGCTTTCTTTATTTTTGAGCTAACCGCCTCTTCCTTCTCATCTTCAATTCAGTTCCCACCCCTCAGCAATTCTAGTTTAAACTCTCCCCAATAGACTTAGCATACCTCCCTGCCAGGATATTGGTCCCCCTAGGATTCAAGTGCAACCCGTTCTTTTTTGTACAGGTCACTCCTGCACCAAAAGAGGTCCCAATGATCCAGAAACCTGAATCCCTGCCCCTTGCTCCAATCCCTCAGCCACGCATTTATCCTCCACCTCATTCTATTCCTATACTCACTGTCACGTGGCACAGGTAGTAATCCCGAGATTACTACCTTTGTGGTCCTGCTTCTCAACTTCCTTCCTAACCCCCTGTAGTCTGTTTTCAGGACCTCCTCCCTTTTCCTACCTATGTCATTGATACCAATATGTACCACAACCACTGGCTGTTCTTCCCTCTTCAGGACGTGATCAGAAACATCCTGGACCCTGGCACCTGGGAGACAAACTACCATCTATGTTTCTTTCCTGCATCCACAGAATCGCCTATCTGACCCCTAACTATAGAGACCCCTATCACTGCTGCCTTCCTCTTCCTTTCCCTACCCTTCTGAGCCACAGGGCCAGACTTTGTGCCAGAGGCGCAGCCACTGTTGCTTCCCCCAGGCATGCTGTCCCCCCCACAACAGTACTCAAGCAGGAGTTCTTATTATTGAGGGGGACAGCCACAGGGGTACCCTCTAGCATCTGACCCTTGCCCTTCCTTCTCCTGACTGTAACCAATTACCTCTCTCCCGAGGCCTCAGTGCATAGAGCTCCTATCTATCACCTCCTCACTCTCCCTGACCAGACGAAGGTCATCGAGCTGCATCTCCAGCTCCCTAACACGGTCACTAAGGAGCTGCAGCTCAACACACCAGGTGCAGACATAGTGGCCCAGGAGGCTGGGAGTCTCTAGAACTTCCCACATCTGACACCGAGCACAGAACACCAGCCTCACACACATACTTCCTGTCTGTATTCTACGCAGGCAACCTACCTCGCCTCGACCCGTTATTGTTGAAGCTCCGTTGACCAAAGCCCTCCTACTCTGTCTCCCTCTGCTCTGTCGCCACTCCTCATGTGCCCGCTCTATAAAACTGTCTCCTTTTAAACAATTCTCGCTTTTAAACTCTTCTCGCTATTCTAACTGGCTGACATCCATGCGCTTGCACAGTCATGCTTTGATCAAACAGCTGAAGAAAATTTAATAAAAGAACAGATGATTCTTCAAGGCCACACTTCTATCTTTTTAGGCCAAGGTGGGTTAAAACAAGCCCTGTTGTTGGTTTCACCATCATCTTAAAATGTGATTTTTGAATGAATTGGTTGAAATTCTACCTCTCATTAAGATCACCTTTATCTACTGTATACGTAGTCTGATAGGAACTAGGTATGGACAGCAGTATAAAATAGTCTCAATAGGAAGTGGATATAAAACCATAACATAACAAAATCATTCTGTTGACAAATCCCAGTCGGTACCTTCAATTAGTCAAATGATACTGCGCTCGTAGTCTTGCCCGGCACTGCCCACACAAGGATTATCTTCTTATATTCAAAGTGTTATATAATGCCTAATTTAACTTAGTTTAAATTGTTGCATAACCTCAGTGAAGGTATCAGTGAAAGACTAAACTAAATCAGTCAACAGCAGGAATAGAATCTGATCATTAAACACAGTTTAGGAAAATGCACTCTGTCGCTTTCTGGACTGAGATATCAACTTCTAATCAAGTCCTGAGCTATGCTTCTACCACTAACTAAATTACCAAAAATTGCACAAATAATGTCAGTATCACTCTGTTAAGAATTAATGATCAAAGTAAAAGGAAATTAATATTTAAATAGCATTAGAATTATAGACAGGCCTTACAATAAGATTTAAAAATTAATTGTTGGAATGGGTTTCTCAAACGATGGAAGAGTACAGTTAAAACAGATTGCTGGAATATTTCAATGGGCAGCATCTGTGGAAGGGAATGGGAAGTCAATGTTCTGGATCAAGAACCTATATCTGAAATGAACTAAACAACCAACTTATGTTTCAGATCCAATATGTTTATGGTTTCTGTGGGGGGTTCAGTTCAATTTCCATATTTTGTGTATTGTCAATGAGGTGCATTCAATACTGGCATTATTGTCAAACATTTGGATACAATATTAGGTAGCACTTCCCACCTTGATGCTACCTCAGAATGAATTCTATAGCACCAGAGAAGGTAAGGTATAGGGGCAATACATTCTTTTCTCAGGATGGGTAATTAGTTACAAATTTAACTTTGCCAATAGGACAGTGAGAAGAGTAATTAGGAGAAAATATTGTGCAGTGGGCTCTTCACTTGCTGCAACAGCACTAATAAATTTGACACCAGGATGAATCAACTCATTTGATTGGCAACCCGCCCAATATCCTAACCATACTGACACACCCGTGGCAAAAGAGTGTGCCATCTATGAGATGCATTATCCACCATGATAACTATACTAGTACCTTCCAAGCCTGTGATTTCTGTGTAGGACAAAATCTTCAAGTGAATGGAATCACCATGGACTGCTTTCGCCAGAAGGATTGGTGCAGCTTGAGAAGATGGCTCACCATCATTGGCTCAAGGAAAAGCAGGGATGGACAGTAAATATAGTCTTTGTCAGAAGACATAGACAAAAAATGAAAAGCAAAGTTGCTGCTTTACCACTGATAGGAAAGGAGGCAAAAGGGTGCCACAGGAAGAGCTGACAAACATTTGAAACAGAGGAGGATAGAGGGATATACAGTTAAATGCAGATGCTGGAATCTGGAGCAAACTTCCTTTCCTTTATACAATGCTCCACCATCACCTTCTCTCAAATTCCAGCATCTTCAGCCCTTTTCACTTCTACCTATAACCTACCAGTTTCTGACATCATTCTTACTCATATCCCTCCCTCATCAGCCTATCCCCTTCCCCCTCACCTGCATCCACCTATCACCAGCCAGCTCTTGTTCCACCTCATCCCTCCATCCTTTTATGCTGGCCAACTTCACTCTCCACCCCCTCCATACTTCTATCAGTCCAGTTAAAAGTTTCAATCCAAAATGAATACTGCCCATAACTATTCCTTCCCTCCTACTCACATGCCTGACCTTTTGAGTCCCTCTAGCATTTTGTGTGTCCTAAAGACAGAATGAGGTAAGACAAAACCAAGATTATGGGGATCAATCTTAGATTCCTCTGTTAGAGCTGGAACACAGTGGGCTGAATTGCCTTCTGTGCTGGAGCTTTGATTGTCTCAAGTAACAATCCCAATGAATCATCACTGTCTTTCTTCATTTTGTTAAATTTTCATGTGCAATTTCATCAGTTGTTATTTAATACTTCTCCCTGTGGTTTCATCTTAAAATATTAACATCACTGTTTCAATTTGTGGTATATTGAAGCAGATCAAAAGAGAGTACAGAACTGAGTTTACAGATGTAGCTCTAAGTATCTAGCCATGGAAGTCCAGTCATCATGGGGCAGAGTAGATGGACAAATTAATAATTTTCCTGTGGCCAGTTTCACACGTAGGCACTTTTTGTTTGCGTTTGATTCACATGCAGATGGCAAAAAGGAAAAAGTCAGTCCATCTAGTCTGGCACAGTGAAGTAAAGCAGCCCCTGACTTTTCCATCAGCAGTCCTGCAATTTCTCGAGAGAGAAGCAGTAAAACAAACTTGGAAGAGGACCCTAAGCCAAGTTTGAAGGGAAAAAAGAATAACAAAGTATTCCTCTTCAATCCCTAAAGGCAAGGACTAGACTAAGTGGCATATCACCTAACACTTAGCCAACTTTATACAAAATATCCATCCTAATGTGCTGTGACAACGAGTAAAAAGCCATAACCATGATGTATGTTAGATAAAGTGTTTGTGTCACCCTGCATCTAACCATGCTGTGTCTGACTTAGAAGTTCTTCATACTGGCAACTGGGAATAGTTTTCACTTTTGACATCAAGACATTAACTTTGTTGAGGTCTTTTTCTTATCCATTTTCGAATCCACACAATTTTGTTTTTGGTCTGCTAGTCAGTGGGGCAGGGAGCTAATCCCAGGTAGTAACATTGAAATCTACCCTTGGGAATTTCAACTGAAATATGTTCCAGTTTCCCACCGCCCATGATCAGCAACACAAGATTCTTCATCAAACTTGTTTAGCTTGTCCTTACTATTAAAAAAAAGTAATTAAAATGTATCTGAGTAAAAGTCACAAGGACATGAAATTGGATTAATGATTCGTTGGTTACTTTGCTAGTGCCAAGAATTACAAGAGGAACACAGACCTTCTGCTCAGTTGGATTTTAGAAAATGCAATTAAATATAGAAGTTAAACATTACACTTTGACTCCTGTAGAAGAAACTAAACTGTTACAATTAGTGATCGAAAATGGAACTCCGCTCCTGCTCTGCTGCATATAAAGGCTGACTGATGTGCTACTGAGTCCCACGCTGAAGTTGATCTGAGGTCTGAGTGCATTCCAAGTCCATGTTAATTCTGCTAATTGCCACTTAGCCAGCAGTTAGCAATTGTCCTCATGTCTACAATATGAGAAAGGAATATCAAGCATTATTTATACTTCAGATTGCAATTTTGTCTTCTGTGCCATGAAGTGTATCTGAATGTATGTGTGATTTGTGTTGATGTCAGTGTCAGTATATGTTTTATATGTGTACGGTAATGAGTAAGTGTGTCTTTATGTGTGTGTCGATGTGTATATGTCTATATTTGCTTGTCAGCATACATACATGTGTGTTTCGATTTGTGCATATTTCTACAGTTGTTGCATTGCAATTGGAGTTTATTACTGGTTATATTGCATACCGAGCCTTTGGGCCTTCTCCAGGCTGCTCTGGGCTTTGGCTCTAAGGATTCATTTTGGTTCGGAGTGTTATTTCCCACTTCTGTTGTTTGCATGATTTGTGTTTTTTTTTTCCATTCTCTGTGCATTGGGCGTTAGTCTTTATTTTATTTTTTTAATTGGTTCTTTTGGGTTTCTTGCTTTGTGGCTGCCTGTTAGCAAACAAATCTCAAGGTTGTATAATTTATACATTCTTTGATAATAAATGTACATTGAAACTTGCGACTTTGAAAATGTATCAGTGTGTATGTGTGTGTGAGTCTCACTTTTCTTCCCTTTTTTGGTCAGTGAAACATATGCTGATTATAGGGTGAAGGTTTGCCTTATTCTCCCAGAAAATGTATGTGAAATTGAGTAAAGATCTGTGGAAAGTAGTGATGTGCACAGCATTTCATGCACTGAAATGAGATCTTTGTTTCTGCCGGGACCTCTGCCTAGGGCATAGCTGGCCAATGTGAAAGAAATCAGTGCTTAGACAGCTCTGTATGGCTGTTACCATTTAGCAGTTGTAATGGGGATGAGGGAGAATACTGGGAACAGCTGACACAGCCTGAGCCAATGCCATGAGGGGAACTGGCCTGTCTGATTCCCACGCAGTAAGCGGCCTGAAGCAGTGTCACTATGCAACCAGCTGAAGGAGCCAATGAGTAGCTTGCTGCCCACTGAGGGAGCTCCAGTGATTTGTCCAACATTATGGTGGCTATGGGGATGAGAGGCTGGGAGACTGGATGACAAAAATGGCAGCAATATGGCTGAGAGATGGTGGTGAATACTTATCAACTGCAGCTCATCAGTCTGGAGAAGATCCATCTGGAGGGAAATTACTGAAATGAGAACAGGAATAATAAACAAAATTCTGAAACTTTGAAAAACAAACTGGTGAAGCAAACTATGGCTGATGTTGCAAATTTGAAGTTCAATTCAAAAACATTGGAATACTCAGTAGATTAGGCAGCACCTCTGGGAAGTCTGGTATTATTATATATTTCCAATATCTGCAGGTCTTTTGTTTATTTCTGCAGCAGTGATACAGCTGTGACCAAAGGAAATGCTTTGGTTCTTCCCACAATGGTTCCATTGGTTCTCACTGTTGAGATGAAGCAACACAAATAAGGAAGGTTCTAGTATTACACTTTACGTTGTCATCGATGATCACAGTTGGGATGAAAATGATGCCACTACAAACGAGATTCAAAAAGTTTAAGATAATGGCTTGTGCCTTTGGTTTCAGAGTCTGACTGTTGTATGTTTCATGCCAAATGAAAATGTTCCGACCATAATTGTCCAGGTTCATACAAAGAATGGTCATTTAAATAAAATGCTATGGTATACCTGATAGTTGTGAGATGCAACCCTATCTAGGGATGACACGGTGGTATAATGGTGAGCATAACACTATTATAGCACCAAGTGGCCCAGGTTCAATTCCTGCTGCAGTTTGTAAAGAGTATGAATATCCTCCCCATGAACTCATGGGTTTCCTCCGGGTTCCCTGGTTTCCTCCCACATTCCAAGATTCGTAAGTTAAATTGTCATGAGTGTAATTGGGCAGCGTAGGCTCATTGGAATGGATGGGCCTGTTTCCATGATGTATCTTTAAATATTTTTTTAAAAAATATGGTTCCTAAGAGTAAATAAATAATGAATGGTTTTAGTTGAGCCCCTTGTGTAAATTGAAGACTAGACTGCCTTGCAGGAAAATCTTTCCTTAGTAAGAGCATTTGGAGAGATTTTAATTCTTACATGCTACAGAAGTGCATTTTTTAATTCTTTCTACTATAACGGAAAATCTTTGTATCCAAGTGTGTCTGAAAAAAGTCTCTGCTCTATTTTCCTCTTTTAACGTTTTAACTGGTAGATTGGAAGTAGGAAATAGCAATTATCTCATTACAAATTGATTAAAAATGTTCCAAATTAATAATCTCTGAAGCTGATAAATCCTTTGTTTGCTTTGTTGAATTATTCGTCTGGTGAAGCTCATCATCAATTCTATTTCCTTGCAATTAATTATAAAATCTTCAGCCAAAGTGTTCAATTTATCTGGCACAGCATTATTGATCACACAGCTAATAACTATATACATTCCTGTTAATGAGTTCTACTAACAGATTTTTGAAGCTGCAGTTTTCTGGCACCAATAATATCTCACCAGCAGTCGTTTTGCCACAGGGAGTAGCTGCTCCTAGCTCAGGCACTAATATCTTCAGGTCTGCAGATTTTCTTTGTCATTCTAAAGGAATGCCTGACTCACTAACTTGCCATGTGATTACAATCCACTGCTCTCTGAAGAAATGCATACAGCAGCTCTGGAAATGCTGGAAATACTGAGCATGTCAGGCAGCATCTGCGGAGTGAGAAACACAAATAATGTTTACAGCTGATGACCTTTCAACAGAGTAGATTTGCAGAGCAGACTAACAGCACTATTAGAGCACACTTAACACAATTACATTTGGACACCTTTCAATTTGTTCCTTCATAACCAGAAAATCTTTGTATCCAAGCGTGTCTGAAAATAAAGGTGCCTGTTGCTTCGTTTCATTAGTAAATTCAAAATAGGGAGTTGCAATCATCTCATTGGAAATTGATTAAAATATTTCAAATTAATAATCTATGGAGCTGATAAATTCTTTGTTTCCCTTACTGAATTATTCATCTGGTGAAGCTCATCTCCTAGCAATTATACAACAGTTGCAGCATTTTTTTTATTTTTAAATTGCTGCAGTTCCATTGCTCAAGCTGCCATTGATCTGATGCTAGTCAACAAGGGGACTGCTTGGTATCAGTGCAGGCTTACATATCGCATGTATTGAGATAAGTAAAAAGCTTTAGTTTGTGTGCAATTCATACATATTGAGATAGTATAAAGAAAAGCAGAATGCAAAATATAGTACTTCAGTTACTGAGAAGGTGCAGTCTAGGTAGACAAAAAAACGTGTGAGGGCCGTGCCGATGTAGATTGGAAGATCTGAGCTCAAGAGTTCATCATTTAGCGCAAGAGTTCAAGAGTCTCATAACTGCTGGACATAAGCTGTCCTTAAGTCTGGTAGAATCTTCTGCTCAAAGGGAAAGGGGGGAAGAGGGAATGACTGGAGTGGGAGGGGTCCTTGAGTACGAGGCAGTGGGAACTGTAGATGGAATCAAAACGATATGGGGCTGGATTTCATTGATGGACTGTGTAGTGCTCACAACACTTCGCAATTTCTTGCAGACTTGGGCAGAACAGTTGCCATATCAAGCTATAAGGAATCCGGATAGCATGCTTTCTATTGACGCTTCTGTATAAACTGATAAGAGTCATCAGGGATATGCTGAATTTCTTTAGCCATACGTTTGTGTGCAATGTAAATGTAATTGCAAAATTAAATGAATTATAATATCCATGATTTTGATTCCGTCTTCACTGTATGGCTGAAGCACTGCCGGATGAAGGATCCCAGATCAGCACTGTGGCTCCTAACAGGGTGTCACCTGTGCCACTTGCACTTGTACCTGTCTGACTTGCACCTCCCCTGGTTTATTCACTCATGAATCCTAAGTCCCTGTGGCATAAATGAGGTCAACATGAGCAGGTCCCAACCAGTGCCTTTTTGGGGTCTGGTGCAGTGGCAGGATCAACATTTATTGCTCCCCCCCCCCCAATTGTCAATGAGAAGGTAATGTCGGGCCTCCTCCCTGAACAGTTTCAGTCCTTCTGATAAATGGACTCAGTGATAATGAAGAACAGGATGATGTACAGTACAACATGGAAAGCAATCTGCATCTGATGCCCTTCTTGGAGGCAGGGTTTGTTAGTTTGGCAGGTGCTGCTGAAATAGCAAGAAACTGCAATGAGTTGTGTAGATGGTACATTCTGCATGTCACGGATGGTGCCAGGCTTCTTGAGAGTTGGTTCTGCACTCAAGGTGAATAGAGAGTACTCCATCGCAATCCTGACATCACGCTCCTGTAAGTGACATGAAGGTTGCTGGTGCAGTGGACAGCACTGAACTTTGTCCAAGCCTTTAGCAGTATATCAAAAAGATGGAAAATTTGGCAGAGTATTGGAGGATGGATAAATCCCAAAATGTGCGATGATGTGTTTTGAGAAGTCAAATAAGGGGCTGGAAATACACAGTAAATAAAATAATGATGGACAGAGGGACCTTTAGGTTCAAGTCCATTGTTCTCTTAAAGTGGCAACACTGGTAGTGAGGGCATATTAAATCTGGGATATTACGTTGCAACATTTTTGCACTGTTTAGTGCATCTCTGGTCATCAAGACACAAGAAAGACAAGGGTGTGCTGGAGAGAGTGCAAAGGAGATTCACCAGGATGTTGCCTGGAATAGGGTGCTTTAGTTATGGGGAGAAATTAAATAGACTTGGTTTGTGTTCCCTGCTGAAGGGAGACCTGATAGAGGTATATAAAATTATAAGAGTCACAGCAAGTCAGAGAGTCAGATAAAGATATAGATTAGCTTTAATTGTCACATGTACATTGAAAGATCAAAGCATACAGTTAAAAGCGACATTTACATCAATGATCAACACAGTCCAAGGATGTGATAGGAGCAGCCCTCAAATGTTGCCATGTTTCTACTGCCAAGAAAGCATGCCCACAACTTACAAACTCTAACTCTACATACATCCTTGGAATGTGGGAGGAAACCAGAGCACCTGGAGGAAACCCACATGGTCACAGTGGGAATGTACTAATTCCTTATAGACAGAGATGGGGTTGAACATCGCTCATTGATTGCTGATGTTGTAAAGTGTTGTGCTATCTACAATGCCACTGCACAGCCCTGATAGTCTGTGTGATAGTCAGAATCATTTCTCCATAGTAGAGATAGCAAAATCAAAAGGGCATAAGTTTAAGGTAAGAGGAAGGAGTTTTAATGGAAATTTGAGGGCTAAATTTTTTATACAGAGAGTGATTGATATCTGGGACTTATTGCCAGAGGAGGTGT
This sequence comes from Hemitrygon akajei, assembly GCF_048418815.1. NCBI lineage: Eukaryota > Metazoa > Chordata > Chondrichthyes > Myliobatiformes > Dasyatidae > Hemitrygon > Hemitrygon akajei. The sequence goes on from NC_133139.1 coordinate 37,003,642, forward strand.
TGGAGACAGATGTGATCACTATATTTAAGTGACATTTTTAAAGATACATTAATGGGCAGGGCATAGGAGGAAATTGACCTAATCTGCGCAAAATGATCAACTTGGAGAAAGTAGGCCGAAGGGTCTATTTCTATCCTGCACATGATGATTCAAGCCTTGTAGATGGGTTAGGGGTGTTAGGACATAAATCCTTCACTGAAAGATATCCAGCATTTGACCTTCTTACTGAGCCATGTGGCTGTCCCTTTGAGTCTCGGGGCAGTGGTTATTGATGGTGGGGGGGATCTCAGTGACGTAATCCTTTTACATCACAACCCTTGGTGGTAAGATTTCTTCTTGTTGGAGGTAGTTATTGTGGCAATAATGTTATTTTCAATTTCAAGATTTAAGGTTCAAGATCATTTCCAGTACAAATTTGTAAAGGAAAGTGGAATAATTATTATTCCCAGTCTGATGCAGTACAGAAAAACACAATAAGATAAAGATATCCGAGGTCTGTTAGTTAGTAAGTCCAACACCTAGTTGCACAATAGAGTATTTAGACTTCGGAGTAGGAGTTTGTTCACCAAGTTCTGTGGGATCATAGTGTTGAATGCCGAGCTGAAATCTAGAAAAAGCATTCTGATTTAAGTGTCCTTACCTTCTCAGTCCTTGCCTGAACATTATCTAGTTTTGATTGTGTGCAGGTATGGTTTGTTCAATTTACTGAGGGAGCGTAATTTGCTGAAGTACAGTTGTAGAATGTTTAGTTCTACAAGTGGCCTCATCATAGATAAAGGGTACTGACGGAGCAGCTGTTACTCTGACCTCTCAGCTTTTCTACCAGCCCTAAGCTAGCTTTCAGACCCTGATTCTGGTCCTACATCCAGGCCTTTTCCACCTGCTTAGACCTGACTGTAGTCCTGCATCTTGACCCAGAACTAGCTAAGTCATTTTGAATACAGAAGAAATTCCTTTCCTTATTCAAGGCCTAATCCATAGCAGATAATGTCATACGTTCAAAGCTCAAAGTACAAAGTAAGTTTATTATCAAAGTACATGTACGTCATTCCAAGATTCATTTTCAGAATGAGAATCAAAATCAGAATCCGATCAGGTTTAATATCACCTACATATGCTGTGAAATTTGTTGTGTTGCCACAGAAGTATGTACAGTGAAATGCATACAAAATACTATAAATAACAATAAGATATTTAGATTTTTATATAACTATCTTAATACAATATTATATATATCATTAGATAAATAAAGCAAAAAGAGAGTAAAAATAGTGAATTAGTGTTCGTGGATTGGTTCATGGTTCATTGTCCATTTAGAAATCAGATGGGGAAGGGAAAGAAGCTGTTCCTAAAATATTGAGTGTGTGTCTTCAGGTTTCTATACCTTCCCCTTAATGTAGCAATGAGAAGAAGGCATGTCCTGGGTGATGGGGGTCCTTAATGATGGATGCAACATTTTGGACCCTTCACCTATTGAAGAGGTCGTCAGTGCTGAAGAGGATAGACCACGATGGAGCTGGCAGAGTTCGAAACCCTCTGTGATGGTGATGCAATGTGTTAGAATGCTCTTTACAGTACATCTGTAGAAATTTGCTAGAATCTTTGATAACATACCAAATCTCCTTAAACTGCTAATAAAGCATAGCCACGAACATGCATTCTTTGTAATTGCATCAATGTGTTGTGCTCAGGGTAAATCTTCAGACATGTTGACACCCAGGAACTTGAAATTGCTCACCCATTCCTCTGCTGATCCCTTGATGAGGACTGGTGTGTGTTCCCTCAACTTTCCCTTCCTGAAGTCCACAGTCAATTTTCTGATCTTACTGATGTTGTCTGCACCACTCAGTCAGCTGATCTATCTCACTCCTGTACACCTCTGAGTCTCTGCCAACTACTATTGTGATGTTGGCAAATTTAGAAATGGCATTGGAGCACTGCCTAGCCACACAGGTATGGGTGTAGAGGTGGTAAAGCATCAGGCAAAGCACACATCCCTGAGGTGTGCCGGAGTTGATTAACTCCAAGGAGGAGATTTTTTTTTCCAACCTGCAATGACTGCAGTCTCCCGATGAGAAAGTCAAGGATCCAGTTGTGGAGTGAGGTACAGAGGCCCAGAGTTTGCAGCTTGTTTATTAGTACTGAGGGTATGATGGTGTTAAATGCTGAGCTATAATCAATAAACAGGAACCTGACGTAGGTATTGCTATTGTCCAGCTGGTCAAAGGCCGAGTGGAGAGCCGGTGAGATTGCATCCATTGTAGACCTATTGTGCTGGTAAGTAAGTTGCAGCAGGTCTAGGTCCTGACTTAGGTAGGAGTTAATTCTGGCCATGACCAACCTCTCAAACCACCACAGTAGAAATGAGTGCAACTGGGCAGTAGTTGTTGGGGCAACTCGCCCTGCTCTTCTTACGCACTTCTATGATTGATGCCCCTTTGAAGCAGGTGAGAACTTTCGACTGCAGCAGTGAGAGATAGAAAATGTACTTGAGCACTGTCGCCAGTTGATCAGCACAGGTTTCCAATGCCCTACCAGGTACACCACCAGGGCCTTGTGACGGTTCACCCTCTTGAAAGAGGCTGTGGCATCAGTTGATATACTGCCCTCACAATGTGTATGTACAAAGCCATGCAGCGAGTTAAATTCCTCAAAAATCACCGAAACATAAGTTTTCTTCAGGGCTTTTTTAATAAAATCTTACTTGTGAAACTGCAGAAAGTTAAGTAGAGTAAATATTAAATTCAATACAGAATCGTCTCGGGCCTGAATATGCTAATATTGTTGATTATTCTCAGAATCGGTGTTAAACACACTGTATACAATACTCCTTGACTATGCCATGTAAACAAGAGTAAACTTGTAGTGCAACGTTGTCTTAATGATAAATGGCAATCATAATACTTCCTTCAAATATATCTACTAAATGTTTACTAATATTAATAGAAACTTAAGACTCAAAGGTATTGCTGTTTCAAGAGCAAGTGCAGAGAGGATGGAGTTGGATGTCATTCCACCGTGCACTCCAATCGAATCCACATTAATCCAACCAGGAAGTGTTATAAAAATCAAGGTCATGCCCATACAAGACGTCCAGAGACCAAAACAATCCCTCTCTGGCATTCACAGGATGTCAAACTTAACTACTGAAACTAAAAGTCATATGATTAAGTTTCATCTTTGGAAAAAAGGATAGTCTCGGACACTGGTCTTAAATTCTTACAACACAGTCTTCAACTGTTCTCACTTCAAAAATACCAGCCTTGATGTTATTTCTGTTGGGGATCAGCAAGAAATTCTGGAAAGTTAACCATAAGGAGAGGGTGAGCTGATTAGTTTGGAGCCCTCTTATGGCATGGTCGACCATATTGAGATCAGTAGAAACATTGACTGATCTGGGTTGATTGCCTGATACGTTGCATTCTATTATGTACATAAACATAGAATCTTCTTATTTCATTAAACATATAGCCAAACACAATCTTGCTGTCAGTAAAGAACTTGATACCATCTAGCTCTGTTTCCAGCTCTTCGGTTAACAGCAACACCAAGTTCAAGCATTGGTATGGTGCGATCTGGTTTGTGAGCAAGCTTTGCCTTGCCCAGTATGAATCCAATTTCACTATATCCAGCAGTGGCTGCAACCTTCAGGTATGCAACAGCAGCAATAGTTTTAGTTGACACATCACAGAAGATGAGGACCTCTTTCTTTTGAGCTGTAGGTTCTGAAATTGTGGTGTAGGTTCTTGGAATCTTCAAACCTTTAAGATCCTGAAGGGAAGAACACCATTGCTGCCATTGCTCATGTTTCTCTTCTGGGAGTCGAACATTGCACCCTCAAGTGTCAGGAGTCAACTCCCTTAATATGAAGCATCCCTGGATATTGATTGATGCAGCAAATATAAGTGGGTCAGATGGGCTGTTGATTCGATAGCACCCCACGACATGTAAAGGTCATCAGTATCAGCAAACTGGAAAGGAAGGATGTCAGTAACAAGGTCTCATCCGAGGCCCAAACTGCGCTTCATTGGAGGGAGTTCCTGTTGAAGAAGATCAAGATTCTGCAGACCTTTTCCAAAGGGAAACATGCCATGACCTCAGCAGATGCAATCTTATGCAGTGAAAGTAGACTGTGCCAACATGTCTTGCGCTGCTCTCAGCATGCTGACTCATTCTTCTGCAGTAGAGAATGATCTACGACCATCATCAACATGGAAATGTCTCTCTATGTACCTCCCTTTTTCAGTCCCAATTTCCTTCTCTCCCTCAATAGCTGTCCTATTAAAGTCCACAGATATCCACAGCTGGTGAGTGACAGTTACAAAATACATGAACTCGCGTGTGTTACTCCTGAACGGTGTCCCATTAGTGGTCACAAAATCACAAATATCTGAGGTTTTCTGAATGATCCTCTCACTAGGAAGTCATGGAATATTTGTTCAATGTCTGTCATCACTGAGACTGACTCCATTCTGAAGCACTTTAGGTCCCCAAGCACATGAGGACACCAGTAGAACATTGTTCAGTGATATGTCTTTGAACTGTGCACTTGTTGTGCTCAGAAATACTTGTGAAGATTTCTGGGGGTGGTAAACACCAAAGCTGGGCAAATACCAGTTTTCTTTGTTGGGTGGAGACATTAACGCAGCATAATTGTTCCAGAAGAGTCTCTCCCACGAACTCCGTATAATTACCTTTCATTTCTGGTTTTCTTCTCCATGTGCAACTGAGGGACTTGAGTCATCTAAGGGGCCGTCTCTGTTATTTGGTTGGAATTGTTGCGGCAAGCAAAAAGGAACTGTTTGACTTGTCTTCATTAAACCCTTAGTTCACAATTCAAAGGGAGTCCTCACCTTCGTTGGAAGGTTCTAGCTTATAATCATCTTTCGAGTGACAGAAGGCTAGCTTGCCTAAATCCGTTTGAGCAGGGGCAAGTATGTCAGGGCACCTGGTTTGCTTACCCATAATCTCTTTGTTCATATGGATTCTACTCTCACAGGATCTGAAGTGACTTTGGCGCCTGTTCTCCTGGGCATTAACTGTGCTGTCAGTGAGCTGATGAGCACCATTGAGGCAGACTTCACCCACTATGACCCAACCCAGGTCCAATCAGTTAGTACAAGGTGCATTGCGCCAACCAAACCTCTATTCACGTACCTTATGTGCATGGATGATGTCTCTACCAAGCAACTGCAGAATCTCAGCAAAAGGATCAGGTGGGGGGGGCATCTTGTCAGCTACATGTGAATGACTAAGTACAACTTCAGGAAAGGGATTTCATTCCTGTTTTTGGGAATATGGTCAAACTCAGTGACAGTTGGACAGGATAAGCAGATCACCCCTCCAATTGTCTCCACTACAAATCCACTGGCTTTTCTGATGTTTCAAAACATGACTTTACAGTGTATGGAGAAACAGAGCTTTAAATAATAAATATGTCAAAGGATATTGATTTTGCCAAAGACACTTTGCTCTGATCATCTAAGATCACATTGGCCATTATTTTTTGCTCAGGATGTCTTTTCAGGTAGATTTTGGCCAGACATATTTTAGAACAGCATTTGCCTTGGAATCTGTACCCACATATATCTGAAGATGAGGAAATAGCTACATCTGAAGGATTCTCATCTGGCTCCCTATTGTGCTCTGCTGTGGGTGTGCTGGAACCAGTGAGAGCCTAAGATGCTGAATGAAGTGCTGGCATGGGCTGGTCACGGCTGCACTCAGAGCAATGAATGATAGCTTTACAGTCTTTCCTTGCTGTGCTGTTGAAGACAACATTTGAAACATATCGAGTGCTCGTTTACAACACAGCTCCAGTCTGTAAGTAGTTTTTCTCAGAATCCTCTGCATTTCCTGAAGGGGTGACGTTTCTTACTGACCGGGCATTGTCTATCGCGATTCATGATAAAGTTTACTACTTCAGTTTTGTTGACTGTGATAAGGGTTCTGGTTTTCCATGCCTTTGCAAACATAAAACTCGGGTCATTTCACATTTCCGCATGACGGCTGACAAACCTCACAAAGAATGAAAATGGTGGATAAAGGACATGATGCTTCATTTTATACTTGAACCTTTCAGTTATATACAATTCTTGCATATCGCTTTGAGGTTTCTCCACTATCGGGTGTATTCCTCTTGCAGTATGTAGCTATGACAATAGATCTGCAAGCTCCAGGAGCTTCCGCAGTCCTTTGTTTGAGAGCTTTGAGAAGTTATCAAGTCTGTTAAAGGGAGATTCCTCGATAGCCTCTGGAAAGCCATGGCATTTATCCTACCCTGCCACAGCATTTGTAAACCTGCATCCAGATTATTAATATGAACTGCTCTAACCCTTCTTGCATGTTGCAGTGACTCCCCACCAAGCCACTTGCAGGGAAGGTTTAGCTCTTGGCAAGGTTTGAGAATTAGTAATTCTCAAACCACTGCGAAAGCTTGACTTCCAAGACAGATAACTGGCAGACTGATTGTCGAAAATTGCTAGTCCTGCTGTGGCTAGGTCTTGACGAGCCAGATACCAAGACAAATCTAATGCACCTGTGGCTCCTGAATGAGAGCTTTGTGGAGAATTAAATTGAATTGAATTGACTTTATTTCTTACATCTTCTCATACATAAGTAAAAATATTTACATCACATCTCTGTCTGAATCTGCAATCTGCAAATTATAGCAATTTGTAATAAATAGTATGTACAGTAAGATATACAACAGAAAAGTCAATATAGCTTAGAAATACAATTGTGTCAGCATTAATTAATCAGTCCGATGGTCTGGTGGAAGAAGCTGTCCTGGACACTGTTGGTCCTGGCTTTAATGCTATGGTACTGTTTCCCAGATGGTAACACCTGGAACAGTTTGTGGTTGGGATGACTCAGGCCTCCAATGATCCTTCAGGCCCTTTTTAGGCACCCGTCACTGTAAATGTCCTGAATAGTGGGAAGTTCACATCCACAGATGTGCTGGGCTATCCACACCACTCTGCAGAGTCCTGCAATTGAGGGAGGTACAGTTCCCATACCAGGCAGTGATACAGCCAGTCAGGATGCTCTCAATTGTGCTCCTGTAGAATGTCATTAGGATTTGGGGACTCATGCTGAACTTCTTCAACCATCTGAGGTGAAAGAGGCGCTGTTGTGCTTTTTTCACCATATAGTCAGTATATACAGACCAAGTGAGATCCTCAGTGATGTGTATCCTGAGGAACTTAAAGCTGTTCACCCTCTCAGCCCCAGATCCATTGATATCAATAGGGGTTAGCCTGTCTCCATTCCTCCTGCAGTCCACAACCAGCTCCCTTGTTTTTGCAATATTGAGGGAGGGGTTGTTTTCCTGACACCACTGTGTCAGAGCAATTACTTCTTTTCTGTAGACTGCCTTGTTACTTGAGGTGAGGCCAATCAATGTGGTAACATCGGCAAATCTAATTTGCAGGTTGGAGCTGTGGGTGGCATCCACTGGTTTGCCAAATGTATGTCCTGAGATGAATGGAAGTTCAGTCTGTCCATATCTGGGCAGATGGGATTGATATTAGTGGTAACTCTTGACTGAGGTCTTTGCTGTGGTAGAACTGCAGAACGAGTCATTGTGGGTCATTGCTGCTGTAAACCTTGGCTGTTAATACCCGGACTACATAAAAGACGTACTGGTTGAGTGGTGTGGACAGCTTCCTTTGTAGAGCTGAAGCAATGTCTTTATTATAGCCAAAATGCATTTGGAGATGTGCTTTAGTAAGATGCATTGACTGTTGTGGTGGCAAAACACAAATGATTCTGATTACAGACTCATCACTGTCTAAGTCAGCTGCTGCTTCATACGTCTTTGCCTCTTGCTGAGGCAGCCTTAGCTTTATGTTCATTCCTGAGTGCACTTAACACATGCTGCCTCCATGTCTATACATGTGAAACATCCTGGGAAAGGTTTCACTGTTAATGTAACAGTCTTTCTGTAGAAGCAGTGTTTGGGTTATGGTTAGAGATAACGGTGCTTTGAAATGTGAGCCGTGCAATGGGGGGAGTGTGTTTTCATGCTGGGTGCCTGTCCCCGAGGTGACCTGGGTCTTTTGTTCAGTAGAAGATGGAGAGAGAAGATGCCAGAAAGGAGAGGTCATAGCCACCAGAAAGGAGTGGACTTGGAGTGTGGCCAGGAGTCAACAAAACCCGGGGAAATCGGTGGAGGACCAGCAGACGGGAAACCGTGAACTCCAACTTGTGGATATTAGACTGTTTCATTAAAATGGGTCCTTTTCTTTTTGTTTTACTTAACTAACCCTTTAGTCAAATTAAGAATCATAAATCTAAATCGTTTAATTGCATATGGTGTACTGTCTGTTATTTTGTGGTACTGATTTGTAACAGGGTAACACATTGCACAGCATCCACACAAATGGAAGGTTTTGCACCTCAATCTCATTCGTTTTGTGGGGCCAGAGATTGTCTTCCCCAGACTTATGCAGCCGACAGAACCTGAGGGTTACACGGACTTTCTCCATGTTGATGCAAAGCTTTATTCATTTGCACCTCAACTTCGTCTTTAGCTTAAGCCATTCTCATTCGTGCCCCTTCAGCTCTGACATGGGCCTGTGCTACAGCTATGTAATCATGGACTTATTCGAGTATCACGAAGACAGAACAGACGCGCCACATTCTGACCTCATTTGCAGGGTTTGGTGATTGGCATTGCTCGGGTCAAAGCTGACATTGTCATGTCTGGCATTCAGACGCGTCTCCAGTCCATGGCCAATGACTTTGAAGACGAGGTATCTTTTAATTCTACTGCCCTCACAGTGCACGTGCAGTGAGTTAAACACCTTAAAATCACCAAGATGGAAGCTTTCACTGGACTTTTCCATGAGCTCGTACATGTGAAACTGCAGAACGTTAGGTAAATTACATATTAAATTCAATACAGAATTGTTGTGAACCTGAATATATCAATAGAACCAATAGAACATTACAGCACAGAAACAGGCCTTTCGGCCCTTCTTGGCTGTGCCGAACCATTTTTCTGCCTAGTTCCACTGACCTGCACCTGGACCAGATCCCTCCATACACCTCTCATCCATGTAGCTCTCCAAGTTTCTCTTAAATGTTAAAAGTGAGCCCGCATTTACCACTTCATGTGGCAGCTCATTCCACACTCCCACCACTCTCGGTGTGAAGAAGCCTGTCAATTATTCTCACAATCAGTGTTAACCAAGGTAATACACATATGCAATACTCCATAACTTTGACGTATAAACAATAGTTTACACATGGCACAGTAATATCTCAATAATGATAAACATGATGCTTCCTTCAAAATAGACCTACTAAATGTTTACCAATACTAACAGAAAACTAAGACTCACAGAGCCAATAAAGAGAGGATGGAGATGAATGTATTTCCATTCAAATCAATTGAATCCAAATTAAGACAGGCAGGAAATGATATAAAAACAGGAAGTATTGTCCATACAAGACAAACTGTGACTCTAGAGGCCAGAACAGATGGAATGTGCACTGCAACCAGGAAGATGGTGAAAAACTCCCTTGACAGATAAAATGGGCTATCAGTACTAGATCTTCCAGGTTGAGTGAGGAGGACTGACGTAGAACCTCCATGTCTGTGCACTGTGAAACAAACTCCAATCCCCCTTACTTTAAGTGACTCTACTGCCCTGTCCATGTGGTGGATAGTGAAGTCCCATGCTGCATCACTGCATCTGGAATGTTGGGGGTGAGCCATGTTTCCATGAATGAAACTACACAGCAGTCTCTTATGTCCCTCTGGTACTGCAATCTTGCTCTGTGGTCCTCAATTGTATTTTCCAGACACCGTACATTAACCAGCAGGATGGTAGGATGGGAGGAGCTCAGGGTCCTGCATTTCAAATCTTACTTGCAGCCCAGTATGCTTTCCGCACTTCCTTTTACTAAAGGGAAAACACTTGCAACCTGATTCTGCAGTCCAGAGTCTGCTGATTTTGAGGAAATATAGATTTTTTGAAATATCTTAAAACAATGCTGCTTTCTGAAGTACCCATAACTGAGACTGTATTTCAGCTGTGCTGGTCCTAAACAGGAATATATCATGATTCCGTTTGGAGCTGCACAAAAAGAGTCACCAGTTTCTGGCACCATATTCCCGTGTCATTTTCCTGCAGGAATTCACAGCAGCACAACAAAACACAACAGAATCAATGAAAACTACACACAAGCAATTAATATGCAAAAGAAGACAAACTGCAAATTCAAAAATAATCAAATAATAAATAAATACCGAGAATATGAGTTGTAGAGTCCTTGAAAGCGAGTGCATAGGTTGTGAAATCAGTGTTGATTCGCAGCAGCGAGAAGAGATCCTGGGCTGGATGGTGGATGCTGTTTCCTTGAGGCAGCATGCTCTGTAGATGTGCTTAGTGGTGGGGAGGGATGGACTGGGCTGTGTGCACCACTTATTGAAGGATTTTCTGTCCTTGGGCAGTGGTGTTTTCATACCAGGCCAAGATGCATTGAGGCAGGATACTCTCTACTGCACATCAATAGAAGTTTGTCAAAATTTTACGTGACATGCCTGTCTGTGCAAATGTCTAAGAAAGTAAAAGTGCTGCCCTGTCTTCTTTGAAATGGCGCGTACACACTGGTCTCAGGATAGATACTCTCAGGTGATAGCACCAAAGAATTTCAGATCTCTGCGTTCCTGAATGTCCCATCAGCAGACGAACAATAGAAGGGTCTGTTAGTTTTCTGTCAACAGATTGCTTAGCGGTCCTTTACACTGATTAGTGTGTGAGCACATCTCCCTTTCTCTTGTCAGAAGTTCACTTCCTGTGAACATCTAGCTTTCTCAAAGCCCCAGCAACAATACAAATTTTGATCAAGCGTTTGCCTCTGTCTCAACAGTCTTTGTGAAAAATACAGGAAAAAAGCTCTTTCACATCTGATTTCCAGATTAAAGCCTTTATGTCTGCACTCATTTGGTAATTTGGGCAGTACTTCATTTGCTTCACTCCAAATTGATTGTCTTCTTCACCATTCCCCTGCTTTAATCTTTACTATTTCATACCTTCCATAGGACATGTAACTTCACTTTTCTGAAGTGGTAGAAACAAGAAATGCTGCAGGTAGCCAACAGGCCAAGCAGTATCTGTACAGAGAGAAAGAGAGTCAACATTTCAGATCAACTCACATTTAGGATTTACAAGCTTTTGCAATCGCTACGTGGCTGAAACCAGCTTCTCTTGTTCTCTTTCCAACATACTGCATATGAAGGGTTTTATTTATAAACTGTTAATTATTTTGACAAAAAACAACTACAAGAGGTTGGGTTTTGAGAAGAATGTATAATATCACATTCCCGTGATAGGATTCAGTGAGCCAGCTGTAAATATCCCCGAAGTTCTACTTTCTACAGGACTGATGGCAGTGTACAAGCTACAAACATGCTCTATTAACTGAGAAATCTATAATGTGGAAACAGTCAATGGGTCAGGCAGGAGCCACGAAGAACGAAAGAGAGTTAGCATTTCAAGCTGATGAACTTTCATCAGACTGAGTGTCTCTCTTTCATACTTCCAGCAGGCGCAGTATTGATCTCAAAAAAATTTAGGCCATAAAGTCTTGATACTTTACACCACCTCGTCTTTACTTCCCTCTTCTCTTTTCTCTCCTACCATTAAACATATCTCTCCTACCATTTTTCTCATGATCATTTATTGGGCTCAGTATCTACTTTTTTCCCATATTTTGTTGTATACTTTGAGATACCTTCTTATAGAAGATGCATGTTGTTTTAAGCATGTTGTTGGTACATCTTCCATTCTATACCACTGCTTGAGTGCTAATATTGTTCTGAAGTAATTTTTCATAATAGACTTCATTCCTAACATTATGCGTAGTCTTCTCTGTACACAGTTTCTGACTCATTCTCAGAGGTGATAATGCAGACTGGTTTCACTAAAATGTCAGTTCCAAATCATATTAAATTTTCCTTCTGCTATGTTGTTATTAGTCAACTATTATTCAGTTGTCAAGATCCTTTTACTGTTGCTGATGATTAACTGTTTATTTTCAGAATGTTCCTGACAGGCACACTGTGAGATAACTCAAGCCACTTGCCAGTAGTTTTGTAACTGTATAATATTGAACAAGTCTGAGAAGACATTAAAGTGTAGTTTTATCCCTACATTATTAATTACTTACTTTGGTGTGAATGTGGTCAAACTTTTTTATGGCACTCTTTATCCTTCTTATTTTTCACCATTAGGACAGAAATGTTTCCACATGTTGGTAAATTAACAAAATTAATTTTATGATGTTGAATAACTCTCCACATTCCCCCATACTCTAGAAATCAAAGAACTAAAGATGCTGGAAATTGGAAATTTAAAAAAAAAAATTGTGGAATTACACAACAGGTTATGTAGTACTTGTGAAGAAGGTAAACAAGTTAACATTTCAGGTCAATGGCCCTTCATGAGGTGAGGGCCTCCGTCAGTCAGAGTTGACCATGGATATTGCATCCTACCTGTCTAGATAGGCAAGCCTGGGGCAGTACGGTATGCAGAGCAGGCTGTTGCCCACGTAGCAAGCTCCCCCTCTTCACACATCTGATGAACCCAAAGAGGTGTCAGAGACTGATACAGTCTGGTACCAGAAGTGACGCAGAGGTGGCCAGTCAACATCAAACTCAATGTAGGACTGCCTTGGGGGCTCCAGCTCTGGATTTTTCCCTCGGGGTTTACTCCTGAAGCCTTCCCCATGAGTAGGTATAGCTGCAAGGCAGCAGAGATTTGAGATTAGAGTTTTCCTTCTACTAGATGAGCTGCCAACCATGGCTGACAAACCCCAGCTGCCCGAAGTGACTGGTTTTAAGGTGCCAGTAACCCGCCATTGCCCCTTCTCCTGTCAGTAGAAACGGTTCCATCAAGCTTAGTAGCTAAGCCATACGTGAAGGCCGCGAGATGGACTTGGTTGTCAGAGGTCCTTTGAGGCATACACCATTGGAAGCATTTAATAGGTAGTCGGAGCTTTTCCCCATTACCACCCCCAGCTATAACAACCTTAAGGAACCAATGGCCCTTCATAAGAACCTTAATATCACTCCAATACTTCAATCAGATAGACTTAATGGACTAAAATAGGAAAAGCCGGGATCAAACCACAGCCTACTGTTTGCACCACAAAGATAGTGAGCCAGTTCTTAGGCACTCACAAGAAAGGCCATTTTATCCTTTTCCTCAAGGCTACCACAAACTGAACATTATTCTTAGAGCCTTGTGAGCGGTATTACTGCTGGCAGAATTTCACATGCTGACAAGAGGCATACACAGGCGAGATATACCAACTAGTTGAGTGGCATTACAGCAACAGCCTTGCATTCAATATCAGCAAGACCAAAGAGCTGATTGTGGATTTCAGGATATGATGAGGGAACAGAGAACAGAGTTCAGGAAAAACTTTTTCACCCAGGGAGTTGTGGATCTATGGAATGCTCTGCCTCAGAAGGCAGTGGAGGCCATTTCTCTGGATGCTTTCAAGAAAGAGTTAGATAGAGCTCTTAAAGATAGTGGAGTCAAGGGATATGGGGAGAAGGCAGGAACAGGGTACTGATTGTGGATGATCAGCCATGATCACATTGAAGGTGGTGCTGGCTCAAAGGGCCGAATGGCCTACTCCTGCACCTACTGTCTATTGGAACACAAATTGATCCTCGTTGAGGGATCAGAAGTGGAGAGAGTAAGCGATTTCAAGTTCCTGGGTGTCAATATCTCTGAGGACTGAACTTGGACACAACATATAAATCTATAAAGAAGACAAGACAGCAGCTATATTTAATTGGGACTTTGAGATTTGGTTTGTCAATTAAAACACTCAAAAACTTCAACAAATGAACTGTGGAGAGCATTCTAACTGGCTGCATCACCATCTGGTATGCGAGGGGTGGGGGTATCTACTGCACAAGATTGCAATAATTTGCAGAAACTTGTAAAATAGTCAGCTCTATCGTGGGCACCAGCCTCCGTAGTATCCAAAACATCTTCGAGGAGCAGTGCCTTAGGAAGGCAGCTTCCATCATTAAGGATCCCCACCACCCAGAACATGCCCTCTTCAAACTGTTACCATCAGGAAGAAGGTACAGAAGACTGGACACACATACTCTGTGAAATAGGAACAGATTCTTCCCCTCTGCCTTCCAGTTTCTAAATGGACATTGAACCAATGAACATTACCTCACAACCTTTTTATTTCTGTTATTTTGCACTACTTATTTTAACTGAACTATTTAATAGACATACTGTATATATATTTACTGTAACTCAGTTTTTTCTCTATATTTATTTATCATGAGGTTCATTGTACTGCTGCCTTAAAGTTAACAAATTTCATAACATATGCCGGTGATAATAAATCTGATTCTGATTCTTAACTTCCCACTCACCACATCTGTGCCATTGATGGTTGGCACAAGGCTGATTGGAAAAGGTTGAAAATTTTCAGGCATGTATTCAACTAGGTACAGGCACAACCATTACCATTTTCACGCTAGTGTGTGACATGTCCACATTGGGACATGGGGTCGTCAACTCACAGTGCAGTTAGGATCTTGATTTAATTTTAATGGTTGCTAGCTCTGGAAACTTGACAGATAAATGGAGATTTAAACATTTGTCTCTGGAGCTGCAAGTAGTTTTCTGATATGGTTTCTGAGTCAGAATGAGCTGGAGATTTCCCACCAGTCCCACCAATTACTAATGACCAGAGTGCACAAAAGTCTTGTGCTGTGCAATTTGTTGCCCAGTGACAAATCATTGCAAGCTCCATGTTGTCAACACTGGAAAAGGAATTGTATGATCATTAAATATGCTTAACATACCAGCGAGGTAGAGGGTGACAACCTTTTATGCGCAGTTTAAATTCCTTTTTGCGCTAATACCATGTAAACTATCTTTGAAAGTCTTCCACTGTTTCTCAACTGTCCCATCAAATAGCCCGTGTTTCCATTCTATGCTAACCTGCCCCTTGTATCTTTGCAGTCTCCCAAGGGGGTGCTGTTGTAGTGTGGCACACTGACATCTACCTAGCTGAGGCCAGGTGGCAACTCTTAGACACCTCCTTATACCTACCTCTCCAAGAGGTCCCCATTACAGACCATCAGAAATTTATCTCTGACACCATCACTGACCTTGCCCACTCCGGAGAACACCCATCCACTTCCACCAAACTCATCATTCCCTTACCTCACAGTGCTCACTTCTACCTCCTACCTAAGACCTACAAACTATGTATGTCATCTGAAACAAGAAGATCTATCCCCTCTAAAGAAGGCCTCAATGCTTTCCGCTTCTCTCTTGACAAAAGACCGATCCAATCCCCCTCCACCACCATCCTCTGGCAGAATTGGTCCTCACCCTAAACAAGTTTTCCTTTGGCTCCTCCCACTTTGTCCAAACTCAAGGGGTAGCAATGGGCACATGAATGAGCCCCAGCTATGCCTGCCTCTTCATTAGCTACATTGAACAATCCATGCTTGAAGCCTTCCCCGGTTATACTCCCCAACTCTTCCTGTGCTATATTGATGACAGCATTGGTGCTGCTTCATGCACCCCTACTGAGCTCATCTTTGTTATCAACTTTGCCCCTAACTTCCACTCTTCCCTTAAATTCACTTGGTCCATCTCTGACACCACCCTCCTCTTTCTCGATCTCTCTGTCTCAATTTCTGGAGACAGACTGTTAACCAACATCTTTTATAAACCTACAGAGTCCCATTGTTATCACGACTATACCTCTTCCCACCCTATCTCCTATAAAATTGCTATTCCGTTTTCTCAGCTTCTTCGCCTCTGCTGCATTGGTTCCCAGGATGTGGCTTTCCATTCCAATTCATCAGAGATGTCGTCCTTCTTTAGAGAATGGGGTTTTCTTCCCTCCAGTATTGATGCTGCCCTCACCTGCTTCTCCTCCATTTCCTGAACATTGCCGTACACCCCATCTCCCCACCGCCTTAATGGTGATAGAGTTCCTCTTGTCCTTACCTACCACCCCAATCAACCTCCGCAACTTCCGCCATCTCCAAAGGGATCCCACCACTAAACATATCTTTACGTTAACCCCCCCCCACCCACTTTCCCCAGGGATCACTCCCTCTGTTATTCTTCTGTCCATTCAACCCTCCCCACTAATTTTTCTCCCGACACTTAATCCCTGCGAGGAGCCAGAGTGTTACACCTGCCCATTCCTCTCCACACTTACCTCCATTCTGGGCCTCAGTATGTCCTTCCAGGTAAGGCAACACTTCATCTATGAACCTGCTGGGTCATCTACTGTGTCTGGTACTCCTCGTGTAGCCTTGTCTACATTGGTGAGTCCCATCGTAAGCTGGAGGACTGTTTCGTTGAGCAGCTCCGCACCATCTGCCACAAGCGGGAATTCCTGGTGGCCAATCTTTTTAATTCCCATTCCCGTCTCCATTCTGATATGTTGGTCCTTTGCCTCCTCATGTGCCAGGATGAGGCCACCCTCACAGTGGAGAAGCAACACCTTATATTCTGTCTGGGTAGCCTCCAACCTGATGTGACGAATAGCAATTCCTACTTCCAGTAAACAAATCCCCCCCCCCCCCCCCCAATCCCCACTCTGACCTTTTTTCTACCAATTCCTTCCCCTTTGGTCCCCTCCTATTTCCCTTTCTCCTGTGGTCTACTCTCCTTTCCCATCAGATTCCTTCTTCTGCAGCTCTAAACTTTTCCCACCCACTTGGCTTCACAGCCTCCCCCCCTCCCCACTTTTTTTATTATGGCATCTGGTTCCTTCCTTCTCAGTTGATTATCTATTCATTTCCATTGATGCTACCAGGCCAGTTGAGTTCCTTTGTGTGTGTGGCTTTGGACTTCCAGCATCTGCAGACTTTCTTGTGTTTATGTAGTCTTCCTTGTTTAGACATAGTAAACTGATTTTAGATTGAACTCTGCCCCCTCCATTTGTACATGAAATTCTATCATGCTGTGATCACTCCTCCCAAGATGACCCCTAACTACAAGATTGTTAATTTTGTCTGCCCCATTACACAGGACCAGATCTAATATAACATTTTCCATTGTAGGTTCACTAATATACTGTTCAAGATATCTGTCACTGAAGCATTCTATGAAGTCCTCCTCAAGACTCTTTGACCAATTTGATTCTCTCAATCTATTTGCAAGATAAAGACCACCATGACAACTGCTGTTCCCTTCTTACATGCATCATATGTTTGTTGGTTTATTGCCTGGGCCACTGCAATGTTATTATTCCATGGCCTCTAGACAACTCCCACCCGTGATTTTTCTCCTCTTTACTATTCCTAATATATACCCAGATGGACTCAGCATCCTTCTTCTTAGATCTTACACCATCATTAAATCAGAGTGCTACCCCACCTCTCTTACCTTCCTGCCTTGTCCTTCCATATTACCTGATACTTTTGGTTATTCACTCTCTCCTTCTAGAAGACCCTACTGCCTTTCAGAGACAGCCCTGACCCTTGCACCTGGGAGGCAACACACCAACCGGAAGTCCTGCTTGCAGCCACAGAAGCTCCAGTCAATACCATTAACCATGAAATCCCTTACCATGATAGCTCTGCCTCTCTTTTCCCTGCCCTCCAAGGCAGCAGAACCACTCACAGTGTCATGATCCTGGCTTCTGCTGCCTTCCACTAATGAGCCACCTCCCCCAATAGTATCCAAAGTGGTATATCTGTTTGGATGAAGATGGCTGCAGAGGTCTCCTGCAATACCTTCCTGCTACTGCTCTGCCTCCGAGTCTCCCAATCCCTAGGGCCTTAAACTGTGCTGTGATCATCTCACTAAACGTATCATCCACAACCTTCTCAGCATCGCAGATGCTCCAAAGTGAGACTACGTGTAGTTCCATGGTCCCCGTACAATCTGTGAGAAGCTGCAGCTGGACACATATAGTCATCAGGGATTCTGAGTTCCCACATTCTGCAGGAGGAGCATGACAAGGGTCTGAGCTCAGATGCCATTACCTAAAGCTTCACCATGGATGATCCAGTTTCCTCTCAAATCCCTGTTGGTAGGTAAATAGTTACTATAAGCGACCTTGGTGTAGGTGGTTATAGTTTAATCAGGAGTTGTTAATGAACCTGTAGAAGAATGGAATATGTAGGCTGACAGAACTATGTGAGCGTAGGCAGACATTTGGTGAATTGAATGGCCTCCTCACTGTCAAATAATTATAACTTAAAAATGAAAACATAGAAGCCTATATGTGTAATATGTGAAGTAAAGTTTAATCTTTTTGGGTTTCAATAACAGTGGCTCCAAGTCAAACACTTCCAGCTTGTATAGAAGTGAATTATTTTTTATCATACGTGTAATGGTGCAAGCTAAGGAAAGGAAATTGAAAGAGTGAAAGAACCTGCTGGAGAGCAAAGCTGTGGAAAGAGATCCAGAGGAAGGCCAGCATGACTTGGCCAAGAGACAATTACGGTACATACATTAGTGCAGTGAGCAGGGAGGTGCCGAGGCTTTGAGAAATCTGACCAATGCTACCAGATGAAATAATGAATTGGAGAAATAACTACCTCAGGGAAATTATGGTTAGCACAAATCATGGTTTTCATTTGCCCTCTTGTAAGATTTTTTGCTTTGTTTATTGTAATAAAGATCATGCTTGGAAATAAATGCTCCCAATGGAACTCTACGAGAAGCAGCGTTAGCACTACCCAATCTACTCAAATGTACCAGAACTTTACATTCATCGTTTGGAGTAATATTGCATCTAACTATCTGGGGTAGATTCAAATTTATTTTTCCAGGGCCTAGAGTCCAAATTTGTGCATTGTAAGGAAGTAGAATATTAATAATAATGATTCCTATCATTCAAGAAGGATAGAATAGTGAATAAAAATCAAAAATAAATCCAGGTGGAATTCAAAAGCAAAATACTGCAGTTGTTGGAAATCTGAAATAAAACAGAAAATGCTTGAGATACAGCAGATCAGACAGTATCTGCGGAAAGAAAAATACAAATATCCAATGTTTCAGATCGGTAGCTTGAAATCAGAACTAGCTGAATCTTATTTCAGTAAACAGCTGCTTCATCAGAACAAAAACATTGCTGCCATACAGTAGAGCACACAGCTATTCTGGCATTTTTACTGCATTATTTCAATCTCACGAGATTAATGTCCATTAGCATTTCACTTTGGGTGCCAGTCTCCAAGGGCTTGTTGTGCACCAGTGTGAAATATGTAGTGGCAGGTGTTAAAGCTGTGCAAACATATGGGACCATTTTGGCAGATTTAGCTTGTTGCAGCAGGAGGTGTTAAAATTCTTGGCTCTGTGAGTATGCCATCCAATCTCCAGAGGATGGCCTGTTTATATTTTTAAGTTCAGACACTGCCAAAGTAGGCAACAGACAGTCATTGTGAAAATGTCCAATTTCCATGAAACAGTGGACAAAATCAAATGCGGTATCCCAACAGAACCTATACGTAGGAGACAGCCTTAGAGATTAAGGTTAGTCACGAATTTGATGAGACACCAATCCTTGATCCCCAGCTGTGATTCAGACCTCATTCTAGCTACAGCTAGGGAATGAATAATACATTTCACACTTCAATTCCATGATTGCTTAGCTCTGTTCCTGGTGACAGTTTTGTTGGTGCGAAACTGATATTTGCATAAAAATCTAGAGTGTATAAACAAAACAAGAAAACATTGGCAAATCTGAGCGGAAACTTGGAATTTGGAAGAAGAAACAGATCATTATAGCTGCTTAGCAGGGATTGCTGCTATGGAGAGGGCAGCAGGGGACCTTCCTTTATTTTTAAGTTGTAAAGTTGTCAAGTTCTTTTAAAAAATATATAATGTACCGAAAATATCTGGCAATCAAAATCATAAGAGATGAGCTTGTGAACTTCAAAGTTGATTCCACTTCATCTTGCCTCCTACAACACAAGAAGGCAGGCTGAATAGGCTGTGCAGCCTCCTTCTGTGTCAGAATGATTCTACGACTGTGATCTACTCATGGCAAATTGTGCCCAGCTTTCTCCATGCTGTTCAAGAGAGCCTTATGGATTACAATGAGTTTATAAATGTGAAATAGAGAATAATATGAGGCTAGATGAAGGGGCTCGATTTAGAGGAGTCAGCCCAATACATCACAGGTACATTCCTCCCTACCATCAGTGGTATTTACATGAGGTGCTACCACAAAAAGGCTGTATCTTTCCTAAAAGATCCCCACCACTCAAACCATGGCAAATTATCACTGCTACCATAAGTCAGGAGGTACAGAAGACTGAAATGCCACACCACTAGATTTGCAAAGTTCCTTTCAGCCATTTGGTTCTTGAATCAACTTGCACAACCCCAATCACCACCTAACACTATGACAACTTCAATCACCTTGCACCACAATGGACATTATTTTGTTATAATGTCTTTCCTGTGCAATTTTCTATGATTTATGTTTTTTCTTGTGAATGTTGTGATTTTAAAGCTATGCGCCACTGGTGTTCCTATATGTACGTTTTTCATTGCGTCTGTACACACATGTACTTGTGCTCGTGACTTTAAGCTCAACTTTGACCCAGAACATTGACCGTCCATTTCCCTCGATAACCTGCTGATGCTACCTAACCTTCAGTATTTTGTGTGCGCTGAGAAAAACCAGAGTCTTCAGTTGAAGACCCTTCATCAGCAACAAATCAAAGCAGCCAGAACTGATCCTTGTGATTATTGTCCGGACTCTACAGAATGAAGATACAAAAACCTTACGGGCTTGTGCAGAATCAGAGTTAGTACCCCTAAAACTGAATAGCAGCCAACATATACCAGTTGACCAACATTTGAAATATGACACCCAGCTGACATTCAGACAAAATGCTAATAGCCATTAAACAATATTGGATCATCAATTACTACTTAAGCAGTGGAATGGATAAGAAAAAGCTGTTATAATGCAAAAAACTGCAAAAAAAAATTGTAATGCCCAGGTTTTGTGTCAACATCTATCTGTGGATATTAAGCTTTCTTCCTCTAATTTTATTGATAAAATTATCCCTTTTGAATATTCACTTTTTTCTTCTGGAGCTGAAATTACTTCTTCATGTTCTTCCTGTATCCCCATAAGTCTCTCCTCTCAGAACTCTACCCCAATTTCTAACTTAGAAATACGGAACTCATGTTCATGCCCTCACTCAAGTCTGAAGATCATGAATTCAACCTGTTCTGCAGAGGTACAGCTATGATCTAGACTGGTACTTCAGTGCATTGTCAAGGGAATGTCCTTATTAGGGGATGTTGTGTTTTAGACAAGATATTGGCCCAGACTTTGTATGAGCAATAATGGCCAAATGATTGCTGTTCAGTTATCATTGCTCCATTAAATTTGACAGCAGCACCAGGATATCTATGCATGTGTACTAACTGCAGAAATCCCAAGATTTCTCCCAATAAATGAGCTGCAATTGTTGAGCTTACCCAATAATATCAAGGAGGACCGACTGAAATTACGTGAAATTAAAATATTTATGAACAGACCTCATCAGAAAATACTTTGAAAACTGTGCTCTTGAAATTCAAACATGAGCCATGATTTTTTTCTGCACCATTCCTATGAAAGTATTTTTTTAATTGTGGCCAAATGCTTTAAAACTTAACATAACTCTTTGATGACCATCTCTAAGTTCATTTGGTTGCATATGGCTCTCTTGGACAGCATCAGGTAGGCTTCGTACAACTTGTCACCTTCAATCAGGTATTTCTATCCACAAATCCTGCCTGCACCACATACACGTGCTCTGAGTCAGGTGAGCCCTAGATCCACCATCTCCCATGCAAGAGCATTGCTATGAGGATATATCCATGTGGTTGTAAATCGTGCCTCTATTTGGGGAATCGCAGTATCGTCAAGCAGTGTCATGTTAAGGAGATCTCCCTAAAGGTCCCAGGCCAGTCTGAGAACCCAATTGAGGTAAGCATCTTTCATCACTGCTTACCTATTGTCCACCATGTTCCCTATTGTCCCTCCTTTTGTAGAACCATCTACCCACTAATCTCCTCATCTTGATCACATCCCCACCTTTTTTGGACCCTCAGCCAACATTAATGGATATTTTGAAGATGCACTTGAGTAGATTCTGTGCCTCTATTGTTCTCATTACTTCTCCTTATCATAACTCAGCATGGAGGAACATCGATTCATCTGCTAAAGGAGGAGGGGTGGAAGGTGATAATCAGAAGATATCTTTATCCATGTTTGACTATATATCATGTGAATCCTTGGGTCTTAGACTCTGTGGTGGGGAGATCTAGAAGTACCCCTACAGCGTGCAAGCTACTGTGGCAAACCTCTGGTGAATCTGTCCCTCTGATGAGATAGTATCCACTCAAGGGCTGTGATAGAAGAGTTTTGCATGTTTTCCTGGAGTAAGCTATGATTCTATGACTATGACTGGCAGGTTTTTGAAGGATTAAGCTATGGGACAGGTCTCAAATTTAGCTGCAAGGTGCCATGTTTAAAAGAAGGATTTTGCAAAGTCATCTAAGCTTGACACTGCATTCAAATACATTGCGACATTTGAATTCAGTGCCAAATTCAACTCCATATAGTCTAAGATGATGCATCTTGTTCATGGCTGTGCCAGCGATGAGAAAACTTCAGCTGGACTCTTGTGGACTGGACTTTCCACAGAGGTCACAAACACTGTGACTCCTGACTTCCACACCACAGAATCCTTCCAAGACGAATCTCTTTCACGTCTCATGATCATCTGCTCACTACAGTGTCAATGAGATCACTCAGACACTGTGTTGACAAGCAAGGTTTACAGAGGATGGAGTTCACATGTGTACAGCCCCTGCTCTCTGATAGGCTGATGTGTGGTTGAACAAACTCACCAAACTTCAGGATCTCTAACAAAAATTAACTAATCTTTGCAATAATTCTTCCAGACTTCAGAAAGCTTCTACAAACAGTGCTGCAACACAGAAAACAGCCCATCACTGTACTTAAAGAGGCTGCACCATATACAAGCAATACCCTACATAGTGTGATATGGTGTCAGCAACATCGTGGCGCCATCTTGTACAAAAGGGTTTATCCGCATTTCTGGCTTTCCGTTGGCACAGGTAGCTGTCAACTGAAATAATGGGGCATTAATAACCTGGGCCTCTTCCTCTAGTGGAAAGAGATTTCATTTGCTCAGTGTTCAAGTGGCTGTCAGTCAGTTCATTCCTAAGTCATGTTTCAGAAAGTATATTGAACTGTTCATATTTAGGGAGTCAGAAATAACAATCACTTTCCACAGCTGGATCAGCCTAGAAGGATGGCTCCTGAGAGACACAAATTGCCCTCTGCTTCTCAGACTGTACAAGTACAACAGAAGCCACACGGGCAGCAGAATTCTTGCACTGAACATCACTAGAATCTAAGAATGAGATGCCAAAACCTACCTCAGTCCAGGGGCACATCATGCAAGTGCAGTGACTTTACATAAGAAATAGGAGCAGGAGTAGGCCATCTGTCCCATCGAGCCTTCTCCACGATTCAATAAGATCATGGCTGATGGGCCATCGACTCATCTCCACCTACCCACCTTCTCCCCATAGCCTTTAATTCCCCTACTATGCAAAAATGTATCCAACCTTGTCTTAAATATATTTACTGAGGTAGCCTCCACTGCTTCATAGGGCAGAGAGTTTCTCAGATTCACCACACTTTGGGGAAAAGCAGTTCCTCCTCATCTTCATCCTAAATCTACACCTATGAATCTTTAGAATATGTTCCCTAGTTCTAGCCTCACCTACCAGTGGAAACAACTTTCTTGCCTCTATCTTGTCTATTCCTTTCATAATTTTATATGTTTCTATAAGATCTCCTGTCATTCTTCTGAATTCCAGCAAGTACAGTCCCAGGAGACTCAATCACTCCTCATAGTCTAACCCAATCTTCTCTGGAATCAACCCAATGAACTTCCTCTGCACCACCTCCAAAGCCAGTATATCCACACTTTGCAGTTTTGTGCCTTTAGTAAATAATCCAGCCAAGCATCAACAGCTGCTGGGGGTGCAGGAAGAGCAGCTTACAGACCATGGGCCTCAGGGACATGAGCACAGGCTCAAAGTGGCAGGAACAAATGGAGTCTGGAAACATGGAAGTCCTTGCAGATCACCAGTAGAGTTCAACTTAGAAAATAGAGGGCCAATAAAGGGCTCCATGATAGAGGCAAACTTTCTGTGAAGACTCTGGTAAATCATTTTGGTCAGTGCAAACAAGGTGATAACTCTCTAAACTTCTTACCAATCCTTTGAAACATCACAACTCACCAGAAATCAGCTGGTGATGTAACATCTCATATCCTCATTTTCAGGACCATCTGCACTGATCATAACAATAAATTAATTAATCCCTGATCCATTTGCTGAAATAACTTCCAATATCTGTTTACAACAGTATGCAGTTCACATCAGCATGCCATGTTTCTTAACTACTTTGTTGTATAGGGATCCTCACACCTGGGCGAGACAAGCATAGTCACCTCCAAGGGGAGATCATGTTATAATGGACCTGACCTGTGTCCAGTGCTCCTTGGTACACAGGACCTTTCTCTTGCTCTGTATCTCTCTGATGAGGCCTTTCAGTGAGACTGTATTCTTCATCTATCAACCCAGAAGACATTGCATGGCATCATGATAATTGCGCGTTTTTAAGGATTGATTCCCTTCTCATGTTGGTGCACAGAAAATAGTCAGGGTCTGTAGTCAGTTGAGCCTGATCCCTTTGGGATTCACACAGTCCTGGGATTAAGCCACCATTACACTTATTCCCAGGTATTTCTGGTCAATTTCATAAATGTTTTCATGGGATCTGATTAGGTGCAGTGCAATTTTATCATACCAAGAAAGGGTCAAATCTAACTTCTGGGCAATTCTCTTCATCCTGTTCCTTCCTACAACACATTGTAATGCACACTGTATCTTCAAGATGAGTAAACCAATTGAGTTTTTCATGATATATGATAGTTTCTATGATGTATTTAATAGAAAATAACATTTTATGTCCAGATATTTAAAGCTAAAATCAAATTCTCAAAGTGCCATGCTGAGATTTGAACTTTAATCCTTTGAACTAATGTGATCACCAGAATTCCATAACTTGCTGAGCACACTGTCATGGTGTGAAACTCAATCCACCAATAGAGGCAAAAAATAGCAACAGCAACATTTTAAGCCTCAATGCTGCGATGAGCAGCAAGTGACTGGTTTTCCTAAAAACAATAAGCTGCACAAGGAACATTTTGATCAACGGTGACTTTTTGTTTGTTTTATTTTCTGGAGAAGTAAACTTCATTTTCCAGATAGGTTCATTTTCCAGGGGTGGTTTTTTTTAAAGTAGTGGAATATCTTCTCTGTTTTGTATATCAAAAAATGTAATTTACTGCAGAGATGGAACATTTGGACTGTGATATCTCTTCACCATAGAAACAAGAACAGCCAAGCAAAATAATAATCTGTTTCTGTATTTCTATCTTCCAATGCATTTCAAAGACCTCCTGTTGATGCATTTTGAAAGTTAAATAAACATCACCTTCCTTTTATTAATCCTCCTCTGTGCATTGTTCAAAATGAAAAATACGCTTTCCACATTTAATTTAACTTCATTGATTAATGCTATAATTCAGAAGGTAAACAAAATTATGGGAAAATACTAAGGATAAAATGATTGAAGAATTAACTCATATTTCAACACAGTTCTATCATAACTCTACAAGTGAAAGGGCTAGGCTTGATGAGATATGAGTGAGGTTGGGTAAATGGAAATGGATTCCACATACACTTGGGTAATGAGCTTTCAGAGAAATAGGCAAGCTATTTAATGTCAGTGCACCTAGCTAATCAATGCAGGTCGTGAAATGGCAAAGTAGTTAGTGCTGCTAATGTACAACTCCAGCAACCTGGGTTCAATCCTGCTCTTAGGTGCTATCTGTGTGGAAATGGTACATTTTTCCAATGACTATAGAGGTTTCCTAAACTGCTTCTGGTTTCCTCCCAAGCCCCTTATACCTACCAGTTGGTTGTCAATTGGTTATTGTTAACTGGTCTTAGTGTTGATTGAGAATCAGTTGGAAAGGGTACTGGTGGTGGAATTAACGGGTATGCGAGAAGAATAGATTACAGGGAAATAAGAAGTGCAATGGATCCAAAGGGTCTGATTTAGGAGCTGTTACAAATTCAGAGTTGGAAAACCACGTTCTATGCCTTGATGCCTTCTATACCTTACTATTTGTCGTTCATCTTTCGCACTTTTTTGTAACTTGAATTAATTTTATATCCTACACTGTACTGCTGCCACAAAACAAATTTCATAACACATGTCAGTGATAATAAACCTGATTCTGACATGAATGTAAAACATGGTTGTGGAATGCCAATTCTGTGATAGTGGAGCTCAGCAAACAAACCCAGTCAATTACAGGCAAAATCCTCCCCACCACTGAGCACAGTTTTGTCGCAGGAGGGTAGTATCCATCATCATGGACTCCTACCACCTGGGACATGCCTTCTTCTCACTGCTGCCATCAGGAAGAAGGTACAGGAGCCTCAGGGTTCACACTATCAGTTTCAGGAACAGTTATTATGCCTCAACCATCAGGCTCTTGAACCAAAGGGGATAACTTCATTCAACTTCACTTTCCTCATCATTAAAATGTTCCAATATTTTATGGACTCACTTTCAAGGATTCTTCACCTATTGTTCTTGATATTTATTGCTTATTTATTATTATTATTATTATTATTATTATTATTATTGTGTTTGCAGTTTGTTCTCTTTTGCTCACTGGCTGAACATTCAAGTTGGTGTAGTTTTTCATTGATTTTGTTATGGTTATTATTCTATCAATTTATTGAGTATGGCCACAAGAAAATGAATCTCAAGGTTGTATATTGTGACACATATGTACTTTCATAAGAAATGTACTTTGCACTTTGAAGTATAACTATTTGCAAATGTCTTTCATTAGAAGTGCCTACACAGCCTTCAGCTGAGATCCTCACCATTACAGATCAGTGCCCAACCTCTCCACATGGTATTAAAGAAGTGGTTGCGTACATTGGGTTCAGTGAGCATAATGGATCAAGGCAACCTGCTAGATGTATTAACTGCATAATTGCCCATCCCTGTAATTTCACTGCATCTATCTCCCTAGTATCTGATGTTGGTGTGTAAAATGGTCCAGTTATGTCCACAAAAGGAATGACTTAACCAATTGTCACCCCTTCAGCCAGTACATGATCAGTAAGGGGAAAAAAGAAGTCAACAGGCACCAAGTGTCATCAATATTGACAGTGTTTGTGCAGGCAGAAAAACCTGGCTCTGTATCTCATTGCATCCTTCTTCCAAGTATGGAGGAAAGAGGAAAATATCAGACTTTTATATCAAAAGTGCGGCACAATGTAAACCAAAGGAAACTGAGACTAATCAATTGTTTGATCTTAGACTATAAGACATAGGAGTAGAATTAAGCCATCGCCCATCGAATATGTTCTGCAATTCCATCATGCCTGATTTATTATCCCACTCATCACCATTCTTCAGCCTTCTCCATGTACCCTTTGTCGCCTTCAAGAACCTAACAACTGCTGCTTTAAATATACCCAATGGTTTTGCCTCCACAGCTGTCTGTGGCAACAAATTCTACAGATTCACCAGCACTGGCAAAGGAAATTTCTCATCATGTCTCTTCTAAGGAGATGTTCTTCTGTTCTGAAAATGTGTCCTCTGGTCTTAGACTCCCTCAATACAGGAAAAATCCTCTCCACTTCCACTGTATATAGGCCTTTCAATATAGAAACATAGAAACATAGAAAATAGGTGCAGGAGTAGGCCATTCGGCCCTTTGAGCCTGCACCGCCATTCAGTATGATCGTGGCTGATCATCCAACTCAGAACCCTGTACCTGCTTTCTCTTCATACCCCCTGATCCCTTTAGCCACAAGGGCCATATCTAACTTCCTCTTAAATATAGCCAATGAACCGGCCTCAACTGTTTCCTGTGGCAGAGAATTCCACAGATTCACCACTCTCTGTGTGAAGAAGTTTTTCCTCATCTCGGTCCTAAAAGGCTTCCCCTTTATCCTTAACCTGTGACCCCTCGTTCTGGACTTACCCAACATCAGAAACAATCTTCCTGCATCTAGCCTGTCCAATCCCTTTAGAATTTTATACGTTTCAATAAGATCCCTCCTCAATCTTCTAAATTCCAGTGAGTATAAGCCTAGTCGATCCAGTCTCTCTTCATATGAAAGTCCTGCCATCCCAGGAATATTCAATAGCTTTCAATGGATCACCCTCTCATTCCTCTAAATTCCAATGAGAACAGGTCCAGAACCATTAAACACTCTTTATACATTTAACCTTTTCATTCCTGCGGTTATTCTCATGAATCTTCTCTGGACAATCTCCAATGTCAGCTCATCCTTTCTTAGATAAAGAGCCCAGAGCTGCTCACTGTACTCCAAGAGTGGCATGACCAATGCTTTATAGAGACTCAGCATCATACAGTACCCTTGCTTTTATATTCTAGTCTGCTCAACATCAATGCTAGCATTGCATTTGCCTTCCTTATCACTGACTCAGCCTGCAAGTTAGCCTCAAGAGAATCCTGCACAAGGAGTCCAAGGTCCCTTTGCATTGTGCATTTATTATTTCTGCAACATTCAAGTAATATTGTAAATATATTGTTTGATTAAACATTCTGTGTTCATTTAAATAGTTCATTAAGAGTTATATGTAAAAGTATATGAAATGCACACATTATTATGCCACCAAATTGTATGTGCATGCCTTGCTTAAAGTAAAAATTAAACTAAGAAGTACACACATTATTCCCAGGCTTTCATGTTTCTTTTCAATTAATTTTATGTTTTGGAGTTACAAAACTTCAACAATGGTGATGAGGAAGTTTTAAATTAACCCAAGATGACTACCTTTCAGTCAAAAGTCAACTTTTCAAAAGATCGCAGTAATGGGGTTTCTTCAGAAGGGAAGTGACAGTCAAGTTGAAAAAAAGGCAGAAAACAGACAGAATTCATGGGTTCATAAACAGTGAGCACCAGCTGATAATTATCATCAATTCAAAAAGCAGGCAGAAATGGCTGGCTACATCAGAAAGATAGATGGATTTGATTGCACAAGAGATAACAGGGTATTGCATACTGAGTGAATTGAACAGTACTCTGAAGCAAATGAAATAGCCAATAAAAAGCAAATTCCAGTTTTGCTGAGTGCATTAAGTGGAAAACCAAACAGTGTGCTTAGAAGTTTAACTGCTCCAATGAAACAGCGGATGTGAACTTTGGTGATATCATAAAATCAATGCAAGGACATTTACAACAGAAACCATTGTTGATTGCAAAACACTTTAGGTTCCATTTCAGCATACATGGCTGAATTGAAGAGATTGTCTGAGCATGGTCAGTTCAGTGATGGACTTAATGATGCATTGGGAGATCATTTAGTTTGTGGAATCTTACAAGAAAGCATTCAAAAATGGCTTCTAACCGAAGCACAACTCACATTTTCAATAGCAAGCAATGAGGCAATTGAGCTGTAGTCAGGAATGAATGTGAGCATGAACAAAATTGCAATATCTATACAGAAAACAGGCTGGCAGAATAAATTGTGTTACCATTGTGCCACCAGACCAATGCAGGTTTAAATGTGAAACTTGCAGAAAATGTGACAAGATAGAGCATGTACAAAGAGCATGCAGGGCATACAAAAATAAATGGACTACACAAGGAAGTTAAAAAGATAAAAAGTCAAGCTACATTTTTAAGAAGAGCACTAATCTGCATGCTGTTGATGAAATATCTGATAATGATGAGTAACACAGGACTGGACGACCTTGAGAATTACAATGTGAAAACTAACGATAGACAAATATGGCTTACACCAGAAGTGAATGGCAAATTAATTAAAATAGAATTTGACACTGGGTCAGCAGTTTCAGCAATTACACAAAATGAGTTTAAATGGCATTTCAAATATATTGAACTAAAGGCTGCAGATATCCAACCAAGAACATACTGGAAAACAGATAACTCCTATGGGAATGATGTTCGTGACAGTGAAATACAATAAACAAGCCACATTGTGCTTCTATGTGGTAAAAACAGGAGAGCCGGGATTGTGGGTTCATGATTGGCTGGGACAACTACAGCTTGATTGAATATCCATTCACCATTTGCATGCCACATTCTCTGCAATAAAGTCAGCTGAAACTAAATTAAGTAAGGTAATGGATGATGCCGCAGCACTGTAAAATTCGAACATATCAAGGGTAAAGTAGCGTTAAATGAAATTGCCACACACAAATTTTACAAAGCCCTTCCAGTTCCTTATACCATCTGTGATAAAGCAGCCAGTGAGCTCAGTCACATGGAGGCTGAAGGAATTCTTTCCAAGGGTGAGTGGAGCGCATGAGCAATGCCAGTGGTCCTAGTAGCAATGAAGAAAGAGTTTGTCTGGATCTGTGACGATTTTAAGGTTTACCATCAACCCAGTACTGAAAGTAGATCCATGCCCTGTGCCCAGGATACAGGATACCTTTAAATACACTTCAGCAAAGTGGACCTAGCTGAGGCCTACCTCAGAGATGGAAGAAGAGTCCAAAGTGTTTCTCACCATAAACACTCAATAAGGGCTTTATCATGATAGTAGTCTTATTCCTGGAGTAGCATCTGCCCCTGCACTCTGGCAGAAATCTATGGACCAGGTGCTGCAAGCAGCCCAGGCATTGAGTTTTATCTGGATAGCATCATTACCAGTCAGGATAACAAGGAACACCTCCAATATCTCAAGACAGTGTTAAAACGATTAGAAGATTATGGGCTCAGAGCACAATGTAACAAGTGTGAATTCTTTAAACTAAGCACTTACTGTGGTTATACTATTGACACACAAGAATTAAACAAGTGTGCTAAGGAAATTCAAGCAGTGATGGATGTCCCAAGGCCAAAGGACTTGTCACAGTCGCAGTCCTTTTTAGGATTTATCAATTGATATAACAGGTTCCTGGCTACTGTACTCTACTTTGAACTCATTATTATAGATCGGAAAGAAATGGTAATGTCATAAATGGCTTTGTGAGGTGGGTTTCAAAAAGATAGAGAAATGGTGATATCAGACACTGTACTCACACATTATGAACCACATATTCCATGAAACGTGCATGTGGCCACTCACCTTATGGTATACATTCACATAACTTGTTACAACTGATGGAAGTGAACACCTCATAGCTTTTGCCACTGCCAAGAAAATATATGCACAGATCGACAGAGGTCTTGAGGCTGCTTTGGTGCATAAAACATTTCAGCCAGTATTTGGATGGGGGTGAGTTTACCCTTATTATTGATAATCGACCACTAGTGTCCATTTTCAATCGACAGAAGGGTGTTCCACTAACAGTAGCTGCGTGACTGCAGAGATGAGCTCTGTTGCTTCGAGGACACAACTACCAGATCAAATTCAAGAGGACAACTAACCATGGAAATGCTGATGGAAAAGGAAATACCCGAAAAAATATACAAAAGGGGACACTCCTCTTGACATATTCTCCCTAATGTAAAGCTAAATTCACCCTGTTATAGCAGAGATGATTCAAAGTGAAAACAGAAAAGACCCCACACTCTCAGATCTATATGGCCACCCCAAGTGTCTGGAATGTGCATCAGAAATTCCAGCCCACCCCATTTTTACCAGTGCTGGGTTGAGCTTACCCTTGATAAAGGTTGCCTAATGTGGGTATTGAGAGTTGTTGTACCATGCAAACTGAGAGCTGAAGTGTTGGAGGAGCTACATAACGGTGAGAGCATTGGCTCAAAAATTTGTCTGGTGGCCTGGGATAGATTGGCAGATTGAACAGCTTGTCAGGCGCTGTTCAGAATGCCATCAGGTCCAGAAGATGGCAAGACTAGCGTCTGTCTTTCCCTGGGAATGGCCTGCATTGCCCTGCAGAATGTCCATGCAGATTTTGCCGAACCATTCATGGGCACAATTTTCTTGTTAGTAGTGGATACAGCTAAAAAATGGCCAGAAGTATTCCCAATAGCCTCCACTGCAGTCTCAAACATTGCTGATGTGCTGAGAACTTCCTTCCAAGGACTGGTGCTCTCAAACACTTATTCAGTGACAATGGATCTAAGTTTGTTGTGGAATAGTTCCAGTCATTCCTGAAAGTGTATGGAATAAGACCACCATACCACCCAACTACAAATACCTTGGCAGAAAGTTTTGTCCAGAGTCTAAAGGACGCACTGCGAGCAATGTCAGCAGAACACACTACACTGACACTGAATCCGAAACTCTCCAATTTCCTCCTTGTGTACCACAAGGAGTACACTCCAAAGCCAACAGCTCACTGGACATACTGTTCCTGGGTCACCTCCTGCACTCACGCCTGGATCTCCTCAAACCCAATCTCAGAAGAACAATGCAGGACAAACAGCCGAGACAAACTGAGAGTTCCTCAGACAAGGAGGTTTTGTTGTTTTACTCCTGGGATAGCTGTCCTAACCAAGGACCACAGAGGTGATCAAAGGTGGTTACTTGAAAAGATTAAGGACAGAACTGCACCACTCTCCTATATAGGTCGATAAACATCTGATGTCATCTGCAGATGACATCAATCAGTTGAGGAGAGCAGAGTCAATTGTTAGAGAAGAAAGGTGTCCAGAGATGTCAGAACCATGTCCTGCCATCCCAGAGTCAACTCCTACAACCACCATGGAACTGAGGCCAAAATCTGAAATTGTTTCACTGGCTGCAGAAAGTTTGAAGTTAATAACTCATCAGGGCTGATTTATAAGTTCGTGGCCTAAGGTAGAAGGAGATGAGTTATTAACTTCAAACTTTCTGCATTTTCACTCAAAGAGTTGAACTGCATATGTATGTAACAAGAGCTGTATAACTCATCTCCTCTACTGTAGGCCACAAACTTATCAATCGCATTTCTGTGGACACTTTCTGGACGTCCAAGATCTGTATGCTCCATGACCACTGGACTAAGTGTGTAAATCTAGGAGGGGATTATGTTGAAAAATAAATGTGCTAGGTTTTCTAAAATAGACTCCTTCTACCTTAGGCCACGAGCATATCAATCACCCCTCGTAAAAACAAATGTAAGAAGTACAAACATTATTGCTAGGTTCTCTGTGTTTTTCTTTGAATTAATTTCAACTTTTAGAGTACCAAACCATAACACATTGCAGCTCTGATTTTCAAATGTTTTCCTATTACAAAAATAGTCTATGCCTTTATTCCCTCCACCGAAATGCATGGTCATGCAGGTCCCTACAGTATATTACATTTGCCACTTCTTTGCCATATAATTGACATATAACATGAAAAGAAGCAGTCCCAACACTTACCCTGCAGAGCACCCCTAGTCACCAGCAGCCAACCAGAAAGGGCCCCCTTTAATCCCACTATTTGCTTCCTGCCAGTCAGCCAATTTTCTACCCAGTGGTATTATTTTTCCTATAATACCACTGGCTCTTACCTTGTTTAATATCTTCCATTTATTTTAGTTGTATCGGATTAATGAAAGCTCCCCTCTTTAACCCAAACCAATGCCGCAGTAACTCCATAGAAAATTGTCCATCTTCAGCTGCTCTATCGATGGACTTCAGTGCAGTACCCTCTCAGCATTCGGAGAATGCCAGTTCAAAGTTTTAGGCATAATTCTCTGGAATGAAACTTGAATCTTTTACCTTCTACCAATTGATAACACTTTTAGAGAAGCAGAGGTCTTAGTTGAGAATAAGGATATATAAATATCCATTTCCCATAAAATTGCAGCATCATTCTCACACACTGAGTCACAGAACAGAGTGGTTCATACAATTGTTTCAAATGATATTTCATATCTTTGCTTTCCAATGATGTGATCTCCCACTTATGGAATCTTATTGATATGGGCTGGGATAGGAGTCCTGAAATCCGCTGAACTGTACAGGACGTAAACCAGAAATGGGTTCTCTTTGGTCAATTGTTTAATAACTGTGGCAGAATTTCAGCAATCAGACATGAAATAAGATGTGTAAGAAACCTTGCACTCTCAGCTCTGCCAGGCACAATATTGTATATTAACGCTGAAGAACTTTCCATTTGGACACATCCTTTCAGCACTTAACAGTCCTGTACTAGATCTTGAGAGACTAAAGCTCTCTTTAAACTCTATCAGGCCTAACCCTCTGTGCTATTGCTTCATTTTCTTGTGGCCTTGCTAACTGAGATTGGGATTATTACACAATATTATCTGTATGTTTTCTTGTATTGTGTTGTATGCCCATTACTTAGTTGGAAGTGAATGGAACTTGCTCAAACTGTGCTGTCCTTCGCTCTCTTAAGGTGGCACAGAGCCAAAGTTAGGTAAGACACTGCCTCATAGTGGCAGCAACATGGATTCAATTCTCTGCCAGTGACTATGGGCTTCCTCTTGGTATTCTGGTTTGCTCCCACATCCCAAAGGAATGCCAGTTAGTAGACTAGGGGGTCATTCTAAACTGCCCTTATTGTGCAGGTGAACAGTAGAATCTGTGACAAATGAAGGGAATGTGAGAAGAATAAAAATGAGATTCATGGAGAATTAGTGTGAATAGATGGTGGATGGACAGCTTCATCTCAGTAGGCCAAAGTTCCTGTTTCCACACCGTACCTCCCTATGACTCTATGATGTAAATATTTCACTTCCAGCTTGCAGCAGTGTGTATGTGTTGAATTGGACAAGTCCCAGAGTTGAAAGTCAAACATCACACCTGCTGAATCATTGTGAACAATTTGTTTCAGATGATCTCTGTGTTCTTTGAGCAGCTCATGTGATAATTTAACTTTGGATAGTGCATTAGTCAGTTAGCTTTCGCAAGTAAATGCACAAAGACTTCTGAAGGGGAAACAATGTGAAAGGTGATAATCATATTTTAATGAGAGTAAAGAGAGAAAGATGAAAAAGCTCAACAGGAGAAATATCAATAATGTGTAAACTATTTAAACAGAAAATGCACTTCCATTTAAATAGGACCTTGAGCATAGCTTTCAGAATGTCACAATCTGCTTTACCACCAGTGAAGTACTTTTAAAGTGAAGTCAATATAGAAAATGTGATGGCCAGTTTGCACTGAAATTTATTCCAGACAAAAGGAAGAAATACTGGAGGAAATATAGTTTTTAAGAAAACAATGAAGCAATGAAGACAGTGAAGGACAGCTCAAGGTGGAGTTAGAACAATAAATTGAATGTATGCAAATAGAGGGCACTATGGTGTCGCTGATAGAGTCACTGTTTCGCATTTCCACTGACTTGGGTTCAACCCTGACCTTGGAGTCTGTCTATGTGTTTGTGCATTCTCCTTATGACTCTATAGATGCATCGGGGCACTCTGGTTGCCTTCTACATCGCAAAGAGCTGAAGTTGCCTCTAGTGTGTAGAATCCGATGGGAATGTGGGACAAATAGTTACTGGGAAAATGAGCAGAGCAGTGGGATTGACCCGAGAGCCAGCACAGATTCAATGGACTGGAATAGTCTCCATCTGTGCATCTGTGCTATATATATATATATACACATACATGTAAAATATATATATTTATATACATGTCAACATTAATAAAATGTAGAAAAAAGCAAGCCAATACCAAGCAATTCTACCATCACTCTGTTCTAAACGAAGGACTGTTTCAACTCTGATTCTGACAGGGTTTTCTCATATCACCAGTCCCTCTGCTGTAAGGAAATGGAGGGTAGAGTTCAGTTCAGTTCTGAAGACATTAAAGTGTCTCTGAAGGCCACAAAACAACAGAAACTGAATACTTCAAACGTGCAGAGCTGCAGAGATCATACAAATGAAAATATACAGTAAATTAAGTTATACCCTGGCATACCGCTGTTTCATTGGGTTAATTAAATGTTGTGTCAATTAAACAACTGAGTAATATAGATTTGAAAGATGCTGGGTACTAATTCCAGACTGTATTCAAGTAACAGGCAATCTACTGTAGGAATTCAGCAGGTCCAGGTCAGGCTGCAGATTTGGTGGGGGGAGGGTGGGGAATGGTATTTGCAACGTTTCAGGTTAAAACCCTACATCATGTCTCATTCCTTTCCTCTCACAGATGCTATTCTACTCCCTATATTCCTCCAGCAGATTGTGTTTTCTTCCAGATTCCAGCATCTGCAGCCACTTATGTTCCCAATCTGCTCTGAGTTTGATCATCAATGCCGACTTACATTCGTCTCGAACAAATGAAGGGGAACAAATAATCTGCGAAGATTTCTGTGACCTCACGTTCATTTGTGTGTCAACAGATGAGTTTATAAACACCCCGCCTTTTCCACCACTCCTTCTCCCCACCTCCATCCTGCCTCCTGAAACTTCCAACCTGTCTAGAGGCACATATGAAGCATTGTGCTTGTCCACAATACGGGTTGGTGAATGACAACCATGGAAACGAAACCCAGCAAATTTCATTGTCGTCTAGTGCATCTCCATCAGTGGAAAGATAGGGCAACAGTGGCCAGAGCATTCTAAGTGATGTAAGAGATAGAAAGTAAAGTGAAGCAGACCAAAGAGATGGGTGGTAAATGCCTATTTAGCAATATCAGGATGAATATAGAATGGTTAATTAAATAACAAAAGCAAGGGTAAGGAGAGAATACACAAGCAGCTAACATAAACGAGAATCAAAAGGCATATAAATTATGCATGGGAATTCAAGGAGGTTTAGAACCACATTAGAGATCTATATATGGAGGGAATAAATAGCGCAGAGGTACTGATAATTCTACCAAAGAAGAAGATGCTGCTAAAATAATTGTAGAAGACAGGTAGTTATGATCCTTAATAAGCTAAAATTTGATGAAGGTGAGGAGCTAAAAGGAACGATTTTAGTTAAGCCAAGTAAGTCCTCGGAGGCTGATGAGAGCAAAAGCAGAAATACATGTAAGAGTGATTGGCCATAATTTTTCAACAGTCCTTGGGCTGTGGGGTGGTGCCAGAGAGACGGAGGAATTAATTTTTTCCTCTTGTTTAAAACAGAATGTGCACACTATTCCATCAAACAATGGGCCATTCAGTTCATACAAATCTGTGTGGAGCAGCTATTAGAAATAGCCCAGGGGCAAAGATAATAGATATTTGAATATGGGACAAAAAAAAATGAGGAGCCTTCACAGATTGGTTAGAGAAACCAATCTGACTGATAAGGTAATGGAACGTGTTGACGTGGACAACGTGGGATGTTGCCTTTTATGTAGATTTTTTAAAGGAATTTTACAAAGCTTTTGAACAAAACTGAAGTCCATTTAACTGATGGGACTATGGCTACAATAATATAAAATTGGATTATGGACATGAAACAGTAACTAGTGGAAACATTTGCGATTAGAGCTGGAGAAACGTATACAGCACAATTTCAAAGACTGTTCATGAGACCATTGCTTTTCTTGTTATGTATTAATAAGAACTTTAGAAATTTGAGCTGGTATAGGGAATCATTGCCCCACAATTTCCCTATTGCCCTTGATTTCCACAATAGTCACTCATTTTCTTGAATGAATTCAGCAATTGCACTTCCATAGCACTCAAGTGTAAAGGATTCCAAAGATTCATTGCCCTTTATGTGAAGGAATCTCTCTGCATCACAGCCCTAAGTAGTCTACTGTGGCGACCCACTTTCTGCGCAGGCCAACTGGCTCACAAATAGCCAGCGCGCAGGGGGACACTTCGGTAATGTACCTCTGACGTCATTTCCGCCCGGAGAGGGCGGGCGCTAGGGATTAAATGCCAGCGCCGCCAAGTTTGAATAAACTAGTCTCCAAACGACTTATCGACTGCGTGTCGTTGTCTCTAGCACTGTATGTAGTACATCGCTACGTTGGTGACCCCGACGGTCCAAACGGGATTTGGACCAAAGATGACCGACTCTTCATCTGTTCACGCAGTTTCGCTAAAACTGCCGACTTTCTGGACGCTGTGACCACGCGTGTGTGGTTTAGCCAAGCAGAAGCCCAGTTCCAGATTCGGCAGATATCCTCTGATTCCACGCGTTACTACCACGTGGTGAGCGCCCTTGACCAGGAGACGGCCGCCCAGGTTGCGGATTTCATACAGTCACCCCCGGAAGAAGGCAAATATGAAGCATTCAAAGCGCTGCTCATTGGGACCTTTGGCCTCTCACGGCGTGAGCGGGGTGCCCGCCTGCTTCACCTGGACGGTTTGGGAGGCAGGCTGCTGTCAGCATTGATGAACGAGATGCTGTCCCTGGCTGCCTCATGTTCGAGCAAGCGTTCCTAGAGCAACTGCCCGAGGACATACATCTGCTGCTGGCCGACACAGATTTCAGCGACCCCCAGAAGGTGGCAGCCCGGGCAGACGTGCTGTGGAAAGCCAAGAGGGAAAGAGTGGCGTCCATCGGTCAGATTACCAGGCCACGCGCCCAACAGCGGACCAGACCAGGCCCGTCAGGGGGCGCACACAACACAGAGGCAGGAGTGAGGAGGCCAGTGAACAGTGGTGTTTCTACCAATAGCGGTGGGGCACAGAAGCCCGCCGTTGTCGCCCTCCCTGCCAGTTGCCGTTAATGATTATGGCGGCTGGCCACCAGGACAGCCTCTTGTATGTCTGGGACAAACAGTCGGGACGCCGCTTCTTGGTCGACACCAGAGCGGAAATCAGTGTCTTGCCCCCGATGGGGTACAACACCCACAACAGGAAGCCAGGACCCACCCTGAGGGCTGCAAACGGCAGCACGATACGGACCTATGGCACCCGCACAGTGCAGCTACAGTTTGGCGCCGGCCGGTTCACGTGGGACTTCACACTGGCCGCCGTGGCCCAACCACTCCTGGGGGCGGACTTCTTGCGAGCTCATAGCCTGCTGGTCGACTTGCAAGGGAAAAGACTGGTACATGCCGAGATTTTCCAGACGTTCTCCCTGGGTGAAGCCAAGTTGCCGGCCCCACACCTGGACTCCATCACGCTGTCGGACAACGAATTTACCAGAATCCTGGCGGACTTTCCATCAATTCTGGCACCACAGTTCATGGCAGCCATGCCCAGACACAGGGTTCAGCACCACATTCCAACCCAGGGACCACCCCTCCACGCCCGCGCACGAAGGCTCCCCCCGGAAAAGCTCCGCCTGGTGAAGGAAGAGTTCAAGAGGATGGAGGAATTGGGGATCATACAGAGGTCCAACAGCCCATGGGCCTCCTCCCTGCACATGGTGCCCAAAGCAGCTGGGGATTGGAGACCATGCGGCGACTACCACAGACTGAATGAGGCTACAACTCCAGACCACTACCCTGTGCTGCACATACAGGACTTCGCAGCAAACCTGCACGGGGCAAGAATCTTTTCCAAAGTAGACCTCGTCCGGGGATACCATCAAATCCCAGTGCACGCTGAAGACATCCCCAAAACAGCACTTATCACCCCATTCGGCCTGTTCGAGTTCCTCCGAATGCCGTTCGGCCTGAAGAATGCTGCACAGACGTTCCAGCAGCTAATGGATGTGGTGGGACGCGACCTGGACTTTGCGTTCATCTATTTGGACAACATCCTTATAGTCAGCAGTAATCGCCGGGAACATCTGTCCCACCTCCCATCTGTCTACTCCCACCTGAGTGATTTCGGCCTCATGATCAACCCGGCCAAATGCCAGTTCGGTCTCGATACCATCGACTTCCTGGGCCACAGGATTACCAAAGACGGGGCAACACCTCTGCCCGCCAAGGTAGACGCGATCCGCCACTTTGCCCGGCCCAACATGGTCAAAGGCCTACATGAGTTCGTTGGTATGGTGAACTTCTATCACCGTTCCCTCCCCTCAGCCGCCCGCATCATGCACTCTTTGTACACCCTGATGTCAGGTAAAGGCAAGGACATTACTTGGGACGAGGAGGCCAGGGCTGCTTTCATTAAAGCCAAGGAATCCTTGGCAGATGCTGCGATGCTGGTGCACCCCAGAACGGATGTTCCCACCACCCTCAGGGTGGACGCATTCGACACAGCAGTCGGAGGGGTGCTGGAGCAACTCATCGAGGGGCGCTGGCAACCCCTGGTGTTCTTCAGCAAGCACCTACGACCACCCGAACTCAAGTACAGTGCTTTCAACCGGGAGCTGTTGGCACTGTATCTGGCAATCCGGCATTTCAGGTACTTCTTAGAAGGCAGGCCGTTCGCCGCGTTCACAGACCACAAACCGTTGACCTTTGCATTCACAAAGGTGTCAGATCCCTGGTTGGCTTGCCAACAGCAACATCTGTCCTACATATCCGAGTACACGACGGACATCCAGCATATCTCGGGAAAGGACAACGTAGTGGCGGACGCACTCTCCAGACCAGCTGTCCAGGCCCTGTCCCTGGGGGTGGACTATGCAGCACTGGCAGAGGCACAGCAGGCAGACGACGAGATGCCCAGCTACAGGACCGCAGTTTGGGTTTGCAGCTGCAAGACTTTCTCATAGGCCCAGGTGAGAGGACCCTCCTGTGCGACGTGGCTACCGGCCAACCTCGCCCCATCGTCCCGGCAGCCTGGAGGCGGCGAGTTTTCGACTCCATACACGGTTTGGTGCACCCATCTATCAGGACAACTGTCCGGCTGGTCTCCAGCAAGTTCATATGACACGGACTTCGCAAGCAGGTCAGTGAATGGGCCAGAACATGCGCGCATTGCCAAACAGCCAAGGTGCAGCGGCACACTAAAGCCCCACCGCAGCAGTTCAAACCCACCCACCGGAGGTTCGACCATATTCATGTGGATATCGTGGGCCCCCTACCAGTGTCTCGAGGAGCGTGGTACCTCCTAACTATGGTAGACCGGTTCACAAGGTGGCCAGAGGCGGTCCTGCTCACCGACACATCTGTCGATTCCTGCGCCCAAGCACTGATCGCAACCTGGGTAGCACGCTTTGGGGTACCAACCCACATTACCTCCGACAGAGGCGCCCAGTTCACCTCCAACCTGTGGTCGGCTGTGGCCAGCCTGTTGGGAACGCAGCTACACCACACTACTGCCTACCACCCACAGTCGAACGGACTAGTGGAACGCTTCCACCGTCACTTGAAGTCGGCTCTCATGGCCCGCCTGAGAGGACCTAACTGGGTGGACGAGCTTCCAGTTCGTCCTTGGAATTTGCACAGTGCCCAAAGAGGATCTGCACGACTCGTCGGCCGAGTTGGTGTACGGCGCACCCCTGGCCATCCCGGGAGAGTTCATACCAGCCCCAAGGAGGCAAGAGGAAGAACCAGCAGCAGTCCTGGACAGACTACGTGAAAGGCTCGGCAACCTGGCCCCCGTACCAACTTCACAGCACGGACTGACCCCGACCCATGTACCCAAAGACCTGCTGAACTGTAAGTTTGTGTTTGTACGAAGGGGCGGACACCAGGCACCGCTACAGCGGCCGTACGAGGGGCCGTTCAAGGTGATCAACAACAACGGGTCCACGTACGTTCTGGACATTGGGGGAAAGAGGAGGTTTTCACGGTGGACCGACTCAAACCAGCCCATGTGGACTTGGTGCAGCCGGTTGAGGTTCAGGCAGAGACAGACCTCCCAAACAGAGGCTGATCCAGACTGTGGACATTGGGGGGGTGTATCGCCTGTTCTGGGGGGGTTATGTGGCGACCCACTTTCTGCGCAGGCGAACCGGCTCACAAATAGCCAGCACGCGGGGGGAGACTTTGGTAATGCACCTCTAACGTCATTTCCGCCCAGAGAGGGCAGGCGCTAGGGATTAAATGCCAGCGCCGCGAAGTTTGAATAAACTAGTCTCGAAACGACTTACCAACTGCGTGTCGTCTCTAGCTCTGTATGTAGTACATCGCCACAGTACTTCATATTTTGGTTCCAGGCACCACAACCAGGAGAAACATCTTTCCTGCATCCAACCTGACAAGCCCTTTCTGAATGTATAAGTTTCATTGAGGTCATCTCTCACTCTAGGGAATACAGACCTAGTCCTCTCAAATTCTTCAGAAACATCAAACCCTCATCCTTGTATCCAATCTAGTGAAACTTCACTGCACTTTTTTTAGTTGAGGGCGCAAGACTGTGTTGAATATCCAGGTGCATTCTCACCAAGGTCTTATACAATGAACCATTTTCCTAACTCTTGGTTTCAAAAACCTCTTGTAATAAAGATTAATGTAGTATTTGCCTCCCATATAATTTGTTGCCCCCGTTTGTGCAGAAAGTTACCTTGGTCCCTCTGAATGCTGTCACTGTTCAGATGCTCATCAGATAGATAGATAGATAGATAGATACTTTATTCATCCCCATGGGGAAATTCAACTTTTTTTCCAATGTCCCATCATCATGATCTTATTTTACCATTCTGTGCACCACAGCAGTGGCCTCAGGTTTTTCTACATTATATTTCACCCACTCAGCTTATCCATATACTTTTTTAGTCTTTTTACAACCTCCAACTTCTGACAATCTCACTTGGTTTACTATAATTAACAAGCTTGAAAGTAAGATAGACTGGTCCTTTTAACCAAATCATTCATTTAGATCACAATACCTGGTGCCTCACCTGCAAACTTAAGCACAATCCTTTTGTTCCTACTCTTTGTTTGCCTGATAAAAAAGAATTAATCCATATCAGTAGACCCCTTCAATTCCATATATACTAACCTTTTTAACTAACCTCCTGTGTGGGACCTTATCACAAAACCCCTCCAAATGCAAATACAGCACCTCCACCAGGTCCAGATTGTCTATTCTACCAGTCACATCCTCAAAGTACTTCAGCAGATTGATCAAACATGAATGCTCAAGTCTAATCTGCTTTTCTAAGTGTCCTGTTAGTATATCCGTCATTACCAATTCCACCGTTATCTCTCTTGGTCACATTGACAACAGGCTGGTTGTTCTCTATTTTTCTCTTTCTCTGTTTTAAATAGAAGAAGTCACATTTGCTTCCCATCATTCCAGAGCAATAATTCCACAATCCATAGAAGTAGGATGATGATATGATCACCAAGACACCTATTGCTTCTTTACCTATCACTTTCAAAACTCTTGGATGAATATAATTGAATCATTTAGATTTATTGGCTTTCAAGTTCACCAACATCTTTAATATTTTCTTTTACTACTGCTTGTTTCCTCCAGTTTCTCATTCTCAATTGATTTTCCAGTAAACCTGGCAGAGTTTTCTATCTTCTTCCATGAAAATGTTCAGCTTTAATTTCTCTGCCATTTCCTTCTTCCCATTATAAATCCTCCCATTTCTTTCAGTGAGGAACACACAGGCGTTCATTGAACTTTTTACATACCTGTAACATCCTTGCAGTCTTTCTTTACAATGAACATACAGTGAATATTTCAAAGTTTGCAGTTAAGTCAAATTTGGAGGTATGCTGTACTGAGAAGAGGATAGTGACAGAAATGGGGAAAATGGATGGAATAGGCAGTCACATTGTAAAGGAGCACTAATCCACAACGTGATACATCTTGGTAAGAAGAACAAGAAGAGCCAATGAAATATAAAAGGCACTGGTCAAGAAGAGGGTAGGAGAAATATGGATGCATAGATATACAAACTTGCATTTGCAGAGAGCTTTGAGAGCAATTCAAAGGCTTAGAAAAATAGAAATATAACGTAAAAGAACAAAGAAATGATGTGGAGCGTCTGTCAACTATTTTTTTGCCACAATTGGAGCATCCATTTCTGGTCAACATCCTGCAGGAAGAACAAAGGAAACTCTAGGGGGTGATGATAGTAAATATTTAGCCAAGTTATCCTGTGGAGAAGAGATTTAATTATGTGGATAGACTGAAGACACTGGCATATTTCTCACTGGAGAAGTAAAAGTTACGAGTTGATTTGATGGAAGCATTCAAAGTTATAAATGATCTAGACAAAGTGATAAAAGATAAATTGTTTCCATTTAAAGGTTATTGAGAACCGGGGGTTACCGATTTAAGATGACTGGCAAAAGAACCAGCGGTGACATGAGGGAAAGACAATTCACACAACACATAGCTACAATCAGGAATCTGCTGGCAAGTTAGTCAGTCTTCACTTTCAGAACAGAATTTGATAGATACCTGAGTGGAAATCATTGTAAGCTTATGAATAAAGAGCTAGAAAACACAACCATCTGGACAGCTCTTGTAGATAATAGTGTGACCTTGATGGGCTGAATGGCCATACTTCCTGTCATCTTGGATCTGCTCTGCTCTGAGATGGATTATGTGTAGTTAGAGATGAAGTTAGGAAAACAGAAGTGCTAGGAAAAAATCCTTATTCTTTAAAGGAGTGGTTTTAGCATGGAAATTATAATAAAAAGTTGTTGGTTAATTTAAAAAATTCTAAACATAAGGAAAGGTACACAGAATAGAATTATCAGGATTCTAAGATGGTAAGTGAACAGATGTGCGAAAGTAAATACCTAAGTGGCTTTACTCCCTAATGAAGTACTTGTGCAATTCTATGCTGCTTTTCCACTTAAATTACAGACAATAAAAATTTGAACCTATGCGTAATTTTTAATTGTATTTTACTAGCAAATACAGGACAGATTGAGGTGATCTTTAAAAAAAATTTTTCAGCACTGCAATTATTCATTTAGATAAACGAGAGGACAAAATATTGCCAGTTTATATTATTAAAACT
This sequence comes from Hemitrygon akajei, assembly GCF_048418815.1. Lineage (NCBI taxonomy): Eukaryota > Metazoa > Chordata > Chondrichthyes > Myliobatiformes > Dasyatidae > Hemitrygon > Hemitrygon akajei. Next base: position 37,048,328 of record NC_133139.1, read on the forward strand.
TGGGCCATCAACACATCCATCTGGAGCCGCCAGCCTTGATTTTACAACACAGAAGTGAAAATGCGTGCCTCCAAGGAAAAACTGTATTGATGTAAACTACTGGAATAAGTACGAACAGATACACAGCATATAGACTAGTAGATCAAGAGAGTGAAAACGCCGGTGGGTGCTGCACTGAATTAATAGGATAAAGGTTTGCACAGTCTTGATGGTCTGAATTTAGTTCCTAATGCATTTCAGCCCACAAGGCAGAAAAGGGGTGTATTTGATCTCTTTTACAAAACACAGTCATTTGTAATGATTAGCTGCCAATGACATTTCAACACAGAATATGTTGGAAATTTGGTTGGTAGAGGGTCTGTGGGGCTGAAGAGATTCGTTATTGCTGGGAGAAAATTTGATTTCCAGACATCCACTCTGCATTCGGCAAGGAGATGAAAGTCAGGAGTGCGGGGGTGGGTTGACACTTTGAGCCCACACTGCTGCCTAAGTCCTGCCTTTACCATATCGGTAGATGAGTCAGAATGGCTCCTGAACTGCCTAAACACCGCTTCTTCAATTAAAGCCTGGGAGCTACCGAACAAAATTACAATACCATTTAACGTGAAAGGGCAGGATGCTGTTCCACAGAAATACTACAGGCCTTAATTCACCCTACTAACCTTCACATCAAAATCAATGGAATTGAATTTTGGAATCTAAGTTAAATGGTCATGTTCTATTATTTACGTTTATAATTCATGGAACTGCCAACAACTGTCTACACTAATGTATTATAGTAGTCACAGTTGAAGGATAAATTCAAGCTGGGTTCTTCAGTTCTTCCTCCCAGAGGCCTGTGTTGATGGCTCATGGTTTAATAATATAAACTCTGACAATATCACCAGCTCACCCACAAAAATCGGGGTCTCACTTATCATTGCATTTGAAAGAAGATGCCTTCAAGGACATAGCCATCCCTCGGTGTTGAAATAGGTGGAAAAGCCTGCATGATATACTCAGTTGAAGTTGCATTTGAGAATCTACAACCTCTTTAACACTGAGGTAGAAGTGGTGCCACCGAGCCACAGGTACACCAGTGCAAGGTGTTGGATCCCAGGCTGTCTTGCCAAGATTACAGGTTGATGTGGTCATTGTTGTCTTGAATAAAACCAAACCTGTTTACTCTAACAATCTTCAGAAACAAATTCTCCACATCACTCTTTCCACACAGCATCCACTCTAATAAGCTGCTATCCAAGGTTTTGAAAGGAGTGGTAATTAGAAACAGTGAATACACAGGACTTTAATCTTCCAAATTTTTATAGATTGCATACTGATTTCCATGGATTGGAAAACAATAAACATAACTCTTCAATATAAGAAAGGAAGGAAAGAAGATGCAGGGAAATGCATAATGCAGATAATACAGGAAGGAAATGCTTGGTGGTAATAATGTAAAGAATAGTAGGATTGCAATGATTAATGAAAGGGAAACAATGCTTGACTGATCTCTTCAAATTCGTTGAGGGTGTAACTACCAGATCTTGTTCAAAAATACAGGTAACTTTGACAGGAACTGACAGGTTGGATGTAGGGGTATGCTTCCACAGGCTGGAATACCCAGAACCAGGGCTCAGAATCTCACAATAAGGGGTCAACCGTTCAGGACTGAATTGAGAAAAAAAAATAGCGGATAGTGAATCTTTAGAATTCTCTGCCTGACAGGGCTGTGGAGGTGCAGTCACTGTATATATTCAAGATAGATTTTGGATGGTAAGAGAAAGTAAAAGATACAAGGTTTCTGCAAGAAAGTGACGCCGAGGCAACAGTTCAGCCTTTAAATTATGGAAGGGCAGAGAAGCAAATAAGACCAAATGATTTATTGCTATTTCTATTCCCTATGTTTTAATGTTAGCCTGTGACAATATTTCTTATTCAACTGTCACTCCAGACCTCAATTTCTCACAGCTAATGTAGTCCCATTTTTGTCCAGAGTTGTATTGATCCCAATTCTGTTCATGATATAAATGAGATGACCTTGTGAATTTCAGTTAGGTCAATGGTGCATGTCCCGTGCCCTGCCTCCTCCCTCTATGTGCAGCCCCCAACAGTACTCCTCCTTGCACTCATGAACCTGCAGCGCAAATGGCCCAAGGAAATACATGTCCATTTAACTTGAAAAATCGGAAGAACTATCCAGCTGCAGCAGAGGTATGTGGATCCTCTACAGATACAGGAATATATTTTTATCACATTAAAAGAAGCACTGCGGCTATGACTGTCAATGCAAAGGTTAAGCTTGCATTATAACTGCTCAGAGTAATTCATTTCTACAAAGCTGAGCTTTTAACAAAGGAAGAACATGATTATTTTTAAATTTCACTTCTTGCTTCCTTATTATTTTTTTCTCTAGAGTTGATCAATCAATTGTGGTTCTGAAGTATTGGCTTAGGTGTCAAAACAACAGTTACCAATTCTCCTTCACTTTTTTGTCCAGATACGATGCTGAGTGAGATTGCAAGCCAGAATGTTGAGGATTGTTGACTCAGGCTATCATGGCTGAAGATATCCTTCTGGAAATGCTGGAGACCTCATATGATCCCCTGGCCTTAAATTTGTTTATCTGATGCCTCTGCCTGTTTCCTGTTTCCATCTTCCTTTGGTTATAACAGGTTTCCTTAATCTGAGAAAAATAGTTGGCCAGCATTCATTATAATTTATGCTTTCAATTGCATTGAGGGGCTCCATTTAAATGTGGTAACAAAATGACCATCTTGTGAGAGCTGAGCATCAAAAGAAAGTATCCTTTTATGAGAAAAATGACGGCCCTTGTCAAGTAATACAATATTGAATTTTTAGCCCACCCAACTATGCTTTCTTCCGCCTTTCCTATTCATCTATCATGTCAAAACTATTTCATCATATACCACAGCAATTCCCAATTAAACTGTTATCCAGTACATTGTTGAGGGACAATCTCTCAGCTTTTGATTCTCTGTTTCTATAAATTTCTTATCATTTTTCTCTTTACCCTTTCTCACTTAAACACTTACAGGAACATCTTCAACCAAGCTTGTGATGAAATATTTGTACCCTGTTTTTTTTTCTCTCTGACAATCTGTTTCTTCTTCTTTTCCTATGATTCTTTTTGTTGCTCTGACCATTGTGTTTTTTACTTAACTATAACATTGATCTTTGCTTCTCTGCTCCATCTTGTCTCACTTTGTCTAGAGTGGCCATTTTGTTTCGCACACAACTTAGCAAGTCACTGTAACACAACTGCCTCTCCTGGGCCAAGGTCTGCAATGGGGTAAGGAGGGGAACAAGCAGAGTTATGTGTAGGAAGCACGAGTAGATTTTAAACACTTGTGAGTTTACAGGACTCGGGACTTAGAATGAGAGCAGGAGAGTTTAAGAGTGAGTCTCAGTGGTGCTAATGAGTTCCACTTAACCGCACTTTAAAGAGGTAAGTCAACTAGTTGTTAATTAATTGGTGAGTGGCTAATTAGTTAGTTATAAGCAGCCAAGAAAAAGAAGGTTGGGTCAAATCGAATGGCTGTTGTGAAAGTGGGCCAGTGGTTATGCTTTGGCTCAAGAGGCTTGGCTTGCAAAAAAGAAAAGCCCTAGCTCATTCAACCTTTCCTCATAATACGTGTTCTCTAATAAAGCCATAAGACCATAAGACAAAGGAGCAGAAATCGGCCATTTGCCCCATTGAGTCTGCTCTGCCATTTTATCATGAACTGATCCATTCTCCCATTTAGTCCCACTCCCCTGTCTTCTCACCATAACCTTTGATGCCCTATCTATCTCTGCCTTAAATATACCCAATGACTTGACCTCCACTGCTGCCCGTGGCAACAAATTCCACAGATTCACCACCCTCTGGCTAAAAAAATCTCTTCGCATCTCTGTTCTGAATGGGCGCCCTTCAATCCTTAAGTCATGTCCTCTTGTACAGGACTTCCCCACCACGAGAAACAACTTTGCCACATCCACTCCGTCCATGCCCTTCAACATTCGAAATGTTTCTATGAGGTCCCCCCTCATTCTTCTAATGGCCAAGGAGTAGAGTCCAAGAGTGGTCAAACGTTCCTCATATGTTAGCGCTCTCATTCCCAGAACCATTCTAGTGAATCTTTTCTGAATCCAGTAGCTGGTCAACATGATGTCTCCATGTCTGATCTCCAACATCCATGGTGCACATCAGCGATCTAGTTCTTGTAGCTATCCTAATGGGTGTCCGCCTGTCTTCCCGGTAATCACATGCTAGGACTTCCTGTCCAGCCTTGAAGCTCCTTGCTGATTTACATGGTAATTGGTTGAACTGTTAATTCTGCCCTTCACTCTGTAGATCTGGTTTCAGGAGATCTATGCGAGATCTTATATTCCTGCTCTTGAACAGCATCGTAGGTGTTTGATTTGTCGGTGCATGAACAGAGTTCAGAGACACAAAAGTGAAATTGTCCACCTTGTGCTGAAGTGAAATGTCCTCCTTGTCCATAGCTTTAATGGACTTCTTGAAGATTTAGACAAACCTTTCAGCTAACCCATTCATTGCTGGATGGTAAGGAGATGACATAAAATGTCTGATGCCATTTTACTTCATGAATAATCTGAATTCTTCTGACATGTATTGTGGCCCGTTGTCACTCACAATTTGTTCAGGTAAGCCATTTCTGGTTAAGATAGTCTTCAGGTGGAAATAGTCTTTTCTGATGTGGTTGACTTCATTGGAATGACCTCAGGCCACTTTGAATGAGCAACCACAGCAATCAGAAACATGGAGTTCATGAATAGCCCAGCAAAGTCATATGCACTCTTTGCCACAGTGAAGACAGCCAATCCCACAGGTGTAAATGTTCCCGTGGAGATGCATTTTGAAATTTGTAGCGTCCCGAACAGCTTTTGGTTAAGTCTTCAATCTGTTTATCTATGCCCAGCCAATGCACGAGGCTCTGAGCAAGACTCTTCATCTTGACTGTACCCAAATGTCCTTCATGCAGATCCTCTGGTGTGCAGCTTAGAGGGAACCACAACACGAGATCCACAGATCAAGGTTCTTTGACATATTCGCAGCTGGTCTCAACTCACTGAGAACACTGAAAAGATTGGAGTACCATGATCTCCATGGTGATGTCATAGACTTTTGACAATGTCTGGTCATTCCTTGTTTCTCTTTGTATTTCCGAATTTGTTACCGGCAGCTGGTCCACCAATCCTGTGGGAACACCTCTGCTGGGTCACAGAATGAAGATTTTTCTTCTTCAATTGCCAACAGTGGAAGAGGTGACAAGCCGTCAGACTCACTGTATTGTTTGGTACCCTTGAGCTCTGTCACAAGAGTAGTTTCTTGGGAACAGTGTCCAACATTGCAACCGTAGCAGATATCTCTGGGATTCTCTTCCTGGGATTGAAAATGGACACAGAGGGCTGGTGATCTGTCACTCGTGTGACCTTTTGTCCATAGAGGTAGGGGTGGAGCTTCTTTACTCCCTTCACTAAACTAAAGACCTCTCAGTCAATATGTGCGTAGTTGCTTTCAGCGCCTATCAGTGATCTTGTTTTAAATTCAAATCAATTTTCCATAGTGTGTGACAAAATGGCACCAATGTCATAAGGGGATCACACAGCAATCTGATGGGCAGAGATGGGTTACAATGAGTAAGCAGCTCATCTGATGTTAGTGGTCTCTTTGGTTCCTTGAATGCTCTTTCACATCTTTCTGATGTTTCCCACTTTGCTCCTGTCAACAATCATGCTTTCAATAGGTGAAGCACTGTAGCAAAACTTGGGAGAAACTGGTGATAATAGTTTACAAAGCCCAAGTATGACCTGAATTGTGACACAGATTTTCTGATTTAGGTTCCTGCAGCACTGATTCAATCTTCTCTTGTGACTTACGTAAGCCAGGCTTGTCAATGACATGTCCACAATATGATATTTCATTTTTGAAAATTCACATCTGTCTCTCTTTGTACACAGACCATACTCATTCAGCCTGTTACACACTTTACCAAGATTCTGGAGGTGCCTTTCTTCATTCTTGCCAATCACAATGATGTAATCAAGGTAACATTGTGTTCCTGGGATATCTTGGAGCACTTGGTCCAATCATTGTGTTCCTGGGAGCACTTGGAGCACTTTGCCAAATTGCTGGAGCTGATGCGACACCAAGAATGAGACTATACTGGAACAGTCCCCTTGTGAGTGTTGATTGTGAAGAACTTCCTGCTTGACTCCTCAATCTCTATTTGCAAATAGGCTTGTGACAAGTCAGTCTTTGAAAGCCTCTCTCTATCTGCCAAAGACGTAAAAATATCTTCTATTTGTGGTAGGGGATACTGCACAGTATGCAGCACCGGGTTGATGCTCACTTTGAAATCCCCACGTATACGAACAGCGCTGGCCTTTCTTTTCTTAATCACCGGGACAATGGGTGTGGCCCAGTCATTCCACTCGATCTTGGAGAAAATGCCAGACACCTCCAAGCTCTGAAGTTCAGCACCCACTTTAGGATGAAGTGCATAAGGCTTTAGATGTGCTTTATGGAACCTTAGCTGCTTCATCCAGTTCAATCCTGGACTTCATATCTTTGACTTTACCAATACCCCTCTCAAACACTTTCTCATTAACAGTAAGCAGCTATGACAGTTGCTGGATAGTGATTGCATTTGGACTGCAGTTGCCTGTTGATGACACATTGGCCCTCCACTATTCAACACATAAAGCTCTAACTGCTGTGTTTTGTCTGCACATGTCACATTCACTTTTAGTTTGCCTTTTGGAGAGACATTTTCACCTGTGTAGGTCTTTAGTATCACCAAGGTCTTTTTTAATGGTAGCTTAGAAAACGGTCTGTTGTAGTCAGCCTTTGAAATTACAAAGATAACGCTGCATCCAGTTCCATTCAATTTTACACCAGACACATCTGTTGTGATTCATTTGATTTTGCAATCTACCTCAGAAATGTTATGCAGTTTTAGGTATGACAGCCCGCCTTTGTCAGACTCTATGTTGTCTGATTCAGTTTAACATTCAATCACTTCATGGATTTGTTTAGTGTTGTGTTTGAAACTTTTCACTCTGTACGTTTTTTCTCCTTGGTTTTGCTTTTTGTCAGACTTGCACACTCTCCCTATCTGGCCTTGTCTGTGACACTTCCTGCAAACTTTTTCTTTGAACCAATAGTCATTTGCATCATGGGAGGATTTGCCACATTGATTACATTTTTGGCTTTTTGCACCATTCAGTTACATTTTGTGTGTTTCACATTCTAAACTCTTTTTCTGTAGTTCTGATGCATGATATGCTGCTGTCTCCATTGACATTGCAATGGTCAGTGTCCATTCTAAGGGTAGGTCTCTTTCTGACAGTGGGTTCTTCTGAGTACTTTGACTATGCATGCCACAGACAAGCCTGTCCCTTAATGCATCTGAAACTCTATCTCTAAACTCACAGTATTGGGAAAGTTTGTGCAGTTCTGCAATGTATTCAGAAATGCATTCATTCTTTGACTGGCTCCTTCTGTGAAATATAACTATCTCAGCAAATACTAGCGGTTTTGGGCTGAAGTGATTTTATAAACTTACAACAATTTCGTCAAATGTCTTGCTTGTTGGCTTTTCAGAAGTTTTTAAGTTGCATAAGACACTGTACATTTTTGCACCCATTATGGTGACTTTCTTTTCCTCATCCACATCCTTAGCATTACAATACAGTTCAACCCTCTCAATATGCAATTCCCAGTCCCCATTAGCACTATGAAACCGTCAACTTTCCCAACTAAGGCAATCGTCACTTTAGCTTTGCCAGTTGTGCGTCTCTCATTGTAAGTTACGCACTGTCACTCACATATCCCTGTGCTAGCATCCTTGACTGCCTTCTCTGTACTGGTTCGCTCTTTCCTCTCGCTGTCTCTTTCCCTTCCTCTGAGTTCTGTCATCTTGTAACTGTCAGTGCAGTTGGTGATATTCATTGACATTCAGGTCGTACGTGTCAACAATTTTTCATATCTGTACAACTACGTATCAAATAAAGGCGGCACTAGAACGCGGAGTAGAAGTGAACATGTATATTCACTTTGCAGAGAAAGAAACAAATCAATGCAAATGGATGTTATCAGTCAATAACTAGTACTAAGGTTAGTCAATGCACTAAAAGAAATAGATCTGTACACTACACTTCCTATAATGAGGTGACCAAAACTGGTCTAACCAGAGTTTTATAAAGCTCAACATTACATCACAGCTCGAAAACTCAGCTCCCAGACTAATAAAGGCCAGTACATCATATGCCTTCTTAACCACCCTGTCAATTTGCATGACAACTTTGAGTGATCTATAAATGTGGACCCTAAGATCCCTTTGTTCCTCCACACTGCTTAGAATCCTATCAATAACCCTGTACTCTGCTTTCGATTTCAACCTTCCAAAGTGTACTACATCACACTTGAACTCTATCTGCCACTTCTCAGCCTAGCACTGCATCTTATCAATGTTCTGTTTTACTTTTGCAAAAACATACTAACCCATCCTACTTCCTTGTCATAAAGACCAGAGGTTCCAGAACAGATCCCTGCAGAACACCACTGGTCACCAATCTCCAGGCAAAATATGTTCCATCTCCTATCATCTTCTGTGGAGAAGCCAATTCCGAATCCATGCAGCCAAGTGGACCCTACACTTCTTGACTTTTTATATGAGCCTAACATGGCTTGTTAAATGCCTTACAAAAATCCATATCCACCACATCCACGGCTCAAACTTCTTCAGTTTGTTTTGTCAAAATGCTTCCTGTCTTGGAGTCTGGCAATTCAGAGGAAATTATGCGTTAATGCTTCAGAGAGCTGTTTGGACTTGTATCCCTTTCACAGTACACTGATAAATGGGATTAATCAAAGTGGGTATTTGAAGCTTGGCTTGGATATAAAGGAGCTCAGGGCCTGTTTCGGTGTTTATGACTGTATGACTCGCTAATTCAATTTCCCCATTTGAAGTTAGAAGATGGGGAAATATGACATAATGTTTGATCCCATTTTGCTTCATAAACAGTTCAGAATTAAATCATTTAAATTGCAGACTAGTATCCAATGCAAGCACACTGAGAAAAAAAAGTATTGAAAAATAATCTGATTTGCTTTTATACATTCCATAGCGCCAAATCCCACACATTATATTTCGATCCATTTGGATTGGTTGTCCACCAGCATTGGGATGTTAGACTCATTGAATCATAGTGAAGTACAGCACAGAAACAAGCCCTTCAGCCCATCAAGTCTATGCCAAAAACATTTAAACTCCTTACACTCATCGACCTGCACTGGGACTATAGCTCTCCATACCCCTACTATCCATGTACCTATCCAAACTTCTCTTAACGTTGAAATCAAGTTGTGGTGGCAGCCATTCCACACTCTCATGACCCTCTGAGTGAAGAAGTTCCCCTCATATTCCCCTTTAGCCTCTCACCCTTCACCCTTAACCCATGACCATTAGTTGTAGTCCAACACAACCTCAGTGGAAAAAGCCTGCTTGCATTTACCCTTATCTATACCCCTCATAATTTTGTATACCTCTATCAAATCTCCTCTCAAACTTCTACATTCTGAAGAATACAGTCCTAACCTATTCAATCTTTCCTTATAACTCAGGTCCTCAAGACCTGGCAAATGGACCTTGTAAATTTTGTTCGTACTCTTTCAACCTTGTTTATATCATTCTTGTAAGTCGGTGACAAAAACTGAACATAATATTCCAAATTAGGCCTCACCAATGTCTTATACAACCTTAACAGACCATCCCATCTCGTGTAGCCAATTTTGATCTATGAAAGCTAATGTGCCCAAAGCTTTCTTTATGACCTTATCTACCTGTGATGCCACTTTCAATGAACTATGTACCAGTATTCCCAGATTCCTTTGTTCTACCACATTCTTCAGTGTCCAGCCGTTCACTGTGTAAGGCCTACTCTGGGTGGTCCTACTGAAGAGAAACACCTCGCACTTGTCAGCATTAATCTTCTTTCTCTTGCATTTCTTATACTCTATAAACACCTGATTTGTTCCTACTTGCCTATATCAGCTGGGCATCTCATTTTTTTTCTCTTAACTAGGGCCTCAATATCTCTTGAAAACCAAGGTTCCTTACATTTATTATCATTACCTTTTATTCTGACAGGCACATACAAGCTTTGTACTCTCAAAATTTCACCTTTGAAGGCCTCCCCACTTACAAAGTGTGCCTTTAACAGAAAACAACCTCTCCCAATCCACACTTGTCCACATTCTTCTCACACTGGTTTAAATGGACCCAATAGAATGGTCATACAAGCTACTTCCACACTTGAGTGGTGCCCTCAGTGGTCTGCATGTATAGCATACTCCGGCCTCTTCCAGATCCTTGTCTATACCAGGCCAAAACTACTAACTGTTATGTTCATGACAACAGTATTCAACCCCTCTGCTTGAAAATACTTGGTTCACTGTTCTTTGACCATGTGATGCAGATCTGATTCAAGTATGTGTTGTAATGGCTGTGTTTACAAATCTTATTTGATCATTATGTCAGTACCATCACTAAAGCCAACAAACCCTGGCATAATTGTTGGAGTAGACAGTGTTAGAGTGGAGACTTTGAGGTGTTAGCTCTTTGAGGCTTGAGCAAGGAAGAGGCTTAAGTGAGAGAAGGTGAAGGAGCTGTAGGTAATTCCCCCTACCCTCAGTTTATTTATTGTTTCCATCTTTATATTTGCACAGTTAGAACAGTAGGGATGCCAGGCAGGAAAGCTGAATGCTCCCCTTATGAGATGTGAGAAATTCAGGGAGACCTCCAGTGTCCCTGACAACTTCACCTGCAAGAAGAGCATCCAGCTGCAGCTTCTAACACTCTGTATTAAGGAGTTGGAGCTGGAACTGGATTAACTCCGGATCATTCGAGAGGATGGGAGGTTGATAGATAGGACATATAGAAAGGTAGCTACAACCAGGGTGCAGGACACAGGAGACTGGGTGACAGTCAGGAAGGAGAAATGGGTTAAACAGCCAGTGCAGAATACCCCTGTGGCCATCCCCCTCTGGGTGATGCCCATATAAAATAAAGCAACATGAATATAAATATGTATGTTGATCATTAAAAACCGACATTTTAAAATATTATTTATTTAACTATATGCATAGATGTGACATGTACCACTTGGGAAAAGGCAAAATGTAAATTGCTGGAGAAACCAAGTGGATTGAGCAGTCAAAGATTCAGGCTGGGAGTCTGTATCAGGACAGAGAGTGAAGAAAGGCAATATCGAGTGTAAAGAAGGGAAAAGGAGGAGGGATGAGACAGGGGCTGGTCTGTGACATGCAAAACCAGGTGAGTGGATTAGGGAGTGGGGGGAGGGAGATGATCAGCAGATGGAATTCAGTAAAAGAGAGGATAGCACAGGTGAACCAAGGGGAACAAACCCAAGTGCATAGGAGTGTAAGTGACGGGTGGAGAGAACCTCATAGGAGAGGGCAATGAGTCTATGTAATGAGGGGGGAAGAGATGGAAAAGGTGAACAGAGAAACGGATATCCTGGGCAGGCCTGTGGAAATGGGGAAGAAACACAGGGTGTGTGGGTTTCCAGGTTCACTTTTCTATCTCTTCATTATCTGGACTTATTTCCCTGCCCACCCAACTCCACTCCCAAACACTACTCCATTATTTGGTTCTACCAATTACCCTTCAGCTTCTGTCCCCATCTGCCCTCACCTAGTTCCATTTGTCTAATTGCCCCTGCCTTTTATCTGTCTAATTGCTCCTGCCCTCCATCTCCTGTGTTTTCCTATCACCTGTCTCAACACCCCCTCTCACTTCCTATACTGAGTGCCTTCCCTCTGCACTCTCAGTCCTGATGCAAGCTCTGGACCTGAAATATCAGCACACCCTTTGCCTCTACAAATGCTGCTTAACCTGCTGAGTTTATCCGGTAGTTTATTTAATATTTTCTCCAGATTCCTTTGTGCCTCCACTTTTGCCTCTGTCAGTTCAGAAGAGAGAACCTGTGAAATGGGCAAAGGGTGCTGACCATTGTCCACCGGTGAGATGAGGGTCAGCTTGTAACTCCTACACAGCTAAGCAGTTTTCTTTACTTTGGACACTGCAGCTACGGGTGACAACCAATCACTCGCTGCAGTTTTGTCCAATTCATCTACTTCAACTCTTAGCGCACATAATACCAGGCAAGGCCTGCAATAAGCTAGAATGCAATTTAACGAGCATGTGAATTTTGCAGCCTTTAATGCTGGTATTAAAATTTACGAGCATTTACCCAGAGCCAGATTGCACTCTACACAGTCCATATCACACAACTGACTCCTCCAACCCAACCATACTTGCTCGCCCCACAGCATATTTAAATATTGTGGCTGTGCTTCCCTCAAATGCTCTCTATAGGCATTGTTGATTTGGCAGTTCCCTAAGATGGAGCTGACCACATGTAGCCACTTGGCTTCCCACAGGCCACCTTGATCCCTCACTGACAACTCTAGCTGGTGATCAGAAGCACTGGGAGCAGTTGAAATAGTTAATGTTACAGTCAAATGTAATTTTCTCTTACATATATTATAACCATATAACAATTACAACATGAAAACAGACCATCTCGACCCTTCTAGTCCGTGCCGAACACTTACTCTCACCTAGTCCCACTGACCCGCACTCAGCCCATAACCCTCCATTCCTTTCCTGTCCATATACCTATCCAATTTTACTTTAAATGACAATACCAAACCTGCCTCTACCACTTCTACTGGAAGCTTGTTCCACACAGCTACCACTCTCTGAGTAAAGAAGTTCCCCCTCATGTTACCCTTAAACTTTTGCCCCCTAAGTCTCAACTCATGTCCTCTTGTTTGAATCTCCCCTATTCTCAATGGAAAAAGCCTATCCACATCAACTCTATCTATCCCCCTCATAATTTGAAATACCTCTATCAAGTCCCCCCTCAACCTTCTACGCTCCAAAGAATAAAGACCCAACTTGTTCAACCTTTCCCTGTAACTTAGGTGCTGAAACCCAGGTAACAGTCTAGTAAATCTTCTCTGTACTCTCTCTATTTTGTTGACATCTTTCCTATAATTCGGTGACCAGAACTGTACACAATAATTTCACATTATGTGAAAAAGATAAATAAATTTTAAAAAGCTAACTTTTCTTCCTGAAATCACATTTCTTAATAGAAGCAGAGATGATGCAGCTTTGCATTACAACACATTTGGGATATGGTCCATTTACTAGGCATGCAACCACTTGTAAAGGGGTCAAGGTTATGGAAGTGAGGGTTTCTCCTGTATAAGGCGACTGGGCAGCACAGTGCTTGCAGCCAAAATGGCTGCAGTCTCACAGCTCAGTTATGACCTGTCTGTGTTGTAGGTTCTTGAGAGTGCTAATGTAGGAAGATAACTGGTTAACAAGGCCAATAGGATGCCGGCTTCACTCATTAGGGCATCAAATACAATAGCAGAGCAGATTTGATCTAGTTTCATTGAACATTCAGCTTTGATAGTGGTCAAATCTCAGCTGAAGTACTGTACATTTCTGGTCACCACACTATCGAAGGATTTGATGATGCTAGAAACGGAACAGAGCACTATTCATAAGGGGGTTGCCTGGTCTATTTTCCCTGAATTGGAGAGTTTAAGCGGGGTCATGACTGAAGTACAGTCAGTGGTCACTTTATAAGGCACACCTGTTCGCCTGCTTGTTAATGCAAATATTTAATCAGCCAATCAAGTGGCAGCAACTCAATGCATAAAATCATGCAGACATGGTCAATAGGTTTAGTTGTTGTTCAGACCAAACATCCGAATGGGGAAGAAATGTGATCCAAGTGACTTTGACCGTGGAATGATTGTTGGTGCCAGACAGGGTGGTTTGAGTGTCCCAGAAACTGCTGATCTCCTGGGATTTTCACAACAAAACACTCTCAAGAGCTTACAGAGAATGTTGCAAAAGACAAAAAACAATCCATTGAGCAGCAGAAGCTCAGCGGGCAAAAATGCCTTTTATGAGAGAGATCAGAGGAGGTCCATACTGGTTCAAGCTTGAAAGGAAAGTGTTGCTAACTCAAATAACCATGAGTTACAACAGTGGTGTGCAAAAGAGCGTCTTTGAAGCACAACACGCCAAACCTTGAAGTGGATGGGCTACAGAAGCAGAAGACCACAAGCATACACTCAGTGCCACATTACTAGATACAGGAGCTACGTCATAAAATGGCCACTGAGTGTATATAAAGTGATGAGGAATGCAGATATGGTAGATGCAGGATTATTCTCTCCTTATCAGAGGCAGGTAAAACAAAAGAGCATAGAATTAGTATAAGGGATACAAAATTTACTGGGGACTGTGGGGGGCCTTTTCTCTCAGACAGTGGTGACTACCTGGAATGCACTGTTAGGGAGAGTAGTAGAAGCAGAGTCACTGAAGGATTTTTACAAATGTATAGACATTGAAGATTATGTGCCAGGTACTGGAAGATGGGATTAATATGGACATGTGCCTACTGATTGGAGTGGACATAGTGAGCTGAATGCCTGTTTCCATGCTGTACGCTTAAGACAAGTTGCAAAACAGATGATAGAGTATCAAAGACAGAGAGAAGTTCTTCCCATTGGCAGATAAGCCATGAACAAAGGAACATACAGCAAAATGATGGAATAAAAAACAAATAAAAAAGGCATGAGAAAATATTTTCTTATTGTGTGATCTGGCTATGAAATACACCGCTGGATGTAATAGCTGAAATAGGTTCAACTTAAGCTTCCAAAAGGGAGATGGATAAATAACTGAAAGGAAAGAATTTGCAGCAGTATGGGCAGAAGGTGAGAGAGTGGGGATTGGCTGGATTCCACAGAGCTGTATGGATTGAATGGGCTGATTGGCCTCCATTCGTAACCATAGTGACTCCATGAGTTACATTGAAAAACATTTCAGATTCAGATTCACTTATTCAACACATGTACATTGAAACATATGGTGAAATGAATCATTTGCATTAACAATCAACACAACACAAGGATACTGGGGAGAGTCCACAAGTGTTGCTACATTCATAGCATGTTAGAACATAGAACATAGAACATAGACAGACATACTTTATTGATCCCAAGGGAATTTGGGTTTTGTTACAGCCGCACCATCCAAGAATAGTGAAGAAATATAGCAATATAAAACCATAAATAATTAAATAATAAGTTAATCATGCCAAGTGGAAATAAGTCCAGGACCAGCCTATTGGCTCAGGGTGTCTGACACTCTGAGGGAGGAGTTGTAAAGTTTGATGGCCACAGGTAGGAATGACTTCCTATGATGCTCAGTGTTACATCTCGGTGGAATGAGTCTCTGGCTGAATGTATTCCTGTGCCTAACCAGTACATTATTGAGTGGATGAGAGACATTGTCCAAGATGGCATGCAACTTGGATAGCATCCTCTTTTCAGACACCACCATCAGAGTCCAATTCCACCCCCACAACATCACTGGCCTTACAAATGAGATTGTTGATTCTGTTGGTGTCTGCTACCCTCAGCCTGCTGCCCCAGCACACAACAGCAAACATGATAGCACTGGCCACCACAGCCTCGTAGAACATCCTCAGCATCGTCCAGCAGATGTTAAAGGACCTCAGTCTCCTCAGGAAATAGAGACGGCTCTGACCCTTCTTGTAGACAGCCTCAGTGTTCTTTGACCAGTACAGGCCATTTGGCCCACAATGTTGTGCTGACCCTTAAACCCTGCCTCCCATATAACCCTCCACTTTAAATTCCTCCATATACTTGTCTAGTAGTCTCTTAAATTTCACTAGTGAATCTGCCTCCACCACTGACTCAGGCAGTGCATTCCTCACACCAACCACTCTCTGAGTAAAAAAGCCTTCCTCTAATACCCCCCTTGAACTTTCCTCCCCTTACCTTAAAGCCATGTCCTCTTGTATTGAGCAGTGGTGACCTGGGGAAGAGGCACTGGCTGTCCACTCTATCTATTCCTCTTAATATCTTGTATACCTCTATCATGTCTCCTCTCATCTTCCTTCTCTCCAGAGAGTAAAGCCCTAGTTCCTTTAATCTCTGATCATAATGCATACTCTCTAAACCAGGCAGCATCCTGGTAAATCTCCTCTGTACCCTTTCCAATGCTTCCACATCCTTTCTATAGTGAGGCGACCAGAACTGGACACAGCACTCCAAGTGTGGTCTAACCAGAGTTTTATAGAGCTGCATCATTTCCTCGGACTCTTAAACTCTGTCCCTTGACTGATGAAAGCTAACACTCCATAACCTTTCTTAACTACCCTATCTACCTGTGAGGCAACTTTCAGGGATCTGTGGACATGTACCCCCAGATCCCTCTGCTCCTCCGCACTACCAAGTATCCTGCCATTTACTTTGTACTCTGCCTTGGAGTTTGCCCTTCCAAAGTGTACCACCTCACACTTCTCCGGGTTGAACTCCATCTGCCACTTCTCAGCCCACTTCTGCATCCTATAAATGTCTCTCTGCAATCTTCGACAATCCTCAATACTATCCACAACACCACCAACCTTTGTGTCGTCTGCAAACTGGCCAACCCACCCTTCTAACCCCACATCCAGGTCGTTAATAAAAATCACAAAAAGTGGTGGTCCCAGAACCGATCCTTGTGGGACACCACTAGTCACAACCCTCCAATCCAAATGTACTCCCTCCACCACGACCCTCTGCTTTCTGCAGGCAAGCCAATTCTGAAATCATCTGATGAAACTTCCCTGGATCCCATGCCTTCTGACTTTCTGAATATGCCTACTGTGTGGTACCTTGTCAAATGTCTTACTAAAATCCATGTAGATCACATCCACTGCACTACCCTCATCTATATGCCTGGTCACCTCCTCAAAGAACTCTATCAAGCTTGTTAGACATGATCTGCCCTTCACAAAGCTATGCTGACTGTCCCTGATCAGACCATGATTCTCTAAATGCCCATAGATTCTATCTCTAAGAATCTTTTCCAACAGCTTTCCCACCACAGACGTAAGGCTCACTGGTCTATAATTACCCGGACTATCCCTACTACCTTTCTTGAACAAAGGGACAATATTTGCCTCCCTCCAATCCTCCGGTTCTATTCCCGTGGACAATGAGGACATAAAGATCCTAGCCAGAGGCTCAGCAATCTCTTCCCTTGCCTCGTGGAGCAGCCTGGGGAATATTCCGTCAGGACCCAGGGACTTATCCGTCCTAATGTATTTTAACAATTCCAACACCTCTTCTCCCTTAATATCAACATGCTCCAGAACATCAACCTCACTCATATCGTCCTCACCATCATCAAGTTCCCTCTCATTGGTGAATACCAAAGAGAAGTATTCATTGAGGACTTCGGTCACTTCCACAGCCTCCAGGCACATCTTCCCACCTTTATCTCTAATCAGTCCTATTTTCACCCCTGCCAACCTTTTGTTCTTCACATAATTGAAGAATGCCTTGGTGTTTTCCTTTACCCTACTTGCCAAGGCCTTCTCATGCCCACTTCTTGCTCTCCTCAGCCCCTTCTTAAGCTCCTTTCTTGCTACCCTATATTCCTCAATACTCATCTGATCCTTGCTTCCTAAAGCTCACATATGCGCCTTCTTCCATCTGACTAGATTCTCCACCTCACTTGTCACCCATGGTTCCTTCACCCTACCATTCTTTATCTTCCTCACTGGGACAAATTTATCCCTAACATCCTGCAAGAGATCCCTAAACATCGACCACATGTCCAAAGTACATTTCCTTGCAAAAACATCATCCCAATTCACCCCTGCAAGTTCGAGCCTTATAGCCTCGTAATTTGCCTTTCCCCAGTTAAAAAATTTCCTGTCCTCTCTGATTCTATCCTTTTCCATGATAATGTTAAAGGCCCAGGGATTGGTGGTCACTGTCCCCAGATGCTCACCCACTGAGAGATCTGTGACCTGACCCCATTCATTACTTAATACTAGATCTAGTATGCCATTCCCCCTAGTCAGCCTGTCAACATACTGTGACAGGAATCTGTCCTGGATGCACTTAACAAACTCTGCCCCATCTAAACCCTTGGAACCAATCAAGTGCCAATCAATATTAGGGAAGTTTAAGTCACCCATGATAACAACCCTGTTATTTTTGCGCCTTTCCAAAATCTGCCTCCCAATCTGCTCCTCGGTATCTCTGCTGCTACCAGGGGGCCTGTAGAATACCCCCAGTAGAGTAACTGCTCCCTTCCTGTTCCTGACTTCCACCCATACTGACTCAAAAGAGGATCCTGCTAAATTACCCACCCTTTCTGTAGCTGTAATAGTATCCCTGACCAGTAATGCCACCCCTCCTCCTCTTCCCCCCCCCCCACCCCCCGCTCTATCCCTTTTAAAGCACTGAAATCCAGGAATATCAAGAATCCATTCCTGCCCTGGTGCCAGCCAAGTCTCTGTAATGGCCACTACATCATAATTCCATATATGTATCCAAGCTCTCAGTTCATCACTTTTGTTCCTGATGCTTCTTGCATTGAAGTACAAGCACTTTAGCCCTTCTGGATTACTACCTTTACACCCTATATTCTGTTTCTCTTTCCTCAAAGCCTCTTTATATGCTAGATCTGGCTTTACTCCATGCACTATACTTGCAGCCCTCACATGACCTTTATTCTCTTCCACCTCGCTATCTGCTCTAACACTGTGGTTCCCTTCCCCCTGCAAATCTAGTTTAAACCCCCCGGAGTAGCACTAGCAAACCTTCCCGCAAGGATGTTAGTCTCCCTCCAGTTCAGGTGCAACCCATCCCATCGGAACAGGTCCCAACTTCCCTGGAACAAGGCCCAATTGTCCAGAAACATGAAACCCTCCCTCCTGCACCAGCTCCGTAGCCACGTATTAGGCTGCATTATCTTCCTATTTCTGGCCTCACTAGCACATGGCATGGGTAGCAATCCTGAGATTGCAACCCTGGAAGTCCTGCCCTTCAACTTTGTACCTGAAATCCCTAAATTCTCTTTGCAGGACCTCCTTCTTCTTCCTATCCACATCATTGGTCCCTACATGGACCACGACATCTGGCTGCTCACCCTCCCTCTTGAGAATACCGAGAACTCGATCCGAGATATCGCGGACCCTGGCACCAGGGAGGTAACAGTCTATCCAGAATTCTCGATCTCTTCCACAGAACCTCTTATCTGCCCCCTAACTATCGAATCCCCTATCACTACTGCTCTCTTCTTTTCCCTCCTTCCCTTCTGAGCTGAGGGCCCAGTCTCGGTGCCAGAGACGCAACCACTGCAACTTGTCCCTGGTAGGTCGTCCCCACCGACAGTATCCAAAGCGGAATGCTTATTATTGATGGGAACAGCCACAGGGGTGCTCTGCTCTTCCTGTCTATTCCCCTTCCTTCTCCTGACAGTCACCCAGCTAACTGTCTCCTGACTCTTAGAGGTGACTATCTCCCTGTAACTCCTGTTTATTTCTGCCTCTGCCTCCCGAATGATCCGAAATTCATCCATCTCCAGCTCCAGTTCCCTAACTCGGTTTGTCAGGAGCTGCAGCTGGATGCACCTTTTACAGGTGTAGTCATCAGGGAGAATTGTGCTCGCCCTGACTTCCCACATCCTGCATGCAGAGCACTTGACTGCCCTAACTGCTGCCTCCATTACCTACTCCTAAGCTAATTAGATTAATTAAAGGAACTTACCCGGCCTTACCTGACTGGGAGCAAGCTCATCCTCAGCCTCTGCTCGCCGAAGCCTCTCGAGACAGAGCCTTCCTACTCTGTCTCCCACTACTCTGTCGCCCGCTTCTCCGTTAATCTGCTCGCTTTTTAAACTCTCCCACTGCCTCACGGGCTGACTTCCACGCGCTTGCGCAGTCGTGCCCCATTCAAACTGCCGAAGAAATGACAGCCTGAAATGTTGAAATGTTGAAACAAAGAAATGTTGATAATGTTCAGCTGAACAACACAAGCAACAAAAACAACAACAGAGCAATAGCAACAAAACAGAACACCAACAAAACAAGCCCCTTTCCTCCCTCCCATCCACTCACACACACATAGACAGGCTATCAAAGTCAGACAGGCCGCTTCCAGGCCTCCACTTCTTAGCCCTCATCAAAAGTACGCCATGACAATCAGTTTGTCCACCTGCTTCCTGGAAGCAGGCAGTGGAGAGTTCTACCCAGACTGATTAACTACCAATGTTTCGGGGGGGAGGGGGAGGCCCATGCCTGAATAACCAGGGAAGAAGGTACAACTGTCCCCTGGAAGTGTTACTGAACCTTTGAGGACAACAGATGATAGGTGTCATCTGAGATAGGGATGTGAACATCTTAATTTAGATTATGTTACTGATTCCATTAATCTCTGTTATATTGCCTATGTTTGTTGTAGTATTGTAGAATCATAAAATCAGAATCAGGTTTAATATCACTGGCATGTGACGTGAAATTTGTTAACTTAGCAGCAGCAGTTCAATGCAATACATAATATAGAAGAGAAAAAACTATAATAAATAAAATAAAAGTAATAGTAATAAATAAGTAAATCAATTACAGTATATGTATATTGAATAGATTTTTAAAAACGTGAGAAAACAGAAATGCTGTATAATAAAAAAAGTGAGGTAGTGTCCAAGGTTTCAATAACTATTTAGGAATTGGATGGCAGAGGCGAACAAGCTGTTCCTGAATCACTGAGTCTGTGCCTTCGGGCTTCTGTACCTCCTACCTAATGGTAACAGTGAGAAAAGGGCATGCCCTCGATGCTAGAGGTCCTTAATAATGGATGCTGCTTTTCTGAGACACCACTCCCTGAAGATGTCCTTGTTATGGTCCAGTCCGGAGCCCGCATTCTGGGTCTTGATCCGGTCCACGGACTCCGGACTCCGGGTCTTGTAGCCGTCCCTCCTTTCGCCCTTGAGCCCAATTAGTCACACCTGTGGATCATCGTGGCTTGTTGGGGCTCAAGGAGGCGCACCTGATGCCCATCGGCTGGCGGTGTATATAGGGGGCTCTGGGACTGAGTGGAGTTGGGGATTGTCCTGTTTACCCAGGTCCTCTGGTTGCCCTGGCTTGGAGTGGCTCTTGTTAAAGATGAGTTCTTTGAGTAAGTCTGGTAGTCACCCTGGACCTAGTTCCCTTCCTATCCCTTGCCTCTATTGGGCAAGCCTGGCTGGACTGCTGTTGCCTGGTGGGGGACTCTGCCCCTTTCCATCCCTTGCTGCTAATGGGTTGTGCCCTGCAACCTACCCAGGTGTCCTGTGACCTGCCCAGGCCCCAGTGTTCCTGCCTGGGAGGTCCAGGCCCTGCCCAGGAGTTATGCGGCCTGCCCAGTGAACTCTGGGATCCTCTTGCCTGCCTGAACTCTAGGTCTCTCCCAGAACCCCAGAATCACCTTGAATGTCACATCCCTCACACACACCATGGTCACCACATCTTTTCTATCATTTAGTTGTGCCTGTCCTGCCCTTAGTACTTCAGTGCCTGTGTCCTGTGCTTGGGTCCAGCCTCCTGTCCCCTTATGACAGTCCTGTGTACTTTGTAGGCTGGTACCCAAGATGGAGCTGACTAGATTTACAACCCCCTGCAGCTTCTTTCGGTCCTGTATAGTAGCACCCCCCTCCCATGTGAGACGGTGATGCAACCTGTCAGAATGCTCTCCACGGTACATCTATAGAAGTTTTTGAGTGCATTTGTTGACATACCAAATCTAACGCCTAATAAAGTATGAAGGGTGATTGATAAGTTTGTGGCCTAAGGTAAAAGGAGTCAATTTTAGAAAACCTAGCACATTTATTTTTCAACATAGTCCCCTCCTACATTTACACACTTAGTCCAGTGGTCGTGGAGCATACGGATCTTGGACCTCCAGAAAGTGTCCACAGCAGGGGTGATTGATAAGTTCGTGCCTAAGGTAGAAGGCGATGAGTTATACAGCTCTCGTTACATGCACGTGCAATTCAACTCTTTGAGTGAAAATGCAGAAAGTTTGAAGCTAATAACTCATCAAGAATGATTGATAAGTTCATGGCCTAAGGTAGAAGGAGATGAGTTATTAACTTACTTTCTGCATAATCACTCAGAGTTGATCTGCATGTGCATGTAATGAGAGCTGTATAACTCATCTCCTTCGACCTGAGGTCACGAACTTATCAATCACCCCTGCTGTGGACACTTTCTGGAGGTCCAAGATCCGTATGCTCCACGACCACTGGACTAAGTGTGTAAATGTAGGAGGGGACTATGATGAAAAGTAAATGTGCTAGGTTTTCTAAAATTGACTGCTTCTACCTTAGGCCACGAGCTTATCAATCACCCCTCATATAGCAGCTGTCTTGCCTTCTTTATAACTGCATCAATGTGTTGGGACCAGGTTAGATCCTCAGAGATTTTGACACCCAGGAACTTGAAACTGCTCACTCTCTCCACTTCTGTTCCCTCTATGAGGATTGGTGTGTGTTCCTTCGTCTTACCCTCCCAGAAGTCCACAATAAGCTCTTTCGTCTTATTGATGTTGAGTGCCAGGTTGTTGCTGCGGCATCACTCCACTAGTTGGCATATCTCACTCCTGTACGTCTTCTCATCACCACCTGAGATTCTATCAACAATGGTTGTATCGTCAGTAAATTTATAGATGTTATTTGAGCTATGCCTAGCCACACAATGATGGGTGTAGAGAGAGTAGAGCAGTGGACTAAGCACACACCCCTGAGGTACACCAGTGTTGATCATCAGTGAGGAGGAGATGTTATCACCAATCCGTACAGATTGTGGTCTTCGGATTAGGAAGTTGAGGATCCAATTGCAGAAGGAGGTACAGAGGCCGAGGTTCTGAAACTTCTTAATCAGGATTGTGGGAATGATGGTATTAAAATTCTGAGCTATAGTCGATGAACAGCATCCTGACCTAGGTGTTTATGTTGTCCAGGTGGTCTAAAGCCGTGTGGAGAGCCACTGAGATTGCATCTGCCATTGACCTATTGTGGATGTGGCGATAGGCAAATTGTAATTAGTCCAGATCCTTGCTGAGGCAGGAGTTCAGTCCAGTCATGACCAACCTCTCAAAGCATTTCATCACTGTAGATGTGAGTGCTACCAGGCAATAGTCATTAAGGCAGTTCACATTCTTCTTCTCAGGCACTGGTATAATTGTTGCCACTTTGAAGTAAGTGAGAGATTGAAAATGTCCTTGAATTCTCCCGCCAGTTGGTTGGCATAGGTTTTCAGATCCTTACCAGTACTCCATCGTGACCTTCTGCCTTGTGAGAGTTCACTGTCTTTAAAGACAGCCTAACTTTGGCCCTGACACAGGGATCACAGGGTCATCAGGTGCAGCAAAGATCTTCACTGCTGTAGTTCTATTCTCCCTTTCAAAGCGGACACAGAAGTTATTGAGTTCATTTGGTAGTGAAGCATCGCTGCCATTCATGCTTTTGGGTTTTGCTTTGTTGGAATTAATGTCTTGCAAACCCTGCCAGAGTTGTCGTGCATCCAATGTCGCCTCCAACCTCATTTGAAATTGTCTCTTGAAATAGCCCTCCACATAGCTTACCTGGTGTTCTGGTACAGGGCTGGGTCGCCAGACTTGAATGCCACAGATCTAGCCTTCAGCAGACAACGTACCTCCTGGTTCATCCACAGCTTTTGGTTTGGGAATGTACAGTAAGTCTTTGTAGGCACACACTCATCCACACAGGTTTTAATGAAGCCAGTAACAACTGCAGCATACTCATCCAGGTTCGAAGATGAATCTCTGAATACAGTCCAGTCCACCGATTCAAAGCAGTCCTGTAGGCGCTCCTGTGCTTCCTTTGTCCATAATTGCAATAGATGTATTTTTGTAATAAAAATGACGGGCTGCGTCCAGTCCCCTAGCAGAGTTGCAGACTTACAGACTTCAGGCTTCAAACTTCCCAATAGGCTCACAGATTCGCAGACCCAGGGCTTTGGGCCATCGGGCTTCGAACTCAGGACTCACCAACTCACTGACATGCGGTTATCAGCCTTTGTACATTCTACACACATTGATCTCTAATCCCTGGATTCATCAACCTAAGGAAACTCGCCAATCTGTAAGGTCACCACCCCTCATCCTGTCCGGTTTACATCCATGGCATTCGCTGACCTAGCATCCAGCTATGGGGATCACTGGCCTTTGATCACGGAGCCCTCCAACATGTACTCCATCCTAACCTCTAATTCCTCCACATCCTTGTCCCTAAACCCTAACCTGACCTCTAATTCCCCACTCTGGGCTCAAAACCATCCCTATGAACCACAATCAACCAAGTCTAACCCATGAACTGAACTTTTTTAATGGTAATTAAGCAAAATAATAAATACAAATTAAAATATAGGGGAACAAAAAAGGAAAGTTTTACTGCCCATGTATGCCATGCTTTGAGTACTGTCCAAAGCAGATCAGTTCTGGCAACACATGCACTCAATCAAGTAATCATCACTTTACAGTAGTCCTTGGCTAATGTCAATTAACAAAAGGAGAAGGAATCAGTTTCTGTCCACAGACAGGATCACTCTAGGCTTGTTTGTAAAAATTTATTTTACCTGAACCTTGCTTTTTTCTCCTGTCACTGTTCTCTTCTCTCTGTCTGCCTTTCAAAGGGTTACGGAATATGGCTGTTTGCTCAGGTAACCTTCTCAATGGTGCATTTTGATTAGGGTAAATGGAGATTTACTGTGCTCTTCCAATCTCAAAATCAAAACAAGCCTAAGGATTCAAAAACTGAAAACCAAGCCAAGATTCAAGTAATTGGTAACCTGTCTCAATAACTATCATCCAGTAGCAGTTATATCCATAGTGATGAAGTGTTTTGAGAGGTTGGTGATGAAACATATCAACTCCTGCCTGTGAAGCGACTTGGATCCACTCCAGTTTGCCTACCAGCACAACAGATCCACAACAGATGCAATTTTGTTGGCTCTTTACTCAACTCTGGAACACCTGGGCAGCAAAGATGCAAACATCAGGAAGCTCTTTATCAACTACAGCTTGGTATTCTATACTATAATTCCATAGAACCATAGAGCCATAGAACATTACAGCACAGAAACAGGCCTTTCGGCCCTTCTTGGCTGTGCCGAACCATTTTTCTGCCTAGTCCCACTGACCTGCACCTGGACCATATCCCTCCATACACCTCTCATCCAAGTTTTGTCAAAACTTGTCCAAGTTTTTCTTAAATGTTAAAAGTGAGCCTGCATTTACCACTTCATCTGGCAGCTCATTCCACACTCCCACCACTCTCTGTGTGACGAAGCCATGTTCCCTTTAAACTTTTCCCCCTTCACACAGCCCATGTCCTCTGGTTTTTTTCTCCCCTAGCCTCAGTGGAAAAAGCCTGCTTGCATTCACTCTATCTATACCCATCATAATTTTATATACCTCTATCAAGTCTCCCCTCATTCTTCTACACTCCAGGGAATAAAGTCCTAACCTATTCAACCTTTCTCTGTAACTCAGTTTCTCAAGAACTGGCAACATCCTTGTAAACTTTCCCTGCACTCTTTCAACCTTATTAATATCCTTCCTGTAATTTGGTGACCAAAACTGCACACAATACTCCAAATTTGGCCTCACCAATGCCTTATACAACCTCACCATAACATTCCAACTCTCATACTCAATACTTTGAATTATAAAGGACAATGTACAAAAAGCTCTCTTTACTATCCTATCTACCTGTGATGCCACTTTTAGGGAATTTTGTATCTGTATGTTCCAAAGACTTTCAATTTCCTCTTTTAATTTAGCATAATTCTGGTGTTTATCATTATTTCTGTAAGGTGTGTGTGTGTATTATTATTATAATAATTGTGATTATTGTTATTATTTATTGTTTTTCTTTCTTTTTGCACCAGTACCCTTTGTTGTCTTCAGCACACTGCTTGTCCGCCCTGCTGGTGCAGTCTTTTATTGATTCTACTTTCTTTTTGATTTATTGAGTATGCCAACAGGAAAATGAATCTCAGTGTTGAAAATGGTGACATCGATGTACTTTGATAACAAATAAACTTTGATCTTTGAGTTCATCTCTGATAAGACATCAAATGATTTTGTATACTTCTTTTAGAATAGCTCTTGAAGATTTGAAGTTACATATTCACCTTGGTTATTAATGTGAAAGGGAGGAATAGGGTCAACCACTTCTTGTATAATGTCATTGGACAGATGACATTGAAGGAGGCCCTTTGAGCCACTGAGTCTATTCCAACCATAAGTCTACCACTTACCAATGTTGATCTTTATTCTTCCTATATTCTCATGAATTGATCCCTGGTTCTACCAATCACTTACACACTGCTAGCAATTTGCTGTAGGCGATTAACTTACCAACCCCTCGGTCTGTGTGATGTGATGGGAAACCAGACTGGAACAGTCAGAATAAACCTACATGGTGAAAAGAAGATAATTCCGACTCCACAAAGACAGCGCCTGAAGTCAGGATTGAACCTGCGGCTCGAACACTGTGAGACTGCGGCTTTATTAATTACACTGCTGTACTATAGGCGAAAAAACTCATATCATCACTAGACTTCTCGAGAAAGAGATTCTTTCTTTGCAGTACTCTGTAAGCTTACAATGTAGTAAAATTTGCACACTGAATTCTGACTTGATATTCAGAGTCATTACCGCTCACCTCGATTCGATTCGGACGTCCCTAGTCCACGGATCTCTTCGACTCCAATCCTGAATCCAATGGCCCTGGATACTTCCAGGTGGGTGAAACAATTGTCAACAACCACAGTTCCAATGACCCCGAGCAGAAAACTCTGGCTCTTCATTACTACTTTGATATTTTTGCTGTATTGTGTACTTAGCACATACAATGGAGGATAAATTTCTATCCATTAAATAATAGGCATGGGACCGCAGGCAAAACTTTCATTTTCCATCAAAATGTCAAAGAAATTTTTATCTAACCCAGGTCAAGTGGAGCACCCTGTGATCAAGCAGAAAACACTTCTAATACACATGAACCAATAAAGAATGAACTTTCACTTATATCACATCTGTCACCCTCAGGCATACTCCAACAGACTTCAATACTCATAAGCTAACTTTTAAAGGCAATCGTTGTTAAAATGTGAGCAATCACAGAACCAATTTGTGCACATCAAGATTCCACAAGCAATGATGTAATAAATGGCAGATTAATTGTTTGCTTTGAAGAATGAATATTGCCCATAAAAACTATAGAACTCACCTGCTCATCATTGATTAGTGTCATAGGATCTTTGCATCTATCCAAGGAGAGAGAAGATGACCTCTATAATTCATTAGCAGCATGGAACCTCTAACAATGCTAGTCTCTGTCAGTACTCAATGAGAAGTCAGAATGAATTATGTGCTTCAAATTCTCAGACCCATTGTTGCATTACTGACAAGGCTATTGAGAGAGTTTTTTTTTCACTTTTCTTGCACAGAGTCATTCCAATTTGGCATGTTTGAAATGGTATTCCGAGCTGGACAAAACTCCAGTAACAGCATCACACATGGTGCCTTTTATATTTAACTTCAAGATGAGGAATGGAATATTGAGCACAACCAACTCAGAAACAGGACAGCCAAATTCAATTTTTTTTCTCTCTGCTTGTTCAAGAACAGCTATTACCCCTCAACCATCAGACTCTTGAACCAGAGGGGATATACGTATTATGTACTTTGATAATAAATTTACTTTGAGCATTTGTATTAGATCTAGGAAAGACATTTCTGTTTACTATTTCTGTGTTCTATGCAAACTATCCTGTATTTTTTAAGAAAAATATTTTAAGGTACTGAGCCAATTATCTGTAAAAATTAAAATGGTTCTGGAGTCACACGCTAAGAGCTGAATTAAAGTCATTCAAAATAACTCCAGTTGCCACCCATTCCATCAAAGATTAATAAACCCTCACCCTAAACTCAAGCTTTCAGTCAATTAGCTCATAACCATGCACCACTCTGTAGGAAGCTTTCACTGATAGGATTCTTAATGTGAGACTAGATGATATGTAGCTCTGTCACCATACCTCCATGAAAAAGATAGCAAATTTATGTTCTTTCCACAAAGGTGGAAACACAGAACATGCTTTCTCAACTGTACTCAAGCACTGGAGGTCTCATAGAGTTCAACAGTGGAGATCAAATATGGAAATCCCCTCACAGCTACACCAGAGGGATACCTATTGAATTTGCATCAGGTTAGATCCGTCACTGGAAGAAGAACTCTACTGAATTACACAGACTTATATTCATGACTGAGTGAATTTACATATTTTTGAATTAATTAAAATAAGTTAAACGTATCTTTTTTGTTTTAAGATTCTTCTTGTGCTCTTGCTTGTTTTAATTTTTGTGATTTTAAATTATTTTTTAATGTTTCTGAATACCAGAGGCATTCGGGGTCATTGAAATAATTTGATGTTTGGTGCTAAACAGGATAATTTGTGGACAAGACATTTTCTGCACCCTGACTCTTCTGTTGACATGATATTGTACTAGACTTTGTCATCAGTTCAGGCCTCATTATTGAGTAGTGGATGACTTTGAATCACATTGACAACAGAAGATGTAATTTCATACTTAACACCTATAACAGCAACAACTTCTGGCTGACAATGAGAGCACAAACTGTACTTTACAAGTTATGCAAATAATAACAGTCTCTGCATTTGACTGGCAGTGTGAGTCCGTGTGGGAGTAGCTCCAGGCCACATAATTCCAACGTAATTTCACAGTGACTACTAAATGGCTAGTAGAGCAAATGGAAAATTGCCAGACTGAGGCAATGTTTTTAGTTTATGCAAAACCCAGAGTAGAGCACATTGTAATAAAAAAACAACGTGAGATGTCTTGTTCTTCTCATCAGGCTGATGTGTCATTAAGAAGCTCCAAAAGTTACTCCACTTGGAGCAAGAAACTCCAAGTATATCAAGGTTACAGGATGAAAATTCCAACCAGTTGAGCCCCATTCCAAATACAGCAAAGATTATTTTATATTGCAATTTGAAAATAGTAAATCGGTCTTGTGACAAACTTGGGTCTCAGCAGAAACCTGGCAAGGCAAAGCCATTAACAGCTTTTCTTAGTTTAATGAGTAGATAAATTTCATTTCATTGGCTATTCTGTAGCATGTACGCGCAGCGACAAGTTTAATTAGCAAAGCAGAAACAGTTATAATAAGGCGAATGTCTCTGTAATACCTTACACCTATCCTGGCTATTCTTCTGGTTGTTGACTTTGCAGTGTATTTCATATTTCAGTAATATTTGAGTAATATTGTAAATATATTGTTTGATTAAGCAGTATCTGTTTGTTTCTATAATTCCATTATGGGTTTTATGTAAGAAGTATGTAGATGGCGTGCGTCATCATGCCTCACTAAAGGAAAACTAAGTAGACAAGTTTATCCTGGTTCCTGTATTTTTCTTTCAATTCATTCCTACAGTTACAGAAAACAACAAATTTCACAGTGCATTCCCGAACCAGCTGGCCCTCTTATACAGTGGTCCCCAACTATCGGGCCGCAAAGCATGTGCTACCGGGCTGCGAGGAAACGGTATGATTTGGCGATATGAAACGATGTGAGTCAGCTGCACCTTTCCTCATTCCCTGTCACGCCCACTGTTGAACTTGAACACGCGCGAGGTCATCGGTCACCTAAACGTAATGATACCCTCACACCAGGGATCACTGGTTGGCCTTGCGTGGCCGGCGAGAAGTGGCGAAGCTACTGGCCTGGAGCGCGGACAGATGGGCACCGCCTCTGAACCTGTTTAGCACACCAAATGTTCGTGGGGAACCCGGTGCTAAAATATTCGCAGATGACCTAATTCGGGCTCAGGGTTTCGTAAGTAGCAGAGCAGCTACCTCGCTGCGATCTACTGAAAGTCATCCCTCGAGACAAACTTTTGTTGGCTGATAGATCCTACCTACCTACAAGGGGGGCGGGCGCGCTCCCTGTCGCACTCTTCCTTGCTCTCCGGACTGCGACCGCCACGGCCCCGGCATGGGAACCTCTGGCCCTGACCTTGTCCTCTCACCCCACCCACAACCAGCTGCACCTGGCCAAGGTGTCTGGCAGCGGGCGGGTGGGAGGCTGGAGTTCGGGCCCGGAGGATGTCTAATGAGGCAATTAAGCCCTCAAAACTGCTTCGGTACCTTGAGTCCAAGCACCCCGCACTTAAAGACAAAGCCGTTGAGTTTTTTGAGCGGAAAAAAAACATGAGCAAGTGGGACAGTAGCAAGTGCTGAGAGCCACGTAAACTAAATTGCGGAATAGACTGGACATAAGGAACATCCTTCGAGTATCGCTGTATTCCGGTCATGTTTAACACCCCCCGCTCCCCGTCGGCCAGTCCGCAAGAATATTGTCAATATTAAACCAGTCCACGGTGCAAAAAAGGTTGGTGACCCCTGCTCTTATATTTAGGACTTCTGCCCAAGTTAACAGACTGCAGTCAGTGATGTGACTAGATATCGTCACTTCAGTGTTGTAGTCTACAAAGACCGAGGCACTTAGTTCAGTTGATTTACAAAAATGGTGCTGATTCACTGGAGTGATACCTGGAACGCTTGGACAGGTTGGGCTTGTCTCCATTGGAACACTGAAAAGTAGCAAGTAATTAGATTTAAACAGATACCATCCTGGGCCTTCTAATGAGGTGGATGTGAAGAAGTTTTCTTTTATGGAGAAATCTAGAATTAGAGGGCAATGCTCAGAAGTAAGGGGTTTCCTATTTTAGGCAAAGGTAAGTTATTATTTTTCCTTACAGGATAATGAGTCTTTGGAACACCACCAGAAAGTTGCTCTCCAATCCACGCACCATTCTGACTTAGAAATATATCATTGCCCCTTTACCATCGCTGGGTAAAAAATCCTGGAATGCTCTCCCAAGTGACATTGTGGGTACACCCACACATCAAGGCCTGCAGTAGTTCAAGAGGACAGCTCACCACCACCTTATCTATGGCTATTAAATGGTGGCCTTGCCTATGAAAACACATCCCTTGAATGGATGTAATAATAAGATTGGTGGACGTAGAGTCTTTATATTTATTTGAAGGAGAGGCAGAGAGATTAATGATAAAAGATCAGTATTATTTGTTATGTGTACTTTGAAACATACAGTGAAATGTGTTCTTTTGCATCAATGACCAACACACAGCCCATAAGTGTTGTCTTGCTTCTGACACCAACATAACATGCCCACAACTCACTAACCCTAAACATACATCTTTAGAATGTGCACCCGGAGGAAACCCACGTGGTCATGGGGAGAACATACAAATTCCTTATAAACAACGGTGGGAATCAAACCCCCAACAGTAAACACTGGCACGGTAAAGTGATTGTGCTAATCAGCACACTATTGTGCCACCCCAATTAATAAGGAAGTGGGAGAAATGTTATCCAAAGTAAGTGGGAATCTTGAATCTTGAAAGTTGCAATCAGATCAGCCTCATTCTTAACAACTGGAGCGGGTCTACTCTTGCTTCTAATTCCGATGTATGTGGATATTGCTTCTCATAGTGCGTTGTTCTGTAAGCACACAATAAATGTACAGAACAGCAGTTAAAATAAAATATCCCCACAGCTCAGTTAAATGGAAGAAGTTCATTTCTGAGAGAAGAAAAATAATACCAAATAGTGCACCATCCAGATTAATGAATTCAATTATATATTTTTTTCTGATCTGTAATCAGCACTATCCCAACAGTTTTTGGATTGTTATTAAGTGCATGGGGTAATCTTGACTTTGTGAGATAGTGTCAGAAGGCTAATAATACTTTAGTATTTACCCTTCTCTCAATCTTCATTGCCATCGATTACAATAGAATTA
This sequence comes from Hemitrygon akajei, assembly GCF_048418815.1. Taxonomy (NCBI): domain Eukaryota; kingdom Metazoa; phylum Chordata; class Chondrichthyes; order Myliobatiformes; family Dasyatidae; genus Hemitrygon; species Hemitrygon akajei. The sequence goes on from NC_133139.1 coordinate 37,080,173, forward strand.
AGTCAGGAGAAATGGAGAGCTCATATTAACTTGCACTTCTACTCAGGCAGTCCCTGGGGCTCAAGGATGTCTTCCTTCCACTCCATCCTTTGAATCCTGGTGTGACCGACGCAGTCAATTTAGGAACTGAGTTGTTGATTCAAATGGGGCAGGATAGTATGAGTGCTCTCAACACAAAGCTTCAGAATCATAGTACCATCTGGAACATTTTTTCTCTCCCTCCAAAAAATCGCAGTCTTTGTCAATTCCGTTCCCTCATCACCACCAATCTGCCAATCACTAATCACAATCCCTACCCACTGATTCACTCCTCCACTTACCAATCATTGACCATTCCCGCTTACAACACAATATATCAAGCCTAACAAGTCTAACCCACATGTTGTCCCTTCCCCAAAACTAGCATTAATCTCCTCAAATTCTGAGGCAGTTGTCCCTCCCAGTACTGCACTATCCATTGACTGGTTCTAAATCTTGGGCTTCTCAATGGCGTGGCTCCCCTACTCCCCACATCCTGCAGTCAGGCCCAGATCCCGAGTGTAACTAATCCCATCTGCATCCTCTGCAATGACAAAGGAAAGTCCTTCAGTGTTTTAGCAGAACACAGTTGGACATGATCTGTCACAAATAGACATGTGTCTCTTTAGACTGCCTGACAATTACAGGCCATTTATCAGCTCAGGTTGTTGCATTGAGAGTGGAATTTATTTTGAGATATGGATTATAAAGCTGTTCTCTGTTCTCTACAACCCTGATCTGTACCTATCCTTTGGCTATCTTTAAAAACTACTATTTTGCATTTGCATTCTAACACAACCTCAGTAACTTATTGTATAGTTTCATCTCTGTGCTTATGGAGTCACCTTCAGATCAAATTCCTGTCCCTGTCTGTCAGGGGCATATGGAGTGTGAATGCATACAGTTTTTTTCCCTGGGATTAGGAATCAAGAACACGAGGGCATAAGTTTTAAGTAGTGGGAAAGGCTTAACAGGAGCTTGAGTGGTAACATTTTTACACAGAGGATGATACATATGTGGAATAAGCTGCCGGAAAAGTGGTCGAGGTAGGAACAATAATTTATTAAAGACAGATGTTCAGGTACAAGGATTGGAAAGGTTTAGAAGGTTATAGGCTAATCATTAACAAATGGGACTGTCTTGGATCAGACATCTTGGCTAGCATAGGCCAGATGGGCTGAAACAGTAATCTGCGAGTACATAATTCACCCATCACATCATGTATATTAGTAGGTTAATTGGCCAGGTAAATTTCCCCTAATGTATAGAAGAGGGGTAAAATTTTGAAGAAGACTTGACAGAATGCAAGGAGAATTTTTTTTAAAAAGTAGGATTAATGTAGGATTAATTTAAATGGATGTTAATGGTCAGTGTGGATATACTGGGCTGAAAAGCATGCTTCTGTACTTTATACTCCAAGACTCTATAACAATATTTCTTTCTGTTCTACTTTCCCTCATTTTCCACAGCTGCGTGCCACAGCAAACTTTTTCTTTAATTTCATATCCAGTTTACCACTAAGGTTGTATCCTTCAATGGTTTCATAGTCATTTTCTTTGTCTCGATCTCTACAGAAATCCTATTCCATGTCCTCAACAATGTTTTCTTTTCCACTTATAATCTCCTTCACTTCCCTATTTCTACACTCATCATTTTCAGGAAATTGAGAAGTCTCAGATAGTCAGTATTTTCATACAGATAAAATGAGGATTACAACATAATTCCAGCTCTAGTGAATTCATCAGTCACTGAACTTGCTAGCATTGGGAACTACTTGAAGTGAGGTATCAACCATCGTACTGATTGGGTCACACAATATTCAAATATATTGGCACATAACTTTTTTTTCTTATTAGTGCATTCATGCCAAAATATGACACTGAACAGGTAACAACACCAACATTTGACAAGAAATTTGAGTCCAAGAGCTGAAAGTTAACGTAGCAGCTCTATCTAGCCCTGATTGAACCACAATTGGACTATTGTGCTCACCTCATTATAGGAAGGATGGGGAAGCTTTAGAGAGGGTGCAGAGGAGTTTCACTTGAGAAAATCAGGATAGGTTGAGCAAAGTAGGGTTTTTCTCTTTGGAGCAAAGGAGGATGAGAGGTAACTTGACAGAGGTGGACAAGATGGTAGGAGACATAGATTGTGTGGATAGCCAGAGACTTTATCCCAGGACAGAAATAGCTAATTCCAGGGGACATGATTTTAAAGTGTTTTTAGGAAGGTATAGGCAAGATGTCATTCTTTAAACAGACAGTGATTAGAGCAGGGAATGCCTTGCCAGAGGGAAGAAACACTAAGGCATTTAAGGAATACTTAGATACACACATTGATGATAGAACACTATATAAAAGAAAAGGGTTAGATGGATCTTAGATTAGAACACTGTGGGCCAAAAGGCCTGTACTGTGTTGTAATATTCTATGTTCTATGTTCTAAATTCTGCAAAAGAATTTTGTAGAAGAACTTGAAATAATTCTTATTGATGTATAGAGTATATAAAGAAGAATTCCTTCAAATTGTGCAATATACTGAGTCCTAGTCACAGCTATTGATATTCGTTAGCTTTCATCAGGAAAGATTCCTAGGTCAGGGGCCAAGGCTGATGGTCTGGGATGTCACAGAGCTTAACAGGAGATGAGAAGATAATGGTACAATTATAATCACATGGATCGAAGTCTCAAAGAACAGAGAGTTTCAGTTTTAGAGCCTCTGGGAAGAGAAAAAGTGTGGTGAAGTAAAATGATCAGAATTTGTGAATGTCATCAGTAATTTTGTGGATTTAATTTAGCATCTAAGTTATCTTTCTTCTTTAGAGAGCTGTCACATTGTCTTGTATCTAGCCATGTAATTTCAGAACTTATGAATGCACTAACACATCTCCTTCCAGTTCAGACTGGACACTTGTATTATTTATACATTTCTACAATCAGTCCAAGGGCACTCTGAACTCACATTGGATAAATTAATGCTAAGCTCAGTTCGTAACTTGTTTTATTCCACAATTAGATGACAGAGCAACGAGTATTGTAAGAATCCCTCCATTCCCTTTGACCAATATATATGTGTGCAATGTCAAGCTATAAAGATCTTGCAAATCTATCTTCCTCCAGTCTTACGTAACAAATTGAATAATGTCTTTGCATTCAGTCCAACAGCCTCAAGCAAAACTCCTCTTTTTGCAACCACTTGCAGTCTGAGAGTCTGCATGGCCCTCATTATAAAACCAAGCTTATTCTCTTGGCATCTGTGCTCTGATTATTAATACCTCTCTCTCTCTCTCTCTCTGTCAGAAAACTTGTTCCTCTCACTACCAACAGAGATCAGATAGGATTGAAATATAATAGATTTAAGTCTCAAGCAAGCTACTAAATTGCATCTTTTTTTCCTTCTTGCTTTGTCTTTTGGAAAGCAACTTTTGATTGGTATAACCATAATTTTTACTGGGTGCCTCCTTTGTTTAAGAATTTGATTTTAAAGATTAACTCCTTTCCCTCGCCTCGTTGTAGAAAAGCAAGAAACATAGTAAGAGAAGAATTATTTTTGAAAATAATCTATAATGTTATTAGAAGCCATGAAGGGTGAAAATGCTAGAAACACTAAGCAGGTCACACAACATCTGTGGAAAGAGAAAATGCCAACATTTCAGGTCCTGGCCCTTCTTCAATACCTTTCTACACACGAGCAAGTAACTTCAATTGTACCCTGATATAAATGACAATAAACAAATCTCTCTAATCCCAATATTGGGAAAGAGAGAAAAGAGAAGTTATTTTAGACAGCAGAGAAAATAGGACCCAATGGATTAGACAAATTTTCATCATTCATTGTATTAAGTTATTTTATATTACTGTAAGTAATCTACATACTAGCCGAATTTCAGTTTAGCTTATGATTTATTGGCAATCTGCATGAAAGAAAAATAGTAATCAAATATTGGATACTTCACTAGATTCATGTCACTCTGTGATGTAACTGTGAACTAACTCAGTGTTCTAACTGAGGGTACAAGGGCATTTCTAGGGTAGTCTGGAGAAATACATGTATTAAACTTCCTGCCCTGGATTAGTTCACTGCCTCATAGTTTCTCATTCCTCATTGGCTATTGAAAGACTGAAATATATAATGGTTCAACATTGGATGGTCATTCAATCTTGATTATTTAGTGCTGAGGTAATTCCCAAAATTAGCGAAGCAATGAGTAAAGATTTGATGTTGAGCTTCTCTCTTACAGTCACAAAGCATTCTATTCAAATGTAAAATCCATTTTACATTTCCAGGAGAAGCATGTATCCAAGAATCTATTCTGTTTCCCAGATCTAAATTCAGATTCACTTTTTCCCCTGATCTTTATTCTTTTCTTTCCTGAGGCAGTTGATTCATACGGAAGGATACAGTTCCACATCACTTCTATATTGCTCAAATTCTGAAGTAAGCCTGGACAACAACTGTCAGGAAATTACTCACCATCTTCACAACTGAGCTCTCTCTGGCAGTTAATTGAAATCCTTTTACACACAGATTTCCAGCAGAGCCCTTTGATGTGGATCAACCACAGAAGCCCCGGATGCTCCCCTACCCCACCCCTTTCACCAATCTATTTAAAATAAATCTAATTACTGCATTCTACTCCTGTTCTAATTAGGACGAATTAACTCAACACAGAAAGCGAAATCTTCATGTTCTGCATATTTCAATTTAATTCAGAGTTCTGCATTGATCTCCTGAGCTGCACTATTTTAGTCCTAATTTTAACTCTTCCAAGTGTCAAATCCAAATGATCTCAATGCTGATGCTCCTCAGCGGCTTAAACAATAAAATATCTAAAATTATCCACCTCACAAAGGATATTTTTCTGTGCAAGCCTACACATGTGGAGCTGGAAGTCAGTTTCAGTCTGAACTTTCTTTCTCCTCTTTTTGTTCTAAATCTTAAAATCTCCCTCCAATTTTCAAGCATCTTGGGTTTTCCCAGATTCTGGAGAGATTTTATTTTTCAGGAACATTCCTTCTGGTATGAATCCATGCAGCATTGTTTACTGTAAAACATAAATAGGTTCATTAACTATACAAGTTCTTGATCATAAAGTAATAATTTATACCCTGCTTCCTTTCTTGTGCTTTGTAATCCATCTCAAAGCAGTTGAAAAGTAGCAGAAGCTCTCAGATGCAACCATGCATCTCAATTCACAGCAGCTACTTTCCACAATCACTTCCCAATGTTCCTTTTATCGTCATTCTTGCTATAGCAGCGCTTTGGATTTTTCTGTTGCTGATGAATTACATGTATATTCCTCTGAGGTATGTTTACTTTTCTCTCTATTTACACCTCAAAGAAAGAGTTGTAATTAAGTATCTTTCACAGCTTTAGTGCTCTACAGAAATTAAGCACTTTTGGAGGAAACTAAAGGTTGTAATGCTCACAATGTATGTCCACCGCACATCACATGTCACCTATTAAGGGGTTTTATTTGTTACAGGTGGTGTATAATCTTAAAAAAAAACAAGCATATAATAAAGTTAGCTGGCCATTTCCACTGCTGAAATACTTCAATACTATCTTTTATAAAGGGCCTTATGATGCAAACCATGCCCTTAAAATGCATCTGTTTTTTAGCAGATCTTCATAAACACAGCTGCATCCCTAGCGTAAGAAAGCATATTTTACATTAATCTCTGATCCTTATAAAGTGCAGTGCTTTCTGTGTCACCATTTGTCTGCCATATGTAATTTTCTTGTATAGGAAGCTGTTTAATGGTGACTTTGAATACTTCACCTGCAAAGGTATTAGTCACTCACTGAAAGTAGGCTCTTCCTCGTATCTTTGATCCAGCCCTCCATACTCATAAATTTCCAGATTCACAAGACAACCGTCAGTATAAGGTCCAATTGCTAACTTTACCACACTTATACCAGAGAAGCTAAGGCCAAGTTTACTTTATCAGTTGCTGTGGCCTGGCTTAAATCAGTTAACTCAGGACCAAGAATAAATTCTTCTGCAAAATTTGAGCATTGTATCTCATAGAAACAACCAGCAAGGTGTTTATCCCTTCAGCCAATGAAAATCTTGTCCCTTGATATTTTCAAATTCGTTCCTAACTTTCCCATGAAACACTAGCTTTGGATATTTCTGCCATATCAATTGCAAGTGTACTGCAGAGTGTGATATTAAACAGTGGTGAGTGATGTTCCAAATTCAGTATATTGTCTTCATTGTCTTGTGCAAGGCAAGGTCAGGTCAAGGTGCTCCCAGTCCAAACCACTCCATTGCCCGGGAATTCAATTACATGATGCTGTTTTGTTCAGTTTAATCAAATTTCCCCAAGTGAAACATGATAATGAGCAGTTCTGGTTTGCTCTGCGACACTTGAAGAATTCAACAAGTCACTTCCAGGCATGAGACCTGAAATCGTTGATGTGATTTGTATTTCATATATCATTCCCCATGATGCATTCTGCTTGGGGCTTAGAGAGAGGATTAGGATCGTCTTGTCCTGGTTATATCGGTTACTGGGTATTTCAGGGACATTATCTGTAAAATGGGAGTACTGCAAGCTCAGAGAAAAAAGGAGATAAATCTTCAGTTCTAATCACTGCCGACTCCCAAACCATCCAGGGAGGTTCCCTAACCCCATGACTTGTACCTTTCCCTCCCAAACTCTATCCATCCTGCAAATTTCCTTTTACTCAATTTCCCCAGCAACGTTGAGCACGTCTACAAGGAGCACTGACACAAAAAAGCAGCGTCCATCATCAAGGACCCCTACATCCAGGTCATGCTTTCTTCTCACTGCTGCCATCAGGATGGAGGAACTAGAGTCTTACATCCCACACCACCAGGTTCAGGAACATTTATTACCCTTCAACCATCAGGCTCCTGAATCAGTCTGGATATCTTCACTTACCTCAACTCTGAACTGATTCCACAACCTGTAGATTCACTTTCAAGGACTCTACAAGTTATGTTCTTGGTATTATTTATTGACTTGTCTGTTTATTGTTACTTTCATAATTCGTCTTCGTTTGCACATAGATTGTTTATCAGTCTTTCCACATAGTTTTTCATCGATTCTATTGTATTTCTTTATTTCAAAGGTTTCAAAGGTGCATTTAATTTCAGAGAAATGTATACAACATACATCCTGAAATGCTTTTCCTTCGCAACCATCCACGAAAAACAGAGGGGTGCCCTAAAAAATGAATGAAGTTAAATGTTAGAACCCCAGAGTCCCCCCCAGCTCCTTCCCTTCCATGTGTAAGCAGCAGCAAGCAACAATCCCGCCTCCCCCCACCAGCAGAAAAAAGGCATCAGCACCCGCCACAGAGCACTCAAGTGTGAGCAAAGCAATAGCAGGACACAGCCTTTGCAGTACTCCAAAGACTACTTGTTCACCCAGTATTCGACATATCACAGGCTCTCTCTTTCTCCCTAATAAGGGAGAAAGAGATGTCTCCATTTCACAGCGAGAGCAGAGACATAACAAATAACTCGCTGGTTTACGATGTTACAATTTCTTGTGAGAGCCTGCAAAAATGTATCTCAAAGTAGTATGTGATAACAAATACATACTTTGATAATAAATGTACTTTTAACTTTGATCTTTGAACATTGTCTATGCAATTCCATCCCCTCATCCACCAGTCTTATTTACCCTTACCTCCATACCTTCTACCCTCCATCTCCTCTACCCCTTCACCTCAAGGAGATGCAAGAGAAGCCCAATCCTTCTTCCCTTCACCTGTCCCACTGTCCCCTTCCCTCTGGTACATTTCTGATCAGCTACTGATCAGCTGGTTTAGCTACCTGAGTGCTAGCTGAAGGAACAAGTATGGTGCATATTGTTGCCAAAATGTATTATTACAAAGGCTTGCTAGTGTGATATTCCATTGAGATACTTCTAGTGAAATGTCACCATTATTCGGTAGTGACTCAGTGCCTCTCTCTCTCTCTCTCTCTCTGCCCCCCTCTCCCCTCCCCCCCCCCCCTTCCCCACACACACACACACACACACACAAAAACACATGCATTTTGAGAAAATTAGCTCTCTGAGACTTGGGAATTATTCAGTGAATCAGACACATGCAGATGTTAGCAACTGAGCTGCCAATTATTAGGTAATTTCAATGATAAATATGAAAATCTCTGACGTGATTCATCTTTACAAGGCAACATGGAGTCCTTTTTGGGGGTTGGCTTGTAAGTGATTGTAAATGAGCCTTTGTCACAAGAATCAAATATTTATTTCAGTATACTTCCTTTCAGTGGGGGATGGCAGTTCAAAACACCACAAATTCCTAGAGATAAAAATAATTTCTTTTCTTTACTAATTGACTGTTAAATTTGCCATAGGACAGAGTGTTCCCACGCTTTTTTAGATGTGACAAGCAATGAAAATGGACAAAATGCTACAGATTATTATGCAAACATGTTTCATCTTACACTATTTCCCATTGCTGCAGAACAAAAATATTTTAGCTTTCTGGTCATTTGCCAGTAGATTTTAAAGCACTGGTTCTGGATCAAAATAGAGTTATTTTTCAGGACAGAGCATGCCAAAGAATTTTTGTTTCTGAGTGTCAGGGGTATTACTTCCTTTATTTCCCTTTGGAACCTCACGAAACCTGGTCCATTTTCCTGACAGTGAGCATTAGTAAACTACTTTACTCTAGATAATTTCATGCAGCCATCTAGATTAGTGTCCCTGCATATGAGTTTCCGACGTGCGATCACAGGAGTGCTTGGACACAGGCTAAGAGTGGAAACTTTACGGTGAGTACTAGAACCGATGTAGCATTCTCTTTTTTACCAAACTGATTTTTTTTTAGTTTTATTTCTGAATCTATTTATGTTATGGAAAGGTCAGTATTTATTGCTTATCCCCAATGCCTGTAAAGCACCTTCTTGAACTCCTTCAATCCTAAGAACTAATATGGGAATTCAACAACAATAATCCCATTGCCTGGAAAAGGGAGGTGACTGGATTGACACTTGCAGTGTATAAGTGAAATTTGTTATTCGTCATTGCAAGCCTAAATGTTTTCCATTACCTACTGTACGTAACCATGGAGTGCTTCAACATCAGAGAATGTGCAAGTGGATCTGAACACCATCTTTAAACATGCTTTATTTAAGTCTTTCTGGTAAAGTAAGGCCATGAATGAAACAAAATATAGTTAAATCTCATTGCCCTGGTGAGTTGCATCAGCAATGTTACAGAAATTACATGATTGGCCTCCAACAACAATAGCCATCTTTTAACTAGTAAACATATTTCACACTATCCTTTATTGACCAGCTTTACCAGAACCCATGGGTTCAAGTGTTGCCTTCATGTCAAGAGAAGTCTCTTTCACCTCACCTTTGAAATGAAGCTCACTTCCTTCTCAATTCTTTGGACCAACATGAGCCACGTTATCTCAGATGAGTGGACAAACCCACACCCTTCCATAGCTGTACAATTGAGCTATATTACTCAATCATCATGGAGCTTCATGGATTATTTTAAAGAAAATCCATAGTAAACAACTTCGCATGTGACACCGTGTCATTCCTTTAAACAAGGCCACCATTTTATTCATACATGACTGCTTGGAGTCAAGTTCACTGAGGTTAGTAATGCAAAAACAATGTGGTTATTTAATAAGTTCTAAAAGGATTGGACTGACACTGCATCAACCCCCATCCCAGAAATTCCAATTGCCACTGCAAGGCATATTTCCCTTTCTTATTGGTTAGACATTTGCATTCTCTCCAAAATTCATCAAACGCACTGGACAACAATTTTTTTCAAAAGTGTTACTTCCTCAGAATTGCTTTTTTTGTTTATGGTAGACCACTTGAAGCTGAACACAAATATAATTTCAGGCTACTTAGACCATAAGACCATAAGACAAAGGAGCAGAAGTTGGCGATTCGGCCCATCGAGTCTGCTCCACTATTTTATCATGAGCTGATCCATTCTCCCATTTAGTCCCACGCCCCCGCCTTCTCACCATAACCTTTGATGCCCTGGCTACTCAGATACCTATCAATCGCTGCCTTAAATACATCCAATGACTTGACCTCCACTGCCACCTGTGGCAACAAATTCCACAGATTCACCACCTTCTGGTTAAAAAAATTTCTTCGCATCTCTGTTCTGAATGGGTGCCCTTCAATCCTTAAGTCATGCCCTCTCGTACTAGACTCCCCCACCATGGGAAACAACTTTGCCGCATCCATTCTGTCCGTGCCTTTCAACATTAAAAATGTTAAACATGTCACACTTGTATCACATAGGAAATTAGAGAAACCAGAAATCAACTTTTATTGAATAAAATGCATTTAATTTCATAATGAGGCTGACGCTTTACAATAGTTCAACTAAGCTAAAATGTTTTATGGATGATTTTCATTTGTACTCAGTGTCTGAGGCTTCTTGCTTAAGTTTCCAACAATAATCAGCCGTCATTGATGGATTCTCGTTACCCTGATACTGTTTCTCCATGACCGCAATGTCCTGGTGAAACCTTTCATCATGCTCATCAGTGACAGTGCCAAGATTTGCAGGGAATAAGTTTATAGGAAAACGGCTACAGTTTGGTCAAAGATTACCACCGATAAGAGCTTATATGGATGATATAACAAAACTGACGACAACTGTCCCCTGAACCAAAGACTTCTGCAAAAGCTTCATCAAAACATCACATGGGCAAGGATGAAGATCAAGCCCAGCAAGTGCAGAAGCATCTCCATTGTCAAAGGTCAAGTCACGGATCAAAGATTTCATATTGATGGAACACATGTCACAACTGTGTCAGAAATGCCAGTGAAGAGCTTGGGCCGATGGTATGATGCTAAGCTCAAGGACACTGAGCAGTTTAAACAACTCAAAAAGGATACCATCACGTACATAGCTCGCATCAACAAAACCTTGCTGCCAAGAAAACTCAAGCTGTGGTGCTTCCAGTTCAGCATACTCCCAAGACTCATGTGGCCTTTAACAATGTATGAAATCCCCATCAATAAGGTGGAAAAGCTCAAAAGAGTGATCAGCACACATGTGAAACAGTGGCTTGGACTTCCACGATGCTTAAATCCTGTTGGACCGTACGGGAACGGCAAATTGGAATTACCAATTACAAGTCTTGTGGAAGAATACAAATGCACCAAAGCAAGGTTGGTCATTACCCTCACTGAACCTGAAGATACTGTTATTCAAACAGCAGCCCCCCCCCCACCCCCGTGTGGCAACGGGATGGAAGTGGACCCCATCTGAAGCCATTCAGAGTGCTACTTCTGCTCTTCACTTCAGGAATGTGGTTGGCCAAGTCCAACATGGAAGAGCCGGTCTCAGGGTCATCCCAAAGGCTCCTCAATGGCACAAGGCAACATCAGTGCAGAAGAGACGGCTCGTGGTGGAGGAGGTGAGAAGGCAGGAGGAGGCAGAGCAACAAGCCAGAGCCATTTTAATGGCCAAGTAAGGCCAATGGACTAATTGGGAGAGCCTGGGAAAGAGGAAACTCAGTTGGCGTGACATCTGGGAAATGGAGGGATCTCGGCTAAGTTTTGTCCTCAGAGCCACTTATGACCTCCTACCAACACCTCAAAATCTGAACCAGTGGTGGGGAGAAGACCCCACTTGCTCTCTTTGTCAAGCACCTGGATCACTAAGGCACATTTTAACAGGATGTACCATGAGCCTCAGCCAGGGGCGGTATACTTGGCGGCATAACAAAGTTCTCAGACGGCTGGCATCAATCTTGGAACAGAGGCAAACCACCGTAAATGCTCTCCCACAAACATCGGCAGGAAATATCCACATTACACGATTTGTACCAGCCCCGCCAACCTCCAGAGCACTAAGTAACATCAAAGGATATAAGCATTCTGCAAGTTGCTCGGGATTGGAAAATGGACACGGACTTGGAGAAAAAGCTTGTGTTTCCCCCAGACGTAACGGCTACAACACTCTGGCCAGACATAGTCCTGTGTTCCACAACAGCCAAGCTGGCATATGCTGTGGAATTGACAGTACCATGGGAAGATGGCACTGAAGAAGCTTATGAGAGGAAAAAGACCAAGTACTCTGAACTGGCAACTGAAGCTGCTCAGAACGGCTGGAAGATCAAGATTTTCCCTGTAAAAGTGGGATGCAGGGGATTCATTGCTACATCTACGACCAGTCTATTGAAGAAGGTGGGAGTGAGGGGTGTCTCCCTCCAACAAGCAATAAAGTCCTTGTCAAATGCAGCAGAGGAAAGCAGCAACTGGATTTGGATTAAAAGGAAAGATAACAACTGGGCTGCAAGATGAAGACAGGAGGGTACGGAACTGAGGGGGTGTATCTGGGACACCGGGTAGCACCGTTGAGCCCTCTGGAGATGTCGTGGGCTTATCAAAGAAGGAGGGTGCCCACCTGATGACCCCAATGATGTAGCTACCCTCCTCGTCACCACTCCAAGCCACTGCCAACATCGAGAGTGCCGACTTTATCATTGGGATTGAAACACCAAGTCCTATTAGCTCTACTTCTACTATGGGAATGCAGAAAATGAATCTTTAGTGACATATTGCACTTCATGTTTTTTTATCCTTGAAGCATGTTGTAAACCAGCTGCATGTAATTTGATGCTCTGCAGTTGCCAAGAAAATTTTCCACAGCATCCTTGAATGCCTTCCATGTGATTTTCTCTGGTCCCACTAGAAGTTCTTCGAATTGCCTATCATTGATAACCTGTTTGATTTGTGAGCTAACAAAAATGCCTTCCTTAATCTTGACATCAATATCCTGACTTGAATTATGAATTAAAATAACAAATATAGGCAATTTCAAAAAATATGGCGTGTGATAGGAAATTTCCTGTTGAGTTTCATGATCATCAGACCAAAATCCATAAGATCTACCCGGAAGTACTCAGGAAGCAAAATCTTTGTCTTCCAGTGATATCAGTTTCAACGTGGCACTAAAATACACATTGGCTTGCTTCATTTCAAATATTAAGAAGTGGACCACGGTAAAGTAAAAGCAGGCACAAGCTATTTCTTTCCAAAGGTGTCCCTCCCTACTTTGACTGATCTCAACCTTTCCTTTCTTTATCCAGTTATTTTCTGTTTCACCAGCAATTCATCACTTAATGTTTTATGAAGGGCCACAAAGCTGGGGAGCACCACATTGGCCATTATCTTCTCTTTAGCTGCAATATGAGTGCCCAGAAATTATGTTGTATTGTATCATATTTTTGTGTGATAATCAATCTAGAAACAGGCTCTTCAACCCACCAAGTCTCTGCCAACCATCAACCATCAATTTACACTAATCCAATAATAATGCATCAGCAAGGACGAAGGAATGCAAAGGCTGTGATTTCTATCTTGGCTGCCTCTGTCCATTTGCCGGGTAATTCACAGAGGAAATCTGTTCAAGCAGGGGTTGTGCTACATGAGAATGATCTCTGCTGTGCCACAGAGAAAAAGTGGCAGCTGCAAAAGGAGAGACGGAATAACTGAAAAATCCAACCATTAGCCACAGTCACCACTTCCTCTTGCCCACACTGCACCAGAATATATAGATCCCAGATCAGCCTCGACAGCCACCTGAGGACCCACCAACCACTGAGGTGAACTTTGGACTAGACTGGAGCGATCACCCGTTCTACAAAGGTGTACTTTAGCGTTCTGCTGCTAAATAGAGGACACCAGGCATACAAAATGTTGTACATATAGACACTACATTTCAGTACTTTGGTACATGGCTTTAGTCATCCATGAGCTACTCTAATAACAGTAGGGATTCACAACTTTTGAAAAATTGTCTGCTACATGACTTAAACAAAATTGGCACATAAAAACTTGAAGAAACTTAATCAAATTTCCAGACACTCCTCTAGATTTACTTCACCTTCTTCACTTCTCACAACCTGGTCCATGGCCCACTGGATTTTTAATTAAAAATATCTTGGTCACAATTTTGGTTTGGATGCTTGGAGTCCCAAGATTTCATTCTTTATTTAATAAGCATAAATGTAGTTAGACTGGCAGATAATAAAAGCAAAAACATTATTTCCTGTCCTTGTTTTTCTTTACAGTCATTTTTATTAACTGTGGATTTAAGATGAAGTTATTTTGCAAAGATTCTTACAATAAAGAGAGGGACAAAACATTACTGTTAAAAATAGGTGTGGCAACTAGTTGAAACAATTGTTAGTTCAGCTAAACAAGGGTTAAGGAGTTGTAGGTTATTAATTTATTCCAAAGAAGTTCCCTATGATGGAAGAAAAATGACAAACCAATTTTTTTAAGCTTTCCATTTGGCAATCAGCCACGATCTGTCATCCACTATGATTTATAGCTGTTTTATTTAATATGTAATAGACAACATGCAACTTATATAAATAAGCATAAATTCAATGTTTATACTAGAATTTTCAAACGAAATGAAATCCAACTTTTGGCTGGGTGAAAGTGATATAATTTTTGACAGGTTGGCTGATTAAAACCTTCCCTGAACTGAGGGTTCTTTAAAGGGGTGCTCTTTGAGATTCTTGTTTATTTGAAATTTGTACCGGTTTCATCAATAACTTCCTGACAGATCTTGGGAAGAGGAACGAATGTAAAGCAATCAGCATTCTGATGATTTTTATTATTATGTCTCAGTGTGTTGGTTTATATGACCCAGAGGTAAACAAACATGTAAGGCAACAATTATAAAGGTTAAGTGGTACATTGGCCTTATGGGAAACTAGTTTGTGGACAAAACTAAGGAAGAAATACTGAGATTGGGCAGAGATTGGATTTGACTTTCAATTGGTGCACTATGCATAGCTCTGGTCTTCATATTTAAATAACATTATGCTTGCCTTGGTGTCATTGCATTATGGATTTGTGAGACTGATTTCTGGGTAAGAGGATTATCTGTAGCAGGGAGATTGAAGAAAACTAAATTTTACTCTCTGGAGTTTAGAAAAATGAGCGATGATCTCATTGAGTCAGACAAGACTAGGATTGATAGGATGGATCTTCAGACTGAAGAATCCAGTGACATGGTGCAGGGTCTCAGGAATGGAAAGCAGCCATGAAGAGAAATCTCTTTATGCAAAGGATTGTAAACCTTTGGTATTTTCAACTTCAGATGGTCACAAGTGCTCATGTATTGTGTATATTCATGGTTAAATTCAATTAATGTTTATATACTAATGGAGATATGGGGAATTGTAGAAATATTGAGGCAACTAACGACCATGGTCTTACTGAATAGAGAAGCAGGCATGTTGGTCCAGATGGTCTACATCTGTTTCCATTTTCTATTTTCTTATGTCTATAGATGCTTCTCACTTTTCTAGATGAGGCAGGCCTATTGATGCACCATCAATAACTCTCGGAGACGGGAGGCAAAAGATAGGCTTTTATTAGCTGCAAATGTGACCACGACATCTTGGAGACTGAGGGAGGAGCAGTGCCTCCAATCGCCTTTATACAGGGGCCTGTGGGAGGAGCCACAGGAGCAGTCAGCAGAGGGGCGTGCCCAGACAGGTAGACACATAGTTTACCACACCTATAAAAAGGAAATATATGTCAGGAAAATAGATCAGTTATGGACACAATTCACACCATTTGTTTCAATAATGTTCCAATAATCCCAGCCAAAAAAATATCAAATGAGATCAAAGTTCTTTTGATATCAGAGGCCTGATAAACGGTCTCAGCTTGAACCGTTGACTGTTTACTCTGTTCCATAGACACTGCCTGACCTGCTGAGTTCCTCCAGCAGTGTGTGTGTGTGTGTGTGTGTGTGTGTGTGTGTGTGTTGCTTTGATTTCCAGCACCTGCAGATTCTCTCTTGCTTGTTTTTCCAAAGTTTTTTTTGACTGCTTTCTTCATGCGGCTCATTTTAATGAACGTCTAAACACAAGAGATTTTCATGGCATTATAAGTAACTTAGTGAATTCATGTCTTCTAGAATCTAAACACCAACCCGCAAAATAATTAACTTCCACAATTCTTTTGTGTACAAATCACAGAAAGAAATCATTCTAACCTGAATCATTTAGCCCCAGCAATAATTTCAGAATGAAATCACACCTATTGTGATACTAGATTCCCATCACAATATTACTCTTCATAATACCAATAATACTCCATACAAAATCCATTTCTTTCCTTCCCAAAATAAGTCAAAGCTCAAAATGCGATCAGTGTCCTCAGCAGAATAGTCTCAGTAGAACTAGGTGTTACATTTTTTGCTTTTATCTTTATTTAAAATGACATCCTGCTGACATCAGGAAGCCTAACTAAGAGCTTCAGAAGTGACCAGGAGGCTCTACCACATTACAAAGTCCACAGAATGTGCTACAACTGTCTATGTTGTCTTGCACATTTAGCTGCTGACATTCATTCAGTGACTCAGTGGTGACACCACCAGCAATGCTTTGATGGAGCAATGACTGGATCAGAGAACTCAAGAGAAGAGGCAGACGTGTCCAACAGAGAAGACCTTACACCAGCAAAGTCTTCAGAGACACCTCAGTTTTACTTGGATATTGTTGGGAAGAAAACTAAACTGAAAATGTAAGAAGCACTCTTCAGGTCAGACAGCATCATTGGAAGGAGAAGCAGAGCTAATGTTTTATATTAAAGATCCTTTGTCAGAATGTGAATAAGGAAAAACCAAATCGGTTTTCAGTTGCAGAAAAAGAGGGAGTGGAGAAAGATAGGAGAAAAGGACTGTTTGTGACAGAGCGAGGGCAAGGTTGTCCAGAGGATAAATTATAGTTGGTGATAAACACAAGAAATTCTGCAGATGCTGGAGATCCAAAGCAACACACATAAAATGTGCTGGAGGAACTCTGCAGGCCAGGCAGCATGCACAGAAATGATTAAACAGTCTAAGTTTCAAATTTTTAAAATACACTTATACATTGAGATTTGCTTGCCTGTAAGAAACCTTAAAGAACCCAATTAAAAATGCAAAATAAAGATCAACACCTGATGCACAGCGAAATGGGGGAGAAAACACAAAACATGGAAACAATGAAAGCGAACAACAACATTCCAAACCGAAATTAAACTTTAGGTCCGAATCCCAGAGTAGGCCTAAAGCTTTGGTATTGGGTACAGAGCACAGCAGCCGGGGCAGTCTTCATAGCCTCAGCGCCTTGGAGAGAGAAGTGAACATTGTGGGAGAGCTCACCTCCAATCTTAACACCCTGTCTTTCCAGTCTATCTGAGCCAGCACTTAAATTGTCCAAATCATGTATCATGCCTCACACTAGGACCTGGGCACCACTGCAATGAAAGGCTCTGGGCCTAAATCACACTGCCCAGAGACTTGCTCCAGGCCTAGATTTCACTGCTCAGCCCAAAGCCACTTTCAAGTCCTCTACTTGTGCAGGCATTGAAACTCCTCTGCCTCGACTTCTCTTTTCCAAATGGCTGACTTGGTCTGCGTCAATTCTGCAAGGTGCCAGCACAGTTCATCCCTCAAATTCACTTCACCTTCATCCGACTATTCAATGTTTGCAGTGATAATCTACCACAATTTACTTCAGTAAAGGTGTTATTAGTGATTTTAGTCAAATTTCTTGCCTTTTGAACCACCAGTAAGCTGAGGCACATGTTTGGTCGTGCCATCTTAAACTGGAAGTTTCGAGCCAAGATCCTTCTCCAGGTCATGCTCATGGTTGATAGAAGGAGTTAGAGGAGGATAATACAAATGAGTGCAAAACACTTCAAAATCCAGGGCTGTCAGACGAACACTGGAGGTCAGCCAGTGCTATTTATTAGCAAGGACATGAACAAATACCACAAACAGATAATCTCAGTTAAAATGTTCAGTACTAATCCACATAGAGAATTATTCATCTGAGATTTAACAGGTAAGGCAGAGAAGCTTATAGTGTGTATCAGCTGTGAAGATAGCAATATTATACACTTAAAATAAACATTTCTGAGAAAAACACAGATTTGGCATCTCACTATTCCAGGGTACAGATGCTACAGGCATGCGATAGGTACAGGTGAGCAAGAAAATGGAGGACAAAACAGCAGTACTTAGAGATTTCATTCCTGGGGGATCATCCAGTATAGTAGAAAGTTGAAAGAAGAAGAGGAGGATCAGTATAATGGGGGTGTATTATAAACACCGCAGTTTGACAGTGGGAACTTGAGGAGCAGGAGTGTAGAGAAATTTCTCATAGTTCTATAAATAAATGTTTTGATTAGTGGGATTTTTTAATTTCCCTAAATTGACTGGATTTCCCAAGGTACTAAGGGCCTGGAAATGGAGAAATTTGTCAAATCTATCCAGGGATTTTTTCTGAGTCAATATATAGAGGGCCCGATTCAGAAGAGTGTCATTCTGGGCCTCCTTTTGAATAAGAGGATGGGACCAAATACCATAAGATATAGGAGAAGAATTAGGCAATTTTGCCCATTGAGCCTGCTCTGCCATTTCATCATTTCACTCTCAGCTCCTATCTCCTGCCTTCACCCCATATCCCTTTGTGCTCTGACTAATCAAGAATCTATCAACCTCTGCCTTATATGTCAAATGACTTGGCCATCACAGCCACATGTGGCAACAAATTCCACGGATTCACCACTCTCTGGCTAAAGAAAATCCTCATCATCTCCATTCTAAATGGACATCCCTCTATTCCAAGGCTGTGTACTCTGTTCTTCAACTCCCCCGCCAGAGGAAAACTCGTTTCCGCATCCACTTGATCGAGGCCTTTCAACATTCGATAGGTTTCAAAGAGATCCCCTGCTCATTCTTCAGAATTCCAGTGAGTACAGGCCCAGAGCCATCCAACACTCCTCATATAATAAGCCTTTCAGTCATGGAATCATTTTCGTGAACCTCCTTTGAACCCTTTCCAGAGTTAGCACATCTTTTCTTCGATAAGCGGCTCAAAACTGCTCACAATACTCCAGTGCCTTAAAAGACTTAATATTACATTCTTGCTTTT
Organism: Hemitrygon akajei; assembly: GCF_048418815.1. Taxonomy (NCBI): domain Eukaryota; kingdom Metazoa; phylum Chordata; class Chondrichthyes; order Myliobatiformes; family Dasyatidae; genus Hemitrygon; species Hemitrygon akajei. Next base: position 37,099,142 of record NC_133139.1, read on the forward strand.
ATATTTGAATCATTTCCAAATAAATGTTACTATTACATTGCCTTCCTTCCTGCAAATTAACCTTTAAGGAATCCTGCACAAGAAACTCACAAGTCTCTGCAACCCAGATTTTTGAAGTTTCTCTCCATTTAGAAAATAGTCTACACTTTTATTCTACACTACTACCAAAATGCATAGCCATACACCTCATGCCACAGTAAGTTCTTTGCCCATTCTCCTAATCTGTTTAAGTCTTTCTGTATCCTCTCTCTTTTCTCAACACTACCTGACCCTCCACCTACCTTCATATCATTTGCAAACTTGGCCACGAAGCTATCAGTTCCATCACCTGAATCGTTGACATATGGCATGAAAAGAAGTGATCCCAACACAGACCAATGTGAAACACTGCTAGTCACTAGCTCCCAAGCAGGAAAGGTTCCCTTTATTTCCATTCTTTGCTTCCTGGCAATCAGCCAATGCTCTATCCACGCTTGTATCTTTCCTGCAATACCATGGGCTCTTAATTTGTTAATCTGCCTCATGTCTAGCACCTTGTCAAAGGCCTTCAGAAAATCCAAGCACACGATATCCACTGATTTTCCTTTGTCCACCCCGCTTGTTATTTCTTCAAACAATTCCGACAGATTTATCAAGCCAGTCGTTTCCTTAAGGAAACCATGCTGACTTCAGCCTATTTTAACATGTGCCTCCAAGTACCCGAAAACCATATCCATAACGTTTGACTCCAACATCTTCCCAAACACTGAGACCAGACTAACTGGCCTATAATTTCCTTTCTTCTGCCCCTGTTCGTTCATGAATAGGGGAGTGACATTTGCAATTTTCTAGGCCTCCAGTAATATTCCAGAATCCATTGATTCTAGAAAGATCATTAATAATGCCTCCACAGTCTCTTTATCCATCTCCTTCAGAACCCTGGGTCTTGGTGACTTATCTACATTCAACCCTTTCAGTTTCCCAAGCAGCTTCTCCCTATTAATGGCAACTTCACTCACTCCTGACCCTGATACTCTCAAACTTCTGGCATACTGCTAGTGTCTTCCACAGTGAAGACTAATGCAAGATACTTATTCAGTTTGTTTGCCATTTCCATATCCCCCATTACTACTCTCCAGCATTATTTTCCAGCAGTACTATGTCTACCCTCATATCTTTGTTGCACTTTATCAAAACATTCTTTGAAGAATGTTTTGGTATCATCTTTAATATTACTGGCTAGTTTACCTTCATATTGCTTCTTTATGACTTTAGAGTGGACTTCTGTTAGCTTTTAAAGGTTCCCAATCCTTTAATGTCCCACTAACTTTTGCTCCATTATATGCTCTCTCTTTACCTTTTATGCTGGATTTGGCTTATCTTGTCAGCCATGGTTGCATCACACTGCCTTTGGAATACTGCTGCTTCTTTAGGATGTATCTATTGTGTATCTTCCAAGTTGCTTCCAGAAACTCCAGTCACTGTTGATCTGCCATCATCCCTTCTAGTGTTCCCTTCCAATCAATTTTAGCCAGCTCCTTTCTTGTGCCTTTGTAATTCCCTTTATTCCACAGTAATACTGATACATTTGACTTTAGCTTCTCTTTCTCAAATAGCATGGTGAACTCTATCATGTTATGATCACTGTCTCTTAAGGGTTCCTGATAATCTCACTTATCAATTCTGGTTCGTACCATAACACCCAATCCAGAATAACTGGTCCCTTAGTGAGGAAAACTGCTAGCTGCTCTAAAAAACCATCTTGTAGGTATCTACAATCTTCCTCTTGGGATCCAGGACCAGCCAGTTTCCCCCAAACTACCTGCATATTGAAATCACCCACAACAATTGCAACATTGCCCTTTTGACATATATTTTCTATCTCCCCTTGTAACTTGTAGAGGACATCTTTGGGGGTTTGTATATAGCTCCCATCAGAGTCTTTTTACTCTTACAGTTCCTTAGCTCTACACATAACAATCCTTCTCCTTCTGATCCTAAGTCACCTCTTTCTAAAGATTTGATTTCAATTTTTACCAGCAGAGCCACCCCTCCTCCTTTGCCTTCCTGCCCATCCTTTCAATATAATGTGTATCCTAGGATGTTAAGCTCCCAGACATAATCTTCTTTCAGCCACGATTCAGTGATGCTTACATCATACATGCCAATCTGTAAGTGTGCTACAAGTTCATCTATTTTATTCTGTATGCTGCCCACATCAAATATAACACCTTCAGTCCTGTACCCCTTTTGATTTTGTCCCCCTTTTATATTGCAACTCATTCCGTTGACTACAATTTTGCCCTATCATCAGCCTCTCTTTGCTAGCAGTCTTACTTTGTAAACCAACTACCCCATTGTCAGCCTTGTCACTCCAGTTCCCATCCTCCTGCCAAGTTAGTTTAAACCCTCCCAAACAGCTCCAGCAAACTTACTTGCATCGATATGGGTCCCCCTCGAGTTCAGGTGTAACCCATCCCTTTTGTACAGATCTCAATTATCCAGATCTCTGAACCCCTGCCCCCTGCAACAGTTCTTCAGCCACATATTCATCTGCCAAATCATCCTATTCTTACCCTCACCTAGCTTGTGGCACAGGCAGCAATCCAGAGATTACTATCTTGGAGGTCCTACCTTTCAGCTTCCTACCTAGATCCCTAAAATTTCTCTTCAGGATCTCATCAGCTTTCCTACCTATGTCATTGGTGCCAATACATACCAAGACAACAGCCTGCTCACCTTCCCCCTTTAGAATGCCATGGACCTGATCCAAAACATCCCTGATCCTGGTCTCGATCACATCCACATCCACATCCACAGCATCTTGTCTCTATTATTCTAACCATGGAGTTTCCTATCACTACTGCAGTCCCCTTCACCTCTCTTCTGAGCCACAGCGCCAGACTCTGTGCCAGTGACCCAGTTGCTCGCACCCCCTCAGTGGTACTCTAAGTGGACACGTACAAACAAGCTGGATGAACTCTGAAGAAAGTGGGAAGAGCCGAAAGAGAAGTTATTAAGTGTGAGTACCAGTTCAAGACCAAGGGTGTAGCTATGGGCACTCGCATGGGCCCCAGCTATGCCTGCCTCTTCATGGGTTATATGGAACAGTCTATGCTCCAAATCTATACTGGTACTGCTCCCCAACTTTTCCTCTGCTACATCAATGACTACATTGGTGCTGCTTCCTGCACCCATGCTGAAGTCGTCAATTTCATCAACTTTGCCTCTAACTTCCACCCAGCCCTCAAATTTACTTGGTTTCATCTCGGACATTTCTCTCCCCTTTCTCGATCTCTTGGTCTCCATCTCTGGAGATAGACTGTCCACTGACATCTTCTATAAACCCACTGACTCTCATAACTACCTTGATTATACCTCTTCCCACCCTGCCAAATGTAAAAATGCTATTCCCTGTTCCCAGTTCCTCCATCTCTGTCGCATCTGCTCCCAGGATGAAGCTTTCCATTCCAGGACATCTCAAATGTCCTCTTTCTTTAAAGAATCGTGGTTTCCCTTCTGCTGTCATCAATGATGCCCTCACACGCATCTCCTCCATTTCCCGCACTTCAGCCCTCAGCCCATCCTCCCATCGCCACAACAATATATGCATCCCCTTGTCCTCACCTACCACCCCACCAGCCTCTGGATCAAGCATATTATCCTCCGCAACTTCTGCCACCTTCAACAGGACCCCACCACTAAGCACATCTTTTCCTCTCTACCCCTCTCTGCTTTTCGCAGGAATCGTTCCCTCTGTGACTGCCTGGTCCACACGTCCATCCCCACAGATCTCCCACCTGGTACTTATCCCTGCAAGTGTAAATGCTACACCTGTCCCTACACCTCCTCTCTTACCACCATTGAGGGCCCCAAACAGTCCTTCCAGGTGAGGCAACACTTCACTTGCGAGTCTGTTGGGGTAATGTATTGCTTCTGGTGCTCCCAGTGCGGCCTCTACATTGGCGAGACCCGACGCAGATTGGGAGACCGCTTCATCGTGCACCTCCGCTCCGTCTGCCACAACAAACAGGATCTCCTGGTTGCCACCCACTTCAACTCTCCTTCACATTCCCATTCGGATATGTCCATACATGGCCTCGTCTACAGCCATGATGAGGCCAAACTCAGGTTGGAGGAGCAACACCTCATATACCGTCTGGGTAGTCTCCAGCCCCTTGGTATGAACATCGAATTCTCCAACTTCCGGTAATTCCCTCCCTCTCCCCCTATCACACTTTCACTCTGCCTCCTCTTCTAGCTGCCTATCACCTCTCTCATGATTCTGCCTTCTTCTACTACCCATAGTGTTTTCCCCTTACATTCCTTCTTCACCTCTCCTACTTATCCCCTCCCTGCTTCCCCTCCCCCATCCCTTGATCTTTCCTCTGATTGGTTTTTCACCTGCACCTTCTTTATAGGGCCCTTGCCCCCTCCTTCCTCAGTTCCTGCTTCCTGACGAAGGGTCTCGGCCCGAAACGTTGACTGCTACTTTCAACGGATGTTGCTTGATCTGTTGAGTTCATCCAGCTTGTTTGTACGTGTTGATTTGACCACAGCATCTGCAGTGTACTTTATGTTTAGTATTCTAAGTGGCATGCTTTTTACTGAGTGGAACAGCCATAGGGTATTCTGCACTGGCTGCGCATTTCCATTCCTTCTCCTGCCAGTCACCCAGTTACCTGCCTTCTGCAACCTAGGATTGACAGGCTCCCTGTAGCTCTTATCTATCACTTCTTCAGTCTCCTGTATAAGCCGAAGGTCATCAATCTGCAGCCCCAGGTCCTTAACACGTTCTCTGAGGAGCTGCAGCTCTGTGCACCTGGTGCAGATGTGGTTATCAGGCAACGGAGGTCTCCCAGAAATTCCACATCTCACACACAAAACAGAACACTACCCCTAGAGCCATTCTCCGCTGTGCTAACTGTGCCATGACAGATGAGGAATAAGTAGTATAGAGGAAAAAGAAACTTACCAGATACTTAATCCACCCAAGCCTGAACTCTCTGAAGCCTGGTTAGCCAAAGCCACTCCTCCACCAGCCCCCTCACACAACACCCACTCCACTTGCCCCTGCCTTATTTTTATTCACCATTTCTAATGAATCCTTTTCACTGATTGGGCACAGTCCAAATCCAAAAACTGCCACAAAACACCGCCTTCTTAATCTTCAGCTGCAGGCCTAAGTGACATCGTAGCTTCTTCCAGCTCACTGATGGCGTGCAGGACAAGTAAATGAAATAACAGTCAGGGAACACATTGGCTCTAGTGACCATAATTCTGTTGCTTTCAAGATAGTGATGTAAAAGAAAGAAGTCAGACTCTTAAACTGGAGACTGGGGCAATCAGGCAGGATCCAGCAAAGGTCAATTGGGTGATCCTGTTTGAAAGGAAAGGAACAAATAGCAAGTGGGAGGCTTTCCAGAGTGGGAGATCAATTGGCTTGGAACAGTATGTTTCTGTTAGGGTAACAGGTAAACTAGGCAAGTTTAAGGAATGTTGGCTGATGAGAGATGTTGAGGCTCTGGTCAAGAAAAAGAAGGAACCATTCACTGGGATTAGGAGGTTGAATCGAGTGAATTCCTTGATGGCTAGAGAAAGATTAAGGATTCTCTCAAGACGGAAATCAGGAAGCAAAGAGGGGGTATGAGATGGATCTGACAAGGAAGATGAAAGAAAACTCTACAGCTATATGAAGCATGAAAGAGTGGCTAGGGAGAGAATAGGTCCCCTTAGAGGTCAGCAGGGCTATCCGTGCCTGAAGATACAGAAGATGAGTGGGATTTTTAATGAATAGTTCTGCTCAGTGTTTACTGAAAAAAAAATCATGGTTGTTCAAGAGATATGGGAAACACATGGAGACGTTAGGGAGGATAGTCATATTATGAGGGAGATATATGCAGCCTTATTGTGCACTAAGATGGATAAATCCCCAGGGCCTGACTGAGTTCATCCTCAGAATTTGTGGGAGGCTGGAGTGGAAACTTTAGAGAGCATTACAGAGATATTTGCTGCATCGTTAGCTGCTGGTAAAGACCCCAAAGGTTGGGAGGTGGCTAATGTTATTCTGTTGCTATCATTATGAAGAAAGCATGAGGATTCTCTACTTTCTTAGAAATTTCCAAACATTTGGCATGACATCTAAAGTGACCTGAAGAAGAACATTTTATGCAGTGAGTGGTGAATTTATGGAATGAGTTGGCAGAGCAACTGAATGAGGCAGATACAATCATATCAGTTAAAGAAACATATGAATAAGTACATGATGAGACTAGGTGGATGGGCACCATGTTTAGTATTGGCTTGGTGGGCTGAAGGATGTGTATATGCTGCATTCCTCTATGACTCCAAGTTATAGAACTTGATACTGAATCTGGAAGGCTTCATCAAGATCAGATGGAAACCAAAATGTTTTTGTTTGAAAGCTTGCACGTGGCCTTACTATGACAGTGCAGAGGTCCACAGGTAAATAAGACTGAAGGAGAAGGAGTAGAATGGAGAATTGAAGTGGTAGGAAAGTACACTTGAGTTCATGTTGCAGGCAGATGATCCAATCTGCCTTTGGTTGAACCAGTGGAGAGGTGACCACTCTGCCAGCACTGAATGCCGTGCACTAGATTGGAAGAAGTGCAAGTGAATTGCTGCTTCACCTGGAAGAACTCTTCCCCTCCCACCATGAATAGCGGCAGGAAAATATTAAAAGGGTAGTTTTTATATCCCCTTTTGCTGCATGGAGAAGTGCCTTAAGAAAGGCTGCAATTGGTGGGGATGGAAGAGAAGATCAAGAATTGTGAAAGGAGTGGCCTCTCCTGAATGATGAAATAGAAGGTGTGTGACCCCTGAGTGTAATGGTGGAATCTTGTTGGAGAAGGTGGAAATTGAAGAGAATGATCTGATGAAGGAAAGGCTGATGATATGAATGGTGAGGATCAGGGGAATTTTGTCCTTGGTCCATCCAAGAGGAGAGTTAACCAATTTCACAATTTTTTGCAGAACTCCTGATCACACTTTGACGAAAAATGTAATGGTGCCTGAGTACAATCAAAAGGATTGAAACGCAAACGTTTAGGCTCCAGAGATTTGATTTGTTGCATTATAAATATGTGTAGATAATGATGGGAGAAGAGTTCAGAATCCAACATGGAATGGGCAATTTGATATTTCAAAGATGTGAACGAAGTGATATCTCATGTTCTTTTGCAGTTTAATCCAGTTTTACAAATTCCTGACAACTGGCAGAAAACAGAACTTTCCTTTCCATTGGCCATGTCTGGATTCAAGGCCAATATATCAGCAGACAGTCCGAGGAATGTTGGCAAGAGTTAAAAGGCCTAATTATGCTTGTAAATGTGAAAACAGGTTCAGGATTGTGTCACTCTGAAAGATAAAGGTGCAATTTCTCCACATGTTAACCAACTCATGGCGTACCAGCTCATTGCTCTACTACTTGGTGGTCAGTTCTGATGAATATCCACCTGTAATAGATCAAACAACACTCTAAAAGTATAGCATATGAGGAAGGAATTCAGGCTCAGGAGTCTGAGTCTTCTGTTATGCCCAGAAAGTTGCAGACAATGGCAATACTGTATATTTATTGGACTGGAACCTTTTCCTCACGAAAAGACAAGCCAAACATGATGTGCTGGAGAGCAAGTCTCCACAGCTGTAAAATTCAATTGCACACATGATCCAAAGCATCCACAATTAGTTATAGACAATAGACAATAGGTGCAGAAGTAGACCATTCGGCCCTTCAAGCCTGCACCGCCATTCTGAGATCATGGCTGATCATCTACTATCAATACCCGGTTCCTGCCTTGTCCCCATATCCCTTGATTCCCCTATCCATAAGATACCTATCTAGCTCCTTCTTGAAAGCATCCAGAGAATTGGCCTCCACTGCCTTCTGAGGCAGTGCATTCCACACCCCCACAACTCTCTGGGAGAAGAAGTTTTTCCTTAACTCTGTCCTAAATGACCTACCCCTTATTCTCAAACCATGCCCTCTGGTACTGGACTCTCTCAGCATCTGGAACATATTTCCTGCCTCTATCTTGTCCAATCCCTTAATAATCTTATATGTTGCAATCAGATCCCCTCTCAATCTCCAGTCCGGACATCCCAAGAATTAACCTTGTGAATCTACGCTGCACTTCCTCTACAGCCAGGATGTCCTTCCTTAACCCTGGAGACCAAAACTGTACACAATACTCCAGGTGTGGTCTCACTACAAATGCAAAAGGATTTCCTTGCTCTTGTACTCAATTCCCTTTGTAATAAAGGCCAACATTCCATTAGCCTTCTTCACTGCCTGCTGCACTTGCTCATTCACCTTCAATGACTGATGAACAAGGACTCCTAGATCTCTTTGTATTTCTCCCTTACCTAACTCTACACCTTTCAGATAATAATCTGCCTTCCTGTTCTTACCCCCCAAAGTGGATAACCTCACACTTATTCACATTAAACGTCATCTGCCAAGTATCTGCCCACTCACTCAGCCTATCCAAGTCACCCTGAATTCTCCTAACATCCTCATCACATGTCACACTGCCACCCAGCTTAGTATCATCAGCAAACTTGCTGATATAATTCTCAATGCCTTCATCTAAATTGTTGATGTAAATTGTAAACAACTGTGGTCCCAATACCGAGCCCTGTGGCACCCCACTAGTCACCACCTGCCATTCCGAGAAACACCCATTCACCGTTACCCTTTGCTTTCTATCTGCCAACCAGTTTTCTATCCATGTCAATATCTTCCCCCCAATGCCATGAGCTCTGATTTTACCCACCAATCTCCTATGTGGGACCTTATCAAATGCCTTTTGAAAATCGAGGTACACTACATCCACTGGATCTCCCCCGTCTAACTTCCTGGTTACATCCTCGAAAAACTCCAACAGATTAGTCAAGCATGATTTGCCCTTGGTAAATCCATACTGGCTCGGCCCAATCCTATCACTGCTATCTAGATATGCCACTATTTCATCTTTAATAATGGACTCTAGCATCTTCCCCACTACTGATGTTAGGCTGACAGGACGATAGATCTCTGTTTATTCCCTCCCTTCTTTCTTAAAAAGTGGGATAACATTAGCCATTCTCCAATCCTCAGGAACTGATCCTGAATCTAAGGAACATTGGAAAATTATTACCAATGCATCTGCAATTTCCAGGGCCACCTCCTTTAGTACCCTAGGATGCAGACCATCTGGACCTGGGGATTTGTCAGCCTTCAGTCCCATCAGTCTACTCATCACCGTTTCCTTCATAATGTCAATCTGTTTCATTTCCTCTGTTACCCTATGTCCTTGGCCCATCCATACATCTGGGAGATTGCTTGTGTCTTCCCTAGTGAAGACAGATCTAAAGTACTTATTAAATTCTTCTGCCATTTCTCTGTTTCCCATAACAATTTCACCCAATTCATTCTTCAAGGGCCCAACATTGTTCTTAACTATCTTCTTTCTCTTCACATACCTAAAAAAGCTTTTGCTATCCTCCTTTATATTCCTGGCTAGCTTGTGTTCATACCTTATTTTTTCTCCCCATATTGCCTTTTTAGTTAAGTTCTGTTATTCCTTAAAAAATTCCCAATCATCTGTCCTCCCACTCACCTTAGCTCTGTCATACTTCCTTTTTTTTAATGCTATGCAATCTCTGACTTCCTTTGTCAACCACTGTGGCCCCTTTCCCCCCCTTTGAATCCTTCCTTCTCTGGGGGATGAACTGATTTTGCACCTTGTGCATCATTCCCAAGAATACCTGCCATTGCTGTTCCACTGTCTTTTCTGCTAGGCTATCCGTCCAGTCAACTTTGGCCAGCTCCTCCCTCATGGCTCCATAGTCTCCTTTGTTCAACTGCAACACTGACACCTCCGATCTGCCCTTATCCTTCTCAAATTGCAGATAAAAACTTATCATATTATGGTCACTATCTCCTAATGGCTCCTTTACTTCAAGATCACTTATCAAATCCTGTTCATTACACAACATTAAATCCAGAATAGCCTTGTCCCTGGTCGGCTCTCGTACAAGCTGTTCCAAGAATGCATCCCGTAGGCACTCTACAAACTCCCTATCCTGGGGTCCAGCACCAACCTGATTCTCCCAGTTCACCTGCATGTTGAAATCCCCCATAACTACTGCGACATTTCCTTTGCCACATGCCAATGTTAACTCCCTATTCAACTTGCACCCAATATCCATGCTACTGTTTGGTGGCCTGTAGACAACACCCATTAGGGTCTTTTTGCCCTTACTGTTCCTCAGTTCTATCCACACAGACTCTACTTCTCCTGATCCTATGTCCCTCCTTGCAAGGGACTGAAACTCATTCCTCACCAACAGGGCCACCCCACCCCCTCTGCCCACATTTCTGTCCCTACGATAGCATGTATGCCCTTGTACATTCATTTCCCAGGTCTGATCTCCCTGCAGCCATGTCTCCGTTATCCCAGCAACATCATAGTTACCCATTCACACCTGAGCTTCAAGCTCATCCGCCTTATTTCTGACATTTCGTGCATTCAGATATAGAATTTTTAGCCCATTTCTCCTCTCTCTGTTTAAATCGCTGCCTATTGTGCTTAACCCAGCTCCCCGAACTCCCATCAGGCTATACGCCCCTTGAATTTTGTTGTCCTTCCTAAATTTACTTATTCCTTCTGCACATTTAACTCCATGTTCCGTCAGACCATCCCTCTGTACATGTGTCCTCCTTATCACTTGTTCCGCCTCACCTTTCTCTACTACACACTTAATATTCCGGAACCGTGTAGTCCCCACCTGTCCTTTATTCGTCATCTCGCTATCCTCTCTCGCATACTGGATCCCAGCCCCCTGCAAATCCTAATGAAGGGTCATGGCCTAAAATGTTGATCAAATTCTTTTCCATTGATGCCTGCTGAGTTTCTCCAGGAGCACTAGCAAACTTTCCTGCAAGAATGTTAGTACTGCTCCAGTTCAGGTGTAAACCGTCCCGTCGGAACAAATCCCACCTTCCCTGGAACAAAGCCCAATTATCTAAAAACCTGAAGCCCTCCCTCCTGCACCATCCACTCAGCCACGTATTAATCTGTATAATCCTTCTGTTCCTTGCCTCACTCGCACGTGGCACAGGTAGCAATCCTGAGATTGTTACCCTGGAGGTCCTGCCCTTCAGCTTCGCACCTAACTCCCTGAACTCACTACGTAGGACCCCCTCACTCATCCTACCCACGTCATTGGTCCCTACATGGACCACAACATCTGGGTTCTTGCCCTCCCTCTCGAGAATAACCTGCACCCGATCTGAGATGTCCCAGACCCCGGCACCAGGGAGGCAACATACCATCCGAGACTCCCAATCTTCCCCACAAAATCTCCTATCCGCCCCCCTGACTATAGAATCCCCTATCACTACTGCTCTCTTCTCTTCCCTCCTCCCCTTCCTAGTAGAGGGTCCAACCTCAGTGCCAGAGACAGGACCACTGCAACTTGTTCCTGGTAGGTCATCCCCACCTACAGTATCCAAAACAGTATACTTATTGTTGATGGGAACGGCCACAGGGGTGCTCTGCTCTCTCTGTCTGCTCCCCCTGCCTCTCTTGACTGTCACCCATTTGCCTACCTCCTGTCTTTTCAGTGTGACTACCTCCCGATAACATATCTATCTCTGCCTCTGCCTCCCGAATGATCCATAGTTCATCCAGCTCCTGCTCCAATTCCCTAACTCGGTCTGATAGGAGCTGCAGCTGGATGCACCTTTTGCAGGTGTGGTCATCAGGGACAACTCTGGGCTGATTCAAGATAGTTTACTATCATTCTTCAATGTACCAGTGTAACGAAGAACAAAATGATTGTTACTCCCGATCTGATGCAGCATTAAAAAAAAACACATTAAGAGTAAAGAGCACAATAAAAAAACACAATACATATAAATATAATTTATCCAATAAAGCACAATGTACAAACGTACAAGTACCTGTTATAAACATTGAGTGACTGTATGTACATAAAGTGACACTAGGTGATGTGTACGTGGTGGTGGTGGGGGAGGGTAGGATAAGTGGTGGGAGTGTTGATGTTAGAACCTGCATCAGAGAGTTTAGGGAATTAAGGAGAAAAAGGCAAATTTGAGATGCAACTAGCAAGGTGAAGGTGAGGTCATGATTCAGCAATGGTGAAACCATGAATTCATTCTTAATGGGCACCTGTGTGTAGATGTTTCCCAGCATTAGACTTCAAAGACTGGGAGCTGCTGAGATAGATCTCCTTTAAAATTCGCTGAGGCTGACATGCTTGCCGTGACAACTCAATTGCACTTTAACGGTCTTTGCCTTCCATGAGCCATACATGGGTGAACAAATTTCAAAGTACCATTTGTATCTACATTAGTTTTTGTTAGATGCTGATACAAGGCTTAAGAAGATTGATATGGAGTTAAGTGTGTTTTTTTTCCCCCTCTCTGGCTTTAATATCTTGAAGCAAGGGTCACAAAACAATAGGCAGCTATTCAGGAAATTGTGTTCATCACAGATACTGTGGGCTAAAGAGCCTGGTGTGTGCTGTACTGTTCTGTGTTCTATAACAGAGATGAGAAGAAATCCCTTCTCCTATTATGTGGCAAATCTTCGGAAGACTCTACCCAGCAGGGCTGAGGAAGCTCATTCTCTGATGTTGATAGATTTTTACATGTTAAGGGAACAATGGTTACAGTGTCAGTGAGAAAAGGTTCACTGATTAAAGTCAAGGTCAAGTTTATTATCAAATGCTCAAGTACATGTATATATAGTGCAAAGAAAAACAGTAGCAACATGGGCGCATAGTATCATATAAAGAGAAACATAAATTATACATAAACTTTTACAAGAAAGAAAGTAATTAAAACAACAAGCCTCCTACCTGCCGGCATGAACATCCAACTCACTGACCTCCGTTGATACCCCTGCCCCCCACCCTTAACCCCATCCCTATCTATTATTTTAGTCTGGTTCTCTTTCTCTCTCTTTTTCCCCCCTCGCTATAATCTCTCCCCCCAGCCCTACCTTTCTTTCTCTTTTATCTCCCATAATTCTCCACCTTCCCCCTAGCCCATTTCCCTCCAGCCTATCACTTCCCAGCTCTCTACTTTATCCCTCCCCCCCCTCGACCATCCCATGTTACTTCACTCCTGATGAAGGGTTTCGGCCTGAAACGTCGTTATTACCTCCTCCCATAGACGCTGTCTGGCCTGCTGAGTTCTGCCAGCATTGCGTGTTTTTTTATAATATTGTTATACTGAGGTTGAGATTGGGATTGTGCCAGTTCATCCCAGAATCTGGTGATTGACGGGAAGTAGCTGTACCTGAACCTGGTGCTGTGGGGCTTCAGGCTTCTGCACCTCCTGCCCAGTGCTAGCTGCAAGATAGCATGGCCCAGATGGTGGGGCTCTTTGATGATGGATTTAAAGGAGCAACCATGATCTTATAGAAGAAAAGCAGCACAAGGGGGTGAATAGATCCCCAGTCCCAGCTTTTACTCCTTATATCCTTTATCTACAACACCACTCATTGTTTGTGTCACATGCACAGAGGAGCCAAAAACAAAATCACAAACCTGGAGAGTTACGTACAGTATATTAACACTGCAATATCATTTTGTGTTTCGTCTTCTATCGCTTTGTGCACATCACCTTACTTAGCCATTGTCCTTCCTGCTCCAGAGCTGGGAAATGGATACTATCGGTAAGAGAGACAATAACTGCAAACATCACAGACAAGTACAAATTACATGCTGGGCAACTAGACCCTATAGTCAAGAAATTAGAGGTCTTTAACAACTCTATATGCAGAATCCCGATGTAAGTTCACATAATTCACTTAGAGTAAATATATGTAGAAAAACAATATGAGATAACTAAATGCCCACTTGAGTTCATATTATACAATTTGGACAGGATTCATGAATCCTTCCTGTGCCCTAAGGTCCATTAATACACCAGACTATGTTTTAGTCTGTCAATATGATTTGCCACTAGAGGCAATTTTTTGCTGCTGGAACAATTCTCATTCTCTTTCACCAACTATTGACCTTCCCATTTTCCTGTCTCTGATTTTGCAGTGAATTTATTATCTCCATAATGTGTTTTTTTTAGTTATTCCTCCCAGAATTGACAGTACAAAACAGCTATATCCCAAGTGCCGGTGATCATCTCTGCATCCACCCAGAAAATAACTGAGTTGTGGTATGGGCTCCCAATAAGATATACAATGCTCTTCAAGGTTTCAATATAATGACACATTAGCTAGAGTAGCTTAAATAATTCAGGACAGATTATTTTTCAGTCTGAAATTAGAAGGTATTTTAGAAGGTCTAGTTAGGACAGATGCACAGAGATGAGTGCACCTTCATTCCTTGTCCTTCTCAGAATCCGAGAGTTCAAAGTTGTCAATAAACTAGCTAATTCAGGAAACAAAACAGACAAGTATGAATTTGTCAGTGGGGAACCTGGCTCCTGCAGTCTACACATTACAGATCCACAGCAATTTAGTATGTGGAGTCCCACCGTGTGTTCACATAATTTATCTTGATTAAATATATCAAGACACAAATTGATGTAAACAAATGACCCATATGTACAATGGTCCTTGTGTTCTTTTAAATATCAAATAGGACAAAAGTTTATGGAAATATGTAGACCTGAGCCAAGTTTTGGAGGCATGGTAATTTTAGTTTTAATTAATAATTGTTGCCTTTCAGGAAGTATTTATCGAGAAATTTCCTAAATAACTCAACTGATGAGTTAATGTGAACAGGGGAATGTTTAAGGGACCTGTGGAAGAAATCAAGTATGCGAGAGAGGTCCATGACTGGGTAGATTGTGTCTGGTCTGAGTGGGCTCTTGAATAGATATCTTTCTATTGGGCCTGTCCATTGACATGTGAAAGAATTAGTTGTTTTTTTTAATTGATACCTGTTTAATTTAATATCAGTGATTTACACTACCTCTGAAATCCTGGCAGAAGTTCATGTTCAGGAAATCCGAGCTTGAATCTGGGTAGCATTGCAGAGCAGCTGGAGAAGCTGTTGATTCAGCAGTAAACCGGATTCAATCCCAACCTCAGGATCTTGTGGGGTTTGCACATTCTTTTCTGTAATGTGGGTTCCCAGGTTGTTTTCGCACATCCAAAAGACCTAGAGGCTAGTAGGTTAATTGGCTGCTACAAATGACTCCCAGTGTGTAGTTGAGTGGGGGGGGGGGGGTGGAATGTTGTGGGTTGAACAAAAGGGAATTGCTTCCAGTGCCTCTTACAGGAGTTGTCCAATATGGAGGAGCACCGATTTATCAGCTGAGGGAGTATGGTAGCTGACAGTCAGGAGTCCGATTCTATGACCAGTTTTTACACAATGCCAGGGGGCTTCACGAGGATGAGGAGGTTATTGCTGTGAGCTCCTGAGCCCCTCCTGTTTACCACAATTCCATCCTCCCTGATGGATCTGTCCTGTAGGTGGGATTAGATAAAAACGGGAAGTGTGATGGAAATTGTCTGCAAGAGCCTATTCTCTAATTACCAGGAATTAAACTCCTCGAGCTCCTGACAGCATGAACGTCAACTTCTCAAACTTCTGGTAATTCTCTCCCTCCCTCTCTTCTCCTTTTCTATTTCCCGTTCTGGCTCCCTTCTTACCCTTCTCTTCTCCTCACCTACCTATCACCTCCCTCTGATGCCTCTCCTCATCCACTTTCTCCCATGATCCACTGCCCTCTCCTATCAGATTCCTCCTTCTTCAGCCTTTTATTTTTTTCCACCTGTCACTTCCCAGCTGCTCACTTCCTCCCTCTTCCCCACCCACCTACATTCCCCATACTTGGCTTCATCTATCGCTTTCCAACTAGTGCTCCTTCCTCCCCCCACAGCTCTTTACTCTGAATTCTTCCCCCTTCCTTTCCAGTCCTGATAAAAGGTCTCAACCTGAAACATCAACTCTTTCTTCCTCTTCGTAGATACCCCTGAACTGCTGAGTTCCTCCATAATTCTGTGTACAGGTGTTCTTCCCCCCCCCCCCTTACAAAGGTAGAGCATTCCTATGAAACCTTTCTTAAGTCGAAATGGCATAAAGCGAAGAGCCATTAATTTATATGGGAAAAATTTTCGTAATGCGAAAACAAGTTACTAATGTAGGTCTTTTTGAAAAGCGAAGCGGCATAAAGCAAACATTTGTAAAGCAGGGGACACCTGTATGTTACTGAGTAATTCTGAGTTTGTCACATTGCTTGGATACCAGTGCTCAGATGTTTGTGAGGAGGACTTTGCAAAGATAGACCGACTCTTGATGCCAGGTCCATTTGGTTTCATTGTCTTGAGAAATTAGTTCTTATATACTGTTTGGGAGGGGGGTGTTCCTAAGCTAATTTGACAGTAAGACGCCTATACTCAGTACTACTGATGGCTGTGAAAATGAAATGGAAGACTCTGACAGTGACTATGACAAGTGGGAAATTGTAGCTAATGATAGGTAAAGAAATGCAAAAGCAATGCCTTGATTAGAGAGGCATCATGAGACGACCTGTATTTTCAACAGTTACCTTAGAGACAAAGATCTAAAGATCTCCTGCCATTATTTGTAGTAGGTGGAGTGTATTCTGCCTGGTGAGTGGTAACTAGTGATGTTCCACAAGGATCTGATCTGGGTCCTCTGCTCATCATGATTTTTATTAATGACTAATGAGGAAGTGGAGATGTGGTTAGTAAATTTACAGATGATACAAAGGTTGGAGGTGTTGTGAGTCGTGTAGAAGGTTAACATAGGTTACAACAGCGTTGGGCAGAGAAGTGGCAGATGCAGTTCAGTCTAGAAAAGTGTGAAGAGACACACTTTGGAAAATCAAATTTGAAGACAGAGTGCAAGGTTAAAAGTAGGATTCTTGGCAATGTGTAGGAACAGCAGGATTTTGGGGTCTAAATTGATGGATAACACAAAGATGCTATGCAAATTACCCAAGTTGATAGTCTGGTTAAGAAGGCCCTTCTTGTACATAGTTTTCTCCATTTGCTTGTTCTTTCTTTCCTCTCTTTTCTATAAGTGTATACATCAGATAAATATTATGTGGAGATTTGTAGCATATATGACTATATGATATATACGTACAATATCTGAAATACATCTTATGGAAATGTTTGTTTGATAAGGAACTTCAATAAAAAAATTACAAAAAAAAAAGGCCCTCACTAGTCAGGGGATTGAGTTCAAGAGCCATGAGGTAATATTGCACTCTATAAATCTCTAGCTGGGCCTCACTTGGAGTATTTCTGTTTAGTTCTAGTTGTCTCATTATAGAAAGGATATGGTAGCATTAGAGAAGGTGCAGAGGAGAATTACCAAAGTGCTGCCTGGATTAGAGAGCAACTCTTATGAGGAAAGTTTGAGCAAGCTAGGGCTTTTCTCTTTGGAGCAATGGAGGGTGAAAGATGATGAATGAAATGTGTAACATTATGAGAACCATAGACAGCTAGCACCTTTTTCCAGGTGGCAATGACCAGAGGACATCATCTCAGGTGAGTGGAGGAAAGATTAGGGGAGATGTCAAAGGTAGATTTCTTTATGCAGAGTGGTGGATGCCTGAAAGGCACTGCCAGGGATGGTGGTAGAAGCTGATACAATGGGAACATTAAAAAAATAAGCACATTAATAAAAGGCAAATGGGGGGCGGCATTATGTGCTATGGTGGAGGACAGGGTTAGATTGATTGTGGAGTAGGTTTACATTGCTTGGCACATTATTGAGGGCCATTGGACTGCACTAGACTGTTCCATGTATTACTTACTGAACATACTTGCAGTTATACCACACATAATAGACTCTGTGTCTCCATGATGGAGTCACTCAAATGCTTTCTTACCTTAATTGTGTCCTCCCATCTACCACAGCTGACTGCATCACATCTATTTCCCACACCTCTGCCCTCACCCCTTAAACCCTTGGAGAGAGAAAGGATGGAATTCCCTTGGTTCTTATTAGCAACCCTACCAGCCTCCCAATAAGTGGATCTTCTCCTTTAATACGCTTACACCAGCATCTTCCCTTCCCCTCTCTTTCTACATTTCAAAGGGTCTATTCCCCTTATGCTCCACATGTTTGCATACCACAGCTACTCCCTTGCTTACAGCCCTAGTTCATGCAACCACAGGAAATGAACCGCCTCTTTTTACCTCTTCCCTCCGCACCATCCAGGGACTCAAATCAGTCCTTCCTGATGAAGCAGTGATTCATTTCCATTTCTTCCAATCTAGTGTACTGTGTTCAGTGCTCACCATTCACTCTCCTCTATGTTGGAGCAACCATGCAGTGTAGAGGGGCCACTATGCAAAGCACCAGCATTCAGTCTGGCTCGAGCTCCCTTTCACTTCGTCTTCCATCTAGCTTCTGAACTGAATAGTGAAAACAACAACTTCAAGTAACCCACTCACTCTGTCTATATCAGAATTGGCCTAACCTCAGTAACATCTTCTAAAATTTTGTATTTCATAGTCTTTACACTTCATTGTAAATATGTTCTCCCTCTAGCTGCCCTCATCTCACAGTTTTAAGTTTCTATGCTCCTATTCATCATCATTATGTGCCGTAGGCGATCATGGTCCAAGACCGTGATTGTTCTTGGCAAATTCTACAAAAGTGGAGTGCCTTTTTCTGGGCAATATCTTTACAAAATGGGTGACCCCAGCCATTATCATTACTCTTCAGAGATTGTCTGCCCAGCAACAGTGGTCACATAGTTAAGGTCTTGTGCTATGCACCAACTGCTCATATGACCATCCACACGTGCTCCCATAGCTTCATGTGACCCTGATCAGGGGCTAAGCAGGTGCTGCATCTTGCCCAAGGGTGACCTACAGGCTAGTGAAGGGAAGGAACGCGTTATACCTCCTTTGGTAGAGACGTATCTCCACCCTACCACTTTATTACCTTTACCTATTTGCAGACATTAATTGATCAATTAGAATATTTCATCAACATCTTACCAGTAAAGAAACTTTGCCTAATAACAACCTCTCCATTCCATTCATCTCTAAATCCTTTCAAAAACTAGAGCTTTGCAAGTTCCCTCCCTTTCCCAATTTCCGATGAAAGTTGATTGAACCGAAATACAAACTCAGTTTCAATTTCAACAGATGCTGCCCAACCTGCTGAGTGTTTTCAGCATTCTATATTTTAAATTTCTGCCTATACAGAAATGACTTACTCGGTCCTCAGTGGAAATGCAGAGCACAGTAGAGCCGCAGCAACGTCTGAAGTTCCATGTTCATCATGATCATCAGGACCATTACAACCAACCACTAATGGATCTCCAACCTGAATTATTAACTCTTTCTCTCTCCACAGATGCAGCCTGATCTGTTGAATATTTCCATAGCATTTATTCTTCTCTTTGGGAAGTGGGAAGACAGGGTGACCTCCACCATCCCTGACAACTACACCTGCAAAAAGAGCATCCAGTTGCAACTTCCAACAGACCATGTCAAGATGTTGGCACTGGAGATGGATGAATTTCAGATCACTCAGGAGGCTGAAGGGTTAAAAGACAGAGACATACAGCGAGGTACTGTAGTTACACTCAAGGTGGAGGACACAGTTAACCAGGGGACCATCAGGAGGGGAAAAGGATATAAGCATCAGTGCAGAGTACTTCTTCAGCTGTTCCCTCAGAAACAGGTATACCACTTTGGATACTGTTGAGGAGGGATGACTGATCAGAGGAAGGCCACAGTGATCAGGTCTCTGGCACTGAGTCTGGCTCTGTAGCTCAGAAGGGAAGGGAGGAGAAAAAGTGAGCAGTACTGATAGCAGACTGATCGGTTAGGTGAAGAGAAAGGAGGCTCTGTGAACGAGAATGAAATTCCTGCTGGAATGTTGACTCCTGGGTGCCAGGGTCAGGGTTATCTCAGATTGAATCCATAGCATTCTTAAGTGGAAGGGTGAGGAGCCAGAAGTCGTGGTCCACCAATGACATGGGTAGGAGGGGTGACAAGGTCCTGCAAAGTGAGTTTAGGGAGTTTGGTGCAAAGTTAAAGGATAGAACCTCCAGGTTTGTGATCACAGGATTGCTGCCCATGCCATCTGTAACTGAAGCTAGAAATAGGAAGATCATTCAGTTTAACAGTCAAAGGAGATGATGCAGGAGGGACTTTTGGATCATTGGGTTCACTTTCAGAGATGTTGGGACCTGTACTGAAGGGATGGTTTGCACTTGAACAGGAGAGGGACAAATACCCTAGAGGAAAGGTTTGCTAGTGCTGCACAGGAGGTGTTTAAAGTAGACATCCAGAGCAATAGGAACCAGAGCACCAGAACAGATAGTGGGGTAGCTGTGGAGAAAGATGTGTTTAAACCTACATTCAAAGTCAGGAAGATTTACCATGGTGGGACTAATGTTCTGAGCTGCATATATTTCAATGAAAGGAAAGGTGGATGAGCTTAGGGTATGGATAAGCATGTGGAATTATGACATTGTAGCCATTGGCGAGAATTGGTTGCAGAAGGGGCAGCACCAGGAACACACTGTTCTGGGGTTCCTTTGTTTTAGACATGATGGAATAGAAGGGATTAAAGAAAGAGGAGTGGCATTACTAGTTAGTAAAAATGTCAACAGCAGTACTCAGTCAGAAGAGCTCGTCTAATGAGGCCTAACGGGTAGAACTGAGGAATAAGAAAGGTATGACCACGTTAATGGGGCTAAATCATAAGCTCCCAACGGTCCATGGGACCGGAAGGAGCAGATTTGCAGAGCGATCACAGACTTTTGCAAGAAACAATAGGTTATGATAGTAGGTGATTTTAACTTTCAACATGTTGACTTGCGCTCTCATATTGTAAAATGTCTGAATGGGGAAGAATTTGTTAAATGTGTTAGGGAACTTTTCCTTAATTGATACACAGAATTTGCTTTGAACTTTTGAACTTTAGAAGTCGCAATTAGAGAGAGTGTGATACTAGATCTCTATTAGGAAACAAGACAGGGCGGGTGACTGAAGTTTGTGTAGGGGAATACTTTGCATCTACTGATCATAGTGCTATTAGTTTCAAGGTAATAATGAAAAGGATAGGTCTGGTCATTGAGCTGAGATTCTAAATTGGAGATAGGCCAGTTTTGATAGTATCAGAAAAGATCTGGCAAGTGTGGTTTGGGACAGGTTGTTTTTTGGCAAAGGTGCATTTGGTAAGTGGGAGGCCTTCAAAAGTGAAATTTTGAGAATAGAGTCTGTATGTTCCTGTCAGGAAAAAAAAAGGCAAAAAGAACAGATTTAGGGAGTTTTCATTTTTGAGAGATATTGAGCCCTGTTTAAGGAAAAAGAGTTGCATAGCAGGTATAGGCAGGTAGGAACAAATGAGGTACTTCAGGAGTATAGCAATGCAAGCGAACACTTATGAAGGAAATCAGTAGGACTAAGAAAATTTGAGCTTGCTCTAGCAGACAAGGTGAAGAATAAAAACAAAAGGATAGCAAGGGACAAAATTGGTCTTCTGGAAGACCAGAGTGGTAATCTATGTATGGAGCTAAAAGAGTTTGCGGAGATCTTAAATGGACTTTTTTTCCATCTGTATTTATTCGGGAGATGGACGCAGAGTCTCTCGAAGTGAGGCAAAGCAGTAGTGTGGTCATGAACCCAATACAGATTAAAGAGGAGGAGGTATTTGTTGCCTCGAGGCAAATTAGGGTGGATAAATCCACAGGTGTTCCCGCAGATCTTATGGGAAGCTAATGCAGAAATTCAGGGACCGTAGTCAAGATAATTAAAACATTCTTAGCCCCAGGTTAAGTGCCGGAGGATTGGAGGACCAGTAATTTGTTTCACTTTTTAAGAAAGGTTTCAAGAATAAGCCAATTATAGGCCAGTGGGCCTGACATCAGTAGTGGGAAAGTTATTATAAGGTATTCTAAGGAATTGGATGTATAAGTATTTGGCTAGACAAGGATTGATCAGGGATAGTTGACATGGCCTTGTGTACAGTAGGCCATGTCCAACTAATCATGTAGAATTTTGTGAGGATGTTACCAGGAAAGGAGATGAAAGCAAGGCAATGAATGTTGTCTACATGGACTTTTGCAAGGCTTCTGACAAGGTCCCTCATAGGAGGTTGTTCAAGAAGGTTCAGTCGCTTGACATTCAAGATGAGGTAGTAAATTGGATTAAACATTGGCTCTGCAGAGAAACTAGAGAGAGGTGGTAGATGATTGCCACTCTGACTGGAGGCCTGTGACTAGTGATATGCCGCAGAAATCGGAGCAGGGTCCGTTGTTGTTAGTCATCTATATCAACAATCTAAATGAAAATGTGGTGAACTGGATCAGCAAGTATGCAGATGACACCAAGATTAGGGGTTTAGTGGATAGCAAGGAAGACTATCAAAGCTTGCGGTGGGATCTGGACCAGCTGGAAAAATGGGCGGAAAACTGGCAGATGGAATTTAGTGCAGACAAGTGTGAGGTGTTGCACTTTGGGAGGACCAACCAGGGTAGGTCTTATTTGGTAGAACAGAGGGATCTCGGAATTCAAATCCATAACCTTGAAAGTGGCATCAAAGGTAGATACGATTATAAAGAAAACTCTTGGCACATTGGCCTTCATAAATCAATGTATAGTGTATAGGAGTTGGGATGTTATGTTGAAATTGTATAAGACATTAGTGAGACCTAACTTAGAGTATTGTGTGCAGCTTTGGTCACCTACATTTAGGTAATATATAAGTAAGATTGAAAGAGTGCAGATAAAATTTACAAGTGTGTTGCCTGGACTTGAGGACCTGAGTTATCCAGAAAGGTTGAATAGGTTAGGATTTTATTCCCAAGAACATAGAAGATTGAGGGTAGATTTGATAGAGGTTTACTAAATTATGAGGAGTATAGATAGGGTAAATGCAAGCAGGCATTTTTGCACTGAGGTTGGGTGAGACTAGAGGTCTTGTGTTAAGGGTGAAAGATAAAATTTCTCAGGGGCACATGAGGAGGAGCCTCTTCACTCAGAGAGTGGTGAGCATATGAAACAAGCTGCCAACACAAATGGTAGATGTGGGTTTGATTAGAACAGTTAAGAAAAAAATTGAATTGGTATATGAATGGGACGGCTATGGAGAGTTATGGTCCAAGTGCAGTTCAAAGGGACTGGTTCAGCATCAACTAGATGGGCTGAAGGGCCTGTTTTTATCTGTAGTACTCTATGACTCTTGTGTAGATATTTTCCACTCACAATAAGGGTTACTTTCTGATTAAAGTAGAAATCTATGAGAGGCAGTGATTCGTTTGCATTGCACCTCATTTGGTGTTCCTCTACACTGGAGAAACCAAGTACTGATTAAATATCCACATTAACGCTAACTACTCAGGTGTTGTAGCAGGCTATATATCTGTACACCAGAGTAAAATAAAATCTGCAGATACTGGAAATCTAAAACTAAATCTGAAAATACTGAAAAATAATCAGCAGGTAAGGCAGTATTTGTGGAAAGGAAAAAAACGGAGTTAACATTTCAGGCTGACAAGTTCCTTCCTATGTGGTTCTGTACAGACTTACCCAATTAGCGACACAGAAGCAAGTGCTACAGAGATGACTTTCAATAACCGCAACTGTACACTCTTGTGTTAAATGACTGTTAACCACATCAATGCAGGTGTACTGAAATACAGCAACAAAATCAACAGTGCAAATACTACTTCAAGAACTCCATTTCAAGAGTTCTGCATAACAGAAATGTTTAAACAGATTAACTGATAAACATTACAGTGGAGGACACAGTTCAGAGCATGAACACACAAGTGCAGATATTTTGGTTTGGGTACCAATTACACTCAAAAGCCTGCTTTTTCTGGGAATGATTTTTGGCTCAAAATTCTGCTCAAACTATTTCAGTAATTACAAACATAGAAACAGCCCAACAAGGCTGTGCCTTAGTTTATAATATTTAAATTTCAAATATAAAACATTAAAAAATATTGCTTGAAGTACTCTCAAGTTTTAATCTGAGACAGTTCTATTAAAACACTGAAGATCAGTATATTGCAAACACTAACTATGTTAGCATTCTAATCTACATCTGGCAGTAACTGAACATTACTTTAAAATAGTACAGTATTATTTACTGGTTCCATGTTGTATAACAACAGGATTCTTAATAGCATCAAATACTATTTTTCATACTTAAATGCTTGTAAGTGTATGATATATCTGAAAAATACTTAAATGGTCATCATCTCTTTGGGCTCCAAGCTCTGAAATTGTCCCTTAAAGTTTTCTTTTTCCTTCCTCTTTCCTTTTTCAAGAAATTCCTTAAAATCTTTTTCTTGGTTCAGCTGTCTTGACTTTCCTCCCCACTCTCCACAGATAATGCCTGACCTGCTGAACATTTCTAATATTTTCTGTACTTTTTTTCAGGTTTCCAGCAAGTTCAGATTTTCCCTTTTTTGGTTTTGCTAAAGTCTCTTTCTTTGGCTTGGAGTGAAGTTTTGTCAGTCGCAGGGGGACAAAATACCATGTCAGGGAAGCTATATAAATTCTGGTATTTTATTTTGTTATTGAGCTATACATGAGCTGTACAGTGTAGATCTTAATGTATTGTCAGCCTTTTATGTGTTGGGCACTACTATGTTCCTAATGCAGCAGATTAATAAGGTGGAACAAATTCTTCAAGCAAGAAATATAAGTTGAGAGCAACACAGTTTGATTTTGCCAGAGCCATGCTGGGAATATATTCAATGCCCATGCTGAAGAAAGGAAAGAAGATTACGATTTATTAAATAGCATGCTGAGGGCTTCACAACACAGCATTACCAAAAGCCACAAAGGAAACAGCAAAAAAAAACCCAGCTAATATTCAAGGGAAACAAAGTCAGACACCAAGGGCCATGTGCTTGTACATCACTTTTCTTCACCTCTCCTCCTGCAATTTTCTCTTCCCTTGTTTCAGCGACTGAAAACAAGTGATATTTCGAGAAGACTTCACTTTCCTGCATGTCTGGTGTTATGGGCAAGCAAGCAATTAATGTTCTGGTATTAAAATGTTTTATCCTTTGTTTTCATATGAACATTAATCCATTTAAAGCTAACGGGTTAATGCCTATGCGATAGAAGGTCATGTTGGACTGTATACCTTTCACCTGGTCCACATAGCCTCACACCTTCAAGGCACAAAGTTGATGAGAAAGATGGTTCATTTCTTGAAAAGGAATCAGATAAAGTCGAGTCAGTATCTGCTATAGGTCTTTAGACTGTCCTGATTGGTGGATATAGACCACTCCAGGACTAATAAACCCAATCCTATCCAAGCAGATGATGCCAAAGTGGTTGGGAAGAGGAAAGATGGGAACAACGAGAGTAGTAAGAGAGAAGGGAACTCTTTTGAGATGGGATGCGGAGAATAATGGAGCAAGAAAAGAAGAGAAGAGTAAATTTTGGGGCTGAAGAGGGTGGTCGTTGGGAGTTAAAATGGTGCACTCGCATTCGTGTTGATATGGTCTAGATGTTTCTGTATAGAGAGATCTCATGCTTTATGGGTACTTGGTGACATCCTTTCATATCCAGAGAGTTAAATGTCAATTTTTGACCAGATTTGAGCATCAGGTGTTTGGATCATCTGCATATTGAGGCTGATTTTTAAGCCTAACCATGCAAACTTATGAATGGCTTGCACTCAAGCATTTAGCCTAGGGCTCTAGACGAGCAGACTTCTCTGAATTAAATGTTCATTACAAACTTTGGCAATGGCAATTGCATAGCCCCTGTTCACACGGAGCCATTCTGAATGTCTAATGAGAACTGGCTATGTAAATAACTTAATGGATGTTGTATCCATTTGAGCTCAAGCAAGAACAATTAGCATAATTACACTCTTCTGTGAGCACTGACACATGCTGAAATATAGTCAGTGGCCACAGTTTGGCACCTTACTCGATTGGCTAGATACTGCAGTGCAAAAGGGGGGGGGGGAATGGCAGTGAAGATGGAGTGGAAGGAATTGGGGGACGGAGTGAGAGGGGTAAACATCAAAATTAGGACTGAGCTTCATTAGTTTCCTTGTCTACTATCAATCAATGAAGACACTCCAGAAGAAATCACTAGACTGTGCACATAGAAGGAGAAGCTCAAATTAATGTTATACACGGACACCAAGACTCAGTGTGTCCTTCATTTGCCCAGTCCACAATATGTAGCATTCTAATGCTATTATTTTAAGCTGCTGTTCTCAAGGATCAAGGATCAACTTTATTCACCATATACATTTACAGGTGTTAGGAAATTGCTGTGGTGTGTTGATGCCGTATGCAACAGAAAACAATGTTCAACAATTCTAAAGAATAAAGAATTATGTGAAAGTAAAGTTAGAAGAACGGGTATGGAATAAAATGTGCATAAGTACCCATAAATGCCAGCGTGTACTTACAAAGTAAGCAACATAATAAAAAGCGGCTTAATGTGTTTACTGTGTAGTGCAGTGTCCGAGGTAATAAAAAGAGAGGGGGTGGGAGGCTAACTAGAATGTCTGATCAGATCAACTGCCTGGGGAAAGAAACTTTTAAGATGCTGTTAAGTTTTTGTTTTAAAAGCCCTATAGCGCTTACCAGAAGGGAGGTTTTGGAAAAGGCAGTTTGCTGTGTGGGTATTGTCCATAATGATTTTTCCTGCCAGCTTCCTTGCCCTGGACACATATAAGTGTTGTAACAATGGTAGACTGCAGCCAATGGCCATTTCTGCTCTCCTGACAGTTCGCTGCAATTTCCGTACAGTACTGTGCAAAACTCTTAGGTGCCCTAGATTTTTGATATGGTTTCAGAAGGTATGGCCTCCAGAGAGCCCTGATCTCAACATCAAGGTTACCTGGAGGTACAAAAGCAAAGGAGACAGCCAAAGTCTGCAGAAGAAACTGTGCAAGTTCTCCAAGATGCTTGGAGCAACCTACCAGCTGATTTTCTTATAAAACTGCATGAGAGTGGCCCTAAGAGAATTGATGCAGTTTTAAAGGCAAGGGGTGATCACACTACATATTGGTTTGATTTTTTTTTACTGCACTTTATTGTTTTTTTGATATTTAGAAACTTTATATTTTGATATTTTTTAATACATCTTCACTTTAAAGATATTTTTCACACATGCCTTAGACTTTTGCTCAGTACTATATATTGTGAGAGAATGCTGCACCAAATCACACAGTAATAGTTGGTGTGTGAATGCTCTCTTAGATAGATAGATAGATAGATACTTTATTCATCCCCATGGGGAAATTCAACTTTTTTTCCAATGTCCCATACACTTGTTGTAGCAAAACTAATTACATACAATACTTAACTCAGTAAAAAAAATATGATATGCATCTAAATCACTATCTCAAAAAGCATTAATAATAGCTTTTAAAAAGTTCTTAAGTCCTGGCGGTAGAATTGTAAAGCCTAATGGCATTGGGGAGTATTGACCTCTTCATCCTGTCTGAGGAGCATTGTATCGATAGTAACCTGTCGCTGAAACTGCTTCTCTGTCTCTGGATGCTGCTATGTAGAGGATGTTCAGAGTTATCCATAATTGACCGTAGCCTACTCAGCGCCCTTCGCTCAGCTACCAATGTTAAACTCTCCAGTACTTTGCCCACGACAGAGCCCGCCTTCCTTACCAGCTTATTAAGACGTGAGGCGTCCCTCTTCTTAATGCTTCCTCCCCAACACGCCACCACAAAGAAGAGGGCGCTCTCCACAACTGACCTATAGAACATCTTCAGCATCTCACTACAGACATTGAATGACGCCAACCTTCTTAGGAAGTACAGTCGACTCTGTGCCTTCCTGCACAAGGCATCTGTGTTGGCAGTCCAGTCTAGCTTCTCGTCTAACTGTACTCCCAGATACTTGTAGGTCTTAACCTGCTCCACACATTCTCCATTAATGATCACTGGCTCCATATGAGGCCTAGATCTCCTAAAGTCCACCACCATCTCCTTGGTCTTGGTGATATTGAGACGCAGGTAGTTTGAGTTGCACCATATCACAAAGTCCTGTATCAGTTTCCTATACTCCTCCTCCTGTCCATTCCTGACACACCCCACTATGGCCGTGTCATCAGCGAACTTCTGCACATGGCACTTTGATGACAGTGTGGAATTGCACCAGAATGTTCTGGGGGAAATTGAATTTTACCAACAGCCACAAGAAATACATCCTCTGCTGAGCTTTTTTGTTAATGGCGGTTCTCCCACATGATGTCCTGTGAAATAATGATGCCCAGGAACCTTAATGTTGAAGCGCTGCTAATTGTAGAGTTGTTGATGATGAGTACGTGGAGAGAAGACAGATTTCTCCTGAAGTCGATATTTTTCCATTTCTCTGCCCCTTTGTTTTCAGTTGAATACTTTTAAGGAGAATCATTAATAGGTAAGAACACCTACTGGACATTTGTATATTCTATGGAGGTTTCAATGAGTAATTTATACCTCTATTTATAACATCCACAAATTTAACAATCATTCAAATTTGTCTCACAATATCAGATTCCATATCCATTGGTCAGTGTTCATATTGACACCAATTTTATTTTCCAATATCCAAGGATGTATCAGCACAATTATAACTAAGTATTAGAGCATTCTTATTTAAGATTGCTATTACCTCTATAGAATCATGTTTCCCACAGTTCACTGGTTTTATTTCCTTTGAACTTAACCTGTGAAACAAGCACCATTATTAAAGTAATAAATTTACTCAAATTATAAATATTTTACCAGACAGTTGATCATCGAGTATGTTTACCAGAGGCAAGACCGATGCAACAGAGGACCAAATGCATTGCTTGACATTCCATACACGAGTAGCACCAGTTTAGCAAAGGTGGGCCTTCATATAAAGCAGGCTTTCACAGAAATGCTCAGTACCCACTTCAATCCCTCTTGCAATAATGTATTATTGCCCTATTCTGGTCATTATTTTTCTACAGGCACTGGGGCTGAGCAGTGCCTTCAGCAAGAAAGGTCATTTTTAATTATATAAAACTACTTTGAAGGATGTAACTGTGGACACAAGATGATAAATGGTTTGACCTCCAGCAATGTTTCCTTATGATAGGTGACAGATTCCAGCGTTCACTTGACTGATTTAAATAAGACTCAATATTTGAGAATCTATGAGCTTTCCAGTTGGTAAATGGTGCCCACATGCAATCTAATGCTCAGAATCAAGTTCGGACCACTTCAACCCCTGTTTAGAACTACGATTATGGATATAACTCTATAGATATTCTCATTAACTATGGCTTCTCACACCCCATCAGAAAGCATCCTATCCAGATAAATCATGCCTTTGTACGGCAACTGCACTGCCAAAGCCCACGAGAAATTGCAGAGAGTTTTGACCGCAGCCCAGTCCATCTTGGAAACTAGTCTTCACTCCATTGTCTCTATTCATAGTTCCCACTGCCTTAGTAAAAACAGATAACATTATCAAGGACACTCCTCCCACACATCCGGCCATTCACAGTTCTTTTCTTTGCTGTTGGGCAGGAGACTCTAAAGCCTGAAAGAACAAACCTCCAGACTCAAGAATAGGTTCTATCACTCTGTTATCAGGCTCTTGAATGGACCTCTCATAGACTGAAACATGAACTCTTGAACCCCATTTCTCCCTGTCTTACCAGGATAGCATTGCATAGAGCCACTTGCGGGGCAAGTAAATTAATGACCCTCATCCTCTCTCCTCTCCCCGTCACACAATAACTGTGATCCCTGCGCTGCTATGACCCCCACTTCAGATTCAGTTAATTGTCATTCAGAAACCACAAATGCAATGCAGTTAAAAAATGAGACAACGTTCCTCCAGAATGATATCACAAAAGCATATGACAAAACAGACTACACCAGAAAATCCACATAACATTTGGCAATCCCCAATCCAGAGTCCGGAGAGGCTGCTGCATATTAATATCGCGCTACCATCTTAGTGCGTTCCCCGGAAAGGAGCTCCAAATCCACCAGACAAACAAGAACAAAAACTAAAGCTACAAGACCTGCACAAAACCACATAGTTACAACAGTGCAAACAATAGCATAATTGATAAAAAAAAACAGACTATGGGCACAGTAAAAATAGTCCAAAGATGTTAAAGGACTATAAATTCAAAAGAAATCACCACACAGTTTCCACAAGTCCCCAGGGTCCCGACAGACTTGCCATCCCATGCCAACAGCAGAAGGGAATACACCCGCTATGGACTTCCACGCAGCCTCGCAGACGCAGCACACAATGAAAGCTCTGTTGAACCCAGCCTTGCAGACGCAGCACACACCGAAAGCGACCTGACCTCAGCGAACTCCGAGTCCGTCGAACCTCTGAGCCGACGACCATCCCCTCCGGCACAGCTTCTCCGAGCACTATCCTCTCCCAAGCGTATTAAGACGGCCCTGCCAACGATCATCGGCAACGCGACCCCGAGGACTGGAGGCCTGTTCTTCCCAGCAGAGTCCCGGACCTCACAACGGCAGCAGCAACAAAGAAGGTCTTCCTGGAGATTTCCCAATCTTCCTCCATGCTCCCTCATCCGTTTTCAATCGATTATGATTGCGCACGGCACCCCACTTCACAAATAACAGATAATCAGCTCCGGAGTGGCTGCTGCAAGCTGCTTCGTGCCGCCAGTTGCTCACCAAAAACCCTCAGCAGAAACACACCTAGATGGACCTGCGACCACTAACCCTGATGTCCAGTACATTTTCAGCAATGTCTGGGCATTTGCTCTTGAGGCTTTGCAGTACCAAGATTGTTTCATTATTGTTTCATTACCTCGTGCACCCTTATCTTTCAAGACTCATTTGATTCTGTCATGGTTCCTGAGAATTGGAAAATTGAAAATGTAACTCCACTCTTGAAGAATGGAGGAAGATGAAAGAAAGGAAATTATAGGCCAGTTAGCCTAACCTCAGTGGCTGGGGAAGTGTCGGAGTCCATTATTATGGATGAGGTTTCAGGGTACTTGGAAACTAATCATAATGTAAGTCAAAGTCAACATGGTTTCTGTCATGGGAAATCTTGCCTGACAAATCTGTTAGAGTTCTTCAAGGAAGTAACAAGCAGGGTGGACAAAGGAGAAGCAGTGGATGTCATATATTTGAATTTTCAGAAGGCATTTGATAAGGTGCTACACATGAGGCTGCTTAACAAGATAAAATTCCATGGCAGTGTTGAGAAATGTATGATAATACATTATGGTAAAAGGAACAAAAGTGCAGACTATTATCTAAATGGGGAGAAAATTCAAGCATGTGCAAAGGGACTTAGGAATTTTCGTGCAAGATTCCCAGAAGGTTAATTCACAGGTTGAGTCTGTGGTAACGAAGGCAAATGCAATGTTGGCATTCATTTCAAGAGGATTAGAATATAAAAGCAAGGAGATAATGCTGAGGATTTATATGACACTGGTCAGGCCACACTTGGAGTTCTGTCAACAGTTTTGAGCCCCATATCTCAGAAAGGATTTGTTGTCATTGGAAGGAGTCCAGAGGAGGCTCATGAGGATGATTCTAGGAATGAAGGGGTTAACATATGAGGACTGTTTGACAGGTTTGGGCCTATACTCACTGGAATTTGGAAGAATGCGGGGCGAGGGGATGGAAGGATCTCATTGAAACCTATCAAATGTTGAAAGGACTAGCTAAGGTGCATGTGGAGAGGATGTTAACTATGGTGGGGGTGTCCAGAACTAGAGGGCACAGCCTCAAAATTGAGGAGTGACCCTTTAGGACACAGTTAAGGAGGAATCTTTTTGGCCATAGAGTAGTGAATCTGTGAAATGCTCTGCCACAGACAACCATGAAGGCCAAGACCGTGTGTATATTTAAAGTGAAAATTGATAGTTTCCTGATCGGTCAGGGCATCAAAGGATATGGCGAGAGGGCAGACGGGTTGAGTGGGATTCAGGATCAGCCATGATGGAATGGTGGAACAGAATCGATGGGCTGAATGGTCTAATTCTGCCTCTATGTCTTATGGTCTTATGATTTAACATGACTGTTTTGAACCTTGGCAAACTGAGCTTAAACTCTTCATCCTCAGCTATAACTTTTGCTACCTCCTGCAACAATGTTATTCTCCACTATATCTCCTGCTGCATCCTTCAATCCCCCACCGCTAGTGTTCCGTGCATCACCACTCTATGTGCAGCAAGATGGGGCGTCTCTGTAGTGTAGTGCTATTACAGCGCCAGCAACCCAGGTTCAATTCTCACTACTGTCTGTAAGAGGTTTGTACTTGCTCTCCGAGACTACATTGGTTTCCTCCAGGTGCTCCAGTTTCCTCCCACATTCCAAAATATAGGTTAATTGGTCACATGGGTGTAACTAGGCAACACAAACTCATTGGGCCGGAAGGGCCTGTTACCATGCTGTATCTCTAAGTAAAATAACAATTAAAAGATGCCTTTCTCTTCCCATCTGCACTCCCGCACTACCCCTCAAACATTTCCACCTTTGCATCTTTCAGAGCCTTCTGACTCATATTCTCAGCAAAGCCTTTCCTCCCCTTTTCCGACCTTCTGGCATCAGCAGGCTTGCTGCGTCCTGACAGCACCTTAGGAAGTGATTGTGAGGTAAAAGGTGCTGAGAGCACTGTTGTGGGAGCACCATCAAAGCACGTTTGTAAAGACCCCGCTCCTCAGAGCTGGCATAGCAATTAACGTATGGGGAAAACGATCCCCATAACAGAAGTTAAATATAACTCTTTCACCCTGCTGCATTTTCATTGTCATAAAAATTGACTTTTAAGATAACCTCTTCAGACAAATGAAAACTAAATTTGGTGTCTTTTTACATGTAAGTCAGCAAAGCTGAGGCTCTCCTGGAGCCAAACAGAACATCACAAGGATCGCAACAAACTATGGCCAGGATTTGCTATTTGGAATGATCATATTGTTCCAATTAAAGTCAGATACATTTATTTAATTTTTTACAGCAAAAAAAGTTACTGTTTGGCAGCCAGTATAATTTAGTTAACCAGCAACATATTAAGATGCAGCATTAATAACTGATGTTAATTGAAGTGACAAATTATAATGTAAAGTTAAAATGACATGTATTGGAACACACTAGAAATCTGTCAGTGTCTTTGAAGAGAAAAGCTGGATTGTGGAGGCTCCTCAATAGACTAAAGAACATGGAGTTTAGCTGAGGGACAATGCTTGCAGCTTGGACCGTGCCTCCCTTGGCTTTATGTCATGCGGGGTCACCATCCTCTTGAGGGGAAAATTTAATTGTGGGTAGAGTGGAGACAGTTCTAGAAGCTGGGAGGAGGTAGATGGAAGTGACAAAGGCTGATGATGGTGGAATCTGAAAGAAGAGGAGGGTGGAGCATGGAATCAAGTAAGGGAAGCTAGGGAGGGCAGATGGGAACAGTGGGTGAGGGGTATCAGAGGGAGGAGTGTGTGCGTGTGCTTTGGCAGATGGAGAGAGTGGAGTAGAGGAAAGAACTAGGTGATGTGTGGCTGGGTGGGTGTAAGAATAGATAGAGGATAGATAGATAGATAGATGGAAGAAGAGAGAAAAGGGATGGAGGGGGAAGAGTCATCAGAAGATGGAGGATTTAATGTTCACGCAATCAGGTTGTAGACGACATAGGTGCTGATCCTCTAGCTTACACTTAGCCTCAGCAAGGCCGTATAGAAGGCAGAGGACTGGCATACAAAATGTGAGACGAACTCAGCAGCCCGGGCAGCATCTGTGGAGAAAAAGTACAGTCGATGTTTCCAGCCGAAACCCTTCGGCAGGATGGCCTGAAACCTCGACTATACTTTTTCTCCATAGACGCTGCCTGGCCCGCTGAGTTCCTCCAGCATTTTGAGTGTGTTGCTCGGATTTCCAGCATCTGCAGATTTTCTCTTGTTTGGGGACTGGTGTGTCGGTGTTGGAATGGGGAGAAAGATTAAAATAGTTTGACAAGCATGTGCAGTGATGAGCCAAGTGACACAGAACCAGATGAACAGTTCACTGGCCTTTAATCAGAACTGTGCAGAATAAAAGAAAAACAATAAACGCTTGGTCAACAGTGCCATTAACTAGAACTCTCAAAATGAAAGCTAATGCCGACACTACGGCTCCAAAGCTGTAACTTAACACTGAATAAATACTGATCCTTCACAGGGTCAACCTAACTGGTGGTCTTCTTTCCCAGAACAAGAACAAAGGTAAGCAGGGAGTGCAGACATTATTGTGCTTTTGGTCAAGTCTCAACAAGACCGAAACATGATGGCATCCGTTAGTCTCGTGAGACCATGGACCTGCATCTGGAAAGTCTTGCTTCAGTCTGTGTTGGTAGAGCAGCATCTGTTGTGGCTGTAGAGGCCCACACGGGAGTGACAGTCTCGGCCGCAGCGACTGCACTTGAAGGCGCTGTCCTCCGGTGTTGTCTTGCTGCTGTTTTCTCGGCGAGTGCGCTTTTCTTCAGCAGCAAGCCTCAGCTTCTCTTCTCCTCTTTTTAGACCTCTGCGTAGTTCCAGCCTCGCATTAGGCTCGCATTGCAATGGCGATCGCTTGCAATGTCCTCCCACCTCTTGACGTTCATGTTCAGTGACTTCATGTCTCTCTTGCAGACATCTTTGAAACAAAGATGGGGCCGCTCTTGTGCTCTCTTGCCGGAGGCCAGTTCCCCGTACAACAGGTCTTTCGGGATCCTCCTGTCTGACATGCGGTGTACGTGGCTCAGCCAGAGAAGACAGCATTGTTGGAGCAGGGTGAAGAGGCTGGGTATCCGGGCACAGGCCAGGACCTCATTGGTGACTCGGTCAGTCCACTTGATGTCCAGGATGCGTCTCAGGCAGCGAAGGTGGAAGGCGTTGAGACGCCGCTCCTGTCTGGAGTAGAGGCTCCAGGTCTCGCTGCCGTAAAGCAGTGTGCTGAGGACGCAGGCCCTGTAGACCGCAATCTTGGTGTGCGTCATCAGCTTTCTGTTCTCACAGACTCTCTTTGTCAGTCTGGCGAATGTTGAGGCTGCTCATCCGATCCGTCTGTTGATCTCAGGGTCTAGGGAGAGACTGTCCGTGATGGTGGAATCAAGGTATGTAAACTTGTGAACTACCTCCAGCTCGTAGTTGTTGATGGTAATGGCAAGCGGGGGGTTGCTCAATGCCTTGGCCCAACACGTTGGTCTTCTTCAGGCTGATTGCCAAGCTGAAGTCCTGGCAGGCTCGTGAGAAGCTGTCCATGAGGCGTTGCAGTTGCTCTTCAGAATGTGTTACCAGTGCCGCATCATCTGCAAGCAACATGTCCCTGATGAGCACTTCACAAACCTTGGTTTTCGCCCTCGGCCGAGATAGACTGAACAGCCTCCCGTCCGATCTGGTGTGGAGGTAGACACCATCAGTTGATGTTCCAAAGGCGTGCTTCAGCATGACTGCGGAGAAGATGGCGAACAGAGAGGGGGCAAGCACTCAGCCCTGCTTCACACCGCTGCGGATGTTGAAGGCCTCTGAAGAAGAGCCGTCAAACTGAACGACGTCCTTCATGTCTGCGTGGAATGACTGAACTATCCTCGGGGGCAACCAATCCTGGCGAGGAATTTGAACAGGCCATCTCTGCTCACAAGGTCAAAGGGCTTCGTGAGGTCAATGAAAGTGATGTAGAGTGGTTGTCTTTGCTCTCTACATTTCTCTTGTAGCTGTCGAAGGGAGACAATCATGTCGATTGTGTAGCATTCTGACCTGAAACCGCACTGAGACTCGGGATATACCCTCGAGGCTATTTTCTGCATTCTGTTCAAGACCACGTGAGCAAAGACCTTCCCAACGATGCTCAGCAAGGAGATTCCCCTGTAGTTGCTACAGTCCCTTCTGTCCCCTTTGTTCTGATAAAGGGTGACAATGTTGCAGTCTCTCATGTCTTGCAGCACTGCTCCCTCTATCCAGCACTGGCACAGCAGTTCGTGCAGGTGGTTTAGCAGGACGCCCTTTGCACACTTGCTGGCCTCTGGTGGAATGTCATCCAATCCTGGTGCCTTCCCAGTGGGCAGGCTGCTTTACTCAGCTCTTTGGCAGTCCGCAAAGCATCCAGTTCCTCGATGACAAGCAGGCATTCCACGGCGTCTATCATACCGTCTGAGATACTGTTTTCTCTAGAGAAGAGTTCAGAGTGATGCTCCACCCACCTCTCCATCTGCATGCCTTTGTTTTTGATGGTCTCGCCTGTTATGGTTTTCAGTGGAGCTATCTTGCTCTGGGTTGGATGGATGGGTTTCTTGATCCCCTCTTACACTCCATGGATGTTGCCTGTGTCAAATGATGACTGAGTGCCTTCGCATTGTTGTAGCCGGTAGTGATTTGCACATCGTCTGGCTGTTTCCTGCGCCTTGCTTCTTGCTGTCCTTAGCGCTTGCGGTGTTGCCTGGGTGGGGTGGCATTTGTGCTCTAGTAGTGCTTTATCTCGATGACAGTGGTGAGCTTACTTGACTCGCTTCAAACCAGTCCTGTGTCTTGCCACATTTCTTCCCGAAGGCCTTGAGTGCAGTGCTGTGGATAACGTCCCTGAGAGAGTCCCACCTCTGCTGAGCATCTCCTTCTGGTGGGTCTGCAAGGACAGCATCCTCCAGTGACTTGATGAAGTCCGCCGCTTTGTCTGGGTGTTGTGTCTTACTGGCATCGATGTGCTGCTTGCCTTGAGCTTGGCGTAGTGCATCTTCTTTGGCCAAAGTCTGATCTTGCAGCAAACCAGAGAGTGATCTGTGTCACAGTCGGCACTCTGAAAGGAGCAAGTCACGAGCATGTTTCTCAGACGATGGCGTCTTGTGATTATCGGGTCTAGCTGGGGCCAGTGCTTGGAGCAGGGATGTCGCCAACACGCTTTGTGCTGAGCTATGGTCTGGAATCAGGTGTTGGTGACATACAATTCGTGCAGCATGGGCATAGACGCTGGCAAGGTTGCAAAGCTCGAGCGGTCGTTGTCTGCTGTCATTCACGCTGCCAATTCCATACCGCTCCAGGCAGCTTGGCCAGGAGTCCACTCTGGCATTGAAGTCAGCAAGTAGCAGCAACTGTTCCTGACATGGGATCTCCTGTATCACCATTGACAGCAGGTCGTAGAACTTGTCCTTTGCGTCTTGTGTAGAGTAGAGGGTTGGGGCATAGACACTGACAAGGTTGACAGGCCCATCAGATGTCCAGAGTCGAAGTGAGGAAATCCGCTCCGTCCCTTTCTCGCTAGGCTGTACCGTCTTCAGCAGCGAGTTCTTCATGGCAAAGCCGACACCATGCTCTCAGATCTCGTCTGAGCCCTTCCCCTGCCGGAAGAAGGTATAGTCTCTCTCACGTAGGGTTCCCAATTCTGCGAGATGTGTCTCTTGGAGCGTTGCGATGTCCACTTGGTGCCTGGTGCAGTTCATTGTTAATCACTGCTGTCTTGCGTGTGTCGCTGATCACCCGAAGGCCATCTGATATACCAGTGGTCATGGTCCGTATATTCCAGCATCCTAGTCTGAGTGCTGGCTTCTTTCTTTGTCTTCTTGTTGTGCCTGGTGCAGTATTTACAGTCCACAGTTTGGGCTATTTGTATCCCTAAGCCTCCCGACCCAGTAGAGTGGGCAGACTGTGGTGGAACAGCACTTAATTGGCTGGCAGGTGCATACTGCTTGATTGCCAGATCAGTTCCACAATCCGTCAGTGAGGATGCTCAGACCCCATGTCAGGGACCCCTCCCTAGGCGCAGCTCCTGAAGCCTGAGAGACCTGTTCGCTAGAAATCTCAGATGAGAGACTTAACCAGGACTTCCTGGGCTGGAACCCAAGAAAACTCCTCAGGGCCATTTCCCTCCCAATTCACGAGATACTGGAACCTGCTCCACACCCGGCAAGATACCAGGAAGTGCCATATAGAATGCACCAGGGGCCCATTCACCAAGCAGAAAGAAGGGGGATGCGTAGAGGCTGGAGCAAGGGGGAAACATGGAACACCGGGTGAATCTTCAATGATGATGGTAGGTCCAATCTATATGAGACTTTGTTGAAAGCCTTTCCCACTATGAAATGTCCCAAGTGGCATGAGACCATCATGCTGCTCTCAACTTTCAAAGGAAGATCTCTAGGCGAAGGTTAGACTATCTCCCCTGGCTTGAGAGGCCTCACCTGTCAATGGAGCCAATCAGCTTGAGGGCATGTTGTTTCTGGGTGTGCAACAGAGAAGCTCTGGCCCATCTCCACGGGCCCTTGTAACATTGGACTAATTATTCAGTAGCAGAAACTCCCATGTCAATCCTTTGATCAGGGAAGAGTAGTGGCTGGAATTCCTTCTGGCATTCAAAGGGGGACATGCCAGTGGAGGGCAACTGGAGGTTATGGTGAGAAATCTTTGTCCATACCAGTTGGGAGGTCCAGGCAGTGGGGCTGGAAGAAGCAAGGCAATGCAGGTTTGCCTCCAGCTCCTGATTCACTTTCTCAGTCCTGCAGTTAGATTGGGGGTGGAAACCAGTTGAGAGGCTGTTTGTAGCTCACAAAAGAGAACAGAAAGCCTTCCAAAATTGAGATGTCTTTGAACAGACACTATGTCCTGAGAAAAGTTGTGCAGAT
This sequence comes from Hemitrygon akajei, assembly GCF_048418815.1. Taxonomy (NCBI): domain Eukaryota; kingdom Metazoa; phylum Chordata; class Chondrichthyes; order Myliobatiformes; family Dasyatidae; genus Hemitrygon; species Hemitrygon akajei. The sequence goes on from NC_133139.1 coordinate 37,137,645, forward strand.
ATGCTGAGGCATGAGGGTGGGAGCTTAGGGAGAGCAATGAAGCGGGCAGTCTTGGAGAATCAGTCCGTAACCACCAGTATGGTAGTGTTTTCATCAGATAGGGGAAGACCAGTGATGAAATCTACCAAGAAGTGGGATCAGAGGCAGTAAGTCACAGGTAGCAGACAGCACAGACCAGCAGGGTGCTGATGTGATGTCTTTTTCTGGGCACAAGTGGGACAGCAACAACAAAGTCGTGGACGTTCTGGGACATAGGCTGCCAGCAAAATCATCTATGAATCCCAAGATCCATTGAATTCTAGGATGGCCAACCAGGTGGGAAGAGTGACCCCACTCCAGCACACTGAGGTGCAAAGTGGCAGGGAGAAACAGCATTCGAAGGGTCTACCTGGGCCCGGATCCAACTGTTGGGCAGCCCTTACATCTGCCTTTATTCCCCAAACTACTGGAGCATCTATGCACAAGTGAAGAGGGATGAGCTCTGGATTGTCATTGTTCTCAGAACTGTCAAACTGGTGGAAGAGAGCATTGGCCTTAGTGCTCTTGCTGCCAGGGTGGTAGGTGAAGGTGAAATTAAACTAGGTGAAGAAGAGAGTTCAACGGGCTTGACAGGAGTTGAGTCTCTTGGCGTCACAAATGTAAGAGAGGTTCTTGTGATCTGTCCAAACCAAAAAGTGGGGACCTGCCCCCTCCAGCCAGTGTCACCATTCAGGACCTCCTTGACAGCCATAAGTCTTCAGTTCCCAAAATTGTAGTCATCCTTGACAAGAGTCAAGCGACAGGAATGACAGGCACAGGGGTGCGGCTGATTATCCATGGAAGAGTGCTGGGAGAGTAGAGCTCCACTGCTGACATCTTATGCATCATCCTCGACAATGAATGAATGAGACGGGTCTGGGTGTTGCAGCACCAGGGCAGTGGTAACACATCGCTTCAGTTCTGAGAATATTTGGTCTGCTTCGTTTGCCCATAGGAATCCTGCAGAGCTCTTCTTGGTGAGTGCACTTATGGAGGCTGCAATGAACTGAAGTTTCTGATGAAGTGGTGATAAAAGTTTGCAAATCCCTAACTTTAATCCTAAACATCACCTAACTTGTTTGACCACTCTTTAACAGCCTGAACTTTACATGGATCCATTTGAACTCTGCAAAGGGTGAGGATATAGCCTAAGCATGACACCTGATCCTTATGGAATTCACACTTCTCTAGCTTGGCATAAGGTTTGTTCTTGAGGAGTCATCTGAGACCCTGCCAGACATGTTGGATGTATTCATGGTGAGAGCAAGAACAGATAAGAATGTTGTCCAAATACACAAATACAAACTGATTCAAAGCCGTGCACACAGAATATTGGAGGAACTCAGCAGGTCGGGCAGCATGTATGGGAAAGTGTGAACAGTTGACATTTTGGGCTGAGACGCTTCTTCGGGACTGATTCAACATGTCCTAGAGCACATCGTTGACCAGGAATTGAAAAACAGCAGGAGCATTGGCCAGACCAAATGGCATCACAAGTTACTCATAGTGGCCAGTGGGGGTGTAGAATGCTGTCTTCCTCTCATCCTCTTCTTGAATATGAACCAGGTTGTAAGCATTGCACAGATCTGTCTTGGAAAATATGGTTGTTCCCTGGAGATAGTTGAATGCAGAAACAATCAGGGGAAGAGGGTAGCGGTTCTTCACTGTAATGTTGTTGAGGGGCTGGTAGTTATTGCAGGGATAAAACTTACCATCTTTTTTGCTCACAGAAAAGAAGCTCACCCCAGGTAGACATTCTTACCCGTCCCCACTCTTGGAGCATATTTAGGGACCAGTCATTGGGTATGTTTAGGGCAGAGGTTGAAAGATTCTTGATTAGTCTGGGCACGAAGGGATATGGGCAGAAGGCAGGAGCTGGGGATGAGAGGGAAAATGGATCAACCATGATAAAATGGCTGTGCAGACTTGTTGCACCAAATGGCCAAATTCTGCTCTTGTATCTTACGGTTTTATGGTGTCCAGATAGCCAGGGAAGGCCAAGCACCAACAGCATTTCGGGCAAGTCAACAAGATGGGAGAGCTGTTCTCTATGGTCAACTTCTAGCACGTTGGAGGTGTTCTGAGGAGAGGTGGATGTTGCTGGTGATCAGAAGCTGACTATCTAGAGCCCTGACATCAATATTCTTGATAAATTACTGAGTTGGATCTTTCCATCTTTGAGCCAGAGAGATAGCCATGAGGGTCCCAGCTGTCTTGGAGTCAAAAAATGCCTGAAGCTCATGAGTCTGAGACTCCCACAACGAGGAAGCGGGATTAAGGGAAGATGCTTGCAGAGAGCTTTGATCCATCAAATTTCCCCTCCTGCTGATGGTATCCTCTTTTACTGAGTGCTTTGGACTTGATGCCTGGAGGTATCCTGGATCGCCACAGTAGAGCCTGTTGGCCTGCACCAATCTTGTTTCTCCAGTTGGATGCATGTGCCTCACCTGCATAGGCTCCTTCATGGACTGTGTTCTGGGTAACATGGAAGGGGTTGAAGACAGGTGGTGATCTAAGGAGTAGGAACCTTGGGACAATCTTTCTCTGCGCCAGTCAGTTGCCCGGTTGTCAGTTCAGATGGCCAGATTTATCAGGTCATCCCTGCAGTCCTGCTGATCATGCACTGCGATCTCATGCTGGATCCTCGTGCTCAGCCCACACTGGAAGGCAGTGATGAGGGATCTCTCATTCCACCCTGCCTTGACCGCGAGTAGAACTTTACTGCATAGTCCTTCACTGTCCCTTTCCCTTGGCACAGGTCCAGTAGTTGGTGGGCAGCTTCCTGACTCCATACTGGAAGATCAAAAACTCTCTTGAACTTAACTACAAATTGCTGGAATAGTTGGTCTGTGGAGGAACCCTATTCCCAGAGGGCACTAAACAGGCTTTGTTGGGAGTTCACCATGTAAGCAAGTTAATGCTCATTATCACCAAACTGACCTGCCAGGACTTGGCAAGTCAGCTCACACTGGATAACAAAATGTCTGCAGCCGTCTGGGTGACCGGACCTGGTAGAGGAATACCTGTTTCTGGTCCAGTCATGGCAGCTGGGGCAATAGTAGCCAATACTGATGAGACTGTTAAAGTGGAGGATGTGGGAGATGCTGGGAGTGGGATAACCTGACTGAGGGCTACTGACTTGCAGTAGCAAAAGTGGTAATGGCTACCACCTGATTCTGGTTGTCAGTAGTAAGCTTATAAACCGCGATCCTGCGAGCAGTAATCGCTGCCACCTGATTCCGCCTGTGGTGAGCTACTGAATTGTTGCTGCTCAGGCTGACACCTGTTCTTTCTGCTTTGACTGGGCTTGCTGCTCTGGAAGTGGTTGTCGTACTGCATGAGACACTTCTGCCAACCCAGTCTCTATTGATTTTAGCTTCTCTTCCGCGAACTTCATTTTGGGTTGGGCTTGTCATTCTGCGAGTAGCTGTCGCACTGTGTGAGTCACCTCTGCCCAAACAGCCTCAATTGACTGTGACTTCTGTCTTACCTGACTAACGAATAGCAGGGCCATGGTCAGCTGTTCATTCTCTGCTGCGTCCACTTTGTCGTTTGATTCTTGCTAACAAGGATGTGTGGTGATGGCCCAAGGGCAGAGGGAGATGAACAGTTCACTGATGTTTAATAAGAACTTTAAGAATAAAGAAAAAGCAATAAATGCTAGATGAAAGAGGTCATTAGCTAAAACTGAGAGCTAATGCCGACACTGTGACTCAGAAGCTGTAACAACACTAAATAAATACCTCTCCTTTACAGTGTTAACTTAAATGGTAATCTTCTTTCCCCAACAAGGACAAAAGTAAGCAGAGAATGTTGACATTGTCATGCCAAGACAAGACAAGACTGAAATGAGAGGAAGTTAAATAGCACCACAATGAGGCACTAATTGGCTGGAACATGCACACTTGTGAACGTTATTGGCAACCCCATTCTGCAGCCCGCTCGTTGTGGGTGCTCAGACCCCTCGTTGTGGGTGCTCAGACCCCTCGGCAAAGTCCATGTTTATGCCATAGTTAGCAATCAGGAGCTCTAGACAGCCCTGGTGAGTGAAGCAGCAGTGCCTGGTAAAGTGGTTACCCAGTCCCTGAATGTTCCCATGCAACTTCAAGGTGCCCAAGTATCTGTGTCAATGAAACTACCCCTTTCTATATTTACCTGTAAAACTGTACCAATATATCCATGTCCTTAAGAGAAATATGTTTGAATGAGGATATAACTATACCCATGTAAAAGAGCCCAGGCATAACACAGAAGAGAAGAGAAAACATTTGGTAGAGAAACTAGACTCTGTGCTGAGACATAGACAAATGCCTGATAATACAACAAAAACAACAAACCACGTTCATTGATTATTCATTGACATATTTTGTCTGTAGTAAAATCCTGAATAAAAATGAAATAGGTAATCTAGAATGAAATAAAGCTGAAATGCACTGAAGAACTGTCCTAGGCACCAGATGTAAATTCTATTGTGGATGCAAACATAGGGGCAAATCTGGTTCCTCAAGAATGAACTAAAGGAATGACGCCACCTGCTTTTTGTGATTGTCAAAGTGATGGATGCTGTGTAACTTCGACCTCCATTAGAAATTCAGGTGCAGTACGATTTGCTACAGAGTAAAGCTTCCTCCACGCTTTCTCGGCTGTATGTCTCAGCTCCAACCTCTAACCAGCCTTCTCTGCTCGTATCACAGTAAGAGACATGTCATCACTGTGTGCACCGCCTAGCCTCGATCTTTCCAAGTGAGTTGGCAATTTAGAGAGAGACTCTCCGCTGTGAGTTTACAACCACAAAGGAAATGGATTGAAGCTGCCTTAAAATAATTTTACACAGTGCTTGTAACGAGAGAAAAATGATCATCGCATAATTTGGGTTGATTTCAAGACCTAAGAATGAAGGGTCAGCATAGAAACAGAAAACACCACCCAGTCCCCTAGCAGAAGCCCCTCAAAATCAAATTGTTCCTGGTCTGAGTTTTTATATCCCTCAAAAGGAAAATTTGCCAAGAGCTTGATTATAACCAAAACACACAGCCAAAGTGATATAATACATAGATCTCATGTTCCTTGCTGTAAACTGATTGCTTTCAGCTGTGAAATCTTGTTAAATGAAGGTTTGTTTTCTCCATGTTATATGGTCTCATTAACAGCACAAATTACAAACAGACAGGCTTTGTAATGGATGTATGTCTCATGCATTGGTTTTATCTGTGCCTTGCTACAAAAATAGTGAGTACAAATTAGGATTGCATTATTTGGGATTTAGAATAAATAAAAATCCCATTGCCCTACAGATATTGCTCCAATATTCTGGAGTAAATTCCTTAAATAAACCACTCAATGTCTTATTTGGTACCTGCATTATGGTGAATAGAAAAACTCCACATCTCTCATCTACATTGTCTGTCGTTTTTTGTTATTTCAGCCAAGAAATTTTCATAGTCATGATAATTGACCTCTGTGCTTCTTAGGTAAGGTGTAGTAAATAAATTAGCTCTTGCTCTTGAATATTCCTAAAGAGGCAAGGATTTGGATTTCAATAGTGATTTCAAAACACTTATTGAATTGCAAAGGCTCAGTGGGTAGAGAAACCACTCAGTGCAAGTCATGATCACATGAACAATAATGAGAAATAACTAATCTTTTCCTTACACATTCCATCAGGGATCACTAAACAGCAGTTAGGAACAACAAAAAATGCTGCTGCTTTCTCCCCATCCTCCTCACCAAACAGCAAACTAGGTGTTACTGCCACCCGCTCTACATTACCTAACTTGCAGACTCTTGAAACTCTAACATTGAAACTCTTGGGACCTGTATCAACCTGGGTTTGAGAAAGCTCACCCACAGACAATTATATGTGCCTTCTTCAGTCTGGTGTATATGATTTTTTGTCTTTTTGTTGAAAAGCAAAATTAATTCCATAGGGGGCAGGAAAATCATTGCAAATTATTTAACTGCATCCAAAGTGGCTGTACACACAGCAGAAAATAGAACATCAGAAGAAATCAGAAATGTTTATAGCATCCCAGCTGACTCATCCTAAAACATTTTAGTTGGTCAAAATCTGCATATCCTTCCCTCCTCCTCCTCATCTCCATCCATTGCTTAGGAGCTTCCTCCACAAACAGTTGAATTGTGCAGCCCAGAGTTATTTGGTCCGATGGCTCAGAACAGGATGCAAGATAGTTTCACTGTGGTGTTTAATGAAGTTCATACGGTTCTGCAGTAAAAGGTCAGGAGTTACAAGGTGCAGCTGTAAATTTGATTATTAATTGGCTGGAAACCAGAAAAGGCAACACAGTTATCTATAGTAACAGTTATAATTGGGGAACTGTGAATCTCAGGACATACTCCAGGGATCAATCATACTCATTAGTCACCTTACAACAACATTTCACTTTAAACACTGGAACTGATTTTAAGAAGAGTTAAAGACAAATACAGTGACCCTGTGTATGGTAGATTCTCTGAATTTAAAACAATGGGCTTAATCTTAACTCCCAAAAATAGCTGGATTGCAGTCATATCTAAGATTAAAATGCAAAATACCTAAAACCTCTTCTGATTTGAACACTTTGGTTCTGTTAGAGAAAGTAGTAAAAGGCCAATCCAGTAACAGGAGGGTGGATGGTTAAGAAAATATAATGACTGCACTTTCTTTTAATAAGTTATTTAACTCATGGTACAACTTTTTATAGCCAGAGCAAATTCATGACACAAAAGGAGACCATCCAACCCACCATGTTGGTTCTCATCAAAGAAGGACCTAGTCCCACATTCCAGCACAGATTGTAACCCTGCAGGTCATTCCTCCTTGCATATACCCCAAGTATTATTTACATGGGGTGAACTTCCAGCTTCTCCGACTTTTTTCAGGCATTATCTTCTGATCACATCCACCATCTGAGGGGAGAAGCATTTTCTGATGTTCCAATCCTTCTACCAATTACTTTCAATCTATGCTTGGGTTCTCTAGACTTTGGTGAAATTGGTCACTGAAAGGAGGCAAGAAGGGGTAGCATCATCTGAGAAATGTCCCCACTCCTGGGTGCACAATCCAGTTGGAGATGTGATTTGTGGTGAGTGGTAGCCTTTGGGAGGATGGCAAATATTATAGGGCCTCTATATCATTGAAATAATTTAGAAAGTGCACAAAATGCAAATGTAGATATACACTCAATGGCTACTTTATTATGTACCTTCTGTACCTAATAAAGTGGCCACTGAGCTACTGTAGCCCATCCATTTCAAAGCTCAACATCTTGTGCATTCAAAGATGCTCTTCACTCTCACCACTGTGGTAATTTGAGGTTTTCTGATTTACTTTAGTCTTTTTGTCAACTTGAACAATTCTCCTCTGATCTCTCTCAACAACAATGCATTTTCACCCACAGACCAACTTCTCACTGGGTGTTTTTTTATTTTTTTACACCATTCTCTGTAAACTCTAGAGATGATTGTGCATGAAAATCCCAGGAGATCAGCAGTTTCTGAGATACTCAAACCACACCATCTACCACCAACAATTATTCCATGGTCAAAGAAATTTAGATCACATTTCTTTCCCATTGTAATTTGTAGTATTAACAAGAAATAAACCTCTTTACCATGTCTGCATGCTTTAATGCATTGATTTGCTTCCAATTGATTGGTTGATTCAATATTTCCATTAACGAGCACGTGTACAGGTGTACCTAATAAAGTGGCCACTGAGTGTAGTGACCCTGGTTGGAGAGTTGAAAACGGATCCCAGGAAACTGTAGGGTAGCCTGAACTCATTAAAAGGTGTAACCCAAAATGTTTTCAGATGCATAGGCAGCAACCTCCTTCAGGCCACATTGTACCCTACCTTATCATAACTGGGAGATCAGTAAACCTGCATCAGCAGATCCTTTCACCCCTAAATTGGAATAACCCAGCCCAATGTAACACAATTTCCACCTGTGCTCTTGTGCAAGAGTAATATACTGTAATCATTGAAAGACACACCACAGAAACAGGCCTGCCAGCCTACCAAGTTAGCAGTCTCTATCAACCACCCATTTGCACTGGTCCGGCAATAATTCCATTTGTTTGCATCAGCTCTCTGCCCCTCTCCCCACCACTCACTGATACAATTGGGGCAATTTACAGTGGTACAATTGAACCAATCCACATACCTTTGAGATAGGAGGAAACCGGAGCCCTCTGCAGAACTCATACACTCACAGAAGAACATACAAACTCCACTTAGTCAGCATCCTAGGTCAAGGTTGTTCCTTTGTCTCTAGCACTGTGAGGCATCAGCTCCTCTACCTTTGCCATTACGCTAACTGTGCTGCCTATCATGCCTCACGCCTACTAATTTGGGAGGGAACCAGTCAAGTGGCACATTGCAGATAAATGTTGCAGAGCACCAGGAATCTTTCTCTTTTGCAGCTTCTGAATTTCAAAACGGAATCCTCCTTCTGCCCGCAGTTATGCTTATCACGCCAACCTCCCCTGCCCACCCAGCAAGCCACAATGCAATCATCTCCTCCCAGTAACCTAACTCCACACTTGGATCCTGGATCCACAGAATCACATCAGCTCAAAAGTTTGTTAGTGAGAACTCTAACTCCAAATTATCATGAGGGGAATTGGTATGGTTTTGATTTGATGGTACAAACTATGAGCTCTAAAAGACAGAACTAATGCAAAAAAAAACCTGAGGATGAGGTTATCCGCAGCCTAGAGCTCTTGGGAATGATTGAACAGGAGCAAAAATTAGTGGGGTGAATCTCACCTGGTGGGTGAAAGAGCAGAGGGCTCTTCAAGGTGACAATTTCTAAGACAGGTGACAATAAAGTTAAGGGCAGCACAATGATATAACTAGTAGAGCTTCTGCCTCGTGGCTGCACTGTCCTGGATTAAGTCCTGACTTCTAATACTATATGTGTGAAGTTTACACATTCCCATGGGTTTCCTCTGTTTTGTTCCACAAAGAGGATGTGAGAAGAATAAAGTAGATGAGTGTAGAATTAATGCAATTCAGTGCCTGATGTTCAGCGCACACACAGTCAGCCAAAAGGCTTTTTTCTGTGCTGCTGGACTCTGCCGCCTTAACTCACTGTGAGTTTAGGTTAAGGAAATGTTTGCCTGTCAGATAACAGTTGTATCTTGAACTCAGCTAAAGAATGAGCCACGAGTTGCCACGAGCCTACGTTTATGGAGATCATAGGAAAGCAGCTTGTTCTGAGGAGACTACCCACAATAAGCAACTGAGTGCAGGAATAGAGCCCACCATAGCACAGCATGCCAGTCATGTTGCGGCCAAGTTTATTGGTGTGATCACGTTCTTCGTCTGGGAGCTGCTGACATGAACACTTGCACAGTGACAGCTCCTTCCTGTTACTCCATGTAAAAAATACGTTAGCAATTGACCTGGCTGCAACTTCGAAACTACCGTGTCAATCATCACTCAAAGAATGGACACTTGGGCGGAGAGGCTGTCTGTACTCATGGCAACATATTCCAGCAAGTGCCCACACTTTCAAGACAATAAGGAAGGGGAACTTGGGGGCAGGGTAGGGAAGAGTGGGGGGAAATGAATGTTTCTTTTGAAGCAAAATACATTTCTTGATCATTTTCTAAAGCCATGAGAGTTTGATTAACTTACTGTCTTGCAAACAGTGCCAGCTCTGGGTTATCCTGCACATTGCAGCCCCAGGAGTCTATTAAAGAAAGCTGAAATTTTAACAAATATGCAAGTGAAAGACGTTATGTCCTTAGATTAGAATTTTTGTGTGCCATTTTGTACTTCACCTTGTTCCTTATGCATTGGTAGAATGTATTGTTCTCTTTATAATTTTTAACAAGGCAGTATAATGAAAATGAAGCATCATGGTACCGAGGCTTCAATGTGGCTAAGTACATAGGAAGCTACGAAGAGTTGCATTGTGCATACATGCCTTTTGAATAGTAATGTAGCAATGGAATTGGCTACAAATACAAATTTCTCATGCTCTGGAGAGCTGTGGCATTTACTGGGGTGGCACCTGGGAGTGTTGGGAGTTTGATCTGATTGACTGAAGTTCAATAACGAAGTCCCACCAGACACCAATTTCATTTTTCCTGGATCAGCAAACCCTTCCTCAAAAACGTGGCAATTGCTGGAAACATTCAGCAGCTCAGACAGAGAGTGAGCGGAAAAGCAAAGTTAGCTTTTCAAGTTTTTATCGATTCATTGCTGCGACTGTGGGAACTGGGATTTCAAGAATGGAAGAGAAGTGGGGTGGTGGCATTAACAACAGTGCGTTGAAGCATATTTCACCTGTGACTATGGTACTTTTTATACCTGTTACTGACAGTCAAAGGTATTTTCCTTCATTCACAGATCATTTCCACATTGCTGGCTGACTGCCACTCTGCTAGAAAAGCTTGATCAACTACTTGTCTGCAGTCAAGTGCTTTTGCATTTCTTTCAGTGCTGTTCTTCTGATTCACCTTCCAAACATTAATGGGAAGTGGGGGAGGTGGGTGATTCACAGATCAGAAGCTCATATCAATGTTTATTGATGTGTGAGGGGGTCAGGGGTAAGTCATGGCACTGCACAAAGTGTTTGACACCTGCTGGTTTCCTGGTGAGTAAGAGTTGAGAAGCAGATCACTATGATACATCTTAATTTATTGCTCCATAGGGAATTTGGGGAATAGTTTTAAGTTTGATGTCAAGAATGCACATTGCAGCCTAGATAAGGAAGCTGGGAGCTGTGACTTGGTCCTTTGGAATTTTTGAGTTAAGGAGGAGACAGCCCAGGGCAAGCCTCCCAAATAAATGGTCTCAAATGTCTTAGCTCCCACTGTGAATTGTCGCCTCCTTGTCCCTTTCCGGTTGATTCAAAGTAAAAACTAAATGAGAAGGGACAAAGTCATAAACACAAGTTTTCTCGTGCTCAGTATTTACAATGAGAAGGTTCAAGATCTTATGCTGATTTAATTGTACTGAATATTTGGCTTTATTAACTTCAAAAATAAATGCAGCTGCTGAAATTGGGACAGTCTAATGGAGCACATTAATGATGCCCCTGAGGGAGCTGTTTCAGTTCAATGCTGTGCGACTCACTGTGACGCCAATTCCCCTTGTTGAAAGCATGTTGCCTGTGGCACCACTTCCAATATGCTCTTTCTGACGTGGGACTTCCTCCACTGGCTCATCAGTTGTTGGTCCAAACTTTCCTCAATTATACCGCTTTGTGTCTCCATTGAACTATCAGCAACGACAGGTCAAAATTTATGTAGCTGCTATTGCTTGTCATTTCCTTTTGCAAGTTACGGGTCTGACTCTCTCTTTGTGTGATTTACTTACTTAGCCAACATGGCACTAGAAAAATGGAAACTAAATATCCATTACACCGGTCTCCATTCCTTAACGGAATGGGGTTGAGGGTGATCTGGGATCAGCCATGATAGAGTGGCGGAGCAGACTCGATGGGCCGAATGGCCTAATTCTATTCCTATGTCTTATAGTTTTCCTGTCCATCTCCATCCTAACACCAAGGCTGCTGTTCTTTCTAGTGATAAACCATATGACCTGAATTGATAAATATATGACAGAATATGAAGAACATTGTTTCCTGGTTGATCGAATAGCACCATATCAGTACAATGTGGTGCTGGGCAATATATTACAGGGCAGTAAGTCCTAACTCAAATCCTTGATCATCTAATCTGAGCTAAGGCATCTGGGCTTGATCTCAGTTCCTCACTAAGGAAGAAGATAGCCTAAATCATGATTCTCACTTTATCTGAGGAGAGTGCTGACATAGATAAAACAGTATATCCATGGCAAGTTAGCATTGTAGGCACGGGCAGGACTTATAATCTATGCTGAGTTAATTTGATTTGACCTAGGGTGGTTACCGAGGTAACAATATTCTACCTCAACCTCGCTGTGCATTATGGAGGAGGAAAAAAGAAACTGGTATTGTTCACTTGATGGTAAATTAAAACTGAAAAAAAACATATGTAAGGATACTGAGTGAGAATGAAATTCATTTCATCCAAGAACAATACTCCATACTTGTGAAGTAATGCCATTTAGGCCAGAGACATAAATGATGCCCCTGTCCTTGAGTTTTAGTCTAGCAACATCCAGACCCTTGAAGAAAGAGAGTGGAACAAGGAGAAGTTTCCATTACTTGCTTCTGTAAAAATTTATAGAACTCTCTGAATTTATTCATTATATCCAAATATTACTTCAAAATGTTAACTTAGGTAAAACCATGCCTCCTGATAAACTATTAACGAATAGGATTCTGAAAAATTACCTTTGATACATTTCTAAATTCTCCATTTCAATTTAAAATATGGGTTTTACTGCCAAGACTGTGGTCAGGAGTAAAAAGAATATTTTATGCACGGTTATTATTATTGGTGAAGGATTATCTGTTATGCATTGGAAGGGGAGGATAAAAATTCACAGCTACGCAGGGGAAGAAAATGTAGTCCAATCCAGTTTATGTGTCTAATCCAGTTCTGGTTTTGCCACACGCCGGAGGCTGGTGCTTGGAGTAGCTGTGAGATGAGGGCACTGTGTGCGCTCCTGGTATCACACAGAGGTATGAGGTGGGAGCTCAGCCCCAAATCCGTGCAGTGTGTTTCACAGACACTGAAGGGGAAAGAGAGAGACTACATATCCACACACACGCTGCAAGGGCAAATCACTTTCTCGGCTGCTGTCCTCTCCCCAGTCTTCCTGGATCTCCACACTGCGAAAGGCACAACAGAACCAGGTGGCTTTCAACTGTATTCAGCTGCTGTGGGTCTAAGCGGACTTCCAGCACTGTCTTCCCGTAGTCCTCTCCCCGTCACATCTGCGAAGGAGTAGCATTTGGACTTGAGCGCAAAAGCAGGGCAGGTGTGGAGGCAACTAGTTGAGAACATGAGGCGAGACGACCCCACGGATGGGTGATTAGTGAAGCGATCCGTGCACTGCGTGGTTGCCAGTCGATTCCTAGAGTGTTAAAGCCTCAGCTAACAAGGTAATTCGGGCGAGTGCTTACCCCGGGTGCATACAGAAGCCGCTTGACTCTGAAATCAAGGTAACAAAAGCCTCTTCTGATATCTACTTGACTGTTAATAATAATTAGGTGTGTATTATTTTGCAATATTATTAATCGTGAATTTCTTAGCACATGTCTACTGTACTGGAGAAGAATTAATCTTAGTGTAACTGTCTTTCACTAACCTTTCGTTTACTCCGTCTTTAAGCGAAACAGACTTGTTTGTAAAGGATCCCAAAAGGTGTTTTAAAAGGGAGTTTCTAAATCCGAGATTAGCAAAAACAAAACTGCGATTTAAAACCGTTATATAATTTCCCCCACTTCACTTCATTGAAGGATTAGAGGAACTTGTAAATATTTGGTTTTGCGTGAGATTTGCAATCGACTGCGCTGCCTCTGACCGGCACAGTAGCAATGTCTTACTTATGTTATTTAAATGGTTCCTTTGCACTAACCACTGGCAGTAGCTAATGGATAATCTATTGCAAAATGAAAATGCTTTCGATCATTGGTAAAGCGTGCCGTGATTGGCATTTATTAAACCCGGGAGGGGGTGGTAGAGAAATCGGCTCACTTCATAAAAGGCAGAGGAATGATTGGGGAGTGCCTTCTTTTCTGCCGGCTCTAGCTTTGCTATGTAGCCGTGTACAGGTGCATTGAAATAAGGTTCGGGGTTCGTTATCTGAAAACGCTGTTTTATATTCATCTTTCACCGGCTGCTTGGTTCTTTGTCAGCCTCCTATCTCGGTTACGATCGTTAGTTCTCTTTTAATGGGGGAGGGCGTAAAACGTTCACTTCGTGCTGTTTTTATCCGTGTTTTTTGGACAGCAGTCGCCCCTGATGAGGTGCTTTGCCACTACCCTGGATTTCGAGGAACGGCGGCGTGCAGGGGCAAGGGGGAGAACTGGGGGCTCGAGGTCCTTCTACGGAGCTCAACCTTACGGAGCCCTTATCTTGACTATCCCCCCCCAGCCCTCCCACTTCGCGGGAGCGGCTACTGGAGACATCTGGTAGAAGAGGACGGGGTGATTGCAACATCCCGACCGAGCATTTGCTAATTCAGTATGGGCAGTGAAGGAATCTGGAAGAGTTCGGGGTAAAAATAAGATCCGCTAGGGCAAGGGATGAAAGCGAGTTCAATGTTTAGGAAACTAGTGGATACTTCCTAACCAATAACACGCAACTACTGTTAACTACCTCCCAACCTTTTGCAGTTCTTCCTATAAACACTTTCTGTACAGCAACTATTGTCTATTCGGGGTCCCTGTCAACTGAAGATCACGGGGAAGTCTCTCATTTTGTGTGTTTAAATGGTAGTGCTGGCATGTAACACATCTCCTTGTATGAGCATCGCTGCCAGGAGAAGCTACCTGTTTTTCTTCTGCAGTTATCTTCATGGTGGTTTCCTCCATTGCTTTCGTTGCTTTAGGTGTTGAACCTAGTGCTGGCTGAGGTCTTTGCTACTTTGATTTTACTGTATTCATACAAACGCAGTGATCAGGGGTATTACATGGACAGACATTAGGGGAAGCTATAAAGATCCATTTAGGAAATGGTATCTGTGATTAAATCGTGAATACTTTGCAGCTTTTAGATAATATCACAAAGTTCTTGATCTCCATGAACAGAGATGGAAAACATTGAAATGACTGATATGCTTCTGTGACTCCAATGAATCAATATATTCAGTAGAGGGGTGAGTGCAGGCTGATTAGTGCCCAACACTATAGCCAAGTGGCTTAATTAATTCCAGCTTTTCCTTTTATCAGTGTTCAAGTTTAAGAATGTAGAGTCCATCATTTCCCATTTTGTGCCCAGAAACTTAAAGAAATGAAAAGCAGATATTAAAAAAAATCCTGCTTCTATTTCATTTAAGTGTTTGTCCTTTATAATGTGATGACTGTTTAAATTCACTGAATTAATTATATTGTTCCTGGCTTTGTCTCATTTCATTGATTTGGTTCAGTTTTTGCAGAAGACAAGCTTTAATCAGCTTGGAAGGGTGGGGATTTCAAGTCAATGATGACAAAGAAGATGGGGGGGCAATATAACTCTCCTCTCCCTTAACTGACCCCTTCTCTTCCCCCGTCCCTCCTCTTCCCCCCCCCCCGCCCCCCCATCACCCCCCAGACAAGCTAGTAGAAAGCACTGACGAATGGTGTTTTCCTGTGAGGACAGTGTTTGTTGTGTCAGAAGAAACAATACTGGGGAAAAACTTCAGTGGATCAAGCAACATCTATAGATAAACAACACTTCAGATTATCTTCTCTCTCTCGTGTTTGCACTTTTTCCAGTTCTGACAAATGGTTGTTGACCAGAATTGTTTCCCCCTCCTTAGATGCTGCTTGGCATGCTGAGTACTTATAACCGTTTTTGATTCTATTTCTGATTTCCAGCATCTGCAGTTTGTTTTATTTCCTTCACATAAGATTTCAAAGACATGAAGATGGGAGAAGAAAAAATAGCTTGGGTTTTTTAGAACTAACGTGCTCTACCTTGCAACTGTGTTCCATTATGTCTTACTACAGTGGATTAATTCCACTGTTGTGACTACCGTTAAGAATGGTCCCCACTTTTTATCAAGAAGTCATTACAAGAGGAGGGCATTGTATTGTTCCTTTAAAAATTGTTACATTCCCCTATGAAAGTGATCTTGTATTTAATATAGGAACTGTATTGTGTCCACCAAAATGATGCCCATGCCCTAGATTTGGGTTTGAGTGCACAAAATTCAGACTTGCCAATTCCTCATTTCTAACTCTGGTGGAAACTAAGGTGACCAAAACTCCTTTGATATTTAAATTAGGTTCTGAAAATGTCAAAACTCGAAAGACAACCAAACTCAGTCCATTAGTCAGACAGTGTAATTTTAATAAAGAGCCTATCATTTAAAAATATCAGTTCTCTTCATATGCAAAATCTACTTCAATAAATCAAATGCAATGTGTCCCAATTAATACATCTGATTACATAGAATATAGAACACATAAATCTACTGCACATTACAGGCCCTTTGACCCACAATGTTATGCTGACCATATAACCTACTCTAAAAGCTGCCTAAAATTTCCCTAGCGCATAGCCCTCTATTTTTCTAAGCTCCAAGTACCCATCTATGTGGCTCTTAAAAGACCCTATTGTATCCACTTCACTGCCGCCCGCAGTTCATTCCACACACCCATCACTGTATGGAAAAGCTTACCCGATAGCCCCTCAGTACCCATTTCCAAGCACCTTAAAACTATGACCCTCATGTTAGCCATTTCAGCCCTGGAAAAAAGCTATCCACATGATCAATGCCCTTCATCATCTTATGCACCTCTGTCAGCTCACCTCTCATCCTCTATTGCTCCAAGGAGAAAAGGCCAAGTTCACTCAACCTATTCTCATCAGTGACACCCTCCGATCCAGGCAACATCCTTGTAAATCTCCTCTGCATTCTCTCTACAGTATCATCATCCTTCCTGTAGTGAGTTGACCAGAACTGAACACAGACAGACAAACTTTATTGATCCTGAGGGGAAAATGGGTTTTGTTACAGTCGCACCAACCAAGAATTGTGTAGAAATATAGCTATAGAACACCATAAATAATTAAATTATTATAAGTAAATTATGTCAAGTGGAAATAAGTCCAGGACCAGCCTATTGGCTCAGGGTGTCTGACACTCCGAGGGAGGAGTTGTAAAGTTTGATGGCCACAGGCAGGAATGACTTCCTATGACGCTCAGTGTTGAATCTCGGTGGAATGAGTCTCTGGCTGAATGTACTCCTGTGCCTAACCAGTACATTATGGAGTACTCTAAGTGGGTTCTGACCAAGGTCTTGTATAGCTTTAACATTGCATCGAAGTTTTGGATATTTAGATAATTATCTTTTTAGATAAGCTGCTCTAATAATTTTTTCATTACCTTTTCAGTAAATCAATTTTCTCTCCTTCATGAAGATAATCATTAACTATTGTTTTTTTACTAGCTTTTTAGGTGCTGTGCTGATTAGCTCATCCTAGAATGCCTGAACTTCAATAAAACTAGCTACATTTTAAGATGCACTTTAAAACCTAGCTCTTCATTCAGTCTCTTTGTGCTTTCCATACAAGTTTATTTTGCCTGCACCCAATTTCTTTCATCATCCCTATATGAAACATTTTTCTGTACTGAAGATATCTGATCAATGATTTGTGAATCAAGCAAGAAAGTCAGGCTTATGATTAGTGTGATAACTTACACAATTAAATAGTTCATTGGCTCTTAATTAGATATGGAGCTTGAACTCCAAACCTGAGCATGAATTGGCAGAATAGATATTTAATTCATTACCTGGACACCCACTGCAACTACAAAACAGTTGTTTCCTACTGGAAACGAATGGGCAAGACATTACTGTCATATGGTTGCACCTGATTTCTGCTGTAGTTAAACTTGTCTAGGTATGTTCAGGTTTCGCGTATTTCTATATGGCTTGTGGCTGAAAATGTAATTTAATCATAATGAAGTAGAGCATGAATTAGACATAACAAACAATGTGAACCTCTTCAGCAAACAATTTGGAAGGTGGGAAGCAAACAGCTGAAGGGTTGTGAAGCAGTTATGAATCAGTGTGGATCAACTCAATATTAGGTCAGGTATAGAAACAGGGAGAGCTAATAAACTGGGCAGAGAAAGAATATACAAGGCAGATAATGCAAATTTTAGATTTGAATATCAAATCTCCAAAGGCAATTAATGCCTGATAGAAAATTTCTATTTTTGTTGGTATCTTATTTGGGGTTCCTGTTTCTTCCTGGTCTTGTTCTTTTCTATCCTCAAACCTGATAACCTCAGATCTCTACAGTCCTACCTTTTGACCATTTTTGCTGACTCTATCTTAGTGCTCTGGCAATTACATAGGGCACACTGTGAAATTTCCAATCTCTGCCTCTGTGTTTTTCACTGCTTCTTTAAGACAATCAATAAAACCAAATTTCTGTGTCAATATTTGTCATACTTTCATTGGCTAGCATTGTTTCTTCAATTACTCCTTGTTTTCTGCATTGAAGGTGCATTCAATGCAAGTTGCAAAATATTGCCAACAAAAGGGATATTTTACAATTTTAAATTCATGGATATATTTAATAAAGATACAAAAAGGTTTAACAATAACTTTTAATGAGAAACTTATCAAAATGTAGGTTGATGCTGCCTTTGTGTTTTAGCTGGATTTTGTAAGGTACATTTGTTGATATGTTTTCCCTGAGTTTGGTGAATTTTAATGTTGTGCGTTGGCTGGGTTAGACAGCACAGGTATGCTGATTTATTTACAACAACAGCCTGGCCAGGATTCCAACCCTCTGGCACTTCCTCCATGCTTTGTCCCAGTGTAACTTTGCTCAGTATCAGGTGAGCTTCTTCTGTGCATTGCATTGAACTTGGCAAGTACTGACTGCTCAAACTTGTTTTGAGTCAAATCTATTTGGTGCTGGTGTCAAATTAAATCAGCATCTGGAGATGGGAGTTTAAATGAGCAAGCGCCACAGTAACATCAGTATAAAAATTTGATTCCTTTTCCATTTGAACAGCCAAAACTGGCCGTCCTTGTTCCATTGCAAAATAATTGGCTTTTTAAAAAATTTCTCAGGAGTAAAAGGGGTTAATTCAATCCAGCTGGACACTGAGAACAATTTTATCTATCCTGTTGTACAACAAGATTCCTCGTAGAGCTATGAGTGTCCCTGCTGCAAAATACTGTTGTGTGTGAATTATGCATTTGACACAGGATAACTGCTTTTACTTGCTAGTTGAATCAGTGTGTAGGAGTATCTTCAAATTGTTGGGATTTTTTTTGTAGCTTATTAAGTACTATGTAACTCCCAAATACACACGAAAAAAACTAAAAGTCTATGGTCAATATTTGAGGGTGGGGTCAGTGCATCTCATCGATTGTTCCTTGTTGTCAAATTTACGAAACTCTCCACACACCAAGAGTAATTGTATCTCTGTGGAGCCCAGCCAGAATAATTTTTGCTCAGCATTTTAGGGACAAAATGACCATGGAAACATTATCCACACTGTTTCAAATTCTCGCTGTTCAGAAGCAAACAAACGTAGTCCATCAAGTTTTCCCACTGCATTAAGATGAAACGTGTTCTTTGCTCTCCAAATGCTTGTCTTCCAAACTTGCCTGTACCACAAGATGAGAACCTTCACGCTTTCACTCTCAAACCTGGTAGCAGTTCTGGTGATGGCGTGTACGTAGCATTGTTGCAAGTGGTGTTTGGGGGGGGGGGGAGTGTGAAAGGTTTTCCTGAGTTCCTGAAGAAATAGCACCAGCTTGGAGTGGAATGATGCCATTGCTGTTTACTGTGTTGGTACGAACCCTGATTTATTTGTAAATAAGTCTGCTTGGGAGGATCGTCTTGCTACTTTTGTTGTCTTAAATGTGATAATTTCTCTGAGAATCTATTTTGAAGAGATTTTCAAAATTTTGTTTAAAATTGGGCTGCAATCTGAATTTTCTTAGACTAAATGAAAGCCAGAGGACAATGAAAACTTGTCCTTGTTGAGGGTATTAGCAGAAAACTGTTGCTGATAAAGCAGTAATGGAACATATTTATGCTTTATTTTGAAGAAAAATATAGTACAATTTTAATTTTAATTAGGAAAATATCCCCTATTCCTCTGATTAAGTATCTGCCATTTGGGATCTCATTACTGACACTTCCCAAAGCACATGATATTATAGGTCTCAGTAAAAAAATAAGGGAAGTAGGCACAAGGGATACGCACCACCCACAATCCTCTCCAACCCATACTACCCTGACGTACAAATGTGTCACTGTTCCTTCACTGACTGGCCCTATATCGTAGAATTCCCTGGATTAATAAGGTGGGTCATCTTCACCAGAAGGACAGTAGCAATTATCACTACTTTCTGAAGGGCTGTTGGGGAATGCAATAAATACTGGCATTCTCAGCAATGGCCAGATCCTATAAGTGAAGATAATTACGTATAGCCTTTGAAGCAAATAGTAATATGTGATTTGTTTCTCAGGGTAGTCCTGTTAATAGCATAAAACAAGGATCATTAGTATGGGCTAGTTTCACAATGACAATGCATTTATAAAGTCAATCAAGTGAATTTAATGAGACCAATATTATTGACTTATTGGATAGTTATACTGAAGTAGATTGGACTATTTGGCTGTTGTGCTGATCTCAGGCTGTCTCTTCGGTTTACTATGTAGTTCGGGTGCCACGGTAGTGTAGCTGTTAGTGCAACGCTATTACAGTTCAGGGCATCAGATTTCAATTCCAAAGTTTGTATGTCCTTCCTGTGGAATGTGTGAATCTCTGGATGCTCTGATTTCCTCCCACAGTCCAAAGACATACCGGCTAGTAGGTTAATTAGTCATTATAAATTGTCCCATGATTAGACTAGGATTAAGTTGGAAGTTGCTGACATAAGGCAGCTCAAAGGACTTATTCCATGCTGTATCCCTAAATGAAAATAACTTAATGATTGACTTGGTTGTGCCAAACTAAAGGAGTTGTGCAACATCACTTTTGACAAAAATAGCAAGTGCAAACGTTGCTTTTTCTTCTACAAAGAGTCAACAGGTGGACTTGAGAGTAATTCTTTTTGCTGGCATCTGATCCCAACCAGATACCAAATTACCAAAAAACTTTATACGGATTCTAGTGCAGGATAACAGCAATCCAGGCCCAGAGACATTGTGGATGAACCTGCAAACATGAAATTCCACTGAGGAATATTTTTGCAGGGATAGGATTGCCCATTTATCCCTTGGATGCTGTTTTGTCACTTGCCTGCACTGTGACTGTGACACAATCGGGTGGATAATGATCATGCATTTGCAAACGTGTAATATTCCAGCAGTAAACAATGTGCTGGAGGAATTCAGTGGGTGGAGCAGCATCTGTGGAAGGAAAGGAACTATTGGCATTTTGGGTCAAAACTCTGCGGGGTTTCAATCCGAAGATGGTTCAGTAGATTTAAATTCCTTGAGGTTAATATGTCAGAGTCTCTTCTAGCAATCAAGTGTCATAACAAAGCAGGCCGACAGCACCTCTACTTTCTGAGAAGTTTGCATAGGTTTGGCACATCACCAAAAACTTTGCCAAACTCCTATAGATGCACAATGGAGAGCATCATAACTGGTTGTATTATGGCCTTGTATGGAAACGCCATTACCCAGAAGAGGCTACAGATAGGGATGAATAGAGCTCGTCTAGCACAAACAAAGCCTTCCCCACCACTGAGTACATTTATATGGAGCTCTGCTATAGTGAATGTGCCAAAAGGTAGCATTTGCTGCTTATTTATTTTTATGAGCAATTTAATGCAGCATTGTTCATTTCTTATAAGATTTAATGAGGGGCTGTCTATTTCAATAGAAGTCTAGGGGAAAGGCAGATTTTTCATTGTGATTAAGTGAGGGGAAGAAGCTAAGAATTGAGATATATTGGGAAATATCCACTTCCCCTGACAGTTCTTGGCACGATGTTACTCTCTATTAGCTTACTGATCAGACTTCATGGGAGCCGACTGCTTCCTCTCCCTGTTCATGCTCTGTTAAATCAATTTTTGGCATTTAAGCAAATATCACTGAAATGTCAGTGCTTGAGTGGCAGCATTCTCCGATGATAATTTTCTCTGTCAAAGCAGATGGAACAATTATCAATATTTGTGGAAGAAATTTCTTTGTGGGAAAGATGAGGAATTCATTAATCCAGCCGTCTCCAGAAAGGCAGTGATGAGACCGGATGGGTTTTACTTGCTGACTTTTGAAATGTCCTGAAGGGGGCACTGAGAGTTTTATTCAAATAAGAAGCAAATCAAATCTTATTCTTTTCCATGCAGTCCTGGTAAAATAGGAAAAAAATCTAGGAGACGTGACAGGGAAATGCAGAAGTAAGGAATATTCATATTTATCCGTAGTAAACTGAAAGCTGTTATTAAAATTTTAGAAAGTTAATTACAAATTAGCAGAGCAAAGGCTTTGTTTGCTGAAAGCCAGTTTGGCTCCAGTTCTGTTGGGAGGCAGTTCCACTTATGATGTTTTATGTATTTGTAGTTCCATTAATAGTGGGAGAGCAGAACAGAGGCCAGCTCATTCTCTTCAGACGTGATGACAGTGATGCTGATGTTCATTTCACAATCTGGAATTATTTCTTTTTGAAGCAATGTTACACTGGTGCTGCAGAGCATGGCAGTGACCTGACATTTCTGTTTCGGTAATAAATCTCCTTACACACAATCTCCTACCCCACACCTGACACATCCACTTCACAAAAGTCCATTTGATTGCACCAATTGGGCCACATGTATATTCAATGTTACCCAGTTGAATGTTTTTTGATTACTTAAAGCCATACAGCATGCAACTAGATGTTTCAGCCTAACTAGACCATGCGAGCCAATGTGCTTGTCTAAGCTAGCCCCATTGTCCCATGTTTGGCCCATACCCTTCTGTCCATGTTCCAAACTGCCTTATATATAGCCCCCCCCCCCCTTTTTTTTTAAAGACCATCTCTTCAAGGGAGAGGAAGATCGCATGGCTTAGAATCGAAACTGACGAATTGTATAGAAAAATTGAGGCTCACTCAAAATTTTAGATGGCTGTAGTGGTATATGAGAAAAGAACTTGTCTTTGCTTCAAAGGCAGTGACTTTTTCAGATCTACAATGCTCTTGCTGATACCAATGCTGATAGGAGTTTCAAGCACATAACTTAACTGTATTTGATTTATTCCCAGCACACTTCCCAACCTACAGCTGCAGTGTAGTAGATGAAGACAACATCTATCTCCAACCACAGGAAGATGTAAATGCCTTGCTATCTAGAGAGGGCAGAATTGGAACTGCCTGTGATCTCCACATTTTGCATGTTGGTCGTTGTTTAACAGTATATACTTTTTGTAAATTCTATTTTTGTATCTTTTTTTCCTGAAAATGCCTGTAAGAAAATGAATCTCAAGTTAATAGTAAATGGTAACATATAATAGATATTCTTAGATAATAAATTTGAAGATTCAGCAAAGTGATTAGGCCCCCACACAAAGGAATTTGATAAATGTGAAGAAAGTCACTAATTCTCTGCTTGTCTTGAAAAATCCTGAAATTAAAGGTTAGTTACTAAAATGGGGCTGGAGGACATTAAAATTGGAAAATTTCTTAAGTTTTTGTTATGTTAGATGAGTTTTGGGATGGAGAAATGGAAGAAAATTGGAGCAGGTGATTGGGCATCCTGTGATGCATTTACTGGGATTGCTTCCAATTAGTATAGATAATGGCCTGTGTCACAGACATTCTGACTGTGCATCTTTCATCACTGTATGTCAACATCTTCGGGGGGGGGGGGGGATGCAAGGAAGAAAATTGGAGTGAAGGCAATGGGCTCTCCTTTTCACTGACAAGGGATGGATGTTGAAAGGAGTTAATTGGTAAGGATCGGTTGTGCAACCTCTTGGAAATAAAGATGATCTTCCTTTTACTGACAAAACCCATAATTAGACTCGAACAAAATGCTTCTTCAGCTTAAGACCATGTTTCAACCCAGGGTGCTATCATCTTTCATTGGGAAGCAAAGTAAATCCCCCATCAGTGAGACAAGTGCGAAGGAAATAGCTTCTGTATTTTTGAATCCGTTGTTCAATGACTGCTTCAAAATCTGTCGAGGCATTCCTGTAACATAAGATGTGACCCTTCCATTTCTGCAAAATCAGCAATTTGACAACTTCCAGGTTCTCAATTGTGCTCCTGTTTCCCTTGCTGTGGTGTGTGGATTATCTTTACCTTCCTCGAAACATTGGAGTGTGACCTGTGTGATGTCAAACCATATTAACCTGTGATCATTCTTGATGAGAATATCTGTAAAATAATAGACCTTGAAGGCACCATATCTGGCACCTCTTGTCACCTGGGGCTGTCAGAAGTACTTGCATGCATTCCAGTGGAAAACACCAAATAGCAATTGCAGAACACTTGCTTTAGAAAGTGAGATGCTGTGTTGAAGATCCACAGAGTCTGGATGCGATCTAAACTTGGGTACTGTCTATTTGGAGGTAGCACATTCTCTGTTGACCTCTTGGTCATTGGGAGAACATTTAACCTCTGCTCAGACAGGTGAAACAAGGTTCTTTGGTTTTCTCTTACATGGAAAAAGATGTGCTAGTTAATTGGCTAAACTGCTTCTAATTTGAGCAGATGGCAGGAGAGGTGGGCAGTGAAGGAGCAAGTGGGGAAAATGGATTTAACATAATTGGGTTTTTGATTATCAATATATACAGAGTGAGGCAAAGGGCTTGCTTTTGTGATATTTGCTCTAAATCTCTTGTGGGTTATTCAAGTTGCACCTATCCAGTGCCCCATCACACTGCTAACTTGTGCATTGTGGGTGGTTATCAGGATGATGCCATCTACAATTGATATTTAGTCTCTGGTCTGAACTCTTTGGATATTGATGGTCCCAAAGGAGTTCATGGTGGTGCATTGAGCAAAAGTAATTCTGTTGAATACCAAAAATAGGTGCTCAAGGTCTCTTTTGCTAAACATAATTATTGCATGGCACTTGGTGACATGATTGTTGCTTGCCACTTGTCAAATCATGTTACTTGGATCTTGGTGCATGGTGCATGGATCTTGGGCGACTTCACTTGCTGTTGCATCATGGGCTGCTATGAGAATGCCAATGCCCTTGACTGAAAATGCCTACAAAAAGTAGTGGGTACATCATAAGCAATTCCCTCCCTCCCTCTCCTGCCTACCATCAAGCACATCTACAGGAGTGCTGCCACAAGTAAGCAGCATCTGCCATAAAGGACCTCCACCATCCAGGCCATGTTATCTTCTCTCTGCTTCCATCAGGAAGGAGGTGCAGGAGCCTTGGGTCCAACACCACCAGGTTCAGGAGCAGTTATTACCCCTCAACTATCAGGCTTCGAAACCAGCAGGAATAACTTTCATTCACTCCAGTGCTGATTGATTCCCCAACCAATGGACTCACTTTCAATGTCACTACAACTCTTGTTCTCAATATTTTTAACTTTAAATTTATTTATTATTATTTTTATTTTTGTACTAGTGCGACTGGTCATTTTTTTCCACATTGCTTATTTGACTTGGAGTGTAGTTTTTCATTGATTCTGTTGTATTTCTTTGTATTTATTGTAAATGGCCACAAGAGAATGAATGACAGGGTAGTGTATGGTGATATTTATGTACTATGATAAATTTACTTTGAATTTGAAGTTGCAAATTGAATTGATCATTGTGCTGTCATAAGCAGATATCCTATTTGTGACCTTGTGAGATAAATATAATTATTGATAAAGCAGCTGAAAATGATTGGGCCTCACTGAACGCAGCTGCAATTGTGATGTCCTGGGATTGACCTCCGTTAAGCCTAACTATTTTCTGTAGTGTCAAATTCAAGTCAGACAACTAGAGCAGTTTTCCTGGTTCATTGACTGCAGTTTTAGAAAGGTTCCTTGATGCTTCCCTCAGTCAAGTATTACCCTCATTTGAAGGACAGTCTCTGTCACTTTATTTTGAGAATTCACCTCTTTGGTCCGTGTTTGGACTAAGGTGGTGATGGTGTCTGGAGTTGAACAGTCCTGCAAAACCCAAACTTGGTGTTGGTCGGTAGGTTATTAGTAAGTAAATGTCACTTGGTAACAATGTTGACAAACCTTCCCTCAGCTTTGCTGATTGAGGGAAGACTGATTGGATGGACATTAGCTGGACTGGTTTATGCATTTTTTTTGTGAATAGGGCAACCTGTTACAATGACAGGTAGCACTTTACTAGATGGGGCTGGTCAGTGATATCATGGAAACTAATCTTTCAATGTACTGTTCGTAATTTGTTCAAGAAGCCTTGAACCTGAGACCTATGCTGGTTTAGTGTGAGGAGCAGCATCCAGTACTCCAAGCAACCACAATCGCAGAGCTGGCATACAAACTTGTGCACAATCACCACTGTCGGCCTTTTCACTGCCAGCTCCTTTGTAGTGCGGCAGGAGACTGAAAAGACACTGAGACAGAGAAGATAATGAAGTTTAGAAGAATGGCGGGTGCTTTTACTGAAACACATCAGATCCCGAAGGGGCTTGACAAGAGTAGGTGTTGAGACGTTTTCACAAGTGGGAGAACCTTGAATGTGGACGTGCTTTCAAGACAAAGGGCCAAGCATTTAAAACCAAGAAATCTAGAACATTTTTCTCGCAGAGGAGCATGTCACTAAAATTCTCTGCCTAGGGAGTTGTGAAGACTATAAGAATTACAAGAATTTAAAATGCAAGTAGACTTTTTTTTAGAAATCAAGGAAGTGAGGGCTGTGGAGGTGGAGCTGAATCCTGGGACAGGTCAGACATGATCACGTTGAAAGACAGAGTAGCTTTGAGAGGCCAAGGAGCCTACTCTTGTTTACTTGTGCCTGTGTGCAGGTGATCGAGGGGGTGATCCTGGGAATGATCAAGATGAGGTGAGGAAAGGACCACATTGGAGGATGAGGGGTGAAAGATTACAACAGATGGTAGTGAGTATCAGAGATGGGGAGTGAATAGTGGCAGACTAGAGTATACAAGGAAGATTGGGGGTTGGTATTGGAGCTGTTGAAGGCACAGAATGGGTATCGGAGAAAAGATCCTGGGCAAGAGGCGGTAGTGAAATGATCGGTGCACAGGAGTTGCGTTGACGACTGGGCTCTGGGGAGAAGTTCCGAGAAAACTGTAAATTCTAGTCATAGAGTTGATCACTAAACATGTGAAGAGAATCTTTGAACTTTCCCTAACTGAAGAGGGGGCCCATCTTTAGAAGATTTTTTTTCACTGCCTTTCTGCCAGTAGTCCAATTAGAAAGAACCCCTACTGTAACCCAGGAACAGATATTAACACCTCCATTAAAGCTTGCTTTTGCATCCTGGAAAACTGTGGAAAACACTAGCAGTGTGCCAGGTGTTGAAGGGTGTGAGGCAAGAGAAGTGAGTGCAGTTACTATTGCAAGGGAGAAGGTGCTCAAAAAGCTGAAAGATTAAAGGTACATAAGTTACCCAGACCAGAAGGACTGCACCCTAGGGTTCTGAAAGAGGTAGCAGTAGAGTTTGTGGAGGCATTAGTAATGATATTTCAAGAATTATTGGATTCTGGCATGGTTCCAGAGGACTGGGAAACTGCAAATGTCACTCCAGTCTTTAAGAAAGGGAGGCAGAAGAAAGAAAATTATAAACAAGCGAAAATCTGCAGATGCTGGAAATCCAAGCAACACACACAAAATGCTGGAGGAACTCAGCAGGCCGGGCTGCATCCATGGAAAAAGAGTACAGTCAACGTTTGGGACCGAGACCCTTCAGCTGGACTGGAGAGAAAAAACATTGCTGAGGAGTAGATTTAAAAGGTGGGGGGAGGGGGGGGAGAGACACAAAGTGACAGGTGAAACCTGAAGGGGGATGGATCATCCTAAAGATCAACTTGCATGTTGAGTCCGTGGTAAGAAAGGCAAAAGGAATGTTGGCATTCATTTCAAGCGGTCTAGAATATAAGAGCAGGGATCTAATGTTGAGGCTTTATAAGGCCTCACCTTGAGTACCGTGAACAGTTTTGGGCTGCTTATTTCAGAAAAGGTGTGCTGGCATTGTAGAGAGTTCAGAGAAGGTTCTCAATATAATTCTGTGAATGGAGGGGTTATCATTTGAGGAACGTTTGATGGCTCTAGGCTTGTACTCGCTGGAATTTAGAAGGATGAGGGGTGGGATCTCATTGAAACCTTTCGAATGTTGGAAGGCCTAGACAGAGCAGATGTGGAAAGGATGTTTCCATGGTGGTGGAGTCTAGAACAAGAGGGCACAGCCTCAGGATAGAGGGGTGTCCATTTAAAGCAGAGATGCGGAGAAATTTCCTTAGCCAGGTGGTGGTGAATTTTATCACAGGCAGCTGTGGAGGCCAAGTCATTTGGGTGTAATTAAGGAGGATATTTATAGGCTCTTGATTAGTGACGGGATCAAAGGATACAGGGAGAAGTCCGGTGGGGGAGGATCACCTATGATTGTCTGACAGAGCGGACTCAATGGGTCAAACGACCTAATTCCCTTCCTGTGACTTATGGTCTTCTATAGTGCAGGCCTATAGCATTGGTAAACTTAGGGTGCACAATAGAAAGTAGTGTTGGTTGTCTGTTGCTTCCATTTGACAGCCTTGAGCATGCCCTGTAATGAATGAAGGAAAATATCAAAGTTCAAAGTAAATTTATTATCAAAGTGTCACCATATACTAACCTAATATTCATTTTCTTGCAGGCATTCACAGTAGAGGGGAGGCATGGTAGTGTGGTGGTTAGCACAGCGCTTTATGCTATCAGCGTCCTGGGTTCAATTCCAGCTGCTGTCTGTAAGGAGTTTGTGTATTCTCTCCGTGATGGCTCTGGTTTCCTTGCACAGTCCAAAGTCGGACCAGTTGATGGGATAGTTGGTCATTGTAAATTGTCTGGTAGTTAGGCTAGGGTTAAGTCAGGGGTTGCTGGGCGGTGCAGCACAAAGGGCCAGAGGGACCTACTCTAAGCTGTATCTCAATAAATAAGTAAATAAATAGAACAATAGAATCAATGAAAGACAGCACACAAAGACTGCCAAGTGCAAAAAAGACAGAAATAATAAATAATTAAATAACACTGGAAAATAGTTGTAGATTCCTTGAAACTGAGTCCATAGGTTGTATTGAGTGATTATAACCAACCATTTGCCACAAAGAGCAATGAGATGACCATTTTAGTTTCTGAAATAATAGTACACAAAAACGTAGAATTTTAAGCCCTTTGTTAGATCTAGAAGTGAATATGTATGAGTTTGTGTACATAAGCTTGAGCATCACTGTTTGGGTTTGATGTGTGAAATTGTGCGGGTATCGGTGTGTCAACTTGTACGATTGCTCAGGATAATGTTGTGATGGAATAATGCTGAGAGATGATTGTTGAGGTCCTCCATAGCTTGTGTGGTTGTGGTCAGTTAACTCTGCGAAGGTCAATGACAGTTCTCAGCCAAAGGAAATAAGCAATGAATAGGAGAAGAAAAAGACTGTGAATCAAACTTTGATCTCGTGGCCAGAAATTCAATGCACAGGCATGATGGCTTTATGATTGTTTAATTGAGACAGTGATTCATCAGCAACAGTGTTTGCGCAGGCCGTTGGCATGAGCTGCTCCAATCTTGACCAATCTTCTTGGAGCTCCTTGCTGCTCCTAAAGCTTTGTGAAAAACATTTTTAAACAATTATAGCTGCAAATATAGACATTGCGAGACTAATATACACAATGAATTTATTAATAATACTAATCTTTGGAGCAAAGAAGTTGATAAGAAATTATATAAAGATGTAACAAACCAGGACAGTTTAGACATGGAAGCTATTCTCATTAGTGATTGGTTCAAGGGGCCAAAGGGCACAGATTTAAAATTTTGATTAGTAGATGCCCTGGGGAGTGTGACGGGGAAAAACATTTGGTTTCTTACAGAATATAGCTATGATCAGACTCAATGCCTTATGGTACAGTGGAAAGGATATTGATCAGGGCTTTCAAAACATAATTTTTTAGTCAGTTGAGGGAAAGTGGTTTGCAGTCATTGGGAAAGAGTGGGGAATGGGTCAGAAGGGATTGTTGTATAAGGAGTCACCAGAGAATCAATGGGATGAATGGTCTCCTTCTGCGCCATAATGACATTTTGATTAATCATACTGAGTGGTCAGAATATCTCACAGTGAATTAAATTTAGAAACAAAGTGATTTTGAAACACAGGAAAATGGCACAACTAATAATTTTCCACAAAGGACTATGTAAAGTATAAACAGTTAGTGTGTGCTTGAAGTGCTTACAGAGGACATTGGGGAAAATACTGTACTCTTTTCTCATGCATGGCCCTGGGATGATTAATGTCTAGGGCAGAGGCCACAGAATTGTGACGACAGACTATGATTGGAATTATACACCAGTACACCCACCAGTGAGTTATAGTTACTAGCTATTTTAGTTCTAACAATGGAACTAACTGGACTTCAAATCTAACCCAGTGCTTTTACCCCAATTTTCATCTGTTTCATAAAGAGAACCACCGTTGAGATGGTGTCTTAGTGAATGGAATACTGTGATTTTTATTCCTGTAAGTTCAACATAATTTGAAAAATTCCAATTCATAAATTATTTCAAAATAAATGTATCACTTTTTTATTTCTTAGTTATGACACCATAATTCAGAAAGTTTCACATTTCAAATTAAACAGTTTGTACAGTTCTTAATGCGTGCTTCACAGTTCTGCTGTGAACAGTTTCTGTCTTCAATTTTTCTTCTTTGCGTTGTTGATGACTTTCCCTGAGTTTTTCAGCAGTTGAAAACAAAGTATATCTAGGATTTGTATTGGGGCTCAGTCTGTCTTGCATGATGACTTTGGTGTCAGAATAGATTTCATGCTCAAATAGGTATTATGTTCAAGCACTGGAACATAAAAATCATTACTGACACTAGTGAAGAAGGGACCATGTTATCAAAACAAACTTTGGAGGCTCTAGTTTCTGTCAGTTAGATAGAAAAAGATGCATGGCTGTGTTTTGAATAAATTATCTATATTTATCCTCGAAACAACTGCACTAGCAAAAAAAGGTCATTTTATATTGTTGGAGGAGCTTGCCATATGAAAACGGATTCTACATTTCCTATATTACAACATTGCCCTTACTTAAATATTTCATTGGCTGTAATGGAATTTTGCCTATATTGAGGTAATGAAGGGTGCTATAAAGTATTTTTCCTCCTTTTAATCTACAGTCAGTGTTCTTTTTTTCTCCACCATTGGAGATGCAAATATGCTCTTTACATGAAAATAATCTCATTGGTCTTGGGATTTGACTTTTAATCAGTTGGCATGTACAGTTTTTATTACTGGTTTAATGTTTGGAATAATTGGCTGGGCCATACTGTGGAGCCAAAGTTTTGAATTACTGAGAACCTTGCTAAACTCTAAACTGAAGGAAACAATAGCGGGGCGAGGGGGCGCAGTGGGAGGTGGTGCTGATGAACCTTTAGCACTCTCGCATTTTCCTATTCTTCACTTCAATTCTGCCGCTAATTGTTTCAAAGTTGCCCTTTCCATGGAACAAGATGGCAAAGTAAAAATATTGAATGAATATATAGGTCATTAACATAAGGTAAAAGATGGTATTAAATATTGTTTAATAAAGTAGTAAAGGATGCAGAAGATATTTCAGAGGCAAACATGAGGAAATCTGCAGTTGCTAGAAATTCAAGCAACACACACAAAATGCTGTTGGAATGCAGCAGGCCAGGCAGCATCTATAGGGAGAAGCACTGTCGACATTTCGGGCCCAGACCCTTTGTCAGGACTAACTGAAAGGAAAGATAGTAAGAGATTTGAAAGTAGGAGGGGGAGGGAAAATGCAAAATGATAAGAGAAGACTGGAGGGGGAGGGATTAAGCTAAGAGCTGGAAAGATGATTGGCAAAAGGGATACAGAGCTGGAGAAGGGAAAGGATCATGGGATGGGAGGCCTAGGGAGAAAGAAAGGGGAAGGGGAGCACCAGAGGGAGTTGGAGAACAGGTAGAGTGATGGGCAGAGAGAGAGGGGGAAAAAAGGAGGAGGGGGGAAAAAACTAAATATATCAGGGATGGGGTAAGAAGGGGAGGAGAGACATTAACGGAAGTTAGAGAAGTCGATGTTCATGCCATCAGGTTGGAGGCTACCCAGCCAGTATATAAGGTATTGTTCCTCCAACCTGAGTGTGGCTTCATCTTGACAGTAGAGGAGGCCATGGATAGACATATCAGAATGGGAATGGGATGTGGAATTAAAATTTGTGGCCACTGGGAGATCCTGCTTTCTCTGGCGGACAGAGCGTAGGTGTTCAGCGAAATGGTCTCCCAGTCTGCACCAGGTCTCACCAATATATAAAAGGCCACACCGGGAGCACTGGATGCAGTACCCCACACCAGCCGACTCACAGGTGAAGTGTCGCCTCATCTGGAAGGACTGTCTGGAGCTCTGAATGGTGGTGAGGGAGGAAGTGTAAGGGCAGGTGTAGCACTTGTTCCGCTTGCAAGGAGGGAGATCGCTGAGCAGGGATGGGGAGGATGAATGGACAAGGGAGTTACGTAGGGAGCGATCCCTGTGGAAAGCAGAAAGGTGGGGAGGGAAAGATGTGCTTGGTAGTGGGATCCCGTAAGAGGTGACGGAAGTTACGGAGAATTATACGTTCCAATATAGTCCTGACGAAGGGTCTTGACCCGAAACATCAACAACGCTTCTCCCTATAGATGCTGCCTGACCTGCTGCGTTCCAGCAGCATTTTGTGTGTGCGTGATGCAAGTTATTTCAGATCTCGTATCTATTTAAAATTGCAGTATTGGATTCATTAAAGGTATCAAAAGACCAAAGTTCAAAGTAAATTTATTATCAAAGTACATGTACGTCACCCTGAGATTCTTTTTCTTGTGGGCATACTCAATAAATCTACAGAATAATGACCATCCCCAATATTACTTTTAACATTGGTGTTTATTTCGACTTTACAAGACAGATCACAAAGCGTCATGAGCAATCTGCCCTTGGAGATAAATTACTCTGCACCTGCTGTCTTAAGGGTTATTTACTTAGCTAACATCAGCGGTAAATGCTCTGTGGAGTTGTCATTTTTGAACTCCTAGGAGCATCTGTGCGTTATCACTAGAGAGCTGCTGGCACTGTAAGTGGATTCAAAATGCAAACTGGATCAGCTGGTGTATTGAGAAGACATGATGAGGAATCAGGCAGTTGTGTGTAAGGGTTAGAGATGTCTTGCCTCGGCTAAATGGCCTTCAGCTGACCCTGGCATAAAGCAATTTCCCCATTTAAATTCTGCAGAACATTCCTGGGGTCTAAATTGAGAGAAAGAGGAGGAAGTTCCATGTTTGGAGCCACCATTTCTCACTTGACAGTGAGCTTTAGAAATACATTGTCTGATCTTCCACCTACTTGCAATTGATGGGCATGAGCTCTGGACAAACTGGCAATGAATTTACCTCTACAACAGTAGTAGTCTACTGGCTGTAAAGCACTTTTGAGATATCCAATAGAAAGAACGAGATTCCTTGTAAATGTTTCTTTTCTTTGGGTAAGTGCCCATGAGTTTTCAAGGCCCAAGTTCCTTTTGTTAAGAACAAGTCGAAGATCTGCTGTGTTGCTATGTGTTTACACACTTGATATCTGGTTGACTGAAGCTCTTTAAATCTTCACCAGACAAGGGAAAAAGCAATTGTGTGTGTGCGTGTGTGAGATATGTTTTAAAAACTTTGGAATTACAAAGAGTTTTAAATATTTTTCTTTATATTTTGCAGTTTATGCAGAGATGTGGAAATTGTCCTTTGAAGTGATATCCATGAAATTGCAGGATATTTTCTTGTACACTGCTCTGTTAGGTTTGGACCAAGAGTTGTGAGTTAACTAGGCTTCCTCTGAAAACCTTGAAGCACTAGCTTACTGCTGATGTCAATGTCAGTTAATGACACGTATCATTTGAGATGCTTTTATTAGTTTGAACTTTAAATTTTAAGACCAGGTTGGATAGATTTTTGCATAGTAGGGGAATTGAGGGTTATGGAGAAAAGGCAGGTAGGTGGAGATGAGTCCATGGCCAGATCAGCCATGATCTTATTGAATGGCGGAGCAGGCTCTGTGGGCTAGATAGCCGACTCCTGCTCCTATTTCTTATGTTCTTATGAAATGCCTTTATTTGACGCTGCTTGTTCTATGTAGCTATAACATCAGAGATTGTATATAGAAACAGGTAAACATAAGAGCAGTGTTCCTTGAACACAGCTGATTAAAAATAAAACACAGCAGATGTCAGAACTCAGAGCAGTGGGAATATTTAACAGGTCAAACAGCATCTATTGAGAGAGGACCAGTAATGACCAAGTAAGAATTAGAATTTAGAATGGAATACAAATTCTGTTTTGCCAGAAAGAACCTGAAACTTGTCTTTGAATTTGTCCTCAACTTGCTGTTGTGCTTGCTCATTCTGTCACATTTTTCATCATCTGCCTTTCAGTTCCTGAGATCCTGAGATCTATGTTGTCCTGGGTTTAGCTCCTGGTAGGGTTAGCCATGGCAGTAAAGTCAGTGGGGGGTGGGGGTGGTCCCTGGGCAAAGAGTGATCCAACCAAGACCTTAATGGTGGTGCTGGCAGAAGATGATGCATTACAATAGCAGAGGAATGCTGCAGCAGTGAAGGGTCCTCGGTCATCTTGCACTCCATGCCACTGGACCTTGACATTGGTCTGTCAAGGACTATGTGGTGGCTGCCCATGCTTCAACCTCTACTGGACCCTGACCCTGATCTGACAAGGATCGTATAGTGGCTGCCTATGATCGGTCTCCCCATGTTAAATAAAGTCTGAAGCAGATGTTCTCCATTAAGGGAAACCACTTACTTTTGCCCATACTACACCAGAATATGTGGATCACGGATCAGCCTCTACAGTAAGGATCCAGCAATTCACGGCCCCTTAGGAGAACATCGTACTCTACTCAAGTGATGGCACTAGTACTATTGGAGTATGTCAGTTTTATTTTTGCAGGATTATACATCCCCTACATCATCCTGCACAGTTTAGTGTAAAGACACTGCAGGGCAAAGAAAAGTGTGGAGGCAGCATTGAGGAAAGTAATATGGAGAGGAAATTTGATTGTGTATATCCCTGTATAAACACTTGAAATGCTTGTTCTAACCTCCTTGGCATTTATTAAAAGCAGATGCTATCCCCCATACTGCAATCGAGAAAATGAGCTGAGTCTATATTGTAAACATATTGCCAGAAGCTGTTTATGCTCAAATGCCAATTCAACTGAGGACTTCTATGCGAGGAACTGTTTTTTTACATATTAGGGAATTATAAACAGACAGACTTTGGCTTGTTTGGGTGAGGAAGTTGAGATTAGCCAGTGGCCAGACCTAGAACGTCTGTAAAGAAATTCTGACACCCCCCTTCATCCCTCTGGGAGCCCAGTAAAAGAGACCATAAAAATACCATTTTTTCCCCCTGTTAAATCAAACCCATTACATTGCTTTGACTTGAACTGGACCAACCAATCTACAACCACATATGTAAAAATGACTGAATTGGTTTGTCTTTTGAAATGAATATTGGCTTGGGATCCAAGCAGAGCTTCCTTGCTTGTCTGTGAAATTCATTATTACAGTGAAGTATTAACTAGGGTGGGTGTTGAAGATTCTAAAATGGGGCTTGAGCCCACATTTTGACATGATAGCAAGAGTGTTGCTACTGAAACGAGGCTGATGTTGTGCAGGCTCCTAGGACTGAGCTCCAGGGAATAATCATTCCAGTTCTCCACTCTGATCGTGAGACAGCAAGAATAGGAATTAGAATAAAGTGCTAACTAAAATGTGTTCTGTGCTTAAAATCAGTACTTAGAAATCACTGACTGTAAAGGAATTGATTGGAGTGGTTTTAAGCATACCGTTTTGCGAGAACATCATTACAAGAGTGTGGAGTAATATAAAGATGTTCATTGTAACTGACAATAATCAGTGGAAGCATCCGATACAGTCGCAACACCCCTTTTACTGAATGTGATCTGTGTCATCGTGGAGCTTGCACTTATTCAATCTGTTCAGAGTAACATCATAGCAGCACAATGCATGAATACAAAATTCAGATTATCGAGAAATAACCTTACTTCAATATCATTTAATAGTCTTGCTGATTCTCTTGCATTCAACAGGAGATTCATGGTTAAGATTGCGAATGTCTGCCTTAGAGTCCTGAGCCCATTTTCTGATGTGTGCACGTACGCTGCCAAGGAAGTTCCAGGGTTAACCCTTTAACTACCGATGCAATATGTGTTAATTTAACATTTTGAAAGTGTTACAAGGCAGCTGTTCCACTACAGAATGTGTTTTAGTTAAGATGACAAATCATGTTTCTAATGCTGATTAAGTTTTTAGCAGGTGTTATGCACTATCAGATATTGCTCTGAGGCAAAGTTTATTTTCGGCTCCTGCAGTATTTGGCTCTGAATTGTTAACCCATTTTCAAATCGAGTAAAATTAACATTGTAATTGATTCAAGCCTTTCATCCTGCCTATCTTTCTCCTCAATGCTTTTTGAGAGAAATCTTTGATTCGTTGGTGAATGATTGCTGAGGTGATGGCATTCTTCCATCACCCAATGAACAAGCTTTGCAAAGGCTTTCTTTTTCTTGCCCTATCCAGTGTCACTCTCACGCCCTCATCCCATCCCATACCACCATCCAAAGATTCTCTCCCACCCTTCCTCCAACCTCCAAACCCATTTCCTCAGATATGAAAATATTTACTAGTTAATAAATATTCAGGTGCATTTTGAAAGTTATCTGTTTCCCCT
This sequence comes from Hemitrygon akajei, assembly GCF_048418815.1. Classification (NCBI taxonomy): domain Eukaryota; kingdom Metazoa; phylum Chordata; class Chondrichthyes; order Myliobatiformes; family Dasyatidae; genus Hemitrygon; species Hemitrygon akajei. The sequence continues at coordinate 37,174,106 of NC_133139.1, forward strand.
AACCACTCAGGTAGTCACTATTTGTAATTTTCAGCATTTTGACCAATTGTCTTCATTCTGTGTTACTTTTCAGACAGCAGGGTAAACTTTAGAGAACTCAGCATTCTTAACTTTGGCACTCAATTAACTAGCATTGCCTCTGATCATCCAAAACAGCTTAATAATCAATGAAGTACATTTAGAAAGTCATTGCTTTACAGTAGAAGAAATGTGTCAATTTGCACACAGTTTGCTCTCTTAAACGATAATCTAATGCTTGCTCATTCATTTGTGCATACAGCACCCTGCACTGAGGGGCAATAAGGAATAATAAAATTGATAGTGTCCATACTGGAAATGCAGTCAGTTTAACTAAAGGCTTGGACTGCTCAAATTTTGAATAGTAAAGCAGTTAAAGAATTCCTACATTTTTAGGATGTTATTGAGTACAGAAAGTATGTGGAAAATATATATTTAAGGGTAGAGTTAATGGATACTGATCTTAAACATGGAGAATAATAGGATCAACTTTTCACTGACTTGATGAATAATCAGTAGCCGATAGTTCGATGCAGTAATATTGTAACTTTCAGAATGGAAAAGCTTATGCTGGAAATCCGGAGCAACACACAAATTGCTGGTGAAATCAGCAGGTCAGGAAGCATCCATGAAGAGAAATACACAATCTCCCTCTCCCTCTCCTCCCTCTCCTCCCTCTCCTCCCTCTCCTCCCTCTCCTCCCTCTCCTCCCTCTCCTCCCTCTCCTCCCTCTCCTCCCTCTCCTCCCTCTCCTCCCTCTCCTCCCTCTCCTCCCTCTCCTCCCTCTCCTCCCTCTCCTCCCTCTCCTCCCTCTCCTCCCTCTCCTCCCTCTCCCTTCATGAAGGGTCTCAACCTGAAACATCGACTGTTTATTTCCCTCCATAGATGCTGCCTGATATGCTGAATTCCTTCAGCATTTTGTGTGTTTTGCTCAAGGTTTCCAGCATCTGCAGAATCCCTTGTGTCTGTGAAATTGAGTGTTTGCCTGCAGTGGGAAATTGGGCTGAATGATTTTGTGACTGAGGAGGAAGGTGGTGTTTCTGAACAGTGAATACTGTCCAGTGGCAGTGTCAACTAAGGACAAACCAGCTCTTGGATGAGGAGTCTTGAATGGGAATAGCAACTCCAGTCAGGAGGGAGACAAAGGAAAAAAATCAGGACTAGGAGGGAATCGTGACATGAGCTTTGTATTCGGGATAGTATTTTTCATGGAAGACAGTCTGCAGGTAAACTGTATAGAATGCTTTCTGCCTGATTTCTGAGTTGGTTACAGCACTGAATTTAACATTAATGTTGTATTTTACACATGATATAGGGATGACATATGTCATCCACTATTAATAGACTGGGAATTTTATTTCAGTAATGCATGTCTTTCTGCAGATTTTGAACCAACTAGGCTTTCTGACAGGCACTCATCTACAAGAGAGGTTGGCTACTCTGTTTGCATTGTTGCATCTCGAGGTATGGAATCTGAGAAACGCATGGGAGATCACAACGATCTTCCTGTCCCAACAAACAATCGACATCACACATCAAAGCAGAAAGCTTTTATAGTTATTGGGGGGGTGGGGGTAGGAGGCTGGGAGTGGGGTTTATATTTATTATTGGATGGTTGCCATAGAAGGTGGGACCTTCATTTGCAGTGGGGTTAAATGAAGATGTACTGTACCAGGTAATATAAAATAGTTGGTAAAGCTGTTTGATATATAATGAGGCATTGAAGAAACATTGAGCTTTTAAGGTATTTGAGACTATAACCTGTGGCCAAATGTATCATAGCCCAATGCAGTAAGGTATAATGGTTTATAATAGAAAAGCAATCTTTAGGCTTCATCTACTCTTCTGAGAGCAGTTTTATTTCAATTGTTATGAGGTATTGACATAATCTAGATGGCAATGAGCTGGGGATAACTTCCACCTTCTTGGAATTGTTCAGACTCCATTTGACCAACAATTTAATTCCTCCTTGGAAGAAGTGTAATTTTTTTTTTAATTTTAAAAAACAGCCTCCACCTTGTGCTGATCAACTAATATATTTGACTTCCAGGACAAGATGCAGCTACGACTAACTCTGTTAAGGTCATATATCAGACTGGATTTTTTTCAGTTTGCACATTTGGGGAGAGAGAGGGGGTTAGATGTGTCAGATTAGGACTTGGGGACAGGGAGTCATCTTTACTACTTCACGTAACTAAGAAGTGCAGGATTAAGTAAAAGGGGTACAAACACAGAACATAGAAAGCCTACGTAAATGCTTTTTAGGTAGTTTCTGTGTTAAGGAATCATGGTGGATGAGATGATCTGAATTACAATAAATCAGCAGCAATTGTTAATATTTTGATAATATAATTTAAGTGACTTGTTTTTCAGAAGACGTGGTTATGTTTTCCTTTTATTTCCTCTTCCCCCTCCCTTCAGTATGCTGATCAAGCTTGGTTTCGGTTCCATGGATAATTGTAGATCACAACAGAAGTTTTGTGTGCTGACAGTCATGACTTTAGTGAATTGTTAGTGTTTAGTTATACACTTGTGCAGATAAAACTGCTGAAGGATTTTATTAAGTTCATTCTGATGAGTTATTAATGTGTGATGACTTGTTGATCTTCTTCCCTGACAACATTTGTGGAAAAAGAAACAGTTAACACTCCAGATCAGTACCCTGCGTCAGATCTGAAATATTAACTCTATTTCTCTCTCCAGAGATGCTGTCTGACTTGGTGAGTATGTCCAGTAATTGCTGCTTTTATTTCTTATTTCCTGCATGTACAGTTTTTGATTATTTTTAGTCAGCTTACCCATGTTTGGTAGAAATTATCTGTTGTGTACTTAATATTTCAGTAATATTTGAGTAATCTTGTAACTATATTTAAGAATTCTTTATATAGTTCATTGTGGCTATATGCAAAAATAGGTGAATTTGCATATGTCATACTACCACATGATACATGCGTGTTTTGCTTAAAGTAAACCTAAAGTTTGATGCACATTTCAAACTCTAGTCAGTTACTCTTTATTAGTGTAATGTTATGGAGTTACAAAGCATAACAGTGGTGACAAGGTATTTTTAAAACGATCCAGAGACAACTACCTACCTGTTGAAGTACAGTGAAAGACTAGAGTTTTAAAAAAAAATCACAGCAGTTTTTTCCTTCGGAGCTGTATGTGTTCTTCAGAAAAGAAGACCTGATAGAATTTTTTTTTAAAGGCAGAAAGTGGATGAATTTACAGGCTCATAAACTGTGTATCATTTGTTCATGACAAAACTGCAAAAGTGGCTGACTACATCAAAAAGATTGATGTGTTTGATTACACAACGGATGACTGGATTTTATGTACTGAATAGATTGAGCAGTATTTTAAAGTAAATGGAATAACCAATGAGAAACAAGTGCCAATTTTGCTGAGTGCATTGGATTTAAAGGCATACAGTTTGCTACAAAGTTCAACTGTTCCAACCAAACCAGCTGAAATGAACTTTGCTGATATTGTGACAGTAGAACCAAAACCATTGATTGCAGAACGCTTTAGGTTTCATAATTGCAATCAAAAGGAAGGGAAGTCCATTTCAGCATACATGGCTGAATTGAAGAGATTTGTGACTATTGTCAGTCCAATAATGGGCTTAATGATGCAGTGAGAGATCATTTGATTTGTGGAATCTTGCAAGAAGGCATTCCAAAATGGCTCCTAACTGAAGCATGGCTTGTATTAAAAAGAGCAGTTCAAACTGCTGAATCATGAAAGCAGCAGACAAAGGCGCAATTGAGTGACAGTCAGGAATAGTATGAACAAAATTGCAACATCAAATCAGAAACCAACCTGGCTGAACAAATTATGAAATGTTGTGGCAGTGATTCACATACACCAGACCAATGCAGATTTAAAGGCAAAACTTGCAGAAAATGCAACAAAGTAGGACAATGTATAAAGAGCCTGTTGGGCAGACAAAAATAAATGGACTGTACAAGGAAGATTAGAAAGTAAAGGTGCAGTTTCAAAAAGAGCACTAATCTGACAATAAGAGTGACACAGGACTGGCTAGCTTTTACAATGTGAAAACGAACAATAGGCAAACAATATGACTTGCACAAAAGTGAACAGCAAATTAATTAAAATGGAATTGAACACTGGCTTGTCTGTTTCAGTCATGCACAGAATGAGCTTGAATAACACTTCAAAGATACTGAACTGGAGCCTGCAGATGTGCAACTTGTACTGGAGAAAAGATCACTCTTGAGGAAATGATATTCGTAACAGTGAAACGCAAAAAGCAGCAGTCCACATTGGACCTGAATGGGGTAAAAATAGGAGGACCAGCATTATGGGGGGGGGGGTGAACAACTGAGACGACAACAATTTGATTGGAGATTCATCCACTATTTGCATATCACTTCTGCAAACGTCCACCAGAAGTACATTAAGAAGGTACTGGATGATGCCACAACTGTCTCCATGCTGTACACCATGAACTATTAACCAGCAGATGGCAAACAGGTGTTGCTGCCAACCTCTGCCTCTGGTTGGAAAGCGTTTTGGATCAAGGAAGGACGGTGCTGCTCAGAGGAATTGCGATGGTGACGAAAGCAGCGTTCTGACTCCAACAGATTTCGTTGGCAACATCTCCAAGAAAGCTGGTAAACTAATCAGGCAGTTACTTGGTAAATATGGCTTGGTTTTAAGCTGGAAAAGAATTCAAGGAGCTTCAGAAAAATTGCAAGCGTTTAGCTTTTGAGTGTAAAGTTCCAGAATCTACTCTTGAGTGCTTTGTTGCATGAATTTCCAAGTGGGAGACGAGCTGCTTATAAAAGTAGATGCAAAGACCAAAGTCCTGTTGGATGAATGGAAAGGCAAGTCATTGGATATATGAAAACAAAGGATTTGTTAGATGATGTCATGGATGAGAAACCAAGAGGAGAGAGCAGCTCATAAAGGGAGCAATAGAAGGATTAATAAGAGAATACTCTTATTAAATTGACCTTTTCCAAGATCAAAATGTACAAACTAGGAGTAGGGGATGGAGGGGGGGGGGGGGGGGGGAAAGGAAGAAGAAGAGTATCCAAAGCTGTCAGAGCCATTTCCTGCAGTCTGAGTCGACTCCTACAACCACCACGGAGGAGGCCCCAGTAGCTGTGATTTGTTTTCATGCCCACTAGTCTCCCCTGCCAAGCAGAGTGACCTCCCTTGTCAGAAAAGACATTATCCCACAAGATTAAGAAAACAGCGATTAAATCTTTAGGCCTGAATGGGACAATTTAAAATTTACTATGCTGTGGATGTCTGTATATAATAGTTATATAGTAAAGTGTATACAGTTGAGCTGCATTCTCTATTGTTAGATTTTATAGCTAAACAGGGAAGAGAGTTTTCTGTTTAATATTAACTATTTTTTGCTTGTATATGTAATCAATTAGTTATATGTAAAAATACATGAATTGCTTGTGCCATGATACTGCCACGTGACACAAGTGCCTCGCTTAAAGTAAACACACAGTTAGACTCGTATTTCAGGCTCCTGAGTCTATCTTTTAATTAGGCTAATGGTACAACTCTCCTCTCTGTATCCCATACTGCACACAGATGAGAAATGATTTATTGTACCAGTGTGACACGTTGCATTCACTGTGCGACCAATCATTGTAACTGAAATAGCCAATTTACCAGTGGAGACAAGGAGACTTCCAACTTATCAGAATCAGGGTTATTATCACTGTGACATATGTCATCAAATTTTTTGCACAGTACAGTGCAATGCATAAAATATTAAGTTACAATAAGAAAAAAAACATTAGTGTAAAAATCAGCAAAATAGTGATGTAGTGTTCATGGATTCAATGACCGTTCAGAAATGGGACCCAAGAAGACATTGTCACCTTCCTCAATGACTAGCGTCCAGTGGCACATCTTGCATCCACAGTGATGAAGTGCTTTGAGAGGTTGATGATGAATCATATCAACCCTTGCCTGAGAAGCGACTTAGATCCATTCCAGTTTGCCTACTGTCACAAAAGGTTCACAGTCAATGCTATTTCATTGGGTCTTCACTCAACCCAGGAACATCTGGACAGTGCAAATGCATACATCAGAATGTTCTTTCTCAACAATGGCTTGGCAATCAATATCATCATCCCCTCAAAACTAATCATTAAGCTTCAAGACTTTGGCCTCCATATCTCCTTGTGAAATTGGATCCTAGATTTCCTCACTTGTGGAGCACAGTCAGTTTGGATTGGCAAAAATGTCTCCTCCGCAATCTTCATCAGCACAGATATACCTCAAGACTGTGTGCTTAGCCCCTGCTCTACTCAACTCACTTTATACTTATTATTGTGAGGTTAAGCAGAGCTTCTATGCCATATTTAAGTTTGCTGACAATGCCATTTTTGTTGGCCGAATCAAAAGGTGGTGACTAATCAGAATACAGGAAGGGACTAAAAATCTGTCTGAGTGCTGCCACCACAACCTCTCACTCAATGTCAGCAAGATCAAGGAGCTGATTATTGACTTTCACGAAAAGGAAACCAGAGGTCCATGAGCCAGTCCTCACTGGGGGATCCGAGGTAGAGAGTGTCAGCAGCTGTAAATTGGTGTTATCATTTCAACAGATTTGACTTGGGCCCACAATGTAAGTTACATTACACAGAAAGCATGGCAGTGCCTCTACTTCCTTCAAAGTTTGTGAAGATTTGGCATGACACCTAAAACTTTGACAAACCTCTATAGATGTGTGGTGGAGAGTATATTGACTGTTTGCATCATGGCCTGGTGTAGAAACAATGCCCTGGAATGTAAAATGCTACAAAAAGTAGTGGTTACAGCCCAGTCCATCAGAGGTAAAGCCATCCTACCATTGGTCACATCTGCATAGAGCATTGCTGTAGGAAAACAGCATCCACCACCTAGGCCATCCTCTCTTCTCATGGCTGCCATTAGGAGGAAGAAGGTACAGGAGCCTCAAGACCCACACCACCAGGATCAGGAACTTATTTCTTGTTACATACACCTGTTAGGGTGCATTCTCCAGATACCTTATGAGGTAACCGTAGCCTTCAGCCACAGTTATTACTCCACAGTCATCAGGCTCCTGTTCTAGAGAGGATAACTGCACTGGACCTCACTCATCCCATCACTGAACTATTCCCACAACCTATGGACTCATTTTCAAGGACTCTTCATCTCATGTTCTCTTTATTTATTTTCTCTTTTTTTTGTATTGGCACAGTTTGTTGTCTATTGCACGTTGGTTGTTTGTCTGTGCTGGTAGGTGCAGTCTTAAGTTGGTTTTATTGTGTTTCTTGTACTTTCTGTGTATGCCTGCAAGAAAAGGAATTACAGTGTTATTAATTTTACTTTTTACTCCAGGCTGTTATACCACCTTCTTGGTGGTTGTAATGAAAAGCAAGCTTGTTCTGAGTGGCGAGGATCCTTAGATACTGCCCTTTTTTTTTTTGAGACATTGCCTTTTAAAGGTGTCCTTGATTGTAGGGAGGCTAATGTCCGTGATGGTACTGGCCAAGTTTGCAACCCTCTGCAGCTTTTTCAGATTCTGTGCATTGGCACCTCCATACTACTTGTTTTTGTTCCCCTCATCTGACGCCACTAGTTCATATGTGGTTGAGGTTACTGTGTAACATAAATGGCTACCTTTACTTGTCAGCACAAAGGTGCAGCTAGCAAAGTGCTGCCTTGTTATTCCAGTGACTCAGGTTCAGTCCTGACCTCTGGTGCCGCCTATGTGAGGTTTGCATGTTCTCTCTACGACTGTGTAGGCATTTACTCCAGCTGCTCTGGTCTCCTCTCGCATCCTAAAGATTTGCAGCTTGACTTGATTTGTTCATTGGCTACTGTGAACTGATGAGCAGAAGTTGGTGTGGAAGGGAATTTGATGGAAATGTGGGGAGAATAAAATGGGTTAGGTTAGGATTAGTGCAATGAGTGCTTAATGGTTGACATGGACTCGATGGGCTGAAAGGCCTGCTCCCATGCTGCATTTCTACCAAGATTCCAAAGTGATGAATTTACTTGGTCTGTCTCTGTCACTTCTCTCCCATTTCTTGAACTCTCCTTCTCTATCTCAAAAGAAAGAATATTTATCATCTTTTACAAACCCAATGTTTCCCACAGTTTTGACTTTAACCCTTCCCACCACGTCAGTTTTAAGAATGCTATCTCCTCCTCCACTGATCTGTCCTCAGGATGCAGCTTTTCATTCCTGGATATCTATATGTCATTCTTGTTTCAGATAAAAGGCTTTCCCTTCCACTACTATCAATGCTGCTCTCGCCTGTATCTTCTCCATTTCCCACCTGTCTGGCCTCACCCTATAGCTGCCTTCCCCGACATTGGGTTCCCCGTGTCCTCCCATAAGTCTTTGTTTTCCAACACATCATCCCGAGCAAATTCGACCCTTCCCACCAGATTCCACCACCAGGCTTATCTCTTCCTCCTCTGAACACACCCTCCCCCACCCACCAATCTCTGCTTTGCCCAGGGTTTGCTCTCTCCACAATTCCCTTGTCCACTCGTCCTTTCACACCAATCTCCCTTCTGCCACTTATCTATGCCAATGTGGGAAGTGTGACATCTCTTCCCTCACCACTATATTCAGGGCCTGAATAACACTGATAGGTTCATGTGTGAATAACTCACCAGTATGCTTACCAACAGAACTGCTCTGTGACAGATGACGTATGTACCATATCATGCCACACAACTGTCATGAACATAGCCCTGACACCTAGAAAACGAGGACACATTTCAGAATGCTCTTTCCGGATTTCAACTTGGCATTCAACGCTATGATCACACCGACCTTGGTGAACAAACTCCTCCTCCTCAGTCTAAATATGTCATGGTTCAACTGGGTGTTGGACTTCCTAACGGTCAGATCTCGGGTAGTTTTCCTTACACCTGAGTGCAGGAAGTGACATCCAACAATTTTGATTCACTTGAAACTTGAATCTTGACTGTGGAGAGGCTCCTCAGGCTGAGGCAGTCCCTCACATCTGAACTTACTGGTGTCATTTATTGCATCTCGTGCTCATCCCGCAACGTCCTTTATGTTGATGAGACACAACACAAGTTGGGAGATGGTGTCATTGTGAGCCTTTGCTCCATCCAGTGCAAAAATCAGAATCTCTAGCTGGTCGCTCATTTTTGACTCCACTTCCCATTCCCACACTGGCACGTCTGTCCTTGCCTGCCTGTACTGTACACTAAGACCAGTCATAGGATGGAGGAGTAACATCTCATATTTTGTCTAGCTAGTCTCCAACCTGATTTCTCTAACTTCTGATCACCATTCCCCATTTTTTTCCTCTCTTCAGCCCTTTCTTTTCCCTCACTCTACATTCCCTTTCACCCCTTCCGCTGCCCTCGTCATCTCTCTAGTTCTCTCCTTCCTTCCCTTTATTCTATTTCTTCACGTTTCTCCTTGACGTCATCTTTCCACCTTTGCCTTTTCCACCTATCACCATCTAGCTTCATGTATCATTCCCCTTCCCCCTCACCTGGATTCACCAATCACATGCGAGCTTGTGCTTCTACTCCCCACCACCCAACTTTTTATATTTTGGCTTCTGTCACCATTCCTTTCCAGAGTCTCAGCCCAAAGCATTAACCGTTCATTTCTCCCAATAGATGTTGCCAGACATGATGCATTTCTCCAGCATTTTATGTATGTTTTTTTTTCACACGTTTTCCAGCATCTGCAGAATCTCTTGTCCACTTGCAGTAAACGTCAGAACCTGTATCTCCTGCTTCAACAAGTCCTTGCGTCCCTATATAATCCAGCCACCCTGCTCCCCAAAAATGTAATGGCCACAGAGCACAGGAGCTCCCTATTTGTGAAGTCCCATCTGTGTAATGCCACAACTGTAAATCCGTGGTGGTAATCCAACCACCACAGAATTAGCTCAGAATTAAAATTTTGTATCAGATCTGTTAAAATTTAAGAGCTTGTTGTACAGTTGATCTAACATTGCAGTGTAAAGAAAGATCAGTTAAAATATGCTGCATGCACTGTTCATTGAAGGAATGCCATGCATTGTAAAATGATTTTTGTCACACTTCAGAGGAATCTTGATGGAAAGTTTGATCTGGACTCCTGCTGCAATATCTCTCCTGCTGACTGGTCGATTTGGTACACTGGGAGCTGCTAGGTGGGTTTAGTTAAGAATGATATTGAAGTGTTGATGTTCTTAAAATATCATTTATGTTGACTTGAAGCTTGCTCCTGTTTAATAACATCACTGGAACTCAGTATGAAGATTTTGTCCACTGATTTTTTTTTTTTGGAAAGCATAAGGTTTAGATGCTGTAAAATGGCTCAGCAAGTGCTGTGAATTTGTCAAATTGGTATAATTTAACAATTGTGGCTTGGCGGTACTGCCTAGTGCAGTCCATATTTCAACAAATGCAAGAAAAATAGCCACTGGAAGGTGGCTCTTTCTACCCACGCTGCTTTGCAGCTTTGGTGTTTGTGCTTATGATAGTGTTGCTTACTAAATTTATGTCAAGGGTGATGTTTGCAGCTAGCTTAAAGGCACTCTCAGACGTGCAGTAATATCCTGCACCATGGAAACAAATGTGATGCAAATGTCTTGTTATCTCTGTAGTGAGCCCCCTCCGTTGAGACCATTTTGCCAAATGAGGGACGGGTAATTGGGGTAAAAAAATAACACCAAATGAGGTGAAATATTATTGTTGTTAGGTGTTGAGTAAATAAGACTGAGTAATTTTGATTCCTTATTTTGGAAGATGGTCTAACCTTGCCTCCTGTGGTTTCCACATACATTATTAGTAAGTAAACACAGAAGACCAGTATAAGTATCTCCTGTGACTAGAGATGATCATAAAGCCTGTATGTCAGAGATTTGGCACAGCTGAAGAGGAGGGACACATCTATCAACCCCAGCTCATCCCCATGAACACCATCAACTCATAAAATTACTTTGTGTATCAGGGTTATTGAGGTTTGTTGCTTTTTAATAAAGAAGTGCTCCAATTCTGATGGTTGGGCCTTTATTTTAATTTACCCGCAAACCATTTTGCCGTCCTTGTGAAAATTGTTACTTCAAAATATATTTTGTTACTGTCAGTTCCATACATATTGCAGGGTATCCTGTGGGGAATAGTCGGACACAGGAGATTGCACATCTGGTTTGCAAGCGCAGTGTCCTGATTTATGAAGTTATTTAAAATAAACACTCTTTAAAGGAGAGCCAATTCTTGGAAACAAACTGTTTGCCAATAAGCATCTTTTAATTTCGTCTTGGGAGAGGGAAAGTAACCAGAAGAAAAACCGTGTGCAAATTTAATCTCATAGAGCCACAAAGAGATGCAGCTTAGAAATGAACCCTTTGGCCCATCGAGTCTCTGCTGGCCATGAACTACCCATTTGCTCAAATCCTATATTAACCCCATATTCTTATCATCTCCTCTCAGATTTTACCACATTCTTGCATGTTAGGGATAATTTGCAGTGATCAATTAACACTCTACCAACCTGAACATCTTTTGTTTTGTTGGAGTAAACCTGCACACCAAGAGGAAATCCACCTGGTCACGAGGAGACTTGGCAAACTTGCACACAGATTCAGTGCCATCCCAATGAGTAACATAATGTCGCTTCTTAATGTGATTTGCTGCGCCGATTTGGAAAGGTCAAGTATGGGCCAGAAGCAGCCCAGAGCATAGAGCTGGGCCCAGGCTCGAGTTTGGAGAAGGACCCAGTGCTTGGACAATTTAAGCATCGGGCCAGATGGACTAAAACGGCAAGAGGGTGAGACCAGAGGTGAAGGTCGAACCCTTTCTGCTCCATGACACTTTACTCTGCTGTCCTCTGTGCTGAGGTGGAGGCAATGTCATGCCCCAGCTGCTCCAGACTTGGTGTCTGTGAGAGTTTCGTGGCGATTTGCCTCTGTGTGACTGCGGGCCTCCGGTTCATGTACTCAATTTCAGTCTGAATGCAGTTGCTTGCTTTATTGTTTGCGTGGTCTTATTATTTCCTCTCTGCGCATTGTGTGCTGGCCTTTATTTTAATTTGGGTTCTTTCGGGTTTCTTGTTTTGTAGCTGCCTATAAGTAGATAAACTCAAGGTTGTATAATTTGTACGTACTTTGATAATGTACTTTGAACTTTGTTTTATTACAATGTCCTTATACACTAATTAAAAATGTTTGCAATGCTATTGCTGCTTTGAGTTAGTAATTTCTTGCGCAGAATGTGATTTCAGTTACGGCTGGATCTTCTTGTGGCACTACTCATAGGTAGCTAGATGATAATGTAATTCTTTTAATGACAGAAGTGTTATACCGCATATTGCAGAGTTATTAGCTGGTTGCCAACTTAAGGCATTGTTTAATGCCATGTTTCCTTTTAAGGTCACAAAGGCGCAATTGCCATTTCTAAAGGATATACAAAGGTTGGCTTGAGGTTAATTGCCTTTTGTGAAGTATGTAAATTGCCAGGGTGTTTTTTAAATGTCTGATATTAGCTCTCAAAAGTAACACGAGTAGCTTTTTCTTATCTCTTTCTCATGTGTTTATGATTCTTGAATTGTGATGATTGAAATGTTGTAGACCAAATGGTTATACATGTGCCACTGTTGTAATTTACACACACTCATCTCAGGGTGTCAGAGTATTTGGTATTACATTTTCTGCTCGGGGCACAGATACACTGTGCTTATTTCCCAAGAACTGATCCACCATCCAGTAACCTACAATGCAATTATTCTTTTTATTGAAGGCAAAACAGTGAACACTCACAGCAGATTCAGATATCTGATGTCAGAGCAATGCTACGTGGTTTCCAGTTAATTGGGCCATTGGTTAATCAAGACAGCTGCTTATTTGGGACAAATCTTAAGGAACAAAAAACTAATCGAGAATATAGCAAGAATTCCCTTATTTGTTTATTTATCTTGTGGCGATGTGCAGTTGTCAACGTTAGAAGCAAGAATTTTTGTCACTGATGAGTTGGGGTGAATTAAGCTGTAATACAATCCAAAAGTGTCCTGTTCACTGCAGTTTCAAGCATTCAGGCTTGGAAAAGTCACCGATGGCATGGAGTGAAAAAGAAACTTTCACTATTTCAGCAAGTAAAGAACTACAAAGCATTTGAAGTTATTGACAATTTTAAATTTACATTGAAAATGAAGATTTGGAGGATGCCATCGTCAACAACATTGTATGAAAGTAGTCGAATATCTGCTCAAGGAGCCTGCACTGATCTTGTTCATTTACAGTGAGAAGGACATGATAGAGAAATCCTTCCATTGATTGGTATTAGGATCTAATACAGTTTTATAGTACAATAGCATTGGTAGTGTTCAAATTTGTTCTGCATTTCATTTGAATACATAATTTGTTACTCAGCTTTTTTACACCTTTTCAACTATTTTCATAAAATTTTGGCTAATTAGTGCAACTGCTTAATTGGGCCAAAATGTACTGGTCCTGATACCACAATCCACTGTATTTGTGCACACACATGTGTACGTGTGTGTGTGTGTGTGTGTGTGTGTGTGTGTGTGTGTGTGTGTGTGTGTGTTATACACGACTCAGATACAAGTAAAGCACAAACATGTGCCCCACACGCTGCACAGATACACTAATTCAATTCCCACAAAGACACATATCCCAAAGTCACCAAAATGCAAGCACGCACACATCACTGTCTCACTCCCACACACACATACGCCTAGCTCATACACACATTCAGGCACACTCCATTAACTTTCAAACTACTGATCTGTTCTGAGTTGCTTGAATGAGGCAGGACGCTTCCAGGGATCTTACAGTCGACCTCAATATCGCTTGGCTGCAGATCAGAAAATTATTTCAAAGTCAATCTAGTAATTTTTATTTTGCTGATAGTTGTACATGTAAGGGCACCCATTCAATAGACAATGTTTGTCCGTGCTGTTCTCTATCTGAAGTTAACTGCACGGTGCCGCTTTCAGAGCCTGACAGTGACCATTATATTGCAGGATAAGACGAGCTTTAAATCAGGGGTTCCCAACCTGGAGTCCATGGACCCCTTGGTTAATGGTAGGGGGTCCATGGCATAAAATAAAGTTGGGAACCCCTGCATTATAATGATGCATCCTTCAGGACTGAGGGGATATCAATTCGTGGTGGTTGAGAACAGTGCATTCTGTGCAGAGTAACAATGGATAAGAAAAGTTGTTATTTGTGGTAACATTACTTTCTGTGTCAGTTGTATGTGCAATATTGTGCTTCTTGGTTCAGGGTGCATTGATTTCCTTGGCGATGTATATGGCTGAATGACAATAAACTTGAAATTGAAAACCAAATGGCCATTCTATCCTTTCATCCTTTGGGAGGCGGGGAAAAACTGTTGTTTTCTCTCCAAAGTAGACCAGCTATTTTAAGGGGATTGCTCCTTGTTACAGACTTTCGACCAAAGAATCCAGATCAGATGTTCAATTAATGGTATTTTTGCAACACAATGTATTTGACAATCTTATTTTCATTCTTTGGGAATGAATACAATTACAGCCAAACAAAATATATTATTCCTGATGCAACACATGGTTTGGACAATGCCTGGAGAAATTACTCCGAGCTTTCAGAGCATGTCTTTGAATTCACTCGGCCTAATTAGGATTTAAATAATTTTGTTTGCTCAGCAGCAGTGTAATTTATCTGGGTTCTCCCTCAGCAGGTCCCACCTTGAATTTTTCTTTAATAATTCGTGGAACGATTCTTGTCATCACTGACCAGTGACTTGCAGACTCATTTACCAAGCACCTCCTTTATAGGATTTAATAACTGAGACCCATCTGTGTAAATTTCTCTGACCCGTATCCCCCAGTTCCAAATGACAATAGACAGGCTTTGACACTGCTGATTTCTACTTGGTGACCCCTTTAACCAAATGCTTCTGGCCCAAGCCTGGGCAGGTCAGTTTTCCCTCACACTCTGCTTGGGAGGGGATTACCCTGCTGCGCTGTAAGACTGATTTCAGTAGTCTGAAGACTCTGTGACACCTTCATATGCCTCTGCGGATATTAGTGGCTTCACTGTATCAGCCCTAACAGATGCATTTGTCATTTTACAGCCACCATTTATACCACTCTTCAACCTTCAAACCCTGAGGGACTTGATGCATTGCATTATAATTTTCACAGTTCATCATGGCTGAGTTAATTTGGGTGTAAATTTGTGTTTAAGTGGAAGCAATTAAAATACATTCATATTTATGTGCATTTCATCAAACAGTAAACTGCAACATCAAATAATGAACCTTCCAAGTCCCTTGGCAAAGAATGATAGTAATCAGTGACAACCAGCTCACTTGCCCTTAGTAAGCTTTCACTTTTCCGGAATGTTCTTAGCTGGAAAAGTTTCTGCAACGTCAGTGGAAAGCTTCTCAGGTTGATGAGTTTCTCCCTCCAGTGTTAATTTCCAACTCTAGCTGCTTTGTTTCAGTCAGTGCAATGATAACTGTTCCAGAACTTAAAGAACATTAGCTTAGCTACTCAACTAATGCAGTGGGACAGGCACAGCCTCTGATGCCCCTCATACTTCTCAGTTTAGAAGCAGCTCCTACTGGGTTGAATAGTCTTCCCACTCTGTAGGTGCCGTCATTGGCTTGTTTCGGTTCTTAATGCTACATTAACCTGCCCCTAACTTACGCTAAGTGCTGATCTTCTGAAAAGCTGCTGGTAGCCTAATGCAGCAAATGGCAAGTAAATGCTTCTGAGGTGTGCTTGTTAAAATTGTGCAGAGTTCTTCTTGCCAAAGCATAGGGAGGATCTGATTGTGCTGGAGAGAGGACAGATGAGATTCACTAGGATTCAAGGACTTGGGTTATGGGGAGAAATTGGGATATGCTGGGCTTGTTTTCCTTGGAGTGAAGGAGGCTAAGGGGCAACCTGATTGAAGTATATAAGATTATGAGAGACATAGCCAGATAGTCAAAATCTCTTTGCCATCGTGTGGGTATCGGAAACACAAGGGCTTGGTTTAAGTTGAGGGGTAGGATTTTTAAGTAGGACCTGAGGGGTAAGGGCTGTAACAACTCCATGACTAAACTTGTAGTGGGATTGTGGAGATGCAGTGGATATAGTTTCACTGTGCTTCAGGGATAGCAATGTCTAGACTGGGAATATTTGAAAACTGATTCTGAGTTGCTAAAATGGCAGTTTTCTGTTCTCCAGCATTAACTCCCTTCTCCTTGACAAGTTCAGATTTACAAAAAAAGTTATCTGCAGGCATCTGTCACCTGCTTGGTTAACATCTTCATTTGTGTCTGTTAAGATTTATTTGTGATGGTCATAAACCTCCCTAGCAGTACCCTTTGTAACCTCGTCGGATGTCCTCAGTGCATTGCACCCCTGTAACATGCCTGAAAAAATACCATCCTCTAATTTAGTCGCATATAAGCCTAGAAAGGACTTTTGCGGTCAGACAAGCACTTAATGATTCAACTGGCAATCCTTTGACAACTATCTTAATGCCAGTGTCAGGTTGTTTGGGTTAATGATTGCGTAAATTGCAAAAGAATATCATGTGAATACATGGTGGTGATCTGCATCGCATTCACTGAACAGAAGATGCCATAAATATATAGATGAAAGAATTAATTGACATAAATGCACTTGGGGGAAAAAAAACTTGCAACTTCTAGCAGCCTAGAATGATCTTGAAATAATTTCTTTTAATCCCTTTCACCTCCATTTACAGTACTCAAGTTATCTCGACCATGGATACTGGCATCCAGTCCTTCTGGCAGCTGGCTAAAAACCTTGCATAGTTCCCATAGGGAATACCTCCTATTCTTTAACCAGTGAATGGAAAAGCTAATCCTTTGGCCCCACTTTGTGTCACCCTGGCTTACAGCTATTGTCAACATCTGTTTTTATCACTTCTGGATGCAATTATAAGTAAAGAAGAAATGAATCCAACAACCTCCTTTGCCAGATGGTTCACCAACATTTCTGGCCTATGCCTTGAGTACAATAAAGGCGCGGGCCTCCTGCCATGTCAGTTTTGGACATCTTGCATTATAGACACTGTCTGTGATGACTACAACTGCAAGATGTGTGTCCAGCTGCAGCTTTTAACAATCTGTATTAAGGAGTTCGAGCTGGAACTGGATGAACTCCAGGTCATTTGGGAGGCTGAAAGGGTGACAGATAGGACATATTGAGAGATAGTTACACCCAAGGTGTTGGACACAGTGGCCGTCAGGAAGGGAAGGGGAAATGGGTTAAGGAGCCAGTGCAGAGCACCCCGTGGCGTTCCCCTCAACAACAGGTACAGGTGCACCACTTTGGATACTGTGGGGGGTGGGATACGGTTGACCTCACAGAGGAAAACCACAGCAGTCGGGCCTCTGCCAATGAGTCTAGCTCTGCAACTCAATGGGTAGTGAGGAGAGGCTGTAGATGGGGCAAAGTTGCAGTGAACAGGATGATTTGCAATATAAAAGATGGACAAAAGCGAAAAGGGTGAATACAGGACTGAAGGTGTCATATTTGAATGTACGCAGTACATGGAATAAGATAGATGAACTTGCAGCAAAGTTGCAGATTGGCATGTATGATGTTGTAGGCATCACTGAATCATGGCTGAAAGAAGATTATAGCTGAGAGTTTAATGTCCAAGGATACATACTGTATCGAAAGGACAGGCAGGGAGGCAGAGGGGTCGGCGTTGCTCTGTTGGTTAAAAAATGAAATCAAATCATTAGAAAAGGGTGACATAGGGTCAGAAGGTGTTCAGTCATTGTGGATGGAGCTCAGGAACTGCAAGGGTACAGGTCCCCAAACAGTAGTAATGATGTGATCTACAAATTATAATGGCAGATAAAAAAATGCATGACAAAAGTGCAATGTTACGATGGTCATGGGGGGGACTTCAATATGCAGGTAGATTGATCAGGTTGGTGCTGGATTACAGAGGGGAATTTCTAGAGTGCTTACGAATGGTGAAAGGCCTTGATAGAGTGGGTGAAGAGAGCATGTTTCCTGATGGGAGAATCTAAGAGCAGAGGACACGTCCTCAGAAAAGAGGGTTGTCTTTTTAGAACAGAAATGAGGAGGCATTTCTTTAGCCAGTGTGATGAGTCTGTGGAATTCTTTGAAAGGAAATGGGGGGGGGGGGGGGGGGAGAAGAGTAGTTGAACATTGAGGTGTACATAGATAAAACAGGCAAATATATATTGGTGTGCCTGCTGTGTGGCACCTTGTCAAAGGCTGTTTGAAAAACAAAGTGCACAACATCTGTTTGTTTATCCTGCTTTTCATTTCTTCAAAGAATTGCAACAGATAATATAAATCAGTGTTGGTTAGGATGGTAGATTTCCTCCTCTGAAAGGCATTGATGAAACAGGAGTGTTTTTATCACAGGGTCTCGGCCCGAAGCATTGACTGCTCATTTCAACGGATGCTGCCTGACCTGCTGAGTTCATCCAGCTTGTTTGTACGTGTTTTTATCACAAATCTCTCATTCTACAATCATCACTACTGAGGAATAGTTATAATTCTAGATCATTAAGTCTAAATTCCATATCGTACGTACATGATGAGATTTGAACTCAAGTCTCCGGATTGTTTGGCCTGACTGTTGGATTACTTGATGCTGCACCATTATTATTATACTCTCTTACTCCAGTTGTTATGTATACCTTTAATGCTGGTGAGTTTATCAGTAGATCTTTTTTTTTTAAAAAAAAGGCTGATCCTAGTGTATGGAGACTATCCCAGTACAGCAAGACCTGTGTATGTAGATAATGCATCAAACCAAGGGTCTGTTCCTCACACCATTGACTGGCCAGTTATGGAACAGTGTAACCAGCTGTGGTCACCACAAATTTAAAACTGCAAGTGTCTAGGTGAAGACTAACAAAACAAAATCTCAATTTTACAGAAGGGAACTCCAAATTAATGTAATACTAAAAATAAGTATTACTGGGAAGAAATGAAGTCTAAAATATTCATTCAGATTAAGCCTGGTAAAAGAATAAACGTATACATCTTATTTGGAGAAAGTAAATTAGAGGATGTTGATGGATTTGATGAAGGATCTTGGACCTGTTACATTCACTGTTTCTTTTTCCACCAACTTGTTGATTATTTCCAGCTCTTTCTATTTTCTACTGAAGTATTTCTTTACACAAATTGACAAATAATATCCCTTGCAACATTGAGAACTTTTATGGTGTGAAGGTTATGGAGAGAAAAGCAGGCCAGATAGGTGGTTTTGAGAGGTCTTTTTTTTTCTTCATACCTAATTTCAGTCATCACATTCCTGGTTAAGCATGTTAACACTGGGATTCTCCTTATCTTCAAGATGATTTGGCGAGGCCAGCTATTTTGAAATGATGGATCTACAAACTGCTTCCATTGGCTAATCAAGGGTGATTTTCTAATTTAGAACGTCGGTGGTTGATCCAAGACTGGAGCACGACAGGAATATTTCCCAATGTGCTTGAAGCAAGGTTCAGTTACTCTGTCAATACAGATTGCAAGTGCATAATTAAAACACTGAGAAATGGATTAGACTACTTGAAAATGCAATATCCACCGGCAATTTTCTTGATATAAATCAATATGGATTTGTCTGTTTTCTCTATATACACCAGAATGTTCCACTATTTTTCTTCTACATTTCCTTTCATCCATCTCAGATAAAATAATGGTTTTTTCTTTCAGGAGACTGTTTCTACATTTTTTTTCTCTGGTAAATGTATGGGATTTTCTGATATAGCCCAAATATTATTTTCCATGATATTTCTGGTTTTATTGCATAGCTGCTACCATTTTTTTCCTGTTTCTGTCCTTGAAAATTCAATTATGTTTAACCACGAGAAAATCTGCAGATGCTGGAAATCCAGAGCAACACACACAAAATGCTGGAGGAACTCAGCAAGCCAGGCAGCATCTGTAGAAAAGAGTAAACGGTCGACATTTCGGACCAAGACCCTTCATCAGGACTAGGAAAGAAAAGAGATGAGAAGTCAGAGTAAGAAGGTGTGGGCAGGGAAGGAAGAAATACAAGATGGCATGTGATAGGTGAAACTGGAAGAGGGGGAGGGGTGAAGTTAAGACCTGGGAAGTTGATTGGTGAAAGACATAAAGGGCTGGGAAGGGGGAATCTGAATAGGGAGAGGGTAAAAGATCATGAAAGAAGGGGAAGCTTTGTCTTTTGCAATTATGGATCTGAATTTTATCTCCTTATTTTGGGTTTCCTTAGTATTTGTTTTTCCCTCATTACTTTATATCTTTTCTCTACCAATTTAAAATAAATCTTACCCAATTTTCCTTTTGTGTTCTTTGCTGAAGTAATTTCTTCATTCTTTTCAGATCTTGTTCTTTGATGCTCTAAATTCTGAATGTTAGTGACCAATGTTTTGATTCATCAGTGAATACAATCACACAATTGACTGCAGAGGGCATGACAAACAAGCTTAAATCATGTTATTACTAAGCTTAGAGTGATCGGTCTTTCAGCTATGCCTGCTAGATGCTAACTAGAAATGGAAACTCTGTTTATTTCTCGCTTCTAACTGAAGTGCATTGAGAATATTATTTTAATGAGATTAGTAGGACTAATCAATGCTGTACTAAAATTAGAGGGTCCACCATAGCCTTTTTGGTAACACCTTCACAGAATTTTGCCATCGTGGATATTATGATGAAGACAGTATATTTACTTTATCAGATCCGCAGCTCAATTTTAGGTACAGTTGCTTCTGGCTGGTCCTCTTTGAATCAGGATTTAGTCTCCTGGGTTGATAGTAATAGCAGACTGATGGGTTTGCTAGGCAGAGGGAATGTGGTGGTGTACATTTGTGCTGCCCTTCAATGACTTTAGAGCTGCCAGGTCTTTTCTGAGTCTATCCTGTTTAACACAGTGGTTATGCTACGCAACACAATGAGAGTATGTCTGTGGAGTGAATTCAGTATCGGTTGCCATTAAGATTGTGTGGTGGTCATTACTGCCCGCACTTGTCATGGACATGCGTATCTTCTGCAGGTAGATGAGCCAAAAAAAAATGAGGTCAGGTGGGATTATCCCTCAAGTTGATTCCTTTCCACCAGCTCAGTGCAAGAGTGACAGTCATGCTGTTTGAGGTTCAGCCTTTGAGTTTAATGGTGGTGCTACAAGAACCAGTTCTGGTGACAAATATTGACGTCCTCCAGTCAGGGTACATGTGGTTCAGCTTAGTGCTTCTTCTGGTGATGTCCAAAGTGGAAGAAAACTGATTTCTCAGTGGAGTGGTGAGCTGAGACATTATCATCACCTGCATTTTGTATACCTTGAAGAATTAATGGGCCCCGGGGCTGATGTTAGATCACAGACCACTCCTTCCTGATTAGAACATTACAGCACAGGAATGCAGTGTTGTGCCAATATAATTAAGCTAACGATGCCTAATTAAACTAATTCCTTCTGCTGCATATAATTCATATCCCTCCATTCTCTGCATATCCACGTGCCTATCTAAGAACATGTTAAATGCCTCTACTTTATCTTCCTCTACCACCATTCTTTCTGTCCTTTAAAAAGAATTTGTCCTGAACATCGCCTTTGAATCTTCCTCCTCTCAGATTAAATGCATGCCCTCTAGTATTAGACATGGCCCTGGGATAAAGATACCAGTGGTCTACTCAAATTATGCCACTCCTAATCTTATAAACTTCTATCATGTCTCCTCTCGGCCTCTGCCACTACAGAGAAAACAACCCAAGTTTGTCTAACCTCTCATAGCACATGACCTCTAATCCAGGTATCGTCCGGGTGAACCTCATCTGCACCCTCTCCGAAGCCTCAACATTCTTCCTATAATGGGGCAAACAGAATTGAATGCTCAGTACATTGATTAATAAAGGCATGCATGCTAAATGTCTTTTATTAACCACCCTACAAATTGAGCAGCCACGTTCAGGGAGTAATGGACTTGGACACTCTCTTGGACCACTTCTATTAGGGATCTTGCCATTAATTATGTGGTTTCTCTTGTATGGATTAAATTCCGTTTGCCATGTCTCATTTCTCCATCCAGGTTCTATATTTCATTGTATCCTTTGGCAAACTTCTACATTATCCACAACACCACCAATCTTGGTATAATCAGCAAAATTACTAACTCACCCATCCACATTTTCATCCAAGTAATGCAGGCTAGTACAATGAGATATAATTATAAAGTCAAACACATACAGAATGGCCTAGAAGAGGCCAAGTACTAAAGACCTGTGCTGATCAACTGGCTGGAGTGTTCACTGAGATCCCTCACTTCGGCAGTCTGAGGTACCTACCTGTCTTCAATTATAACGGTGACCAAGAAAAATGTGGTGACCTGTCTCAGTGACTATCATCCATTAGCACTTGTATTCACAGTGACGAAGTGTTTTCTGAGGTTGGTGATGAAACCTATCAACTTCTGCCTGAGAAGTGACTTAGATCCTACCCAAGCAATAGGTCCACATCTGATGCCATTTCATTTGCTCTTTACTCAACCCTGGATAACCAAGGTGCATAGGATACACTTGATCAACTACAGCTTGGCATTCAATGCTATCATCTCCTCAAAACTAATCAAAAAGCTTCAAGACCCTGGCCTCAAAACCTCCTTGTGCAATTGCAGCCTCAATTTCCTCGCTTGCAGACATTGGTCAGTTCAGATTGGCAACAACATCTCCTTCACAATCTCCGTCAGCACAGGTACATCACAAGCCTGCGTGCTTAGCTCCCTCCTCTACTTGCTCTATATTTAGGACTGTGTGGCTAAGCATAGCTCCAATGCAGTTTTCAAATTTACTGATGACAGCACTGTCATTGGCCAAATTGAAGGTGGTGACGAGTCAGCATATAGGAGGGAGACTGAAAATCTGGCTGAGTGGTGCCAACAACCTCTTACTCAATATCAGCAAGATAAAGGAGCTGATTAATGACTTCAGGAGGAGGAAACCGGCGGTCCATTAGCCAGTCTTCATTGGAGGATTATTGGTGAAGAGGGTCAGTAGCTTCAAATTCCTCAGTGTTGTCATTTCAGAGGACCTGTGCTGGCCCAGCACACGAGCAATTAGGAAGAAAGCTTGGCAGCACCTCTACTTCCTTAGGAGATTCTGAAGATGTCATGCTGAATCTAACACTTTGACAAACATCTACTGATGTGTGGTGGACAGTATATTGACTAGCTGTAACAAAGCCTGGTATGGAAACTTCAATGCCCTTGAATTGAAAATCCTACAAAAGCAGTGGATACAGCCCAGTCCATCATAGGTAAAGCCATCCCTACCATTGATCACATATACATGGAGCATTGCGGCAGGAAAGCAGCACCCATCATTAGGGACCCCCCACCACTCAGGTTATGCTCTCTTTTTGTTGATACCATCAGAAAGAAGGTACAGGAGCATCAGGACTCTCACTGACAGGTTCAGGAACAGTTATTATTCCTCAATCACCAGGCCCTTGAGCCAAAGGGGATACTTCCACTTGCCCCATCACTGAAATGCTCCCATAACCTATGGACTTGTATTCAAGGACTCTTCATCCGATCTCAATATTTATTGCTTATTTATTATTACTATTTCTTTTTGCATTTGCACAGTTGACTTTTGCACACTTCTCGAATACTGAAATGAATCTCAGACTTGTATATGGTGACAAGTAAATACTTTGATAATAAGTTTTCTTTGAACTTTGAATGGAAGCAGGGTCTTTAGCACTGTGTGTATCCCAACCATCGAGATCTTGGTTCCACTAATCCCATTTTATTCTCCTTGTATTGCCATCAATTCCACCTACCACTCACCCACACAATTAGTGCAATTAACCTTTCAACCTGCTCGTAATTGGGATGTGGGAGGAAACCAGAGCACCCAGGGTAGTTACAGGAAGAATGTTCATAGACAGCAGCAGAAGTCAGGATTGAACCTGGGTAATTGGAGCTGCAAGGCATCAAATCTACTAATTGCACTGGCATGGTGTCTCAGATGCTGCCAGGTCTGTTGACATAAGGGAGCTCCCATGATTTCTATGGAGAAGGCTTTTCATATAGATAGGAGGTGTAGCCATCAATTATGATACCACTTTCTTTGTGATTATTTTCCCCAAATTCAGGAACCAGGCTGTAAGTACTGAGGTAGAAAAGCTATTTGTATAAAGTATGGAAGGTAAGTGGCAGTGAAAGTAAGTATGTGTTGAAGACTTTGGGCTGTCAGGCTTGGGAACTGGAGAGTGAAAGCTGGTTTAAAATTACTCTTTTCTTCAGTGGAGAAATGAAAGTGGCAGAAAACATTGTTGAGCTACTAAGTGCAAATGGCATTCAATATTTTTCCTCTTTCAATTTGCGGATGGTTTTTACTTTAAAAATTGTCTTTGTAGCTGAATGGGTTCAGCTTTTAAACAAGTAAGTTAAACTCAACTCTTTGTGTGGAGCACTGCACTGTATGAGAAAGTGACTTTGCCTTGTATTGAGTTCCTGGTTCTCTGAGGTGGCTCTCGCTTGGCGTGGAGGCAGGAGGGGGAGGGGCACAACAAAACTTGGAGATTGAAGCTCTTTTGACATGGAGGAATCTAGTTTGCACAAAGGGTCTTTGGAAATGGAAGTGAGTTGGGAATGTCAATTTAGCTTCTGGAAAAGAGATTTGATATTCATACAATGACTGAACTACCCAATGATTTGAGGGAACTATTCTCAACATAATCCAGCACTACTCTTGCATAGTTTGTCATTTGTTGCGTTTGTATGCTGCTGTGCTAACCATCAAGTGTGACTGTTACTTTAAGATTGGGTAGGTTGGTGCTACATTAACCCACATTCTGTAGTTAACAGCAATGTTGTCAAAGCCTTGGAGTTATTTGGCATGGAAACTGGCCTTTCAACACAGAATATCCCCACTGACCATCAAATACCCACTGCCTCTTGTTTTCCACTTAATTCCTCCCACCCCTCACTCCCCACCCACTGTCCACCACCACCATCTTGTTCTTCTTCCAAATACCAGTTCACAGTGGCCAGTTTACCTATCGAACAGCAGGTCTTTAGCAATTCAATGTACCCAAGCAAAACAACCGTATTCACAAGGCCAAAATATAAGCTCTGTAGAGACAGCCCTGGAGGTCAGAGTTGAGCCTAGGTCACTGGAACTGTGAGGCTGTAGTGTTAACTGCACCACGGTGTGGCCCTGTCTATGTATGGTGATGCTTTAGTTCAGTATAGGAGCTGTCACAAAGCAGTGTTGTTCCATTGGTGCTCAAGCTGTCAGTGAGCTTGTTACATACCGTGTGAGGAAAGCCAGCACACCACCTGGAACCCCTCAGCGCTAGTAATTGAAGAGGTCACATGATGTTAAAAGGCACATGGGGCTGCTATTGAAATCACAGCCTTGGCTTGTCCATTCAGCACAGCTGTGGAAGTAAACAAAAACACAGATATTGGTGAAGAGCAAACCTGACAGATCTGCGTTCCCTCTAGAATCGCCTGCATCAACTCACATTTGACATAGCGGAGTCAGGGCACTATACAGCATGGAGACAGGCCATTTGGCAATGAAGTTGTCCACCTAGGCCAAATGCAACAAAATGGAAGTAGCTTATCTACCTCTAGATCTTTCCTATCCATGTATGTGTCCAGATGTCTTTAAATGCATTAATTGAACCTTCCTCTAGAACTTCCTCTGGTAGCTCGCTCCATATACCCACCGCGCTTTGTGTGGAGGGGAAAAAACTTGCCCCTTAGATCTCCTTTAAATCTTTCCTCTCTTATATTAAACCAGTGCCCCCAACTTTCAGACTCCCCTACCTGAGGCAAAACACTGTGCCCATCCATCTTATCAATGCCCCTAATGATTTTATAAAACCTCTATAAGGTCACCCCTCAGAATCCTTCAGTCGAGGGAAGACAGTCCCAGCCTATCAAGCCTCTCCTTACAACTCAAGCCCTCCTATCCAAGCAACATTCTTTTGAAACTATTCTTCACCCTCTGTAGCTTAATCAAATCCTTCCTACAGTAAGGCCAGAACTACACACAATACTCCAGGTATTTAGTCTCACCAATATCCTATGCATATGTAAATAGGCTTATTATTGTCACATACACTGAGGTGCAGTGAAAAACTTGCCTTGCATATTGTTCATACAGATCAATCAACAGGGCTTTGAAGTAGTACAAGGTTAAGACAATAAGTGCAGAATAAAGAGTAACAAATACAGAGGAAGTACAGTGTAGGGAGACAATAAAGTGGTAGGTCATAACAAGGTAGACTGTGAGATTATGAGTTCTTATACTAAGGAACTGTTCAGTGGTCTTTTAATCACAGTGTAAAAGCTGTGTGTGAGCCTGGTGGTACGTACTTTGAGACTTCTGTATCTTCTGCCCATTGGGAAAGAGAGAAGAGAGAATGTGAAGGGTGTCTTTTGATTATGCTACCTGCTTTATTGAGTCTACGGAGGGGGAGATGCATCCACATGGCATAATATCAAGTGCCAAAGTGAGAGAGGAAGATGCAGTGGATGAAGCTGCGATGGAGAGTGCCTGGGAAATCGGTCAACACCACAAAAAGGTGCAGCTGTAGGCAAAGCACACGAATACCATGGTTTGTCTCTGCTGTATTTCACCAACGAGGAAGTTGCAAGCTGCTGGACTTGGAAAAAGATGGCTGCCTTGTTGAAAGTCAGGGATTATAAGGACTGAAGAGCCAATCATTTTAAAAACATGCAGTCTTCAACCATCCATTCCACAGAAAACTGGGAATGGATGGTTGGAGCCTTTCAATGTTCATTAAGAATCTGGGTAAAAGGAACAGATTGAAATAGCTTTGGGAGACAGGATTTGCTTTCAAATTGGATCTGAAAGAAAGTTACTCTATTTACACTTAAGAACTGAAGCACATTTGGAGAAGATCCTGAAGCTTAATTATAGCAAATTGTTGGGATGACCTGTCAATGTGAGCAAGACATGAACTACAAACATGAGAGAAGAGGGAAAGGTATGTGCAATTTATAGATGGCAATTAATCAACCAACCTGCACGTAATTGTGATGTGTGAGGAAACCCATGCAGTTACAAAGAAGAATGTGTACAGATAGCACCAGAAGTCAGTATTGGGTCCAATGGGAGCAGTAATCTTGCCACTACTGACAAATGAGACCATTTGTCTGAAACTTTGGAATGGAACTGCAGAAGAATCCTCCTGGAATCTGTTAAGTTTGGAAAAACAAATCCAATGCCAGCATTCTGTACGGGGCTCAGTGAGTTGTTCCACTGGGTTGCGAGACTGCATCTAATTGCTTTACAGAAAACAGTCCACAGCCGGAGCAGAAGAGGTCACAGAGCAAGCTTAAAATACTAAGCCGCAAAATCCGAATGAAACATCTGTCTGAAAGCATCCAGAGATGTTTACTGTGTGTCTTTTCTCCGCCAACTTGTTGCACATCATGGAACTCCCAGCGGGGGTGAACAAATTGCAGATTGAATTGGACAAGTTGAGAGAAATGCGCATAGCATTATGGAAACAGCATCAGGGTCCAGAAGAGAAAAAAGTGTGTCACTGTACAAACAGAGGTTGGAATATCGGTGTTTGTGAATAACAGGATTGATTTCAGGTGTTTTGTCAAAGACGGATGCCAAATAAGATGCCTCTAAAAGGGAAATGGAGATGAAATCCATGAAACAAAGCTTCAAAGTGAGGGGAGCAGCATAGCAACAGAGGAACAGGAAGTAACACAAAGCAGAGAGGTGAATTCCACAATCCTGAAAGGAGACAAAGGGTTCATTAAGTTAACAGATTTCTCAAAGACTCCAAGAGAATAAGCCTGTCTGCTGGTTGATGATCATACAAGTTACAAGGAGATCAGATCATAAGGGAGTGCTGTCTGTAGAACAGGAGGCAAACCAGAGTGAAATTAAGACAACGAAATGCTGTGGGTTCTCGGGAGATTAAGAAACCTGACATGTGTTTTAAAGTTATTATTGTACATGTATGTACAAGTTCTTGAATGTACTCACTAATTGTGATGGTACATTGGATTATTATATAATCCCACTAGGACATGGACAATCAATTGCATCCTCCTTTGGCAGTCGATTCTGAACTAAATTGAAGCAAGTACATACAAGACTGCTTGATTAAGCACATGGCACATCTTGTTTAAAAATATTAGCAATTCTACCAACATTAGAATTTTAGTTGCGTTCAACTCTGTCAAGGATTGCCCTTTTTTAAAAAGGGAAGGAGCGGACTGTACAGAAGTATTGGTCTGTGGCTCGTGTTTGCTGGCTGCTTTACATTGGTAACTGGTTTACCATTGTCACTTGAACTGATTTGCAGTGGAAAAGCTCCATGGATTGCATGCCAAATAAAGTTTCTCACTGTCTCAGATTCAAAACTGGTTTGGCCACAGAAAACAGAGTTAATGGTGGAAGGGCATTTTTCTGACTGGAGGTCTATGCTCAATGGCAGATAGTGTTTAATCAAGGTAAGTATAAGGGTGATGAAGACTTGCCTTCATTGGTCAGGGCATTGCGTATAAAAACTGACAAGTTATTTAGGCCGCATTTAGAGTTTTGAATGCAATTCTGGTTGCCGCATTGCAGGAAGGATGTGATTTTTGGGGAAGTTCAGCAGGGTGCTAATTGGATTGGAGAACATTTGCGATAAAGAGGGAAGAAGTGACAGACAGAAGCAAATAGAATTATGAGAGGTTTTATGGAAGTTGGTAGTCTTTTACCTAGAGTGGAAATGTTAAATACTAGAGTGCATAGCTTTAATGTGAGAGGGAGAATGTTTAAAAGAGAAGTGCAAGGCAATTTTTTTTTAACAGAGAACAGTGGGTTCTTGGAAAATGCTACCAGGGGAAGTAGTGGAAGCAAGCGAGAGCAATGTTTAGGAGACATTTAGAACATCACCTGAACAGGCAAGGAATGAAAAGATGTAGACCATGTGCAAGGAGATGGGATTGGTTTAAGTAACATCATGCTCAGCACAGACATAATGGGCTGAAATTCCTGTACTGTACTGTTCAATGTTCTATGAATCACTTGATTGAAAATGCATGGGGAGATGATGATTGCACATGTGAAAAAAATTAATAAATTGTTTTTGAAGGGGGTAACTATGGGGAGATCATTGCAAGGAATATTAAACCCTGAAAACATTTAATTCTTAGAGTTGTGCATGTGGGGTTTAAATGTGGCCATGTTAATAGTTCAGTAACCCAGTTGTGTATAAGAAGTTTATTGCAGTATTTTGTGTTGTTTATTTCAGCCTATAATTCATAAATTGAAAACTTGCAACTAGTTAGACCTTAGGGGGGGGTAGACTTGTGATTTCCCTGGACAACATCTCAGCTGAAAAGTTGCTTGAAATCTGTTTAGGTGTTAATTACCACTCACTTAGTTGCAATCACAATTAAAATGTAACTAGAACTTGGATCATCTTTGTTCAAATTATCTGCACTCAAATTTAAAGTTTAAGAGAGTTGACTCATAATCATGCATAAATCTTGTGCATTGAACTTAATTTTTAATAGTTACAAGGAAGCCTGAAAATTTTTATCACCTACAAAGTCACAAAATTAGCCATGGACTTGGACATTGGCAGGGGCCAAAGCCTTAGGGCTAATATACCAGCAAGATCCAGATTGTCAGCATTTATTTAATATTTAATATTAATATTTATGGGAAAGCCTTGGACCATATCTGTGGATGCTGTGAACATGATTAAGTCATAAAAATAGACCAATCAGAAATGAATATCATGCTGCGGCAGAATAAATATGGGAAACTGGTGCAAAACTGTCCAGAGAATCTGTTCATTATGGCAAATGCTGAGTATTTTTATTATATTCTGAAAAGGTGAGAGCACAATGACATGTTTCTTCAGTAGTGGGAACCTTCGAGATTCCTAATGAGGTGCCAAGCTGTCATCTATTAAATTGTGTGCACAAAAAAAAATAAGTGACTTTTAATGACATGTTTGCATTGCGCTTCCACCGGAGTTTTTCCTGAGGAAGTTCCTGAAGTGATGAAGCTGTCATTAGTGTGAATTTCCCTTGTATCCCTGGAGGAGCAATATTCAGGATATCAGCAGCAGCATTGAAGCCACCCTGCAGGCAAAGGATGGCAAACGCACAATCAGTGCCAGGACCCCAGCTGTAACTTTGTCATCTGCTTCCGCCAAGAAACCCATCTATAGTCATGGTTGATAACCCATTCGGGTCAGCAGGGTTATAATTGTACTGCCAGCCTGCCAGACAGAGCTTCTGCCTCCAAGCCAATGTGATTGTTATTATGGGTCCTTTGCCTCTGATTATGCAAAGAGTCAGATCTTTATAGACTGTTGCAGTACAAGAGGAAGCTATTCAGTACAGCTTACCTGCTGGTATTTGCATGCACGTTCTCCTGGTGACCTTCATTAAACACCACCAGAATAATTTACCATTCCTTTCTTCAGAATTGTTATGAAGCAGTCCCTTCAGCACACCAACCAGCCAGCATCCACCTAATCTAACCCACTTTAGTTTTCCTTCTCCTCCCATGAGCATTATCTTAATTCTGTCGCTACTACTG
Organism: Hemitrygon akajei; assembly: GCF_048418815.1. Taxonomy (NCBI): domain Eukaryota; kingdom Metazoa; phylum Chordata; class Chondrichthyes; order Myliobatiformes; family Dasyatidae; genus Hemitrygon; species Hemitrygon akajei. Next base: position 37,204,683 of record NC_133139.1, read on the forward strand.
GACTCCTATACACATGAACGGCAAATGTACATTGGCTAACTAACTCACTAACCCACACATCCTTGGGGTGTGGGTGGAAACTGAAACAGCTTGGGGGGAAACGTGCATTCATAGGGAGAACTTTGCAAAAGTTTGCTCAAGCAGCACTGTGATCAGAACTGAAAGTTGGGTCTCTGGACCTGTGAGCCAGCCCCTCTCCTGTTTATAAATACAAGACTGGTATCAAAAGCCAGACTGTAATATATGAGATACAGCTTTGAATGCCTTTACTTAATGCAGACATGTTAAATAGTGGTTTATGTTCTGCCAAGAGTGGTGTTCATAGGGATTCTATCTCTGAGTATATACATAAGTTAGGGCAAATTTGTCCCAGCTTGGGGCAGTTCAGAGTTGGCTTTAAATCACAGACAATGGAATGGAAGAAAAGCATCAGAAGTTAGGTTTGCACTATAATGGAAGGATCTATTTCTGCAGCAACTGGCTTTGATGAGTTTGCTGGTTCTTTAACTGCTTCGATTTCTTTCATAATAAAATTAATTCTTGGTCAATTGTTCAGAATTACTAAGGCTGTTTAAAGATGGTATCCTGCAGCTCAGCTGAGCTCAGCACCCACCAAGGATTAAACTTGTTCTCTCTGCGACTGTGTGCCACTGTCATCCATCGTACTGGGCGTTTACCCGCCCACTGACAAATAATTTATCATTGATAGCTTACAGGTTATAATGGCATCACTGCCTGGCTGAATAATCGAAGTTCATTTAATGTGATAATGGTGTAATAGCTGGTTGTTTGCTGAAATCCCCACTCCTCCTTATACATTCCACTGTGTTTCTTTTACCGGTGGAGAAGATTGATCAATCAGCAGTAACAACTCTGGATCTGCTGGCCAAGGATTACAAGAGCCAAAAACTTCTCACTATTTCAAACTTTGTATCTTTTCTATTTCCTGACTTTTGAATTAATACTTTTATTTATAAGAAGAATATTTGTTAAAAATCTGCATGTTAGGTGGAACTTAATGAATTTTGCTATGTTTATAGTTGCAACTTTTAAGAATGCTTGAACCAATGGCATGCAAAACATTAAACACCAGCCTTGTACTTGCATGCATTTAGTTAATAGAAACTGTATAATTAGCGAGGGGCACCATGGTAGCACAGCGGGTTAGCACAATGCTTATTACAGCCTGGGGCATCAGAGATCTGAGTTCATTTCCAGTGTTCCCCTCTAAAACATTTTCACGCCTTTGTGTGCACATAGGTTTCCTCCGGTAGCTTCAGTTTCCTCCCACAGTCCAAAGACGTATCAGTGAGTAGGTTAATTGGTCATTGTAAATTGACCTGTGATTAGGTTAAATTGGTGGGTTGCTGGGCGACGTGGCTTGTTGGGCTTTAAGGGTCTGCTCCGTACTATATCTCTGAATAAAAATAAAATGTAAACTTCACTAAGTGTACAATTTCAGTACTCATGTACGTGGAGATTTTTTTGTTTCTGTGAAAAGGAGAGAGTGTGCAAAAGTTTTTTACTTGATTTTAGTTTCTTCATAATCACTAAATGGAGGTCGATGTTGAAGTAAATATGTAAAGGAGCTAGATTTAGTTTAACGTGTGTATGATTAATTTGTTCCTTCATCACTCAACTGGTGGCATTCTCACCTTCTGCCTCTGAAGGCTGTAGTGTCAAGTCGGGCACCTACTTCACCTACAACCCATCTCTGACAGTGATCTCACACAATCTCTTTAGTAAGTTTTATTTTTGAGACCTTAAGTGACTGAGGAGTTTGGCTGTAAAACCAGAGACACATTGGTAGCCATTGCAGGTGGTGTTGGAAGGCATGGTAAATCCATGATTGCTATGACTCAGTAGTCTGTCTGTCCTTTGGCGTTTATACATAGTGTGGTCACTCTAGTGCAGTACGATGGTCTCTTGAGGGGTTGTCCATTGGTGTGATTTTATGTGGCTGTAGAGACCGATCCAGGATCCACATATTCTCCCACTTGCTGATCACTGGGGACATCTGTTAGGGTGGATTCCCTAAATGGAGAAAGCCTGTGAATGACTTTGATTAATGTGGGGAAGCTGATGCATGGGCAAACATCACACAGTCCTTGATAGTTTGGGCTCAGAGTCCATTGGCGTGGAAGACAAGATGACTGGGGGCCTTTCACTGCTGCTGCTTTCCTCTGCCTTCATTGCTCTTGTGATGGGCCATCATCTTTCACCAGCTCCACCATGGAGGTCTTGGTTCTATTGCTCTTTGTCTGCAACCTCCTCCTTGACCGTACTGGGTGATCCTACCAAGAGCTAAGCGCCAGATGTCATCACTTGAGGGGATCTCAGGTACTCGCACACCTCTCCATGACAAGGTGATGACCCTCAGAAAAACATTGATCTGTAATTGGAAGAAGACAATTTTCCTCATAGATGTTGCTCCACCTTGGACAAGTCTTTGGATAACTGTGTTCCAGACTGCCCATAAGACTATAAAACATAGGAGTAAAATTTAGGCAATTAAGCCCATTGAATCTGCCCCCCAATTCAATCATGGCTGATTTATTTTCCTCTTCAACCCCATTATACTGCCTTTTCCCTATAACGTTTGACCTATCAACCTCCTCTTTATATGTGCCCAGTGTCATCACCTCCATAGTTGTCTGTTGCAATGAATTCCACAGATTTAACATCTCTGCTTAAAGAAATTTCTCCTCTTCTCTGTTCTGTCGAGGCTACCTCTCTTGATATTTGCTTCAGTGGTTCCTTTGAATTTTTTTAAATATTCCCATTTCCTTCCCCCATTTATGGTTTGCTTCTTTAGCTATGGGTTGATAGGTCTGTTTCAGACATAGGCTAGAAGATCTGAGCCATTAAATAGTGTTTGCTGGCACAAGGGAAATTGATGTATTTTGATGACACTGGATACTCAATTTTTTAAATAGCAAAAATAGATTTTTTTCATATAATACACAATCCAAAAAAAGTTCATTAATGGAGATTACATTCATTAATGTAAAATCTTTTAACAAGAACACAAACATATCATCATTGTGAATCATGTGACTCTCTGAGGTGAAATTACTTTCATTATTTGAAGGTATTCCCTGCTGATCTCTGACCCTTCATATGATTTAGATGTTACAATCTTTTCCCCTTTTGCTGGCCACCCTAATGTCATTTAAAAAATCTTGGAAATCACATCCAATCCTGCATTCATTGATGCCAATTTGGGCCTTTGTCCTTCATGCATTACCCATCTAATGTGCCATCTAAATCATCTAAGTACAGACATCCACTGCAAAATTAAAACATTTACAGTCCCCAGCCTCCTTTGAAAGTGCACAGTCCCATGCTGGTCTTGCTTGATGTCCACGTGGAAGATGTGCCTCTTTCAGGATCCGAATAAGGCCTAGTGTCCCTTCTGCTACTGCATATGGAGGGGCCGAGATCAGCAAGGAATCCCTTCAAATAATGAACAGGATTTCACCTCAAAGAAAGTAATCTGCATAAAGTCCTTGATTTTCATTTTATCTTTCATAGAAACAGGATTGCATAATAGACAAAACTATGGGAGCTCAAACTTTACAACATATGTCAGTGATAATAAACTTGACTTGGATTCTGAGACTTTGCCCAGTAAGGGACCACACTTTGAATTGTTACTTATTTGCCTATGAAGTTCTTTGGCGTATCCTTATATCAAGAAAAAACGAAGTTGGTAGCACTCTTACCTGTAAAACAAGGGCTGCATATTCATTACTCACCTTCAGACAAGTGCATAATATTCACTTGTGCTTAAGTGCGGTCGTGAGAGAGGATCACAGAACCAGTGATGCCTTTGAGTGAAACATTATTTAAGGCCTTATTTGAAGATTGAGAAGCTATGGCACTGTTTTATGGAAGAGGGAATGCCCAGGATTTCTGTTGAATCTCTGGAATATATCGTATGGCTGCTGACTCCTCCCTTTGCTGTGGTCTTGTCACTCCAAACTTCAACAGCTCTAAGACTCAGCTCTGCTGATCAGGTGCGATACTCTTCCCAAGTTCATGATCAAGTTTAATTATCATTCAGCCATACATGAATATAGCCAAACAGAACAGTGCTCCTCCAGGGCCAAGGTGCAAAACACAATACCAACAGTCATACGTAGCACAAGGCACATATAGCACATGTATGATAGCAGTAAACATATATATATCCCATCCATGAGTGACATGTCCTGTAAATTGATGGTGCATGGGTGTTACTGGTAAAGAACAAGGAGTTCTCAGCATCCATGGACGAATGCATGCACACAATCTAGCTCATCTTCCACCGAGCAAACAGCGGTGAGCAGTACCAGTGAGAGGGGCCGGCGCCCAACCCAGCATGGATGCTGCGCTACACAGCCACCGGCCTCTCCTCTCCTGGACTGCTGCACCAGGCAACCCTCAGATGGAGGCCTCACCATTTCCCCCGCTGTCTCTCTCGCCTATTAACAAAGGAAATGGACTTCCAGTATTTTGCATTAACCAATCTCCAGCGGGGTTTTGTCATTGCAAGAGAAATGTCCAAGACCATCAGTGTCGTGCACCAGTTCCGGTGCCGTTCTGTAGCGGGCAGTAATGCAGTCCACCCCAAGTCCAACTCCTCCACTATCAATCAGTTCACTGGTGGAATAGACCTGTAGTATGTGAAGTTCTTAATGTCCAACATTGTCTTGTGATTGTAAAAATGATGTTTAAAAATGATTTTTTAAAAACTGTGGTTCGCCCCAGAGAGGTTGTTGTGTCCGAACCTGCCAGCAGCTTACTGCTGTCTGTGAGTGGGATCCCAGCAGCATTCTCTGGTCCTTGGAGAACAGAGGTGAAATCGGTGGTGTTTGTTCCAGGGCTGCCCAGTAATGATAGTTGCCAGGACACAATGGTGTATCTTCTCCCACAGTCCTTCGATTGTAAGAAGACTTTCAATCAAACTCCTAATGAAATAAACAGCACCACACAATCTAGTTTCCAAGGCGTTGACTGTTTGCTGAAGTTGCAGGCTATATTATTGAAATGGGCAAATATTGATCAAAACTTTGGACCTATAGCAAGTGCCCATTAGATATTTTGTGACTGCTTCTTCAGTGGAACAACTGAAGATTAAATTACCGTTGCATTTTCTCACTGTCACAGCCTCTTTATCATGAATATTATCACCTCCATCTATCAGGCAACTACTTGTATCCGATAACATTCAGGGAATACTTTTGTTAAAGCTATTGGAAGCATTAAATACAAGTTAAAATTGAAGACATTTACATGCACCAGACCCTTATGACTGAAATGCAGCTTGGGAATTCTCAATGCGGCACAGACGACAAAGAAAATAACAACACTTCATGCATCAAACCAAAGTATGAAGCCATAACTGGTTTTATTTACATTAGGAATGGATATGATATGGTTTTACGAAGGAGATGGGTAAAATAGCAAAAGCAAAATCACTTTCCGTCTCATTACTTTTGTCATTGCAGATACACGTTATAACCAATGTTTTCATGACTGCTTGGCTTCTGGTTTTAAATTCAAAACCCTTCAGGTTGGCTTTTCTTTCTCAGTGAGCTCCTGTTGATGGTCAATGAGCTAAGCTTCAGCCCACACCTTCACAAATAACGCCATCCCATAGTGGAGATGCAGTCAACCAATGCACGACATGAAACCTCCAACAAAAAAATCCTGTGGTTGTATATCCTGTTGTGCAAGCAATATTGTAGGGCAAATACCTGTAGCAAACCTACAGAATTCTGGGTTTTTTAAAATTGCATTCTGAGGATGACTGATAAGTTAAACTATGTAATACTCTGAGCTAAAACCATCCTGGGTCTATAGAAAACAGTTCAAAGTTTCAATTTTCAGTCTAAAGCAAATGCTTCACAACAGAGATATATTTTGCCTTAGCTTCCACCTGCCTTTCATGTATTTATTCGTTTTCTGCTAAGAGGGTGCTTCTCCTTCCCTTGTTTCATGCATGTTTGTGACATACAACAGCTTATATAGGCACAAAAATAAGTATTTTCTTATATAAACTAATGATTCCATTACATCTGTTTGAATTACTTTTAGAAATTTCAAAGAAAATTGCTGCATTATACAGAAGAGACAATTCTTGTCTATAAAGTGTCTGCTTTTAGTCACCTTAGCCATGCCACTATCAGCCAATCAGCTGCTGTGGCCCAGATTTGGGGCTTTACACCTTGTGATGTAGATGGTATTACATTAAGAGATTTCTATATTTAAGACAAATAATTAGATTATCTTGTGTTCCAGAATAGCTATAAATTAGCCTTGTGGATTATGATCAGTATGCTACAAGAACCTGAAGTTTATCGGGGGACAGATTTAGCCCATGAAGATTGCTGGCCCGGGAGATCATAGGTAGGCTAGGAAAGCTTTAGAGTTCGCAAACTATATTGCGAAGTTGGAGGGAAATTCATAGGGCTTGCGTATGTTGTCGAAGAGGGTAGCCAGAAGGGCTGTTAGGAGAGTTTGAGCTAGGAGATTGGAGATGGATTGTCTGGAAGTGAAATCTGCAATAGGACAGGAGATCCCTGGACTGTGAACTATACTATTAAAGCAAATATTCATCTTGTGTTATCCCAGTGATGGCTTGTCTTGACACTGCCTACCTCAGGAAAGACCAGGAGCTGATGTTAGTCCACTTACACATGCTTCAAATGTGGGTTAAAAAAACACTTGCCTTTCCTTGCATAGTGGATGCATCGGGTATCATTAAAAAACATGATACCCAAATACTGAGTGCTAACTACTTCACAATGTCATTATATTATTCTGTGTGGATGTACATCCAAAGAAAACAAGATTAAATTCTGTAATACTTGCTCTTAACTTTAATTTTAGATTCCTGGAATAAAATAAATAATTTGAATTTAAAGACGCCTAGCTTCCCAAAGCACTTTATGCCAAGAAGTTATTTTCATGTGTGGTCACTGATGTGATGTAGGAAGTATTTTCCTACCTTGTCTTAGAGCTCACTTGCAGAAAGATAGAGCTCTCAATGATTAGAAGTCTGTGAACTTGACTGATATCTAGCACTACAATGGAATAAATATCTATGCTTGAGTGTTGTCCTTCTGTACAGTAGCATAATGCATCATTTGCTTTTGTGTTTACTTTCCATTAATTGACTTAACTCAGAGAAATTCGGAAACTCTGCTGCTGCCAGTTATTGGAAATAGAAAAAGCAGGAAATACTCAGCAGGTCAGGTCACTTCTGTGGGAAAAGAAACAAGAGTCAAAATTTCAGGTCAAACACTCTTCATCAGAACTCAGTAGTAGATTTGCTGTTTATTTACCTTTTTGCTGTTTTCTCCCTCTGTACTATTCCCCAGCAGCCCTGTTAATATTATGAAATATCTATACTGAAAGAAATGTTGAAGTTAGGAATAGTTTTATAATATTACTCGGTAACATCTTGCTGAGGACTAACAACCAATCCCAGCTGATACTATGCCCTTGAGCCACTCTCAGCAGTGCTGCAACTGGTAATTACTGTGAAGTTCCAGCCTCTGAGATCACACATGAATTCTGTAATGATGCTTTCAACCAAGAGAAGACTAGGCGGTTGCCATGGAAAAAGGAATAACCAAATTATAAGACTAATAATTCTGTTTCAAAATGCCTAATGTAATTGGGTTTGAACTTGTGGGTTGGTTGATTTTACCTCCTGACAATGTTTTTGGTTGGGAAACAAGACAAGGAAAGAGAACTGATTGACAGTTTTTCTGTTCTACAGCCATGAACAATAATCGGGAACAAAGGGACATCAGGTTGGAAGAACATCATCGAGGTGATTTTAATGTTTGGCTTCAGTGTTATTTGGGAAATACAAAGTTACTTCCGAATAGATGTTGATAGCAGTCAGCCAATCAGATGAGGCTTATTTTAATTCTCCCTTCCACTGAATTATCAGAAAAGGGGGCTAGATCATAACTAGCATTATGCTCTTTTTGTACAAAGATTACATAGGATATACTCATCTGTTCTAACCTATTTGACCCAGCCCTTCCATTTATACTCCATTGGAGTCTTGTCCCACCTTTCTCAACTAACGTAAGAGCAAAACATAATATTTTCTGTCCCTTTTCTGGTTTCTGAGTAAGTACACATTTACAATATCCATTCTTTGAGTAATATTTCTTTTGCTGAATCCTCTTTGATTCCTTGCACACTCATACTATTTTGTTCTTCTCTGCAACTGAAAGTACACTTTCTATGCAACTGAAGCTGTTCATGATTTTACAAATCTACTATGAATCATCCTTCAACTTTTATAAGATAAGTGAATCCCAGCCTGCTCATTCTTTCCTAGTAGGTTTATCACAGTTTGATTATCATTCTTGTGAATCGGCTTAATACTTCTGAATCCTCCTCAATTTCTGCACTCCTCCTCCGCTTTTCAGTTCTATCAAGTTGAGTTTATTATCATTTGACAAATGAGGAGAGCTACGGGTGCAATGAAAAACTTGTTTGCTGTATCATCACAGGCACATGGGTGCAGGCAACAGATAACACAAGCTATACATATACAAGGCAGTTTTTTTGCACTATTCCCTTGTTTTGCACAATCAGAGACAAGTCTATGATGGTACAAGAGGTGGTCTACAGTGTTCCGTTGCTGATTTAGGATTAGGATTGTGCAGGTCTTTTCAGGAATCTGATGGTTGTTGTAAAAGTAGCTGTTCCTGAACTTGATGTTGTTGGACTTCAGATTTATACACTTCCTGCAGTGAGTAGCCAGAAAAAAAACTAGCAGCAAGAATGGTGTGGGGTGATTGATGATAGCCTCTGTAATTTTTTTCAGGTAGTCCTTTATGTAGGTGTTTTCAGTGCTGGCATGGGCTGTGCCCATGATGGACTGGGCTCTGCGCCACTGTACCCTGCATCCTTTTGTGCTCGTGTGATTTAGAATTGCCCTTCCAGCACATGATGCAACCAGACAGGATGGTTTCAGAAGTGCCTCTGTAGAAGTTTGTTCAGTACATGGTTACGTGCCAATTCAAGTTGATTGCATTAGTGTTTATAAAATGTGCCTTCTTTAGCGAAAATCTCTGTGCCTAGTCAAATTTGTGACAGCAATACCAAAAGTGTCAGTGTGTATGGCTTCTGGCTGATCTGATATATTAGGGTGTACAAGAATTGAAACTAGTATAAAAACAGGTTGCATAACTACTTATAACATTTGCAAACCCTACCTCTTAATTAGGAGAACCTAGTTTAATTTGAGGAATGTGAATTATCTAATAAAGTATTTGGAAGCAGTCAGTGATCTTGATAGTTAAAAAGGGATTTTATACTAGAGCCACTGCATGTAAGGAATCTTCTTGTCCATGGGATACTTACAGTTTGAATTTGAGAACTGGATCTGCAGGTGTTACAGTTTTACTCAACATTGGTTAAACCACACTTGAAGTGTTATATGCAGTTCTGATAGCTACACTATAGATGGGATATTACTAAGCTTAGAGTGAGTTGAGAAATCATTCATGAGAATTTTGTGAGACTAGAAAGCTTGAATTATAAGGCGAGGATAGATAGGCTGAGAATTTTCCCTTGGAATTAAGGAGGCTGGGAGGTTATAGAAGCTTATACAATGATGAGAGACATAGATAAAGCAGATAGTTATTTTTTTTTAAAATCCCAGTATATAGGGAGAATAAAACTGATTTTTTGATTTAAGGAAAGCAGGGAGAGTTTTGTTTAATACAGTGGGTGGTGAGTATATGGAATGAGCTGCCAGAGAAGGTAATAGTGGTAGGCACAACTACAACTTTAAAAGCCAAGCATTTGAACAGGTACAGGGATAGGAAAGGAGCCAAACACGTGCAAATAGGATTAGTTTGGATGGGCTTCTTGGTTGGTATGGCTGAGTAGAACCAGAGAGTCTGTTTCTGTGCTTTGTAACTATATGAATTTAAATCCCACTTAATCAGAGCGGTGCCAGTCACTACTATAAAAGTTAACAATGTTTAATATAGCAAGTCATACTAAATTTCAGTCCATTCCTCAGTGTATTTGAGTCTGCTGCCCAGGAATGAAACTTGACCATCCCACCGGTGAAATTGGTGTGAGCTCTTCCTATGTGAATCAGCATTCGTGCCTTTATCATTCTTCAATATGTAAACTTAGAAGTATCAGATTGCCATGTCAAACTGTAGTCTTCTGGTTGTCAGCTAACAAAAAGAAGATGGAAGTAATTAGTCGTCAAAATTTTATTGTACTATTGTTATCAAAGTTGGCAGAAAGAAATTGAACAAAAAAAAAAGCTGTTAAAAGAACAAGGAATTGATATCAGGGACATCTGTACGTAAATGTGACATTGGAATTTTCCACTTCCTTGGGTCAGGGAATCCAATTCAAGTGAGGTTTAATTTAAGACATTCTTATATGCTTGTCTCATTCACCACTGAAATACTTCATAAGCTGTAAGAGTATATATTTAGAGATGGGGATCTCCCACTGAAATAGCCTTAGTTAATTGATCTCCATCATGGAATGCTGCAATTGGACACGAAGACCTTGGACACGGAAGGAAAACAAGCTGCTTGGGCTACTTTGAACTCTATCCATGGGCAACCAGTAGAAAGTGAGTCTGGGTGGAATTTGAAGAAGACCGGAGCAACTTCAGTGATAATGGCTCAGATAAATAGCCCACTGACACATTGGCTATCTGGGTTTGCATTTGAGGAGTTGGCTTCTGGCTGAGGTAGTGGAGGCTACCTATAGAATTAGAATGGCATGTCAACAGGAGCCTTCAGAAGAGAAGAGTTGCCAATTGAGAATTATGATCTGAGTGATGCATAACTAGATATATATGAAGGGGGAGAAAACTCAATTATTTATATATTTGATGCTCATGAATTCCAAGTCTTACATATCATAAAATGAAGTAAATTATTCACAGCTATCAGTGCAATATTCCTATGTGTAGTCAAATTTTAAATGATTAAAGACAACACTGAATTCTCATTTTATTGTCTTGACTGAATTGCTGACCAGATTCAATAATATGCTTGAAAGTTGATCTTTTCTCTGCTACAGTGAGCAATTTTAAATTAATTATTACCATCTGTCTGTTAAATCTGTCAGCTGCGCACATGGCTAGCTTCATTGAATGTGCAGCCCGGAGTTAATGTGAGACACGGGGTGAAATCCACATCCACTATGGATTGGCTGTGATGGTAAGCCAGCAAAATACACGGGCAGGTTGTTGGAGCTTCTGCATGTGTGTAAAGAGGAAAAGAATAGAGCAAGCAAATGCTTTAGAAATTGAGAAAGGAGATTTTAGTTATGGTAAATGAAGGGTAGAGGTTTTGAGCAATTATTTTGTACCTGTTCTCACTGTAAGTAACCAGTAGCCAAATGAAAGTGACAAACCAGTATCACTGCAAAAGTAAGTACAGTGGATTCTGGTTAATTGGGGCAGCCGTTCATTTGGGACAACTCTTATAGAACATAAGCAAATTGACCAAGTTCCCTTAGTTTATTTGAGACACTAAGCCACTCAATTGGGGCGGAGGATGGTTGCTGAACAGCTTCTAGCTAGCATGTTCACATCATGTGGCCGTTAGACACTATACTGTGTTTGTTGTGAACAGTTTTGAAATAGTGTTACTCGCATGTGTTTATGTTCAATAAACAGTGATTTTTGACACTGATAGTTGGCAAGTAATAAGACAATTCAGTACTGTTTTGTTCACTGCAGTTTCAAGTATTCAGGCTTGGAGATGCCAAAAACAACTGGGAGTTGAGATAAAATAATTTCACCACTTTAATAAGATAGCAACTACGAAGTTTGTGAAGAAGGGTCTCAGCCCAGAACATTAGCTGTTTACTCTTTTCCATAGATACTGTCTGGCCGGATGAGTTCCTCCAGCATTTTGTGTGTGTTGCTTTGGATTACCTGTATCTGCAGACTTTCTTGTGTTTGAAGAACTGCGAAGAATTTGAAGGTATCGACAATCATCTGAAATGCACAATGAAAATGAAGATTTGGAGGATGCAGTCATTGAAAGCATTGTTTGAATGCAGTCCATTATCTGCACCAGGTGTTTGCATTGATTTTGTTTATCTTACAATCAAAATTACATGGGAATGTACACTGAATGGATTCCTCCATTGATAACTACTAGGAACTAACGCACAGTGTTATAGTACTGTAGTTGCATTGGTAGTGTTCTAATTTGTTCCGTATTTCATTTAAACATGTATTTTTTTACTTAGTTAAACAGTTGTGTCCTTTTTATACCTTTTTAACCCTTTTAACTATTTCCATGAAACTTCAGCTAATTGGGGCAGCCACTTAATTGGACCAAAATGTATTGGTCCTGCTGTGTTCCAATTAACTGGAATCCTCTATACTAGTTAAACTGAGGGGAAAGGACTAGAGTGAAATACTATATTCTGCATTTTTTTTCTTTTACTACCTCGATATACTCATGTATGGCATGTTCTGACTGGATGGCATTCAAATAAAAGCATTTCGCTGTATATCAGTGCACGTGACAAAAGCCACTGTCTATGTATGGTCTTGCTGCCAATGAATATCGAAGGACAGGATCCTGTGTAACGTTCAAATGCATGAAGGGTATATTGTTCAAAGGGGAATCATGAATGGAGCTGACACATAAGAGAATGTTTTGAATCAGTTGTACAATAATTGTTGAGAAAGGCTTGTACTTTGTTTATACATAATGAGTAAAGTTATATTTTAGGGGGGAAAATAGATAAACTAAGGGTTAAATAAATTCCCTGGACCTGGAGACTACATTCTAGGGGGTAATGGACGTATTAATTTTCATTTTCAAAAATTCTGGAAATGTTCTAGTAGATTGCAGACCAACAGATGTCATCACACTATTTAAGAAAGGATGGAGGAAGAAAGTAGCCTAGTCTGCCAAACTTTGGTTGATGGCTAAATCCATGTGGGAAGAAAGCAGGTACCTACAATCCTCGCTGGGTCCAAACTGGGAGGCATGGAAACCGTGAGCTGGATGTCACATGGAATGAATTCTTTATTAAAGAGCGCGAGGAAAGCATTGTTTGATTAGGGAGAATCACTATGGTTTTATCAAAGGGAATTTATCTTCCATATTTGTTGGAACTTTTGATGAAGGTGTAACTGGGACAATGTAGGGGAGTCAGTGAATGTTGTGATTTCTGTGTTTCCAAAAGGCATTTGATGAAGTGCTACACAAACAGTTTCTGCAAAAAGTGAGGGTTCCTGGAGCAATGTAGTAGAATGGATAGAAAATTGATTAATAGGTTTCAAAAAAGAGGAGCCATAAATAGATTAGTTCATATAGGTAAAATATAGCCAGTGTGGGTGGTGTCTTGGCAATTGAAGGATGAAAATGTGTTACATCCAGGTATGCTGATGGCAAGTTTGAAAGTGAATGGTGAGGACTACACAGAACGTCAACAGTTTGGGAGTGGGGGAAAAATTGTGTCAGACAGTGTAATATGAATGGAATTGCGAGATCATCCTATTCCGAATTTAAATTAGTAGAAATCCTGAGGAACAAAAAAATGAGTGAAATGCAGAGGAGATATTCTAGACTCCTTTTGTAGACACTTGGTGCCATGGTACAAGAAATATAAAATAGAAACTTACTGTTCCAGCAACAAATTGAGGCAATTAGTTAATGTAAAGAAGATGGGGTGGGTGGAGTGACAAAGGTAAGGAAGTGTACAAGGCTTGGTAATGCAGTTGTTACCTTTTTTAAGGGAGGTATATTTGCTCGGTGATGGAGCATTAGGAGATCAGTAGCTTGATTCCTGAGATACTGGGTTGTCATATGAAGAGAATGGGACTAAATATATTGGATATTTTCTGAGTTTGAAAGACTGAAATGTTACAATATTGAAGCAGTTATGATTCCAAGCTTGAAGCATGGTGTTCAGAGGGCGTTTTCCCCCTCATGGGGTGTATAGAAATAGGAGATGTAGTCTGTGTATAAGGCATTGACCACTTAAGACTGAAGTGATGGGAAGCATTATTTCTCAGGGGGCTGTTAACCTTTGAAGAATCACTGAAAGCTTTGGACAATGAGTCATTAAATAAATTTGAATCTGAGTGGCTAATTGTTGCACTGACTAGAATTAAGTGAGTAAGTAAAGAATAGGTGCACAGATTAACCCTTGACTACCTCTTCTTGCTTTCCCCTCTATAAAGGGGCTTCTGCTGGGCCCACACTAAGCATGGATTAGGCATAGGTTCCCCTGTAGTATGCATTCAGCATTTCTAATTTCGATTTCATATTTGAGTTGATAGTGTGTGCTATCATGCTGTCTCATTCAGAATTCTAATATGACCAAAATGTTCCTCAGCTAATACTCTGGAGGATTAAAATGCCATTGTGCATTTTAACTGCAATTTTTTTTATTAAAAAGTGCTTGAAATGAAAATCCATTTCAAACAGTTTCACTGTGAACTCATATAAAGGAGCATTTGAATTCCATAACTCAATTTAAGCTTTATTTTGTGGGCACAGTGAAGGGCCTCCAATGTTGAAAAGAGCAAACAAAAAATAGAACAACTTATTGCGGTTAGACTTGGGTTTGAAGGCTGAAGTGTGAGAGGAAGGAAGGAAGGTCATGGAAGCAAGACACCTAATCATTCACAGTCCTTGTGAAAGAAATGTTTAAATAGAGACAATTTGCCATGACAAACGTAACCACATTGATATCCTATTTCATTCATGTAAAGGAAAATGTAAGGGCTCTCGTGATAGCGAGGTAGAAATTGTAATGCAATGATGTTCAGCTGGTTCAGTAAGCAAACATTCTTTCTGACAGCCAATAAAACAGGAAAAGCCTATAATCTGGTTGTTTTGAAACAAGAAGTCAAAAGGATAGTGGAGGTTGATAGTGTGGCTATATTTGTTGGCGTGCAGAAATAGGAGGACAGCCACCATGCAGTTCCATTTCTGATGCAAGCAGCAATGCAACTTCATGCTGTTAGTGTAATTAAATGATTTCTGCAAGTAGGCAGCTTTGGGTGTGCCACCAAGCGGCTGTTCGCCTCGGCAGGCGGGCAGGGCTGTGGGTGTTCAGCACTCTCAATCTGGCTGCAGCTCCTCAAGGCCACGCTTTAACAAGTAAAGTGGAGGTGCGTTGTCGCCGCATAAAGTGCCTGCGGATATTCTGGATGACAGTCTGACTGTGCAGAATGAAGGAATTGTGATCCCTGCCTGTCACAATGACTGCTGTCACACATCAGGTGAACAATGAAGAAATGGAATGTGTCTCCATTGCAGGATGTTTCAGAGGCGCAGAGCCTGTAAAGCAGCGAAGATTACACGGCGTAATACCACTCATGGTCAGAAGAGTAACGAGTGGAGTTGGGGATGGATAGCAGAAGTGTATGGCTGAGATTGCACAAAATGAATCAGAATCAGGTTTAATATTGCTGGCATATGTCGTGAACTTTGTTACTGAGTGAGTTAGTGTTCATGGGTTTAATGTCCTTTTGGGAATCGGATGGCAGAGGAGTAGATGATTCATGGATGAATTGGAAAGGAAGTAGGAACTATTTCCTTAGTATCTTTTCCATTCTCAAATAGGGGGAAATAGTTGGTGATTCAATCCCATAAAAAGATTATTTTGATAAATAAAACTAAACCATAGTGCCAGAGAGTATTTCTTCCACAGAGGCAGACAGGCTCCAAACCAGTGTTGCAACACTAAGAGCAGCCAGCCAGATGATGCCATTCTAATAATGATGCTGATCAATATTACTCTTGCCATATAGGTTACAAGCCTCAAGTGAGTTTGGCAAGGTGAGTGTTTATAATTAAGTGAGCAGGGCATTCTGTGAAATAGCAGCCACTCCAAGGGGTTTTGTTTTGACCAGTCTGCGAAGAATAGAAACCTGTGTAATGGGAGCCCAGGAGGATACAGGCAGATCTTTTGAAGAATGTTCAGAGAACTGGTGCAGAAACAAGATGGTTGTACGAGACATATACAGATAATTGGCTGCTGAAGGGTATGGACAGATGGTAAAAATTTCTGCTTCCCTGCAGAAAAAAAGTTTCTTGTCAGATCCAGAAGCAAGATTGAAGTCATGGGCATTGTGGATTTTTGACAAAGAGAAGGTATTGTGGGGGCTCAGTGAGGTGGTAGGGAAGGAGTACTTAACATTAAAATCCATGGTTATATGAGTAAAGGCAGCCTAAATAATATGAATGATAGATTAAATGTGTCCATTACCTGCTTAGTAAAAGTAATTACATTTGTGGAAAGTAGAATAATGGCTCCAGAATTGTAGCATATTCTTGTTAATGCAATTCATTAAGATTGACAGTTTAATTTGTTGGGCTTTTATTTATTTCAAAAGAATCTTCCCTTCTTATATCTACATTAGAGAAGCACTCTTACAACCTGTTTCTTAAGTTGTACTGTTGAACTAAGATTCACATATTGTAGTTAGAAAGCAAAAACAGATAGTTCCTTCTGTCAAGTTTTAACGTCATTGTCAATTACTAAGGAGTGGTTATTTACTCAAGTGGGAAGTGCCAACTCTTGGATGAAAAGCACAGATGTTTCCCTCTCCTCTGCTGTTGTACAGCTCTGTGATTGACTACCTGACCTCTAAAATCTCCAAGATGTAAATGTTGAAAACATTTGAGTCCAACTTTTCATGTGGCATCTGCCATCAGTAAGCTCCATTCTTCTGCCATATTGGTTAATGTTCTGAGCAGTGCCACATGTCCAGAGTCTTAGCCAAGTTCACCTTCAGGTTATGGCATGTCTTCCTCCTCATCGACTTCCATTCAACATCATAATGCAGTCACTATGCCCGAGTTTTATACGTTTCCCCTTAGACCTCACTTTGTGCACAGTGAAGTGCTTGATTTCCATTCATGTCTTTGTTCCTTTGAGTAGCTTTGATGAAAGGCCAGGACTTAGAATGTGCAGGGCACTAATGGCATTGAAGAGAGTGGGTACAAAGATGAAAGAGTGGTACAGTAACAGCGTTGTGTTTTGAAATTCTGCAGGCTGTAAAGGGAATCAGTGTTACTGAGCTGAATTTGGATTCAGCATTCAGAGCACATGCACTGTACCTCATTTCCCAAATCACAGCAGTACAGTTTGGTTAGTACTACATTCACTGAAAATGTTCCCTTTTTTGCCTGAATAAATTCTACCCAGTATCTTTTGGAAGTGTTTCGGATTTAAAATTCATTTTCTGTGATTTCATTTTTAAAATAGAATGCTGAGCGAAAACACATTTGCATTGTCTTTATTACATGTATGTGGTAGCTTTGTGTGATAAGAACATGGCATGATAAATAAAACTGAGCATGAGAAAGATGAGAGAGAAAGAGAAATGGTACTACTTACAATTGATATTATTTAGTTTACAAAACAAGCCCCAGTTGAAACTAAACCCTACTGTGAAAAAAAAATCATGAGGGGCATATTCGCATTTTAAAGCTGAGCCTGAAAGAAAAACCATAGTTCTTGAGAAAAGCAGTTGGATTTTCAAATCAAACAAAGCTTTCAAAGGAGAAGAATGTAAAATAGGAGAAATTGTAATGGCTGATGATGAGATTGTTTTTTTTTGCTCTTGGAAGTTAGTGGGATTTGGTGGATGGAGGATCGCAATCAATGAAACATACTTTTGGCATAAGAGACCTGTCATTCAAAACTGAGATACATGTATATTGCTCTTGGACAGTAGTGAATCTCTGGAATTGGCGACCCCAATAGAGTTAAACAGAACTATTTAAATTTGAAGCTTGATGAATCTGGCATTCAATGTCAGTAAGACGAAGGAGCTGATTGTGGACTTCAGGAAGGGTAAGACGAGGAAACATATACCAGTCCTCATAAAGGGATCAGAAATGGAGAGAGTGAGAAGTTTCAAATTCCTGGGTGTCAAGATCTCTGAGGACCTAACCCGGTCCCTACATATTGATGCAGCTATAAAGAAGGCAAGACAGCAACTATACTTCATTAGGAGTTTGAAGAGGTTTAGTATGAAAACAAATTCACTCAAAAACTTCTGTAGAAGTACTGTGGAGAGCAGCACTCTGACAGGTTGCATCACTGTCTGGTATGGGGGGTGGGGCTACTGCACAGGACAGAAAGAAGCTGCAGAAGGTTGTAAATTTAGTCGGCTCTATCATGGGTACTAGCCTACAAAGTACCTAGGACATCTTCAAGGAGCGCTGTCTCAGGAAGGCAGCATCCATTATTAAGGACCCCCAGTACCCAGAGCACGCCCTTTTCTCACAGTTACCATCAGGTAGGAGTACAAAAGCCTGAAGGCACACACTCAGCGATTCAAGAACAGCTTCTTCCCCTCTGCCATCCGATTGCTAAATGGACATTGAACCCTTGAACACTAACTCACTTTTTTAATATATATTCTGTTTTTGCACTATTCAACATATGTATAATGTAATTGATTGATTTATTTTTTTCCTCCTCTTCTATATTATGTAATGCATTGAACTGCTGATGCTAAGTTAACAAATTTCACAACATATGCTGGTGATAATAACCCTGATTCTGATTCTTTGACAGAACGGGGGATTGACGGCTTTGAAGATCTGACACAGAATAGGAGTTGTGGCTCTGGTTAGATCAGACATGATCACATTGAACTGAGGAAGGCTTGAGGGGCCAGCTGGCGAGGTCCTTCTCTTTGCTTGTGTTCTAGCATAAAGAGTGATTCAAACAAAGCTAAAACTTTAGTTAAGTTGCCCATAAGGTACCGTGAGCAAGGTTGGCAGCTGACAGAGCTATGGGGAGAAGAGTGAAAATCTAAGAATGTCATCGCAGCTAAGGATGATGATCGTGGGGAATTACGGGAAGGGCTGGGAGGAGAGCCACATTCTATGAAAACCCAACTTCAGCCAATGGGATGTTTGCCCTCAATCTATTCCAATTGCAATCTGTTGGTAAAATTGGGTAACTGAGCAATAGCATATAAAGGGGGGAAAAACCAAAAAAAAAGGAATGGGGGAGAGAAGCCATGAAAATAAAGGCATCAAGTTGGGTACGATGAACATATCAAAGACACAGTTTTAAGATATAGCGGGAGATTGACAAATCTAAATGTAAAAGTTTGAGTCTGTCATGTATTTGATGCCACAGTTTAGAAGCTGATTTGTTCCAGTCAGAAACAAGCAAAACAATTAATTCTGATATCTTCTGACCTTGGATCAGATATTGTACTTACAGGCTGCTGCTACTCTGCAGCAATTCCTACCAACGGTCATAAATCCAGTTGCAATAATTGGCTTCTGATATTGAAGGAATTACCCAGGTTAAATGGAGCTGTACTTTAAAAGCAATATAATTCATTGTCTGTAATTTGGCTCACACTGACCATTTTTGGCGAATGCAGCATTATTTGGATTGAAATCATACCTCTCTTCAGAAAAGTAATTAGAGAAATTAGATGTGGTTTGGTGATGGTGGCAATTCTTTTCCCTTTGTTCTGCTGGGATTTAGTTTGAAGCCTAAAAGGAAAGTCTTTACGCTGTAATGGTTACTAAAGATTCGAGGCTTGGACTGACTGAACCCATTTCCACAAAAGGCCAGAACCCTCGCCAAAAAGCAGCTCGTAATGCATCACTGAAGTGGATAACGTCACTCAGAGGTGACATAAGGAGGCTGATGTGAGATGTGAAAATGCCAGTGTTATGCAGAAATGACTGTTACTTTGAGTTTTTGTTGATGCACATTGCTGAATGACACTTGAACGAGCTCTGGACTCTATTTGGCAAATGTTGTAGGGTCGCCAGTGTGTATTTGAAAGTAAAAGGAACTGTTCCATTGTTATTTTAATATGTCGGTGTTCTGCAGTGCTAACAAAAACAAATAGATTCTGTAAAAATAAGATCTGTTCTAAAGAATAATTTTGAAACAATTTAAATGAAGTTTGATCATTGCTTTTACTTTTTAATATTTAAGAACCAATATTAATTTAAACATTTATTTCTAAACAAAATATTGTACAATCACTTCAGGATAATGCATACCAAATTACCCAATGGTTTGCACTACTTCTAGTTCACATTACTCTGCCTTTTGCACTCCGTGTATGGTCTGGGGCAGAACAACTGCACGTAATGAAGGTTCTTTTTTTTTCCCACTTTGACCCACAGTTCTTTTCTAATGTCAGGCAGATGTGTGTGCACTGTAGGGTCTGCTGAGATATTTTACCAGAGCTGTTTTCAATCCATTCCCTCTCTTGACCAGTGTGATTGAGGAACAAAGGAACATTCATATGAGCAATGTTAAACTTGTATTCACTTGTGGGAAAGTGACATTGCGCAATTTGTTAGAAGAATAGGGAAACAGAATAGATTCTCATCATCTGGGAACTAGTAAATTTAGTGTAGTGAGTGATCATGATGTTGGTTTATGAAATAGAGAAGGTACAACAAACCATTGGATGAATAAATAGTGTAGTATGGGTTTTGAACTACAAAGTTAGAGGCTTCTTGTTGTGATTGTACAGGGAGTTGCTGAGATTTCATTTTGAAGGCTTTGCATGATTTTTGAATCTGTATGCAGAACGAATGTCATAGTGTTGTGTGGATTCACTAGGTATAGCATATGGATTTTGGGGTGAAGTTAACACATGAGGATACAGTAAGTAAAACTGGCCTTTGCTCAGTGACATTTAGGGAAAAATAAGAGGTGACCTGACTAAGATATTCTGAAAGCTCGACGGGTAGAAGCTCAACAGCTGCTTGCTGTTGCTGGACAGCCAAGAACTCGGGGTCAATGTCTCATGGTAATGAGTCAGTCACTCAAGAGGGAACGAGATTTGAATGCTGAGGTTGCACATCTTCTGCAATTTTGTACGTCAGAAGACCTTATTCAGATATTGGGTATGTTCAAGACTGAGACTAATAGATATTTGGGAAAGGAAATGAGTAGCTATGAGGATCAGACAATAAAGTGGACAAGCACAGGATCTGGCATGAAACTGAGTGGTGGAGAGGTTTGAGTGGCCGTAGTTATGCTATTGCACTTGACAGCTAAGCAATCAGAGTGGGAAAACTGTTTTCGTTATTTAACTGAGGTAGCGTGGTAAGTGTTGTCATAAAGAAGCTGTTCGTGATTTTTGCCATTTACTGAAAGCAGTTCTGCCTCCTGCACAAAGAAAAGTGGGTTCAGGCATTTCTCAGTTAATGGAATAACCGACTTAAAAATGCTTGACAAGTGATTCTAACTTGATATTGTTTGAATTGGGGTCTTTGACAAAATAAGGTCAAGTTCTGTCCTAGCACTTTGTCAAATACAAGTGTTGATGTTGCTAGGGTAATCTTAGTTTGGCATTCTGAACATTGCATTGAATACAGATGCACTTTAGTAGTAGTCCTGATGTCACTGGCTTTTTGTCTGAGGGAGGGTGTTGATGGTGGAGTTGTGTTTGGGGTGAAATGGATCTGTTCAGAATTGCTACCACAGAGCAATTAAATTGCTTCTTTTTTTCCCTCCCTTGGACTGTAGTTCAGCTCCCAAGAGAGGTAACCTTTTCTTTCTAGATGAAATCCGTAAAACCGGGGAAAATTCATTTAGCAGCAATACAAAGATTGTGGGTGAAATATGGACCATTGGAAATTTTGCGGCAAATCACTTAGTATGAAAAAATGAACTGCTTTATTATATTGAAAATGCAGTTTAATATTTGTAACTGAAAATGGTGGTTGAATTTTGTACAATAAAATTTACATGTGTATTTTATCAAAGAAAGAAATGCTTAATACTTAAGATTAATAACAGAGATTTGTGAAAAGAAATCTAACAAAATTTAGAACAAATTTTGAACTGCTGAACAAAGTGGTTTGTCATTTTTTTGTTTATTTTCATCTTTAAGTGTAATACAACAATGCCATTGTATTGCAAGTGACCTATTTTGGTGGTACTTAACAATAGCACCAGGCCCTCAGAATGTCATTGACCTAATCTTCAAAAGCTTCTTTAAAAGTTGCTCTGCAACTAATCGACAGCAAGTATTTAATTTCTGCGGGGCAGAGATTTGCAAGTGAAAATGCCGCAGTAGGTTCCACAATGCTCCTGCAGCCACCACAGGCAACAAATGAAATCCAAAGTGACCATCATGGCTTTTGATCAACCAGGCCTGCTGAAGTGCAGTTGTTGCCTCATTGTGGGAAGATTTGAGTAACAGCTCCCTGGGTCGCTGGAACTGCAGGAGAGTGAGGAACACTTCATGGGGAAAAAAAAAAATTCTGCAATATTCAGAGGTACAGAACAGCAATTAGCATTACATTATTTAAACATTTGAACACCAAATGTACAAAAAGAAAGAACAAATTGTGCAAATGGCAAGAAGTGAGCAAAAAAACACAATATAAAAAATCAAACCTGAGTCATTAAAACAGTCCGGGAATGCTCAGTTTAGTTCTGTTCAGGCCAGTGTACGGCCATTTTGTTAGTTGACTGCAGGCCGCAGAATCAGTCCTCCCCGATCAAGACCACACAAAATAGGAATATAAAAGGAGTAACCAGATTCCAGAAACACAAATAACATGAAATGTGAGCTCGATCCACAAGCCGCATTGATTTAAACCTCGCCCGAGACCCAAGACTCGGACAGCAGTGAGAGAGGGAGGGATTGGCCAAACATGGGCAGAGGCACTGAACGCCTGCTCACTTTCTCCTCTCATCCTCGTTGATTTCCATCTTGCTCGATGCTTTGATCGGTGTGAAATGGAGTCAATCATGGACTTGCCCCCATCTTCAGTGATGATGATCATGTGACATTGTCATCTTGATCATATTGCAACCATTATAACAGTAATATTGTCTGTCTGGGAAGTCCTTATAAATTGCACATATTTCAACCATGAATCAGTCATAATAGGAGCACATAACGTGAAGTAATTGTCAAAGACCCCAATCAAATATGAGTATATTCTCTAGATTAATGTTGAATAATTTATGCACTTCTTGTAGATAATAGAAAGGTATGGAAAGAAACCCTTGAACTTGGTTAGAGTAAATGTTACCAATTCAGAATTGATTATAGTATTGATGTTAATTTAATATGCTCCTTTTCCTCACTAGACGTTTCCCATTTTTATTCAAGGCCCTGACACTGACTGACTCCACAGATGCCAGCAGCACTCCCTCCAATGCTGAAACCAGTTAGCATCTCCCTATTGATGTACCCTGCTAATGAGTGAAGGCTCTGGCATTGCGTATATTTAAAATAAACAGCATCTTTGGTAATCTCTAGTCTATAAGACCCAGTTCCTCAAAATAGAGAGCATTGATCATCAGCACTCCATACCAGGAAAATGTGGGCTCTCTCCCCATGGGTTTCCATCCAGCTGGCACATCTGCTAACTGCTTGCCCTCTGTTCCTTATTATGCGGGACTGGTGGGGAAGTTTACTGTCAGCATGGTAGTGTAGCAGTTTGCATGACACTCATGCAATCAAGGTTCAGTTTGCGGTGCTGTCTAAGGAATTTGTATGTTCTCCCTGTAATTGCCTGTGTTTCCTCTGGGGCACTGGTTTCCTGCCATATTCCAAAGACATACGGTTAGGGTTAGTAAGTTGTGGGCATGCTGTGTTGCCGTCAGAAGCATGGCGACACTTGCGTTCCGATGCTGAGGCAAATGATGCACTCCGCTGTATGTTTCAATGTACGTGTGACAAGTAATGCCAGTCTTTAATCAATGTACTGTAGCGATGTACTACATACAGAGCTAGAGACGACACGCAGTTGGAAAGTCGTTTCGAGACTAGTTTATTCAAACTTCGCGGCGCTGGCGTTTAATCCCTAGCGCCCGCCCTCTCCGGGCGGAAATGACGTCAGAGGTGCATTACCAAAGTCTCCCCCTGCGTGCTGGCTACTTGTGAGCCGCTTCGCCTGTGCAGAAAGTGGGTCAACACATAACCCCCCCCCCAGAACCGGCAATACACCCCCCAATGTCCACAGTCTGGATCAGCCTCTGTTTGGGAGGTCTGCCTCTGCGCCGTGGTGCCTGAACCTCGACCGGCTGCACCAAGTCCACATGGGCTGGCTTGAGTCGGTCCACCATGAAAACCTCCTCTTTCCCCCCAATGTCCAGAACGTACGTGGACCCGTTGTTGTTGATCACCTTGAACGGCCCCTCGTACGGCCGCTGTAGCGGTGCCCGGTGTCCACCCCTTCGTACAAACACAAACTTACATTTCTGCAGGTCTTTGGGTACATGGGTTGGGGTCTGTCTGTGCTGTGAAGTTGGTCCAGGGGCCAAGTTGCTGAGCCTCTTGTGTAGTCTGTCCAGGACTGCTGCGGGTTCTTCCTCTTGCCCCCTTGGGGCTGGTATGAACTCTCCTGGGACGGCCAAGGGTGCACCGTACACCAACTCGGCCGACGAGGTGTGCAGATCCTCTTTGGGCGCTGTACGAATTCCAAGCAGGACCCAGGGAAGCTCGTCCACCCAGTTAGGTCCTCTCAGGCGGGCCATGAGAGCCGACTTCAAGTGACGGTGGAAGCGTTCCACCAGTCTGTTCGACTGTGGGTGGTAGGCAGTAGTGTGGTGTAGCTGCGTTCCCAACAGGCTGGCCACAGCCAACCACAGGTTGGAGGTGAACTGGGCGCCTCTGTCGGAGGTAATGTGGGTTGGTACCCCAAAGCGTGCTACCCAGGTTGCGATCAGTGCTCGGGCGCAGGAATCGGCAGATGTGGCGGTGAGCGGGACCGCCTCCGGCTACCTCGTGAACCGGTCTACCATAGTTAGGAGGTACCACGCTCCTCGGGACACTGGTAGGGGGCCCACGATAGCCACGTGAATATGGTCGAACCTCCGGTGGGTGGGTTCAAACTGCTGCAGCGGGGCTTTAGTGTGCCTCTGCACCTTGGCTGTTTGGCACTGCGCGTACGTTCTGGCCCATTCACTGACCTGCTTGCAAAGTCCGTGCCACGCGAACTTGCTGGAGACCAGCCGGACGGTTGTCCTGATAGATGGGTGCGCCAAACCATGTATGGAGTCGAAAACTTGCCGCCTCCAGGCTGCCGGGACGATGGGGGCGAGGTTGGCCGGTAGCCACGTCGCACAGGAGGGTCCTCTCACCTGGGCCTACGAGAAAGTCTTGCAGCTGCAAACCCGAGACTGCGGTCCTGTAGCTGGGCATCTCGTCGTCTGCCTGCTGTGCCTCCGCCAGTGCTGCATAGTCCACCCCCAGGGACAGGGCCTGGACAGCCGGTCTGGAGAGTGTGTCTGCCACAACGTTGTCCTTTCCCGAGATATGCTGGATGTCCGTCGTGTACTCGGAGATGTAGGACAGATGTCGCTGCTGGTGAGCCGACCAGGGATTGGACACCTTTGTGAACGCGAAGGTCAACGGTTTGCGGTCCGTGAACGCGGTGAACGGCCTGCCTTCTAAGAAGTACCTGAAATGCCGGATTGCCAGATACAGTGCCAACAGCTCCCGGTCGAAAGCACTGTACTTGAGTTCAGGTGGTCGTAGGTGCTTGCTGAAGAACGCCAAGGGTTGCCAGCGCCCTCGATGAGCTGCTCCAGCACCCCACCGACCACTGTGTTGGATGCGTCCACCGTGAGTGCGGTCGGAATGTCCATTCTGAGGTGCACCACATGGTCGCAAGGAGAACACAGCCTCCTCATCCCAAGTAATGTCCTTGCCTTTACCCGACATCAGGGTGTACAAAGGGCGCATGATACGGGCTGCTGAGGGGAGGAAACGGTGTTAGAAGTTCACCATACCAACGAACTCCTGTAGGCCTTTGACCGTGTTGGGCCGGGCAAAGTGGCAGATTGCGTCCACCTTGGCGGGCAGAGGTGTTGCCCCGTCTTTGGTAATCCTGTGGCCCAGGAAGTCGATGGTATCGAGACCAAACTGGCATTTTGCCGGGTTGATCGTGAGGCCAAAATCACTCAGGCAGGAGTAGAGCTGGCGGAGGTGGGACAGATGCTCCTGGCGACTACTGCTGGCTGTAAGGATGTCGTCCAAATAGATGAACGCAAATTCCAGGTCGCGTCCCACCGCATCCATTAGCCGCTGGAACGTCTGTGCGGCATTCTTCAGGCCGAACGGCATTCGGAGGAACTCGAACAGGCCGAACGGGGTGATCAGTGCTGTTTTGGGGATGTCTTCAGGGTGCACCGGGATTTGATGGTATCCCCGGACAAGGTCTACTTTGGAAAATATTCTTGCCCTGTGCAGGTTTGCTGCAAAGTCCTGTATGTGCGGCACGGGGTAGCGGTCTGGAGTTGTAGCCTTGTTCAGTCTGTGGTAGTCGCCACATGGTCTCCAACCCCCAGCTGCTTTGGGCACCATGTGCAGGGGGGAGGCCCATGGGCTGTCGGACCTCCGTACGATCCCCAATTCTTCCATCCTCTTGAACTCCTGCTTCGCCAGGCGGAGCTTTTCCGGGGAGAACCTTCGTGCGCGGGCGTGGAGGGGTGGTCCCTGGGTCGGAATGTGGTGCTGAACCCCGTGTCTGGGCATGGCTGCTGTGAACTGTGGTGCCAGAATCAATGGAAAGTCCGCCAGGATTCTGGTGAATTCGTTGTCTGACAGCGTGATGGAGTCCAGGTGTGGGGCCGGCAACTTGGCTTCTCCCAGGGAGAACGTTTGAAAGGTCTCGGCGTGGACCAGCCTCTGCCTCGGCAGGTCGACCAGTAGGCTGTGAAGTCGCAAAAAATCCTCTCCCAGGAGCGGTTGGGCCACAGCGGCCAGTGTGAAGTCCCACGTGAACCGGCTAGCGCCGAACTGCAGCTGCACTGTGCAGGTGCCATAGGTCCATATTGTGCTGCCGTTTGCAACCCTCAGGGTGGGTCCTGGCTTCCTGTTGCAGGTGTCGTACCCCATTGGGGGCAAGACACTGATTTCCGCACTGGTGTTGACCAAGAAGCGGCGTCCTGACTGTCTGTCCCAGACGTACAAGAGCTGTCCTGGTGGCCAGCTGCCGTAGTCATTAGCGGCAGCTGGCCCTTGCAGGGTGGGCGACAACGGCGGGCTTTTGTGCCCCACCGCTGGTGGTAGAAACACCACTGTTCACTGGGCTCCTCACTCCTGCCTCTGTGTTGTGTGTGCCCCCCTGCCAGGCCTGGTCTGGTCCGCTGTTGGGCGCATGGCCTGGTAATCTGACCGACGGATGCCACGCTCTCCCTCTTGGCTTTCCACAGCACGTCTGCCCGGGCCGCCACCTTCCGGGGGTCGCTGAAATCTGTGTCAGCCAGCAGCATATGTATGTCCTCGGGCAGTTGCTCCAGGAACGCTTGCTCGAACATGAGGCAGGGCTTGTGTCCGTCAGCCAGGGATAGCATCTCGTTCATCAATGCTGACGGCAGTCTGTCTCCCAAACCGTCCAGGTGAAGCAGGCGGGCACCCCGCTCATGCTGTGAGAGGCCAAAGGTCCCAATGAGCAGCGCTTTGAATGCTTCATATTTGCCTTCTTCCGGGGGCAACTGTATGAAATCCGCAACCTGGGCGGCTGTCTCCTGGTCAAGGGCGCTCACCACGTGATAGTAACGCGTGGAATCAGAGGATATCTGCCGAATCTGGAACTGGGCTTCTGCTTGGCTAAACCACACGCGTGGTCGCAGCGTCCAGAAAGTTGGCAGTTTGAGCAAAACTGCGTGAACGGATGAAGAGTCAGTCATCTTTGGTCCAAATCCCGTTTGGACCGTCGGGGTCACCAATGTAGCGATGTGCTACACACAGTGCTGAAATAACGACACGCAGTCGGTAAGTCATTTCGAGACTAGTTTATTCAAACTTCGCGGCGCTGGCATTTAATCCCTAGCGCCCGCCCTCTCCGGGTGGAAATGACATCAGAGGTGCATTATCAAAGTCTCCCCCCGCGCGCTGGCTATTTGTGAGCCGGTTCGCCTGCGCAGAAAGTGGGTCACCACAGTACTTTCCCCTAAAGGTCACACATGCATATACTTTCCAGTTGGTGTCATGGTCAGGAACTGCGGCCAGTTCCTCCCACCCCTGCCCTGCAATAGTCCGGCAGCACTAAAGCCAATTGTAACCTCATTCCTGACAACACAGATGGGCAATACAAATTCTGAGCAGAGATCTGGTCACATTGAATCTGTAAACTGAAACTCACTCTGGGTTATCAAGTCTGGAAAGGAGCCTAAATTGTGCTGTTTTTGATATTAATGTGTTTTACTTGGTTCACAATTACCATTCCTATGGATTCTTCATTATTTTCATGTCTTTCCCATCAGATATAAGGACAGCTCTTTCTCAATGAATGTAATCTAACTTTCTGTAAACTGCAGCAGCAGGCAATGGAAAGAAAGAGAAGCTGGATCATTTTACAGTGATTTTCATACAAAGTGTTGTGCCTCAAATGATCCTCTCAGGGAAAGCAATTCAACTCTGCTGCTGGAACCTCGTTTCCTATCAGTTTTCTGGGCTGCTAAATGGAGAGCTGCATATTCCCCCCCCCCCCCCCCTTATGTTTCCAGTATTGCTGACACCTGCAATTCTCAAAGGGGATCCCAGAACAGCATTCAAAGGGCAGGGCTAACGTAGTATGCAAATGAAGCAGAGAATGAACTCTCATTCCATTTAGCTTCAGTGCTCCTTCAGGCCCTTTGAAAACCACATTGGCTACATATAACATCTCCCAAGTTCTAAGGGTTTTGTTGCCATGGTACAATCCAAGTAAGTGGTGTCCATGTACCACACCAGTCTTACAGCTGTTGTAAAGAGCAGACTCAGCTCTATTACATTGCCACTGGCACAGACTGAACATAGCTACTGACTAACACTGAAAGTACTTGACTGGGGACGGTTCCCAGAAAATTCAGATGCAGGCTTTAAAAATATAAGTGTGAAATTTTTAAGAATAATAGCATCATTATATCAAGAGAGACCGACCCTCTAGAAGAGCAGTCCTGTTGGTCCCATTCCTTGGCTCTTTCCATAAGCCCTTGGATATTTTTTCTTCTGGCGCCCACCTAATACTCTTTTCAACACCACAACTAGGTTTCTCAGACTGTGCATTCAAGATCCTAACTACATACTTTCACATCTACCATGATTCCTTTGCCAAACACTTTAAATGTGAACCTTCTGTTTCTCTGTCCCACAACCAATGGAAGTAGTTTCTCCTTAATTACTTTGTCCAGATCTTTGATTTTAGCCGGTTCTACAAAATCGCCAACTTCCTTTTATCTGTCGACGTAACAGAAATCTCTTGTCCCTGGAGACTGATGGTTAGTTGGTACTGAGATTTTTGTGGCATATTTTTAAACTGGGAACCCAGCAACAGTAGCAAAGCATGCAATGGTTGAAGGCAGAGTGGACAAGGTATTGTGAGAGCCATCTGTATTTGTGGTTTGAAGGAAATTATAAATTCCCACAAATGGCACACTCAGGATAACGGTGTGATGAAATGGGAATTCTAAAGATCAAGTAGTTCTTTGATATATTAATTTTAGATAGTTGTTGCAATGCTGAAGCAGATCCAACTCATCGGAGCCCAATTAATTTCCTGGACCAGTACTCCGTCTAAATGTTTAAACATCCCATCCCTGCATCAATGGTGGACCATGGATCATGTACTATCTACCCATTGCACTCCTGTAAATCACTAGGGCATTTAAAGCCATAGAACATAGAACATTACAGCACAGAAACCGGCCTTTTGGCCCTTATTGGCTGTGCCGAACCATTTTTCTGCCTAATCCCACTGACCTGCACCTGGACCATATCCCTCCATACACCTCTCATCCATGTACTTGTCTAAGCTTTTCTTAAATGTTAAAAGTGAGCCCGCATTTACCACTTCATCTGGCAGCTCATTCCACTCTCCCACCACTCTCTGTGTGAAGAAGCCCCCCCTAATGTTCCCTTTAAACTTTTCCCCCTTCACCCAGAACCCATGTCCTCTGGTTTTTTCTCCCCTAGCCTCAGTGGAAAAAGCCTGCTTGCATTACTGGGGGTCCTACTCGTATTTATGATGTCTATCATCTAGGAAAGCTGGCCAGTCCGTGTAGTGACATCTGCACTGGACTTTGAGGCGAATGGCCAGCTTTTTGCACGGTTTCCATCCGTTGTGGGGGTTAGCATGAGCTAGCAACTCAGCCTCATAAAAAAACACACAAAAAAAAGTTAAAGAAACGGCAAAGTTGCCGCCTGATGTGCCACAAGGCGCAGAAAAGAACAAACAAGCGACAGATCTTGGACAGGCACCAAAAGCCAGTTAATGAATCATAGAGAGAGAGGGCATCGAGGGAAACCCTTCAGACCCTCAACTCTATGCCAAGCATCAACCACCTATTTAAATTGATCCTGCATTTCATTCTTATTCTCGGTAAATTCCCATCAACTCATCTCAGATTATACCACTCACCTACATGCTAGGGACAATTTAGAGTGGCCAGATAACCTACCAACCCCCACGTCTTTTAGATGTGGGATGAAACCAGAACACCCAGGAGAATGTGAAAACTCCACACATACAGTAACTGAGGTTAGGATTGAACCCGGGACCTCTGGCACTATGAGGTGATGGTCCAATAAATGCACCACTATGCCACCCTTGGGGCAAGAATGTGAGAACCCCATTGCTCCAGGTTCCTTCCAGACCATATAATATCCCAACTTCCATCACTTCTTCACTATGGCTGTATTTCCCTGCCTAACATTCTCTGGTAGAGTACTGTAGTGGTGGAGAAGGGAAGGGCAATAGATGGCAGCTTTGCCAATGAGCCAAGAATAATAATTTTTAAATGGACTTGTTACTATAAAAACCACAAGAACATATCCTAGTTCTCCTGATGAGCCATAATCTTTTTGTTTCTTCTCTACAGATACACTCACTTTCATTCATTCTGTCACCCCTGATGCACTGGAGCCATAAACCACCATTACACTGATCATTTACAGATGACACACAATTGCACAGATGCCAAAAGTAAGTGCCAACATAGACACTGCAGAAAACAAGCTGACTACAGCCCATAGAAAGCCAAAGAATGCTGGGGATAATATTTATTCAATAAATGCATATCAGAACTAGAGTACATGCCACTCCACAGCTTGGAGTTTGCTTTTTAGTTTCTTTATGATTCTCTCTATCCTGTCACACTCTTCTTGTCATCTCTCCCATTCTTCCTGCTCTTCTCACCATTTTCTGTACTTTTAATGATGATGTGGTTCTTGCTAATATACTGTTCTGTATAACCAGGCTGCCCGTGTACTCTCCTTATTTAGCTGCTCATCACTCAGACGTGGCTATTTTATCATGCATACACTTGCAGGAATCACTGGACAGTAATTCAGGATAGGACACTAGGAACAACATCTCATCACTACCATCAGGATCCATATTTAATGCTGACCTTAAAGTAAAATAAAACTAAAAATACTGGTCAAGTAATACCTGTGAAAAATGAAACTGAGTTAATACTTCTTCACAGACAGCTCCACTGATGCAACTCTTCTCACAGGTACCTCAATATCTTTCTTCTTCCTGAAAAGTGGTTTCCCCTTTAATGTCGTAGACAAAACCAATGTTTGCACCCTCTTTAATTTCCTCTACCTCTGCTCTTGACCTACTTGACCCTGGAGATCCCATAGTCCTCACTTCCCTCCCTATGTTCCTCTTCATTCAATGGACCTTCTTTTAGCAACCTCACTGACCTAACCCATTGCTGTCTCCCCTCTTCTCAGCATTCTAAAGGGATCTTCAGAACTCCCATTCTTCATTGTCTGTTCTTCCAACTTTGCCGACCATTGCTCACAACGCTTCCCCTTACAGCCACAGAGGCTACAGCACCTGCTCTATTATTTCTTTCATTCCCAATATTGAAGAACAAAAACAATCTGTTCAAATGAAGACACAATTCACTAGCACCTCTTCCAGTACTGAACCCACATTCACTGTATGTTCTCCTCTTCCTTGAAGGAACCCAAGACAGATTGGATGACCACATCGCATAGAACCTGGAATCAATTAACAGAGATGCTTAAAGCCCTTTTACCAGCCACTTTAATTCTCTACCCCATTCCCTTTTGGAGATACTTGTCAATATTCTCTTGTACTATTATAGTAACAAGAGTGAAGTTGAACAGGATCTCATCTTCTTCCTAGACACATTACAGCCGACTGCAATTTTATTTTTTCATGTACGGCAATCTGAAACAAAAGGCTTCAATGAAATCTTATTACTACACGATAACCGAGTTAGCATACAGACAATGCATTCATTTCTCAATATCTGGAGAATTAAAATAAACTTCCCATTTTCCCTGGTTAGAGGTTTAACTTTCAGTTTGACAGTCACTACGAAATAAGGAAAGCTCAAAATTTGACAAGTCACTGACCACACATTATCCCCGTTCTGTATTTATTGACATAATAAATATAATCTTTAAAAAACTGAGAAAGAGCCTTCAAAATACTAGATGCCTTCATAACTTGTTGCTTCATGTCCTCTTAGAGCTCTTAGAGCCAGTGATTTTAAAAATAACAAATTACCAGTAGGCAATAAACTCCTCCTGTCAGTAGCAATGGTTAGCTGTGTAGCCACCTAAGCTATATCCTGGGAGTTACAAACATTAACCACTTCATTATTTGTCGTCAAGGCCCCATCAGTCACTTATTACTAGAAAGGAAAGTCACATGAGATCCAACCACCTCTTAACCCAATACATCATGTGTTAAAGCAGGTGTTAGCTACTAGCTGAATCATCCAGCACAAATTCAACCTATCTCAATTCTGAGTCAAAACTACCAATTAAAAAAAAAAGTAGGAATATTATACTATTTTTGAAAATGTTTGGCTCAGAAATGAACTTGATCTTTCTGCTGAACTGGATCCGATTAAGATCATCCCCAGGTCCTGGCAGAAATCCATTCCAATGAACTGCTCGCAGCCTAAACAGTTTGCAAGTCAGAACTACAGCCACCAAGCCAAGTTTCCACATGTCTGAAGATGCTGGCATATTCATCCCACGGGCCTCCCAGACACGGCGTGTTCATAACCTGGGGAGGAGCTATATTTGCAGATTGACGGGCATATTTATCATCTCTTTAAATTATAAGCTTTAACTCCAGTGGGAAACCAATTAAAATGAAATTAATATAAATACAGTATTCTAACCTGTCAGATCTGATTCTAGAATTCTTTGTGAGTTCTTATTACAAGATCGATAGACAAAGGAGCTGAACTAGACCATTCAGTCTATAAGAGTCTGCTTTACTTTTCAATCCTGATTGACTTATTTCCCCTCTCAACCCCCTTCTCCTGCCTTCTCCCTGTAACCATAGTTACTACTCAAGAAAATATCAACTGCTGCTTTAAATATACACAATGATTTGTCCTCCACAGCTATTTGTAACAATAAATTCCACAGATTCAGCACCTTCCTGCTAAATAAATTCTTCCTTGTCTCTATTTAAAAGGGATATCCTTCTACACTGAAGCTGTACCTTCTGATCCTAGACTTTCCCACAATTGGAAACATCTTATCCCCATGTAGTCTGTGTAGGCCTATTGATGGTTGGTAGGTTTAAAAGAGATTCTACACTCCCCCCCCCCCCCACCCCATTCTTCTAAACTCTAGAGAGTACAGCCCCAGAGCATTACATTTACCCTTTCATTCCCAGGGAAATTTCATAAACCTCCTCTGGACCCACTCTAATGCCAACACATTCTTTCTTAGATATGGGCCCAAAACTGCTCACAGTATTCCAAATGTGTACAAGTTTAGGGAATCAGTCACCAGGACTGCCAAGTCCAGTTTCTGAATTATTAATTATTTATGATGTTTAAAAATCCATCAGGTGTTTCTAAGGCCAGTGTTTGGAATGTACATTTAGCATGGGCAAAGCATGAAGTGGAACCATCTAGTCCAGGAAGGTTCATCTCCAGTTGCCCTGAGATGACTGATCCTCTGTCACGGTTCAGCTGAGATGCCGTAATTATTCTCGGGGAAACGGAGTCAGGTATCCTGCTTCTGATTATGATCCAATGCATACGTCTGGATGGGTGGTCTGCTGGCGATGTCCTTTATGACCAGTTAGCTTGACAGCATTCACTGGGCTTGAGTTCAAAATAACTATTTGAGTGAGGTCACTTGTTGGAGGAGCAAGCCAAACTGAAGAGTTAAGGAATTAATCAGCACTGTTCACAAAAAACATTCTGGGAGTTATTAAGCAACAACAATTTTTGTTCATGTAGCAAATTTAACACTGTCATGTATTACTCTGGGTGGGACAGTAGCACTGGAGGTAGTGCAGCTGTCTCACAGTTGTGCTCATGTTCAGTCCTGACCCAACTGCTGTCTACTAGGAGTTTCTGTGTTCTCCTTGTGACCATGTGGATTTACTCCAGGTGCTTTCACCAACATCTCAAATATTCACTGATTGTTTTGTTTATCTATAATTATGTCTAATGGTCGAAGATTCAGGGTTAAACTGATGGAAATATGGGTGAGAAGTAAATGGGAGAATGGGATTGATAGGATTTGTCTGAGAGCTGCCATAGACTTGATGGGCCAAATGGTTTCCTTCTATGATATGAGGAAATATGGAAAATAATGACCAGGGAAAGAATGAAGATGATGGTTTGGTAATGGATTTGGGACAGTGTCATCAAGTGAGATGAACTTTGACTCCCAGAAGCAGGCAGCTTGAGGTCACGTCAGGGGTTAAATGCTAAAATCATCTGAATCAGAAACCAAACTTGCCTCATTGTTTTAACAGAAAGTGAACAAGATTCTCTGAATTAAGATGAAAAGCAAAAATGCTGGAAATACTCAGCAGGCCATGAAGCAACTATGGAGAAAGAAACAAAGTTAATATTTCAGGTCTCAGGTCTGTGAACCTTCATGGGAGCTGGAGAAGAAAACTTAAGTTGCAGAGAGGGGGAAGGGTAGAGAGAGCAAAGTGAGGATGGAGACAGGGTGATGTTTTAGAGCCATCTAGTAATTAGATGAAGGATAGTTAGCAAACAATTTAAAAAAACACTAAATATGTTGGAACCTTTAAAGGCAGAAAACAGCAATTGCTAATTTTTTTAAGCAAAAGAGAATGCTGAAAGTTGTCTGGTGAACTGTCACCCCTGTTACTTTTCTCTGTCCTCCCGATCTACCCAGTTCCTCCTACACTGTCCCCTATTACCCACATACATTTTCCACAAGTTCCCCTCCCCCTATTGTTCCTATCTGCCCTCTCCACCCGCCTCACTTGACTCCATGCTCTATCTTTAATTTCCAATCAGAATCCATCATCTGCAGCCTTTTGTCACTTTTTCTTCTCACCTCCCAGCTTCTGTCGCAATTTCCATTCTCCTCTCTTTCATCTGCCTGTCATTCCTCCTCACCTAGATCTACCTATTGGTTGTTAACTCTTGCTTCACCCTTCCCTTTATTTTTTTTATATATACCAGCTTTCTCACGCTTATTTTTCAGTCCAGCTGAAGGTTCTTCACGAAACTTACACTGCTCCTTTCCCTCCACAGATCCTGCCTGACTTGTTGAGTTCTTCCAGTATCTTGGTTGTTATTGCAAAAGATTAGATGAGAGAGAGAGAGAGAGAATCAATAATATTAGAGTTGTAAGACGCAAATAGAAAAAGCTGCTAAAAGTCCAAAGGTTGCAATGATGGGTGATGAAATATTGTTCCTTATTTGTTGCACTGGAAATCATTCACTATGTTACTCTTGTAGACCAATGTTAAATCTGGGTTTCAGTGGATGGAATATTTGCCTAAAGGGACTCAATTGTTAGGATCTGCATGGTATTTGGAAAACTGTTCTTCTCAGTTTGATCATCCCTACCTTTTTTGGATAGAACTCTCCCTCAGCTTCCAGCAATTCCAGCAATTAATTGCAAGTACATCCAGAACTCACTGCTGGCCAACCAGCATTACACATTAGAGATGGTAAATGGGTTGATGATGTGTGGTGTGAGTTTTATGACCTCTCAAAATGATTCATTACTGGGATGATTAAAGAACAGCATATGGTCTATATTGAAAAATACTGGAGAAAACTCAGTCATAACTTTTATATTAATATTTGAATACCGTGAGCAACACAATTGAATAAATGTTGAATAAATTCTGAAACAAGTTTTATTAATAATTGATGGTGAACCTGGGTAGTTGTTTCTTTGACACACGTTTAGAGATTGATGATTCACTTATGCATTTATTTCCTGGTTGCAAGGCAGATAGAAGATGCCGGAGGAACTCAGCAGGTCAGACAACCTCTATGAGAGGAATGAACAGTCAATGTTTCAGATCGAGACCCTTCATTTAGAATGGAAAGGAAGGGGGTAGACGTCAGAACATGAAGGTAGGGAGAGGGGATGGAGTCCAAGTTGGAAAATGATAGCTCCAACCAGCTGAGAAAGAAGGTAGGTGGGTGAGGGAGGAAAGATGAAATGTGAAGTTTGGGAGGTGATAAGTCAGACTCTCCTTAAGGTTTAGCTCAAGGAATGATCCACATCACCCCAGCTTCTCCCTTTATGCCCATTCTTTATCTATAGTCACAGTAATTGTGGGTTGTTCATCCACTATGAGTCACAACAAGCCATAAAATCTACTCCCACTGTTTACTTATCCATATTCTCCATCAGTGATCGCAAATTAAAACATCCTGAATTTCTGCCCTGGACTTTGAGTATTGCTGCTCAGCTAATCCTTTGGCTAAGGTTTGCTGAATTAGCCCAAAATAATAAATAAGAACAGAGAACTGTAGGTAGCAGGATACTAAGGGAGCTAATAGACAACTTGTTGGGCTGGAAAAGGAATGGCATGCAACATCATGACTGTAGCAACAAGATCATCATAGGTTGGTTCCTCTCTGTTGATTTTAAGGGTTGTTCATACTGTTAGAATGAATGTAAGAAGAAGTCAATGACCCATATATTGGTTTAGCACCTTAAGGTGTTGGGCATCGATTAAAGGCATATCAATATTTAATTTTTACTCTTTTTGTAAAAGGGCTATTCTTCTTCAATGTTTTCAGGAAAGCTGAGCTTGCTATCTGCAAAGGTGCAGAGGTGGCTTACTCTTTCAAGGGCAGTGAACCTCTAAAGTCTGAGACCGGCTTGTTAAAATGCTACCGCTTTTTACCTCCCACAGTCTGCACAAACGTTCCTTGTAGACTAACATATTCTATTGTAATCATGAAATCAAAAAGACTCTCTCACTGAGAGCCTGACTTCCTTAGCAGTCATTATAGGAGCTTTGACAATATAATGTAATTTTGCATTAGCTCTTTTATGTTCTTTATAATCTTACAAAATCTTAGCATCTGATTCTTAGAACTAGCCTTTAAGATTACTTTGTATTTCCCACTGTACAAAGTGCAAACTGTTCATAAATGGAAGCAATTACACTGTTACAATTTGTTGATTATTTTAGTGATTACCTCAGAGCTATTTTTCAGATTTTTTTGGTTTCTTCCTTCTATTACCTTTAGGACTGAACAGTTGGTGCTTTCTGGATAGAAAATGAAATTATTCTCCTGGGTTCTAATTGAATGCTTTCTTTGTTAACCTTCCCTCTCCCACATTGTGGTTTACAAATAGACTAGGGCAATGGTGAAGTCATTTCAAGCACAAATGACTACTAGATCTAAAGCTTCTGTTCTCTTTGACTTTGCGTCTGTTACCCACTGAGCCCTAAACCAATTGGGTATGGTGGGTGGTCCAGTCTACTACTCCAGAGACCAAGACTAAAGGTCCTGAGCTCGGATTTATGACAGTGGTGTGGGGTTTATATTCAAGTAATAACCTGGATTTTTAAAAAAATCTAATCATCAATAATGGTAATATCAGCTTCTTGTACAAAAAAGGGCATTTGGTTCATCAAATATTCTTCAGGCAAATCTGCCTTCTTACCCAGTCTTGCTTATATGTGAATATGCAGTTATCTTTTATCTGTCCTCTTAAGCAGTCCATCATCTACTCAGTTTGGGGGCAAGTAGGGAAGTGCAATAAATGCTGGCAGATTTCCCAGCCAAGAAAATACATTAGTCTCACTTCTATTCTCACTTCCTCTGAACGTTCTGGCATGCGACTGTGGCTCTACACGTTCTGGCAGCTCTCCGCCACATGTTTTGTAGCCATTCTTCATGAACGGGCCTGGTCAATAGGCTCTTAAAATTAGCGGCTGTGGGATCCCAGCAGAGCCTGCTCACACAACTGAAGCTGTGCTCCGCAACTGCATGATCTTCTCTAAAAGAGAGGATTGACAGTTGACCGTTCTCTAAAAGACCACTGAAGGTATGATTTCATTTCCTTCATGCTATGGTTTGCAGGCAACATGACAGAACCCAGTATTTCTGACTCTTCAGCAAGTCCTGGTGGAAAAGGCCTGTATGCACGTCTTGAACATTCATATTAAATGCTTACTTTCATGGTTGTGGTCACTGGCCAACAAGACTTGCACACATTGAATTGCAATTTGGTTGAACTTAAAAGTGAAAAGAGTTGCCACTTTCAAGAGAAAAGATTGGAGGAGAAATGTAACTATACAATAAAATAGGATGATTGATAAACTGCAGGCAGCAGAGAAAAGGCAACAAATGTATCTCAACCTGCTCAAGCTTCACTCCTGTGGTCTATGATGTCTGTCAGTTGGCCTGATCAAGTTACAATTTACAGCTAGCCATTACCCAATCTGTGACTCATTCTCATGTGACAGGTTTTTGACATGTTTAAAAAGTCATTGTCCTACTTGTGTGAGTCCAACAGAAAAGGATCACATTAAATTTGTTTATTGTGAACTTTTAAATAATTCTGCTCTTTTAAGAAGAATTTGTGCTTTGTATGACTCAATTAAAATTAAGATTCCATAATCCCCTGTAAGAGTTGACAGTCAATCGAGCGGAAGATTATTCTTCTGACCTTTATTGAAAGGCTGCAGCAGATTCACACCCTTTCTGTGATCCTGTCTGACACAGAGTATTGGCCTTTATTAAAAACTCCACAGCAGAAATCAAACCATCCACAACCAAGAACGACTTAGAATGTTGTTCACTCCCAAAACAATACTAAACAGCATTACACATAAACATGGCTTTACGCGTATCAAGCAGCATCTCCGGAGGCAAAGAGGTGTTTAACATTTCAGCTTGAGACCCTGTGACAGGACTGAGTGTGTAGAGGGAAGATATCCAGTATATAGAATTGAGAGAGAGGTGAAGGGAGTATACTGAGTCAAAGTCTCGTTGGTGGTACAACAGATGGAGCCAGGTGTGAGAAGGAGGGTGGAGACAGAGATTGGGAGATGATAGGTGGAACTAGATTAGGGAGGTATGATGGACAGATGGAACCAGGTAGGGCAGATGATAGGACAGGAACTAGGGAGAAAAGAACTTGGTAGATAAGTTTGCAGATAATGGGTGGGTGGGACCTGCTGGGGGGAGGGTGATGAATATGGTGGATGGAGCCAGGATAGGAGGTGTAGTTCAGGTAGCTATGGGAGTCTGTAGGTTTATAGTAGATATCAGTGATGGAAATTGGGAAGTTTACTTTACAAAATGTACATAATTTTTTTTCTGAGCTTCCATATTGATAAGAGCAGGCACTTTCAACCACAATGTATATCCGACCTTAATGCCAATCCAGACCAACCCTATCTGCCTTAGTCTATATTCCTGCCTGCTTCTGTGCTTGTCAAAATGTCTGTTAAAAGTTGCTGTGTGGCAGGGACTGCGTTTCAGGCATCTACCGTTCCCTCTAACCTCAATTTTTTTCTATTTCCATCATGAGAATCAGATTCTATCCTGTCTATAATCTCTCATATTCTTATATGTTTCTATCAGGTCACCCCTCAGCTTCCAGTGCTCCACAGAAAATGATCCAAGTTTGTGTACCTCTCCTTATTAGCTAAGACTCTCCAATCCAGGTAACATCCTAGTAAACCTCTTCTGTATCACTTGCAAAGCCTCCATGTATTTCCTATAATGTGTCAAACAATACTCCAAATGTGACCCACTAATGTTTTATACAACTGCAATGTGACTTCTTGATTTTTATGCTAAAGTAGGCTGTGCACTTTCTTTACTACCCCATCTGCATGTGTTGCCACTCTCTGAGTGTTACACCCCAAGATCTCCCTGGATATCAATGCATCTAAGAGTTTTTCCATTTACTATATATTTCTCCTTTCCATTTGATCTCCCAAAATTCAACACCTCACACTCGTCCAGATTAAACCTCATTTGCCATTTCTCCGTCCGTACTTCCTACAAGTCTATATCCTGTTAAATCCTTTGACAACCTTCACTGTCAACTGTTTTGTCATCTGCAAATGTGCTGATCAGCCTACCTATATCTTTGTCCAAATTATTTGAATAATATCACAACCAGCTGAGATTTGTGAACAGCATCATGATAAGGAGCAATTCTGTTTAACTATTAGGCTTCTATTGTATAATTGCTTCATTTGAGTCCCTGCAATAAAAAAGAAAGTACTTGCATTTCAATCTGCATATCTTTGGCGTCCTAAATTACTTCAGAACTTCAAGATGATTTTTTATTGCACTGCCACAAAGTCATGAGATCACAGTGCAGGCAAGAAAGACCTTTGAGTCTATTTTCATGCCCACGTTCAGATTTATCATGTATTCCTTCAATATGACATCTAATTCCTTCTTAAATGTTACAGGAATGTCATTTCTTTTTATAGCTGGGAGTCCATTCATTGTGCTAATAGCTCTTTTTTGTGAAGAAATTGCAGCTTTCCATGTGAATTTTACTTTTTATAGTTTTTTATATCCCATATCCACTTTTTTTTTTCCTGTTCTGGATTTATCCCTGGATTATCTTTTATGCCTCTGTAGTATCAGTTATCAGACATTTTCTTTGAAGGCTAAAAATGTTGCATACCTCCAATCTTTCTTCATAATTTAAAGCTTTGAAAGTATTAATGGGCCTCAAACCTCCTCTTGAATGTTTCCCTTGTCTCACACCGTTCACAATGGACATAGCATTTCAGCTGCAGACCTTTAACAGTCTGAAGGCACGAAGAGCAGCAAGCTATACAGAAAATATGAAATAAATAAATGGTTAATTTTTGGTGTTATAAACATGATTGTCCTTGAGAAACATTCAAGACTTTTGAAAGGAGCAACAGGGTATTTGTGGACTGAGTGAACATCGCTTACAAGTGATTTCTGAGAATACACTGCCAACAATCCACCTCCTTTTTATGCTGAGTGCTGTGCACAAAATGGTTGTCATGTTTGCTCCACCAATACACTGGCTGCACTTTGTAAAGTACTAATTGGTCATTAGACATATGAAGTCCTTGAGGTTGTGAGAAGTACAAGTGTGAAAAGATTTAAAACTAGAAGAGGCAGCCATCATTTGCAGGTTTATTGTGAAGGTGGCAGCTGACCACACTGGCATTTCCTGTAAAGATGCAGCTCCAACTGAAGTGTCCTGGGGCAATTCTGACCTTTGCGGTCTGTGTGGAGCTTGCCGTTTCTTCTAGCAACTGCATAGATTTCTTTTACTTTTATGGTTTTCTTCCATATTCTAATGATGTGAAGGTCTAGAGGTTAAATGGCCACTATGAATTGCCCCCGGTGTGTGGGTGAGTGGTAGAATCTCTGGGGGGGGGGGGGGGAGTTGCAGGGTATATGGGAGTCTGTGAGGAGAACAGAGTGGAAGTATAGGGTTAGTGGAGCTGGGTTCTTGATGGTTGCAGGGTCAGTGCGTTGAAAGGCCCATTTGCACACTGTAGTACCTTGAAATGTAAACCTGCTAGCACCTGTACTTGGATCAGTAGGTGTTTTCTATTATCCTTCTAAAGCATAGAACAACGTATCAGGGATCTGAGCTGTTGTCCAACAGCATACTCAATAACATTTCAGAGACAGTGCATCAGGCAGATTGGTGTCTGTGCCACTGGAGTGACCATTGGCAGCTTTCTTCCTACTACAAAGCCACACTACAATCTATTGCTGCTCAAGTGGAAGAACGGCAATATCAAAAGAACAGCATGGGCATTGGAATGAAAAACAAAAGATACTAAAAATGTTAAGTAGTTCAAGGAGCATCTGCTAAAGAGTACCCTTTGTCCACTGTTTATATTCCAGATTCTTGGCATCCTAAGCCTGCTAAATATCTTGGCTTTGGAAATAAAGTCTAATTATTTTTCAGCTTTGCTGTTGCTGGTTTAATCTTTGGTCAGAGACCGCTATATTGATAAACAAAAGGTCTTTCAGCTCTCAACAAAATGAATACTGGGATTGAATCAGCTATACTCAGGATTCACAAATCAGCATGAAGAGATGGTTCATGTGGTCAACTGTGCTAACAGATTCAAAACTACAAAAGACAGCCATTGCTTGCAAGTTTGACATGAAGGTGGCAGCTGACATTTGATAACTGATGTACTGTCATACAAATCCATATTGATTTACTGGCAGATCAGTTACACATCTGTGCTTTTTGTATCAGAGGATTTGAGGATTGGATTGTTTCTCGGTTCCCAGGTTCTCGTGTTTCATAGAAATGTGTTAAAAAGGAAACATATGTTATGTTGACCAAGTGGCGATAAGTGATCAGTTTGGGTTACACAAGTGTGTGTATAACAACCTCCAAACACTTCCATAAATATTACCCAAAACAAGCCAGCAACCATGAAATGGTTGACGCAGTTCATCAGACAATGGTGTATTCAAATATGCATGTGAATTCTGGCTTAAAAATATCATTTAGCTTTTATATTTGAATTTGGGAAATCTTTAAACATGACCATTTATAATGTAGATACTATTATTGGTTTATTATTGCCTAATGCACTAAAATACTGTCAACAGCTTGTCTTGAATACTGTTTACACAGATCAAATGATTGCTCTGTGCACTGAGCTAGAATAAGGTAAAGCAGTAACAATGCAGAATAAAGTGTAGAAGCTATCGAAAAATTGCAGTGCAGTTAAACTATAAACAAGATAATTTAAGGTAGATTGTAAGACAGAGTCCATCTTATTTTACTGGAGATCTGTCGAAGAATGATAACAGTGGGATAGAAGCTGTCCTTATTAACACTAAGGAAACAGAATATATTCTGTTCTAATCACTGATATTATCAGGTATACCCATACCAGTTGTGTTTAAGGTAGGGGTTGCCAACCTAGGGTCAACGGCATAAAAAAAGGTTGGGAACACCTGGTTTGAGGGATCATGTATAGGAATACAATGCAATATTTTTTTAAGTGCTGGACATCACTGGAGCATGCAGGTACAGCAGGCAGTGAAAAAGGCAAATGGTATGTTGGCATTCATAGCAAAAGGATTTGAGTACAGGAGCAGGGAGGTTCTACTGCAGTTGTACAAGGCCTTGGTGAGACCGCACCTAGAATATTGTGTGCAGTTTTGGTCCCCTAATCTGAGGAAAGACATTCTTGCCATAGAGGGAGTACAGAGAAGGTTCACCAGATTGATTCCTGGGACGGCAGGACTTTCATATGAAGAAAGACTGGATCGACTAGGCTTATACTCGTTGGAATTTAGAAGATTGAGGGGGGATCTTATTGAAACGTATAAAATTCTAAAGGGGTTGGACAGGCTAGATGCAGGAAGATTGTTTCCGATGTTGGGGAAGTCCAGAAAAAGGGGTCACAGTTTAAGGGTAAAGGGGAAGCCTTTTAGGACTGAGATGAGGAAAAACTTCTTCATACAGAGAGTGGTGAATTTGTGGAATTCTCTGCCACAGGAAACAGTTGAGGCCGGTTCATTGGCTATATTTAAGAGGAAGTTAGATATGGCCCTTGTGGCTAAAGGGATCAGGGGGCATGGAGAGAAAGCAGGTACAGGGTTCTGAGTTGGATGATCAGCCATGATCATACTGAATGGCGGTGCAGGCTCGAAGGGCCGAAAGGCCTACTCCTGCACCTATTTTCTATGTTTCTATCACTGTTATAGCCACTAATTGTCCATCCATTTATTTTAATAGGTTGGAAGGTACTGAGGATGATGGAGTGTGCAACAACTGTGGAGCTTCTTAATGTGTACACTTGCTGTGACTAGGAGAGAAAAATGCACAAT
Organism: Hemitrygon akajei; assembly: GCF_048418815.1. Classification (NCBI taxonomy): domain Eukaryota; kingdom Metazoa; phylum Chordata; class Chondrichthyes; order Myliobatiformes; family Dasyatidae; genus Hemitrygon; species Hemitrygon akajei. The sequence goes on from NC_133139.1 coordinate 37,248,705, forward strand.
ACAGGTCCTCCCCAGTTTACGGATACAAAAAGTGCAGCCCATGCATACGAACCAGCCTTTGTGAGACTGATAGAATGAATCTGCTGGCTGCTGCCGGATTGCGTGCACCTTATGCTGGGTGGGAACTCAGTTCGCACTTAGCATAACTGACCTGCAATCTATCCAGGATACAAGCAGTTTGTAGGGACTGAACCCTAACAACACAGGAAGGACCTGTAGGGAATTTACAAAAAGCATAAAGTGCCTTTTACTCTCCCCTTATCTCAATAGTATAGCACTTTTACCCATCTGTATTCTTTTGAATAGAGTTGTATTTTCTTGCAAAACCATTATCAATTTTACATTTACATCATGTTTATTGCGAAGTTGATGTTCATTGTTCAAGCTTATTTTACTGTATATTTTCAGATAAAGTATTTCAAATAATTGTATTGGATTGAAACCCACTCTCAAAATTAATAAGCATAGGTCAGGAAATCATGAATTAATTGTGTTTGACTTAAGAATTGAAATCACTGGCAGGAAATCAAACAAATATTGCAGCTCACACTCCATGTAAGTGCCATTATTAAATAATGTCCTACTGTAGAATTACCTCTTGAGTATTAGATTGGGCAACTTGTAGAGATAACAGAATTGACATAGGAAATGTAATAGTAGGCAATATATCTGGACTTCCAAAAGGGCTTCAGTGAAGCATTGAAAATATTTTAATGAATAAATTGCAATGTCGGGGAATAAGAAGCAGTAAGATATGTTAACTGGCTGTGAGTTTGAAAGTTGGGGCAATGTTCAGATTGGAAGGTGGAATCAATTGCAGGAAGGTTTTAGTAAACATGCTGAGTAAGGAAAAATTGATAAAAGAATTTTAACATGGGAAATGTTAGCTATTCTATGGTTGGATTCGTGTGGGAAAACAAACAGTAGATAAACAAAAGATACAGGTATATAAAAAATCCAAGGTGAATATTACAGACATGGTGCCCTGGATATAGTAAAGGGTTTAGGCCGTAACAACATGGCTGCCGCAAATAGCATTTATATTCCATAGTAACCTGTCCCTGGTCAGACAATTCCAGTACAACTGCAACATTAGCCACATTGATACAATAGGTAACTGCTTAGGTGTGCTTTCCCACTAAAAGCGGGGCAAATGTACCGGTAGTTTGGCTAACCATTGCTTCATTAATTTATTCTTAATCAGCGAAGTGGAGTCAATAATGTAATCAGTCATTATCCATCTCCAGTAAACTATTCTCTCAAGTTTAGTTTTGCTATCTTCAGCGCCATCAGACTCCAGACCTCATTTTTTTTTAAAAAGCTTTATTACCTTGGCCCAAATATTGAAGAGCTGAAATCTAGAGGGAGAATAACAAACTACCCTTAGCCACGAGGTACTAAAGACCCCTGACAAAAAATGAACTGAAAGGGAATTTAGAGCAAACCTCTCTCAGCAAGAGAATTACCCTAGACAAAGGAAAATGGTTCTGTGTGATGGAGGAGAATCAGTTTGGCCATTGGCATCACTGATGCATCTCGACCTGCTGAGTTTCTTCAGCAGATTGTTTGTTGCTGTATTGGGTAGTAATCTACAGTGAACCATTTTCACTCGCTGTTGTCCACTACAATGTCAGAAGTGGAAGTATTTGCTGATAATTGCATTGTTCAAGTCCATTCAGTTTCTCTCAAAATTAAGCATTTCATTCCAACCTTTGAGCTGAACCTGGGTAACATTGAGATATAGGTTGGTAAGTGGCAAGTAATGTGAGCTACACAAGTATCAGACAAGAACTTACTCCAGTGTAGGGGTGACTGTCCAGATGTCTTTGGACAGTTGTATCACCAAATAGCCAGGATGTTTAAAAAAATACTTAATAGGGACAACTAGATCTGCTATAAAAATAGGAAGCTCCATAGTGAATGACCACCTCTAGATTTCCCAGACTCTTCTTACTATTTGCAAAGCAATTACCAGGAGTGTAAATGATCACTTCCCTGGATGTGTGAAGCTCCAATTAAACTCAGCCCTGTCCAGGACTGAGCAGCCCTCTTGACTGGTAGTTCTAACAGCATCTTAAAACTTCACTCCTTACACAAGTCAGCTGCTTGTGTTCATTATCTGCAATGCGATGCACGGCAGCAACATGGAAAGAACTTTTTGCAGTATATCCTGAACCTTCCAAGCTCAAACTCCCAGGAAGGGAAAGGGAGACCTGCTTATGAAAGTGCTGCAGATTGCAAATTCTCTTCCAAGTCTCTGTCACCATTGCAGTTGGGTTGAAATCCTGGACCTTCCCTCAACAGCTCCAGTTTACCAAGGAGGCTGTGTCAGCTCTACATCTCCTTTTCAAGGGCATAATGAAATAATTACTCTCATTTTACAGGGTGTGGGTGTTGCTGGAATAAAACACTGAAAGATGTTCTGCAAGCTAATAAGGCCATAATGCAAACCAAGAACCTCAGGGTTATTTTCCCAGGCATAAAATTAATGTACTTAAACCTATATTGAGTCATGGCAAGGTAAAACACTCCTTTAGATTTCAGACTGCCATATTACGAAGAGGGAGGATGCACCAGAGTGAGTTCAGAAATGAAAATAATACTGGATCTGCTGAGGTATGCCTGTCAGGAAAGGACGAAGGGGCTGGGTCCCTCCTTTCTCTTAGGTGTGATGAAGCAGAGTTCTTAAAGGTTTTCTAATGTGGAGATTTTTCATTTGTAGCAAATAGGAGAACCAGAAGCCATCGATACAAGTAGTCTAGGAGACATTTAGAAGATCATGATTAAGGCAAATATGTCATTACATAAGCAGAGGTGGGAATGGAGTGGATGGGGAATGATAGGAGGAGGTTTGATTGATTGGATTGAGTGACCTGTTTGTTGTATGTTTTCTGTAAATACTACACTTACTATTTATTTATTTATTGTGATGCAGGGCAGAGTAGGCTTTCTGGGTCTTTGAGCCACACTGCTCAACAATCCGCCAATTTAATCCTAGCCTAATCACAGGACAATTAACCTACCAATTGGTGTACCTTTGGACTGTGAGAGGAAACTGGAGCACCCAGAGGATACCTACGCAGCCACAGGGAGAAAGTACAAACTCCTTACAGGCAGCAATAGGAATTGAACCCAGGTTGCTAGGACTGTAAAGCATTGTGCTAACCACCACATTACCATGCCACACCATTCTTCATTCTAAGAATGACGTATACTTTCACGAGTGTTTTAGTGAATGTGCGAAATACACATTAGACCCAAAGTCATAAAAGTACCATCTGAAGACTCTGTAAGTAGTTGGGCCTTACAGTTTGATTCTGGTCATCACTGAGCAAGATGGATTTAACAAAAATAGCTAAGTGGTTTGCATTCTTTTTTTCACATCGCCTGCTAACATTATCAATTATGCATCAGACTGCCAGCAGAAGTGCTTGTGGCAGGTACAATAGTATTAGATAAGAAGCATATGGATAGGTACATGAAGGGGCAAATCTTAGAGGGATGTGCTTTGAATGCAGAAAATTGGAACCAGCTGGGTAGACACCACGGTTGGCATGGACTAGTTGGGACCAGGGATCTTTATCTGTGCTGTATTGTTCTATGACTATTACTTCAAGTGCATGCATGTGGGTCAGATCTGCTGTGGAAATATACCACAGAGTCCACATTTTAAGAGGATGGGGCAGACTGGAACTTGCGAAATGAAACAGCCAATGTTATATCTGGGCATTCTATTTACTGTTTGTACTGAATGCAGTTGACATTCTCACAAATTTTAGTTTAGATTATATCTTTACCAAAGTATAGTGATGATGATAATTTGCTGCTTCATTAGTCTCCTCTCCCACTAATTGTATTCCGTTCCATGCAAGCATTCTTCAGAAATGAGCTAAGCTGACAAGGCTGGGATGCGCTTTTGGTTTCTTCTCAGACTTCCAATCTAACTGCAGTGTAGATTAACAGAAACATTTGACCCATCTTCTGATGTCATTATAGCAGCTGATGGGCAGAAAGCCCAGGGAACAATTAGTAGTTTAAAAGGTAGTCATCAGCAGTGAGAAGCCTGTAAGTATTTCTCTGTTGCTAGGGGAAACACAAGTATCGCTCTGCGTGAGAGCAGCTAGCGCAGAACAGGTCCATGATTCCAGATGGAGATATCCAGGCCTGTACGACTCTACTTCCCCTCAGGTGACATCAACTAGCAAAATTGCCCATACTTTCAGCTTAAAGGCTACTGTATAGAGGCAGATGGAAGAAAAGTGCTAGGCCAAAATGAGCCTATGGCTTTGTAGCTCCCTCTGAACAAGTAGCACAGTCTTGATGAAACTCTAAGTTATGCTTATAATTGAGATATTTTAGAATTCATTTGAGATATAATAATGTGTTCTATTTCAGCACCGCAGTATTGTGTGTTTTGATATAAAGAGTTCAGTTTTGAGGGTTTTAAACATAGGATGCCAGTCTCTTCTAGAAGAGGGGCAAGAAATTTCTTCATAAATTAATTCTTAAAGAAATTACTTTGGCATTGATATTGGTTTATTATTGTCACATTTTCCAAGCTACAGCTCGAAGAGATGGGGTTCCGCTTGTCCTTAACTATGACACCATAAGCCTCCATATTCAGCACATATTCTCCAATTGTGCCACCATCTCCAAAAGGATACTATCACTAAGCACATCTTCCCCCTCCTCCAAGCCCTCCACTTTCCATAGGGATTACTCTCTATGTGACTCACTTGTTCACTCAACCTTCTCCACTGATCTCCATCCCAGCACCTCATATTCTACCTCCAACCTGAAGACACGAGCATAGATTTTTTTCTAGCCTCCAGTAATTTCTTCAGTCTCCCTCCTATTTTTCCATTCCCCTTTCTGGTTACCGTCTTTCCACCTACTCGTTACCTCACTCTGTTCCCCTCCTTCTTCCCTTTCTTCCATTGCCCACTCTTCTCTCCTATTAGATTCCTTTTTCAATCTTTTACCTCTTCCTCTAAAGGCCTCCCATCTTCTCATTCATCTGCTCCCCCACCCCCACCAACCACCTGTCTCTCTTGATCTCTTCTATCGGTGACCAGCTTATACTCCTGCCCTTTCCCTTGCCGCCTTCTTCTGGCTTCCTTTCCAGTTCTAATGAGGGGTCTCTGCCCAAAACATTGACAGATAATTCCCCTACATAGATACTGCCTGGTTTGCTGGGTTCCTGCAGCATTTTGTGTGTGTTGTCTTGCATATTGTTCATTCTGATCAAATCATTACATGATGCATTGAGCTAGAATAAGGTAAAATAGAAACGATGCAGAATGAAGTGTAAGTGTTATTGAAAAAGTGCAGTGCAGCTAAATGATAAAGATTAAGAATATAAGAAAAAGATTGTGAGGAAAAGCGTCTATTGGGATAGAAAATGTCCTTGCACATAATGGTACATGCTTTCAGCATTTTTTATCTTCTGCTTGTTGAGACAGGAGGAGAGAGACTGTCTTGGGTGGGTGGGATCTTTGATTACACTGGCTTCTTTAATGAGTCAGCGAGGAGTATGGAGAGTGTCCATAGATGGCTGGCTGGTTCCCATGTTCTAAGCTGTGTCCACAACTCTGAAGTTTTTTTTGGGTCACATGCAGAGCAGTTGTGAGACAAAGCCATTGTGCATCCAGAAAGAGTCCTTTCTATGTGCATTGATAACAATTGATAAGTTTTAACTGTGCATCAAAATAACAATAATCTTGAATTGTGTTTAATCGATGAGATTGGGTGAATGTCTGTCAAATGCTTGGATAACTGATACTAAATTTTCTCAGTAGAGGGAACATTTGCTCTGGTGTAGATTTAACAAGGAAGTCACAGGAAATTGCACAAGGATCCATATCCCATCAATCCCAAATAAATTATGTATAACTCTACATTCCTGACTACTTGACTGCGTATTTTTCATTTTAATGTTATTGTAACATATGAATGCAATTTGAAATAGCTTGCACATCACTGCAGCTTGTGCTCAGCTGATCTGTATGAAACATCCATGAAATGGAAAGGCACATTCTGCGTTTTGCTGGAGTTTATTTCCAAGGTTGAAACTGGAGGGCTTTTGATTGCAAGATATTAGTGTGAGATCACAAAGAAGAATTCCCCTTTTCAAAATATTTTGAGCGGGTAATGAATCAAAGGGGAGAATGTCAGTGAGTTTCAAAAGAATTCCATGGGGACTGGCTTAGATATCTCGGGTTCAGGCACCTGCCCGATGAGATGAATATTTCTGTCAGCGTGCATTAAGTTTGGTCTGTTTTATTTCAATAGTCCTGTGTTTCTGTAGTGGGGGAGACGGTAAAATGCTGCTCTCCTGTTGTTGGAAATCCTTGGAGAAATTTTAAACTCTCAGCAGAGGGAGCTTCACCTCTTTTATTTACCAAGTTCTGTGTGACTTAATCTATGATGGGAAGGAGGACTAAGCAGCTGAATGAGAGAAAATAGCATGGACTTGGGAAGCTTAGCAAACTTTATGAAGTCATTATAGCTTAGTCAAAGCCTAATTCTACTGGTTGACTTTTTCCTTCCAATGCTACCAATACTGGACAGTAGCAGGAGGGTGTGAATGAATTGGGAGGGGTGCAGGGGAGGGTCTTCCTGCCTGCTTGTTGTGTAACAGGAATGTGAATAAGGGTTAGAGCAGAGGATCAAGCCACATACAGTAAAGGACGAGCATTTCATTCTCGGACAGCCATTATAGGGAAAAATAATTACTTATTTCATAAAATGCAGAGTTTAGTGGTGGTTATAATACCTCTTATTTATTTTAATGGTATTCCTCTCATGCAATATTTAAAAGTCCAATTGCTTTCTTGTATTACCTAATTAGGAATGTTGCTTAATTAGAAAACCACGATTACATTAAAATCCTTTATATTTTGTCAATTTGAGACCTTTTGTTATTCAAGCAATAAAATGTAGACAAGTACCATTTTCATGTCTTTCCTAAATTAGCAAACAAAATTCATGAAGGTTTTTTATTTGATACATCACAACGCCACATCATCATTAAACAGGTGGTAACTACACAGTGTTAAGTAGTGGGCTTTGGATTAGTTTTTGTAAGTACTCGATTTTTCCCAGCACTCTCTTCCATCTGCAGATGTTGAAATGTTAATAAAGGGAAGCAGGAGTAGTTTCTGACTTTCATTTTCAAGCAAATTGCCATTGTTTATATGCAAGAGCAGATTATTTTATCACGGCTGTCGGTAATCTTATTCTCATTTATAGTTCCAAGCAGGAGTGGGTCTGTGCAGTTTTTTTTTCTCATTTGCAACGCAAAACACAGACACACTGGCTGTTAGGCTAAGATAACAGTTATATTGAGATTAAATTTGGACCTTCCTGTGTCACACTACTAAATTAGCGGAACTAGTTGAGTAGAATTTTACGTTGAACAGCAATGTTGGATATAAAATATTAAGATGGATGAATAGACTACAAACTTGTTCCCCCTTGTTGGACATACAGGACAAGTAGCTTTGCTTTATGATTGTGGGTCTGCCGTGCAGTTGGTACCTGGTTTCCGGAAGCTTTCCTGGACTCGAGCATTCATAATTAGCTTGCTTGCCTCCTTACAATATCAGATAAAATGGTGAATCAGTCTAAGTATGCCACTCTTCAGATATTTGTTAGAAAGTGTGATTGTTATGATAATATTTTGATGTTCCTTCACTGGTTCAATGAAGCACGCAGGTAGAAAGTTAATAGTTTTGCAAATCCATTTGCAAGTTGAAGTCGCTGGAGTGATCATAACAGGAATGGTGATTACTCTTTTAAGCCATTACATGAAGAGCTTTCCTCCAATGCTACCTGAAATATTGGCTTTCTTTCTTTTCTCACAGATCCGGCCTGAGTTGCTGAATGTTTACAGCAATTTTTGCTTTACTGTAGATTTCCTCAATAGGTTCCTGTTAAATGCTAGACTGTATCTGGGAGAGGAAAAATGCCCACAATCTATCTGGCCCAGACTAATCATGTGAGGTACATTAGGCTTGGTGGTTGTACATCCATTTGCTGGCAATGAAGTTTTATGGTTACTGGAAGTTGGCCTACCTGGGAGAATGTTACAAATGGTTTTTATCTGAAATAAAACTTGACAATGCTGGAAGCATTCAGTCAATCAGGAATCCTCTGTAAAAAGAGGAACAGGGTAAATTTCAGATCAATGACTTCTTTTTGCCATTAACATTTGGACAAACATTCCAGTGATTGGTGTTCGACCTGAAATGTTGACACTGTTTCTCTTTCTATGGATGTTGCCTAACCTGCTAACTGTTTTCAGTTTTATTTAAGATTTACAGCATCAGCAGTTTTTTTTTTGCCTTGTGGTATCTTCAGTTTAACTTTGACCTAGCATGGTATAGTCTTTCTTCAGGGCACCTAGTGAACGGCGAGAGGAGAAAGTAAATCAACTGCTCCTAGTAACCAAATGTGGTTATTTGTGTTGGGGCTGTGCTAACAGCATACACGCACCCCAAAATACTAATCTGGGGAAGCTCCTGAAATTCTAAAGAGGCAGTGTGTATACAAATTTAACACCTCAGTGCTCCTCTTCCACCTGGGAACTGAGGAATGTCCACCTGGAACAAAACGGAAAATATTTCTGTTGTTCTTCCATTGAATTATGTGCTGCAATATTTTGACAGTTTGAATATCAAAAGAAAGCAATAAAGTTTGAAGCCTTAATTCCTTTACAAAGTCATGAACCCCTTCACTTCAGAGATAGCTGGTGGCATCCTGTTCCTGAGTGTTCCATTTCCACCACACAAGGCCTAATAGTTAGACTGTGGTACAGCCTGGTGGCTTCTATTGAAGTGCTGAGTCAGGATGATCTGCAAGCTCTCACAACTTGCAGTTCCATCTCAAGAAAAAAGAATTGCAACTATCGCTAGCTTGCTATTGAACCAATAAATACATTTCTAAAACCATGTCAGAAATTCCTCCCAAGTGTCAGCTTTTTGTTCGGAAAATAAGTGATGTGTGATTGTTCAATTCTGGAAAGATACTGGAATGGAATCTGACCCTGATAATTCCTAGTGCTTGTTGCTGCATTTCCCCAGGATGGCATTCAGGAGCAAGGTTCCTGGAGAATTAACTTCTCCCTCCACTCTCCTCACTTACCATTTTGAGGTGTTGTAGGGAATTGGGTATGTGAGGCCATCTATAGAGCACCACTGACTATATTTAACTAACTTTAAGAGGGCATAATTTCTTCATAAACAACAGATTTAATGTGGGGTTTTCTGGTCTCTGTGGGTTTTTCATGTATCAGCTGATGCCTTTACCCACTAGGCATCTAGGGACCTTCGGCTTTGTGCCCTTAATAAAGAAGGAAAGAAGATACGTTGTTAATGGCTGGAATGTGAGAGGGTTCCTTAACATGATACCAGTGAAGACATGAAGCACTGACTTCACTGTATATTCTGGGAAACAGAAGAAGTCTTATCAGGAAACTTGTCAGTAAACAGTATTGAGTGAAAATATTCCCAGCTAAATAACATTCTCTAGATATAATATCTGAAAATCTCATTAATAGGTCTAATATTTATGCTATTTTAATTTCAAAATTCAAAGCAATATTTCTAAGCTTTTTTGCTAAAAGTTACAAAAGGTACCAAACAATTTAACTCGTTTTCATTCTGTAATCTATAAAGTGCTCTGCAAGCTTGTGACTGAATTGAATTGAAGAGCAAATTGAAAAACTCTTTAATTGAACAACAAAAGCTCAGAGAAGGTTAAAAAAGGAACAGGAGAGAAAATAGAGCAAAGGCAGAAGTAATCAGTTAATGATACAAGAATTAGGTTTCAGAAGTCAATGGCTTACAGGTCTGAGCCTGGGGTAAAGTTTCACATAGAAGAAAGCTCTTGACTGGCCATATCTTTTCAAGAGAAGTTACATTTTTTTTGAATAAGACTGCTATATCCCTGGAGAGAGATTGTACACTCCTTGACAGACTAGTGGCAGGTTGAACAGTACTCAGTCTGAATTTGGCCACATTTCACAATATTGTTGAGAGAAATTGTCCTTATCAGAGATAAATAGATCAACTGCCATTCGACATTCTCTTTATATAGAATGTACTCTGTGCAAATACAATACGTACATGGCTACATCCAGAATGGATGTGATATTTCTCATTCAATGAGGCACAGAGCAAAATAGTTGTAATGGAATTCTGATCGTTGGCATTACGATTACCATTGCATTTCTGTTTATATCCAGAGAGATTTAAATGCATAGTCATATGGCACTGAATGGCCAATTCCAACCAAAATGCCTATCTAAGCTAGTCCCATTTGTCCTTATTTGGTCCATATCCATCTAAACCATTCCTATCCATGTGCCTGTCCATGTTCCGAGGGCAATATATATAATGCTCAACATTGTGCTCGAGGGCAGTATACATAATGCTCTATAAGGCAGGTAGCATCTATTCAGAAGGTAACACAATGTGCTAGACTATTTTTGATCCAACCTACCACCCACACTTGCTTTTCATGCTAATTCCATGGCCCTGCTTAACTGCTGCAGCAGGCTGGAAAGGGCTCTGATCCAAGGTCCTCCTGAAACACTATGAGTGTTGTCAGGCCAACAGATGATGGGACTTGAGCCTCTGTCCCTTGCACCATTCAGATGGTTTTACATGTGCCAGAAAATAGGAAAGGGGTCAGCCATTCAGTCCTTCAAGCTTGGTCCTATCATTCAATACAATGACTGCTAATCTGCCTCAAGCTTCAATTCCTCTTCTAAGCTGATATCTTGTAGCCTATAACTCCATGATCTTTCAAAAACTATTTCTTTTGATGCCTCCAGTGGTTCCCTAGGGGCAGAAAATTCCAGAAATTTAACACAATTTGAGCAAAGAATTCTTTGCATCTCTTGGCAGTCAATGGCCTTCTAACGCTTTGGTTAAAATTGTTAATTTGGATCTACTCCAGGTTTCTCCAGAGATTGGGATTTACGGACTCAGTTTGGGTTGGAATGCTGTTGGTGTTGCTCACTTATATTGTCTGCATGATTTGTGTTTTATTTTCCTCTTTCTCTGTGCCCATTGGGGGTTGGTCTTTATTTTTTCTTAATTGGGTTCTTCCGGGTTTCTTGCTTTGCGGCTGCCTGTAAGCAGACAAATCTGAAGATTGTATAATTTATCCATTCTTTGATAATAAGTGTACTTTGAAATGCACTTAGAATTTTAATGACGTTAAATAATTAAAATTTAATTACTTCCAAGTTACTCTCTTGTCATTTAGTTAAAACATAAAAATTCACTGGAATAAGGTGTATCAGAAAGGTAGGTTAGTAGGCAGAGAGGGTGGTGTGGCCCTGTGTATAACAAATAATATTAAATCATTAGAAAGGGATGACATAGTATAGAGTCTCTATGGGTTGAGTTAAGAAATGGCAAGGGTAAAAGGACCCTAATGGCAGTTGTATACAGGCCTCCAAACAGCAGCCTGGAAGTGGATTACAAATTACAGTAGGAGATAGAAAAGGCATGTCAGAAAGGCAATGTCATGATAATCGTAGGGGATTTTAACATGAAAGTAGATTGGGAAAACCAGGCTAGTACTGAACCTTAAAAGAGAGAATTTGTAGAATGTCTATGGACGGCTTTTTAGAACAGCTTGTGGTTGAGCCCTCTAGGGTATTGGCTGAGCTGGATTGGGTGTTGTGCAATGATCTGGGGGTGATAAGAGAATTTAAGGTTAAGGAACCCTTAGAGAACAGTGATCACAATATGATCGAGTTCACTTTGAAATTTGAGAAGGAGAAACTCAATTCCAATGTGTCGGTATTTCAGTGGAATATAGGAAATTACAATGGCATGAGAGGGGAACTGGCCGAAGTTGACTGGAAAGGGACACTAGCAGGAAGGACAAGAAAACAGCAATGGCTGGAGTTTCTGTGAAAAATGAGGGAAGTGCAAGACAGATATATTCCAAATAAAAATACATTTTTGAATGGAAGAAGGACATTACCATGGCTGACAAGTGAAGTCAGAGCCAAAGTAAAAGCAAAAGAGAGGACATACAAGGAAGCCAAAGTTAGTGGGAAGATAGAGGATTGGGAAGCTTCTAAAAACTTGCAGAAGGAAACTAAGAAGGTCATTAAGAAGGAAAAGGTGAATTATGAAAGGAAGCTGGCGACTGATATCAAAGAAGATACTAAAAGCTTTTTTAAGTATACAAAGGGTAAAAGAGAGTTTAGGGTAGATAAAGGACCAATAGAAAATTATGCTGGGGATATTGTAATGAGAGATGCAGAGATGGCAAAGGAACTGAATTTGTATTTTGCATCTGTCTTCACAGTGAAAAACATCTGCAGTATACCAGACATTCAAGAATGTCAGGGAAGTGAAGTTTGTTCAGTGAAAATTAAGACTGAGAAGGTGCTCAGGAAGCTTAATGGTCTGAGGGTAGATAAATCTCCTGGACCTGATGGAATGCACCCTTGGGATCTGAAGGAAGTAGCTAGAGAGATTGTGGAGGCATTAACAATGATCTTTCAAGAATCGATAGATCCTGGCATTGTACCGGATGACTGGAAAATTGCAAAAATTACTCCGCTATTTAAGGAGGGTGGGAGGCAGCAGATAGGAAACTATAGACCTGTTAGCCTAACATCAGTGGTTGGGAAGTTGTTGGAATCGATTGTTAGGGATGAGATTACGGAGTACCTGGAGGCACATGACAAGATAGGCCAAAGCCAGCATGGTTTCCTGAAAGGAAAATCCTGGCTAACTAACATACAGCAATTTTTTGAGGAAATTACAAGCAGGGTAGACAAAGGAAATGCAGTAGATGTGGTGTACTTGGATTTTCAGAAGGATTTTGACAGGGTGCCGCACATAAGGCTGCTTAGCAAGATAAGAGCCTATGGAATTACAGGGAAGTTACTAGCGTGGGTGGAGCATTAACTGATCGGCAGAAAACAGAGAATGGGAATAAAGGGATCCTATTCTGGCTGGCTGCCAATTACAAGTGGAGTTCCACAGGGGTTAGTGTTGGGACCACGGCTTTTTATGATGTATGTCAATGATTTGGGCTATGGGATTAATGGATTTGTGGCTAAATTTGCAGATGATACAAAGACAGGTGGAGGAGCGGGTAGTGTTGAGGAAATGGAGAGCCTGCAGAGAGACTTAGATAGTTTAGGGGAATGGACAAAGAAGTGGCAAATGTAGTACAATGTTGGAAAGAGTATCGTCATGCACTTTGCTGGAAGAAATAAACAGGCAGACTATTATTTAGATGGGGAGAGAATTCAAAATGCAGAGATGCAAAGGGACTTGGGAGTCCTTGTGCAAGATACCCTAAGGTTGAGTTGGTGGTGAAGAAGATGAATGCAATGTTGGCATTCATTTCTAGAGGTATAGAATATAAGTGCAGGGATGTGATGATGTTGAGGCTCTATAAGGCACTTGTGAGACCACACTTGGAGTATTGTGTGCAGTTTTGGGCTCCTTATTTTAGAAAGGATATAGTGACTTTGGAAAGGGATCAGAGAAGGTTCACAAGAATGATTCCAGGAGTGAAAGGGTTACGGTATGAGGAATGTCTGGCAGCTCTTGGGCTGTATTCCCTGGAGTTGAGGAGAATGAGGGGGATTCTTGTAGAAACATTCTGAATGTTAAGAGGCCTGAACAGATTAGATATGGCAAGATTATTTCCCATGATAGGGGAGTCTAGGATAAGAGGGTACAACTTCAGGATTGAAGGACGTCAATTTAGAACAGAGATGCAGAGAAATTTCTTTAGTCAGAGGGTGGTAAATCTGTGGAATTTGTTGCCATGAGCGGCTGTGGAGGCCAACTCATTGGGTGTATTTAAGGCAGAGAAGAATAGGTTCTTGATTAGCCAGAGCATCAAAGAGTATGGGGAGAAAGCAGGTGAGCGGGAGTGATTGGATGAATTGGGTCAGCCCAGTTTTGAATGGTGGAGCAGACTTGATGGGCCGAATGGCCTACTTCTGCTTCTGAATCTTATGATCTGATAAACAAAGATCAGCAGAAAACTTTGCTAAAATTATCGTTCTACTGAATGTTATTGAGCCAAAATAAACAATTGGATCCATTGCTTGTTTTGCCATCATACTTGGCACAATGCTGAGGAGCCAGGTCTGAAAAAATGTTCTGGAGATGGTGGCAGAGCAGGTGCCCAGGTGTGCAGACAACTGCCATCTTTCACAGTGAAGTGCAAGAATGCAGTGCTTGATGGCACATGCAACAGTGGAGGCAGGAGGTGATTCCTCACAAATGCACCACCCACATTGGAGCAATGCTCCTCTCAATATTCCAGTTTGGTGAGCCTTCATCAGATCTAGAAATAATGACCCAAGTTCTCAGAGAAGTTGGTTGGCAGGGTGTAGGGGGAGTGCTGAAGTAGGAAACAAAAAGAGCAAGCTGATAGGGTGAATGCAGTACATCAGGGTGGGGTCTATCAGGAACCAGACTTTTTGGATCTTTGTCCCACAGGATTTGGTACTCTATTGAAGCTGGGGAAGTGTGCCTGGGTCTTGGAGGAACTGAGGCCTTAGTCCGAGGTCCAGTGAATGCCTGAGCCAGGCTTGGCTCTGGGCCAGGCAGGAGCTGATGAATTGAACATGATCCTAGCAAGAGCCAGAACAGTGTGGCTGGTCCCTGCAGGAGCAAGGCACTTGAACCAGAGTCACAGATGCTAGGTGCTGCTGTTCACTTTTTCCTTTTCACTGTGTGCTCTTCCCTGTCATCACAAATCTCAGCATTTTAAATTGACGTGTGAATCCAAAATGTGCTCCAGAGTGAGATCTTGGATCATGCCGAGGAAGGTCACAGGTCTGATGTGTGTTGATGCTGAATTTAGTCAAATTGATCCTGTTACTAGCACCATTTCTCACTTGTACAGCAGGGACTGCAGACAGCCTCAGCATAAACACAGCAGAGAAGCTTAATTCTGTATCTGTGCTAAGTTAATTGCTCCACGTGGCTCTGTTTCTTAAACCAAATTGAGCTGTGATCTTCCATTTCTTTTAAGAATTCATATTCCTTTCACCTAATCACTCTGTGCAGAAACCTATGCTCAATCCGTCGAATTGTTAGTGTAATTTCACCTATAATTCTGCTAAAGAGGATTACAGGTGCTTCAAGCAATTCCTAATACTGGTGACACATTTAATAGGGACACAGGTTTCCTGAACAAGAATTGCATTGTTCAAAAGTTGAATGATGCCGTCACTCACCGAAGTGCTTGACAAGCACTGCAGCCAAGTTTGGCTTCCAGCAAGGACTAAATATTAAACACTAGTTGCCCAATGCCAAAATCTTAATGAGGCCTCACTGTCCAAAGATGCCAATACAATGCTTTATAGCTGTGAGCTAAATCATAAAATTTCTCCCAATTTGACAGTAAATAGTCCAGGAGTTTACAGTGTAGCTGATGTGGAAAATTGGAAGCTGCTGCAACCTGTGGTTGATGGTGCTGCTCTGAGTTGGGTGCTGAAGTAGGTTGTTGGAGTGGTGTTGAGGGAGCTTTCTAATCTGATATGATGGTGTTTTATGTGTAAATGCAGCTTTTTTTCCAGCACCAACATTTGATGAGTGCAGAATTCACCAAAGAGCTACTGTTTTATTAAAAGACTTCAAACTGTCCTCAGCTGTGGAATGGCAGGAATGAATCCACCGGGGGTTGGGGGAACAATGCTTTGTTCATTAATGCAGCATAGGGAGCCAAATTATGGTTTTGGATGATCAAAATGATGTCAGAATTGCATTAAAATAAAGCAAAAAGAGAAAATATTTTTGCAAGTGGTAAGTGCATTTAAACAGTGTTTAAATGTCTTGCTTTGGAGCTAAATCTTGAGAGGGAAGGCCTCCATTTTAATCCCTAATCTATTTTGGGTTACACTTCACAGGAAATTAGAGTTACAAGCTAAAGTTTAAGCAATGCTAGTCGGAGAAGACCCCTTAGACTGTGCAACCATTCCACATGTAGCTGTGATAATCTGTTTTATTTTATTTAGAGATACAACACAACAACAGGCTCTTCCAGCCCACGCTGCTCAATTAAACCCATGGGACGAGTTAACATACTAACCTCTGTGTCTTTGGAGTGTGGGAAACCAGAGCATCCAGATGAAACCCACGCGGTCGCAAGGGGAACTTGCAAACTCATTACCGACAGCAGCTGAATTGAGCCCGGGTCTGTATCAGTGTAACACTAAACACTATTGCTTCCACCCGCCCTGTTTTGAGTGCTGCAAGTTATGTTGTTCTGATTAAACAGAAATATCTGTAAATGGCACGGGACAACAAAAAATCCAAACCATTCTGAGAAAAACACTTCTGTATTTTTGAAACCAATCAAAGAGAATACAATGAAATACTTTTGTAAAGGGCAGTGTTCTCCCCAACCGGAAACAAGTCCAGCGCTTGCAGGATGAATTTGGTAAATCGGTAAACTCTACCAGTTGCCACATCATCAAACCTGAAACTGATGTTATACCACTCATTAATCCCAAACCATAAACTATTTAATTGGAACTAACTGACAACCACATTAAGGGGCATCAATGGTACAAAAATACTGTCCCCCTCACTTGTCCTCATGCCCCCAACCAAGAGCCGGAGAGATAAACTGAGGGAAACAGGCAGTCAGTGTCTACTGGATTGAGAACACTGAAGGGTTCTGCAACCAAGACTCAATCTTTGGTTCAGGTGCCCTTGATGCCATTTGCAGAGCCCATATTTTACTACAACCCTGGCAAAAGGTTCAGTAATTATGAAGACTGATGAACGCTCGGCAGTAGCCCTTGTCAACGTGGACTTTAAAAAAGACATCTGACAAGGACCTGCTTGGTAATCTGGTCCAATAAGATTAAGACACATGGGGTCCAAGGTGAGGTGGGTAATAGGGTCCAAAATTAATTTGTCGATATGAGGTAGAGGGTAGCAGTGAAAGGCTGCTTATCTGATTGTAAGTCTGTGATTGGTAGTGTTTTGTCTGGACCTTTGTTGTTTGTGATATATTAATAATATGGTTAATAGACTCAGAGAGCTAAATGCATAGTTTAAAAACTGGTGTGGGAGAAGTGGGTTTGAGTTTGTGGGACATTGACAGCAGTATGGGGGAAGGAAAGAGCTGTTTTCAATGGGACGGGCTCCACCTGAACCGCACAGGAACAGGGTCCTGGTAAATTACGTAACTGGAGTGGTGGAGCGGGCTTTGAACTCAATGGTGGGTGGATAAAGTGGGGTCAACAGCTTGAAAAAGTATGGACCATGTAAAAGTGCAGGAGAGGATGCCAAAGTCACCACAATAAAAATAAGACAAAAAGTTTAGAAAGAGATAAGAATTCAACAAGGTAACATAAAGGCAAAATTGAAAACGGCGAGGAATACAGGACTGAAGGTGTCAAATTTGGATGCACACAGTATACATTAAACAGTAGATGATCATGTAGCACTGTTAGAAATTGGCAGGCACGATGTTGTGCACATCACTGAGTCATAGCTGAAGGAATGTCACAACTGGGAGCTTAACATTCAAGGATACACCTTGTATGGACAAGCAGGTGGACAGAGCGGGTGGGGTAGTTCTGTTGGTAAAAAATTTAATCAAATTCTTAGAAAGGATCAGAAGATGTAGATCCTTGTGGGTTAAGTTGAGGAGCTGCAAGGGTAAAAAGGCCCTGATGGGAGTTATATAGAAGCCTCCAAAAAGTAGCCAGGATGTGGGGTACAAATTACAAGGGGAGATAGAAGAGGCATGTAAAATGGGCCATGTTACTATGATTATGGGGAATTTCAATAACCAATCAGGTAATCAAATAACCTCCTGCTAAGCCCCAGTTTTCTTAGACTTTGCTTGAAACACATTTTAGTTGTTGAAAGCAATGTGTACTTGGCATATCATGAGAAATTTGGACTGAAAAAAAACATTTTTTGGGCATTATTGCTGTTCACTGTTGTGGTACAGTTTAACTAGTAGAATATGATTCCCATACTCTAATGATGCAGTGACACAATTCCTGTGAATTAGGGAATGGTGTTCAATGGAGCTAGGGAATCCGCCCTTTTGAATAGTCTTGACCCATGACCCAACTGAGATTTTGCTGCCCCACTTTATGTACCTTCAGCCAAAGAATCAGGTTTTGCCTGAGCTATTATGATGTCATAACTTTCCTCTTTACTGATCGCAGCACTTGAGGTTGGATTATACAATAGGTGATTGACTGTGGTTGTTAATCCATAATGAAGATGGCAGAAGCAGAGCAAATGAAAAAGTGTAGACAGTAGAGTGTGAGGTATCCAAAGTATGGGTTCATACCAACATCAATCAACCAACAGCAGCCAGCGTTAATGTTGTGTGAAAAAGTTTCCTCAAATGAGGCAGCAAAACCTTCCGCGCTCCTTGAGTATTTGAAGAGAATGCACTCTGATAAAACAAACAAGAACTTGGCTCGTTTTCATTCACTTTGTGAAAACTTTCAAACAGAATACACTCCAAAACCTGTTTGCCAGCTCTTCACAACATAACAGTGATGGTTTGATGCCTCATACAACATTTCATTGCTCATTGCTAAATCTGGAGAGGCCCATACAATTGGAGAAGATCTGATTCTACCAGCAATAAGGGAGGTTCTGAATACGGTTTTGCATAAGTCACCAGACCAAATAACTAAAGTGATTCTGCTCAGTGACAGCTATTTTCAGAGATGAATAGATGAAATGTCTGAGAATGTGGAAGATACATTGCGTAACATGCTTATGACAACTGAATTTGCCAGCAACAAATCTTTGCCTCTTGTTTATGTTCTCTTCATAAAAGATGAATGTATAGTTCAAGAGTTGTCATTTGCAAGGGGACTGGAAACAGATATGATAGGGGATTCAGTATTTCAGATTTTTGAGCAATTTCTCAAAGAGAAGGGCATTCCCTGCACCAACATTCTTGCTTCTGCAACAGATGGGGCACCATCAATGACAGGACGCCACTGTGGGGTTATTACTTTCTTGAAAAAAGCTGTACCTAACACATTTACCATTCACTGTGTAATTCACAGACAACTTCTTGTCAGGAAAAACCTAGTGACCGGCAGCACAAATCATTAAATACTGCTATCACAGCAGTAAATAAAATCAAGTCCATGCTATCAATTCCAAACAACATTAAGAACTTTGTATTGAGGACGATAAAGACTTTGAATGCTTGTTGTTGCATGCAGAAGTCAGATGACTCTCAAATGGAAATGGCCTGAGATGCTTTTATGCACTTTTTGAAACTGATAAAATTCTTTGAAGACTCAATTGCTTCATTCAGTAATCAACTCAGGAGTATTAGGCATGACATTGCTTATTTGTCAGAATTATTTGCAAAGTTTAATGAAATCAATGTTCAATTGCAGGGAAATGATGCGAGTCTTACCAAAGTCAAATCAGTCGTCTGCACATTTAACCCTATTTAAATGCAACACTGGCCGTTGAGACCTTGTTCAATTTCAGAGCCTCCCAGTGTAGGAAGAGAAAGAGGGAATACCAGATAATGATTTTCAAGTATACTGTGCACATGTGTCAGAGAGATTTTGGGATCTTTTCTCGATGCAAATTCCAGATTGAGTAATAAATCCATTCCTGAACACTTGTAATGAGAAGTTAACAGGAAGCACAGAGGAAGAACTGATCTTAATACAAAATGACTTTGAGCTGAAGCCGAGTTTAAAGAAAATCAGACCAAGACTTTTGGTAGCATCAAGAAATCTCTGAACGCTATCCTGCACTGTGGAGAAAGGTCAAGATGTTCTTTATTGAACCTCCAACATCATATTTAGTGGCGTGTGGTTTCAGTGCAGTTTTCCAACTACTTTCAAAGCATCAAAACAGACTGTAAATTACTAAACATGGGGATCTGAGACTCCTGAGTGTCATTCTGCCTGATGTTGAGAAGCTGATATCACTGCAGCAATCCCATTCATGAAAAGTTGTGAATAGTTGAGCTACTAAGGTACGCTCTACGATTGTTGATGAAAATTATTTTTACTGTATGTAAATAATTTTATTTGTAGCTTTAAATAGATTTGAATAATTTTTGCAATTATTTGTTACTGCTTTGAATTTGCAGTCCCTATTCTCTTTCACTATGCATCATAAAACAAAATTCTTAATAGGTTTTATGTAATGCCCAGCAGGGCAGAAGGGGTTGCTGGCAATGTGGTCTGGGAGCCAAGGGGGTGGAAACCCAAAGAAGTTTGGGAACCACTAGTCTAGGACGAAAGGGCACAGCCTTATAATAGAAGGATGTCCCTTAAGAACAGAGATGAGGAGGAATTTCTTTAGCCACAGGGTGGTATGTCTGTGGAATTCATTGTCACTTACAGCTGTGGAGGCCAAGTCATAGTGTGTATTTAAAGCAGAGGTGAGGAGGTATACCAGCACACTGCCTGGATTAGTGGGCACATACTGTGAACAGAAGTTGGACAAACTTGTTATTTTTTGGAGTGGCAGAGGCTGAGGAGAGCCCTGATAGAAGTTCATTACATTGAAAGGCACAGATAGAGTGGAGAGCTAGCTTCCTTTCTTGCAAGGTCAAAATATCTAAAACTAGAGGGCACACATTTAAGGTGAGAGGGAGGAGGTTCAATGGAGGTACCCATAGTAATTTTTTTTACACAGAGTGGTAGGTGCCTGGAATGCACTGCCTGGGGTGGAGATAAAGGGAAATATAATGGAAATGTGTTAAGAAGCTCTTAGATAGGAATATGAATTTGCAGAGAATGCGTGATTGTGGATTTGCGTAGGTGGAAGGGATTAGCTTTGTTAGATATTTAATTACTAGTTCAGTTAATTAGGCACAACATCATGGGCCAAAGGAGGGCCTTTTCCTCCACTGCATTGTTCTGTATTCTATAACTGTAGTCATGTCCCTTATCTAGTACCTCTGTACAATTAACATTTACTCATCTTTATTACTCATCCTTGTCTCTCGGCTGTTTCCATAAAAGATATTTATAGAGATGGCCAAAGATTTAATCTTAGAGATGGATTTTAATGGTTGCCATTAAAGAGTTTGAAGGGATCTGTGAAGTGCTGGATTCGCCATTTGAAGGCACACTTGTCAGTGGTGGGCAAAAGGAGTTGTACATGTACTGGAAGCTAGTGTTAGATGGATCAAGGCTTTTTGTTGTACAGAAACTAGATAGATAGATAGATACTTTATTCATCCCCATGGGGAAATTCAACTTTTTTCCAATGTCCCATACACTTGTTGTAGCAAAACTAATTACATACAATACTTAACTCAGTAAAAAATATGATATGCATCTAAATCACTATCTCAAAAAG
Organism: Hemitrygon akajei; assembly: GCF_048418815.1. Lineage (NCBI taxonomy): Eukaryota > Metazoa > Chordata > Chondrichthyes > Myliobatiformes > Dasyatidae > Hemitrygon > Hemitrygon akajei. The sequence goes on from NC_133139.1 coordinate 37,270,043, forward strand.
CATTAATAATAGCTTTTAAAAAGTTCTTAAGTCCTGGCGGTAGAATTGTAAAGCCTAATGGCATTGGGGAGTATTGACCTCTTCATCCTGTCTGAGGAGCATTGCATCGATAGTAACCTGTCGCTGAAACTGCTTCTCTGTCTCTGGATGGTGCTATGTAGAGGATGTTCAGAGTTATCCATAATTGACCGTAGCCTACTCAGCGCCCTTCGCTCAGCTACCGATGTTAAACTCTCCAGTACTTTGCCCACGACAGAGCCCGCCTTCCTTACCAGCTTATTAAGACGTGAGGCGTCCCTCTTCTTAATGCTTCCTCCCCAACACGCCACCACAAAGAAGAGGGCGCTCTCCACAACTGACCTATAGAACATCTTCAGCATCTCACTACAGACATTGAATGACGCCAACCTTCTAAGGAAGTACAGTCGACTCTGACTGTAGTGAACTGAGTGAAGTAGAAGAGTTGCAAGTTGAAATATTGGCTGCATAGCTCTGGTTTCCTCCTACATCCCAAAAATGGGTGGGTTAGTAAATTGCCCCTAGTCAGTGGTAGAATCAGGAGGAAAGATGATGAGAATATGCAGAGAATAAACAAATGGGATTAGTAGAGGATGAGTGTGATTGGGTGATTGATGTCTGTACCTCGTGGTCCAAAGATCCGTTTCCATGCTGTAACACTATATCACTTGGTGAAGTCTTTCTGCATTTGACTAATATACAGAGCTGTGTTCGAAAGTAACACTCTGTGCATATTGTTGGAGTTCAGGATTAACAATGACCGTAATAATCAGCCCAATCAATTGCCGGTAAAAATCACTGTCTCATCAGAGAGAATGAAGCAGAAGATGCAAGAGGTCTGAGATTCCTTTTCCAAATCTTTTCATCTCCATTTCCTGCTTCCACAATCTCCTTGACATCTGCCTTTGGCTCCACGTTTAGACACCTGCTCTCGTATCGCCTGCGTGGATCATGGAAAAGTATTATTTGACAATACACCATGAATTGCCTTGGCTGCTCTATTACATTAAAGGCACCAGATAAAAATAAGTTTGTGGTGCTTCTCCTCAGCAATCATTCTCAAGGAATCAGTGCTATTTCAAAGGTTCAAAGGTCAAATTTAATGTCAGAGAAATGTAAGTAATGTACATTCTGAAATGCTTTTTCATCTAAGAGAAGTATTGTAACACTGGAGAAAAAATATACTATTTGCAGTGATTTGGGAGCAAAAGAAGATTTTGTGGGAATATTGTTTGCTCATAGTACTGTACTCTTCTTTCTCAAATGTTTTAAGGATGTGAGCTGTAAATTAGCAAGAATCTGATTTGATGTTTTGGATGTGTTCTGAGCTGTCAGAACCTTCCTGGTCTATGCTGCCTTCCTGCTCAATCGTTCTAGTCAGGACCAGCCTTGTTCCACTTGCACAATCACCAGGAACCTTAATTATTGACAACGCAGAAGGTGATTCAGAGTTGCCCAACCAAGAAGATTGGCTGCACAGCTACTTTCAAAGAATAACCCGTGAACCATCTAATGTGAGCTGAATCTAATGGGCTCCAGAATTGTTTGTGTCTCTGTTCAATTTAAAGAATCATTATTTAATGGGTCCTGTCTTTATGTTGACTGAAATAGCCACTATTCATCCTTTACCAAAGAATAAAAAGCATCCATACTGCATTAATCTGTAAAATTCGATCCTTGTCATGTTTAGTGATGCTTCGCAAAAATCCTGTTATCTAGTTAGCTGCTGTCATCAATGCTTATTCCAGTATATTCAGAACATAATTACATTCTGGTCCATCAGAAGTTGAGGAAAAACTGAATTAATTATTGATTGCCTCAGGTTCCTTTAAGACTAATCATAAATGGCAGTGTACGATTCCCAGTTGGAAAGTGCACTGCATAGTGAGGAATTAAGCCAAGCAGTCCAGGAAGGTTTCAAGTGCAGTCTCCAGTCAGTGTCATTTTGGGCGAGAGTGGAGGTAACGGCTGTTTTAAGCTCAGGGTTTCTATCCTGAATGATGATTGAAACCAAGGTCCTGCACATTAATTATTGTGTGCCGTCAGTAAGTTCTCTCTGTGCCGACGTATATTTGAGATCTGAAATCTACTGTCACGTCCCTGTCCCTCCTGAACAGCTCTTCGGTGCTGAAGTCACTGGGTAGGCATTAACCATAGGCCAACTGCCCAGTTTCCTGGTGCTCAGCAGAGTAGAGTCCAGTAGTGGAGCTTTCTCTCCTGGACGGCAGCAGAGATTAGCAGCTGCTTCCAGTAAGTTCCAATATTGCTGGCATTGGCAGCACCACTGTGAGAGAGCTGAGAAGAATTCCACAAACTGGTGCCTTTGGGATCTTTGAGAATAACCATGGCTCTGGTTGAATTCTTGTACATCAGTGTAGTATTGTTCAGCAATGTACTCAATACTCAGGCTTGATCCTATACTCTTGAAAAGACGTAAATAAGGTATGGGAGCAGAATTAGGCCATTGAGTCTCCTCTGCGTTCAATTATGGCTGATTTTGTTTTTCAACGCCATTTTCCACCTTCCCATAACCCTTAACATGCCTACTAATCAAGACTCTGTCAATCTCTCCTTATTTACTCGGCCTCCACAGCCACCCATGGTAACAAATTCCATAGATGCACCACATTCTGGCTGAAGAAATCTCTCCTCATCTCAGCTTTAAAAGGGTATCCTTTTATTCTGAGGCTGTTCCACCCTCCCCCACGTCTTCCTGACTCAGAGCTGAGGACTGAAATAAGATGTAAACTGGGTGTATAATGTCACCACTAGTAAGGTACTTAATTATCTGTTGTGGCTTTAGTTGTTTCTCTTTGAGACTCCAGAGAAATATTTGGGTGTAGCCGTTACCAAACTATTCTTCAATATCCTCATCATGTACAGGGATCCTGATTAAATTTCAAAGCAAAAACAGAGGAGGTAGTCTGGGAAAATGTTTTGAACTGACATGCAGGTGAGTGGTGGGGTCATTGCGCTTTAAGAGCTGAAAGGTAGGCAGATGTGCCGTCCATCACCTCGTACAACAGCACAAGCAGCCTGCAAGGCAAGATTGATGTCTATACTGAAGCTGTGATTCCCAAAGAGCCATCTCATCAGTTTGTTTCTGTCAGCTGGTGCCAGTTCAACTACTCCGATTCTCCGTCTGTGAAGGAGCTCCTACCAGCAGTGAGACATCAGACAAAATAAGCACTGACTACCAGCTTCCCTGTAGATTACCTGTAGCTCTTGTCACTTCTCTGCCTTATTAAATTACATAATATTTATGTATCTTTCTTCCCCTCTGCATTCCTTGAAAATGAACTGACGCATGTTAAACTTCATTTCCTGCTTTCAAAGCTCTCTGTTCTGACTGAAGTATTACCTTTGCCACAGGAGGTTCAAGTGTCGTAGAGCCATTGAGATGCGCCACAGATGCATGACTTAGCAAATGCTTTGACTGCTAAATTTGGCCCCTTGGCACATAGTTTATTGGTGGCTAAACAATTGAATGAGATCCAAGATGGCTTCCCCTGAACGTGTGCCATTTGACAGAGTGTCATGCCATGTATTGCTAACACCAGCCAGATGTTTGCAGGGCAGCCAAATTGTGCAAAACTGACTTGATGCCAGGGTTGCAATTACAGAGCGCAATGCTTGAGTTCACATCCTCTCTTCACTTTGCACTGCCTAACACATGTTCAGCAACAAAAGTACACTAAAGGTGGTCATTGATTCATTTCAGCTGGTGGTAATACAAGTGTTTGCTGTTCCTAGACTGAAAATTACTAAGTGGTATGTCAGGTGCGGATGGAATTTCTCCCAACTTATAAGGCACAATCTAGTTATTCCCTGACATGGTTGTTTTAGTAAATATTTCCCTTGGAATACTATATGCCTGGACAGGAGCAGGGAGCAGGGCATTCTGCTGGAGAGAATGGGTAGATTAGTAAAGCAAAGGAGAGATTTCAGCAAAAAAAAAACATTTCCCCCAGGTGGAATTCAGAGAGCTGTCTGTGATTGGAATCTCGGAAACAAATGGCTAAGCAATTCTTCCACAGGACCATGTTCTTGAAAGTCCCTACAGAAAATGGGCATATCTACAAGCTTAGCGCGGGGTGAGGACTACACTGCCAGTGACCCCCAATCAGAAGAGCGGGCCATGATCTGTCTATATTACAGAGCTGCATCCGTAGAATGATGCAGTCACCATGCGCTTCTACAGTAGGGAGGTACCCAAACTCTTTGGTTCAAGAACTGACTGGATTTAATTCCAGGATGTCAAGGGACAGCAGGGACGAGCAGCACTCTGAGGAAGATGTCGGTACTAGTGTACAGTGCTCTGCTGACACCACTTGTCAGCTTTCAGATCACCATATTTCTTTACATCAGAGATTCTAGCTCATTGAATTTACATGACTCACAAAGCATTCTTACTCTCCCCCACTAATATTCCCTGTAATATATTTTCCCCGCATTACCATTAACTCCCTCCACTCAGATTCTACCACTCATGTGTTCACTAGGAGCAATTTACAATGGCCATTTCACCTCCAAGTCACACCATGTTTGGGTGAAGTGGGAATCCACTTAACTGCAGGGAGAAATCACTCTACAGACAGCACTAGTGGTCAGGATAGAACCTGGATCACCGGAACTGTGAGGTAGCAGCTCCACTAGCTCTGCCCCTATGGTGCAAAGGGATTTTACTACATAGACAACATTTGACCATGGGAAATGAATGACACAGCATAGCCCCAGGTTTTCTGCCAGTGGGGGTAGCACACATAAAATTGTGGAGGAACTTAGCAGATCAGGCAGCATCTATGGAGAGGAAGGGTCCTGACGAAGGGTCTCAGTCCAAAATGTAAACTATTTGCTCCCTTCCATAGATGCTGCCTGGCCTGCTGAGTTCATCCACCATTTTGTGTGTGTTACTCTGGATTTCCAGCATCTGCAGAATCAGAATCAGGTTTATTATCACCGGTATGTGTCGTGAAATTTGTTAACTTAGCAGAGGCAGTTCAATGCAATACATAATATGGAAGAAAAAAATAAATAGGGAAATCAATTAGAGTATATGTATATTGAATAGATTAATAATTGTGCAAAAGCAAATAATATGTATTAAAAAGATGAGGTAGTGTTCATGGGTTCAATGTCCTTTTAGGAATTGGATGACAGAGGGGAAGAAGCTGTTCCTGAATCACTGAGTGTGTGCCTTCAGGCTTCTGTACCTCCTACCTGATGGTTATAGTGAGAAAAGGGCATGCCCTGGGTGCTAGGGGTCCTTAATAATGGACTCTGCCTTTCTGAGACACCGCTCCTTGAAGATGTCCTGGTAACTTTGTAGGCTACTATCCAAGATGGAGCCGACTAAATTTACAACCCTCTGCAGCTTCTTTTGGTCCTGTACAGTAGCCCCACCCCCCATACCAGACAGTGATGAAGTCTGTCAGAATGCTCTCCATGGTACATCTATAGAAGTTTTTGAGAATCTCTTGCAGTAGTGGTAATGCTGCCACTGAGTGGCAGTTCATTTTAACACCTGCATTTGGATTCACCACAGCCAGTGTTCAGATGCTTCGTGGTATCATTACGCCATGAATGATCTATCTTGCTGTGACAATTTTGCTGCTGTTTGACCCTCCCCGAAGGCGCCCTGGAACAACAGACAGAATGGGTGCCAGGGTTGATGGTGCTCGGCCCCTCACACAGACTGGCCTCTCAAATTTCTTATCTAAGCTCTCCATACCCAAAGTGCTACAGAGACATCTTTAAGAGGGTGGACATTATCTTCTGTTGCTTGTCCCTAGTGCCCAGTAATTCAGAAAATGCCGACACCACCTCTAAGATAAATTCAAATTGCGTAGTGTTTATATCTGAGATGATGCTTGAAAGTGGGAAAAATAGTACTGATGTGTCTTCATCACCACTGTCCGTCTACTCAACCAGGTTACAAATGTCAGAGGTCACAAAGGAGAAGGACTGAGTGCTGGGTTCTGGAAAGAGGCAGAGTTGCGTGTGGAGATAGTTGATCAAAGTAGGAGTTTGTACCTGCACCCTCTGAGATGAGAGGATGAGATTGCGGGATGTAAGGACTGTAGGGGTGAGGGGGATGATACTCATGACAGTTCGTTCCTACTGAAATTGAGATGGTGGGGTGGGAGTGGTGAACAAATGGGTTCAGCCTTTGCCTAGTTTGTCCAATCAAAATGAAACCAAAGGTCAGCCTCATGGAGTAAGAATGCTCTTGGATTAAGAGGTAGAATTAACACGAATGGCAGATGGGGCAATGATTTCAACAGTGAGATCCTAAGGAGGGCTAAACGCACATCAACAGAATGAAGGGAAGGCTCGGGGATTAGTGTATCCTGATCAACATCTCCCACAGCAGGAGTGACAAGCAGATGGATCTCACACTGCTGGTTGACTCTAGCTTCCTATGATTATGTTTTGATTATCCTTAACCTGCAACAGAGATGGAAATGAATCAGTGAATTTCAAGCAATATTTTTGAATGATGTTCCTTTTGTGGTCGAGTGGTTTGGCTGTGTACGTAGCAAGCAAGCCGCCTGAGATTTGCAACAGTGTCTGTGTAGGTGAAGCGATTCTGTGAATAATAGTTATGAAACCCAATCAGCCTTGTTGATGGTGCGTGATGAATGTGTCATGCAGTACCTGGGCCAAGAGATGTAGTCGATGTGTTGTGAAATTTGAAGAGGAATTCGTTGGCCTCCTATGTGTGATCATTGAAGCTTTGAAGTATTGCACCAGGTCCTCAGTGCTTGACTCATGGCACCCGACTGTTGCGGCTATCTGGTCCACTGCCTTGGGTGGGGGGTGGGGGTGTTGCAAGTGTCTTCTGATACCTTAAACATGCATCATTTCTCTTCTTCCCAATCCTTTCCACAAAATCTCTCCTAGGCAAATCAGAAGCAACCCCCCCAGTCATTAATCTCCTTCAGGTCAGACTGAGCTCCAGATCAAAGCAACCACATTGTAGCTCTTAAGGAGCAGGCTGGGTTTATGTAAAGCAAACTGGCTTCAATTGGTGTGGGACACAAAGGAGATTGGCAGTTAGAACTGGCTGTGTGCAGTGTGGAGGCAGATGATAGTAGCTCACTTCCTGCATCAGACAACACGTGTGATGGTCACTCACACAAGCTCATGAATCTTGTTTCCTCAGGACTGCAATTTGATGCCCTGAGTTTCCCCTTTATTTTAATCTGAGTCCCTACTCCTCCTCCAGAGATCTGAGTTTCATTTACAAAGAGTTTGTGTTTGTGGGGTTAACCTTTTAAAGCTGAAACCATTCTGAAACTGAGAGGCTGGTCTTGGTATCATTCTGATTATAGTAAACTAGGCCAAGGCTGAAACCATCCCTACACTATCCCATCCCACTATCTTAATTCCAGCAGGGAACAGTCATCTTGAATCATGTAGTTGTACAGCTCAGAAAGAGGCCCTGTGGTCCACCAGGTGCATGCTAACCATCAAGTACCATTTATACATATCCCAGTTACCAGCCCTTGTTCTTCTACGCCTGGTTGATTCAAATATTCAGCCCAGGTAAATGTTGTAGGAGTGTTTGCCTTCACCACATTCTCAGGTAATTTATTCCAATTTCAAAAAAACGCTCTGGGTGAAAAGGTCAGGAACAGGAGCTAACATTTGCTCAACATGAAGGTAGGTCGCTGGGGGCAATTGTATCACCCAAGTGGTTTCTGCAAGTAACATCAGCTGCCATTGGGAATCAAACTTGGAGGCTTCTGAGGCTGTAAGCCTGGTACTTCACTGTGAAGTCGGCCAACTTCCCAGGATTAGCTGTGATAATGACTGAAGTGACCAGAAATTAGTGATTAATGCTGGGCATGTTACTGTGAGTAATCCTGGAATAAATAATATTGGAGTATTTAAGAAACAAATACATAGTTTCACTTACTTTCACCACAATACTGCAGAAAAGATGTACATGGATGTTGCCAGGACTTGAAAGATTGAGTTCTAGGGAGAGAAGTTGGACAGGCTAGGAATTTTTTCCTTTAACCATAGAGTGTTATTTTGATTTGAATATTATTAATTAACTTTGACCTAATTTATGCTTTGCAGAAATTAATAAACTTGATAGCAGCATGACATTTTCTAATAGAACAGTGATTAATTTGCATTACCCTTCTGTCTTCTCCAGGATGATATCCAGCTCTGCCTGAACGTACACTTCTCAGATCCCGTCAGTGTAATGAACTTCATCAGTCACCAGTTCGCCTCTTGAGATTAGGTAGGCCATCTTTAGAATTTTCTCTGCAAAGAGCACTTACTTTCTGTACCTTCCTCACTACAGACTATGGTAAATCAGACTACCACACTTCGTGCACCAGTGTTTTTAATATCAATCCATACTGGGCATACTTTGCCATTAAAGCCTTCTGGGAGACAAAGCTATGCGTAGGGTGATTTGTGTTTTGTGGTGTTAGCATAAGTCTGAAACCCACCTATTTAAGGTCGATGTATCAGCTCTTGACCTGAAATTCTCTCCAGGACCTCAGACAGATTTGGTGGACTAACTTTGCTGAACTCAATTTTGTGTAGCTAATTTTTGAATTAAAAAAAAAACTGATTATGTAATTTTCATCCAGGCAAAAATCTTTAATTCAAGAGTCAGTGTTTTTAAGTGAGGTTATTTTTAGTATACGAAAGCACGATGAAAGGGCAGATTGCACAATAGTGATTAGCAATAACAAGAGAAATAAGGTAGTTGAATTCCAATCCTTAGAGGCCAACAGCACAGCTTGCTTTCACAGTTCTTGATAGTATTATTAGTCATCATCATGTGTATAGCCCTATTAAAATATCTGTACGATATTTTGTCTTACTGAATTTGCCTTGAATTTTTGCGGTTAAAGCAAGATCAGTTAAAGCAATACCTCCGTTTCAAAGTTCTAAACGTTTACAAACTTGCCTGTGGCCTGAATACTCCGTACCTCTGTAACATCCTCTAGCTCTTCAGTCCTCCACATACTTCCTCCATTCTGACCTATTGTGTTTCCCTAAATATGTTTGTTCCAGCATTGAATGACCGTGACTTCAACTCCATTGTCCTCCCCATCATGCACAATTAAAACCCCCAAACTGGGCCATCAGTCTCAAAAGGTTTGCATGTGGAATTTTGTTTAATGATGCACTTTGGAGTAAAGACTTCGTTAAAAGTGACATGCAAGCATAGACTTGTATTGCAGCTGTTAAATTACATATTTATGTATCACTGATGCATGTCCAGTAGAAGGTAATTGTTTCATTGGAGCTGAAACAAAACAGAAAAAAATTTATTACATATTTTGCTCTTACTGTTTGAATGAATTTTCCAAGCAAGAAGAGTGCTCTTGTTTCTTAATGTGCACTTTCTATCAGAAATATGCTTACAGGATTTATTTTTTGTTTATAAAAACATGTACTTGGTAATTCCTTTCCAGCTTGGTGATTGTTTTGGTGATGAAGGATAATTCAAAATATGTCCTATGTCAACTGATCAGAGTCACAAGCAAGATGAGAGCATCTGCCTCACTAGACCATTGAATACATTTTATATAGATTCTTATAAACGGGAAGATGTCTTCTCTTCACCTTTTTTATACTCATCAATGTGAGAAATGTCATTAAATTTATTTTTACTGCTGCAGTATTGAAGTAAATCTGCTGAACTTGTATTTCAAAACAAAGCAGACCCAAGAAAGTGACATCTGTCATGACCTTTTTGCAATCCAACGTTTAAATCAAGAGAAAATGACAATGGAAAGAAAATGGAATTTAAAAATAGAAAATTTTAATATAACTTTAATGCAAAGGAAGGGAAAATAATCTTCAGCTGGACATGGCTATCACTTTTTGACAAAATAACCCCACCAAACCATTCTTTCATTGTTAATCATGTCTTTCTTCAGAAATTCATCTGTCTGACAAAGGTATTGATGTTTCCCACTTCACTGGGCTATCCTTCATATCTTCCTTCATATAAAACTTTCAGCCCATGTTATACATAAATTTCAAATTTTCATTCCTGAAATTTGAACCCCTCATGGAAGTTACAAAAAAAAACTTCTGTCAGTGCCGTTAATATTTTTCATACTTTGAAATATTTCATCTATAGTGTATCTTCCATTTGTAATTAACTTATTGAAATGCCAATATCTCTGTCTGTAAAGTACTAATCTCCTTTAGATCTATGTTGTCTGAATAAAGGCGGTGTCGAGAGAATTTTACCAAGATGCTATGTGAGGAAACAAAAAAATAAATGATTGTGGCCTTATGGGCCATGAGCCCTGGTATTTTGTAAGCTGAGTTGGAAACTCCATTTATTTTGTTTTAAATACTTTGTTATAGATATAAAAGGCATGTTAGTGCTAAAGAATGTAACACTTTGTGTTCCTATCACTTCGTGTCAGTGTCAGCATCAGCCAATGTCCGGGTTAACTCAGTTATGTACAAGGTAAAACTCTCTTCATTCAGCCCTAGCAACACACTTCAGCTTGAACCTCATCTGCACTGCGACTTCTTTGAAGGAACTGAATTAAAGCTGGTATTTTCTCCTTTATGCTGGAGAATAACTGTGACAACAGAGTTCATGGTGGATGCATGCTGATGACAATGCGGACTGCTATGTGACAAATGCCACTAGCTTCCCAGAACCATTTTGATAGGAAATTCTGATTCCTTTTATGCAGGCGATTCTTCCATTTCACCTTCTCACTTCCAGTGTTACAGGAAAATTCCTTTCCGATGAGCTGTCCTGTCTCTCCGGGGCCGGTTTTCACAAGACTCAATGATACTATACTGATTTAAGTGAGGCTTCAAGCAAGTCTTCAATGAGTCTCTAATGTCTTCTGTTCTTGCCTCACTTTTCTCAAATGCTGGTTCTTCATTAAAAGTTTTCAAACTCATTTCATATTGGCTCCTTTGAAGTACGTATCAGAAAAAAAGATTATTTTTTTATTTCGCTTTGAGCCGTGTCCCAGAAATCAAAGGACAATGTCATACATGCTGTGTCATACAGATCTCCTTTGAACATCACAGCAGTTTTACCACATTGAAACACCCCAAAGTGTTTTTGCTGGGAAATTATCAATCTGAATTCGACAGCAGCATTGGAAGAGAATTATTAGGGCAGATGATGAAATAGCTGGTCAAAGAGGTCAGTCTTAAGAAGGGTCTCAAAGGGGAAAGTTGAACTACGCTAACAAATTAGTTTCTGCAGGAACCTTCAAAGCTTAGAAACTTGGCAGCTGAATACATTATGCTCATTGTGGAGTCGCTGCTTAAGCAGCCAGTGGTGGCAAGGCTTTCAGATGTGGAAGGCGAGGATTTGAAAATGACCATGAGAATTTAAAGTCTGAAGTACTACTTAACCAATAGATCAACAAATCAGAGCCATGTGTGATGGGTGTACAAGGACTTTGCCGAGTTGAGGAGTGAGCAGTGGTTTTGGATGAGTTGCTGTTTAAGGAGGGAAGTCAGTAAGAAATGCATTGGACTAATTTTTCACTGTATCTAGGTACATGTGATAATACATCAATTCCAATAACATGGTCTCATATCAGCACTTCTGACTGATCCACCCCATTTCTTGATGTCATTAACTAGCTCCTCTGTTCTACTGACATTGAAGGGGGAGTTGTTATCATGATATCATAGCTCAAGACTTTCTGTCTCCTTTCTATACTATTTAAGATCTGGCACACTAAAGTGGTGTCATCTGCAAATTTCTAAATAGAGTTAGAGCAGAATTTGACCACACAGTCATGTCGGTATAGGGATTATAGTAAGAAGCTGAGGACACAGCCATTTGGGACACCAGTGCTGAAGATATCATGGAGAATTACATCTGAAGCTTGCCATGAAGTGACATGCAGCAACATAAGACTGGTGCAGGGTTTCAACCTGAAATGTCGACAGCTCCTCTCCCCCCACAGATGCTGCCCAGCTCGTTGAGTTCCTCCAGCAGCTTGCTGCTCTCAGTTCCAGCGTTTGCAGTTTGGTGTGTCAGCATAATTGAAACAGTCTGATTCAGCCTCGCAATGTTTTGGTGATGGGGTGATCAGTAACTGGTGGATGAAGGTTATGGCAGGGACTTAAGACGAGGACCGATCTTCACAATGCCTACCTTGGGATTATTTTTGTGCATCTGTTACTGGGAGGCAGCCAAGCAATGTCATAACTGAATGCAAATGGTGGAGATGAGAGAACTGTTGGTAAGGCAGAACTAAGAATTTTACGATAACACATAGCAACTGTAAGTTGTAGAAATCTAATGTGTCAAAAAGTGTCTGGTCGGAGGACAATGCATTATCCTTTTTCATCAAAATCTTTTGGACAGAATGAACAAATATCATCTTAATTCTGGTTTACTGACATGTCTAGGGCCTTCCCTGACATTTGGATCTGTTTTCTTTCAGCTCATGCATGGGGCTGCTGACAGGGAATGGCAGGAATCCAGAATCTTTTGTTTTCCTCTGTCTTCATCTTCCTTGTTTTCACTGTCCATTTTGGAGGTGAATGCAGATGTGAAAATGAATGCCATTTGTTTGACTGAAAACCTAGCCAAGAAATGTGTCAAATCTGAGATTGACAGGTTTGATTTGTAAACTGTTCCTGCATCAATATTTGGCATTTCACTGCAGCCAGACACAAAAAAAAACTGCCAGTGGGTGTGAAGAGATCGCAGTAACCCTCTCTCATCATCCCACTAAACCCAAAAGGAAAACAACTAAACTATTCTTCATAATGCTAAGTGTTAAGAATTTACAATCTTGTGGGATTATTTTGATATAAAGTCTCTGAGATGGTGTATGGACAGAGGGTTGATTTTCAGTTTTGGACTCAAAAATCATGACTGAGTTTATTTAAATGTGGTTCTTGCTCAGCTGTGACATTGGTAATTATCATTCAGATAATTGGCCCATTACTGTGTTTCTGCCAATACAAAACACTAATTATTTTTCAATCACTTAGCTAAAGTGCAAAGCCACAATTCCTGTTAGTTCAACTCATTTCGTTTCAATTGGAGCAGCTCTTTGCAATTGCATTAAAACAGCATAGCCTGCCAAGGTCACACATAAAGAATGGGCATTTTGGACAAGGCGGCAAGCAGCTGCCAGTGCTTCTGAGCAACGGCCAATTAAAAAGAAAGGAGGAAAATGACAACATGTCCTAGTTAAAGTAACAAGAACTGAAATATTAACCATTAAAATGGGCAGCAGAATGGTGCAGCTTTGAAGTCGCTGTCCTACAACTCCAGTGAGCCAGGTGTGATGCCAATCTCTGGTGCTGACTGTGTGGAGTTTCCACATTTTCTCTGTGACTCTGAGTTACCTCCCTCATCCCAACAATGGGTGGGCTGGTAATTAATTGGCTGGTAATTAATTGGCTGCTGCAAATGCAAATGCTGCAATTAATTGGCTAGTTTGTAAATGGAATCTGGAGTGGCTGATGGGCATTGTAGGGATAATAGAACATGGGATTAGTGCAGAGAATCTATAAGTGGCTGGAATCTGGGGCAACACACGAGGTGCTGGAGGAGCTCTGGACAGGAAGTGTCTGTGGCCGGAAATGGTTAGTCAATGTTTTGGTTTGAGACCCTTCATCTTGAAGAAAGCATCTGAGCTGGACCAGATGAAGGGTTTCAGCCCAAGTAGATGACTATCCATTTCCTTCCATGGATATTGCTTGACCCACTGAGATTCTCCAAGCATTCTGTATGTCGCTGTAGTGTAAGTAGGTACTTATGGGCAGACACGATCCCATCGGGCTGATTCCCAGCTATACCTCTAAAATCAAAGATTTGTCCCACTTTGTCCTCGGGTGTTTTCATTACAGTTTTCTTTTATGTTAAATACCTTATCTGATGTGTACTAAATTAGAAAGATCACAATTTCAAAGCCAAATACACTAGAGGAATTTGGGAGTAAGTTTTACCAACATTTCCCTGAAGAACTCAAATAAAAGACTCACCAACATTTGTATGACACCTTATCACATTTTTCCAGAGAAGCCCCTAAGTGGCCAAGATACAACAAATTACTGTGCACTGACTAAGTGATAATTGAATCATAAGGAGTTGGATTTTTTTTTATTTGGCTTCCTTACAATTAAGGTGATGAATTTGTCTGCGAAATGCCACCAAATATGTAATTAACCACACAAATAATAATTTTAAAAGAATAGCAATAATAAAAATAACAGGAATGTTACTGTTATTTCTCCACAAAGACCAGAGGTTCGATCAGTTACCATTTCAAAGGGTTCATGTCAGGGAGGCAAGTATCTCAAAGGTTCTTAATTGCTGCAATTTTTTGGTCATATAATGTGGCAATTAAGCAGATTTATATTGAAATTGTAGCTTGTGTTTGTTTTCAGTCTTGCAGATAAGAGAAACTTGTTAAATCTTTTTGATTATATTTTCAATGTGTGTGGAAATTATTCCTTTGATCATTAGAGAAGTTAAGACTTTCATGTACGTGCCACCTTATACAGCAGCATTTCAATGTCAGCGGCCAATGTACAAAGTAAGTTTATTATCAACGTGCATTATGTTACACATAATACCGTGAAATTCATTTTCTTGTGGGTATTCACAGTAGATACAAAGAAATGCAGTAGAATCAATGAAAAACTACACACAAAGATGCACAATGTGCGGAGGTGACAAATTTTGCAAATACAAAATGAAAAACAAAATAGTAATAACAAATAAATAATACTGAGTGCATCAGTTGTAGAGTCCTTGAAAGTGAGGCCATAGGTTGGGATGTCAGTTCAATGCTGGGGTGAGTAAACTTATCCCTGCTGGTTCAGGAGCCTTATGGTTGAAGGGTAATAACTGTTCCTGAATCTGGTGGTGTGGGACCTGGGGCTCCTGCACCTTCTCCTCAGTGGCAGCAGCGAGAAGAGAGCATGATCTGGATGGTGGAAGCCCTTGATGATAGATTTCCTATCACAGTGCTCCTTATAGAGGTGCTGAGCGGTCGGGAGGGCTTAGCTGTGATGGGTTGGGCTGTATCCACAACTTTTTCTCAACTTTTCCACTCTAGGTTATAGCTGTTTCCATACTAGATCGTGATACAACCAGTCAGTACCCTCTCCACTGTGGACTTACAGAAATTTGTCAAAATTTTAGATAACATGTCAAATCTTTGCAAACTTCAAAGAAAGTAGAGGTGTTGCCATACCTTCTTTGCAATGGCACTTGCGTGCTGGACGCAGGACGGATCCTCTGAAGCGAAAACTTCACGGAATTTAAAGTTACTGATCCTCTCCACCTCTGATCTCCTGATGAGGACTGGCTCATAGACCTCCAATTTCCTCCTTCTGTAGACAATAATCAGCTCTTTGGTTTTGCTGACATTGAGTCAGCAGGTTGTTGTTGTGGCAGCATTCAGCCAGATTTTCAGACTCCCTCCTTTATGCTAGTTCATCACCAACAGCAGTTGTGTCATCGACAAACTTAAACATGGCATTGGAGCTGTACTTGGCCTTAGAGCAGGGGGCTAAGCACACAGCCTTGTGGTGTGCCTGTGCCCTTGGTGATTGTGGAGGAGATGTTGTTGCCAATCCAAACAGACTGTGGGCTGCAAGTGAGGAGATCAAGGAATCATTGCATAAGGGGTATTGAGACCTATGAAGGCTGGTACTCTGAGGTGGCAGTACAGAGTTCTGCTCCGATAAACTACTGTCCAACAGTTCAATGCAGCTTCCAGCCCGGGAAAGTTGCCCAGGGCCAGTGCCAAGCTAAGCAAGCCAGGACACAAGTGCATCCAGACAATTGAAGTTCAAAGGAAGAAATAGCTGGCAAGAGAACTACATCTGATTTAATTTATTTACTTTAGATACAACTAATTGCTGTGAATGTTTCTAATTTTCTTTAACTCTTTCAATGGAAAAGCAGCTGTCCGCACGATTGGGAAGATCCTGAGCCTCCCAGTAGAAGATTGAACCCCTAGCCCCATCTAGAAACTGGTCCTAGAAAAGGCCAGTTACAACCTTAGGAAGTTCACTAGCTGCTCAAGAACTGGGGCCACTTCATTTTCAAGTATATTAATTGTAGAATCATCAATCTGGACCGTGGAATTACTGCCCTGAACTATGGGTCTGGGATCCTCTCTTGATGCTGGTAGATTATTTGCCTCAACCTAGAGGATTACTTCCCTGTCCTTTTCTCCATGTACCCTTCCACAGACCTTACCAATTACTCCTGTGCAGCCTTCCTTGGACCAAGCTCATTGCCCTCTTAAACTTGAAGGATAACTCTCCTAAACCCTTCCCTGGAACTAATGGATTACTCTCCCATACCTGGGGAATTAAAATCTCCATCATCTACTATGTAACTTAGTCTACTATCTTATCCAACAGGAAGATCAGATCTCAATCTTTATTATCCATACATTTATAACCATATAACAATCACAGCACGGAAACAGGCCATTCCGGCCCTCCTAGTCCGTGCCGAACTCTTAATCTCACCTAGTCCCACCTACCCGCACTCAGCCCATAACCCTCCACTCCTTTCCTGTCCATATACCTATCCAATTTTACCTTAAATGACACAACTGAACTGGCCTCTACTACTTCTACAGGAAGCTCATTCCACACAGCTATCACTCTCTGAGTAAAGAAATACCCCCTCGTGTTTCCCTTAAACTTTTGCCCCCTAACTCTCAAATCATGTCCTCTCGTTTGAATCTCCCCTACTCTCAATGGAAACAGCCTATTCACGTCAACTCTATCTATCCCTCTCAACATTTTAAATACCTCGATCAAATCCCCCCTCAACCTTCTACGCTCCAATGAATAGAGACCTAACTTGTTCAACCTTTCTCTGTAACTTAAGTGCTGAAACCCAGGTAACATCCTAGTAAATCGTCTCTGCACTCTCTCTAATTTATTGATATCTTTCCTATAATTCGGTGACCAGAACTGTACACAATATTCCAAATTTGGCCTTACCAATGCCTTGTACAATTTTAACATTACATCCCAACTTCAGTACTCAATGCTCTGATTTATAAAGGCCAGCGTTCCAAAAGCCTTCTTCACCACCCTATCTACATGAGACTCCACCTTCAGGGAACTATGCACTGTTATTCCTAGGTCTCTCTGTTCCACTGCATTCCTCAATGCCCTACCATTTACCCTGTATGTTCTATTTGGATTATTCCTGCCAAAATGTAGAACCTCACACTTCTCAGCATTAAACTCCATCTGCCAACGTTCAGCCCATTCTTCTAACTGGCATAAATCTCCCTGCAAGCTTTGAAAACCCACCTCATTATCCACAACACCTCCTACCTTAGTATCATCAGCATACTTACTAATCCAATTTACCACCCCATCATCCAGATCATTTATGTATATTACAAACAACATTGGGCCCAAAACAGATCCCTGAGGCACCCCGCTAGTCACCGGCCTCCATCCCGATAAACAATTATCCACCACTACTCTCTGGCATCTCCCATCTAGCCACTGTTGAATTTTGAACCTGTCTACTTTGAAACACACTCCACAGATTTGCAAAGGCGCCACCAACACCAGTCTTCCCACAGACTCTTTCTGTCCTCCATTCTTCAATGTCAATTTAGATTGAGGTGATTTGATTATGCTGAGCATTACCACAAGGCCCAATGTTTGCTCACTCAATGTGCTCAAACATACATTTTCCATTTATCTTCAGTAGATTGCAGTATGAAGCACCACCATTCACTGTATTTTCCTTTAGTAATTCAAGGGCTTCGGATGAAACCAACTAACTTGCACCTTTCTGGTCAGTGGCTTGGTAAAACATTAAAAATTGAGCCACAAAAAGCAATCCATTCATTTACACACCATTTAAAACACGTAAGTACTTATTTGATTCTCTTTTCTTTACCCTCCACTAATTTGCACTTACTTAAATTTATCATAAAATAACTCCAATAGTGAAGAAATTTCATTGCAATGCTTCGAGGAGTTTTCTTTTGTCACTGTTTTTCAAACTTATGGGAGAGCCTGGGGTGCATGGCCAAGAATCAACCTATTATCATAATTTTGGACTTTTCTGATATGCTGTAATTGAGTTGAAAAGTATGGTTGCTAGGAATGTTTGCCAATCAAGAGAAAATAATAGTATTTATAACCAAAGTCACTAAAAACATAAATAAGGGAGTAACTTAAATATCAAAATGCTGTTGAAGGACAGTTTAGAAACTTTGTGCTGGAAGCAATCCTTGTCCATAACATAAAAAGCGCCCTTATCTACAGGAGGCAATGGAAGAACCTGTTCTGCATTCTTTATAAGAGAATTTCTTGCATTTTTTAGAATTTTCTTCTCTCTTGATGGCATTGACTGAAACTGAAATATTGTTACAGGAGAGATTTCATAGATTCATGATTGCAGAGAGCATTGTAAAGTTTCTGTTATTATTTAGATAAATCCAGGTGCCATTTCCCATTGCAGCAGAGCCTCACAACAGGAATGTGATATGTAGTTGGAAGAGCTGTTGCTGAAGCTGCTCGTTTTTAAGCTTTGTCACAGAATCTTCAGCATCCACCTGAATTTCCATCCAGCAGTTTGATTTATATTTTTCATTGCAATTTGCTTCTAAGTCCTGGAAACAGCCACCTTGCTGCACTGGAATTAAAACTGGAAGCAACTGAGCCAATCGAAAGAGTGTGAATATTGGAAAATTAATCAACCCTGAACATCGACAGACCTGCCAGCAAAACCTCTACGTTCTACAGCAGAGGTTACTGGATGTCAATGAACCGTGGGAATCCACCTCTGCATTCTGAAAATCTTTAGTCTCCTCATTTCATATTTCCCCTTTATAATTTTCTTGGTCTCTCTGCAACGTGACAGTAAGATGATTCTTTGCAAATGGACAGGAACTGTTGATTCTGCCTAACCAATTCCTTGTAGAACACCAGTGTTACATTCCACAGTCTAAACTGTGCAGACGTAAAGAAAAGTGCAATTTCCTGCAACATTTGCTTTATCGTGCATGCCATTATCATCAAAGGTCTGCAATCTTCAAGGCATTCGAACTGGAAAAGGCTTGAACTCCCAGTAGATTGTTCAGAGTTACATCCACCCAACAGAGTTCTCCCCTTAAGTAATCCAGGGGAAATGGTGGAGGTATTTACATCTGTAATGTTGCAGAAGCATTTAAATAAGCACACGAGCAGGCAGGAGATGGAGGGATATAGTCCATGTGCAAGGAGAGAGGATTGATTGAATTAGCATCATGGTTGGCACGTACGTGGTGGGCAAAAGGTGTTATGCACAAGGTGTTATGTTCTAAGCTCAGTGCATTTCTAAAATGCTCATACTTACTTTCAAACTATTACATGGCCTTGCCTTCTTCAACCCACCGTGGGATATTTACAGTGCTGTGCAAAAGTCTGTAAAGCAATTATACTTGCAAAAATAATGAAGTGAAACATTTCTAAATATCAAAGAAGCTATAAAATGCAGTAAACAGTTAAAAAAAACTAAATCAAATCAATATTTGGTGTAACTACCCTTTGCCTTTAAAACTTCAAAAATTCTCTTAGGTGCGCTGTCATGTAGTTTTATAGGAAAATCTATTTATCAGCTTCTCTTCAAAAGAAATGTAAAAGTTCAACTTTCAAAGCAAATTTGTTATCAAAGGACAGATATGTCAGCATATGCTACCACAAGATTCGTTTTCTTGCAGGCATCCACAGTAAGTACTAAGAAACACAATAGGATCGATGAAAAACCAAACACAACAGAGGTGCACAAACAACCAATGTCTAAAAGACAACAAACTGTTCAAATACAATAAATAATAATAATTAATTAATTAATTAAGCAATGAAATATTGGGAACATGAGATGTAAAGTACTTAAAAGTGAGTCCATAAGTTGTGGAATTAGTTCAGTGTTGGGGTGAGTGAAGTTATCCATGCTTGTTCAAGAGCCTGATGGTTGAGGGGTAATAATTGTTCCTGAACCTGGTGGAATGGGACTTGAGGCTCCTGTATGTCCTTCCTGATGACAGGAACAAGAAGAGAGCATGGCCTATATAGTGGGGTCCTTGATGATAGATTCTGCCTTCCTGCGACAGTGCTCTTATCGTGTCCGCAGTCTATACATGGCCCAGCCAGAACTGGACACATTCTTGCGCCTTGTTGTTGAATTTGGCAAGATCTGCAACAGTTCAGGGTTCCTCTAGTGATGGGCATTGCAGGAAATGTTGCATAGTTTGTGGCTCAGTTCCACATTCACAAGTTGTCGGGCTGGTTGTATATCCCCATTTGCTTAGTGACACCTTTGAACGACCTACACCAGTCCCAAGTCTGTTAAGGCATTTCCATCATTGGGGGTTGTTTCAGACTGGCGAGCCGATCTTTCCACAAGGTGATGCTGGCTTCAAGGTAGAAGCATCCATGTCAAAGCCCTGTTTCAACCAATCCTACCATCACCACGCGCAGCAAATAGCGTATTCAACATTGTTGTACCATTGATTTGATCATGCCTGAAGACGGAGGTCATTGACGTCAGAAACACGGGACTTTTTCGAGACTGGCATTGACTATTATATCTGCTAACGTTGAAGGATTCTCTGCATGCTCTTGGTAAATGTCTCAATGGTGGGAAGGGCTTTACCTGTGATGGCCTGGATTGTGTCCACTACGTTTTGTAGGATTTTCCATTTGTTCCTATACCATATCATGATGCAACCAGTTAGTATATTCTCCACCACGAATCTATAGAGCTGTCAAAGTTTCAGATGATATGTCGAATCTGCGCAAACTTTTAAGAAAGTAGATATACTGCTGTGCCTTCCTTGTAGTGGCACTTCGGTGCTGGAACCAGGACGGATCCTCTGAAGAGATGATGATGAGGAACCTAAAGTTGCTGACACTCTCCACTTCGATCCCCTAACAAGGACTGGCTCGAGGAATTTTGCTCCTCCTGTAGTCAATAATCAGCTCTATGGTTTTGCTGGTATTGATTGAGACATCTGTGAAGAACAAGAATTGCAGGATGTACATTGCATACATTTCTCTGATATTAAATGGAACTATAGAGGCATCATTCAGCCAGATTTGCAATCTCCCTCCTTTCCGCTGATTCAGCCCACAATGTACTTAGCCTCACAGTCATAAAGAGAGTAGAGCAGGGATCTAAGTGCATGGTCTTGTGGTGCAGCTATACTGATGGAGACTGTGAAGGAGATGTAATTGACAACCTAAAGTGACTATGAACTGCAAGTAAAGAAATCAAGGATCCAGTTGCACAAGAAGGTATTGAGGTCCGGGTCTTTCTTCATGCTTGTCAGGTACAGATGTGTACAACTGAACAAATCTCCAGCCTAATTTGACTCTCTCTGTACACATGAAAAAATGCTGGAAGATCTTAGCAGATCAGGCAGCATCACTGTAGGGAAATAAACAGTCAACATCTTGGCTGAGATCCTTTGTTGCCCAAAATATCAACTGTTCACTTACCTCCAGCAATGCTGCCTGACCTGCTGAGTTCCTGTAGAATTCTGTGTGTGTTACTCAAGATTTTGAGCATCTGCAGAATCTCTTGAGTCTCTCCATAAGTCCATTTCTCCAACACAAGTTACATCCTTCTCAGCTTTGCAATTGCTGGCACATCTTTGCTTTGTGATGTCCAAAACCTTCATTTCAGTAAGTCCTTTAGGAGCAAGGTTCATTTACTTCCATTCCAGTTTTATGGGCTTGAGGCAGCTAATGAGACCAAAGTGGGAACCACAGAATCCCCAGCAGATGTAGTACACAGTTTGTAGCAGCAGCTTAAATTGTGCTTGTGAAGAGCCTAGCATAACTTCAGCACTGGCCAAGTTAAAAGAATATTACATAGGCAGGCCATCCCTGAGTAGCAAATAGGATTCCATTTTTGCAGATGTCTATAAGTCAATTTTGTACCTAAGTTGGAAAATAAGCAAAAATTACTTGAATATAGTAACTGTACCTCTACAGTATTATAGCAAATGGAATCAAAATCACATCTACAGATAAGAACAATTATTCTTAAAAAGCAGAGAGCGAAGAAACTAGTACTGCCATTTGTAGGAATGAATGTTTGTATGCATCTCATGCTCTTGAATTTAATAATATTATGAAAGTTCATTCTTATGTATGGGTGTCTGTAAGTCGTGGCCTGAGATAAATAAACCATATCTACCTGTCTTGCTGCTTCAGGGTTCTGTAAGCATGCATTCTATCTCTCTATCCTCTACATCTTAGTTTTCCTACTGCCTATTGTGCACAAGGTTTGTCCTTGTGAAATATGTTGTCTCACACGTCTCCTTATTCTGCCAATTTAACCACTTCTGTGGCAGCTTTCAGCTCCCTTCCTTCCGGCCAGCAGCACGACAGTTTTGGTAGATTTTATAATTGCCTTTTTGTTTGATGTACCTCAGTGCAGAACACTGCACACTCTGTGTCATTCATCATCCAGCACCTTATAA
This sequence comes from Hemitrygon akajei, assembly GCF_048418815.1. Taxonomy (NCBI): domain Eukaryota; kingdom Metazoa; phylum Chordata; class Chondrichthyes; order Myliobatiformes; family Dasyatidae; genus Hemitrygon; species Hemitrygon akajei. The sequence continues at coordinate 37,292,530 of NC_133139.1, forward strand.
CGAAATGGAGGCACACATAACCCGCGATTCCAGAATGACAGATGATAACTTGCAATGGGTGCTTCCCTTGGTAGATGGTCAGCACCATTGGTGTGGCCAAGTACCTATAGGATGTGTTACCAATAAGCCTTTGCTTCTGAACAAGCCATTCCCCAAAATGGCTTTAAAAAAAAGACATTTTGACATTCAGAAGCATGCAATAATCAATTATAATGTATTTAGTAAAGCTATTTAATGTGATCATAAGGATTTAAATAATTTCAACAAACTTACAAAATGTTAAAATATTATAGCAAAAACAATATATCTCAGAAAATCTAAGTACCTTTGTACTTGCCTCTTTTCCTCAAAGAGCACATTTACTTGATTGGAAACAAATGGCCTTGTTCCTGCAGTAGGTCTGATCTGACATATGAAGACACAAGAGAATTGGAGCAAGAGTAGGCTGCCTGCGTGCACATTGAATACCATCGCAACTGATCACTCAAGTCCACATGCCCAAGCATAGTTTCTAGGGGATCGCAGTAAGTTTCTGTGCTACTGCTAGGCAACCCGTGGAGACAACCTGAGTACAGCTGGAGCAACCTAGCTGCTTGTTTGGATCCTCAATATTTAGGAAAGCCCAAATGCTGGATGAACTTCACATGAATTGTGTAGGAGGCAGTGCAGCCAGGCTGATCCAGGATTATAGGGGTATAGAGTTCCAACGAAAGTTAGTATGTAATGATCAAGAGAAATACACTGTACCATGCTGTTAATACGGAGTCCCGACTGACTTAGCAAAAGAATTCCTCGCTGAGGCTGATGGCTTCACTGCCTCTGGTGCAAACAGTGTAGAGAAGGATTAGAACCTTCCTGCTCTTTCTTCATCATTTTTATCATTCAATGCAAAAGCTCACTGATTTTAGGGATAGGAGATCAGATATCTGAAGGAAGGGAGTTACTTTCTTGGCAACCTTTTTTTAGTTAATCCATTCAGCATGATAAGACTTTGAGGTTATAAGCAACTCGTACCAATCTTTCCAGGGAACCTTATTTTGCATTGCTAATCGAATTTAGTTTGGATCTTGTGCCGGTTGTGTTTGTTTTGAAGACAATCAAATCTTACAGGCTTAGTGGTTCTTCTCTGTCAATAAACTTCAATTCAAAGTCATTTCAGCAGAACTCTTTTTCCGCACCCATATCTGTCGACTATTATCAGGCAAGATCTGAAAATGATTTTTTTCTCTCCAGGCGGTGTTTTATTGATATCAACACTGAGGAAGTCAAAGCTGTCAGAAACCACAGCAACCACAAAGTGTGAAAATCTACTTACAGTTAGATTTATTTCATTAACAGTGTATTTCTTGAGAAGGCTGTGTGAAATGGCAAACCCAATTATAGAGTGAATAAAAGATGTTGAAAGTGTGAGGATGATGTGGAATAAAGGGGAAATCAATAATGGGGGTTCAATGGAGACAAGTTTGAGTCCCAGAGTTATGGTAAATAAGAAGCTAGAAGGCAAAATAGCAATGGAATATAGAACATTCTGCAAATAGGGTTCTGTCTGGAAAGACAAAAGGTAGAACATACAAAAAGTATGGTTTTTGTGCAGCTAGAAGATTGATTTTGCTTTTTCTATTGAAGGAGGCGGTGAAAAGATCAGAAGTGTAAAGGAGGGTGGTTCAGAAATGGTATTCTTACTTTAGTTTAGCCTGTCAGCTGCTCCTTTACCTCCACTGTATGGGTTCATGTCCCACTCAAGGACATTGACACAGGGATCTCAGCTAATATGTTGGTGCAGCATTGAAAGAATCCTTTATTGTTATTTTTCAAGGTCATTTTGCACATAAAAAAGTGCTTACACACATTCCCAGAACAAAAGGAACAGCACCTCAAAGACATTCATAATATGCCATGTGTTTTGAGGCATTTCGGGCCAATATAATGTTAGATCATTGCCTAGTTCCAGTTTAATGATCATTCCAATCAATTGCCTTCAATGCCTTGGGAGATTAATGTGCCTCCCCTGCAATATTGAATGCTATAGTTAGTCATCCAATCTCAGCAAAGGTATTGTTAAAAATTCTGCAACTGGCCTAATACCTCAGATCAGTAAGTCAGAGAGAAAAGAAATTAAAACTCCACCTGACCAACGCATGAATGCATCTAATGGAAAAAGTGTAGGCTCACCTGTGATGATTTCTCTGCCAGAAAGCTTTATAGTGCTTTGCACTGTACCTCAATAATAATCCGTCGCCATTAATAACCTGGTGCGGTAGAGTGGCCACAATAGGAAAGGATGTGGTGATGGTTGTAAATCGGTAATCATTCGCTATGGACTGGCCTTGTGGAAATTCGTATGAACTTTTGCAAGACTCTCCCATGGTGGGCCGTGGAAACAAAGTAGAAATACAAGCGTGACTGATCGTCTATCACAAAAACTGCCCAGATTAGGGGTCTTAACCTGAAACATCAATGGTCCTTTTCCCTCCACAGTTGCTGCCTGACCCACTGACTTCTCCAAAATCTTGTTCATTCCTTCACATTCCTGATTTCTTACAATACTCTTTCGATTTCTAAAAACTTACCTAACTGGTTCAACACCTTGGCCTCTACAGGTGATCTCACAAATTCACCCTCCCCCAAACAAATAAATTTCTCCTCATCTTAATCGTAAATGTTTTTCCCTGTATCCTATAGCTGTGACTTCTTACCCTCAACCCCTCTGTCACTTCCCCACCACCCAATTTGAGTCAGAGGAAACATCCAGGTTTAGATCTGTATTCTCTTCAAGTAAATTTTACCCTGACTGTAACTGTTTATTGTTTCAGAACAGTACCTTCTGCCACAACAGGTCTACAGTGGATGCAATGTTACTGGATCTATGTTATAGAGGACCTAGACAACAGTAAAACATATGTCAAGCTGCTGTTTATCAATTATAACACACTGTTCCCTCAGTATTAATCAACAAACTTCAAATGGATCCTTGACTTCCCTATTGGGAGACCATAGTCATTATGAATCAGGGACAACATCTCGTCCTCACTGACGGTCAACGCAGGCATGACTCGATGCGTTTAGCCCACTGTTCTACTCTCTCTACACTCCACTCACGACTGTGTGGCTGAGCACAGCTCAAATGCCATCTATAAAATCACAGATGATACCACTGTTGCTGGTAAAATCTTAGATGGCAACGAGGAGGCATACAGGAGTGAGATAGATTGAATGGTGGAATGGGACACAGCTTCGAGCTCCTGGGTGCCAACTTCTCAAAGGATCTATCCTGTGCCCAATACATTGAAGCAGCCATGAAGAAGGCATGCCAGTGACTTGACTTCATTAGGATTCAAGGTTTGGTATGTCACCAAAGACTCGCGCAAGTTTCTATAGATGTATGTTGGAGAGACTTCCAATGCCACAGGATTGAACGAGGCTGCAGACACTTCTAGACTCAGCCAGCTCCATTGCAGGCCTCAACCCACCCCACTATCAAGAACGTCTTCAAATAGCGATATTGCAAGAAAGTGGCAATCATCATCATAGACAGTCACCATCTAGGTCATGTCCTCTTCTCGTTGCTACCATCAGGAGAGAAACACAGGAGCCTGAAGACCCACACTCAGTGTTTCAGAATCAGTTTTTTCCTCTGAGCCATCAGATTTCTGAAAGACCCACAAACACCACCTCATTGTTTTTTTTTTGTCTAGTCCGAGGTGGGATTCTTGTGGCTGGGAACTTAGGAGCAGGAAATTCACCTGTTGTCCTTTTAATAGTTGGCAGTTGTCACTATATGCAGAATGGGATTTATGGTGCTCCACTCTATCTCTGCAAGGCTGCCAGCTCTCAGGGTTCTGAACCTGCCTTGGCTGCCAGTGCCTATGTGGAATTTTCTACGGAAAGGAGCTTTGCATTCAAAACAACCTTAAACTGTCTTAAACTTCATAGACTGGAGCAGCTAAAATCTTTAAATATCAGCAGATCCCTCTCTGAGTATAGATTTTCATCAGAGTATGGAACCATGTAATGTTTTATTGTATTACATCAGTTACTGGCAAGTAGCATATCTACCAAGTTTTGTTCATGTGTGTTAAGTAAGTGGTATCCTGAGGATAGAATCTGACCCATCAGAAAACTCAGTTAGTAGCAGGTCTGTGAAGAACCTTGAGGAAGGATCAGGCAGAGCTGAGCCTAAATATTGACAGATCACGTTTAAGTAATTTAATCCGCCATTGTTAGTGAAATAAATGGGAATTCCATTGTCACAACAGTTCAATCTTAATAGTTTTCTGTTAACTCAAGGTCTTCAGACTATCATAACCAATAGACTATCCCTTTAGAATAATATGAATAATGGAAGCAGAGAATACTAAAGACTGTTGCCTAGAAATCCTGGTGCATGCTTTCAACTCTGAAAAAATATCACCTAGTATTCCTTACAGAAGTCAGGAATAGGGACTGAGTGGCTGCAAGGCTGATTGGGCCTATGCTGTGGTATGAAAGTGGAAAAGGCAGGTCTGGTGGTGCTGGGATCACAACCCTGTGGGCCAGGCTGTCAGATGAGGTTAATGGACAGAATCCGGCAGTTGAGCAGCTGGAGAGTTAGAACTGATCAGGAGACCTGCATTTTCATGGGAGTCAAATAAGGCTTTGGTAGGTTTGCACATCAGAGGGCTTGGTGCTGGGGTTGGAGATTGGGATGTGGTTGGGTTCATTGATCTTCGGCTGGTAGAATGGCACATACTTGAATTCAAGTCCAATCTACTAGCGCTATGGGTGTCTTGAGTTGGCAACATGATTGGAAGTGCACAGTATCCTGAGATTGCCCAGCAATGGACAATCCAAGGTCTGCATAATTCTAGTTCCCTCCATAATCTAAAATCAAAATTCACAAGAGCACTGTATGTCACAAAGTGCCAAGTTGGATGTCTCAGGTGATGAAATCTAGAAATGAAATAACGAATAGTGTTTGTGGACAAGTGTAGAACAACTGAGAGTTTGAACAATCCCAACTAAATCCAGAATTGTGTAATTTCTTTAGCTGCTCTACTATGACTGGTTTACTGAGGTAGTGGCAGGGCTACAGAGAGTGAATCTGGATATTAGTCATGTTCCATTGAGATATTGCAATCTTAATCAGCATTTCCTGCTCTGTTTGTGTGCTTCCAATCATGGTCTTGTTAAAGCTATACACTCTCCTGTTGTACCTGTGCTGGACGAAGTTCCATTCTAATGGTCAACTGGTTCTTCTGAAGAAATCAGTTTCTGAGCTCAAACTACTTTTGGGATTTTGCACTTTTTAAAAAAAACTGATTGTAATCCTTTGTTTTCAAGTGTGAAATTTTATTCTGACCTTTTGTTTTCATTTTGCTGCAAACAGGAGGCGTCCGTGGGTAGATAGATAGTGAAGTATGAGCAATTGAAGCCTTTCCCCTCATTGAGGATGGGAATATAAGAATTTAAGGCCATTAGTGGATGCCTAACTTCCACATTCAGCCATCGAGTATCAGCATTAAACACTCCCAAGTCAATAAACTTTTTTAAGTATCTCCTTCTATTAATGTATTGTATTACTGACCCAGTAAGAATAACCCACAATCATTCTCCATGACATTCCTAACCTCTAATGTTGTAAGGTACACTGTGAACTCATTTCAGATTCTTCTAACCTTTTCTTGTAGTGGCAACAGTTTAAAACCAGCTGTGAATGATGGAAATGGCATCCCTCTTATGCTGGGGAGTTTCAGAAACAGATGGTCAGTTTCCTATGGCTTTTCAAATAGACTTAGAGGCAGTTCTTTTCTTAAAGTTGTTGAAATTATAGCAATAACCATTATACTTTTGTCTCTCCTTTTAATCCACCCTGGTTCTTTTGTACACCCCTTCTTTCCAATACCTCTAACCCCCAGCTTCTTTTCCCCAGTTTCCTGTCTGTCCCTGTCTATCACCTACTTAGACCACTATCTCTTCTCCTCCAGCATTCTCATCTGCAGCCCTCACTCATCTGGTTCTACCTGTCGCCTTACTTTCTCAGCAGATTCAATAATCTGCGGCCCGTTGATGTCTCCAGTAAGCATTTCCCAGCCTTCCGTCTATCGCCCCTCTCTCCCCACCTAGACTCACTGATCACTTGGCAGCCTCAGCTTCAGCTCCAGCCTACGCTCTCACTTCTCTATCCAGGCTATGTACCCTCTGCATTCTCCGTCCTGATGCAGCATCTTCACCCTGAAGTATTTCCCTCCACAGTTGCTGCCGCACCTGCGAAATTCCTCCAGCAGTTCCCTTCTTTTTTACAACCGTGACTTGCATTTGACCTCCTAACAAAATATGACTTGTTGGAGTGTAATTTGTAATATAACTGTGAAATTTGTAGTTATTTATTAAAATTGAAAAGTGTTGCCTTCTGGTTTCAGAAACCTGTCTTCTGGCGAATATGCCAGCCTGAATTAATGAAGCTGTACTGTGTATACGTGTTTGCTTCGGGCAGGGGCAGGTGCAGTGAGAAAAGTGGAGGGTGAAAGGAAGTAGATTGGGGTAAAAGGCCAGACAAAAGACACTGAGAAAGAAGAGGAGACACAAAGGTCAGAATAGAGATAGCAAGGAGAAGTGAAACAATGCAATAGTGAGTATGAATGGTGAGCTAATAAAATGAAATTTCACCATAGCGCCGGTGACCAGTGATGCAAGAAATAGATTTTGTCTGATGGACTGCTCCCATGACAAGGTACCAAAATGTAAATGAATAATCTATATATTTATTATTAAAATATACTTTCTTAGACAAATAAAGTTAGCAGACCATCTTAACTACAAAATTGATTCACTGTTTCATTCACCTTTATAAGAAAGTGATCAAAGTGTGGAGAGATTAAATAGTGTATGTGTAGCAAATAAATGAGCCCTTGAGAAAGCTGTGACTGGACATCATTTAACTGAGTGGCAGAATATTTACAAGGAGCTCAGTACTATAGAGGTGATCTGGCTCCTTTGTTTGAACAGAACTATATTACTGAAAGTATGGAGCTATACCATAGGTGACTTGTGACCACAGAGGCACCAAGACAGGATCACAGGAGAGTAAAGAGCCAATCACCTCAAATCAGAAGTAGACAACTGATGGATGTGGAGGTGCTATTGTAAAATAGAAATTTAAGGGGGAACAACCCATATGAGATCCATGAAGTTTATGGTGACTTAGCATCTAAGGCAAAACCTAATCTAATGGGCTACTGATAGAGCAGGCAGATGCAAGTACTTCGTATATCCTCCGAGCATCCATTACCAAGACAATCATCCATTCGCTCTTCTCCTGCTCCACCCTTTTCCGGTTTGCAACGACAGCACTTGCAAATAAGAGGAAGAAAAGAAATTTTTTAAAAGGGTCAGAAAACTGTAGTGAAGTAAGTTCAAACAAGAGAAAACTTGCCAATGCTGGAAATCCAAACAATGCACACAAAATGCTGGAGGAGCTCTGCAGGCCAGACAGCATCTATGGAAAAGTGTACTCTACCTTTCTCCAACAAAAGAAACCCTCACCAGTCAGGAATGTACTGAAAGGAAAGAGACTGAGAAAGAAAGATTGAGCAGGAGGGGGCTTGATTAAAGCAACTAGGATGAAGGTTCTTGGCCGGTGGATTTAGAGAGGGTGTTTCCATATGCGGGTAATCTATAATTGCAGGTCACTGTTTAATAATAGAAGGTCAGAGTCTGGAACATAAATAAGATGATACTAGTTCTCTCAGAGAGACCAAATCTTTGAAAAAACTCTTCCTCAATGGGAAGTGGAATCAGCATTTTTGAATATCTTTTAAAGCAGGAATCAATAGATTCGTAGAAGCAAAGGGATGAAAGTTACTGTGGATAGATGGGAATGCAAAGGTGAGGTTGCCTTGCTCTTGCTAAATTACAGCAAGCTTGAGGGTCTGAGTAGCCTACTTCTGCTCCTCATTCATAGGAAAATCATAAGACAAGGATTAACAAGAACAGCTCAGTACAGGAACAGGTCCTTTGGTTTCTGATGCCAAATTAAACTAAATCTCTTCTGTCTGTCTAACACCAATGTTGTATCTGCTTCCGTCAACCCTACAGCAGTTTGTTCCAAGCATCAACCACACTCAGTGGGGGAAAAATCATGCCCCATACATCTTTCAATTTTCCCCTTCTAAACTTAAAACCATTACCTCTAATATTTATACATCTAATATTACCTCTAGCACCTCTTAGATGCTGCCTAGCCTGCTGTGTTCTACCAGCATTTTGTGTGTGTTGTTGTTTGAATTTCCAGCATCTGCAGATTTCCTCGTGTTTGACCTCTAATATTTGATATTTTTCCCATGGGGGAGAAAAAGTCTTGCTGTTTACCCTGTCTATCCCACTAATCTTATTAACTTCTGTCAGGTAGTCCCCTCAGCCTGCAATTCTCCAGTGAAAACATTGACAAACTTGTCCCATCTTCCCTTATTGTACATACCCTCCAATGCAGGCAGCATTCTGGTGCAACGTTTTTTTGGAAGCCTTTTCAAAGCCTCCACATTCCCCCCTGTATTGAGGCGGACTAAAATTGCACACTAAATTATCTGAAAGAGCATCCAAAACAGGACTCAGTACACTTCACTCAAAATCTGTCTCATTATCTTCCTGAATGCATTTCATAGTTGAAAATCTCAGATCTATGACTGGCTTGATTTTGACAAGTTTGGTGTGATATTTTATTAGCAAACAGATGAGATATGCTTTGAATTAAATGGAATTAAGATTGTGAATCCAAGCAATGCTGTGTTTATAAAATCTTTTATATGTGGATTCTATTCATTGGAAGGTAATCCAGTTTAATTTATTTAGGTTTCTCGTTGCTTCTGTGTTTTCCTGAAGGTGAGTTCAGTTTTGTGATTGTAGAATTTGATTATTGTTTGAATATTCAAAAAGAAACTCATGGAATGAATAGATAGGCTGCTCAAAGACAAAAATAACGCCTCAGATGCAGCTGGCTGATACTTGACTGTGTGTGAATCAAATTTAGTCAAAATGTGTGTTTGGAAGTTTTATTGAAATGTTCATTGTCATCAAACCTTTGTTGTCAACAAATTGCCAGCCCTCACTTTTATTTCCATTCATCTGTGTCGAGCCAACTTTTTGCCCCAACACCTTGAAATGTCTTTGTAACTATAATAAACAGGATGATCTTAGACAAACATAGACTGAGGTGGGTGTTTGATCAAAGAATGAAAATGACAGTAGATGTTGGGAAAGCTTAATTGATTAGGTAGCATCTGTAGAGAGAGAAGTAGTGTTAATCTTTCAGGTTTTGTTAGTATTAGATAACCAGTATCATTTGAGTCTGATGGGAGAGGGATGAAGGTGAGCGCAGTAATGTCATTCATTGAGAGCTCAAAGCTCAGATTGCAACAATGAGTTATAAGAACCATACCAGAAATCTCAAGTCTTAAGAAATTAAGCTATGACCTGAGGCATATTGTTTGTGAGAGAAAACTTTGTAGACTTTCAGTTGGTGAAACTACTGTATTTTGCAGTATTGAGCCAGGAAAATCCTAGGTTTTGACTTAAATGCAATACAGTTTAGTACTTAGGGATAGCATAGTGGTGTGGCTTGTAGAATCACTCCAGCAACCTGGGGGTAATCCTAACCACGAGCGCTGTCTCTATGGAGTTTGCATATTCTTTCTTTGATGTGAGGTTTCCACAAGAGCTCCAATTTCTTCCCATCTCCCAAAGATGTGTGAATTATTAGAGTAATTCACCTCTGTAAATTGCCTTTGTGCTTAGATGAATAAATAGAATCTGGGCTGACTTGATGGGTACGTGGGTTGAACAGCTTACTCAAAATATTGATAAGAGAATGGGATTACTTTTTGAAATGGAGCAGACTTGGTGGCAGAGTTGACTACCTTTTATGTGGTTTGGGAACAGGGATTGTATGATCTCAGTTCAGATGCCAGTCAAGCTGCTAGAATTGACTTCAATTTCTCCAGGTTAGGAAGAGGAAGATCAGCTTTTAACCCCAGTACTGACTAGTGAACCCCATCTAGAAAATCAGGGTCATCGGTGATAACTCATGTTTAGTAATCAGTAGTTTGTAGTCATTAGCTAGGCCAACTTATGTACAACAGCTTCTGTTGTATATGCAGCCATTGTCTTAATGCCATCAGGAAAAAGCAAGTTATTGACAGTGTTAAGTGTTAAAGAGTTATAGGTATCAGAATCAGAACAGGATTTATTATCACTGGTATATGTTATATATGCTTTGCATAGCACCATTTCATGTTTGCATATTTGTAGCCTTTACTTCCTTTAATCAGGCAAATATTTTGAAATTTAAATTTCATATTTGCTAATTGTAAACAGACTTATCAGACAACTAGGCAGTTTGTGATTAACCTGTAGATGAAGTCAGCAGGGCATGGTTGATACCGCAACCAGTGGATTACTTCACAAGTAGTTTGAATCTTCTCTGGAATCAGCGCTCGATCACCTACAATATCAAGGCAGCATGGTAACCTGGTGGTTGGTGCGACACTATTAAAGATCCAGTGAGCTGGAGTCAGTTCCTGCCACTCTCTGTAAGGAGTTTATACGTTAGCCCCGTGATGATGTGGCTTTCTTCAGGGTGCTTCGGTTCCCTTCCACATTTCAACAACGTACGGGTGGGTGGCATACGGGCTCATTGGTCTAGGAGCGTTTGTCACCATGCTGCATCTCTAAATCAACAGAAAAATAAAAGAAGATACATGTTAGGTTACAGAATAGGAAGTTGAAAGTTATTGGTTGAATAGAGTTTGAATATTTCTACGTGCACAAGAGTTACTGAGCATGGTACTTCTCAGAGTGATCACTAAATATGTTACCCAGTTTCCTCAGAGCAGTACTAACAAGGAAATTCTGAAAGTCATTACCCTTTTTAGAAATGATGTTGTTTGAAGCTTGCCCTTTTTTTCTCAGGCTAGTGAGGAAGTGACATCAAAGCTAAAAGTAAATTTATTATCAAGGTAAATGTCACCATATACTACCTTGAGACTCATTTTCTTCCAGCTCTTCACAGTAAAACAGAGAAATACCTCAGAATCAATGAAAAACTATGCAACAAAGAACTAATGTACAAAAGAAGACAAACTATGCAAATAATAAATAAGTATAGTACTGAGAACACGAGTTGTCGAATCCTTGAAAGCGAGTCCTTAGACCTGCAAGAGAATTTATCCGTCAGTGACTCCTGGTGGAGGGATCTGTGTGGATGTTGATGAGGACAGGATGTGTCTTGGTTGGGTTGCTGCTGCATTTAAAAACCCTGCCAACTCCCCAAGCTTGGATTTTTAATGAATAGCTGTTTCAAAAAGATATCGGAAGATTACTGTAAACACGAGATTCTGCAGATGCTGGAAATCTTGAGCAACACACACAAAATACTGGGGCAACTCACAGACCGTTTCTTTCCCTCCATGGATGCTACCAGATTTATCGAATTTCTTCAGTGTTTTGTGTGTCTTGGAAGCTTATTGGATTGGACTGAATAACCATATCCCAAAAATATTAGAAGGAAAGCACAAATATTATTGTATTATGTTTAATTTTCAACAGTTTAATCATAGCTTGATAGAGTAGATCAGTATTGTAGAGCGTAAACATTTATTTGTAGAAAAAATTGCCAGAAATGTCAATCATAGCCAGTGTCAGTCACAACAATGTCATCTTAATGTTATTGGTTCTTCTGCTTTTCAGTCAAATCACAGAGCAAAAATATAGTTTGAAAGTAATTACACTTAAAGCTGTATTTTTGACTTAATATCTTGCAACAAAAATAATGAATAGTAAATTACAGGCCCTGATTGCAACTGCCTGATTCTGAAAATCTGCACATCTTCCATATTCTAAGCTGGAACTGCTGAATTCCCATCTAGAAGTTGTATGGTCCATACCTCCTGGTGTCATTTACAATACTGCACAATAACAAAAGCTTCCTTTTCTACCTGTTAAAGAGCATTAGTTCTTTTGCAAGAATATTTCCCAAAGCTATATATGTTTTCCCTCAGAATGATCGTTGGCGCTTTTTTTCCCCCCAGTTGTGCTGATTTTAGTTTGTACAGCATAAATGATTGATGGAGGTGTAGGTAGGCAAAGAATTAAAGAGCTGACTATAACTGGGCCCAATATGACAAGGCCTTTGATTATCTCAAGCTGTCCTTTTCTAGATTAATCATGGCACATCCTTGCAGCAGACCTATTAGTTCACTGTAATGTTGGCCCTGTTGAAATGTACATAGTGTTACTGATAGATTTTAATTCAGTTTGTGTCATGTAGGGCTGATATTACTGCAGAAGCATTTGGGTAACTTAATTAAATGATGTATGCCTTAACAGTAAAACTTAGTGTCTAGATGTAGCAATTACATGCTATCCCCCACATTAATAACACATTACGCAGAGGTCATGCCCTTCTCCTCCTGTTCCCTCTATTCGCTATTCCTTTGTTTTCCTCCTCCTCTTCACCTTATGCTTTACTTCTTTACCTTCTTCTGGATCCTCCTTCCATTATCTTATTTTCAACCACACTTTTGTTGTGATCCTGCTTCATATGTAGAATTTGAAACTCATGCAACATCTTCATATCTCACCTTCTCATGTTAGTGGTCTGTAAAATGGGGTGCCCATGTACTCCTGCGTAACAGTATAATGCATATTGAGAAGCATATGTTCTTCATTTAGAACAGATGCAAGAAACAGAAGCTGGAATAAATCATTTGGCCCCCACACCTGCTCTATCACTCAATAAAATCCTGACTGATTTTCCTTTTTACCTCAGTGCCATTTCCCTGTATGAAACTCTTGTCCCTTGATTCCTTAATATCAAAAAGATTGTCAGTCTCTATTCCAATCATACTCATATCCAAATATCCATTGCCTTTTAGGTGATGAGTTCTTCTTCTCAGTTCAGTTTGGGCTACCCCCATCTCCATACAGCCCAGATTGTGCATGTTTTCTTGAAATCACCTCTGGTCTTCTCACCCTAAGAGAGTATATGCCCCATCTACTGAATCTCCCCTCACAAGACAATTCCTCCATCCCAGAATAAATCTGCTGAACCTCTATTACATCCCTTCTATCACAGGTATATCCTTCTTTGTAGAGAGTAAGACTTGACCTGTACCTATTAATCCAGATGCAGTCTCAGCAGAGGTCGAATTAATTTCTGAAGGATGTCTTAACTCTAGAACCCAAATCCTCTTGAAATAAAGGCCAATGTACTATTTGGCACCTTAATTGTTTGCTGTACCTACACATTTATTTTCAGAGATGCCAACATCTTTTAATATTTCATCATTCAAAAAGACTCTGCCTTTCTCAATCAAAATAATGACTTCATATTTTCCCTCAATATGGCTTGTCTGCCATGCCATCAACCATTCATTTAACCCGTCAAAATTTCCTTGAAGCTTTTCTCCTCACAGCTCACTGTGCTGTTTAGTTTTGTATCATCTGCAATCATGGCTATACAATATTACACTTGATCCCCTTTTACAAATCATTGTGAGCAGCCCAACCTCCAGCCCCAGCCTTTGCTGAACTCCAGAATCAAAACTGACCTATTTATTTTGGCTCTGTGTTTACTGTCTATTAAGTAATTCTCAGTCCACACCAGTACATGACTCTCAATGTCATGCACTCTAATTCTGTTTAGTTACCTGTGTAGAGGCAGATAAAAGTCCCTTGTAAAGTCCAAGTTCATCATATCAATTAGTTTTTCCTTATCTACTCTAGTAATTATAAAGTCAAAAGTTGATAGCAGATTTCTGAAGCGTAAATCCTCTGCCATAAATCTATGTTGACTCTTCTAATGCCTATTATTATTTTATAAGAACTTTGTGATTATTTCTTTGTTAATATACCCTAACATTTTCCTGTTGCTGATGTCAAGATACTGGTACAATTGTGAGCATTTTAAAAGCACAACTTCATATTTCTCGGCCAAACTAATTAAGTTCAGTGATTGTGAATTGCTGTAGCCTCCTGTTGCTCAAATAAATGATACAGTCCATTTACACAATTATCTGCTCAAACTACGGGGTTCTTCTGGATAAGATTGTCATGGTGAACAATAGCAGATGTCAGAGTAACATCAGTTAATCTTGCTTTAATGATATAAAAAAGAATTAGGTCGCTTACCCTCTTTGGAAGACTGTATAACCCCCCCACAGAAGATCTTCGGTACATCTTTGAGGAAGCTAGAATCCTTGTGTCCAGACTGAAGGAAAGGGGAGCATATGTACTTGGTGAGATGTCCAAATCTGATTTGTGAAATTGAAAGAATGGCTTGCTCTTAATTTTTATTTCAGGAACAGAATGTGAAGGCATAAAAAGGAAATAGTCTCAATCTGTATACAGTGTCTCTTTTAAATGTGTTTATGTGTGTGTATAAATATATATATATATATATATTTATTTTTTAACTTATTTATTTCAGTAGGATCACCAAGTAATTTCGACAGATAAACTGCTGTACCTATTCCACAGTCAAAATTGATATTGGCAAAAATAGAGTTCTCTTCATTGTTAGAGAGCACACACCAAGTGCTGAAGGAACTCACCAGGTCAGGAAGCATCTATGAGGGGAAACGGACAGTCATTGTTTCATGTCAAGACCCCTCATTCAGGTCCCAATGAGTAGTTTCAACCTGAAACATCAATTGTCCATTTTCTCCATAGATGGTGCCTGACCTTCTAAGATCCTTGAGCACTTGGTGTGTTGGTCCCTACATAGTTAAGTAATTTGATAGTGCAGTCAAGGCTTTTGGCTTAAAAAATAGACTTCTGGACCAGAGACTGGAGATCTAGACAATAAGGCATAGATGGGAGGACTATAATAACCACAGTATTCCGAACACCATTGATACCCTTCCCTGCTTCTTCAGTAAATAAATGATGCACTTTGAGGGTGAAGAGAGGGTGGGGGAGTTCCTTAACTGATCTTGAAAAAACTAAAGAAGAGGTTGTTCTACATGTGAGTTTATATGAAGAATACAGTGGCTCTCCTTAATCTGCCCACTCTTGATTGGTTGAAAAAACATAGCTCCCATTAATGGCTATTGAATGGTGACTAGGAATGGCAGCCTTAGCTGAATATTTCTGTTTTACCCTATCTTTAGACTGGAGTTAAAAACCAAAAAGGTAAAAAAAAGTAACAATCAGCACAAGTATTCTTTCCCACTGGGAAATAGTAATATAAAGTAATTGGTAGTAATAGAAGTAAGTAAAGGAAAAAATAGTAATGTTTTCAGAGAAAATGGTTTCCCTGTATACCCAGCATATGTTATTCGAACTCCTGTCTCACCTGAGATTGAATTCATATTGAGGATTAAACCTGATACACTTTTTATCCATATAATTAATTTCCAAAACATGTTCACTGAGCTGTCAAGGGAATGACCCATGAAACATTGTCCCATCTTACGTTGCTCTGAAATATCCCATTTGATCCTTCTGTACTAGTAATGCAAAACAGGCTGACATCCGAAACTATCAGCTAATGCATAATTGTTTCAAGCATGCCTTAGTAAGGCCATGAAATGCATCAGCCAGTCATGCATTTCAGCTAAAAGACAGCACTGAATTTGAATCAGAATGATTGCTTCCTTCTGTCCTGATATAGATTCTGCCATGGAATGGTCATAAATCATTGGCCCAACTAGTCCACTGAGTTTTAATAAGAGATTCCTACCCATGGCTCAGGCAGTACCTTGATTTAAATAGGCAGCTGTGACTATCTTGAGGAGTTTCAGGACAGGATTATGTCCTCAGCTCTCAGACAATCTGCTCCAGCAGTTCTCCTACTTTGACCATTGGGGAAAAAATGATAACAGCTGCATGTAAACCATCTCTTCTTTGTCATTGAAGAAAGGAGTGACACACCCAACATTTCATAGTTCAGTTGTAGCAAAGACTTAAACTTGTTACTGATTAAAATATGGACATGTGCAAATGTGCTGTGACCTTATGTTTATTTTAATTTTTACCTTGACCTCAAATTGACTTGGCTCCATAAATACCTTCTCCTGCGCTGAGTGCTTGAGTTACACAGATATCTTGGTAATCTTTTTCCATTGCACCCCAATGTAAATCTCCTACCATCTTATTCTGTATATATCACCAATCAATCTGGATCTCATGAAATACTTACCTGACAGGATTATTGTTCCTTGGGGAATGAATCTCTGCTGCTGCTATCTCTACACACCAGCCCCTTGAGGATTTTTGGGCTTCTTCTCATTACCTGTCTGGCAGCTTTTATTCACTGTATTTTATAGGCAATTCAGTTAAATTTCCTCCTTTAATTACTTCTGTTTTCATCCTCTGTTCTTTGCCATCTGGAGTCGAGAGGGCAAACCGCCAAATTCTTGTGTTGTGAGCTTCAGCTCAGAATAGTTCTGATTGGGAGACAGAGCCCAGGCTCCTTGCCACTGTCCTCTGCTGCTTGTATCAAGCAGCTCCCTTTGCCCTTTGTCATATTCCTCGTGTATTAATACACCAAGTGCCTCTGGCTTTTTGAGATTCCATACAGTACAGATACATTCTCCCAAGGTGGGGTGCTTAATTTTTCTGTTGCTGCAAAGAGTGAATGACCTGGCACCATTTGCTTTAATGAATGTTTCTCCAATCAGTTCACACTCCCTTAACAAATCCGAATTGTACAGCTGGAGTGTAAATAAGACTTTAAAAAAACACATGCTATGTCTTGCTCAGTACACAATGCCACTGCTTTTATTCTGTTAACAGAGAGGATTCAATTTAAAACTTGGAAATCCTGTGTTCTGCTCTCTGAGTTAAGGAGACAGGTAGAGAAAGCTACTGAGGAGGTGGCCAGAGTACCAAAGACCATAACACATAGGAGGAGGCTATTTGGCCCATTGAGTCTATTCCACCATTCAATCATGGCTGACTTTTTTCCAAACCCCTTTTTCCTGCCTTCTTCCTGTCACCCATAACCTCCTTACTAGTCAAGAACCTAGCGATCTGTACCATAATTCACCCAATGATTTGGCCTCACAGCCTACTATGGAAGTGAATTTCACAGATTCATGATCCTCTGACTGAAGGAATTCTTGCTCATCTCAATTCCAAGCAGACATCCCTTTATTCTCAAGCTGTGCCCTCAGATCTTGGATTCTCCTCCTGATGGAAATATCTTCCCGCATCCATTCTATCCAAGTCTTTCAGAGTTCAGTAGATTATAATGAGATCCCCCTTCTCTTCTTTCTAGACCCCGTTGAGCACAGACCAAGAGGCACCAAACACTCCTCATATCTTAAGATTTTCATTCCCAGAAGTACCTTTTCCAGGGCCAGCCCGTCTTCCTTTAGATAAGGAACCCAAAGTTGTAAATGATGAGTACATCCTTGTCTTTATATTCTTGTCCTCCCAAAATGAATGCTACCATTGCATCGGCCAACTCAACCTACAAGCTGCTGTTAAGAGAATCCTTACACTTAATACAGAATTTGTGTTTGTCTTTCTCACTTTTCTCTTTTCCTGAAAACCAGGCCTTTTAGCTAAACATCAACATTTATGATGCTCCTTATTGTAGAAGAACACCCAAATGTAATTTGACAGATAGAGATGCAAAGACAAGATAGGTTCAAAGAGATCTTTAGTGGAAAGTGAATGAGTGAGAGGAGTGGTTTAAGGAAGGAATTCTATAGTTTGGGGCCCAAGCAGCTGAAGCTACAGCTGCCAATGGTGGGGTGAAGGGAAAATGGACTGAATTTGGTGGGCTAGAGTTGGTGAAGATTCCTCAAATTGTGAGGGACAAAAACCACACAGTAATTTAAACATATGTATGAGAGTTTTAAATTTTAAATAATAGAGTGAAGTGGGAGTTCTGAAACCAAAGTAGGTCATCGATTGCTGGACTAAATGTTGAGATAGGTCAATGCAGGATAGGATATGGACAGCTGGTTCCTTCCCTGCCTATCTTGATAACTAGACACTGGGATACAGAGGCCAAATGCACCATTTCTGCTTCTGCTGAGTTTGAGGCTGTTCACCTTAAGTCAGTCCAGGGAGCAAAACTGGTGTCATTCCATTCTGTACAGATCATTAGCACGCCAGCAAGTACACTTATCCATGGGGAGAAGCTAAGACACATTGTAATAGATTTTTTCCACTTTACCACACTTTCCTTCATAACCTCCAGCAGGCAAATATCAGGATATGGGGAACACACTTCACTCAACGGGAGCTTCCGCCATCTGGAAAAAGAGCAAAGAGTGAAACGTCCCCAGAGCAATGTGTTTGAATACTACTTAATCCTGTTCAAACCCTGTTGTTCTGCTGCAGTGCTGCAGCTGTTTTCAGCTGTTCCGTGCTTGCTCCACCGTGTGGACTTTCCTCATCTCAGTTGTTCGAGGGAGGGCAACTGTCTGAAGTTGCTGCAAAGTTTGCTTCACCCCGAGGACATCGACAGCAACAAAAGTGAGATTGTCCTCGCAGAACCAAGTGTTTCTTTGGAGACAGCTGATGAGAGGAGAAGATTAGACTCAGGCAATTGAGGAGTCAACCTCAGATTTCTCCGTAGAGACTATTGATTGAGCTGTTGTTGGGAACAAAGAGGAGGCTGTCTGAGACTATTGGGCTTGCTGTATTAAACAGGGACAGCTGATACAGTCAGGCAATTAATAAAGGAGAAATGTTGACATAGTCAAGAGATTAATAAGTATAGGATGTGTTTATTGGAAATTCATGGCCAAACCTTTCTTTAAGCACAGCTGCTGGCCTGTAAGATGCTTACACACCCAACCGTCTGGACCAGCCCAGGTTCACTGCATTTTACAAATCCTTTTTACCCCTTTAATCAGGCAATGTTAATTTCAACATCCACGGCACTGTTCCATTCCAGTGCATCGTAGCCTTGGTGGACAGACATTTTCCCAAGTAAGTCTGATACGGCTATAATTTTCTTGATGAATTTGACAGGAGGCTGCCACAGCTTCTTTAATTGCTTTATTTTCCAGTGTAAGATTTCTTATTGTATTCCTGTCTTCACTTAAGGAGATAACAGATCATGGCAAGTGCGGCTGCCATTTGGGATGGCCATGTATGTGTGACTTCAGTGTTTCTTGGTAGGGGATGCATTGTTTGGAGTGGAAAGTTTTGCTGTTGATGACTGCTATTCAATGAGTCTTACTGGGAAATGTGTGGGTTTGATGTTCATTCGATTCGTCTATTGGCTCTCAGTGACTTGAAGTAAACTCAGATAGGATAGACGGCCACAGTCGTTATCCCAGTATGGGGGAATCTAATACTCGAGGGCATGTTTAAGGTGAGAGGGGATGGATTTAAATGGAACATGAACAGCAAGTTTTCTATATGGTGGATGTATGAAATATGCTGCCAGGGGAAGTGGTAGATGCGGGAACAATAGGTGCATGGAAAGAAGAGGTTTAGAGAGATATAGGGCAAACCGTAGGAAAATGAGACTAACTTACGTAGGCACTTTGATTAGTATGGACATGTTGGGCTGAAGAGGCTCTTTTCATGCTGTGTGATGATATGAATGGTCACACAGACAAGTTACTGGAAGAGTGTTGATTCCTCTGAAGAGATGTATGTGCCTTTGAGTGAAAATGGAAGAAACCATGGGAACTGCACTAGAGTAGTTTTTCTGCAGGAAAATTGAAAGTCAATCCAAGTTTGGGTAAGAGCTTAGAGTAAATTAGAGGAGAGACAGCACTCAGTTTTACCTGATTGTGATAGCTACCATCTTGAGAAACATTTCTGCAGGTAGATGGAAGAGCTACAGGGATGACCCTAAAACTGTTTCAAAACACTTGCGCAGGTTTATTCAAGAAAGGGACCTGGGCAAAAGTAAAACACAACTGGTAAGCCACACTCTGCTTTACTTTCATTTAGCACCTAGCAATGGAATGGTGTAAACAAACAGTAAAAGTAATGTGATAATTGTTTCCTCACAAAGGCAGTGCCCCTTTAATTGGCTTTTCTGTATGCCTACAGAAAAACTTTTATTTCCTCGGGAGAGTTGATTAGTTTGAAAATTGTTCAAAATACCTTGGTGCATAAGGCTAAGGGTGAGCTATCAAATACAGCCTGTGTTAATTTGCTTTCAGTCGCAAAAGCCGCTGATACAATCATTCTGTCTGTGGGATGCAGTGGCTCAGGAAAATACTGTAGTTGTATTGGGATAATCTCATTACGTTCAAGCAAATAACCTAGCTCACCAGTTCTAATTTTTACTCTCTTATTTCAGAGGACGGATTGACAACTATAATCAACTTAGGTTATATTGCAGCTGCTTTTCTTAACATGTCACTTTGACTTTTACCTCTGCATTACAAGGATATAGATTTCAGCTACACAGTAGTCTTAACCACTTAGTGCAGTTCTGGAAGAATGTTCCATTATCTTTAGAATGAGATATTAAACTGAAATTAGAATATTTAACTGTAAAATGTTCTGTATCTGCTTTTTAAAGAACAAGTAATTCCAGCCTATATTTATCCTTGAAGTAACATCCAGAAGATGCATTAATTTTCTTTTTGCTATTTGTAGTGTGTTGCTGAGTGCAAATTAGCTGGTGCACGTGCTCCATTAAAAAGAACTACACTTCAGAAATCATTGTGAAGTGCACAAAAAAATTCTTGAAGATGTCAAAAGTGCAACTCAGCTGCAAGGTTTTGTTTTGAGATTACATAGGTGGTCAGTATCTGCTTCCAATTATGTTAATTACAGTGTTAGAGCCGTGGAAAATTACTATCATAGAATAGGAACAATTTTACAACACCAGTGGGTGCAGCAATTGTTACTGTGAATATAATTTTAATTGGTGTAGGGGAAGGCAAGTTATTAGCCCTTCCCCTCTGCATTGTTGCGATTTGCTTGGATCCATATGTCAAGCATTATGATTATTATTTCAGGTAAATCATTTGCAGATCTTTTTATATTGTTCCTTTGCCTACTGGAAAAAATAGGTGCAATTTAGTAGCAGTATTTTTTTCGTATGGGCTCCAGTGGAACCGGGGAGGAGGGGGCTTCGAACACTCCAAGTAAAGGACATTTCACAGAGACACAGAGAAAATCTAACTTCCAAATTCAACTCTGTCTGTTTTCCCCCCTCCTGTTCTGTGTGAGGGCAGCTGTGGCTCCAATACTTCATCCTATTCCTCCTGTGTGAGCTTGTGCAGAGGGGCAATGTTACTTTGACCTCTAAGTGTCAGCATTTTTTTTTTAAATGGAAGCCCCCCCCCCCCCACCTCCCTGTGTAGTCACTATCCGCTGTGGTATGGCAAATGCACTCTTTAACCACATTCCTGTGTTTAGTCATGAGTAACTAATATAGGAACTTTTTTTTTGCTATTCTCAAGATATTGCAAACTATTTGTAGTTTGAAGTCGGTGTCTGCAGGTTATTTACCCCAGCCAATTCTCACCATGCTCATCCATGTACACAAATGCAAATATTTAGCCACTGTCATAGGATAAAAGTCAGCAATAGGAACTACAGTTATTTCCTTTGCTCCCTAACCCAGGAGGGCTTAATTTTTACCAGCACCCACTTGGATTTTCAGGAGGATTATCTCATCAAACTCACAATAGACCAATCCTATTTGCTTATGCAGTGCCATTCCAGACAGTACAGTCTCGTAATGCCACAGTGTAGCACTGGTGTTGCTTTATTCCAAGGATGTTACTCTAATCTTCTCAGATATAGTGTAATACTAACTTTGCTTGCCCAGACCTACATGGAGCCAAGTTCTTATTGCAACATTAACAGCTGTGGCCGAGTATTTGATTAGGATTCAAGCCAGCTTGGCCCTTGTGCTCTTTACAGTGTAAGCGATCCTTGAACATTAGTAAAGAAGATGCTTAGTTACAGTATGTGGACCCTACATTGCAGCAGGTGCTGTTATGATTGGACCATGAATGATAAACATATGATAAATTGGACCTCCCAGAGATAGCTTGCACACTTTGACAACTGGAAGACTGCATGCTTTTGATTTCCTGAGTGCTGCTAGTAGGAAATGCCTGTCTCCTCTCAACACCAGATCATAAAATTATATCTAATTATATCACGTATCTCACAAAGAAGGGCAGTTAACACATGGCAGCTTGTCATGTGAAATCCAACCCGTTCACCATGCAGCATAGAATTCACAGCTCTGTAACAACAAGCAGTTCACATCCCAAATCCGTGACTATTGCTCTAAGAAGAACAAGCACTACAGGTGTGCAAGAAACCCCCCCCCCCCCCCCAGCACTGGGCTCCCTTCTAAGTCGCACACAAGGCTGACTTGGAAATACCTACTTTTTTATTCATCATTACAAAAGTCCAAATTCTGGAACTCCATGTTCAACAGCACAGTGGGAATACCTTCAACAGGAAGAAGGTAGCACTTCAAGATGGTGGAGCACCATCAACTTCTCAAGGGCAAATAGCACTGGTAATAAATACCAGTAATGCCTAAATTCCATAAAATAAAGTTGAATTTTCCTATGGACAACAGTTCAGAGATCATAATTCAGGATTGGAGTTTTGTTTACCAAAGATCACACAATGGTTAGAGCAGACCCAATCTGAGCAAGAAATGAAAAAAGCTTGGTGCTATTGGCGTTGAGCTTTTAAAAGTCTTATCAACCTTAAAAGTCAAGAACAAATAAAAGGATTCCCACAACTAGGAGCTGACAGTGTAACTCTGTTTGAAGAATAAGCACCATACTCAGCAGAGCCCTGTTCCATGTTCCTCGAGGTTCTAACCAAGGTTCCAAGCAAGCTTTCCAACTAATGAGGAGGTCTAGCATTTTTGTTTTAATTTACTGCACCCTCAGAACATCACAGAATAAAAATAGAAAGATTCATGTTTTGCATTGTAGTTATGGAGTTTTGGTTATTGGTAATTTGCTTATCATAGTCACCTGTACAGAGATAAAAGTAAAAAAAACATTGGTTTGCATGCCAACCAGACTGATAATTCCAAAGAAAAGTACATTGAGGTAGTACAAGGTAAAAACAACAACAGAATGAGGGTTATAGTGGTAAAGTTACAGAGAAATTGCAGTGCATGTAGGCAAGTCAGGTGCAAATGCCATGACAAGGTAGACTGAAAGATCAAGAGTTCTTCTTCATCATATAAGACTACCTTTGATGAATCTTGTAAGAGCTGCCGTTGAGCCTGTTGGTATGTAATATGTTTTGTAACTCCAAAACGTTAAACTAATTCAAGGAAATCAAGAGCTGAGAGATGTGAGTTTTAGTTTGTCCCTGACTTGGTAGCATCGTGACGTGTGCGATTCGCGCAGTTTTGCATATAACCTGTGGTGAATTGCTTAAGCAAACAAGAATGCTTAATTATTTTCATGTTTACAAGATTACTCAAATATTACTGAAATATTAAATACACAATAATAAGAATTTTCATTTGCAAACAGTCTGCAGATATATCTGAATGCCATTTGTTTTGTTATTGATGTTGTTGGTAGAGGGAACAATAACTGAAAGCTTTAAGGACACATTTTCACCATTTTTAAAATGGTGTCTTGGATTATGTTCAGTTACTAAAGCAGCTTTACAAAACTTTAATTCAAGGTTTCACTGATAGGACTGCACCTTCAACTTCAGTGTTCAGTCTGCAATGCTTATCTCCTGGTCTGAATTTAGCAAGAAACAGAATAGTGGTAGTGTGTGGAGTTTAGGGGGAAAAAAAATCCACCATTTTTTCTGTGATTATTTGGGATTAGCTACTTCAGAGGCAGTGTAGCTTTGCACAGAGCAAATCTGAGTTTCCCCTTGGTTTGTATGAGACGGATTTTACTGGGAGCACAATGTTGCTGACATGAGCAAGTTTTCAAGAAAACAAAATGCTTCACCGTGGTGTACACCATGCTGTGTTTATGATACGTTAATAATGTATTGATTATACTGCAAATGGAACAAGAACTGTTTCTTTGTTGTTCATGCCATCTGATAACAGCAGCGTAATTATGCACTAAGGAATGTGTGCTTCTGTTGTTTTCCATGGGTTTGAACCAAATCATTACAAATTTTTCTAATTAAATGTTTGCATGTTAGTTCAAAGGAGATTTTTTTTTTAAATACATGAGTTCCACCAACGGCTTTGCAGCTATATCAGCGGTACAGATTAGTTTGCAAAATGTTGAGGGTCTATGTGAAATCCAGATGTACAGGGACACTTCACCCAGTGGGTCATTGTGCCAAAGCATTAACTGTGCTGCATTGTGGATGTCCCAGGTTCTGCTTCTTGTGTGTGGATTGGTGACTAAACTCTGCAGCTTTGTGCTCAATGCATCAGGCCTCAGGCCTGCTCTGTTCTTTATGTTTGGGCCACCTTGTATTAATGTACATCTCGAAGAAGCAGCTGAGCTCAAGTTGAGCGTCAGGTAGAGAAATCTTGGTTGTGTCCAACGGCATTGTGGATTTTGCATAGATATAGCAAAAACTAGTGAACCTGTTCATTTTTTTTGCAATATTCTGGCAAATTTTATTGGGTGCTTTCTGGTGTTAAATGGATAAATAAGCGATTTTCATAATTAAGTTTCCCAAGGTGAGGAGTTTGAACTCTTAGCTTTGTATTTGTTAGTCCAGTACTTTATCCATCATGCTACCACACCCGTTAAGAACTATTCAATAGGATGGGGCTCAGTTGCAATGCTCTTTGCCTGCAGATTTCTGTCAAGAGTTCTGCCATGATTTCTGCCAATCTATGAACTCAGTTTCAAAAATTCTACAACTCATATTCTCAGTATTATTTATTGATTTGCTGTATATATTTATTATTGTAATTTTCTGGATTTGCTCAGTTAGTCTTCCATTACATGTTGACTGTCAGTCTTTGTGTGTAATTTTTCATTGATTTCTTTTTATTTCTGTGTTCTACTGTGAAGAGCTGCAAGAAAATGAATCTCAGGGTAGTATATGGTGACATATACAGACTTTGATAGTAAATTTAATTTGAACTTTGAAAAATTATAATACAGGGCCTCCAACCTGGAACACTGTCTCTGCTCCTCTTTGCACACAACAGTGTGACCTGCAGAGTATTTCCAGCATTCTTCGCTTTTGTTTCAGCTTGCTCTTTCTCTAAAATTCTGCATGGCAACCAACCACCTAGGAAAGCTGGATTCAAATTCAGTTTACTTTATTATCATGGGCACCCGGGTGCAATGAAATTTCTTTCCCATGTGACTCACGAAGTACACAGTATACATGGTATTAAAAATAGAGCAGTAAATTCAGTGATGAGTGCAAAACAGCAGGATGCGGCAATGCAAACTGAGGTAGTGCAAAAGAAATGCTCAAGAGGCAATAATGGAGAAAACAGAGTTAAGCGTACATGGCCGCAATACCACGAAGGGGATGTAAAAGAGCTCAGGAGTCTGATACCAATGGGGAAGAATCTGTTTATGAGTCTCACCATCCAGGCTTTCAATCTTGTATCTTGTCCTAGAATGCAAAAGAGAGAAAGGAGAATGGCCAGGCTGGTAGCATTAGGCTTCCTGATATGACACACCATGAAGATGGAACGGAAGGTAGTGAGAATTCTGAGAGTAGTGAGAAGGTAGTGAGGATTCTCTCCATTGCTGTTAGTGTCAAAATCTACCCTTGCCTGAGTCAAACAGGTTTGGAAACACGTAGCAGCTACTTGGTCCTTTAAGATTTTCAAAATGGTGACTGAGTTGTAGTCGCGCATACCAAACATATTATTGCCAAAGAGCATCAGAGGATGCACACCAAGTAACTGCCAGAAATCTGCGGAGTAGGCAGACGACTGCATAATTCGGCTGGTTTCATATCGGTGCTGATTTTCTGGAAATTCACAATATAGCATTCTCTTAACTATGTCACAATTAGTCAGGTTGTTATAAAGGATCTTTCATCACTGTGTAAAGAACAAACAGCTAAAACTGCAAGTTTTTTTTTGCAGGATTGTTTGGTCTTTCATCGCTGGATTTAAACTTGTTTTGACTGCCTTTCATTGCTTTCGATCTCGGGGGTCTACAAGGGTGTAGCTTGACCGGTGGTCAAGTGTAATAATTTAGTGGACAAACTAGTTATTCTCAAATTTAGTGTACACAGGTTAAGAATTTCTCCCAGTACAGAGCATGATGGAAAGAGCACAGAGTAGGACCAGCTGGGGGGAAAGGGAGGAGGAGGGGAGAAGAGCCCACCGAAGAAGGCCGTGGTCACTGACACTCACAGATTCTTTTGCACTCGGACCCCCTTTGCACAGCGATATCCAGAACCTCAATGAAACTATTTTCTTGGTTGCAATAGAGGTTTCCTGCTATTGCCATGCTGACTATTCCTAATCATATTATGCCTCTCCAAATGTTCATAAATCCTGTCTCTCAGGATCTTGAGATTAGTACCAGAATCCTGCCTCACCACCCATCTAAACCCCTTGCTCTAGGGAGATGCCAATCAATATTTGGGAAATTAAAATCTCCCACCATGACAACCCTGTTATTATTACACATTTCCAGAATCTGTCTCCCTATCTGCTCCTCAATGTCCCTGTTACTATTGGGTGGTCTATAAAAAAACACCCAGTAGAGATATTGATCCTTCCCTGTTTCTAACTTCCACCCGCAGAGACACAGTAGACAATCCTTCCATGGCTTCCTCCTTTTCTGCAGCCGTGGCACTAACTCTGTTCAGCAGTGCCATGTCCCCCACCTCTTTTGCCTCCATACTTGTCCTTTCTGAAGCATCTAAAACCTGGCCCTCTAAATAGCCATTCCTGCCCCTAAGCCATCCAAGTCTCTGTAATGGCCACAACATCATAGCTCATGTATTGATCCACGTCCTATGCTCACCCCCTTCCCAGAAGGATTACAAGGATTGGCAACAAGCGGTAACATTCTCCTCACACTTTCTAATCGCTGTATTTCTAGTGAACCTCTTGCCCCTGAAGGTTCAGCTATTTTGGCAGAGAGTCTTGTGAAACTGAAGACAGGGCAGCACCAGTGCTGGGTTGGACCAATGATCAAGCTGGCTTGGATAAGCACATTATGCTTCTGGGGAGCCAGCAGAGGGCTTCAAAGATCTGCAAAATGTTTCTTTACAACGTCGAGTAGGAATATTAGCAGTTGGCTCAGTGACCACTGTTTCAAGCTGATAAATAGTGTGTGCAAATCTCTTTTCCCCCAAACCCCTGCACATTAGAACATCAGCCTTCATAACACATTGGCCTTCAGAAGTCAATACATTGAATACAGGGGTTAGGATGTTAAGCTGAAATTGGACAAGTCATTGGTGAAGCCAAATTCAGTATTTTATATTCAGTACTTGTCACCTACTTGCAGGAAAGATACCAATAATCTTGAAATAGTGCAGAGAAAATTTACAAGGATGTTGCCAGGACTTGACGACTTAAGGAAAGGTTGAATGGGTTAGGATTCTTATAGAGATATACAATATTATGAAGGAGAAAGATACAGTGAATGCGTGTTTGACTTTTTTACCCCACAGGTTGGGTGAAACTAGAGCTAGAGGTCATAGGTCTAGGGTTAAATATTTAAGGGGAATCTGAGGAGAAGCTTCTTCAGTCAGAAGGTGGTGCAACTGTGGAATGAGATGTCAGTGGAAGTGGTAGCTGCAGATTCAATAGTAACATTTAGGAGACATTTAGATAGGTACATGGATGGAAGGCGTTTGGAGAGATGTTGTCTAGGTGTGGATAGGTGGGACTAGATAGAACGTCAGATTGGCATAGACCAGATGAATGGAGAAGCATGTTTCTACACTGTACTACTCTATAGAGTCCTTCAGCACAAGAACAGGTCATTAGGATAGCATATCCATGACAACCATCAAGCATCCATCTGTACTACTCATATTTCCCACCACTTGGTCTGCAGCCTTCTGTGCCTTGGCAATTCATGCCATTGTGTCTATACTTCTTAACTGTTGTGAGAATCTTAGCCTCCACCACACCTTAGGCAGATTCCAACTACCCTCAAGGTGAAAAAAGAACTTTCTCCAGAACTACTGTAAACCTCTTACCATTTACTGTAACCTTATGCCCTTTCATTTTAGACTCCTCTGCTGTGGGAAAAGATTCCTGCGATCTGCTGCGTTCATAATTGTGCATATGTGTGCCCTAGGAAAATTAACCCTGTCTACCAGTCTCCTTATAGATGAAATAGTACATCCCAGGCAACATCCTTATGAATTTCCTTTCCACCTTCGTCATGTCTGGACACATCCTTCCGATTGTGAAGATTCACCGCACAGCACTCCAATAACGGGCAAACCAATCTTTTATGAAGTTGTATGACACCCTCTCTGTTCTTACATTCTGTTTCACTGTTGGTATTCTTTATGCATTTTCACAGTAATTCCTGAACTTGAGATACTCACCCTCCCTCGACCAAACCCAGAAATATCCCACAAAGGTAGAAGACCTTCAAAGAATTAGATTTGCTGCAGAGTTAAAACAAACTCTCAACTCTGTCATTATCTGTGTACAAATGGATGATGCTTCAGTCTCTTCTTGCTTCTTAATGAGTTTTCAAAATCTGTCTTTGAAGATGCATACCAAATCAATAACATTGTGTTTACATTTTAAAAAATCTTTAGCCAATCAGCCTGCTACTGTACCAGAAACTCATTACAGATCTCAGCAAATAGCCCAACTAATCTGCGGAGCAACCACTACAGAGGAATGAAAAAGCACCTATCTGATTTTCTTGCTTAACACAAAATTTCCTTTATGAAAGTTATACAATTAAGTGCTGTTTAGTTAATTTTGTTGGAATTAAATATACATTATTAGCAGTGCTCCAGGAGGTTTTGATCGGTCTGTTAAGTTACAATCACCCCTAAGGACTATACATCTGTTTTGAATTTGTGTACATCTTAAAACAGTATATAAATCTGGGTTTGTGTCTGTCTCGCTCATATCTCCCTATCCTGTCTGAAGTCACCAGCTCCCTGACAGAGTATCATTCCTCAGGCATTAGTTGACCCATGGACAGAATACCATGGTGCTGTTCACCATGGATGAAGTCTCTATTACTTGTTTGTGGAGTACTTGTTCAAAGGCTACGTATTATATCATAGTAAAACCCAGCTGTATTCTTATCAAGTGTTGACTATCTATTCCAAACAATGATAATTGTTTTATTATTGTCACATGTACTGAGATACAGTGGAAAGGTTTTGTTTGCAAACCATTCTGACAGATCATTCCATAAATACAGTACCTTGAAATAGTACAAAATGGAAAATACAGAATTTAGTGTTAATTACAGAGAAAGTGCAATGCAGATAAAATGAATGTGCAAAGGTAATGATGAAATGGACTGAAATATCAAGAGTTTATCTTTATTGTATAAGAGGTCCATAAAAGTGTTGCTTCTGATTTATATAATAGTTAGGTTTAAATTATAGTGTACAGTATAATCATTCTATTCCACCTAAACTTGTCAAAGAAAAATGCTGCTGGATTCACAACCAGCAATACTTAAGGATAACATTATAAAGTGTCTGGGACACCTCCCTTTGCACTTGAATCTTTGACTTCCTGATCAATAGACTACAATCAGTAAGGATAAGCAGTAGCACCTACATCACAATTTTTCTCAACACTGGTGACCTACAAGGTGGCAGCCTTAGCCCATTGCTCTACTCCCTATATATTAACAACTGTGTGGCCATATTCTCCTCTATAATCCACCTGCAAGTTTGCAGATGATACCTACAGGGTGGAGGTAGAGAGCCTCCATGACAACAATCTTTCGCTCAATATCAGCAAAACAAAATAACTGGTTGTTAACTTAAGGAATTGGTGGAGGGGAAAGGATCTGTGCACAAGCTCTTGTTGACATCAATAGTGCTCATGTCAACAGGTTTCAAAGCTTCAAGTTCCAAGGAGTAAACATCTCCAGTGATCTGTCTTGGTCCTACCACACTGATGTCGTGAACAAGAAAGTTCACCAATACCTCTACTTCCTCAGGAGGCTAATAGAATTAGCACTCCCCCTTTGAGCTTCACCAATTACTATAGAAAGCATCCTATCTGGATGCACCGTGGTTTGGTATGGCTCTTCTCTGTCCGCGACCACAAGAAACTGCCTAGGAAACCAGCCTCTTCTCCATGGACTCTGTGTACACTTCTTGCTGCCGTGGTAAAGCAGCCAGTATAATCAAAGACTCTAACCAAGTTCAGACATTCTGTTTTCTACCCTCTCTCATTGGGCCAAAGATATAAAATCCTGAAAGCATGTACCAGCACACTCAAGGATGGCTTCTATCCCATTGTTATAAGACTATTGAACGATTCCCCAATATGGTAAGAAAGATTCTTGCCCTCGCAATCTACCTCATAATGACCTTGGCCTTCTTGTCTACCTGCACTGTACGTTCGCTGACAGCAGCGATTCATTCCACACTCTTTTGCTTTACCTTGGACTACCTCAGTGCATTGTTGTAATGAATTGATCTGTATGAACGGTATACAAGTTAAGTTTTTCACTGTACTTCAGTACTTGCAACAACAATGAACCAATTTACCAATCTTTGGTGATTTATACAATCACATCAGTCTTTTGTGAATAATCTCAGAGGGATCTGGATGACCCCATACATGATCTATATCTATTTATTACATTGCCTTTCAGTATTGTATTAATTCTCCACTGAATGTATTTTTGTTTATGTGATCAGATTTATGTAAATTTGATTAAATTTTGACAGTAAGTTGTAAAACGGGTGTAAGGAGGCTACACAAAGGATATAGTGATATAGGGATCTGATAAATAAAAATATGGAAACATTAAACTGTTCATTTAAGCAGTAAGAATTATGAAGAAGCCTGTTATCTAAATGGTAACAGATTGTGATGCTCTGTGCAAAGGGATTTGGATGTCCTAGTCCATGGTTCACGAAAGATCAGTGTAGGAATTTTATAATTAGGAGAGCTAACTGAATGTTGTTTATTGTGAAAGGACTTGAATACTAAAGTACAGGGGTTATGTTTCATCATGTAGAATATTGCTGAGGTCACATTTGAAGTACAGTATTGGTCACAAATACAGCACATTCAGTCTTCTAGTCATATCTTCATAGAATTCCAGCATATTAATCAAATGTTGTTTTCCCTTCCTAAATTTCATTGGCTCTGATTTTTTTCTTTCTTTTCAAGCTGCTCAGTTATTATACTCTTCTTTAGAGATTTCAGTAGTTTCCCTACCACTGATATTGTATTAACAGTTTAGTGGTTCCTAGTTTTCATACCCCTTTCTTTCCTCAAATAGTAGGATCACATTTGCAAACTTTCAATCTACTGGAACAACTTTATAATCTATACAACATTCAAAAATTATAACCAGACATTCATTAACTCAAAAGCCACCTTCTGTAAAATTCTGGGATGCAAATCATTGTGACTGAGTGATTCACCAGTTTTCAGGTCACCAACATCTCTAGTTTTGGTTTACAACTAATACTTAGTTTCTCAAGTTCTTCACAGTCACTGGAGTCTTGATTCTCTAATAAATATGGTAGGTTTTGTGTATCTTCGGTGAAGGCAGACACAAATTAGCTTAGTGCTGCTGTCATACCCTTATTCTCCATTATAACTTGAGCTGTCTCTGCTTGTAGGGAGGCATACTAAATGTCACTTGCTATTTCCTTTTTACAAGCCTATAAAAACTCATAGTCTGTTTTTATATTTCTTGACCATCCTTTTTCATATTGCGCCTTGCTTTTCTTCATCAAGTTTTCAGTTTATCTTTGCTGAGTTGTGAAATGCTTCCAATCCTCAGGCTTTCTATGATTTCTGGAAATTTTATAATTTTATAAGATTTCTGGAAAATTTAATTTCTCTAGACAGACATGGATGAGCCACTTCCTGTGTTGGATATTTGTATCTCAAAGGAATTTACTGTATTTTCTCCCCAACTTATGCAATATTTCTTCTGTTCACAATTGTACCCTGTAATCTATTCCCCAATCAGAACCAAATCATTTGCCATCATAATTTCCTTTATTTAAAAATAAAACCCTAATATTGCATTCAGCTAAATCACTTTCAACTCTCTGTCGAATTCTATCATATTTTGGTATCTCTCCCCCAGAGGCCCCTTGAGAACAAGCTCATTGATTAATCCCTTCTCATTGCACAAAACTTAAAGCAGCTACAATTTGATGCATTGTGTTTGTGGCAATGACAGAGATGTGACATTAGAATCTTTAAATAATAGTGGACCAGGCGTCAACCTTTGGTGAAAGTAGGAACTTACTGGATGCGAGTGGCATCTGCTCAGTGCTCACTGAGTGTACAGTTCAAGATATTAAAAATTCACTTTAAGTTACAATAACAAATAATAAAATATGCAAAGGAAGCAGTGTTCATTTGTTCATGGAGTGTTCAGAAATCTGATGCCCAAGGAGAAGGAACTATTCTTAAAACATTGAGTGTGGGTCTTCAGGCTTCTGTGCCTTCTTGATGGCAACAATGAGAAGCAGTCGTGTCCAGAGTGGTGAGCATCCTTAATGATGGATGGCACCTTCTTGAGACAGCGGCTTTTGAAGATGTTCTCCATGGTATTGAGGTGCCCACGAGTCTATAATCTTCTGCAGCCTCTTTTGAGCCTGAGCATTGGAGCCTCCATAGCAGACAGGGATGCAGCCAGTCAGAATTCCCTCACCGTACAACTGTAGAAATTTGCTAGAGTCTGTGGTGCCATGCTAAATTTGTTCAAACTATTGAAGTTTTACCACTGGCATACCTTCTTTGTGATTGCATTAATATGTTCAGCCCAGGGTAGATCCTCTGAGATGTTGATGCCTAGGGACTTGTGACTGCTCACTATTTCCGCTGCTTCCCCCTCAGTGAGGATTAGTGTGTGTTCTCCAGATTTCTCCTTCCTGAAGCCCATGATTAATTCCTTGCTCCTGCTGGCATTGAGTACAGTGTTGTTGTTGGAACACTATTCAACCAGCAGATCTACCTCGTTTCTCGCTCCTCATCACAATCTATAAGATTCGGCTAACAGCATCGGCAACTTTATAGTCTACACTTGAGTAGTGCTTAGCACATGAGCTTAGAGAAGTTAGAGCAGTGAGCTAAGTATGCATCCTTGAGGTGCACCTATGTTGAGTGGAGCAAGGAGGAAGTAATAATGTGAGTGCTTCTGGGTGACGGTCATTGAAGTAGCTCACCTTGCCCTTCCTGGGCACTCGTATGATTGATGCCTCTTTGAAGCAGGAGAAAACCTCCAGCTACAGCATTGAGAGGCTCAAGATGTCCTTGAACACTCCAGCTAGTTAGTTGGCACTGCTATTCAGTTACCTACTAGGCATATCATCAGGGCCTGATGCCTTGCAAGGGTTCACCCTCTTGAAGGATGACTTTCGAGCCAGGGATCACAGGGTTGCCAGATGCTGTGGGAATTCGTACAGGTGTAGTTTAATTTTCCCTTTCAATACATGCATCAAAATGTTTGAAATCTTGAGCTAGAAAGATCCTAGTTTTGGATTAGAAAAGACTTTCCCTACCCACTGAGAGCCGGGTTTACTCTGAATTATCTAATTTCTTTTGGGCCATGAGGATGCTGAAATACCTTCATCAGTTCAATAGACAGTAGGAGTGTCAGCAGGCCAGACAGTCTAGGGTCTTTTACAACCACAATTGGCCTAGTAAAATAAAAACCAAAAAGAGAGATAAGATCTGCATTATCTCATTCTTTCAGATGCATATCTACATAAAATCTCTCTACTCAACAAATTCCTCTTACCCACAAAGCTTTGTTCTAAACTGACTATTTGAGTGCTTCCATTAATCATAAGGCATTTGTAGAAAGACAAAAAATAGACTAATGTCCATTTAATATAGAAATTTATTCATTGAACCCAGCTCCCACAGAATGTCACAGATCATATTTGGTGAATTTAATTTTGGACCTAGCTTTTCTCTCTATTAGCTGATGTCCAGCCTGGAGTGAAAGTGCCCAATGAATGAATTTTGAGGATAAGATTCTTGATTTCAAGCCTCCAGACAAGCGGTTTTGCAGAAGAAAAAAAAATTGCATCTGACATGTGAATGTAAAATCCTTCTTTGAAAACCATCCACTTAAAAAATGTATCATTTCAAAAGTAGAAACTCAAATTAATTTCATCTTTAAGTTACCAGAGTTCATGATGTAACATTACATATTACTCGATTTATTAATTCAAACTAGTGAAGCCAAAAGCTCCACCTCCCTGCAGCAAATAACTGTCAGTCAAAAAAGCATATTTAAAGAAAAGACCAGAAGATCTAACAAGTCAATTTTTCTTTTAATTTACTTCAACACCATCTATCCATAAACAGTACATATCCCTTGATCCCTTCTCTCTCTAGAAATATATCAGACTCTTTTGAAACTTCGTAGACCATTTACTTCTATAACTAACCCGTGGAAATGCTATGAGACTATTTCTCTTTGCAAACAGATTTGGTCTGCTCTTCCATCTCACTCAGCACTGATTTACTTGTACCTTAATAAGCATGTCAAATAATATGTGCAGATTAACTTCATTAATCACCTTCATTATCTTCAAAATAATGCAAGTGGGATCAATTTAAAAGCACTTTTAATAATAGTGGATATTAATCTAATGATAATAATAGATGTTTCACATTTTTATAATAGGATTTCTTTCTGACACTATATTTCTGATAGTTACAATCTTTTTACATTCTGGGGATACATTGATGGAGGGAGAGCAAAGGTCTGGACCAGTAATCTAAGGTCTCTAGTTCTCTAGTTTGAAAAGCATTATGACACTGGGGAATGTAGCTTCTGGTAATTAAATATATCGGGAACTGGAAACAGTAACCTGAAACTGCTAAATTATCATTTTTTTAAAAACCCATTCCTTCAGGGAAGGAGGCCTGTGATTCAGAAACAGTTCCTTCTTCTCTGCAATCAGATATCTGAACAGTCCATGAGGCTATGAAAACTACCTTCTTATTCCTCCTTTTTATAGATGGATAGATAGATAGATACTTTATTCATCCCCAAGGGGAAATTCAATGTTCCTCCAGTATGATATCACATAAACACAAGACAGACCAAGACTAACTGACCAAAAAAACCACATAATTATAACATACAGTTACAACAGTGCAAAGCAATACCATAATTTGATAAGAGCAGACCATGGGCACGGTAAAAAAAAGTCTCAAAGTCCCAGATAGCCCATCATCTCACGCAGATGGCAGAAGGAAGAAACCTCCAACGTGGCAAAACTTCCCGATGCAGCCTCTGGAAGCACCCGAGCACAGCCAACTGTGAGTCCGTCCGAAAACTTCCGACAACTTCGTGCCTCCGACCAGCCCTCCGACACCGAGCACCGAGCACCATCTCTGCCGAGTGCTTCAACCCCGGCTCCGGCCACCAAGCAACAGGCAAAGCCGAGGATTCGGGGCCTTCCTCTCTGGAGATCTCTCCGATCGCTCAGTAGCAGCGTCAGCAGCACAGGCATGTCAGAAGTTTCGCCAGATGTTCCTCCGTGCTTCACACATCCGTCTCAGTCAAATCAGGATTGTGCACGGCCCCTACTTACAGATAACGGATATTCCTTACTGGAGTGGCCGCTGCGCCCTGCGTCGTCGCGCCGCCATCTTGATGTCATTTATTTGATACCATTTATTTATTTTTGTAGTTTCTAGTAATTTTATGTCTTAGCACTGTACTGCTGCTAAGGAACTATGAATGTCATGTCGTTTATGTCAGTGATTCGGATTCTTAAAAATCAGGCTTACATGTGATTTCAGATCCACTCCGAGCCATCTCCTCAGATGAGAATGATTAGGGGTGGATGACAAATGCCACCATTGCCGCTGGCATCCATATGCTGTGAGCAAATAAATAAAATGGTCCTCTCTAAGCTTGGCTGCCTGATTCTGTGCGATTTAAAGATCAGCGGGAAATATATTATGCAGCAATTGTGCTACTTCCTTTTCTGCATTTTCTTATGAGTGACTGATAACATTTGAATTGAGAATACGTCGTGTTGAGATGAGCTAGGTCCTTAATCATTCACAAGTAACCCAATGCTTCTTGGCAGGCTTAGCTTAGTCTGCGGTTACCAGCACATTACTCACATTTTCCTGAACCATGAATTAGGATATCTGGATAAATAATCCAGATACTGTGAACATAATGTTATAAAATTGGACACCATGTAAGAGTAGTAATTGCTATTGATGGTCATACACTGAGAATGTATGGTTTAACATTAATAGCCAGAAACCTCTTGGCAATGTCTGACTTTATGTCTTTAGGACAGCAATGACACTGTTCATATTGACATTAGTCAAGATCCCATCACAGCAGATGTATTTGGGTCTCTGCAGTTCTATACTGTACCAGCTTGAAGTTCAATTTTCATATTTCATCATCTTTGACTTCCTCTGGATTTACCATCAATCACCTCTGCAGACACTGCTGCCTGGAATAACTTTCCTTATAACTAATTAGAACATAGAAAACCTACAGCACAATACAGGCCCTTCGGCCCACGATGCTGTGCCGAACATGTACTTATATTAGAAATTACCTAGGGTTGCCCATAGCCCTAATTAGTGTCCCCTCTTTCTGATCATATTCACACATTTTTGTTCCTTTTCATTATGCTGCTTTAAAAGCTTTGTTTCCGTTTTGTGTTGCCGACAAGACAAAGGACTTAATTGGTCCACTTACATCATAATTTTACATTTGACATGGAAAGTGGCCATGCAGCCCATCGAGTCCATGCTAGTTGTCAGAGCAATCCTATTCCTCCACTTGCTTCACTGTAATTCATTCTATTGCATGTGCCGTTTTACATTCTCCTCGCATCCACTGACACATTTACAGTACTGGCTAACCTACCATGCGATATGTGGTTGGGATGTGGAAGGAAACCAGAGGATGTGGTCACAGGGGGAACATACAAACTTCACATAGATCACAGGTCAGTAATAAATTGGAACTGTCAGAGTTGCATTACCTGGAATGTCATTGAGCTAACCCTATTTTTGCTTGATTGTACAGACAATGGTCGGTGTTCCCTCACAAAAGCAGTGTTGGCCAGTCCAAAATGATGTAAATGCAGAATTTTTTTGGAAACACTCAAATCAAATCAAATTCAAGTTTAAATATTTTTCAACCATACATGAATATAGCCAAATGAGTCAGCATTCCTCTGGGGCCAAGGTGCAAAACATACACAGCACAACATACACCGCGCATTCGAGATGTCGAGCACACATATATTCATGCAAAAATATATACAGGTGTGCGCCGCTTAACGTCCATTCGGACAACATCCGATCGCATATATGTCTGTAGTCCCGATCAGAAAACGTGACGTAGCGGACGTAACCAATCTCGTGTATCGCGCGTCTCTTGAGTGTAATAGCATTATCTCTCTGTTTAATTTTCTTTCAAAAATATTACCGTAAAGTGCATCATGGCTTCCAAACGCAGCAAAACCACTCCTCTTGATAGCAGCAGCAAGAGGCAAAGGAAAAGTATTGATTTGGAAGTGAAACAAAAGGTTATTAAACAATATGAAGGTGGAAAACCAGTGAATGCTATTGCTCAGGATTTAGGCATATCACACTCAACAATCTCGACAATCACGACAATCCTGAAAAACAAAGAAAAAATTCTTGAAGCTGTTAAAGGATCGGCTTTACTGAAAACGACAAGGCTCACGAAAATGCGAGAGGGACCTATATCGGATATGGAGAAATTGCTAATGACATGGATTGAGGACGAATCGCCAAAGAGAATCCCTCTCAGCACGACCAAATAGGTTTGCTAAGTATATAATATGGTGTTCGCACAACGTCCAAATCACATAACGTCCAATTTCACAGAACGTATCGTGGATGTTAAGCGACACATACCTGTATCTTTAGCACAAGTCCATGAGTGACATGTCCCACAAATCAAGTCAAGTCAAGTCAACTTTTATTGTCATTTCGACCATAACTGCTGGTACAGTGCATAGTAAAAATTAGATGACATTTTTCAGGACCATGGTGTTACATGACACAGTACAAAAAAACTAGACTGAACTACGTAAAAAAAAAACACAGAGAAAGCTACACTAGACTACAGATCTACACTGGACTGCATAAAGTGCACAAAAACAGTGCAGGCATTACAATAAATAATAAACTGGACAGTAGGGCAAGGTGTCAGTCCAGGCTTCGGGTATTGAGGAGTCTGATAGCTTGGGGGAAGATACAGTTACATAATCTGGCTGTGAGAGCCCGAATGCTTCGGAGCCTGTTCCCGGATGGCAGGAGAGAGAAGAGATTGTAAGACGGGTGCGTGGGGTCCTTCATAATGCTGTTTCCTTTGCGGATGAAGCGTGTAATGTAAATGTCCGTGATGGCAGGAAGAGAGACCCCGATGATCTTCTCAGCTGACCTCACTATCCACTGCAGGGTCTTGCGATCCGAGATGGTGCAATTTTTGAACCAGGCAGTGATGCAGCTGCTCAGGATGCTCTCAATACAACCCCTGTAGAATGTGTTGAGGATGGAGGGTGGGAGATGGACTTCCCTCAGCCTTCACAAAAAGTAGAGACGCTGCTGGGCTTTCTTTGCTATAGAGCTGGTGTCGAGGGACCAGTTGAGGTTCTCCATCAGATGAACACCAAGAAATTTGGTGCTCTTTACGATCTCTACTGAGGAGCCGTCGATGTTCAGCGGGGAGTGGTCGCTCCATGCCCTCCTGAAGTCAACAACCATCTCTTTTGTTTTGTTCATATTAAGAGACAGGTTGTTAGCTCTGCACCAGTCCGTTAGCCGCTGCACCTCCTCTCTGTAAGCTGACTTGTCATTCCTGTTGATGAGACCCACCAGGGTCGTGTCATCGGCGAACTTGATGATGTGGTTCGATCTGTGTGTTGCAGCACAGTCATGGGTCAGCAGAGTGAACAGCAGTGGACTGAGCACGCAACCCTGGGGAGCCCCCGTGCTCAGTGTGATGGCGTTGGAGATGCTGCTCATGATCCGGACTGACTGAAGTCTCCCAGTCAGGAAGTCTAGGATCCAGTTGCAGAGGGAGGTGTTCAGGCCCAGTAGGCTCAGCTTTCCAATCTGTTTCTGAGGGACGATGGCGTTGGAGATGCTGCTCCCGATCCGGACTGACTGAGGTCTCCCAGTCAGGAAGTCTAGGATCCAGTTGCAGAGGGAGGTGTTCAGGCCCAGTAGGCTCAGCTTCCCAATCAGTTTCTGAGGGATGATTGGTGCAATGGTGCAGTGTCCAGCAGTCTGCAGTCAAACACACACATGCAATCCAGCTTGTCATTCCACAGATTGAACAATGGAGGGCAGCACTGCTAGGAAAAGCCAGCCTCCAACTGAGCAAGGATGCCTCCATGCTTACTGCCTCTGGCGTTTCCTCTCCTGGACTGCAGCAGGAGGCAGGCCTGCGGCTTGAGGCTTGGTCCTCATTACAGCCGAGGCCACGCAGCTCCCCGCCATCTGTCAACCCACCTAAACATGGCAACAGGACTGCGGCATCTTACATTACCAATGTCCAAAAGGGTCTTGCGATCACAAGAGAAACGTTCAAGACAATCACCTGTGATTACACTGCATGCCATCTTCATGTACCAATCCCAATGCCTTTGATGCCTTCCTGTAGCAGACTAAATCCAGCTCCTTCACCAATGAGCAGGTTACTGGTGGAGTGGACCTGAAGTTCTTGCAGTCCAGCAATGTCTTGCAATCATAAAATAGGCTTTTAAAAAAGAAAAAAACACCTTTGGTTGGCCCCCGAGAGGCCACTGCATCTGAGCACGCTGTCATTTTCCCAGAACACTTAGCAGACCATACAGCATAGATGGAAAGAGAAACAGAGTCGAAATTTCTAGTCATTGACACTTAATCAGAGCTAGTCAATCAAGATCAAATGGCATTTCCTTTCAGTGAAAGTGAATCGAGTTATCTTCCTCTCTGTCCCTGATGATGTTGTCAATGCAGAACGGCTTAGCCACCTTTCAGAGATGGTAAGCATGAGGGTTGGGAAACAGATGATTTGTGAGTTCCGCTTGCCAATATCTACCTACTTTGTAGGTAGCCGATTTTTAAAAATTGACACAAAGGTGACATTAAAATATTAGGTGTGATGCTTAAACTTCAGAGACTTGAGCAGTTCATCAGATCTACATTCCATTCCAATATAAAGGGAGTGCTGAATTCAAATGACATGCTGGACCCTATTAAATGAATGGAAAAGGTCCTGTGAAGTGACTTGAAGAGGGCCAAGAGAATTTATGTCTTTAAGCATTTTTTTCTCTTCAAGGAAATCACTTGGACTTTGCTCCACACAAATGACAGTGACTTAATGGAGAATGGGAAATCCCCATATACTGTTTGTAGTGACAGCACCACAAGTTCAGCAGAGAAATTTAGAATCTGGAAACAGTTGGAACCAAGAAGAATGCAGCAGGATTTCCACAGAATTTCTCCAAATCTCGTCCAGCAAGAAAAAGGGAATAAAGCTGTTTTTAAAAACGCAAACACAAGGAAAGTTGCAGATGCTGGAAATTAAAGCATTCAAGCAACACACGCAAAATGCTGGTGGAACGCAGCAGGCCAGGCAGCATCTATAGGAAGGAGTACAGTCGACGTTTTGGGCTGAGACTCTTTGAAAGGAAGTGAGAAAAAAGGGGGGGGGA
Organism: Hemitrygon akajei; assembly: GCF_048418815.1. Lineage (NCBI taxonomy): Eukaryota > Metazoa > Chordata > Chondrichthyes > Myliobatiformes > Dasyatidae > Hemitrygon > Hemitrygon akajei. The sequence continues at coordinate 37,333,228 of NC_133139.1, forward strand.
TAAATAAATAAGTAATGGATGGGGTAAGAAGGACAAGAGGGGCATTATGGAAGTTAGAAAAACTCTTCCTTTTTTTTCTCTTTCTGTTCCTCTTACAATCACTCCTTGCCTGTTCTCCATCTCCCTCTGGTGCTCCCCTCCCCCTTTCTTTCACCCTAGGCCTCCCGTCCCATGATCCTTTCCCTTCTCCAGCTCTGTATCCCTTTTGCCAATCACCTTTCCAGCTCTTAGCTTCACCCCTGCCCCTCCTGTCTTCTCCTATCATTTTGGATTTCCCCCTCCCCCTCCTACTTTCAAATCTCTTACTATCTTTTCTTTCTTAGTCCTGACGAAGGGCCTCAGCCCGAAACGTCGACTGTGCTTCTTCCTGTAGATGCTGCCTGGCCTGCTGCGTTCCACCAGCATTCTGTGTGTATTGATAAAACTGCTTTACAATGGATGTTCGTACATGGATGCGGTGTAGTCCTGCTGATGAAATAACCCCGGTCAATTCCAACCAATGTGCATTCATGTTATTCCATTATGATGCAGTAGGAGTTATTTGGTCTGTTGAGTCTAAGCCAGTGTCCCATCAGACCCATCACCCATTCTTTTACCAGTAACCTATTCAGTCTCTAATTCCCATTAACTCCCTCTCATTATCCAAAAATTCATCCACATCTGGAGTAATTTTCAGTGGCCAATTTCCCACACATCCAAGAAAACCTAAGGCCAAGATTGAACCATGGTCTTTGGAATGGTGTGGCAGCATCCTTGACACTCTGACACTCCTCAATCACATCACTCCTTCATTTCATTTAAGTTCACTCAGAGAAAAGGCCAGCTTCTTGATAGTTCAAGTGTTGTGGACTTGAACCCAGGCTTGGAGTTCCAGCCTTGACAATGCTTGGCAGTGGGTGAAGCAATGCTGCTGGACAAATAGCAGTTTCTTTCCATTGGGAAATAGTGCAGTAGATTGCTGCCTCTGTTGAATAAGACAAGTAATTATTTTTATCTCACTGTGAATTCAGATACATTAGGACCAGTAAATGCCCCAGATATTTTGTACTTGTTCTAGCCTTTGGCATAAAATACAATTGTGTAAATAGAGCAACTCAGGCAGTAAGTTCAATGGAAAAATTGTCAATCGGCTTCTGAATGACAAAGCCCACCAAGCTCAGATTTCAAAAAATAAACATGAATGATTACTCACACATCCAAGCATTCCTGTTGCAGATTTCCTTCCTCCCATTTTGCATGCTCAGAGATGCTGAAGAATGCAAAGGTTTCCAGTTCAGATTCCTGGTGTCAAGAGCAAGAACTTTAAGAGCAGGAGCAGTTGGGTGTAGATTGAAGCCATGTTCACTCAGTGGTGGCTATGAAACCTGGGGATAAATATATTTCTTGCCACTCTACCAACTGAATATTACAAACTTATACTAAACGTAGGCTGGCAGTATTCCCCATCTATATTGGTCTGAACTGGAATTTGCTCCAAAATTGAAAGTTGTAACTCATGCATCATAAGGCACATTCTTGTTTTGATTGGTTGAACAATCATGGAAATAACTCAGGTTTGCTATTGGCAATTTTTTACTATTGTAACTGTATAAAAGCAAATGTGCGCTCAACCGTAAGTGTGTGTGAAGTGTGTTAAATCCTTGATTAAAATGTTTCCCATTTTCATTTTCTGCAATAGAAAAGAGAATGTGACTTTAATAAGTCTTCATGTACATGTTCTTGGCATATCTTTGAGCCTTTGTTTTCTCAGGAATCTAATCAGCAAATTTGATGTTATTATGGTAAAAGCTGTGTGCCTTTACTGTAAAGTAACTCATAAAAAGTGTCTTTGAATCAATTCAAATGTCACTCTCCTGAAATTAAGTGGAAGTCTTTCAGCAGTTTAGTTTTTTTATTTTGCTGTTCTCTTTATACTCTCCTTATTTCCAGGAGACAATTTAATGGTTTCAGGAGCACCCGGTTAATTCACACGTGCTCAGTCTTTGTGTACAAATTTGTACGTGTCACCAATTTATTGATGAGAGTGAAAAAGACAATACCAGACCTACTTGAATTTTGATAATGCCCATTAACTTCAAAATGCTTATGTGCCATCATGTCTTAAATATAATTAGGAATGAGGGATAAATGTTGTTTTTTCTGTGACATCCAGATCCCCATAAAATGAATTTCAAAGAAGTAAACTGCTTCACATAAGAATTATCAAGCAAAATATGTTACTTTGCCACATATAGAGAAAGAGAATCTGAATCAGGTTTGTTATCACTGACCTATGTTGTGAAAATAGTTGTTTTGAGGAGCTGTGCAGTGCAATATATATTAAAAATGACTATATGTTACAATAGGAAATATGTTTAAAATAAATAGTGCAGAAAGAGAGCAAAAATAGTGAGGCAGTATTCATAAGTTTACATTCCTAAAAGGTTGAGTGTGCATCTACAGGTTCCTGTACCTCCTCCCTGATGAGAGGAGAACATGTTCTTCAGTCCTTCAAGGTAGATGCCGCCTTGGGGTATTGTCTTTTGAAGGTGTGCTCAATGGTGGGGACACCAGTGCCTGTGCTGGGCCTGGCTAAGATTACAACCATCTACAGGCTTTTCCTTTCCTGTGCATTGGCAAATCCATATGGGACATGAATGGATCATGTTCAGATGCACTCTACCATGCATCTGTGGAAATTTGCTAGTCTTTTGTGACATGCTAAATCTTCTCAAACATCAAATGAAGTACAGTCATTGCCTTTGTGATTGCATCATATGTTGGACCTGGGTTATTTCCTCTGAGAACTACATGTGGATGCCCAGGATCTTAAAGCTGCTCAGCCTTTTCACTGCTGACCCCTCAATGAAGACTGGTGTGTGTTTTCCTGACCTCCACTTCCCTTCCTAAAATCTACTATCATATACACAAATGTTGATCAAAAGCCTGACTAAGCATGTTCATTAACATCAGTCCTACCAAGGCTTATGACTCCTGGTCAAATGTGTCATTTTGGGCCAACTCCTGTTGTTCCACCCCTGAAATTCATCTCTTTCTCCTAGGTTTGGGTCAATAGAATGAGTGGCCTTGATGAAAACCAAACTGAAATGCTGAGCCTGATGATTGGTGAGAAAATGCTCCCTGATATTACTGTCAGTGACATCTATAATTTTGCTGATAACAGAGAAGAGGTTGATGAGGTAGATTAAATTTGTCTTGAGTTTTGGTAGGCATGTTTTCACACTATTAGGTAGATGTCAGTGCTGCATCTGTAATGGAATAGCTTGGCTAGAGGTGTGGCTAGTTCTGAAGAACAAAACTTTGGTACTACAGTGAGGTGTTGTCTAATCCCATAGCCTTTGATACTTCAATTTCCACCGTATAGTCATAAAAAGGAACAGGCTCTTCAGCCCACAGATGTTCATGCTGGTCATCAACCACCCATTTCAAAGTTCAAAGTAAATCTATTATTAAAGTACTTGTATGTCATCAAATACAACCCTGAGATTCATTTTCTTGTGGGCTTACTCAATAAATTCATAATCGAGTAATAACCATAATAGAATCAATGAAAGACTATTCAAATACAAAAAGAAATAAAAAATAATAAATAAGCAATAAGTATCAAGAAATGAAATGAAGAGTCCTTGAAAGTGAGTCCATTGGTTGTGGAAACATTTCAATGATAAAGTGAAGTCAAGCCAAGTTTGGTTCAGGAGCCTGATGATTGAGGGGTAATAACTGTTCCTGAACCTGAAGCTCCTGTACTTTCTTCCTGATGGTAGCAGCGAGAAGAGGGCTTGGCCTGGGTGGTGTGGTGCCCTGACGATGGATGCTGCTTTCCTGTGACAACATTTTGTGTAGATGTGCTCAATGGAGGTAAGAACTTTATGCATGATGGACTGGCCGTAGTCACTTTTTGTAGGATTTTCCATTCAAGGGCATTGGTGTTTCCATACCATTGGGGTTTGCATACTGTGATGCAGCCAGTGAATATACTGTCCGCCACACATTTCCAGAAGTTTTTCAAAGTTTTAGATGTCATTCCGAATCTTCGCAAACTCATAAGGAAGTAGAGGCATTGCTGTGCTTTCTTTGTAATTGCACATACATGCTGTACCCAGTACAGGTTCTCCAGAATTATAACACCAAGAAATTGAAAGGTGCTTGCCCTCTCTAGTTCTGATCTTCTGATGTGGACTGGCTCATGGGCCTCTGGTTTCCTCCTCCTGAAGTCAAACATCAGTTCCTTGGTCTTGCTCATATTGAGTAGAAGGTTGTAGTTATCACACCACTCAACCAGCTTTTCCGTCTCAGTCCTGTATGCTGATTCATCACCAATTTACACTAATCCTGCATTAATCTCATTTTCCCATTCAGCCTTCATTCTTATCTACTCTCCTTAGATTCTACCACTCACCTACACACTGGGGGCAATTTACAGTGACCAATTAATCTGCCAACAGTGAGTCTTGCAATGCTGTGTTCTTCTCCTTGAGGCAGTCCACTAAATCCACTTAAGGCTCCCCAAATATTGCCTTTAGATACGGTTAACCCATCACAGATAACGTTGGTCTTTTGTGCAATAATACAGAGGGCATTTATTTACTTGAGCCATCAGGAAACCTATACTGAACAAAACATTTCAAACATTTCCATTCATAGTTTTGCAAATAAAAATTGCAAATATTTAATCTTGTCATCAATGCCAGTACAGTACAAGTCAGGGGATAGTTATTTAAGTGTGCAGTGGTTAATTGTGGACTTTAGTATATCTGATCTAAATCCAGCCAGAATGATGGGCTGAATTTCTCTTAAGTGCTCTTTCTACTGCCCTGAGTTAGTAGCAACAATAACCAGATGCATTTGGCAGTGCCATTTAGAGAATATCTGGTGTGGAACATTGCACTGTTGTAGTCAGAGGTGTCTATGTTTGCAGGTGAAGAATGTTGCTGGGAAATAGAGGAACCAGCTTTAAATATGTTTTATCTGACCAGGAAGTGCTTGATGCTGGTACTGCATCACTGAGTTAGTAAGAACTCAGGACTCAGCAGCTAACATTCCTCACCTCAATGGCTACACAATTTAGACAGCCGCAAATTGGAGGCTGCCTCTTGAATTCTGTGGAAAATAAGACGTTTATTTTCAGGCAGTGTCATTATATCACTAAAGTATTGCTGCAACATAGTTTAAGTGAACATTTTGAATGTATCTGTTTGCTGTTGAAGTCAGTAGTGAATAATAGAACTATTAACAAGTCACAGTAATACATATTGGAAAAGGGTAGAACAGCACTTCCCCAGGCTTTCACTTGTATAAATATGTCACAACAAAAAATTGAGCCAGTAATGTGGATTTCTGCACATTTTCACGTCAAATTTTCACATCATATATGCAGGAAGCTATTTCACTTTTGCTGTCAATTTTTTTAAAATACATATTTATTTGGTTTCTACTTCCAAAGCCACTTTGCTTCCTAAGGACTGTCCTTAATGCTACAAATGCAAGATGCTGTACAACCATACTTTGAGCTTTGGACTAACGTCCTTTGTGATGCCAGTAATTCATCTGAATATATTCATATGTGTGTTAACATAATAGTTAGTCTTCAGTAATGTACATACAGGTTATACTTGCAGGACATTTACTGTCCAGAGGTAAACTGCCAACAGATTGGCCTGGAGATATAGTTGATGGTTGGCATAGATACAGTCACCAGAAGGACTGTGTCTTGTGCTGTGTAACTTCGTGACTGTATGATATTTGTAAAAATTAATATTAGTCACTGCCAGCCAGCAGATACTACAAGCTTGTGCCACAGGACACAGGTCAGCAGACAATAACAACCATGATTTCATGTTATTGGCCACTTGCCTTCATCCTGATTGATTGATCAAATCTATCTTCTGGCCGTCTCCTAATGCTATAAATTTGTCCTGGAATCGTTCCACAGGAGATAGATATCCTCCACCTCCTAACCTTACTTGAGTACGTCCAGCACTTTGTTTCTCTAGCTCTGCAAAACTAAACCGTTAATTGGGACACAACGGGATCAGTACGTTTTGGCCCAATTATGCGGCTGCCCCAATTAGCCAGTTTCATGGAAATAGTTCTAAAAAAAATATTTAAAAAGCCAAACTGCCATTTAACTGAATAACATTATGTATTTAAGTGAAATACAGAATGAATTAGAACACCACCGATGTTACTGGTGGTCATCCGTCTTGTCTGCCAATGACAGGAACCCTGTGTGGGAGGGTTTTTAAAGTGGAAAAGCCATTGCACTGGGGCATTTCTGCTCTCTCAACCTCAGATGTCTGAATCCAGTGGGGTGAATAGAGGTAACAACTGGAGTCTTCCCTGGTTGCTGTGGACGACCATGACTTTTTCCTGTGCCTCATCCTGCCCTCACAGAAACACCTTCCTAGCCATTGGATCTCATCTAGTCTGCCGGAGCTGACTTTGCGTGCTAGGGCAGGCATGTCCCCAGCCCACTGGGGTTTGGGGTCCACCAGCTACCCTCACCTGGTTTAGCCCACTTGTCAAAGCGGTGCACCAGAGCAAGCCCACAATCCATGCAAATGGCTACCACGAGCCGCAGCTGAGAGCTGAGTGTCCAGTGGGGACCAAAGGTAACATTCAAAATGACTGTCAGTACCTTCACATTCATTGTAGTCCATAACTTGTTGAAATAGTGAAATCATTTCATTTCCACTCCTGGCCATTTCTGGCATTTCCAAGTCTGAAAGCTTGAAGCATTTGTGGTAATATCAATCAAAATCCAGATCAAAGACATTGTGAGCAAAGCAGTTCTGAATTGTCTTACTCCTTATTTCTCGCCAACTATTAGTGACAAAAATCACGGCTTTTTGAGCACAAGCACACACAACTGATGCTATTTAAAAACTGGTTCCTCTAAGCAGGGCACAGTGTCTAATGGGCACACGACATACATGCAACTGATGTTAGAAAATTTTCAGCAACTCTCCCCTGCCCTAATGAAGCATCATATTCTCCCAAACAAATGAAGAGAATCTTGGCTATTTCTCGATTCGTTTTTGTTCTTTAAGGGTTGTCCTAAATAAGCAGCTACCCTGATTAACTGATGGCCCAATTAATCCAAATCCATTGTACATGGCAAGATGTATAAGCGATGGCTGACTTGGTCTGGATGAGCCAGAGCACCAGGAAGAAATCCATGTGATCGTGGAGAGAATGGAGGAACTCCACATAGACGGCCCATGAAGTCAGGATTGAACCGGATTTTCCGGAGCTGTGACAAGCTGTGCTAACAGCTGTGCCACCATCTCACCCATATTACCATGGTAATGTCAATGTGACTTTAAAAGCTTTGCACAAATGATTCTTTTTGAAGCTTAGTGATTGGTACTGCACCAGAATACTGTGGCAAAATTGGGGACTCTGGGAGTGCATCACTGACTGTTGGCATATGCTGAGAAATTGGTAAAAGGTGGAAAACTGAGGAATTATAATACAGTTCCAGATGGAGAGGCTAAAATTTATAAACAGCAAGCATTTCTTTTTCAAGAGGTGGCCATCACGAACAACGTCTGTGTTTATTGCCCATCCCTTTTCATCTGACACTAAAACTGTTCTTACAGTGCATCAGACTTTGATCTGGATGTTGATTTTTATCATTAACAGTTCACCACAAATCTTATTTGTTTACAGTGCAGAATAATACAGCACAGAAACAGCCCCTTTGGCCCACTGAGTATGTGTTGTCCTTCAAGCATCTACCCACACTAATCCCATATTAATTTCCCCAGGATCCCATCAACTCTCTCCAGATCCTATCAATTGCCTCCAGACAAGGGGCCACTTACAGTGGCCAATTTACCTACGAAAGTGTGCATTGTTGTGATGTGAAATGAAACCAGAGCACCTGAAGGAAGTCCTGCAGTCAGAAAAAGAATGTCCAGACTCCTGACGCCAATGCCAGAAGTCAGATTTGATCCTGGGATCGCTAGAACCCCACCACTCTGCCACAGCAGAATGTTTGCCCAGATTTTAAGTCAGGGGTTCTAATCAAACCATTTGTTAATCTCTTTCCCTCCAATTGTCTTCTCCTTGTCCTAAAACCATCAACTTCCACAGCATCAGATTGACCAATGGCACATCTTCCAAAAGCTCACTTCTCTTGAAAGATGGAAGTGCTCAGTGGTGATATTTTATAATTCAGCCCTTCAGCTTAGAGAGATTCTGAGACACTCAACTCTCCAAGTTAAGCTATTTATCATTGTATCAGTTCTAAGTGACCAACTCCTTCATTCTGAGCTCATGCCCCTTTTGCTCTGAATGACAGGACTCCTGCTGATGGAAATAATAGTAAAGGTGGAACATTTGTTCAGTGGTAAGAGAATGAAAATGCTGACATTCAGATCGGTGTGTTTGTACAAGAAGGTACAACAGGCAATTAGAAAGAGTGTTGGTTTTTATTATCGAGCAGCTTGAGTACAAGAATAGAGATATCTTGTGTATGTCTAGTCTATCTATCCAGGAAAGAATCTACTTGTAACGGGATGGGGGGAGCTGCAATAAAGGCTTATTAGATTCATTCCTAGTTTGCAATATGAAGGGAGATAAAATAGACTTAGCCAATAGACTGAGTTTAGATCAATGATGCGATATAATCAAAGTACATAACATTTTTAAGAGCTTGATCTGGTAGATGTGGAGTTGTTGCTGTTCCTGCCAGGAATTTCTAAAACCAGTAGTTATTACAGTATCTTAGAGTAAAGGGCCCGTCACTCAGGACATAGAGGAGGAAAGATCTTTTTCCCCACTGGGATTGCTAATTTGCCAAGACTAGGCTATTTAGTAAATTCAAAAGAAATCAATCAATTTGCAGATTAAAGAGACAGTGTGTGAAAGGAGTGCTGAGGGAAAGATCAACTGTGATGTTATTGACGATGGTTCATCTTTCCCTCAGCACTCCTTTCATGCACTCCCTGCCCCTACATGATGTATGAAGTGCCAGTAGCATTTTACTGATAACTTTTTAACTTCTGTTGTAAATGCACCTTATTATTTGTTAGCTTGTCTCTGGTAATATTTATGCATGTGAATTATATGTACTTATGCACCTTGGTTGCAAAAGTTGTTTTGCTTGGCAGCATGTATGTGTACGGTTGAATGACAATTAACTGAACTTAGAAACATAGAAACATGGAAAACCTACAGCACAATACAGGCCCTTCAGCCCACAGTTGTGTGGAACATGTCCCTACCTCAGAAATTACTGGGCTTACCCATAGCCCTCTATTTTTCTAAGCTCCATGTACCTATCCAAAAGCCTCTTAAAAGACCCAATCGTATCCGCCTCCACCACCGTGGCTGGCAGCCCATTCCACACACTCACCACTCTCGGAATAAAAAAAAAACTTAACCCTGACTTGTCCTCTGTACCTTCTTCTAAGCACCTTAAACCTGTGTTCTCTTGTGGCAACGATTTCAGTCCTAAGAAAAAAGCCTCTGACTATCCACACAATCAATGCCTCTCATCATCTTATACAACTCTATCAGGTCACCTCTTATCCTCTGTCGCTCCAAGAAGGAAAGGCCGAGTTCACTCAACCTATTCTCATAAGGCATGCTCCCCAATCCAGGCAACATCCTTGTAAATCTCCTCTGCACCTTTTCTATGGTTTCCATATCCTTCCTGTAGTGAGGCAACTGGAACTGAGCACAGAACTCCAAGTGGGGTCTGACCAGGGTCCTATATAGCTGCAACATTACCTCTCAGCTATTAAACTCAATCCCACAATTGATGAAGGCCAATTCACCGTATGCCTTCTTAACCACAGAGTCAACCTGCGCAGCTGCTTTGAGCATGATATAGACTTAGACCCCAAGAACCCTCTGATCCTCCACACTATCAAAAGTCAGTTAAAATTATATTCTGCCATCATATTTGACCTACCAAAAAGAACCACTTCACACTTATCTGGGTTGAACTCCATCTGCCATTTCTCAGCCCAGTTTTGCATCCTATCAATGTCTTGCTGTAAACTCTGACAGCCCTCCACACTATCCACAACACCTCCATTCTTTGTGTCATCAGCAAACTTACTAACCCATCCCCCCACTTCCTCATCCAGGTCATTTATAAAAATCACGAAGAGTAAGGGTCCCAGAATGATCCGTGAGGCACACCACTGGTCACCGACCTCCATGCAGAATATGACCCGTCTACAACCACTCTTTGCCTTCCGTGGGCAAGCCAATTCTGGATCCACAAAGCAATGACCCCTTGGATCCTTCTTACTTTATCAATAAGCCTTGCATGGGGGTACTGTATCAAATGCCTTTGCTGAAATCCATGTACACTATATCTACTGCTCTTCCTTCATCAATGTGTTTAGTCACATCCTCAAAAAATTCAATCAGGCTCGTAAGGCACGACCTGCCTTTGACAAAGCCATGCTGACTATTCCTAATCATATTATACCTCTCCAAATGTTCATAAATCCTGCCTCTCAAGATCTTCTCCATTAACTTACCAACCACTGAAGTAAGACTCACTGGTCTATAATTTCATGGGCTATCTCTACTCCCTTTCTTGAAAAAAGGAACAACATCCACAACCCTCCAATCCTCTGGAAACTCTCCAGTCCCCATTGATGATGCTAAAATCATCACCAGAGGCTCAGCAATCTCCTCCCTCGCCTCCCACAGTAGCCTGGGGTATATATCATCTGGTCCCGGCGAGTTATCCAAGATGATTTCCAAAAGCTCCAGCACATCCTCTTTCTTAATATCTACATACTCAAGCTTTTCAGTTCCCAATTTAAGCTTCCAATTTCTTGTCTGATAGCCTCATAATTTCCCTTACTCCAATTAAACGCTTTTATAACTTGTCTGTTCCTATCTCTCTGCAATGTTATTGTAAAGGAGATAGAATTATGACCACTATCTCCAAAATGCTCTCCCAATGACAGATCTGACACCTGACCAGGTTCATTTCCCAATACCAGATCAAGTACAGCCTCTCATTTGTAGGCTTATCTACATATTGTGTCAAGAAACCTTCCTGAACACACTAGCAAACTCCACCCCATCTAAACCCCTCACTCTAGGGAGATGCCAATCAATATTTGGGAAATTAAAATCTCCCATCACGACACCTTTCCAGGTGTAACTTAAATGCTGAACTTAAATGCTAGATCAGGCATGAGGGACTGAAAAGGCTACTCCTGGTTCCGTTGTTTATTGCTCTCCTCATAGTGGTGGTCACAGTTATAAAAATAACCATCTCAATTAATAAAAATATGTGTTTTCTGAGGATTTGTCAGGGTAGATAACGATAGAGACAGGGGATCCAATTAATGTAGATTTGATATTAAGTTATTATATATTTTTAATCTGCATTTGATAAGGTGCCAGGTGAAATGTTAGACAGAAGATTATGGGAATTTAATGTATTAGCATGGATAAAGAATTGATTAAAGAACAGAATAGGAATAAATAGGTTATTTTTAGGTTGGTAGGGAATACTGGTGAGCACCATAAGGCTTTGTGGATACCCAAATTACTTAAAAACTATATTAATGATTTATGCGTGGGATCAGAGTATAATGTATCTAGGAATGACTTTGATGGAAAACCATTTTAGGAGGATCCAGAAAACTATGGATAGATGTGATAAAATACTTAGGTGAGATGGTGGAAGAGGGGCAAATGTGAGATTACTCATTGTGGTATAAGCTTTGAGAAACTGATGGAGCCGAAATTCAAAAAGATCGAAATCACAGTTAAGATGCAGGAACAGCAAACATTTGGCATCTTGTGTTATATTGCATGAGGACTAGATAAACATAAGGAAGGTTGCTACTCCTGTACATACAGGGTTTTGTTAACACCACCGTTGGTTTACTATATGCAAGTTTAGACTCACATCTAAGGGCAAGTATATGTGAAGTAGGATCACTGGGATAGGGAATCACTGGACTGACTCTTGGTGAGAGGAGCCTTTGAGGGGACATTGACTAGGTTGGATCCAAACAGTCTAGTATGCTAATTTTATTAACAGGCTTAGTTACGAGAGCGCTAGATTGAATTGAATTGAATTGAATTGAATTTCGGTTTATTGTCATTTAGAAGCCACAACTGCAATGCAGTTAAAAAATGAAACAACGTTCCTCCAGAATGATATCACAAAAACACACAATGAAAACAGACTACAACAGAAAATCCACATAACATTTGGCAATCCCCAAATCCAGAGTCCAGAGAGGCTGCTGTGTATTATTATTGCGCTACCATCTTAGCGCATTCCCCGGAAAGGAGCTCCAGACCCACCAGACAAAACAAGACTACCCAGACACATCAAGTCAGGAGACCAACTCTACCACCCAACAAACCAAAACCTAAAGCTACAAGACCTACACAAAACCACATAGTTACAACAGTGCAAACAATACCATAATTGATTAAAAAAAAACAGACCATGGGCACAGTAAAAATAGTCCAAAGATGTTAAAAGACTATAAGTTCGAAAGAAACCACCACACAGTTTGCACAAGTCCTCAGGGTCCCGATAGACTCGTCATCCCATGCAGGCGGCAGAAGGGAATACCCCCACTATGGACTTTCACAGCGCCGCCGGACTCAGCCTCGCAGACGCAGCACACAGTGAAAGTGCCCTGACCACAGCAGACTCCGAGTTTGTCGAACCTCCAAGCCTCCAACCATTCCCTCCGGCACAGCCTCTCTGAGCACCATCCTCTGCCAAGTGCACTACGACGCCCCGCCACTGGACACCGGCAATGCGACCCGGAGGACTGGGAGCCTGTTCTTCTCAGCAGAGACCCAGACCTCACAATAGCAGCAGCAATGAAGGCCTTCCTAGGAGATTGCCAGATGTTCCTCCGTGCTCCCACATCCGTTTTTCATCAGATTAGGATTGTGCATGGCACCCCGCTTGACAAATAACAGATAGCAGCTCCGGAGAGGCCACTGCAAGTGTTCATCACTTACATATGTAGCCTGGTCTAGGAAAAATGGAGGTCAGTCAGGACCGAGGTTAGAAGAACAGTTTTCAAACAAAAGCTTTGCAATTTTCTGCCTGCTAGCATGTTTAGTCAATACTAATTACCGACAGAGGTTTGGATTCTAATGGACTAGTAATGTTGGCATTAAACAAGAAAGTGGAGATTCACGTACAATTTTCTTGAAAGGCGAAGTTCGCTCAAGCACAGTTAACCCATATCTGCGGTAAATTGTGTTCTTATTCCATCATTGAAAGTGATGCTGTCCTAAGTTATCCTGTCCTCACCCAAGAATCTCATTCAGGGACTTGAAATGGAATTACTGATGCAATCTGGGATCTTGTAAGTCCATGTTACCAGCTGACCCACTGAAAGGGCAAAGAGGTTTCATGAGATTACTTATTTATGTAGAGATACCAGTGATGTAAAGGTTCTTCTTGACCACAAAAAGAGAGCCCGTAGATCAGGAGGCAGGGAGGAATTGAAACATGTGCAGAAGAAGCTACAGGAGAAGATCAAGGTGGCTAAGGAGAATACAGGAGGGAGCTGGAGAACAAGTTTAGGCAGAGTAGCACGTGGGAGGTGTGGAGAGGCTAGAAGAACATCACTGGCTTCAATCAGCCTAGCTGTAGAGCCTCAGAATGCGGCCTTGAATGGGCTAATGAGTTAGACCAATTCCCCAGTAGATTTGATTATTGCCCTCCTATTCATATCCCCTCAGCGCACCGGTCCAAGTGCTGAAGCACCCAATGCTTCCTCAACACCAACGCCTCCCCTCCTCCCTCCTCCCCCCCCTCCAGTTCAACACGTGGACAAACACAGGCTACCAGTCTACATCCCCTCTTTGCCCTGCACCTACCATCCACACCTCCACATACCAACTGCCATTGTCCCAATCTTTACCTCTTCCCAGCTCCTCCCTTCCACCAGCTCCCCAGTCATCATGGACTCACCTTTATGACTAGGCAGGTGAAGAAGGGCTTTGGGGAAAATCAGACATGGGAAAGCATTGGGACTGAATGTTGTGAACCCCAAAATGCTGAAGGGGTGTGCTGAGTAGCAGTGTTAAATTCTCCAGCGCGTTTTCGATCCAAGTCTCAGCCTGGAAAGTATTCCAGCTGTGTGGTCCCAGTACCAGGTAGGGCCAACTGAAAATCTTGAATGATTATCATCCAGCGGGCCTGACCTCACACTTCATGAAGACCCTAGGGAGGCTGGTCCTGGCTCACCTCCAATCCCTGGTCAGCTCAGCCTTCCATCCCCTGCAGTTTGCTTACTAGGAGCACGTTGGAGTCGACGATGCTGTCACCTACCTGCTGAACAGAGTCTATTCCCGTTTGGATATGCAGGCAGCACTGTGAGGATCATGTTTTTTTGATTTCTCAAGTGCCCTCATTTCTGGGGGAAAAGCTCTGTTCAATGCAGTCTGCCACTTCCATTGTATCCTGGATAATGAGGTACCTGACCAGCAGGCCAGAGGTTGTGTGGCTTCAGAGCTGTATGTCAGACATGACAATGGGGCCCCACTGGGGACTTCAGATACAATACTGAGGTGTGTCATCTGCAGAAGTTCTCTGATAACTTAGCAGTAGTTGGGTGTATAAAGGGAGAATGGGAGGATGAATACAGGGAGATAGTGGAGGATTTTGTCAAATGGTGCAAGCTGAATCATCAGCAGGTCAACATCAGTAAGACAGGAGATTGTGATGGATTTTAGGAAGACTAAGCCTGCATTGCTCCCTGTTAGTATTGATGGTGAGGATGTGGATGTGTTGAGGACCTACAAGTACCTGGGGGTGCACCTGGATGACAGACCTGAGTGCAGCACCAACACAGAGGCTGTTTACAAGAAGGGCCAGAGTTACCTCTACTTCCTGAGGAGACTGAGATCCTTTGGAGTGTGCAGGCCTCTCCTTCACATGTTCTGCCAGTCTGTTATCACCAGTACAATCTTCTCTGTGGTGGTGCACTGGGGCAATGGCACCAACACAGGTGAAGCCAACAGGTTCAAAAAACTGATTAGAAAGGCGGGAGTCAAACTGGACACACTGGAGGCTCTGATAGAACAAAGGGCCCTATGGAAAATTCTGGCAATTCTGGACAATGTTTCTCACCCTCTGCTTACTACTTTGGCTGAACAGAGGAGCACTTTTAGTAATAGACTAAGACAACTGTGCTGCTCCAAAGAGCGTTATATGAGGTCATTCTTACCTGCAGCCATTAGGCTCTATAGTGAGTCAACCTATAGCTGGGGAAGTGATGACCCCCTCCTGTTAGACAATTTGAAGTAACTTACCGTAGATGTCGGATTATAAGCCGCTAATTTTTTCCCACATTTTGAACAGCTTTGAACACTGCGGCCTTTACTACGGTGCGGCTAATGCATGATTTTTTTTCATGCCGCCAAAAACATTTTGCCTCGTAACAGTAGAGCAATAAAATTGATGAGTAGTTCACAGAGGTCCAATGAAATTGTACGATAAATCAAGCGCACTTTCACAATTAAGTTATTGTAAATCAGTCATTTGTACTCACCCTCATCAACATGGAAAACACTCGAAGAAAAGCATTGTGCTGCCTTTATGGCAGTTATTTAGTTTATAATATTTTCGCTTAGTAATTCATTTGTTAGTATTTTCTAGTTAAAGTTAGAAGTGTTTTAAGTACCTGGTATATTTGTTTTCTGTACTACATCCCGGGATGCTATGACATCACATCCGGTTTCGCCGCGTCTTGTGGGAAATACCGGTTTGTGATAAACGGGAAGGTGGGGGGGGCGAGCGGCATTAGACCCGAGCGAACGCTGCTTTTAAGTTAAAGGCGATCAATAACTTTTCCTGGTAGGCTGCAGTATATATATTTTTTACCAGTCGTTAGGAGATATTGGAATGTTGTTCAGTAAAAAAGTATACGCAACGTAATTTGTGTGTTACCGATACGTATGTATATTTAAAAGTAGCCGCGTTACAGGCACGGTTCGAAAAAAAGCATTTGCAATATGTATTTGTTTATGTTACCATATGGATTTAATTAAAAGTTAAAAAATCCTCACGTGTAATATCTTTCTGTGTAAATATCTCATATTACAACGTGGGACACCTGCAGCCTAAAATCCGGTGCGGCTTGTACAAGTACAAAATTGATTTTCTTTCTAAAATTAGAGCCAGCGGCTTTTAATCAGGTGCGCTCTGTAGTGCAAAATCTACGGTACTTTTTATTCTTTCTTACTTCTCTTCTAATATTTGTATATCTGTGCACTTGTAACGCTACTGTGACACTGTAATTTCCTTTGGGATCAATAAAGTATCTATCTATCTCAATACAGCACAGAATAGGCCCTTCCAGCCCTCCAAGCTACAACACCCCACAGCCACCGACAACCCCGATTTACCCTAACATAATCATAGGAAAATCTGCAATGACCAATTAACATACCCAGTGTGTCTTGTGACTGTGGAGAAAACTGGAGGGCGCAGAAAAATCCCACACATTGTAGAGGGAGGAAGTACAAACTCCTTACACAGGGTGCCGGGATTCAACTCGGCAGTCCAACACCCTGAGCTGTAATAGCGTCGCACTGACCGCTACGCCACCGTGGTGGTTTGTAGGAAGCAGTGTTGCGACATTTCTGCTGAGCTGTTGTGGAGAAGTGTCATTAGCCAGGTCTGTAGGTTTTATTCAATGCTTCAGCATTGAAAGGGAAAATACATATTCTGTAAGAGGATACAAACAGAGCTCCAGGTATGGAATAAAGCGATCAAAATTTCCATGTTTGACAAGCGGGAGAAGCCAATCTGATTAATTAAATCTTGTTTTAATCAAAAATTCAAACTGCCCCTCTCCTTTGGATGTATCGCCCAACAGTTAACCAGCTGGTGCATGTTTAATGATTTAGAAATTGTTCGTTATTGAGCCAGGTTGGAAGAGAGCCACGAAACAATCAAACAGGCCTAAGTTGACCAGTGTCTCAGAACACAAGGTGGTGCAGGAGCTTGAGAGCAGGAATGATGTAGGATGGTAGAAACAGCAAATGATGTACGATGGTAGAAGCAGAAAAGAAAAAGTGAGGTATCTTTCAGTTCTTGTTCTGTTCTAAAACTAAGATGAGTGCAATTTGTTAGATCAGCATCTAGATGGAAAGTCAAAGAAGCAAGCATGCTGACACTCTCCTAAAAGTGGACTATGCTGCTAAGCATCAGGCCTCCTGATTTAGCGTAGAGAATAGAAACTGTAAAAATCACTGAGAGCCATCTGACCTTGGTATCCCTTCTCGAAATATGAAAGGATGCTTAAACTGGTCTCAGCAAGAGTGAACCACATGAAGAAAAAAACAGAACAGGTGTTTACCACAGGCACAACATGCAACGAAGCAGCACAGAGCATTACTCTTAAATACTTAATGTCTTTAGAAACTTCCACGTGTTAATTTTCAAAAGTGGACCCAACAGAATTATTTTTCATGACTTTCAATGCTTGTATTGAATTTAGAGAAAACTTACATATGCATGCTGCAAAAGTAAAATGTCACTGCTGTCCTGAATCAAGCTGGATGTTATTTCATCTTCTAAGTAAGGATTCAGTTGGCGGTTTATATTTTGCTGTGAGGATGATTATTTGACGTACTGTATTTGAGTGGTACTCCTCAGTTCAACATTTTAATAGCTTTTTTAGCTATATATTATGACAGACAATTTAAGTAGTATATTTTAACCACATATTTACATTTTTGTATTCTAATATTTTCATAAGTTTGTGCATCAAAATTGGCATTAGTTTGTCCATTTAAACTTCTATATGGCCTTGCTACAGCATATAAATTAAATATAGTATCTGAATAAATGAAGGTGGTAGAATTAACGTAAATGTCTTACCAGTGCAATATATAAATTTAACGATAAGAAGTTATATGAATTTAGAAGTGTAGTTTAAATGCGACTAAGAACCAGTGAGGGAAGATTCTGAGTAAGTATTAGCAGTGACAGACATCATTCAGAAGCAGCATACATCAGGGAATTGTTGACAGACATTTATTAACTTATATTGCTGCAACATGTCAGAATTTTTACCTCTGGTGTGGAAGGAATTTCGGCTTAGTTTATTATGATGTTATGGAATTAAATTTAATTTGAAGAAATTAGATAGCAAAAAAACTACTTAAGAATTGATTTTTTTTTTGCTTATTATGCTACTTTATAACATGGAGGGTCACGCAAGGCATTCTCTTCACCATCTACACCTCGGACTTCAACTACTGCACAGAGTCTTACTACCTTCAGAAGTCTTCTGATGACTCTGCCATAGTTGGATGCATCAGCAAGGGAGATGAGGCTGAGTACAGGGTTACGGTGGGAAACTTTATCACATGGTGTGAGCAGAATCATCTGCAGCTTAATGTGAAAAAGACTAAAGAGCTGGTGGTGGACCTGAGGAGGGCTAAGGCACCGGTGACCCCTGTTTCCATCCAAGGGGTCAGTGTGGACATAGTGGAGGATTACAAATACCTGGGGATATGAATGGACAATAAACTGGACTGGTCAAAGAACACTGAGGCTGTCTACAAGAAGGGTCAGAGCCATCTCTATTTCCTGAGGAGGCTGAGGTCCTTTAACATATGCAGGACGATGCTGAGGATGCTCTATGAGTCTGTGGTGGCCAGTGCTATCATGTTTGCTGTTGTGTGCTGGGGCAGCAGGCTGAGGGTAGCAGACACCAACAGAATCAACAAACTCATTCATAAGGCCAGTGATGTTGTGGGGGTGGAACTGGACTCTCTGACGGTGGTGTCTGAAAAGAGGATGCTGTCCAAGTTGCATGCCATCTTGGACAATGACTCCCATCCACTCCATAATGTACTGGTTAGGCACAGGAGTACATTCAGCCAGAGACTCATTCCACTGAGATGCAACACAGAGTGGCATAGGAAGTCATTCCTGCCTGTGGCCATCAAACTTTACAACTCCTCCCTCGGAGTGTCAGACACCCTGAGCCAATAGGCTGGTCCTGGACTTATTTCCACTTGACATAATTTGCCTATTATTATTTAATTATTTATGGTTTTATATTGCTATATTTCTACACTATTCTTGGTTGGTGCGACTGTAATGAAATCCAATTTCCCTCAGGATCAATAAAGTATGGCTGTCTGTCTGTCTGAGGCCATTCAAGCCTGTTATCATTCATTACCACCAGCGGGGCCAAGCTAGCTACCTAGTAACATGGCTTCCCAACCAATGAGGAGCTTTCTAGGTCAAGATGTTAGACTTGATTGGTAGTTCACCAGAGTAGACCTCAGCACTAAGCAGGATTAACTTGCTCTCTGGAAACAGCAATCAATATTTGGAATTGGGAACAAATGCGAGGTCTCAATTTCTCTCCAGGTAGTGAAGAGACTTGGTGAACCTCAAGGCTAGAACTTTCAATGCTACATGTGTAAAATGATTTAAGCCTGTCAACAGAGGTGGTGTTGCATGCTTTGTTATATTTTGTGGTATAAAAAATGGGAAATTTTGTGTTTTGTTTATCAACTTGTATAAGATGAACTGGTTTTATTGTACACGTTTGGTCTTAGTTCACCAGATTAAGCCTGGTGGAAATGTTTCTACTGGCAGGATAAGGGGCAAAGGCAGGTTCCTGGCACCTCAAAAGCAGTTGCTTCAGGCAGATGGGGCTCGTTAGTCGTGGTTGACAGCTCATCCAGCAGAATAAAAACTTGGATCTCCTTGTTGTTAGCTCCATGCATGGGAAGGCTCTGATGAAAAACCCAAAGCTGAAGTGCCTAATGCCGTCCCACATTGAGTTAATCATCGACTGGCAGCTCCTGCAACGCCTCTGGTGCCAAACTGTCTTGGTCTTTGCTGTTTCTTTTGATTCATCACTTGTGCGGAGAAGGGCAGCCTGCTGCAAAGGCAAGGTCTTGCTCTGCATATCGTACTGCCCTGGCTTGCATATCGATGGCAATAGGGTGTGAATGGAGCCTGAACTTGGATGGGAAAGCAGAGTATATAGTCAGGTGGTACCTACAGCTAAGACCAGGATGAGGAGTTGCTTCCACAGGCAAGGTTTGTGGAGGGTCAAGAGAATGGTGGTGTTCAGGTACATATGATGGGGGGAGTAATGTTCAGGTAACTGGTCACAGGCCATGGGATGGATATTGAACAGATAAATAGCCACTGTGGGACTAAATGAAATGGTTGTGGTTTCCATTGTGAATGTTGTCAGAACAGGGCATCAGGAGCAGGATGGGAGCAGGGATATTTGAGGATAGAGTTATATGATCATAGAGAAATACAGCATGGAAACAAGCCTTTCAGCCCATCGAGACTGCAATGACTATCAACCATCTATTTACATTAATCCCATTTTATTCTCCCACTTTCTCATCAACTCCTCCCGCATTCTATCACCTGGATGAGCAGCTTAAGGATGTGGGAGAATCCTGGGTGTGATCCAGGGATGGGGTGCAGGAGCAGGAGATCAGGGGTCAAGACTGGACTGTTCGGAGAGAGATTGAGAGCGAGGTGGAGAGATCTGTGCTGAGTTGGATTTATGCACAGTTCAAAGTTTTTTTTTTACTGAACATTAGTGGTTCTACTCGTGCTACATTGTGACAACCCAGTTGGCCCAGGAGCATCCAACGACGGTTGTTGCTAGTACAACTGGTCCAAGAGACCCCTCTCTTCCAAAAGAAACACTGTGCAGATGACATCCACACGTATAATCCTTAACTAAATTGTTCCTGGTCCACCACAGTAAATCTTAGCAGTAAGTGACTACTAAAATACCAGCGGTTTAATGCAGAAATGGCCACAGTTACCTGGAATTCTCAAAAGTCACTATTCAGATTTAAAATACTAAAATGATCAATGTTATACTCTTAAATTTCCATTCCACCAGCACCAGTAGTGAGACTGACCATGACAATGGAAATCTGCGGTTGACTGGACACTTGGAATAGAAAAGCAAGATGAAAACTACATATGGATTTGTGGGTGTACCCTTTGTTGCTGAGTGCCTGTGTAGCGTGTTTAAAAGATGACGATGACAGAAGCATGATTGACCCAGCCTCCCCACTGCCCTCAAAGCAGATGCCAGACTGACGTCACATCCGATTGACAGGGTGTTCACTATTGTGCTGACCAACATGTGGTCAAGGCAACTCACCATTTGCAAGAACAATACTCTACAGAAGCACTCCTTGGACTTCAAACTGAAACTCAGGCTTTAATATTTGCTTCTGAGTCTTTGTAACGTTAATTTGTGGGAAAGAAAAACTTTTTTAAAACTTTTATTTCATTATGTGTTCAGTTTCTGACTGGGTCCCTGAAGGAGTTTTTATTTTGCATTTTGGAAGTTTCAGGGGGGATTTTAATATTAAGAAGCTGGAATTGACAGTGGTATTAATTGAATAATACAATTCGTAGCAGACATCTTCACCCTTGATGACAGCTGTAGAACGTCTGCAGCCAAAAGGCAAATAAGATAATGAGAAGTTTGTGGAAGCAACAGCCTACCTGGAGGCAGATCTGTCAAAGTGGCAGAGAATCCTGCAGAAAACCAACGCTCATTCACTCCCTGTGAGAAAGAAAATATACCATACCTATCCCTGATGTGTATTTGAGATGCTATTCTATTATTTATGAAAGTAAATATTACCTTGTAATAAATAACTGACATTCGCAATGTGTTCTGGTAACATCCATATAACTTGCACTTGCACTGTAATGATTGATCTGCGGAGGGGATGCTTCAGCTACGTGAATTGGCCTCAGTGCCTGTGGTCAAAGGACGAGTAAAATCAAGAGTTCCTGCTGTTGTTGGTGTTTTTCTATTGTAACGCCTCGATGTACTGATGTCATTAAATTTCTGTATGAATGGCATGCAGCACAAAGTTTTCCACTGCACCTCAGTACGTGTGATGCTATTAAGACAATTTACCAGCTTAGAGCATCTGAAGATGTCAGGCACTGGGTTTCTGCAGCTTTTTAGGGAGGACAGTGACGTTGTGAGATTGGTAATGCGTAGAGCTTCTCTCCCTCCATCATCAACTCTTTGAACCCTCTGTGGATACTACTACCTCAAGTCTTCTGGTGACACCACTGGTGGTGTCTGAAGCAAAGATGGTGATGATTCGGCATACTTACAGGTTGAAGGTTGAAAGTATGTTTGAGTGGTGCCACACAACAACCTCTCACTCAACATCAGCAAACCCAAACAGCTGATTATCAACTACAGTGGGAAGAAATGGGAGATCCATGAGCTAATCCTCATTAGAGGAACAGAGGTGGAGAGGGTCAGTAGCTTTAAATTCCTTGGGATTAACATTTCAGAGGATCTGTCTGTGGAGTGTCATGTAAATGCCATCACAAAGTGTCTCTACTTTCTTACATGGTTGCATAGATTCAGCATGTCACCAAAAACTTTGAGCAACTTCTACAGATGCACAGTGGAGAGTATCCTAACTGGGGTCGGTCAGACAGACAGACATACTTCATTGATCCGGAGAGAAATTGGGTTTCGTTACAGCCGCACCAACCAAGAATAGTGTAGAAATATAGCAATATAAAACCATAAATAATTAAATAATAATAAGTAAATTATTCCAAATGGAAATAAGTCCAGGACCAGCCTATTGGCTCAGGGTATCTGACATTCCAAGGGAGGAGTTGTAAAGTTTGATGGCCAAAGGCAGGAATGACTTCTGATGACGCTTGGTGTTGCATCTCGGTGGAATGAGTCTCTGGCTGAACGTACTCCTGTGCCTAACCAGTACATCATGGCTTGATATGGAAACACAAATGCCCAGGAATGAAAAAGACTGCAGAAAGCGGTAGATGCAGCCCAGTCCATCATTAGCAAAGCCTTCACTACCACTGAATATATTTACATTGAGCACTGCCACAAAAAGCCCCATTCATCATTTTTTTAAAAACAGCATCTGGATCATGACCTCTTTTTGCTACCACCATTGGACAGGAAGTACTGAAGCCTTAGACCCTACATCACCAGGTTCAGGAGCAGTTATTACCCCATCAACATCAGGCATGGATAACTTCATTCAACACTACTCTGAGCTGAATTTACGACCTACTGATGTACTTTCAAGGACTTTTTACAACTCGTTCTCAGTATTATGCTTCTTTTATTTGCACAGTTTGTCTTCATTTGCCCATTGGTTGTATGTCAGTCTACTCTGTTCTTGAGTAGTTTTTAATAAATTCTGTTGTATTTATTTTTCCCAGTAAATGCCAGCAAGAAAATGAATCTCAATGTAGTATATGTTACATATACATGCTTTGATAATAAATTTACTTTGAACTTTGCACTCATTCCTTTTTCGCACTATTTAATTATTTTGTAATTTAAAGTGATTTTTCACTCTTCTGCTACTGCAAAACCATAGATTTCATGCCATATAGGAGGGTAATTATAAAATTATTTCTGATTCTGATTTGAAGGCCATTGAGAAATTGAAAGTCAATATAGCCCCTGCGGTAGAAGAAGCCCATTGAGCAATATGCCCTTAAAGCCTATTTGTCCTGGAAGGATCCAGTAATGGTCACTTACAAAACTGTGGGGTAAGATCTCTCAGTTGCAGTGTTTTAATATATACATTGTATGGAGAATAAGATCTCATGCACCACTGATGGAAATCTGATGCAAGAATTAAATCTGGTGTTTCCTAATGTGGTAGGGCAAACAGCTGGAAGAAAGTCATGATTTAATTTTGTGATGATGCATAAAGTTGGAAAAGTTCACTGTCATGTTTCATTTCAGGTCAGGTCAACTTTTGAATGTAAAATCTCTGAAAATGTATTGATTTGACTTTATTTCTTACATCCTTCACATACATCAAGAGTGAAAATCTTTACGTTATGTCTCTGTCTCAGTGTTCAATGAGCAATTTATAGTAATTTGTAATAAATAGTATGTACGAAAGGATAGTCAATATAACATAGAAATACAATTGTATCAGCATGAATTAATCAGTCTGATGGCCTGGTGGAAGAAGCTGTCCCGGAACCTGTTGGTCCTGGCTTTTATGCTGTGATACCGTTTCCCAGATGGTAGCAACTGGAACAGTTTGTGGTTGGGGTGACTCGGGTCCACAATGATCCTTCAGGCCCTTTTCACGCACCTGTCTCTGTAAGTGTCCTAAATAGTGGGTATCTACGGATGTGCTGGGGTGCTCGCACCACTCTCTGCAGAGTCCTGTTATTGAGGGAAGTACAGTTCCCATACCAGGCAGTGATGCAGCCAGTCAGGATACTCTCAATTGTGCCCTGTAGAAAGTCCTTAGGATATAGTAACTGAAATGCATTACATAATTGAATTTCTAAGCCATGGTGTTTTAAAGTCAAAGTCATCAGCTGAAATGGGTGAGGAATGGACCTCAGCAGTGTGTGAATGAAAGTGTGTAATGGGAACTTGGTCAGATGTGGAGTGATGGTGTGAAGCTGTCTGAAGTTGAGAAGTTTGATATTGTTGCATTGAGAGGCAGGAAGTCAGTATGGGTCTATGAGGATGGGGTTAACGAGGAAGGCAGCTCAGAGCAGGGTAGTAGTAAATTTAGTCCTGTAGGAATAGGTAGAGATTAAGAAGTCACTGAGTATTGGAGAGATCAGATCTTGTGTTACTGAAGGCAGGAAAAGAAAGTTTTGATTGGAAAGGGATAACAGGAAACTGTGGAAGTAACTAGACATTATGATGTAGGGGATGATCTTGCAGCTAAATTCTTAACTGAAATCTCCAAGCTTCTGCACAGCTTGAGTTTGGAGATATAGGCAGAGAAAGTTGGATGTGGAGTCAAAGAAATAAATTGCTTCCATCTCCTTAATCATTTCATCTAAATTTCTGCCAAACTGCGAAGAAGCTGGTGACATCTAAGGTTTTGAATAAGCTGTTTGTATCACTGATTGATGTTGAAGATCTGATCAGATCTTAAGTGGGCACCGTTGAAGATGAAGGCAAATTGGGAAGGATATATTTTTAAAGAAAAGAGAAGCAATCTTCAGTCATTGACACTGAATAAACTATCACAGGTAGGAAACCTCAAGGGAATTTCTCCTATCTCACTTTATGGTCTCCTTAGAAATGGACCCCAGCTATGGTCCATAAACACAGTGCAGACAGAACTCGAATTAAAGCAGCAAATGCTGAGAACACCCAGCAGACCAGACAATTTCTGTGGAAAGAGTTCCTCACTTCTTTTGAAGATTCTTCAACCTGAAATGTTAACTCCAATGCTGATCTTGCAAATGCATCCTGAACCACATTTCTGCCCTGACGTTCACCAGCAGCAGTTTTTGATGTCCAAAATCTGTCTAAATTACCTATTGTTTATGTTCCAGGAGTGTTCTTTTCACATGCTATTTTTACATATGTTCGCACTTGTTGGATTAAAACACTGTTTAAATGTTCTTTAATTCTAGAAGATCAGAGGAAACCTGGGAGAGGGAAATGGGAAAATGTCATGCAATTGCAGTTATAAATGCTGAGATTAGAAAATGTTGCTAACTCCAGATGCACATATTGTTGAAGTATTCAGCGCACAACTTCCTATCACTCACCCAGTCAAAGGATCTTTAATCCACTTTCTTAATTTTAATAATGGAAGCTATCAACAACTCTTTTAACACCCCCTTGCTTTCTCTGCTGGTTCACTTGTAGTAAACCTGTGGGAGATTAGCTATTGATTTCTGGAGGCTTCAAAGCTGGATATAGAGGGCAGCGTGAATACTTTTGCTACATTCACACCTAACCAGGGAATGACAGGAACTAAGGGCTTCATCATCTTTGACCAGAAGGACAAAGATTATCATGCTGTTAGTTTCAAACCTTAGTTTTAAGAGAGATGTAAATGAAACCATGTATTTTCCCGCATTACCTCAGAACCTGCATCTCTGTAAAAGGTTTCGATCCTTTTGTGATGCTGCTTATTTATGCAGAGTCATTTGAAGTCGATTGCAAGAGTGTTCTCTGGAACATAGCATGAGAAAAATAAATGGCATCAGAGTGATGAATGCAGGATAATTCAATTTGTTTCCAACCACTGAAAGCCACAGGGCTGCTTGTTACTCATGAATTATATGGCCAGCTCACTAGTGGTTTTGTTCTCAATGCAGAGCTGCATTGACTTTGGAATGGAAAACTCTGCATTTCACTCAATTATGGCAGCAGTGAGAGTTTAATAGAAGTTTAATAGGTGAGAAAAGAAGAATTCTATGAAGAAGGTTTGGCCCATCATTAATGTAATATCAATATGCTCACCACTGTTCAGATATCTAACAGGACCAGTCAGGGAAAAATTGTAACTACAAATGCAAACAAGAGAATAGCTCCAGATGCTGGAAATCCAAGCAAAATACACAAATTTCTGGAAGAACTCAGCAGGCCAGGCAGCATCTATGAAAAGAGCGTAGTCAACTGATGAAGGGTCTCGGCCCGAAACGTCTTTTCCACAGATGCTGCCTGGCCTGCTGAGTTCCTCCAGCATTTGTGTGTGTTAACTACTAAGGTAGATCAGAAGCTGGGAATCAACTGGTGGGTGACTCTCACTGATACTGTGCTCGAAAGTCATCCGACGTTTGCAATACTGAAGTTGGGAGTGTGATGTGATACTCTCCTCTTGACTGAGTGAATGCAGCTCTAGCACACAAGAGGCGTGGTGCCATTCACGGCAAAGTAGCCTGCCTGATTGATTGATTGGGGTCGCACCCACCACTGTAAATGTGCATTTGCTCCCTACCCCGTGTACAAGGGTTACCATGTGCACTGTCCATGGATGCTCTGCCAAGAGTCACTCAGGCTACTCTGACAGTGCCTCCCAAACCTGCGGCTGCCACCACCAAGAAGACCATGGGCAGTAAGCACATGGAAACACCGTCACCTTCAACTTCCAAGTCATAGGCCATGCTGACTTGGAAATACACTCCTGTACCTAATAAAGTGGCCACCCAATATATGTCCACGTCTTCTGTAGCCCATCTACTTCTGGCATGTTATGCATTCAGAGATGTTCTTCTGCACACCATTGTTGTAATGCATGGTTACTGGATTACTGAGACCGTCCTGTCAGCTTGAACCTGTCTGCCCATTCTCCTCTGACCTCTCTCACTAACAAGGCAGTTTCACCAGCAGAACTACTGTTGACTGGATGTGCTTCTTTGTTTGTCACACCATTCTCTGTAAGCTTCGGAGACTGTTGTGCATGAAAACCCAGGAGATCAGCAGTTTCTGAGTTAATCAAACCACCCTGCCTGGCACTAACAATCATTCCATTGTCAAAGTCACTTAGGTCACATTTCTCTCCAATCTGATGTTTGGTCTGAACAGCAACTGAACCTCTTGATCATGCCTATATGCTTTTGTGCATTGAGTTGCTGCCACATGATTGGCCGATTAGATATTTGCATTAACAAGCAGGTGAACGGGTGGACCTAATAAAGTGGCTACTGCTTGTACATCACTGGTCCTTCATTGTCACTGGGTCAAAATGCAGAAACTCTGTCCCCAGCAGCACTTTTGGGCAAAATCACGGGTAAAATCCTCCCAACCATTGAGCACATCTGCATGAAACATTACGGTAGAAAAGCCGCATCCATCATCAAAAATCCTCACCACCCAGGCCATGCTCTTTTCTCGCTGCTGCCATCAGGTACAAGAGCCTCAGGACTCGCACCACCGGCTTCAAGAACAGTTACCACTCCTCAACCATCAGGCTCTTGAACAAGAGGAAATAACTACACTCATTCAAGGGCTCTTTTATCTTGTTATTTCCTGCTCGTTATTTATTGCTGTTTGTTATCTGCATTTGCACGGTTTGTTTACAGTTTACAGATCCTGTTTACAATTCTATAGATTTGCTAAGTATGCCCAAAGAAAGAGAATCTCAGGGTTGTTTGTGGTGACGTGTTTGTACTGTGATAATAAAGTTTACTTTGAACTTGTGAGTACCTTCACCAGAAGGACTGCAGAGATTTAAGAAGGAGGTTTATCACCACCTTCTCAAAGACAATTAATTACTGGCAGTAACTATTGGCTTTACAAGTAACTGTGAAATCGAAAACAAAATTAGTTAGAAAAAATACCTTCCATTCCCTGTCCATCAGCTCTTCAACAATTGACTTTTCTTTCCCACCATCACGACATCTGCTTCATTACCTTACAAAAGTATTAGCCAGCACAAAGTAAACCGTACAAACAATATGCATAAATTACAATATGCCATGTTGCATGGATACATCAATTAGTCATCCACATGCATTCATAATGCCTGCCTTCTATCTTCCCTTGGTTATCATAAATGTGCATCCAGAAGACCGTTCATGTGTGCCCAGCGAGTGGTAATGGAGTTGCCCACCACTGGCACAAAAGAATGAACTGTAGAAAGCTGCCAAACTCATCCATTCTTCACAATATTCCACTTGGGCTCTCTTTCAGGCTTCCAGGTGCCTTGAGCATTGAATTCTTAATACCCATTAACTGTCTTCTTTCAGCTGCATTATTGTAATGCCCATCTGAAATGTTCACAAAAGAACATGTACCACCTTACCCCTCAAAGCTGCCACCTGTGCCCTCCTTTCTCCCTGTCCCAGCAGCATATGTGCCTGTTACCTCCTCATCTGCCTCAGAACTAGTATCTATACTATCCACAGTATCAATATCGGAACTGTGGAGAAAGCCAGAAAAATTTGCGGACGTTCATCAGGTCAGATAGCATCTGTGAAAAGAGCTGTGTTTCAGGTGGAAGACTGTTCATCAAAATTGATGCTTGAGACTGTGATACCAACAGTCTCATGTTCCTTTATCTACACTGTCATCTTGTTCTCCTTCAGACCATGACTAGGTTGAAGGACTTGGCGGCAGTATAGGGTGATGAAAGGAAGGGAGTTAACTGAGAGGTGCATGCTTACAGTGTTTGCAGCTTGTAAATTGGAAGTGAGCAAGCAGAGGTGAAATCTGAAGCAAATGTAAAAGAAGATGCCACCAGCTCCAACCTCACCAGCAGATGCTCTGCTAACGGCAAGCCTCCTCCCTGTGGAATAACTTACAGCTTCACATCCCCCACGGGTCAGCTGCCACTGCCCCCTATGTGCACCTTCGTGTCTACCAAAAAGGAGGTAAGCACCCAGTGAGCACTGCAACACACACAAAATGCTGGAGGAACTCAGCAGGCCAAGCAGCATCTATAGAAAAAAAAGTACAGTCGATGTTTCAGGCTAAAACCCTTCAGCAGGACTGTCGACTGTACTTTTTTCTATAGATGCTGCCTGGCCTGCTGAGGTTCTTCCAGCATTTTGTGTGCGTTGCTCAGATTTCCAGCATCTGCAGATTTTCTCTTGTTAGTGAGTGCTGATATAATGCGCTAGTTGGTGAGTGCTTGGCAGGTGTGCAGTCTAAGAGGTATGGGTGTGCGGGTTAGGGGTATTTAGCTTCACTAGAGATTGTCAGTGAACACCGAGTAGAGTTTGAGACAGGCGATGCAGTTGCTTGGATTTGACATTTGGAGGCGCATTCACTGACCTTGAATCACTTATGTGAGAAGATTGATTTATTTTTCCTTGAACTGTCCCCAAGTTCTGGGGATTTGACTCCACAGCTATCTGCTTCCACTGCCAGAGGGTCTTTTTGTAGATGGCTTTTGCCCTGCTCCTTACGGATTGGGCAAATTTCCCGTTCTTCCCATCACCCCCATAAAGTCCTCCAGTTCAGCAGGAAGACCTCAGTGCCACCATGCTCCAGTGTTGTGATATTATTGTTAAAGGTCAGAATGACATTTTACATCCACTAACACCACCAGATGCAACTAAAATACACTCCCCCTTTGAGAGTTACAGGCAGGTTTTAGATTAACTTTATTTTCTCACATGTACATTCAAACGTGTGTTATTTGGATCAAATCAAATCAAGAAGGATTGTGCTGGGGACAGCCCACAGGTGCTGCCATGCCTCCAGCAGCAACGTAGCACGCCCACAACTCAGTAACCCTAACTCCGAGCTCAAACTGTACGTCTCTCGAATGTGCTAGGGAACTGGAGCAGCTGGAAGAAATCCACACGGTCACGGGAGAATGGACAAACACCTTGTAGAAAGCAGCAGAAATCAAAACCCGCTCTCATAGCTGGCACTGTAACAATTGTCGTCCATCGTGTCCAATGATGACAGGAAATCTGTGAGGGAGGGTTTTTAAAGTAGGAAAGCCGTTGCACTGGGGCATTTCCAGTCTCTTGACCTCGGAAGCCCAAGTCCAGTGGCATGAACAAGCTCGCGGTGCATGACTGTGCCGTATCGTGCCCTTTGCTCTCCACAAGGTGTTGCCTTTCTGGCCTTTGGATCTCACTGTAGATCTCATCCACCCTGTCCACCAGGACTGACTGCAAATGCTGGGACAGGCATGTCCCTAACTCACTGGGGTATGAGGCTGCCGGCTACCCTCACCTGGTTTAGCACCCCCCCCCCCCCAACCGTTGAAGTGGTGTACTGGGATGTGGCCACTGTCACATGCAAACAGCTACCTGGAGCCACAGGGGAGAGCTGGGTGTCGGGTGGGGACCAAAGGTGAGTGAGCTGTCCCAGAATGAACACGACAAGCCCTAACACCAGAGGTACTACCCCTCCCTGGACATCTCATACACCACTTTAATGTGTTGAGTTAATCACTACGCTCCTGGGCCACCCTGTTTAAGTAGGGCAGGAATATTTTAAGTCCTTTAGACTCATAAAGATGTGCACATCCACACAGCAGAAGCTTGGTGCTGTCTACAGGCAGCAAGCACATAAGTAAGAAGGCATCACAATCACTTTGCATGCCATAGTTCCTGAGGAAACATTGGATTGCGTAGAGCATATATGTCAAACTCAAGGCCCGCGGGCCAAATCCGGCCTGCGGTGGAATTATCTTTGGCCCGCGAGATAATATCTAATTACTATTAAAGCTGGCCCCAGTAATCGAAGCGCCTATGGCGTATGATATGGCTAATGCTGAGTTTATTCAGGTACCAGGTTTTCAGGGTTTTTAGTGTTTATTCGGCAGTCTTGCTCGGCAGTCTTCTTCATAAGAAACGGAATTTGTAAAGTGAAACACTTTGTAGTTATAGCAGAGACTGAGACACATGAGAGCAGGCTGAAAAAACGGAGGCAACGAAAGCTGCGTTCGCACACGTCCGACTGATCCGGCCCGCATGAAGCTGCATTTTGCTCAATCCGGCCCGTGACCTAAAATGAGTTTGACACCCCTGGCGTAGAGGAAGAGTGAGTTTTAAAGACAAGAGCGGAAGCTGCCAACGTGTTTTGTGCGACAGCTCCCAAGTTCCATTGGATTGTGCATAATTAGGCATTTGGCAAGATCCAAGAAAAAGAAGTTGGGTTTAGCAGAGCAGCCATTGTGAGAGTGGGCCAGTGTTTGAGTCGGGAGTTGAGGCTTTGGCTTATCAAAGATCTGATGAGGAGAAGCGTAAACCATAAGTAGATTTTTTTTCTGTATTCTTCTATTCTTGTTGCATTTTAGAGCAACAGGGTTGCCAGGCAGGATAGTGGAATGCTTCTCTATTGGGAAGACAGGGTACCCTCTGGTGTCTCTGATGACTACTCCTGCAAGAAGTACATCCAGCTGTAGCTTCCAACAGACAGTGTTAAAGGAGGTGGACCTGGAACTAGATGAACTCCAGATCATTCAGGAGGCTGAGGGGTTGATAGACAGGACATATAGGGAGGTAGTTACACCCAATGTGCAGGACACAGGTAACTAGGTGACTGTCAGGAGCAGAAAAGAGGGTAGGCAGTGAGTGCAGAGAACCCCAGTGGCTGTTCCTCTAAACAGCAAGAATACTGCTTTGGATACTATTGGTGGGAGGATGATCTAGCAGAGGAAAACCACAACAGTCAGGTCTCTGGCACTGAGTCTGTGGCTTGGAATGAAAGGGGGGGGGTGAAGAGATGAGCTGTAATAAGTGATTCATTGGGAAGGGGAACAGAAAGGACGTTCTATGGACAAGAATGAGATTGCTTGGTGGTATTTTGTCTCCCAGGTGTCAGGGGCAGGGACATCTTGGATCGAGTCCATGGCCCGATGGTGAACAGTGGGAGGGTGAACAGCCAGAGGTCGTGGTCCACATTGGTACCAATGACATGGGTAGGAGAGGTTACGTAGTCCTGCGAAGTGAGTTCAGAGAGTTAGGTGCAAAGTTAAAAGAGATGACCTCCAGGGTTGTGATCTCGGGATTGCTACCCATGCCACGTGCTACGGAGGCCAGAGAAAGGAAGATCATACAGTTTAACATGTGGCTAAGGAGATGGTGCAGGAGGGAAGACTTCAGGGTTTTGGGTCATTGAGCTCTCTTCCAGGGAAAGTGGAACCTGAACAGGAGGGATGGTTTGCACCTTAACTGGAGGGGAACAAATATACTAGCGGGAAGGTTTGCTAGTGCTGCACGGGGGAGGAGCAATGATTTAAACTAGAGCTCCAAAGGGATTGGAGCCAGAGCACCAGAACAGATAGTGGAGTGGTTGTAGAGAAAGATATTGCTAAGCCTACATACAAACTTAGGAATCGAAAGGTCGAGCATAGTGGGACAAATGTTCTGAGCTGCATATATTTCAATACAAGGCATATTGCAGAAAAGGTGATTGAGCTTACGGCATGGATCAGCACGTGAAATTATGAAATTGTAGCCATTGGTGAGATTTGGTTACTGGAGGGGCAGGACAGGCAGCCCAATGTTCCAGGGCTCCATTGTTTTTTAGTTGATGGAGCAGGAGGGATTAAAGAAGGAGGAGTGACATCACTAGTCAAGGGAAGTGTCATGGCAGTAATCATACAGGACAGACTGCAGAGTTCATCTAGTGAGGCTTTATGGGTAGAAATGAGGAATAAGAAAGGTGTAACCATGTCAGTGGTATTATATTATAAATTACCCAATAGTCCGTGGGGTTTAGAAGAAGAGATTTATACAGAGATTGCAGACTGTTGCAAGAACATAAGGATATGATAGTAGGTGATTTTTAACTTTCCACATATTGACTGGGGCTCCCATTCTATAAAAAGGCTGGATGTGAAAGAGTTTGGTCAGATGTGTTCAGGAATACTCCTTAGTCAGTACCACTTTGGATACTGTTGGGGTGGGGGAATGACCTAGCTGAGGAAAGTCACAGCGGTTTGGTCTCTGGCACTGAGTCTGACTCTGTGACTCAGAAGGGAAGGGGAAAGAAGTGATAGGGGATTTATTAGTTAGGGAAATAGAAAGGAGATTCTGTCGATGAGAACAGATTCCTAGATGGTATATTGCCTCCCGGGTGCCAGGGTCTGCAATATCTTGGATCGAGTCCTCAGCATTCTTAAGTGGGAGAGTGAAGAGCCAGAGGTCGTGGTCCACGTCAGTACCACTGACATAAGTAGGAAGAGTAATTAGGTTCTGCAAATTGAGTTCAGGGACTTAGGTGCTAATTTAAAGGACAGGACCTCCAGGGTTATGATCTCAGGATTGCTATTCATGTCACATGCTTGTGTGGCCAGAAATAGGACGATTATACAGTTTAGCATGTGGTTAGGGAGTTGGTCTAGAAGGGAGAGCATAAGATTTTTGGATCATTGGGCTCTCACCCAGGGAAGGTGGGAACTATACAGAAGAGACGGTTTGCATTTTAACTGGAAGGGGACTGCTATCCTAGTGGGAAGGTTTGCTAGTACTGCACAGTGGAGGAGGGGGAGGATTTAAACTAGACTTGCAGCGGTATGGGAACAAATAGTGGAGAGGTTGTGGAGACAGATATTGTTAAGACTTCAAATGAAGTCAGGAATTGAAAGGTTGAGTGTGATGCAACTAATGTTCTGAGCTGTGTATATTTCAATGCAAAAAGTATTGTAGAAAAAGCAGATGAGCTCCGGGCATGGATCGACATCTGGAATTATGATATTGTAGCTATCAGTGAGACTTGGTTGCAGGAGGGGCAGGACTGGCAGCCCAATATTCTGGGATTCCTTTGTTTTAGACACAACAGAGTGGGAAGGATTAAAAGGGGAGGGATGGTGGTACTAGTCGAGGAAAATGTCATGGCAGTGCTCAGTCAGGACAGCCTGGAGAACTTGCCTAGTGAGGCATTATAGGTGGAACTGAGAAATAAGAAAGATATGACCATGTTAATGTGGCTATATTACTGATCGCCCAACAGTCCAAGGGATTTAGAGGAACAAATTTGTAGGGAGTTCGCAAACCATTGCAAGAACCATGAGGATATTATAGCAAGGAATTTTAACTTTCCACATATTAACTGGGACTCCCATACTGTAAAAGGACAAGGTGGGTAGAGTTTGTAAATGTGTTCAGGAAAGTTTTCTTAACTAGTACATAGAAGTCTCAACAAGAGAATGTGTGATACTTGATCTGCTATTAGGGAATGAGTCAGGGCAGGTGACAATAGTTTATGTAGGGGAACATGTTGCATCCAGTGATCACTGTGCCATGAGTTTCAAAGTAAATATGCAAAAAGGTGTGTCTGGTCCGTGGGCTGAGATTTTAAATTGCAGAAAGGCCAATTTTAATAGTATCAGGAAGAATCAGGCAAGAGTGGATAGGGGCAGGCTGTTTTCTGGCAAAGATGTACGAGGGGTGATTGATAAGTTCGTGGCCTAAGTTAGAAGGAGTCAATTTTAGAAAGCCAAGCACATCTATTTTTCCTACATTTACACACTTAGACCAACGGTTGTGAAGCATACAGATCCCTTCTTTGTAGAAGTCGGTGTCTTGGACCTCCAGAAATGGTCCACAGCGGGGTGATTGATAAGTTTGTGGCCTAAGGTAGAAGGGGATGTTATTAACTTCAAACTTTCTGCATTTTCACTCAAAGAGTTGAACTGCATGTGCATGTAACGAGAGCTGTATAACTCATTTCCTTCTACCTTAGGCCCCGAACTTAACAATTACCCCTGCTGTGGACCACCTGGAGGTCCAAGACGCTCTCATTACATGCACGTTTAGTTCAACTCTTTGAGTGGTAATGCAGAAAGTCTGAAGTTAATAACTCATCTCCATCTACCGTAGGCCACGAACTTATCAATCACCCCTGCTGTGGACGACTTCTACAAGGAAGGAATCTGTATGCTCCATGACTGCTGGACTAAGTGTGTACATGTAGGAGGGGACTATGTTGAAAAATAAATGTGCTAGGTTTTCTAAAATTGACTCCTTCTACCTTAGGCCACAAACTTATCAATCACCTCTCGTATTTGGTAAGTGGGAGGCTTTCAAAAGTGAAATTTTGAGAGTACAAAGCTTGCATGTACCTGTAGGAATAAAAGGTAAAGATAACAGGTGTAGTGAACCTTAGTTTTCAAGAGATATTGAGGCCCTGTTTAAGAAACAAAAAGGAGGTGAATTGCAAGTATAGGCAGGTAAGAAAAAGTGAGGTGCTTATGGAGTATAAGAAATGCAAGAGGACATTCAAGAAAGAAATCATGAGGACTAAAGGAAGACACGAGGTGAATCCTATGGGATTCTACAGATACACTAAGAGCAAAAGGATTGCAAGGGACAAAATTGGTTCACTAGAAGATCAGAATGGTTAATCCATGCATGGAGCCAAAAGTGATTGGGGAGACCTTAAATGCATTTTTTTTTTTTGCATCTGCATTTACTCAGGAGATGGACACAGAGTGTATAGAAGTAAGGCAAAATGGCATCTATGTCATGGACTCTATACAGATTACAGAGAATGGGTAAATCCTCAGGGCCTGACAAGGTGTTCCCTTGGACCCTGCAGAAGGCAAGTGCAGAAATTGCAGGCACCCTAGCAGAGGTATTTAAATCATCTTTAACAATGGCTGAGTTACTACAGGATTGGAGGATAGCTAATGTTGTTCTGCTGTTTAAGAAAGCCTCTAAGAATAAAGCCTCAGGAAATTACAGGCTGGTGTGCCTAACATCAGTAGCAGGAAAGTTATTGGAAGGTATTCTAAGAGACTGAAGATCTGAATATTTAGACTGACGACTGATTAAGGAAAGTTAGCATGGCTTTGTGTGTGGTAGGTCGTGTCTAACCAATCTTGTAGAGGTTTTTGAGGAAGTTACGAAGAAAGTGGATAAAGTCAATGTAGTGGATGTTGGCTACATGGATTTAGGAAGGCATTTGACAAGGTCGCGCATGGGAGGTTAGTCAAGAAAGTTCAGTCACTCAGCATTCAAGATAAGGTAATAAGTTGGATTAGACATTGGCTTAGTGGGAGAAGACAGAGAGTGGTAGTAAACAGACTATCATGGCTTGCAGCAAGATCAGGACCAGCTGTAAAAATGGACTGAGAAATGGCAGATGGAATTTAATACAGACAAGTGTGAGGTGTTTCACCTCAGTAGGACAAATCAGAGTAGCTCCTACACATTGAACGGTAGGGCACTGAGGAGTGCAGTAGAACAAAGGGACGTGGGAAAACAGGTCCATAATTTATTGAAAGTGGCAGCATACATTGATAGGGTTGTAAAGAAAGCTTTTGGCACTTTAGCCTTCGTCGATCAAAGTATTGAGTCCAGAAGATGAGATGTTATGTTGAAGTTGTATAAGGTGTTAGTGAGACCTAATTTGGAGTATTGTGTGCAGTTTTGGTCACCTACCTACAGGAAAGATGTAAATAAGATTGAAAGAGTGCAGAGACCATTTACAAGGGTTTTGCCAGAAATTGAAGATCTGTGTTATAGGTGAAATTTGAATAGATTTTATTCCATAGGAGATAGAAGATTGAGAGAAGATTTGATAGAGGTATTCAAAATTATGAGGGGTATAGATAGGATAAATACAAGTATGCTTTATCCACTGAGGTTGGATGAGACTAGAACAAGAGGTCATGGGTTGAAAGTGAAAGGTGAAATGCTTAAGGGGGAATATGAGGAGGAACTTCTTCACTTGAGGGTGATAGTGTGGAATGAGCTGCCAGTGCAAATGGTGGATGTATGTTTGATTTCAACATTTAAGAGAAATTTGGATAGGTAAATGGATGGGAGTGGTATGGGGGGCTATAGTCCGGCACAGGTCAATTGGACTAGGCAGAATGATGGTTTGGCAAGGACTCAGTAGACCAAAGGGTCTGTTTCTGTGCTGTAGTGTTCTATGACTCTATGGTTTGGTGATACACACCAGGATTAATGGGCACAGGTTGGCGACTCACTGCAGTGCACAGACATGCTCTCAGAAGCTGTCCAAACTTAGCACCTTCAGAATGGCAAATTCATCCACTATCGTGTGTTTTACCGGATTGCCTCTCAGATGAGCAAGATGCTCACCTCTAAACAAGTTCAAGAACTTCAGTCAATCATTCTTATTGATATTAAAGTGTTCTTCACAGTAATTTTCACCTTTCCTTCGCTGAAGGTTTCCTCTTTGTTCAAGTCATCATAGCTAAACTTAGCAACAAAACTGAATCTGTGCCAGATTAATGGATGTTATCCCAATACTACCACATCGATTGTAGGCATCTATCGAAGTTCGGTTAATTATATTTCCGTACTCCTTTGGAAGTTGATTCCTAAGTACAGGTGCTAAGAAAATTTAGAAATGAATGCAGTAACATGTAATTTATTATACTTATGCAATTAGATGTGAATTCACCAACTCCCCCCCTCCACCACTGTGATCCCTTATAACTGAGGCTATGTGCAATATTAATGGTTCCATGCAAGCCTGCCTTGCCCGGATTCTTGCTACCTATGGAGCTGAAACCAGTTGCAATTAGGGTGCAACACATCTGCCATACCACCACATCCTATCTGTTAAGTTTCATGTAGAAGTAAATTCCCAAGTCCCTTCAGAAATCCAGGATTGCAGACACAGTACAATCTGTCTGATTAATGCCCAGTGTGTGAGCCTGTATAACTTGTACACCTGCACCATTGTCATGACAGCAAGATGACCAGAGTTAATGAAGATATTATGATGGGGCAAGTGATTTGTTATTAATTAGATTTGTTTACATGCCAGTATACTCATTACATCCAACACCTTCTGTACATAATCACAAAACATTAGCAAGAAATCACATTAGTCACCTTAATTGTAGAAATTTGCAATATTTGTCCCAGGGTGTTACAACTCATCAAATTACTTGACCTAAATATCAAGGATCCTGACAGAGGCTGCCTGGCATACGTGTTTTCTGTTTGCTGATTACAGCAAAAGACAAAGAGTTATTTCCATTAATCTTTCAGATAGGTGCATAGGACATCGGGCAAGCTGGATGAAGTCTGCAAATAGGAAGGCAGAGTCTGAGGAAGCCAATGTATGACTGCCAGCTCACTGTGCACGCATTCAAACTGGAACTGGAGTGAGACCATCCAACCAGGATGATGCTAGACTACATCTCTGTTGGGTTAGGTAGCCTCCGTCTTTTTAAATATCATTGGACATGGAAAAGAGAAAAATTAGGATGGAGTTTTCAATGTCTTCGGTCCCCATTGTTGAGGCCTACATTTGAAGTCTGTCCATATAGCCTGGGCACAGTACATTACTTTGCCTTATGAACCCCAGGAAAGTTGAAAATTGTCAGGAGAAGATGCGAGAATAGGAGTATCATTAAAAGCAGCAAATTGTTTTACTCGGTTTGGAATTTTTTCACAATGTGAGGGAAAGATTAAATGCTCTTGAGATTCAAAGGAATGAAGTTTGATGAAAAAGACAGAAACTGAATTTGGAAATTTATATTTTGCTCTCAAATCATGACATGCAAAAATTCCTCAGGGATTTAATTTCACATTTTTATATTTTAAAGAAAATATTCAAGTAATAAAGTAACCTTTAAAGCCTTATTCTAATGAATATTTATTTGGCAAGCAAAATGTTATCTAAATATGAGGCTGTGCATCCAATAAGCAACAGATGAAGTAGGACAGTATTGTATAAAAGTAACAACCTTGACAAAACTGAAGATATTAGAAAGTAATTCCAAGCAAAAATAACTATTGGAAGGTTTGTTTGTAGAAGCAAGAATGGCAAAGGACTCAAAATACTGGGGACAGTTCCAAATCCATCAGAACCCAGAACATCCATTGATTGTAGTCTGCCCATTCAATTCAGATAGTTGGTACATCTAATATCAATCTTGCATAAAAACATGGGACAGGAGAAGTACATGAGTTCATCCATTCCTTCTGTAAAGTCTTACCCACTTATTAATGTCTTTCCACCATTCTAAAACAATCTTTCCTAACAAGAGCTTTACCCACTCATTAACCTCTTTCTGTTGCCCATGAATCTCACTTGTTGTGGCCTCTACGTGTCTATTAATCTCCTTCCACTGGCCATGGAATTTGTATCCCATCACAGCTATATCCACCCACTTAATCTTCTCCCAAACCGTATCTAAAATAGGGAGAAACTTTTTATTTTATAAGATATTTTTTGCGAGGTGGCACTTCTCCAATGTGCTGGAAAAACTCAGCAGGTAGGGCAGCACCTGTGTAGAGGGAAGCTGAGTTGAGGCCCATGAACATTTGCCAGAAACTGTAGAACATCTCTGGATGGCTTACGACCAAATATTAATGGTTTCATGTAAGCCTGCCTTGCTCAGATTCTTGCTACCTATGGAGCTGAAACCAGGTGCAATTAGGGTGCAACACATAATCAGCCATACCACCACATCCTATTTGTTAAGTTTCATGTAGAAGTGAATTCCCAAGTTCCTTCAGAAACCCAGGATTGCAGACACAGTACAGTCTGCCTGTTTAAAGCCCAGTGTGTGAGCCTGTATAACTTGTACACCTGCACCATTGTCATGACAGTAAGTGATGGCCATTCCTCCCACAGCCAAATAGTTCATTAACAAAGTTTCAAAGTAGGTTTAATATCAAAGTATGTATGCAGCATACAACCCTGAGATTCATCTTCCCACAGACAGCCGTGAAACAAAAAAACACCTTGGAACCTGTTGAAAGAAAACAACAAACACCCAACATGCAAAAAATAAGAACAAATTGTGCAAACAGCACAAAATGAGTGAAAGCTCAGAATATAAAGCATCAAACCACATCACTGAAGTGCATTTAAATTATAACTACCTTTAGATGTAAAATTATAACTACCTTTAGATGTAAAATTATAACTACCTTTAGATGTAGGTAGATGTTTAACTACCTTTAGCACAGTAAACGTCTCAAACAAGGCAGACGATAGAATACCTTGTTGAGCAGTAGGTGGGGCCTGTGCAACTCTCCACCAGGTCTTTCTGTTCCTCATTGCCCCTAGGACTATTGAGCTACAGATGGACCCTGGTGTACAAGTCCATGGATCCCAAAAGGGGCTTCACTGGTAGATAAGATGATTAAGAAGGCATATGGAGACTTGCCTCCATTAGCCATAGCACAGAATGTGCAATACAGGGAAATTACTGTATTACTTCATAAAACATTGCTTGGGCTACAGCGGGTTGCATTCTTTGCTGTGTGAATCTGTGACTCTGCTTAAGACTGAAAGGAGAGGAAAATATTTTTAACAAAAGGCACATCTACTGGAATTTGCAACAGTCCAGCGCCTCTGAATCTGCATTTGAACAAACAGACTTTCACAGCCCCAAATCCTCACACGAATAAACTTTAACAACTGTATCCTCAGGCCCAATGGGTTTAAAGATTGACTTTGTGGAATAAAGCCAGTGCCATTGTCATTTTTCCTGAGCATATCAGCAGCCTTGAGAAGGATATAATGTTGTTCTCTCACCACTCTTCACCTGGATGATAAATTGCCCGTTACTCCTATTGAAATCTAGCTGATCCATTTATCCCAGAATTCTGCAACTGACTGAGATTTATTATGCTCATGACATAGGCAACCCATAAATCCCTGGAGTCAAAAATAATAATCTACTTGAGTGAATTATCACTTAATGTTTCTCTGCACAGTGCACATTTCTGGAATGTTTTTAATTCTGA
Source organism: Hemitrygon akajei (assembly GCF_048418815.1). NCBI lineage: Eukaryota > Metazoa > Chordata > Chondrichthyes > Myliobatiformes > Dasyatidae > Hemitrygon > Hemitrygon akajei. Next base: position 37,374,116 of record NC_133139.1, read on the forward strand.
CCTAAAAACTCACTGGCACATAATAAATTGGACATCACCCCTATTACAGTGCATTAACACCATTCTTTCAGTGCTTTTCTGCACGGGGACCTTCCAAGTTCTGTCTGTGCCTGTGTGACTCATGCGTCTCGAGGGAAGAGCCGCCAGTAAAACTCCCATCAACCACACGCTGGGCTTCCTCATGTTACCCGTCCGTGTCCTGACCCTTGTCACACACGAACAGGCATTGAGAGATTCACTCCTCTCCCCAGGCAGTTCATTATTGCCCGCTTTAGCATAGATCTGTATTGTGCTCAATTTGAGATGGCCATTGGCAGCGAAGCGATGGAACCGAGAAACCTAGGTAACAGACTTGCAATATTTATGCTGCTTTTGTGTCTGCAGAACAACCCAAAGCACTTTCAAGTCGGTGAAGTACGTTTGAAATGCAAGTAGCTATTCGAATTAGGAAATACACAGCAAGGTCCAACAAACAGCAATGATGACCATTTAACCTGTTCAGTCGTGGGTGGATGCAGAACAAGGCATCAGGGAGAAAGCTCCTGATCATTTTTTAAATGGTGAAATGAATCGTTTGATGTCTTTGCTACCAATTTGACATTTTATCTATAATGTGTAAAGTTCCTAGTGATACAAAAACAGTGCAGCATTAAAGAGAGAATAAACCAGAAAGGAGCTACCACTGTTTTGGATTTTGAAATCTAATAGAGTGTCGAAGCAAAGAAAGATTGAGCGATTTAAGGAGTTCAATAACCTCAAGGTTTAAGGAACAATATGAACCTTATTCTCAACTCAGCCTTTCTACCAAGGTTTTCAGAACATTGTGAAACAGCTTTCACTGCAAATTGTCTTCTTAAGTTGCAGAATAGATTTCAGGCCACTGGCAGTAACACTAAGGCTGCACACACAACATTACGTGCACACAATTACTTTCCAGTCATGAATGTGGTCAGAGGTCATCCCGATGTCAAGGAAAGAATTGAGCCTTTTGTGCAGAAGAAAAACAAAGCAAATTTCAATCCTGTATAACAGATCAGATCAGAACAAAATGGAAGGGCAGAGCTTCCAGCTGGCATTTACGTTGTCTGCTGCAGGTGCCGTGCCATCAGTAGCTCATAGCCAAACCATTCTTTGCTGGCAGGTATACTTACTCCACTTTTGTTTGATTATAACAGTGAACTGGGAATGCCTTTGACAGCATAGATTTTAAACAAACAGCACATCATGGAATGAAGACAGCTCATCGGGGAAAGAACTGTCACACTGCACGCCCTGTATCTGGAACTTAATTCATGTTAATTAGTTGAATGTGGCTCATATGGAAGCAATTTACCGTATACCACTTAATTTTAGATTGAGGAGACCAGGTTGATTTTAAGGAGTATTCAGCTCATGATCAACACACTTTAGTTACTGCGCCTACAGAGATATGCTACTTAGATGTGGGGAAGTCACTTACTTTGTCCTAACTATGTGGCTCAATGAATCTCAGCAAGGAAATTTAACACTCTTACACATTCAGTAATATTCTTATATTTCCCACAGTGATCATCCATCCTGTAGTATATGCCAGTGACTGTCAGAATGCAAGCTGTTCAAGGTCATTTTATTGACACTAATTTATGGATCCTTCACATCACATTGTACGAGTGGCTATGGGTAGTATCAATTTCCTAGTATCTGTGCATGGCAATTATTTCCATTTGAGTCTGACCACTGACCAATGAGGCTCCCAAGCTCATCCTGCCCTCAGAGACTTGCATATATGTGTGGATGCCTCTACTCTATCTCCCACAGAAGTTATTGTCTGTTGAAATTATGGCAGAAAATTGGGAAAACCTTGGCAGATATTTTACCTCATATATTTTCCAGCAAGAATCACCTTCAGGAGAATGTGTTTTGACCATCTCACCGAAGGCACTGAGGCAAGCTTTAGCATAATATAGGCTGGATGCTGTAACTCTATGCTTTACAAAACTAAGATTCTTATCCTGATGCAGGGGCTTGATCTAAAAATTCGACAATCCCTTTCCCTGCACAGATATTGCTCGACTTGTTGAGTTCCTCCAACAGCTTGTTTTTTTTTTCCGCTCCAGATTCCAACAATTTCAGTCCCTTGAGTCTATAAAAAAATTTATTTCATTTTTGCTTTTTGCCTTTGTATCCTGTTTGTCGTTTTTGATGTCTATTCCAGCTATTTAAAGTTTATTGACCTTGAAATTCAATTGCATTATATTTTTTTTCAACAGTGTGTGATTGATTTTTTTTACTTCAAGTAAGTCAAGATAGCAAATGTTTCCAGACTCCCTCACATCATTCTAGAAATTTAACCTGGCTCTCCTGGAGTGATTGACCCTTGTGCTTGATGTGATTTCATGTGCTCAGAATGTAGCCATTCACAGCAAAACAGTCCTGTGGAGGACCAGATAGATACAGTACTTGCAGTATAATAAGACCATTGTTGGAGACAACAGGCATTAGAAGCCCTCTTTGGAAAATCCCTTTCTTTAATTCTCCATCATGCCTTACTCCCTTCACTCCATTCCCAATGTAGCTCCACCTTCAATCTAACCATCTCATTTCAACAAAAGTAAGCTCAGACATTGGAACTCCGACTGTTAGATCCCCTAAGGTCACAATCCCTCTTATAAACAGTTGTAACCCACATCCCTTATTCCCCAACTGTCTAGTTGGCGAGTGCCTTAACGATTGCTTCCTTGGAGATCTTGTGGAAATCCTAATTTCCACTTAATATGGGTACCACTAGAAATTGTGGATCACATTATTTTGTCAGCTGTTGTTTTGTAAATGTGGAAGTAAAAATGATTTATGGTTAATACACTTACTGCCTGTACGCCACTGGCATTTAAGGTCCTCCATCTCTGTCAGTATAGAAGGATTCTTTATTGCTATTTCTGTAACAAATGTTTTTTGACTTCTCAGGGTTGTTAGTCCTGAGCTGAACACCCCCCCCCCCCACCCCCAAACCTGGAGGACTGGTGGACAACTGTTAGTCTTGCCTCTACCCTATCACCTGTTTGGCATGAGTGACCCTACCAAGAGCCAAAGCACAAGGCCCTGGCCCTAGCCAACATAGCTCTCCAGGTCATTGAGAGACACAAGCCTCCAAACCCTACAACAAGGTTGTGGTCCTCTTGGAGGATGGATGATACAAAGCAGACATTATTAAGTCACATACATTCTCCACCACAGATTCTTTCTGAATAACATCAATAAGGAGAAGTAGAAGCTTCAATTCAATTATGTGTTGCAAGACTTGGTTTTAATCTTCCATAGTCAAGAATTTATGACATTCATTTCCTTTAGAGAGCAGAAGGCAGACTATTGCTAAAATGGTGACAGATTAAGAAATCCTGATGCTGAAGGGGACGGAGTTGTTGTTGTACTTTGCCAACATGCCTGGTGCAGCAAACCAGCAGCTATGAAGGCAAATGTATATGACAAAATGTCTTCTATCATGAGAGGATTTATCTGCAATTATACAGCATCTCAGTGATACTACTAGGTTATAGTGTGCAGTCTCCTTAATCAAAAGAGGTTACTCTTGACATAGAATGGGACAGTAGACCAGTTCCTGGGACAGTGAGTTTGCCATATGAGGAGAGATTGTGTAGACTGAAACTGGGTTCTCTTGAGTTTAGAAGAAGAATAAGTGATCTCTTTGAAGCCTGCCATATTCAAGTAGGGCTTGCCAGGATGGATGCAGTGAAGATGTTTCCCCAAGCTGAGGACTCTACAACCTTAAGAATAAGGAAATTTCTCCAGCCATGTATCCTGGAGGAGCATGAAGGCTCAGTCACTATGTTCGTTCTAAACAGAAGTGGTTAGATTTCAGGTTATAAAGACACTTAAGGGATATGATCTCCTCAGGAAAATAGTGCTAATCCATGGTCTTACTGAATAGTAGAGCAGACTCAAGGTCCAAGATGATCTGTTCTTTCTCTTTAATTCTTATGCTCTCCAGTTTTTATTCACTGTAGAACATCCAGTTCTCTTTCTGTAAGCTTGTCTCCCCAGTGTATGCGAGAGCTTATCACTGCTACACTGTGTGATATCTAATAATTATGGTGTCATTTCCTTGATTGCATTACATTAAGACTGAACCTTCTTAATTAAAAAATAATAATAAATTACTTAGAAGTTTTAACTTTGATTTTCCAATTAGTTCTGCCCTGGTTAATGAGTAGCTTGGAAGCCAAGTTCAGGTCCATCAGTCTGTATGTAAGAGTTAAAACACATTAACATAAAGACTTACTGTTCCAGGTTTTGGTCATTGTGTTCAGTGGAAGCTGTTTCTGAGGTAGAAAAAGACATTACAATACTGCCAACCATGAGGGTTAGCAGGAGCAGAGAAGGGCAGGAAGGAATCTTCAACTACTGGAAATCTGTTTTTCTTTTTTGCCTGATGAAATAACAGTCAGCATTTGAAAATTAAGGTTGGAAGGAAAATCAAGTGGGGACTTTTCCATTAATGGCTAAAGCTCACCCTTGTGTGGTGACTACAAATGGGCTAGCAGTCAGCTTACCTGGAATGGAAATAAACTGCTGAACAATACAAAATGGGGCTCTCTGCTGTCTGTAGGCTTTCCAGTGCAATAGTCAGACGCAGACAGACAAAGGTTCCTGCATACTCTAAGTTGTAGGCCATGTTCTGGCATCATGCGAAACCCTTCAATTGTATTACAGTCTTGTTAAATCTTTCAGTTTCCTAGCAATAATATACAGCTTAAAAGGAAGGAATACATTTTTGTATAAATGCACTTTTGATGCATTATCCTGTTCATTGTTTGTTAAGGCAAAATGCAAAGGCAAAATATAGAATATACAAACATGCGATTTTATGTCAAAAAAATCTGAGAAATTAAGTTTATGCAATATAGGAAGAACCTAATGCTACAGCCTTACTCCTGAAATATTTATTGCTTTCAATAAAGCTTATGAAGCATAAAGCTTCTTAAGGCTTCCTTCCATCCAGTTACCATTAGATACGAGAATCTGTTTTGTGTAGTATGTTTTCCAACAGTGATTCAGCATCACATCTGCACCTCACTCAGTCCCCAGCGTTCTCCTGTGGCATTTGGTGTTGAATATCAGCAGCTTGTTCGCCAGCTCGTTCACCAGCTCTGATGTACCGCAAACGGTTAGGCTAATTTTTTTTATGTGTAGTAGATTGTGGGAGAAAACCCACACAACTTGCATGTGGTGATGCTTCAGTCAGAGAAAACCAGGCCTATCTGCGTTGCATTAATCCAATTAAATCCTTCATGTTTCTGAAAGAAAGAAGTGTTACCAACCGAGCTGGGAAGATGAAAATGTCAGTCAAACAGGCTCCATTCATTAATTTATTATTAGGGTTTCATTTATTTTCTCCATTTATCAAATAGATAATTGCCAAATGTTAAAATTCCTCTTCTTCTATTGTGTGATGTATAATAGTTAGAATTCCTTATTCTAGTTTTGAGACTTTGTGTAGAGTGATGGAGGAAGCCTCCAGTAGTTTCTAATTATGCTAATTCACTGCTGTATTCTGACACACTGTCATAAATTATTAACAGCAGCACGGTACAGCTCGCGTGCATTGGTGATGTTGCATCTTCTTTGTGGACGGAGCAAATTGAATCACCAGGATTGCTCTTGGTTAGAACTTTGTACCTTTAATTCATGTCAGAGGCATCGCAATTTCAATCCACCTTAAATTATTGAGTGAAACAATTTGACTTGACTTTGGCTGAGACCATTTCCAGCAGATTAGGAGACAGAGCTAGATTTACTGCCGTTCCTGTTTAAAGTTAGTTAGCCATCTCATTGCTAAATTATATATGTTATAAAGTTGTACTTTCCCCTCCAAAACATGATTGTTTTGACCGGCTGTATAAGATGGTGTATTAATATGAAAGCTAAGGCTTCCACTGCCTTTGCGGTCAGACAATGTAGGGAGCTGTATTTTTTTTTAAGTTATATTTTATTCATCATGGTATGCCACCTAGTACACAGTGCAAACCTAAAACCCTACTTGAGATGCACTACATATATTAATGACAGGAAAGGCTTAGACAAGACAGTTCTACTCACCACTGGGACATTATGTGTCCTTCAGGAGTGCCTCTGTTCCCTGTTTGTGTTGCTGACTGTGACGAGGTTAGTGCTATACATCTGTTAAGAATTGGAACAGTTTGTATTTTATGTTGTTTTCTTGTATATTGGTCTAGCTTCTGCTTAGCAGGAGGCATTTAGTGCCTTTAACTAATTGTTACCGGTAACCTGAAAGGGCTTCTCTGCTAGTTGTGTCTGTTGCTACCTCTCACAGAGTGCTCTGGCACTTAAAAATGAACAGCAGGGAAACTCGGGAGATGCTGCAGTACCAGTGCTCAGCAAACTCACAGGTCCTCCCAGCTGAGCCTCCACTTAAACAGAAAAACACGGGAGCTGAGGAGTTGTAGGGTTCCAGGCCGGTATCAGTGGCAGCAGTAGGCAAATTGACTGGGGGAAGGAGCACACCATAGTCATGGCTCTGTAACAACGGTACAGTCCATCCAGATTTGGTAAACACACCAAAAGTCCAGAAACCAGCCATCAGCTGTCCATCACAGTATGGACCACAGCATTGCACAAGAACAGCCAGCTGAGGCTTTGCTTGCCTATCTGGTTTTGTTCTCTCATGTTTATGAAGAAAGTAAATTATTTTTCTTTGTATTTCTTTAAGAGTGCTGCATGCAGCAAAAACAATTCTTGTGTTTGTTATTAATTGGTAAAAAAAAACTGACATTCTTCACATTACAATGTGGTTTCGTTTCTACCTCTTGTCGTCAGTTTTCCCTTGCCGTGCCTCCCAATTTATTTCCATTTATTCATTTCAGCTTTCCTCTATTTCTCTGCACTATTTGTTTTAATATGTGTTACCTCTCCAAGCCTGATTCTTTTTTTGTTCATCAATCATTCGGAGGCCTGGTCTCACTGATGTACTTCTGAGCTGTCCAAAAGTGCTGCTTGGTCACTCCAAGGCCAGTACATTTGTTCCCTCACGACCTAGATGTCAAATCTCCTTCAGTTCTTTCAAAAAGTAAGCGCAAAGTTTCCTTGGCTTGCTGGCCAACAGCACTTCCTTCATATAAATAAGAAAATGTTTTGGTCAATTTGTTACATATCTTATTTGCTGTTTCTGCAATCTTACTGTTCACAAAATGGCCACTGCAAACCACGTAAATGTAGTAGTGGCAAAGTGCTTTAAGCTACTTCTTTCGTTATTGTTTGAAGACATTTTATTGTCAGTTGAGTAGTTGAAAATTGGTCTTAAAATGTCTTAAGTAAGTGTTGGAAACATTCAGTACATCAGACTGCATCTGCAGAAAGGGAAACAAATTTATTTCTCCAGTTCTGAGATCCTTCAGACTATTGTAAGCTCAGACATTATTAGTTCTGTTTCTCTTTCCACAGATACTGTCTAACCTGCTGATTGTTTCCAGTAATATCTGTTTCTATTTCAGATTTCCAGCATCTGTAGTTTTTCGAGTATTCATTTGAATTGACTTATCTTCCATTGTAACAGGAAACATCATCTGACTTTCACAAATTGCACTCTGGGTAACAGAAAGCTAAAAGAACAGTAAATGCTGGAAATCTGAAATAAAATATAAAGTGCTGGAAATACTCAGCAGCCCAGGCAGTTTATGTGGAAAGGAAACAGAGTTAACACTTCTCTTAGTTATGCCTCCCTATCAGACCAGCAGTAACCAGAAAAGGCTTTGCTGTTAACCCTTTTCCATGTGTGCCCTAAAATAATTTTCTTCTGCATAAAATGGATAACCTGTCGGTAGAGATGCAAGCTCTTTTACAGACCCAGGAGAAGAGTAGATTGGCCAAGTAAATCCATTAGCTGTGGACTAAAGGTTACTATTACATTGATACATCTGTTGGTGACATTTGAGCAGCTCCATTACTGTAATATTAGTGTTTGCTTCAGCTCCATCACGTGTTAAGCTTAAAATGCCCTGTGGAGTAAATTGGTGTTTCTATCTGCTGAAGGTTTAAGTTAGCTAAAGGAAATGTGGGCCAAAGTGGTGGAGGTGAGTTTCTCTATCTGTGCAGAACGACCTGCATCACAGTAACATGTTTTTCAGTTAGCCTCAGAGTTGCAAGAGTGAAAGAAAATATTCAGCCAAGGTTTTGATTTCTTCCCAGTAGTGGTTGATGGGGCTTATTCTGGCCAAAGGTCTGTTGCTCGTGGTGTTATCAGGGAGCTGCTCTGGGACCTCTGCTGTTTGTGTTATATATAAATAACCTCGCTGAAAACATGGATGGGTAGGGTAAAAACTATGCAGATGACACAAAGATTAGTGGTTTTGTGGAAAGAGTAGTAGGCTTGCAAAAGATACTGTGGGATATAGATCACCCAAATGTGAATTGTTGAACTTTGCAGAATCAAAAGACCAAGACCCTTAACAGTGTTGATGTGCAGAAGGATCTTGTGGTCCAAGTCCATAGCTCCTTGAAAATGATCGCCTAGTTTAATAGGGAGATAAGGAAGACATATGGCATGCTTGCCTTTCTTTGTTGAGTTTAAGAGTCAGGAAGTTGAGTTGCAATTTTATTAAACTCTAGCTAGGTCACATTTAGGGTATTTCATTCAATTCTTTTCAGCCCATTATAGAAAGAGTGCAGAGGCTTTGGAGAGGATGCAGAAGAGGTTTACCAGGATGTTGCCTGAATCAGAGGCCATGTGCTACAAGAAGAGGTTGTGCAAGCTTATTTTCTGGGGGAAGATCCAGTGGAGGTTTACAAGCTGGGCTTAGACAGCAAATATCCCAAGTTTGAAATGTTTAATATGACAGGGCACATATTTAAGGTGAGATGGGGTAGGTTCAAAGGAGATGTGTGTGCTAAGTTTTTTTTTACACAGGAAGTGGTAGTTGCTAGAATGCACTACCTACCGTAGATATGGAGGCAAATACAATCGAGGCATTTAAGAGTCTTTTAGATAGGCACATGAATGTTCAAGAAATGGAAAGATATGGAAATTGTGTAGACAGAAGGGATTAATTTAGTTGAGTCTTTTGATTGCTAATCTAATTTCAATCTGGTATTCTGATACAATTAATTCTGGTATGTTGCACATACTGGCTGTAAAGTGATTCTGATTCTGATTGCTTGGCACAATATTGTGGGCCATGGGCCTGTTCCTGTGCTGTATTATTCTATGGTCTAGCCAAGGAGCACCTTTTTTTAACACTAGGTGAAGGGAGGAACGTGACTTTGCTCCTTCTCGGCAACCTACACCCCCCCCCCCCCCACCCCACCCCACATCCCCCTAACCAAGCAGTGCAGTGGGTTGATACCACACTGTTCCAAAGCTGGTTATCAGCAGTTTAACAAAAAAAAAGAGAACTTTGGAAGCAAAAAGAAACAGGCGTTGTAGGGATAACAAGATCGGCTCAACTCGCATAAAGATCCCTTTGATGTCTCATTTCTTCTAAAGTGCAAGAGCTTTCAATTCTGGGTGAAGATCGGGTGCAAAAATATTTGCAACAGGAAAATCATTGATGTTAGTGCTTTGGTTGGAAGTCTCTTAGGGGTTTGTTGAATATTAATAAACCTCTCAGGAAAAAAGTGAAGAGCAACAGTGAATTTATTTTGCTGTGTGGATTTTATATAGCTGTTGTTAGATTTGAATGCAAATCCTGAGTGATTCAACACACGTTTCCCCATGTTATTCCTGTCGAATTTCTTCCTCTGATCTCCTAAGTGCATTGGCCCATGCTGAGATATAGTTTCACGAATGCTGGCCACCCTCTGTTAACTTGCCAATGTTGTCATTTGTCATGTGCCGGCAGACTGATCGGAGCCTTCGCTCCTGAATCCAATCATCCCCCAGCCAATGAGCCATTTTCAAGCAAGGATTACTGGCACTGAATCTCTGGCTGTTTTAGCCACCTCACCAGCTCAGAGCACTGTGGCCTTTTCGTACTACACACAGAGAATTGCAGGATTCCATCATTCATCAGGTTTGAAGCTATCCCTAATGCTAATCTCCTCATCTTCTACAAAGGAAAAGCCTTCACATTTTGTTCTGGTAGACTAGTTTCTTTTGAACAGCTGACTTATACCCCACTGTTTGAATGCAGCAGGAATATTAGGCTTGATCTAAGGAACTCAAACTCTCTGTTTTTTCCAGTTTATTTCTCTCACTTTCCCTGCACCTCTTCAGTTTTCTTCACCAGGAACATAGAATCAGCTAGCCTTTACAGCACCAGGCTGTTCTTCCTGCCTGGTGTGAGTTGTTTTTATTGAACTTATTAGTATGTTAGGAGAGAACACCAGGTAGCAATCAAAATAAGTGCTGAACAGCCACTGACCCATATTGTGGCAAGAATCTGATGTTGCCAAGACCAAATGTTGCCAAGCTAAGTTTTGATTAACTTTGCACCTGCTGTAATTTTTTTACTGCTTCCGAAATAAGGCTCATTACCAAGTGCACACAGGGACGATATAATGTTCAGGAGTCGGGAAATACTTGAAGTGAAAAAGCAAAGCTCTTAGCACTCAGACAGTGGGTTTTTGACTGAAATGTTAGCTCTGTTTTCTTTCCACAGTTACTGCCTGACCTGCTGAGTGTTTCCAGCAAAATTAGTTTTTATTTTAGACTTCCAACTCAGCATTTTTTTTGGTATTAGGTCTAACTGAAGTATGTTGTCCGTTCATTACACCTGCCCTGCCCGTGACATTAAGACACAATTGCTCAAGGCATACTCTTGTGTTGAAATTCGTTTAGTAAAGGAACATTTCAAGGGATGAATGATTTTCCCTCCCTTGGGATTAGCTCTCTTCTTTAAAGATGTTCGGCAGTTTGGATTATCTGTTCCTTCTTACGGTTGAAGTTTTCAAAGCCCAATCAGTTCTTTGCTACTCCGCAGATTAAAAACTCACAGTGCAAAGGGTTTCCGAGGGGTTGTTGTATTAAATGATTGTTCTGATTGCTCAGCCTAGCCCCAAATTGTAAATGTTTGGAATGTTGTATTCTCCCCTGGACAGAGTTTAGCACACCACAGATACCAGCATCCCCTCAATGATCTATGTCTTTTCATTGCACCACCTCAGTAAAGCAGCCAGTGTAATCAAAGACACCCCCACCCCCCCCAGCCATCCCAGACACTCTCTCCTATCAGGGAGAAAATACCTGATTTAGCGACAGCTTCTATTATGCCTCGCGTCTATTGAATGATCCCCTTGTACAAAAAAATGGACTCTTAACCTCAACCTACTCGGTTATGATCTTGCCCTTGATTGTTTATCTGCACTGCACTTTCTCTGTAGCTCTTACAAGTTACTCTGTGCTGTTACTGTTTTACCTTGTTCTCCTGCAATGAAGTGAGCGATGATATGTTCTGTATAAGGAGTATGCAAGACAAACTTTTCAATGTGCTTTGCTACGTGTCACAATAATAAACAGATCAGTACCAACACTTTGAGCTCCCCAGTGACTGCTCAGGTGGAGTGAACACTTTCAGAAGATAAAATGCTTTACTTTTGACCGTCGGCTTAGCTGGGTGTTCAGCCACTTGCCTGCACTGACACGTAATGCAGATAGTAACACTGATAGTTCAGCTGCTGATTTTATCACTCCAAGGCACTTAATCACATTGTGCAGGAGAAAGGCGAGCCTTTGGCCTTTGCTTAGATGGCAGCAGATGTGACATTCGGTTGAACTGAGGTGGGGAGGAGAAGATTATCAACTGGGATTATTTTCTTTAGCACAATACGGTGATCTTTACTTGCATGTAAAAATCATCTGGTCAAATAGTCACCCAATTTCATTTTTAATTTGCACTGGGAATCTTCATCCTTATTTGTCCTTGAAAAGAGGATGAGTTTGTTTTTTTTAAACATCCATGTAATACAGGTTCTCCCATGGTGGTATTCATTGGAGAGTTACAGGATATTGGCTCTCGGTTCACACACATGGTATTGTGAAGATCTAGGTGTCTGCGTAGCTGCACTGAACTCATTTATGGGCAGAAGTGAGAAAGCTGAAGGTTAATTTAAAAAAAGATCTGGACTAGGGTGCTGGGTCTCTGGTAATAATGGAAGCTTACACCATGGAAATCAGGCTGTCAATGTGAACCTAATATTACTGCCTGAGGGTTTAACCCTGACAGCCTGCACAGTATTCACATGTACAGTATGGCATATGAAGGCACGTGTGTGCATGCTAGCAACTGTGCAGCTAGTTCCCGGTCCTGCGTGGGCATAGTTAGACAGATTGCACTCTTGTTCCTCCATTTCTACTGTATTGTCTCCTGGAGACAGGCACAGTGAGGGGCACATGGCACTACCAGCAAATGTATCCCTAATGTTCGTTCTTGTTTAAAATTTTATTTGATTAATTTTTCCAAATATTTTTTAGTAATTTTGTCAAGTGCAAGAAAAATGGGTGAAATTATCAATACTATCAGCTGACCCTTGCAATCAGTGGGGGCTGATCTTTATCCCTTTAGAAGATATCAAAATTGTATTTATATTGAAATGCAAGGGCGTACTTGTATTGACCACTTAAAAGAATCTCAGATCAAGGACTTTTGCAGGCTCTTTAAGCTCTGTTGTCCATTCAGTATTCTATTTGATCATAGAACAGTTCATTAACTTATCACCTTCGATCATCGGCATGGCCTCGAGCACATTTGCTCTCTCTTGCCTTGGTCTCAGTTCAGTGTTAATACCTTTTACTAAAAGCTTCTTTGCTAGAGTGTCTCTGCTGCTGCCTTACTAAATAGATTGCCCTGGTCACTAACTCAGAGCCCTTGTGCTAACCCTGTGACTTCTGTGTCCATTCCTGCAGGCGTCTCTGAAGAAGACTATTTTTCCTGTCTCACCATGAAGTCATTGACCTTCCTAATCCTCTCAGTATTGACTGGACTGTCTGAAGCCACGTTCCCTGATGACAGTGGTCCCCTCAGCACCGGGTCAGTGGACTGTAAGTATACAGGGGCACATTCATAGTAACTTTCAGAGATGAGAAAATATATTAGTAAGGATTAATCCATCATCAAGTCCACTGGGCAATACATAGTGTGCTGCAGGTAACTGCAGTGCTGGAATCTGAGATAGTGTGTGAATATGGTTTGTATTTTTGACACAGTTTCCAAAGTGCTGACATATGCTGAGGAAGAGCATTAAAGGCGATGGCTGAACTATTCTTAAGCATCTTCCTGAACTGTTCACCTCTTCCATCAAAGTGGTGGAGAAATCAGAGCAGTGTCAGTTCTCATCCAAAATCTCCACACCCTTTCCCGAAAAGAGTCATTCAGTCACAATGGGCGCAAGGTCCCAGCTGATAAATTTTGTACCTTCAGTTAAGGCTCTGTTTGTCTGAAGGAGATGAGAGGAAAAAGTATGGAAGATCTCTTTGAAAATGTGCCTCATGAATTAGGAAATACTACAAGGGCTTTAAGTGCAACTTGAAATGTGAATGCACCAATCCATTCAACTTAAAATCTCAAAGCAAAAACAAAATGTCCACAATCCCTAAAGAAAGAACCTGCCACTCCAGAAATGGCCCTCGGGAAGAGCAATTAATCATTCATAACAGAAGAGACAGACAGCCACACCTTCCTTTCCTCTGTCTTGGTTGATGGGTTAAATTCTTAAGGAGGCCAGGGGGTGACTACTTGACCTTATCTCATTGTCCACACTGGGGTTTTCAGTGCCCTGGGTGGGCCACCCTGCACGAATTTGGAAAAACGACCCCTTGAATTCATACACTGGAATCTTTTCATCACCGACAGAGCTTCTCTTTCATCCACTGAAATGTATATTTGCATTATGTACTATGGGAAGGTGCTCACTCAACGGCAACAAGTCCTGGTCTCTGGAGAGGAGCAGTGAAGTGAAGCTTTGTTTTTGTGGTAGCAGTGGCGCATATATCACTGTTAAATTTAGGGCCTTAGAAATCTGATGGAATTTTGTCAGCTAACGCAAATACATTACAAACATAAGCAATAAAGTTACAATAGACAGCATGGGGAACGATAAAAATGATGCAGGAACTGTTTAAATGCACGCAAGTTCTGGGTAAGTTTAACGGGTGGGAACAATTCTGAGGCCCACAATAGGCAGTATGGTTTCTCTTGACCTCCCTGTCCCCTGTTGACCTGTGCCAGAAAGGCTGTTGGGAATAGACTGGTGTTACAAAGAAATATAACATAGAAAGTGTTCTTAAAAGAAAAATCACATGGTGGTCCAGGATGGAACTGGCATATAGTTGTTGTACATAATGGAAAGAATTGTAATTGGTCAATAGATTGTAATATTGTGAGTTACATTTGATGCAATTAATTCCTTGAAACTGTTGTATCAGAATCACAGTCAAACACTAGCCATCAGTTCTTATTTAATGTTCTTTTCACCCAGCTGAAAAGGCACTACATGTGATTGTCATAATCTGCAGTTTAAGTTCACACAATATAGAAAAGCATCACACCTCAACTTGGAATGACATTTTCGTGCTGCACTGCTCTTTCTGTATAGCTGTTACACTTTATTCTTCATGCTCTTATTGTTATACCTTATTCTAGCTCAATGCACTGTGTAATGATTTGATCTTTGTGAACAGTTTACAAGACAAGCTTTTCACTGCATCTCAGTGCATGCAACAGTAATAAACCGATTCCAGTTCCAATTCCAAGACAGCTCACAGTATCCCAGTATCCTATCCCTTCGAAGTTTTAGTGCATTTTATGACACAGCAGGATTATCAAATAATTGTGTGATCATGGCCAAGTGATGGGACTACAACAAGAGCTCATGGGTTAAGGATGAAAAGTGAAAAGTTTAAGGGAACATGAGGGAAAACTTCTTCACTCAGGGAGTTGCGAGAGTGTGGAAGGAGCTGCCAGTGCAACTGGTGCAAACGAGCCCGATTTCAATGTTTAAGAGAAGTTTTGGTGGGTACATGGATGGTAGCAGTATGGAGAGTTATGGTACGGATGCAGGTCGGTGGGAGTAGGCAATTAAAGTGGTTCAGTGCAGACTAAATGGGCCACAGGACCTGTTTCTATGCTGTACCTTTCTATGACTCTATGGTACTAGCAGGCAGAGAATCAGGATAGTTAATTTATGAGCCACCACAGGAAACTGATAATAATCAAGTGTGCTCCTGTAATTTTTTAAATCAGAATCAGTATTAGGTTTATTATCACCGGCATGTGTCGTGAAATGTGTTAACTTAGCAATGCAATACATAACATAGAAGAAAATAATAATAATAATCTCATTGTATCTTCTACTGAAGGAGCTATCTTGGATAGGGTACATTGTCCCTTGCATACAAACTGTTTGCTTGACTCGCTCCTTTTATGACCTCCAAGCTTAATGACATCCACCAACCAGGAATGCGAGAAGACCACCACTTGCATGTTCCTTTCTAAGTCGCACACTGCCCCTCGATAAGTACTCGAAGTACCAAATCAATAGCGACGGAGAAATGCTTTCACCACAGAGCACAATGGTTCGAGAAGATATCTCAGCACCACATTGTCAAGGGTGGCTAAAGTTGGATAATAAACATTGGCCTTGCCAGTGATACCGACGTCCATAATGAATCAGAAAAATGGTGACTGTCGTAAGGAGTTTGCGCGTTCTCCCCGTGACCACATGGTTTTCTTCCGGGTACTCTGGTTTCCTCCCACAGTGAAACCCTGTACCATTAGCAGGTTAATTAGTCATTGTAAATTGTCCTGTGATTAAGCTAGGGCTAAATAAGTGGGCTACTGGGTGGCGTGGCTCGTTGGGTCAGAAGGTCCTGTTCTTCCCCCAAGCCATCAGACTTCTCAATGCCCAGAGTCTAGACTGACATCAACATCATCTATTATTATATTGAAATTTATCCTCTACTGTGCCTATTGTCTTGTTTATTAATTAATTATTGTACTGCCCTGAACTGTTTTGTGCACTTCATGTAGTCCTGTGTAGGTCTGTAGTCTAGTGTAGTTTTTGTGTTGTTTTGTGTAGTCTATTGGAGCCTTGAGTTGTCTCACAAAGTCTAGTGTAGTTTTGTGTTGTTTCATGTAGTACCAGGGTCCTGGAGGAATATCATTTCGTTTTTACTGTGTACTGTACCAGCAGTTTATGGTTGAAATGACAATAAAAAGCGACTTGACTTGAAATACAAACTAAAGTAAACAGTGAAGGCAGCCATTATTAGAGAGAGAGTGAGAGTTTGACTTAGTGGCTAAAGAACAGGCCTGCCGAAGTTAACAGCAGGATAGCATTTAAATTATTTTTATTTATTTCCTGGTTGGCAGCTAGCAAGCATGAGAAGCTGACAGGGAAGTTGCAGAGCCAGAGACTGGAGTGGAGGAAGGGAAGGTGGGAGAAGGAGAGGTCGTGGGGTTAGGGGACAGAGTTCAAAGGTCAGCCACTAGGAGTAGTGGAGAGTTGGTGTTGTAGTTTCGGAACCTCTCATCTCCCTGCCTACAGCTCTTAATCCAAAAGCCTGCTTAAAATACCAGGCATGCAGTCTCATTAACTTAATTAAACTAACTTCTGACTAATTTCCAAAGCACGTTGCTTGTACGACAACAGTCTGTTCTAGCTATAGAACTGGGCGTCCCTTTTTCACCAACATCCAGACATTCTAGCCTTCACCCCCTCCCCCCACCCAACTCTCCAATACTTCTACCCTTTGAGTTGAAACTGTCCCTGAGGTACCTGCAGTAACTCTCATTATAATGTGCTCAATAATGTTCTTCTCAGACAGCCACATACAGCTCTAGATGTGAATTGCAAGTGTGCAGCCTAGTTTTTTTTACTCTCTCCGCCACAGCTCAAGGCCCACTGAGGCCAATTAGTAACACCACGAGCCAGGATTAACTAGCTCAGCACGGACCTGCGCCAAACCCTACCTTCTACGTAAACACGTGCTCAGGAAAATCTTATATTAACTTGCTCCAGGCTTCATTCACTGTTTTTTTTGCTGATTTCAGCTTAATTTTAATATCATTCATCTATGTTATCTTAGACTGACCCGCATCTCTTTCAATCACTGTCCTCATCTCTGTAACCACTTTCTCGATCTTTGTCACCTCGGGCTGTATTCTCCAGCTTTGTGTCTCTGACAACACTTCTTCCAGCAACCTTGGTCATCAGCTCTGACATCCTCGTCCTGAAGCTCTCGGGTCTCTCTATCTCTCACTCCTCCTGTAACCACTCTTTAAAACCTTCACCAAGACCTTGGCAAATGTCCCGATCCTCTCTGCAATCCTAATTTTGATCAAATAATTGCTTCGTACAATTCCTGGTAATTGTTTAGTGATGTTTTATTACATTAGAGGAACTTTGTGAATGGATATAGTTGTGTGATTTGGCGGCATAAACCAATGTTTTATTCCCTGAACCTTTGAAGGGAACTGTGATATAAATAAATAACTACCTACAATTTCAAATGTGCCCAGCAGGGGCCATTGACCTTTCTGTGATTGCACTTTCAGGTAAATATTTTATATCTACCCTGTAGATGGCCTTTGACATGCTTCCAGTGATTTAACTGGACAGTGGAATGGCTCAGCTGGTGAAAGCGCTGTGTGGTGTCAGGTTTGATTCATGGCCTGATCTCGGCCGGTGCTCCAGCTGCGATGTTGCAAATGGTCTCGGTACCCATGTGAAGAAAGCAGCAAGATATTATCCAGATCCCCAAGTCCTGATTGCTGTATGCTTACTAGTCAGAATCAGAATCAGATTTAATATCACCGGCATATGTTGTGAAATCTGTTAATTTTAAGGCAGCAGTACAATGAAATATATGATAAATAAATAGAGAGAAAAAACTGAATTACAATAAGTATATATATGTCTATTAAATAGTTAAGTTAAAATAAGTAGTGCAAAAAAAGCAAATAAAAAAATAGTGAGGTTGTGTTTATAGGTTCAGTGTCCATTTAGAAATCAGATGGCAGAGAGGAAGAAGCTGTTTCTGAATCGCTGAGTGTGTGCCTTCAGGTTTCTGTACCTCCTTCCCGACAGTAACAATGAGAAGAGGGAATATCCTGGATGGTGAGGGTCCTTAATGATGCCACCTTGCTAAGGCACCGCTTCATGAAGTTTTCATGGCTAGTACTCATGATGGAGCTGGACTAAATTTACAAGTTTCTGCAACTTACTTCGATCTTGTGCCCCCCCCCCCCCCCCCACCGATACCAGACGGGGATGTATCCAGTCAGAACACTGCCCACGGGTACTGTTGCTGAAAGGATACCAGATGAAGATCAGGCCTGGTTTTAACGGAAAATATACTTCTTTGTATGTATCTAGTTCAGTCCTGATTTGGTAACCCTCTACCCAGTTAATTCCCCACTTACCCACACAAAGCAGTATTCCGTGCCAGAATTAAGGTTGCTGCGTGGTCATGATATTCTCAAGAGGACTGAGTGAGTGAACTTGCCCTCATATAATGTAGAATGAGAGGAAAAAAATCCCTGCTGCCAATATCATAAACAATACTTAGATAATGGTATAAACAACGTGAATGATATCCTCAAATAAAACAAGTCAAATATTTGTATGAGTGCACACAAGCTTCCTTATTTATTATTGTGAGTTTTACCAGCAGGTCAAATATATTTTCAGTGAATTGCCCCATTGTGCTTTGTGACACCTTTGGCAGCAAATCAGGATGATATTTCATGCATAAGAGCCCCTACAATTCTGTTTAACTTGAGCAAAGTTTGACTGTATTGTAATGAATACAAATGATCCTCATCAGCCATTTCTGCTGCTGTAATTGAGTGCAGCATGGGCCAATTGGAATGTGAACCCATACACAATTCCTAATAACACTTCGGGATTGTTATCATTGGAAATTATTCAGAACAGCGTTGTCGTCGGTCAGTTAACTTGTGAATTCACCCAATAAACACACAGGTGTGAAGTTTTCATCAGTTGTCTGAGCATGTTTAGCTTTGGGTTATGCAAACATTTTTGTTATTGCAATAAAATAGAACTCTTTTGAAGCTGAGGCTGATTCTGACTCAGTGTTCTTTAGAACACTTATTGAGCTGGTCATGTGGCAGCAATGCACTAAATTAGCTTGCTAAACAGATATGCAGATTTAATGAGATAACTCTGGACAAACTGCAAATAGTGTTGAGTTAACAACTCCTCGCTATATGCAAAACTGCCCAGAACAAGGCATTCGTATGAGACTCTGAATAGTTTTTTTAGTGTTGAGAACTTGCTTATACCTTCAGTGTTCTCTGATATACTGGTTCATTCTGTGATCTGGTTCTTCAGCACAACTGTTTTTTTGAACACCGAATAATTAACCTTTTATATAGAGGTAGGAGTGATGTTGCATGGATTTTACCGAAGGTTCACGAGGCTTAGAGAGGATGCAAAAGAGGTTTTCCAGGATGTTGCCTGGATTAGAGGGCATGAGCTCCAGAGATGTGTTGGACAAACTTAATGTTTATTAAGCTTAATATTGAGTATTGGAGGCTGAGAATCAGGTTTATTATTGCCGGCATTTGTCATGAAATTTGTTAACTTAGTAGCAGCAGTTCAATGCAATACATGATATCGACAAAGAAGAAAAAAATAATAATAAATAAATCGATTACAGTATATGTATATTGAATAAATCAAAATTTGCACAAAAACCAGAAATAATATATATTTAAAAAGTGAGGTAGTGTTCACGAGTTCAATGTCCATTTAGGAATCGGATGGCAGAGGGGAAGAAGCTGTTTCTGAATCGCTGAGTGTGTGCCTTCAGGCTTCTGTACAGTCGGCCCTCTTTATCCGCGAATTCAACCAACCGCAGATCGGGAAAACTTGGAAGTTCTCTCTCCAGCAGTCGTTGTTCTAGCATGTACAGACATTTTTTCTTGTCATTATTCCTTAAACAATACAGTATAACAACTATTTACATAGCATTTACATTGTATTAGGTACTATAAATAATCTAGAGATGATTTAAAAGTGCAGGCAGTCCCCGGTTTATGAACGAGTCCGTCTTTAAGTTGGATTTGAAGTCGGAACAGGTACATCTGATATTATTTAGCGTCAGTTAGTCAAACATTTGTCTTAGTATATAGTATATATTTTACCTTTCTTTGCATATAAAACACTTAAGAAACATATGTATTTCAATAATTAAACCACTGCGTTGCTTAGTAAGAATTGTAGCTTTCTTCAGGGCAGGGCCTTTCACATTCTCCATTAAAATTGTTCTGATCGTTGACCGACTGTAGCCTAACGCTTTTCCAGTGACCGGTGGCATTTCACCTCTTTCCGATCACTTTATTATTTCCACTTTATTTTCAATCGTGATCGTGATTATCTTGGTGAACAGAAACACTGTGGATTCAAAGCTACGCCGCTGGGTCCTAAAGTCCACCACACTTAGACAGGTTAAGTAGGGGACTTGAGCATCCGCGTTTTTTGGTATCCGCGGGGGGTCCTAGAACCAATCCCCTGCGGATAAGGAGGGCCGACTGTACCTGATACCTGATGGTAACAGTGAGAAAAGGGCATGCCCTGGGTGCTGGAGGTCCTCAGTAATGGATGCTGCCTTTCTGAGACACCGCTTCTCGAAGATGTACTGGGTACTTTATAAGCTAGTACCCAAGATGGAGCCGACTAAATTTACAGCCCTCTGCAGCTTCTTTCGATCCTGTGCAGTAGCCCCCCACACCACCCCCATACCAGACAGTGATGCAGCCTGTCAGAATGCTCTCCATGGTACATCTATAGAAGTTTTTGAGTATATTTGTTGGCATACCAAATCTCTTCAAATTCTTGATGAAGTATAGTGGCTGTCTTGCCTTTTTTATAACTGCATGGATGTGTTGGAACCAGGTTAGGTCCTCGGAGATCTTGACACCCAGGAACTTGAAACTGCTCACTCTCTCCCCTTCTAATCCTTCTATGAGGATTGGTATATGTTCTTTCGTCTTACCCTTCCTGAAGTCCATAATCAGCTCTTTTGTTTTACTGACGTTGAGTACAAGGTTGTTGCTGCGACACCACTCCATTAGTTGGCATATCTGGCTCCTATACACCCTCTCACCACCTGAGATTCTACCAACAATGGTTGTATTATCAGCAAATTTTTAGATGCCTAGCCACAGAGTCATAGGTATAGAGAGAGTTGAGCAGTGGATTAAGCACAGACTACAGAGGTGCTCCAGTGTTGATCATCAGTGATGAGAAGCTATTATCACCAATCCACACAGATTGTGGTCTTCCAGTTAGGAAGTCGAGGATCCAATTGCAGAGAAAGGTACAGAGGCCCAGGTTCTGTAACTTCTCAATCAGGATTGTGGGAATGATGGTGTTAAATACTGAGCTATAGTCGATGACCAGCATCCTGACATAGGTGTTTGTGTTGTCCAGGTGGTCTAGAGCTGTGTGGAGGGCCACTGAGATTGCATCTACTGTTGAGCTATTGTAGCGATAGGCAAATTGCAATAGGTCCAGGTTGTTGCTGATGCAGGAGTTCAGTCTGGTCATGACCAACCTCTCAAAGCATTTCATCACTGTAGATATGAGTGCTACCTGGCGATAGTCGTTGAGGCAGCTCACATTATTCTTCTTAAACACTGGTATAATTGTTGCCTTTTTGAAGCAAGTGGGAACTGCTGCCGGTGGCAGTGAGAAGTTGAAAATGTCTTTGAATACTCCTGCCAGTTGGTTGACACAGGCTTTCAGAACCTTACCAAGTACTCCATCGATACTTTCCGCCTTGCGAGGGTTCACCCTCTTTAAAGACAGCCTAACATCGGTCTGTGAGACAGAGATCTCAGGTGCAGCAGGGATCTTCACAGTTGTCGTTATATTCTCCCTTTCAAAGTGGGCATAGAAAGCGTTGAGTTCATCTGGAGAGGCATTGTAGAAATGAGTTAAATTGTGAGAGACATTGAGAGGGAAGACAGCCAGAACTTTTCTCCCAGGATAAAAATGTGAAATACTAGAGGGCATAAATTTAAGAGAGATGTGCGGGGTATGTTTTATACATGGAGTGTGGTGAGTGCCTGGAATGCGTTGCTAGGGAGTGGTTGAGGCAAATATAATAGAGGTGTTCAAGAAATTGTAGCTAGACACCTGCAGAGAATCAAGGGATATCAATAATGTGAAGGGGAAGAGATAAGTTTAATTTGGCATCATGTTCACCATAGACATCATTGGCTAAAGAATCTGTTCCTCTTCTGTACTGTTTTATGTTCCACATATTATGTTCAGTGTTCTATGTTAATACAACTAAACTGCCCATTGCATTAAAGACTATAAATTACAAAGAGTGCAAGCTGTACAATAGAAAGATGGGTATAAGAGCTGTAGAATTCTATTCTTACATTTGAAGACGATGCACCTGTGATGGACGTTCCTAGAGAAAGGAATTAAGGTAGACGATATGGGTGAATTTTGGTGGGGGAAGCATTGAAATAAAATAGTGAGGAAGGGAAACAGATAGATTTAGTCAAAAAGGAGATAGTAACCTTTTTTTTATCATAGTGTCTCTGAGATCATTATGTTCTTACAGAAGGCATTAAAACTGTGAAGATGTGATTCAGGAACTGACAGATATAGAAGGGAGCCTTCTTAGTTGCCACTTGTGTACAAAAATTATGAACACATTTTTATATACAGATTTATGATTTAAACACTGCATAATTTTATTAAGAGTTTCTTCAGCACCAGTTTTGATTCTTTTTTTCATCAACTCCACCTTCAAACCATTTTTATCATGAGCCTTATTATCATAGTCGGCCTTAATGCCTAGTGTGAGTCTTTCTTTGCAATACTTCCTCACCCAATCTGATTCCATTGTTGAATACAAGTATTTCCCTTATCCCATCCCTACCCACCCTATGCCGGTCACACACTCCCAGTTTCTTACCTCCCAAGTGGCAGATTCACCTGCTGCCACTTCACCTTCCTCCCTCACTAATGCACAGTACAGGCTCGTTAGCCCTATGGCCACTGAACTCCCAAGGGTGGCCTCGGTCTGGTTCTATTAAACTCCATGCAGTTGATTTCATTATTAGATTTATTTTTTAAAAATCTGGTGTCGAGCACATTCTGAACTGACATTTTTAGCGCAGACTAAAACATTCCCAGCTGTCACAGTGCTCCTGAACAGTGAAATTTTGCCTCACAGCTCATCATGTGTTTCATCCAACTCTCTTCACTGAACCCCATAAACCTGTGCTGTACTTCCCACTGCATGAAAAACTGCTGTAAGAGTACTAGTCCTGATGAAGGGTCTTGGCCCAAAGCGTCGGTTGTTCCTTTCTGTCCAGAGATGCTGCCTGACCTGCTGAGTTCCCTACAGCATTTTGTGTGCGTTGCAAGTGAGTGCAAGTTACTGTTGTTAATTTACTGTTCACATGGCATAGATGATCAGCTTTCACACTGAGACCAAGTTGTCTCACAGCCTTTGGAAGAGGCATCAGTTGTGCCATGACTCCTGGAATGGCGGGAAACAAGGAATTTTAGGATTGCCCTTGATCAGCTACTAAATACATTTAAAAAGAGGTAGTTGCATATTTCTAACATGTGCCTTTGCCAATTCTTGAAGTTAAAATATTTCGTCTGACTTCTGCCAGTTGCTGATGGTTTTCCCATTGTATTTTGGTCATTGATTTACAACCCAATAACCTCGGAGATGATCATATCCTCCCACTCCCTTGCAATAATTAAATTTTATGGCAAATAGTCTTTGTCTCCAACACTCTGAGAAATCCCAGAGTTCTGTCTGTAACCCTCACATCTGCTTTATTTTACATTACAGTTCTTACTTTGTCACTTTCGCTACGTCTGAGTTTGATGAAGAGGCCAGTATGACCCTCGAGCAATGCATTCCCGTCCCATGTAATATTTGAGACAGGAGGTCCGTCCTGATGTGATTCCTGACTGCAACAGCTCCCTGAATTGCCCCTTGGAGCCCCCTCCCATACTCAGGGCCATTTCTTCAGAATCAGAGGTGGCAGTAATCAAAGCACATCTGCTCCTGCAAAGGAAAGGACCAGTGAACTCCACAGGACCACAGCTGGAAGCTCAGGATTTGTTCACTCACACAGTTAAACCTGCAAACCAGGATCAGCAGCTAGGTCATAGACAGTGGGTTATTAGCTTTCGTTATTTTGTGGAGATTCCCTCTGATCTTCAGACGTGTCCCTTTATAATTTTCAAAGCATTTCAGTAATACATCCACTAAACAGTGCTAACATAAGCATTTCCCAGTGGTCTGTCTCCAGAGATTCCTAGGTCAAGTGGCTGTGGATTAAGTATGTGGCAGTCCTGCTGACTCGACAGGTTGTGGGTTCAAAGTCCTGCATCTGAGACAAGTGAGCTAAAACTGCAGTTCGTGTCTTGGTGTTAGTGGGTTTTGTATGAGGTCTTTAACCAGCCCTCTGCCTGCCCTCACAAGTGGATGAGATTGTTAGTCATTTAATTGCACAGCACAGAAACAAACTGTTCAGCTCATTTTGTCCATGCTGACCTTTCTGACCATTGGCACTAATCTCATTTTCTGCGTTAGGACCTTCTAATGTCCATTTAAATACTTCTGAAGCACAGCAATTGTATCTGATTCAACCAGCTCATCTGGGGGCGTGTTCCAGAGAGGGAGGGAGCAGAAAGAGAGAGAGAGCCCACGAGTTACAATAAAAATATTTTCTATAGTAATAAAATATTTTGTGTCATATCTTCAGGCAATTTCATGTAAAATCATACATCATACTGTTTATAGTGCCTTGTTTTACATTACTTTATTCTTGGTATTTGATTATGTTTCAAAAGAGTTCTGGGACTTAAATGAGCCTTAACTGGTGACCCCCATGCAGAAGGGTTCAGGCGAGGCTGCGAACCACCTACACCATCAAAGGACCTGTGCTTGTAGCATTAGTAAGGATGCCCGCCACCCCAGCCGTTACTTTTTCTCGGTTTTAATATTCTGTGAGAAGATGCAGGAGCTTGAAAACCCAGATATCTAGACTTAAGGACAGCTAGTTATCTGCTGTGTGATCTGATTTTGTGACATGGAAGGTACGTCTACCTTCAAACACCTTCAGCCAGTATCCCTAAAGCAGTGAATAGGATTATTGTCAATATGAAGCTCGTAATGTACACATTTTCTGGGGAACACTGCAATGGTGACATCCACTAAAAACCAGCTCTTCATCAACTGTAGAGCATTTTTGGGAGTTCTGAAGCCGTAAAAGGTGGAATGGTAATTGTAACCATTAAAAACGTGATTGTACTTTAGGAACAGAACCATGTGAAATTACCTTGATACACTGTTGTGCCAGATACCACTGTTTAGTTTGAATCTGGCTCCACTCAATGAACAATGACTGTGTTAAAGGGAAAGGTTGAATAGGTTAGGACGTTATTTCCTGTGTGCAGGAGTATGAGGGGTATAGACAGGGTGAATGCATGCAGGCATTTTCCCCTCAGCTTGGGTGAGTTGAGAGCTAGAGATCATATGTTTAGACTGAAAGGTAAAAGGGGAATCTTCACTCAGAGGGTGGTGGGAATGTGGAGCAAGCTGCCAGTGGAAGTGGTAGATGTGGTGAAATTTTAACATTTGACATTTAGATACATACTGTAGGTGAGTCCAGGCAGAAGACCAGGTTGGCATGGACTAGATGGGCCAAAGAGCCTGTTTCTCTGTTGTAGTGCTATATGACTCTGGTAGCTCATTCTAGTCTAAGAGATAAAGAATTTCTGAAAAGAAATCCAGAAGCAGTAGAAACAATGTTTCCTATAGATTTTGCTTGACGAGTTAGCAGAGAAGTAAATACCTGGTTATTATTGGGTGGTGCAGAGCAGGGCAGTATTTGAGTGGCTCGGCTGAAGGTGACTGTCAGGACCTGTGTAGGGTTGGTGGACGGACAAACGTGAGCTTCTTCTCTTTCACAAAACATGCTTTATTGATAAAATTTACATATATTCAGCACATAAAAACATATATCACCATTCAAAGGGCCACATCATTCTACTAATATTCCATCACTAGATAGCTGGAAATAGAAACAGAGTAGGCAATTCAACCTCCTGAGCTTCCATTCCATTTGTAAGATGATAAATGCTCTGAGATTCTCAAGTCCATCATTCAGTATTCCTTGAATGCCTATCTCGAGGAATTTCTCCCCACACTTCTCTGTAGCAAATAATTCCAAATTCTCTAGTTTCTGAGAGAAGGTCCCCTGAAGAACTGCAACTTTGCAGTTGACTCCTAAGCAACTCTGACCATGACCACTTGAGTGGAGAGGGATTATTCAGGGTGGTATTGTGAACCTCGAGTCTATGTTCCAAGAGCATACAGTGGCAGGAGGAATGCTCACCTGATAGACTACCTACCTTTCTGCCCTACTAGCCACCTGTGGTAGAGTACATAGAATCACGCATTGCACTCATTAGTCAAGGAGAACCCACAATTCTAGAGTGTATTCATGTCATCCTTGTCCAAGGGATTACCAAAAGAAAACCTGAGAGCCTCTTGAGTCCAATCACCAGCCCATCCCTACAATAGATAATAAGTGCCATTCCCATAATTTCAGTTTCTGTTTCATTTTGCATTGCCAGACTGTCTGGACTTAAAGCAAATCCCACCACATTCCCAACACCCTCAGGTCATCTGACCTGGCAGTGAAGTTGGATTAGTAGAATCAGATAGAGTATTTGCTCTCACTCCTGCTGCAGTTAATCCAGGCTCCAGAAGAACATAAAGGATATTATGTGTTGGGGAACCATGATGTCCATCTCTGGTGTCCCAATGCACTGGTGAACAGCAATCAAGGGGGGGGGGGGCGTCGAGAGGCATTTCACCCTCAAGGGTGTTCAGAAATTGAGAGCGAGTTGAAGGGAAATGTGTCAGCGCCAGGAACGTTTGCAGAATCTGCTCCTAAATCTTGTTAATGTCTAGGGGGATTGTCAAAGCTTTCCACTTTGTCTGGGAGTCCTCCAGGATCATCTTCTCTTCCAATAAGTTCACTCAGATAAGTCTGCGGTTGGTTACTTTAATATATTGTGGATGTCAGTGGCATTCTGGTGGCCTACTCAGTGGTAGGAGCAGCACACAGTGAGGAGGTTTCTCGGTCCACAGCACTCATTTAAAAGCAGAGCTTCACAGGTGCTCAGTGTCATTCTGGCAGTCTGGTCAGCTGTGGGAGCAGCTCAGAGAGGAGTACATCAAAGTATAGTAGGGACAAGTGGAGGGACCATTGTTGGAGTGGGCCAGTGTTGAAAGTGGGAGTGTCATGCTTTGGCTTAAAAGAAGCTTTGGCTCTGAGTAACTTGTCCGGGTAAGTTTCTGTTAAGTTTCCCTTTTTTATTGCTGTGTCAGGGGTACTCAGTGTAAGTTTAAATACCCATTGTGTGTTCCTCGTGTCGAATGTTGGAGTCCTGAGTGACCCAGAATCTCCCAGGGAACTACGTCTGTGTGAAGTGCATCCAGCTACAGCTCCTTGTAGACCGTGTTCGGCATCTGGAGCAGCAGCTGGATGACCTCCGGGTCGTACGGGGGAGTGTGGAGATCACTGATTGGAGTTACAGGGAAGTAGTCATCCCTGAGTTACAGGAGGTGGGTAGCTGGGTGACTGTCAGAAGAAGGAACGGGACGGTGAATAGGCAGTTAGCTCAGAACACCCCTGTGGCCATTCCCCTCAATAATAAATATACCATTTTGGGTACTGTTGTGGGGGATGAGCTCCCAGGGGAATGCCGTGCAGACCAGGTTACTGGCACTGAGCGTGGGTCTGTGGTGTAGAGGGGGAAGAGGGGAGCAGTAGTGATCAGGAACTCAGTAGTCAGAGGAGGAGACAGGAGATTCTTTGGACATGTATGGGACACCCGGATGGTATGTTAACAGGCTCGGGGACGTCTCAGATCACGTCCACAGCATTTTGGAGAAGGAAGGGAAGCAGCCAAATATCTTTGGTCATATTGGTACCGATGACATAGAAAGGAAAAGAAAAGAGATCCTGAGGAGAGAATTTAGAGAGCTAGGCAGAAAGCTGAGAAGCAGGACCTCCAGGGTCGTAGTGTCTGGATTGCTACCTGTGCCACATGCCAGCGAGGATAGAAGGAGGATGGTTTGGCAGAGAAATGCATGGCTGAGAAGCTGGTGCAGAGGGCAAGGCTTCAGGTTCCTGGAGTATTGGGATCTCTTCTGTGAGATGTATGAATGGTACAAATGTGGTGGCTTGCACCTGAACCCGAGGAGGACAAATATTTTCGTGGGCAGGTTTGTTAGAGCTGTTGAGGAGGGTTCAAACTAATTTGACAGGGGGATAGGAACTGGAGTGAAGGGACTCAGGATAGGACAGATGGTGAAAAAGCAACAGTAGCGTGCAGTCAGGAAGGGCAGGCAGATGATAGGACAAAATTGCAGCTAATAAGGTGAGTATCAGTGCATTAGAGATGAGAATCAAAAAGGGTAGCAAATACAGTACTCAAAGTGCTGAATCTCAGTGCATGGAGTATAAGAAATAAGGTGGATGATCTTGTTGCAGTTTTACAGATTGTCATGTATGATGTTGTGGCCATCAGTGAACCGTGGCTGAAGGATGGTTATAGTTGGGAGCTGAATGTTAAGGTTACACATTGTATCAAAGGGGTAGGAAGGCAGGCAAGGGGGGTATCTCTGCTGGTAAAGAATGGCATCAAGTCATTAGAAAGGTGAGACATAGGATCGGAAGTTGTTGAATCTTTGTGGGTTGAATTAAAGAAGTACAAGAGTAAAAGGACCCTGATGGCAGTTATATACAGGCCTCCAAACAGTAGCTGGGATGTGGACTACAGATTACAATGGGAAATAGGAAAGGTGTGTCAGAAGGGCAATGTTACGGTAGTTATGGGAGATTTTAGCATGCAGGTAGTTTTGGAAAATTAGGTTGGTAATGGATCTCAAGAGAGTGAATTTGTTGAATATCTATGAAATAGCTTTTTAGATTAGCTGGTCATTAAACCTACTGGGTTATCAGCTATACTAGATTCGTTGTTATGTAATAAACCAGAGGCGATTAGGGAACTTAAGGTAAAGTAACCCATAGGAGTTACTTCATATAATTGAGTTCAACTTGAAACTTGATAGGGAGAAAGTAAGGTCTGACGTAGCAGTTTTTCACTGGAGTAATGGAAATTACAGTTGTATGAGCCAGGAGTTGGGCAAAGTAAATTGGAAGGAGATGCTGGCAGGGATGACAGCAGAGCAGCGATGACTCAAGTTTCTTGGGAACTGAGGAAGGTGCAGGATAGATATACTCCAAAAGCAAAAATAAAATACTCAAATAGCGAAGTAGTACAACCTTGGCTGACTACCGAAGTCAAAGCTAATGTAAAAGCAAAAGAGAGGGAATACAGCAAAGCAAAAATTAACTAGAAGATAGAGAATTGGGAAGCTTTTAAGGACCTTCAGAATCACTAGGAGGGAAAAAATGAAATATGAAAGCAAGCTAGCAAACAATCAAGGTTGATAGAAAAAGCATTTCCAGGTATATAAAAAAGAGGTAAGTGTGGATATAGGACTGCTAGAAAATGAGGCCAGAGAAATATTAATGGGGGACAAGGAGATGGCAGATGAATTAAATAAGTATTTTGCATCAGTTTTCACTGTGGAAGACACTAGCTGTGTGCCAGGTGTTGAAGGGTGTGAGGGAAGAGAAGTGAGTGCAGTTACAATTACAAGGGAGATGGTGCTCAACAAGCTGAAAGACCTAAAGGTGCATAATTCACCTGGACCAGATGAACTGCACCCTAAGGTTCTGAAAGAGGTAGCAGTAGAAATTGTGGAAGCATTAGTAATGGCGTTTCAGGAATCATTGGACTCTGGCATGGTTCCAGAAGACTGGAAAATTGTAAATGTCACTCTACTCTTTAAAAAAGGAGGGAGACAGCAGAAAAGAAACTGTAGACCAGTTAGCCTGACCTCGGTGGTTGGGAAGATGTTGAAGTCAATTGTTAAGGATGAGGTGATGGAGCATTTGTTGACACAGGACAAGATAGGACAAAGTCAACATGGTTTCCTTAAGGGAAAATCCTGCCTGACGAACCTGTTGGAATTCTTTGAGGAGATTACAAGTAGGATAAATAAAGGGGATGCAGTGGGTGTTGTATATTTGGATCTTCAAAAGGCCTTTGATAACGTGTCATACATGAGGCTGCTTACCAAGTTAAGAGCCCATGGTATTACAAGAAAGTTGCTAGCATGGTTAGAGCGTTGGCTAATTGGTAGGAGGTAGCAGGGGTCAGTGTTGGGACTGCTTTTTATGCTGTATATCGATGATTTAGATGATGGAATAGATGGCTTTGCTGACAATTTTGCAGATGATACAAAGATTGGTGGAGGGGGAGGTAGCGTTGAGGAAACAGGAAGGCTGCAGAAGGACTGAGACAGCTCAGGAGAAGGGGCAAAAAAAGTGGCAAATGAAATACAATGTTGGAAAATACATGGTCATGCAGTATAGTAGAAGAAATAAATGTGCAGACTATTTTCTAAATGGGGAGAAAATCCAAAAATCTGAGATGCAAAGGGACTTGGGAGTCATCGTGCAAAACTCCCTAAAGGTTAACTTGCAGGTTGAGTTGGTGGTGAGAAAAGCAAATGCAGTGTTAGCGTTCATTTCAAGAGGGCTTGAATACATAAGCAGGAATGTGATGTTGAGGCTTTTCAGGCACTGGTGAGGCCTCACCTTAAGTATTGTGAATAGTTCTGGGCTCCTTATCTAAAAAAAAGATGTGCTGACATTGGAGAGGATCCAAAGGAAGTTCACAAGGATGATTCCAGGAATGAAAACCCTTTCATGTGAGGAACGTTTGATAGCTCTGGGCCGGTGCTCATTGGAATTTAGAAGGATGAGGAGGGATCTCATTGAAACCTTTTGAATGTTGAAAGGCAAAGACAGAGTAGCTGTGGAAAGGATGCTTCCCATGGTGGGGCAGTCTAGGACAAGAAGCACTGCCTCAGGATAGTGGGGCATCCATTTAAAACAGAAACACAGAGAAATTTCTTTAGCCAAATGGTGGTGAACTGTGGAATTTGTTACCACAGGCAGCTGTGGAGACCTGTTTTTTGGTGTATTTAAGGCAGAAATTAATAGGTTCTTAATTAACCACAAAGTCAAAGGTTACGGGAACAAGACCAGGGAGTGGAGCTGAGGAGGGGAAAAAATATCAGCCATGATTGAATGGCAGAGCAGAGTCGATGGGTCAAATGGCCTAATTCTGCTCCTATCCTTAAAATAAATAAATAGATTTACCCAAAAAAAGGATTGTCCCTACAGTCTAGCATAATAAAATCTGGAAAATTTTCTGTGCTGCGCTATATAATCTAAAGGCCGTAGAGAGCATAGTGTCCAAAGCTCCCTGTCCACTCCCACAGAGATGTTAAATGGTGGCAATAGTCTGGACAATGCCTTTTTTCCGTACCTATGCAGGGTCCAAGGTCATGGAAGAGGCATCCAGGTGTGTATTGAATATTGTCTGATACTTTGGCAAGTATGCAGACTCCTTCAAACATCAGTGCTTTGGAGGTGTGTGTGTAACCCACTGCTTTACTCTCTCTCACACACCAACTGTGTGGCGAGGCACAGATCAAACGCCATCTATAAATTTGCCTATGCACAACTAATGTTGGCAGAATGGTGACAAGGAGGCATACAGAAGCAAGATAGATCAGCTGGTTGAGAGGTGTCGCAACAACAACCCTGCACTCGACGTCAGTAATCAATTGTGAGCGTCCACAAGGGAAAATCATGGGAACACACATCAGTCCTCATCGAGGGATAAGGAGTAGAAAGCATGAGCAGTTCCAAGTTCCTGGGTGTCAACAGTTTTTGCTCTCTTTTTTGCATACTTGCGTAATTTATTTGATGTATTTTTAATGTAAATTGTAGTTTTTTATTATTATGTATTGCAATGTACTGCTGCGCAAATCAACAAATTTTGCGACATATGCCAGTGATATTAAACATGATTCTGATTCTAATTGTTGAACATGCCACTACTTCCATGGAGAACCGTCAACTGGCTGCTGCTCTTTCTGGACTTCCACACCTGCACACTTCGTCATGGGAATACAGCGAGCGTTGAGGGAGAGGTGTCATTCACCAGCCCACATGACCTCCTGTTGCACCTTCGGGCTCTGAGACCTGAGCTGAAAGAACAGTTCTCCTTTGAACCGTGCTCTCAGTTGCCGAGTTTGAAAAGAGATTGTTTGATGTTTCAGTTTTTGTTTATTCAAGTTTTAATTAATTGATGTCAGATATATTTTAAGTGAATAATTATGTGTTTTAATTATACGCATCTATTTTAACTTTAAAATGTCAGAAGCAGTTGTAGAAAGCCTTTGACACTACATGTTGAAAGCCCGTCAGAACAGTCTGGGGTTGAACTTCAGGTTTTGTCTCCTGAGGCCCAGTAACTACTTGTAGCTGCTTCACTTCACAGAATAAATGTGACGGCGTGGCCTTAGGGTTCTTGGGAACTGCGTGGCCACGGAAGACGAATGTGGCCATGAGAATTGTGTAGGGAGTATGCCTGAGGTTCTGTTTCTTCTTCAAAGATGCCGTCTGACCTGCTGAATATTTCCACCGTTCTCTGGTTTTTATTTCAGAATCTACAATGTTTTGCACTTTCAATTCTAGTTGGCATAGCTCTGGCTCTCACTCATGGGCTCATCCAATTTAAACATAAAAGCTGTACTTTTGATGTACTTTGTGTGTGTGCCAGTTGGTAGAACTACCGAATCTTGATTCTGTCGGAATAATTACTACTTTTATTTTATGTTACGGCTTCTTCCCCTTCCTTTTCAGTCCCGATGAAGAGCCTTAGCCTGAAACACTGCTGTTCGTTCCTTTCCATTGATGCTGCTTGACCTGTTCATTTCCTCCAACATTTCGTGTGTTACTACTGAATCCATCAAACAGAAGGCTGGAAACATTCGATGTGGTTTTAGATTCTTCTGAGAGTTCCCTATTAAGTGACCACAGATCAATTGCTGAAGGTCTTAAAAATAGTTAATTTCATTATAGGCTAGAGTGTTCAGTTCTCCCTAGTCAGGTACAGAATGGTTAGGGAGAACACCTGACTGCACTAATCCATCAGGCACCTCCAGCTCAGCTCTGTTACAGTAGAAAACCATTCTCAACCTTCTGTGCTGTGATTTGCATGAGCCTGTAGTGGAAAAGTCATTAGATCAGCCGGGTGTCCAGCGTGCCCAGGTTTGTAAAGGATTACGCCTATACCCATTCATTAGAAGGAAAATGGTCTGATGGTACTTAAGCAGGGATCAGGCTGGACCTGGGATGTCACACAAGATGGAAGCAACATAATGATATCCCCCGTAAAGATCGGAGGAAAAAGGGAGACAGTTACAGAGCCATAGAACACTACAGCACAGAAACAGGCACTTTGTCTCATCTGCTCCGTACTGAATTATTAATTTACCTGGTCCCATCGACCTGCACCTGGACCATAGCCCTCCATACCCCTTATCCAGATTTCTCTTCAATGTTGAAATCAAACCCGCATGCATCACATCTGCTGGCAGCTCGTTTACCCTACCTACACCCATCATAGTTGGAAAGGAGAACCAGATTCTTCAATTGCAATCACGAACAAGAGAAAATCTGCAGATGCTGGAAATCCAAGCAATACCCACAAAATGCTGGAGGAACTCAGCCAGCCAGGCAGCATCTATGGAAAAGAGTACAGATGATGTTTTGGGCCGAGACCCTTCATCAGAACTGGAGAAAAAAAGATGAGAAGTCAGAGTAAGAAGGTGGGGGGAGAGGAAGAAGAAACACAAGGTGATGGGTGAAACCAAGAGGTGAGAAGAGGGATGAAATAAAGAGTGGGGAAGTTGATTGGTGAAAGTGATAAAGGGCTGGAGAAGGGGGAATCTGATAGGAGAGGACAGAAGGCTGTGGAAGAAAGAAAAGAGGGGAGGAGCACCAGAGGGAGGTGATGGGCAGGTAAAGAGATAAAGTGAGAGAAGGAAAAGGGAATGGGGAATGGTGGTGGGGAGGGGAGGCATTACTAGAAGTTTGAGAAATCGATGTTTATGCCATCAGGTTGGAGGTTACTTGGAACAGTCTAGGCTCCAAGCCCACACTGGTGACAGTTCTGCACTTTTCCTGCACTGCATCTATAACTGCATTGGTGCTGCTTCCTGCACCCATGTGGAACTCTTCAACTTCATCAACTTTGCATCCAACTTCCACCCTGCCGTCAGGTTTACCTGGTCCATTTCCAACTCCTTCCTTCTCTTTTGCAATCTCTCTGTCTCTATCACTGGAGACAGCTTATCTACTGATGCCTATTATAAACCCTCTGACTTTCACAGCTACCTCAGCTATATCTCTTCCCACCCTGTTACTTGTAAAAATGCCATCCCCTTCTCTCAATTCCTCCGTATCAGCCGCATATGCTCTCAGGATGAGGGTTTTCATTCCAGAATAAAGGAGATGTCCTCCTCCTTCAAAGAAAGGGGCTTCTCTTCCTCCACCATCAACACTGCCCTCACCGGATTTCTTCCATTTCACGCACATCTGCCCTCACCCTGTCCTCCCGCCACCCCTCCAGGGTTAAGGTTCCTCTTGCCTTTACCTACCACCCTACCAGAGTCTGCATCCAGCACATAATTCTCCTTAACTTCCGTCAACTCCAATGGAATCCCAAGCACATCTTTCCCTCCCACCCACTTACTGCTTTCCGCAGTGATCGCTCTCTACGCAACTCCCTGGTCCATTCATCCCTCGCCACCGATCTCCCTCCTTGAACTTACCATTGCAGGTGGAACAAGTGCTACATCTGCCCCTATGCCTCCTCTCTCACTACCATTCAAGTCCTCAAACAGTCCTTTAAGTGAGGGGGCACTTCACCTGTGAATCTTTTGGAGTCATCTGCTGTATGTGGTGCTCCCAGTGTGGTCCCCTGTATATCAGTGAGACCCAACATAGATTGGGAGACCACTTCACTGAGCATCTATTCACCATCCACCAGTAAAAGTGGGATCTCCCAGTGATCACCCATTTTAATTCCACTTTCCATTCCCATTCCAACATGTCAGTCCATGGCCTCTTCTACTGTCACTATAAAGCCACATTCAGGTTGGAGGAGCAATGCCATAGATTCCATCTGGGTAGCCCCCCTCTGCCATCCGATTCCTAAATGGACATTGAAGCTTTGGACACTACCTCACCTTTTTTAATATACAGTATTTCTGTATTTGGACATTTTTTATAATCTATTCAATACACGTAATTGATTTACTTGTTTATGTATTATTATGTTTTATTTTATTTATTATTATTATTATTTCTCTCTCTGGTAGATTATGTATTGCATTGAACTTCTGCTGCTAAGTTAACAAATTTCGCGTCACGTGCTGGTGATAATAAACCTGAATCTGATTCTGATGGTATGAGCATCGATTTCTCAAACTTCCCATAAAGCCCACCTCTTTTCACCATTCCATTCCCATCTCCCTCTCTCATTTTTTCTCCTTACCTGGCCATCACTTCCCTCTGGTGCTCCTCCCCCTTCTCTTTCTTCCAGCCTTCTGCCCCCTCCTCCAGCCCTGTATCTCTTTCACCATTCAACTTTCCAGCTCTTTACTTCACCCCTCCCCTCCTCCCAGTTTCACCTGTCACCTGTGTGTCTTCCTCCCCTTCCCCAACCTTCTTACTCTGTCTCTTCATCTTTTTCTCCCCAGTCCTGATGAAAGGTCTCGGCCCGAAACATTGACTGTACTCTTTTCCATAGATGCTGCCTGGCCTGCTCGGTTTCTCCCGCAACTTGTGTGTATTTCTTCAATTGCAATAATGGAATGCACTTTTGGAATTGAAGCTGGGATAATGGCCTTGATTTATGAACATTATGGTTTGAGATACAGTATTGTGCAGAAGTCTTGGATGCATATATATAGCTAGGGTGCCTAAGACTTATGCACATTGCTGTATATATATACGTGGAGCAGAGAGAGTGTTTGTAAATCTGGCGAGAGCAAAGAATGTTGAGAAAGATGGGGTGGAGTGCCACATGAGGGTTGTGGGACAGGTGGCAGAGAAGGAGTGCCAGGGGTGGATGCAGGTATACCCAGCCTTGAGATACCAGACAAGATAATTTAATTACAAAAAATTGATTTGTTAATCATTACAGAATGTCGCTCTGGTGCTTCCTGCACCCTCTCTTCGCCCTTCCCCTTTTTGCAATCATGATTCCCTTTCCCTTGCTCCCTTCTCACTCTCAGTCTAAAGTAGAGACCCATATCAGAATCAGCACTGTACTTTATGCTTAAATGCATTCCTTGCTAAAATTGGTGCTATCCTTATTTCCATCTATTCTAGGCTTTCAACATATCTTATTTGATATTTCTGCACTTTTCTAAACATTTGCGCTTTATTTGTCTACCTGCACTGTACTTTCTCAGTAACACTATATTCCGTATTCTGTTTTTTGTTTTTCATTTGTAGTACCTCGATATACTTATCTGTCTGGATAGCATGTAAACAAAGCTTTTTGCCTTACAAGTGCCAAAAATTAACCAAGTACCAATCGGGTCTGGTCAGCACTAAGAGAATTGATCTCAGCCAAGGAGACTGCATTCTATTGGGATCTTTGTTGTGATCCAGTGCTGGAAATAAATGTCGAGTAAAACTGTCTGGGCTCAAACAGTGAAATTGGATTTGGGCTCCCAAGTGTGAAATATTAACCAGCATTCATTAGAGGAAGAGGGGAAAATAAGCATCAGAACACCCTATTCAGAAGCCGTTTCTTTCTCCACAGACATGAAGCACAGCATAGTCTTTGTCGGAAATGGACCCGGAGCAAGCCCTGGCCTCACAGAGAGGCTGGATTTTCAACGGATACTGAAAGTAAACAGGACCCTTTTCGTTGGTGGAAGGTAAATGTAGTGACTGTGATTCAAACTCTTCCAAATGTTATATCATTATCAGTTAAGATAATCTTTTTAATAATTCTGTTTCTTATTTTTAAATGAGATTGTAATGCTATGCAATGTCTCCATGGTATTTTTGTTATTCGACTGAAATGTTAATGCATTAACATAAAAGTTTAGAAGAGTTTTGACCTCAATTAGTTTTGACATTGGCTTTGCAGATGAAAACTTTATTGTGTGAAAACTACTCAATAGTGAGTCAATGTATTCTGGGACTGTACACACAAATGTAAAGCATGCATATTCAATTGTTGGTGGGGGAGGGGCGAGGTAATCTTAGCTGAAGTGATTTTGCATGCCTGGATGAAAATCAGTCAAAATAATACTGCTCTCATTACCAATCTGTGAATCCACTGTGGTGCCTTCATGAATGTGTGCATGAACAGTTAGTGTCTGTGTATAGGGATAAGTGTGTGTGTATGTGTGTGTGGTCCCAACTAACTTGTCAGGGTTGCCACTTTGAATGTAAATGAGGTGACTATTCTACATTGCTGCCAATCGTAATGCAACAGTGACATACTCCTACTCCCATCCCATCTGGGCAAAGTCAATGTCAACCTGGTTAAAGCAGCCACAGACATACATATACATAACACTGTTTATCTTGAGGGGGTGATATGTAATGCCTGATTGAGTTGGTTCTTAGTTACTTTAAGTCCACAACAGAAAATTGCTCAAAGCGAAGCTTGGTTAATGTCACTCAAGATACATTAGTGAAATGGAAATATCATATTGTACAGCTGGGAATGATTTCTAAGGTTCAAGTCTTCATTCAAATTTTAGTTTGTGGCTAGAGAATGCTGATGCTTGAGCCTTGCAGCAATTAGACATCTTGAAGATTTATCTCGCTCTGTTCTTCCTCCTTTGCCGTGCACAAAATACTGGTGATCAAAATGAAAAGAAAATGATTTACCAGGATCAGCATAGTGCGGGTGGCATCAATGGTCTATCGATATGTCTGGTTCTTGCCAACCCACCATTTCACTTCCTGATGGAAATATCGCCTCCCTAAAAGCATCGATCAGATCCATAATGAATGCAGCTGGTTTCCCTTAAAACAATGTCATTATTTACATCCTCTTGGATCTTTTAATCGTTTGTAAATGAAGAAATGTTTATAGTCATGAAAAAGATCTAATTTCATGTCAAAGATAAAGATAGTTCATGAAAAGCTTGGCTCAGGTAGGTCTTAAGAAGCTAAGAGAGTATGAGAGAGAGGAAAACAAATAGGAAAGCTGTAGGCAGAAAGTTAACAATTTGAAACCAAACGACTAAAGCCTGGGCTCTAATAGTGGAGGAAAGTAGGTGGCAGATGGGCGCAAAGGCCTGGGTTGGAAGAATGCAGAGATCTCAATGGGTGTGGGACTGGCGGAAGTGACACTCAGTTCTGTGAGGGTTTGAACACACAGCCGAGAATTAGTTTAGGAACTAATACAGTTCATCAATCACAGCAGCAGACTTGAGATGAGTTAGAATACAAGCAACAGAGTTTTGAATAAGAACAGGGTTATAAAGGATGGTAAAATTGTTAGACATGCACAGACAGTAAATCTGAAGGTAACAAAAGCACATCAGCAGGATATAGGTTTCAGCTAGGATGGAGCTGACATTACAGAGGTGGAAGTGTGGCTGTTTTGATGAAGGAGGTGATTTGGGGTCAGAAGCTCAGGTCAGGGTCAGATAGGACCCTGAGGTTACAGACTGTCTGATTCAGACTTGGACAATGGCTATGGGCTAACTGGAGCCACATGTCAGTGATGGGGGATGGGTTGCCGAGTTACAAGCAGCTGTGGTACAGAAGAAAATAATAACCTCACTATGAATATTTCTAATATTATGGCAGTTTTATCACCAACAGCGAGACCATCAAATATTCTCTGAATTAATCACTCTACTGACATCAGTTCTAAGGAGAAGCTCAAATCCAATAGTGGGAGTTCAATTGGCTTTTTCAAACTCATATTCACAGAGTCATACATCACAGAAATAGGTTGTTTAACCCTTCATGCCCATGCCACCCTTCTTGCCCAGTCTATTTGCCTGAATCATTTTATGCCCTGTCTGTTTTAGCTGCTCACTTCCAGGAAGTCACACCTGAAGCCAGGAGTACAAATGACACAAGCCTGGGCATCTACCTGTCAATTGGCTTTCAGGTCTGAATAAACTCACCCCTGATCTTCACACAAACAATCCTCATAATGGACACTCCCTCTACTTGATATCAGTGGGCAGATGTCCAGAGAGTGTCCGCAGCAAAACAAAAACACAGCAAATAATTTTCTGTAAAATTTCTTCCAGCAAGGCTGCTGTAAAATTTCCTTCTCTTAAGTTCCTTTCCTTTCTTTACCTAAACTGAGAACCTTGCATACAAGATTTACTGAAGTAGTACAAGAATGATTTGACACAAGTGAATGATTTTACAGTCTCGTCCTCGACCTCTGCCAACAGTTCACGAAGGAACAGTATATTATTTATATGAAAGCGTTGACAGAGGTGTTTGAAATACAAGTGACATAAAAATGTTAAGCCTACTTGAACTAGAGAGACATAAATAAAGTCTTTTTCCTGCTGACAATCAGTCATATATCACTCACGCATTCTAATGAATATATGGAATTAATTGAAGGAGTACTCAGAATATATGGCCTCTCCTTTAAAGGGCTTATTACTCCAGTTTCCTCCCATTCTCTTGAAAATACCAGCTAAACATGGGCAGCATGGGGGTGCACCACCTATCGCTCCTGCCTCACAACTCCAGGGATGCTGGTTGAATCCAGACCTCAGGTAATATCTGTGTGGAGATTCCATGTTTTCCTTGTGACCACGAAGTTTCTGCCAGGTACTTCAGTTTACATCCACATTCCAAAGATGCGCTGGTAAGTTAGCCGCCTCCTGTAAGTTACTCCTTAATGTAGGTAAGTGGCAAAAGAATCAATTGGGTCTTGATGAGCACGTGAAGACAAATAAAATAACAGGGCTGCCACGGATATTAAGGGGGCAGCTAATGGAGTCCTGAAGAAGGGTCTCTGATCGAATTGCTGACTGTTTATTCATTTCTACAGATTCTGCCTAACCTGCTGAGCTCCACCAACATTTTGTGTCTGCTGCGTTGGATTTCCAGCATTCGCAGAATTTCTTGTGTTTATAATAGGATTGTTGTTGGAGCTGGCATAGGCCATTGGTGCTCTTCTGTGACATAATTAGTATGACTTATGAGTACTTGGAATAGAATAGAACTTTACTGTCGTTGTTCAGAATGACAAGAGTGGGGTGCTACTCCAGTCCGTGTAAACCCGTTATTTGCAATGTATGCCTGACAGCTTAATTACATTTTTTAAAAAGTTCCCATGTTTACATGCAACAAGTGGCTTTGATAGTCTATAATATTCAAAGGCCACTGTAAGCCGGGGTGTAGCATTATTCAACTGCACAACAGCCCTCAGGTAGAAGCTGCTTTTCAGCCTTACTGTCTTGGGTACGATGTTTCTGTATCTCCTATCTGATAGCAGGAGGTTGAAAAGACAGTGTTTGGGATGAGGTGATGTTGCAAGCTCACTGTAGGCATCGATAGTTGTAGATTGTTTCCGGGCATGGCGTTGAGTCCCAGTGATGTGCTGAGCCGTCCTAATCACTGTGTTGGAGTGCTTTGTGATCTGTCTTGCTGCAGCTAGAGTACCACACTGTCACTCCATATGTCAGTATCTTTTCTACCTCGCATTGATAAAAGTTGGCCAACAACGTTTAGGGCAGATTAACTCTCCTTAAGCACCTCAGGTGGTATAGACACTGTTGTGCCTTCCTTACTATTGAGGTTGTGTTGATGGACCTTGATGTGAGTCTCCAAACTGGAGACCCTTTCCACTACCTCGCCGTTTGTGAATAGTGGGGCTTGTTTGGGACCTCTTGTCTTCCAGAAGTGCATTATCATTTATTTTGTCTTCTTGATGTTGAGTGATAGGTTGTGGTTCCTGCTCCAATCGAACAGTCAGCATGTTTGGTAGAATGGTGTTTAAGGCCGAGCTGTAATCAATGAATATCATCCTGAAGTAGGTGTCTTTGTGCTCCAGCTGTTCCAAAACAATATGAAGGGCAATAGTAATGACATCGCCAGTTGATCTATTGTAGGCAAACTGGTGCAGGTCCAAGGTAAGCACGAGGAAATCTGCAGATGCTGGAAATTCAAGCAACACACACAAAATGCTGGTCCTGACGAAGGCTCTCAGCTTGAAACGTCGAATGTACTTCTTCCTATTGATGCTGCCTGGCCTGCTGTGTTCCACCAGCATTTTGTGTGTGTTGCAGGTCCAAGGTAGCTGGGATTACATTCTTCATATGGGGCATAACCAGTCATTCCAGGCATTTGATAACTATGGCACCGGTCTGTGGTCATTAAGACATGTTGTCGCTGACATCTTGGGGATTGGTATGTTGGTTGCTGCTTTGTATTATGCCGGAGCCGTAGCCTGGGACAGTAAGAGGTTGTAAAGATCCATTAGAACTTCCACCAGCTGGTTGGCGCAGCCCCTGAGGACCAGTCCGTGTACGCTGTCTGGTCCCACTCCTCTACATGCGTTAACGTTATGGAGTATAAGCCTCTGCTTGTGCAGTTCCTCCCTTCGATGTTAATCCCCTCATCA
The DNA here is from genome assembly GCF_048418815.1 of Hemitrygon akajei. NCBI lineage: Eukaryota > Metazoa > Chordata > Chondrichthyes > Myliobatiformes > Dasyatidae > Hemitrygon > Hemitrygon akajei. The sequence goes on from NC_133139.1 coordinate 37,415,723, forward strand.
GTGGTTCCTTATTGTCCTTACCGAAGCGAGCAAAGAAATTGATCAGCTCATTGGCTAGTTTGGCATCACCATGAGCAAAACAGGAGAGCTTCTTACATTGTCACCTTGTTACATGCGTGAGCCGTAGTGTAAGAGTCATATGGCTATTTAACACTGGCAAGTTTAGACTTGCTCTCAGTTGCTGTCCACTCATTAACACATATCCAACAGTGACCACTAAAGGCACCCAAGAGAAGAAATAATGCATTGGAGAATTCCAAAGATACCCAATCAACGATTGAAGAGATTTCTCTTTATCTCTGTACTGAATGGCTAATCCATTTTTCTCAGACTGATCCCTTGTTCTGGACTTCCCAATGTGCAGGAAAGATTACTATGCCACACAATGAAATCACCTCTCGTTCTTCTAAACCAATGAGAATACAGGCATCCTCCACTTCACAGGACAATTTCCTTATTCCAAAAATAGGTGGGTTGAGTTTTTTATTCAACCCCATCTGATCCAAGGATGTCTTTCCTTAGGTAGGGAGACCAGAATGCTGAGTGCTCCAGGTGTCAACTCTTAAAGCTCCTTTAGTAAGTCATCTTTATTCTTGCACTCTCCTCTGAGCATATTCATCTTCTATTCACTTACATAATTGAGGCTACATATTAATTTCCTGTGATTCATCAATGAGAATACACAGATCCCTCACTCTGCTGACATTTCCCACTATTTTAGCTTTCTAAGATACTATTTTCCTTCTATTTTCCATCTGGTGGAGAACTTTATCTTTCCCCACGTTATCCATGTTCTTTTCCTGTAAGTGCCCTTTTGTAGTCCACTGCATTCTCATCACAGCTTAACCTTCCATCCAGTTTTGTATCATCACTGTACATACAGTAACTCTCATCTGACTTACTAATGTTGGTTGTAAACAGCTGAGGTTCAAGTACTGTCACTCCTTGCACTTCTCAATAATTTGCAGTGTTTTCAATCAAAATATCCCTTTTATTGTGTTTCTTTGGTCTATTAGCCAATGCTCAGTTCATGCAAGGATCGCCAATTTAATTTTATACAATGCCTTTTAAATCTTTGTCAACTGTTCATTGAAAATCTGAATCCACCTCCTTTAGTTTACCCATATCTATCCTGTCAGCTGCAATCTTTATAAAGCTCCAACACATTTATTAAACATAAGATTCTTTTCATGTGTTGATTCTGCCCAGTCATATTATGATTTCTAAGTGCTCTGTTACCTTGTCCCTAATAATAGATTCCAGCATTTCTTTCACTATTATTTATGTACTCTGAGATTTCGGAAACAGTCAACGCTTGATTTTAAATGCATTCAACAAACACCTACTTGACAAATCAGCATTGTGTTGTTCTCTCGTTATGAATAACGTTATTGACAACCTTCAGGGCAGCTTAATGTTTCCAAATAAATCCAAAGGAAACCATTGTTTCTTTCATAACCAGATTGCCTTTTCCTTTCCATTGCTATGGGGGTGGCGTTGTTTTCAAATATATTTTTTCAACTCAATAAAGCAAATTTACTCATCTGAATCTGCCAAGATTTCTTTTTTATATCCTGAAAGTAAATTATCCAACCAAAGTTTTATTCCACTGCTGTGCTATGAGATACCAATCCTCAACACTTTTTCCTCCAGCCTTTAAATGACATGACAAGACCAAGAGCACTGCCATAAATTGGCTTCTATCCTCGAATGGCAGCAACGTTTCCTGATCACTATCATTTTCTGTCCTCATTTGGAGAAAAAACAGGAACCTGTGATCAAAGTGATCTAGAGTGTAGTATTCCTCACAGTATTAGTCTTCAAGCAACCATATAAGATTGGGTTGAGGTATTGTACAGTTGTTGTACCCTAGGTAATCACACAGAAATATGATATAACAGTATTGTAAAATTTCAGAAAGATAGCCTCAAAATCCTTATGAACAGAGATTACTTGCAAATTTTCCTGGGCAGTTCTTGGAGAACTGAAAACTTGAAAATTTTCAAGTAAATACCAGCACTCAGCAGCAGAAGGGGTAAAAAAAACGGTTTAGTGCAAATCGAAGAATTGGATTACAAAGCCTGGGGACTGAAACTGATACTCTCCCTTCTGCAGTCAGTGTACACAGAGTAACAACCTCAGTATGCTTTCTATCCTAGTAGTTGAAGAATATGCAGTCACTTCCAATTAGTGGCACAATTGATTAGTGACTGAAATGGTTTGTCCTTAGAATGCCAATGTAAAAGGAAACCTGTTTCATTGGCATTGAAAAGGAGAGAACAAAATTGATACTCCATTTTCAGTTCAGAGCTGCCTTTAGTAGCCTCAAACTACTAAATAAGTGTAATTTTTGTATTTATAGAATGTAGTCATGCAGCCGTGAAACTGACCTTTTGGTCCACTGAGCCTGCTCCAACCATCAGGACCCCATTTAAACTAATGCCACAGTAATCCTATAATTTTCGTCAAATTCCCATTGAAATCCCGCAGAGTCTATAACTTACCCACATGCCAGGGGCAGTTTGCATTGGCTAATTAACTTAGAAATTGTGTGCCTTTGGGATGGGGGTGGAGACTGGAGAATCCAGCGGAGACCCACGTGGTCAGAGGCGGAACGTGCATGTACTCTTACACCAGAGTTCAGGATGGAACACGGGTGGCTGGAGTGGGAAGGCAGAAGCTCCGCTCTGCCACCCTTATTGCTTTTCTGCATCAAAATATTTCAAAGAATTTTGAAGTAAAGCATGCTGAAGTTTAATGGGTGTTTTAATTTGTTCTCAAGATGTGCTCACTGTGAAAGGCCCACACTCATTATCTGGTAGTTTTCTATTCCTTGCTATGGGTCAACCATGTAGTTACTGAGCAAAAGGCACACTCAGTCTCCACCATGTCATGTCATGTTCTGGCATGAGAACTTTTTCAAGCGCTGTTGTAACAGTGTATTCCATCAGGTCTGGTGTGCTGCTACTAACGATATGGTAGTGAGAGAAGCCTAGAATGGTCACAGCTGAGAGATTTCCAAATTTTAACTCCATCGGAAAGCAGAAGGTTGGTTGCTTCCATGTTCAGCTTCATAAATCAGAACAAAATCATTGGAAGCAGGATGAAGATAAATGCTCACTTTGCATTCATTATACATAGTTAATAACTGCACAGGAAAAATAGGTAACATGATTTGGTAATGATCTGGATGATGCAATTGATGGCTTCATGACTAAGTTTGTGGATGATCGAAAGATAGGTGGAGTGGCAGGTAGTGTTGAGGACACGGAATCTGCAGAACGGGTTGGGACAGATTAGGAGAATTAGTGAAATGGCAGATGGAATACAGTGCAGGGAAGTATATAGTCATGTTCTTTGGTAGAAAGAAGAAAAGTAAAGGCTATTTTCTAAATGAGGAGCAAATTCAGAAATCAGAGGTGTAAATGTACTTGTAGTTCCAGTGCAGGATTCTCTAAAGGTTAACTTAACTTTCAGCTGAGTTGGTAGTATGGAAGACAAATGCAATGCTAGCATTCATTTTGAGAATGTAAAAGCAAGAATATAATGCTGCGGCATTATAAGGCATTGGTCAAACCACATTTGGAGTATTGTGAGCAAATTTGGGCCCCTTATCTAAGAAAGGATCTGCAGGTATTGGAAAGGGTCCAGAGGAGGTTTTCAGGAATGATCCTAGGAATGAAAGGATTAATGTGTGAGAAGCATTTGATGGCTCTGTGTCTGCACTTGCTGGGAGCTTAGAAGAATGAGGAGGAATCTTACTGAAACTTACCAAATATTATAAGACCAAGAGAGAGTGATTGTAGAGAGGATGTTTCTAATAGTGGGGGAGTCTAGGACCAGAGGGCACAGCCTCAGGATAGAAGGTCTTCCTTTAGAAATAAGATAAGAAGGAACTTCTTTAGACAGAAAGTGGTGAATCTGGGGAATTCATTGCCACAGGCAGCTGTGGAGACCAAGTCACTGGTTATATATAAAGCGATGATTTAGTATGAGGGATAGTAGGAGAATAGAGTTGAGAGGGAAAATAAATCAGCAATAATCAAACAGTAGAGCAGATACAGTAGGCAGAAAGACCTAATTCTGCTCCTATGTCTACTGGTCAGAATCAGATTTAATATCACCGGCATATGTTGCAGAAATTTGTTGTTTTGCAGCAGCAGTATATTGCCATACATAATAACAAAAGCTATAAATTACAATAAAAAGTATATATAAAAGAGAGAATTAAATAAGTAGTACAAAAAAAGGGGAAAAAGACTGAAGTAGTGTTCAAGGGTTGATTGTCCATTCAGAAATCTGATGGTGGAGGGTAAGAAGCTGAAATGTTGAGTGTGTGCCTTCAGGCTCCTGTATCTCCTCTTTGATGGTAGCAATGAGAAGAGGGCATGTGTTGTGTGATGGGGTTCTCTAATGATGGATGCCACATTTTTGAAGGTGTTCTGGATGTAGAGAAGGCTAGTACTCATGGTGGAGATGGCTGAGTTTACAACTTTCTGCAGCTTCTTCTGATCCTGTGCAGTGGCCCCTCCACATCGGATGGTGATGCAACCAATTAGAATGTTCTCTACGGTATGTCTGTAGAAATTTGTGCTTATGGTGACATACCAATTCTCCTCAAACTCCTAATGAAATATAGCTGCTGTCATACCTTCTTTGTAATTTCGTCAATATGTCAGGCCCAGGATATATCCTCAAGTATGCTGACTCAGAAATCATCCATGATTGAAAGGCAGAGCAGACTCAATGGGCCAAATGGCCTAATTCGGCTCCTATGGTTTTCTGATCTTATGGAAAATTCAACAGAATTATATCAGGAGTGAAATTTTACTAGGCAGCTTGATAATCTAAAATGCGGTTTGATCACTCTGTTTCACATAACAACACATAAGAAGGCCAGCTGGCCCATCAGACAAGTAGTGGACTCAGCTCAATACATGGCAGATCCCTCCCCATTATTGGATTCATCAATATGAGGTGCTGGCTCAGGAAGGTAACATCTACTTTCAAAGATCTCACTAACTGGGCTATGCCATTTTCTGACATCTACTATCAGGCAGGTGGTACAGAAGTCTGAAGTCTAACACCACCAAGTTCAAGACCTGCTACTTCCCTTCAGCCATTTAGTTCATGAACCAACTTGTACAATGCTAATCACTACCTCAGTATTGCAACGTTACAGCCACCTTGCACTGTAATGGACTTTGGTTTTGTTCTACTTGTGTTCTATCATGAATATTTTTTCCTCATGAACATTATGTATCTGTAGCTATGTACCCGTAGTGCTGCTGCAAGTTTGTCATTGAACTTGTGCATGTAAGAGTGTACTTGACTTTGACGTACATGTGTGTCATCAGCAGAGCAATCCCATCAGTACCGCTCCTCCTTTTATTTGTCTGCTCTCTGTCACATGCCAATCAATTCCCCTCTGTTTCCTTTGCCACTAACCTGCGCTGGTGGGGTAGGGGGTAATTTATATTGCCCAGTTAACATACCAGCACAGCTATGGACGTGGGAGGAGTCGAGAACATCCAGGTTGTCACAAGAAAATCATGCAAGCTTCACACAGTATCCCAGATCAAGATCAAATCTGGGCTGCTGCAGTTGTCAGGGCCTGATTTAACCCCTTGCCAAACTAACCAAGCACCATTCTGGAATCAAAGCCTCAATGAATTTCCCCAAAACATGAATTATTATGTTTGGATCTAAAAAGTTGGGGAAAAAATGTTCTGAAGGGAGGTTTCCCAATTAGATATGACCCAAGATCTGAACATGAAAGTCTTAGGATGCAGTGCCGAAACTTACACAGTGGTGTTGCTGAATGAGGCATATATTTAGCAACAGTAAAATATTATTTGAGGGTAAACCAATTTTCCTCATGTTTGATTGTTGACTGAATATTCAGTGAGTCGTAAATCTTTCTGATATTTTAGTTGACCAAATTTATTTAAATATGTTTGCAGTTGGCTGAATGTCATTAAACATGTGCATAAATAAGAATGATTAAACATAGAATGATCAAACAGATGTGGGACAGTTAATTAAATATGTAATAATCAGATGCAGGAATAAAATGATTAAATATGTGCATGAATTATAAAAAGGTCTTATGAAAAATAAGATGAGGTTTCTAGTTGCTGCAATATAATGATTACAGAATAGAGCAAAATTGCAATGGCTATAGGATGAATTTCTGTTTCAGGAAGGTTTTATACAAAAAGTTCTTTGCCGTAGATGAATGTTCTACCATGATTTCCATTTTGTTGCTTTTGGTGTACCGTAATTCCTTAATTCTGTGGCTTCCATCGCAGTGACATGGACAGTAGTGGCTATCCTTCTACTAATGTGTAAACAGTTAGCCCAGTCTCATCGGCAGATTTTGCAGGGATTTTTCAGAAACACTTTAGTGTTTTGTCAAATGCAAAGCAAAGATTACTGCACAAATTCCCTCCCAGTGTTGCAGTTCCAACTTTCAGCTACGTGACAGTGGGTCCTTATCTCTTCTTGTGATAAGTGAATGAGGGCAAGATATAGGCAACATTTTTGGTGCTGAACTGTTCCAAGTTCCTCCTGACTTAGCCTGGTAATATCCATATTGCACAGTTTGAAAAGTCCCTCCGTTACAGCTTTTCTTATCTGTTCAGTGCCAGTGAGGAATTACAGATGTCCACATTCCATCGCTTTATTTATTTATTTTTAGAGATACAGCACAGAACAGGTCCTTCCACCCCAACAAGCCAAGCGGCCATGCAACCCATCTATTTAAAACTAGCCCAATCACGAGTAATTTACAATGACTACTTAACCTACTAACCGGTACGCCTTTGGACTGTGGGAGGAAACCTACGTGGTTATGGGATGAATGTACAGACTCCTTACAATTGGTACCAGAATTGAACTCCGAACTCTGACACCCCAAGCCGTAATAGCGTCATGCTAACGGTTGCTCGAAATTGAGGGATTTGGCAGGTGCAAGAGCCTGATGGTTGAAGAGTAATAAGTGTTCCTGAACTTGGTGGTGTGGGATCTAGGTACAGAATATTGCAGTCATTCACATCTATTGAAGTCATTTTCATCGGCATCTAAAGATGGGAATGCCTATAAGAGCTAAAGAGAAATTCTGCAGATGCTGGAGATCTTGAAAAGCACACTCTAAATGCTGGAGGAACGCAGCAAAACAAGCAGCATCTATGGTGGGAAATTAATAATTGACATTTTGGGTCAAGGCACTTCATCCAGGACTCAGAATCAGGTTTTAGCCTGAAATGTCGACTGTTCATTTCCCTACATAAATGCTGCCCAACTTGCTGAATTCCTTCAGAACTCTGTGCTGCTTCATAGAACCATAGTATATTACAGCACCAAAACAGGCCTTTTGGCATTTCTTGGCTGTGTCGAACCATTTTTCTGCCTAGTCCCACCAACCTGCACCTGGCCCATATCCTCTCATCCAAGTTTTTCTTAAATATTAAAAGTGAGCCCGCATTTACCACTTCATCTGGCAGCTCATTCCACACTCCCCCTACTCTCTGTGTGATGAAGCCCCACCCCCCCTAATGTTCCCTTTAAACTTTTCCCCCTTCACCTTTAACCCATGTCCTCTGGGGGGTTTCTTCTTCCCTAGCCTTAGTGGAAAAAGCCTGCTTTTTTGTTTAAAAAATAAATTGATGTTTGTTTATATTTCTTAAACTGAGTGCATTTAAAGTTTTTTAAGACTTTCAGATTTGAATTTACAATATAATGTTCAAAAGTATTTTTGTACAGTTTTGATTTTCTGTATTTTTCACGAGCACGCCTGAAACATTTATGTTAAGCCTTCGATATGACTGGGCCAACTGCCAAGATCTATTAAATTGCTGGGTTTGGGGGAGGCAGTGAATGTGCAGATCCTGCCTACTTGAGTGGATGATGCCGTGAGTGTGCAACACATCCCAGTGACTTTGAAAGTGGCTGTGGGTTGCAAAGTTGGTATGATGGAAATGTGCACGGTATGTGTGATCCTTATCGGGTAAAGAACAATGCTTGCTTCAATTAAAGTAAAAGCACTTCCATTAACACATTTGCTTTCAAGACATTATGTTCTAAGGCAGGAGTTCCCAACCTGGGATCACAGTCCCCTTGTTTAATGGTATTGGTCCATGGCAAAGTTTGGGAACGATAGGGTCTTTTGAGAGACTTCTAGATAAGTACATGGAACTTAGAAAAATAGAGGGCTATGGGTAAGCCTAGTAATTTCTAAGGTAGGGACATGTTCAGTACAAGTTTGTGGGCCAAAGGGCCTGTATTATGCTGTAGGTGTTCTATGTTTCTAACCCCTGTTCTATTATTTTGATGTGTTGGAACTTGAATATAGTGCATAGTTCTGATCTCCCAGCTCAGTATATGTTGAAGAGGCACTGATCAGGACGTAGATAAAGACGCTCAGTAATTAATGTGGTGGTTAATTCAAGCACACGGACAACAGTTGAGGCTAGATACAAAGACACATTTAAGAGAAAGCTAATTAAACTCATGAGGAAGAATGGAATAGAAAGATTTATGGAAAGAGTTTAACAAAGAGGAGAGGCCTGAGCTATGTTGCAGTGTAAAACAGAAATAGACCTTTTGACCAAGTGACCTATTCCTGTATCAATAAATTGATGGGGATCTGTACAGTAAAAGAAAACACAACTGCCAATAAATATGTACACAGAAAAGTCCTACATATAGCAAATAAATGCATTTTAATTGAGAGATACAACTGCCCAAGAAGAACATCAGGCCTTGGTTTAATGTCTTGACCAAAAGGCCTGGCATGTGCTTAAATCTCAGTAGTGGGCATTCAACCCACAACCTTTTGAATCTCTTACCACTGAACCCTAGCTGACAATTTTAAGTAAAAGAGAAATAATGCTATACAAAGACTAATTGTTATTTCTCTAGTTGAACTTGGAGGTCAAGTCTTGGGATGCTTGCCTTCCTAATAATAACAAACTCAAGCATCCTGTGTGTTAGTGTTTAGGATGTGACATTGTCAGAGCTTACAATAACAGTGATATTCTAGAAACCAAAACACAGATTTAGGAAATTTAGACCATGTTTCCAACCCTGCTTACTTCCGCAATTATTTTCAAATTTCTTTTAACTAGTTCCATATCTGCAGGATCCCCTCTTAAAATGCAACCTTTGTTATCTTCATGATATTTCTGTTTAATTAAGTCCAGCTAGTGCTGTGATTTTATCCTGTGGCATCTTACTCTAGTCGTGCAACCAGATTACTGGCTCTCAGAGGAAGTACAGATCATTTCATTTATTGATTTTTGTATTTCTTTTTTCCTACAAATTTTGTGCTCGTCATATAGAAAGAAGTTAGAGCCTGCAAAGTAACACACTCCCATTTGTTAACACTTGGTACTACCATCAAGCTCTGCCATATTAGGTTAGCTGCAGAACAGATTTCCCAGGCCCTGTAATGCATCTCATTCCTATGTGTTTTATAACATACCGGCGGAATATTTTTCATTTCTCCTGCAATTAAGGATTATTGTGATGTGCATTCATCTGTGTACATTGTGTCTACTTGTTACAGTGTGTTCTAAATACAGGATGCACTACAGCCAAAGATTTTCAGTGGGACTACCCTCAAGTCCACCCTGATGAGGCCATATACTGCTTCTCCTCAAAAAATTGCTGATAAATTAGTTTTCCTTCTGGTAATGTTAGGTAAAAATTTTGTCTCAGTGCATTGATGATATTCATATTTATATATCTATACAATGTAGGAGACCATTTAGCCGTCAATTTACCCCTCAACCATCAGCTCTTGAAGCTTCACTCACCCCAACTATGAACTGATTCCACAACCTATCAAGGACTTTTCAACATGTGTTCCTGATAGTTATTGCTTATTTATTTATTTATTATTATTATTATTATTATTATTATTATTATTATTATTATTATTATTATTATTATTATTTTGTTTTCTTTTTGTATTTCCTTTTTTTTGTATGACACAGTTTGTTGTCTTTTGCAATTAGGTTGTTTGTCCATCTTTGTTGTGTGCAGTTTTTCATTGATTCTATTGTGTTTCTTTGTATTACAGTGCCTGAAAGAAAATGAATCTCATGATAGTATATGGTGACATATATATCCCTGAGTAATAAATTAACTTTGAATTTAATCCCATCCATCCCATTTCACCATTTACTCACATTTCCTCTCAACTCCTCTCCCACCTACACAGGAAAATTTCCAGTGGCCATTTAACCTGTGATTCCCCACATCTTTGGTATGTGGGAGGAAATGTAGGCAGTTAGAAAAAGAACATGCAATCTCCAATGGACAACCCCAGAGATCATGATCAAACCCAGGCCAGAGGAGCTGTAAGGCCTTACCTGCTGCAGCCCTCTGTCACCTCAATACAGCAATAAATTTACAAGTTGAGGTGATGTGTTCTCATCTACCTGCTGCCTGTTTCTTTCTAGGCAGCAGATGTCATTGGTTTGTGAGATGTTAATGAGACGCTGCAGCTCACTCTTTAGCTGGTCATCCACACAGTTGATGCTTGTGGTAAAATCTCTATCAATGAAAGAACAAGAGCACAAGACATATAGGACCACAGGTATATTCCACTACAGGATCTTGACAAACATTTCTTCATTATTGTTGGTTTTCAGTCGTGGAACTCCCCTGGGCTAGTTTCATAGAGAATGTAGTCACCTTCTTGGTTTAAGCAGTGAATGTGGACCTTCATCTGAACATTGCAGGAGTCCAGATGAAGGGTCTTGACCCGAATCATCAACTGTACATTTCTCTCCGTGGATGCTGCCTGACCCCTGCCGAATTCCTCCAGCACTTTATGTGTTATTACCCAGGAGAACATATTTTGCTTAATTTTGCATTATCTAGTTAGCTGGAGATGGGGATACCACACAGCATGTCTCCAAACAAATGTGCATTCACTTCGGATCAAGCAGTAAATTAAGTGGGTGGGTATGGTGAGGAGTTAAGCAGTTATACGTTCTTCGGGAATGAATGGCTTTTTGGATAAAGGAAGGGAGGGCAGAAGTTACAACTCAGCTTGGGTGAATGAGCTTAAGAGAAAGGAGCACAAAATTGAAAGGTGAGATGTGAAAACATTTCAAAACTCTTCTACCTCAATTGGATTCGAAATGTTCATTAAGAACTGCGTAAAGTGTTTCTCAGTTGTACATACTCAGCACCTGCGGACTTTATGGATGGAAAGAGACAAAGTACTGGAGCTATTCTGCTACACATCTCCCTTTGGCACAGCATAATTACAGCTTCATAGAGTAAAATGTATAATAAAAGTGAGTATAAAATTATAGAATTAATCAAGTATAAAAGACAGTGTATTAGATCCCAGACAAAAGTACCTTCAGACCATTTCAGCTGATACAGCATGATGAGGCACCCACTGATGTGAAATTTAAAATGTAGCTGCAAAATTAAGGGTGAATTTCATGAGTGATATAAAAAAAATTGAGGTTTCTTTTTGTTTCTAGTGAGTCTGCCATGCATTGCAATTTTTAAACCTTTTTGCTGTTGGAAAATAACTAACTGGCCCGTCTTCATCTTGTTAATATTTCAGTGTGGTTCCTGTGCATACACTGGGGAGTGTATTCCACATGAATCTTGTCTGCCTGTGCAGAGGTGCCTTTCCCCAGCTGGAAGGCAATATATCATAGGTCTGTCAGGGTTTCAGAACTCACAGAAGACACCCCTTCAGCATATCCCTGCAACATATTTTTGGTACTACTGACCATCTTGTTCCCCATTCTATAGTTGCTGCTCTGGTCTGGATTATTGTCTGCCCCACTTTTTCTGCTCTACAGTGACCATCTGCAAGTTGATTTTGAAAACAGAATCAGAATTTTCACTGTGACAGGAAATCTCTTGGTTCGTGACAGCAGTGGAGTGCAAAGATGTAAAATTATTATAAATTACTAAATAAATAAATAATGCAAAAATAGAATGAGGTAGATTGGCCAAGGTTTTGATCACCCATCTCTTGACTGAGCAATCATTGTCTTCTCCTGATAATTACTCTCTGACATTTTTCAATGTTGAAAGTTGTATAGAAATATAGATTGTTGTCATTAAAACATCCTGTTAATGACAATTGATATAATAAATCCAGCCTTGCTGTTTTTGGACCTTTTAAATAACTCAATGGAAATCAATACTTAAGCTAAACACTGTCATATATGGGTCTAATCAGTCTGTGGATAAAGGTCATTCTGCAGTTCTAAATTAATCCATAAAATTACTTCATTAACAGGACGTTTTACTTTGGTAATAGATCTTTTGTTCTGCTGGTAATTATTGTTACTACCTTACTAAGTACTAAAGAATTACAGTGTGACAGTAAAACGGTCAAAGCCAGGCTCCATTCAAGAGGGCAGGATTCCATTTTAGCTGTGTTTTATTTATGGTCCATTTCTTGCAAAGGTGCCAGGAGAACACAATTTACTAGAAATGAGACAGGCTCTTTACTTTCCTTCATTAAACAGGACGAAGTCTTGTTAAAGGATCCCTTCCAAGCCAGTGAAATATTGTGAAAAGTTGAACCTTAGATTGTCCTCCATTCCCATTCCCGACCCGTATCCCACAGCTACATTTCTCATGACTATTTTCTCCGATCTTTTTTTATACCCTGGCCTTCCACTTGGATTCTTTTCAGCATTTTTGCTCACGAAATGAGTCATTCTTTGTCAGTTATTTTCCGATTTAATTTCAGGTTAATTACAAATGAACTTTTTTCTGAGAACATTGTTCTGTAAGTATTCATACTTCAAGTGATTATCAGTATTGAGTTGCAGAGTGCAATCTATTGATAGAAGGCTTCCATTCAATCAAAGCAGCAAAGTCACGCATCTGATTGAATGTGAGATTTTTACACAATCAACTAACCGAATCCTCTGGCACTGACTTCACAGACTTGGAATTATGTCCATTGCCTGCATTAGCTGCGAACAGCCAAGGTGCCTACTTTCAAGACCACTGTGTGGTGAAATTATGAAGCAACAAAAGAGCCTCAATGCTGGAGTACAGAGTTGGATTTGTCACCACTGACAACACTGTGAACTGAAAGATCACTTAAATACTCTGCCCTTTCCTCAGTAGCAAATATTTGTTGTGTTTATTGGGCTTGTTTCAGTGATGGAAAGCTACTTCAGACAGAGCATATGGGAAGGACACACAGATTTACGAAGCAGCAACACTTCAAGCATTTTAGCAAGACATGGAAGATAGGCCTTATAAAGTTATGGATGTATAAGGTCTTGTCAACTTCTTCCACCTGCATCTCTTCTAACCTGGTCTATTGATCACACTGTGGCCTACTCAACATAGGAGAAGCCAAAGTTCGCAAGACAACCCACCACTGATGTTCCTCTCCCACAGGCACTGACCTATCACCTAGCTTTCTCCTCCCTTTGTTCACCTTTCCATTCCCCTTCGCTACCCCTCTGGTTCTACCATTAAACCGACTAAAATTGCTATAAATTAGCTACCTTTTCTCATCCCTCTCAGCCCTACTTGAGGGTCTTGACCTGGAAAGTTTTCTTATCTTTTGTCTCCATAGCTAATGCTTGATTGTCTGAGTTCTTCCAGCATTCCCTTGCCACTAACCTACTACATTCATCCTTATGCCATTCTGTGTTTCTTAAAGGCTACATTGTAAGTTGGAATCAGATTTACTATCACCGGCATATGTTGTGAAATTTGTTAACCTTGCGGCAGCAGTACATTGCAATACATAATAATAGAAAAAGAACTGTGAATTACAGTGAAAAAGTGTGTGTGTAAAATAGTTAAGTAAGTTGCGCAAAAATGGAAATTTTTAAAAAGTAGTGAGGTAATGTTTATGGGTTCAATGTCCATTCAAATCTCAAATGGCAAAAGGGAAGAAACTGTCCCTGAAATGTTCAGTTGTTGAGTCTGTACCTTTAGGCTTCTGCACCACCTTCCTGAGGGTAGCAATGAGAATAGGGCATGTCCTGGGCGATGGGCATCCCTAGTGATGGACACCACATTTTTGAGGTATTGCTCCTTGAAGATAACCTGGATACAATGGAGGCTGGTGCCCATGATGGAGCTGACTGAGTTTACAACTCTCTGCAGCTTACTTCAATCCTGTGCAGTTGCCCCCCTGCCCCCATACTAGACGATGATGCAGCCAGTTAGAATGCTCTCCACGGTAATCCTGTGGAAATTTTCTAGTTTTAAACAACATACCAAATTTTCTCAAATTCCAAATGAAATATAGTTGCTGTTTTGCCTTCTTTATAGCTGCATCAATATATTGGGACCAGGTTAGATGCTCAGAGATATTGACACCCAGGAACTTGGTGGCTCACTCTCTCCACTTCTGATCCTTCTGAGGATTGGTGTGTGTTCCCTTGTCTTACCCTTTCTGAAGCCCACAATCAGCTCTTTAAGTCTTACTGGCGTTGAGTGCAAGGTTGTTGCTGCGACGCCACTCAACTAGCTGATATATCCCGCTCCTGTACGCCCTCTCGTCACCACTTGAAATTCTGCCAACAATAGTCGTATCGTCAGCAAATTTTAAGATGACATTTGAGCTGTGCCTAGCTACACAGTCATGGGTGTACGGAGAGTGCTAAGCACCCACTCCTGAGGTGTGTCAGTTGTCAGTGTTGATTGTCAGCATGGTGAAGATGTCATTTTCAATCTGCACAGGTTGTGATCTTCCAGTTAGGAAGTCAAGGATCCAGTTTGCAGAGAGAGGTATAGAGCCCCTGGCTCTGCAGGTTTTCAATCAGAACTTTAGGAATGATGGTGGTAAGTGCTGAGCTGTAGTCAATACACAGCACTCTATGTATCAGCTGGCTTTTCTTGGGCACTGGTATGATTATTGTCTTTTTCAAGCAGCTAAGAACTTCTGACTGTAGCAATGAGAGATTGAAAATGCCTTTAAACACCCTGTCAGTTGGTTGACACAGGTTTTCAACACCTTACCAGAGTCTCCATCGGGGCCTTTCGCCTTCTTGAAAGACAACCTGATGTCAGCCCTCCGAGACGGTTATCACAGGGTCACCGGGTGCTATAGGGATCCTCATAACTATAGTGTTATTCTCCCTTTCAAAGCCAGCACAAACGGCATTGAGCTCGTCTGGGAGTAAAGCATCACTGCCATTCATGATAATTGGGTTTTGCTTTCTAGGAAGTAATGGCCTGCAAACTTTGCCAGAGTTGATGTGCACATGATAGGGCCTCCAACCTCGCTCGGAATTGCTCCTTAGCTCTTGAAATAGCCCTTTCCTCCCAGTGCAATAGTCATAGAGCACTACAGCTCAGAAGCAGGCCTTTTGGCCCATCTAGTTGATGCCAAACTGCTATTCTGCCTAGTCCTATTGACCCACACCTGGACATAGTCCACCATACTCCTCCCATCCATGCACCTATCCAAACTTCTCTCACAGGTGTATGTTGCACTGGAACCTGCATCCAGCACTTCCGCTGGTAACTTGTACCACACTCGAAGAAGAAGAAGCTCCCCTTCAGGTTCTCCTTAAGTATTTCACTTTTCACTCTTAAGCTATGACCTCTACTTCTAGTTTAACAAACCTCAGTGGAAAAAAAATCTGCTTACTTATACCTCTCATGATTTTGCATAACTATAAAATCTCCCTTCATTCAAAGGTTTCAAAGGTACATTTAATGTCAGAGAAATGTATACAATATACTCCCTGAAATGCTTTTTCTTCACAACCATCCACGAAAACAGAGGAGTGCCCCAAAGAATGAATGACAGTTAAACATTAGAACCCCAAAGTCCCCCCTCCCCCAAGTTCCCCTCCCTCCCGCACGTAGGTGGCAGCAAGCAACAAACTCCTCTCCCCCCACTACCGGCAACAAAAAGCATTGGCATTCATCACTGAGCACTCAAGCGTGAGCTAAATAACATGAAAGGCATACACCTGCCGTCCTCCAAAGACCATATTGTTCACCTGGCATTTGACATACCACAGGCTCTTCCTCTCTCCCTAATAAGGGAGAAAGAAGTGTCTCTGTTTCATAGTGAGAGGGGAGACATAACAAACAACTCTCTGGTTTACGATATTAAAAGTCCATTGCGTCGCTTTCCAAAGATCTCGGGTCTCTGGGCACACTGCCTTAGATCTTCCATCTCTCACGACGCACCAGTCTTCTGCTCAGACACCAGCCTCCGATCCCCCGTCTCCAAAGCCACGAAAGCTCAGTCCTCCGAAGGCCAGCAAAACTCTTAGGCGGAGCCCTTGGCGTGCCGAACAATGGCCAGTTATGTTGGCCCATTCCCACAAAGAACTGTAGTCAGCGTGTAACTCCAGGTCAGGGTCTTTAATAGAACCCAGAAAGGGAAAAATAGAGATATTAAAGATGGAAAATGAGCTGTTTCCGAAGATGCAAGCAAAGGAGTCTCTGTTAGGAGCCATTAACGCTCCTAGCTCCTAACCTATTCAACATGGTCTTTTAACTCAGGTCCTCTAGTCCTGGCAAAATCCTTGTAAATTTTCTCTGTACTCTTTCAATCTTATTAAAAATCTTTCTCTTTTACACCAGAGCACTACTCAACCAAGATGCTGTGATACTTGAAATTGCAGATACAATGACACGTGCCTGGGTTTGTCTTGGTCACCAGTGTCTGGTGAAGGTGCTGCCTCCAGCTTGAAAATAGGCTGAAGTGTTTAAGGTGTCACTATTGTTATATTTAGTTTTCTTTCCTTATAATAGTTCTGTAATACTCCTTTTCTCTTGTCTCTTTTGTTGTAATATCTTAGACATTGCCTTTAATGTTAAATTATACATATTGCCTGTGAAAACGTAAGAAATCCAAATGGATGAATGAAGCATTGTTCTCAGAGTGTAAGGAGAGGCGAATGGTGTGTACTCTTAAGCTTCCCAGTATGTCTGAACTATGATACTAGAAAATGCATATTCTACTCTGGATCTGTGGCAATCCTAAAAGTGTCATAGATTTGACATGTTCTCTGGAGTTATGGTTCGTCAAGTGCTTTCATTCTGTACGGTATATCCTGTTTCCCATTAAAATAGGATATTACTAGTAATGTACTAAGCACGAATTTGGCAGAGAAAAAAAATAAGGCATTTTTCATAATTTCATTAATTCTCAATGTAAATTGTGCCCAATGAAATATAGTCACAGCTAATTTGAAAGAGGGAGAGAGATAGATTAGGGGGGTGGTGGAGAGGGAGAGGGAACACACAAATAGGGGAGAAAAAAAAAGATGTTTTCAATTCCATTGGAAAGAAAGAGCAGAACGAATTGTGCTAAATTCCTTTGCTCAGTCTAGCTGCAGGAAACTATTCCCAAGATGAGAATTCCAGGACCGTAAGGTGGAATTTCAGCTCAGAATTCCAGAAAGTGCACTACGCTTTATGAGTATTTGCTTGTGTGCAATAGTGTTGGTAGTGGTGACCAGAAAGTGCTAAAACAAGAAATCCACAAGATTTAAACCTGGCATGTGGTACCCTGCTATGAAATGGCACCTGTACAGTGCTGCATTAGTATCAAAGAACTGGAAACTCTGCTAAATGGGTATGTTTGCTTTTCAACGACTGTTCAATAATTAGCATTCTTGTTAAAAAGGATACATATATCCCTTATTTGACAACTATTTATTTGTCACCCACTTTCCTCCCTTAAAAGTAGATACTTGATTCTATTTGCTTATGAATGCTGGCTTCAAAAGATTTTGCTAAGACCTTAAAGGCCAAAATATGACCTTTGAATATTTAAGGATTGTTTGCTTTTTATCAGCTGGCATCTGCCTGTAATCTGCAAGTCAATTTACACTGTCCTTTTGATGTGACCACATGAAAAATTACATAATTGATGCATTTAGTTTGACCCTGTTGTACTTATATAATCAGGCGGAAAGTTCATAGTGAATTATTAGCTTGTGGTCTTCCAGTACAATGGACAAGGAAGGTTTAATGGTGAACTGGGTAAAAATATAATCCATTCCAGCCCAAGGCAGGACCAGATCCTCCAGTTTCATTACTAGAGGACTTTGTATTTTTTCTAACTAAAAAACAAAAGGTTATTAATCATAGGCGAGTCAAAAAGAAGTCACATATCCTCTGGAGTTTGAAGACATTTGAAGTCCTGTACAGCCTGGAGCTGCACTGATCAGTCAGTTGATAAACATATTAGCCAGTACAGGAATTAACTGTCCAGGAGGGTCACAAGTTCACACCCCAGTCTGTCATTTTGCTTTAGTTATAGCATCTCTTTGATGTATCCTTTGGGTTCATCCACACAAGTCATATTTCTTTCCAGCTGACAAATGGGCATCACTGGGCAGGAGCTGTTTGTGAGCTGAGGGACCATCAGAAGGAATTAGGTCGCATGCTTCTTCCACCTCATGGGTCATAAAATCATAGGGAGATCAAACACAGAGACAGCACCTTCACCCGCAGTCTGCACCAACCAATGAACACTAATCCTACGTTAATCCCATTTTTCATTTACCCCCAATTTTCATCATTTTCCCTTGGGTTCTACCGCTCATCTACACCCTGGGGACAATCCGCGGTGGCCTATTAACCTGCCAACCCACGCGTCCTTGGGATGTGGGATGAAACTGGGGCGGCAGGAGGAAACGCGCACATGCACAGAGGGAACATGCGAACAGCGCACAGCCAGTGCCTCAGGACAGGGCTGAACCCAGGTTTCTAACAGACTGACTACACCACTGCTGTTCAGCTCTTGCAACTGACACTTTGCCGTACTAGCAATGGATCTGCTGACTCGATCCAAAAAGTGGTTCGGTATTTTCAAGCTGCTCCACAGGAAGTTGCCTGGTGCAATCATGTCGATGTTAAACCCACTGCCAAGGTGTCTAAGTTGTGCCAGCCGCATCACCTCATGAGCAGTGGAAGGTGTGCCATTGACTGGCCTATTTCTCTAGAACAACTTCTGCATGACCTCGGGCATTTATCTGCCATCATGAGACTGTGCAGCAAGTGTCTACTCATCGTTGTCTTCCACTCCCTTTCTGTCTGTTGAGCACAGCTCTCTGAGCTGGTGCTGTTATCCCAGTAAGGATCTAAACTAGCTGATAGTTTTTTTAAAAAATCCTGCAGGTGCTGGAAATCTGAAATAAAACCACAGAAACCTGCAATCGCTCACCAAGTCCCTGTGATGTCTGTCTCGCAAGGTAACGTAAGAACATCCTTCAAGGGGTTGAAGCCTCACAAGGTACCATGTACTGATGATGTGCCTAGTAGGGAACTGAGACCTGTGCCAACGATTCGTGGGAATATTTAATCTCTCACAGCAGTAGTTAGAAGTTCCCACTGGCTTCAAAAAGGTGACAATCATATCAGTGCCCAAGAAGAGCAAGGTGAGCTGCCTCAACAGCTATCACTCACATCTACTGTGCTGAAGTGCTTTGAGAGATTAGTCATGGCCAGAACCAGGACTTGCTGCAATTTGCTTTTCACCATAATAGAACAACAGTGGATGCAATCTCATTGGCTCTTCACTCGGTCTTGGATCGCCTGGACAATAGTAATATCTGCATCGAGCTGCTGTTTATTGATTACTGCTCAGTGTTCAGTGCCAGCATACCATCGATTCTAATCAATAAGCTCCAAAACCTGGGCTTCTGTACCTCCCTTTGCAATTGAATCCTTGATTTCTTCACTGGGAGATCACAGTTAGTATGGAAGTAAAATAACATCTCCTCCTCAGTCAACACTAGTGCATCTCAAGGATGTGCATTTAGCCCGCTGCTCTACTCTCTCTACAGCCACGACAGCGTGGCTAGGCACAGCTCAAATGCCATCTGTAAATTTGCTGATGACACAACTGCTGTTGTCAGAATTTCAGATGGTGAAGAAGAGTCGTACAGGAGTGAGACAGATCAGCTGGTTGAGTGGTGTCACAGCAACACCCTTGCATTCAGTAATATCAAGGAATTGATTCTGGACTTCAAGAAGGAGGTCAAGGGAGAACAACAGTCCTCATTGAGGAATCAGCAGTAGAAAGGGTGAGCTGTTTCAAATTCCTGGGTATCAACATCTGTGAAGCCCTATCATGTGTCCAACGTATTAATGGAATCAGAAAGGAGGCATAACAGTGGCTATATTTCATTAGAAGTTTAAGGAGACCTGGTATGTTACCAAAGACTCTCTCAAATCTCTACAGGTGTACATTCTAACTGGTTGCATCACCAGCTGGTATGGAGGGGCCTCTGCACACTGACATCCCTCCAATGTAATCTAAGATTTGAGAGTGAGCCAAGTTGTCAATGGCAAATGAGTCAGTGAATTAAGTAAATCTTTGCTTGAAGCACACAGTTTGGCTGCTGAATCTTCAAACAATTTGAAAAATTATTAAAAGTTTGATGAAGCCTTTGGCCTAGAGTGGTCAGCAAAATTGAGACTGCTGATTTGGCATTCCTCGAGAATATATCCAGCAAACGGTCAGTGGAAAGCTGTCCAGTTAGAAGCCAATTTATTCATGGATGACTTGTCACTCTATGACGGTTAAGAACACACTCATCAACAACACGGGCAGTGACACATTTTTGTATGCGCTCCAGGTTGCAATTTGACTTGCATGAACTGCACAAATATTCATGATCTGGGCCTGTATATCAACATCAGCTGAAGAAGTCATTTTATACAAAATGTTGCAGGGAATAGGAAAATTAAAAAGAGTACTTAGATTCTCAAAGCAAACTTTACAGCAGAACTATTTTGTAAACAAATACGGAATCCAATTTGAGCACATTAATGATCTATGAAAATATTGCAATTAAAGACCTATTTAACTTGATAGCATTGTCTCAGGGATAAATTTTTGGTTAGGGCACCAGCTGGAATTTGCTGTTCCTTTTCTATTGAGGGTACGGAGTGTGTATGTCTATGTGAGAGGACTGCTGGTTTAATGCCTTATCCAAATGAGGGCTTTACCTACAATGTAGTCACTGTCAATACTCTGTTGAAGTGTGCGGATGTGCTTCTCAAGTCTTGGCTTAGAGCCCAAACCTGCAGATGGAACATAAAACATTACAACATAGTACAGACCCTTTGGCCTATGATGTTGTGCCTACACTAAGATCAATCTAACCCTTCCCAACTACATAGCCCTCCATTTTTCTATCATCCACGTGCCTATCAAGAGTTTCTTAAATATTCCTGTTGTATCTGCCTCTACCACTTCCCATTGCACTGTGGGGGAAAAAAATTTACCTCTGATAAGCACCTCTATACTTAGCTGCAATCACCTCAAAATTATGCTGCCTCAAATTGGCCATGTTTTGTTTGACTCCAAGATAAGAGCATCCGGTATGAGGCAGTATTGGCAGACAAAGAACAACACTAATGGGCTCTTCTGACTCTATTCTGACCAAGTTGCCTGTCAGAGGTACTCCCTTTAACTGCATTTGGCCCACGTCCTTTTAATGTTATTTTTTCCCTGTCCATGTGCTTGTCTAAATGCCTTTTAAACAAGTGAATTGTGTACAACTGAAGTTCAAGCGCCTACAAAAGTTTCTGGAAAATACTGCTTTAATTGAATGATGTAGATTGTTTTTTGGCAGGCTTTGATTTGTAAACTAATCCAAGTGTAATATGACCAGTTGACACATTTATGAGGATGAGGAGCGCAGGTGTGAGCCAAATCCTGGACATGATATCCAGTAAGGCTGAATCTGCCAAAACTCATTCAGTCAATCTCATGTAAATATCCGCTGGCGGCTCTTCAGTGCAAATATGGTGCAAAATAAAAAGCTGTGCACTTGTGATTGGAAATTAATGTCCAGGTTTCCAGTGGAGCTCAAGTCTGCAGCAGATAAATGAAACTGCTCAGTTCACTCACAGGGAGTTGCACTAGTTCGTTCCTAAAGCAGCATCAGCTGGAAAATCAGATCCTGGTAAGAGCCACGTTTGCCTTAAACACCGGTCCAATTTCCAAGAGCCAGCTGCCAAATTCTTGAGAAGATTTATTAAAGATGAGACAAAGGGAGAGAGTGGTCAGTCATGATGGGAGGAAGAAACCATAAAGATTTATGACTGATGTGGAGAGGAGTCTGACACTGAGTTCAAACTCCCTCACTCTCAAACCGGGACCTGGTTGGGCAGCTAAGGCAGGTCCTCTGCCTTTGCTTCCTTGTGTGCCTTGCACAGAGAAAGGGAAGACCTGACTGAGCCAACATCCCAGCAAAGGCTGTGGTTCAAGTCATTGCACAGCTTTGGAATGGCAGAGATCAGGGGTCCTCATGAGAAAAAGAGTATGCTTGGAGAACATTACAACCAGTCTCAAACCTTGTGGTCCAGCACCAAAATGAGAAATCTGCAGATGCTGGAAATCTAACCAACACAGACAAAATGCTGGAGGAACTCAGCAGGCCAGGCAATATCTATGGAAATGAGTAAAGAGTTGACATTTCCTAATGGGTATCACCCTGAAATGTTGACTGTTTACTATTTTTCATAGATGCTACCTGGCCTACAGAGTTCCTGCAGCACTTTGTGTGTGCTGCTTCGACTAGCACCAAGGTAGGAGTAAGAACTGAGTGTGTGACATCTTCACTGGCATCAGGGAAGCATTATTCATTACTGTCAGCATGACTGGTGTATTTGTCAAGTTCATTAAGATCTACGCTACCATGTAAGGGGTGACTAAGCATCAGACAGCATCACTTCCTAAATGATGGACCTCAGCACCTGTGGCAGTAGAGAGCAGACCTTTCACTTTACAGGATAAAAGGTTGTTTGTGTCACTAGCACCATGGTATTTACCTCAACAGAGTCAAATATTAAGAGGAGATTATACACAGCGGTGAATATTATAACACCTGTTCAGAGTAAAAGGTCAGATAAATTTGTACCTCAGCTCCAGAATCTTGGATCTTTGCTGACCAAAGTATCCAGTCTTTCAGAATCTAATGGACATCCATTCCATAACATAGCTCCATTTAGATCTATAGGCTGAAGTTTCATCTGTGGTTCAATCCAGAATTTGTAGTCAAAGCTGATTCTATTGGCCAATTTCAAAAAAAAATCTCCTATCTTATTAAAATATGCCAAAATTCAAAATGGACATAAACTAGTGGAAAGAGTCTGGCCTTTATTGAAATGCCGGCCCACAGCAGTGTGTTTCTTTCTCGAGCCTTTAAAAACTAAAACAATTTGATTCATACAGCCATCATTCATGTATTATCAGGAACACTAAAAATCTGCAAGAGCATTGCTTTTCAATTTTTAAGGTGATATTCTTTGCTTCAGGGAGCGCAAAGTGCAGAAACAAATATCACTGTGATGATTGTACGCTCTGGTATCAATTGTTTGGTGACAATAAAGTAAAGTATCTAAGTATCTAAAAGAAAAGCATGTAAAGAAATAAATGTACAGAGTAGGTCTCACCAAAGGTACATTTCCTAAAATATGCTCATGATACTCAAACTAAAATTTCTGCTATATCCAATGATTTAGACCTATTGATAAGCAAAACAATGCTCATGTTGGAAAGATTCATGAATCAAGAATGGGTGAGGTGTTGGATGGTGATGTTAGATTGAATCCAAGTTGCATTGTCTGGGTAGAAGAGCAAAAACGTCCTTATCAAGTTTAAGATCAAGTTCTGGCTTATTGTCATTCAGCCAAATGAAGAGACGTTCCTTGGGAACAAGGTCCACATCACAGTACATATAACTCACACACGTAACACATAAAGTAATACTACTACAAATAAATTAACAAATATTAGGTGCATTTACAACACAAGTTTAAAAAGTAAACAGTATAATGCTGATGGCACGTCATACATGATGAGACCTCGGTGGTGTCAGGGAGTTCAATAGTCTTAGAGCCTGGGGTACAAGCTGTTTCCTGTCCTAAGCAGTGGGTGCTTTATTCAACATCTATTTATGCTGCATTGACCTGGAAGAGTTAAGCAGGATGGGAAGGAATGCAACTATGTTGTATTCATCCACAGCATAGTAAATTTTAAATTGTTCCATTCAGGCCGAAAGATTTAATCACTGTGGGGGATGTCTTACTCTTATAGGATAACATGGGATAACAAGGGAGGGGGGAGGTCACTCTGCTTGGCAGTGAAACAATCTCAGGTTCTGGGGCCTCCTCCATGGTGGTTGTAGGAGTTGACTCAGGGACTGCAAGAAGTGGTTCTGACAGCTTTGGATACCTCTCTTCTCTGACAATTGACTCTGCTGTCCTCAACTGATTGATGCGTCATCTCCAAATGATATCAGGCGCAGTCTCCAGTGTACAGAAGGGTGGTCCAGCTCTGTCCTTAATCTTTCCAAGTACCCACATTGGATCACCTCTGTAGTCCCTCACCAGGACTGCTTGTCCAGGAGTGAACCATTGAACTTTCTTGTTTGAGGAACCCTCAGTTTGTATCAGTTGTTTATCCTGCATACCCCTTTTGAGATTGTTCTTGAGGAGATCCAAGCATGAGCACAAGGGGTGACCTAGCAACAGCATAGCTAGTAGGTTGTTGGTTGTGGAGTGTACTGCATTGCGGTATGCAGGGAAGAAATTGGCAATTGGTTTGAGTGTAGTGACTTCCACTGACATTGCTCACAGTGCATTCTTTACCTTGGACAAACCTTTCCGCCAAGCTATTTGTAACTGAGTGGCATGATAAATTCTACGCCTTTTTCTATTCATTTTCAAGAATGACTGAAACTGTTCCATAACAAATTGTGATCCATTGTCAGTAAATAACTGTTCTGGAACACCAGTCCTTGAGAAGAGGTTTCTCAAAACATCAGCAGTATGCGAGGCTGTGGTGAAGGCTTTTGGAAACACTACTGGATACCACTGCTACCAAGAAATTTATTCCCAAATATTAAATACATGACAATTTCGTTTGTGTTGCATAGGAGCACCAGTATAGTCTTTTACTGAATAATCATAGGCCACAAAGACCTAAAGTTGCTTATACTACTAAGCTGAGTAAATCTTCAGTCCTCTCTAGCTTAATCTCTTCCTTCAAACACGCGTTCCCTTGCCTTCCCCCTCCCCAACACAGAAACCTGCAAATTTAGCTGATGTCTTCTCCCTTCCACTGGTGCTCAAAGAGTCTCATCTCTCACCCAACCATCACTACGTAGATCCCATTCCATTTCAATTGGTGGTTTGATTCTTCGGCATGCCAGCAAGCACATTGTTTTGTAGGTATCCTCCCTGACAATTATGAGTCTGTTCCAACTCCTCACCACCACACCCTCCCCATCAGCGCTAACAAACCTCCCCCCCATCCCAAAACTACTTTGTGACTTTACTGTTTGCTCTCCATTCACATTGTAAGCACCTCCATGTCTATCAACACCAGTGAGTTAGGGAGGCAGATCTTTACCCAATCTGCTCTTATTTATTCATAAAATCAAATAAACTGAAGATGAAGTTTGTCAAAGTTCAATTTTATTGTTCATTAAACCATACACATGTATCCCACTAAATGAAAAAACGTTCCTCCTGACCAAGGTGCACAACGTAATACATATAACTCACACACATAAAGTAATATTACCACAAATAAATTAACAAATAATAAGGTGCATTTATGACACAAGTTAAAAAGTAAACAGTACAATGCTACTGACGTTTTATGTATGATGTAACCTAGGTGGTGGCAGAGTTCAGAAGTCTTGTGGCCTGGGGAAAGAAGCTGTTTCCCATTCCAACAGTTTCTGTCCTGTTGTTATGCTACCTCCTGGCTGATGGTAGGGGGTCAAAGAGATTATTGGTGGATGGAAGGGATGACGGACAATGCTAAGGGCCCTGCATACACAGCATTCCTGATAAATATCTCTGATGAATGGAAGAGAGACCCCAATGATCCTCTCAGCAGTTTTCTCAATCCTTTACAGGGCCTTGCAGTCAGATGCCTTACAATTGCCATTCCAGATAGTGATGCAAGACACTCTCAATGGTGCTCCTGTAAAAATTGGTTAGTATGGGGAGGAAATCTAAAAAATTTTTTAAAAACAGAAAATGCTGGAAGCGCTCCGCAGGCTGGGCCACAGCTGTGGGAAGAGAAACCCAGTTAACATTTCAGTTTGTAGACCCTTCGACAGACCTGGGAAGCATTCCAAAGCAGGTCATTAATCTACAAGAAGGGTAGGGAAGGGGAGTTGTCTCTGATGGGATGAAGCCATTGGGATTGGCTGTAAACAAAGTTGCTCGTTCAGTGAGTGAATGAAATAGAGGCAAGAATAGAAGCTTCAAAATGCAGTGCAGGAAGAGATCCCTGGTAGGTCAGATTGCATATGTCCTCTGCTTTAAAGTCAAAGTCATGTTGAGTTTATTGTCAAATTTACAAGTACATATATGCACAGCCTGCAATGAAAAATTTACTTGCACCAGCATCACAGGCACATAGCATCAAATAAGCAGCATTCACAAGAAAAACGTTAACATAAATCATGTTTTTTTATGAGAAAGAACACTATTAGAACCAAAAAAAACTCCACTTTAGTGCAAAATGATCCACACAATCATTATGCTGCTAAATTGTAGTGGTTAGGGTTATACCAGTCAGTTCAAGAACCGAATGGTTGAAGGGAACTAGCTGCTCTTTTATCTGGAGGTGTGGGACCTTCTGCCTGTTGTAACTCCAAGCGTATTTATGTTCTTTTGTCTGTGTTCTCACTTGAACTGAGTCCCAGCGGACACATTCTTCCACTCCAACTTCCCTGTACCTCAATGAGTTCCCAGTTCTGACAAAGAACCTTTGGCCAGAAACGTTAACTGTTTCTCTTCCCACAGATGCAGCCTGACTTGCTGAGTCTTTACATTTTCTGTTTTGTGTTATTTTTGAAATAAGTATGTGGCTAAATACAAGATAAGTGTATATAAATCTGCCTTGTCTTGTCCTCATCATTCAAATACTCTACCTAAAAACTATCTCTGAGAAAGCTGAGGGATTCCATATTCCTACAATTGCAGTCCAGTAAAAAGTAACACCTTCTGAAGACAAGTGGGGAGAATACTTGTATAGGGAGCAATAAAGGTAATGTCTTTCAATTCAAGTGGCCCCTTGATCAAAATCTAGAGATTACTTTAGAACAATGATGATACTGAAGTAACTATTAGCCTTCAAGCGAAGATGCAATAACCACCACTTTAGGGCGATTGAGCTGTGCATATTAGAATGCGCTCTTGCTCTCTCTAATGCAGCATTAGTAATCAGATGTAAATATTGTATTAGTTGTTCCACAAGTTAATGAGGCTCTTGTTTCGTTCACAGGGATCATCTGTACAGTGTGGATTTGGATGCACCAGTGGCAGACGAAATGCTTTATAACAAAGTAAGTACAGAATCAACATAATAAACAGCTCTGTAATGGATAATGTGCAGGTCCAATAGGACAAAAAAAAACCTTTGCTATTGTGTTAATCGCCAGAAGGATCTTTTGCATTTGACCATCTTTTGCAGTTGTTTATGCTCTTGTGTTGAAATGGTTATTGAGGGATGAATTAAAGCTACCCCATTCTTTTGCTGGTGTGATTAGATTACTGATAGTATTGTTTTCCAACATATCTCCATTTTCTGTCATTTTCATTCACTGCAACTAATTCACTTGAGAATATCAAAGCCGCAAACCCAATTAACTCATGAATCATAGAAATTTGATGGGATGATGTTTTGTCTTCCATCTCAGTAGGTGCCTGTGTATCTTTTTTCCTTCTTAGCCATTTCCTCAGATCTGTGGATGCTCCAATACACTACTCAAATGGGAAAAACTTTGTTGTTTCTCCTAGTACAACACAAAAGGAAACCACAGGAGTGTTTTATCTCTTGAAGCTGTTACTTTAGTCTCATTCTCCTGTATATTCTCTCCTAACCCTCCATTTGTTCCTTCTGCCGGTATTTACCCAAGTCTCTTTTGAAAGTTACCATTTATTCTGCTTGGGTGATATGGTCATCTAATTTATGGCTTAAAGTTAATTCTCAATTTCCCACTTTTTGCTGATTATCTGGTATCCTGCTTTCAAATCTCAAGTTTATTTAAGGATTTTTTTCCCCCAAAGAATTCAATCAAAGCATCACAGGAAGGATATTGAGTATTTGTAGATGGTGCAAAAGAGGTTCACTGGGATATTTCCTGGATTAGAATACTATCTAAAAGGCAATGTTACTCAGATTTAGATTGTAACTTAGGCTACATCCACACTGAGTCAGTGAATTTTGAAAACGCTGGTGTCACGAAAAAATGATAGGCGTCCACACCAGGCATTTCTGAAAATACTTCCGTCCACATTAAAACGGATATTTGGGCGAATCTCAAATGGCAAATGTTCCATGTGCCTGCACACTAGGCACATGCGCAGGACACAGCTACAGAAAACAAGCGAAGAAGAAACGGTATACTATTTCCGTTTCCTCCTCTTAGTTCAAGAAAACAATGAAATGCCATGCTGCCGCCACCATCTGTACCAGCTCATTTTAAAATAACTCCGGTTACCCCGTACACACTACACCGGCCAGCCGGCGTTTTCAGATTTACACACTCTGGAGAGCGTTTTAGCAAAGCTCTGTTTTCGGGGGAGGAAGACACCATTTCAGTGTGAACGGAGGGTCAAAGCGAAGAGAAAAAGCTTCGGTTATGGTTTTACCTGGTCTTGTGTGGACGAGGCCTTAGACTTTGATGGTTTTCCCAGGAGCAATAGTCTGTTCCCCTGTGTGAGAGATGTCAAATGCTTGAAGGCGTAGCTTTAAGGTGCGAAGGGTTAGGTTTATGGGAGGTCTACAAGGCATTATTTTTTACATTGTAGGTGTCTGAAACATGCAGCCAGAGGAAGTGGTGGAAGCAAATATGATGGCATTTAGGCAGGCACGTGAGCAAACAGGGAATGGAGCTGTATAAAACCTGTGGAAGCAGATGAGATAGTTCAGGTTGGCATCATGGTCAGCACAGACAATGTGGGCCGAAAGGCTTCTTCCTCATCCACACTGTTCAATGTTCCATAGATTTTATAAAGACCTTCATAATGTTGAGCACCTCTGTTAGTTTCTCTGAACAAGAAAAACAATCTCTGGAAGACCGGACATGGGAAGCAGAATCGGTGGAGGAAAATGGTGTAATTTGATATGGCTTGAAGGGCCGGAAGGGCTACAGTATCTCAATAAATAAATAAAATATGAGATGTTGCTCTTCCTATTTGCATCTACCTCTCCATAGCAATAGAGAAGACCAGGGACAAACCGGTACGTGCTGTGGTGGGAAGGAAAGTTAAAATGACATGCAACCTGTAGTTCAAGATGGCTGGTGCAGACAGAACTCAAGCGTTCTACAAAGCAATCATTTACACTTGGCTTCTGCAGCATTGAGGAGAGCACAGTACAAATGACAAATACAATCAATGAAGTTGGAAAAGGTGATGGAGAACCTCTGTCTCACTTGGAAGAACTGTTTAGCACTCTGGATGGAGGTGAAGGAAGAGATGTTACACCTCCTACAGTTCCAGGGGAAATTGTTGAGATGGGGAGGAGTGGATGGAAAAGACTGATTTCTCTGGGTCTTTCTCTGCTCAGAAAATTACTAGTTTCTGGAGTCTCCCATATAACTAAAATCCTTCATAGGATTCTACTATATCTGCCCTGAAGTCTCTCATAGTCGCACATTGAAATCTGGTGTTCAGCTGATGCATAACCTTTATACAAGATGTATCATAACCTATCTATTTTCATTTTGGTTTTGTACTCAATGCACCCAGCAGCCACTTCAGCCTTTCATTTTCCATTTTCAAAGTTTTGAGTATAATGCAAAAGATTTCTCTGTTCCTGAACTCCACTTTTGTTTCTGTTGAATCTTCTCTTTCCACTAGCCAAAACACAATAATTCTTCCACTTTACCAGCCATTTTCATCAGTATTTCAGGTATTCCAGATGTCCACTATCTTCTTTCTTACTTTTTACTCCACGTGTGCCTTGCAGAAGCTTTGAAACTTCATCTCTGATCTACTAGTTCAGGTTGTTCTCTGCCTAATAAAGGGAATCGAGCTTGATGCCAATCCATGGGGCACGATGGCACAATTGTTGAGACATTCTCTTCGTCTGCACTCCTTTTCACATGTATCACTCCCTATTTAAAAATCTAGTCAAATAGAATTTGAAAATCCTGTTTTCCTCCTGTCTGATAAAGTATCTGGAAATAAACTTCCTCAACCAACTTTTTCATGTCCAGCTCTCCGGGGATTACTTTCATTCAGACCTACACCAAGGTACCTTGTTGTACCCCATATTCTGCATCCCTAAGGTCAGCCAATTCTACACAGACTAAGCTTCAAACCCTGGACAACAGTTTATGAAGTGCAATGTTATTCTAGTCCATGCTGGGTCAGTCAGCGAGAGATGCAGCCTGGAATCAGGACATTTGGCCCACCAACTTCACTCTCACCATCAACCACCCATTTACACTGAACCTACGTTAATCCCATCTCTTTTATTCTCTACATGTTCTCATTAACGTCCTCCAAATCTTGCCATTCATTTACACACTGGGGGAAATGCATAGCATTCAATCATCATACCAACCAGCACCCAGGGCTATCCCACACAGTCAGAAGGAAAAAATGCAGTCTCCATGCAGACAGCACCCAAGGTCAGGATTGAACTCAGGCCTCTGAAAGTAAAAGGCCGCAGCTCTGCCGCTGCACCAGTGTGCCTCCCTAAAAGTACTTGTCAGATTTCTTGTTAATAATTTATCATAAACGAGCATTGAGTCAATAAGCTCATTCCAAATGCAATTGAAATTGTGTTTGGCACACCCTAGTGAAAATCAGGCTTTGTGATTTGCATACAGTGCTCATTAAGGAAAACCCATCAGTACTAATTTAAATGAAGTCAGCATCCAATTTTTGTTCAGAGAAAGAAAACACCCACCAGACCATTTCCTGCCATTGTGGGTCAGTTGTCAAAATAACAAGAAACATGAAGAAATAATATCTGAGATTAATGAATTCCTGGGGAGTTAGCTTTGAAATTGCACATCCATTCAATTCAGCATTTACTGAGTAAATGGAATATCGCAGCTTGGGTTTGCAGCTCCCTGATATCCGTTGTACTTTTATTTGTCACACCGTCAGCATGAAATGCACAGCAAAAAGACAAAAATTGTTTCAGAGCATCAATTCTTCACAGGAAACGTATCTCTGTCACCTGCATCTCCTGCTGTGACCACATTACAGCCCCTTAGAGTGTGCAGAATGGACATTGTAACCTTTAGCTTTTGTGCAGCTTGATACCTGTTGAACATCAGGAAATAAGCAGTCGATATGGGGAAAATTTTTGATTGAGCTTCTGGCAGAACATGTCTAGCACAGATCTATGGACTCAGTTGGATGACTAGCCTCTTCCTATCACCTAAGCTTCCATGGTTCTTTTGATTATTCTCCTAATATATTACAATATACCATTGACACAAAGACAACACTCATTGCACCATTTTTGTTTAGCAACTGGGGTCCTTTTCTAAAGAACCCAACCACTTAAACTACAGAAAAGGTGCAAACTTGGATGTAAAAGTTATTAATTACAGATTGAAGGAAAGGGGAAGGAAACTAAAGAGTTTCATTAGGCTAAGGTCCTCTGAAAGATAATTTATAGGAAGGATGAGTCTTCAGCGTGATCCTATGAGAATACATGTTGGAAGATGTCTTAGTAGGAATTAAGAAAGTACGAATGGGGAAACTACAGAGACATGATAGCAACAAAGGGCCAGAATGATTGGAGGCTGCTCAGCCTCTCCTTCAGTAGGAAAGGATGTGCAAAGCATGACATCAGATTCAGGAGCAATAGGCCTTGTAGAGGCTCAAAGATGGTCAGTCATTCTATGCAGAAAGTGGCATTCAAGGCATCCTTTTGCTAATACTCCTGGCAGTTTTGTAGTAATGGTGTGCCATCATACTCAGACTGTTTGAAGTGTAAAAAACAGCTTGTAATACTTGCATCACTGAAGCTGAAAATTAAGAAAATTAAAAAGGATAGTCTAAGATATTTGCTTCCAGTTTTGGAGAGTTTTGAAGAAAAGAAATTTGCAAATGGTTATATTCTCTCTGATGTGTTCTGGTTTAAGAAGACCCACTTATTCGACCATAATGTCTATTGTCTTTTGTTACACTAAGCATAGCTTCCCTCTTCATTCACACTCCTCAGTACAATGCAACAACACACAATGCTGGTAAAAGGCATTTCTTCACAGCAAAGCCAGTCTTTTCACATTCTGTGCACACTCTAACCTGTGATGGATCACGTCCATTATATCTTCAAAAGAAAAGTTTTATATAAAAGCTTACTGTTCCCCTGAGGTTAGAAACCAAGCTCCAGAATATTCATTCATCTTTGCCCTGCTTCCACTGCATTTCAATAACCCATTTCCACCATCCTAGTTGTTTGTAGAGCTTATATTCCTGGGCTCAAAACATCCAGAAATTCCAAGGTATCCTTCTGTTCTGAACAGCACCCCCCCCCCCACCCCCCACCACCACTTCAGCCTGCATACACAAGACTTTCTTAGAAATTCCATCTAAATCTGTCATTGACATGTGACCAAACTGCATTTACTCCTGCTTACAAAATTTTCTCTAAATGTGTGGTGATGTTTCATGGCAAAGCCAGCTTTTACACCTCAGTGATAGAGCAAGAATTCTTACTAGAAATCGTAGTTCTGCTCTTTGTGGGAGTGTTCTTTAGAAGCAATAGGGTTAGGAGAGAGGACAATATAAGTTGGAATATGGAGGCTATATGACAGAAAGCCTACATTTTGAAAGCCTGTGGCTTAGGTAGGAATGACAAGATCAAATTTGTTGGAAAGAGTAAGAGGCTGGCAATTATATTCGCTTTAATTGCTCCACAGGAAGAAAGCAAAAGTTGATTGACTCTTGATTATAAGGGCCTTAAAGATTACAGGGAGAAGGCAAGAGAGTAGAGTTGAGAAGGAAAATAAATAAATCAGCCATGATGGAATGATGGGCCGAATAGCCTAATTCTGCTCTTATGTCTTATGGTTTTATGGTCTTGTGCAGGGAGAAAGCAAATTGGTAGGTCAGTGCATTTGAAGTTGAAAAACCAACTAGAGGGAGAAATGAAGAGAACATCACTCAAAGGATCAAAAACGAGTGAGATGGCTTGAAGAAGTAGCAAAGTCTGCTGTGCAAGAAGCATACTGCAGAAGTAAATGAACTGACCGGAGCGGGGGAGTGCAAAAAAAAAGGAGGAAGGTTATTGGGTAACTAGCCATACTTGAATTTCTCAAAAGACAATTCTATCAAAGTCCTCTTTTTAATTTTGTCACACTTCTACAGTTCCCTTGAAATTTCTTGGAATTCTAACTTCTGAGGCAGTAGCTCTAAAAAACAATACGCAAGTTGTCAAGGTAATGTATTTTGCACAGGGTTCAAATCAACTGTAAAAACAAAAACAAATTACCATGGGATTAGTTTTATGTGGGAGCCGTATGAAGGAGTGCTAGGGATGGATTACTCCTAAATTGATTTCTCCAAGTTCACAGAGTGGCTCCTTTGAGGCTTGAAAATGCAAAGTCTAAACAGCAGTGATTGTTTATGCAGCATTATTCCTATGATCCCTTCTCTGCTGACACCTTACAATAGTTTACATTAGATTAAACTTTGGTAGAATTTGGAAGACAAGGTCTAAAAATGTTATTTGACAAATAACTCTTCTGCAGTCCATATCAAACTCCAAAGGATGGAAGTAGATGTGGGTCAATGCCTGTGCTTCAAATACAATTTTAATTCTCATGAAGTAATTTAATACATTGTCACAATAGGCATATAATCCAATAAATGGAAGTCAAAACATATTTTGCAGAGATATTGAGTGCACTTGCCATAATTCTAGTCTGTGGAAATGGTACTTTGTTATGATTTGAGGATAAATGGTCACAACTACAGGGTGATGTCACTAAGCTATTGTAAAATACTGTTGATGGAATTGTGAGGAGAGGCTAGTTGTCAGCCTGCAGAGACATTGTCTTTAATTAACTCACGCTGCCCGAGTTCAGCACTGAATAAAATCTGTTATTCTTGAAAAAGCGTGTGGATGCTGAGATAAGCTTTATAGCAGTAAGAAGTCCCATAGCAACTGCTTTATTTCAAGGAGACATACCATAGCAACAGTCTAGTGACAACATTGCCTAGTGGGTTTACTTGTACCGCAACTGTCACAGAAGCGGGTTCGCACATTAACATGTATTGCAGGGAACATTCACTACTACTGTCATGTTACAGTATAAACAGGACTGTAGCAGACAACGGTGCGTGTCACAAAAAGAACCAGTAAAACGGCATCAGACAGTATGCATATCTAGAAAAAGACAGCCGCAGAATGATTCATCTGATTATGATCTTTGAAGGATTGTTGTACTTCAGGCAAAAAGCTGTCTTTTTGGTCCATTTTCTCCTCATTAAGCTGAGTGTACAAGCACTAAGGTTAGGCAGTATTTCCACGTAGATTGGTATTACTTTCAGGTCAAATGAAACATGAACTGTATACAGAACTGTTAGTTCCACTTCACTAAATGTACTCCCCTACTCATACTGCACAAATTTAACATACTGTTCTCTACAATAATGGGAAATATTTTGTTGTAGTATATCATTTAAAGGTGTCCCAACATTAATTAGACTGCGTAATTCGTAGTGGGGTGCATGAGGGACGATTGTGGAATAGAATGTCTACCTGAGAAGACACAAACAGCCCCTTTGGCCCAGCTCGTCAGGTACCCATCCTGACTAATCCCATTACCATTTAAGGAGAATATATTAGAGAATACAAATTAGAGCAGCGAATTTCACGTCAATCAGATATGGAAAAAAATAGAGAGGCGAAAATTGAATAAAAAGCCAGAAATGCAAGTTTAAATCTTTAAATATGCCAATATTGAATTACGACTCCACACTTGGAATATTTTCTATCTGTGCCAAGGAGATTGATTGGCAGCCAATAACTATTGTGAGTTATTAAAAGGACTCTTTTGCTCGCAATAACAATGACAACATTTGATTTCCTTTGTACTAAACAACAATCTCACATCTTTATTGGATTTCAATGGTGAAGCAAACCACAAGATACCATTTCTCTGAGCAGCACAACTGGAGCGGCAGCTCTTGAATATGTGGGTTTAAGTGCCCATCTGCAGGCTTCATTAAAGCCTCGCTGTTATCTCTGACAGCAAAATCTGCTGCATTGTAAGTGTTTCTGTAGCCTGCACCTGCACCCAGTCTAAGCTAAACTCCATCAATCTGTAGTGCCTTATTTTGAATAACTTGTGAAGGAAGTACAAGATATTTTGATCCCAATGTACGAAAATAACTTTACTGATATACTGTATTTCAAATTCTGCCAGCTGGTTGGCTCCTGGCCAGTTCCTTACTTTGGGACCCCATATAGTAGAAGCAGAGTTAGCAAGCCCAGCTCAAAGTGTTTACAGCCATCTTAAACCAAATTCACATTGCATTACATTAAATTATACTGCATTGTGTTATGTTGAGTAATTTTATATTACATTGTATTGAATTGTCATTCAGGGTGAGGTGGGTATGACCTACAGTGGCGTTGCTAATTCCCTGACCGGATGCAGCCATTGCCAAAACCAAACGAACGTACTGTTCTCTTGGGTTAGTGAGTCGCCTGGTTGCCCTTTGCTTGAAAGTACTAAGTGCATGCGGAGCCAGTGGCAGTAGTACTGTAACAGCAGGCTTTGAGAAAGGAAGCTTCCATCCTGCTGGTCTACATCCAAAGGAGACCGATCACTTTGCTTTGCCTCTGCATCTATTAGTTTCCTATTGAATGCCATTTGAAGGTCACCACATTTATTAAAATGATTCTAACATTTCCAGCCCTTGGATAAGATTTAACTGTATATAAAAGCAAGTCTAATTTGGCATTATTTTAATATGCAGCTCACCGCATCAGGGGCCTTGTTTTAATTGTCTCAGAATAGCAAGTAGAGCAACCATCAGTCTGGCCTATCACTGAGATCATGCTACCTTACAATGAATCATATTGGATTCATGATATTCATCTACAATGCCTCTGTGTATTACAGTGAATGAGCCATCCCATATAATGTAAACTGACAGAGGTGTCAAGCCCAGAGGAAAATTAATAACTTTTATGAAAAAATACACCTGCAGACTTAAGCATAGCTTAGATATAAAGTCATAATTTTTTAAATTAAAAATTGGGAACATGATGGTGTGGGCATGCTTCTTTCAATTCTCTCTCCTGAGTGCAACCTAAATTCACTTGTGTGAGCAACTTTTTGGAAATTCATTCACTGATCCGTTCTACTCAATGAAGCCCAGGAAACACATCTGCTGAGGTGTTCTGTTTTTAACCCCTCTCTACCCATTCTAAAGGGGATTAACATCTTGGTGAGTTATTGGGAATGCTAGTAAGCTCATACAATTTCATGAATGCCACTGGAGTTGATAAATATTTATATCACAGTCATTAGTCAATCTATGCTATCACCTCTAACAAGAAATGTCACTGAGCCAGTTATATAACTGTTGTGGCTGCAACAGGAATTCAGAGAGTAGGTGTTCTACAGTGATTTACCCATCTTTCAAAATCATTGTACATCTTGCAGGCTATATCACTATTGTGCTGCCATATCTTCCACTTGCCCATATGTGTGCAGATCCAATAACATTCAAGCTCAATACCAACAAGGATTTGTCAATCAGATTGACTGGCATTCCATTCACCAACTTATGCATTCACCCCCCTCCGTCACAGCACAGAATGGCTCCGAAGACACACTGTGAGTCTTAAAAGAAAAAGGAAGCAATGTGTGAGCCTGGCACCACCGTCCATCCACACACCATCCTGACTAGGAAGCATGGTGCATTTCTATCATTGTCACTGCAGGCTCTCCCTGACCTGCTGCCCTACCACCTGTCAGATGAGTTGCCAGCGATCTACCACCTTCTCAAGGCCAATTAGAAATGGGCAATATTGCTTCCCTTTCTATAACTGCCCACATCTTATGAACGAACAAAGAAACAAATGTACCACCCGAGTAATTGTTTTGTGAGATGTGAGTTTCAGCATTTAGTGTACTTCAGCCTGGGTGACTCCCAGGAATTAAGCTTGAGCTCTATCTAGTCAAGTACACATGTGCAGGATCTAGTGGATGAAATTCCCCATGCTTGATTGTGCCGTCGTGCTCAACCTTCCAAAGTTCATCACATCATGCTTTTCCAGATTGAACTCCCTCTGCCATGTCCCAGCCCAGCTCTGCATCCTGTCACATTGTAACCTAAAACACATTCTATACTATCCACATTGCAACCTTACTAACCCACCTTTACACTTACTCATCCAGGTGTATAAAGTCAGTCATTCCATCTACATGGGCTGGTTAAGGGCAGTCACTGCATTTACAACAGATTTATTTTAATGAAACAGACAGGAATGTTCACCTCTGCCAAAGCCAGATATATTAGTGTATGTTTTACAATTACTCCAATTAGTATATGGTGCAAGAGCTTTAATTTTGGCATATCACTATGAAAAGAAATGCTTTTGTGTCCAAGGAAACTAAAATATGTGATAGAGAAGAATGCAAAAAGATGGACTATTATGTTGACATGGGGAGGCTGAAGTAGAGCATGTAATAAATACCCATTAGACTGAATGACCAATTTCTGGTATTAAAATTATGTAATTTCAGATGATTACCTCAAGACTTGACTACTCCAGTGCAGTCCAGGCTGACATCCCTTGTTCTACTCTCTGTATACTAACAGGCATCCAAAACCTTGTATTTGAACTCACAACATCCCAACCACCCGTCACTCCCATAATTACCATGTCAGCTGCCAGTTAAGTCCTGCCACAGGGTTTTGGCTCAAAGCATTGACAACTCTTTTCCTCCCACAGACACTGCTCAGCCCGTTGAGTTTGCCTTGCAGCTTGTTTGTTACTTCAGGTTCCAGTATCTCCCGTTCCTTGTGTCTGCATTAATGTATAATTTTCTAGAACCAGGGGTCAGAGTTTCAGAATAAGCAGTTGACCATTGATTACAGAGACAAAAAGTAGGTCTTCACCCATAGGGTGTACTCGTGAGGATTATCAATCTAAATTGAAGACAGAGATTGATAACCATACTAATAGTCAAAGGTACCTGAAATGTAATATTAGTGAAGGTAAGTGACACTGAAGTAGATAGATAGATGATAGATAGATAGATACTTTATTCATCTCCATGGGGAAATTCAACATTTTTCTAATGTCCC
This sequence comes from Hemitrygon akajei, assembly GCF_048418815.1. NCBI lineage: Eukaryota > Metazoa > Chordata > Chondrichthyes > Myliobatiformes > Dasyatidae > Hemitrygon > Hemitrygon akajei. The sequence goes on from NC_133139.1 coordinate 37,454,003, forward strand.
ATACACTTATTGTATCAAAAACTAATTACATACAATACTTAACTCAGTATAAATATGATATGCATCTAAAATCACCCTCTCAAAAAAATCATTAATAAATAGCTTTTAAAAAGTTCTTAAATAGTTTACTAAAATACATTGAATGGTAACTTAAGCTCAGTCATAACCCCGGCACTTTAATATATCTTTCCCCTGGCGGTTGAATTGTAAAGCCGAATGGCATTGGGGAGTAATGGTCTCTTCATCCTGTCTGAGGAGCATTGCATCGATAGCAACCTGTCGCTGAAACTGCTTCTCTGTCTCTGGATGGTGCTATGCAGTGGATGTTCAGGGTTTTCCATGATTGACCGTAGCCTACTCAGCGCCCTTCGCTCTGCTACCGATGTCATACTCTCCAGTTCTGTGCCCACGACAGAGTCCGCCTTCCTTACCAGCTTATTAAAACGTGAGGCGTCCCTCTTCTTAATGCTGCCTCCCCAACACGCCACCACAAAGAAGAGGGCGCTCTCCACAACTGACCTATAGAACATCTTCAGCATCTCACTACAAACATTGAATGACGCCAACCTTCTAAGGAAGTACATTTGACTCTGTGCCTTCCTGCACAAGGCATCTGTGTTGACAGTCCAGTCTAGCTTCTCGTCTAACTGCACTCCCAGATACTTGTAGGTCTTAACCTGCTCCACACATTCTCCATTAATGATCACTGGCTCCATATGAGGCCTAGATCTCCATGCTCTTCCCTTGACAAAGCAGACAAAAGAGGTCAGATGACCTACACTTCACATGCACCTCTTCCACCATTCACTGCCACAACTACGAAAAATGAGCTCAAAGACTGAGTTGTCAGAGTCCACTGGGGCAGAAAATTCCGAAGCGTTATCACCCTATGATAAAGAATAAAAACGAGATTCTGCACGTGCTGGAAAATGCTGAAGGAGCTCAGCATCTATGGAGGGGAATAAACACTCAGTGTTTGGGGCTGAAATCCTTCAATGGGATTGAAAGGAAGGAGGAAGAAGGTTTCTTCCCCTTAGAGAAATACTGCAAGATTCAATGAGATCACCTTACATCTTCTAAACTTCAGAAAGCACAACTTCTTCAACTGATAAACCACCCAAGTCATTGCTAACAATACATAAGTTTTAGATAAGATCAAAATTGTCCATAATACTTCATTCTAGTTTCACCAAAGCCCTATACAATTATGATAGAACATCTTAAGTCCCATTCTCAATCATGACCCTTAAGGATCTTTCACTTTTCAGTAAGATCACCCCTTTCATTATACTTCTAAACTCCAAAGTATCTAGATATAGTCTATTTTGTCTGCTCTTGATAGGATGACCTCATTTTCTTCCACAGTTATTCACTTGGTGGATTTTAAAGACAACATTCCTGGAGAAAATAAAACTTCTATGGAGGTCTTAGGAAATGAATATAAGAATATAACTCCAATAATCTGCCATCCCTTTTTTTCCGAAATCCTGATACTTCAGTATTTAGCTCATGGGTCCTCATTCCCATACACCTTTTTCCCTCAATATGGCCCTCTATCCTCACTCAGTTTAAAAACACCATTGCTTCATTTCTGCACTCTCCTGAACTTCACTGCAGACTCCTTCCCATGCCCACATTAAATGCATTGGGGTCTGATTCCTACACTCACCTTAAAAACCTGTTCTGACACTCATTTCAAACACACATGCCCTATAACCCTGTTCTCTTTAAACCAGGGATACCCACCCTGATATCCACAGACCATTCAGTTAATGGCAGGGGTCCTTGGCATAAAAATGGTTGGGAACCTCCTGCTTTAAACTCACCTACGTTTAATTTCTTCTGGATTATCTATCACAGCACTGTGTGACATATAAACAACAGGTGGAGTAATATCCAGTAATCCAAAAGCCCAGCCAACTGGGCATCACATAAGTCTCAAGCTGAATTATCTGAGTTTTACTGCGATAGTTTTAGCAAAAGTGAAAGATTTATGGGAGAACATTTTAGTATATCATCAAAGTCCTCAAATAACTCTGCCACTATAAAATCACACCGTTCCCTTCACCTTGTAATGGAACCTGCTGCATTCTGCCTGCTTGTCTCGATTTTGATCTAATGACCCAAAAGACGTTGTGATGAGTAACAAGATCAAAGCATGTCAGAAGGGGAGTATGTTAAGCAGCAGACCTTTTAATTATAATCTCTCATAAAGACTATACCTTGAATAATGAAATCATTTTTGTGGCTTTTTGTTTACCAACCAAATGATACCTTGTTTGTACTGCACCAGCACAGCCTCGCAGGAGTGCCAATTAAAGCAGGGACCCTTTGTAGTTCTCAAAAATTGGCATCTCAGCGTCTTGCTTTTCACAATGGATTTGAGGAAGTCAAAATAGATTCTGCAGTCAGTGAATCAATTTAAATTTGTTCCTCAATTTCTCAACAAAATGTGCTATATAATGTCAGCTTGTCTCCAGTGTTCTGTATTCATCGCCTGGTGCTTTAGAAATTTCAGATTCTTTGATGTTTACATGGTATTACATGTGACATACAGCACAGGAATAGGATTTCTTGCCTGATTTGTCCATGTAGGCATATATACTCTGCATGAATAAACTAATAGTGTGACACTCTACTCCTGTCTCCCTCATATGATTGAGAAACATCATACCTCTCTGTCACCTGCTAACTACCTCATTTATAACCCATCTCACAGTAACCCTGAGTTCACACTACCACAGTTATCCCCTTTCACCTATCCATCTCTGCCACCCCACCCCATCCTCTCTGCAGCTTAAAACTAACTTATTTTCTCTCTTTCCCAGTTCTGTCAATCATATGAGACCAATTACATTTTCTAATCTCTTCAACTGACATACCCAGCAGATCAGGTCTTCAATCTGAAGCATTATCACTGTTCCTCTTACCACAAATACTGCCTGACCTTCTGAGCATTACCAATGTTTTCTGTTTTTTTCCTTCAGATTTCTAGTACCTGTAGTATTTTTTTCAATGCCTAATAATCATCAAGCTTCCCCTTAAATGTGTCAATAATATTTGCTCTAACCATTCCACAATGGTACTAAGCTCATTATTTGCATCACTGGCTCTGTTGATGAAGCATTTGAACAGAGCAGAAGGTGCCCCTGAAAACACTAGAAATACTCAGCAGGTAAGGCAACATCCGTGGAGGGTGAAAATTAGTAAACACTTCAGCTCAATAGCTCTCCTTGAAGAAGCACTATCCACCTGAGACATTAACTCTTTCTCCCTCAGATGATATTTGATCTACTGACCATTTTCAGCACTTTCTGATTTTATCTCAAAGTTCCTGCAGCCTTTTTTTTTATTTCAATAGCTACATTTATGTTAAGGCATAGGCAAAGTGAAATGACTGAGGTTACTTCACAGAAACTTAAAATGAAAGAAGACTGCTGGAAAAGAAATTTTGAATTGCATCTTTTTTTCAAAATCCTGCTGTAACTTCCAACCATGCACTCGTTAGGAAATAGACAACAGGGTTTTGGCATCATTCCCCGGCTTATAACTGCTCTCTCCCCTATGGCACAGAAACTATTCTATGCCTGAGTTCTTCTATAGAGCTCAGTTTCCAAGTGGAATCTCCTGGTCCTTGCATCAGTGGCTGACCTCTTGCTGTCAGCCATCTTGATAGTGCTGATACGACTCATTAACAGCCAAAATAGGAGACATGTCTGTACCTTCTGACCAGGAGCAGAAAGCAAACCCACTTTGTAGAGAATGAGGTGGATGCAGGGGAGATACCTGATGCTCCAGTCTAATTTATATTGCCAGCTGAGCTAAAGGACATCAGACAGGCTTTCCAACTCAGAATCATAACCAGGTTTATTATCGCTTACATACAGTATGTCTGGAAATTTGTTGTTTTGTGGTGGCAATACACTGCAAGACATTTAATTACTGTTACAAAATAAATAGTGCAAAAGACAAACACCAAGGTACTGTCCATAGATTCATGGACTGTTCAGAAATCTGATGGTGGAAGGGAAAAGGCAATGAGTAGGGGTCTTCCATCTCCTGTACCTCTTCCCTGACGTTAGGAACATGAAGACTGCATGTCCTAGACTGATGGGACTGCTGTTCTATGACCTACAATGGACCCAGTAGGCTGAATGGCTTCCTCCTACATCATGAAGGTAAGCAGATCTGATTCCATCAGATCCAGTACCTCAGAACAGACAGGTAAAAGAGAAGGGCAAAGTGGTAACTTTCAGGATGCTAGAGTCTGGAGCAATGAATAACCTGCTGGAGAAACTCAATGTGTCGAGCAATATCTATGAGGGAGATGAATTGTCATCATTTCAGGTCAAGACCCATTAAGGAATGTCTTGAAAGAAGAAGACAGGCCAAGAAACCTCAGGATGTTTGTAGGTTCTGATTTTGTCGACTGACTTCCATTGCCAATTTGTGTTTCTGAAGAGAACTGACTCATAATTTAACTAAGATCAAAGACCTGGCAATACTCATGAAGAAGGCTATGCTGGGTTAGCTAAAGGATAGCAGCCAGCACCTGGGAGTCAGTGGACCAGAAATCCAGAAGTGGACATTTTCGGTTGCTTGCCAATCATGCAAAGTGCATGAATGGCTCATGGAGCACTTTTCTACCTCTATGATGGTGTGAGTGGGATTTGAGACTTGAAGGGATAGCATACCTTGGGGTATCTGACAGATGCCTGGAGAGATGAAGGAGCATCAGTTACTTAAGATCACAATTGGTTCACTAATTGCAGCTGGGAGAACACTGTGCGAGTTCAGGAAGGAGGAGAGAACAGATGGTGTACCTGTAATGTTGCGGATGGCAGCAAGATCAACCGGCACGCTCATGGAGATGCTCCTCATTCTCATAGGTTCCACTTTGAGAAGGAACTTGTGTGTGTTCTTTGTTGCCAGTGAGAAAACTTTCACTGGGTTGATTTCAAGTGGGAATTTGATCCTTTGCTCACTTTACCTTTATCCAGTAAGTCAGATAGTTTTGTCAATACCCATCTATTGCAGGTGCTTGGTTTCAGTTTCTAGGCCAATGTAGAAGGATAAAATAGGTGGAAGGAACACAAAATCTTAACCAAATGATTTTTTTTGTAGGGAGAATTGCATTATATAATTGTATTGGAACCTCTAGGAATGTATTTAATGTAGATAATGAAGTGCTACTGACTCTATTGCTTTAGTCGGTTATTGTTTAATGTAATAGATTACCTGTCAGGAATTCATGTCTGGTATTTTATATACCTGCCTTTAATGAGGAATTGATACGGCCTTAAAATATGTACATTAAATGGTATTTTCACATGATGTGGCACTTAATAAAGGCAAACTAACTTAATGTTGAATAGGATATCAGAGCTAAAATAATGGCTTGTTACATTGAACAGAATTCATGTGGCATAGAGCAGATAGGATCTGAATCATTCCACATCCCAACTATTTCTAACCCATCTTCTTAAACCAGCTACCCTACCTCCCCACCCTGTGGAGATGTGGTTGAGATTCATATGGTTCTGTCTTTGAAGAGTCATAGACCATGGAATCAGGTATCCTGAAACACCGTGGCAACCATCAAGCCCCCACTTAATTAGTCCTACGTGAATCCTAAGTCATTATTATGATCTACCACCCATGGTTTCACCACTCACCTACACACCAGAGGCAATTTACAGTGACCGAATAATCTGTCATCACACAGTTTCTGGAATATGAGAGGAAACCAAAGCAGTCAAAGTCCATCAAGATAGCATATCTGAATCTCTGGCGTTGTGTGACAGCAGTTCTGATAGCTGCACCACAGTGCCATATCTTCTCTCATTCCCATTCTAAAATGCTGGAGAAGAGCCAATAATTTCTACTAAGAAAAAGAAGTTACTTTACTTATAAAAGAGCATACCTTGGCAAAGCAGACATTCTTTCTCCAGTATCTTCCTCTGGAGAACTGGACAGCTTGAGGAATGTTCTTTATTGAAACCCAGGGAAAGCAGCCGAATCTAAATAATGAGATATATTCAAGAAGTTGCATATGGTTCTAAAGACTAAAAAGTTTCAATAGTGCAGAGGAAAGCAGGGTTCTGAATTCAGATGAACATCAGTGATTGTATGGAATGGTGGAGCAGATTCAAAGGGCCGAAGATCTTACTGCTACCCCTATGTTTCAATGAAGCATTGCAGCCACAGGCTACATTTTCTAAAAAGGGTACGTACCTAGCATTAAAGAAACAATGAATGTTATGTAACTCTTAACAGTGAAAAACAAAATTCCAGCATCTGCAGAATCTCTTGTATTAGAGAAAGACACATACTCCCAAATTAACTGTTCATTCTCTCCATGCTTCTCTTTAGTAAAAAGTCTTCCTGATGCCAAGCTTGATGGACTATCCTGTCAGGTGAGGTCCTAACTGACAGTCTTTCCCAGGACCTGTAGAGTAGGGTCTGTTTATATTCTTCAGCTTCCAATATCCTCATATCTATTGTACTTGCATATAGCAAGCCTCCTTGGTGATCTGGAGATAAAAGAGCTTGGATCTTCTCCCCCACTCTTCTCATCTGCCCACTCCACTTCCCTTATTTGGTTCCATGCTCTACATTCCTTTACTATGAAAGTCTATCATCAGCCCTTTGCTGCCTTCAGCTAACGCCTCCCAGTCTTCATCATTATTTCCTCCTCCTCTGCTGTATCTCCTGATTGCTCCTTCTCACATGTATCCACCTGGCACTCACCAGCTCGTGACCCAGCCCTCCCTTTCACCTCTTTCTACTGGCTATCCTTTTCTGTTCTTGCAAACCAGTTGACCTAAAATTGCAATGGTCCATGTCCAGCTACAGCTGCCTGACCCACAGAGTTGCTCCAGCAGTCTGTTTTGGTAGTCTTCCGGAGATGGCTGTTATCTAACTGGGTCACACTGTTCGTGTGATCCAGAGGAGAGGGAAAGGAGCCACTTGCTTCTCCAGGTGGAAAGACATTCCGTGAATGTGCATCCCAAGAAAACTGACTCTGGATCTCAACTGCAGCGTTGCTCAATGAAGCACCATCCAGCTGCAGCCTCCAACTCGCAGCCTGTCCCTAGTACAGGAACAGTGGAGACATTGTGTTGCTTCAGTACCTTCACAGCTCAAAGCATCTAATTCAGCACAGCCTGCAAACTAAACTCAAGATCTTTTATAGCCAGAGGGCAAAGATTTAGGATTAAGGATAGGAGGTTCAAGGGGGAATTGATGGAGAATTTTTTTTTCCCACACAAAATCTAGTTGAAATTGCACTGCCAGAGGGAATAGTAGAGGCAGGTACTCTAATGACACTTGGGAAGGATTTAGATGTGCACTTGAAACGCTATGGCATGGAAGGCTGCAGGCCAAGAGCTGGAGAACGGGATTAGTATGGAAAGGTACTTGAAGGGAGGCACAGATACCATGGGGCAAGTGGCCTGTTTTTACACTCTAAGGCAATGTATACCTCAGCTCCCTCCTGATCAAAGCATTCACCCAGTGGCAGGCCTTTCTGGGTTCCTCCAAAGCGAAAAAATGGACATGATCATGCTCTTCGTAACACCCAGTGAAGACAGCAAGCGGATTCAGTTCGGTCCAACACAAGTTGCAGAGAGTGAAAACTTGCAGCAATAAATGGCTTAAAATATGACAGTAATTTGATGCTGATTTGACAACTTTGCATCATTCAAAAATGGGTTTGTTTTAGAATGTTTAATTCATTATGGTTTTCTTTCAGACAAGCTTTGGATATATTTATCTTAAATAGAACTATTATTCATGTCACAGAAATAGCCCTGAGAGCTCGATTTTTTTCTCTCTTTTCCATCTGTTAACTACTCTTTTATTTTACAGTGGAAAAATTATTTCTTCCTTGTGTTGGTTAATTTAGCAGGAAATGGAGTGTTCCTAAGCAGTGGCTGAATTGGAGTAGTTATATCAATTCAACAGGTGTAAATGACATTTTTATACGTGGCAGAATAATGGCATACCAAAAGCAATAAAAGGCATTCACATGGGTTTTTTTTTTTCAAAATTTAAATCTTCCTGTTCAATCCACAAGTCCTCACAAGACCATCAAGTGCCCTTCAGCCCGTCGGGTTTTCACTACCCATTAAGCACTAAACCTACATTAATCCCAATTTTTATATTCCCCAAATTCACCTTAAACTCAGCCACCACCTCCCAAAAAAAATCCACCCGCTACTATCCACACAATAATCAATTTACAGTGGCCAATTAAAAGCTACAAACTTTGGGATGTGGGAAGAATTCAGAGCACCCAGAGGAAACCGTGCAAACTCCACACAAACGTCACCAGGGATAAAGATTGAACCCTGGTCGCTGGACCTGTGAGGAAGTACCTCTGCAAGCTGTACTGCCGTGCTACCCCTTTTTTTCAAACACCAATAACTCACCATTTGTTAATTTTGTTTCCATGCTAGATCTGAAATAGCCACCTAGTTGTAGATCAGTGATGTGATGCACCATCTTTCAGATCATGACATAAACCCCTTCCTCTTCTGAGTCCTGGAACCATAGTCCAAATGGCCACCATCGAACCCTACTAGTGCCAATGTTGGGAGTGGTATGAAGGTTTATCAGATCTGTCTGCTGACATTCTTTAGACAGACTAACAAGCAAGTGACAAATTAAAGCAAGAAAAACCAATGAAAAGCTAATTTGCAATATACTATTCTGTTTCTGAAAATTAGGTTACCCTGCCAACATATTTTCTGCTCTTCTCTTTGCAGTTATGGCTCTGTAATTAACACTGACATCTCATCAGAAAAAAATACTCAGGGTTCTAGCAATCACTTATCAGTGCCCTCACATTAAGAGCACACAATGCGCATTTGTGATAGTCAGAGTCTGCATTTTTTAGTTATATTGTAAATGGTCATGTGGTAGGGAGGGGGGATTAGTGAGATTGTTAGACAGTTTGTAAATTAAGAGTGGTGACCAGAGATTACAATGTTTAATAAATGATTGTAAAAGGTTGCATTTGAACGGTTGCTGGCAAGAAACATTATCTTGGGTTACACTAGAAGAATGCATACCGGAATTCAGCAAGTAGTCAGAATCATCTCCCCACCAATAGTCAAAAGTTCAAAATGAATTTTATCATCAAAGTACAGATATGTCACCACATACAACCCTGAGATTCATTTTCTTGAGAGCGTATTCAACAAATCTATAGAATAGTAACTGTAATAGGATCAATAAAAGAACACCCAATTAAAGCATTCAACCGGAGTGCAGAAGATAACAAATTATGCAAATGCAAGTATAAATCAATAATAATAAATATCAAAAACATGAGATGAAGAGTCCTTGAAAGTGAGTCCATTGGGTGTGCCAACACAGATGCCTTGTGCAGGAAGGCACAGAGTCAACTGTACTTCCTTAGAAGGTTGGCGTCATTCAATGTTTGTAGTGAGATGCTGAAGATGTTCTATAGGTCAGTTGTGGAGAGCGCCCTCTTCTTTGTGGTGGCGTGTTGGGGAGGCAGCATTAAGAAGAGGGACGCCTCACGTCTTAATAAGCTGGTAAGGAAGGCGGGCTCTGTCGTGGGCAAAGTACTGGAGAGTATAACATCGGTAGCAGAGCGAAGGGCGCTGAGTAGGCTACGGTCAATTATGGAAAACCCTGAACATCCTCTACACAGCACCATCCAGAGACAGAGAAGCAGTTTCAGTGACAGGTTGCTATCGATGCAATGCTCCTCAGACAGGATGAAGAGATCAATACTCCCCAATGCCATTCGGCTTTACAATTCAACCGCCAGCAGTAAGATATGTTAAAGTGCCGGGGTTAGGACTCAATGTATTTAAGTAAACTACTTAAGAACTTTTTAAAAGCTATTATTAATGCTTTTTGAGAGGGTGATTTTAGATGCATATCATATTTTTACTGAGTTAAGTATTGTATGTAATTAGTTTTGCTACAATAAGTGTATGGGACATTGGAAAAAATGTTGAATTTCCCCATGGGGATGAATAAAGTATCTATCTATCTATCTATCTATCTATCTATCTATTTCAATGATTGGGCAAATGAAGTTGAGTGATGTGTTCAAGAGCCTGATGGTTGAGGGGTAGTAACTGTTCTTGAACCTGGTGGTGCGGGTCCTGAGGCTTTCTACCTGATGCCAGTGGCAAGAAGAGAGTATGTCCCGGGGAGTGGGGATCCTGGATGATAGATGCTGCTTTCCTTTGACAGTATTTCATGTAGAAGTGCTCAGTGGTTGGGAGGGCTTTACCTGTGGTGTACTTTGCCAAATTCACTACTTCTCTGAACATTCAGGACAAGAAGTTAGGAAGAAATAAGTAATTGTTGTAATGACTCCTTAAGCTGCCTTTTTTTTTGGAAACTTTTCGTGGGTCCCCAGTGTATAACAATTGATGTTGGTACTGAAAGCAAAATAGAAAATATTCCATTTACCATTGATATATTTTCTGTATTTCACTCTGGGGAAAATGGAAATTGCACAGATTATCAACGTTGAGTGCATTTTCTAAAAATGCTCCCATTTACTGCTCTGGAAAAGCTGGTACAAGTAATATGATTCAATTGGTGCGATAATATTAGCTGAGGTTTGAGTTAGCACAAATGAGTTGCATTAATAAGGTGTTCAATGCACCCCAAACAGCTTTAGAAGTTGAGCAAATTAATCTTTCAAGTCTTGCTGGAGCAGCATCAAGAAAAATGAGTCTCTTGGTTAACACCACCTTCAGCACTTTTTCCACTGTTGTCAATACCTTCTGCAGGTGTTTTGGATCAGTTTTTTTCTATTTTGGACTGCACTCCATGCAGGGCAGCTTTAGTTATTTAAGATGGTTCTAGCTGCCTCCATTCAGAGAGCTCTGGACATTCTGTGGATGGAAGTAGTTGGGGCAGATAAAGGGAGGAGTAGAGGGACAAAAGTTAGTGTTGTAGTAAATTTAACCTATTTCATTCCGTAGGAAATAAGTTAGTCTGGACGCTTACTTTAAAACTTTATCGCTTCATATAATTCATAAAGCAGTTCAAAGCCAAACCAGAGCCTCCCTGGTTTATGTTGCTCAGTAATACACCTGGTAGACATCTCAATCAGCTGTTGGAAACTGCCTTTCTATTGGTTGATTTGGTTTTGTACAACAAGGTTTTGCATTCTTGAATCCTGGCTCACAGCTAAAAGGGCAATTTTGTTTAAAATTCTTCCCTCTCTCCAAATTAGGCAGTGAGACTCGGAAAAATAGAATGTATGTAGTGTGAAGAAACACATTAGCTGATGTAAGAAGCCAAAGTTAAAACAAAAAAAAAGGAGCATTCAAGAAAATGAAATTATAGTTGTCATTAACACAAGAAAATCTACAGATGCTGGAAATCCAAGCAAGACCCACAAAATGCTGGAGGAAATCCACAGGTTAGGCAGCATCTATGGAAAAGAGTAAACAGTGACATTTGGGCAGAGGTGATGAAGAGTCTTTACCCAAAACATCGATTGTTTACTCTTTTCCATAGATGCTGCCTAGCCTGCTGAGTTCCACCAGCATTTTGTGTGTGTTGCTTACAGTTGTCAGTACTTTATATCGACATAAAATTGTGTTCTGCATTGGTATCTTGTTCAACACCCAGGATGTGTTCACAGGATCAAGAGCACTGATGGAATAGTAGCGGGTCATCATTATAGCATTATATAGATGGAGATGTATTATTGACAGGATTGCTGTGTCGGGAACCTGGCAAGAACACATGTCCTACCAATGCTGCGTTCTCTCTTGCTGAGAACCCGGGCATCAGGTTCTTGTTGTTAATCTAGCAACAAATTGTCCCACAGCTTGGTGTGGAGAGGCTGTGGTGAGGATCGTTAAAGCACGGGCGGGGAGAGTGGTGCTGCCGCTCAGGGCTGAGATGGGAGGCTTAAACCAGCGATCACCGCCTGGACACACACACTCAGAGCGGAAGGCGTGAGCTTTCATCGTGCAACAGGAGGTGAGAAGAGGGGGCCGGGGATGTAGGCGGCCCGCAAAAAAGATAGCACAACTGCTGTGAGAACCCACAGTGGCCCACACTGACTGACAAAAAGCTACTGCTCTGAGCCCCACCACCCAATAGCAGCCGTAACCCGCAACCTCTCCACGTAGAGCAGGGAGACAGTTCATTGCCTGAAAGATGACCGGTGGAAGCTTCCATTGACCCACAGTATATAGTGTTGGTATCCGCGAGCATTCAGGCCAGGGGAGAGCTACCTGCATGACAGCAGGGCGACTCTGCATTTTATTATTTTCTACAGTGAAAGCTGTTGTATTCCAGGGTACTTTTTTGTCACTATTATCAATGCTTGCTGGAGCAGGACTGTTTATAATTAAATTATTAACAAGAAACTCTGTGCAGAGTGGGGCATGTGCCTCAGAGTGTGATTTGTGGAGAGTCCATGAAGGGAGCTTGTGGGAAGTAGACGAAAGAGAAACAATGGAATAATGTGGTGGGGCTGACAACATGATGAATTAATACAAGTTTGGTTTGGTCAATGTACAGGCAGAGGATTCAGCAACACCCTTACCATTTATTCATTTCTAATTTAGACCACAACGTAAGTGTGGTGAACTACATATACCTGTCTGGACACGCCCCCATGACTGCTCCGGTGGCTCCTCCCACAGACCCCTGTATAAAGGTGAAGGAGGTCTGATCCCAGCCTCTCAGTCTCCAGGATGTAGTATGGTGGTCACTCACTGCTCGTTCCTTCTTCCAGTCAATAAAAGCCGATACCTCACTTTTACATCTCAGAGTGAGTTATTGATGGTGCATCAGTAAGAGTAGACCAATTTTGATTTAGGTCAGCTGTATTAGATATGAGCTCCATCTGGCTACCGCATATTCCTCAACTTCATTCTGAATTGCAAAGGGCTCGGATGCCCTATTTGTCTGGATCATTTGCCTTTTTTACACGAGTTTTACAAGAGCTATTAGAAAATTGTGACACTTTCCCCCCCAATAAATTAGTTAGGATAAATTAAACACTTGAAATGGCGTACCAAAGTGTACATTATTAAAAGGATGATTAATGAAAAACAGACTATAGGAAAATGAAAGTAATAAGCCTTGAACTTTGACATTATTCCACCAGATATTTTATTACATTTTAATTATACTTGAATGTTTTATACAGTACACATTTAAATTGGCTCTGATATTTTTAAATCACCTTAACCATTTTTCCCTTGAGTAGATTATTCTACAGTAATGGCTATTAATTTATTTGACTTCCCTCACTCTGCTTACTTTTACCCCCTGTACTCCAGAAAGTACAATACCTGCTGATTTTTTTTTTACTGGTGTTTTTTTTTCTATTTTAAATAATAAGCTTGTCACAACCACAGACTCTGCTGCAGGATCTCCGTGCCTGTGCAGGAGCACTGCACAACAGGTTCAACAATCACACTCGTGAGTCCACACGTTCCAGCTAATTAGTGTTCCATTATGGTGGTGTTTAACTCCCTTCATTTCGTTCTAGTCTTATTGAAACTTGGCCAAAACCATAGTGACATTTACACTCCCTCATCCTTGTCCGGGAAAGAAGACTAACCATTTCGATTGACACTGTCAAGGAGTGGTGCTCATTCAGTATTAGCTGTTGTTTTCCAGCTGCAGTGTTGGTGTTAACTTTTAGTTTGAGAGTTTTAGTTAATGGCCCTGTTGACCTGGCATTTATTGTTTTTTTCCCATGAAATTGTGCAACAGTTCTCATTAAAGTCAATGAACTGTTGACCCACTTTCTACGTTTCTGTCAATGCACTTGGACCATATCTGAACATTTTGACAGGGCTTCTGACATTTGTCTCAAAAAAAGATTCCTAGTCATATTCCTCTCTCAGGCAGTGCTGAACCCATTTACAAAGCATTTGTTCATTTAAACTTGCATGCAACATTCTTCAAAGTTATTTGTTCACAGATTGTTGCAACGGCAGCATTTACTGTCCATCCCTAATTGCCCCCTGAACCGAGATAGCAGTGAAGAGTTAACCATGTTAATGTTTAGACCAATTCAAAAAAATTGGCAGAATTCCATACCTGACGAATTTAGTCACCCAGTGGGGTTTGACATTTACATGTTTTATTTTAAATTCCAAATTTATTTAGTTACTTGAATTTAAATTCCCCCTCTGCCATGGTGAGATTTGAACTTGTGCCTCAGAATCAATGATGCAGCCCTCAGGCACAGTCACAAAGCAGTCAAAGCTACTGCCTCATCGCTCCAGCTATGTGGGCACAGTCATGACCTCAGGTGCTGTCTGGGTGGAGTTTGCACGCTCCCTGTGACTGTATTGTCCTTGGGCACTCGAGTGTTCCCCTACATCCCAAAGATGTATGAGTTGGAAAGTCAATTGGCCATTGAATGTTGTTCCTAGTCTCAGTGTGTGGCTGAAGAATTAGAGATATTTGGGTGATTGGGAGGAGTTATTGGGCCTGCGAAGGAAAAATGAGTTTCAGATTGGATTTGTATAGATGAGTGCTTAATGCTTGGCACAAGTCGGACATACTGTTGAGTCATAATGCAGAGAATAATACAGAAAGTGTAGTAATAGATAAGCTGGCAGCGGGAGGGGGGTCCTGGTTCTATACTGTATGACTGTGACACTCATTTCTGCTTATTATGTAAGGGAACAAAAAAAATTGAGACCGTCTCACACATATTTTAGATGTCACTTCAGATATCTATTCAGTCAGGATTCTCTGCAGATTAATTGGAGATAGCAGCTGAGCACTTGTTATCGTTGTTATGGTCACTGGGACTGCCCGGTAGGCGTCTCAAGTTCAATTATCTTTCAACCATACATTAATACAACCATAAATATAGCAAAGTGAAAACGCGTATCTCTGGGGCCAGAGTGCAAAACACGTTATCAATAGCACACTGCACAAACAGTACACATAGTGGTGATTTCAGACAAGCATAGTCACAACGAAAAAATACATAGCGCGTATCCTTAAGTGGCAAGACTGCAGTGGTACTGGACTAGCTTGTTCTTCCACTGAGCAAACAGTGGAGGGCAGCACTGAGTAAACATGGGCAGGCAGCACCAAGAGAACACCAGAGGGCAGCATTGAGCGAATACTGTAGCGCAGCACTGATGGAAGGGGTCAGCTACCAGCCCAGTACAGATCCCAGCATGCCCACAGAGGGCCCCGCTCTTTCACACATTGCCTCAGCGTCTGCAACAGGCAATCCCATAGCTAAGTCGTACTCCTTGCCACAATCAAGGCAATGCAGCTCACCAGTGAATCAGTGAACCAGACTTACAGTATTCTATGTTACCAATGTCCTACAGGATCATGTGGTCACAATAAATATGTATGAGCAGTAATTTCCCCTGTGCACTGTCCGATGATGCACAACAAATCCGGGTGACAACACAGCAACAGTACGCAGTATGGCCAGCTCCATCACTATTGAGCTGCAGGACTCAACATTCTTAATATCCAGCAGAGACCTGTGATCACAAAAACAATGTATAAGATGAACAAATCCACCTTTGAGTGGACCTGGAGTGACCACTGCTTCTGACTGTGCCGCCATAATACCGGAAGAGGGATCGAGTGTCTCAGTTCTGCATGCATTTGACTGCAAATCTCCCAGAAGCAATGATTGAAAGAAGACTTGGAGTACATGACTATGAATTATAGGAGCCGCTTTCTGGGAAGGTGACAATGAAACTTCAATTAGCTTGAACAATAGAGAGACTCACCCTGACAGTTACAGAAAATTGTCAGATAATTAACAAAGCTTCATAATTAACAGAATGATGTTCTGAGTTTCTAGCTTCAAATTATTCAATTTACGTCTGCAAGTTATGCTGATAGTTTTGCCAGCTATTATTTTTCCACTTTTAATACGAGGCTTTCTTTCTAAACAAAAATGCCGGCTATTCCAGCCAAACCTCACTCAGAGGCTTGTCTCTAGTTGGCTCGACCTGAAAAGCAGCCTAATTTTGTCACTTCAACTAATGGCTGGGCATACGGTTAACTACTGGATCCCGGTCCCAGTATCTGTGAAATTCAATTAAAATTTTATTGCATTTTAGCTGTGATTTTATTCATGAAATACCAAAGTTCTTGTGGATGATGGGAGAGTAGATAATCAAGGTTATTTTTAGACTAATAAAACATTGCAATGATTATCACGCTGGATATATGAGTAATTCATTGCCGGCAAATTTGCACCCCATACATACCCCAGAGTTCTATGGGACTGACTGCCTTGACAAGGTTAAATATTCACAAATGCTTATTCAGCATTCATTTGATATAGATTCACCACAATTAAATGAAGGGATTAGTTTAACTCTTAAGTGAATGAATATATCACAGTTTTTACTGAGCTGTGTGGATGAGTGTGTGCCTTCAAGATCACGCCAGATATACCCAAACTAAAAGCCATGGATGAACCAGGAGATTCATAGTCTGCTGAGGGCTAGATCTGTGGCATTCAAGACCAGTGATCCTCCAGAACTATAAAATAAGTCCAGATATGACCTATAGAAAGCTATTTTAAGAGCTAAAAGCAATTCTGATTGAAGATGGAAATAGAATCTGATGCACACCAGCTCAGGCAGCGTTTGCAGTCCATTACTTCCTACAAAGCTAAACCTAACATCATGAATGGCAGTGACGCTTCACTCCCAGGTGAGCTAATCGTGTTTTATGCACACGTTGAAAGGGAGAATATAAGTGCACCTGTGTGAATCTTTGCAGTATCTGGTGATTCTGTAATCTCTGTCTCAGAGGCTAATGTCAGTACACTTTTCATGAAGGTGAACCTTCACAAAGCCTCAGGTGCTGATGGCGTACCTGGTATGTGACTGAAAGCCTGTTCCAACCAAGAGTGTTCAAGGACATCTTCAATCACTCACTGCTTTACTTGGGGGTTCCCACCCGCTTCAAAAGTGTGAGAATCATACCAGTGTCCAAGAAGAGCAGGGTGAGCTGCCTCAATGACTGTCACCAGTAGCACTCACATCTACTGTGATGAAGTGCATTGAGAGGTTGGTCATGGACAAAATCAACTCTTGCCTAAGCAAGGACCTGGAGCCACTGCAACTTGTCTGTTGCCACAATAGGTCTACAGTGCATCAAAGTCACTGGCTCTCCACTCAGCCTTGGATCAGCTGGACAATAGTAATACCTACGTTGGGCTGTTGTATATTGATTACAGCTCAGCATTCAACATAACTATGCCCTCAGTTCTAACTAACAAGCTTCAAAACCTGGGTCTCTGTACCTCCTTTTACAGTTGAATCCTTGACTTCCTCACCTGTGCACCAAGTCAGAGTGGATCAGAAATAACATCTCCTCCTTACTGAAAATCAACATTGGTGCTCCTCAGCAACATGTGCTTTAGCCCACTGCTCTACTCTCTCTACGCCCACAATTGTATGCCTAGGTATATCTCAACCACCATCTATAAATTTGCTAACTACACAAGTATTGTTGGCAGAATTTAAGGTGGTGATGAGGAGGCGTACAGGAGCGAGATAGATTAGCTGGTTGAGTGGTGTCGCAACAACTGCCTTGCACTCAGAGTCAGTGAGACCAAGGAATTGATTGTGGACTTTAGGAAGTTGAAGTCAAGGGAACACACACCAGATCTCATCAAAGGACCATCAGTGGAAAGGTTGAGCGCTTTCAAGTTCCTGAGAGTCAACATCTCTGAAGGTCTAAACATATTGATGCAATTACAAAGAACTGTGGCTATATTTCATTAGGAGTTTAGGGAGACTTGGTATGTAACCAAAGACTCCCACAAATGTACCATGAAGAACTTTCTAACTGGTTGCATCAGCAGCCAATATGAAGAAAAAGCTGGAGAATGTTGCAAAGTCAGCCAACTCCATCGTGGCCATTAGCCTCCTCAGCATCAAGGACAGCTTCAAAAGGTGATACCTCAAAGGCAGCATCCATCATTTAGGACCCCCATTACCCAGGACATGCCTTCTTCTCAATGCTATCATTAAGGAGGAGCTACAGGAGTCTGAAGGCACACACCCAACGTTTCAGGAACAGCTCTGTCTCCTTCACCATCAGATTTCTGAATGGACAAACAACTGATGAAGATTACCTCAGTATTTTCTCCCACTTTTTGCACTGCTTGTTTAATTTTAAATTTCATATACTTACTGAAATGTATAGTTTTCTTATTAATATGTATTGCAAGTCCTGCTGGCATAAAACAACAATTTTCATGACATATGTGGGCGATATTAAACCTGATTCTGATGTGGACGACTCAGGTGAGAAGTTAAAATGCCTCCAAGCAAAAATCAGAAGTGCTGGAAAAACTCAGCAGGTCAGGTAGCATCCGTGGAAGAACAAAAGTTAATGTTTCAGGTCAAAGATCTGTTACAAAGGTACACCCCTTGGTAATAATGATCAGAGAGACATGGAGAGTATCTGTATATTCCAACAAGTACCTTTACTGGCTCAGTTCCTAAGTATGTGGACTTACACAACTGAATACCCATGTGCACACTTATTAAGTTTCCCTGCCTCTCCATGAGCAGGCAATGAAGAGAAAAGGTATTACCCAGGAAAGGAGTCCAAACTGGTGAGGCATTCCTCATGGTCCCACTCTGATCTCTACATGTCCATGGGGTCCTCCACATCTGTGACAGGTTGTCTCCAGAGAGTTCTCACTGCTTTCCATTCGATGATATATGTTGGCGATATTAAACCTGATTCTGATGTGGACGACTCAGGTGAGAAGTTAAAATGCCTCTTTTATTCTTATCTTACCAGTTCAAATGTTGTGTTTCAGTGTCATTGGCTATGAGTCATCTGACTGACCTATAGCACTTTTACGTTGGATGTAGTCCAAGGGCTACACAACTTCATGCATTAAGTGACTTCTTTTGTCTTCTTTGTTTCTGGTCCAACCCAGTCGAATCAGCTCATTCAGACACAGGGCTAAAATAATGAGATTACTTCTGTAAACCTTGCATTGTACACAATACACAGTTTATCTGAACAATGATCTCAGGTTTAGCAGGTCAATAGCAGAAGCTCCTTGTGTCCACATTCAATTGCTCTGATTAGATTATCCCAGAGCAAGGTTCACTTCTCAAACAGTTCACAAGATGGAGGCTGTAGAGCAGCTTCACATAATAGCAGCCTCCAATCCTGACCTGTAATGCTGCCTGCCAGAAGTTTGAGTTTTCACTGTGACTGTGTAGGGTCCCCCTGAGTATTCCAATTTTCTCCAACATCTCATCTCAAAGAAGTTCAGGTTCTGTAAATTGTCCCTAATAGATGATTGGTAGATTCTGGTGGGTAATGATGTAAATGTGGGGAGACTAAATTGGGTTGGGATAGGATTCATAGTTGATGGTTGACCTTGGCTGAGTGGGATTAGAACATAAAACAGTATTGCACAGTACAAACTCTTTGGCCCATAATGTTGTGCCAATCATTTAAGCTACTCCATAAACAACTTAATGTTTCCTTCCCCACATAGCATTTCATTTTTCTTTCATCGATATGCTTATGTAAGAGTATCTTAAATGTCCCTAATGTGCCTGACTCGACCACCGTTCCTGGCAGCATATTCCACACAGCCATCATTCTCTGTGTAAAAAAAATCTAGCTCTGGCATCTTCCCTATACTTCTAGCAATCACCTTAAATTTCAGCTGTTTCTGCCCTGGGGGTGGGGGGGGGGCAGTGAAATGTTAGTGGTCCACTCTATCAACGCCTCTTATCATGTTAAATAGTTTTATCAAGTCAACACTCATCCTCCTTTGTCCCACAGGGAAACGCCCTTCCTTGCTCAACCCTTCTTTATATGACATGAGTAATCTAATCCTTCCCTGTCACATAGTCTAACATTTTTTTTCGCCCACACGCCAATCTAAGAGTCTCTTAAATTTCATTACATAACTGCCTCTCCCACCACCCCAGCAGTGTGTTCCACATACTAGCTATTCTCTGTGTATAAAACCTACCCCTGGCATCCCCCTATACATTTCTCCAAACACCTTAAAGTTGTGCCCCTTCATATCAGTTCATCATTTCTGCCTTACAAAGAAGTCCCTGGCTGTCTACTCTATCAATGCCTCTTGTCATCTTAAACTCCTCTATCAAGTCACCTCTCATTCTCCTTTGCTCCCGAGCTTGATCAGCCTATTCTCATCAGATAGGTTGTCTAATCCAGCTGGCATCCTGGTAAATCTCCTCTGCACCTTCTCTAAAGCTTCCACATCATTCCCAAACTGAGGCAACCAGAACTGAACAAAATAGTGGGACAGAAGGGCTTGTTTCTATACCATAAGACTTTGTGACTTGGATCACAGCTGGTAAATATAGGTGAGCAGGGTTGGGTCCATAAGTTAATCACTTCCTTTACTGCATTGAAAATAGATCAGGTGGAGCAATAGAGATTCCATGTAAGGCCGACAGATTTCCTGCCTCCAGTATCATGATTCCCAACACCCTCCTCAAGGCCCCAAATATTCCCAGTATTATTAACTGCAATTTCTTCCCGTTCCCTTCTTGCTTTGCAGTCTTCAAACACGGCTGGGAGATAGACTGTCAGTTCAGCTGGAAACCAGCAGAAGAAACTCAGTTTCAGAGTGCCTTGGAAGCCAAGATTGCCCATCTGAGCTTCCCACCCTGACTTGTCCAAGTATATTTCTCCTGTCTGGTTCAGATTTTTCTCATCTACTGAAATCAAAGCATAAGACTGTGATACATAGGAGTAGAATTAGGCCATTCAGTCCATTGAGTCTGCTCTGTCCTTCCATCATAGCTGATTTGTAATCCCTCTCATCCCTATTCTAGCCAGCCAGACTTCGAGGCGAGTTGTTCTGAATTTGAATCTTGCTGGTGCCTTGCATGCTTTTCCATCTGTGCTGGGTTGAGTGACAAGCTAGCAACAGTCAAATGTTACAGAAACAGCAAAACTGTCACCAGATGTGCGCACAAGGCACAAAAAGAAACAACAACACCCCCTTCTCCTGCCTTCTCTCTGTAACTTTTGACTCACTTACTAATTAAGTACCTATCATCCTCTGCTTTAAATATACTCAATGAATTGGCCTCCACAGCCATCTGTGACAATGAATTCCACAGATTCACCACCATCTGGCTAAAGAAATTCCTCCTCATCTCTCTACCAAAGGGTTAACCTTGTATTCTGATGCTGTGTGCTCTGGTCCTAGAGTCACCCAGTATAGGAAACATCTTCTAAATTGTAGACCATTGTGTCCTGGAGGCATTATTTTGTCAGATTTCTCCTGACAAAAGCTGGAAATCTGAAGCAAAACATAAACTGCCTGAAACTCTCAGCATTTCATATGGACAGAGAAATAGAGAAGAATTTTCAAGAGTTCTGTTTTTTTTTACCTCTCCATTCTACCTTGGCATTGTCCTTTGTTATGGACTTTATTCCCATTAATAGGTTTCATAATATGGTCAATCATTGTGACAAGACAGTGCTTCTCTCAAATATATACTGTGACATTTCAGAATAGAATATAAAAAGCTATTAAACACAACAGTGTTGTCCCTTTTGATAGATTATAGGTCATGAAAGTTCTATTCTACCCATATCCTTCATTCCCTTCTCACTTCTGAAATACATCTAATTGTCGAATCCTCTAATGGAGACCCACAAATGGTTCCACTGGGCTACACAGGTCAATTCCTCTTAGAATGAAGATTTTCCATCTGACTGACCATCTTACCTGGAACTTCTGAAATTTTGTCCTTCAGATGAAAGGTGCACAGTATCAGTGATTGAGTGGTTTTCTAGGACAACCAAGCTAATATCAATGTCACAGCACAATGATATACTCCACAGTTTTGGGGGGCAGGGCATTGAGGATGGGCATTGAGGATTAATTGTTGCCTGATAGTGAGTGCAAACTAAGCAAGATGGGCACTTGTGTCTGAAGTGGTTGTCTGCACCATTGCATAGAGAAGGCCTTTGGCTGGTACAGATGTGCTGGAAGTGGCATTAGTAAATGCCAGTGGAAACCACTGGCGGATGCCAGGGGAGGTCAATGGAACTAGTGAGTCAAGCAGTGGGTGACAGTGGTGTCAGATGGGACAGAGGAAGTGAATGATGCCAGGGTGAGTGCAGAGAGGCAGAATGCCAGGTAGAGATCTACAGCTCTGTATTATTGTGGAGTTAGGAGAAAGGGTCCTTTGACTTCTACCTCTACAGTAAGACAGATGAAGACATGCTTTACTTTGGGTGGCTTTGAAGATCTTAACGGGTTCTGGTAGGTAGCAAAGGAACCAGGAAAATGTGTCTTCACAAAAACACAACAGGAGTGGGAGAGACCACCAGCCCCACCATTTAATCTGCTCATGGCTTATACTATGTCAATTTCCCTTAGTCCTCAATTCCCCAATTCTTCAACAAATTATCTACCATCTCTCCCCCTTGGTGATGTCAGTGGTTGGTGCAGGAGCAAGGTCGAATAGACGCAGGTTGTAGATTGGGACTCTAATTCAGGTTTATGATGTCTCCTAGTTTATAGCTCTAGTTCTGGTCTCTCTTTTTTGTTACTACTTTTGGGCGATTTTTGAAGCGGGCCGGCCTACAGGTAATGAACACTGAGCTGGACTCTGCTGAAATATGCCTTTCAATTTGGTGTTTTGTATTTTGTATTTTCATTCTCTTTTTTTTGCTGCCATTTGCGCAATTTTGTTGACGCATGTGGGGTTGTAGTGGGTGGGGGTTTGATGCTTGATGTTTCTCTTTGAACGAGTTGGTTCCATGGCTCTTCTTTGTTTTGTGACTGTCTGTGAGGAATACAAATTTCAGGGTTGTATACTGAATACATAATTTGATATTAAATGTTCTTTGAATCTTTGGCTCCATCTTAAGCACTTCTAATGGCTTAGAGTCAACAGAAACATTACCATCTGCGAAAGGCAATGCACATCTCTTTTAAATCTTTATCTTCTAATGATGTCCCCTCATTCAGTAAACTCTCATTAGTGATAATCTATCCTGTCAATTCCCTTCAAGCTCTTAAAATGTCTCAACAGGATTGCCTCTCATTATTCTAATTTCCAAAGCAGGATTTCTCAACCATGGTTCCGTGGAACCCTAAGGTTCCATGAGTGGTTGCTCGGGTTTCTGCGAGAGATCGCGATTGAAAATAAATTAACATTGAACTAAGCACACCGCTCAGTGCTAGCGATCACAGTGGTGGGCGGTGACCGAGCAGCGCTGTTAGCAACCTCGTTAGAAGACCGTCAGCCCAGTATGGCTGTGCACAGTAGGACTGTGTTTATTTGCTTTCGTCCATTCTCGGTTTCTATTGCGAGAGAGGGGAGACCGTTGATAATAGGTGATCGCTATGTTGCATGGAGGGGAGGACAATGGGTTGATAATTGGTGATCGCTGTATTGCACGGAGGGGAGGCTAGCAGGCTGATAAGGAGCACTGTGTTGCACGGAGGGGAGGCCAGCAGGCTGATAAGGAGCACTGTGTTGTATGGAGGGGAGGATGGCAGGCTGTTGACGAGCATGAGGTGCGCTTCCTGAGCATTGAATGGACTCGCCCAACTTGGTCTGTGACGTCAGCCTCACCCTCCCGAATTACCTCCCCCAACTTCCCTGCAGACACCACCCACTGACTTATGGGCGTGAACAAACTACCTGAGAGGTAGAAAACAGGAGGGAAATATTCATTCTAAAGATGGTCCAGTGTGGTGATTTTTGAAGAGGTGGATTCTAGGCCTATGGACAATTCTGATGAGGTTAATGACAAAGAATTACAATTTCACTGCTCTAGTGCAACAACGGACACAAAAGGTTTGTCTTTTTATTACAAAACTATAAATGTTTACTTACACAACAAATACACAAAGTACAAACATTCAGTACTGTACAAGACAGTGAATAAATTCAAGTTAAAATATGATTATTACCGTCTATAAAACAGTCAGTTCCCTGGGGGCACACCATACCCGGAAATCCCTCACTGTACCCATTGTGACCACATGCTCCCTCTCCAAGAACAGCCGGGAACGAACGCATCCTCAGAAAAGTGGCAGGCAGTCGGCCCAGGCAGAGCCCTTGACTTTCCGCTGCCTGGACCTGTGAATGGCCAACTTGGCCAGGCCCAGGAGCAAACCCACCAGGAGATCTTCTTTGCGACCCGCCCCCTTCCGTCCTGGGTGCCCGAATGTGAGCAGCGCGGGGCTGAAGTGCAACCAGAACCCGAGCAGCAGCCCCTTCAGACACTCAAACGGGGGCTGCAACCTCCCACACTCCATATAGATGTAGTACACTGACTCCTCCTGGACAGGTGGATAATGGTGTTAGTGAACCAGTTTAAAGTCCTGTTGCACACTACTGCTCTATGCAACACCCTCCACCCTGGTCCTCAATGCACAGGGGAAGGACTCCAGCAAAGAGAGATTTCCACTGGGGTCCTCCTCCACCTCTAGATGGTAACATAGACCATCAAGGCAGGTCTGGTCGGCAGAGCAGCCCGTACGTGAAACGCTTTGGAGCTTCATGGAAGGGCACAGTGGGCATCCCCATGAGATGGCTCACGTTGAGTGGGACCCTCTCCTGCGTGGTATCCCGAGGCCTGGGTCCGACGACCACTTCCAGCCCATCAGTCGGTGGTGCAGCCGGAACGTCTCCACTTCCCCGGACTCCTTCGACACCCACCATGACAGGATGGGTACCAGTCCCCCCTCACAGCTAGAGCACCGACACCCACCGGCGCAGGAGCACCCTGTCTGGATGAGACTAGACCCCATACCCTCAGCAGCGCTCGGTAAAAGCGAGGCAGTTCCCGTAAAGGGTGTGGTTGATGCTGTCCGCTGGAAGCCTCGTGCCCTCCTGCCGGCAGTGTCACCGGCAGAGGAAGTGTGTTACCAGTGCGTGACATCTCAGATGGTGGTCACTGTACAGGTATCTCTGCAGGGTCCTGAGATGGTGAGCCACCAGCTGGGTGCGCCAACACACCAATGATTGTCCGCCCTCCGCAAGGAAGACTCAAGGACCACAGCAAAGACCCAGTGCCTCCTGTTGCCCCAGAAGAAGTCTGCCAGCCTCTTCTGGGTCCTGGATATAAAAGCAGTGGGAGAGACTAAAGTAATCAGCCAGTACTATATCTTTACAATGAAAGCCACTTATCAATGGGTTTTATCAACGAGACACTAAAAACCAGAACAGCTTCTACCCCAGAGCTGTGGCCTCCATCACACCACTCCCACAGAACAATGACGGAAACTGTGAGCACACACAAGGACTCAAATACTTGCACTAGCAGCACTTTGTGCATTACTGTGACATTCTGGTGCTGCTGTAACTTATTTTCTGCTACTTATCTATTTAATACTGTTTTTCTATTACTGTCTTGTTTTTATCTACCGCTTTGTTTGATTGCCTGAGAGGAAGCCAAACAGAGTTTCATTGTACCTATGTATGATGACAATAAAGATCATTCAATTCAATTCAATTCAATTTACAGGGACTGGGAATCCATCTGTGGCAAACAAGTTACAAATGTAGCAATGGCTCTGGCAAAATTGAAAAGACACTTAACTACAAATCACTGCCATATGACATGTAAAATTGCTGATTATTTTAAATGAATATTAGAATTCCAAAAAAAACAGATTAAAGCTTATGAAAATAAAGTCACAGTCAGTAAAAGGATTCAGGTAGCAAATTATTTGGTAGCGTTAAGATCAGTTTACTTGACAATGTTTTAAAAAACTGTGTGAAAACCTGGACAAAGAGCACACCAATCTCCTACTACATACAAAAATCCAATGGCTTAGCAGAGGAAGAGTTCTCAACATGGTGTCTGAGTTGAAAGGTGAATTGCAGGAGAGCTTTCAAGAAAATATGAGCCTACTTAACAAATGTTTTTCATCGTATGAACCAGTTGAACAAGTCTCTGCTAATCCCTGGAGAAAATGTTTTGACTTCAAATGACAAGATTCTTGCATTTAAAAGGAAACTGTATCTTTGGAAAAATTATGCTGTACAAGGAAATCTTGAAAAGTTTCCACTGCTGCTTGGGCTTGAAAATAAGGAAGGATATCAGAAAGTCTAGAGTCATATTGAAAACCACCTGGAAGAACTGCAGAGCAAAATTGAACAGTATTTTTCCTCCCTTTCAAAACAAGTGTATGAGTGAGCAAGGGACCCTTTCTCTGAAGCTTCTGCTTAGTCTGAGAGCTTGACTTTGAGAGAAGGGAAGAATTTTGTGAGCTGCCCTCAGATCATGCACTCAAGATGAGATTTATTACCCTGCCCCTGGACAAGTTCTGGATTTCTGTGAAAGAAGAGTATCCTGCCATTCATAGGAAAGTAATGAACATTTTGCTGCAGTTTTCAATTTCTTACATGTGCGAGCAAACATTTTTTTATTTAACAAGCATCAAGAGCAAGGATAGAAATCATCTCATTTCAGTTGAAGGTGAAATCTGTGTGTGCTTATCTCAAGTATGACCCAACATTGAGAAATTTATTATGTTTACCTTATGAGGTTTTTAAATTTATGAAAGAGAAAGAAAGAGCAATTTCAAGAAAGGTAGGCTAAGCTTAACTATCTGTTTTGTTTTTCAAAAAAGGTTGGCCAAAAATTCATTCTGTATTCAAAAGAGCATTGACAATTATTTTTGGATTATTATGCCTACAACTTACTGATTACACTAATGTACTGTAAGCTCTAGATGTAATAATTCTTATGCAAGGGTTCCCTGAGACCTGAAAATTATTTCAATGTTCCTCTGGGGCAAGAAGGTTGAGAAACACTGCTCCAAAGAGAACAGAGCCAAACTATTTAGCCTCTTTTGAAAGGGATGTACTCTCATTCCCAGAATTAGCCTCATAATTCTCTTTTGGACTCCCTCCAGTGCTGTTATGTCCTTTTTTTTAGGTAAGATGACCAATGTGCCCTTAATGTGATGTTACACCTCTGCTTTATGTGCACGTCTTGAAAGGCTAATTAACGTCCGATTCACTTGTGTGTTGAACTGAATTCCATGGTGAATTGAATATTGTAGGTATTGTAAGAAGTGCTGACTGACAGATTGCAAATTCACTTGCTTTGTGAACTTCTTAATATTAGTGATGATATCATTAAAGGTGGTAGAGAGAGGCAACAGAGTTCCCCTGATATATGTTGGCAATATTCTACTGTCAGTCCTTCTGCCAGAGCTTAAATTCTCACCATATGAAAAGAATCATCATGAGCACTTACTTTTGGTGGCTTTTAGCTTCCAGAACAAGGTTTCAAATCCTTTTAGTGGAATAAAAGTCTACTAGCTTTAAGGATGCTGTTTCAATTACGACTGATAAGTGTGATAGATATTCAATTCTTAGATTTTTGCTAAGCTTGCTTTCTAAATGCAGCTGCCATTTAGTTCTTAAACTATAAATGGAAAGCAGTATTCAGTTTGAAGTTAAAAGCATAGGTTTCCAAACAAGCTCCGTATTTTGAAGACACTGTCTGTGAAAAGCAGATACTAGCTCATAACATCTTGCTTTAGTAGTTGTAGTATAAGATAATAGGTTGTTTCAAACAAATAAACTAACTCTTAGGTTGCTTAGTTCAAGGAAGCTTGCAGAACAGATGGATAATATCATTTTGGATATCAATAACTCATGTGCTTACAGCTTGGAGTTTTATGTGCTGAAGGAATTTAGCTTACAGCATTGATGGTGGCTAACTAAGATTAATGCCTCCAAAAAATGCTTCTAGACCATTTGCGTTAAAAGAATATCTGAGCAAATATCATATTTTTGTGAAATATCCAAGTGGGAGAGAAAGGGTATAAATGTAGAAAGCAGTTTAGATGTATCAGGAATGGGGTAAAGAACATCAAGAAACATGAGTTGAATGAGTATCCATTCCTCCAGTTTTTATTTTTTGCAACAGATGACTTGTTTGCCTGCAACTTAGTGGTATATCATTTTAGTTTATAGAAATTGTGCCTGAGTGTTGGAAATACTTTGTCCTTTATTTTGTGCTTTGGAAATGGTTTGTGTTTTAGAAATTGTTTGTAATTTGGAAATATTTTATAATGTTTCAAGATTCAAGATAATGATTCAGTGATTCAGGATAAGACAGAAATCCTCCGTGAGTTTTAAATCCCTTCTAAGAGTGTTGTTTGGATTTTAAATGTGTTTCTCTGTAGATTAATGAACTGTGTTTTAAGCCACATTGTTAGCTGGAAGTATCCTCTCCTTGGTAGGGAGAGGGGTCTGACTGCTTGAATAGTGGGTATTGGCTGCTAAACTCACTGTGGAGAATAAACAGGGAAGTGACCTAGTCTTTGGGTTTATTGAGTTGTCACAATATAATCTGCCTTTAGTGAGGGTACTTGTGGCTATTTATATCTGACAGAGCTTAAGGTATTCGTTTAAGTTTAGAACTTCACAGTCAGCAAACATAATACCATCACATAAGTCTACAATCAATAAACTGTACCAAGCAGGAAAGATTGAATAGGCTGGGGCTGAGTTCTGTTGGAAAGGCAAGACTGATTAAGATCCTTAGGATTTGATAGGAGGGACATGGGAGATGTTTCCACTCCTGAGGAGAATGTAACCAGCCAGTTTAAATTCAAAATAGCTAGTAACAAATCCAGCAGAGAACTAAGCAGAAACCTTTTGGCCAGAGGACGGTTAGATTCTTCTGCCTCGAGTATTTGGGGCAAATGGGATGAAATGTATTTAAGGGAAGCTCAATGAACACATAAGGAAGATTACTGCTGATAGTTTGGGATGAAGAATGATAGGAAGAAGCACAAGTGAGCATATACACAGGTATGGGCAAGTTGGTTTGAAGGGCTTGTTTCTGTGCTGTGCATCGTTTGTAGTTCTTAGTGACCGTCAATTTACAGCGCAAAAATTGACAATTTGACCCCAAGAGGCTGGACACATTGGTTTAAAAGGCTTGTTTGTGGGCTGTACATCATTTGCAGTTCTTAGTGGCCGTAGGTTTACAGCACAAAAATTGACAATTTGACCCCAAGAGGCTGTTTGGTCTTTGTTGCAGGCCGTGGCAATGTTTCCACTGGTGCCTCAGAGAATGCTGTCTGAAGTTTAGAAGCTGCATAATGAGATAACAACCATTTTATCATCTCACTCTGTTATATGCTGCCAGCAACTTAATTTTATACAATGTTGAATTTGTAAAGAAATATCTTTAATTAGAGACTGAATTTGTCCTCCTTTAGCAGTGCTGTCTATCTCTGGGGGTGCAAGGGCAACTTTACATCATTATTCAAATGCCAGAAAGTAAACACATTTGTGGCACATCCTTTAATGATGTAAAACAGAACGGCAGAATGTATTGTTGGACAAATAAAGCCTATATCCTGTTAACTGAAGCGCTGAATAGACCAATGGAGGCTGCAGCTGAAGATAACAAGTGACAATACTCATTAAAGCTTTTCGTCTGCCTTTCTTTAGATAAATGTAAAAGATTTAAGTTGAACA
The DNA here is from genome assembly GCF_048418815.1 of Hemitrygon akajei. NCBI lineage: Eukaryota > Metazoa > Chordata > Chondrichthyes > Myliobatiformes > Dasyatidae > Hemitrygon > Hemitrygon akajei. The sequence continues at coordinate 37,483,486 of NC_133139.1, forward strand.
ATTCAAACATATCCAAGAATTATTAATATTCAGAGAGCGAAGGTAGCTAATTCTCCACTAACGTTAGGCACTATCTTTATATAATGCACGGCTGTAAAGCTCTATATGCAGCCATAGAATCAGAATGGTCTCACAGCATTTATCAGAGCATCATCACCGTTCAATATGGAGCGAAGCGAGGCCGAAAATGCAGAGCAGCTCTGTCATCTCTAAACTGGATGGGGCCCTTGATCATAACAGTGACAGAGCTGTATCAGCATCAGTTCTGATGCAGCTGAAATGTTAACTCTCTCTTTCAGATTGCACGGATATACTTTGTACTTTCTGCTTTGTTTTCAGATTTGCAGCATTCAGTTTTTCTATTGGCAAGACACTGTACTGGGGGTGGAAGAGGAAGGGAAAACTTAAGATGCATTGCTCAGATATAAGCCTTTGAAATTATATCCCATGATTTCTTTGAATTTTACAATAGTGAAATACTTTACCATATATTCTGTTGATCAAAGGCTTATAGATAAAGTTTTTAAAAAAATGTTTTTATTGAACACTCTGAAATTGACACAACAAAACCTAGCATTTACCATCTTGATATGGTATATACATTCCCTGCATTTATAAAGCCAGAGGCTACGGAGCTGTTTCCTGAATCAGTGTGAATTCTAACTATTCACAGAACAGACAGAACCATCCACAACAACTCCAAGCAAACTAGAGGGAACAGCACCAGCCAACATACAGGGCCTTTTCCAACCTCATGTAGCCCCGACTCCATTAGCCAGTAGTGCATCCTTCACACATTTACCGGTAACTGTCTGTAGAAATTCAACACTGTCTGACACTTGTTCAACCTGGCATGCAACTGAAAATGTTAACCCATGAAATTACAGCAGAACCAGTTAAAGTCAGAGTCGATTTTATTGTCATATGCATAAGTGCCTTGAAAAACAAAGCATCAAAGGCATTAGATATTCTGCATTCATAAGAAGGGTCTTGGCCAGAAACGTCGATTGTTTATTACTCTCCATGGATGTTGCCTGATCTGCTTGTGATCTTCCAGCATTTTTGTGTGTTACATCTATTTATTCGTTCATTGCTTTCCAATTTTCTCCCCTCCTGTCCCAATCGTATGGATGGGTTTTAGATCAACAGGTGCTCAACCATAACTGATGTCCTACTGTGAGGCATGTAGAGACGTTAGCTGGCTATTCAACATGGAACACAGCTCTTCTGCACCCAACATTCACATGTACATTACCTAATAGATTTTTCAGATAGAAACAGATGCAAGAACTCACTGTTTTAAGCCCCTGCTAAGCTGAGCACATGTGTAGAATTCTCTACTGCCTTGCACTAGAGAATAAGTGCATCTCAACAATGGAAATAGATTAGAACTTGAGACATTAAGAGCAATATGGTTAGCTATTTGAAAAGCTGTTCATGCATTTTTATTGATGACATAGGTAATGCATGTCAAGTCATCAATAAAATACACAATGTTTGGAAAGAAGCCAGTTTATTAACAATCTTATAATGGACCTCCATTTAACTGACGGAGCATTTGTATTGTGGTAATGAGTCAAAAAACTATTGTTAAAACAAATTAAATTGTGTTATTCAGCATTGACTATAGTTGCCAGACGGTCCATTTAATCAATGATAATGCTGCTTGTTGTGTATTATCACATCATGCTACAGACTTCACCAGCATTGTCAAAATGACGTGACCACTATTTTGGGAAACTGTTTGTATTCTTAAGGCCAAGACGTGACTTCCATAATGTGCACATGTCCTCTTTGTTGTGAATCACCCAGGCACCTTATTGGTTACTTTAAGTAGTATGAGGTAAAATTTCACAAGTCATGGATGTTCCGCTTCAAGCTAACTTTCTTTTTATTTAATTAACTTGCAAAGTACATGTTACTAGGTAGTTATTTCTCTAACCCATGATTTTTACCACAAGGAAGGACAAAGACACAATCAAATGGGGACACCACATGTTTAACATTGCACTCTCAGTCAGAAGATGGAGAGCACCAGGCATAAGACTAGAGGCTGGTTGCTGTGGAAAACTGAATGGATGTTTGGGGTTGTCCCCCATCTCCAGTTTCCACGGTGAGCAAACACCTAGCCTAGGCAGCAGTGCCTTTCTTGGGCAATTGGAAGAACATATTCAGTTAATCCATGTTGTGCAGTTATAACAGAAATCCAGACCGGATGACCTGCTTTGAAGTGGCCAGCTGAGGTGTAATTCAGACAGATATCTGATGGAACAAAGTTGGAGACTTGAAAAGATATAAAATCATCAATCGGTGTTTTTGAAGAAATACAAAAGTTGATGTGCAGTAACTGTATTCATGGCAGAACACCAGCAACAAATCTGGAGTGGAGCTGTTTGCAACAAATAAAAATAAAAATAAATTAATGTAGAGTCATTCTCTTTAATACCAATCATTACTGCCAAGATCTGCTCTGAATTTTGTGGATGGGGCACTCTACTGGGACAATGGTGGAGAAAGTTGTGGTTTAGGCTGGTAAGTTAGGAGTGGATCAAATGGATTGCATCGTCCTGGGTAATGTGAAACTTTGTGGAGATTGTTGGAATTCCACTCGTTCAGGCAAGTGGAGAGAATTCCATCAGTTTTGTGACTTGGGTTCCGCTATCATTAGAGAGTGAGGATGAGTCATTCGTATAATATATTCTCACTTGCAGGCAGGTTCCCCACCAGTGCTATTTAAATGGTACCCACAATTACTTATGTGTAATTGATGAATGATTTCTTCTCACCGTTGCTATGATTCTCCAAATGATGATCGTTCTGTATATGGTTGAAGTTATAACTGGGCACATCAAGAGATGCGGCAAGTTTTGAAGTATTTCTCATTCAATTCAAGACAACTGCATGCACCATTTTCTTTCAGACAGCATCCGGTAATGGGTATTCTCCTTGTAATGCAGCATTACATGGAGAATGAGCAGAGAGTATGCGGAATCAAGGCTGCCAAGGTAGTAGCTGATGTTGTTCAGGGACCTTATGAGAAGTAATATGTTAAATATTTGTGCTTTTATAATAGCCTTCTCTCTAGAACAAGACAGCTCTTGTAAGGAGATCACCTGGCTTCACCAAAATTGCATGTGTTCCCATAATCCCATAAGACATGAGAGCAAATTAGGCCATTTGGCCCCTCGAGACTGCTCTACCACTCCATCATGGCTGATTTATTATCCCTCTCAACCCCTTTCTTCTGCCTTCTCCCTGTACCTTTGACGTCCTTACTAATCAAGAACCTATCAGCCTCTGCATTCTCCCTATGGAGCAATTAAAGCCAGCCTCCTACTCTTTCCAAAGAATTTCAAGACAATGGAACATGTAATTCAAATCTAAGCCACAGGCTTTTGAAACTTGCCTTCCTCTCACATATCCTCTATTCCCATCTTACAAGGTTCTGTAGAAGGACCCACTTCACTTTTGGGGAGAGGGGTTTCATCGCAACTTTGCTACTACACAGAAACAGAAGGAAGTATTTCATTCACTGTGCAGTTAAGGGCAACAGACGATATTTCTCAATAACTGCATGATATTTTTACTCTGTAGCCTTCTGCTTTGTGAATTGCATTTGTACCACTACTGCATCTAGTGTTGAAGGAATTTGGTGCACAACCCAAGCTTTTTTGCACTATTTGTATACATTGAGAGCTGTGCTGTGATATTTTCATCACTATACTGTTCTCAGGACTCAAGGTCCTGAGTTATGGAGAGAGATTGGTCAAACTAGGTTTACTCGCTAGAGTGCTTGAGACTAAACAATGAAATTACAAAGATATATAAAATCATTAGGGGCACAGAAGAGGCAAATGCATGCATTCTCTCAAGGAAAAGGAATCAAAAATTAAAGGGCATAGCTTTAAGGTTAGGGGGCAAATATTTAAATAGAACCTGAGGGTCAGCTTCTTCTTATAGAGGGTGGTACCTATATAGAATGAGCATCTAGAAGAGCTGGATGAGGCAGGTGCAATAATGACATTGAAAAGACATTTGGACAGGCACTTGGGTGGGAAAGGTTTACAGCAATATTTCCTTTTCCATCTATGTGCCAGTCCAAACGTCTTGACCAAAGGCAGGTAAATGAGACTAGTTTAGAGGGGCACCTTGGTCAGCACGGACAAGTTGGGCCAAAGGATCTGCTTCTGTGACATGGACTAGAATATCTAGAACCTACAGCATAATCTTCAGTTGGTCTGTAACACCCAGAGTCATTGCTGCTCCTCCAGCTCAGAGCTTTCACGATCCAAGAGGGCTGAGTTCTAGATCACTGGGATACTAAGAATGTCTACTACTACCCAGTACTACAGCAGAACTTACAAAGCAACCAACTGATGTTACACAAAAGTTGACCCTCAGGCTCCTTATAAATCTGAATTTCAGCATTCATGTGGTTGAAGGCTGCAATGGAATCTATTTGGCTTTAAACTCTGCCTCACCCACACGTGTGTACCCTAGGATTAGGCTAATTCAATGCTGGTTAGGATGGGCTGCCAATCTCTGTGTGAAACCTCGTGTCAAGTTAGTGCTAGAATCCTCAATGCTTTTTACTTCTGAACTCAGATTTTTTTTTCTTGGTGTGCACCAGGGACTATAATGTATACATAGCAAGCTTTTATTTAGAAGCTGTTCAAAATCCTTTGCATCTGAACTCTTGTACAACCTCATCAGTCTCAATGCTCCCAGCCGAAGTTTAATCTGCCGTTTTCTTGCCTGACAGCTTGGCTGAAGACCACCGACATCTCACTGTGGGGAAACCCATCCATTGTCTCGTGCACTAACTTCCACCCAAAGTCAGCACCTGAGCTGATGGCTGCGAATAAGATATTCAGCAGAGATTTAACTCCACCAACACACTGTCTTCTTGGTCTTCCTTGAGTAACTCCCACATTCCTGTTCCTGAAGAGTGAAAGGCTCATGTCTGGGGTTGCACTTAGTGGAGCTGAGCAGGGAGGCAGAGATAAAGTGTGTGTTCACAATGTATGTAGCTTGTAAGTTGTTTCATAAGGAGAGGAGGTGGTGGGAACTGAGAAGGAAGTTACATTAGCATTAAGGATCTCACCCCCATCACTGGCCATGACATTAGCAATAGGGGTCCTAGTCATCCTGTGCACTGGGGAGATTAGGACATTAAGACATGCAGATATGTCTTTCTGCTCTGGTGGCTATTACCTCTTCCAGATGTACATCCCTCTGTCCTGGAAAACAGGGGGAAGCTTGCAAGGAAGTGTATTGGGATTGTCACAGTGGATAGCTTAGCACTGTACAGCAATGAGGCATGGCTACGACGGTTATGGCAGAGCTAAGTGTGAGGATAAAGTGCTGCACATTGAGTCTGAGAACTGATTGATAGAGATGGTTAGTGGGTGAGTAGGGGAGACAAGGTGACCAGTGTCTGGGAATATGTAATCTGTGGGCTCATTGAACTTGCTGGGTCAGGACATTTGAATCATAGGAATTTAACTCATGGTGGTGGTGACTGCAGATAAACTTTCCCACTGTCCTGACAAACATACATTCTTGACATCTCCAGAAACATTAAGGACCCTCATCATCCAAGACATCCCCCTTCGCACTGGTGTCATCAGGGAGGAGGCACAGGAGCCTGAAAATGCACAGTGATGAATGCTAACTCACCATTCTGCATTTTTTTTTATTGTAACATATAGTATTTTTAATGACTTGCTGTTAGGGATAATAAACCTGATTCTGAATCCTGAACAGGACATTCCTCCTGTACAACTGTGGCTAAATTCTGAAAGCATTGAAGGGACTAAGCGGTAGGATCTCAACATGTTGCCTGCATTGGAATCAATCAGATAAATCACGTAGCTGTTCAGTTTCACCTCCATGTGTCTGTTGTTGAATTGCATCAAGCTGAACTGGGGCGAAAAGCAGCCAGAGTCACTTACCATATGAGCTGCCTGTGCCCAAAATATTCCTTCCTTGCCTTCTTTCTTTCTACCTTCCTCTTCTTCCTTGATTTTCTATCCCTCTACATTGCCATTGACTGTGGAACTAGCAAGTAATCTAAAGATAATTTTACACACCCATTATGAAAGATGGAAAGAAAATAGATTGGCACAGTTCATGCACTCAAGAGATTGTGAGGTTAGTGGAAGAGAAAGAGGTTAATTTCTCTAATAAGTGGTGAAGCAGGAAGAGGTTTCCTTGGAATGGAAACATGTTACTTCCAGAAGAACAATTATTCCATTTTGTCTGCCAACGTTGCACAATTAAGGGGTCACTGAAGTTGTATTGTTCCTGATACTGGAGAGATTGTTGCTAAATCTGAGCAGGTCTCTTGATTATAATGCAGTAGTCAAAAGGGGGAGAAACATTTTGAGATTCCACTTTTCCAGTCACTTTATAATTTTGCAATTTGTGTGTTTTTGTGTCATTGGTGGGTAAAGAGAGGACTGATCTGTGATGCCTTCTGTGTTTGAAGAGCTTGTTGATGCTTTTCTTACCTAGAAATTCATTGGAAGTCAATAGAATCAATTTCAGTGGCAGAATACAACACACTGTGGTGTGTTTACAGCCTCAGAATAAGAATGCCGTTCTTGGAAACCATCTATACATATTGAAAAATAGCTACTTAGATGAGGCACTGGAGGATGACTATCAGCTAGACTATTGATCATTCCTCTGTCAAACATCTTCAGAGACTGACAGAATCAGCAAAGAGAAAGATGGAAAAATGGTGCTCTACTAGAGGCAGTCACCACCTCCCTTTCATCTAGGGTTAAAACCCCAGCCTTAACACAACCTTGATCTCAGTTTGGAACCAAAGATTTCCTGCATTAATAAGTCAGAGTAATTGCTGATTGACTTCTATCTGTCATTTATGACTGAATTGGTGTAACTAATGAATATTTGATTGTTGCAGAAAAGAGCAGGCACTAGCTTTCGATGTTACTGGAGCATCTGCACCATAATATTATTTATGGCATTAATAATCAGGTTATGCCCAATAAAATATCACCAATTATAAATCTTTTAAATCTCATCTTGCTAGTAAATACCTGAGTTAAATCTTCCGCCAGAAAATGCTGAAGTTGTATAAACCAATATCTAATCTGAACTGAGTTAAGCTTTAAGGAATTGGGCGATGATATTGAAGGTCATACACAAATGCAATGCTTCCTTACAATAAAGGCTTTATTGGTTGAGGACTAGCATGTGGGACTGTGGGTATTTTGTGCGTATCATTTATCCACCTTTGGAGAGACAGATAAAAGGTTGCACAACCTGCTCCCTAAGCAATTAGTACCACGTACACTTTGAACGATTAATTCTGACAGTGTCAGGAATTAGAAAATATTCTAATATACAGGAGCCCGCTTCATTAAATTTGTTAAATTCAAACTATCGAAGTTCAAAGTAAATTTATTTTCAAAGTACATTAATGTTACTATATACTACCTTGAGCTTCATTTGCTTGCAGGCATTTATGTGAGAAAATACAATAGAATTTATAAAAATAAAACTATACATAAAGACTGACCAACAATAAGCAAAAGAAGACAAAGTGTGCAAATAAAAGACAATAATACTGACAACATGAGTTACAAAGAGTCTTCGAAAGTAAATCTGTAGGACATAGATTCAGTTCAGAGCAGTGATGATTGAAGTTATTTACACCATTTCAGGAGCTTGATGTTTGTAGGGTATTAACTGTTCCTGAACCTGGTAGTGTGGGATCTAAGGCTTCTCTTCATCCTGCTCAATGACCTGGATGGTGAAGTCTTTGATGATTGCTGCCTTCTTGTTGCAGTACTCTATTTAAATGTGTTCAGTGATGGGGAGGGCTTTGCCTGTGATAGACTGGGCTCTATCCATCACTTTCTGTAGTCTTGGGCATTGGTGTTTCAATAGCAGGCCATGATGGAACCAGTTAGGACACTCTCCACTGTGCGTCAATATGTTTAAAAAAAAGATCTTTGGTGCCGTGCTGAATCTACGCAAATTTCTATGAAAATAGAGGCCCTGCCATGCTGCCTTTGTAATGAGACTTGCTTGTTGGTCCCAAAACAGATCTTCTGGTATGTTAACACCAAGGATATTAAAGCAACTGACCCTCTGAAACACTGATCTGATGACACAACTGATGCTGGCACAACCACAGCTAGTGATGAGGAGGTGTATAAAAGTGAGATAAATTGGCTGGTTAAGTGCTGTTGTAACAACATAAGAACATAAGAAATTGGAGCAGGAATGGGGCATCTGGCTCATCAAGCTTGCTCCACCATTCAGTAAGATCATGGCTGATCTGGCCATCGACTCATCTCCACCTACCTGCCTTTTCCCCATAACCTTTAATTCCCCTACTATGCAAAAATCTATCCAACCTTGTCTTAAATATATTTACTGAGGTAGCCTCCACTGCTTCATTGGGCAGAGAATTCCACAGATTCTCCACTCTCTGGGAAAAGTAGTTTCTCCTCATCTCTGTCCTAAATCTACTCCCCCAAATCTTGAGACTATGTCCACTAGTTCTATTCTCACCTACCAGTGGAAACAACTTTCCTGCCTCTATCTTATCTATCCCTTTCATAATTTTATATGTTTCTATAAGATCTCTCATTCTTCTGAATTCCAGCGAGTACAGTTCCAGGCGATTCAATCTCTCCTCATGTTCTAACTCCCTCATCTCTGGAATCAACCTGGTGAACCTCCCCTTTACTTCCTCCAAAGCCAGTATATCCTCTACAAGTAAGGAGACCAGAACCGCTCGCAGTACTCCAGTTGTGGCCTCACCAGTACCCTGTACAATTGTAGCATAACCTCCCTACTCTTAAATTCAGTCCCTCTAGCATTGAAGGCCAACATTCCATTTGCCCTCTGGATAGCCTGCTGCACCTGCAAACCAACCTTTTGTGATTCATGCACAAACACTCCCAAGTCCTTCTGCACAGCAGCATGCTGCAATTTTTTTTTACCACTTAAATAATAATCTGCTTTTTCATTTTCCCTTCCAAAGTAGTTGACCTCATATTTACCAACATTGTACTCCATCTGCCAGACCCTTGCCCACTTACTTAACCAATCTATATGTCTCTGCAAACTCTCTGTATCTTCTGCACAATTTATTTTTCCACTCCATTTATTATCATCAGCAATCTTAGATACACTACACTCAGCCCCCTCTTCCAGATCGACAAAAACTTTGCACTCAATATCAATAAGACCACGGAATGATCATGGACTTCTGGAAGGGGGACTCTGGAGAACACACAGCAGTTCTCACCTAAGGATCAGCAGACGAAAAGGTGAGCAACTTCACGTTCCTGGGTCTTGACATCTCCAAATATCTATCCCTGGTCAACATTTTGGTACACTTCTGAAAAAGGCATGCCTGCAGCCTTCTCCTTAATTTGATTAGCGGTTTGAAGACACTTGGTACGTCACCAAAGACCAGCAAATGTCTACAGATGAACTATGGAGAGCATTCTAACTGCTTGCATCACTGTCTGGTATGGAGGCACCCATGCACAGGATCAGAAAAAGGTGTTGAAGACTGTAAACTCAGCCAGCTCCATCTCTGGCATGAACCTCACACCATTGAGGACATCTTCGAAAGGAGATGCCATCAAAAGGTGGCATCCATCATGAAATGATCTTCACCATCTGGAACATGCCCTCTTCGCATTACTGGCATCAAGTTGGAGGCACAGGAGCATGAAGACGCACACTCACAGCTTTTCCCCCTCCGTTAACAAATTTATGAACTGCCCATGAACACTCCCTCACTATTTTGCTTTTTGAAGTATTTATTTTTAATATATTCTTATTGTAATTTATAGTCATTTGCACTGTACTGCTGCTACAAAGTGACAAATTTCACAGCCTACAGTAATCTTGATTCTAATTCTGTTTCCACCTCTGCTCCCCTCATGAGGACTGGCTCATGGAGATCGGGCTTCTTCCTCCTGTAGCCAATAATCAGTTCTTCGGTTTTGCTGACGCTGAATGAAATGTTGTCATTGTGGGCCTCAGCCAGATTTTCAATCTCTCTCCTATGTGGCAATTCATTACCACCTTTCAGCCAATAATAGTGGTGTTGTCAGCAAGCTTCAAAGTGGCATCGGAGCTGGTACTTAGTTACACAATTGTGGGTATCGTGTAAGTAAAGCAGAGGGCTAAGCACAGAGCCCTGTGGTGCACCTGAGTTGATGGTGAATTTGGAGAAGATGTCATTGCCAGTCTTTACTAACTAGGGTATCCAGTTGCACAGGGTGATAATGAAGCCCAAATCTCGGAGCTTAGTGCTGAGTTTTCAGGGGACGATAGTGTTGAATGCTCAGCTGTAGTCAATGAAGAGCTTCCTGATGTATGCATCTTCATTGTTCAGGAGTTCCAGAGGTGAAAAGGTAAATTACGTGAACTGTATACAGTACTTAATTTATGTATATGCCTGATTTTTGTAAGCAATCTAATCTGATTGTTCACTCACCCTCATTTCTCCAGTTCTTTAGACTTCACAATCAGATGAAGAAGAACATTTTTTAGAAGAGTTCAATCACCCGTACTTATTTTGAGAGGGCATGTTTCTGAAGTTTCCAGTCCCTCTGCCAATATGTCATACCACATGGAGAACATCAAAACAAACCAAAAATTGCCATTAAATCTATCAACTCTGCCTCCATCCCCACCCCATAAAGTTTTACAAGCTGCTCTAATCCTGTACAAGCCATCTGCTTTGCCCAACTGCTCAAACTATCTGCCCATCTGAATTTGCATAAATCATACAGGCTCTCCCTTCACCCAAGCAGTCAACCCAGTCTATCCATTTTGTGTAATCCAGTGAGGAAAGGAAGGTTCTGCAGGCTGCTTTAGTAACTTAAAATATGAAATCCATGTGAATTCAACTAGACCTGCAATGACCATTCTTCAGTTCATCGCATTTTCTCTCACGATCTACTTGACCCATATTTTACTGAGAAGTCTTTGAAACTTATTTTAGTTTTCTCCAAGACATCTGAAAATTTGCAGCACAGGCAAAGAACACAGGAAATTCATTTTTTTCCCACTGAAGAAGGATCTTTTCCATGCAAACTCTTACTAACATCTGTTATGGCTTTTCTTATTCCACAGAAACTGACATGGCGATCGAATCAACATGACATTGATATCTGCAGAATGAAAGGCAAAAATGAGGTACAGTTTAAAACAAATTGGCATTATTTTAAGTTCAGCAACTGTGTCACATTATGCCTGAAGGCTAGTATCTTCCATTTTTATTATCTTTGAATTGTTTTGTCAAACATGATTTATTAGCTGTCTGTGCAATTGGTATTTGCAATTAATTATTTCTAGTTCGCTGATCAAAACAGAGCCATCTGAAAATTCAGTAAATTCAATCTTCTAATTCTATTACATATTCTTCTGTGTTCATGTGACCTCACACTGAATGGCAACTAAGAAGTGAGATTGCATTAACAATTTGATGCCTCCACATAGTACAAACAAAATAAAAACTCATGTTTGGTACTAATGGAAGGCTAAGATGCATCAGGGCATTACATGTATAATAGCTAACAGCTTTGCATTAGATGTCCATTACTATTGTTCCCATATCTACAAACCCCGCCGCCCGCCCCATTATTGGATTATGATCTTTTATGTTTTGTTGTAGGAGCTTCTTCTGGATGATATTTCCCTCATACACTTTATCAGAAAATGAAATAGAATGCTGCCTCTATATTCGGAGGTACAAATACCCTAAAGAGAAGGTTGAGATTATATGTTATTGAGGAATGGTTTTGATAGGGTATGTAGAAGGAAATGCCCCTATTATTCAAAAACTGGGGGACATCTTGGGCAAAAACTGCAAGAGAGGACATGAGGGAAAGCATTTATACGCAAAGGGTAGTTAGGGTCTGTGACTGCTGTCTTCAAGGAACAATATGATTCCTCAGGACTTTCAAGATAGAATTTGATGGATATTTTGGGAATAGCATGAGGAAAGAGGACCAAATCCATTGCTCTATTAGGTAATGGCATTGATTCAGCTTACCTCCCATGCTGAAACAATTCTGTAGATACTTTGAAGAAGACTGAGGAATAGAAAGATATAACAATTTATCTGAAACACCTATATATTTCATATTATGATGTAACCACTGCCCTGAACAGAGTGAGGATAATTATAGTTAGGGTTGCCTAATCTCCCACTTGAAATTAAAAAGTGAAGACAAATTCAAGTGGACATTCACCAGAGCAATGAGCAGTAAAATGTATTTCCAGTAAAGGCCATTGAGTCATGAAATGAGAGAGCCTCCAAAGACAAGTTGATTGGCTTCTGCAATAGGAACATGAAGGAGATGGTCAGTGGGTAAGGGTTATGTTCAGACAATAAATTTATCATTTGGTTCAAATATGTAATCTGTTGCTACATTAATTTCTGGGGAGTTGTGGTTCCTCATTATGTCATATAAAATGAGATGGAAATTGGGGAATGAAGCCAGCCCACTATTACATTCATTTCTTGAGCTAGATTTCCTTTATCCCAGCTACACTCACCCAGTAATCAAGGCTTCTAATCATTTTTTTTAAATATAGTTTGGTTGCTTGCAAATGACAAGGTGCATACAGTTCCTGGGAGTTCTTCTCATTTCCCACTTTCCACTGTGTTACAGGCACTAAAGCAAGAGGAAACCTCACTCCTGTGTTCCTGAGGGGTTCTCCTTGAAAAGAACACATTCAAGCTCTGGTAGTCATTAATAGAAACAGAAACAGAACTAGAAATAACATTCACTGTAACGGGCTTCTTATCGAGGGAAAATCATGCAGCTGTAATGTGTAATAATGTGAGGTTTTTGTCTGTTAACAACAAGAGAGCTGAGTAGCTTGCCAATGTGCAATTAACTGCACATAACGTAGTAAGCCTGACCATGGATCATGAGCGTGGCTGCACAGATTGTGAGTGGACTATATCCCTTCAGGAATTTAAAGATTTTAAACTAAACAATCTGAATGTTAGAAATAACACTGGTGGTGGAAAAAGTCTTATCTCAAATTTCTTTCCAAGTAGTATTTTAAGAATAGCCTTGCCTATTCATTACTGCAGTGCCCCAGTAGATCCTGTTGGATGAAGGTGAAGACACTACTGTATCTGGTTATGGAGAGTGAGGTGGGTTATGTTCACCGTGTTTCAGTAGGAGATGGTGATCACAACATTGTATGATTTAAATCAGCCATAAAAACAGATTAATTCAAAGTAAAATAATTGCTTGAAGGCAGGCCAATTTCAATGGAATCAGTCTGGAAGCAAAATTAGAAGCAAAAGTATAGTCAAAAATTGTAACAGAACAGTAGCTGCCTTTAGGGAGGAGAATCATCGGCCGTAATTAATGCATGTACTTTTGTGATGCAAAGAAAGAACAAACAAATCCAGAGCTCCCCATATGACAAGAGAAATACACAGGAAGACAAATTACACACACAAGATGCTGGAGGAACTCAGCAGGCCAGGCAGCATCTATGGAAAAGAGTACAGTCAACATTTCAGGCCGAGGCACTTCATCGGAACTGGAGTAAAAAAGATGAGGAGTCGGATTAAGAAGTTGGGGGAGGGGAGGAAGAGACACAGGATAACAGGTGAAGCTGAGAGAAGGGAAGGGGTGAAGTAAAGAGCTGGGAGGTTGATTGGTGAAAGAAGTACAGGGCTGGAGAAGGGAGAATCTGATAGGAGAGGACAGAAGACCATGGAAGGAAGAGAAAGAGGAGGAAGACCAGAAGGAGGTGATAGGCAGTTAAGTGGATAAGGAGCGGAATTTAAAAGTGAGAAAATGTTAGATGATAAATTATGGTAGGTAGAATGAGTAAAGACAAGATAGATACAGTTCTAAATGAGTTGCAGGAGCAGAGAGAGCTTGGGATAATTATGCTAAAATCAGTCAAGGTAGCTGGACAGTCTCAGATAGTGGATAATAAGGCATATCTGGCTCTGGCTTTTTTTAAAAGTACAAACACAGATTTAAAAAGCAAGGAAATCATGCTGACCCTTTATGAAACATTGACCTAGCTTCAGTTGAAGTATTATATTCATTTCTGGTCACTGCATTGTGGGAAGAATGCGTGAGTGTTCGAGAGAGTCCAGAAAAAAAACAATGCGAAAGATACAACAGACATAGAGCTGGAGGAACATAGTGGATCAGGGAGCATGTCTAGAAAGAATTTCAGTTGGAAATCCTCCATCAGGATGCATGTATTCATGTTATTAGTTCCTGGGGTGAGCGACTACAGTTTCAGGGTTAGATTATAGAAGCTGGGGCTGTTTTCTTTGAAAAAGGAAAAGCTGACTGAAGATTTTAATACAAGTGTATAAATGATGAGAGGATTTCAGCAGAATAGATAATAGGAGCCTGTTCCCATTGGTAAAGTACCAGCAGCACCGAGATGAAATAAAATGGAACAGGATTATAAACACAAACAATTCTGCAGATGCTGGAAATTCAGAGAGACACAACACAAAATGCTGAAAGAACTCAACAGGTTAGGCAGCATCAATGGAGAAAAATAAACTGTTGAAATTTCAGGCCGAGACCCTTCATCGGGGCAGGAAAAGAAGGGAGAAGAAGCTGGGAGGTAATAGGGGGTAAAGTACTGAAGAAGAAAGAATCCAATAGGAGAGGAGAGTTGAGCATGGGCAAAAAAAAAGCAGGAAGAGCACCAGAGAGAGGTGATAGCCAGGTGAGGAGAATAGAGCGGGTAAGAGAGGAGCCAGAATAGGAATGAAAAAAGGTAGAAGGGGGAGCAGGAAGAAATTACTGGAAGTTAGAAAATTCAATGTTCATGCCATTAGGTTGGACAGTACCCAGGTGAGGTGTTGCTCCTCCAAACTAAAAGTGGCCTCATCATGGCAGTAGAGAAGGCCATAAATTGACATGCTGGAATGAGAAATGGGAAGGAAATTAAAATAGGAGGCCACCGGGAAATCCAGCCTGTTGTTGCAGACAGACCAAAGGTGCTCCATAAAGTGGTCACCCAATCTTCTTCAGGCCTCACCAATGCAGAGAATGCCACATTGGGTACAATAGATGACCTTGACGGAACTGCAGGTGAAGTGTTGCCTCACCTGGAAGGATTCTTTATGGCCCTGAATGGTGGCAAGGGAGGAGTTGAAGGGACAGGTGTAGCAGCTGTCCTGCTGGCAGGGATAAGTGTCAGGAGGGAGGGATGAATGGACAAGTAAGTCACAGAGAGAGAAATCCCTGAAGATAACAGGGTGTTGGAGGTGAGAGAAAGATGTGTTTGGTGGTAGGATCTCACTGAAGATAATGAAGGTTACAGAGAGTGCTTGCTGGATGCAGGGGCTCATGGACTGGTAGGTAAAGATGAGAAGAAGTCCATCCCTGTTATGACAGCAAGAAAATGGGTTGACGGTGGACATCCAAAATATGGTGGAGATGCAGGTGAGAGCATCATTGATGATAGAGGAAGGGAAACTCCATTCTTTGAAGACATCTCAGATGTTCTGGTACAAAAAGCATCATCTGCGAACGGTTGCAGTGGAGATGGAGGAACTGAGGAAGAGGAATAATCTTTTTGTAAATTCCAGGAAGGGAAGCCAGGATTGCTGTAAAAGTCAGTAGGTTTATAGAAGATATTAGTGGATAGTTTGTCTCCAGAGATGGAAGCAGAGAGATTGAGAAAGGGGAGAGAGGTGAAAGAGATAGAACAGAATAAAGAATGACTTGAGGAAAAACCTTCCTTTCACGAGAGCAGGGTTTCCCATCCTTGGGTCCACGGACCCTTTGGTTAATGGTAGGGCTCCATGGCATAAAATGTTTTGGGAACCCCTGCAATGGAGAAAGCTAGGTGGATAGAACTTGGCAGTTTCTCTGGTAGAGACAGTATAAGAATGATGGGCTGAATGGCCTCCTTTGTTTTGTAACCGTTTCCATAATTCTTTGTAAGGATCTTAATATTGAATGTCAAATGATCATCTCATCATGATAGCATTGTTGCTGAGCTTTTTCTCATCTTATTTATAGACAATAGACAATAGGTGCAGAAGTAGACCATTCGGCCTTTCGAGCCTGCACCGCCATTTTGAGATCATGGCTGATCAACTACTATCAATACCCGGTTCCTGCCTTGTCCCCATATCCCTTGATTCCCCTATCCATAAGATACCTATCCTTCCCCTATCCTTCTTGAAAGCATCCAGAGAATTGGCCTCCACTACCTTCCGAGGCAGTGCATTCCAGACCCCCACAACTCTCTGGGAGAAGAAGTTTTTCCTTAACTCTGTCCTAAATGACCTACCCCTTATTCTCAAACCATTCCCTCTGGTACTGGACTCTCCCAGCATCTGGAACATATTTCCTGCCTCTATCTTGTCCAATCCCTTAATGATCTTATATGTTTCAATCAGATCCCCTCTCAATCTCCTTAATTCCAGCGTGTACAAGCCCAGTCTCTCTAACCTCTCTGCGTAACACAGTCCAGACATCCCAGGAATTAACCTCGTAAATCTACGCTGCACTTCCTCAACAGCTAGGATGTCCTTCTTTAACCCTGGAGACCAAAACTGTACACAATACTCCAGGTGTGGTCTCACCAGGGCTCTGTACAAATGCAAGAGGATTTCCTTGCTCTTGTACTCAATTCCCTTTGTAATAAAGGCCAACATTCCATTAGCCTTCTTCACTGCCTGCTGCACTTGCTCATTCACCTTCAGTGACTGATGAACAAGGACTCCTAGATCTCTTTGTATTTCTCCCTTACCTGACTCTACACCGTTCAGATAATAATCTGCCTTCCTGTTCTTACTCCCAAAGTGGATAACCTCACACTTATTCACATTAAACGTCATCTGCCAAGTATCTGCCCACTCACCCAGCCTATCCAAGTCACCCTGAATTCTCCTAACATCCTCATCACATGTCACGCTGCCACCCAGCTTAGTATCATCAGCAAATTTGCTGATGTTATTTTCAATGCCTTCATCCAAATCGTTGACGTAAATTGTAAACAGCTGTGGTCCCAATACCAAGCCCTGTGGCACCCCACTAGTCACCACCTGCCATTCCGAGAAACACCCATTCACCGCTACCCTTTGCTTTCTATCTGCCAACCAGTTTTCTATCCATGTCAATGTCTTCCCCCCGATGCCCTGAGCTTTGATTTTACCCACCAATCTCCTATGTGGGACCTTATCAAATGCCTTCTGAAAATCGAGGTACACTACATCCACTGGATCTCCCCCATCTAACTTCCTGGTTACATCCTCGAAAAACTCCAACAGATTAGTCAAGCATGATTTACCCTTGGTAAATCCATGCTGGCTCGGCCTAATCCTATCACTGCTAACTAGATATGCCACTATTTCATCCTTAATAATGGACTCTAGCATCTTCCCCACCACCGATGTCAGGCTGACAGGTCGATAGTTCTCTGTTTTCTCCCTTCCTCCTTTCTTAAAAAGTGGGATACCATTAGCCATTCTCCAATCCTCAGGAACTGATCCTGAATCTAAGGAACATTGGAAAATGATTACCAATGCATCCGCAATTTCCAGGGCCACCTCCTTTAGTACCCTAGGATGCAGACCATCTGGACCTGGGGATTTGTCAGCCCTCAGTCCCATCAGTCTTCTCAACACCGCTTCCTTCCGAATGTCAATCTGTTTCATTTCCTCTGTTACCCTATGTCCTTGGTCCATCCATACATCTGGGAGATTGCTTGTGTCTTCCTTAGTGAAAACAGATCTAAAGTACTCATTAAATTCTTCTGCCATTTCTCTGTTTCCCATAACAATTTCACCTAATTCATTCTTCAAGGGCCCAACATTGTTCTTAACTATCTTCTTTCTCTTCACATACCTAAAAAAGCTTTTGCTATCTTCATCAGGGTTATTGGATAAAAATCAGGAACTGAAAGCTAGGTTGTTTTTTTTTATTTCGTCTGAGTCTTGGACTCGAACTGCTGGCCATCGGTTCAACTGACTCGGTGCATATTAGGAGTTGGCCTTCTGGTATTTGGGTTTGAATGGCTTGGTGCCACACCAAGTACTTTGCTTGCTCTTCCCCCAAGGCAACTCTATAATCCAAAACATAAAAGTCCTGTAAACAATGAGCCATCATAATACTTGTATCTATGTAACATATTTCACATTGAAATGTCTTAATGAGGTTTTACATAATTAATTGTTAAGTAGTCAAACAAAGCAATCAGTTTTAGCAGCAATGTCGCATAGGAGCAGAATAATGAATAAGCATCAAGTCTGCTTTATGATGATAAGGTGATGAAATACTGACCAGGACAAAGTCCCAGCAATTCCTCTAATGCAAGGTCTTCTGCATCTGACTAGAATGACCGTAGGTTTGGGCAGATGCCACGTGTGAAGGATAGCACCTGTCTTAAAGCAATACAACATCAAAACCTCAGCCTGACTTTGTGAGTTCAGACTTAGAAGGTGAGAGGATCATCAAACTTCTCATCAATGTGAGCACTACCACAAGAGTCCAACTGACATGCAGAATTAACAACCTGTAAGATATTTACAGCGTAGCACAATTAAAATAAAATAGATTGCAGGCAGACTATTTCACTCTTAAATTTGTGTGTAGCAATTTAAATTTGGCTGTTTTTGTAGGAGCGCAGGCTTGTGTATTTCATGTTTTGGGAAGGACGTGCACAAATATGCATAATCTTAAATTACACATTCATTTGGTGATTATTGTAGAGACTTTTCCCCACCTTGCAATCAATTCTAATTAAAGCCGAGTTCTGTACAGATCAGGACAATCATGGACTCCGTTTGCCCACTGGCTTTCTGAGAGAGACTGATATGAAGACAGAGTGATCACTCCCTAATAAATGATATTAAGTAATTCTGAATTTCCAACAATGGTCTGCTGTCTTATACATCTAGCAAGATCATCCACACTCTAACCACCATCACCCACCAAATTCTCACACTAAAGGATATCATTAGTTAGAGTCATGGAATATAGCATGGAAACATGTCCTAAAGCCCAGCTTGTCCATGCCAACCATGGTGCCCACCAAGTCAGTACCGTATGCTCATGTTTCCCATACCTATACATTAAACCATCACCTCTCTTTGGAATATGTGGTCATCCCTACCTCTGGCTTCCCTCACACAGCTCACTTTACAACCAATATTTCACATAATGTTAGAAACTTCAATGCTTTTGATTAACCGTTATCATATCTCTCTTCTCCAGGAAGAAACTTCTTCAAAGTCCTACTCTAAAGTTTACTTAACCAAGTTTTGTATCAGTTGCTGTGAGTCTACTGCTTAAGGGCAATGTTTTCAGAGCCCTGTGATTAAAAACAAAGCCCATCACAGTTGCTAGCCACTTTGCTCCTCATTGTGCTATTCCCAGGGTACTTCAGATAAACATAGATGAGGGAGGCAGTATTCAACTTGAGAATTAATACAATACACCTCTCAAAATGATGCCACCCTAATACGTCATTATGGATATGAGGATGATTGACGTTTGAATACGATCAAAAAACTGGCAGATCTTTATTGCTTCTATGTCATGTACATTTCTGGGCTGCATTTCTACCAGCTGAAACATATCAGGAGATATTCTCCTTTCTAGTAATCTGTAGTTAGGCTGAAACTGATCAAATGAAGAGAACTGCGACATCAAAAAAAATAGCACATAAGCATATTATATTGTATTCATGTCTTTTATCATTAATGAGTTTGGATATTCTTTGTCATTCCTCTTCTGGAGAGGACATAATGGGCAAAACATTCCATATTATTGGATGGTGCTCACCATCTTCGTTCAGGGGGCTCCCAACCCTGGGTCCACGGACTCCCCCCCCCCCCCCCCCCCCGGTTAATGGTAGGAGTCCTTGGCATTAAAAAATGGTTGGGATCCCTTGTCTTATTTAGATAAAAGCTGGAAAACAAACTATTTGTAATCTTGCAAGAGAGATCAGACTACATTTATATTCCCAAGACTCTAAAGTGGGGTTTGAATCCACAGCTTTCTGACCCGATACGAGAACTATATCAACAGAGCATCAGCAGGTGGAGCACGATCTGACAGAGGAAAAGAATTGTCGATGATTTGGTTTAAAGCCGCCATCAGATCCTTCTTGACCATTAGTGTACATCCAGCAGATTATCTGCCGCTCCAGATTCCAGCATCTGCTATCTCTTGAGTCTTAAATGAGTGTCGGCTGCAATGATTACCCACATAGGATACATACAGTGGCTGTTACCCACTAACAGAATCATGCTGGAACTCATTAAAAATTGTTCATTAATGTCTCATAGTATAATCTGAATACCACTATTATGAAAGAAGGTAATTGGCCTGGCTGTTAAGAAAATGTTTGCCTATAGAGGACTGAGTGGAGTACAAAGTAATTCATTTTATGTAAGACTCTTGGGAACCTTGTAAACAATGTGATGAGTCTTTGATCTACAGAATCAGATTTTTTTACATTCTTTCTCTCTTTATGTGTCTTGGTCATCCATCAGACTTCAACTACACTTTATATCTTAGAACCAAAGTCACCAACATTATTTTCCATACGTATCTTAAAAGCAAACAGCTAAATCAACTTGTAGCTGAATTGCTCTGTTGTTTACAGGAACATTCAACTGTCTGTTTCTGTTTGAGGGGATCTCCTTTTTTATTGATTCTTGTCTGTGGTGACGAGTGGAGTAATTATTATTGTCAATTACTAGACCTTACACAAGAATGCTGCCTGAAAATTCAATTGCATAATGTTGTTCCTTCTCACGGCAATGTGATTGAAAATCAATCTTTCTAAGAGCAAATTACAATAATGACCATTCCCAGATCATTTCACATCACTCCAAAAATTCATTTGAACTTTCTCAAGCCCCCAGACTTCCAAGAGTCCTCCACAACTCCCAGCTTTACCCTCCTCCTCTTCCAATCATTCAAGAATTCTGATGGAACCATTCCCATCCCTCTGATTTTTTTCTGATCCATTGTCCTCAAACAGCCACCAACCAGATTAACATATGACCACAAGCCTTGATCTTTACAGACCCCATCCCCTAAAATTAACCACATCTAAACTTAACAGACTCAACCCTCCATCTTTCCCCAATCCCAGATCCTGATCCATTCAATCTTCACTGTTACCTGAACCACAGATAACAATCCTTATGCATGTGTGAGGGGATTCTTTTAAAAAGTGTTCTCATTTACTTTCTTCTCTATTCTCAGGCAGAATGTCGGAACTTTATCAAAGTTCTTCTGAAGAGAAATAACAGCGTGCTTTTCATCTGTGGGACGAATGCTTACAATCCAGTGTGTGCAAATTACACAGTAAGTGTCTCTGTTGGCTACTGTATCCCTGTATATACCAGCATATCAGTTAATTTGTTGAGCCCAACTTAGCTATAAAAGCTTCCAAAAATTTGAAAATTACAGTCATGAATTAAAAAATAACAATGAATTAAAAGCATGCCTTTAAACAAAATTTTTTTAAATGCAGAACTTCAACTAGCTGATTGCTCTGGAGAGAGTGTAGAGGAGATTCACCTGGACATTGCCAGGTTGGAGCATCATGCTCTAGGGAGAGATTGGTTAGATGGGGGTTTATGGGTCTTTAGGCCCTTGTACCTCTTCCATGATGGTAGAAACAGGAAGAAGGTATATTACAGTTATAGAGGAAAACAGAGCATATGTGAATGTGTTTCAGGAGAGAGGTCTAAACACACAATGTTGGTTAAACCATGAGAGGCAACTGTATAACTTGGTAGCTCTTGATTCACTGGGACTGATTTGATTGCCCTGCCATTCTGTGTCTTCAATATCTCTTGTCTGTCCTGATTACCAATGTACAGTGTAACCAGCTAAAGTACTGCTGTATGGTAATACTCCTAGCCCCGATGATTCTCCTGGTAAGTGTTTAAAGTTACCTGTTTCTGTTATTTATATGGTGCCTACAGAATTCTGACTTGTTGATCAAAATGTTGGTTTGCAAACTTACTCAAAACGTGAATCATTTGGAAGTACCTATTACTGATTCACTGAGGAGCAGAAACATTTCACCATTTAGCCTCTCAATCTCCTTGACTTTGAGCATGACAATGCAGATCAATAAATGTGCTTCAAATCAGCATTCAATATGCTGCATGGTATTTTTTCCTCATTTCCTTTTCTGGATACCTGTAGTCTCCATGACAATGTAATTCACTCTGAGATGTTGACCCACTTGAATTCTGCTGCTCTCTCTGGTTTTGTTGCACTCTAGAGAAGAACGTTTTCAATTTTAAAAACATCCTGTAGTAAAATAATATGGCAATTATATAAAATTTCATAGCACAAAATTTGTAGAGATTGGCAGGTATGTTGCTGTGGGCAACACTGAGTCATGGCTGAAAGATTGTAGTTGGGAGCTTAACATCCAAGGATATGCAATGTATCGAAGGGACAGGCACATATGCAGGGGCTGGGGTGTCTCTGTTCGTAAAAAATGAAATCAAATCATTAGAAAGAGGTGACATGGGATTGGAAGTTGCAGAATCATTGTGGGTAATGTTAATAAGCCACAAGGGTAATGAGAGCCTGACGAGAGGCTCTTGATCAGTAGTCGATCGGTATATAGGCATCCGATCAGTAGTCAGTATGAGGCTATAAATTTCAACAGGAAATAACAAAGGCATGTAATAAGGGCAATGTTATGATAGTTCTGAGGGATTTCAAAATGCAGGTAGTTTGGGAAAATCAGGTTGGAGCTGAATCCAAAAAGAGGGAAATTGTAGAATACCTATGAGATGGCTTTTTAGCAAAGCCTGTGGTTGGCACGCTAGGGGAAAGGCAATTCTGGATTGGATGTTGCGTAATGAATCAGATTTGATTACGGAGCTTAAGGAAAGGTAAGGAACCTTTAGGAGAAAGTGATCATAGTATGGTGGAATTCATCCTGAGAGGAAGAAGTTTAAGAGACTACTAGACAGGTATATGGAGGAATTTAAAGTGGGGGAGTTATATGGGAGGCAGGGTTTGAGGGTCAGCACAACATTGTGGGCTGAAGGGCCTGTAATGTGCTGTACTATTCTATGTTCTATGTTCTATAAAGTCAGATGTATCAGTATTAGAGCAGAGTGAAGAGGATTACAGAGGCATGAGAGAGGAACCGGCCAAAGTTGATTGGAAAGGAACACCAGCAGGGATAATGGCAGAATAGCAACGGCTGGAGGTTTTGGGGACAGTTCAGAAGGTGCAGGATAGATACATCCCATGGATGAAGAATCCTAATAGGAGGATGAGGTGACCATGGGTGACAAGGGAAATCCGAGAGAGCGTAAAAGCAAAGAGAGGGCATATAATATGGAAAAAATTAGTGAGAAGTTGGAGAATTGGAAAGCTTAAACAAAACAGAAGGTAACTAAAAAAACATAAGCAGAGAATAGATGAAACTGAAAGTAATTTAGCCAAAAATATTGAAGAGGATACCAAAAGTTTTTTAGATAAATAAAGAGTAAAAGAGGGGTGAGAGTGGATATTGGACTACTAGAAAAAGAGGCAAGAGAGGTAATAATGGGAGACAAAGAAATGGTAATGAACTTAATAAGTATTTTCCGTCAGTCTTCACTGGGGAAGACACTAGTAGCATTGCAGAAATTCGAGAGTGTCTGGGGCAGGAACAAGTGTTGTTGCTATTACTAAAGAGCAATGCTTAGGAAGTTTATAGGTTTGAAGGTAGATAAGTCACCTGGACCAGATTGACTACAACCCTGGGTTCTGAAAGGAGTAGCTGAAGAGACTGCAGAGGCATTAGTAATGATATTTCAAGAATCACTAGATTCTGGAATGGTTCTGGAAAAGTCACGCCACTCTAAAAAGTGAGGGACCAGAAGAAAATAAATTAGCCTGACTTCAATGGTTGAGAAGATATTGGAGTCCATTTTTAAAGAAGTTTAGGGGTATCTGGAGGCACATGATAAAACAGGCCAAAGACACCATGGTAAACACAAAGTACACTGCAGATGCTGTGATCAAATCAAGACGCACATCGAATTCCCCAACTTCCGGTAATTCCCTCCCTCTCCCTTCCCCCATCCCACCTTCACTCTGTCTCCTCTTCTAGCTGCCTATCACCACTCATGACTCTGCCTTCTTCTACTACACATAGTGCTTTCCCCTTAGATTCCTTCTTCACCTCTCCTGCCTATCCCTTCCCTGCTTCCCCTCCCCCACCCCTTGATCTTTCCTCTGATTGCTTTTTCACCTGGCACATTCCACCCTCCCCCCCACCTTCTTTATAGGGCCCCTGCCCCCCAAAACGTTGACTGCTCCTTTCAACAGATGCTCCCCAACCTGCTGAGTTCATCCAGCCTTTTTGTATGTCAAAGATACCATGGTATCCTCAAAGGAAAATCTTGACTGATAGATCTGTTGGAATTCTTTGTGGAAGTATTAAGCAGAATAGACAAAGGGAAGTCAGTGGGTGTTGTTTACTTGGATTTTCAGAAGGTCTTTGACAAGGTGCCGCACAAGAGGCTGCTTAACAAGATAAGAGTGCTTAATATTACTAGTGTGGATAGAAGAGTGGCTGATTGGCAGGAGGCAAAGAGTCGAAATAAAGGAAGCCTATTCTGGTTAGCTGCTACTGAAAGTGATGTTCCGCAGGGGTCAGTATTGGGACTGCCTCTTTTTACTTTATATGTCAGTGGTTTAGATGATGGAGTTGATGGCTTTGTGTTCAAGTTTGCAGATGATACAAAGGTGTGTGGAGGCACAAGTAGCACTGAGGAAGCAGGGAGTTCACAGAAGGACTTGGACAGTTTGGAAGAATGGGAAAATTAAGTGGCAGATAGAATATAATGTAGAATGTGTATAGTCATGCACTTTGGTAGAAGGAATAAAGGTGTAAACTATTTTCTAAATGGGGACAAAATTCAAAAATCCAAGGTGCAAAGGGACTTCGGAGTCCTTGTGCAAAGTTCCGTAATGGTTAACTTGCAGCTTTGGTCAGTGGTCAGGAGGCAGATGTAAAATTAGCCTTCAATTTTGGGGGGTCTAGCAAGGATGTGACACTAAGGCTTTATAAGACAAGGGTCAGACTGCACTCAGAGTTTTGTGAGCCACTTTGCAGTCCTTATCTAAGAAAAAATGTGCTAGCATTGGAGAGAGTCCAGAAGAGGTTCACAAGAATTATCTGATTCAGATTCAGTTTATTGTCATTTAAAAACCACAAATACAATGCAGTTAAAAAATGAGACAACGTTCTTCGGAATGATATCACGAAAAAGCACAAAACAGACCACACAAGAAAACCACAGAACGTTTGGAAATCCCCAATCCAGGAATTCCAATTATTCCAAGAAATAAAGGATTAACATATGAGGCCTGTATTCACTGGAGTTTGGAAGAATGAGGGGATCTTACTGGATCTTGTGGAATATTGAAAGGCCTAGACAGAGTGGATTCGGAGAGGATGTTTCCTATGGGACCGACTCTAGGACCAAAGGGCACAACCTCAAAATAGAAGAATGTCCATTTAGAACAGAGATGAGGAGGAATTTCTTTTGTCAGAGGGTGGTCAGTCAGCGTAATTCATTGCCGTGGACAGGTGTGGAGGCCAGGTCATTGAGTATGTTTAAAGCAGAGGTTAATGGCTTCTTGGTTAGTCATGTTGTCAAAGGTTACGGGGAGAAGGAAGGAGAATAGGGTTGAGAGAGAGTATAAATCAGCCATAATGCAATGGCAGAGCTGACTCAATGGGCTGAGTGGCCTAATTCTGCTCCAATGTCTTATGATCTAACGGTCGTATTTTAATATAATATTGCCTGTGATGCACTTACTCCCACAGCCAAGGGTTTTGACAAGGTATTAAGTATGGAGACTAAGTAGTCAGATTTCTATGATCAGCTAATTTACAACTCTATTTTTATCTCATGCAGAAAATAATTGAATCATTAGATTTCAGCCTCACTGTTGAGCAGACTAATATTTATTCCAGTATTTATCTTCTCCAACTTACTTCAATATCCAAAGGTGTTTCCATTTCCTTCTGTTTTAATTCCTCCTATACTGTTCATGAATGGCACTGTGCAACACATGGATCTCTTCATGTGACGGAATTGGAATTGCTCCGTCCCAGAAACTTTGTTTGAAACATTTTGCTCCACATTGAGAAAAAGTCATCAACTAGAGCAGCACACTGATTTAGTTCTTCTCCAGCTAGATGATACACGACCTATATGTCAATGATAATTAACCTGATTTTCAATCTGCTATTTCAGCCATTAACTCTGGGAAGCATCGGAGCCTGCATTGTTCAAATTCCACCAAGATTTGGTGTTTTTATTGTACATTTGTGTTCCCTCAGTACAGTCTGCTGGGTATTACATTACTTGATGGCTCTTGATTCACTGGGATTAATTTGATTGCTCTATCGTTCTGCTTCTTCAAACTCTTGTGTCTGTCATGATCAACAATATATGTTTTAACCAGCTAAAAATATTACAGCATGAGCGTAAAAGGAATCATTTAAAAAATATAAATAAATATAACAAGCCCTTTGTGGTAATTTCTTCACCGAAGATCTTTGTCTGTTGATACTCTGTAATAGGAGCAGGAGTATGTACTTGTTGTACAATCATTGTGGTCACATAACTTCGGTAGTACACAAACAAATTTCTGAAATGCAGAGCTGTGAACAAGGATCTGTGGCAGTTGTTACATACCCCGTGGGTATCTTGTGACTGTCACATGAGCATGATGTAATTGAGTCTCTGCTGGGCATGATGTAATGGTCTTGTGATGGTGGAGTGATGTAATTTTCCTGCCAGTGAGAGGTCCTGCCTGTTTCAACAGGTATAAAAGGAGAACGCCTCGCTGTGACGCAGGCCAGTTCATGGCTTAATTCGTCAGTGACTCCGTTATGCTGCGTATTCGTCCCATGACACAATTTTGTTTTAAAGTGGAGTTTTACTTTCTGCCTTAAGTCTCAAAGGTTATTGCCGGCAGTTTCGCTACAATACTGCCAGTCTAGTCCAGTCGGAGAGTGAAGAATTTATTGAAGTGCAGAAAACCCAAAGGAGCGAGAAAAGTTGGTGTTGTCAGCGGCAAAACAGGTTCGACCTTATTTAATCTTCTTTCAAGGAATTAGTAACCTGCGTCCAAGATAGCTCCTGCATTTCTATAAGAGCAGGAAGAGCTGGATGTAGCGTTTCGCCAAGGAAAGGTTAGTGCCCTTAAGCCGTTTTATTTCCTTCGTCATAAATCCTTCAGTCAAGGCATATTTCGGCTGGGATCAGCAGTAACGTCGCATCATCGAGGAATTCGTTACTTCTAGGAAAATTTCTCCTAATTGGCTGTGTAAATCATTTGGACTTTTGCATTTACTACTTTTAAAAACTGTATTCGCATTTCTCGCTTTAAGAACTGTTTGAGTTGCGAAATAGCAGTTAACTTCCAATTAAGTTAGTTATTTGTTTACTTTTGGGGGTTTTGAGCAGTGTTTAATAAAGGTTTTATTTGTTTATAAAAAAAACCTGTCTCAATTCTATATTCATTGTTGCTGTATCATAACACAGTAATAGGGGATTATAAAACTGCCATCTATTCCTCACCCGTGTCTTTGCAGACATGAGAATTGCTGATCACCCTGGAGACTGTTCTATCAGATCATAGCTAATTGGTAATATCATTTCATCTTCCAACCTTAGTTCCATATCAACAAGCAGCAGTGCGATTACTCGAGTTGAGTATGATGTTCTCCTAAGGGGTTGTCCATCGGTGTGTCCTCAGATGGCCGTAGAGGCCGGAATCCACATAATCCATGAGATTTAATCCAAGATACTAGGGAGGGTTCCCTTAGCAGAGAACGTCTCATGGGGATGCTGATGAACCAGCAACCACCATGTGATCCTTGACAGATTGGGACTAGGGTCCAGAGGGATGGAATGCAAGATAACTGGGGGACCCTTCACTGCTGCGGCCTTCCTCCACTTTCACTGCCATTGTGTTACGTTATCATCTTCTGTCAGCTTCACCATTGAGGTCTTGGTTAGATCTCTCTTTGTCCGGATCCTCCCCCTTGACGTTACCACGAGGAGCTTTGCGCCAGCTGGCTAAACTCCAGACGGCATCACTCTTGGGATCTCAGGAACTCACAGCCTCTCCACTGTGTCAAGGTGACAATCCTCAGAGAAGATCAGCTGGTATCCTTAACACTACAACGGTCTATGAAAATGAGATTTGAAATTTGAAACAGGCTTATAGTCTCATATGTTTTTTTTAATAAAAGGGAAGAGTTCCAGATATGATAGAGATTTTCAAATTCATGAATGGTTCTGAAGTCCTGAAATACTTCTCCACTTGAACTTCGGAATAATATTCCACTTACTTGAAGTTACACAGTAGTTATTTGCCATTTCCATTTGACTGTTCCCCACTGCTGCATGCCCCTTTTTTGTGTTATATTCGATATTGTCCAGTGAATTCTTTGTTAGTCTCTTTCAGTTAGCTATTACATTTATGAAGCAAGAAATTAAATTCGCCACATTGAATTAATGTTTTTATCTTTGTTGAGTCACTGTTAATGGTGTACAGTAATAGATACGTTGGCGGAGCTCCTTAAAGTGTTTGCTTAGAAAGAAGCAATACTGATTACTGGGCTTTTAAAATAAGATGAAATGGTATTGAACCCTTGACACAGGGTATTGTGGGTCATGAAGGAAATAAAGCTGAGCTGTTTAGAACAAAATGTGATGAAATATCCTATTGTGCACCAATTAAGGGAGTATTATTTCCATTGTGACTGTAATTTTTTTTCATTTACTTATCACAGAGGAAACAAAACTAGAGGCTCTGACAGAGTGGACGTGGAGACGGTGATTCTTGTGGAAGAATCTAAAACCCTTGGCTACTATTTTAAAAAAATAAGAAGTCAATGATATAATACAAAAATGAAGCAAAATGCTTTTTTTTGGAGGTCATGAAATCAGCAAACTCGAAGACTAATGGCAGCAGAATCAATGTATGTTTTAAAGACGCTGATAGATAGGTACTTGATAAACTAAGGATGAAAGGTTTCCATGATGGACAGGTATGCAAGAAAGAGAACAGCCACAGACTTATTAAAAGGAGAGCAAGCTGAAAGGGCTGAGTGGAGTACTCTAGCCATCTGACAGCTGACAAACACAACTGAAGTATTGCTGCCAGACAGTAATCTCCATTCTACTGCAATATTAAGACTCATGCCGCACCACTTAAATAAAGGCAATGTAGGGGTTAAGTTTATTGGACTAGCAGTGAGAGTTCTGGACCATTGATCCAAATATGTGAGTTCAGATCCTACCACAGCAGCTGGGGAATTTAAATTCAATTAAGTAAAATGTGGAATTTAAGAAGAAACTAGTCTCATTATCATTAACCATGAAACTTCTGGATTGTCATTAAAAATCCATCTGGTTCTCTCATGTACATCCAGGAAGGAAACCTTCCATCCTTCTCCACCCTAGGCACATGTTGGCATGACTCCAGACTCTTAGCAGCCTTCTCAGCTGAGGGGAATTGGAGGTAGGCATTGAATGCTGCCAATGTCTTGTGAGTGACTTAATAAAATACCAGACTCAATAGAACTGGTCCCATCATCTGTAGGTTAAAGTGTGTACTGGCCTGAACGCTGGACGCTGGCCAGAAATGGCCACTGGAAAGCTTGTGCATGTGGACATAGCATTCAATGGTTTGGATTTGACTCTAGCTGACTCAGGTCTTTCTGGCAATCAGGGTTACTCTGCACCCTTGCTGAACTATTTAATGAAAGTATAGAATCGTATTGCAGAGAGAAAGGCCACTTTGGCCCTCCTCATCTTTGCCAACCATGGTGCATATCTATGCAAATTCCATTTTCCTGCGTTAGGCCCGTATGCCTTAGTGCCTTTTCTATCTAAGTATTACTCTAAATGCCTTGTAAATGGTGTCTAACACCAGAAGGCTTGCACTTAAGGTGAGAGGGGAGCAGATCAGATTTTTACAGTGACTGGTGGATGCTTGGAATGAATTGCCTGGGCTGGTGGTGAATGTAAATTTGATAGGGTTGTTCAAGAGGATCTTCAATAAACACATGGATGTGTAAGAAATGCTAGTATATATTATAGCTGGACATTTGATTACTAATTTAAATTAGTTTGGTTTGCACAGAATTGTGAGAGAATGGGCCTGCTCCTGTGCTGTACTGTTCTGTCTTCTGTTTTCTTTGTAATTGTATCTGCTTCCAGCACCTCCTCTGGCAGTTAGTTCCAAATATATCACCCTACATGCTAAAAACCTATCCTTCAGATCTCTTTTAAATTTCTTCTCTCTCACTTTAAACTTGTGCCTTCTAGTTGTAGATCACCTGTCCTGAGAAAAAGACTCTACCTATCCTCTCAATGCCTCTCATAATGTTATAAACCTCTGTGAGGTTGTGCCTCCAACTCTTACGTTTCACTGAGAATATATAGAGCCTATCGATTCTCTCCTAATAACTACCACCCTCCATTCCAGGCAGCATCCTGGTGAATCTCTTCTGCACTTTTTTTGATGTTACCAGATCTTTCCCATGGTGCAGTGGGCAGAAGAGTACTCAATACAACCAAGTGCAGTCTGACTCATGTTTTGTACAGCTGCAACATGACAGCCCGATTCTTACGATCTGAGCCTCGGCCTATGAAAGCACGCAAACCAAATGCCTTCTTCACTACTTCATCCACGTATTTCACCACTTGCAACAAGCTGTGGACTTCCACCACAAGGTCCCTCTGGATATCAGTGCTCCTATGTGGCTTCAGTATGTTTGATTAATCACAGCATCCTGTGTGAAGGGAGTGGCATAAACTTTTGGAGTGAACGGATTTATTGAGGCCTTTTAGGTTAAGTTTTAGATTGGTGTAATTATCTTTCACTGTTCCATTGCTAACAATTTCTGTGCAGTATCTCATGAGCTCTCCTGCTTACACATGAGCTTCAGCAAGGGTCATGCATGATCCCATTTGCTTTAGCAGTGCTTGCATCACCAATTTCGAGAAATCGAAATCTGTTCTCTGTTAGCTAAGTGCCCATCCAAAGTTAATTTTCCTTTATCAGGATGTATGGTCGGGAAAGTCTCTGGCAACCTCACTGGAATGGGCTCCCCCATGATACAATGCAGAGAATAAACATTAAATGTCGGCTACACCAATGATATCTCACACCCTGTGAGTGACCAAAACTGAGCTAGAATTCTCTGCTGAGCAAAGATGATCCTCACGCCACAATCAGATGGAAAGATTAAAGAATATTCATCACATTCTTAAAAGTCATAGATCAACATTGCAAGACGCCAGTGACCACCCCTCCCCCTTCTCATGAAACACTGGCAAGTCCAGCAAAAGCACCAGAGAACCTGGGATTGTGCTGTGCTTGAACATGGAATGAACCAAATGTTTATATTCCAGTTCATTCAGAGCAACTCCTAAGAGGCTCACAGGTTATATAATGCTGCTGTTACAATAATGAGATGCCAAATATTGCTGGATAAAGTGACTAACCAGAAGTTAAGTTGAGGACTTCAGATCTTACAGCAGAGTTTTGGAAAACGTTTTTATGTGCCTCCTTTAAGCAGAAGCTGCTGCAACATGTGACAGTGGATTTTGGCTGTATCTTAGAATGGCAAGTAAGGATAAAGGAGATCATAGTGGATTTGTGGTATATCCCACTGGAGAAAAGGCAATTCTGGATTTGATGTCGTGCAATGATCCATTTTGATTGGGGAGCTTAAAGTAAAGAGACCCTGAAGGGGAAGAGATCATAATCACATTCCGGCATGGCAGTCCATGGCCTCCTGTGCTACCACAATGAAGCTACATTCATGTTAGAAGAGTAACACCTCATAATCCATCTGGGTAGCCTCCAACATGATGGCATGAACATTCAATTTCTCAAACGTCAGTCATTTCTCCCCCTCCCCCCTTCTCTCTCTGATTTTTCCACCCCTCATTTTGGCTCCCCTCTTTCCACTTCTCTTCTCCTCACCTGCTTATCACTTTCCTCTGTTGCCCCTGCTCCGCCTTCCATTTCTCACATGGTCCACTATCCTCTCCTATTAGATTCCTTCTTCTTCAGCTCTTTACTTCTTCCACCTATCACCTCCCAATTTCTTACTATATCCCCCACCCACACACACCAACTTTTCCTCTCATCTGGTTCATCTATCACCTGCCAGCTTATACTCCTTCCTCCCCTCCAATCTTCTTATTCTGGCTTCTTCCCCCTTCTGCTCCAGTTCTGAGGAAGGTTCTTTGCCCAAAATGTGAACTGTTTATTCCTCTCCAGAGCTGCTGTTTGACCTGCTGAGTTCCTTCAGCAATTTGTGTGTGCATTTCTCAATATTTCCAACATCTACAGAATCGTTTGTATTTACAGGAAGCTCAGAGATTGGGAAGCTTTTAAAAACCCTACAGGAGGCAACTAAAAAAGCAATAAGGAGAGAAAAGTTGAATGATGAATGTAAGCTAGCCAATAATATAAAGGACACCAAAAGTTTTTTTTCCAGATATATAAAAAGATTAAAAGAGAGGCAAGAGTAGATTTTTGGACCACTGGAAAATGACACTGGAGAGGGAGTAATGGGGATCAAAGAAATGGCAGATGAACTATAATATGTATTTTACGTCATACTTTGAGGAGTCAGAGACAGAAGTGAGTGTAGTCACTATTACTAAGGAGAAGTTAGTCAGGAAACTGAAAGGTTGAAGAAGATAAGTCATCTGGACCAGATGGACTACAGCCTAGGGTTCTGAAAGAGGTAGCTTAAGAGATTGTGGAGGCGTTAGTAGTGATATTTTAAGAATCACTAGGTCAAGAATAGTCCCAATGAAATGAAAACTCTCAAATGCCCCTCCAACTTTTAAGAAGGGAGGAAGGCAAAATATAGGAAATTATTGGCCATTTAGCCTGATTTCAGTGGATGGCAAGATCTAAGAGTACTTTATTAAGGGTGAGTTTTCAGGGTACTTGGACATGAGGTAAAAATCCTTAAAGGAAAGTCTTGTGGTACAGAACTGTTAGAATTCTTTAAGGAAGTAACAGGCAGGATAGGCAAAGGAGAGTCAGTGGATGTTGTTCACTTAGATTTTCAGAAAGCCATTGACAAGGTGCTGCACATGAAGCTGCTTAACAGGTTCAGGAAAGATGCTAGCATGGATCATCTCTCAGGAAAGATGCTAGCATGGATCGCTGATTGGCTGACTGTTAGGAGGCAAAGAGTAAGAATAAATGGACCTTTTCTGATTCTCTGCCAGTGACTAGTAGTGTTCCTCAGAACACTAAGAAGAGGGACGCCTCACGTCTTAATAAGCTGGTAAGGAAGGCGGGCTCTGTCGTGGGCAAAGTACTGGAGTGTTTAACATCGGTAGCTGAGCGAAGGGCGCTGAGTAGGCTACCGTCAATTATGGATAACTCTGAACATCCTCTACATAGCACCATCCAGAGACAGAGAAGCAGTTTCAGCGACAGGTTACTATCGATGCAATGCTCCTCAGACAGGATGAAGAGGTCAATACTCCCCAATGCCATTAGGCTTTACAATTCTACCGCCAGGACTTAAGAACTTTTTAAAAGCTATTATTAATGCTTTTTGAGATAGTGATTTAGATGCTTATCATACTTTTTACTGAGTTAAGTATTGTATGTAATTAGTTTTGCTACAACAAGTTTATGGGACATTGGAAAAAAAGTTGAATTTCCCCATGGGGATGAATAAAGTATCTATCTATCTATCTATCTATCTATCTCAGGGATCGGTGTTGGGGCTTCTACTTTTCATGTTATATATTAATGATCCGGATGATGGAGTTGATGGCTTTGAGGTCAAGTTTGGAGATGATACAAAGATATGTAGCACTGAGGAAGCAGGGAGTCTGCAGAAGGACTTGGACAGATTGGTAGAAAGGGAAAAGAGGTGACAGATGGAATACAGCATAGGAAAGTGAATGGTTATGCACTTTGCTAGAAAGAATAGAGGTTTGGACTATTTTCTAAACAGAGAGTGAATTCAGAAATTGGAGGTGTAAGAGACCTGGGAGTCCTAGTGCAAGATTCCCTGAAGTGTTAAATCTGTCATGTGGAAGGCCAATGCAATGTTACGTTCATTTCAAGAGGACTAGAATATAAAAGCAAGGATGTAATCCTGAGGCTTCATAGGCCATTGTCCAGACCACATGTGGAGTATTGTGAGCATATTTGGACCCCATATCCAAGGAAGAATGTGATGGCATTGGAGAGGATCCACAGGAGGTTTATGGGAATGATCAAAATAGGAAGGGCATTTGATGGCCTGTACTCACAAGAGTTTAGAAGAATGAAGGGTACCTCATTAAAACATACCAATTATTGAAAGGTGTGGATAAAGTGTATACAGGGAAGATGTTTCCAGTAGAAGGACAGCTTTGAATAGAAAGATGTCTTTTTAGAACAGAGATGAGGAGCAATTTCTTTAGCCAGAGGGTGATGAATATGTAGAATTCATCCCATATCTGGCAGTGGAAGCTAAGTCACTGGGTATACAGTGCCTTGTAAAAGTATTCAGCCCCCAACACTTTGTTCACATAAGTAAGTATTGCAACCAGGGGTTAATTTAATTGAGAACTTTTATTGTGAATCACATGCTCCTTTTTCCATGGTAGAGCCCAAAAATAAAGAAAATTGTAAAGCATGAGAAAACTAAAAATTCAAAAACTGAAATGTCAGTAGTTCCAAAGTATTCATCCCCCTTGGTAAAGTACTTAGTTGAACCACCTCTCACAACTATTACAGTCAGTAGTCCTTTTGGATAAATGTCTATTAACTTTGCATAATGGGATGGAGCAAGATTTGCCCATTCCTCACTGCAAAAATGCTCAAACCATGCCAAGTTAGTTGGCGAATGACAGTGAACCACAACCTTCAGGTCTTGCTAGAGATGTTCAAATGGGTTAAGGTCAAGACTCTGACTGGGCACTCAAAGACGTCAATTTTCTCCACTTGAATCCACTCCATGGTTCTTTGGCAGTGTGCTTTGGGTTGTTGTCCTGCTGAAAGACAAACTTCCTCCCCAGTTTAACCTTTCTGGCAGATGCTGACAAGTTTTTATCCAGGATCTCTCTGTATTTAGCAGCATTCATCTTCCCATCAATCCTGACCAGATTTCCAGTCCCTGCTGTTGAAAGGCACAACCCTAGCATGATACTACCTCCACCATACTTTACATTGACTGGCAGTATTAAATTTATGCCACACGTACCTCTTAGTGTTGAGGCCAAAATGTTCCACTTTAGTCTCATCTGACCACAAGGCCTTCTTACACATCTTTACAGTATCTTCTAAGTGACACTTTGCAACATCTTTACAAGCAAGGATATGCTTTTATTTTTAAGCCAGGGCCTCTTCCTTGCCACTCCTCACAAATATCCTTTTTGTGCAAAGCTTTAAAGATTATAGAGCCATGAACATCATCTCCAGTTGCAGCCACTGACTTCTTAGAGTGGCCTTGGCGTCACAGTGGCCTCTCTCGTATAAGTACCATTCTTCTAGAGCAAAGAAGTTTAGAGAGGAAGCCTAACCTATCCAGTGTGGCTCTGGTTTCAGATTGTTTCCATTTTTTTCACAATGGACTGCACTGAGCTCTAAAGTATGTTCAGTAGCTTTGAGATGGTCTTGTACCCTTCCCTAAATTTGTGATTCTCTATTATCATTTCCATGACTTGTCTTGAATTTTATTTTGTCTTCACTTTGGTTTGGCCTATTGAAAGTCTACCATACCATTTCACCTTACAAAGAGAGGAGGTATTTATTCTTAAGAAATAATTGAAAATAGGTCTAATTTTCTACATCAACAAATTGGGTGAGTTGATAAAGTAATATATTGCACCTGAGGAAAGTTAGAAATAAATCGGCTGTGACTGAATGGGCTGAATTGTTTAATTCTGCTCCTCTGCCTTATGGTCACTAGTTGGCACCTTGTTTTAAAGGAGCATTGAGGCAATAATTTGCTTATTCTTCCATGAGATAGGAATTTTATTGACTAAACCAGCATCTATTACTCATTCATATTTGGAGTGCTTGGTAGAATTATATCATTAGGAAGTGGCCCTATTTTTCCAAGAACTCTGCTATCCCAGAGGGATTCGTCATCACCCATATCCCAAAAATCTCAAAACTGCCTTATCCACACCACTGCCTTTTCTGCAATTTTTATAGATTTTATCATTCCAGCTGTCAGTCTGACTGACGAAAGAACCTACTGAAGAATTGTAAGTCAATTACTGCAAAGGGATCTGAGGGGTAACTTTTTCACACAAAGGGTGGTAAGTATATGGAACCTGTTACCAGAGGAAATGGTTGAGATGGGTGCAGTTATACCAATTTTTTTTAAAAAACCATTTAGACAGATACCTGGATAGGAAAGGTTTGCAAGGGTTTCCAATCTGGGGTCCACAGACCCCTCGGTTAACAGTAGGGGTTCATGGCATAAAAAAAGCTGGGAACCCCTGGCTTAGAAGGATATGGGCCAAACAAGGACTGATGGGACAAGCTCAGATAGGCAACTTGGTTGGCAGAAGGAAGTTAGGCTAAAAGGCCTGTTTCTGTGCTAACTATGACTCCATAGTACTTGCAACCTGTTTCTAGTGCATTCCATGGAAAGGTAAGGACACTAAATTCACTTGATCTCACTGGTG
Organism: Hemitrygon akajei; assembly: GCF_048418815.1. Classification (NCBI taxonomy): domain Eukaryota; kingdom Metazoa; phylum Chordata; class Chondrichthyes; order Myliobatiformes; family Dasyatidae; genus Hemitrygon; species Hemitrygon akajei. Next base: position 37,520,204 of record NC_133139.1, read on the forward strand.
TAATCTTAACTTGTTTCATGTTTTCCTTGACAAGTAAGGAATAAAGCACAATGAGAGTTGGCTTTTCTAAAATTAATGTTAGTTTTCTTTCTCAGTGAACTTTTAGCAAACATTTTGAGAACCATGTTTGTTTATAGTGACTGAGGTCAGCAAAAATGATGTTGCTCTAGTCATGGCATTAATTAAATGCAGGATCTATAGTCCCAAACAAAGGGATTCCGTTACCATAATTTACTGAATTGACCATAAATCCTCAAGCTCCATCACATTTTATAAATCCTACTAATTATAATCAGAGGTTTCTTTATTTCTGTGTGAACCACATTTATAGTTCTAAAGGAACGAATACATGAATAAAGAGGGCCTTGTTCCCATTCTCTAAGGGTTAAAAGAGAGGGTGATTAGGATGGAATTTGTCAATATGTTTATACAGGGAATGTGACAAGTGTTTATTTAATCAGGTAGCTGAAGCTGGTAAGCTGAAGGTTTGCATTTCCCTCAGACCTTCAGAGAACACAAAAGCCTTGTCTGTCATTCAGTGTTGCATGAAACCAGGAAGGGTGTGGGGTAAAGACAAGCACCGGTAATTACTGATTGTGCATAAATAAATGGAAGTAGAAAATAAACAGCTGTAACCAGGCAAATTGGATCTGAGTTTCATGGCAAGGAGCAAAGAATAATGGTTTCTGGATGCTTATGTGACTGGAAGGCTGCGCTAGTATCATTCAACAGGGCTCAGTACTCAGTCCCTTGATTCTTGTAATATATAATAATGATCTTTGAGTCAGGTTTATTGACACTGACATGTTGTGAAATTTGTTGTTTTGTAGTAGCGGTACAGAACAGCACACAAAAATGATATAAGTTGCAATAAGAAATGTAAAAATGAATAAGAGAGCAAAAATAGTGAGGTAGTGCTCATGGCTTCAGAGACTGTTCAGCTCCCTTATGGCAGAGGGAATGAAACTGTACTTATAACATCGAGTGTGTGTGTGTGTGTGTGTGGGGAGTGGACTCGATGGGCCGGAGGGCCGACTTCTGCTCCTTTGTCTTATGGTCCTCAGGCTCCAAGGGATATAGGTACTTACCGGATAAATGGGTGGATATTTAAAGCAGACATGCACACAGTTTTGTCTTACACAAATGTTGATGTATCTTTGGAATTCTTGATGCCAAAGTGTTTCAGGAGGCTCGAAAATAAGAAGAACTTAAAGAGGCAGTAGATACATTCTTGAGAGATTGAGAATTCAGGGGTGTGGGAACAGGCACAGGAGAGTTGTGTGCCCTGGCATGATCATATAGAATGACAGAATGGACTGAAGAGACCAAAGACCTTACTCTTACTCCCACTCACTTATCTTCTTTCTGTGCAGTATAGGTACCTTGGAGTATATTGCACCAATTGTCAAAAGTAGCAGAAAAACAAGTAATAAAAAAGACGTACAGAATGCATTCCTTCATTAGCTGTGCTGCGACTGTACACAACATTATTTAGGTAACCGCCTGAAAATTTGTATAATTTTAGTCAGCACATTATAACCAAGAAATGACTGCAATGGAGAGAGTGCAGAAGGTAGAGATGAAGACGTTGCAAGAACTGGAAAGCTGTGGCTGGGAGGAAAGATTTGTTCCACACAGATTGTTTTGTTTGTAACAGAACCAGCTCTGGGCAGAGGTGATTGAGGGGCCTGGTAGAAAGGACCAGTTTTTCTTTGTCAAGAGTCAAAATCGAGAGGTATTGACCTAAAGGAGAAGAATCAGAGTGGAGATGAGGATTTTTTTTAAATGCAGAGGGTGGTAAGAGTCTAGACCTCGTGTCTGGAAGGGTGAAGCAGAGATCTTCATTGCATTTGAACAATACTTGTATGTGTACTTTGAAGAGTACAACCTGCAGCACTACTGGGATGAGGTTGGGTGGCTGCTCTTTGACTGATGACCAAACAGCTTCCTTTTACACACATTTGATACAGCTTCTTGGAGACTACCACCAATGGTCCCATGACAGAGTCTGAAAATCACAGTTTAGGCTGTTCACAATCCAAACTATTTATAAGTCAGAAATGACCAAAAGCTGTGTGGATCGTAGAAACAATTGCGAATGGAAATCGAGCGGGCATGGGACTCTGCTCAGCTTGACCAGCTCCTAATTGTGGCAGAGAGAAAACCTGTAGAAATGCTCAGTTCCTATGGCTGAAGATGCCAACAGCCCCACTGTAGTTGGCAAAACCACCCACATCCATCTGCCAGTGTCTAAACACTCATTCATATGTACAGAGTATCCATAAGATCAGCGTCCTTTTTGGAGAGGACCTGTGCAGCTCTGTGTTTCCTATTAATTAGCTAAATTTCTAACCATGTTGCATACTCAATGCCATTCATTGTCTTTCAGTTATGTAGTGTCTCTGATTGACAATGTGTAATAGTCCACTGGATTGTTTCATCCAGATGTGCAGAAATACAATTCAATACCATTCAATATCTGCTACGCACTCTCATCCACGTTATCTGCTTCCACCCTTACATGCCTTTGCTAATCCTTTCAGACTTACTTTCCCTGCAAATTGCATTTCCTTTTTTCAAAAAAGATCAATCTGACACAATTTTTATCTGCTCCAAAAGCAATGCGTTTTTGGGCAAGTTAACATGATTGGTGCTAGGGCTGGAGGTTTAATTTGTCCTTTGAAATCTGAAGAAAGCAGTAGGGCATCAACTATTTCTCTCCTTGTCTGTCACTTAATATGATTCCGGAGTTCAGAAAATAAGATTCGTGCAGGTGGATTTTATGGAAGAATGTAATAGATCCTTGAAACCACAGGGATTAATATTAGATTACAGTCAGCATACATAGAACACAGAACTGAAGGACCTTAGCAACACACACAAAATGCTGCAGGAACTCAGGAGGACAGGCAGCATCTATGGAAAAGGGTACAGTCAATGTTTCAGGCCAAGACCCTTCATCAGGACTGGAAAAATAGATGAGGGTTCAGAGTAAGAAAATGGGGTGAGGAGGGGAGGTGATAAGTGAAACCAGGAGGGGGTGGGGATGAAGTAAATGGCTGTGAAGTTGATTGGTGAAAGAGATACAGGGCTGGAGAAGAGGGAATCTGATAGGAAAGGACAGAATCCCATGGAAGAAAGGAAAGTGGGGGAGGAGCACCAGAGAGAGGTGATGGGCAAGTAAGGAGAGAAGGTGAGAGAGGAAAATGAGAAAGGGGTATGGTGAAGGAGAGGCAGCATTACCCAGGGTTTAAGAAGTCGATGTTCATCCCAGAAGGTTGGAGGCTACCCAGACAGAATATAAGGAACTATTCACCCAACCTGAGTGTGGCGTCATTACGTCACTAGAGGAGGCCGTGGACTGACAAGTAGGAATAGGAATGGGAAATGAAAGTAAAATGGGTGGCTACTGGGAGATCCCACTTTTTCTAGCAGATGGAGCACAGCAAAGCGGTCTTCCAATCTGCATCGGAAAATCCTTAGGTCAGTTTATCTTGAACTGGATGGGAATAAACTTAAAAGACGTGACTGTGCAAAAATTCCTAGAGCTGTTGTATTATGCAGCACAGAAACAGGCACTTCAGTGCATCAAGACCATGCCAACTATCAGTCATCCATTTACCCTCATCCCGTTTTGTGCCCTGCCCACAATCTGATCAACTCCCCTCAAGCATCATAATTCACCTACACACTGGGGGATGTTTACAATTAGTCCACCAATCCACGCATGCTTGGGATGTGGTGAAAACCAGAGTGCCCATAAGGAGCCTTGTCATCATGGGAGGAATGTGCAAACTCCACACAGGAGTACCCTGCATCCGTATTCAACCTTAGTTGCTCGTGCTGTGAGACAGCAACACACCCAGCTGTACTGCTGAGTCACCCCAATTCTCAGTCACTTGAAAATGTAAGCTAGACTGTGTGCGGCAGCAGGGGAGCATTCCCCTTGTGTGAGTGATGTGCAGTTAGTCTTGTGTCGAATATCATGGGAATCTTCGTGGTCATCTCTATTGGTGGACTGGCTGAGATTGGGCACAAGTTCTTTAATTTGTTCCTAAGCAAGCCTTCTCCCTCCCTTCAAAGATGCCTATTTTCCACTGGATACCAATGCAGATTTCCTTTACTGACATACATGGTTAAATATTGGAGTATTGACACCAAATATTCATTGCATGCCAGTCATGGCAATTTCTGAGCACCCATCATCAACCATGCATAATTGTGCCACAAGTGGAGGACAGTGATAGAATTTATTGGTGAGCACTTCTGAATTGTTAAACAATCACTTACGTTCTCTCTCTTTTCTGGAAAGCATTTTCCAGGTGGGACAGGACAGAGTGGAGGGCAGAGGCTATTTGATCATCAGTGGATTGATTTGAGCGATAAGCAAACTGGAAAGGGTCCAATGTAGCCGGAAGAAAGACTTTAATGTGCTCCATGACCAGCAGCTCAAAGCATTTCATAATGGTTGATGTTAATGCCACCTGATTATAGTAATTTAGGCAGATTACTGTCGCCTTCTTTAGCACTGAAAAGACTGAGGGGACAATGGACCGTTCCAGAGAGATTTTGAATATACCCGTCAGCACCTCCATCAGCTGGGCTTCATGGTTTTTCAGAACCTGATCTGGTATGTTATCGGGTCCCACAGCTTTATGTGGGTTCATTCTGGCCAGGGTCTTCCTCACCTCAGCTTCAGCCAGATGGAGTGTCTGCACCCCTTGGGGAGGTGGGGGGGGGGGGAATGCCTTCCTCGCCAGTACTTTGTTCGCCACATCAAGCCAGGTGTTGAAGACGTGCAACATCCTGGTCACTGACGCACAGGGTAGACTTGTGGTCTGTAATCCTTTGAAATCCTTGCCACATGCACCTCACGTCCCTGGTATCACAGGAGTGTCAGTAACTTTTCTGAAAACGCTCCCATTTCGCCTTTCTGGTGGAGCAGAACCACACAGTTCTTGTTTCCCTGTGAGCTGTCACATCCCCCCATCTAAAGGCAGCATCATGAACCCTCGGCCACGCATGGACCTCTGCCTTAAGTCACGGCTTCTGATTGCCCTCTCCTGCATGTGTTTCATGATGGAACATCCTCAATACACTTCTCTATGTAGCTGGTCACAGAATCCACCTATTTCTCAATATTAACATGTTTTCAGCAAAGATTGCTGAATCCAAGGTTTATTCACAGCAGGAGACTTTTGAGAAGAAGAGATACTGGGTTCAGATCATCAATTGCATTTCTGTTCAGATCTGCAATCCCTTTGAATTACTGTTCAAAGAGCAGATAAGTTACATTCTTACCTTCGTGGAAATTACAGAATACAATTATATTATATTAATTTGATGGATTTTGGTTTAGTTGGAGAAATTACATCCCTCCTGTTCCAATTATGTCCAGTTGTTTTCCTTTCTCTGTCACATCTCACTGCTTCATTAGGTTGTTTAGATCAGTTTTACTAAGCAGCAAATTTCCCTTCTGTCATGTATTCAGTTTTTTTTTATGAAAACAAATTCAAAAATTGTGTGAAAAGTGCAAATATTGAGCTACTGAAGTGAGAGAGTGGATTTAAATACAATTGATCATGTAAAGAAAAGCTAACTTGAGGAGCCAAATAGCCTGCTTCTGTATTGTAAGGTTAAATTTGCTGGCGATACTACATTGATTGGCTTTATCTCAAATAATAATGGGCAGCCTACAGAGTTCGAGCCCCAGCCGAGGCAGCATGTTGTGACCTTGAGCAGGACACTTAACCACACACTGCTCCAGTTCACCCAGCTGAAAATGGGTACCGGTAAAACACTGGGTAACCTCACGATAGACTGGCGTCCTCTCCGGAGAGCGGGAGTCTCGTACTCTCAGTTACTTCACGCCACGGAAACCGACATAAGCACCGGCCTGGTGAGCCTATACGGCTCGGGACAGACTTTAACTTTTTTAACTACAGAGAAGGAGTCATCAGTCTGACACAGTGGTGTCAAGAAAACAACCTCTCCCCCAATGTCGCAAAAACAAAGGAGCTGGTTGTGGACTACCAGAGGAATGGAGACAAGCTCTCCCCTATTGACATCAATGGATCTGGGGTTGGGAGGTTGAACAGCTTTAGGTTCCTCAGCACACACATCACCAAGGATCTCACATTGTCTGTACATACCGGCTGTGTGGTGAAAAAAGCACAACAGGTCCTCTTTCACCTCAGACGGTTGAAGAAGTTCTGCATGACTCTCCAAATCCTAAGGATTTTCTACAGGGGCGCAATTGAGAGCATCCTGACTGGCTGATTCACTGCTTGGTATGGGAACTGTACTTCCCTCAATCGCAGGACTCTGCTGAGAGTGGTGCGGACAGCCTAGTGTATCTATAGATGTGAACTTCCCACTATTCATGCCATTTACAGAGACGGGTGTGTAAAAGGTGCCCAAAGAATCATTGGGGACCCGAGTCACCCCAACCACAAACTGTTCCAGCTGCTACCACGCTGATACAATTGTATTTCTATGCTATATTGACTGTCCTGTTGTACATACTATTTATTACAAATGGCTATAAATTGCATATTCCCCATTTAGACGGAGATGTAACAAAGATTTTTACTCCTCATGTACATTCAAGATGTAAGAAACACAGTCAATTCAATTCAATGATTCGAACAGCAACAATTGTTGTGGATTGTGGCATGCCAGTGACGCTGTACTTGACTTTTCTCTCTAGATACAATGTATCCAAGTGTTGATGTCTATTTTCTGTGGCTGAATTCACATTCATTAGGATATTTATTTTATAATGCCTTGATTTTTGATGCACAATTTCCCCTCAGTTCCTGTCAATAGCTTCACTGAAATCCTTAGATCTATTTGCTCTGTAATAAACATGATCAAAGAAGTGTCATCCTGAGAGAAATTTTTGTTTGAATCCCTTGGACTGCGATTTCACTTCCGACTTAAGCAAGAGCTACAATTTACTCTTGTGATGCTTTGTACCAGACAAATTCACAATTACCAGGAGACTCAATGGCCCAATGGGGATGGTTAAAGATTAAATGAGATTAAAGGTTTGATTAAAGATTAAATCTTATCTTTATTTGTCAAATCTGCATCAAAGCATGCATTAAATGCATCATCTGTGTCAACGACCAACACAGTGTGAAGATGTGCTAGGGGCAGCCCGTAAGTTTTGGCATGCTTCCAGCACCAACGTAGTATGCAAACAGTTTACTAACTTTGGATAGTGGGAGGAACCTGGAGCATCTTGAGGATACCCACGCAGATAAGGAGAGAATGTACAAACTCCTTGTAGATAATACCACGAATTGAACCCAGGTTGCAAATGCTGTAAAGCATTACACTAGCCACTATGCTACTTTGCTGCCCAGATTGTGCAAGCAGGGCAACTTTTATACTAATCCACTCATTCCTGCACTCAGCATATTCTGGGCCGGTAACCGGAGAGGACTGGCTCAACACAGTCTCATAACCTTTAGACATTCGTTATCCGCAGCCACGTTATAACATCAGTCACATGCGAGGTGCCAGGAGTTACCTGATATGGGACTGCACTCCAGCACTTTAAAAAGTGCAGCAGAGATGATGGTAAAGAAAACATGGAATTTTATCTTTTGACACTGGATAGCTCTCTTTGAAATCAGAATGCTTTTGATGTCAGCAAGTGACCCTTTCTTGTAACGAGGAGCAAAAGTCAGCAATATCTCTTTTCCCCTGTTGAGTCTAGTATGGAAGATTGAGTGCTGATTCGATGTAGTTTCATCGTTCCTAAATGTTTTCACTTCAGATACAACAAAACTGCAAAATGACAGCTTCTGCAACCCATTGGTCTCCAGCAATAGAACTGCAGGCATTTCAGATAAGCATCTTGCTTGCTAATGTAGCTAATTCTGATGCTAAAATGTTACTGTAATCCAATATTCAAACTCTGAGTACGGATTCAATGCTCAGCATCTTTGCTTACATATCTTGAAACTAAGACCGATAGTGAGCACATACCTTGTTGTTTACTTTTTCTACAAACACTTTCACAGAGTGAAAGGTGCTCTGTACTTTCACACATTAACAATTCGGGTTTCTCATGCCTTAGATTATTATCTTTAGGCTTCTTCACAAGATGGTCCATGCATGGTTCAATGGCCATCAGTCATCTTTCAATATCATACCATTCTTGATAGGTGAAACAATGAGATGAGTGAGAGAGCTGGAACTAACCTCATCCCTATCAATAACTGTACCATGTGCAGTGCAGCAGGGAGCTTCTGAATAGTGATGAGTGAAGTAAGTACAGGTTAACTTCGCTCCTCTCCAACTTCCAGCCACTGCTGAGGCTTTTACACATCATTTAAAGGTAGCACTTTCTCTATTCTATGTTGGCACCACCAACGACAGCTGTTATTTAGCACACAGGGCTGGGAACAATTAATCATCACTTAGTTTTGGCATGAGTGGAACTGATGGAAATGGCAGCAGCAATCTGCAATTAAATATCAATCATCTTTAACACAGTTAAACATCTCCAGGTCCAAGCAATTACCAAGCAAAATTGACTACTAAGCTGAGGACTTCCTTCTCATGGGTGCCGAAGCCGAACTACTGTGTGCTGTGCAGTTTTAAGTTTAATCCTGAAGTAGGCCCCGTTACGGCCTCCTGACACCCAATGGGAAATTCAGGCCTGACATTCTATCAGAATTTTTGTTAGTGCTAGAAAGATTACTGCAGCTAAATCTTCTCATACAGTGTGAACAGTAGGCCCACAATGCCCACAATTCTTCTTTAGTTTGATTTTAAAATTTACTGGTCTCTAAATAATTCTGTTTACTGACAGACCAATTAACTTTTACTGACCCATTTTCCCTGAAACAATGATATTTAATGGCACAACAGTCAGGTGAACATTTTAGCCAGGTTGCTTTACAGAAAACTGTAATCTCATTGCTGATGCGACACACTGCATACACTTAAAACTGACGTGCATCCTCAGTATCAAGAGAAAATCTGCAGTTGCTGGAAATCCAGTCCTGCCGAAGGGCTTCAGCCCAAAACATCGACTGTACTCTTTTCCGTAGATGCTGCCTGACCATCTGAGTTCTTCCAGCATCTTGTGTGTGTTGCATCGTCAGTAACTTTGCCTCTATCAAATCTGACTTCCTTTTGGGCTTTTGTCTCTTCCTGAATGCCACAGAGCACAAGTTCTGTGTCGGAAGAGACAGTGAGAGGAGCATCGCTCAAGACACTATCCAGCCAGAATTTACGAGAGTTGGTAGGCTTAAAAGCAATGGTGATGCAGAGGAGGCTTCACCAAAACAGTTCTCACTGAGGTCTCTAACCTCCTGTGACTTCAAATTCAGTCTCATCTGAATTGTTTTGGCTGTGGGGTTCAAGGCCACAGTCAGTGTCAGCTTCCTGAGCTCAAGATCAGTCCAGATGACTGGTCTGATCAATGCCACATCTCACTGCCCCAGTAGTCCATGCTCAGGCAAAGGAGCCCTCCAGCCCACAGGACGAGGCAAGGTAAACACAGACATGTTCCATCATTTCAGACTTCCCCAAAGTACACCCTTCATTGACCAAACTTGTGTTTGTGTAAGCGTAATGCCCTGGTTCATATTTTTACTATAATGCTGTACGTATTTCATTTAGTAGTTCTGTAAAAGCAGAGCAGTCCATTCTGTTTTCAGCTTGTTTGAGTTATTGTTGAAGATAAGAGATGAGGAGCAATGTGTGCCATCCAATTAGGATTGCTGAATTAAGGGGAAGCTTCTCTGATGAGAGACCCTAAGGTTGGGCTTGGGGTTTTTGTTCAAGAGGAGATGAAGAGGGAAGACGCAGAAGAGGAGAGGTCGTAGGATCCGACCCGGAGCGGGACTATGATTCAACAAAGCCAGGGGCGAGATCAATTGAGGAACGGTGCCTATGGAGAAACTTTGAGCTCCAACTTGTGCACATTTGACTGTTTCATTAAAATGGGCCCCTTTCTTTTTTTTGTTCTTTTCTTTACTAACCCTTTAGTCAAATTAAGGTTCATAAATATAATCTTTTAATCGTACGCAGTGTACTGTCTGTTATTTCGTGGTATTAGTTTGTAACAGGGTAGAAAATTACACTGCATCCACACAAACACAGATTTGGGATGGGACAGCACCTCAATGTCACGAGTTTGGCGGGGCCGGGGGTTGTCTTCCCTAGACTTACGCAGCCAAGGAAACCAGGGGGTTCATAAGTGACTAGGTTTACTGCTGAAGGATCGCTGTGGCAAACTTGCAGAAAGGTCATACTTATGCATGTACTCTTCTACACCAGTCTGCCCAGATCCCTCTGACCTCCTGTACCTCCCAACTGGAGCCAGGGTTTCAATATTCCAACCGATTCATTCAGCGGCACCACTCCCCTCTTGCTTTTGCTTGTAAAGTCCTCTTAAGAGACAGCGCCTGCGAGGCTAAGTGCTGGCTATAGGATGAATTTACACGGGATTAATAGAGAACAATAAACTGAAACAAAAGAGAAACCTACCTGATTGTCCAGCGACACTCATCATTGAGGTCTTCAGACTTCATCCAGCTTTTACAAACAATAGGATTGCTTCCAACATTGTACCAAAATGATTGAAAGGTAGTAAAACATTTTTTTTTTTGCCTGGGGTAAAGTTTAATCAGTGAAGAGGCAGAGCATTTTGGATTGGAAATAACTAAGCTTGGTGTTTAGGATGGAAGGTCCAGCTAGCAACAGTTAAGTGAAGAGAATTGGAGACAAATGATTGGAGATGTTAGAATGTTTAGCAAAAAACAAACAGAGGAACTCAGGCACCATCTGTGAAGGGAAATGGACAGTCCATGTTTCAGGTCAAGACCTTTCTTCTGGTTTAAGCAAAAGTGAATGGAACTGTGCAACAGAGGTCATATAGCATTGAAGCAGACCCTTCAGCCCACTGGGTCTGTCCTGTTCCTTAAATACCCATTTACACTAATCCTATACTAACCATATTTTTACTACCACTCCCCAATTCCCACTAATTGCCCCCAAAATCTCACCCACCTACACACTAGGGATAATTTTACTGTGGTCAATTATCCAGCAGTTAACCTTCATAGCTTTGGGAGGTGGGACAAAACCTGGGCAAACACTGTGACCATGGGAATGATGTGCAAACACCATATAGACAACAGTGGAGGTCAGAATTGACCTGGTGTTGCTGGAGCTGTGAGAAACGATGTGAGCAACTCCTAGTTTCTCATTAGGTTTTAGGGCTGAAGGAGGTTATAGCAAGAGAAGACCAGAAGCCACCATTTGATAATGAGAATTTTTGAACAGACATTGTTTACTGGAGCATGTGAATAACAGGTGTTGATTGAAAGTACTATGCAAATTAGAATAAAAACAACTACGTTTGGGCTACGCTAATTTCTTAAGGCTGTAAGTAATAAAGAAATACATGAAGTAATGCTGGCATTTCCTAATTAGCAGTAATCTTATACTTTTTAAAAAAATAATTAGTAACTTTGTTTATAGCAAAGTGCAGGCACAGTCCATGAAAGACACAATGAATGTTATCCAGAGGCTTGCAGTGTAGAACAGCAAAAACAGTTGTGGCTGTTAACATCACCCGGTTTCATAAAAGAGCATTTAATGAGGTGTTGCAAGGACTGCTAGAGATAAAAAAGCATTGCCAAGTATCTCAAAGAACAGTCGGAAATAATGCAAGTTAGCATCAATGAGAGAGAGAAGGAAGGAATAAATTACTTTGTTCAGTGGTTGATGGATTTTCTGTGTTTTACATTTTTATTTATTTCTGATTAACTTGAGGGATATTGTTCTGAAAGACTTTGATGTTCTGATTTTAGAAGCTAGAGCTGAAGGAAATCTAAAGCTTGTTTTCCTCCACTCCAGAAGTTTAAACTCATTCTCAATCAGTGTAATGCTTCCTTTTTTGAGGGAGATTGTTGTTTTAGAGCCAAATTCCTTACATTTTTGAGTTGTTGGCCACTGGAAACCATATTCAGTCTGGCCAAGGTATTTGATACTGATTAAGCTTGTTTTTTTTCCCCACCATTTTGCAATTAGCCCCTTGCTGAGTGACAATCTCAGAAGTGCTGAGCACACAAGTAACCATTATCAATTGGTGATTTTTGGCAGTGAGTGTGGCAGATTGAGCCCAGCCCTGACATGGCTTGATAACTGGACATGTCTGCTTTCAATAGGAGTTGCAAAATAACCATCTGGAGATGGATCCCTATCTTCAACCTAAGGCTGAAATAGCTGTTAGCTCTGCTAATGCATTGGAGTACCTGGGTGAGAATATACGGAGCAGGAGGAGGAGGAATAGGGCCACAAATAGCTGAAGGCTGCTGCACCATTCATTTGGATCTAACCTTGACCTCAGCTCCACCTTTCTGCCTCTTCCTCATGATTCTCCTGCAGACCAGAAATCTTTCTCACACTGAATGTATTTTCTTATAAAATCTTCTAAGATTATGAGAGTAAAAAGCTAATATCTTTTTCCTGGGGTTGAAATATCGAATACTAGAGGACATTCATTAAAGGTGAGAAGAGAGTCAAAGGAGATGATGTGTAGTGCAAGATTTCTTACAAAGAGATTGGTTGGAGGCAAATAGAATAGAGGCGTTCAAAAAGCTCTTAATTAAGCACATAGATGTGCAGACAATAGAGGGATATGAAAACTGTAGGTAGAAGAGTTAGTTCAGTTAGGCATTTAATTGCTAGTTCAATTCGTTCAGCACAACATCAGAGTGAAGAGCCTGTTTCTGTGTCAATCTGTTCTATGCTTATTCAAAAGCACACTGCTCTCTCAGCAGAAAATGGCTAAGATTCACAATCCACAAAGAATTAAAATTGAGTCTTACCACTTGTCCTAAAAAAATGACCCCTGGATCTAGGTTCTAGACTCCAAGGGGAAGCAGCCTCTCAAAGACCACACTATTAATCCCCTTCTGAATCATATAGATTTCAATTAGAGCACTATCCAATATCCAATGAGGATAGACCTGACCCAGCCTGCATAATGATTTCTCATGTTTCCTCCCTGATCCCAAGAATCAATCAAATGAATCTCCTCTGTAATACAACTAGATCTCTCTTTGAGTGAGGAATCTAAATATTGTTGCTATACTCCAGATGTGAGCTCATATTTGAGGCAACACTTTGCAGTTTTTATATTCCTCTCCCCCTTCCAATAAAGCCCAACACACCATTTACTTGATTCATTGCTTCCTACACCTGCATGCTAATTGTTTTGCGCACGGAGAACCCACTGTTCTGCATTATTCTTCATGTATACAATATTTTGCTTATCTCATCTTTTCCCTAAAATTGATAGTCTCCCATTTCCCTGCAATATGCTCCATTTGCCAAGATGTTGCCTATTTACTTAATCCAGTTTATCCCGTTGTAGATTCAGCACTTCTCTCAACTAGCTTTCCCACCTTTCTTTGCACATCAGCAAAATTGGCTGTAAACCACTTGATCCTTATACTTAATTCATTAACATCAACTGTAAATAGTTGTGGCCCCAGCACCAATCCTTGTTGCACTCAACCAGCTAGGGCTTATTGACTAAACCTGTTAATGACCCTGTTTATTCCAAGTCTTTTGATTAATTAATCCTCTGTTGATGCCAACATATTGCTGTGTATATGGAGACATTCTTTTTACTCTATAATTACCAGTTAGAATATGAAGAAACAGAAAAAGACTCACAGAGCTGCTATAGCATGTGTAACTGCTTTATTCAACTCTGACTACACTGTGCATGCAAATGCTTCACACCTTTATACATAATACATTGCTTTCCCCTTTCTGAAAAGAAAGATCAATTCATATCCCATCATTTACTAATTTAACTGATCACAGAATGTGAGATTCTTTGATTTTCCCTCAGGAGCTTGTGACATTGGTATTATTTTCACTTATTGACTTGAGAAAGGTGACAATTGACTGAATTCTGTAAAATTTTATGTTGTTCCTTCTACCTTCTCTTCTGGAATACACATATGGTTATGTATCTCTCTGATGTGTTACAGAAATGAAATTATTTCCCTGAATTAACTATCAAATGTTGTTAACCTCTTTAAAATTGAATATTTGCATTCAACACATCTGGTTTGGTGAAAAATTTGACTTTGCTAACCATGCAAATAAATCTTGTGAATTAGGCAGTGGTTTCTTCTCATTACCAAATGATATCCATGATAGCATTTTGTATTGATACTCTAATTGGTTTATTTTTGTCAATTGTACTATGATACAGTTAAAAACATTTCAGCATCAGAATTAGATTTAATATCACTGGCATATGTCGTGAAATTTGTGGTTTTGCGGCAGCAATACATTGCAATACATAGTAATAAAACTATAAATTACAATAAAAAGTATAAATAAAATAAGAAAATTAAATTAAATATGTAGCGCAAAAAGAGAGGGAAAAATACTGAGATAGTGTTCATGGGTTGATTGTCCATTCAGAAATCTGATGGCGGACGGGAAGGATCTGTTCCTGAAATGTTGAGTATGTGTCTTCAGGCTCCTCTACCTCCTCCTTGAGTGTAGCGATGAGAAGAGGACATGTCCCGGGTGATGGGGGTCCTTAATGATGGTTGCCGCCATTTTGAGGCATCACGTTTTGCAAGTGTCCTGGATCCTGGGGAAGCTAGTGCCCACAATGGAGCTGGCTGAGTTTACAACTTTCTGCAGCTTTTTCCAATCCTGTGCCGTGATAGAACAAAGTAAAACAATAACAATGCAGAGTAAAGTGCAAAAGCTACAGGGAAAGTGTAGTGCAGAAAAACAATAAAGCACAATGAAGTAGATTGTGAGGTCAGGATTCCAACTTACTGTAGAAGAGATCCATTCCAGAGTCAATAACAGCAGGATAGAAGCTATCCTTGATCCTGCTGGCATGAGCTTTCAAGTTTCTGTATCTTCTGCCCAGTGGCAGAATTGAATTATACTACAGTGAATCCCAAGGTATTATATGATTACATATATGTACTTTCAACTTTGATCTTTTTCTATGGTGAATTGAAAATAATTGGTAAGGATCGATGGAAACTTGCCAAATTTGTTTGGCCTCCTGAGGAAACAGAGACATTGGTGAGCTCTCTAGGCAATGACATTAACATGGTTGGATCAGGACAGGCTACTGGTGGTGTTCATTCCTTGGAACTTGAAGCTCTTAACCCTTTCAGCCTCAACACTGTTGATATGGACAGGATATGTACACTGCTCCCCTTCCTGAAATCAATGACTGGCTCTTTTGTTTTTCTGGCATTGAGGAAAAGGTTGTTCTTAGGTCACTAAACTCTATTGCATTTCTGTACTTCAACTCAATGTTATTTAAGATACAGCTCATTACTACGTGGTCAAACAGACCTATTTGTTTTAGATCCTACTGTAGTTGGCATTGCCCAATTGCTCTGGCTCATCTTTAATTGAAGTTCATCTCATTCAAATTTACCTAACTTTTGTTCAGTGCAAGTGGAGCAGAATGAGTCGTACAACGTGTTGGTTTTGCATCTGACTACAGATGTGGCATTTAACATATAATACCCACATGGATATCCTTGAACATTTGTGTATATTTTTCCAACAGCGTACCTGAGATTGATTTCTAATCTTTCATGCAAAGCTCCTCTTTCCAGTCTACTTTCAATTTTCTGAACCAATCTTTTTTCTGAACCAATCTTTGCTCATCAGCATTGATCAATTAATGACATCAGTTACAATAGTTGGTAGTTTTATTTGCAAACTGTTGTAACTCACTAAGCAGTTCATCTGGCCCAAAGTCTTCAATACTTCACTTGAATATTTTCTAAGTTCACTGTGTCAATGGTAGTTGGCTGAATTTACTCACCATATGTTGGTACCCATGATGAAGCAATTGGCTACCACACTGATACACTGAACGTTCAATCAGACATTTTTCTGGAAGATATTCTGTTGAATGTTGTCATGCTGGTGAAGCTGCTGTAAAAGCCCATTTCTACATTGTTCACATTGGCTTCAATACTGTACTGTAACTCCCCTCCAAATCCCACCATCTACTCTAAGCTCATGTTCTGAGGTCATAGATACCACAGCAAAGGGAGGAAATTCTCACTATCTACCCTGCTTATAAGACCATAAAGCAGGGTGCTGAATTAAGTCATTAGGCCCATCAAATCTGCTGTGCCATTCAGTTATGACTGTTTCTTTATCAACTCCTTTCTTCTGCCATCTTCCTGTAACACTTAACCCCTTCTAACAATAAAGAACCTATTAATCCTCTGCCTTAAATTCACACAGTGGCTTGCCCTTTGTGACAACTTGATGCACCATCAATAACTCTAGGAGACTGGAAGTGAACGATAGGCTTTTATTAATAGCGAAAAAGGGAACACGACCACGTCGAAGACTGAGGGAGGAGCAGTGCCCCAATCGCCTTTATACAGGGGTCTGTGGGAGGAGCCACAGGAGCAATCAGCGGGGGGGGGGGGGGGGGGGGCGTGTCCAGACAGGTTTACCACACAACTAATTCCATAGATTCACCACCATCTGGCTGAAGAAGTTTCTCCTCGTCTCCGTTTTAAAGGGATATCCTTTTATTCTGCGGCTGTCCCCTCAGATTCGAGAGCCTCCTACTAATAAAAACAGCCTCTCCTTGCCTACCCTATCCAGGCCTTCATTGTTCTATAGGTTTCAATAACAGCCCCTGCCCCATCCTTCTGAATTCCATCGAGCACAAGCAGAAAGCCATCAAACACTCCTCATCATTTTCTACACTTCAATTGGATGCACACGAGCTCTATGAGAAATATACTCTGCCTATCCAGCCTTCCCTCATAATTAAAATGCTCAATTCAGCCAACGTCCTCTGGATCCTCTTTGCACCTTATCCAGTACAGTCACATCCTTCCTTTAGTGTGCTGATCAGAACTGCTCACAGTCCTCTGGTTGTGGCCAATCCCATATTTCGTGAGTTGTAGTAACCTCCCTTTTATTTTGTGTACAGCTGATGAAGGCAAGTACTCAATATCCCTTCCACACTGACTTATACCTGTGCTGCAGCCTGCTGCTATCCTTCGAGTCAAATCCAAGGTGGTCGCATTGGTCCTACTTCCTGCAGCACTATCATTGATTGTGTAGGTCCCAATCTTACTACTACTCTTCAAAAAGTGGTGGATATAGTCCAGTCCATGAAAGGAAAATGCCTCCCTAACATTGAACACTTGTTCTCTTCTCACTTCTGCCATCAGGTAGGAGGTACAGGAGATTTAGGTCCCACACCACCAGGTTCAGAAACAGGTCCCTTCAGCCATAAGGTTCTTAAACCAGTGTGGATAACTTCACTCACCCCAACACTGAACTGATTCACGACCTATGGACTCACTTTCAAGGAATCTACAAATCATGTTCTCAGCATTACTTATTTACTTACTTTTTAATATTATCATTATTATATTTGCACCATTTATCTTTTTTGTACAGTGGTTGCTTGTCAGTCCTAGTGTGTAGTTTTTCATTCATTCTGCTGTATTTCCTTGATCAGCTGTAAATGTCATTTCCCAATGGCAAATGTTAGGTTAGTAGTTTTCTATTTTCCACTTTCTTTCTTCCTTTCCTCCGAAAGATTCTCTTTTCTCTTGCTCTGATGCCTCCTCTTAGTTCTCCTTGCAAACAGAATATCCACAGTTGCACACCTGTTTGGGGACGATTGGTATGGATTCAAATGACAAGTCATCAAGAAGTCCTTCAGCAGCTGCCGCACCTCTCTTGGGGAACTATTTGAAATAACTTGCTAGGCAGATAGCACCAAGGGTAGGATATTGAACCAGGAGGATCCTGACCATTAAGTGGGTTTGTGCTCAAGTCTACAGGTGGAACCAGGTCTTGAAAACATCAAGCGCTTGTAAAATTCACAGTACCTCCAAGAGGAAGTAGTTGCTTCCTTATTTATTTATTCATAGATTGTGGATCTCACAGGCAATTGTCTAACTGGAGTTCCTAATTAAGGGCAGCTCCTGTCCTACTGTTATAAGACTACTAAAAGGCTCCCTAGTTTAATAACATAGACTCTTGACCTTGCAAAACACCTCATTATGACCTTGCACCTTATTATTTATCTGCATTGCACTTCTTCTGAACTTGTAACACTTCATTCTACATTCTGTTATTATTGAACTACCTCAATGCACTGTTGTCATTAACTGATCTGTATGAATAATATAAAAGTTTTTCACTGTACCTCCAAACATTTGACAATAACAACCCAATTTATCAATTACCGAGTTAAGGAGGCAGTCAAGAGTAATTGTTTCTATTATTAGTGACTTCAATATAAAGGAGGCCATTCAGCCCTTCCTCCCAATAAAGCATAGAACATAGAATATTACAGCATTGGACAGGCCCTTCGGCACATGATGGCATAACAAGCATTTTTACCCCTCATGTATGTGAAGGATGTAAGAAATAAAGTCAATTCAAGTCAAACCTTTTAACCTACTCTAAGATCCTCCTCCTACATAATCCCCTATTTTTCTATCATCTATGTGCCTATCTAACACTTTGTGTCCCTAATGTATCTGCCTCTACCACCACCCCAGCAGCACTTTCCATGCACCCACCACATTCTGTGTACAAGTTCTTATCTCTGACATCCCCTCTAAGCTTTCCTTAAGACATTGTCTTAAGGCTCTGCCCCTTGTATTAGTGTTTTCTCTGCTGGGAAAAAAGTCTCTGGCTATCCACTCAGCTGGTGCCTCTTATCATCTTGTCCTCCTCTATCAGACCCCCTGTCATCCTCCTTTTCTCAAAGAGAAAAGCAGTCTCATTAGCTACATTCACTGCTCCTTATTTCCACACAGCCTTGAAACCTACTTTCTGTGACATGCACATCAATTCCCCTCTCATTCCTTTGCATATTCAAACAATAAGGGGTAATTTACAGTGGCCAATACATCTTTTGGATGTGGGAGGAAACTGGATCACCGAGCAAAACCTGCACAGACACAAGGACCACATGCAACTCTTCACAGACTGTAACTGAAATCAGATTGGGAGCCCGGTTGTGTCAGGAGTCAGATGGCCGTCAGAATGGATACCCAAACAGGTTTCCTCTTTGAAAGACATTAGTGAACCAAACGAGATTTCATTACCATGCAGTAGTTTCATGACTGCCATTATTGGGACCAACTTAATTTTTATATCAAAGTCTTTGATTTATTTCACGATCTGAATTCATATTCCACAGATTGATAGCACAGCGATTCCTAGAACCTGTGACTAGTAAAGCAGTAACCTAACCATCATATTCCTTACAATGGTCCATTTAAATGCTTCTGGTTTTGGTTTGTCTTCCTGTTGAATGTGTCCTGAATGGCACTGGTTTGAGAGTGAATTAGCTGCAGCAATCAGTTCCAAAATGTTGTGCCGGTGTTCAGTTGGAGTTGGAAGGTGGTCATCTGCCTGCTCAGCACGTTTCTGGAGCTGTTCGATGTGTGCACACTAGCATCTTCAATCAACCTCCTATGTGACGCAAGCAATTGCGTGCTTGAATGCCATGGATGCCTTTTTGGAGCTGTCGTGACTCTTAATAGCTCCCAAAAACCTGGTTGTACCAGGTCCAATTTCACCCCCATTGATTTTGAGCAGAAGTGATTGCAATGGAACTATAAAGTAATCGACTGAACTGCAATCTAATTTACATTGTCATTATCATCCAGCGCACAGGAACAAATTACTGCAGATACTTATAGCTTGGGTACCGGGAGTACAATTTTTTCTGCACCTTATAACCCAAAAACCATGTTCTCCATTAATGAAATTTACAAGAATGATAATATGCTTCATTAATCACAGTGGCAGTATTCACCAATAATGCAACTTTGAATTTCCAGATACAGAGTAGCACAGTATCGTGATAAATGCCAGATAGCTGACAGAACCCAGAGCAATCAGACACTTGGAGTGTAATCAACTGCTCCTTTGAAGGAAATATCTTTGTTATAATATCAATAATGCAGATGGGCCAAGCAGTGGTACGGCCTCGCTAATCCCTCCCAACAGACTGAATTCACTATTTCAGGATATACCTCCACAAAATAGCGGGAGTGTTGACAGACTAATCAAGTGGTGCAGTTAGTAGAACTGCTGCCTCACAGTGCCAGGGACCCAGCTTCAGTCTTCACCTGTGCTGCTGCCTGTGTGGAGTTTGCTCATTCTTCCTGTGTACAGGTGGGTCCCCCGGATGCTCCATTTTCCTGCCACATCCCAAGGCTGTGTGGGTCGGCCACTGCAACTTGCTCCAGGTATGAAGATGAGTGCCCAGCTCTGGGGTTGTAAAAAAAAAAGTAGATAAGAGTGGGTAAAATTAGATGATTGACAGTGAGTGCAGACTTTGTGTGCCAAGCAGCCTGTATCTGTGCTCTATGACCTTATGAATTGTGGCTGTCATGGCCAAACCCAGCCTTTCTTCATCAGACACACACACACACTCTCTCTCTCTCTCTCTCTCTCTCTCTCTCTCTCTCTCTCCTCTCTCTCTCTCTCTCTCTCTCTCTCCTTCTCCCTCTCCCTCTCCCTCTCCCTCTCCCTCTCCCTCTCCTCTCCCTCTCCCTCTCCCTCTCCTCTCCCCTCTCCTCTCTCTCTCTCTCTCTCTCTCTCTCTCCTCTCTCTCTCTCTCTCTCTCTCTCTCTCTCTCTCTCGTCTCTCTCTCTCTCTCTCTCTCTCTCTCTCTCTCTCGCTCTCTCTCTCTCTCTCTCTCCTCTCTCTCTCATCTCTCTCTCTCTCTCTCTCTCTCTCTCTCTCTCTCTCTCTCTCTCTCTCTCTCTCCTCTCTCTCTATATATATATATATATATATATATATATATATAGTAGCATTGAGAAATGTAGGCAGTTCCTGTTTTGAGTCGGAGGTTCTGAGGTTAACAGTTCTGGCTCTTCAAAATATAAAGGATTCAAAATGGAATCTTCCTGCTCTTCACTTTGCACTGATAAATGACACGTATCAGCTTGTCCATCACTTTATGTCTCTCATTTTTGCTAATGTTTTCCCTAGCTTTGAAGTTCTGTACTCACTCAATTAAGCAAAACTTTAGATCTCCATATCATATGTTAGTTCCGGATCTCCTTTGTTGAGTAAATAAGGAAAAGTTATTTCTAGCACATTAGAACAAAGCATCTATTGATGATTTATGCTTATCTGTGCCTGTGTTCCGATAAGATAAAGAAAGAACTTTGTTTTAGAAAATATTATTTTGTGATGAATAGTTTGAGATCAATGCGTCTGGTTGTAAGATTTGTCCTAGGAGCGACAGCTTTTCTCTAGTAGGTAGTGAAAGCACATACAGTTACCTCAACAAGAAGTTCTGAGCTCAGTCGCGGTTTGCTCCGAGTTAGCTCCTGTTGACCATAGCTGAAGATCAGTTGGTATAACTGGCATGGTTCCCTTGTGGTAGGGAGATTTCAGGCTGTGGTCTCGGCTCCCCATGGCTAGGCAGTGACCCCTACTGGTAACAGTGACAAATGTGAAACCTGACAAGGTTGTAGAGGGCATACAGAGCTCCTATCTGCTCCCAGTCAACTCTGTACTACTTAGAAGACGCCTACTGTGTTAGTGACTCCATTCTATAGCTTGGATACCATAAATTCAGTGATTGCAAGTACATGACTGGTTCAGCTGTCATAGCACTCATTTTGACATGTAAAAGATTTTTCCTTTTCTCACTAGGAGGGAAACCCACAGGAACAAATGGAATGCCTGTTCTTTATCACCCCTAGCTGCACTCTGTACTATCACAGGTGGCTAAAACTTATTGAACCTTATCCAAGTCAGAGCCCCAGCCTTCAGGAGAGGAATCAAACAATTTCAGGGAAATATGGAAAAGCAGTTTGTACACATTACATAAAATTTGGCACAGCAGCTCAATTCATAAATAGACACAGGCCACTTAGACCACCAAATCCATGCCGTTCACATTAATGCTACCTAAAAACTATTTCTCCAAATTCCCATTCCCATTAGCAACCCCGCCCCCACCCACAAAATTCTACCACTCATCAAAAGTCTGGAGGTAGTTTACAATGGCTAATTAACTTTCTAACCTGTATGATTTTGGTTTGTGGGAGGAAACCCACACGGTTAAGAAAAACATGCAGTGTCAACATAGATAGTATCAGAGGTGAGAATTGGTCCCCCAGTTTTGCATCTGTGAGACAGCAGCTGTGCCAATTGCCCCACAGTTTGTTAAAAGGTAAGAAAGGTGTCACTCATTGAATGACCTCAACTTCTTACCCGAGTCATACAGTTCATGAAGATCACATTACTGCGATGGTAGCCAATAGTGACATCAGTACCAGAGATGACTGAGATTAAAGGGAAACTACCAGTGGGGGCTCATTAACCTCAAAACCTGATGATCATGAAGTCGCGCAATGAATATATCATGATTCATGTTGCTGGGTTTCATTGTTTGAACAATTTGCATGCCTTTTTTATTTAGCTTTGCTTGAGTGAGTGCCTAGAGTGGATTACCAGAGGTAATGGTGGAGGCAAATGCAACAGCTGCCATTAAGAGGTTCCTAGATAGAGACAAGAATGTACAGAGATTGGAGAGATATCTACGTTGCGTTGGCAAAAAGGATTGGTTTAGTTAAGAATTTAAAGTTTAAAGCAAATTTATTATCAATATATTACCATATGCTACATTGAGTTTCAGTCTGAAACATTGCTGTGTCCCTTGCGTGTTGCTACAAATTGATGAAATTTCCTTTATGACTTGAATGGTAGTACGGTAAAGATATCTGTGTTTAGGAAAGTAAGTGGAACTGATTTTGGTAAATGTCTCTTCCTGCCTACCATTAGTGTTCATTTCTCCTTTGTGAATGTTGCAAATTTATAGATACACACTGCTTTCTTCTCACAAAGTATTCAGCACAAAAATCTAGAGGACAATTTTTCCCATATATTTTGTCACTTAAGAGCCTCATCCACATTGGCTGGGATGGGGCCATAAGGAGTGATATTTCCAGCCTGCATTCAGTACATTTTGCCATCTTGGTATAGCTGTTGAAACTTAATTTAAAAATGGCTGCCCTAAAGTTACGAAGATCCAGTTACCCCAACAAAAAATTAAAGAAGGCAATGATGATCTGTTAAGTGGCCAACTGAAGAGGGTCAAATAGATCATTGTTGAGGATGTATAGATCAACTCTGAGCCTTGTTCAGAATTCACAGTTCACCCACTGCTCAAATTGGAGCACATTTGTGCAGAATCAAGTTCAGGAACAGTTAATACCTTACAACCATCAGGCTCCTGAAGCAACGTGGGTAACTTCATTCACCACTACTCTGAACTGATTCTATGACCTATAGACTCACTTTTGAAGATCCTTGCAACTCATGTTCTCAATATTATCTTTTATTTACAGAGTCAGGGCTGCACAGTAGCATAGCAGTTAGCATAACACTATCACAATTCCCTCAGCTGTCTAAGGAATTTGTATTTTCTCCCCATGACTCCATGGCTTTCCTTTGGGTGTTCCGGTTTCCTCTTACAGTCCAAAAGCATAAAGTAGGTGAATTGGTCACATGGGTGTAATTGGGTGGTGCGGGCTCATTGGGGCAGAGGTTTCCATTGGCCTTAACTAGGAACTGGATGGACACCCAATGCCAGTCGGTACAAACCCAGCTGCTTGCAAGAAAGACAAGGTGGGAGAGGGACCTTTACAAAGAAATGGGGCATTTCTTCACTCTGTATTTCCACCGGCATTTTTAAGAACTTGGAGGTTTTGATTGTTCACCACTGCATTCCACGCAACCAGTGGACACTCCGCAGTGCAATCAATGACAATTATTTCTAATGTGCATTTGAGAGCAAAATCTCCAGGTTTTAATATCACCGAACAAGTTCAAGTTGTAGCAATCATTAATTATTCCCAAACAAGAGCCACTTAATTAGCATAGCTCCTTACACAAAAGCAACCTCCTAGTCAGAAAATATTCATTTCAATAGTAAAGAGACAGAAGCCGACTTCACAGTCCAAGTGCCACTGTGGTCAAAAATACTAGCCTCTGCAGAAGAACAGCTGTAGTTATTTGACAGTAGTCGATGGATATGAAGAGGGGCGTAATAGAAATGAGGTATTGATTAAGGGAATAATGTACCAAAGGGATCTTGTATGTAAAAGGAGATTAAATTTGATAGTGTAATTAAAAAAAGACACTGATGATCTTTACTGAGCTCTACATCATATTTCACAGTCATCAGGATCAACAGGAATGACAGCGCAAAACTTAATTTTGAAAATGTCTAAATAGAATCAACGCATAATATTTATAGCACATATTGTTTCAATTTTGTCAGGTACCAGGGAATGATGTTATGTGAAATTGAGAAGACTATTGTAAATCACTTAAGCATTGATCTCCTTGTTTATTACCCCATCTGAACCCTTTGATTAGATTACAGTTTTGCGATCCTTGCCAGGTATCCATTTTTCTTTCAGCAACTCATTTCAAAATAATTGTGGTTTGTAAGAACAAATTCTTCTTGTCAGGAAATACTACACATCCCGGTTCTCATCCCCAATCTGCCAATCAAATCAATGGTTTCAAAAGAAAGCCCAGTGTTCTTTAAAGAAAATGGATGAATTTCATTAGCTTGCTCACAGCCTGAGTTGTATTACTGAGAAATCCAGCTGCTTTACAGTGCTCTTACACCAGATAGCCACTGACGTTGGAAACTGCAAAGTGCAGTTAGTAAGATGTAACCTGTCAACAGAATGAAGGGTTGAAAATAGGACTTAATCTTCATGCTTAAAATGGTTCACTGTAATGGCTCAAAAACAGATCTTGTGCATTTTTGGTCCATTAAATGTGAACTATGTTTGCCCCAATGCCAAATTACATGTTCTCAAAATATAATCTCAGGACTGGAATTATTACTTAAATAAATTTCTATTGTGTTTTTCTCCTATTTAAAAGAGTTCAATGCAAACTTGCAAGCTCACATTCATATGCAGCTCACTGGGAAACAAGTCAGCACTCTTAAAGAAGTCAAGATTCAAATTTATTTATCACATGCACATCAAATCATGCATTGAAACATGCCATTTGCTTTTACAACTAACATACTAACTAACATTCACCACATGTTCTGGTGTCAATATAACATACCCACATGCCTGGAAGAGCAACTCAGAACACAACAAGCAATAAAATTAGAAAAGCAAAACAAACCCATTCCTCTCAGCCACCCACGCACATACACAGTCCTCTAAACCCAAGGCAGTCTGTCTTCTTTGCACAACAGGCTTCGAACTCCAGTCATGCTGATTTGCGAAGCCTGGGCATTATCGGACCACATTCCTACTGCCTGCACGAAGCTGTGACCTTGGAACCTGCTTGCAACTCACTGATCCTGGGGAAGCCACCAGCCTTTATCCACACTGGTTTGCCGGTCTGACATCTGGCCGGATATCCTGGCTCACGGATGTCCCACGTCTGTGTCACTGTCCTTTGAATGTGGAGCAGAGACTTAAGGCTCTGGTCTGTGCACTAATTCCCCAACATCCCAATTCCTAAAACCCTAACTCCATGCTCTGTCCCCAAAACCATCTCCACAAGCCCCAAAAAAACTTTCAAAAACTGAAACTGAGCCACAATCTCATCAGAGGTCAAAGCTTGGCACTATCTTGAGATGTCTTTACATGGCAGCCAGTCAACTTGCCACAGAAGTGAGGAAAATGGAGATGAAAGGAGAAATTGAGGGGAGTGAACCAAGAGTTTAGTGGCACCATAATGTGTAACAAGACCCATTACAAGATGGAGAGGTTCATCTTGGTCCTGTACTGTGATCGGACCACTGTCACATCACAGTGTGAGTGCAGAGATGCTGTGATCCTTATCTGCACTGCCACTCTACAAAAGAGCAACTCATGTAAATAAGCATGGGAGTTGCTGTCACAACAAAATCCATAATCCTACTGACACCTTCTCATTTACATATGACCCCTGACTTCACATGCAATGTATTTCTTGTTCTGCTGTGACTGCACAGTGAAGGTTGGTGGTTGTGACCTCCTGAACCATTTCCTTTCAGAACAACAGAAGCACGTGCAGTGCACATCAATGAAGTCATCACATGTAAATCATGATGAGTAGCTGACACCAGCGTTAGGGCAAATTGCAACAGGACATGCCAGTTCCAGTTTCTGATGGGAGGACTTCTGCTGAAAATGGGTGTGAAATGTGCAAAATATGCTTTTTATTCACAATTCTAATGTTACAGGTGGACATAAACTTTAGTTTTTTTAATCACTTTTCTAAGCATAAGTGAGTTGCAAGAAACGATTTTCATTTGGAAAGCCACAAGACACTACCAAAGCCGAGAAATGAGAGACATTAAAAATACTCACAATGCTTCAAACCTTCAAATGTTTAGAAAGGAAAGTCTGAGAAAGACTAAACCACCCTAATGAAGAAGTAGGATTTTAATTATAATTCAATAGTTTCACATAATCATTTACGATATTGGTTCTTTTTAGACTTATTTAACTGACTGAAGTTCCTTTGTTGATTTTGTATTTTGGGATTACTGGCCCAAGTGTCTAGATTGCAAAACAATTAATGTAACTAGACTTTGTAAGAGAAAAGTCTGCATATACCAGAAATCTGAAATTAATACAGAAACTAGTAGAAGTACTCATCAAGGCGGATACCATCTATGGAGCAGGAAATAATGTATTCCAATGGCCTCCCACCAGAAATGGGTGCAGACTACCTGTGACAGAATGTGTTGTGTTCTAAAAGGAACTAAGGAATGTAAGAAGGAACAATATAACTTAAGCTTATGAAGAACAATGGAGGAATATCTAAAGGCAGAAGAGGATCTCCTACCTCCTACTTGTCAAGGGGGGTGTTAAACAGTCTTTCAAATATGTCAGTACTGCAGATGATTTTTTAAAAAATTACAAAATAGTTAAGTCCAGCTTGGAAAAACTGTTTCTCTTTTCTGACAAAATTCTATTCCAGAGTTAAGTGGCAATTGTGGAGAGTTTGCATCTTGTCTTCAGAACTCTGAACATTCTTTTCAAAACATGCAGATGAACTACTAACCATTCCCATTCACATCTGCATTCACTAGTCAGTGGCCTGACAGTGAAGATATAAAAAAACAGAATAGAGAGCACATGGAAACAAGGTAGAATATCAAAGGTTTTCACAGTTGCATGGGCAAATATAAATGCTTACTGAAGTTTTCCTGTCTGAGAGTGCAATACCTCACAGGTGTCTCCACTGTCTCCATTTTTCAGCTAAAGCTCGGCTAAAGAATCACTTGGGCATTGCAGCTGATGCGGTTACCTTTCATGCTAACCCATTCCCTCAGAGTAGGCTAATATCAGCATGCTTGAGTGAAATGCCAAAGAAAATGTAACATTCCTCCTTCCTCAACAGAGTTAAGCTTAGCCTTCATTGCCATGCCTACTAAGCATATTCTACTGAGGTCAAGGTGAGCTAAATAACAGAAGAGTTTTACTATGTAGTTTGCAGAGTATTATCATCTTGTCACATGCTAATATTTAACTTTGAGTCATGGAGTCATACAGAACAGAAACAGGTCCATTGAGCTGACCATCTACAACTTATTTAGACAAATCCCATTTTTATTCTCCCCACATTCCGATAAATCCCTCAGATTCTATCATCATTACAGCACTCAGTGACACACAGAGACAATTTACATTGGCCAGTTAAGCTGTTGACTCTCAGGTACTTTTGGGAGGTGAAAGGAAACCCGAGCGTTTGGAGGAAACCCACGCAGTCACGGGGAGAAACTCTGAGACAGGTTGGGATTGAACCTGGATATTTGGAAGGGCGAGGCAGCAGCTGTGCCACTGGACCAGTCTTAGGTGCCTTTATAGAAGCCAATCTCATAATCAGAAATCTTTCAATAATTGAAGTTAGCCGTTTTTGTTGCACTAAAGAAACCACCAACTGAACCAAAGTAAAAGTAAAAAGAAATATTAGGCCCTAAGTACAGACACTGAAGTGTTGTTTAGATTTATATTTGATCATACCTCCAGAAATGCTTAGTGGAGAGCCTTACATCTGACTCTCATAAAGCAGGTTATTGACTGTGTATATCTGATTCCTTCCAGCAGCTCGTATATTTATTTTTCTTCATTTTCAAGATAACCTTTCCTCATTTCCCTCAAATTGACTCACATCAGATCCCCTCCCCCAAAAGACATTGTCAAAGTCCAAACCCACAGCGTGTGGTCACCTTCTAAGCTAGTGTTATTCATGCAGCAACTGTAACTGCGCTTTAGTTGGCCATGAGATTGTGGCAAGTTTCCAGCTGATCTTTCTTCATTTGGGAGCCAGTCATGCACCTGTAGCAAGTATATATGAGTAGTGATTGGTAACGGAGATATTAACAACATTTATTCTTCCTAACATGAAGGAGACAATTCACCCAAATAATTAAATTTACTGTTTAAAAGCAGTATGGCAGGTAAGCAAATTAAAGTCTATTAAGTTTCCTTCACACCAGCCATAGATGTTCGGCACCATTGTTACAGGCTACTTTCTCACAACTTGGTGGCATTACCTCATATTTGGCACCTCCATTGCAAAAGATCTCACCACAGTAATAGTAATTATGTTGTGTTAAACAGGGATAAAACTGAATCATTTCCAAACAATTTCTTCCATGCGGTGAGAGGCCATCGCTGTTGGCAAATACAAGTGGGAGAACTGACCTGCATTAAAATGAAATTTAACCACCAGCTCTAATGTACCAGATGTACATATTTTAAGTACACATTTAACAGTGTGATTCTAACTATGGAGATCATTTTTTCTGCCCCTGCAGAGATTTCAGAGCTGACTGCTCTGCAATCAATCTCTATTATAGCAGTTTTGTCAGGTACTTTTATATGCACAATGGACTGTCCTCTTTAACGTCCTCAGTGGTTTTGTCCACATAGGAAACTTCAGATTCAGGAGAGCACGCTCCATCAGGTTCAATTTTCTGAATTCCACTTCCTTTTTTAACTCTAAGGGAGTGTAAATAAGCAGTGCATTAACTCTAGTGCACACTAAAAAACACTAGAGTTTAGTAATGTGAGTCCTGGGATCACACCTCATGACGCTGGCATACAGACATTTAATGGGTCTGAGAGAAATTCTTTCCTCTGCTGTTTTAACCTATTTGAGGTAAATGTACTAACAGCTGCAGTGAAATAGTAGGGAGGTAGATTCACTTCAGCGTTGGTACACTTATATCTCAGAGGGTGGCTTCCCCCATAGACTATGTTAGCATTAAGAATCAGAATCGGAATCAGGGATATTGTAACTGCCATTGCAGTGAAATTTGTTGTTTTGTGCTGCAGCTCCTTGCAGCAGTAACAAATCGATACAAGTTACAATAATAAAAAACAAGTAAATAGTGGAAAAAAGGAATAGAGAGGTAGAGTTCATGGACAGTTCAGAAATCGGATGGTAGAGGAGAAGAAGCTGTTCCTAAAATACTGTGTTTTGGTCTTCAGGCTCTTGTACCTCCTCCCTGATGGTAGTAATGAGAAGAGGGCATGTCCCAGGTACACAGGGTCCTCAATGATGGATACCTCCCTCTTGAGGCACAACTATTTGTAGATGTCCTTGAGGGTGTGGAGGCTTGTGCCTGTGATGGAGTTGGCTGAGTCTGTGAATCTCTGAAGCCTCTTATGGTCCTGTGCATCGGTGTCTCCATACCAGACAGTGATGCAACCCGTCAGAAAGCTCACCACCATAGATCTACAGAAATCTGCTCGAGTCTTTGGTGACAAACTCCAAATGAAGTAGAGCTGTTAGCATGCCTTCTTTGTGAATGAGCCCAGAACAGATCTACTGAGATGTTGACACCCTGGAACTTGAAACTACTCACCTTTTCCACAACTGACTTCTCAATGAGGATTGGTGTGTGTTTTCCCAACTTCCCCTTCCTGAAGTCCTTGGTCTTGCTGACGTTGAGTGCTAAGTTGTTGCAAGACAAGTTGACTAGCTGATCTACTTTACTCCTACTCGTCACCATCTGAGAGTCTGCAGCAGATTCATCAATGAATTTGTAGATGGTGTTTGACATGTGCCTAGCCACACAGTCATGAGTGTAGATGGATTAGGGCAGTGAGCTAAGCACGTGTCCTTGAGGTATGCCTGCGTTGATTGTCAGCGATTGTCACATCTTTAACTTGGCCCATTTTACACGTGGCCAGGAATGCAATATATATTCAGTGGCCACTTTTAAGATACCTAATGTATGCTCATGGTCTTCTGCTGTTGTAGTCCAACCAATTCAAGGTTCTACTTGTTGTGCATTCAGAGATGCTCTTCCGCAACCCACTGTTGTAACACACGGTTATTTGAGTTACTGTTACCTTCCTGTCAACTTGAACCAATCTAGCAATTTTCCTGTAAGCTCTCTCATTAACATAGAGATTTTGCCCACAGAATTGCCGCTCTCTGGATGATTTTGTTTTGTTTTTCCACACCATTCTCTGTAAACTCTAGAGACTGTTATGTGTGAAAATCCCAGGGCATCAGCAGTTTCTGAGATACTCAAAGCTCTCTGTCTGGCACCAGCAATCACTCCATGGTTAAAGTCACGTAGGTCACATTTCTTCCCCATTCTGATGTTTGGTCTGAACAACAACCACGTCTTGACCACATCAGCATTCTTTTATGCATTGAGTTGCTGCCGCGAGATTAGCTGATTAGATATTTCCATTAACAAGCAAGTGTACGGGTGTACCTAATAAAGTGGCTACTGCGTGTATTTAGCTGTGAACGCCAACTAGAGCATGTATGTAACTTATGGATGCATTTGCCTTTGAGCTTACATTGGGTAACATCCCCCGATAGAAATGTGACACAAGGTGACAGATTTAGCTGTCACCAGAGACTCATTAACAATTACTCCTGTTCCTGCTCCTGGGATTCCACAAACTTGTATCCCTGACCTTCTGTATCTCACTTGCTGCTGTGTCTGCGTTCCCAATCCAAGTCTGACAGCAGTCCACTCTGTATTGGTTTTGGGCACTCCGAATGTCAGATTTAATGAAGTGTTTGTGCAGGTCTGACCCACCTGTCTCAGCACTTTATCTAGGTCAGGATGATTTGCTTCATATTACAATGAGTGTCCTCTGTGTTTGATGTTTTATGCTCAAGCAGACCAGGCAGTTGTTGAGATATTATCAATGCACTAATGGTTGGGTTGGGCATGGAAGGAATTATAAAGTCTGGGTTTGGGTTCAAGCTGGCTTTATCAAGTCGGGCATGGAAGAAACTATAGCACAAAGTCTGTGGTTGGGTCAGATTGTAATTTTACACACAAGTACACCTCTTCAGTAATATTATCTGAAAATAGGTCAAACTACACTGCACAGCTGTACTTCACTGTTTTGTGGACCTTAACACAGTAGTTTTGTCATACGCCTTATTGAACATTCAATAATGTATAACTGAAATTTCCTCTAACTACATATGCTTTTATTAATTTTTTATTGTATCCATTTCCTATTGTACTCATTTTTGGATTAATTTGCCTAAGTTTTTAATTTGAATTGCATATATTATTCAATTTGGATAAATCATATAATGAAGCAAAATTGTTTGATAGTGAGTGATAAATTCCACTAGTTATCTGTTTATAAAACAGCCACCATTATGCTGTAGGTCCCCGTGTTGAATGACAGACTTAACTAATCACTATCTTCAGTTCTACAGCCTCTTTATATAGAAGTTTCTGTGCATGAGAAATTATATCTGTATAGTCCCATCCACATTCCTCATTTAGGATTTTGCTTTACATCTGATAAATTCTTGTTTTTTTTAATTTATTGTTCTATACTTGTTTCTTGAGTTGTGGTCTTACAGGTGTTTGGAAGACTTGATCTTCTATCCAATGGGAAGTGGTTTGCTCTGCTCTTACACAGCCTAACCTGCAGACTTCAGATTGTAAATCTCACCCAGCAATCATCATGCTCTCCCACAGAACACTCTCTAAAACTGGATGAGCACACAGTTTAGCATTTATATAGTTTTGGTTTTTTTCCCATTAAATAATTCAGCAGAATTCAAGCAGTTTTGATCACTTGCGCTCTCCTGACAGTTCCTGCAACTGCATTAATAAAATGAACAAAGATTAACAACTGCTTACAGCACAGCCTGTGCATTAAGAAGAGCTTCATCCATCCAAACACTTTGCTGTTTTTGAACAGAATAACGTGAATTGCATTCTGCATCTCTTTGGAAGTCTTTTTTCTTTCCAGAACCAATTTTTAAAATTGTGTTTTTTTTACTTTTTGTATCTGTATCTCGGGATTTTGTACCACACTGACGTCAATTCTTTTGTAGCTTCATCTTGTTTCATTCGGTTTACATCACTCTTCTCGTGGAGAAGTACACTCACACCATTCTTTCTCCTTTCTTCTCCCTGTGTGCACCATCACTTGCTGGAGCAGAATCCCACAGACATTGGCAGCACTCCAGCACTTCACTCACGGCAGCACTCTGCAATACTATACTTCCACAGCTTGTAAGTGGTGAGATCGCAGTTCTATCCAAGACCACATCTATCCTTGCTCAACACTCATACAGATATACTTTCCAGAAGGGGACTATTGATGAGCTACAAGATTAAGAGATCTTTATTCCTACTTTTACTTTGCTTTCTAACAATCAGCAAGCCCAAATGTGACAGATATACTGTAGACACAGCTACAACAAAAATATTCCACTCCAACATTGATGTTTGAAGCTACAGTCATTAAATCGGCAACTAGTTTTTCAGTTTATTTGGATTCCAGGTTTTAGGATCAAATCCCACCTTGCAGAAGTGAAGATAAAATAAATTAAGTACTGATTAAATCTGTGGAGTTTAACTCTTTTTGTAGGAAGGGCCAGATTAACAATCCTAACCATTTCCCAGAGCCTCTCTTGTGAAATTATTTTAATCACACACAACCAGAAACTGAATTTGTAAGTCACAGACATGAACCACAAACTGTGATTCACTCAGAGCCTAGTAAACATTCAGAAAACTACCAAAGTGCACAAGCCAATACTGCAATGTTTTATGTGTTTTCTGAAATAATTTGTTTGAAATCATTTATAAAATCTTACCAGTTCTATAGATTCAGGAACTACATGTGTTTTTAATTTTACAGCCAGTTCAGCATGGATTTTAAAATATCTCCTGTTGACAAATTAAATAATCCTTTACTAATTATGCTTATTAGGTTGGCTTTGTTCATTTTAATTTTTAAAATTCTCTCATTTTACTCTTTCCCTCCTTTCCAAATTGTATTTAGTCACTCTCTACATTATATAAAATAATCATTCAGTTCTTCGTGCAAAATGGGATTAGTTTCACTTCTTGGAAATCTGTGCCATGTGTTTCTGATTACAAATTGGAAAAGCATTCAGATATTCTCCAATGCCTATAGAACCTCGTAAGAAAGGAAAACTACTTTCATTAATTAAAAGCTGTACACAATTTACTGTATATCTAATAAAAGGTTTATAAAGAGGGAAACTTATAATTAAATGTAAATTATGTTTTGGGATGTAGTTGAAGTACAATTCAAGCTTCTGAAAGAAAAAAAATATTGGTATTAAATAATTTTATTTATTTTTGTCTAGTTAAGTGTCTGGCAACAAAGAGCCCACTGTCCTTTTAACAGCTTCCAGACAAACCGAGTTAGTGAAAGATGAGAATTTGAAAGATTTCTTGTCAACCTGATATGGTGTGCACATGCACTCCCAATTAGTCTTCTTGGCTTCGAAGTGAGTTTACAAAGCAAATTATACCAGATGCTGTAGATGAGAAGTAAGAATTGCCGTCCAGCTTAAAGAGAATTTTCAGTGTGGAGAGAGGAAAAAAATTAATGTTCAGAATCAGAATCAGGTTTAATACCACTGGCATATGTCGTGAAATTTGTTAACTTAGTGGCAGCAGCACAATGCATTTCTGATAAATATAGAAAAGAAAAGACTTTCAGGAAGTGTATATATGTAATGGCGCACATCATGACAGACATCAAGAGCCCATTTATCTCAAATGCCGTTTTTATTGCAACAAGCATAATAACAGATGGAGCACCATTGCTCGGCAGTGCCCTCTCACTCACATACGGACGGGGGGAGGTGATTATTACACACCCCGGTTACAGACAGGGTGACCCACAAACACACAAGCGAACAATGGTGTAACCCGGGCTAAAATAAATGAACTTGAACATCTCACCATTAGTCTACTGAACACGCACACCACAAACATGTTGTAAACCAAGAACCATAAGTAGCGATGGCTGCTAGCAATGCTGGGGCGAGCTGTCGACCACGCCCCTATTTAATATCCATATTAAATAGTTAAATGAAAAATAGTCGTGCAAAAGCAGAGATAATTTTTTAAAAGCGAGCTAGTGTTCATGGGTTCAATGGCCATTTAAAGTCGGATGGCAGTGGGGAAGAAGCTGTTCCTGAATCATTGAGTGTGTTCCTTCAGGCATCTGTACCTCCTTCCTGATGGTAACAATGAGAAGAGGGCATGTCCTGAGGATGGGGGGTGGGGGTTTCCTTAATAATGATGTCGCCTCTCTGAGGCACCTCTCCTTAAAGGTGTCTTGGGATACTATGGAGGTTAGTACCATAATGGAGCTGACTGAATTTAGAACTTTCTGTAGCTTCTTTAGATCCTGTGCAATAACTCCAGACCTTTCTTCCCCCCACCCCCCCCCCCCCCATACCAGATGGTGATGCAGCCTGTCAGAATGCTCTCCATGGTACATCTGTAGAAGTTTCAGTACCCTCCAATGAAAGATAATCAACCTCTGTCACTAATTCTTTAACTCACTGACTTGCTGTGTTTTCCAGTATTTTTACTGTATTACAGTTAGCTGCCCTGGTTATTATCCAGTGAGTGTACAGTTAGGATGACAGGAGGCACAAGCCTATTGCTGGAATTTAATGAACTAAAGCAATACTATGTATTCCAATAGAATACAGAGTAAACTTGCTGGATAAAAAAACATTCAACTATTTTGGGAAGGGTCAGGCAGGAGTAATAAATGGACAAATGCTGTGTAGTCTGAAAGCAGATAAAGGAAAGCTTTGGTTTTAAAAATGTTTGTAAGAGTGGCGGTCAGAGAGATAAGATGGTCTATTGCATTGAAATCCTAGGAATGCTTGTTTGAGTTGGAGAGAGTGTAATGAGTCGAATCTTACCTGAAAGAGATAAAAAAAAGATGAGGAATGCGTAGGATAGCACATTGGGAATTCCAGAGCAATGGATGTATACTTCACCAGTTCAATAGATGGAGCCACACTAGAACATTTCAACAATGAGTATATATGAAAATGTCTTTGTTATCTGAAAAGTGCTTGAATGGAAAATCCTACAAAAAGTAGTGGATATGGCCCATCCATCATGGGTAAAGCTGTCCCCACCGTTAGCACATCCACATGAAGTGTTGTCACAGGAAAGCAGTAATCATCATCAGGGACACCCACCATCCGAGTTATGCTTTCTTCTGACTGCCATCAACAGGAAGAAGGCACAGAAGCCTCAGGTCTCACACCACCAGGTTCAGGAACTGATATTACCCCTCAGCCATCAGGCTCTTGAATCTAAAGAGATAATTTCACAAATTTCACTTGCCCCGTCATTGAGATGTTCCCACAACCTATGGAATCACTTTCGGGGATTCTTTATCTCAAGCTGTCAGTATTTATTGCTTATTTATTTATTGTTATTATTTCTTTCTTCTTGTATTTGCACAGTTGTCTTTTGCACACTGGTTGGAAACCCAGGTTGGTGCAGACTTTCATTGATTCTATTATGGTTATTATTCTATTATGGATTTATTGAGTATGCCCACAAGGAAAGGAATCTCAGGGTTGTGTATAATGACATACTGTATATGTACTTCGATAATAAATTTACTTTGAATTTTATAAAGTTCAAGATCTGCTAACATGGGACTGAAAATCTTTACTACCCCCTAGTAGTTAAAAGGATTTTCGAACCTTTCAGCCCAACCCTGGCAGATGTCTGGACTACATTTACATTTAGATGTGGGTGGTGGGTCTCAGAAAAATTGCAATTATGTCAGGAGCAATTGCCAAAAAAGAGGAGTAGGAGGCACCATTTTATGGCAGCTAGGCAGTGGAAAGGTTATTCACCTTACTCATCAACCATGAAGAATATGTACCTTCATCAGCCAAAAGGAATTTGGATGGCATTACAAGAGTCCACATTAATGTTCCCTCTAAGGTGTGCATATGTGCACGCACATACATCTTTTGCTATTAGACTGCACAAAAAATGTTGTGACCCTCTACCCAGTTGGCATGTTCAGTGTATTTCACAATCGTACACCATCACATTTCCTTTTCCGGTTTCTGATGCGGGCGGTGTTGACAACGTGGAGGTTGCAATGATTTGTCTGCGTTTTTTAGAACTGGCTTATTTACATTTTTTATTGAAGAAATTATTGATTCACTATGTCGAATTCCAAAGAAGCAAGGGGTATGAAGCACAAAAGAACTGCTAGTTCATTAAAGTGGAATGGCTTAATGAAACAGTAGAAACTGCTACACTAAAAGTTCATGAGGTCAGGAATGTGCAGCTACGAGAAATATTCCTATACAAGACAGAAACTGGTGTTACCTGTGTGTATTGTCGTGATGACCTTTTAAAGCATCATTTAGCAGGCAAATCACATATGAGATCATAAGACATAAGAGCAGAATTAAGCCATCTGGCCCATTGAGTCTGCTCTACCATTCAATCATTGCCGATCCTTTTATTCTGTCTTCCCCTCAACCCCAGTTCCTGGCCTTCTCCCCGTAACCCTGAATGCCACGTCCAATCAAGAACCTATCAATCTCTGCCTTAAATACACCCAACGACCTGTCTTCCACAGCTGCATGTGGCAACAAATTCCACAAATTCACCACCCTCTGGCTAAAGAAATTTCTCCACATCTCTGTTTTGAAAGGGTGCCCCTCTATCTTGAGGCTGTGCCCTCTTGTCCTAGACTCTCCCACCATGGAAAGCACCCTTTCCACATCTACTCTGTTCAGGCCTTCCTACATTTGAAAGGTTTCGATGAGATCCTCCCTCATCCTTCTGAATTCCAGCGACTACAGACCCAAAGCCATCAAATGTTCCTCATATGATAACCCTTTCATTCCTGTATTCATCCTTGTGAACCTCCCGTGGACCCTCTCCAATGCCAGCACATATTTTCTAAGATGAGGGGTCCAAAACTGTTCACAATACTCAAGGTGAGGCCTCACCACTACCTTATAAAGCCTCAGCATCACACCCTTGCTCTTGTATTCTAGACCTCTTGAAATGAATGCTAACATGGCATTTGCCTTCCTCATCACCGACTCAACATGTAAGTTTACCTTCAGAGTGTTCTGAACAAGGACTCCCAAGTCCTCCTGCATTTCAGATTCCTGGATCTTCTCCCTGTTTAGTAAATAGTCCACAAAATTTCTACTACGAAAGTGCATGATCATGCATTTTCCAATATTGTACTTCATTTGCCACTTTCTTGCCCATTCTCCTAATCTATCAAAGTCCTTCTGTATCCTAACTGTTTCCTCAACACTACCTGCTCCTCCACCAATCTTCATATCATCTGCAAACTTGGCAACAAAGCCATCTATTCCATCATCTAAATCATTTATATATGGCGTAAAAAGAAGTGGTCCCAACACCGACCCCTGCGGAACACCACTAGTCACTGGCAGCCAACCAGAAAACGAATCTTTTATCCCACTCACTGCCTCCTACCAATCAGCAATGCTCTAACCTTCTTAGTAACTTTCCTGTAATACTATTGGCTCTTAACTTGGTAAGCAGTTTCATGTGTGGCACCCTGTCAAAGGCCTTCTGAAAGTCCAACTATACAACATCCACTGCATTCCCTTTATCAATCCTACTTATAATTTTCTCAAAGAATTCCAACAGGTTCGTCAGGCAGGATTTTCCCTGAAGGAAACCATGCTCACTTTGTACTATCTTGTCCTGTGTCACTAAGTACTCCATCACCTCATCCTTAACAATTGACTCTAACATCTTCCGAATCACTGAGGTCAGGCTAACTGGTCTATAATTTCCTTTCTGTTGCCTTCCTCCTTTCTTAAAGGACAATGTGCAAAAGCTCTGGTGAGAAAATCCTTCATTACCCACTACAGGCCTGCTACGTTTGTTTTGTGAGACAGCAGATGAACGAGAACAAAGTAATCAAACCCAGAGAAGATCAAAATTCTCAATACCTCTATATGTAAATTTCTGTGTGCACATGTTATTGTTACTGGACAATAAATTGCACGGCACAAGATTTTTGTGCACGCTGGTCATTACAAAGTAGAGGGAACATTGGTCCACAAATGGATGCTCTGGTACATCCCATATCAGCTCCAGTGGAACTTAAGCTGTTGGATAATCCAACCGTCCAGTTCACTGAGCATTAGTGATAAAAGAGAAATTCCTAGTGTGCGAACTCTTTCCTCTAATACTTCAGAATCAAAATCAGGTTTATTATCACCGGCATGTGTCATGAAATTTGTTAATTTAGCAACAGCAGTTCAATGCAATATATGATAATACTGTAAAGAAAGAAAAATCAATCATCAATTACAGGAAGTATATATGTATACTAATTAGATTAAAAATAGTGCAAAAACAGAAGTAATATATATTTTTAAAAAGTGAGGTAGTATTCATGGAATCAATGTCCATTTAGGAATTGTATAGCAGAGGGGAAGAAGCTGTTCCTGAATCGCCGAGTGTGTTCCTTAAGGCTTCTGTACCTCCTTCCTGATGGTAACAATGAGAAGAGGGCATGCCCTGGGTGGTGGGTCCCCTTAATAATGGATGCCGCCTTTCTGAGCCACTGCTCCTTGAAGATGTCTTGGATACTATGGAGGCTAGTACCCATGATGGAGCTGACTTAATTTTTCAACTTTCTGTAGCTTCTTTCAGTCCTGTGCGGTAGCCCCTCCCCCCCCCCACCACCATACCAGCCTTTGACATTGTTAACTTATTAAGCCTAATACAGGACGTGCTCACTCTGTGCTTCAGCAGAATGTCTTAGCCTTGTTTTGTCCCAACATAACTGGTGAGTGAGCTGGCATTCAGCTGGTTGACCTCCTGAAAATCTGGGTTTTATATCTGTCCTGGTGCTTCACAAAAGAGGAGAAATACATGTAGTGGGATCTTCAACAATTTGCTATGAATCACAACACCAAAGCCCTGTGACTGATGAAATACCGCTAGCGTGACATTTTGTCAGATGGGTCAAACTAGAAAATGTTAATGCTCGTCATTGAAATAAATAGTTTTTCAAAATTAATATTTATTTTCAAATAGTGTACTCTGTATATTTTCATATCTTTATTCCTGAAGAATTTCACTAGCATATTAAATATGATGAAATTATATTAACAAAGGAAAGCAAGGAGCTGATAGCATTTGATAACATTGGTATTAGCTGAATGAGTTATTCCTGCCTGTCATTCATTTCATCTCACTTTCATTATATATTATTATAATCTTAATCCTGACAGGCATATAAACTTTTGGAGCTAGATAAGATATAACCTTTTCTTTAGTGAGTAAAGAAAAGGTTTTATCTTATCTGGTTCAAAAAGTTTCTTTAGTCCTGATGAAGGGTCTCATCCCAAACATTGATTGTTTATTCCTTTCCATGGAAACTGCCTGACCTGCTGAGTTCCTCCAGTATTTTGTGTGTGTTACTCTGGATTTCCAGCATCTGCAGAATCCCTTGCGTTTATAGTTTAATGAATAAAGACTTCGGTGTGTGTGAACAAAATAAAGCAGTCACATGCTTTCTAATAAATCAATATAAGTATTGAAAACAAAAAAGGAATAAAATTCTACTCTGTACATGATCAAGATTTTATATCAACACAGACGAACACATTCATTATAAAATTATATGCATTAGTACGTCACTGAAAGGTAGATGAAACCCAAAACTAGTCGTGACTACATTCCTCAGGATTGTCCATAGGACATAGAATAGCACAGCACAGGACAGGCCCTTTGGCCCACAATGTCTGTGCCAAACACAATGCCAATCAATTAATTTGTACATGCTAGTCAAGTGAGTTATTCCAGGAAGGTGTCACAAAACATGCAAGCAGATTTATTAAAATTCGACAAGCTGACTAACTAACAGGGCAGCATAATGGAACTGCTGCTGCACTGCAGCAGAGACCCAGTTTCAGCGCTGTCTGTATGGAGTTTGCACGTTCTCCCTCTGATCATGAAGGTTTCCTGTAGGTGCCTCAGTATTCTCCTACATCCTTAAGATTGCCCTTTGTTAGAATAATTGAATATTTTTATCTTAATGTAGAAGCAAGAGTTAAAATCTGAGGAAACATGGGCAGAATTTTTAAAAATAGGATTAGTGTAAACATGTGCTTGGGGGTCCGTGTTGACTAAGTGAGTAAAAGGGTTTATTTCCACGCTGTATTACTCTATGACTCGTTGACCAACAACATAGCATAAACACATAGGGTCATGTTCATGTGTAACACTGAAAATATTTTTGGACAACTCAAAAAAGTAGAAACCGAGAGTGTATGTTAACTGTTGAGAAGTTTTACGTACAAAATTCTTTGGTTAACAATGGGCAATATTGACAAGCAGTTCATAGCACTTGATCTCTGGAGTCTCTTAGACATGGAATAACATTGTCTTCAGTTGCTGTTTTCTGTCCTACCATTCTGTGTTTATGTGAATTTGTATTCCAATGTTCAACTTCATCCTTCAAATCTCTAATAAAAGTTAATTCCAATCAATGCTCCTCCCAGCTCATTAATCTTGATTTCATTGGGTTCGGTAGTCAAAAAAACTGCAGTTACTTAAGGCCCATTTAGATCAGTCAGCTCCACATGGTACTTTGCCAAAATTTACTATTATCTCCTTCACACAGATTGTTCACACCCATTCCTGCCCTATTCTTTCTGCAGGCGTCTTATGTCACGAACAATCACTCATTCCACCTTGCCTTCATCAACTCAATGACCATCCAGATTTGGTTTGGCTTGACATATTTCCCAGTCTTTCTAAATAACAGGCTACTGATTGTACTGATGGTCACTGCATAGAAAAAGCTTTTTAACAGAGTTTACTTAAACTTCAGCTCAGTACTGCAACATTTCTTTATCAATACTTTTTAATTTTTCCTGATCTTCTTTTCCACTCCAACAACTTAGCATTCAGCAGATCATCTTTTTCAATTATTGACACCTCCACCACATGCATTTCCCTTCTTCCCTTCCAATGTATTTATTAACAATAAATAATTATGTTGTTTATTAGCAATAAATAAAAATGGAATTATCAACACACTGTAATAATTCCCGAATTTTCCTCATGCTTTGCATTTCACAGAAATCAGTTTGCAGAATACTTATGTTCCAATTTCTAGCTAATTACTTCTTAGTCTTTGATGCCGTTTATTTTTACAATGAGACTGACAAAAAGAATTCTATGAACAACAGCCAAGATTTTCAAAGTGTTTTCTTAATGAGGTGAGAACAGCGGCTTGGAATGGGATGCTTATCATGTAATGCAACTACTGGTTCCTTGCATGTGCATCTAACAATAAAGGACAATTTAGAGAAGGAAGGGAGTTTGAAGGGTATTGTGTGGCCTCTTGGCCACAGGTAATATACCGATTGCAAATTCCAGGGGTCAAAGAGGAAGCATTTGGCATCAAGGACAAGTCTGGATTGTTTCCTTCCTTTGAAACCAGGATCATCTGTCATTGAGTTACAAACAGCAGCACTTCATCTAAAAGGTCCTTAAATTTACCAGACCCAGTGTTCTGATGAAGGAAACAGGTTTAAATATTACAGTGAGCTAAAGGTGACCTGAGCTAATGCAGCAACACATCCCCGCACTGTTTGAAGATGACAGTAGGTCTAATAAGTAACAAAGGTTCACTGAAGAAAATTGGCCGGTTCTGGAAAACATTAGGTTGGACAGCAGCCCTCTCTTCACCTGCTTTATATCTTATCCGGTCCACTAGTCTTTGAATATATCAGGCATCAAGATCTCTTTTTCCCCTTAGTAATCCTCCTACCATTCTATTAGCATATGCTCTCAGATCAATCTGGTACAGGTCCACCATCAGAGGCTTGTAATTATTTGTGTACCAGCTGAAATCAAACTAGTTGATTTCACAATACTAGTGGTCACCAACCTTTTTAAGCCCAAGATCCCCTACCTCGACCTCAGTGAAAGGCAAAATCGACCCCAAATCAATTAGTTACACGCATGTGCACCGGGCAAGAAAAGACTGGAAATAAAACCCTGCAACCTGGAAGTAGAAATAATGCATGAAGACCAGGGGTCACCACCCTTTTTTTGCACCACGGAGCGGTTTAATATTGACAATATTCTTGCGGACTGGCCAACGGGGGCAGCGGGGGGGGGGGGGGGGGTTGTTAAACACGACCGGAATACAGCAATACTCGAAGCAGGTTCCTTATGTCCAGTCTATTCCGCAATTTAGTTTTCATGGCTCTCAGCAATTAGCTGCTGTCCCGTTTTCTCATGTTTTTTCCGCTCAAAAAACTCAACGGGTTTGTCTTTAAGCGCAGGGTGCTTGGACTCAAGGTACCGAAGCAGTTTTGAGGGCTTCATTGCCTCATTAGACAACCTCCGCCCACCAGACGCCTTGGCCAGGTGCAGTTGTTCCTGTGCCCGGGCTGCGGTGGTCGCAGTCCCGAGAGAGCGACTGACCGAGCGAGGAGTGCGACAGGGCGCGCGTCTGCCCCCCCTTGTAGGATCTATCGGCCAACAAAAGTTTGGCTCAAGGGATGACTTTCAGTAGATGGCAGCGAGGGAGCTGCTCTGATACTTATGGAACCCTGATTCCGAATTAGGTCTTCTGCGAATATTTTAGCACTGGGTTCCCCACGAACATTCGGTGTGGTAA
This sequence comes from Hemitrygon akajei, assembly GCF_048418815.1. Taxonomy (NCBI): domain Eukaryota; kingdom Metazoa; phylum Chordata; class Chondrichthyes; order Myliobatiformes; family Dasyatidae; genus Hemitrygon; species Hemitrygon akajei. The sequence goes on from NC_133139.1 coordinate 37,563,229, forward strand.
ACAAGTTTAGAGCCGGCGCCCATCTGTCCGCGCTCCAGGCCAGTAGCAAAGGCACTTCCCGCTGGCCGCGTGAGGGTATCACTGTGTTTAGGCGACTGATGACCTCGCGTGCATTCAAGTTCAAAAGTGGGCGTGACAGTGAGTGAGGAAAGGTGCAGCTGACTCATATCGTCTCCTTACGGCCCGGTGGTTGGGGACCACTGAAGTACACTGTAGTGCGTGGCGGGGGAGCTACACGCATGCGCACTGGGCAGAAAGAACGGAACTAAACCCCCGCAACCCGGAAACAATCTGTCAACAGTATTTGTGTATTCATTTTTCTTTTTTTTCTCGGGATCTACTGGGAAAGTCTCAAAGATCGACTAGTCGATCGCGATCGACAGGTTGGCGACCACAACTCTGGGACTTGATTAGTGAGGTGGTGGTGGGGGCAATACTGTTGAGCCTGTGCTCATACAAATGTAACATCAACCTCTATCTTGAAGACTAGGTTTTGGTAGAGAAGAGAAAGAGGTGAGGTAATACTGAGAATAGAAGAGATTCTGCAGATGTGAAACGACTTACTTACTGAGGTTATTACCTTGGTGCTTTATCTCTGCCGAAATGTCATCATGTTGCACAAATCCTTTTTAGGTGACTCAATATAATCTTAGATTTCTGCAACAAAAATGTATAGACCCTTTTATGCAGAGTGGACCTCCAATTTTTAGGGAAAATTATGTAGTATTGGAATGTGAGTTCCTTTTTTCACACAGGTCAGCAAGAAAATTGCTATAACAACTGACAGAAATTTCAAAAAAGTGCTGTTTTTTTTCGCTATAGCCAATTATAATCTTCTAATAAAGTCAACAGTTATAAGAGGTCTCTGTTCCATTTTGATAGTCAAATGTGTAAGAAGATCAAAAGAAATAGACTATTCCTGGTTTGTAATCTCTGCTCAGTATCTCCTGAATCCTGACAACCCATTATAGTAATAATGTGCCTGAAATATGTTTTATTCATACAAACTATTACTGATATTCAAGCAGTTGGCAATTCTTCTGAATGCCCTTTGAAGGATAAAATTACAATTTTGACCAATTTTTATGATTTGAAAAAGCTGCTCAAATTGCGCTAGTCTGTTGATTGAATACTGTGAAGATGTTGCCTTCTGCAGTCTTTTGGTGTCAGAAGAGCTTGTAAATGTGGCCTGCAGACTGTTTGTTCTCCCCTTCCTTTGTGATTCTTCGAAGGCCAGTATTTGCACAGCCTTGATCTTAATAGACCTGTCTTATGCTAATGCTCATGCAGTGAGGTTGAATCTCAATATGGGTAATGAGCCTTGGAAATAAAGTTATCTTGTCTTCCAGAAGCTCTTACCGTGCTTGAATAGAGTCTGGGTGATAGTGAATAGCCTTCAGAGGGTAGGTGCTCATAATATCAAAGGCTCTTTTATCAAGTTTGTGAGTGATGTGGTTACCACTAAAACTACAGCTTTAAATTTAAACAAAATATACGCTAGAACAAGCAAGTTGATGGAAGCATAGTGAAATAGCAGATTTTAAATTATGGTAAACAAGTGCAAGCAATTGAACAATTTGATAAATATATATTTCCTTGAAGAACTGAAAACCAATGGAAAAGTGGTACAACAATGGCCAGTTAGAAAGTGTGTTTGTTTATCAGGAGTGGAGGAGACTGAGAATGCCTGATCGAGGTGTGCAAGATTATTGAGAGGGGGATATAGATAGTGTAGACAGTAAGAATCTTTTCCAGTCATAGCACTACCTAAGGCAAGAATGCACAGGTTTAAGGTGAGAGGTAGGAGATTTAGCAGGGAATTTTTTTTCACACAGAGTGTAGATGGAATCTGAATTGAGCTGCCTGAAGGGGTGGTGGAGGCAGAAATTCACACAGAAGAAGCATCCGGACAAACACTTGAATCACAAAGGCCAAGAAGCCTAATGAAGAAGAATGGGGTGAGCAGAGACGGGTGCCATGTTCACATTGGAGGTCTTGTTGGATCTGTTTTTATGCTGTAAGACTGTATGACTATCTCGCTGAAGAAGTTGATTGAGTTAGATTCAAAGAAGCAACATAACGTGACTAGAATGATTGAGAAGGTATTTAAAAAATAGATAGAGCTTTGGGATAATTGAAAAGTTACACAATTGAGTAAAAAGTAAGCTAGCAAGAAATATACTTTCATTTCCAAAGGCAGATTAGTACCACAAAGCTTCCACTTCCATTCCCTGGCCTCCCAGTTTGGCCCAGTGAGGATCCCAGGTATACTTTCTGGTCCCCCTCTCACCACTCTCTTCTCCTCACCTGCCCGTCACCCTCCTCTGCTGTCCCTCCTTCCTCTTTTTCTTCCATGATCCACTGCCTATCCTATTAAATTCCTTTTTCTTCAATCCCTCATCTCGTCCACCTATCAGGTCCCAGCTTCTTACGTCATCCTCCCTCTCCCATGCACCCACCTTCCCTTCATCTGGTTTCACTAATCACCTGCCAGATTGTACACCTACCTCTCCACCCACCTTCTTATTCTGGCTTCTACCCCCTTCCTTTCCTATCCTGACAAAAAGTCTCAGTCTGAAATGCCGACTGTCTATTCCCCTCCAAAGAGGCTGCCTGACTTGCTGAGTTCCTCTTGTGCGTGTTGCTCAAGATTTGCAACATCTGCAGAGTCTCTTGTGTTTGTGTCCTTTAGTGTTTAGAGGATAGTGAAAAGGTCCCTTTTAAACTCAATGAAATCTTAAAGGACATGACAGAGTAGATGCAGGCAGGATGTTTCTCCTAAATGAGGGTGCTACATCCTTGGTGCAAAGTTACAGGGTAAGAGATAGGCCATTTATGACGGAGATGGGCAGAAGGTTCACTTAGATGTAGTGAACCTTTGAAATTCTTATCCCCAGTGGGCTGTGGAAATTCAGTTGTGAGAATTCAAAACAGATTTCTTCACATTAGGGAATCAAGGCATGTGGTGAGAGTGCTGGGAATGTGTGCCATTATCTAGATGAATGATGGTGCAGGCTTAAAGTGCAACATGGACTCATCTTGCCCTTATTATGTGAATTGGTAACTTTCTGTTGTAGAATATTGCTGTGATCTTGATATCATACATACTTCATTTGCCAGACTTTACCCTCTGCCAACTGCATAGAGTGAATCTATGACTCTCTAAGAATGTTCTTTATGTTCTCTAATCCTTTGTTATCATCAAGTCCCATTGTAAGCCCACATCAGCCAATATCACATTTTTATTTGCTGACCTTATGCTTCACTTCAATCTTTGGTTCTATATTACATGAATTTCCTTTGGTTTTCTTTCAGTTCTGCACGTTCATGCTTCAGTTAAACCACTGAAGAAGGTCTCACATTTAATTGCTGGGCTTTCTTTTCAGTGCATGCTTTGTAATCTTTGTTGGAGGAACTGTCATCAAATTCCACCTGAGTAGGTATACCACCGCCGGAGTTTCAGTCTCTGCAGCTTCTCTCGTGGAGAAAGCTCCCTATATCTGCTGCGTCTTATTTCAGGTGTATTTTCTCTGACTGGCATTAAGTACCTGAACAGCAGCCGTCAGATCACTATTTTATATAGCTATCCCATTCACACAACATTCTCTAGTGTCTGCTTGCACCTCTCAAACACATTAGCTAGTGGTCTGCCTAAGGGAGACCAGTGCATGAATGGCTGCCGAGCCTCCTTCCTGCGTAATACTATAATCTTTGCAAAACTGCACTCCTTCAACACAAATAATGATATAAAATATGCTTTTGGTACTACTTCCAATCATTCCATATACGGGATGAAAGACAAGTCCATTCGGATCCCTGGAATTGCCCATTATAATTCCAACATCTGTCATTATCAATTCCCTACATAAAAAAGACTTCCCTCCATTTTTTTTTCCAGAGAGAATCACTCTCCTCCTGCTCCCTCAAGTAACAACATCCCTACCTTATTGCCTCTTATCTGTGGGTTTTGTTTCTATTACTACACTGAAGAGAAGATGTAAGAGTAGAATTAAGCCATTTGGAGCACGAAGTCTGCTCCACCATTCAGTCATGGCTGATTCTTTCTTCAACCCCATTGTCCCACCTTTTCCCTGTAATTGTTAACCCCCTTACCAATCAAGAATTTATCAATCTCTGTCTTAAATACACTGAATGACTTGATGTTGACAACCCTCTGTAGCAACTAATTTGACAGATTCACCTCTCTCTGGCTAAACAAATTCCTCCTGATCTCAGTATTAAAGGAATGTCCAAGGCTGTGCCTTCAGATTCTAGGCTTTCCTACTCGTGAATATATCCACTCCACTTCCACTCTATTCAGCTAACAGATTTAATTCATACCTTCAATAAGAAAGCAGTTTTGGGTACAACGAAGTGTCAATAATCGTACTAACTGATACAAGTTATTTTTAGAAGTTGTACATGTCTTTGTACATGGCAGTGTTCATTACTTTTTTAATATGCTACCGGGTCTCCTATTGCATTGCTTATGCTGAAATGATGAATCTGGGTTTTTTTGTAACAATTAGGACATTGTCAAATGTGCGTTGGGGGTGGGAGGTCTCAAGATTAATCATCAATAAAAGACACAAAAAAATACAGACTTTACAAAAGACTTCAACAAATATCTGTGTACATACATTATTAATGTAACAACGAGATACTGAGTTGAACTAGAAGAATTTGTTTGAACAAAGAATGATAAATATATTACATACTGAGATTAATTTTCTGATTGTAGGGAGATGGTGCAAAGACTCCTTACATTTTCAACCTTCAAATGAAAGCTATAGCTGTGGGCCAGCAAGTCCACAGCTTATTTGTAGATCTTTACTTTGCACCATAGAATAGATTTCTTTGTTGCATGATTGCAATATATAAATAAAAGAGTATGAGTTGCTTACAAGAAAGTTTCAGTGTAATTGACTTTCTTTGTTTACTTCCAATGAAATCTGGTCATGGCATTCAACGCTGACCAGTTTCCTGAGCACTAATATGACCTATTTCTCATTCTCTTACAAACTGATGCCTTAATCTATTCCAGATGGACACCCTGGAGCCTCTCGGACTTAGTATCAGTGGAATGGCAAGATGCCCCTATGATCCCAAACAGGCCAATGTTGCACTCTTTGCTGGTAAGAATAATAACATTAACTTCAATTTGTTTTACCTGCTTTCAATTTTATAGCCAAATGAAAAGAACTATATTGAATAAGATATTTATTGGGCTAGATTGCACAGGATATGAAACACTGTTGCACTGTCACTTTGCTTTTGTTAACTGGTGAATGAATTATCTGCATTGCCTGACATATAGCAGGAACAGACACCAGAAAGATGGAGACACAAAAGATTGCAGATGCTGGTAATCTGGATCAAAACACTCAAAGTGCTGGCCTGAAAAGTCCACTCTTAGTTTTCTTCTAAGGGTGCTGCTTGACCTGCTGAGCTCAACTTGTGAAGAAAATTGCTGGGATCAAACCACAGTTGATGCTAACCTTTACCTGGAGCACCAATGAGCTATGCTTCCTCTAGGAAGCAAGGTTGATTCCATGCATTTTTATTTCTGTTCAGTCATCCATCAGGAAAAGGTGCATGTTTGGGCATCAGCTGAAAGAAGATTGAACAACAACAACATGCAGTTAATGTGCACCCAGGAGTAGTAAGAATTAAACTAACCAGGTTACGTGGGGATGATCTGTTGCCATCGGAAGCATGGTGACGTTTGCAGGCTGCCCAACATAATCTTTGCTGATTTGATTTGACGCAAATGACTCATTTCACAGTACATTTCAATGTATCTGGCAAAAAAAAGTTTATCCTAAACAAGAGATAAAAGGTGAAAGAAGGTGGAAGTTGAAGGGTGACCAAAAGTGTCATCACAGAAGTGAGATTGGAGGGCAGGTCTTATATGAGGATGGACACGTGTTAGCTACAAAAACAAGTTGGACAAACTTCCAGTCATCAACAAAATGATGGAAGATGCTGTCAATAATGCCGCCAATTAACAATAAAGTATCTATCTATCTTACTCTCCAACTACTTACGCCACAGTCTGACTTTCTCCAGGATCCTTTGACATGAAATCCCATAGTACTCTTGGTCCAACCATTAATCAAAGAGCTGAGTTCCAGAGATGATTTGTGGTTGCCTAGCTTCGACGTCAAGCCAACATTTGGCAATACCATGAGCCAACCTTCACCATCACTATCTTTGCGTGGCCTGTTGCCAATGTGCAACAAGTGGGAATGATTCAATGGTTGAATACTTTGCACAGTTGTGGTCATTAGAAGCAAATAAGGGACTGAGGAGTGACCTTATAGAAGTGTATAAAATGACAAGGGTCATAGATAGGGTATATATTTAGATAAGTATATGCTTAAGAAAGCTTTAGAGGAATCGATGCAAACACAGGCAAATGGAGCTAGCTTATATTTGGATATAAAATATCCAATGGAGCTAGCTGGATATTCTGGTTGGGATAGACAGTGGGCCGAAGGGCCTGGGTCTGTACTGTATTACTCTGTGACTCAAAATCACTGCAGCCCCACAACATCATTTGAGGATTTACTAAGGGCAATGTCCCACATCCATCCACCTTTAGCCATTTCTTCAATGAACTAGCTTCCATTACGAGGTTAGAAATAGGGGAGTTTGCTGGTGATAGCACATTGTGCAATTCTGTTTACCACTCTTCTGTAAATGTGGCAAGACTTGGCAAGCCAAGAGGCATTGGGTGTTAGGTGATGAGCACCATTAATGCCACTAAAGTACTAGCTAATGGCCACCTCCGACAAAACAGAGGGAAGCCACCTTGATATTCAGTGGCATTACTATTACCAAACACTCCTCTCTCACTGTCTTGGGAAGGTCCATTAAACAGAAACTGGACTGAACCAGCCACGTAAATACTATGACTAAAAGAGGAAGTCTTAGACTGGGTAGCTTGCACCAAATGAACATTGTCTATAATATATTTACTCTTGAGTGAAACTATCAGAACACTGAAGAGGCTGACACCAGTGAGGATGAAATACCTCACTGGATTTGTACCCAGCTTCCATCCACCACTGGCACACAGTCACTGTAATATGTATTATCTACAAGATGTGACATAGCTACTCACTTAGACTATCCTGACAATAACTCCCAAACCCTTGATGTCTGACAAGAACAAGGATAGCAGGAAACACCATCAAAAGACAACTCCAAGTAAAGTTCGAGACAGGATCTGATGCCTGACAGCTGTGGCATGTTTTGCATGCCTTTACTTTTTAAATAGTGAAACTTTTTAACATAAGTGGTAATGATGCTTCACTCCTCAATGAGCACAATACCTTTTATGCATGCCTTAAAAGAGAGAATAATGCTACACCTGTGTGAATCCCTTCAGAATGTGGCGACCCTGTGATCTCACACACAAGATGCTGGAGGGGAATAAATTGTTGGCATTTCAGGTCCTGTGTTCCACCAGCATTTTATGCATGTTGCTCTAGATTTCCATCTTCTGCAGAATCTCTTGGGTTTATGACCAATGTTGTCTGTCTTGGAGGCCAGTATCTGAACATCTTCAAGAGGGTAGACCCTAGCAAGAGATAAGGCCCTGATGCTGTACCTGGCCAGCTACAGAAAGCCTGGAGTTTTCAAAGACATTTTCAAACTCTCACTGTTGTGGTCTAAAGTTCTCATCCTGCTTCAAAAGGGCAGCAATCATTCAAGTGTTCAAGAAGAGCAGGGTGATTTGCCCAGTAGCACTCGCATCTACTGTAAAGAAGTGCTTCAAGAGCTTGGTTATGGCTAGAATTAACTCTTGCCTGAGCAAGAACTTCAACCAGCTGCAGTTCACCTACCTCTATAAATGTTCAACAGTGGATGCAATCTCATTGGCACTCCATTCTGCTTTGGAGCACCTCAAGAACAGCAAAACATATACAAGGTGCTGTTTATTGATTACAGCTCAGTGTTCAATATTATCATCCCCATAGTATTTATCACCAAGCTTCTAAGCCAGGACATCTGCAATTAGATCCTTGACTTCTTCATCAGAAGACTACAGTCAGAGTAGATCAGTGTTAACATTAACTCTTCGATGACAATCATCACTGCTCTAATCTCTCTACATTCATGATTGTGTGTGTAAGCACAGCTCAAATGCCATAAATAAGTTCACCGATGACATCACTGCTTTTGGTAAAATCTCAGATGGCATTAAAGATGCATACAGGAGTGAGATAGATCAGCTGGTTGAGTGGTCACAACAGCCTTGAACTCAACATCACCTTTACAAAGCAACTGTTTGAGAAAGGGGAAGCTGGGGGAACAAACACCAGACCTCATTGAGGGATCAGTGGTGGAAAAGGGTGAACAGATGTAAGTTCCTGGACATCAATATCTCTGAGGATCTATCCTGGGCCCAATACATTGAGGGAGTCTTGAAGAAGGCATTCCAGTGGCTCTACTTCATTAGGACTTCGAGCAGATTTGGTACATCAACAAAGACTCTTGCAAATTTCTAATAGATATACAGTGGACAGCATTCTGACTGATTCCATCATGGCCTGGTACGATGGCTTCAATGCACAAGATCATAAGAGGCTACAGAGGTTTGTAGAATCAGCTAGTTCCATCATTTGCACAACCTTCCCCACTATCAAGGATATCTTTAAGAGGCAGTGCCTCAAGGACATCACTTAGAATAGACGAAAAGGGGAGGAAGCAAAAGATTGATATTCAGATGAACTGATAATGTTGCATTTAGATTATATGGCTTATTACAATGGTGTTCAGGCCTCCAGTCCATTTGTCAATGGGATGGAATTTACAGGATTCTCAGACTGGTTTATGACTGATCTACACTCCCAATTTAGCCCAATCACAAACTTGGATATTATTCTAAACTGACAGAGAGAGAAAATGGTCTCGTCTTGTTCTGTTACTCATCCTTTGAGTCTTTGATAATCTAATACACTTCCAATGTTATTGGCTATTGAATTTAGCTTTTTCAACGTAGTAGCTGCTTTTGAACGAAAGTAAAGAATTCTTTAATTTCTCCCTGTAGATAATAAATTATTTACTGGAACAGTCACTGATTTCCTAGCGATTGATGCTGTTATCTACCGAAGCTTGGGAGGTAGTCCAACTCTCCGAACAGTCAAACATGACTCCAAGTGGTTCAAAGGTAGGTCATGTCAAAACCCAGCCACAAGAACAGTTAATAGCAAGAATATGCAAAACAGTAAATTTCACGTCATGTAAGATAGTGATAATGAACCCGGTTCTGATTCTGATTCATTTCAACTTGTGGACTTCTTGTAGACTCTACAATCCCCTTCCGATAATATGTTTGATTTATATAAATACGACAGAATATGTCAATACAAGGCATGCGGAGGATCTCTAGAAACCTATTAACCTCAACAAATGTCCAAGGTCACATTTTGATCAACAATCCACAAAAGCTCAATTCAGTCCTTAAATGGTACCCGATATTAGTTTCCACATTATGAACTTCACAAGGTGTAGGTTAAGTAATACTTTGATAAGGGCATCATATGTTGATACAGACTGCGTTAATGGAGAGTCTGGTAGTAGCACCTCTCCTCTTCACCTGTTTACACTTTAAAGCATCCTCTGTCGAATGCAATTCCACTCAAGACATGGAGCTTAGAAAATAGAGGACTATGTAGTAGGGACATTCTAGGCAGTTTCTGGAGTAGGTTACATGGTCAGCACAATGTGGGCAGAAGGGCCTGTAATGTGCTGTAGATTTCTGTTTCTGTATTCTATGTTCTAAGACATGAAGTTAAATGTCAGTGAAAATCTTTACAATCCTTCTCTGCTATTTAATGTTTTGTTATTGAGCAAGTAACACATGGAAGCACCATCACATTTCTTTGCCTTGCAAGATGTGATTCATGTTTGTGTGGCAGAGATTCTGCTTAAGGGGGACGGCCTATATTGCAAAGATGTTTGATCCAGATAATTGGGCTGGAAATTTGATGGGCTTGGAACAGTGAAGAGCCGTGCCTCTGGGGCCCACTTCCCACTGTGCATTGTTCCTGGAGGAAATTATGGCTCTTTGTATAGACCATAACACATGAAAGTTGACCAGAACAGTTACGTAAAAGAATTCTGTGTCGTTTCCACGGCATTGCTCTTAATCTCAGCCCAGACCTTCAGATGAAGAGATGAAAAGCAAATGTTCAAAGTATATCAAGTACCCAGGTGTTGAATATAACGTACTAAAATATTTATGACATTTCTGGATGACCCAATTATATCCCTGTGCTATAATCATTCCTAGGAACCTATCAATCTCCATATAGCGTGTATTGCTGGAAATTTAAACCTGAAGTCTCTTGAATCAAAGAACATTGAGATTCATGAAGCTTATTAAAATTCACATTAATGTTCCTGGACACTTTAAAGGAGGCTATATAAAAATATCTCAAGAAAAATTAACAGAGAGAATTATGCGTCATAAAATTGAATAAGAAATTGCTGACTTGAGCTGATTGAAATGGAGTCAATTGCTTTTTCCAGACCATAGGAAATATGAGATGTACAAAAATCACTCATAGGGGTATTTGAACAAATGAACAGCTCATACTTTCTGCAAAAAAAAGTCACAATATAGGAAAAGTCTAATAGCCTATTATCTAATTATTTGGAAATCTAGATGGTTTGGCATCTGTCTCAATAGGAGCTGATTCCCATTCGCCCCTTAACACACAGGAGCTGCAGTTTCTGTGCGCTCATTAATACACTGAATCCCTGGTTCCCTGCTTCCATTAATGTACTGCCACCCAAACCCATCACTCTCTTTAAACTCATCAGGGCCCTATTTCCTGCACCCCTTTAACTTGCCAAATTCTTTTACATCAATATCTTTTAAAAGGGAAAGTGTTAATGTATTAAGTGAAATAAAATCTAATGGTCCGGAAAATCTGCCAGTCCATTGCCACAGAAGTCATGAACATGATAGAATCATGGAGTTTCACTGCATATTGTAGTAAGTTGTAATTATATCTTGTCATATCATAATCATCTATTGCTCTTCTCATTAACTTCAATGTTTATTCATGTTTTATCTATTTCCTGAGGTACTGGCGTAATCTTAGCCATTCTAGAATAGCTCTAGATTCACTGCTACTTTACACTAAATCAGGCCATTTTAGTCAGTATTCGAATTGTGCTCAGTGCCTAAGGGCTGAGGACGGAAGAATTCATCCACAGCTGAACGTGCGCCATGACCTTCCTGGATAGATGGGATGTTCACCACATTCAGACAGCCTGCTAACATGATGGTCATGTTCTTACGTTTAATTAAAAAAACTTATATACTGGAGAACAATTTCACAGTGTTAATTAAACCAGGGATTCACCACTTACTCGTCTCAAAATGGATAGCTTCCTAAATAAGTATGGCCAGATAGTGCATTTGATAACTTCCAACTTTTTGATAGCTCCCATGGCAATTTCATCAGAATGGTGATGCTTCTCTTTGAAGTCTTTCTCTCCTGTCAGCTGGTCATCAATTTCTGTTTTCATCATCTTATACTTTCCCTTTAATAGTCTCCTACTTATTAAAAATGATATCAATTATGCTGTGTCATAATAATTAATAGAAACTGATATATTAATGTAGCTTCTCTTCACTGCACCTAATTATGTTTGTGCAATTTGTGATGATTAAAGTGGATTATAATGAAAACTGATTCAATACATTTGCAATAAAATGTTCATTACATTGAAAGGTGTTAAACCAATTTACAATTACATCATTTTTTTCTGTAATGGGTTAATATGTGATTAGTACAATGTCGTCCTTAATGCTGGTGATGGTAGTAGGATCAGCTCTGTTGTATCTGATTTTCTTTCAGAACCATACTTTATCCATGCGGTGGAATATGGTCGTCATGTTTTCTTCTTTTTCCGAGAAATTGCTATGGAATTTAACTACCTGGAAAAGGTAATAGGGAATTCTGGATATGTGTAATGAGCTTTGTGAGTAATATTCTTAAAGGGAATACAAAAGCAATATTTGTGTCCTCAATCTTAGAAATTAAATTTTTATTATTTAGATTTTGGAGAATCTTCATCCTTGGCTTCTCATTCAACAGTCAAATATAGCCTGATTACAGAATGTGATGCTCAAGAAAATATGCGATGAGAAAGGAATTTTGAATGTCAAATGCATTTCCTGCATCATATTGCATACAGCCAACATTTTTCGGATCTCCTTGGTTACTTCAATCCAATCAAACACCAGAAATGCATTCTAGAATCCATCACTCTGATTTCCTCCAATAATATTGCAATGCCTTCAACAACAGTAATCTGATCCCATAGTGCTCATCCCATTTCCAGCCCTAACATCTAATCATCCAAGTTGAGTTTGTTACTTAGATGAACAGAAGGGCTACTACACACACAGATCAAACAGTGGATGAGGAAAAATAATATGGGAGTCTTGTCTGGAATGAAGTTTGACTTTTTTTTATGGAGGTGCCATTCGATCAAACACAATCTGTATAAGACATACAAAAAAGCTGGATGAACACAGCAGGTCGAGCAGCATCCGTTGAAAGGAGCAGTCAACGTTTCGGGCCGAGACCCTTCATCAAGACTAAAGAAGGAGGGGGCAGGGGCCCTATAAAGAAGGTGGGGAGAGGGTGGAAAACCAATCAGAGGAAAATCAAGGGGTAGGGGAGGGGAAGCAGGGAGGGGATAGGCAGGAGAGGTGAAGAAGGAATCTAAGGGGAAAGCACTATGGGTAGTAGAAGAAGGCAGAGTCATGAGAGGTGATAAGCAGCTAGAAGAGGAGACAGAGTAGAGGTGGGACGGGCTTCATTGTACCTCTTGATTTGACCACAGCATCTGCAGTGCACTTTGTGTTTACAATCTGTATAAGGTTCAGTCACTTTACTCTTCAAATCCTTTCAATGATTCTCTCTCCTCTAGCTTATCTGTAATAATGATGTGTGGGATGAAGAATGAAAAAAAAACCATGATAAACTTATGGTGTTTGTGCCAGGAATCTTTATTGGACTAGTGTACCTTAAACTGTTCAGATAGGACAATCATTTGTAACCCAACAGTGGACAACTGAAACGTTGTGTATTTCAGCTTCCATTCATCAACTGAATGATTAATGAAGTACAGTTCCCTCAACAGTCATGCCTAGCTGGTTCAATTCTCAAATATATCCATTGTTAATTTGCCTGCTTAAAGGAGAATACAGCTGGTTCTGTCCGCTTGGTTTGATGGAGACACATTTCTGCTTCTACTTAAGGGTTCAGAAATCCAGAACTATCAGTGTTGCATTCTGAATCAGGGCAAGGACAGGCACAACTGTGAGGATTGGAACTTGTTCAATTGCCTTTCCTTTGATAGCCAGACCATTACAAAAAGAAAGGTCAATTAAGTAGGGAACAGCAAACGGGCATACTCACTCTACCTCTGAACGGAATCAGGGAACTGGTAACTTAATTATTTTAATGAAATCCGAACAGTTTCTTAAGTTAACTCTACACGTAATCACCTTAACCGCTAACAATGTAGGAATTGATTCAAATGGATAAGAAAATTGTGAAGTTATTTCCCAACGTTCTCATATGAAATGGCTGTAGGGTATACAATTGGCCTCTGTCTCTGTGCTGTTGGAAGAAATATTTTATATCTTCTTGCACCAGTATAGGACAAAATCCTATAGTGAGAAAGCCTGCCATTAGTATGCATTACTTAGCTTTTCTTAAAGAACTGTCACTTTGATAAAATGCCATATCATCATCAATCCATGTGGAAACCTAGCCCAGTGTAAATAACTACCTTCAAGAGAGAAGGGGGAAAATTGGACCAAGTGATGGGATGTCTACTTTTTCTCTCTCTCTCTCTCTCTCTCTCTCTCTCTCTCTCTCTCTCTCCCTCCCTCACCCTCTCCCTCTCCCTCCCTCCCTCCTCTCTCCCTCTCTCTCTCTCTCTCTCTCTCTCTCTCACTCTCACTCTCTCTCTCTCTCTCTTTTACAGGTGGTTCTCTCCAGAGTTGCTCGGGTCTGCAAGAATGACATGGGAGGCTCCCAGCGAGTGTTGGAGAAGCAGTGGACATCCTTCTTGAAAGCACGCTTGAACTGCTCAGTGCCTGGAGATTCACATTTCTACTTCAATGTCCTTCAGGCTGTTACCGACATCATCCGGATTAATGGGCATACCATCGTACTCGCCATATTCTCCACTCCCTCCAATAGGTAATAAACTTTCCAATAAATTAAGTGTATATTCCACCCATTGAGATTCTGTGGTTATGTGATTTATATGTAAAGCACGTCAATTTTAATGTACAAAGTACCGATCATCTGGAGACTTGGATAAGGAAGTGGAATGGTGTGTTAGTAAATTTGCAGATGACACAAGCTGGTGATATTGTGGTTAACGTAGAAGGTTGTCATAGAGTACAATGGCACTGCAGAACTGGGCTGGAAATGGAGTTCAGTTCTGAAAAGTGTGAAGTCATACTGTTGTAAGATCAGACTAAAAGGCAAAGTACAGGTTTAATAGCAGGATTCTTAGTAGTGTGGAGGAACAGAGGGATCTTGGGGTCCATGTACATAGATCCCTCAGTTTCCTCACAAGTTTATAGGGCAGTTAAGAATGTGTATGGTGTGTTGGTCTTCCTCAGTTGGTTGTTTGTGCTTAAGAGCTGTGAGGTAATGTTGCAGATTTATAAAACTGTGGTTCGACCACACTTGGCGTATTGAGTTCATTTCTGGTCCCCACATTATAGGAAGAATGTGGAAACTTTAGAGTGGGTGCAGAGGAGATTTACCCCCACAACAACCCCCCCAGCATGCTGCCTGAATTAGAGAGCATGTTATGAGGATAGGTTGAGCAAGCTAGGGTTTTTCTCTTTAGAGAGGAGGAGGTTGAGGCCACTTTACAGAGGTACAGGTGCCCCCCCCCCCTTACAAAGGTAGAGCGTTCCTATGAAACCTTTCTTAAGCTGAAATGACGTAAAGCGAAGAACCATTAATTTGTATGGGAAAAATTTTCATAAAAGCGAAAATCCTCTTTGTAATGCGAAAACAGGTGCTAATGAAGGTCTTTTGTAAAAGCGAAGTGGCATAAAATGAGCATTTGTAAAGCGGGGGACATCCATATATAAGTTGATCAGAGGTGTACATAGATTGGACACCCAGCACCATTCTCCCACGATAACAATGACAATACTCTGAGAGTGAGGAATGATCCATGGTTTGGACGATTTAAGCACCAGGACAAGTTGAAAAGGTCAGGATATTAAGGCCAGAGGGAAAGGATGGGCCGATTCAGCTCGCTACTCTGTCAGGTTTGGCTTCATGGCCGTGGACTCATTTTCATGAGCTTCAGCTCTGAATGTTATTTGCTTACTTTTATTGTTTACGTGATTTTTTTGGGAGCACATTGCGTGACGATCTTTTTTAATGGGTTCCGTTGGGTTTCTTTGTTTTGTGACTGCCTGTAAGGAGATGAATCTCAAGGTTGTAAATAGTATGCATACTTTTATAGTAAATGTACTTTGAACTTTGAACATATTTTTAAGGTGATTGGAGGAAAGTAATGGGGGGATGCAAATGTAGGTTTTTTATACACAGAGTGTGGTAAGTGCATGGAATGCACTGCCAGGGTTATGATAGCAACAGATACTTTAAGGACATTTAAAAGACTTTTAAATAGGCTCATGGATGACAGAAAAATGGAGGGCTATGTAGGAGAGAAGGGTTATATTGATCTTGGAGTAGGTTAAAAGATCAGTACAGCATTGAGGGCAAAAGAGCCTGTACTATGCTGTACTTTTTAATTCTATATTTTGTAAGAACATATTTTGAATCCAGCAAGGTGATTCATGTATTAGCCATGGCTGGAAAAATGCAGCCACCCCTTCAGCTTAGCACATTTGAGTCGTAGGGTCATAGAGCACACAAACAGTCCATTCAGTCTATCTAGTCCATGCAAGTCAAGGTGCCCATCCTTGCCAGTTTCATTTGCTTTTGGCTCATAACCCTCTAAAACAGGGGTCCCCAACCTTTTTTATGCCATGGACTCCTACCATTAACGGAAGGATCTGTGGACCTCAGGTTGGGAACCCCTGCTCTAAAACATACCTATCCATGTATCTGCCTAACTATTGTTAATGAACCTGCCTCAGCCACTACCATTTCATATAGGGACCACCCTCTGGGTGAAAAATTCACATTAAACTTATGCCCTCTTGTTCTTGATTCCCCAGCCTGGGAAATCAGCTCTGCCTCTAGTCTGACGGAGGACAGATGTGACCTCCAACTTGTCTCTGTCTTCCACATTTCAATATGCAGGTGCTGAACTGCTGGCAAACATTAAATATGATTCAGATCACTGCTGAGCGTTGTGAGATCAGGTAGGTACAGCATAAAACATCTCTGCTTGGAAAGGCCACTAATCTCAGAGAGAGATGCTGCTTCCTCCACTGGCCAGTCTGTGGGTTTCCAGGTTCATTTCCATAGATTCAAAACACTCTTTCTGCAAGTCTTTGCCCACTGAAAAATTGACTTAGCATTGTGTTGCACTGACAGGCAATAAATCATTCCACAATATGGGAATCTTTCTAACCCAGACCTCAGGTGTGAATGACTCATGTTGAACTCATTGTCCCACCCAGTTCATTTGCCTCATTGTTTTTAACAAAACAAGCACAAAACGTAGCAACACACACAAAATGCTGGAGGAACTCAGCAGTCATGCAGTGTCTGTGGAAAATATTTAGCAGTTGACATTTTGGGCTGAGACTCTTCTTCAGGAAAGGAAGGGGAGAAGTCAGAGTAAGAAGGTGGGGGGTGGGTGGGGAGGAAGAAGTACAACGTGGTGGGTGATAGATGAAACTGGGAGAGGGGGAAGGGGTGAAGTAAAGAGGTGGGAAGTTGATTGCTAAAAGAGAAAGGGCTGGAGAAGGGGAAGTCTGATAGGAGAGGACAGAAGAGCATGGAAGAAAGTGAAGGGGAGGAGTATCAAAGCGAGGTGATGGGCAAGTAAGGAAATAAGGTGAGAGAGGGAAATACAGATGGGGAATGGTGAAAGGGGGGTGCTGTAGGACATAGTTCTTTAGTAAACAGAGGTACTGAGAATCTGTTGTCAATCATCACCAAGTGACTCAGATTAAACTACCTTTTACAACCTTGGCATTAGTTTCTGTAATAAAATATTTCCCCTCAAGAATATAATATTTCTGGGCCAAGTCATGGAATGTCAACAATCATAATGCATCACTTTCTAATGTAGATGAGTTAAATTCAAGAAATAATGACTGCCAAGCTCTCCAAATTGTTCATCAGCAGTCAGAAGTCCAAACAAGTCTTTATTACTATAGAAACCCATTTTGAAAATTGATTTGAAAGACGCAGTAAGCAGCATGTTTTAATCAAGAATGAATGCTGGGTTAACAGGTCTTTGAATTTGAATAGACAGCTCTTTGGAATCCTGTCAAAATACAAAACCAGGACACTTGCAGCTTAGTAGCATAGGTCTCCCAAGTGTCATTGCTCTGTAGATGATTTGTGTTAGGAATATGTAATGCAATATCAAAATCTGAAAATCATGTGAAACTGAGGGTGGGTGTGGATCTATTCAGCAACACTGAGGAAGATTGCATTATGATGCAAGAGGTCACTTAAGAAAGAGTGCATGCAGAGAGTTAAGTGCAAAATTAACTGTAATATAGATAAATGTAAGATAAATGCATTTGGTAAGAAAAATAAAACCATCAGACAAATTATAGAAAATAAAATGAGGAGGAAGCAGAGAGCAAAGGGATCTAAGGATAAGCATAAAGAATTAACAGAAATAACATCACATTCAAATAATTTCATTATTCATTTCCAAGATCTAGACATGCCATATGTGGCCAACAATTTGGGCAGAGACAGAGGTTGACAGATTCTTGATTGATCAGGTCTTGAAGGGATATGGGGAGAAGGCAGGAGATTGGGGCTGAGAGGGAAATGGATCCACCATGATAAAATGGTGGTATTATGATCTTAATTCATCTGTCTAAATGTGGATTTTCATACTTCATTGAAGAAAAAGTCCCACCTGATTGTTGCAGTTTCTCTTTTCTAGTTACATGTTTGTTTATGTGTTATGCTAATAAAGCATGAAATACTCATTACTTCTTTACTTAAGAGAGCTCCTTGATGTGACCTCACTCATGCCATGTTGTGACATCAACGGAGTATCTCTCATATCACCTTCTTCTGTCAAAATTTAGACCAAAGCTGTCTAGAGCTAAGCGATGCTGATAATATTGTCAATGACGTTTTCCATCACTTTAACTGGATCAGACCTGTGCACTGGATTTAGTAGTGTCCATTTGCAGCTTTTGAATTCAACAGACCATAAAAGAGCACTTAGATTCAGGAACCCAAATTCAAATGTCTATATTAATTAAATCAAATAATGTAGAGTGTGAATAAGAGCAATTATTAGCATTGGTGACCACTGAACTATTAAAGTCATGAAGGATTTGTAACTGCCATTGGTTGTTAGTGCTGAGATGATGGCTTCTCCGGGCTTCATTCCGTGGTCTCTGCATTTGAGTCATGCAGCTCAGAACCAGACTCTTCAGTCCAAACGATACACACTGATCAAGTTGGCCTCATTTGCCAACACTTGGAACATATTCCTCTAAACCATTCCTATCCACGTACCTGTTTAATGTGATTAATGTATCTGACTCAAACCACTTCCTCAGGCAGGTCATACCATATACAGCCCACTGTCTAGGTGAAAAAGTTGCCTCTCAAATTCTTAGTAAATCTGTCTACTCTCATTTAAAATCCATGTCCTCAGACTCTTATTTCCACAAACTTGGGAAAACGACTTTGTATATTCAACTTATCTATACCTCTTATATTATACATTATAAGATTACCCCCTCATTCTCCTTCACTCCAGTGAATGAAGTCCTAGCTTGTCAAGTGCTGGCAACATCTTGTAAATCTTTTGTGTACTCTTTCCAGCTTACTGGTATCTTTCTTGCAGTAAGGTGACCAAAAGTGAGCACAATGCTCTAGATGCAACTTCACCAATGTCATGTATAGTTTGATTCACGTGACAAGGTATTATGAAACAGCCGAGAATCTTGGGTGTAGCAATGTCCCACCAAAAGCTCAGCAATGGTGATGAAGGCTTGAGTTTTAAAACCGGATATCCTTCCGGCCAAGCTGCTCCAGTACACCTATGACTCGGACATCTGCCAATGGTGGGAGTTGTTGACTCTTTGACTCCATTATCCAGTGGCATTTGTTCACCAATAACCTGCTCACTGAAGCTCAGTCTGTGTTTCAGGAGGATCACCTAGCCCCAGCATTCATTACAGCCGTGGTCCATATTTTGACAAAAGGCTGAATCTGGATGATATGAGAGTTGTTGCTCTTGATTTTATAAGATTTTTTGATGTAGTGTGACATCCTGGGAGTGGCAATATTTTCAGTGAAAATGCCTTGTTGATGAAAGGAGAATGGCCAGACTGCTTCAAGCTGACAGGAAGGTGACAGTAACTCAAATAACCACGTGTTACAACAGTGATGTGCAGAAGAGCATCTCTAAACACATAACACACTGAACCTTGAAGCGGATGGGCTACAGCAGAAGAAGACCATTCCAGGCTCTACTCCTGTACCTTCTAAAGTAGCCACTGAGTGAAGTTCTCACCTGTAAAATATAGTAAACAAGGGATCTCAAATGAACAATTACATATATAATTCTGGCTAAAATCCCTTATACTGCAGTTGTCCAGGCAACATCTTGGTGAATCTCTTCTGCACTCTCTCCATTTCTACAGCATTTTTCCTGTAGTGCGGTGACCAGAACTGTACTCAATACTCCAAGTGAGGCATAACCAATATTTGATGTAGATGCAACATGGCGTTCCAACTCTCAAATTGTATTGCTCAGCCTTGTGTCTTCTTCACTACCCTATTCAGTGCATCAGTACTTTCAGCAAGGTATGGATTTAACTTTTTAAAAATGTAGGAAGCTGAGTTTTTAAACGTTAAGTCCACAGCTCCTTGAAAATATTAATCAATTAATTAAAAAATAACTAATTAATAAAAAGAAAGCAAAAACAGGTCAGGCTAAACATACCTTCCTGCTTAGCATGTTGTCATTCCTACTTTCTTCCTTTTTTTCATGTTCGCAGTCTGTAACAGTCTGTCCTCTCACTTACCACATAACCCTGTTTACAGTTTATCCCCATGGTCATCCGAGTTTTATCCATCGGAAGCATCCCCTCCCCCTACAGCTTAACAGGCTTCTTTTTCCTCCTTCCCAGTTCTGACAAAGAGTCTTTGACCGGAAGCGTTAACTCTGTTTGTAAACCTACCTGGATGGCATTTCCAATAGATTTTTTATTATATTTTAGATTTCCAGCAATTGCAGATTTTTGTTTGATTTTCTATTTAAAAGGCAACAAACACCCTTTTTCCCAGAACACTTCAACAACCAGTAGTAGCTCATTTCCAAATTCCATATAAGTTAAGATTTTCAATATGACACTATTTAAGTGGCAATTAAAGGGGTTTAGTTCTGTGTTTCTGACCATCACAGATGAAGTCTAAACTTCAGTCTTATTCTATGAGGGGAACACATTAAATATAACATTCTAAAACATTTTGTATGAGAACCACTGCTCTGTTATTGGTAAAGCTGAGCACTGGACTGTGGCTTATGCAATTCACAGAAAGTGAGGGAAAATATGCAGAAATAGTGACCTAAGTAATCCTATTTGTTCAATTTAGCCTAACTACAGAATGATACTTGGAGAATCGACAGAGTCCTGGAAACAGATTGATTTAGTTGTGCACAGTGAAGAGGCACAGAGGGTAAAGGAAGAGAAAGAGTACATTAAATAAATGAAATCTAATATCAAAAAGGTATGAGTTCATTCAAGCGCGACTTACAGGAAGAAGCTGGGTGATGATTACATATCTGTTGGCCGATTGCGAGTTCTGATTTGTGTAATTCAGACTTGGCTCAGCACAATCATCGTACTTTTACTTCAATTCAACGTACAGAATAGCAATTACGATTAGATTTCTTTGGGTCAAAAAGACATAAATAGGATGCGTGTTGGATGTCCTAAGGTTAGTTTTCTCTGACAGACAACACAGCTCAGCATCTCCTTTTCCCATTTGATTCAAGGGTCTGTCCCGCTGAGAGCAGCAACAAATTTTCCAAGACAAAGAGGAATGATTTTCCATGATTCATGGAAACAACCGTACTACCTATTGGCTATTTAGCCACTGGCAAAGGCATGTTCAAATATCACATGAATCTTGTTTCATTTAAGACTCACTCTTCTCAACTTTACTGTTAGCTAAAATGTTCCCATCGTTAAAAGGAACAATTTTATATAGTTTTCTGTGCAATCCCTGCTGACCTTCAGAATATTGGAAGAACATTAAGGTAAGCAGCAGAAATCAATTCGAATTCAAGTTTCCAATGTATCCCTGAGGAGATGGGCTGTCTGTCAAGGGACTTTGGGATGATTTGATCGCCACAGTAAAGGAGTTGTCCTTTCTTAATAATAATGATTGAAATACAATTCCTGTGGGGGCAGTCATGTGAATTGTGGTGTTCGCTAATGAGCTTGGCATGGTAGAAGACGTCCCAGGGGGCTGAGCTATTGAACTGAGCTGACAGAACCAAAGGTTTTGACGAGTGATATTCAGAGTGATATTAGCTTTAAGGTAGGTCAGAGGACCTACCACTATTATCGAGTCTGCTGTACTTATATGATAACTCTGTTGTTTCTGCACTACAAAGCAAATATTTTTGCAATCTCAGATGCAATGCTGAAAGGGTGCAACATTGCTGCAGATACCACATTGAGAATGAATTCCTAGCATGAGCATCTGAATGCCTGCAGGCGCAACCTCCATGTCACTATACCAAGGGAAACATTTCTGATTTACTTTTCCTTCCTTTCTGTTTTCACTCCTGGCATTTCAAATCAGTGGACCTCAGATGCTGGACCTCACTCAGGATTTAAAACTCACATCCGCTCTTTATTCATGTTGTACAACTGCATTCACTCGAATCTGACTCATTACTATGTGATGGCAGAATTTATTTGCTCCCATTGGAACTGTATTTCCATAACCTGGAATCCATTAGTACATTTATATTTGTGAGTGGAAAATTAGGTTCTTTTAAAGTTTACTCTTTCTATCATCCACCAATGACTTGATTTGGTGCTTATATAATAATAGTCCAAAGGGAAAAATTAGATACTTGAAAATAGTCCACAATCCTTCATTTAGTGAGGGCAATTAACATTGTGTTTTAATAAAAAGCTACAAGCTCCACTTGTAATAATACTCAATTTTAATTAACATGATCTGACTGTGTATCCTCAAGCAATGGCAAAATCTAAGGAGAGTACTTCTTGTTGAATGCAGTCTTCTACCACCTAACTAAAAAATAAATTACTTGCCTTTTGTAAAATATTACCTTCAATGATTTTAAGATACACCTGTATTCCTTTTCCAACGGCGCATTAGGTCACATTTACTGCCAGATTTTTGGGGGAAGGCACTCAATAGTTTTAGTTGTGCCTGAAAATATGCCACAAGAACTGATGCCTTGTACTGCATTGGAGAAGGTGCAGAGGAGATTTTGTAAGGACTTGTAACCATATGGCAAGATTGCATAAGGTTTAAGTTGTTTTCCTTGAAACAGAAAGGGCCAAAAGGTGGGTCTAAATAACAAATTTTTAACCCTGGCTTTAATGGAATCTTACTTTACCTTCTGTAGATACGCAATATTAACTACTTCAAGCTTATATAATCTTTTATCAAAGCCACAGTTGTCCAGTCCCAGAACATGCTTGTAAATCTCCCCTTCTGGGAAGAAAGGAAGCTTTCTAGACAGTAATACAGAGATGAGGCTTCAGATGTTTGAATCATACAAGAAATTCAAGAATACTAAGTTATCATTCCTTTATTTTTGCATTGTTTATTTATATTTGTAACTTACAATAAATTTATTTCTTTACACAGTACTGCTGCTGCAAAATAAAAATTTCATGTTATTTAAATCAGTGATAATAAATCTGATTCTGATTCCGAGGCTGTAGCTGGAATGAACTACTTATGTCCCAGAGCAGTGCTATCCATTTTAATTAAGCATGCCAGCATCAAAGAATTTTCACAGGGAAACCCAAACTTCACTCTCATCCCATCATCCCATGCATAAAACATTGAAACACTTCCCAAAGCCTCAATTTGTGACTTCTGGCTTAGCTACCTATATGGTCCTGCTGGAGCATATCCTGGCTTAAAACCAAAAGTGGTTTATTATATGCATTATAATGCAATGGACAAAGGCACTGCAAGCGATAAGACTGAACCACAGACATCAATAGGTTGAAAGGTTCAATCCCAGTTTTGTTGCCTAGTTACGTAATCTCAGCCAGCGCTTGATTTAGGACAATCGAGTTAGTTTTATTGCTGCAGAGCTTCAGACGGAAAGATCAGCCAGGGCTTCTACTTTCGCTGCAGAAAGTGTGCATTTGAAAACAGCAGGTGATGACAGCTTCAGCCATAGCATTACTAATTTGTAGGGTGATATATGACGCGTGTCCACCGGCACAGTGTTGATTCCCTGTGAAGGCAGACTAGGATTAATTATGCAGGGGAATAAACAGTCGACAGGCTGAGACCAGTCAACAAGGGGGCAGAAACCAGAATAAGAAGGTTGGGGAGGGGAGGGAGTGGAGGAGTACAAGCTGTCAGGTGATACCTTAGACCGTGTGGGAGGGTAAGTCGGTGGGTGGGGGAGAATGGATGAAGTAAGAAGCTGGAAGAGGATGGATGGAGAGGTAAAGGGCTGAAGAAGAAGGAATCTAATAGGAGAGGACAGTGGTCCATAGAAGAAAGGGAATGAGGAGGGGAACCAGTGGGAGGTGTGGGCAGATGAGGAGAAGCGAAGAGGTGTGAGAGTAACAAGAACTGAGAATGCAAATAGAGAGAAGCAAGTGGGGGTAATAATTACCAGAATTTGAGAAATTGATATTCATGCCATCAGGTGTAAAGCTATCCACACAGAATATGAGGGGTTGCTTCTCCAGCCTGATATTGGCCTCATTATGGCAGTGGAGGAGGCTATGGAGTGAAATATTAAATACACAACACTCTGCTCAGCTTAGCTATAAACTCAATGTCAATATAGAGTTTATTTCAACTTATATAATATGTATACTATATAATGCAACTACTATATAGATATGCACACGTGCCATTCAGCCCTAAAGATGTAATCACCATGGAGGATTTCGTAGCCTTGTCATTCCTGACAAAAGGGGCAGGAAAATCAGTCTGCTTGGCAGGTGAAACGTGAAACTATCTCAGGTTCTGGGGCCTCCTCTGTGGTGGGTCTAGGAGTTGACTCCGGACTGCAGGAAGTGATTCCGACAGCTCTGGATACCTCTTTTCTTCTTGCTTCTCTAAGACGTTCTTGGCATCTTCTGGATGTGTTGACATCCCGTGCAGTCTATGGCAAGCTGCTTGATCTGTTGATCTAACCCAGGCCACCAAGCTTCAAGCCAACATTTTCATTTTAACCACGCCTAAATGACTGGCATGTAGCTCCTCCAACACTTTAGCTCTCAGCTTGGATGGTACAGCTCTCAATCCCCACATAAGGCAACCTCCATCAAGGGCAAGTTCATCCCAACTCTGGTAAAAGTAGGGGGACTGGAATTTTTGCCACATATTCCAGCCATTTTGAGTTACCATGTAGCCCTGAGGCAGTGTGGGATCTTTTCTGGTTTCCATTTGGATCATCTCTGCTGTAATAGGCAGACTTTTGACTTGCATTAGGGAGAATACATCAAGAGACGTCTTTTGTAAATTTTTCAGGTGTTTCATTTCCCAAGGATAAACAAGTCAATCTATCAGTATTTCCATGATTAGTTTTCCTGTTACATTCAATCTTGTAATTGTGCCCTCCAAGAAACAGAAACCATCTCTGCATTTATGCTGCTGCTGTTAATGGAACACCTTTTTGTAGTTTAATAAAGGACGCTAGTGGTTGGTGTTCAATAATGAGGCTAAACTCACTCCCATATGAGTACTGATTGAAACATTTTACACCCTAAATCAGTCTCAAGGCCTCTCTGACAATCTGTGCATCGTCTTTCTCTGCAGCGGGAAGGGATTGTGATGCAAAGTCTCTGGGGTGTTCACTTCCATCACTCATACTATGTGACATGACTGCACCTATATCGTAAGACCAGGCATCACTGGCAAGCTTCACTAGATAATGTGGATCATAACGTGTGATTAGTGTCTGACGTCACCATTGCCTTTACCTTTCTCAAAGCCTCCTCACATAACTTTGCAATGAGTTGAAGGGGTGGAGCACAGTAGGCAGGTTTGGCAGAAGCCTGTTTCAGTAATTGACAAATCCTAAAAAGGACCACAGCTGTGACACATCCTTTGGCCTTGGGGTCCACTCTTCTTGAAATGTCTCAGCACGCTTGTGTAGTTCTTGTGCATCAATGGTGTGGCCACAGTAAATGATGCTCGGTTTAATGCCCTGAGCCCATAATCTTCTAATCTTTTCAACACTGTCTTGAGATTTTGGAGATGCTCTTTGTCATCCTCACCAGTAACAGTGTTATCGGAGTAACACTGGGTGCTTAAGAAGCTTTGCCACAGTTGCTCCACAGCTTTCTGCCAGAGTGCAGCTGCAGATGCTACTCCAAAAATAAGCCTATTCTAGTGATCAAAGGTTTCAAAGGTACGCTTAACATCAGAGAAATATATACAATATACCTCTTGAAAAGCTTTTTCTTCGCAACTATCCACGAAAACAGAGGAGTGCCCCCAAAGAATGAATGACAGTTAAATGTTAGAACCCCAAAGTCCCCCCACCTCTCCTCTCCCACGTGTAAACGGCAGCAAGCAATGATCCCCCTCCCTCTACCAGCAAAATAAAAACATCGGCAGTACCCCAAAGACTACTCGTTCACCCAATATTCGACATACCATAGGCTCTCTCCCTCCCTAATAAGGGAGAAAGAGGTGTTTCCATTTCACAGCGAGAGGGGAGACATGAGAAACAACTCGCTGGTTTACGATGTTAAAAGTCATTGCATCTGTGAGTGTTTATGATGAGAAACGCTTCTGGCTCTTCTTCCATCTCCATCTTTGGGTAGGCTTCAGCTAAGTCCACTCTGCTGAGGGGCTTTCCTCCTGAAAGGTTTGCAAAGATATCATCTAACCTGGGCAGAAATTATTGATCTACTTTCAGTACTGGGTTGATTGTGAGCTTAAAGTCACTACAGATCCTGCCTAGACCTGTCCTTCTTGGCAACTGAGACCATGGGCTCCACTCAAGTTTGGAAAAAATTCCATCAATCACCATGAAATTTACTCAGTATTGAATATGATTGATATGATATGATATGATTAAGTTTTTTAATCACATCCTTGAACACTGTTGTGGCATCATCCAGTACCTTCGTTAATTCACTTTCAGTTGATTCTGTTCCAAGGGATGTGACATGCAAATTGTGGATGTATCTCCAATTTAGTTGTGGTTGTCTCAGACGTTGTATTTAAATGTTACAATTTTCTTCACATTCACTTTCATTTCTGACTACTACTCAATTGCACCTCTGTCTGCTGTTTCCATTGATACAATCATTTCAACTGCTCTCTTAAATGTACATTGTGCTTCCATAAGGAGCTGTTTTTGAACTAAATCTCTTGGAGCAGATCATTGAACATACAATGCTCAGACAATTTCTTCAAAACAGCCACGTATGCTGAAATGGAGTTCCCTTCCTTTTGATTTCACTCATGAAACCTAAAGCAAACTGTGATTGACAATGGTTTTCATTCCAAATGTTCCTGCATTACTTTCACGATAGCAGCAAAGCAAGCTTCAGCTGGTTTGGTTAGAGCAATTAGACTTCAAAACAAACAGTAAGTTCTTCCACCCAATGCACTCAGCAAAACTGACTCTTGTTTTTCATTGGTGATTTTATATGCTTCAAGTTACTGCTCAATTTGCACAGAATACGAAGTCCAGTTATCTTTTCTGCAATCAAATGCATCTCTTTCCAATGTAGCCAGCAATTTCTGCTTGTTTTTAGATTTATGATTATTATCACCCATACTCACTGTTTGTGAGCCCATGATTTTGTCCATTTTCTGCCTTTTTTTCTTAGTTGACCACCTCTGCTGAAGGAAAAAAACTTGCTGCCCTTTTTTAAATTCTCAAACGACTCACTTTTTTAAAATTCAAACAAAACACTGAGCTTTTTTTCAACTTGCATGTCTTGCTGCATTTCAATGGGTACATAGTTGTCTCAGGTTCATTTCAAAATTACTCATCACCACTGTTACGTTTTGCAACTTCAAAACATAAAGGTAATCAAATGAAAAGCATGGAGACAGCTTTAACTCGTGTACGTAGTTTGGTTTCACTTTTAAGTAAGGCACACACATATGATGTAGTAGTATAATGACACAAGCCATTCACGTACTTCTACATATAACTCATAATGAAAAACAAAGAATGCTTAATCAAACAATATGTAGTCACTGTAATAAGTATTCACCCCCTTGGAATGTTCATGTTTCATTGTTTTACAACATTGAATCACGGTGGATTTAATCTGGATGTTTGACACTGATCAACAGTAAAAGACTGTTTCGTGTCAAAGTGAAAACAAATCTCTACAAAGTGATCTAAAGTAATTGCAAATATAAAACACTAAATAATTGATTGCATAAGTACTCACCCGCTTCATGTCAGTATTTAGTAGGTGTACCTTTGGAACAATTACAGCTTTGAGTCAGTGTGAATAGGTCTCTATCAGCTTTGCACATCTGGACTCTACACTTTTTCTTCATTCTCCTTTACAAAATGCTCAAGCTCTGTCAGATTGCATGGGGATTGTGACTGAACAGCCTTTTCAAGTCCAGCCACAAATCTCAATTGGATTGAGGCCTGAACTCTGACTTGGCCACTCCAGGACATTGATTTTGTTGTTTTTAAGCCATTCCTGTGTAGCTTTGACTTTATGCTTGGGGTCATTTTAGAGGCGGCCCGATACATCGAGTATTTATTCCCCTCCGTAGACGCTGCCTGAGTTGCTGAGTTTTGCTTGCATTTTGTGTGTGTTGCTCAAGATTTCCAGCATCTGCAGAATTCTTGTGTTTATAACTAACAGTAATTGGTACCTTCTGATCATTCTAAATGCAACCACACAGAGAACAGTGCAGGGGAGACTTACAAGGATCTTCTGGGACTATAAATTTGTAGCTTTGAGGAGAGATTGAATAAGTTTAAGATTATTGTCTTTGGAACAGAGTAGGCTGAGGGGGAGTGTGCAAAATTACGAGATCTAATGAAGATAAGTTTTAAAGATTTCTGATAAACGGGGTGAAAATTTATCTTAAGTTAGTGGCAAAGGTTACTTTAAGGTCAGCTTTCATCTCCTTGAATGCTGGAGCAGACTTGAATGGACCGAGCGGCGTATTCCTGTAGCTGAGTGGTCAAAAACCAATAGACATGGACTAAAGTAATTGGTTAGATTAGTACAGAGTCAACAAAGTTTTTTTTTATGCCAATGAATGGTCAGTAGAGGCAAAATCCAGATTCAGGTATAGGAAATGACCTGACCTCAGACCTTGTGCTGGAATTAGTTTGGGTAATTCTCATTTGACCAGTGCGCCATGTTCTGTCTTTTTTTTATTGTCCTCAAAATGCAGAACTCCTGTAATGTTTTTTGAATAATTGTGGAAAATTTACAGTCAGCATTTGTGCCATGAGCACTAACCACTGGGAATTTGACCACATGAAGTATAAAAATTGATTTGGTTTGCAAGACATTTTCTCAACTCAGGGTAACATTAGCATTTCATTAGTAAAGAACCAGAATTGATTTAGCGCCTATGATAGAGTAGACATTGTTCAATTTCATAGAGATCTAGATGGGAAGTTACAAGCTGTTCAACTTCCAGTTGTTCACATTTTTATAATAGAGAGACATTTATTAGTCCAGCAAATTCTTAATAATTCTAACATAAGAAATGATTAGAAATAAAAAAAGAAATAGGGTAAAGGATTTGCTACACAGGTTTCAGGGAGATTTGGAATATTTTAGGAGAAATTGTTAATGACATTAATCTATAGGGGATTCTGCTGACAGTAAAGAAGAGAAATCTTATACATTTTCCTCGAATACCTTACAAATTAATGGAAGCACGTGGGTTTGAAACATGCAAGTTATAGGTTACTTCAATGTTATTATAGAAATCAAAGTTATTTAAGAATATGCTAAAGAGATAAATTAGTGAGGTGGAAATCAATTTTTACGAACATGATGAGATGTTAGCCATTTGAATTTCTGCATACTCTTCAAATAACACAAGTTAACTACCGGGTAGTCATATTCTGTAGCCAAAATCCACCTCAAAAGTAGTGTGCATGATCCCATTTTCCTCTGCCTACCAAAAACTGATATCAATGCTGGCATAACTATGAGCTTCACTGAATGTATTGCAAGAGCACAAGAAAACAGGAGTAGGAATAGGCCACTTGGCCCTTCAAGCTTGTCCTGCTATTCAATATCTACTCCAGGCCTCAACTTCTCTTCTATGCCAATTCTTCGTCATCCACTATTCCTTAAAAAATGCATCCATTTCCATATTTTTAATTACCTTGAATTAATTAACCTCCACAACTCCCTGGGGTAGATAATTGCAGAGATTCACTACCCTCTACAAGAAGAAATTCCCATATTCCTCTGTTTTTAAATGTACCCTTGATTGAGATTCTCCCACGAGTGGGGGCATCTTAGCATCTATCCTGCCATGTCCCTTGGGATCTTATATATCTCATTTCTCATTAACTCCACCACTCTACTCCTCATTTGCACTATTTATCTTTATGTATTGCAACTTAAAGTAATTTTATGAATTGCACTCTACTACTAACACAAAACTACAAATTTCATGACATATGTCAGTGATAATGAACCCAATTCTGACTCTGAAGGTCATCCCTTTCTAAACTTTTTGATCAAAAGACCATTTGATATGTCTGTATATATTGTGGTTATGATTATGTAAAGCAGGCAAAAGCAAGGAAGGAAAATCATGGCAGATTTCTATATCTATCTTGTGTCCTTTCACTTTATTATTCCGAGTAATGAGAGAAAGGTTGTTATCGAGACCTGAGTATGCTGAATGTCCACTTGCAGTTTACCTTCATTTTTGGCTAGGATGATATTGCTACTCCATATGTCTTGGGGGCTCCCTTCATAGTTCAGCTCACTGCACAGAAATACTAACACTACAATTTACCCCTGCTTCCTTAATTCCCATGATACCCACTGAGAAAAGAAATCAGTACTTTAGGGTTAAGGGCTAGCCCAACACCAATTGAGAAAATAAAAATCCTTTTAAATTTTCCTTTAACATTTCTTTTCTTTAGTAAATTGACGTCTCATTCTGTGGTACAGCCCCCTGAGTACTTTCTCCTTTTAGCCTTGACAGGATCTAGATAGAGATTCTGAGCATGAAATCAAACACAGCCTCACTCAATTACTGAAGATACTTCTTCTGGGAAGCTAATATCCAAGAGGTTGATCAGGATTGATTGCCAGGTAGTGATCAGGAGTAGAAATCTCAGCAGTTTGTTTTTTTGTGCTGGTCCTGGGGCTGGAGCCAATGGTTAATGCCACAGCTTTTACCTTGACTGAGATCAGCCAGGTTGAGATGAATCAGGACTGACACCCAAAGCTAGTTTTTGTTTAAATTAAATCTCGTTGGCCATGGTATTATAACACACTCTGAGAACATGACAGGTGGAAATGTGAAACTAAATAGTTAGTCTTGCATAAGAGAATGATCTAAAACATCTACAGTAAATAAATCTGTAAGAACAATATTCTGTATATTAAATGATTGCATAAAAGTAAGTGTATATCTCATGCCCTATCTATTGTTTATCCGCACTATGATTATTTTTGTTTTGAGTACTGACTAAATGTAACAATTAACAGTCGCTGCTACAGACAGTTGAATCTACATCGCCATCAAAATATCAATCATTTGTTGATATTTCTTCCCTTTCTGTTACTTTTGGACATTAAAGTGATTCAGGTGACGGGAAATGTCCAGTTTTAAACTTGGCAGATGGCTTACAAAACCAGAACTGACAGATGGTTAGACTTCAACTTATTTAAATATATTCATTTTTTGGAATATGGAGTTTGTTCAGTCCTTCTGGGAAGGTACTCCCACAGAGTTGTTGGGAAGGGGGAATCTCAGGATTGAGACCCACAGGTTAAAGGAACAGCAATATGCTTCCAAATAGTGAGTGTGGTGTTGATTTGGAAGGGAACTTTAGGAGCCAGTTGCCTGTGGCCCTTGTCCTTGCCGAAAGGGGGTCACAGGATTGGGAGGTGCAGCCAGAAAACCCCTGGTGAGTAGCTGCAGTCACATTTTGTGCGTGGCGCATACACACTGCACTGCTCGGAGTTGCTGGTGGAGGGAATGAACTTTACAGTGATTGACAGGGTGGTAATGAAACTGGCTGAGCTGGAGATGAGGGAAGATAGCAGCTTCTCACCTCAGCCTGCCCAACTAATTGATTGGTCAATCCATTGGTATCGGTGTCATTGAGAATTGAAGTCTCAGTTGATGGTCTGAAAGCATTGGGATAATAGGGACATGGGAGTGTGTTTGTACAGTGTTCAGTCAACACTTCAAACGCAAGCCGGGGAAAGTGATTTGGTTTGGCATCTTTGCAATGATTTGTCAACATTAAGCATACCAAAGTAAAGAACTAAGTTGGGATAAGGCCAATTTTACCAGGTTGGCGAATGCTTTGGCAAAAATTCACAAGAACTAACAATAGTATCAGAGCATTGGGATACATTCAGGAAGAAGATAGTAAGGGTTTTCAATGCTGTATTATTTTCTCAATTGGAGAAACGAGGGATCCCTCAAATTTAATTCCCTGTGAATGTTGAGGGACCTCCAGATAAAGCAAAAAAAGGAGAAGCTTCACACACACAAAGCTGAAGAAATTCAACTGGCAGGGCAGCATCTATGGAAGAGAGGAAACAGTGAACGTTTCAGGTCGAAACCCTTCTTCAGAGAAGCTTATAACAAGTACTGAGGGACTATAGAAAGCCAGTGAGGTAGCAGAAGGTGCAAGGATAAGGTTGAAAAATAAATTAACAAGGCTTGAAAACAGCAGAGCAGGTACATTGAGTTTAAAAACTTACTTGAAAGAAATGAGGACGATTGAGAAAATAAGCTCCACTGTGGAGGACAAAGTAGTAGCTTGTATATAGATATTCATAGTTCTAAAATAATATGTTGTGTCTTCCTGCATGGAAGAGGATGCTGTTATTAAGGAGGAATAAAGTCGATTAAAAATAATGCATTTCTTTAAAAAAAGATGACTTCAGGTAGAGAAGCATTGCTATGAGTTAGGAAGAACATTAACTATTAGAAATGATAAATTTAGGAGAATAGAGCAAATTAAGATGTCAATAAGGTAGATAAATCCCTATATCTAGATAATGTGATATTATTGTTTAAACAAGGAGAAAGGACAAGAGCATGTAATTGGAGCCCAGTGAACCAAACATCAGTCATCATTTAGGGATGGCGGGAGGAGCAGATGATGTGAGTTTTGGAAAAGCTGGCCAAAATGCAAGGTTCTAAACAGGAATCTTCAAAAAAGTGTGGGAACTGCAAAAGTATGGGAAGGGCAAAGTTAAATTTAGTTCCAGTTGTACAGCCTAACCTGAATGTGTTGCTATTTGTTCTGTGCAGAAGCAAATACCTGTGATCCCAAACACTAAATCATAACAGGGCCCTGATGAAGGGTCTCAACCCAAAACATCAGCTTTTTATTCCTCTCTCTAGATAGATGCATACTGACCTGCCACGTTCCTCCAGCGTTTTGTGTGTGTACTCTGGATTTCCACATCTGCAAAATCGCATATTCTCTGTCCAATATCCTTGCCTAATAACTTCAAAAGGCGGAATAATAGATCTAATCTATTTGGCAAAACACACAAAATGCTTCGATCCTTCATCAGGACTAGAAAAGAGATGAGAACCCAGAGCAAGAAAGTTGGGAGGGGGATGGTAGGAAGAAGTACAAGGTGGTAGGTGTTAAGTGAAACCAGGAGAGGGGAGGGGGTGAAGTAAGGAGCTGGGAAGTTGACTGGTGAAAGAGATAAAGCTTTGAAGGGGGAGGAGGTCTGATATGAGGGTTCCAGCCCTTTATTTCTTTCACAAATCAACTTCCCAGCTCTTTATTTCAACCTGTCCCCCTCTCCCAGTTTCACCTATGACCTGCCACCGTGTGCTTCTTCCTCCTCTCCCCTCTCCACCTTCTTGCTCTGACTTCCCATCTTTTTTGTCCCAGTCCTGATGAAGGGTCTCAGACCAAAACTTCACCTGTTCAGTCATTTCCCTAGATGCTGCTTGACCTGCTGAGCTCCTCCAGCACTTTGCGTGCTTTGCTTTGGATATCCAGCATCTGCAGATTCTCTCATGTTTGTAATCTGTTCTGTGGAAGGACTTGCGTTATGCTGCAACAGGTTTTACTGATCACAAAAAGCAGGACTACAATTCATGAAAAGCCCTGAAGGGGTTCTGATAAGTGTAACTGTTAAAATATGTAAATTCTGATCTCTTTTTGTTTAAGATTTTCAAGCGCAGATAATGCACTAAAACCCTGAGCAACTTCCTACCAAAACTAGGCAATGCCAACACACATTATAATCATCCTCTATATGCCAAGGAATGAGAGAATACAATGAAGATGCACACACAAAATACCTGACTGGGAGCCTCAACTGCACAGTTTATTCAGCAGCATTAGATAAAGAAGACATGTATGTCAACATAGACCTTGACATCTAAATCTACCACTGCTCCATGTTATTTTTAGTACACCATAGGACAGCTTGCTGTCCTGAGATTAGCTCTTGATCATTTCCTTCCAAAGCATGCAGCCATTCATTATTCATCTTTATAACTGTACCTGTCAGCATGGACTGAGAAAATCACTCTCTATTTTAAACACTAAGAAGTCTGCAGGTGCTGGAAATCCAAAGCACCGCACACAAAATGCTGGAGGAACTCAGCAGGTCAGGCAACATCTATGGAAATGAATAAACAGTCAATGTTTTGGGCTGAGAACATTCCTCAGCACTGTATTTGTTCATTGCATTTCTAAGAAAACTGGGAACTTTCCATGATGCCAGAGAAGAGCAAAATATCTACCCAGGCTCCTTTTATCCAATGGAAGTGATCTGGCAGAAGGAGCTACTTATGCCTGTGGCCCTGTCTTGCTCCAGTTTCATGCTTCTTTCTTAATATGTTTTACTGAGGTCAAAATCAACTCTTGAATTTAGAAAGGGTGTTACAATTTAGGCTTCTCAAACTCAAAGAGTCCCTTACATCGGTGGATCTTTTCCCTTCTTCATCTACCGAAGAGTAACTGTCACAACTTTAATGGAGAGTTGTTACCGTAGATGTCGGATTATAAGCCGCTACTTTTTTCCCACATTTTGAACAGCTTTGAACACTGCAGCCTTTACTACGGTGCGGCTAATGCATGATTTTTTTTCATGCCGCCAAAAACATTTTGCCTCGTAACAGTAGACCAATAAAATTGATGAGTAGTTCACAGAGGTCCAATGAAATTGTATGATAAATCAAGCGCACTTTCACAATTAAATTATTGTAAATCAGTCATTTGTACTCACCCTCATCAACATGGAAAACACTCGAAGAAAAGCATTGTGCTGCCTTTATGGCAGTTATTTAGTTTATAATATTTTCGCTTAGTAATTCATTTGTTAGTATTTTCTAGTTAAAGTTAGAAGTGTTAAGTACCCGGTATATTTGTTTTCCGTACTACATCCCGGGATACTATGACATCACATCCGGTTTCGCCGCATCTTGTGGGAAATACTGGTTTGCGATAAACGGGAAGGTGGGGGCATTAGACCCGAGCGAAACGCTGCTTTTAAGTTAAAGGCAATCAATAACTTTTCCTGGTAGGCTGCAGTATATATATTTTTACCAGTCGTTAGGAGATATTGGAATGTTGTTCAGTAAAAAAGTATACGCAACGTAATTTGTGTGTTACCGATACGTATGTATATTTAAAAGTAGCCGCGTTACAGGCACGGTTCGAAAAAAAGCATTTGCAATATGTATTTGTTTATGTTACCATATGGATTTAATTAAAAGTTAAAAAATCCTCACGTGTAATATCTTTCTGTGTAAATATCTCATATTACAACGTGGGACACCTGCGGCCTAAAATCCGGTGCGGCTTGTACAAGTACAAAATTGATTTTCTTTCTGAAATTAGAGCCAGCGGCTTTTAATCGGGTGCGCTCTGTAGTGCGAAATCTACGGTAATTGTTGTGTAGTTAGTATTTAAGTAATCTTGTAAATATGTTGTTTGATTAAGCATTCTTGTTCATTTAAATAATTACAGGTTATATGTAAAAATACATTAATTGCATACATCAACACACCACCACACAATACGTCCGTGCCTCACTTAAAATAATGATGGTGCCAGATCCACATTCCTGGACTCCCATGTTTTCTTTGAAGTAATTTAATGTTTTGAAGTTACAAAACAAAGGACTACTCTCTCACATGGGCTGAAATATCTCAAGACACAGTATAAGTACCTTATTTATTGAACCAATAGTTTTATATGCATGAGAGAAATAAATCTCAAAGGAAGGTATGTTTTCCCTTCAATATTCTTATAAGATAAAAATCAAAGACAATCCTTTTGAACTTTTTGAACGTAAGGGGCAATTTATGCACCAATAAATCTATGTTTCATGATGAATGAGATGAAAGTAAGAAAGTAGTCTGAGACATTAATCTATCACCCAATCAGGTTATAGAATGAAATATTGAAACAGGAATCCATGTGACAAGTATTCCCATTGGAGTATGGAATGGGATGTGCATCATTAAGCTGTAACTTGCCGGAAAATACCAGCTATTCTGCAGCAGAACACAGAGCTGCTGGAAATGTCCACAGTTATGCTGGAGGATGTTCTGTTGAACTTATGCCAAGATAGAACCACCACAGGAATTATGAGCCTTCTACTTTGACTGGAGTGGAAGGGCTGCAAAGGAAAATATAGGGTGATTCATATTTATTTGGAATAATTGATACTTAATGTTTCTGATTGTGTTTTCGTGTGATTTAAACATATTGTTTTCAAAACAAATTGAGAACTTTTTCACATTTTGGTTTAATTGACTTTTAACAGGACTTAATAACTCTAAATGTTAGGGACAATGAGAATGCTGCTGGCAAAAATAATTTTCCTCCAGCTTGTTGGTGCTAAATCTCCCCCTGCTCTTTCCTTCTCACCCCATGTGTTGACAAAAGCCTACACAGACTCCTGACACTGCGGAAGGCTCCATTTCCTCGGATTGGGTGGCACTTCGCTTCAAATTAAAATCGAGCGGACCCAAAGAGATAAGTCTGCAATCAGTGGGCTTGGCCACGGTGAGCATGGGCAGCTCACTGCTTATGGCTAGTTCTGGCTTAATGTACTTAGATCGAATACGCTCATGACACTAAAACATTTGTGACGTTCCGCCAGGCAGAGAAGGGTCAAGTAAATTTCCAGCCTGAATCATTCGTTTTTCTTTCCACGGATACTGCTCAGTGTGTCCAGAATTTTCTAATTTTATTTCAGATTCCCAGCATCTGTTGCTTTGTAAGCTTCAGCTGTGCAGATACAGCTGTCAGTGCAGGTAAATTGCCAATAACAGCAAGCGGATCTTTCCTCGACCAGTGTTTTCATTTGCATGAAATAGTTGGACCACGACCCCCCTAAGCTACACCAGACTCTTCACTTGTCACTGACATCTCTAACCTTACTCTTGCTTTAATGAATTCAAACACTCTGTTTTATATTAAGCAAGTTCCACAGAACTGTGAGAAACGCAGTGGCACATCTAGTAATTTGCTACTCAGAGCTTCAGATACCTACGGTCAATGGTGCCGGCTGTGTGGCACTTGCATTTTCCCCTTGTAATTGAATCTTTCCTCCAGGTGCTCCCATTTCTCCCCACATCCCAAAATTGACAAGTTATTTCTCCAGTGTAAATTTCCCTTGGAATGTAGATGAGTGGTAGAATCTAGGGAGTAGTCAATGGGTTAACTACTCATTATTGATGAGTAAAGTGTGTTAATCTAAGATTAGTGTAAAAATATTGTGCTTGACTGTAGACAAAGACTCAATGGGCTGAAGGGTTTTTTTCTATTTTGTGTCTCTGTAATTCTAAAAGACCATAAGACATAGGAGCAGAATTAGGCCATCTGGCCTATCGAGTCTGCTCTGCTATTCAATCATGGCTGCTACTTTTTTTCTCTCCTCCTCAACCCCAGTTCCTGGCCTTCTCCCTGTAACCCTTGATGCCACGTCCAATCAAGAACCTATCAATCTCTGCCTTAACTACACCCTACGACCTGGCAGCCACAGCTGCATGCGGTAACAAATTTCACAAACTCACCACACTTTGGCTAAAGAGGTTTCTCTGCATCTGTTTTGAAAGGGCGCCCCTCTATCCTGAGGCTGTGCCCTCTTGTCCTAGACTGTCCCACCACGGCAAACATCCTTTCCACATCCACTTTGTCTAGGCCTTTCAACATTCAAAAGGTTTCAATGAGATTCCACCCCCCATCCTTTTGAATTCCAGTGAACATCAGGAACAGAATGCTTTACTACTTCTGATCTTGATCTGCCCTCCTTTGATTGCTTGTTTTATAGAGTCTCCGGGCCATGCACCCTACCATGTTTATGACAACCATCATACAATCATCTCTACTTATAAGTAGAGATGATTGTATGATGGTTGTCATAAACATTTACCAGCACTTGGTCTATACCACTGGTTCCTAAAGTGGGCAATATCACCACCCCTGGGGTGGTGGAAGTTTCTAAGGGGATGGTGGGGGCTGGGGGTGCTCAGTAGCAAGAGAGACAGCTGAGGGATTGGGGTTTAATACAAGAAATAAGTTACTTATTATAAGCATTTGATCCTCAGTACCTCATAATTAATTACAGTGGTCACGTAATAACCACATTTCTTACTCACCCATCGTTTCTTACACTTTGCTCGTAGCACGTTATAGTTGTTGAAGAGCAATGTGAGACTTCTGTATTTTGCATATCATGAAAAATCTGGACTGAAGAAATCGTGTTATCTCCAAGCCCAGCCTGCACATCGTTGCTAGTCGCTGCTGTGCTACAGAGTTAGCTAGTACGACTCCCATACTCTAATCACGCAGTGACGCAATTCCTGTGTATTAGGGTACGAAGTTTGATGGGGTAAAGTTCAGAATCTGCCCTGGACCGCATTTCTCTAGCCCAAATCCAACCAAAATATCATCGCCTTAACTTTATTAACCTTCAGGTGGAGAGTTAGGTTTTGCCTGAACTATGATAACATAACTTTCCCCTTTATTGATCACAGCATTTGAGGCTGGACATACAATAGGTATCTGATCATGGCTGTTAATCCATAATGAAAATGGCAGAAGTAGAGCAAATGAAAAAGGGTAGACAGTAGAGTGTGAGGTATCTGAAATATGGGTTTATACCGGCACCAAGCAACCAACAGCAGCCAGTGTAAATGTTGTGTGAATTTTTTTTCAAAGGAGGCAATGAATATTTGAAGAGAATGCACTCTGATAAAGCAAGCAAGAACTTGGCTTATTTTCATTCACTTTGTGAAAACTTTCAGAAATAGAAAACACTTCAAAACATGTTTATTGTGTACATTTCTGGTCACCAAATTATAGAAAAGATGTCAACAAAATAGAGAGAGTACAGAGGAGATTTACTAGAGTATTACTTGGGTTTCAGCACCTAAGTTACAGAGAAAGGTTGAACAAGTTAGATCTTTATTCTTTGAAGTGTAGAAGGTTGAGGGGGGACTTGATAAAGGAATTTTAAATTATGAGGGGGATAGATAGAGTTGACATGGATAGGCTTTTTCCATTGAGAGTAGGGGAGTTTCAAACAAGAGGACATGAGTTGAGAGTTAAGGGGCAAAAGTTTAGGGGTAACACAAGGGGGAACTTCTTTACTCAGAGAGTGGTAGCTGTGTGAAACGAGCTTCCAGAAGAAGTGGTAGAGGCAGGTTCGATATTGTCTTTTAAAAAAAAATTGGATAGGTAAATGGACAGGAAAGGAATGGAGGGTTATGGGCTGAGTGCAGGTCGGTGGGACTAGGTGAGAGTAAGTGTTCGGCATGGACTAGAAGGGCTGAGATGGCCTGTTTCCGTGCTGTAATTGTTATATGGTTATATGGTTATGTTTGCCCACATTTCACAACAAAACTTTAATGGTTGCGTGCTTCATTCAACATTTCATTGTTCATTACTAAAGCTGGGATGCCCCATACAACTGAGAAGAAATGATTCTGCCAGCAGTAAGGGAGATTGTGAGTATAGTTTTGCATAATTCAACAGACCAAATAATGAAAGTGATTCTGCTCAGCAACAATTCTGTTCAAAGACAAATAGATGAAATGTCTGCGAATGTGGAAGATGCATTGTGCGCATACAACGGAATTTGCTCTGCAGTTGCATTGGTGAACTTTGCCAGGCAAAATATCTTTGTTTCTTGGTGATGTTTGCTTCATAACCAAGACTTGATGCAGATACAAAGGGGGGAGTCAATAGTTCGGGTTGTTGAGTAATTTTTCAATGAAAAGGATATTCTGCTCACCAACACATATGTTTGTGCAAATGATAGTGCACCATCAATAACAAGATGCTATCACAGTATTATTACTTTACTAAAAAAGCTATACCTAACATATTTTCCATTCCCTATGTAATTCACCGACAACATTTGGTCGCATAAAAACCAAGTGATCGGCCACATAAATCATTAAATACTGTCATCACAGTGGTAAATAAAATCAAGTCCCATATTCCCAATTCTCTACTATTTCGAGAGCTTTATATTGAGAATGATGAATACGTAGTTTAAATGCTTGCTGTTGCACACAGAACTCAGATGGCTCTCAAAACAAAACCTGCCTAAAATGCTTTAATGCACTTTCTGAAATTGTGATAAAATTCTTTGAAAACTTGGAGGTTGTATTCAGTAATCAACCCCAGAGTATTAGCCATGACTTTGTTTATTTCTCAGACTTATTCACAAAGTTTAATGAAATCAATGTTCAATTGCAAGAAAATGAAGTGAGTCTTATCAAAACATTTAACCCTATTTAAGTGCAACATAGTTTGTTGAGACTTTTTGCGACTTCCGAGCCTCTCTGGGTAGGAAGAGAAATAAAGAATACCAGATGACGATCTTCAAGTTTACCGTGCATAAAGGACATGCCAGAGTGATTTCAGGATCTTGTCTCGATCCAAATTCCAGATTGTTTAATGAATTCATTCCTGAAAACTTGTAATGAGGAATTGACAGGGAAGATGGAGGAAAAAGTGATCTTGCTATAAAATGACTTTGAGCTGAAGTCGAGGTTCAATAAATCATATCAAGACTTTGGTTGCAGAAAGAAATCTCTGAAAACTATTCTGCACTGTGGAAAAAGGTCAAGATGTTCTTTATTGCCTTTCCAACATCATATTTAGTGGGGCGCAGTTTCAGTGCAGTTTGCCAATTCTTTCAAAACAATGAAATTGATAGCAATTTACTGAACGTGAGGATCTGAGTCTTTCTGACTGACATTCAGCCTGATGTCGAGAAGCTGATATCACTGCAAAAAAGCCCATTCATCTCACTGAATAAAAATAGCAATGAAGTAGTGAATAGTTGGATGATTAAAATTGTTTTTACTGTATTTAAATAAAGAAATAATTTACTTGTAGCTTTAAATAAATTTGAATAATTTTTGCACTTATCTGTCACTGCTTTGAACTTGCAGTTCCTATTTTCTTTCAATCTACCTCATAAATTGAAATACTTCATAGTTTTTACTGTATGCATTGTAGCCTTGGAAAAATACACACTCAGGACAACAAATACTTTTTCTGGTCTTTCATTCCTTTATCTCTTTTAGATGTTTTAATGTGGAAAGAGGATATTAACAACAAAATGAGCTTGAAATAAGCTGTTTCTGCTGTTACAACCTCAACTTAATTTTGGCCCACACATTTGTTATGTCAACTAGTTATGAATGCAGTATGAAAATAAATAAAACAAAATATACAAAACCAGTATGGTAGTGGCAATTCTAAAAAAAAATCAATACAAACAACATTAGAATCCATCCAACCCTGTACCTCTTGTACAACATCAAAATTTTAAATAAATGCATCTCGCCTTAACTCAGATATATACTCACATTGGCACACACATGCTTAACTTCTAAAGACATATAGGCTAGATCCTGAAACAAACTTTCTCCTCACTCACACTACGTAAACAGATATTAACACATTCACCTTACTCCATTATATTCACATTAGGTCATGAAACAATAAAGTAAAACAAAAATAAAGCTTTACTAAAACTTTTACAATATATTGCTTTGTAGTTAAGTTACTAGAAGAGCTAACCTACTAGGCCAATAAGGAACTTGGATGACCATGCCATTCAGCACCAGTACCTTACTCATGAAAATCTAAGGCAAAGATTACCAATATTCTAGATTTACAGCCAAGTATAAATAAATTTACATGGATACAACTTTTACAGATTTACAAGTTACTATAAATTGCCCATTGCGCATTCAGACAGAGACATAACGTAAAGATTTTTACTCCACGTGTATGTGAAGGATGTAAGAAATAAAGTCAATTCAATTCAAGATTATCAAATATTATCCACCTTTCCTCACCAATAGACCAATAACTCAAAAACGTTTGAGAATCACTGGTCTATACCCTTCTGTGCCTTTATGATTCAGATGATCATCTTGGTACTATCTGAATGTTATGAGAGTCTTTACATCCATTATCCCCTCAAGCAGTATGCTGCAGATCACAAGCATGTGAAAATATACCCACTAAACCTTCTGACCCTTACCTTGAATCTCAGTCCTCTAGCTTTAGACACTTGCAATAGGATAAGGTTTCTTACTAAATATTCCATCTGTGCCCCTCTAAGTTTTATGTACAATTACCCTCTCTTTCATTGTGGTAAATATACAATGAGTTTATAAGCTGAAGGTTCTCTGTACTGAGCTGTGAATCTCTCAATGCATTGAATGGCTCAGTGATGCCCTGTGCTGTCTGCGTAGAGTTTGATCATTCTGCTTGTGGCCACGTGGGTTTTTTCTGGGTGCACCGGTTTCATCCCACGTCCCAAAGGTGTGCACATCGATACATAAATTGACCACTGTAAATTGCCGATTGTGTGTAGATT
This sequence comes from Hemitrygon akajei, assembly GCF_048418815.1. Classification (NCBI taxonomy): domain Eukaryota; kingdom Metazoa; phylum Chordata; class Chondrichthyes; order Myliobatiformes; family Dasyatidae; genus Hemitrygon; species Hemitrygon akajei. The sequence goes on from NC_133139.1 coordinate 37,605,689, forward strand.
TTGGGGAGACATTTGAGGGAAACACGGGGAGAATAAAATGAGATCAGTATATGATTCGTGTAACATGGGTTCTTGATGGTCAGTGCAGTCCAACACTTTGAATGATTCTGCTATTTACCACTGGTATGAGAAATAGTCAAGTTACAACTCTTGCAAGATGATTCTTTATCCTTCACTCTGTAACTATGGGCTCCGAAGGACTGCTTGAATAAAACAAGATCTAAGGCATAGAAAATAGCTCTAAGATTTCTCAGTGCACTTTAAAGGGCTGATCCCTCTTGCTGGAGAGTATAGCAGAACACACATTCTCAAGATTAAGGTCATTCATTTAGAATAGAATTTGGAACTGTTTCTTCACATCTTCACATTGTGAGTCTTTACCAAGATGTCAGTGGATGCCAGGTAGTTTTGCATTTCACAGTGGAAATTGAAAGAGGAAATCTAGAGGCTACAGTTCATTTGAAAAATAGTACTTCAGCAGCTCAATTAACTGAGATATTTCTATCCTCTTTTTAGACCAGGGGTTGCCCACATGGGGTCCATGGACCCCTTGCTTAATGGAATTTGTCCGTGGCATATAAAAAAGGTTGGCAACCACTGTCTTAGACAATTTGATGTCACAAGTAAAATTTTATGCTAAAAATGAAACAATCTCTAGCAATTCTATTGTATTGTAAATAATGCCCTCCAGATGATTACCGTATATAACATTTCAAACCAGCATTGTGTAGCCCAAAGAGAAATCCCCTCATGTTGTGAAGAGAATAATTCAAACTTTCTGTTGCAAACAATCCCAAGTTCAGTTTTGAGAGTCAGCGCCTTACTTTTTTATTTGAATATACTGTATAAGAAGTTTGTTATAAAAAAAATACCATACATGCAAAACTGCCACAAGTGCCCTGAAGAAATGACAGAATAGGACAAAATTTATCCAGCAGCTTGTTTACCATGAAGTTGTACAGTCAGTGAAATGTTTTCAGACCCTACATAGGGCAACAGCTATTGCATAATTATGTAAAGTTTAATTTTTTGCATAAAATCTGTTAGCCCGGGTGTTTCACTGAGTAAATGATCTCCCTTCTGTGGTACTGGGCCAAAATGTTGAAGATGATTTCTGGTTCCTCAATGACGGAGGAGAAGATCTTCCCCGCTGTTCCTAATGCCAGTTTGGTCAAAGTAATTCTGAAAAATACTTGGGAGTGTTGTGTACCACATGAACACAAGTCAATAAGCAGGTTTGATTTCCATTGGCTGGGAAGGGAAACATCAGCCCAGCACTCAACAGTCAGTCACTGCCTTGAGAGTCCAGCTAGAAAGTGCAGTTTAATAAATCACGGATGATAACAAGGTTGAACGCAGGGTCAGTTCAGTCCACAGAATAGTCATTGCAGTTCATGTATTCCGGTGAAGTGCCAGTGGACAGCTGAGCCCAGTGATTTGAAAAACCATGTCAAATTTAGGGAACAACACACACAAAATGCTGGTGGAACACAGCAGGCCAGGCAGCATCTATAAGGAGAAGCACTGTCAACGTTTTGGGCCAAGACCCTTCGTCAGGACTAACTGAAAGGAGAGATACTAAGAGATTTGAAAGTAGTGGGGGAGGGGGAAATGCAAAATGATAGGAGAAGACCGGAGGGGGTGGGATGAAGCTAAGAGCTGGAAAGGTGATTGGCGAAAGTGATACAGAGCTAGAGAAGGGAAAGGATCATGTGACGGGAGGCCTCAGGAGAAAGAAAGGGGGAGGGGAGGAGCACCAGAGGGAGATGGAGAACAGGCAGAATGTGGGCAGAGAGAGAGAGAAAGAAAACAAACAACTAAATATGTCAGGGATGGGGTAAGAAGGGGAGGAGGGGCATTAATGGAATTTAGGGAGTTCAGTCCAAGATAGCGAAATAGTCTCCAAAAGCAGCTGGTATGTCGTGAAAGTGAGAAGACTCCTAAGACCTCCCTTCAGCCAAAATAAAACTTAAGAAAACGTGGCTGTCCTTTTAACCATAACAGTGTGCATTTTAATAGAAAAGTAACAGAGACTATAAGTGACCATTGTTACCAAACAGTCATTTCCAGAGATTGTAGACTTAAACACAATAAATCAGTAAGCTGCAGCCTCAGAGGGCTTGTTCTTCTAAAAGCTGTGCTCAGCCAGGTTCTCAGTGAGAAATGGTGGCTCAGATACAAGGAATTGAAAATTTGCTGTGTGCTATCTGAATGATGAGTGGTAGGGTGGAGATACACCTCTATCAAAGGAGGTGTAGGACACTCCTTCTCTCCGCTAGCCTGCAGGTCACCCTTGAGCAAGGTGTAGCACCTGTTTATCTGCCCTGGTCCGGGTCAAAAGAAGCCGTGGGAGCACCTGGTACTTACAACCTCTGATGCCAGGTAGACAATCTCTGAAGAGTATATATGATGGCGGGGGTCACCCGTCTTGTAAAGGCACACTGCCCAGAAGAAGGTTATGGCAGACCACTTCTACAGAATAATCATGGTCGTGGAAAGACCATCATCACCCGTGTCATACAACACGACACAGAACAAATGAACTATCTGAATTAGCTCAGATAAAAATAGGTCTCACCCATTAAGTGAATCTCTAATTTATTCCAAAATTTGGTCAACCACCTTTGTGTTAACAAACTTTGTAAGTTTGGAGCCTACGTCTTTCACATTTTAATTATTATTGCAGAAAATTTCTGGGTGGACAACCAGCACTGACTGAAAAATCAAAGTCAAAATAAATGTAGGTGCAACTCCTTGAATAAAAGTTTTATTATCCAAAACAATATGCTTATCTTGACAGCACATGATATGAGTACATATTGATATGTCCACAAAGAACAAGACAAACAGCACATTTTACCTATTCTATCTGACAAGAGTTTCTCTGACTGTTCATTGTTGCAACTTTCCTTAGACAATAACATCCATTGTTGCAAAAAGCCATGAGGGAATTATACTTTTGCATCCAGGTCATTGTGGTAGGGTATTCAATCATAAAACCATATGCACGTAATTGCTATCTGTAATAAAAAATGATGCTTTATGTTGTAAGACACTTCTCACCCAGCGCAACCCTTTCATCTGTACAGCTGTTTTATTTGGTTACTTTCCTGGCACATCTGTTTTTCAGTTGTGACTTTCAAAATTTAACCTTGGTTTATGTTAGACAAATACAACTTCAAATTAAAGTAGGGCTAAAATTGATGGGGCATTCATGAAGTTCTTAAAATCTAAAATAGCGGCTATGAGCAAATTAGTTGATTTCAAAGTATTTCATTGCGCGTGCAATGAACTTCAGCTTTTGAGTACATTTTTTTATCAAGCTAAAGGTGATTTAACAAGACTGGTGTGTCAGCAGGTAATTTGAATTGAAATTTCTCCCTGTAAGCAAGTGGTGTGCTCGATAAATATGGCACTCTGACCCCAGCTGCCTAATCTGCAGAAAATGCATAGCTTGCTGGAGACAGTCTGTTCTGTATTGATTACATTCTGATCTCCCAATGCGCAGCAACTGCGATTAGAATGAAGATCAAAGGGAGCAATGAGAGTAACGGTTTTTGGCACGTCCATCCAATCGTTACAGCTATGGATGTTACTTTGAAGCTACAGCATTGAAGAAGGTCATTATGTCCAACTGGTCTGTGGTAGTGATTATGTCTCACATAACTGGGAGACAGACAAGTGGGTAACAGTCAGGAGAGGGAAGGGCAGGAGTCAGGTACTAGAGAGTACCCCTGTGGCTGTCCCCCTTAACAATAAGTACTCCTGTTTGAGTACTGTTGGGGGGACGGCCTACCTGGGGGAAGCAACAGTGGTCGTGCTTCCGGCACAGAGTCTGGCCCTGTGGCTCAGAAGGGTAGGGAAAGGAAAAAGGCAGCAGTAATAGGAGATTTTAAAGTTAGGGGGTCAGACATGTGATTCTGTGAATGCAGGAAAGAAACGCAGATGGTAGTTTCTCTCCCAGGTGTCAGGGTCTGGGATGATTCTGATCGTGTCCACAACATCTTGAAGTGGGAAGGTGAACAGCCAGAGGTTGTGCTACATATTGGTACCAACGCCATAGGTAGGAAAAGGGAGGAGGTCCTGAAAACAGATTACAGGGAGTTAGGAAGGAAGTTGAGAAGCACGACATCAAAGGTAGTAATCTCGGGATTACTGCCTGTGCCACGTGACAGTGAATATAGGAACAGAGGGAGGTGGAGGATAAATGTGTGGCTAAGGGATTGGAGCAGGGGACAGGGATTCAGATTTCTGGACCATTGGGACCTCTTTTGGGGCAGGCATGACTTGTACAAAAAGGATGGGTTGCACTTGAATCCAAGGGGAACCAATATCCTGGCAGGGAGGTTAGCTAAGGCTATTGGGGAGAGTTTAAACTAAAATTGCTGGGGGGGGGGGGGTGGGAACCGAATTGAAGAGATGAAGGAAGGGGTGGTTTGCTCACAAATCCAGAAAGCTTAGAGACAGTGAGAGAGGGAGCATACGCAGGTAATAGAGAAGGGATACGCTCAGACTGATGGTTTGAGACGTGTCTATTTTAATGCAAGAAGTATCATGAACAAAGCGGATGAGCTTAGAGCATGGATTGTACTTGGAGCTATGATGTTGTGGCCATTACAGAGACTTGGATGGCTCAGGGGCAGGAATGGTTACTTAGAGTGCCAGGCTTTAAATGTTTCAGAAAGGACAGGGAGAGGGGCAAAAGAGGTGGGGGTGTGGCACTGCTGATCAGAGATAGTGTCACAGCTGCAGAAAAGGAGGAAGTCATGGTGGGGTTGTCTACTGAGTCTCTGTGGGTGGAAGTTAGGAACAGGAAGGAGCCAATAACTCTTCTGGGTGTTTTTTGTAGACCACCCAATAGTAACAGAGACGTCGAGGAGCAGGTAGGAGACAGATTTTGCAAAGGTGTAATAATAATAGGTTTGTCATGGTGGGAGATTTTAATTTCCCAAATATTGATTGGCATCGCCCTAGAGCAAGGAGTTTAGATGAGGTGGAGTTTGTTAGGTGTGTTCAGGAAGGTTTCCTGACACAATATGTAGATAAGCCTACAAGAGGAGAGGCTGTACTTGATCTGGTATTGGAAAATGAACCTGGTCAGGTGTCAGGTCTCAGTGGGAGAGCATTTTTGAGATGGTGATCACAATTCTATCTCCTTTACCAAAGCATTGCAGAGGGATAGGAACAGACAAGTTAGAAAAGCGTATAATTGGAGTAATGAGAAATATGAAGCTATCAGGCAGGAACTTGGAAGCATAAATTGGGAGCAGATGTTCTCAGGGAAATGTATGGCAGAAATGTGGCAAATGTTCAGGGGATATTTTTGTGGAGTTCTGCATAGGCACATTCCAACAAGACAGGGAAAGGATGGGAGTACCGTGGTGTACAAAGGCTTTTGTAAATCTAGTCAAGAAGAAAAGAAAAGCTTACAAAAGGTTCAAACAAGGTTTAAAAAATGATAGAGATCTAGAAGATTATAAGGCTAGCAGGAAGAAGCTTAAGAATGAAATTCGGAGAGCCAGAAGGGGCCATGAGAATGCTTTAACGAGCAGGATTAGGGAGAACCCCAAGGCATTCTACAAGTATGTGAAGAGCAAGAGTATAAGATGAGAGAGAATAGGACCAATCAAATGTGACAGTAGAAAAGTGTGTATGGAACAGGAGGAGGTAGCGGAGGTACTTAATGAATACTTTGTTTCAGTATTCACTACAGAAAAGGATCTTAGCAATTGTAGGGATGACTTACAGCTGATTGAAAAGCTTGAGCATATACACATTAAGAAAGAGGATGTGCTGGAGCTTTTGGAGAGCATCAGGTTGGATAAGTCTCTGGGACCAAACAATATGTACCCCAGGCTACTGTGCAAGGTGAGGGAGGAGATTGCTGAGCCTCTGGCAATGATCTTTGCATCATCAACAGGGACGGGGGAGGTTCCAGAGGATTGAAAGGTTGCTGATGTGGTTCCCTTATGCAAGGTAGGGAGTAGAGATAGCCCAGGAAATTATAGACCAGTGAGTCTTACTTCAGTGGTTGGTAAGTTGATGGAGAAGATCCTGAGAGGCATGACTTAGAAACATTTTGAGAGGCATAATATGATTAGGAATAGTCAGCATGGCTTTGTCAAAGGCAGGTCGTGCCATACGAGCCTGATTGAATTTTTTGAGGATGTGACTAAACACATTGATGAAGGTAGAGCAGTAGATGTAGTGTATATGGATTTCAGCAAGTCACTTGATAAGGTAGTCCATGCTTATTGAGAGGCTTATTGAAAAAGTAAGGAGGCATGGAATCCAAGGGGACCTTGCTTTGTGGATCCAGAATTGGCTTGGCCACAGAAGGCAAAGAGTGGTTGTAGACGGGTCATATTCTGCATGGAGGTCAGTGACCAGTGGTGTGCCTCAGGAATCTGTTCTGGGACTCCCACTCTTCATGATTTTTATAAATTGCTTGGATGAAGAGGTGGAGGGATGGGTTAGTAAATTTGCTGATGACACAAAAGTTGGGGGTCTTGTGGATAGTGTGGAGGGCTGTCAGAGGTTACAGCAGGACATTGATAGGATGCAAAACTGGGCTGAGAAGTGGCAGATGGAGTTCAACCCAGATAAGTGTGAGGTGGTTCATTTTGGTAGGTCAAATATGATGGCAGAAAATAGTATTAACGGTAAGACTCTTAGCACTGTGGAGGAACAGAGGGATCTTGGGATCAGAGTCCATAGGACACTCAAAGCTGCTATGCAGGTTGACTCTGTGGTTAAGAAGGCATATGGCACATTGGCCATCATCAACCATGGGATTGAGTTTAAGAGCTGAGAGGTAATGATACAGCTATATAGGACCCTGGTCATACCACACTTGGAGTACTGTGCTCAGTTCTACTACAGGAAAGATATGGAAATTATAGAAAGGGTACAAAGGATATTTACAAGGATGTTGCCTGGATTGGGGAAAATGCCTTACGAGAATAGGTTGAGTGAACTCGGTCTTTTCTCCTTGGAGCGACAGAGGATGAGAGGTGACCTGATAGAGGTTTATAAGATGATGAGAGGCATTGATCATGTGGATTGTCAGAGGCTTTTTCCCAGGGCTGAGATGGCTATCACGAAAGGACACAATTTTAAGATACTTAGAAGTAGGCATAGAGGAGATGTCAGGGGTAAGTTTTTTACGCAGAGAGTGGCGAGCGCGTGGAATGGGCTGCCGGCGACAGTGGTAGAGGTGGATATGATAGGGGCTTTTAAGAGTCTCCTGGATAGGTACATGGAACCTAGAAAAATAGAGGGCTATGGGTAATCCTAGGTAATTTCTAAAGTAAGTATATGTTTGGCACAGCATTGTGGGCTGAAGGGTCTGTATTGTGCTGTAGTTTTTCTGTGTTTCTATGTTTCTAATCCTCTCCTCACCTATCTTTATCCTATTCAATTAACATGGTATTTCTTCTTTGTACAAACATAGGAGAAGGAGCAGGCCACTCAGCCCCTCGGTTAAAACTGAATTTCTAGTGCAGTAACAAAATGATTTTCTCCATCCAGGTAGTCTCCAACCTAATGGCATGAACATTGATTTCTCCTTTTGGCAATTTTCCCCTCCCCATTCCCTCCTCTTCTATTCCCCTCTTGGCCTCTTCCACTTCTCATCACCTGCCAATAACCTTCCCGTGGTCCATCTCCTTCTGCCCTTTCTCCCATAGTCCACTCCCCACTCCCATCGCATTCTGTCTTCTCCACCCTTTATCTTTCCCATGCTCTAACTTCGCCTCCCACCACCTTTTTATTCTCACATCTTTTTTGTTCCTTTCCTGTCCCGAAGAAGTGTCTCGGCCCAAAGCATCGAATGTTTATTCATTTCCATAGATGCTCCCTTCCCTGCTGAGTTTTTCCAACATTTTGTGTGTGTTCCTGACAGAGATGTTGCCTTTCACTGGCAAAGCAAGCAGGAGAGCCGAATTCTGGCTCTCAACCAACACCAGGCAGAATATCTGATCATTTATTTCATTATCTGTGATACTTTGCTGTCAAATTCCCCACATGTCTAATAGTGTTTACACATCAAAAACACTGACTGACTGTGAAGCACTTGAGGCCTTGCCAGCATTTCATGAATGTGAAAAATATTACCTGTCCAATTTAGCTTGTAAGAGGCAGCAAAGGACCATCTGCATGGCCTCAACTTCTCCAGTCTACCCGTTCTTGGTGCATTAACCCCTGAGGACATTGATGAAAGTGACAAAGCATTGTCAATATGGATACTCGGCTCAGTCTTCACACTGTGATCTATGACCCTAGTACGACAATACACGGCAAAGGATTTGAACAGCTGCAGCAGTTTAGAATCGGTCCTGTGTAGGGAAAGGTGGGCAAACCAGTTGCTGCCTTGCATCTCCACCTCCTCCCCTTCCCTGATCAAGCTCCATCTGCCCATCAGCGTCCTCCTCACCTGCCTCCACCTATCAACTGTCTGCTTCTCCCTCTCACCCCCTTAAACTGACCCTCTGCTCTCCACACTCTCAGTCCTGACGCAGGGACTCGACCTGAAGCATCGACCACCCTTGCCTCCACGGAAGCAGTTTCTCTGTTGAGTTCATCCCGCGGTTTGGTTTTTCCCTGCAGATTCCATCATTTATAATCTCGTGTGTCTCCTAAAATAAACAATAGTTTCTCTTTCCACAGAAGCTGCTCACTGCTGACTGTTTCTGGTAGCTTCTGTTTCTATTTGGTCAGTTATTTGTTGCATGTAAGCTTTCTAAACCTTGTTATAGTGTCTTCTGAGGACTAATTCAGTTCTTGTTTTCTAGTACTGAACTTAGTAGTGGTTGACATCAATAATACTCCATGATGTTTATGTTTCACCACAACATCAGTATGTGCTATTGCAAAGACATCCAGACTGTGAACTACAGACAGAGCTAAACTGTCGCACTAAGTAGCAGATGAGATCACATCCAATCAAGGAAGGTAGTGGATAATTAAAATAAACTTGTGCAATGAGGAGGCTACATAAATATCCCCTTTCTTAACTGAAGGCCGAGTCTAGAGGATGATTGCACAAGAGAAGGCTGAAGTTGATACAGTTATCTTCAGCCACAGGTGATTGATCCAAGTGACGGATTAGTCTTTTAACATAGCATCCAGTACTGCAAGTGAAACTGAAGTTGGTGGGCATTGGACAAAGTCACTATTGTCCTAAATTGTCACAACTCTAACCCTTGAATAAGGGAACATGGCACAGTTGTTATAGGCTGGTCGTTTTATACCAGGATATTACTGAAGGGCCATGGCCTGAGCCCAGCAATTTTCAGTTCCTTCGTTGATGAGCTGCCTTTCACCATATGGCTATGCCGTTCGCACACTAGTATTTTTTCACTTAGACCTATAATGGAAATCAAAATGCATCTGAGGAAAGAGTATCTGAAGATGTGCAGACATCCATTCACATGATTCCAAATGTGGACTCTTTGCACTCATCATTTAAATCTGAAAGCATCAGTTGGTAAACTTCACCTCCAGAAAAACAGTAAAGTTCCACTTTGTATTTTATTTTCCTTCATTCTGATTTATTGCCTGTTCAAAACTATCAAGAATCTGCTGCAAATGGTGCAGTTTCCTATTGCTTAATTAAAACAGAAAAAAAGGAACCTCTACTTAATTATGTTCTAACACTGCCAAGATGCTTACCTAATTGATTAGTAAGAAGCAAGATATTCTCCTTGGTCGTAGGTATTTTAATGAGTCAAGTATGTTAGTCACATTTTAATATAATACTGGACACTGCTAATGGGATCTGTTGATAATTGTCTAACCTATTGCCCTGATGTTGAATCAAGTTGCCATGGTATTCAGTAATATATGTTGTTGCCAGGATTGTATACTGATTTGATATTACTAGCAGACAAATAGTATGTTAGTGTAAGTTCTTTAGACGTTCCTTTCAAAATTCTCAATGCAAGCTTTTAACACCATGCCATAAAATTAATGTATTGTATAATTAGGTATTCAGAGTTGTTCTTTTATTTTTGTTTATACCTCTCAGAGGTTTAATTTTTCAGATTGTATTCCTCTACCAAGAGACCCAGAGTAGATTACCAGCCTCCTTCTGTCTTCCTAAATGATCATTGGCATTGTGATAGTCTCGCTAGCATTTACAATACTTGGTAATAGTCTTGTGTGTGAAACAGGTATGGTCATTGAGCCAGGACGAGAGATCTTTCTCTTAAGTGCCACATTCTAAAAAAAACTTACCATGGAATATTTTCCTTTATGAGGTGGCTCTCAGCCATCTTCATTAACCTCTTCCATCCTTGTAATGAAAGTATTCCCACATTGCAGTGAGTTAGGTTCCAGAAAGTTGGCCCAGCGACAATGGATGAACGGCCCAGCTCTGCAGTTCCAAATCAAAATCATATTTGAGAATTTGCAGGTCTCTTGCCCCATGTTGCTTTTGATTTAAATTGTGAACTTAGGACATGCTGTTTTTCCTAAAAACCTTGAAGAATTTCTGCAGCAGATTTTCAGATGCTACACTCTAGCAACTGCAACAGAGGCGAAGAGATGAATAAGGTGCCCATCAAGATCGCCATTTTGCCTTGGAAGCCACTAATCTGTTTGACAAGCCAAGAGGCGAGCATTCCATCACATTGTCATAGCTGCTACCTTTTAGATCTGAATATGAAAGATTAGCTCCCATTAATTAGCCGCTGTTTGTCAGAACTTCCTGGGCTCATATTGAGCACTGTTTTTGTCTACAACGGGACAGTAACTAATGCTGTAACTGAAAGGCTGTTATGTTCTGAGATCACCTGCCAATTTGTTCTCCCGTTCTTCTGAGAGTAGAATCACCAGGTTATTCACAAGGTTTTAGCTCTTGTCACATTTCACAAATTGAGCACTGGTTGGTGAATCAAACTAGGACTTGCCTGCATGTAAAACATAGCACAAGGACTATCCATGAACTGATTGCCCGGTGTGGGTCTTTTAACTTAATGAAAGAGTAAGCAAAAGTTAGAGCTGGTGAGAGAAATTACAATGTCTTAATTTATTGAATTATCTTATCCAACATGTAAGACAAGATAAACAGGTTGACATAGAGGTCTGAATTGTTGGAGATACATTTTACATTAGCAATAATTCAAAGGTTTCTTTGCAATCTGCACCCGTCTAACAACCAGTATAATTATAGCACTTCAATTACTGCTGCATCTCCCAATATTTCTTTCTTATTTTCTGCTGAACCAAATAATGGAATCTTCAACTGATCTTTCCATATTACAGAAGTAACATGTTTAAGTACATTTACTTGTCAAACCTGGTTTATCAGCAGCAAGGTGTGGTGAGAGACAAAGTCATTAAAATTAACAGACTTCAATTAGTGTGACAGTGGGAAACAGATTTCAATACGCGGAAGATGTGTACCAGCGGGGAAATTAATCAGCATTGACACCAAGTTTCATTTAAGTCTCTGCATGCCCTTAACTGTCAAGGCAATTCTTTTTGTACCTTGTCTGCTACGTTTTTCAACCTGGCTACACAGAAACATCCAGAAATAATAAGCATTCAGCTGTAATGACTATTTTCTGCCACACTTGAATATTATTAGGGCAGAAACAAAGTCATTAAAATAAAGTGGAAAATACGGAGACTTGAGAGCCATGCAGCCAAAGTTTTACCTTGAAATACTAGACAGCAGTGAGAATAGTTGTCATTACTTAATGAACATGCAAAAGGAGGCAAGTTGATTTTTATCACTTTTTTTAAAGAAATATCATTGCCCTATCTTGCCCACAATATCTTGTTCTTGTTGGAATTCTGTTCCATTAAAACTGCTTGGTCTTCAATGTCGTGTATTTATTTGGTATTGAGTCCCAGTTTACCATCACAATTCCCCACAAGGACTTACTGGTACATAATCTTCCCAGCTTGAGTTTGCCCACTGCTAATGGCCATATTGACACTTCATCATGAAATTTCTCATCTCCAATTGCCCAATCAATCAAGCAGTCCTTTTTCAATAAATCCCAACACAGTTGTCACTGCCAGTTCAAGTTCAAGTTTATTGCCATCTGATGATACATATATACAACCAAACAAAACTACATTCCTCCGGACCACGGTGCATTCACACAACATATTTCACACACAGCACGTAAACCAAAATATTATACTATAAATAAGTTAATAAAATATCATGCAAAGTACAAGTAGTAATGCACAGCACAGATAAACAGTAAATCTGACACAAGAAAATCTGCAGATGCTGGAAATTGAAAGCATCGCACATAAAATGCTGGAGGATCTCAGCAGGCCAGGCAGCATCTGTGGAAGAGAGTAAACAGTCAACACTGCAGGTCAAGACCCTTCATCAGGACTGGAAAGGAAGGGGAGGGAGTGTAGGAAGGTGTAGGGAGGGGGAGGAAGAAGTACAAGGTGGCAGGTGATAGATGAAACCGGGACAGGGTGAAGGGGTGAAGTAAAGAGCTAGGAAGTTGATTGATAGGTGAATTTTCTTATAAGATATCTAAATAGATACCTTGAAACAATACGTTTTGGTTTTCTTCTATGTTTCTCATAGTAGCATCAGCAAGGTTTATTGTTCTTGAATGGGAAACTTTAGTATAGTGCCAGTAAATCAGCGTCCCATTTTATGACATGGCTCCCTAAGTAGTACTCAGGAGTGGGAACTATGTTGACATTCCCATATTGGAAGCTGAATCTGAAAACCTCGATACGTGTTTGCCCTTGTTTCATGAAAACTCAATATAAAGCCCAAGATTTTGCCGTTAGAACTCTATGGAACAAAGTTGAGCAAATCCTGCATTTAGCCTTTCCGTGCAAGCATGCTCACCAATTTCTGCCTTTGGCTGCATGAATTCTCATGAATGTACAATGTCTCATGCCTAGGAAAGCATTACTGTGACTGATCTGACTCCATTATAAAAATGCCACATTACATTTGCAGTTCATTCAAAGCATTGCACATGGTGGATGAAAGAAGAACACAGTTTAAAGCAACATAATTTACTGGTTAGTGGAAACAGACTTCACTATTTTAATGGTGGGATTTTAATGGTGATCATTTTAGATCATTTAAATGATACTCCCTTTAACCAGGGACGTTCTCAGATAATGGATGTGAATAATTGGCTCCCTTTATTTTCTTTTCCAAAGTATAACGTGGGAATTTACATACATAGCAAAATAAAATGCCTGTTATGACAACAACATGGCAGATGTGTTTAAATATATTGCCTGCTAATTATTATTCAAAGTTTCTTAATCAAATCATCATTGAATTTAAATTGAAGTTGTGCAAACATATTTCTATTAATATTAATATCAGTTAATGGCCTGAAACATACTCATCTTTTGCCAGCTGTTCAGAACCACCAAATTTGTGTTCCTCATGGATCAATAGATTCCATATTTCCCTGCCTGTGCAGTGCAGCAGAGATGCACAGAGCACACTGGAGGTCAGACACCAGCATGTTTGACTTCCTCTCCCACCTCTGGGGTCCAGGCATGGTTCAGGGGTCATCCCGTGCTAATTGTCCAAATACACTTCGTATCCAACCTCTCAGCTAAAATCTGCCATATATTTTAGCTCCAATCACTTGAGGGAGCACCGATTTGTATGCAAAATTTAAATTTAGATTTTCCTTTATATTATCAGATATTAATATTTAAATTGCTTTATGCCGCATATTGTGTTAATAATTAAATTTGTTATTTTTCAATTTTTAAATAATTTATTATTCCTTTAAATTATTTAAAAATATTTCAACTGTCTTTAAATGTCTCTGCTCAGCAGAAATACTTGTTATCAGCTATAAAGTCCTTTAACAGCACAAGCTGTCAAAAAGCTAATAAGGTGATTGAAGCATGGGGATTCTAGACCTACCACAAGAGGCCTCGTTGTCCACACTTGGACTGTATCACTTTTTGAAGCAGCTGCAGGAGGAGCCTGACATGCATACTTAAGGCACAGGCTGATCAAACGTGATTCATTATTTCAAACAAAGCAAGATTTTAAAGTAAAAGGGATATATGCACAATATATATGCAAGTTGTGTATTTCTTCAAGCTAACTTCCTGAAACAAGCAAGTAAAGAAGTATTTTACATCCCCAGTGTCGAGCTGATTAATTTGGCCTGTAGAGGATTTACAAAGCACCGAAATGGTTATTTTGAAGAAGTCCCTTCAGCCCATTTGGCCTCTTCCTTCCAGAGGACCAAGTCTACATCTTCCTATTTTAGCATCTAGTTGCATCTTAAATAAACGTTGTGCCCTGCTCTCAACTTACCCTGCTGTCAAAATAATTGCATTGCATAATCTGTCCTGAGCTTGCCATTCCTAGTGTTAAGCATGACTTCATCTTAACATGTGACCTCAGTACAGGTGAATAAATCTGCATTTATTTCTTTATCCTATTAAGTATTGATGTGTTTCAAAAGGCCATTCTGGGTATGTGGCTTCTCAAGAGCAGAAGTAATTTTTCATAAATCATTGCCCTGAACACCAGCAATCTGTCACATTACACTCATGTCTGGGGCTGCATATGCTGCATATGTCAGACAGCCTCTTTTATTCTGATGACTCGGTAAATGGTGCTGGAAAACTCACATTTATTCCTTGATACCAATTGACCTGGGAAGGAAGTGATGGATCATCAAGGTATAAGTTACAAGAAAAAAACCCATGATAACCTGCAGTTCTTCAGCACTGAAAAACTACACAGCAGAAAGAATGTTATGATAAGAGAAATTCAGGCATAATTCAGTTGAAGATCGTATGGCATGGGGTACTGCATGAGATAATGGTTCTGTATTGACTATGGTTCTGAATTTATCATGCCTTTGGCCACTGGGTCTATAAAAATATCTAAGATTATTATCAACAGATTATTATTAAGTAATGATGTCGATATATATGGATCAAAGATATTAAAGTAACGGTCTAATGTAATTATTTTATCAAGTCAAGGAGCCTGAATAGGGTCCCTGCTGTTTCAATCTTCCATAATTTAAGAGGGAATGAACTGCAACCCTATTATGGTAAATTCTGAAGAATTCAATAAAACAGTCCAGATTTCTGCAAAAAAAAAAGGATTATTGGAAAATTCCTGTTAGTTTACCGATGAACCAGGAGAGAGCAGTTGTCACTCTGCACTTTGATCTCGTTCCACATGGCACTCTGGAACTGACCCTCAGTCTCTGCTCACTTACCCAAGCACCAACTTGTTTAAATTAGCAACACCCACAAAATGCTGGAGGAACTCGGCAGGTCAGGTAGCATCCAAGGAGGGGAATAGACAAGCTTTGGATGAAGGATTTCAGCCCGAAATGCTAACTTTATTCCCCTCCATAGGTGCTGCTTAACCTGCTGATTTCCTCCTGCATTTTGTGTATATGGCTCTGAATTTCCAGCATCTGCTGAATCCCTTGTGTTTTTTACATGTAGGAAAGCCAATAAATATGACCATTTTAGGATCACCCATATAGTGACACCAAAAAATATACCGTATAAGGGCCCATTGATGGTGCTAATTGAAGAAAAATGAAAGGAAGCTAGTGCAGAGCATAAAGACTGGTTCACGCTGTTGATTTCTGCTTCTGTATCTGCCCTGTGATTACTTCGTATTTCTGAACACATTCGTCTCCCGCTGTGATGTCCTAGGCTACAGTACTGACTTCCCGCCACCATGGTTATCTTCCTGTGATGGTTGACTAAGATTTCTTAGGAATCCTTGGTGCAGAAATCAGTGAATTGTTGTCTTGCTTCCATGTGTTTATTTTACCTTTGTGCTGATATCTGCATCAAGGCGGTAATTGAGATAGAAGCAGTAATGAGAATGAGCATGATACAGTGAGTGGGCGCTCCTCAGTTTAATACTTGATGTGCATGTGATCAGCAAGAGGAAGTACTTTAGAACAATTTTCTAGGACTTGCATTGTTTGTTGTAATGCAGGTAATCTGCATGGTTTCAAGATGGCAAGTAACAATTAAGGTCAGTGAGAATGAACTTGTCAACAGTGAAACATTGACTGTTCTGTTCTATGTCTTACTATACTTCTACTTATTACAAATTACTATAATTTGCACATTGCACATTCAGACGGAGACATAATATAAAGATTTTTACTCCTCGTGTGTGAAAGTTGTAAGAAATAAAGTCAATTCTATTCTTACACCTCTTCTTCTTCTTTATACAGTCCAGATCTATAGGTATAGGATGGTGTCACATGGTGACCCATTATGACCTGACGGAAAGTTGTTTCATCATCTCTTCAATAGCAAAACTAGTTCAATCCCAGCATTTCTGAAGAAAACCGCTTAAAAGTATGTCACTTCTTTAATTTTTCAGCTTTAGCCCAAAGGAATGAGATGAAGATTCCTCTCTTGATGGTTACTGAAGCCCCATGTGAAATGAATTCTGGCAGAGCTGCCCTATCTTGTGGTTGACTTGAATCCACAGACCTGTGACTTTGTTGTATCTGCTCTGTTCTGGTTTTAGGTTGCTTTGCCAAGGGGGGTTCCAGCTTCATAATTTAGGTTGCTCTCTAGATATACTGCCTGTTGTCAGCACACTGCTTGCATAATGAGGATTAATTTAAATTTGATCAAAGTTAAATATTTTATATCTGAGCCAAACCAATACTTCTGAATGTTGATTCACTGTCAGCTCACACCATGTTCAGAAATTTCAATGCTTTAATATAATTTTGAATTACATCACATTCCCGGAATGGTTGGTTATGGTTTATAATGGATTAAGTTCATTGGAGAACAATCCAATGGAGCCACAGCACCCGTTAGAACAGGCCCTTCAACCGACTGAGTCCACATTGACCACCAAGCCCCCATTTATATTAATTCCATTGAAACACTAATTACATTTTTTCTCCCCACACTCCCAATTCCTGACTCTGATATTCACTTACGTACTAAGGATGACTGGCCATTTAATCTTGACAGGCACGTGGAAGGAAAGGAATTGCACAGAAAGAAGCCACACAATTACAAAGAGGACCTGGAAACAGCACCAGAGGTCAGGACGGAACCAAGTTCCTGGAGCTGTGAAGCAGCAGCTCTTGTAGCTATGCAACTGTGCCACCCTCTTTATCTTAATAAGATAAAGAATCTGTTTATTTGCACACAGAGATTATCATTAATTGATGAGTTAAATAGCCTATCACTCACCTAGTAGACATCAAAGTTATCCAGTCAACTAACTCAGCTTCTGTTTATGTACCAGACACACTTCCTCCAACTCTTTATCACCCAATACCATTACCATCGATTCCTGTCTCTATTACATTCATGTTGTTATCATATTCCCAGATAACTGGCCAAAATATTTTTTCAAGCCTATTGGGTGAATTTTATTCTTGTGAAAGGCGATTATTAGGGGAATAACATTGTGAGTTTTAGACCATTAGACATGAGAGCAAAATTAAGCTATTCAGCCTATTGAGTCTGCTCCCCCATTACAAAACTGACGTATTTATCATCCCTCTCAACCCTATTCTCCTACCTTATAAGATCTTAAGACAAGCATCTACAGGCAACACACGCAAAATGCTGCTGGAACGCAGCAGGGAAGGCAGCATCTATAGGAAGAAGTACAGTCTACATTTCGGTCCGAGACCTGAAACGTCGACTGTACTTCTTCCTATGGTGGAAGGGTCTCGGCCCGAAATGTCGTACTTCTCCCTATTGATGCCGCTGGCCTGCTGTGTTCCACCAGCATTTTGTGTGCGTTGCTTGAATTTCCAGCCTCTGCAGATTTCCTCGTGTTTGCATCTACAGGCAACCCTGGCTTTCTTTCTAGGTACATTACGGTGAGGTGCTGCTTGCTGTCAAGAACAAGTGAGTCAATGAGGCGACTTCCAATTCTGCCATTGTTTCCTGGTTTGACCTGTGTCATGAGTGAGACTTTAAGTAAGAGGATGTTGTTGGGAATACTGACTGTGTGTTATTTTTTTGGTTTGTTGAAGCATTCCTGGATCTGCTATCTGTGCCTTTGACATGGAACAGATTTCCAGCATTTTTGATGGACGTTTCAAGGAGCAAAAGTCCCCAGAGTCTATCTGGACACCAGTTCCTGAAGAACTAGTTCCAAAGCCAAGGTAGGAAAACCATTTGATACCATGTCACACAATAATTTAAAAATTAAATTTCTTAAATCTTTTGATGACAGGATGTTAAAACTGTAAATTTAATGCCCTAACTTGGAAATTCTGTATCTCCCAAATGGATGTGCTAAAAATGGGAATTATAGTTGGTACCCTACTGTAAATTTCTATTCAGGATCAAGGAGGGTCCAAGAATGGGTCACCAGAGAAGGTAGGCTCCTGGGGCTGGAGATATTGAAGATTGTGGTCCCAATTAGTGGGCTAACAGTATCAAAGAAGCCTTGAATGATCAGAGAGTTGGTGTCCATGACATTTAGGATGCAGACAAGGAAATATTTCATCACTCAGAAGGTGAGCCCTTGGAATTATCTACCACAGGAGGCAAAGACACCGAATATATTTAAGGAGATAGGTAGACTTCTCAAAGGTATACGTGGGGTGCAATGAAAGACTGGGAATGTGGTATTGAGTTGGGGGGTTAGTAATAATCAGATGGAATCATGGAGCATGCTCAATGGGCCAAATAACCAACTCCTGCTTCTGTTTTTCTATGTTCTATATGTATGCTTCATAAAAGTAAGGATGACCTAAACTGATTTCAGTAAGTTTTAAGCTATGGGCTTTCACCCTGTTAAAGCAATCACCATTTTATCACAAGGACTCCAGAAAGCAGAGAAAACTTCATGTGCAATTTTCAGTGAGGACTGTTCTTAAGGCTAGATTTAGGAGCCAAAAGGCTGGTGTCCAAATTCCTGACTAACCAAATGATTTAAAGCTTAGCAACTGGATAGAAAAATGTGTAGAAAGCAAAATTCACACAATAGAAATAATCACTGTCAGCTTGCTCCCCACTTCTAAAGTCAGAATCTTGTAAGAATAAGCCAGTTTCAGGAAATAATGATGTAATCTGTGCCGACACGTCAGTGGAATATCGATGAAGTGTCAGTTGTTGATGGGTTCATCCAACGAATCGCATTAACTAGGAAACATTCAAATGCATGTCTAAGAGTCTATGGCACTGACTAAAGTATAGTGTGAGTCTCCCTCTAGCTCTTCCCTCAATAGGAGACAGCAGAATCTGAATAATTGGACAAAAAGTTTTTTCAATGACATTTGTGGGACTCTGCTGTGTGAAAGTTGAGATCACATTTGCCTGCTTTGTGCAGAGACTGGCGAATAGAGTAGTGGTTAACGCAACACTCTTACAGCTCAGAGTGTCGGAATTTGGAGTTCAATCCCCGCATCCTCTTTAGGGAGTTGGTACATTCACCCCATGGAATGTGTGGATTTTCTCCAGGTGCTGCAGTTTCCTCCCACAGTCCAAAGATGTACCAGTTAGAGGACTAATTGGTCATTGTAAATTGTCCTGTGATTAGGTTAAGGTTAAATCGGTGTTGCCGGGGTGTCAAGGGTTGCTGGACAGTACAGTTCAATGGGCTGGAATGGCCTATTCTGCACTGTGTCTCTGAATAAATCAATAAGGCATTTTATTTATGTAATTCTCGTTAATGTCGCTCATCTTGTTCTGTAGATATGGAAGGAATATTCTACTACAGATAAAGATATGAGAAACCTGTGCTTTACCAAAATAATATCACTTATCGAATTTTTCAAACAGAAATTCTTGGGAATTAATTTCAAAATATCAAACAAAAATGTGCAATACTTCAATGGATTGAAATGCCTACAGATTGGCTTACAAATGGAGCCTTATTAGTTTTGTTTGGAGATTGGTATATTAGACTAAAAAAACTGGCATGATAAACTCTCAGAACTAAATTTTGTCTAAAGTTATGCAGAAAAGATTTACTCATCTGTAGAATCCAATTACATGCGGTAAATCAACTTCATGTAGTGTTCAAAAAAATAAAACAAGGTAACTTGTTTACTTGAGCAACACACGCACACGCACGCACGCACACACACGCACGCACACACGCACACACGCACGATACTGGAGGAACTCAGCAAGTCAGACAGCATCTATGGAAGGAAATAATTGTGGGCTGAGACCCTTCAGAACTGGAAAGAAAGGGGATAGAAGTCACACTGTAAATGTTTCAGCATGTTTAACAAGGTTTATGCTTGAGCCCGAAGCTAGAAAAAAAAGATATTATCAAATAATATTTTTGGATAAGGGAAACCACTAAAGACCATGAGACATAGGAGAAGAATTAAGCCATTCAGTCCATTGAGTCTGCTCCACCATTCAATCATTGCTGATTTATTTTCCATCTCATTCTCATCCTGCAAACTTTGATGCCCTTATATATCAAATACCTATCAACCTCAGCTTTAAATATACCCAATGACTAGTCCTCCTTGGATGTTTGTGGCAATGAATTCCATAGATTCAACCACCTCCTGGCTAAAGAAATTCCTCCTCTCTTCTGTTCTGAAGGGATTTCTTTCTATTCTGAGGCTGTGTTCTCTGGCCCTAGATTCTCCCATTGTTGGAAACATCCTCTCCACTTCCACTCTATCCAGGCCTTTCAATATTTGATATGCTTCAATGAAATCCCACCTCATTCTTCTAAACTCTAGTATTTTCCCTGTAATACCATGGGCTGCTATCTTGTTTGGCCACCTTTGTCAGTCCTACCCATTATTTCCTCAAAGAACTCCAACAGATTTGTCAGGCAGGATTTCTCCTTAAGGAATCCATGCTGATTCTGTCATGGTGGAAAGTGTGCTGACTGGCTGCATTACGGCCTGGTATGGGAACACCAATGCCTTTGAGTGGAAAGTCCTCCAAAGATCCAGTACATCACAGGTAAAACCCTCCAAGCATTGAGTATATCTACATGAAACATTGCCTTAGGAAAGCAACATCCATTATCAAAATCCTCACCACCCAGGCCATGCTCTTTTCTCACTGCTGCTCTCAGGTGGAAGGTATAAATGCCTCAGGACTCACACCACCAGGTTCAAGAACAGTTGCTACCCCTTAATCATCAGGCTCTCAAACAAAAGGGGATAACTACACTTATTTAAGGTTATATCTTATTTCTTGCTCATTAACTTATTGCTATTTATTTTTACCTGCATTTGCACAGTTTGGTTACAGTTACTGTACTATAGGTTTGCTAAGTTTACCCGCAGGAAAAGAATGTCAGGGGTGTATGGGTGACCTGTAGGTACTCGGATAATAAATTTTACTTTGTACATTGACCTTTGAACTTTGTGTGCCAAGTACCACTAAACCTCATCCTTAATAATGGACTTCATCTTGCCATCCACTGAAGTCAGGCTAGGTGGCCTATGATTCCCTGCCTTTTGCCTCCCTCCTTTTTAAAGAGTGGAGTGATATTTGAGATTTTCCAGTCCTCTGGAATCACTCCACAATCTCTTCAGCTACCTCCTTTTGAACCCTGGGATGTAATCCAGCTGACCTAGATGGCCCATGAAGTACATCCACCCACAAGATTGTATAACACCATTCACTGTTCATTGAATGATCCCCTGGACCTTTGCCCTGATCCATGCATGGATGCCCTGTGTTAGACCAGTTATTCTTTGTCTGAAGGGGGATTTCTTAATATGCTGAAGTTATCTTAAACAACCCAAGTCCTCTTACTCTAATTTTTCAGTGTATTTTAAATTAATTTTCTAGTTTCACTTTTTGCATATGCATATATCTTTTAAAATAGCAAGAAGAGACCAAATTCAGCTATTGCTTGTCATGAATCAGTTCTCAAAGACCCAAGTTCAGCTTTAGGCCTCTTTCTCTGCAGTGGTTACAGAGCCTGCATGGCTCTGTTCCACAGTGACCAGATTTAGATACAACACTCAACATGCAGTTTGACATCCATTCAATTGTTTGAGATATATCACTCAAAGTTTTATTAGCTTTGTTAATTGCTACTCTGTGATCTTTGGATGTTCAGTATTGATTCTGCTAAGAACCCAAAGTGCTTTTCAGCTTCAAGCAATATCAGTATCATCCCTCAAATGCACACATTGCCTAATTAATCTTTTGGCATTCATTGCTTTATACCCATGATATTAAACTCTATCTATGACTGTTTGGTCCACTCATAGTCTATTTTGTTCACTTTTGTGTTTCTAGATTGTTTCATGATCACCTGTTGTTTACTATTCCATCAGTCTCACAGCTGGATTCAAATGTTATGTTAGACCTTGACTCCTGAGAGATTTAAACTTCTTGAGTAATCTCTCTAGTGCAACTATTTGGAAGTCTATATACAAAACATTTTTGCATTTATCAGTGAATATATGGTCTGTCACTTCCTAAAAAGAAAATCAGGGAGCTTTGCTTGAAGCTCATTGAAACTTTTCAGTCTAAAGCAATACTGACAGCTATCTATTAGACCATTGTCCAGATAATCTCCAATTTGAATCCTTAAATGATCAATTTCATTATTTCTCTTGGAATAGAATTAGGATTAATTAGTTTGTAATGAAAACAGAAAATGGAGAGAGCACTCGGCAGCTTAGGCAGCATCTATAGGGAAAGAAACAGAGTTAAACTTTCAGATCTACGATCTTTAATCAGAGCTGAATGTACCTGGAACTCAGATGTTTTCAACTTTGTGGGAGGGATGAAAATAATAGCAGTAACTGAAATGTAATAATGCTAGTCGCAGTGGTGAAGACTGGAAGAAGCAGTGAAGGCTTGCTAATCATAAATGATCTCCTTTGAGGAAAAGTAGTTAGAGAAGACTAAAATAAAACAGAGGAGGAGAGAGACAAAAAAAGGAAAAAGAGAAAACAAATGTGGAACTATAAAATGCACAATGACAATTCAAAACGTATCTGGCAATAGTCCCATATGTTTTTGTCACTATTCTAAAAACATATAGCATGTTTACAATTTTCAAATTACTGTTGTTTCTGAATCCTTTCTTATAGAATCATAGTATAGTGGAGCATGGAGCCAGGCCATTTAGCCCAACTTATCCATGCCAGCCAGTGGGCACCCTTTTGTATTAATCCCATGTTGCACCACCTGGTCCATAGCCTTCAATGCCAAGCCAATTCAAGTGCTCGTCTAGATACTTCTCAAGTAGAATGTAGAACAGAAGAGTACAGTACAGGAACAGGCAATTCAGCCCATAACGTTGGGCCAAAACAGCTCAAAATCAAATCACAAACACCCAAACCCTAATCCTCCTACCTACACCATGTCCATATCCCTCCATCTTCCTTACATTCATGTGCATATCAAAAAGTCTCTTAAAAGCCTCTAATGCATTTGCCTCTACACCATGCCAGGCAGTGAATTTCAGGCATCCACAACTCTCTGAGTAAAGAACTTACCTCTCACATCCTCCTTGAACCTATCCCCTCTCCCCTTCAATGGTATTAGACATTTTAACTCTGGGAAATAGATACTCTCTGTCTGATCTATTTATGCTCTCATAATCTTGTAAACGTCTATCCGATCTCCCCTCAGCCTCCGACACTCCCGAGAAAACAACCTAAGTTTATCCAGTCTCTCATGATAGCACTTGCCCTCTAAAACAGACAGCATCCTGTAAACCTCTTCTGCACCCTCTCCAAAGCCTCATCATCCTTCCTATAGTGGGCTGGCCAGAACTGTATGCAATACCCCAGATGTGGCCTAACCGGAGTTTTATAAAGTTGCAACATAACCTCCAGACTTTTGAACTCAGTGCCTCTACTATTAAAAGCAAGCATTCCATAAACCTTCTTAACAACATTATGGACGTGTGTGGCTACTTTCAAGGAGCTATGAACTTGGATCCCAAGATCTCTCTGCTCAGGACCTTGCCCTTAACAGTGTACTGTCTTTCTGCATTTACCGAGGTGCAATACCTCACATTTATCTGGGTTAACCTCCATCTGCCATTTCTCAGCCCATATCTGCAACTGGTCTATATCATGGAGTATTCTTCGCCAGTCTTCTACACTATTCGCAACTCCACCAATCTTGGTATCATCCACAAACATGCTAATCCACACACCTACATTTTCATCAGGGTCATTTATATACACTACAAACAGCAGGAGTCCCAGCACAGAACCCTGCAGAACTCCAGCTCAATTAAGTCCCTTCAATCTCTACTCTCTGTCTCCTAAGCGTAAACCAGTTCTGAATCCAAACAGCCAGCTCACCACAGACGCCATGCATTTAAATCTTCTGAATTCACCTCCCATGAGGGACTTTGTCAAACACCTTACTAAAATCCATATAGACAATATCCACTGCCCTACCCTCATCAATCTTTCTCATCACTTTGCTAAAAAGCTCAGTCAGGTTGGTGAGGCATGACCTACCACATACAAAGTCAAGCTGGCTCTCCCTAATTTTAGGCCATGTGTTTCCAAATGCACATATATTTTATCCCGAAGGATTTTCTCCAGCAATGCTGTCAGTGACCCAGTTTCAACTACTCAGTGCCATAATAATTATTCATCTTGTTCCATCATTTAACTTTAATCTAACTCATGAGACTTATTTGCTTTGAGTTCTTTTTTTTGTTCTACTAGACCTCATTATCTATTTTTTAACTCTTGATTTTATATTTATTTTTACGAGGCAACTTATTCTTTCTTAAAAAGCAGAATCATGAAGAAGCATTTTGTCCTCCACACTTGCTCCACCACTCACTCAGTAAGATCATGCAGATGATTTAGCCCAGCACCACTTTCCTTTGCTAACCCCATATTCTTTGATTCCATTAATAACTAAACCTCTGTATTGGGCTATTGATCTTTCACTGCCCTTCCATGTAGAGAAATCTAAAGGTTGACTATCCTCTGGAACTGGCTTCTCTTGATCCTGAATGGCTTTCACCCTAATATGAGCCATTGACCCACACTCTAGAGAAAAATCATCCTTACATCTATCCAGTCAATTCTGTTAGAATTTTATATGTTCCAACCCCTCATGGTGTGGTAAGTTTTTTTTCTCTCTCTCCTTTTTAACCACTTCTAAAGTATTTAGTCAAACATCCAAAACGATAGCTGAGGATTGGAGAAATTTCTGAATTCAGCAAAAAGGAACTAAGGCATTGAGCATAAAACGTGAGTATAATCTAATGAGGAATGACAAGAAAAGACCAAACTCATCTACATATTGTTAAAAAGAAAAATGCATCTAATGGACTGAGACAGAATAGGTTACACTAGGGAAAAAAGAAGTGACAGAGATATTAAGCAAATGTTTTCAGAATCAGAATCAGGTTAAATATATTGGCGTTATGTCATGAAATTTATTGTTCAGTAGCAGTACATTGCAATACTTAATAATAAAAACTACACAATAATTCAATTCAATTCAAGTTTAATTGTCATTCAACCACATACGAATACTCATGAACACAGCAAAGTGTTACTTCGGGGTCAAGATGCAAAAGATAGTACCAACAGATACACACAGCACAAAGCACATGCAAGATAGCAAGCACAAATGGCATCACAATCATGCTATAAAAGAGTCCCAGAACTCATGCCATTGATCGGCAGTCCACTACAATAGAGCCCGTCTCCCAGCAAGGACTGGGGGCTAGCATTCATACCAGCCTGGACCCTGCACCATACTGTCATCAGTGGAGTGCACTGGCCCTGATAAACGCCCCCCCCCCCCCCCACAGCTTGAGGTCCAGTCCTTGCACATACAAGACAACAGGCACATATAGAATTTCAGTAAAAAACAATGACACAGAATATACGTGTATATAGTCCAGACTCCCTAGCTCAATGAGATCATCAATCGACCACAATAAAGTTTGTCTTCAGCCGAGAAACTTGAGTGGTGGGAAACAGCACTGACTCCAGCCAGGATGCTGCACCATGTTGCCCCCTGGTGGAGTGCACCACCACCAATGCCTGACCGCAACTTGAGGCCTAGTCCTCAAGTATACAGGACCATATAGAATATCAATAAAATACAGCCATGCAAAATATATACTATAGACTAGACCTACAAGACATTTCATGCATCTTCTTCACTGAGGATGGATATACCGTGTACCCACAGCTCATAAATTTGGCGACAACACAACTATTGTTGGCAGAATTTCAGATGGTGATGAAGAGGCGTACAGGAGCAAGGTAGACCAGCTTATGGAGTGGTGTTGCAGCAACAAACTCTCACTCAATGTCAATAAGACCAGGCAATTGATTGTGGACTTCAGGAAGGAAGAGTCAAGGGAATACGCACCTGTCTTCTTTGAGGAAAGTATATATAAAAAAAAGAAAATTAAATAAGTTGAACAAAAAGAGAGAGAAAAATACTGAGGTTGTGTTCACGGACTATACGTTGTCCATTCAGAAATCTGATGGTGGAGGGGAACTGTTCCTGAAACATTGAGTGTGTGTCTTCAGGCTCCTATACTTCCTTCTTAGTAGTAGCAATGAGAATAGGGCACGTCCTGACTGATGGGAGTCCATAATGCTGGATGCTGCCTTTCTGAGGCATCGCCCTTTGAAGGTGTCTTGGTTGCTGGGAAGGCTAGTGCCCTTGATGGAGCCGGCTGAGATTACAACTTCCTGCAGCTTTTGCTAATCCTGTGCTCGTTCTTTCCACCTTTGATCCCTCAATGACGTCTGGTGCGTATTCCCTTGACTCTCCCTTCCTGAAGTCCAAAATCAATTGCCTGGTCTTACTGACATTGAGAGGGAATTTGTTGCTGCAACACCACTCCACCAGATCGACTTTGCTCCTGTACACTTCCTCATCACCATCTGAAATTCTGCCAACAATAGTTGTGTTGTCAGTAAATTTATAGATGGCATTTGAGCTGTGGGTATATACAGTAGTATATCCATCTTCAATTAAGAAGACGCAGTAAATGCTGGACTGTGAATGAAGTGCTCAATGAAAACATGTTAAGTAGAAAATAGTTTTTGGTGAAATTAACAGGATTGAAGGCTGATAAATTCCCAGCACCTGATAATCTGAATCCTACGGAGGCATCCGTGGAGGTAGTGGGTGCATTGGATTGTCATCTTCCAAAATTCCACAGGTTTAACAATGGGTGGTAAATGCCACCTTTCTAGTTAAGAAAGGATATGGAGACAGTTAAAGAAAATGGAATAGATGAAGAAATTAAGTTAAGTTCTTACTGGATGGCCAGTAATGTTTGGAAGGCTGAATGGCCAACATTTTCTCCTATTTTAAAAATTATTATACAACCCTCCTTTCTGAAGTGATGGAAATATACCATGGAGCACTATGTTGTGTCTCTTGTCATTGAGGAAGTCTTTATGTATTTGGTGTTTAAGGCCACATTCGTGTTTATCAGCTGTCACTATTGGACCTGGACTTGATTCTGTGTATCTTTTCTTTCATATATGTGAAAGCTCCATTTGGTTATGTCATCACCAAGGGGGCGTTGAAGTCTTAGGCCTTCTGGCACATACTGTAGATCTGATCACTTGGCCACATTAGTCTCTAGATCAATCTTTATGGGCTCTATCAATTCTAACCATTAGTTATAGGTTTTACAACTCAGAATTGGGCCCTTCAGTATACCATCTCCATGCTTACCTGTTTTGCCTGTCCACACTCATACAATTTGCCCACATTAATACTGTATCCTTCTGTACCTTGCCTATTTAAGTGATCATTTAAATGCCTTTTAAATGTAATAATCCTATTTGACTCCACCACTTTCTCTGGCAGCAGGTTCCAGATGCATCACGGAATCATGCCAAAAGATTAAAGCTGGGAGCATCACTGAATCACAGCTGGAAGATTATAACTGGGAGCATGACTGAAGGATTATAGCTGGGAGCTTGAAGTCCAATGATACACATTGTATTGAAAGGATAGGCAGGAAGGCAGAGGGGGCAGCATTGCTCTGTTGGTAAAAAGTAAAATAAAATCATTAGAAAGGGATGACATAGGGTTGGAAGGTGTTGAGTATTTGTAGATCAACCTAAGGAACTGCAAGGGTAAAAAAGACCCTGATGGGAGTTGTATACAGACCCCCAAACAGTAGTAAGGATGTGGCCAACAAATTACAACAGAAGACAGAAACTGCATGCCAGCAGAGCAATGTTACAATAGTCATGGGAGACTTCAATAAGCAGGTAGATTGGGAAACTCAAATTGGTGTGGATTACAGGAGGGGGAATTTCTCGACTGCCTACGAGATGGCTGTGTAGAGCAGCTCATGGTTAAGCCCACTAAGAGGATCAGCTAGTCTGGGTTGGGTGTTGTGTAATGAACCAGAATTGATAAGATACCTTAAGGTAGAAGAACCGTTAGGAGCAAGTGATAATAATATGTTCAAATTCACCCTAAACTTTGAGAAGGAGAAGCTAAAATTAGAGATAACAATGTTACAGTGGAGTAAAAGGAACTACAGAGGCATGAGAGAGGGTTTGGCCAGAATTGATTGGAAAAGAACACTGGCAGAGATGACGGCAGAGCAGCAATGGCTGGAATTTCTGGAAACAATTTGGGAGGCACAGGATATATACTTTCCAAAGAGGAGGACATATACTAAATGAAAGATGACACAACCATGGCTAACAAGACAAGTCAAAGTCAACATAAAAGCCAAAGACAGGGCACATAATACAGCAAAAGTTAATGGGAAATTAGAGAGTTGGAAAGCTTTTCATAACCAACAAAAGGCAATTAAAATGTCATTAAGAAGGTAAAGAAGGAATACGAAAGAAAGCCAATAATATTAAAGAGGATACCAAAAGTTTCTTCAGATACATAAAGCGAAAAAGAGAGCCAAGAGTGGATATTGGACTGCTGGAAAACAATGCTGGAGAAGTAGTAATGGGAATACGGAATGGCAGATGAACTGAATAAGTATTTTGCATTGGTTTTCACTGTGGAAGACACTAGCGCGGTGGTGAAAGTTCCAGGTGTCGGGGGCATGAAGTGTGTGAAGTTATCATAACTAGAGAGAAGGTTCTTAGAAAACTGAATGGTCGCATGGTAGATAAGTCACCTGGACCAGATGGTGTACATCCCAGAGTTCTGAAGGAGGTCACCAAAGAGATCATGGGGGCATTAGTAATAATCTTTCAAGAATCACTAGATTCTGGAATGGTTCCTGAAGACTGAAAAATTGCAAATGTCACTCCACTCTTCAAGAAAGTAGAGAAAAAGAAGAAAGGAAACTATAGGCCAGTTAGTCTGACCTCAGTGGTTGGGAAGATGTTGGAGTCGATTATTAAGGATGAAATCTCAAGGTACTTGAAGGCACATGAAAAAATAGGCCATAGTCAGCATGATTTCCTCAAGGGAAATCTTGCCTGAAAAATCTGTTGGAATTCTTTGAAAAAATAGCAAGCAGGATAGACAAAGAAGAATCAGTTGATGTCGTGTATTTGCATTTTCAGAAGGCCTTTCGCAAGATGCCACACAAAGAGGCTGCTTAACAAGCTATGAGCTCATGGTATTACAGGAAATATTCTAGCATGGATAAAGCAGAGGTTGATTGGCAGAAGGCAAAGAGTGGGAATAAAGGGAGCTTTTTCTGGCCAGTGACTAGTGGTGTTCCACAGGTCCCTGTTTTGGGACTGCTTCTTTTTATGTTATGTGTCAATGATTTGGATAATGGAATTGATGGCTTTGTTGCAAAGTTTGCAGATGATATAAAGATAGGTGGAGGGGCAGGTAACCTGAGGAAGTAGAGAGGCTGCTGAAGGACTTAGGCAGATTAGGAGAATGGGCAAAGAAGTGACAGATGGAACACAGTGTTTGGAAGTGTACGGTCATGCACTTCTGTAGAAGATATGTAAGGGTTGACTATTTTCTAAATGGAGAGAAAATACAAAAAACTGAGGTATAAACGGACTTGGGAGTACTTGTGCATGATTCCCAAAAGGTTCGTTTGCAAGTTGAGTCTGTGGTGAGGAAGGCAAATGCAATATTAGTATTCATTTCAAGAGGGCTAGAATATAAAAACAAGGATGTAATGTTGAGACTTTATAAAGCATTTGTGAGGCCTCACAAAGTATTGTGCACAGATTTGGGCTCATTATCTTTGAACGGATGTGCTGCAACTCGAGAGTGTTCAAAGGAAGTTCATGAAATGATTCCAGGATTGAATGGCTTGTCATATGAAGAGCATTTGATGGCTCTGGGCCTGTATTCACTAGAATTCAGAAGAATGACTGGTGGCCTCATTGAAACCTATCGAATGGTGAAAGGCCTTGATAGAGTGGATGGGGAGAGGATATTTTCTACGTTGGGAGAGTCTAAGAATAGAGGACACATCCTCAGGGTAGAAGGGTGTCCTTTAGAATGGAGATGAGGAAGAAGTTCCTTAGCCAGAGAGAGATGCATCTGTGGAATTCTTTGCCACAGGTGGCTGTGGAGGCTGAGTCTTTAAGTATATTTAAGACAAAGTTTGATAGATTCTTGATTAGTCAGGGTATGAAGGTATATGGGGAGAAGGCAAGAGATTGGGGCTGAGAGGAAAGTGGAATCAGCCTTGTTGAAATGGTGGAGCAGATGCAATGGGCCAAATGGCCTAATTGGCTCCTATATCTTGTGGTCTTATGTCAATCACTCTATATATTAAAAAAGTATCAGAATCAGTATCAGTATGGCATGATATTTGTTGTTTTACAGCAGCTGTGCAGTACAATGGTTAAAAATATTGTAAATTGCAATACTATATATACATTAAATTAAATAAATGGTGCAAAAAGGGGAGCAAAAATGGTGAGGTTCTGTCCATAGGTTGGTTCATTGTCCATTCCAAAATCCGTCGGCAGAGGGCAAGAAGCTGTTCTTAAAACATGGGGTGTGTGTCCTGTACCTCCTTTCTGATGGTTGTAATAAGAAGAGGAACATATCCTGGGTGATAGGGATCCTTGATGATTGATGAAGTCTTTTTGAGGCAATGCCTTTTGAAGATGCCCTCACTTCTGGAGAGGCTAGTGCCCATGATGGAACTGGCTGTGTTTGCAACCCTTTGTCGCTTTTTCCAAACCTTTATAGTGGCCCCTTCATACCAATGGCAATGCAACCAGTTAGAATGCTCTCCATGATACATCTAGAAACTTGCTCGAGCCTTTGGTGACATACCAAATCACCCCAAACTACAAATAAAATATAGCCACTTCTTTGTAATCACATCAATATGTTGGGCCCAAGGTAGATCCTCTGAGATTTTGACACCCAAGAACTTGTAACTGCTCACCCTTTCCACTGCTGATACTTAGATGAGGACTGGTGTGCTCCCTCGACTTTCCCTTCCTGAAGCTCCCATTTTCCCTTTCCTCTCAGCTCAAACCAGTGCTCTTTTGGTTTTGATACACCTGCCATGGTAGAAAGATTCAGACTACCTTAACTATGTCTCTTGTGTCTTGTATACGTCTACCAGGTCAGGCATCAGCCTCCTTTGTTCTGGGAACAAAAGACAAGCCTAGCCTGTCCAGTCTCTCCCCATAACGTATGTTCTTTGGTCCAGTCAATATCCTGGTGAATCTCCACTGCACTCTCAGCAGTGCAATCACATCATTCCTATCATACGACAGTTACTGAAATCTCATGGGCAATATTGTTTTTTTACCAGATTTTAATTTTTAAATATCCCTTAGCTTCCCCGGTACCACATTTGCACAAACTTGTTTCTGATTATACTGATCCCATGACACTGGGAAGATGTTTTCTGTCAACATTTAACACTCAGGTTGAAGATCTTAAATGATCCACAATTGTTCACTTCACAAGTCAAATCAAACACTAATCCCCATGGGAGGGAGAAAACCCAGAGAAGGAAAAATGAAGCAGGGTACAGGAGCTTTGACAGGTTTTGATAAGTGAGGTTGAATGTGTGCTTCAGAGATCGAGTGAAGTAAAATGGTTGTCACCAAATATATCTTAAGTAAGTTAAACTGGAAAGATGAAAACAAGGCAGTATTTCACTGCAGATAGATCCCAACACAACACTGAAACAATACTTGAAGCTGGATATAATAGCTCAACTTAAAAGAAGAAGTACTGCAATTTGTTTTCTATTATCAGCTTCACCAGAAGGCAGACTTTATTAGACTTCTAGCAATGTTTGACAAACAATGTTAATTTTCACTAGAAAAGTTATTTTTGGAGATAATTCCAGAGAGAAAGCAGTTAATATTACTGAAGTCTAACAAGGATGTCCTTTTAAATTACTGTTTAGAAAGTTTGGATTGTGCTCTGTCATTTTTGCTCTGCAATCCAGTCGACAAGAATTCAAAATTGGGTGATATAAAGCCATCATCCACAGCATACAAAGGAGAGAATCGTGCTGCAGTGGAGGATTTCAGCACTGACTTCATTATGGAACAAGCTCATGGTGCTAAAGGTTCCATCAATAGATGTACATGTCAACAAGGTGAAACAAGATGGAGCAATTTAGTCCTTGGCAGTTAAAATAAAGAAAAAATCCACAGTGAAACTCTGCTAAACAATGGATTTGTTTTTTGAATTTTTCACACGGACAAACGGATGCTGTGAACTGGGTGGCTACATACCCAACCATGTCTCTTCCACCCCTTTCCTACCACTGATCACTCACCAAGCCCATATACAGACAGACAAAGGTAGACCTACGAAATAGTCCTTGAACCTACTATCTGAGGTCAGAATGGTGTTCATCTTTGCCTTCCTGCATTCACTACAATTCTAGCAACTGCAGTGAACCAAATAGCTCTGAGTGGTTGAGCCTCTGAAAATCATGTGAGATTGCCATGTCTGCATGTAATGCATTTTTAATTCCGCAGAGGTGTCTCGAATATGTAAAACCTAGCTATAGTACTGGGAAAAGAAGAAGTTCCTTTTCTAACTGAACAAAAGAAAGCTTTACATTTTAGAGCATCCACTCTGTGTTTTTGAAATGTTGTAATGGAAGAAACATCAGAACTATTTTGTGCACAGCAAGTTCCCATTAACCAATTAGACTGATGAAAAATTGATGGACCAACAAAAATGATCTTA
Source organism: Hemitrygon akajei (assembly GCF_048418815.1). NCBI lineage: Eukaryota > Metazoa > Chordata > Chondrichthyes > Myliobatiformes > Dasyatidae > Hemitrygon > Hemitrygon akajei. The sequence continues at coordinate 37,638,695 of NC_133139.1, forward strand.
ACTATTCTAGTGGTCTGAATTCCTTAAGATGTCAGTACTTCCAAATGAGTCATGCATGAAGTTTTGTTTCTTACCTTTTCAGACCTGGCTGCTGTGCGGAACCAGGAACGAAATACAACTCCTCTAATGGATTTCCAGATGAGATGTTAAACTTCGTAAAGACTCACCCACTGATGGATGACACAGTTCCCTCATTAAACCATGGGCCATGGATTATAAAGACAACCATCAGGTGAATTCAAAGACACGGTCTTCCAGAGCATTTTCAAAGAGGGACTCCTTTGTTCATGACTTCTGATATGGAGTCATTACACACCAGGAATTTCAAATCAGTTATAATTCTGAGCTGGGTAGCTGAAATTCAAATTCAATTTTATAGTCATGGGCATGCATACCCAGGATATAAATGCCATGAAAATTAGCTTGTATGCAGCAGCAGCACCATATAGTACAAACATCATAGATATATAAATTACATTAACTTAAATTAGCGTAAATTGTACATAACTGTCGCAACAAATAAACAAAAATATACATAACTGCAATTGTACAAGTTGAGGAAAATATATCCCAAGGCACAATTAGGAATTTTTTCAGTTCATTTTAAGAAACTGAGCCTGATCCTGCTTTCAGCCCCATCCATTGTCTCTTCTCTTCCAATGTTCAGCTTATCTTGTGGTAGTAACAGCAAATTATATGTAAATATATAGGTCATGCGAGGACTGCATGTATAGACAGAAATCAGAGGTTTGTACATGATAGAAATGTTCTCAGGTGCATCTATTTCAATGCAAGGAGTATTACAGGTAAGGCAGTTGAGTTTAGGGCGTGGATTGGCACATGGGATTACTTTATTGCTGTTAGTGAGACTTGGTTGCAGGAGGGGCAGGACTGGCAGCCTAATGTTCCGGGGTTCTGTTGTTTCAAACGTGATAGAGGGAGAGGGATGAAAGGGGGAGGAGTGGCATTACTAGTCAGAGAAAATATCACAGCTGTGCGTAAACAGGACAGCCCAGAGGGCTTGTCTACAGAGGCCATATGGATGAAGCTGAGGAACGGGAAAGGTGTGACCACACTAATAGGGTTGTATTATAGACCGCCCAATAGTCAGAGAGAATTGGAAGAGAAAATCTGTAGAGAGATAGCAGACCGATGTAAGAAACAGAAAGTTGTAATAGGGGATTTTTACTTTCCACATGTTGACTGGGACTCCCACACTGTGAAAGGGCTTGGAGTTTGTCAAATGTGCTCAGAAAAATTTTCTAAATCAATATATAGAGGTACCTACGAGAGAGGATACAATACTTGATCTCCTATTAGGGAACCAGACAGGTCAGGTGACAGACCTATGTGTAGGCAAACAATAGTCAGTAGTGTAGGCATTATAGTCCAGTGACCACAATGTCATTAGTTTCAAGTTAGTTATGGATAAGGATAGGTCTGGTCCTCGAGTTGAGTTTCTAAATTGGAGAGGGGCCAATTTTGTGGAAATGTGAAAGGATCTAGGAAGAGTTGATTGGGATAAGTTGTTTTCTGACAAGGATGTGTTCAGTAAGTGCAAGGCCTTCAAAGGCAAAATTTTGAGAGCGCAGAGTTTGCATGTTCCTGCCAGGATTAAAGGCGAAGTTAACAGGGATAGGGAACCTTGGTTTTCGAGGGATATTGGCAATCTGGTTAAGAAAAAGAGAGAGGTGCATAGCAGGTATAGGCAACAAGGAACAAATGAGGTTCTTGAAGAGTATAAAAATGTAAGAAAATACTAAAGAAGGAAATCAGGAAGGCAAATGAAGACATGAGGTTGCTTTGGCTGATAATGTGAAGGTAAACCCGAAGGGTTTCTACAAGTATATTAAGAGTAAAAGGATAGTAAGGGACAAAATTGGTCCCCTAGAAGATCAGAGTGGTCATCTATGTGTGGAGCCTCATGAGAGGGGGGAGATCTTAAACAGATTTTTTGCATCAGTATTTACTCAGGAAACTGCCATAGCATATGTGGAAGGAAGGAAAACAAGCAGTAGTGTCATGGAACATGTAGAGATTAAAGAGGAGGACATCCTTGCTGCCTTACAGCAGATAAAGGTAGATAAATACCCTGGGCCTGACATGATATTTCCTCGGACCTTGAGAGAGACTAGTGTAGAAATTGCAGGGGCCCTGGCAGAAATATTTAAAATGTCCTTAGTCACGGGTGTGGTGCCAGAGGATTGGAGGGTAGCTCATATTGTTCCGTTGTTTAAAAAAGGCTTCAAAAGTAAACCAGGTAATTACAGGCCAGTGAGCTGCATCAGTAGAAGGTAAATTATTGGAAGGTGTTCTGAGAGATCGGATATACAAGTATTTGGACAGCCAAGGGCTGATTAAGGATAGTCAGCATGGCTTTGTGCATGATAGATTGTGTTTAACAAATCTTGTAGAGTTTTTCAAGGAGGTTACCAAGAAAGTACATGAAGGAAAGGATGTTGTCTACATGGACTTCAGTGAGGTCTTTGACAAGATCCCATATGGGTGGTTAATTCAGAAGGTTCAGACACTAGGAGAGGTTGTAAACTGGATTCGAAACTGGCTGTGTGGGAGAAGACAGAGAGTGGTAGTGGATGATTGCTTCTCAGACTGGAGGCCTGTATCTAGTAGCGTGCCTCAGGGATCTGTGCTGGGACCATTGTTGTTTGTTGTCTATATCAATGATCTAGATGATAATGTGGTGAATTGGATCAGCGGGTTTGCTGATGACACTAAGATTGGCGGCGTTGTGGACAGTGAGGAAGGCTTTCAAAGCTTGCAGAGGGATCTGGACCAACTGGAAAAATGGGCCAGAAGATGGCAGACGGAATTTAATGCAGACAAGTGTGAGGTGTTGTATTTTGGAAGGACAAATCAACGTAGGACATACACAGTAAATGGTAGGGCGCTGAGGAATGCGGAGGAACAAAGGGATCTGGGAGTTTAGATACATAATTCCATGAAAGTGGTGTCACAGGTAGACAGGGTTGTAAAGAAGGCTTTTGGCATCCTGGCATTCATAGATCAAAGTATTGAGTATAGGAGTTGGGATGTTATGATGAAGTTGTATAAGACATTGGTGAGGCCAAATTTGGAGTATTGTGTACAGTTCTGATCACCTGACTATAGGAAGGATATCAGTAAGATTGAAGGAGTGCAAAGAAGATTTACTAGGATGTTGCCGGGTCTTCAGGAGCTGAGTTACAGGGAAAGATTGAACAGGTTAGGAATTTTTTCCTTGGAGCGTAGAAGAATGAGGGGGGATTTGATAGAGATTTCCACAATTATGAGGGGTATAGACAGAGTAAATGCGAGTAGGCTCTTTCCACTTAGATCAGGAGAGATAAATACGAGAGGACATGGCTTTAGCGTGAAAGGGGAAAGGATTAGGGGGAACTTCTTCACTCAGAGAGTGGTGGTAGTGTGGAACGAGCTGCCATCTGACATGGTAAATGCGGGCTTACTCTTAAGTTTTAAGAATAAATTGGACAGATACATGGATGGGAGAGGTCTGGAGGGTATGGACTGGGTCCAGGTCAATGGGACTAGCGGAATAAAGTTTTGGCACAGACTAGAAGGGCCAAATGGCCTGTTTACTTTGCTGTAGTGTTCTATGGTCTGAATGAATGCTGCAACTTTGCATTGACACATACCTGGTTCAAGTTTGCAGAATACTAATCTGACTCGGTGATCAGGTCCCATTGAAACAACTTCTACAAAGCTGAGCAGTGTACAACCCCCTGGGCAGAAACACCTTCCTACCAGCTGTACAAGTCCTGAAGCAAGTCTCTGTCTAAAACATCTTACATACTCCTGGTAAATTTAGAACCTGAGATGGAATTCAATATTAAGGTCATTCTCCTGATATGAAAATATAAGTAGCCAAGCTTGCACACTGGCTGGTAAAGACTTATCTCACATCAGTAACTCCAGGGTAATTTTCCTTATTCTTCAAAAGAGGAAGTGGCAAATGTGAACAAAACGATTGTAAGCTTTGGCTCAGTCTTCAAGGTTAAACAGGTTTGGCACCATCTGTGTGGTTCTAAGAAACGGCAGGATTCAAAGAGCCATCTAGCTTGTAAGGAAGTGAGATCCCGGTAAAATGGACACAGAAGTATGCCACAAAGAGGATTCTACACTCCTGAAACCCATCCAAAGAAGCACTTTTCTAGCTGTAACAGGAAAGGCAGAGTAAAATTTAACTGTAACCAAGATGCAAAATGGTAGGCTGTGCATCAGACAGTTGGATACTACAAATGGTGATTTTTTTTTGCTACATTTGATTTTCATAAATGTTGAGCATCAAGTGAATTTTACCCTATCATATACTCAGTGTGGTGCAGCAGGGCATGTTCCAGTCATTTTAGTGGGCCGTGTATCAGAATGACAACGCCAGGAGAGGCTACTGCTGTCAAGACAAAAGCCTCACTAAATTGAACCCAGTGATTGCTGAGAGCATCCAAGCACTGCATCCCAAAGGAACACGCCTTACTTGTGTTAAGTTTCTGCTCCACTATCCTGGTTCAGCAGATGATGCTCTGTGTTTAAACTTCCACATTTGAGCTTGTGGCTGCACGATGTCTGGGGATAGTTTAAGAAACACAAGAAGTGATGCATGAAGCTATGTTGTTTGGACTTACGGGAAACATTAAGATGCAGTGATGTGCTCTTGGTATGAATGTGAAAATATACTGGTGACTGTTACAGTACTTTGAAGAATTGAGCGCATCCACATGCCTATTGCTGCAGGGAATTTTTCTGTAAAGTCTACTGATCCAGTCCATTTGCCTCATTCCGCACCTATATTGCAGAAATCTTTAATTGAAGCAGCTCCTTCATGAACTGTTCCTGCTCCTGTTCACAACCTTTATGTAAACGTTGAAGCAGAGAAATAACAGGCCATTTGTACCATTGTCCCTCAGCTGAAGTGACGGCTCCAAGATATTGAACATTTGCCTAGGTGTTGCCAGATGTAAAGCTGTGGTCTGGCCCTTCAATTCAGAATCAGAATCAAGTTTATCAACACTGACATAAGTCGCAAAATAAGTGGCAGCAGTATAGTGCAGGCATAATAAATCACTATAAGTTACAATAAAAATAAATAAATAGATAGATAGATAAATAAATAAGGCAAAAGAGGAATAGTGTTGTTCATGGGCTCACAGACTATTCAGAAGTCTTATTGCAGAGTAGAAGAAGTTGTCCCTAAAACGTTAAGTTGAGTATTCTGGCTCTTGTACCTTCTCCCTAATGAAAAGAGGGCATACTCTCAGTGGTGAGGCAAAGAACTAAGAAATTTGTGAATAAGGAAACTTTCCCACATCATATTCCTAAAATATCTACCCTTTGACCTGTGAGCATTTCTCTTGTATATAGAGGATATAACAAATCCTTTCAGAATCCTGTAGATTTCACTAAACTGAAATGAGTAGGAGTCAAATCTACTCCAATTCTTCTCAGTGGATAGCCTCAATCCCAAAAACTAGTTGCCAGGGGCAGATAGTTACCAGTCACAAAGTTCTATCTTCTCTGGATTCAGGTAGAAAGGGAATATTTCTTTAAGGGGGCCAAATATTCTATGCATAATTGTATATAGGCTGAATCAACCTACCAATTTTACCAATTCCAGTTCCATTTCACCTCCATCTCAAAACTTCTTGATCATATCAAGCCTCCCAGGTATCATCTGTGCCTTAATTTTTTTGTAATTTATTTTTTTATCGAAGTTCATCAAACAAACATTTCCATAAGATGTATTTCAGACATTGTACATATATATCACAAAATCTCCACGAAGTATTTATCTGGGGTATACACTTATAGAAAAAAGTGGAAAGAAAAAACAAGCAAAAGGAAAAAACTATGTACAAGTAGGGAGTGATTTTTTTTTACAACAGATTCATTGATTTGTGAGAATAAAATCAGGCCTATGAGTCATTATGTAGTTAAACCATTTTTCCCAGTATGAACCAAATTGTTCCAGCTTATGATTAACAGATGTTGTTATCTTCTCCATTTTGTAAATGTCCATTGTAATTTCCATCCATGTATTTAAAGTTGGGCTCTCCTGTGATAACCATTTCCTAGTAAGAGTCTTTTTACCAGCCACCAACAGTATATTCATTAAATATTTATCTCTTTTCTACCATTCTTGAGGTATATATCCAAAATATATGGTCTTACTCTCCAAGGGTATTTCACATTTAAAGATGTCTTGTAGGGCATTGTGTATCCCCCTCCAATAGTATTTGATAATAGGGCAGTCCCAAAAAATATGATAATGATTTGCATTTTGATTTCCAGAATTTCTCCAGCAAACAGGGAGGTTACTATCATAATGGGATTTCTGAGAGGGTGTAATAAAATATCTTATCAAGTTTTTCCATCCAAACTCCCTCCATTTCTGTGAATTGGTACACTTCCATTGATATCTAATTTTCACTCGAATCTTTGCAGTTGTATCCTTTTTACAAGTCTGACTTAATTCAAGCCATGAACAGTATCCATCTGTTATTTAGTTCTTCCTCAAGTTTGTTGATGTCTCTTCAGCAAAGCCAAGCTCACAGCTGAACAACCCATGATCCAGTTTTGTAGTTCTGCACTTTGCATGGCTCAACTCTTGCCCATCTAACCGGATTCCTAGCAGTGGTTTCTCTTTCCTTTTGACTGTCCCGCTGTAACCACTTCACTAGCTTAAGGATTCATCTTTGATCGCTCTCTTTAACTCATCAGTATGCTGCTACTTGTCAATTCTGTACCCAGCCATCGGGACAGCTTCCATATCGTTAGCTGGAATATCCATTTCTGCTTCTTGGCCACCTCCTTCACCAATCCATGATGTCATTCTGCACCAAGGTGAGGATGGTTTAAACTCGTTCCACTCAACTTTTTGTATTATCAAGCCCATCATTGATTTCATCCTTTCCCTGGGCAGGGAATGTTTTGTCATATGCTTTTCAGGCGGGCAATGTTCAGAACATCACAGAATTATAGAAGAACTTTGAGTGATGCTGTATTTTGGCTGTAGGAACTTTCATAAGGCTGTAACACGGACCCCTAGTGTCCTTCCAGGTCATTAGTGCTTTCAAGTGCTGGTGCCTGAACTTCCTGCAGGCCTGAATGTAGCCTCATCACCTTAGATTTCCCTGAACAGAATTCAGACATTTAAACTCTTATTTAAGTCATTCCTTTACATAAAAAACATTTACACCCACATTCATCATTTCCAAATATGTACCTCTGCTTTCTCTACTGGTTTCCCATTCTTCACCCTTCTTAGAAGCCAAATGTAAACTGGCCTATCTCTGTCCATTTCCTCCATCATCTCAGTCAGAGGTTCCCAGTAATGAAACTGTTGCATAAGTTAGCAAAAGGTTTTAACACTGACCCAGCAAAAGCTTCTTCAACTAAATGCAAACTTGCAATTGTAGTGTCCAACACCTGTTTTTCCTCAAATTAGAGTTCCCTTTGCTAGCCTGCAGGTCACCCTTGGGCAAGGTGTAGCACTTGCTTAGCCCACTGATCAGGGTCACATGAAGCCATTGGAGTAGGTGGTGGTCATATGACCAGCTGATGTATATCACAAGTCCTGATTATGTGACCACTAACATCAGACAATCTCTGAAGAGTACTGATAATGGCTGGGATCACCGGTCTTGTAAAGACACTGCCCAGACAAAGGCAATGGCAAACCATTTCTGTAGAAAAGGTTGATCGCCTACATCATACAACATGGCACATAATGATGATGATGATGAAGTATTTTTTCTTTGATACTTCATTAAAAATAGTCTCTTGTTAGTTTACGCTTGAAAATTTGTCTACAAATGATTGCTTGTGTTACTTAGCCACAAGGCCACAATGTTCCTTCTTAATATTTGTTGCAGTTTAAGTCATTTCAGGCACTTAAATGCATTGGTAAATTAGGAAATAATAAATGTTTCTTTCCATCCCTCTTGTTTTCTGAAGTTCCAGTGATACAATCCTTTACTACCATCTTACTGAATCTTGGCATCATTAAAACTAAGGTTTGCCCATGCAAGCCCTGTTTATTTAACTCAAGAATGTTTAATTCCTGTCCCCCTTCAATATACAGGTTTTATACAGGGATTCTTCATTAGAACCATAGAACATTACAGCACAGAAACAGGCCTTTTGGCCCTTTTTGGCTGTGCCAAACCATTTTTTTGCCTAGTCCCACTGACTTGCACCTGGACAATATCCCTCCATACACCTCTCATCCATGTACCTGTCCAAGTTTTTCTTAAATGTTAAAAGTGAGCCTGCATTTACAACTTCATCTGGCAGCTCATTCCACACTCCCACCACTCTCTGTGTGAAGAAGCCCCCCCCCCCCCCTAAACTTTTGCCCTTTAAACTTTTCCCCCTTCACCCTTAACCCATGTCCTCTGGGTTTTTTCTCCCTTAGCCTCAGTGGAAAAAGCCTGCTTGCATTCACTCTATCTATACCCATCATAATTTTAAATACCTCTATCAAGTCTCCCCTCATTCTTCTACGCTCCAGGGAATAAAGTCCTAACCTATTCAACCTTTCTCTGTAACTCAGTTTCTTAAGTCCCGGCAACATCCTTGTAAACTTTCTCTGCACTCTTTCAACCGTATTTAATATCCTTCCTGTAATTCGGTGACCAAAACTGCACACAATACTCCAAATTCGGCTTCACCAATGCCTTATACAACCTCACCATAATATTCCAACTCTTACACTCAGTACTTTAATTTTAAAAGGCCAATGTACCAAAAGCTCTCTTTACTACCCTATCTATCTGTGACACCACTTTTAGGGAATTTTGTATCTGTATTCCTAGATCTCTCTGTTCTACTGCACTCCTCAGTGCCCTACCATTTACCTTGTATGTTCTACCTTGGTTTTTCCTTCCAAAGTGCAATACCTCACATTTGTCTGCATTAAACTCCATCTGCCATTTTTCAGCCCATTTTTCCAGCTGGTTCAAATCCCTCTGCAAGCTCTGAAAACCTTCCTCACTGTCCACTACACCTCCAATCTTTGTATCACCAGCAAATCTGCTGATCCAATTTACCACATTATCATCCAGATCATTGATATAGATGACAAATAACAATGGACCCAGCACTGATCCCTGTGGCACACCACTAGGCACAGGCCTCCACTCAGAGAAGCAATCCTCCACTACCACTCTCTGACTTCTCCCACTGAGCCAATGTCTAATCCAATTTACTACCTCACCATGTATACCTAGCGACTGAATCTTCCTAACTAACCTCCCATGCGGGACCTTGTCAAAGGCCTTACTGAAGTCCATGTAGACAACATCCACTGCCTTCCCTTCATCCACTTTCCTTGTAACCTCCTCAAAAAACTCTAATAGATTTGCTAAACATGACCTACAACGCACAAAGCCGTGTTGACTCTCCCTAATAAGTCCCTGTCTATCTAAATACTTGTAGATCCTATCTCTTAGTACTCCTTCCAATAATTTACCTATACCGACGTCAAACTTACCGGCCTATAATTTCCTGGATTACTTTTAGAGCCTTTTTTAAACAACGGAACAACATGATTCTCCGGCACCTCACCCGTAGATATCGACATAGTAAATATATCTGCCAGGGCCCCTGCAATTTCAACACTAGTCTGCTCCAAGGTCCAAGGGAATACCCTGTCAGGTCCTGGAGATTTATCTACTCTGATCTCACGTTCCTAGCCACTTTGGCTAACTGTGTTTACATCTTGCCTTAGAGGCACCCATTACTGGCTTTGTGGCCAAGTTTACAAATGATACAAGGATAGGTGGAGGGGCAGGTAGTGTTGAGGAAGCAGGGAAGCTGCAGAAAGACTTGGATAAATTAGGGGAATGGGCAAAGAAGTGGCAGATTTAATATAGTGTAGGGAAATATATAGTCATGTACTTTGGTGGAAGGAATAAAGGTGGAGACTATTTTCTAAATGGGGTGCAAATTCAGATATCTGAGGCAAAAATGCCTTGTAAGTCCTTGTGCAGATTCCCTAAAAGTTAACTTGCAGCTTGAGTCAGTGGTAAAGTTGGTAAATGTAATGTTCGTATTTATTTCAAGAGGACTAGAATATAAGATCAAGGATGTAATGCTGAGGCATTATAAGGCATTGGCCAACCACACTTGATGTATTGTGAGCAGCTTTGGGCCCCTTATCTAAGAAACGATGTTCTAGTGAGGTTCACAAGAATGATCCCTGAAATTGAAGGGTGAATGCGTGAGGAGCTTTTGATTATTCTGGAGCTGTACTTGCTGGAGCTTAGAAGAATGAGAAGAGATCGCATTGAAACTTTTGAATATTGAAAGGTTTAGATAGATGGACGTGGAGAGGATGTTTCCAATAGTGGGGAGTTTAGGAACAGAGGACATAGCATCAGAACACAAGGATGTCCCTTCAGAACAGAGATGAGAAGGAATCCTTTTATCCAGAGTGTGGAGAATCTGTTGAAGTTATTGTCATAGACGGCTGTAGAGGCCGTCATTGGATACTTAAAGCAGAGACTAATAGGTTCTTGATCAGAATCAGAATTAGGTTTAATATCACTGGCACACATCATGAAATTTGTTGTTTTGTGGCAGCATTACATTGTGATACATAATAATAAAAACTATTAATTCCAGTAAGAACTATATGTAAAATAAATTAAGGAGTGCAAAAAGAGAGAAAAAATACTGAGGTAGTGGTCATGAGTTCATTGTCCATTCAGGAATCTGATGGCAGAAAGGAAGAAGCTGTTCCTGAAACATTGAGAGTGTGTGGCTTCAGGCTCCTGTACCTCCTGTTTGATGTTAGCAATGAGAAGAGAGCATGGTGTTGGTTATGGATGTCCTTAACAATGGATGCTGCCATTTTGAGGCATACCTTTTGAAAGCTGGGAAGTCTAGAGCATATGATGGAATTGGCTGGCTTTATAATTTCTGCAGCTTTATCCAATTCTGTACAGTAGCCCCTCCATATCAGACAGAGATGCAACCAGTTAGAATGCTCTCTATAGTACATCTGTAAAAATTTGTGAGTGTCTTTGGTGACATACCAACTCTCCGCAAACTCCAGCTGCTCTCTTTGTAACTGCATGAATATATTTGGCTCAGGATAGAGCCTCAGAAAATATGACTTCCAGGAACTTGAAATTGCTCACCCTTTCCAGCTTTGATTCCTCATAGAGGAGTGTTGTGTGTTCCCTCAACTTACCTTTCCTGAATTCTACAATCAATTCTTTGATCTTAATGACACTGAGTGCAAGGTTGTTTCTCCAACACCACTCAACTAGCTGATCTGTCTTGCTCCTGAATGCCTCCTTGCCAACCTCTAAAATTCTGCCAACAATAGTTGTGTCATTAGCAAACTTATAGCTGGTGTTTGAGCTGTGCCCAGTCACATATGTAAAGAGGTTAGAGCTGTGGGCTGGACACTCATCATTGAGGTGTTCCAGTATTGATTGTCAGCAAGCTGTTATTTCCCATCCACACGGACTCTGGTTTCCCTGTGAGGAAGTCAAGGATCCAGTTGCTAAGGGAGGTACAGAGGTCTAGGTTTTTTAGCTTATTCATTAGAACTGAGGGTATGATTGAGTTGAACTCTGAGATGTAGTCAATAAACGACAGTCTGAAATAAGTATTACTATTCTCCAAGTGATTAGTAAGATCATCAAAGGTTATGGGAGAAGGCAAGAGAATGGTGTTGAGAGGAATAATAACTCACCCATGGTAGAATGGGGGAGCAGACTTGATGGGTCAAATGGCCTAATTCTTCTCCTATGTCTTATGGTCGTACTAACACATCCCAATAATAAAAATGAATGGTGCATAGAAGCACTTCACTATCACATGGCTCAGTGTTTGGATTGCTAAACTGTGCTGAAAGTTCAGTAGCAATCAGAAACTGCACTGCCAGCTAGCTTGGCATAAGTTTCTCATGTTCTCAGAATGGAGAATATTTTAATAATACCTGATATGCCAACAAACATCATGTGCCCTGAAGCAATCTGTGGATCCTTACATAAGTGTGCTGGATGCTGGTATAGTAAACAGTCAGTGTTAACTATGCAGGAGTACTTTTCTTTCTTGATGTCTCTAGCAATTACCCTGGCAAAAAACAGAAGTTGGCAAACTCCCGAATTGTATTCCTGTTTTTTTAAATAAGCCTGAAATGTTAGTGCAGTTTTACAGCAGTTATCTTTATGACAACATTTGATCCCTATTGTGTCAATTCAGAAATACTATATTCACTAAATTCCACCCACCCTCCATTAAGCATACTGAGTAGAATTTAATTGTATCCTATGACCAACAACATGAAAGATATTTCTCTTGGGAATTAGCTGAGGTTGGTAAGTGTTACAAAATTCAACATATACTGTTGACTGAGGAGTTAAGAGAGATTAATGATAGGCCATCCTTTGATCCTGTAACTTTTCAAGCTATGCCTTCAGATTTTGCAGATACAAGTAGATCATATGCTACATTATATTAAGCTTTACTGGAAATGACCTAGTTTTTATTGTCTTCTAATGTATAATTAATATCTTGCTTTGATGCCCAGGGATCGACTGAACAAGATTGTAGTGGATACAGAGGCAGGCCCCTTTAAGAATTACACTGTGGTATTCCTAGGCTCTGAAACTGGGGTTATTCTTAAATTCCTCATTCGACCAACTACAAGTACAAACTTTGTCAATCGAAGCCTGTTCCTTGAACATTTTGATGCGTACAGTCCAGAGAAGTAAGTACATTTTCTTCTAATGTACGTTAAATCATTGGTCAGTTACAAAGAGATGAGGATGTATCAAAGAGGGATAATCAGACCAGAAATCTATTTCAGGGCATTGGACATTATTCTAACATTTGTCTTCTCATTATAGCCTTCAGAAACACACACACACACACACCATTCATGTACTGCTTCATATATCCATTCATACGTGCTGCACACATGCACATACAGTGACTCTTGCACAACATAGTACAAAATAGAGATCTGTATTTGTCAACACCAGCCATTGTTTCCTCTCTTCTGCCCCAGTACGGAACATATGATTGTACCATTTTCCAAGATCTTTCGGCTCCCTGTGAATTCACTAGGTAGATGACAAATTCATTGCACTTCCTCCTACGCCAAGTCATTGCTTTCCAAGATGTCAAAGTCTGCCTTTGGTTTCAGTACTTTCTGCTTTTTGCAGGCTGTCATCTGTCTCACCTTTGGGAATGATCCTATCTTCTTCCAGACTTTGTTCAGTCTTGTTGACCTACACTATGACTGTCTAAATGCCACTACTACATTCTTTCACTTTTCAAAGAACATATTGATGCAGTGAGGTAAGAAGAAAAAAAAATCTGTTTATTTGTGAAATAAAACACTGGAGCACTCAAACTCCCCGTCACTGAAATCTTCCTGCAAAGATTAATGAAAACCATTAAATGCAAGTTCCTTCCACTGTCCATAGCCCAAGGACACTACCGTGCAATCAGTTTGCCCAAGATCAGTGAACATTCACCAAAGGTCCGTATGCAGAAATTGATGAGAATGTGGGGAGAATTAACAAAAATCTTGGATTAATGTAGGATTACTGAATGATGGGCAGCATGGACCTCTTTCTATGCTGTATCTTTTTATGATTTTATAACTCTTCATTAAAAGATCCCTTTCAACTAAATTATCTGTGAAGATTAGCTAGGACTTAAATTGCTCACAGGGATATTCTGATACTTTATCGACTATTCCTACTTTTGGCCACTTTTCAATTTTTCATCTCACCTTTAGGTCCACTTGCCTTCAGTGTACAGGCAGTATTTCTGCTCCAGTATATTATGTCCAAATAAACAAAGCTATTAATTTCTTGTTATCTCACTGCAATAATGTACACTTGTGAAGTTTTGGAGAAGGGCTTAAGTGTGTTGCGTAAAATTGAACAGAGTCAGGAAAAAGACTCTTCATTGATGAAGGTGAGACAGGTGATGCCCAGCAGAAAGCCGGAGACTTGAGGATGATCTTTCTATCATCAAATATCTTGACAATATTCAATGCTCGCATAAGGAAAAAAGAATTCATGAATCTTTGGTATTCTTATATTTTGGAACAATACCCCAACAGTCGTCATTGGAGTTATGTCAGATATACAGGTTAAGTGGGATTGCAAATGCTAACTGTTATAAAATTGGCCCATTTTCAATTCAGCTGAAATCTATCAAGCATAGCTCACAGACAACTAGTGCAAAGTTAATTGTGTTGCAGCTTCACTGACAATCAGTTGCATCCCCAGGCACTTCAGAAAAGCAGACAGATTATAAGAGAAAGAACTCTGCTACTGAAAATACAGCAACTTAAAGAGAAGAATAACGTTTGTGAATTATTTTCAGATAATTTCAAAACACAATCATAGTAGTGTTAGTATCCACGTAGGCTGGACATGGGAAGTTGTATATTTAATGATAGAGATAATATAGAGAAAGTGTTAAAAAAATCATTCAAAATTTCTGGGCTCCCTTCCAAAAACCGTAAAGACTGCTAGAAAGGTCTCCTTGGAGCACAAAGAATTAGAAAAGACCAGTGGTCCAGGTATTTTAAATGGGTGATAGGAATTGACTGAATACAAATTAGTCTTTGAAATGAATGTGAAGCAAGCTTTGCAAAAAAGGTCTAAACAAGGAAATTAGGAGCAATCTGTTTTGGAGAGGGTCAATATTTAGATTAAATTGCAGTCACATCTCATCACTTTTAAAACAAAACTCCACAAGAGACAGTATTTCCAGTAAAGGCAAAAACAAGGGAGGGGATGGGAGACAAGGTGTTGAGCTGTAAGAAGTGTTATTATTTTGTCATGTTAATAACTATTGACAGTATATAATATATGGTTGCTAACACATATACTCAAATTATTAACTAAAAATATATTAATTGTGCTCTTCAAGACTTTACTGTACATAGACCAACTGCTGAGTTTCCTGCATTGCAGCAGTGAGTGTACTTCAGAGCTAATTCATTGTGTGTGACCTAGTTTGCGAAGTGCAGCGCAGTATGATACAAATACAGTTCCTTCTTAGTTATGCCGTGGCAAAATCCTGCTTCATGGTGACTGAAGCAACCTACTCTTCATTCCAGGTGCAACAGCAATGGACGTGAGCACCGGAAGATCGTGGGAATGGAGCTCGATAAGATCAGTGGGACACTACTTGTGGCGTTTTCCTCTTGCGTCGTCCGTGTTGCTTTTGCCCATTGTCAGCAGCATGCTACCTGCATGAAGTGAGTCATTCAGAGCCTAGTACTTCTCCAACAATGGGGTAACCTTTCAACTTTTGAACTGTACCAATTAATTCCTCTGGCTCAACACCCATTATCTCCCTTCCCAGCTCACATAGGGTCCTTGCCTTTAATTTGTGAGATTGTGAGTTCAAATCCCACTGAAGCTTAGATTGCACAATCTGGGCTAACACTCTTGTAGATCACAATGAGAGAATTGCCAATGGTGTTGGCTTCCAGGTGTGATGTCATTCTAAGGATTGTGGAAAGATGTAAAGAATCATGATGTTAACTGAAGAGGACAAGAAAATTCTACCAAAATCAAAGCTGATATATAATCCTACTTCGCCAAAAACAAGATATTATTTATTCATCTGACACATTTTTTGAATAATGAGTTCTCGTGGTTCTCTACATAACAATTTCCAAAAAGAAATTCTTTGTTTGTAAAGCACTTTGGGGTATGATAACAGGATTATCAAATCTTGGCATGATGACTCTGCTTCCACCAGCATAGCCCAAATTCTCACTCCATCCATCAAACCCCTGTTGTTCATGAGTTTTGCTTGTGAGGTTTGATGGTGGCAGGCTTTATTCTAGGCTTGATCCTATCCACTCTTATACTTGCCGCCAGGAGCCACCCAATTACAATTGCGAGCTTGATCCAAAGGCATTCTCCACCTGGCTCAAGAATGAGGCCTGCCTTCTCTCAGTGAACTAAATACAAACTCTGAATTTCAAATATCTTTCTGAGCAATAAAGGTCACAGACGCATTAGGACTTGTCTCAAAAAGAGATATTATTGAGATTACAATATTGGACTTTGCCCATTCATAAACCACAGTACAGGGAATGGAGAGAATGAACTGTAGTGCAAGGAGAGATTAGGATAAACAGTAGGCAGAGGAGATTAGCATGGAGGTGAGAACAAGGAAGACTAAGGTAGAGAAAGGGAGGGCAGTGTAGACTATAGTACAATGGAGGAGGCCAGATAATGCTGTAGCATAAATGGAAGACCTTTTGAGCTAAATTCCAAACTTCCACAAAAGAACATTCCAGATCTGGATGGGAGAGCTGATGTTTGGAGTGAAAGGAATTGAGGTAATACCATTCCCCTGCACTTCATCAGCCAATGCACCACCAAATATAGTTATAATCAGCAAGGTCAAAATATTCCCAGGGAATAGTTTTCAAGAAAAATGCAGGTACATTTTTTTGAATGATAATACCATCATCCTCCAGCCAAGCTGGATAGGCTGCCATAATCTCATTCCACTCCCAAGTACCCTGCAATGTCTTCTCTTCCAACCTCTGCACATTGAGCCGCTGAAGTACCTAAAATTCTTTTACAACTTCTTCAGGCACTTTGGTTGAAGAAAGAAAAGCATAAACTATTTTCTAAGTGGGGAGTGACTTCAGAAATCAGGGGCACAAAGGGACTTGTGAGTCATGGTGTATGATTCCCTAAAGTTTAACTTCCAGGTTGAGTCAGTAGTAAGGAATTTAAATGTAATGTTAGCATTCATATCAAGAGAACAAGACTATAAAAGAAAAGATGTTAAGCTGACCCTTTATAAGGCATTGGTCAGACCACATTTGGAGCATTGTGAGTAGTTGTAAGAAAGGATATGTTGGCATTGGTAGGGTCCAGAGGAGACTCACGAGAATGATCCCAAGAATGAAAGGATTAATGTACAAGGAGCATTGGATGGCTCTGGGGCTGTACATGCTGGAGTTTAGAAGAATGGTGGCAGTGGGGGGGGGGGGGGGGGAACTCATTTAAACCTACTGAATATTAAAAGTCCTAGATGGAGAAGATGTTTCCAATTGTGGGAAGGGTCTAGGACCAGTGTGGCTTAGAATTAAAGGGCATCCCTTTAAAACAGAGAAGAGGAATATTTTCTTTAGCCAGAGTGTGGCATATCTGTGAAATTCATTGCCACAGACAGCTGTGGAGGTCAATTCATTGGGTATATGTAAAACAGAAGTTGATAGTTTTCTGATTAGTAAGGGCATCAAAAGTTACAGGGGAAAGCAGGATAGGGATAATAAATCAGCCTTGATTGAATGCTAGAGCAGACTCAGCCAAATGGTCTAATTCTGCTCCTGTGCTTTGTGGTCTTAACTTCCTTGCACAGAGGGTGTGAGTATCTGGAATGAGCCTCCAGAGGAGGTAGTTGAGGCGATACAAAGGCAACATTTAAGAGGGATTTGGAAAGGCACATGGAGGTTTATGGGCTGAACCTGGGCAACTGGGGAAGCTGGGAGAATGCTGTTGTGGACATGGGCCAGTTGGGACTAAGGGGCTTTTTCCATCTGTATTACACTACGCAGGCCCCAGCCTATTTCCCATCTGGTTACTGCCCTTCATGAACATGTGCGACAGCAATGTTAGGTTCCACGTGCACAGCAGTACCACACAGATCTGCCTCATTATCATTTTCTCAACCTTCTGTTCTCTGATTTGTTGCTTTGATTCTTGGACATTCAGAATGAGATTATTGAAATTTTTTGCAGCTAAGTATTTGGAGGACTGCAAATCATGTCTTTAGAATCAAACCAAGCTCCATTCTTTGGCCACCAATTCTACGTGTCTCTTCCTGTCTGCCATGTGTGGTTGATTCATCCATTGATGGACTTAAGGTCATATACCCACAATGTCCTCAAAACTGACTGCTGTTACATCAATCACAGTGGCTTCACCTCATCTATTCTAAAACCCTAGTCCACATTTTTGTTACCTCTCTGATTGACCACTGCATTGCACACATGGTTAGATTTCTACCTACCAATTTCTGTTCCTGTGAGTTCATTCAAAACCATTGTCCATGTCCTCACTTGCATCTGCTCCTATTCACCAATTGGCTAACTTTTCACCAATCTCTGTTGGCTCCTGGCTGAGCATTCCTTTGATATTAAAATAATCTTTCTAATCAGCTTTAAACATGACTGCATCTCTCGCACTCTACAAATTCCCTCATTCACCATCTTGAATTCCTCTAGTTCTGTCTTCACCGCTGACCATGATTGCTTTGCCATAGACAGTCGTATTTTCAGCTGCAAAGGCCCTATGCTCTGTAGTTCCTTACTTAAATGTTTCTGCCTGTCTTCACTCTCCCTCTATAGAATCCCTCGTTACTTGACTCATTTAGTTTTGTAGAAGTGCGAAACAGCTGGGACATCATGCTATGTTAAAGGCACCTTATTTTTCCAAGTGGCCATTGAGATAAGGAGAAAGAAATCTATCAGCATTTCTTCTTCTGATAGCTGCATGTCAGCAAGGGCAGGATCTGGCTTAAATATTGCTCGCCCCCTCTGTCATTTAAGCCTACCACCAATCACTGTGCTCACAGGAAAAGTTGGCCAAGTGGTTAATGAGGTGGAGAGTGCCCAGAACCATTAAAGGAAAATCTCAGCAAAAGGCCAAGAGAGCAAGGGATAGGTAGGAAAAATGAAAGTCCTTTCCAAAGTGATTGAGAGAAATTGAGGCTAATATTTTCACCTTGGACTGATTTCCATCAAATGCAAAAGCACCAGAATAAGCTGTTACCAAAATATGCCAATAAGTAAGGCCTGTGACCATTGACATTTGCCAAATGATTTCTGCACATAGAAAAGTATTACTCATACAATAATATAAGACCAAAATTTGAAACCACTTCTTCAGAGCCTGGCACTTTGAATACACTCTCATGATTTATAGAGTTGTTAAGAGAAATAACTCTGCCAACTTTCATAGTGCTGACTACTGCCTACTGCTCCAAACCAAGTGTCAATAGAAACCAGCACATCATTCACTGTAAACCACAGAGAAAACTCTTGTGCTGAACAGAGTGCCCAGATTAGAATTCATTTGAACGATCGGAGCTTGACATTTTTAATGCCTTTCTTACGCTACATTAAGACGAAGGGGGAAAAAGGCAAGTAGGCAAAATTGGATGCACCATGTCAAGGATAACTCTACCTCAAAGAGATTTCAGAAGGCAGCCAGAATGAAAAATGAGGCTGCAGTACTTCCAAATGAAAGGAAATGTTAGCTTGAAAGAAAAAGAGTTACAGAAGATATTTAAAATGTGAGAAACAGAACTTTTAATAAAGTTAGTTCCCAGCTGAAATTATGCTGTTTCAAGGAACAAATTAGAAGTTACATCAATTAAAATTGGTCCATATGGACATGCTTGCCTAAAAGTTCATCAGTGTCGCAAAAAGCAAGTTGACTTGTTCATTGCAATTGCACACTTGTCTCGAGGAAATTTTACTGTGGATTCTGAGATGTAAGATACTGGTGAATCAGGTTTACATGAGGAAGCCTTTCTTTCTCATAATGCACCAGTGTAGTGTGCCCAGCAGTGAACTGTTTTCTTTTAATTCACAGTTTGTGCAAGAAGCCTGTCTTGTGCTTGCTTTTGTTGACAAGACATCATGGGGAAATTTGGTCTGGATGTTTCTGTATGATTAATGTCCAGCATCAGGCATTTGTCCAGTGATGATATTCAATAGGGTACAGACAGACAGACAGACATACTTTATTGATCCTGAGGGAAATTGGGTTTCATTACAGCCGCACCAAGAATAGTGAAGAAATATAGCAATATAAAACTATAAATAATTAAATAATAATGGTGATCATACCAAGTGGGAATAAGTCCAGGACCAGCCTATTGGCTCAGGGTGTCTGACACTCCGAGGGAGGAGTTGTAAAGTTTGATGGCCACAGGCAGGAATGACTTCCTATGATGCTCAGTGTTGCATCTCGGTGGAATGAGTCTCTGGCTGAATGTACTCCTGTACCTAACCAGTACATTATGGAGTGGATGGGAGTCATTGTCCAAGATGGCATGCAACTTGGACAGCATCCTCTTTTCAGACACCACCGTCAGAGAGTCCAGTTCCACCCCCACAACATCACTGGCCTTACCAATGAGTTTGTTGATTCTGTTGGTGTCTGCTACCCTCAGCCTGCTTCCCCAGCACACAACAGCAAACATGATAGCACTGGCCACCACAGACTCGAGGAACATCCTCAGCATCATCCGGCAGATGTTAAAGGACCTCAGTCTCCTCAGGAGATAGCGACGGCTCTGCCCCTTCTTGTAGACAGCCTCAGTGTTCTTTGACCAGTCCAGTTTATTGTCAATTTGTATCCCCAGATATTTGTGATCTTCCACCATGTCCACACTGACCCCTTGGATGGAAACAGGGCCATTCCCATGCTGTCTGACATAGATTTACTGTTAAAGGTACACGCATTAGCAAAGAGGCAGAGGCAGGAATTACCTCACTGGGACATTGATGATTTGTGGCAGACTCATTTTTCCTCAACTCATCGTTAATTGTGTCATGACAAAGATCTCAGCTTCTCTGCATTGTGCACCTCAGCCCAAAGTATCTTGATGATCCCAGTCCTTACAGTCAAATGAGACAACTTTCAGTATGGAAGCTGATTGGGACAGTCCACAGCTTAGTGGGGGAGATGCCATAGACACCTGTAGTCATAGGTGGACTGCATTTAAACATGATGGTCAATTGAGGATTCATTATGAAGACTTCATTATAAAAGCTTGCTTGTTCATGGCTTCTTTCAGCACTTAAGAAGGTTTCTCTGCTATTCCATTGGTAATGGGATAATACAGAGTTGTCAGTGGAGGTTAATGCTATTACATAGAACTCCCAAAAGTAAATTGGACTGTGTCCATTTATTGGATACTAATTTTGCAAGAATTCTATGAATAACAAAGATACATTCCATCTGTTCAGTTACACCTACTTCTGTTGTACATACCTAGATACTTGACTCCAATCCAATGCCTGTGTATGAGTGAAATTGAAAATGATTCTGTCCAAAGAGTCATTAGAACTTGGAGTAGCTGATTGAATGATATGGATGGCCTTAAAGAGATTAACAAGGTGTAACAAGAAAATCATGTTTATGCACCTGGTATCTTCTGGATTAGTTTCATCCAGAAAGCCCCTGCATTTGAATAGTTTGCTGATACCTACCATTGAGACTTATACAATAGGAATAATGACTGGGGTATCTGTTGAACCATATCCTAATGAAAGTCAACACTTTCAAGAGTTGTTTGGATTATGACTCTGAGAAAATAACTATTGTCAAATTATATTTTGTATAAAATTGCCTAAACTATAGAAATTTTCACCTGTTGTTTCTAAAGGAGCTGTGTTGGCACTCGTGATCCCTACTGTGGCTGGGTCGGAGATGGACAGTGTGCATATTTGGAACCTGGAACCAGGTAGAATCATATTAATCCCATAACATAGTCTGTATCCTATTTTTCAAAATGGGAGCAGTCAACTGTTAGAAGAGATATGCTAACGTAATGGTTAGTTGCTGGACTGGCAGGGCACATAGAGGTTAGTTACAGGAGTATTGAATCATTGATCCTCACTGGTGAGATATTTCCAGAGGACACGAAGTATATTCTATAAATAGCACCACAGACACAATATACTAGAGGAACTCAGCAGGCCAGGCAGCATCTGTGGAGAGGAATAAACAGTTGATATTTCGAGCTGCAACCCTCCGTCACAGCTGTAAAGGAAGGTGGCAGAAGACAGAATGAGAAGGGCGGAGAGTGAGTGGGAAGGAATACAAGCTGGCAGGTGACACACAAGACCAAGTGAAGGGGAAGGAGGGTGAGTGGAGGAGGGGAAGGAGGGTGAGTGGAGGAGGGGAAGGAGGGTGAGTGGAGGAGGGGAAATGAAGTAAGAAGCTAGGAGCTGATAGGTGGAAAAGAAAAAGGGCTGAAGAAGGAAGAGTTTAATAGGAGAGGATAGTGAAACTGACTATTAGGAGGGCCACAGGTGGAAGTCAACTGTAACGGAAACAAGGATTCATCCAGTTTTACAAAGAATTTTTTAAATATTTGAGTGAGTATTAAAGGGGCTGTTCTTTTTAAGCTTCACATTTTGAACAACATGGCTCCCAAAATGCAAGGGAGATGATTTGTTATCCTTATTCTAGCTATTGTGTAAGTTACTCCAGCACTGTATCCAATGGCTAATGTTTGGCAATCAAGTCCAGTCTATTAGAATAGGCTGATGCTATCCTGCAGATTTCTAGCTGGCTATCTTACTCTTGTGCATTGCAGTGTACATAAGAACTTAACTAAATAAGGGCCCCCAGCTGCTTTCCATGCTTGGTCCTCCCCAGTTAGAGGTTTCCCTGGAATCTAAAAGACTATCCATCCCAGCCAGGAATATATGTCATGACTTAGCAACCATAGCTCTCTGACACAGAGAATCCCACAGTTCTTCCATGGGAGAACTTCCTCCTCTTCTGACCCTTAATTGGTTGATCCTCTGTTCCTGAGATTTTGTCCTTGATTTCTCCTACCCGAAAATGAGCCGATATTTAGGTGCTGAGCCAGACTAAAAAGATTAAGGCAGTGAGGCCTAGGGAGAAGGATGAACGGTGTTTCCTCACTGCTCCGTAAGGCTTTACTCGCCTCTGCGCTGAACTAATTGCAGATTTGCCCTGCAGCCATTTGGCTCCTGGACCAGCTGCAACGCTGAACTGGCTCCATGGCTGTGGATTCACTTTCCAGGACTCTGCGGCTCATGTTCTGTGTGTCTTTTGTTTACTTCCTTTTACTTTTTATCCCACACATTGGATGTTTGGATCTCTCTGTGGTGCAGGTCTTTTTGTGAACTCTATTGTGTTTCTTTGTTTTGTGGCTGCCTGCAAGAAGACGAATCTCAAGGTTGTATATGGTACACATACTTTGATAATAAATGTCCTTTGAACTTTGAATGGAAACTTCCTCCCAGCATTTCTATTAGATCACCCCTTTCTTTTCTGGAAAATTCTATCCTACTTCCTGTATTGCAGCAACAGCTTGCTTCTGACTGCAGAACATGATTTGTAGAACTACTATGTGCATGTACTTAAAACTGCTAAGTAAAAGTCATTTCTACACTAACAGATACACAGTTTAAACTAAGTAGCAAAGGCATGAATTTCAAACTACGTTAAACATTCTTAGTTATATCTCTGTCACAATGAGATTTCAGGGATTTTTCAACAATTTGAAATGAAATCCCTTTTCCCGTGCTCTTGGCCTTCACAAAAAATTGAATTGTTCGCAGGTGAGCCTTGACATTGACATTGGATCAGAATTGAGTCACGTATACAGGATGATCATGAACAGCTAACAAGTTGGCCAATCATTCGCTGACTGGGCTAAAGCTTGAAGGAGGTTAAGGTATCAGAGGATGCTCAGCAACTGAATCAATACAGGAAGGAACATTGAACAGTGGCAATGAACTGAACAATCTTTCGTATTGTTTGCCTTTATGCTTTCAAACAAAATTGCATCCAACTTGAAAAGGTTCAGAGAAACTACATGCAATTTTTGTCATAAAGATTGTGTATGAACTAAGTATTCTTCTTTGTTGATCTTGCAGCATTTCATTTGAACAAGATGTTGAACATGGAAATACAACACACCTGGGTGACTGTGAAGGTGAGTTTCTGTGGACACTGCCTTTAAAGTGATCCTGTAATCCGCAATTCAATGTAATAATGAAGGCTAACCTCCCAGTATGGGCTGAGTTACCATCAACTAAGACAAATGTAGCTCTAAAATCAGACCATATACTTGGACTGGGTATAGGACAATGAGGTGTTTAGAATAGGTCACCTAGCAGAATTTAGTCCATTATTCTCTGACTATGGGAAAGTGACTGGACTATGAGGTGGATCCTCTGCATTTGCCACAGCCACAGAAATGTCCTTACTCCCTTTGGGTTTGGCATTACATGAAGACCTTCCAAGGCAATGCCCATATCCCATAACTAAAGAAAAATGATCCCTAAGGTTATTTTGGGGAGCCAGAGGTTATTTATTTTTTGTTTTATTTAGAGATAAAGCACAGAACAGGTCCTTCCGGCCCAATGAGCCCCACCACCCAGTAACCCACCTATTTAGTCCTAGTCTAATTACAGGACAATTTACAATGACCAATTAACCTACTAGATTTTGGAGTGTGAGAGGAACCCGGAGCACCCAGAATAAATCATGCTCTCATGGGAAGGATGTACAAATTTCTTACAGACGGTATCGGAACTGAACTCTGAACTCTGACTCCCCGAGTTGTAACCACGATGCTACCATGGTGCCCACTCAACTGAATGTCCATTAGCAGAATGGACCCCTGACTTTCAGAGCCTAGGTGTTCCTAGGCTCCTAAATTCCCTCACTGTTACACAGTCTTTATTTTGACAAATTTTAACCAAAGAAAAATGATTAAATACTTTGCACCAACTCACGCTGTGCCAAAAGAAAATACACACGCAAGAAAACACATTTTTCATGAATTTCTGATAAGTGAATCCAGTGGTAAGACAAACAGATTTACTGATAATTGAAATTGACTGTTTCCATGGAAGCAGACTAATTTTTTTTATAAGCTAAAATGAGATACCTTCATTCAGTGTAAGTGAGACATGACAAATTTGTGTAATACAAACTTGTGCCAGCCCAGGGGAGCAAATGTAAGGAGAATTTTAATGAATATTTATGTAGTTTTTATGGCTTTTTACACCATCCAATTCAAAAAGCAATTAATTTTGAAGTTTATATATATATATAAATATAAATAATTGGGTTTTGTCATATATTATTTTCTGATTCTTCTCATTTGCAGCATAAAATACTGAGACTTGATTTTGAATTTAAATTTAAATTTATTTAAGTATTATTTTTTAAAGTTCTCTTAAATTTCAAAATTTAAAGTTCTCTCCGTATTTCAAAACCAGGTCTGTCTAATGCATTGTAAAGGTGCAAAAGCAAGCTGAAGGTGTTAAAGGTACTTTATCCAGTGAGGCAGCATCTGTGGAAAGAGAAACAGAATTAACATTTCAAGTTCACAAAAAAGAGAAAATCTGCAGATGCTGGAAATCCAAAGCATTACACACAAAATACTGGAGGAACTCAGCAGGCCAGGCAGCATTTATGGAAAAGAGTACAGTCGATGTTTCAAGCTGAGACCCTTCATCAGGACAGTCCTGATGAAGGGTCTCAGCCCAAAGCGTCGATGGTACTCTTTTTTGAATTCCTTCAGCATTTTGAGTGTGTTGCTAACATTTCAGGTTAGTGATTTGTCATCAGAGCCTTTTTCCAACCTGCTGAGAGAACCATGTCTAAACCAATGAGGAAGCAGTGTGTGACTCAATGTGTGGAATATTGAGAAAATCTTTTAAAAATCAAAGCAAGTGCACTGTCATAGCTTGCAGAACTGCTTCTTCACAACTCCAGTGACCCAGGTCCAATCCTGACCTCCAGTGGTATCTATGTGAAGTTTTCATGTTTGCTTCCCACGTCCTAAAGGGGAGCAGGTTGGAAAGTTAACCAAATTAACTATAAATTGCCTCCAGTGTAGTTGTATTGGGGGATGTTGATTGGAATATGGGGAGAATATAACAGGATCAGAGAAAATTAGTTCATAGATATTTGATGGTTGGCGCAGTCTCACTGGACTGAAAGAGGTGTCTTTGTGTTGCATTAGTCTGTGAGAATTCCCCACAAACAAAAGACAGAGACAAGCCCTCATCCTTCACACAACTCTAGCATGTTCACTGACCTTTAAACTCCCCATCACCACCAAACCTCCCAAAACATCTCATATCCCCTTGATGCCCCATTCTTCCAAACTGATATGTCCCACTTACTACACACCCTCTCCCCAAACAAGCCACACTTCTCCAATAAAAACTGAAGGTACAGGAAAAGCAGCATCAGTGGAAAGCAAAGCAGGTAACATTTCAGGTTGAAGTAATGCACCAATTTCCAGCTAGATGAAATCCTCAAATCCTTGGGTTTTTCCCTAGGATCTGCCTCCCAACCTTCTTCTTTTACAGAAAATGAGTAACTGGGTTTCCATAGTTCCCTGTGTCTTGTACCTCCTTTCCTGTGGCTAATTCTGTATTGTAATGTTCTTCAGCCCATCCACACTGAGCATTTATAGAGTTACAGCCTGGCAGCAGTTCTTTCAGTCCATACTGATCAACCTAAGCTCATCAGACTTTCCAACGCTGGGCCCACATCCGTCCATTTACCTGTCCAAGTAAGCCTATTGCAGCACCGACAATTTTAACCCCTGCATGCTTCTGGTATTTAAAATCAATTTTACAAAATTCTTGAACACCTAGAAGTATTTAAAAATGTAATTAAGTTAGCCACACTTTACTTGCCACTGTCCCCCTCCTTAGAACAATAGACAATAGACAATAGGTGCAGAAGTAGACCATTCGGCCCTTCGAGCCTGCACCGCCATTTTGAGATCATGGCTGATCAACTACTATCAATACCCAGTTCCTGCCTTGTCCCCATATCCCTTGATTCCCCTATCCATAAGATACCTATCTAGCTCCTTCTTGAAAGCATCCAGCGAATTGGCCTCCACTACCTTCCGAAGCAGTGCATTCCAGACCCCCACAACTCTCTGGGAGAAGAAGTTTTTCCTTAACTCTGTCCTAAATGACCTACCCCTTATTCTCAAACCATGCCCTCTGGTACTGGACTCTCCCAGCATCTGGAACATATTTCCTGCCTCTATCTTGTCCAATCCCTTAATAATCTTATATGTTTCAATCAGATCCCCTCTCAATCTCCTTAATTCCAGCGTGTACAAGCCCAGTCTCTCTAACCTCTCTGCGTAAGACAGTCCAGACATCCCAGGAATTAACCTCATGAATCTACACTGCACTTCCTCTACAGCCAGGATGTCCTTCCTTAACCCTGGAGACCAAAACTGTACACAATACTCCAGGTGTGGTCTCACCAGGGCTCTGTACAAATGCAAGAGGATTTCCTTGCTCTTGTACTCAATTCCCTTTGTAATAAAGGCCAACATTCCATTAGCCTTCTTCACTGCCTGCTGCACTTGCTCATTCACCTTCAGTGACTGATGAACAAGGACTCCGAGATCTCTTTGTATTTCTCCCTTACCCAACTCTACACCGTTCAGATAATAATCTGCCTTCCTGTTCTTACTCCCAAAGTGGATAACCTCACACTTACTCACATTAAACGCCATCTGCCAAGTATCTGCCCACTCACCCAGCCTATCCAAGTCACCCTGAATTCTCCTAATATCCTCATCACGTCACACTGCCACCCAGCTTAGTATCATCAACAAATTTGCTGATGTTATTTTCAATGCCTTCATCCAAATCGTTAACGTAAATGGTAAACAGCTGTGGTCCCAATACCGAGCCCTGTGGCACCCCACTAGTCACCACCTGCCATTCCGAGAAACACCCATTCACCGCTATCCTTTGCTTTCTATCTGCCAACCAGTTTTCTATCCATGTCAGTGCCTTCCCCCCAATGCCCTAAGCTTTGATTTTACCCACCAATCTTCTATGTGGGACCTTATCAAATGCCTTCTGAAAATCGAGGTACACTACATCCACTGGATCTCCCCCGTCTAACTTCCTGGTTACATCTTCGAAAAACTTCAACAGATTAGTCAAGCATGATTTACCCTTGGTAAATCCATGCTGGCTCGGCCCAATCCTATCACTGCTATCTAAATATGCCACTATTTCATCCTTAATAATGGACTCTAGCATCTTTCCCACCACCGATGTCAGGCTGACAGGTTGATAGTTCTCTGTTTTCTCCCTCCCTCCTTTCTTAAAAAGTGGGATAACATTAGCCATTCTCCAATCCTCAGGAACTGATCCTGAATCTAAGGAACATTGGAAAATGATTACCAATGTATCCGCAATTTCCAGGGCCACCACCATCTGGACCTGGGGATTTGTCAGCCTTCAGTCCCATCAGTCTTCTCATCACTGTTTCCTTCCGAATGTCAATCTGTTTCATTTCCTCTGTTACCCTATGTCCTTGGCCCATCCATACATCTGGGAGATTGCTTGTGTCTTCCTTAGTGAAAACAGATCTGAAGTACTCATTAAATTCTTCTGCCATTTCTCTGTTTCCCATAACAATTTCACCCAATTCATTCTTCAAGGGCCCAACATTGTTCTTAACTATCTTCTTTCTCTTCACATACCTAAAAAAGCTTTTGCTATCCTCCTTTATGTTCCTGGCTAGCTTGCGTTCGTACCTCATTTTTTCTCCCCGTATTGTCTTTTTAGTTAAGTTCTGTTGTTCCTTAAAAACTTCCCAATCATCTGTCCTCCCACTCACCTTAGCTCTGTCATATTTCCTTTTTTTTAATGCTATGCAATCTCTGACTTCCTTTGTCAACCACTGTGGCCCCTTTCCCCCCTTTGAATCCTTCCTTCTCTGGGGGATGAACTGATTTTGCACCTTGTGCATTATTCCCAAGAATACCTGCCATTGCTGTTCCACTGTCTTTTCTGCTGGGCTATCCGTCCAGTCAACTTTGGCCAGCTCCTCCCTCATGGCTCCATAGTTTCCCCTGTTCATCTGCAACACTGACACCTCCGATCTGCCCTTATCCTTCTCAAATTGCAGATGAAATCTTATCATATTATGATCACTACCTCCTAATGGCTCCTTTACTGCAAGATCGCTTATCAAATCCTGTTCATTACATAACACTAGATCCAGAATAGTCTTGTCCCTGGTCGGCTCTCGTACAAGCTGTTCCAAGAATGCATCCCGTAGGCACTCTACAAACTCCCTATCCTGTGGTCCAGCACCAACCTGATTCTCCCAGTTCACCTGCATGTTGAAATCCCCCATAACTACTGCAACATTACCTTTGCCACATGCCAATGTTAACTCCCTATTCAACTTGCACCCAATATCCATGCCACTGTTTGGTGGCCTGTAGACAACACCCATTTGGGTCCTTTTGCCCTTACTGTTCCTCAGTTCTATCCACACAGACTCTACTTCTCCTGACCCTATTCAGTCCTTGCAAAGGACTGAATCTCATTCCTCACCAACAGGGCCACCCACCCCCTCTGCCCACATTTCTGTCCCTACGATAGCACGTATACTCTTGTACATTCAATTGCCAGGTCTGATCTCCCTGCAGCCATGTCCCTGCAACCTCGTAGAAGATCTTTGTTCAGATTCCCAACTGCAAATGGAGGGGAATACCTGTTAATTTCTGCTCACAAGCTGGGCTCTGTGAGAAATGATATTGAAGAAAATTCAGCGGAAGACGTGCAAGCAGCCTGCCTCAGGACTCACACAGAATCCCAAGTTTTCCGTGCAGGCTCAGTGAAATGTCAGCTGTTCTGCAGGGATGTGTCAACATTACTCTGGGCAAGTCGTTGTGTTTCTCTCTCACTAGGTTATCTGGCTTGCTGTATTATTCCCACAAATTTATTCATGCTCTGAGTACACTGCTTTCAAACTAAAATGAATGTGCATTTTTTAAAAAATTTGATCCATTCACTTAAGGAGTGCATTAAAACACACACTAAACACCCATCTATATATTTATTGCAAACTGATAAGTGCCAGTTATAACATACAAGGTCCATTCATCAGCATAGTTCCCTTCCATATCCAAATTTGCAGCAGATGTTTGCTTTAGATATGTAAACTTATAAGAGAGGACATTGAAGTGCCCGTTCTTGTTAAAAGTCTCCCTTTTCACTGGGAATATAGAGACAATAAGCAATGGGTCATAAAGCAGTAATTGGGATTGTAACTCGGCAATTCAGAACTAGAAACCTGCATTCAAGAATTACAATCAAGTTCAGTCTAGAAAATGAAGTTTGAAGAAATCAAAGGTACTACATATTGTCATAGCTTCCTATTGAACTTGGGGTTACGTGGGAGAATGCGAGGGATTGTAAAGTTGGGGATAAGGGGATGCATGAGAGATTAGGGATAAGGGGTGATTTACTATTGAAGCTAGGCAGGTTAGGCTAACGTTGCTCATGGGCCATGATCAGAAGTCCGATCTCATTTGAGCTGAGCTAATCAATCTCAGTCAGAGACATCTCCAGGAAGATTTAGTAATCTCAGTTCCCTGGGGTTGATAAGGAGAAGGAAGCAAAACAATCCTTTTGCAACAGAGTTCGTGTATTTGCCTCATTTGACTTAAGTGATTAAAGAAAATTAACTATGCCCAAGGGAAAGAAGCTAATTAAAGTTCTGTTCATAAAAGTTAGGCATTGATGCTTGCTTTAAGTCAAATCAATATAATGTTTGGAATTTCAATCACAGAAAAACCTGCTTCTTACCTGATCATAGAAGGGCCAGTGAAATACAATGTATCTGGCCCATTAAGTAATGTTCACTTCATGGAGTGTAACATAAAATATTAATTAATTTTATTGAATACAGAGTTACAGATGGATTTATAATTATACAAGGGAAATGACAGACTTTAAATTAAAAACAGGTGCAACCTGTTTAAGCGTTTAAGAAGTTCTCAGTGTGTGCTTTCAGATTTGGCCTCCTCCCATGGTTAATTATAATAGAGCACTAACAGGTCTCCTGGTGAAAACTGCAGGCATCAATTTTAAGATGCAAACTCTCGGTTTACTATCAACCCTGTGAAACTGTCAAATCGGACGATTGTGTTCTAAGATTTCCCTCAAAACCAGATCTTAAGAATTTCCTGATTGGACAAAGGTCTCATGAGTAAAGGCATCAGTATTACTGTGCGTAAAACCAGATAGGGTGGTGTTTATTTCCTAATTCGTCTCCATTGCTATCAGCTGGGCATCAAACAACTAACAGTGGATATGAACTCAAGAGGAGAACAAGCAACTAGTGATCCCACACCCATAGGTCACACTGGCAATCAAACGGCAAAGAACATAAGTATGGATGAGGACTGGGGGCGGGCACATATCCTCTGTGATATCCACTGTCTTGACCCTTATGCATAATTGCTCCTGAAGCATGAGAAAGCTGTGCATGATTGAAGTATCCCAACATTTCCAGGTGACCACACCTGCAGTAAGTGTTGGATGCTTGAGGAGCTCAGGCTCAAAGTTGTTGACCTGTAATCTGAGCTTCAAATACTGCAATGCATCGGGGAGGGAGACATTTGCCTGTGTTTCAGGAGTTAGTCACTCATTAGATTAAATTCTTCAGATTCAGTCTGTGGCCAGGGACAAGAGGATGTGACTGTGAATGAGGCCAACAGGGGATTCAAGAGGCAGTGCTGGAAGTAGCCTCAGCCCTTGAGCTTGCCCAACAGATCTGAGGTTGTTTTTCAAGAAGAATAGAGTGGGGGCTGTAGGAAGGGTGAGCTTCCACACCAGCACGCCCCGGTTCAGTGAGGCATTCGGGGAGGGGGGGGGAGAGAAGAGAAATGTAGTTGTAATTGTGGATAGAATAGTCATGGGAATAGACACAATTCTCTGTCACAAAGATCAAGAGTCCTGAAAGCTGTGTCGTCTACTTGCTGCTCAGTTTCAGGACATCTCATCTGACCTGCAGAGGAAGTTGGAGTGAGAGGGGAAAGATCCATTTGCCATGGTCCACGTGGGTACAAACAACAAAGGAAGGACAAGGAAAGAAGTTCTGATAAGAGAATTTGAGCAGCTAGGGACTAAATTAAAATGCAAAACCAAAAAGGTAATAATCCAGAGATTATTACCTGAGTCATATGCAAATTGACACAGGGTTATTAAGATCAGAGAGCGAAGTGCATTGCTCAAAGATTGGTGTGGGAGAAGTGAGTTTCAATACGTAGGACATTGACACCAGTAGAAGGGAAGGAGGGAGCTGTTTCGACTGGATGGGCTCCACCTGACCTATACTGGGTCAAGCCTGCTGGCAAATCACATGACAAGGACAGTGGATAGGGCTTTTAGTGGGATGGGTTAAACAGCTTTGATAAGTATGGGTAAGGTAAAAAAGGAGGAAAGTGCAGGAAAGGTTACTGAAGTCTGCAGAATAAAGAATAAGACAAAAAGTTTAGAAAGGGATTAAAACTTAACTTTAGGTGACATAGAGACAAACTGAGAAGAAGTGTAGTGAATACAGGACTGAAGGTATTATATTTGGATGCACACAGACGATCTTGAAGAGCCATTAGAAATTAGCAGGTACAACATTGGCATCATAGAGTTGTGGATGAAGGAAGATCACTGCTGGGAGTTTAACATCCAAGGACACACATCACGTTGAAAGGATAGGCAAGTGGCCAGAGGGGGTGCTGTGGTTTCACTGGTAAAATAAGAAATCAGATCCATAGAAGGAAGTGACATAGATCTGAAGATGTAGAATCCTTGCCGTCAGAATTAAGAAACTTGCAAATTGCAAAAGACCCTGATGAGCCTCCAAACAGTAGTCAGGACATGGGGTACAAGTTACAACAAGAGATAGAAAAAGCATCTAAAAGAGGCAGACTACAATGGTAGTAGATTGGGAAAATCAGGTTGGTGCTAGATACCAATAGAAGGAATTTGTAGAATGCCTCGAGATGGCATTTTAGTACAGATAGTGGTTGAGCCCACCAGGGAAAAGCCAATTCTCAATTGGGTGCTGTGTAATAACCAGATTAGGTTAGTGATCTTAAGGTAAAAGAACTCCTAGGAGGCAGTGATCATAGTATGATGGAATTTCCCCTGCAGTTTGAGAG
The DNA here is from genome assembly GCF_048418815.1 of Hemitrygon akajei. NCBI lineage: Eukaryota > Metazoa > Chordata > Chondrichthyes > Myliobatiformes > Dasyatidae > Hemitrygon > Hemitrygon akajei. The sequence goes on from NC_133139.1 coordinate 37,671,467, forward strand.
GGAGAATCTAAAATCAGATGTATCAGTATTAAACTTGAGTAAAGGCAACTACAGAGGCATTGGAGAGGAGTTGGCCAAAGCTGATTGCAAGGAGACACTAGCAAGGCTGACAGTAGAGCAACAATGACTGGAGTTTCTGGAAATAATTCGGAAGGTGCAGGATTGTTTCATTCCAAAAATATATATTCTGAAGAGAAGATGAGGCAACCGTGGCTGACAAAGGAAATTAAAGAAAACATAAAAGCAAATAATATAACAAGAACTAATGCAAAGCCAGTGGATTGGGAAGCATTTAAAAACCAACAGAGAGCAATAACAAAATCAATAAGGATGAAAATCAATAAGGAGAGAAGAGATGAAAAATGAGGTTAAGCCAGCCAATAATACGAAAAAGGATACCAAAAGATTTTTTTTCAGATATATAAAGAGTAAACGAGAGTTAAGAGTGGATATCAGGCCGCCTGAAAATTATACTGGAGAGGTAGTAATGGGGACAAAAATGGTGGATGACTTGAATAATTATCTTGCGTCAGTCTTCACTGTGGAAGACACCAACAGAACGACAGAAATTTGAAAGGGTTGGGGGCGAAAGTGAATGCAGTTACTATTACTAAGGAGAAGGTGTTTGGGAAGCTGAAAGGTCTGAAAGTAGGTAAGTTACCTAGACCAGATGGACTACACCCCAGGGTTCTGAAAGAGGTATTGGAGGAGACTGTGGAGGCATTAATAGTGCTTATTCAAGAATCACGAGATTTTAGAATGCTTCCAGAGGATTGGAAAATCACAAATCATCACTACACTCTTTAACAAAGGAAAGGGGTAAAAGACAGTAAATTATAGGCCAATTAGCTTGTCTTCAATGGTTGACAAGATGATAGAATCCATTATTAAGGATAATGTGTGTGGGTATTTGGAGGCACATGATTAAACAGGCTGAAATTACAATGGCATGAGAGGGAAACTGGCCAAAGTTGACTGGAAGGAGACACTAGCAGGAGGAATGGCAGAGCAGTAATGGCTGGAGATTCTGCGAAATATGAGGGAAGTGCAAGACAGATACATTCCAAATAAAAAGAAATTTTTGAATGGAAGGACACTACCGTGACTGACAAGTGAAGTCAGAGCCAAAGTAAAAGCAAAAGAGAGGGCATACAATGAAGCCAGAGTTAGTGGGAAGATAGAGGATTGAGAAGCTTTTAAAACTATCAGAAGGAAACTAAGAAGGTCATTAGGAAGGAAAAAATGACTTATGAAAGGAAGCTGGCGACTAATATCAAAGAAGATACTGAAAGCTTTTTTAAGTATATAAAGGGTAAAAGAGAGTTGAGGATAGATATAGGACCAATACAAAATGACACTGGAGAAATTGTAATGAGAGAAAGAGAAATGGCAGAGAAACTGAATGCATATTTTGCATCAATATTCACAGTGGAAGACATCTGCAGTATACCGGACATTCAAGAGTGTCAGGGAAGTGAAGTTTGTGCAGTGAAAATTACGACTGAGAAGGTGCTCAGGAAGCTTAATGGTCTGAGGATAGATAAGTCTCCTGGACCTGATGGAATACACCTTCAGGTTCTGAAGGAAGCAGCTGGAGAGATTGCGGAGGCATTAACGATGATCTTTCAAGAATCGATAGATACTGGCATTGTAACAGATGACTGGAAAATTGCAAATGTTACTCCGCTATTTAAGGAGGGTGGAAGGCAACAGAAAGGAAACTATAGACCTGTTGGCCTGACATCAGTAGTTGGGAAGTTGTTGGAATCGATTGTTAGGGATGAGATTACAGAGTACCTGGAGGCACATAACAAGATAGGCCAAAGCCAGTATAGTTTCCTGAGAGGAAAAAATCCTGTCTGACTAACCTACTGCATTTTTTTGAAGAAATTACAAGCAGGGTAGACAAAGGAGATGCAGTAGATGTGGTGTACTTGGATTTTCAGAAGGCCTTTGACAAGATAATAACCCATGGAATTACAGGGAAGTTACTAGCACGAGCGAACAATGGCTGATCGGCAGAAAACAGAGAGCGGGAATAAAGGGATCCTATTCTGGCTGCCTGCCCTTCACCAGTGGAGTTCCACAGATGTTGTTTCGAGACCGCTGCTTTTTATGATGTATGTCAATGATCTGGACTATAGGCTTAATGGATTTGTGGCTAAATTTGTCGATGATACAAAGATAGGTGGAGGAACGGATAGTGTTGAGAAAAAAGAGAGCCTGCAGAGAGACTTAAATAGTTTAGGAGAATGGACAAAGTGGCAAATTTAATAGAATGTTGGAAAGTGCATGGTCATGCACTTTGGTGGAAGAAATAAACGGGCAGACTATTATTTAGATAGGGAGAGAATTCAAAATGCAGAGAGACTTGGGACTCCTTGTCCAGGATACCTGAAAGGTTAACCTCCAGGTTGAGTGTCTGGTGAAGAAGGTGAACGTAATGTTGACTTTCATTTCTAGAGGTATAGAATATAAGTGCAGGGATGTGATGATGTTGAGGCTCTATAAGGCACTCATGAGACCACACTTGGAGTATTGTGTGCAGTTTTGGGCTCCTTATTTTAGAAAGGATATACTGACATTAGAAAGGTATCAGAGAAGATTCACAAGAATGATTCCAGAAATGAAAGGGTTACTGTATGAGGAATATCTGGCAGCTCTTGGGCTGTGTTCCCTGGAGTTCAGGAGAATGAAGGGGATCTCATAGAAACATTCCGAATGTTAAAAGGCCTAAACAGATTGGATATAGCAAAGTTATTTCCCATGGTAGGGGTGTCTAGGACAAGAGGGCACGACTTCAAGATTGAAGGAATTTGTTGCCACAAATGGTTGTGGAGGCCAAGTCATTGGGTGCATTTGAGGCAGAGATAGATAGGTTCTTGATTAGCCAGGGCATCAAAAGATATGGGGAGTAGGCAGGGGAGTGGGGATGACTGGAAGAATTATATCAGCCCAGAATTGAATGGCAGAGCAGACTTGATGGGTTGAATGGCCTACTTCTGCTCCTATATCTCATGAACTTATGGAAAATCTTCCCTGACAAATCTGTTGGAATTCTTTGAGGAAATAATGGGCAGAATGTACAAAGGAAAGTCAATAGATGTTTTCTTTGATTTTCAGTGGCCTTTGATAAGGTGCCACGCATGATGCTGTAAAACTAGATAAGAGCCCATGGAAAGATGAAGAGTGGGAATATACTATTACAGGAAAGATACAAGCGTAGACAGAAGATCGGTTGATTCGAAGAAGATGAAGAGTGGGAATAAAGGGGACCTTTTAATGTTGGCTGCCTATGACTACTGGTGTTCCACAAGGGTTCAAATTGGTATTCTACTTTTCAGGTTATTTGGTAATGATCTGGATGATGGAGTGGATGCCTTTGTGGCCAAGTTTGAGGATGATACAAAGATAGGTGCAGGGGCTGATAGTGTTGAGGAAGCAGGAAGTCTGCAGAAAGACTTGGACAGATCAAGAGAATAGGCCAAGTTGCAGATGTAGAGAAGTGCATTGTCATGCACTTTGGCGGAAGGAATAAAGACAAAGACCATTTTTGAAATCGGGAGTGAATTTAGAAATCATAGGTGCAAAGTGATAAGGGAGTCCTAGTGCAGAATTCCCTAAAGCTTAATTTGGAGGTTGAGTCAGTAGTAAAGAAGGCAAATACAGTACAATATTATCATTCATCTTGAGGGAATTAGAATATAAAAGCAAGGATTTTCAGGCTTTATAAGGCTACATTTGGAATATTGTGAACAGTTTTGGGCCCATATCTGAGAAAGGTTGTGATGGCATCGGAAAGGGTCCAGAATAGGTCCACAAAGATGATCCCAGGAATGAAAGTGTTAATGCAGGAGGATTGTTTGATCTCTGGGTCTGTCCTCACTGGAGTTTAGAAGAAAGAGAGGGTATTTCATTGAAACCAAGCAAAGACTGAAAGGCCTAGATAGAGTGAATGTGGGGAGGACTTTTCCATTCATGAGAGAGTCTATGAGCAGGGGATACAACCTCATAATACAAGGAAGTCACTTTGCATAAGAGATGAGGAGAAATTTCTTTAGCCAGAGGGTGGTGAATCTGTGGAACTCATTGCCATAGGTGACTGTGGAGGCCATTGAGTATATTAAAAACATAGGTTGATAAATTCTGACTAGTAAGAATATCAGTTGTTACTGGGAAAAGGCAAGAAAATGGGGTTGAGATAGAAAATAACTCAACCATGATCAAATGGCAGAGAATATTGGCCAAATGGCCTAATTTTGCTATTATGTCTTATGGTATTCCAGGAAAGTCAAAAATGAAATTAAAAAGAAAAGTTGTTAAATCCCTTGCAAGAAAACATCAGGCACCGCAACACAAGCACTGGCATTGGGAAGGCTTTATTAAAGCCGCCACACATTTCTGACCCTAAGTTGGAACACCCAACGCCTCAAATCACAGTGAAGTGCATAGCTTCGCTTGTGGAGAAAACATGAGGGGGAAAGCATTTGGATTAATGTAGAAAACAAGAGAAAATCTGCAGATGCAGGAAATCCAAGCAGCACATACAAAATGCTGGAGAAACTCAGTGGGCCAGGCAGCACCTATGAAAAAAAGCACAGTTGACTTTTTAGGGCCGAGACCCTAGAATTAGTGTAAATGAGTGATTGATAATCAGTATGGACTCGATGGCTAAAGGGCCTGTCACCATACGGTTTCACTCCATGAATATGGATCTGTGTCACTTCAGTGAGCAGGCAAGGGAAAAGTCCAACATAATCATTTAATCACAAACATAGCTCCACATGAAGCTGTCAAAGTTCATAAGAGCAGCTTTAGAATAGCAGTTCAAAATCAATGAACCCCATTTCCTGGAGTTCTGACTCAACAAGATTGAATTTAAAATCCTACAGTAAAAAGAGAGAAATTTCAAGGGGACTGAGAGTTTCCATTCTTTAGCAGTTCTGAGGAACAGTGAGGTAAGAAAAGGCATAATGATTTTCAGAAGGATGACAAGTACAGTGGTTTCCAATACATGCTGAAGTGGAGGCAACACATTACTATAGGAGGAAGCACATTTGTAGTTGAATTCCCTTGTGAGCATAATACAGTTAAAATATTACAACAATCAGCCAATTGAATATACAGTACATACAGAGCAGTGACAAGATTATGAAATCTTGTCACTGTTATATTGATGTACCATCAATAACTCTCGGAGACGTGAGGTGAGATATAGGCTTTTATTGGCTGGAAGAAAGAACAAGCAGCAATTGACTACATTAAATACACTACATCCTGGAGACTGAGGCCGGGGCAGTGTCTCCAATCGCCTTTATACCAGGGTCCGTGGGAGGAGCCACAGGAGCAGTCAGCGGGGGGGGGGGGGGGGCGGGCATGTCCAGACAGGTATATGTAGTTCACCACAAGTATAAAGGAATGACAGTAATATGCAATGATTAGCAATGTCCAACTTCCATTTGAGTTAAAAAAAACAATGATTCCAGCCTGTTATTTGTTTTCTTGTTCCCACCCTAGGCCTGATACATGAGAGCTTTGTCGAGGAACCCAATGGTCTGGTTTCTGTCAACCTCCTGGTGATCTCAGCCATTGCTGCCTTTGTGATCGGAGCAGTTATCTCCGGGTTCAGCGTCTGTTGGTTCATTGGCCACCGGGACAAGAAAGACACAGCGAGGAGGAAAGATAAGGAAACCATCCTTTCTCACAGCGAGTCTGTAGTCAGTGTGACCAAGCTCGGTGGCATGGTGGAACGTCGCTCCAGGGGGCAGCCAGAAACTCTGCTCGCTCCACTGATGCAGAATGGCTGGTCGAAGAACTTGATAAAAACCAGCCAGCATCACCTTGACTCCACAGTTCTCCCAACGCCGGAGCAGACACCGCTGCAGCAGAAACGCAGTGCAGGGATTAGAAGCTGTGAGTGGGATCAGAACCTGATTAACGCAAGCCTAAGAGATCAGCCGTGTGCAGGATCACCTATGATACTGGTTGACTCCACGCACCAAGCAGTGCCCCACCATGTTAGCAATGTGCGGGTCATCCCAACTTCCCGCCATTCCTTCCATCGAGATCAGGAGCTGGTGAGTGATAATAAAGATGTTATGGACAACCATTATCTTTCGCATGGTATGAGAGAACAGCTTGAGAAACCGAGTTCTCACTATAGGTCATCGTTGGGTGGGAATGGAGTTAGCCATGCTTTTGTGGAATATTCAGTATCTCCTCATAACAGCCCCAAGAGAAGAAGAGGCGCGTCAACACCCGTATTGCCACAAGACTATATTGGGGATGACCCAACCTGTTCCACACAGTGGAATTATGAGAAAGCAAATGCATCCATACCCTCACAGCACGTGAGGAGTCAAACATTTAGCAGAGGGGAAAGTTCAACAGCTCTGCAGAGAAAGGACCCAGTGACTGTGCACCACGTTCATCTCCATCAGTCAGTCCAGTCCGTTACCGGGCAACCTGACCTTGCAAGCTTCAAAGCACCAAAAAAATCAGGCATTGAAAGGACAACTTCAGCAAAGTGAAATGCATTCTGCTTTCCTAATTCTTCATTAACCTTTGTGAAAATGTGTGACTAATGTTTAAAAGCAAAAGTTAACTACTAGAGGAAACCTGGGCATGGAGACAACAGTGCTCCTTGTACAACAAAGACCTGTCCTCAAAATTATGCATTTATTTCCTTTGCAAAAAAATACATGAGCTTCAGAAGGATGTAGGGGAGAAAATTACTGAGGAATCTTACTGGATTTCTCTTTACTGCTGCCTTTTCAGGAGCCATAGTAACAGAAAAAAAATTGCCCTGAATTTTAATTAGCAATTATTCTTACAATTTTACACAGCAAGATTTTTATTACTGCTAATCTAATAAAACAATATCCAAATGCACAAGATACTGGCTGTGCACTTCAAAAAATCATTAGACTCTCTTATACAAGTTTCTAAAGTTGATTTACTTTTACTTCATATCTTGGCTGAAATAAATTCAGCACGATACTTTGTTTGGACAAGCGACAATGGACTTAATTTCAGATTTATGCAGATTAGATATACAGCAATACGTTCGTTCATTATCAGAATCATAGATTGATACAGCCCATAAAGAGGCTATGAGGACAAACAGACACATGCCAACTCTTTGGCAGACATTTTTTGTTTAGCTTTTTCTTGCTTTTCCTTCATCTCTTCGATGTTCTTCTTCAAATTTCCTTTGGAACTTATTTTCAGTTTGCTTCACTTCCCTTTCAGTTCCTGGCAACTTACTACATGAATGATTTTTTCCTCAAGTCATTTCTTGTTCTTTTGCCTATTACCCAATGTCCAGGTTATTAGGTTACCAACCTTTCTAACAAAAGGAGACAATTCCTCCATTTTGCTTGTGAAAACCCATCATGATTGTGAGAAAATCTTTTAACTTTGTATCTCTAGTAACCAAAATCCTACAATTTTAGTACCGTTCCCACTAAACTCCCTTGCACCTATTTTAAGTCCTTGACACCCTTCTGAAACTTCAGCATCAAAAAATGGCCACAATGCTTTGTTTGGGGCCTGACTAATAATAATTTCCATTTTTTACAGTGCTATTTGCAATGCCAAGGATCCTAAAAGCATTTTGAAAAAAAACTTCTTTATTTTTCCTAACCATCTTCAGCGATTTGTCAATATAAACCCTTGTGGCAGATTTGTGGATATATTGTAAATCCTTAAACAACCACCAAATCTCAATGTGTTGCTGTAGTGGTAAGTAGTAAGCAAGCTTAGACAGGATTCGTAAAGACTGACACCTTCCCCAAATATTAATAAGAGACAATTTATCCAAATTTCTTCTGATGCCCTTTTCTGATGAAAGAAATGACACTGTGTCATATATAGCTGTAGACCTTTCAGCACCAGAAGGTGCTAAAGGTGAATTGGGTTTTATCCAAAAGCAGGATTAGATAAAATTTCAAGCAATGGTGACTGAATGATGAGCAAAAAACAAAACAGGATCTAATATTGACTGTTTTCCTCCTCCAACCCAGGGCACTGAGGTTAATTGTACCACTGTCCAAAAGTCGCCTCATATTGAATTGCCGATATCATTTACCAAGTAACACATTAAAATGAGCATTAAGCTTGTACATGTTCAATCCATGTAATTGATTAAAAGTTAGTATAACACTCCATCAACTACCTTCCAGAAAATACAAATCTAAATTGCAAAAATGAAAACAACATCAGTCATTCTTTAACATGAGAAGAAAGGCTGTGACAAGCCAAATTTATTTGTCATTCAACCAAAAAATACAAAGGAAGAAAGTTGACATCAAATTTATAATGCAGACATTATGTCACAGAACCACCTTCCCTATCTATTGGCAGTTGTGGCCATATAACTGTCTAGAAAATATCCACTGCAATCTGGAACAGAAACAGTGGGGCAACACTTCTTTCAAAAAAAATTGGTGTACTTCTTCAATGGTGCTGAACATATACAGGAATACTTTAGACAAACTTTTCTTTCTCTTGGATTCTGTCCAAGGTTATGCAGTCTGCTTCCCTTGCTCCACCAAATAGGCGTGAAGCAGAATAGTTTCAGCTAATGTGTTTTTCAGGAATACTTGGTATTTAAATGCATTTATTTAATTCTATCCAACAAGATGAAAGAGAACTTGAACTGAGCTACCAAATTTGGCATAGATTTGAAGGAAAGCAACGTTGATGTTTGCAAAACCATGTTGCAACAGAAGATTAAAACACAGAACACACTAAGACTGTTAACATTATTTATTAATCCTTTTAATCAGTTCGGTTCAGATTTGAACAAAAATCAGAACAAAAAGTTCAAAAGACAACTCTCCTCTTAAACACTGAATGTGGGAATGGAAAGCTTTGTGATCCTCATACCTCCATTTCTTTTTATAATTAAGAGGAGCTCCTGGAAAGCAGCAGTACACGTCCCAGTGTAATTACTGTAGCAGATTGCAAGCACAAACTTTTCACGGGGAAGATATTATTTTATAAAGTTTTAGATAAATTTTAGAAGCACTGATAATTTTGATGATGGTGTAATGGTTGAATTTTGCAATGACTGTGAAAGACTTTCTCAGTATTCATGTATTTATGGACTGCACATTGCATAAGGTTGGGCATATCTAGAAATGTTAGGGGACTGAGGACACTTACTCTCATTTGAAATTCAACAGAGTACAATGAAGGGCACAAGAAATGTTCGTACCACGCCCAAATGAACTATGTAAAAACCCAGCTATGTAATTAAGATTCTGTCCTAATGCACTCAGTTATGTCTAAAGAAGGGTTTTAAGCAGTGCAACACTAGTAGTGCAGGCCAGTCACTGGCAGAAGCAGTGACGGAAGCATTTTAAGCTGATGAATACATTATATGACACAAGTAGTCTATTGGCACAAACTTGAAATGTACTGGCTCAGGTACAAATATACCTGTAGCACCTTGGTATCAATGACAACATTGACTTGCTCTTTATTCTAAGGCTAGTGTTAATTCCATGGCTCCCCATGTGGTAATTTTCCATAGGGAAACTAGAACAATGATACAAATGTCTGATGAATAAGCCAATTTGTAATATGTTTCAATTCAATGGCCGTAGAACAACCAAGATGTTGTGATAGTGGTGCAGAATCTGTCCATGGATAAACTCATCACTATGGATGAGAGGCAGGAGCATATCATCAGAATGTATATATATCACCAGAAGGCTGTTCTGTGAAAGATGTGTCATTCTTCCTGCTCCATACTATTTATTTTCCATTCATTTCAATCAGCATTGCTTCCAGCTTGATGGCAACAGTCTGCATCAGACTTAGTGTTTCTGCTTTATTCTCAATCTAAAAAAATGTCCAGTAGCTTAATTTTGGAATTAGTAACAATGAATGGGCTTGGAGTTTACAACCAATGGCAATCATAGTGATCATTTAAACTATTTGAACTATTTTGTGACATCATGAAGATTTTTTTCATCATACTGTGACTTAAATATTTACATATTTATCTGTTAGGTCAAAATTCATTTTGCAGGTAACTTTCCAGAAAGAAGTTATTCTTGAACTCTGATGAGCTTACTGAAGGATGTTTGAATCCTGGCCAGGCCTGGTCCCATATGCAATTGATCATTAAGAATTATACAAAATGTGTGTGTTGTTTCCTAGCCAGCTTACTCATTCCTTACATTGCATGGTGTTGTGCATGCCTTGTGTGGGTCTGTGCAAAATTCTTTTGACATGGGCTTAGATTTAGGCATGGAATGTAGACATACCCAAGCCAAACTGAACACTCTGTCCCAACCTGCCAAGCAGGGCATTCTGGGCATTGTTTCAGAGCTAGGCCAAGACTCTAATTCTGGATGCTAGACTTTAGGGCCAGCCTTGCTCTTGTAAATAGTATATTGTTTACCTCCGTTGCACTTGACAAAGATTAACATTCTGTGACAGACTCCTGATGGTCCTAATTAAACAACTGGGAGCTGGATTCTGTCATTAATCATAGCTTACTTCAACCTATTTACTTAATTATAATTGTTAGTGCATGATGTGCAAAGGAGAATAAATACAATTTGCCTTAAGGCTGCCAAATCAGTTTTCTTGGGCACCAATTGGATCAACACCATTACTGTTACAGGCCATTTTAGACCTACCATACACTTTATTCTTTGGTTGGTCAGCACATGATGTACATCAGACCTGTTAAAAGAAAATCCAGTTTGATGCCCAATGGGATTGGCATAAGCAATGAAATTTTACCAGCAAATCTAAGGGGTGCAAGATTTGGGAACTAGTTTGGTCTTCAAAAGATGAAAAATGCTGCTAGTTTGAAAGGAAAGCCCGTTATTAGAAAAAAAAATTGGGCTGACAAGATATAATAACCACAACTCCCTCTTAAAAATACTATGGAGGGTAGGTGAATAAAGGGACTATAGTAGTTTAGCACTTGATTTCTAGCCATAGGTCACAGGTGTAAGGTACAGGATAGCCTGTCACTTGCTTGCTTCTTGTTGAGGAGTGTCTTTCTATGGCCATTGCATGCAGTGCCACTCAAAAGCAAGATGTTACCGTTCAGAAAGGAACACGGAGGATACTTTTATCAAGCCGACTTCTTTTGAAACGGCTCTCTTTGCTGTTGATCTCAGAGTGGAAAATGTGGTGGTTTTAGAGATGCCCTCAGCTCAGAATAAGGAGGAAAGATGGATGGTGTTGAGATCTGTGAAGGAAAAAAAAATCTCCCAGTTCTAATGGGAAGCTCAGTGTGTGCGTGTTTGTGTGAGTGTGTTTGTGTGTCAGTGTGTTTTCTTGTTTTACAAAGAGACTGGAACAACAAGATGTAATTCAACTTTTGCTTATGGAGTAAAGCCCCATGTTAAAGAAACTTCTTTTTAATGAAATACCTTTGTTGTCAAATCTACTCCTGATCTGTTTGCATTTTGTTGTCATTCACAAGGAGCTATAAGAGTGTTAAATTTTGAGCAAATATATACATTTAACATTAATATGTAACATGTTATAGCTCTACACATGAGTTTCTCATAGGTATATTATTATTTTGGAAATTATTTATTTAAATTTGTTTTGCTGATTGAAAATGCACTGCATTTAAAAACACATCTCACTGAGTTTTTGGGAATAAACTAAACTGTGGGCTTTTATTATCTTCTGTTTACAAAGGAGATGCTGTATTATCATCTAGTTTCTTGTTGACAAGTACCCACAACATAAACTATCTTCTAATCAGAATACAGCTGGCATTAAATTTGCAATCTATCAATGCTACCCATATTACTGGAGGCTACAAAACCAAATCAATCTCTGCTTTAAAGGAGGACTTAGATAAACCATTGAAGAAGAAACTGATTGAAGAGTCTGGAGTAACAGCAGTCATATGGTATCTCAGGGTGTAATGCTTAACACACCAGTAGACGAGTAGAAAACCAGAGAAATCACATTGCTACAGCTTCTAAGGATGAATCATGAGAGATCCAGCTCTGTACCTCCTGTACTGCTTTTAACCAGAAGTCCTTGATGCAAATGAATGAAGAAAAGTATACACAAAATGCCAGAAGAACTCTGCAAGTCAGGCGGTATCTATGGAAATGAATAAACAGTTGCTGTTTTGGGCTGAGACCCTTCCCAGTACTGAATAAAGGGTCTCGATGCAAAATGCCGACTGTTTACTCATTTCCACAGATGCTGCCCGACCTGCCGAGTTCCTCCAGCATTCTGTGATGATTGCTTTGCATTTCCATCATCTGCAGACTTCCTCGTGTTTGTGAAGAGAAATATACTTTACCCCAATGCTAAACATCCCTCAACTCACGGAATCAAAATTTTCAAATTGCTCGGGTTTTGAAAGAAACTGATTCACAAATAATGATGTTTTCAGTTGATTGAGGAAATGAAGAAAAAAATTCCAGGTGAGACTTGGTTTAGATTTAAACTTTGCAGCTAATTATTTTGCTTTAAGATATCAAAAAACATGAACAGATCAATTCTCCCTTCAGGATGCTTAGTGGTAGATGCATTAATTTTAACATGGGTGGAGTAAAAAACCTCAGTTCTAAGATGAAAACTCTAATATAATCCATGCCTGCTGATCTTGTCCAGGGTATGAGTTGGAAGAGAGTGCACCCTAAACAGTGAAAACAACTCTTGTCCTTTGTACACAGCCATGTAATGCTGTCGGAGTGCCCTCAGGTGGTGAATGGGCTGGAGTTCAGCTCCATTTCCTGACACAGGTCATCCCAAGGTTACAGCAGGGTTTCATTCCTGTGAGCAGTTCATAATCTGAACCAGTTTCCCACATGGCAGAAGATGACCACAGCTCCACAGCAACCAGCAAATACACCCCGCCAGTCTTCCAAATACTCATTCATTTGCATGAACTGGAGAAGACCTGTACAATGTAAGGGTCTACATCATCAATATAACCATGCTGGCTGAGATTCCATATGCTTTTCGGTCGGTATCTCATCACAAATCAGCCTGTTGAAAAATGCAAGTTACATTTTTAAAAAACACATGCAAAACACACAAAAGGCTGTAGGAACTCAGCAGGTCAGGCAGCATCCATGGAAATGAATAACCAGTCAGTGTTTTGGCCCTTCTTCAGGGCTCATAATCAAGCAGCCTTCGACCCATTTCAGGAAACCCATTTTGCAAATCCACTGGATAATGGTATCAGATGTGTTAACTTTTGTAACTCCAGAAATTAATTGAAAGAAAAACATAGGAGATGGGATGATGGTCTACTTAGTTTTGCTTTTCCTTTTTATTTAATAAGGCTCTCACATATGCCATGGTGGCATAATGTTGTATGCCATTCATGTATTTCTTACATATAACTCATAATTAATGATGTAAACAACAAAGAATACTTAATCAAACAGCATATTTACAATTAAATATTGAATGCACTACACTTCTCCCTGCTTAACTATAAATTCCAACTATGTAGCATATTGCTGTCTAGTCATCTTACATAGTATATACACAGTATACTATACAATGCAACTACTAAATCGACATCCACAGCATTTAAGTTATCCCGTTCAAGACTAAAGATTTAATCGCTGGGGAGGTTTCTTACTCTTGTGGGATAATGCCTTTGTCACAAAAGACAAAGAGGTTCATTCTGCTTGGCAGGGGAGACTTGCGGTTGTGAAACAATTTGAGGTTCTGGGGCCTCCTCCATGGAGGTTGTAGTAGTTAGCTCTGAGACGGCAGGATGTGGTTTTGACAGCTCTGGGTACCTTTCATCTCTAACAATTGACCCTGCTTTCCTCAGCTGATCAATGTGTCATCTCCAGATGACATCAGACCCAATCTGCACTGTGTAGGAGAGTGGCCCAGTTCTGTCCTTAATCTTTCCAAGTACCCACTTTTGATCACCTCTGTAGTCCCTCACCAGCACTACTTATTCAGGAGTGAAGCATCAAACCTCCTTGTTTGAGGAGCCCTCAATTTGTCTCAGCTGTTTGTCTTGCATACTCTTCCTGACATTGGGTTTGAGGAGTTCCAAGTTTGAGTGCAAGGGACAACCCAGGAGCAGCATAGATGGGGAGTTGTTAGCTGCAAAGGAGGAATTTGGTGAGCTTCTGATTCAGTGTAGTGTGTTCTGCTGACATTGCTTGCAGTACATTCTTTAGACTCTGGAAAATGCTTTCTGCCAAGCCATTTGTAGCTGGGCAGTTTGTACAGTGGAGTTGAAGCATGTCTTATTCCATTTATTTTCAGGAATGACTGAAACGGTTCCACTGCAAACTGGTCCGTTGTCACTGACTAGGTGATCTGGAAAACCAATCCTTGAGAAGAGACACATCAGCAGTGTGCGAGGCTGTAGTGGAGGCTGTTGGGAACACTACTGTTCAGTTTGTAGCTACATCTACTACCAACAAGACATTTATGCCCAGGAATGGTTTGGCAAAATCCATATGAATCCTCTGCCAGTACAATTCAGGCTATTGCCAGGGATGGAGAGGCGCTGCTCTTGGCATCTTCCGGATGTGTTGGCATCCAGAACAGTACATGGCAAGCTGCCTAATCTGCTGATCTATCCCAAGCCACCAGACAAGGCTTTGAGCCAACAGTTCAATTTTGACCATGCCTTGACGACCAGCATGTAGCTCCTCCAACACTTCAGTTCACAGCTTAGATCATACAACAACTCTCAACCCCCACATGAGGCAATGCCCATCAAGGGAAAGTTCATTCCAACACTGGTAAAAATGGGGGGACTGGAATTTCTGCTACACATTGCAACCATTTTGTGTTGCCTTGTAGACCTGAGACAGTGTGTGGTCCTTTTTGGTTTATCTGTGGACCACCTTTGCTATAAGAGGGAGAACTTCAATCTGCATCAGAGAGCGTACGTTGACAGGAGTGTCCTCTTCTGCAAATTTTTCAGGTATTTCCTTTTCCATGTGTAAAAGGGACAATCCATCTGACTTCTCCCATCTCCGTCTGTAGATAGGCCTCGGCTAAGACCACTTTGCAGAAGTGTCTCCCTCCTGAAAGGTTTGTGAAGATAACCTCTACCTTGGGCAAAGGGAATTGTTCTAGGTTGATGGTGACCTTAAAATCATCACAGATCCTGACAGACCTATTCTTCTTGACTACTGGGAAATCTGATATTGCCCATGAGTTCCAGTCAACCTTGGAAAGAATTCCTTCAGCCTTCATGAGATCTGGTTCACTGGCTGCTTTATCATGGATGGTGTAAGGAACCAGACGGGCTTTACAAAATTTGAGTGTGGCATTTTCATTTAACATTATTTTACCCTTGATATGTTTGAATTTTCCAATGCCATCCTTGAACACTGTGGTGGCATCACCCAGTGCCTTTTTTTTTTACCTTGCTTTCAATTGACTATTACAGGGAATATGGCATGCAAATAGTGGATGGATCTCCAATCAAGTTGTAGTTGTCTCAGCCACCCATGCTCTCACAATGCTGGCCTTCCTGTTTTTACTACATACAAGCCCGATGTGGCTAGTTGGTTGCTGTATTTCACAGCTCAAATGTCATTCCCAAAGGAGTTACCTTTTCTCCTGTATAAATTCTTAGCTGGATATCTGTTGACTTCAGTTAAGTATCTTTGAAAAGCCATTCAAACTCATTTTGTGGAATAGCTGAGCCAGTGTCCAATTCCATTTTAATTAATTTGCTGTTCACTTCTGGAGTAAGCTATATTGTTTGTCTCTTGTTCATTTTCACATCACAAATCTCAAGGCTACTCAGTCCTGTGTCACTGTCATCATTATCATATTTTTCATCAACAACGTGCAGATTTGTGCTCTTTATGAAACTGCAACTTGACACTTTACCTTTTTCTCTTCCCTATGCAGTCCATTTAGTTTTGTCTGTCCACCATGCTCTTTGTATGTGTCACATTTTGTTGCATTTTCTGCAAGATTCTCTTTTAAACCTGCATTTATCTGGTGTATGTGAGCCCCTGCCACAATGGTAACACAATTTGTTCAGCCAGGCAGGTTTCTGTTCAGACATTGCAATTTTGTTGATGCTCACTTTCATTCCTGACTGCAAATCAATTGTGTCTCTGGCTGCTGTTTCCATTGATAAAGCACTTTCAACTGCTCTTTTAAATGTGAGTTGTGCTTCAGTTAGGAGCCATTTTTGAATGTTTTCTTGTAAGATTCCATAAATGCAACAATCTCCCTGTGCATGATTAAGTCCATCATTCAACTGATAATGCTCAGACAATTTCTTCAATTCATCCACACAAATTGAAATGGACTCCATTCCTTTTGAATCTGCTTATAAAACCTAAAACTTCCTACAATCAACAATGGTTTTGGAATTACATTCATGATACAGCAAAGATTTCAGTTGGTTTGGTTGGAACAGTCAAACTCCTAAGCAAATTGTATGCTTTTCTGCCTACTGCACTCAGCAAAACTGGTGTTTGTTTTTCGTAGCTTCATTTGCTTCAAAATACTGCTCAATTAGCTCAGTATACAACATCCAGTTATCTGTATAGCAATTTAATACATCTAACTTTCCAATGTGGCCAGTTATTTTGCTTTTTAAAAAAAAAATGTTATTACTCACTGTTTATGAGCCCGTGACCATACACGTTGCTTGTTATTTTTTTTAAAAACTTGAACATCTGTCTCCCCTTCTGAAGAAAAATGCGCTGCCCTTGAACAGGTAGGTAGTTGTCGTGGGTTGATTTTAACTCTTCCTCCTTGACACTGTTATGTGTTGTAACTCCAGAAACTAATTGAAAGAAAAACACAGGACCCAGGATAATAGTCCATTTAGTTAATCTTATCTCTTTTTTTAAGTGAAGCACACACATATAACATGGTGACGTAGTGATATATGCCATTCGTGTACTTCTTACATATAACCCAAATTGAATTATGTAAACAAATAATGCATAATCAAACTATACAATATTTACAATATTACACAAATATTACTGAAGTATCAAATACACTACGAGATGAACCTTGGGCATTAATGAATCAAGTGAGATCTGCCATTTTACTAAGCCAAGATAAACATTCTTCAGGCAACATTGAGTTGAATTTATCCCGTTCAAAATGTCCATTTTTGTTGAATATATTTGATAAAAATACAACTACCTTTGAGATTAATGTACTAAAAACTGGAATGGACATTACAGACCATCAGTGAAAAAGTATCTAATTGAGTCAGATAGGTACAGCTGGAACATGCTTCCCATTATTGTCTCTGTATACTGAGAGAATAATCAATAAGCAGTCAATCTTACTGAATTGATCAAAATATTTCTTGCTGTCTTGAGAATCGGGTAAAGCTCTAATTAAATCCTTGAGTCAGTGACTAACGCTCCCAGTAACTGGCATTCTTAGTTGCAGTGGTGCTAGGTTTAGCTTAATCATACTTTCAAAAATGTAACACACTGCTTTTCATTATGATTGCCAATTTTATGCATTTTATTCTGAGTTAATTATTTTAATAAGGCACTTGTTTAGGATATGGGCAAAAATATTAGCACAATAGAATGAAACAGACCGAGCACAGAATAGAAATGCCCCATTACCCATTTATAAAATAGGTTACAGAGATCTTGCATGCACATGGATTTATTTCTCCATCTCAACAGCTAAGAGTGTCTCAGCTCCAAAATAATGTATTGTACAAAAGTCCACCTGTATTTCTCCCCTATTGTCCCAGTCTCTTTTGATTTCTGAACCAGATATGCACTGGCTTTTTTTTCTAAATATTGTGTTCTCTTTATGAAATATAAAATTAAAATGCTTATAAAGGTCCTACATAATAAAAAAAATCTGATGTTGTAGTTTTCTTTTATTTGCGCTGATAATACACTATAGTAAAAGTGCAACACGATGTTAATAAAGAATTTCAGAACTGCCCTGTATGATACTCTGGGGTGTATTACAAATACCTATGCAATTCACAGTTTGCTTTTAATCTTGTATAACTGAAAACAGCACAAGTCCATCAAAGCCTGTGCTTTATTCCCGTACAGTCTGTATTTTGCTTAATATATGTAGACTATATATACAGGATTTTTATCACTTCATTGTGGATTGTTGTGATACAGAAGCTTCAGTAATAAGTGCAGTGAAAGTGTGGTACTTTGGTTACTGGACATCGTTTCCCATATAATATTATAACTGAGGGCACAATATGTCGAGATTGAGTGGCAGAATGAGTTCAACGTGGATATCTCACAGCACTGACATGAATTCATAATCTTTCCCTGATTTGTATTGAAATTTATGTCTGTTTATCAGTCATGCTGTTATTTGAAACACAGTCAGGTCATCCTACTGACTTAAATTAGCATGAACTTTAAAAGTGATATTAGATTGGTAGTTTTATCAGTTGGGTGTTATGGGAAGTAGAAAAAAAAGTGTTACTGATACCATAGGTGTTATTCTTCCCACTGTTGCTGAGGCACAACTGTGTTGTAGACCTGCAATATATCATTGTGAAAACTTACTCCACAGTTTAATGAGAAAAGATTGTAAAACAAAACTACCCTAAAGCATTTTGGACATATATATTTTTATATCAAGCCACGACACAAAATATGTATCCTTTTTTAATAATTTCCTTATTGATGCATAATTTGCTGATAATTCATTATAAACACCTATACTGAATGTTATTCCTTTATGTGGCACTGAGAGGTAACTTATGAACATTAAAGATTTCACATCATGCAATGTATTTGGAAGTACTGTGAAGTATTCTGATCTCCATTTTGTGGTTTTATGAGAGACACCAAAAGTAGATGCCATAAAACTAAAGTAGGAATGGATATATTCAGTAGAAAATTCTTTATCTAAAGAATCATTGGGATAAAATTTACTAACATAAGGAGATACTATGGGGAATATCATAGATACATTTTACAGAAGGATAGATAAACACACAAAGGAGAATGGATAGTGGAATTGGATGCTGAAAAAATTAGAGACAGTGTAAGTGCCAGAAGCATCATTTGGACAAATGGCATTTATGTGTACTGAAAATTCTATCTAATTTTATTTGACATTAAAAAAAGTAAATTGCCAGCCATTCTTAATGCTGCAGGAGATGAACTTGTTCTACTATAAATGTAGTTCAGTCATGTGTTTTAGATCTTCAGACACTTGGCAAAACAAGCAGTCCTATCAAAAAGAAATGTATTAAGAGTAACCAGTGACTAATGTTGGGGTCAGAGTGGGGTCTTCCAGTGTGTGACAGTATAGGAATCAATACTTTTTATTGTGTATGAAATGTTTTGGAACAAGAACATAAGAATTGGACGATTTGCAAGTAACAAAGGCACACACACACACACTGCTGTTTTCCTAGTGTAGTTCCTGAAAATTGCTACTCTACAGCCCTACTTCCGAAGAACATAAGATCATAAGAAATTGGAGCAGGTGTAGGTCATCTAGCCTGTCGAGCCTCCTCCACCATTCAATAACATCATTGCTGATCTGACCTCAGACTCAATTCCACCTACCTACCTTTTCCCCATAACCCTTAATTCCCCCAGTGTGCAAAAATCTACCCAACCTTGTCTTAAATATATTTACTGAGGTAGCTTCTATTGCTTCATTGGGCAGGGAATTTCACAGATTCACTATCCTTTGGGAAAAGCAGTTCCTCCTATCTCCATCCTAAATTTACTCCCCCAAATCTTGAGGTGATGTCCCCTAGTTCTAGTCTCACCTACCTGTGGAAACAACTTCCCTGCTTCTATCTTTTTCATAATTCTATTTGTTTCTATAAAATCTCCTCTCATTCTTCTGAATTCCATCAAGTTTAGTCCCAAGCAACTCAGTGCCTCCTCATAATCTGTTCCCTCTTCATCTCTGGAATCAACCTGGTGAACCTCCTCTGCACCGCCTCCAAAGCCAGTATGTCCTTCCGCAAGTAAGGAGACCAGCAGTGCATGTAGTACTCCAGATGCGGCCTCAATAGTCCCCTGTACAGTTGCAACATAACCTCCTTGCACTTAAATTCAATCCTTTAGCAATGAAGGCCAGCATTCCATTTGTCTTCTTGATAGCTGCTGCACCTGCAAACTAACCTTTTGCGATTCATGCACAAGCACTCCCAAGTCCTTCTGCACAGCAGCATGCTGCAATATTTTACCACTTAAGTAATAATCTGATCTTCTATTTTTTCTTCCAAAGTGAATGACCTCGCATTTACCAACATTGTACCCCATCTGCCAGACCCTTGCGCACTCACTTAACCGATCTATAGCTCTCTGCAGACTCTCTGTATCCTCTGCACAATTTGCTTTTCCACTCAAGTTAGTGTCATCAGCAAACTTAGTTACACTACACTCAGTCCCCTCTTCCAGATCGTTAATGTATATCGTGAACAGTTGTGGGCCCAGCACTGACCCCTGCAACATACCACTCATCACTGATTGCCAACCAGAATAGCACCCAAGTATCCCAACTCCCTGCTTTCTATTGGTTAACCAATCCTCTATCCATGCTAATACATCACCCCCCCCCCCCCCAACTCCATGCATCCTTATTTTATGGATAAGTCTTTTATGTGGCACCTTATCAAATGCCTTCTGGAAATCCAAGTAAATGATGTCCATCTATTCCCCTCTATCCACTGCGCTGATTATATCCTCAAAGAACTCCAGCAAGTTTGTCAAACAGGACCTGCCTTTGCTAAATCCATGCTGCATCTTCCTGATGGATCCATTTCTTTCCAGATCCCTGGCTATTTCTTCTTTAATGAAAGCTTCAAGCATTTTCCCAGCTGCAGATGTGACACTATAGTCATAGAGTCATACAGTAATACAAGACAGAAACAGGGTCTCCGACTCAACTGGTCCATGCCGACCATGACATACTCCCTGCTAGTCTCAGTTGTTTACTTTTGGCCCATAACCATCCAAGACATTTAACTCCATGTACCAACCTAAATGTCAATTCAATGTTGCAATTTTATCTGCCTCAACCACCTCCTCTTGTAGCTCATTCCAGGTACTCTGATCTTGTATCTGTATCTCTGACCCTGGGGAAAAGCATCCATCAATAAGCGCCCACATTCTCCATACATATAAAACATAGAACATAGAAATCTACAGCACATTATAGGCCCCTCAGCCCACAATGTTGTGCTGACCATGTAACCCACACTACAAACTGCCTGTAATTTCCCTAGTGCATAGCCCTCTATTCTTCTAAGCTCCATGTACCTGTCTAAGAGGCTCTTAAAAGACCCTATTGTATCCGCTTCCACCACCGCTGCTGGTAATGCATTCCACACACCCACCACTCTCTGTGTGAAGCACTTAGCCCTGACATCCCCTCTGTATCGGTTTCCAAGTACCTTAAAACTATGCTCGCTCGTGTTAACCATTTCAACCCTGGGAAAAAGCTTCTGACTATCCACATAATCAATGCCCCACATCATCTTATACACCCCTATCAGGTCACCTCTCATCCTCCGTCGCTCCAGGGAGAAAAGGCCAAGTACACTCAACCTATTCTCATAAGGTGCTCCCTCCAATCCAGGCCAATCCAATCCTTGTAAATCTCCTCTACACTCTATCTATAGTATCCACATCCTTCCTGTAGTGAGGTGACCAGAACTGCTCCAAGTGGGGTCTGACCAAGTTCTTATATAGTTGTAACATTACCTCACGACACTTGAACTCAATCCCATGGCTGATGAATGCCAACACACCATACACCTTCTTAACAACACTATCAACATGGACCCCAAGTTCTCTCAGATCCTCCACACTGCCAAGAGTATTACCATTTATATTATATTCTGTATTCAAGTTGGACCTACCAAAATGAACTATTTCACACTTATCTGGTTTGAAGTCCATCTGCCACTTCTCAGCCCAGTTCTATATCCTATTGATGTCCCGCTGTAACC
The DNA here is from genome assembly GCF_048418815.1 of Hemitrygon akajei. Lineage (NCBI taxonomy): Eukaryota > Metazoa > Chordata > Chondrichthyes > Myliobatiformes > Dasyatidae > Hemitrygon > Hemitrygon akajei. Next base: position 37,693,368 of record NC_133139.1, read on the forward strand.
TCTGACAACCCTCCAGACTATCTACAACACCCCCAACCTTTGCGTCATCAGCAAAATTACTAACCCAGCCTTCTACTTCTTCATCCAGGCCATTTATAAAATTCACAAAGAGGAGGGGGTCCCAGAACAGATCTCTGCAGAACCCCACTGGTCACCTATCTCCATGTATATCCCTCATGATTTTATACACTTCTGAGAGGTCACCCTGCTACGGTCCAAAGAACAAAGATCTAGCATGGCCAACCACTTCCTCTAACTCAGGCCCTCTGGACCACACAGCATGCTTCCAAATCTCTTATGCACCCTCTCCAGCTTGACAATGTCTTTCCTCGAAAGATATACCAAAACTGTACAGAATATTCCAAGTGTGGCCTCATTAACAACTTACATAACTGCAACATAATGTTCCTATTCATAAATCTGATGAGGGCCAGCATGCTAAATGCATTCTTCACCATCCTGTCTAATTGGAAACTGTGCCCTTGTAAGTCAGTGTGCCATGTTACCATTACTGCCGCGAGGGAACAAGGGATCCGTTGAAAAGCAAGCGTACACACATTGCAGGATTCCACTGGACCCTTAGTCCAGCAGACGTCAAAACACCATCAGTGCTCTGCCATCACAGTATAGCCCCCACCCTGGGCCGTATGTTCAAAATGCATCAACTCACACTTACAAAAAATGGAAATCCATTCACCATTCCTCAATCTATCTCTGTAACTGAAGTTGTCCCATGATTATCCGACATTTTATCCGCATCAGTCCAGCAATTGTATAACATGTTTCTGATTTCTCAATTTGCTCCAATTGCTCAGCATTTTATACTTGTAATCCCACAGAATGCAAAACAAGTCTTATAACTTTTGCAACTGTAATGTGGAGAACATTCTGACAGGCTGCATCACTGTCTGGTATGGGGTGGGATACTGCACCAAGTCGAAGTAAGTGGCAGAAATTTGTGATATTAGTTAGCTCCATCATGGCTACCTGCCGCCGTAGTATCCAAGACTTCAAGGAGCAGTGTCTTTGGAAGGTGACATCCATCAGTAAAGAGCCCACCACCCTGGGCATGCTGTCTTTTTATTGTTACCATTCGGAAAGAGATACACAAGCCTGAAGGCTCACACCCAGCTTCTTCACCTCTGCCATCCAGTTTCTAAATGGACATTGAACCCATGAACACTACCTCAGTATTTTTTCATTTCTGCTTTTTTTTACAATACTTACTTTAACTTAACTATTTAACAGACATGCATATGCTTACTGTGAGTCAGTTTTTTCCGTATTTATTTATCATGTATTTCATTGTACTGTTGCCATAAAGTTAACAAATTTCACGACATGTGCTGATGATATTAAATCTGATTCTGATTCAAATCCTGCGTAAAGATTTATACCACTGAGTACAAATTATCATTTTAATCCATTGATGGTAGCACAGATCTCCCCTGAAATGACACTAATTGTGAAGCATATTACCTATGGAAATTTGTTGGTTACATTGTGGATCTTAAATAAGGAATAAGAAGATAGTGAATTTAATCACTTTGGTTCTAAACCTGTGAAATAAGTTAACAGGCTATGCCAATGAAGTATGGTGAACCTCAAAGTATCCTGGAGACTAATTTCTGCGTATTGTGCTAATTTTAAGCATTATGTAGCAAAGTTGTTTAAAAAATGACGCAATTTACATGAAAACCTTTTTAAAGTGATATACAACAAATGCTGCTTCATGTGCTTCTCTCTGTCAAATGGTTGGTGTATGCAGTAGGGGATCTAACATAAATCAGTGTACCATGTTAATTTGATACTATTACTGCTGCAAGAGAACAAGGGATTGTTGAAAAGCAAGTGTACACACATTGCAGGATTCACTGGACCCATAGTCCAGCAGACATCACATGTGGTCAACTGACAGGAATTCCACTGGACAAGGTACAATTAGTGTACAACCACAAGTACAAATCTTGTAAAGGAATGCTGATTGTACCAATACAATTTGTTCAGTCTCCATTTATCGATGCATAAACTACTTTTGATATACCTCACGACATACAGTAATTCAAAATCGAGATAAGTATTGACAGTAAGGCCATACTGTCACAAACATCACAGTGACTGTGGCCTCAGATCATAGTCCATTGCCTGGACTGTCCTGTGGAACCCTGCATTCTTGGGCAAGTGGGTGTGAAGACTTGTGGTGGTCAGGTGCATTCTAGCTGTGCAGTGGTGCAGCTAGTAGAGTCTCACAACACCAGAGACCCTATATTAATCCTGGCATCTCATGTTTTTTTTGTGTGGAGTCTGCACGTTCTCTAAGTAACCATGTGTATTTCCTCAATGTATCATCCAAACCCCTACCATCCATGTAACTAATCAAATGGACAGGAGGAGGAGTGTAGGAAACTGATACAGGACTTTGTGATATGGTGCAACTCAAACTACCTGCGTCTCAATATCACCAAGACCAAGGAGATGGTGGTGGACTTTAGGAGATCTAGGCCTCATATGGAGCCAGTGATCATTAATGGAGAATGTGTGGAGCAGGTTAAGACCTACAAGTATCTGGGAGTACAGTTAGATGAGAAGCTAGACTGGACTGCCAACACAGATGCCTTGTGCAGGAAGGCACAGAGTCGAATGTACTTCCTAAGAAGGTTGGCGTCATTCAATGTCTGTAGTGAGATGCTGAAGATGTTCTATAGGTCAGTTGTGGAGAGCGCCCTCTTCTTTGTGGTGGCGTGTTGGGGAGGCAGCATTAAGAAGAGGGACGCCTCACGTCTTAATAAGCTGGTAAGGAAGGCGGGCTCTGTCGTGGGCAAAGTACTGGAGAGTTTAATATCGGTAGCTGAGTGAAGGGCGCTGAGTAGGCTACGGTCAATTATGGATAACTCTGAACATCCTCTACATAGCACCATCCAGAGACAGAGAAGCAGTCTCAGCGACAGGTTACTATCGATGCAATGCTCCTCAGACAGGATGAAGAGGTCAATACTCCCCAATGCCATTAGGCTTTACAATTCTACCGCCAGGACTTAAGAACTTTTTAAAGCTATTATTAATGCTTTTTGAGATAGTGATTTAGATGCATATCATATTTTTTTTACTGAGTTAAGTATTGTATGTAATTAGTTTTGCTACAACAAGTGTATGGGACATTGGAAAAAAGTTGAATTTCCCCATGGGGATGAATAAAGTATCTATCTATCTATCTATCTATCTATCTAATTGCCCTTAGATGTTACAATTGAACCTGTGTCTACCATTTCCACTAGCAGATCATTCCAAAACTGCTCCACCCTCTAAATGAAGAAGTTTCCCCTAGAATATTTCATCTTTTACCCTTAACCTATGACCTCTAGTTCCAGCCTCTCCCAAACTCAGGAGGAGAAGTTTGTTTACATTAGTCCTATAATTTTGTATACCTCTATTAAGTCTCCCCTCATTTTCCTACACTCCAAGGAATAAAGTCCAAGCCTATTCAACCTTTCCCTATAACTCAGGTCCTCATACATTGCATGTCCTTGGAGCAACACTCCTGACATTTGCCACTGCCTCCTGAGAATATCTCTGAAGCATGCCAGAGTTCTATCCCTGCATCTTAAGCAAGACCTCCAGCGCAGAGACCAAAAACTTAATGTTTACTCTGGCTCGCAGCCAGTCCTAAGTATCTCTGCTCAGGTTCACTCTTCAAAAACTGTTAACGCTTCTTACAAACACATTACACAGTTCTGTAATAAAGTCTGCATGCAAGTACCCTGCCATAATATTAGCATCACAGAACATCAGGATCACTTAAAACAGCACGCAGCACAAAGACAATAATAATTCCATGTTACTGTATTACTGTAATTACCAAACTTGTTTACAAATGATACTTAAAGCCCAAACATATTTTCAGAACTTACACAAAGCAAAAGCATTTTAATGTGTCCATTTTGTTTCTGGTGTTAATTGAAATGTCAAGAACAAAATATAAAGACATTTTTTGAGAATATTTACTTAGAGGAATCTAATTTGTTTTAATTAATATTTTTTAGATGGGATGTCTGTAATGTTGAATCAGGTTTGTGGGTCTGACGAGTGTGATGGAAAACTCTGACTACAATTAAGTATATTAATTTTTTATTTTGACAATAAAAATTCACCAAACATTCAGGTTTTCCAAGTTACAGAAACTACAAAGTTGAATATTCAACAGACATACATTCAATAAACATACTTAGTTAAAAGTGCGCACAGAGCATATCTTCCCAATGGTTATGTGCACTGCTAGCCTTAAACAAAGGAAAAGGGAGCAAGCCTCTTCCATGTGCCTCTTCCTGCAGGAGAAGGACATGATGGACACAGTGGGGCGGTTCCCTGAGCAGGCCATCCAGTTCATCTGGCAAAATGCCTCATCGCCAGACCTCACCAACAGGCACCAAGACCTCGCCTGGCTGGCGGTGAGAGGGGCCCTCCCAGACCGATCCCTCCTGTACGCCTGGGGCGTCGTCTCCAAATCCCTCTGCCCACAGGTGGACTGCAGTGAGGAGGAGTCGGTGACCCACCTCTTTGCACACTGTGGGTTCGCGGAGAAGGTGTGGAGGAGGATGGAAGGGACAGTGTCGAGTTTCATCCCCAGCAGCTGCGTAACAGAGGACTCTCTGATCTACGGGCTGTTCCTGGGGACGCACACCGAGACCAGCATCCGGTGCTGCTGGCAGTTCATCAACTCGGTGAAAGACGCTCTTCGGTCGGCCCGAAACTTGATGGTCTACCAGCACACGGAGATGTCCGTGGGGGAATGCTGCCGACCGGCACATTCTCGGCTGCAGGATTACGTGCTGAGGGACGCACTCAAACTTGGTGCAGCCACCACAAGGGCCCAGTGGGGAAGGACCACAGTCTAGGGTTCTTCTCCCATGGGAGTTGAGGGGTAGGGTGGTGGGGAGTTTACCCCTCAACAATGGTATGTAAAGATGAACCAACATAGGGCCACGCAAGTGTGGAAATGTATAGAATGTAGAGGAAACATCTGCAATGGATTGAATGTAATTGAATGGTTCATTGTAAATAATTTTATTTTTGGGAATAAAAACATTTATATCCAGAATGTTTGAAACTGGACACCAGGCAGCTAACCAATGGGAAAAGCAGCTGCAGTTTCTAAACTAACCAGTCATGACAAAGTGACTTTCGGCAGGCGGAATAAGCCACACCCTCCACAAGACACTCCGCCCCTTGAAAGGTGCGAACATTATGATTCAACCCACAGACTGATAAGACCTTCACGAACTCCCAACTGTAAAACATAGAAGTACAATACCCAGTACTGTACACCCATTGTTAACCCCCCCCCCCCCACCCCCCAGTACGCTATTGCAGTCCACCTGCCTCCCTGAACCCTAAAAGGCTACCAGCCCCACTCTGGAGTGTAACAGCTAATGGGTTGGTACCCCACTTATACACTGACTCAGATATGATCAACCAGGTGAGGGATGACACCCAACTTGTCAGGAATGTAGGTGCAGCATTCCTGACTAATAACAGTATAAATGCCACATTTCTTTGTGAGCTGGCCATCAAAATCAGTTCCCGGGCAGTCTTGCCATATCATGCTGAGAAAGGCTCAGAAAACCGTCAGGGTGAGAAAACTTGCCTTTGTTTTGAAATGCCGACCAGCATGGGCAAGGCGCCCATCCAGGGCACTAGGGTGACGTACGTACAGCTCCACATATCAACTGCACCACCCTGTGAGAAGCACAGCCAGGCCTAGGAACCGCATATCCAGTAAGTGCCATTCAGCACCCAGCAAATGCCCAGCTTCACAACATAGGCACAGCCTGTTCCCCCTCAAGCTTGCATCCACCTTGCACCCGCTGCTCCACGTCAGGTGGGGAAATCGCTTTAAGAGTCAGCACCTTCCAATTAAACAAATTGTACATAGGGAAATATCAGCCCTTAAACCACTTAATTCATCAAGGCTATTAAGCCTCAAGTCCTTTAAAGCTGTTACCATACTCTGGGTTGACGTTTGGCTGGAATAGACTACTCACTCCTGGATCCGCCAAAACCCATGAAGCAAGGTCAGTTGCCTCAACAGTCTTTCCTTGTGAAGGGGATCAATATCAGTGGCATCCTTTCCGCGATGTAGTAAGAAGTCCTCACAAATTCAGCAATCTGACCTGTCGGTCCGGTGTGAAAATTCAAACGGCATCCCCAGGAATGTATCACAGGATTTCTCACCACAAGTCAGCATCCATTCTGTATCACAGTGAGATACAAATCCACTCGCTTCTGATTAGTCACTGGATATTTAGAAACACAAAAAGACAACAGAACTACTGGAGTTGCTCCCCAAATCCTTAATTCCCTCTGAATTGTGAGCATCTCATATCCAGAACAAAGTTGCCTAAGTTTCGACCCCATCAACTCAAATTTCATATGGCCAGTATGAAATGTGAGCTAACCCTAAAACTAACTGCATGGGAAACAATGAACAAATTAAGACATAATAAACACATAGTATAAAAAAAGAAACAAAGTAACAGATTAGAAATACAAGATACAAAACCCAAGCTGTACCCAATATCTTAAAGCTTCATATGAAACTGCAAAAACTTAAAACAGTTAATATCGCTCAGAAAAATAGCGCACTTATCAGAAAAGGAAAAAGCAACTGGACAGAGCCCAACATATTCAGAGTCTCTTAAAGGCAAAGTCTTTGCACACACAAAACAAATTGACATGTGTGGCCACACCTCTCATTTCTCCACATTCAAATCATTCACATTCTACTTACAGGGAGGAGGGGTGCAAGTTGAATGATCCCTTCCCTACAGCAATGAGGTACGAACGTACTAGCCATTCTCCAATTCCCACCTGTGGTAAACTATGTATATCTGTCTCGACACGCCCCTCGGCTGACTGCTCCTGTGGCTCCTCCCGCAGACTAGGGCAGTCATCCAGCATGGATGTGCTCCGTTTTACTGCTAATAAAAGCCTTTCAGTATTTACTCTACTTCCAGTCTTTTGGAGTTATTGATAGTGCATCAATTTTATTAGCAGTAATTTTAAAGCATAAAGCGCACTTTGAGTCCCGACAAATTGGACATCGACCCGCGAACACCTGAAGCCAGCAACGCTTTTGAACTCTGGCTAGCCTGCTTCGAATCACACCTGGAGGAGATTGAGGTGAACGAGTCCGCTGCGAAGCGCAGAGTTCTCCTCTCCAGGGTTAGTCCACGGGTCTACTCGATGATTAGAGACCAGCCGAGTTACGACGGCGCAATGAGCGCCCTCAGAAGACAATACCTGCGGCCGGCAAATACCGTCTATGCAAGACATCGCTAAGCGACGCGGCGGCAGCGGGCAGGAGAGTCGAGTGCTAAGTTTGTCCGGGCCCTACAGACACTCGTGCAGGCCTGCGATTGCCAGGGGCTGGCGGCTGAACAGCATGCGGAGCTCCTGGTACGAGACACCTTCGTCACAGGGATCAGGTCAGTGTACGTGCGCCAGCAGCTGCTGGAACACGCCAATCTTACCTTACATTCGGTGACTGAGCTGGCTGACATACTGGAGGCCACTCTGCACAACTCTGACACTCTCCAGGTGCACAATCTCCCGACGGCCTCGTGGACGCTGCAGACCCCGCAACCCGCCAGCAAGTCAACCACGGCTGCTGCCAGTCACGAGTCCGTGAAGTGTTACTGCTGCGGACTCCAGAAGCACCCCTGAAAACGCTGCCAAGCCCGAGAAGCTACCTGCTCCAGCTGCAGAAAGAAGGGCCACTTCGCCAAGGCCTTTAAGTCCAAACCGCGAGCGAATTGGGCAGCACTGCGTACGAGGCATGGGGGTCGCCATCTTGGCCGTTGTCATCTTGCCTGCCCACCGCCGCGTGCGAGGCATGGGGGCGGCCATCTTGGTCGGCACATCCTCGCACCGCCTACGACCCACGGGTGCTTACCGGGCACCCCACCACACCGGACCAAGACAGCGATTTATCTCTGGCCTCCGTGATCCTTGACCAAAGCACTCCACACCAGCTCGCAAGGTCAATGATGGACACCCTGGTGGAGGGGCGCTGGACAAGCTGCCTGTTTGACACAGGCAGCACAGAGAGTTTTATCCACCCGGACACAGTGCAATGCTGCGGACTTGTGACACGGCCGGTAAGCCAAAGGGTCGCCATGGCTTCTGGGTCGCATACAACAGACATCGGGGGGGTTGTGTAGCAACACTAGTGGTGCAGGGCACAGAAAATCGAGACTTTACATTACTGGTCATGCCTCAACTGTGTGCCCCTGTGCTATTGGGGCTCGACTTCCAGAGCCACCTGAAAAGTGTGACAATAGCGTATGACGGGCCCCTTCCACCAATCGCTGTCAGAAATCCTCAGTTCTGTGGGACTTCGTCATATACCCCACTATTGACCACACACACCGACCCACACATCCCACCCAACACCATGCCAACAGCCGCACTACTGACACCACTTGCAGCCTCTCCACTCTCAGGATTCTTCCCCCACCGCTGTTCGCCAACCTGACCCCCGACTGTAAACCTGTGGCAACTAAAAGCAGGAGGTACAGCGCGGGGGACAGGGCCTTCATTAAGTCGGAGGTGCAGCGGCTGCTCAGGGAGATGATCATTGAGGCAAGCACAAGTTCTTGGAGGGCCCAGGTGGTCATTGTTCGGACCGGGCAGAAAAATAGGATGGCCGTGGACTATAGCCAGACCATCAATAGGTTCACGCAGCTTGACGCGTACCCCCTACCCCGCATTGCGGATATGGTCAATCAGATAGCTCAGTACAAGGTGTACTCGACCACAGACCTAAAATCCACTTACCATCAGCTCCCCATCTGCCCGGAGGACCGCCCCTACACTGCCTTCGAGGCTGACGGCAGGCTTTATCACTTCCTGCGTGTCCTCTTTGGTGTCACGAATGGTGTATCTGTCTTCCAGAGGGAAATGGACCGGATGGTGGACCAGTGCCAACTGAAGGCCACGATCCCAGATCTGGATAACATCACCATCTGTGGTCATGACCGGCAGGATCACAACAACAACAACCAAAAATTTTTCCAAGCAGCCAAAGCTTTTAACCTTACCTATAACAGGGACAAGTGTGTGCTCGGAACCACCCATCTTGCTATCCTTGGGTGTGTTGTGGAGAAGAGAGTCATTGGCCCTGACCCCGACCGTATGTGCCCCCTGTTGGAACTCCCTCTTCCCAACACCCTCAGAGCCCTCAAAAGGTGCCTGGGCTTCTTTTCCGATTACGCCCAATGGGTCCCTAACTACGCAGACAAGGCCCGCTCCCTGGTCAAGTTCACCACATTTCCCCTCTCAGCCGAGGCCCGTGAGGCCTTCAGCCTCATGAAAGGGGACATTGCCAAAGCAACGATGCATGCGGTGGACGAGACCATTCCCTTCGAAGTAGAGAGTGATGCCTCTGACTTCGCGTTGGCTGCTACCATCAATCAGGCAGGAAGGCTGGTAGCATTCTTCTCTCGTACCCTTCAAGGCCCTGAAATTCGGCACTCCGCGATGGAGAAAGAAGCCCAGGCCATAGTGGAAGCTATTAGGCACTGGAGGCACTATCTCGCCGGCAAAAGGTTCACCTTGCTGACTGACCAGCGCTCAGTCGTATTCATGTTTAGCAAACAACAGCGGGGCAAAATCAAAAATGATAAGATTTTGAGGTGGAGAATCGAACTCTCCACTTACAACTATGACATCATGTACCGGCCTGGAAGGCTCAATGAGCCCCCTGATGCCCTATCCCGGGGAGCGTGTGCCAGTGCGCAGGTCGACCAGCTATACACCCTCCATGCAGATCTTCGCCACCCGGGGTCACCCGGCTTTACCATTTCGTGAAAGCCCGGAACCTGCCTTACTCCCTTGAGGAGATCAGGACAATGATCAGGGACTGTCAAGTCTGCGCTGAGTGCAAACCGCACTTCTACCATCCTGAAAAGGCACAACTAATCTGCCCCTTTGAGCAACTGAGTGTCGACTTTAAGGGCCCCCTTCCCTCCACCAACCGCAATATGTACTTTCTTAATGTAATCGATGAGTACTCGCGGTTCCCCTTTGCCATCCCCTGCCCCGATACCACTGCCACGTCCATCATAAAAGCCCTGCGCCAGCTCTTCACTCTGTTCGGATATCCCTGCTATATCCACAGTGATAGAGGGTCCTCGTTTATGAGTGACGAGCTGCGCCAATACCTGCTGGCTAGGGGTATTGCTACTAGCAGGACCTCGAGCTATAATCCCAGGGGAAATGGACAGGTGGAGAGGGAGAATGCCACAGTGTGGAAGGCCACACTCTTAGCCCTTAGGTCAAAGGGGTTGCCGGTCTCTCGCTGGCAGGAGGTCCTCCCGGAAGCACTCCACTCCATCCGCTTCCTGTTATGCACGTCCACCAATGCCACCCCTCATGAGCGACTCTTTTCTTTTCCCAGGAAGTCTGCCACCGGGACCACCCTACTGGCTTGGCTGACATCCCCAGGGCCAGTGCTGCTCCGGAAACATGTGAGGAGCAATAAATACTCCCCGATGGTCGAGAGGGCTCACCTACTACATGCGAACCCCCAGTATGCCTACGTGGTCTTACCTGATGGGCGGGAGGACACGGTCTCCATCCACGACCTGGTGCCCGCAGGAGCACCAGACCCCTACCCTGAACACTCCATGGTGACTATGAACCCTGTTCCCACCAATGTATATACCCACGTGACACTGCACACTCCAAGCCCTACACAGACACCTCACGACACTCCCATACCGGGCGTGACACACACACACGAGGGATTACCAATGCCTAACGAGCTGGCACCTCAAGTCAGGCCGGAGCCAGCACAACCACCGTTACCGGTGCAATCACCACCGGTGCTACGTAGATCGCAGCAACAGACTCGACCGCCTGATAGACTTGACCTGTAAATATACTTGTCTTAAATATTGTCAGTCACTTACCCCTCAGGACTCTCTTTTTAAGAAGGAGGGGTAAATGTGATAAACCATGTATATCTGTCTGGACATGCCCCTCTGCTGACTGCTCCAGTGACTCCTCCCACAGACCCCTGGATAAAGGTGATAGTGTCACTGCTCCTCCCACAGTCCAGGGCAGTCATCCAGCATGGACGTGCTCCGTTTTACTGCTAATAAAAGCCTTTTAATATTTACTCTACTTCCAGTCTTTTAGAGTTATTGATAGTGCATCACCACCAATGCCGAAAACATTAGCCAAGGTCATTTTCAGGGAATCCTGAATGGAATGCAAGGAATCTGGTAGAGGACGAAAGGAGCCCTCAGTGGGAGAGAACATGAAGAATGACCCTTTCTGCTCAACATTCTCCCTTCCTTGCTTTCCCGGACAGAACTTTCTCCACATTCCATAGATAGTAGTGGCGGTAGCCCCATTTACCTGCTCCTCCAGGACCCCAGTTTTGGGCATTGCTAAAAACATCTCTTTATGGGATATATGGGATCCCCCACTCCCCATCTATCTATCTAACTTCCATTCTTGGCTACGTGCACCCTCTTCTATATACTCTAAACCTTGTAATAATTGAATCACTGTATTTATAGGATGACCAACCCTTGGTGCTATTAAAGACAGCCTTACCCTGTTTATTCGAAAAGCCACACATCCTATCATTTCAGAAGTTAATTCAACATACTCTGGTGGGATACTATCATTGGGGTATAATTCTGTGATAAGAGCCCACTGGTGTATAACTTTAGTGTTTGCCTCTACTGTTCTCCACTCCACTTGGGGTTTTAAATTCCACTCAGTTAGAGAATGATACTTAAGATTAACTGCTGCCATTGCCCAATCCCATAGTGATGTATTCTGCTTGGGGGTAGCAAGCAGTGCTCTCAGGGCATAATTGTTTGCGCATTGGGAGGATAAACTCCCTAAGGAACTCATTTCTCTATTAGATAGGCTCACTCCATTAACTTCCCCCCCCCCCAACTATTCCATATCTTCAATAACCACGTGGCCAAAGAGTCCACAACCTTTTGTCTGTACCTATCCCCTAAATTTGCCACTTCCTTAGTGGTGTATTCTCTCTCCTCTGTTGTCTCAAACAGGCCCATTAAACTATTCCCACACATTTCGACCCACCCCCTCCCCCCTCCTGAAAGGAAGAAGCTGTGGGTTGATGCCCCTCACTGCGGCCGTGGGAATGCGTGATCACTGGCCTGGCCTGTGCTCTTTCAGGTACACAAGGGAGAGGGAGATCATTTCAAGGATTAAACCGAGTGATCCACACTACCCTCTCTTCCTCATTTTCATCATCCAGCCAGCCATCCCAATCCCCCCAGCCCCACAGTAGGATCATTGGCCTGCCTCATCATGGCTTGAACCTCAACAGGTGCAGGCTGCCAACCAGCTCGGAGTGCAACACCTAAGTGCAGTGGTTTCATTAGCTGACAAGCTACCTCTGTATTCTTATCTTCTAGCTTTGCAGCTCAAGTCTGGGCCATCAACAATGATTCTCTCAGCATAATGCAGACTGAGATTTTCCAATTTATTCATAAAACTCACTATTATTTTATACTGATGTCTTACAAGTATCCTGTTGACCTCTTGGGAAAACCCAACAATTTAAGTATGGAAACAATGTCGTGGCCTTAAACCCCAGCAAAATCTAACTGGTCTGACCAATCTAATGGCATCCCATAACCCATCGGTAGGTTAACAAGACTTTCAAAGCCCTCACTATTCTCTGTCACCTTGGGACTCTGCATCTCTCAAATGTAGGGTCTTCTCTTTTAAATAATCTTTTGTCAGGTGAGTGAAACAAAAATCAACTGACAGTCAATGAGTATATTAATCACTTACCGTAGATGTCGGATTATAAGCCGCTACTTTTTTCCCACATTTTGAACAGCTTTGAACACTGCGGCCTTTACTACGGTGCGGCTAATGCATGATTTTTTTTCATGCCGCCAAAAACATTTTGCCTCGTAACAGTAGACCAATAAGATTGATGAGTAGTTCACAGAGGTCCAATGAAATTGTACGATAAATCAAGCGCACTTTCACAATTAAATTATTGTAAATCAGTCATTTGTACTCACCCTCATCAACATGGAAAACACTCGAAGAAAAGCATTGTGCTGCCTTTATGGCAGTTATTTAGTTTATAATATTTTCGCTTAGTAATTCATTTGTTAGTATTTTCTAGTTAAAGTTAGAAGTACTACATCCCGGGATACTATGACGTCACATCCGGTTTCGCCGCGTCTTGTGGGAAATACCGGTTTGCGATAAACGGGAAGGTGGGGGCATTAGGCGAGCGCGAAATGCTGCTTTTAAGTTAAAGGCGATCAATAACTTTTCCTGGTAGGCTGCAGTATATATTTTTACCAGTCGTTAGGAGATATTGGAATGTATACGCAACGTAATTTGTGTGTTACCGATACGTATGTATATTTAAAAGTAGCCGTGTTACAGGCACGGTTCGAAAAAAAGCATTTGCAATATGTATTTGTTTATGTTACCATATGGATTTAATTAAAAGTTAAAAAATCCTCACATGTAATATCTTTCTGTGTAAATATCTCATATTACAACGTGGGACACCTGCAGCCTAAAATCCGGTGCGGCTTGTACAAGTACAAAATTGATTTTCTTTCTAAAATTAGAGCCAGCGGCTTTTAATCAGGTGCGCTCTGTAGTGCGAAATCTACGGTACTTGCAAACAGTAAATATTCGACGAAACTTTCATGTTCCTCAAGTTACAGAAACTACAAGTTCAACAGACATTCAACAAATATACTTATTTATAAGTGTGCACAGAGCATACCTTCCAATGGTTATGTAGACCGCTCGTCTTAAACAAAGGAAGAGAGAGCAAGCCTCTTTAACATATTATTTTATACCTGGGATATTTGAAACTGGACACCAGGCAGCTGACCAATGAGAAAAGCGGCTGTAGTTTTAAGCTAACCAATCACAACAAAGTGACTTTTGACAGGCAGAATAAGCCGCACCCCCTCTTCCACAGAGCAGTGTCTCTGGCATGTGCGCCATTTATTGCCCATCTCTGAGAAGATGATAAGTGAGCCACTTCCTTGAAATGGTGAAGGTACAATTCTGTTGAGTAGGGAGTTTCAGGATTTAGATCCAGAAATGACCATATACCTCTATTTTCAGGTCAGGATGTTGTGCAGGTAATTGTATTCCTATATATCTGCAATCCAGTGGGAGATGTTGTCGGTTGTGAGTTGCTGCCAGAGTAGCCCAGATTTGGGAAGCATCGGATGGTACACATGGCATCTAGTGGTGAAGAGGCTGGCAGGTTGAGCACTAATTAAATTTGCAATTCTGGTCCTAAATTGTATTAAAATTCCTGAGTATTGTTGGACCAGATGCAATACTCATCTTGATAAACAGAGAGTATTCCTGCTGTCTTCTGACTTTTGTCTTGATCAATTATTATTTTTCTAATTTCTTCTTTTAAATATGTGATTGAAAAATAGCACCATGTACCTCAACGTTCCTAATAGTCCTTGCAATATATTACTAACTGTGGTGAACTACATATACCTGTCTGGACACGCCCCCCCGCTGACTGCTCCTGTGGCTCCTCCCACAGACCATGGCTCCTCCCACAGACCCCAGTATAAAGGCAATTGGAGGCACAGCCCCCGCCTCAGTCTCCAGGATGCAGTGTGGTGGTCACTTGCTGCTTGTTCTTTCTTCCAACCAATAAAAGCCTATATCTTGCTTCACGTCTCCGAGAGTTATTGATGGTGCATCACTAACTTACCCTTCTTGCACCGTCGATATTTCATCAAACTAGATTATTGCCATAACAGCAACCTCTCCCTCAATGTCAGCAACACCAAAGAGGTGATTATTGACTACAGGAGGAAGTAACTGGAGGGCCATGAGCCAGTCATCTTTAGGGGATCAGAGGTAGAGACCAGCACATAAGTGCCATTACAAAGAAAGCACAGTTGTGCTACTACGTTCTTAGAAGTTGGTACAGACTCAGCATGTCATCTAAAAACTTTGACAAACTTCTATAGATGCACAGTGGAGATTATCCTGTCTGGTTACATGATAGCTTGGTATGAAAACACTAAGGCCCAAGAAAGAAAACACCTACAAAAAGTGGAGGATACTTTTTTTTTGTATTTGAACATTTTATCTATTTTTGCACAGTGGTTGTTTCTCAGTCATTGTGTGTATTTTCATTGATTCAATAGTATTTTTTGTTCTACTGCAAATGCCTGCAAGAAAAAGAATCTCAAGAAAGTATATGGTGACATATACATACTTGGATAATAAATTTACTTTGAACTTTGAATACTGAGTTAATTGTTTCACTGCAATATTGTTGCCAGCAGTGTATTGAGTTGTCACTGTCACTAAAATATATCTGTGACCAACTGATGTTTACATCAATACATAGAACATTATGGTGTGAAATAAAGCATACTATTGCACAAAGGCAAAGTTTATTGGTCTCACAGAGCATATTAGAAATGAGTGAGTGTAGATTTTTCAGACAATTGTTTGAGTGGGGTGAAGGAAGGGAACCCGAATCCTACAACCAAGATGTTTCTTTAGCAGAAGTCAGTGGCTCACAAGCACAGAAGTTTGGATAGACCTGACGTGAGTTAGAAAAAAGCAGTAGGGTGCAGTGGATGTGAGAATACAGATCAGGTAAACTTGTATTAAGATGACTTAAGCATATCAGCAGTCAGATTCCAGGCTAAATCATATGCATGGATCTCATGATCTTGGTTCAGAAATGTGAATGGAACCTCATTGTGAGATTAAATACAACAACGTTGTAAACGACTCTGTGGATAACTCAACAGAGTGGATATGGAGAGGTTATTTACTCATTTCGAACAGAGAATAGGTCCTTTGGCACACTACATGGTGTTGAACTAAATAAATGAATACTAGCCACCTAACCAAACTAATCCCTTCCTGCCTTCACAATGTCCACAACCCATTCCTTTCATATTCATATGCCTATATGGTGGCAGTAATTACAACTAGTTAACACTAGTTAGCAATAACAGGTCACCAGTTTAAGACTGAAGAGCTGATTTTTTTTCATTTAGAAGGTTATGAACACTCTTCGTCAAAGAGCAGTGGATGCACAGTCTTTGGCCCAACTCATCCATACTAAACCTTTCCTATTAATGTACATATCCAATATACTTCATGTATTTTTAAGGCCAAGGAACATAAAATCTTCGTGGAGTGAAAGACATCAGAATAGGAAGCAATGCAGAGTTATTGTTACAATCAGATTAGCCAAGATCTTAGGGAGTGGCAGAGGGGCATCAAGGGGCTGAGAGCCTCCTCATGTTCCTAATTCATTGCTTTGCTTGATTAGGTTCAGATAGGGAATGAAGGTCATAGAAAAGCTTGCAGAGAATAGCAAAGCAATATTTTGGAAATTTGAACTAAAGGCAGCAGGTCAGGCAACATCTGTGGAGAGGAAAACAGTTAACACTGTAGGTTAATAGCTCTTCAACAGAACTAGGAAATGTTTGAAAACACGCTTTGGCCTACTACTTCAGGAAAATGATGCTGTACTTTTGGGCAACGTAACCACAGAGTTGTACATTGATGAGCAAATAAATGAAGGATAAGGATAGATCCTTGCAGCACTGAAGATAACAGTGTAGGACTAGGAGAAAAACAGCAGTTCCTTGGTTCTCACAGGCCACAAGGACACAAATATGGGTTCATACTACAGATTTTTGTTTGCTGTTTATGAACAGTGCATGAGATTGGATTGATGGACTAAGCTTACCAATGAACTCCAAATCTTGAGGGAGGTATTGGCACAGAATCAGTGCGTTCAGGAGAAGCGAAAAAATTTATGGAAATCTCCACTGATATAGTGGATGAACAGCACATACTGAAACCGCTATTGCCTGTTTTATTAAAAAGTTGCCTGTATTATAAAAGAGTAAAGCCTGGATTTATCTGTTCTTTACAATCCAGCATTCATGTAATTAGCTTTAAGAGTATTCAATTCAGTTCCCTTACTGATTTTTCACATCATTGAGGTGCTTGAAACCATTGCTGGGATACTTTAAACGACATGGGCAATCACACAAGGCTGAGAGGAGTAGTTTGAAGAGACCTGTTAATTATTTCCTTGCTTCATTTGAGAAGCTGTACATGGGGAAGTTTTAGTTCACTGAGAAAATTAAAGCTGACGTGCAACATTTGGATTTGGCATCTGTCACAACAATTGTTCTATCTCTGGCTTTAAAGCAACAGTGGCACTTCAAATGCTTCCAGGCAACTGATGGTAATTACGATTGCACTGTCCAGCCTAATATTCCCCTTCAATGCACAATGAAAGTTTTGTAATGATTGTGAAATCTCTAGCAGGTGTGAAATGATGTTCTTTGTTACACACGAGTGGTTTATTTCTATTGCTGTATATCGAATAGCATTGGTAGGGATTGTTTGGAGCCAAAGAAGCATGATTCAATCCAGTGGATTGTATCAATGGAAATGTGTTTAGGCCCTGGTATTTTGTGCACCCTTCAATACCTCACTAAGTATCAGATGCTCTACTAATGTATGTGTGTAGGCCTCCGTTAGTCTCGATAGACCATGGATTTACACCTTGGGAAGTTTCCAGGGCATAGGCCTGGGCAAGGTTTTATTTATGGAAGACCGGCAGTTGCTCAAGCTGCAAGTCTCCCCTCTCCACGCCACCGATGTTGTCCAAGGGAAGGGCATTAGTGCTCTACTAATATAGAAAGATACACAATACTGTTTTGCAGAAATTAAAATTAACAAGGAAAGATTTACACCAACATGGCTCCTTCATGACCTGTTATCATCCTTAGCGAGAAAGGTAAAATTGCTTCTTCAGTGAAAGGGAATCAGAAACTAGAAGGTGTAGGTTGAGGGTGAGAGGGGGCATAATTAAAAAGTATCTCAGAGATAATTTCTTCATGCAGAGGGTGGTGAGTATATGGGACAAACTACCAGCAGAAGTGGTTGAGGCAGGTACAATAACAATATTTAAAAGACATTTGGACAAGCACATGGTTAAGAAAGATTTAGAGGGCTTTGGGCCAAACGTGGGCAAAAGTGACTAGCTTAGATGGTCATATTTGGGGTTTCTGACTAATTGGAAATGCATCAGACAAGATGCATGAAGAGAAAGAAGATAGTTAAGAACAATGTAGGGCCCTTGAAGAATGAATTGGGTAAAATTGTTATGGGAAACAGAGAAATGGCAGAAGAATTTAATGAGTACTTTAGATCTGTTTTCAGTAAGGAAGACACAAGCAATCTCCCAGATGTATGGATGGGCCAAGGACATAGGGTAACAGAGGAAATGAAACAGATTGACATTAGGAAGGAAACGGTGATGAGAAGACTGATGGGACTGAAGGCTGACAAATCCCCAGGTCCAGATGGTCTGCATCCTAGGGTACTAAAGGAGGTGGCCCTGGAAATTGCGGATGCATTGGTAATCATTTTCCAATGTTCCTTAGATTCAGGATCAGTTCCTGAGGATTGGAAAATGGCTAATGTTATCCCACTTTTTAAGAAAGGAGGGAGGGAGAAAACAGAACTATCGACCTGTCAGCCTGACATCGGTGGTGGGGAAGATGCTAGAGTCCATTATTAAGGATGAAATAGTGGCATATCTAGATAGCAGTGATAGGATTGGGCCGAGCCAGCATGGATTTACCAAGGGTAAATCATGCTTGACTAATCTGTTGGAGTTTTTCGAGGATGTAACCAGGAAGTTAGACGGGGGAGATCCAGTGGATGTAGTGTACCTCGATTTTCAGAAGGCATTTGATAAGGTCCCACATAGGAGATTGGTGGGTAAAATCAAAGCTCAGGGCATCGGGGGGAAGACATTGACATGGATAGAAAACTGGTTGGCAG
This sequence comes from Hemitrygon akajei, assembly GCF_048418815.1. Classification (NCBI taxonomy): domain Eukaryota; kingdom Metazoa; phylum Chordata; class Chondrichthyes; order Myliobatiformes; family Dasyatidae; genus Hemitrygon; species Hemitrygon akajei. Next base: position 37,712,274 of record NC_133139.1, read on the forward strand.
ATAGAAAGCAAAGGGTAGCGGTGAATGGGTGTTTCTCGGAATGGCAGGTGGTGATTAGTGGGGTGCCACAGGGCTCGGTATTGGGACCACAGCTGTTTACAATTTACGTCAACGATTTGGATGAAGGCATTGAAAATAACATCAGCAAATTTGCTGATGATACTAAGCTGGGTGGCAGTGTGACATGTGATGAGGATGTTAGGAGAATTCAGGATGACTTGGATAGGCTGGGTGAGTGGGCAGATACTTGGCAGATGACGTTTAATGTGAATAAGTGTGAGGTTATCCACTTTGGGAATAAGAACAGCAAGGCAGATTATTATCTGAACGGTGTAGAGTTAGGTAAGGGAGAAATACAAAGAGATCTCGGAGTCCTTGTTCATCAGTCACTGAAGGTGAATGAGCAAGTGCAGCAGGCAGTGAAGAAGGCTAATGGAATGTTGGCCTTTATTACAAAGGGAATTGAGTACAAGAGCAAGGAAATCCTCTTGCATTTGTACAGAGCCCTGGTGAGACCACACCTGGAGTATTGTGTACAGTTTTGGTCTCCAGGGTTAAGGAAGGACATCCTGGCTGTAGAGGAAGTGCAGCGTAGATTCACGAGGTTAATTCCTGGGATGTCTGGACTGTCTTACGCAGAGAGGTTAGAGAGACTGGACTTGTACATGCTGGAATTAAGGAGATTGAGAGGGGATCTGATTGAAACATATAAGATTATTAAGGGATTGGACAAGATAGAGGCAGGAAATATGTTCCAGATGCTGGGAGAGTCCAGTACCAGAGGGCATGGTTTGAGAATAAGGGGTAGGTCATTTAGGACAGAGTTAAGGAAAAACTTCTTCTCCCAGAGAGTTGTGGGGGTCTGGAATGCACTGTCTCGGAAGGTAGTGGAGGCCAATTCTCTGGATGCTTTCAAGAAAGAGCTAGATAGGTATCTTATGGATAGGGGAATCAAGGGATATGGGGACAAGGCAGGAACCGGGTATTGATAGTAGTTGATCAGCCATGATCTCAAAATGGAGGTGCAGGCTCGAAGGGCCGAATGGTCTACTTCTGCACCTATTGTCTATTGTCTAATTTGCACACAAAATCATCTCGCAAACTGCCATGACAACAGGTCAGCCATTGTATTGTTAAATGTGAAAGGACAACTATCAGGCAGGACACATTGGGGTTGGAAGGAGAATCTCCTTGTATTATTGCTATAGGATATTTTACGACCGTCAGAAAAGATGGACAGAGACACATTCTAACACTTGCCTCAGGTACACCACATACAGTTGTGTTAACCTGGGTATTGTTCTCAGGAGAGCAATGTCTCCAACAGTTGTAAAAAATAACATAGAATCTCCTGCATTTTCTGCATTTATTCCAGTGACAATAGAACCAGGTGGGTTTATTCACCTCTCTTGGCACAAAATTGATGTTCAGATGAAGCATTTGCACCTGAGTTAAGAGTAGGCAGATGTAAGTGCAATTCTGTGTTTGATCAAAGGAAGAAAATTGGACAGAGAATATCAGCAGTATTTTTAGTTGGTGTGAAAAATCTGATTACTTGACTTGGTGATGGCAACCAAAGTTCAAGTGTAACACATTTTGAGACTTCCTACCCTGTCATGTCTGATCCCTTTCAAGTAACATCAGGTATAAAAGATAACTGGTAATTACCTGTTTTTGTCACTTCTCTGGACAGTTTTTCAAAATCAAACAACAAAAATTATGTACCGTTCAATATAGTAATTGCCCACCTATTCTCTCCCATTTATATGAAATATAAATTACTTCTCTATTACTAGTTGAGTATATCATCTACTTGTGAATAACTTTAAGTTACAGATTTACCCTGGTAATATCTGATATTTTCTTTGTTTGGAATTCTAACATTCACATTCAAGAGAAAATCTGCAGATGCTGGAAATTCAAGCAACACACACAAAATGCTGAGGGAACTCAACAGGCCAGGCAGCAGCTATGCAAAAAAGTACAGTTGGTATTTCGGGCTGACGCCCTTCGGTAGAATGGGAGAAAGGAAGCTGAGTGGTAAATTGTAAATGTGGGGGGAGGGGAGAGAGCAGCATCAGGTGATGGGTGAAACCTGGAGGGGCAGGGATGAAGTAAAGAGCTGGGAAGTTGATTGGTGAAAGAGACAGAAGGCCACATCCATGGGCTCATTCTCTGTGGTGATGAGGCCACACTCAGGCTGGAGGAACAACACTTTATATTCCGTTTGGGTAGCCTCCAACCTGATGGCATGAACATTGATTTCTCTAACTTCCAGTAATGCCCCCCATGCACCCCCCTTTACCATTTCCCATCCCCTTTTCCCTCTCTCACCTTATATCCTTGCCTGTCTATCGCCTCCCTCTAGTGCTCCTCCTCCCCTTTTTTTCTTCCATGGCCTTCTGTCATTTTCACCAATCAGCTTCCCAGCTGTTTACTTCATCCCACCCCCTCCAGGTTTCATCGATCACCTGCTGTTGCTGTATTCCTTCCCCCCCCCCCCCCCCCCCACCTTTTAAATCTACTACTCAGCTTTATTTGTCCAGTCCTGCTGAAGGGGTTTGGCCTGAAACATCAACTGTACTTTTTTTCCATAGCTGCTGCCTGTCCTGCTGAGATCCTCCAGCATTTTGTGTGTGTTGATAACATTCACATTGCTCTATTTTCCTCTTCACATTCTCCTTGTGCACACTACACTGCCGTACTGTCTCCATCTTGATGTCACTTACACCAGAAACTCAGAATTCTGGATTTTCTTGCCTTTTTCAATTGTCCCTTCCTCTTATGGTCCATAGACCTTTGAAATTCAAGGTTTCTGTGCTATCCTTAACTCTGTTTACTACTACTTCCAATTATTGCTGGTACCTTGCACTTTTGGTCTTGAGGATCATAATGGCTCACCTTATTGACTGCATTTACCCTCCACAGTAAACCTCCTCTAAGTAGCTAGCTTGAATTCCATCAGCAAGTTTAAAAAGAAGTTGCTGGAGAAACTCAGTGGGTCAAGCAGCTCCTGTGGAGGCAGAAGAGTGGTCAACCTTTCTGATTTTGATTCAGAGTTTCCACATTGGCAACCTTCTACCTTCAAAGCTACTGCTCAACCTGCAGAGATCCTCCAGCAAACACGAGGAAATCTGCAGACGCTGGAAATTCAAACAACAACACACACAAAATGCTGGTGGAACACAGCAGGCCAGGCGGCATCTATGGGAAGAAGCACTGTCGATGTTTCGGGCCGAGACCCTTCGTCAGGACTGCCATCGACAGGGCTTCTCCCTATAGATGCTGCCTGGCCTGCAGTGTTCCACCAGCATTTTGTGTGTGTTGTTGGGAGATCCTCCAGCAACTTGTTTTATTTTTGCTCATGAGTTCAGCATCCACAGTCTCTTGTGCCTTGTTTTCCTCAGCACAGTTGCCTCATTGCTGAGGCCTTGTGTTGTGTGGAATCTTTCCAATAATATAGGGCAGGACCTGCTTTGCACCATCCCTTGGCAGCTGGTTTAGCAATGTCACTAAGCTTACCAGCTGTTGATAATTTCTAGCATATTCCTTCTTGATTTAAATTGTCGACTTTCCAATTCTCAGTCACGCTTCCATGCTTCGCGTATACTTCTACCTTGCACAAGGGGGCTTATCTTATCACAGAAAATAATGGCACACTGGCTCATCACTTCTGATATACACAAATTTGCATAAAACATTAAAAATTAAACTATCGCTTTTAATCCTTAAAAATATAAACTCAGTAAAATATTTTAAACAATTATATTTAAAATTAAATCAATTAATTGGAAAGTTTCAAAGTAAATTGATGATCAAAATACATATTTATGTCACCACATACAACCCTGAGACTCATTTTCCTTGTGAGCACACTCAATACAACTATAGAATAGTATGCATAAAAGAATCAATAAAAGAATGCCCAACTTGGGTGTTCAACCAAAGTGCAGAAGTCAACAAACTGTGCGAGCACAAAAAGAAGGAAATAATAAATAAATAAATAGATAGATAGATAGATAGATAAATAAATAAATAAATAAGCAAGCAAGCAATGAATATCGAGAACATGAGATGAAGAGACCTTGAAAGTGAGTCCATTGGTTATGCGAACATCTCAATGATGGGGCAAGTGAAGTTGAGTGACATTATCCCCTTTGGTTCACTGTTTCTGAACCTGGTTATGAGAGTCCTGAAGCTCCTGTACTTTCTTCCTAATGGCAGCAGTGAGAAGAGAGTATGTCCTGGGTGGTCAGGCTCCCTGATGATGGATGCTGCTTTCCAGTGACAGCGTTGCATGCAGATGTGCACAGTGGTAGGGAGGGCATTACTCATGATGGATTGGGCCATATTCACAATTTTTTATAGGATTTTCCATTCAAGAGCATTGATGTAGCCAGTCAGTACATTCTCCTCTACACATCTATAGAAGTTTGTCAAAGTTTTAGATGTCATGCCGAATCTTCACATACTCCTAAGGAAGTAAGGTGCCGCTGTGCTTTCTTCATAATTGCGCTTATGTGCTGGACCCGGGACAGGTCCTCCAAAATAAAAACACTGAGGAATTTAAAGTTGCTGATCTTCTCCATCTCTGATCCTCCAATGAGTTCTGGCTAATGGACCTCTTGTTTCCTTCTCCTGAAGTCAATAATCAGCTCTTTGGTCTTGCTGACATTGAGTAAGAGGCTGTTGTTATTGCACCACTCAATCAGATTTCCAATCTCCTTCCTATGTGCTGATTCATCATAACCTTTGATTCAGCCTGTGACAGTGGTGTCATCAGCAAACTTGAACACGGCATTGGAACTGTGTTTAGCCGCACAGTCATAAGTATAAAGTGAGAAGAGCAAGGGACTAAACACACCGACTTCTGGTGCATCTGTGCTGATGGAGATTGTGGAGGAGATGTTGTGGCCAATCCGAATTGACTGGGGTCTTCAAGTGAGGAAATTGAGGATCCATTTGCACAAGAAGGTATTGGGCCGGGGTCTTGGAACTTATAGATTCATTTTGAGTGTGTCATGGATTCACACAGTTTGGAAACTTGCCCTTTGGACCAGCATGCCCATGCTGATGAGCAATTAAATTAATACTTACTGCTCTTCCATGCAGCCCTTCTTCCAGACCCAGTAGCAGAACGATAGGGTAGTGTTCAGTGCAAAGCTGTTACAGCACCGGTGACCCAGGTTCAAGCCCCGCCACTGTCTGCAAGTTTCTACATTCTCCTTGTGACCATGTGGCTTTCCTCTAGGTGCTACAGTATCCTCCCACATTCCAAAAACACACAGGTTAGATGGGGACAATTGGACAGCATGGACTTGCTGGGCCAGAAGAGCCTGTTATCGTGCTGTATCTCTAAATAAAAAATAAAAGAGACCCAAATAAACATGCTCCCTGTTCATACTAACATGTGTACTCCACAACAGCGTTGTTTGATGAGTCCAACATCTGAGTGCAGTCAGGAAACCTCCGGCTATCAACTGAGCTATTACACAGGAGTCACACAAGCCTATGCAGTGGTGGAGGAAAATGCTCACAGTTCACTTAGCAGAGAGACACTGCCAGACGCATAGAGTCCAATTTACTTTCATCAAGTCTTGGAGAATCACCCCAGTCTTCGGTGCAGAATGATGGACTAAAAGCGATTGTGAACCTGCTTTTTAAAATGTTGACAGGCAAGGGAATTGTGGAATTTACTTAGTTAATTAACTTGAACTGTTACTGTGGTTTATATGCAGCAAGCCTCAAGCAAAAGGCACTGGAACAAATTTATTTTCCCAGATTAGATGCGTTTTGGCTGCAGCAATGCATCTGCTAATTGCCCTTCTACCTGTGAACTAGAATTCAAAACAAATTCTCTTAGAAGTTTGCTGGAAGTGTGCCCAATAATGGCACAGATTAGGCAACTGGGACCTGGATAAATGATGGTTCCTGAACCAGTGAGATTTAATAACTGAGAAATAAACAGAGGAAGGATTGAAAAGCAAATTAGAGCTGGAAGATATAGAGAATGAAAGTAATAAAGGAATCAAATGGAATAAAATAGAGCAAGAGACAAAAAGTGAAATGAAGCAAAGATAACATCTTTAAATCAAACATTAAAATCTCCAACAGCAATTTGTTCCATGCCTTCATACCTTTAATTACTCATTTAGAGGGCAAAAACAGTTGATTGGAGATCATTACAATTATCATGTAATTAAAAGAATACTTAATTTACTAATGATTGGATTTAAGTTTCTGGATGAGCTTAATAGACCATGGGTGCACAGGAGCAGCAACTTTCTGAAAACTTTGACATCATTCTCATAAAGCTAACAATGGAGGAGAGAAAAATTTTCATAAAATCATAATGACTCGTAACTCAAACAAAGTATCTTATCACATGTTGCGGGCCATCTTGCATATTATTAGCAATCTGTGTGCTTTTTTAGATAATTCTCGACCAAGTATGTCAAGCAGTAGTATTAAATCCTTCCATGAAAGTAAGGTTGCAATCATGCAACACCTTCATGTGTTTCTCAGACAGCAGAGGCACCACTGTAGAGTAGCAGTTAGCACGACACTAATACAGCTCGGGGACTTCAGAGCTCAGAGTTCGGTTGTTGTGTTTTCTGTAAGAAAGTTTGTATGTTCATCTGTGTGCGCATGGATTTCCTCCATCTGCTCCAGTTCCTCCCACACTTCATAGTTAGTAGGTCAGTTGGTCCTTGTAAGTTGTCAAGTGATTAGGCTACGGTTAAAGAAGTGGGTTGCTGGGCAGTGTGGTTAATTTGGCCGAAAGAGCAGCTACTCCTTCTTCTTCTTCTTCTTCTTCTCGGCCCTGTTTCAACCAATTCTACCACCACCATGCACAGCAAGTAGTGTATTCAACATTTTTGTTCCATGCTATAACTCTAAAATTTAAAAAAAATTAGAGTTGAAAACTTGAGCTTTGGCAACAAGGAGTGAATACACTTGTTGGATCACAGGGGCAAGGGATGTAGGCTAGTTCTGTAGGTGGAGAGAGATGAGTGATATCAGGATGAAGGAGATTTCAGATTTATAATGAAAAAGGCAAAGTAAGGATTTGAAGGAGAGGATTTCCTTGCCAAAAGGTTTCAATGGTGTTGAGAATGATTGGTACTAGGTAGTGCAACAGTCTTTTAGAAATCCTTTTTGAAGATCTCAAGAGGTATTTAACAGTGGATGGTTGAATATCCTATCCTATCAGACATACACTATTTGTTTCCTTCCCCGGCTTCTCTCCTATTGAAAATCAGCTTATTTTTTTCCCTCTTTCCCAGTCTGACAAAGGGTCATTGACCTGAACTTAAGCTAAATCTCTTTCCATAGATGCTGCCCAAATTGCTGGCTGTTTCTGGAATTTTCTATTTTTATTTCAAAATTATGACCATCTGCATGCTTTTATTTGCAATTTAGTTAGATAGTGAAGGAGGAAATGTTTCACAGTGGATGATATAGTTGTACAAATATACTCTTCATCAGTGTTCATGGTAGGTTAGAGAATAAGAAGCATATTTGACAAGGAAATTAAGACTTCAAGAACTCTAAGACATAAATATCCTAGTCCCATCATTATATATAGACAACATTTTAGCACAGTGAAATGTCCAAGGTGCTTCACAGGTGCATCATCAAATTATTTTTGTTACCACACCATCTAAGTAAATACTAGAACAGGTGCAACATTGTTTGACCGAAGAGTTAATATTAAAGGACTTCAGCGGAGGAGACAGGAGTTGGGAGAAGGGGGTAAATCAAGAGGTGGTTTTGCTCATCATTCAGCAAGAACAAAAATTTCATCTCTGTCATCCGAGAGGACATCTATCGTTCACATTCACTCTGGATCACAGAATGAAATTAGTGTTGAATGAGGAAACGTTGACTGCTCAGATCACCTCAGCTTCCCAGATAATACAGAAGAATAAAGTTAATTTAATAGCCACTTCCTTCAAGCCTCACTAAACAGATGGTCTTGCTTAATGCTATTGCACAGTAGCTGCAACATTTATTCATCTCTGCAATTAGAGCCCTGTTTGCTAGATTGCTTAATAAATGTATCGTAATTTTATGGCTATTTTTTATACCATATATAAAGAACTGGGTCCTAGTTTCTCTACTCCCCTTCAAAGATGCTTCAATTCTACAGCTCCTCTTGCAAAATAAAAGAGCCTGCTAATCCAAAATTATCAGCTGGAAAGGATTTGGGAATGCTAATTCTTCTCAGTCCTTTAGTGTCTATCTTGATTTACCATTTAACTAAAATCATCAGCTCCCCAATGTGAAGGTGCAGTCCCAACCAGGTGCAGAGTGGCTACAAGCAATTTAGGAGATATTCTCAAGCATTGAGAACAATGAACACCCCAGTGGCTGTACCCCTTGACAATAAGTACTCATGTTTGAGTACTGTTGGGGGGGACAGCCTACCTGGAGGAAGTGACAGTGGCCGGGCCTCCGGCACAGAGGACGGCCCTGTAGCTCAGAAGGGTAGGGATAGAAGAAAGAGGACCATAGTAATAGGGGACTCGATAGTCAGGGGTTCAGACAGGCGGTTCTGTGGAGGTGATCGGGAGTCCCGGATGGTAGTTTGCCTCCCTGGTGCCAGGGTCCGGGACGTTTCTGATCGCGTCCAAGATATCCTGAAGTGGGAGGGTGAGGAGCCAGAGGTCGTGGTACATGTAGGTACCAATGACATAGGTAGGAAAGGGGAAGAGGTCCTGAAACGAGAGTATAGGGAGTTAGGAAGGCAGTTAAGAAGAAGGACCGCAAAGGTAGTAATCTCGGGATTACTGCCTGTACCACGCGACAGTGAGAGTAGGAATGGAATTAGGTGGAGGATGAATGCGTGGTTGAGGGATTGGAGCAGGGGGCAGGGATTCAAGTTTCTGGATCATTGGGACCTCTTCTGGGGCAGGCGTGACCTGTTCAAGAAGGACGGGTTACACTTGAATCCTGGGGGGACCAATATCCTAGCGGGGAGGTTTGCTAGGGCTACGGGGCAGACTTTAAACTAGTAAGATGGGGGGGCGGAAATCAATTTGAGGAAACTATGGGAGAGGAGGTTAGTTCACCAGTAGAGCAAGTAAGTAGACCGTGTGTGAGGGAGGACAGGCAGGTGATGGAGGAGGGATGCGCTCAGCCCGAAGTTGTAGGGGAGAAGAAAGAAAAGGATAATAAATTTGAATGCATTGCTAGGGATGAAAAGAGAGGAGGAGGTGGAGAGTATCTTAAATGTATCTATTTTAATGCTAGGAGCATTGTAAGAAAGGTGGATGAGCTTAAAGTGTGGATTGATACATGGAATTATGATGTTGTAGCTATTAGTGAAACATGGTTGCAGGAAGGGTGTGATTGGCAACTAAATATTCCTGGATTTAGTTGCTTCAGGTGTGATAGAGTAGGAGGGGCCAGAGGAGGAGGTGTTGCATTGCTTGTCCGAGAAAATCTTATGGCGGTGCTTTGGAAGGATAGATTACAGAGCTCCTCTAGGGAGGCTATTTGGGTGGAATTGAGGAATGGGAAAGGTGTAGTAACACTGATAGGAGTGTATTATAGGCCACCTAATGGGGAGCGTGAGTTGGAAGAGCAAATGTGTAAGGAGATAGCAGATATTTGTAGTAAACACAAGGTGGTGATTGTGGGAGATTTTAATTTTCCACACATAGATTGGGAAGCTCATTCTGTAAAAGGGCTGGATGGTTTAGAGTTTGTGAAATGTGTGCAGGATAGCTTTTTGCAACAATACATAGAAGTACCGACTAGAGATGGGGCAGTGTTGGATCTCCTGTTAGGGAATGCGATAGGTCAGCTGACAGATGTATGTGTTGGGGAGCACTTCGGGTCCAGTGATCACAATAGCATTAGCTTCAATATAATTATGGAGAAGGACAGGACTGGACCTAGAGTTGAGATTTTTGATTGGAGAAAGGCTAACTTTGAGGAGATGCGCAGGGATTTAGAGAGAGTGGAATGGGTCAAGTTGTTTTATGGGAAGGATGTAATAGAGAAATGGAGGTCATTTAAGGGTGAAATTATGAGGGTACAGAATCTTTATGTTCCTGTTCGGTTGAAAGGAAAGATTAAAGGTTTGAAAGCGCCATGGTTTTCAAGGGATATTAGAAACTTGGTTCGAAAAAAGAGGGATGTCTACAATAGATATAGGCAGCATGGAGTAAAGGAATTGCTCGAGGAATATAAAGAATGTAAAAGGAAACTTAAGAAAGAGATTAGAAAAGCTAAAAGAAGTTACGAGTTTGGTTTGGCAAATAAGGTGGAAGTAAATCCGAAAGGCTTCTACAGTTATATTAAAAGCAAGAGGATAGTGAGGGATAAAATTGGTCCCTTAGAAAATCAGGGTGGTCAGCTATGTGTGGAGCCGAGGGAGATGGGAGAGATTTTGAACGATTTCTTCTCTTCGGTATTCACTAAGGAGAAGGATATCGAATGGTGTAAGGTGTGGGAAACAAGTAAGGAAGTTATGGAACCTATGACAATTAAAGAGGTGGAAGTACTGGCGCTTTTAAGAAATTTAAAAGTGGATAAATCTCCGGGTCCTGACCGGATATTCCCCAGGACCTTGAGGGAAGTTTGTGTAGAGATAGCAGGAGCTCTGACGGAGATCTTTCAGATGTCATTAGAAACAGGGATTGTGCCGGAGGATTGGCGTATTGCTCATGTGGTTCCATTGTTTAAAAAGGGTTCTAGAAGTAAGCCTGGCAATTATAGACCTGTCAGTTTGACATCAGTGGTGGGTAAATTAATGGAAAGTATTCTTAGAGATAGTATTTATAATTATCTGGATAGACAGGATCTGATTAGGAGTAGCCAGCATGGATTTGTGCGTGGAAGGTCATGTTTGACAAACCTTATTGAATTTTTTGAAGTAGTTACGAGGAATGTTGACGAGGGTAAGGCAGTGGATGTAGTCTATATGGACTTCAGCAAGGCCTTTGACAAAGTTCCACATGGAAGGTTAGTTAAGAAGGTTCAGTCGTTAGGTATTAGTGCTGGAGTAATAAAATGGATTCAACAGTGGCTAGATGGGAGATGCCAGAGAGTAGTGGTGGATAATTGTTTATCGGGATGGAGGCCGGTGACTAGCGGGGTGCCTCAGGGATCTGTTTTGGGCCCAATGTTGTTTGTAATATACATAAATGATCTGGATGATGGGGTGGTAAATTGGATTAGTAAGTATGCTGATGATACTAAGGTAGGAGGTGTTGTGGATAATGAGGTGGGTTTTCAAAGCTTGCAGGGAGATTTATGCCGGTTAGAAGAATGGGCTGAACGTTGGCAGATGGAGTTTAATGCTGAGAAGTGTGAGGTTCTACATTTTGGCAGGAATAATCCAAATAGAACATACAGGGTAAATGGTAGGGCATTGAGGAATGCAGTGGAACAGAGAGATCTAGGAATAACAGTGCATAGTTCCCTGAAGGTGGAGTCTCATGTAGATAGGGTGGTGAAGAAGGCTTTTGGAACGCTGGCCTTTATAAATCAGAGCATTGAGTACAGAAGTTGGGATGTAATGTTAAAATTGTACAAGGCATTGGTAAGGCCAAATTTGGAATATTGTGTACAGTTCTGGTCACCGAATTATAGGAAAGATATCAATAAATTAGAGAGAGTGCAGAGACGATTTACTAGGATGTTACCAGGGTTTCAGCACTTAAGTTACAGAGAAAGGTTGAACAAGTTAGGTCTCTATTCATTGGAGCGTAGAAGGTTGAGGGGGGATTTGATCGAGGTATTTAAAATGTTGAGAGGGATAGATAGAGTTGACGTGAATAGGCTGTTTCCATTGAGAGTAGGGGAGATTCAAACGAGAGGACATGATTTGAGAGTTAGGGGGCAAAAGTTTAAGGGAAACACGAGGGGGTATTTCTTTACTCAGAGAGTGATAGCTGTGTGGAATGAGCTTCCTGTAGAAGTAGTAGAGGCCAGATCAGTTGTGTCATTTAAGGTAAAATTGGATAGGTATATGGATAGGAAAGGAGTGGAGGGTTATGGGCTGAGTGCGGGTAGGTGGGACTAGGTGAGATTAAGAGTTCGGCACGGACTAGGAGGGCCGGAATGGCCTGTTTCCGTGCTGTGATTGTTATATGGTTATATGGTTATATGTGGAAGTAAGGGAGAAATTGCAGAGATCAGGGCTTCAGCAGTTGAAGCCCCTCCCACCCATGGGGCAGTGGAGACTAGGAATGCACTAGAGACCAGAACTGAGGGGCACGCAGGGTTTTCAAGGAATTGCAAAGCCACACAAAGACAGAGCAGTGCTTGGTTGAGTGAGAATATTTTATATTCAGATCTCTTTAACATAAGAAGGAAAGAAACAGAAGAGTAAGCTAAGTATATGTTTTAACGAACACTTCCAATCATGGGGATAAAGTGATAGTATGCCATCCAAGTAAATATTAGGTCAGGCATCCAAATAGTTTGCTGAGAGTGGTAAATATTAAAGAAATAGGAGGAGAACATGATTGAGAGGAGGCTAAAAGAAACTTTTATCAGTTCTTGACAAAAGGTCTTTGTGCTCATCTTTCAGCAAGAACAAAAATTTCATCTTTGTCATACAACAACACATCTATCATTACTGGATCACAGAGTGAAATTAGTGTTGAATGAGGAAACGTTGACTGCTCAGATCACCTCAGCTTCCCAGATAATACAGAAGAATAAAGTTAATTTAATCGCCACTTCATTTCTATTCCCTGACCCACTGCCATTCTTACCTTACTGTCTTCAATATCCCACAGTGCTCCAAAATGGCTAATGAAAGCTCAAGGAATACCTCTTTGTTTTCAAAGTTCAAAGTAAATTTATTATGAAAGTACATATATGTCATATTCATTTTCTTGCAGGCATACACAGTAAACCTAAAGAACACAATGGAATCCATGAAAGACCACGCCCAATAGGACAAACAATCAGTGTGCAAAAAAATGACTAACTCTGCAAATACAAAAATAAAAAAAATAATAATAATAATACCTCTCTAAGGCCACTATGGCTTTGTCTGGCTTTAAACCCGTTCTCTAATTTACTGAATTGGATGAAAATAGGGTATCAAATCACTAACGACCAAACAAATTATACCCTGACACACCTTCTACATATGGATGATTTGAAATTATACGCTCCTTCATCATTAAGCTGAACCAATTAATTCAAATAGTAGAACTATTTTCTAAAGATATAAACATGAACTTTGGATTAGATAAATGCAGGACATTAAACATGAGAGGTACAATAGAGCCAGTAGAATATAAAACAGAGCAGCAGGATACAATACAACCAATGATAAATATGGAACAAGTATGTGGGAAATCAACAAGCAAAGAAAATGGATCGTAGTGTGATAAAGAGAAAACATTTGACCAAATTTACTTCAAGGCTTAAGAAAATCTGCAAACAGAGCTCAGTAGTAAAAATATATCAAAGGCATTAAACACTTTCACTTCACCCATATTAGTGTATTCTTTTAGTATAATATCTTGACCCAAAACCAATCTAGAAAATTTAACAAGGAAAAATAAGAGAAATGACAAATTTTAGAAAACATCATGTACATTTGAATGCACTACCTAGGCCAGGAGGAGGAGGAAGGATAACATTTTCATCTAGGAAAGCAGGATTCAGCACTCCACGCGAGCATATGCAATTCTGATAGGAAGCATACACCACTAAACTAAAATGAAAGCACAACCCAGAAAAATAAAGAAATTATCACTACAGAAGAAAAAGGTCAACCAACGGAGAGCATGACCCTCCATGGAAGACATCCCCATGATCTGAGCGGATGAGATGTTGAGAAGGAAGCATTGAACACCTGGCTTAGAGTTGAAGACCTCTTCCCAGAAACAGAATGGTTCCTTGTGGTAATACAGGACCAGGTGATTAACACAAAAATATGAAAAATACATAATGTTAAAAGATGATAAATGCAGAAAATGCCAAGAGAAACCAGTAATAATTCAACACATTAAGGATCCTGCAGCAGTTTAACTCAATCTGATTACTTACACAGACACAATCAAATAACAAACATCATTCACCAAAACCTTGCTTTAAAAGACACTATACCTTACTGTAATTAGAAGTCTGAATCACTTTTAGCATCAGAGTCCTGCAAATTAAATTATGACTGATCCATTATTACAGGGAAGACGATTCATAATAACTGTGCGGATGTAATATTACAGGATAAACAAGCAAGCACAATTTACTTAATAGATATCACCATTCCAAACACACATAGCATACAGAAATCAGTAAGTGAAAAACACCAGAAATATGCTGAATTAAAAGTTGAAATTGAAAGATAAAGAATATGAACAGGGTATACATTGTCCCAACAGTAATATCTATAACTGGTATCATCCCAAAGTACTACACAATAGCATTAAACAAAAAGGCTTACACAGCAATATTTAAGTAAGTCTTCAGAAAGCCACAATATTAAACACCACAAGAATAGTCCAAAAGTTCCTAGCAATTGAGAAATGAGTGTGTTTGGCTATGACCATATCTCAGGTTTTACCAGCTTGAGCTGAGAATAAATAAAACTATTAACGATAGATAAATAAATAAGCATAAATATGGAGAACATGAGATAAAGGTTTCTTAAAAGTGAGGCGGAATGTTATGGGAAAAGTGCAGTGATGGGGGTAGTGAAGTATCCCCTTTGGTTCAAGAGCCTGATGGTAGAGGGGTAATAACTGTTCCTGAACCTGGTGGTGTGTGTTAAGAGGCTCCTGGACTTTCTTCCTGATGGCAACAGTGAGAAGAGAGCGTGGCCTGGATGGTGGGGGATTTTAATGATGAATTCTGCTTTCTTGTGTCAGTGCTGCATGTAGATGTGCTCAATGTTGGGGAGGGTTTTACCCATGATGTACTGAGCAGTATCCATTACTTTTTGTAGGCTTTTCCATTCAAGGGTATTGGTGCTTTCATACCAGACCATGATGCTGTCAGAATACTGTCCACCACACATCTATAGAAGTTTGTCAATGATTTAGGTGACATGCCGAATCTTCGCAAACTTCTAAGAAAGTAGAGGTGCCGCTGTGCTTTCTTTGCAATGGCACATACTTGCTGGACCTAGGACATGATAACACTAAGGAATTTTAATTTGCTAATCTTATCCAACTCTGATATCCTGATCAGGACTGGCTTGAGAATCTCCAGTATCCCCTTCTTGAAATCAATAATCAGCTCCTTGAGTAATTGCTCCTTGCTGACATTGAGTAAGAGGTTGTTATTGTGGCACCACTCAGCCAGATTTTCAGACTTCCTCCTAAATGCTTATTTGTCATCACCTTTGATTTGGCCAACAGTGGTGTAATCCTCAAACTTAAATATAGCATCGGAGCTGTGCTTAACTTCATAGTCATAAATATAAAGTGAGTAGAACAGGGTCTAAGCACATAGACTTGTAGTGCAACTGTGCTGATGGAGATTGTGAAGGAGACGTCAATCTGAAATGATTGGGGTCTGCAAGTAAGGAAATCAAGGATACATTTGCACAAGGAGGCAGTGAGGCCTAGGTCTTGAAGCCTATTGATTAGTTTTGAGGAAATGATAGTATTGAAAGCTGAGCTATAGTTAATGAAGAGCATCCTGATGTTTGTATTTTCACTGTCCAGATGTTCCAGGGATGAGTGAAAAGCCAATGAAATATCATCTGCTGTTGACCTCAGTTCAGTTCAGTTTCAGTTTATTGTCATTTAGAAACCACAAATGCAATGCAGTTAAAAAATGAGACAACATTCCTCCAGAATGATATCACAAAAGCACACGACAAAACAGACTACACCAGAAAATCCACATAACGTTTGGTAATCCCAGATGCAGCACACAAAGAAAGCTCTGTCAGACTCAGCCTCGCAGACGCAGCACACAGTGAAAGTGCCCCGACCGCAGCGGACTCTGAGTCCATCGAACCTCCAAGCCTCCAACCATCCCCTCCGGCACAGCCTCTCTGAGCACCATCCTCTGCCGAGCGCCCTACGACGCCCCCACCAACAGCCACCGGCAACGCGACCCCAAGGACTGGGGGCCTGTTCTTCTTAGCAGAGACCCAGACCTCACAATAGCAGCAGCAACAAAGAAGGCCTTCCTGGAGATTTCCAGATGTTCCTCCGTGCTCCCACGTCCTTTTTTCATCAGATTAGGATTGTACACGGCACCCTGTTTAACAAATAACAGATATCAACTCTGGAGAGGCCGCTGCAAACTGCATCGCGCCGCCATCTTGCTCAGGTATATCAGGTACACCTGATGTGTTGGTCAGGAAATTGGAGCAGATCCAAATTGCTTCTCAGGCAGGAATTAATATGTTTCATCAGCAATCTCTCAAAGCACTTCATAACAGTGGACGTAAGTACCACTGGATGATAGTTACTGAGGCAGGTTTACCACACTCTTCTCAGGCACCAGTATAATAGAAGCCTGCTTGAAGCGGGTGTGGGTATCTCAAACTACTGAAGTGTGAGGTTAACAATCTCAGTGAACACTCCAGCCAGTTGATCAGCACAGGTCATTAGTACTTGGCCAGGTATCCCGTCTGGACCAAATGCTTTCTCCCTCCAGAAAGATGCTCTCACATTGGCCTCAGAATTTGAAATCACAGGGTCATCAGGGGCTGTGTGAGTTCATGAAGGTTCCTCCATATTTTGACGGTAAAAGCGAACATAAAAGGCATTGAGCTCATCTGGGAGCAAAGCCCTGTTGCCATTCTATAGGAGCTGATAGCATTCAAGTCCTGCCACAGCTGATGAGCATCCTTCAATGATTCAAATTTGGTGTAGAATGGCCACCTCACATGTGACATCGCTTTCCAGAGATCATACCTAGACGTCTTGTATTTTACTCGGTCATCAGAACCAAACGCCATTGGCCTGGCCCTCAGCAGATTGCAGATCTCATGGTTCCTCCGGGGCTTCTGATTGGGAAAGACCCTGAATGATTTTGTGGGGACACAATCATTTACAACTGTTTTTATAAAATCCTTGATAGCCATGGTGTACTCATTTAGATCTTCTGATAACTCCTTGAACAAGGCCCAGTCCTCTGACTGAAAGCAATCCCATAGCTGTTCGTCTGCCTCCCATGACCGTCTGTTTGTTGTCCTTGCTCTTTAGTCTGTGCCTGTATGCAGGAGGGAGGAGAACAGCCAAGAGATCACATTGCACCACCTAGATTTTAACAATGAATTGAACTATTTCAGACAACTACTATCTTTTTTCTGTCTCTCATCATGTTTGGCTTTAGCTTTTGGTTTCAATTCATTTGTTTTTTTTATCTCTTTATCCTAACTGCCACTTTTAAAAATAATCATTACCTTGACAGGTTTGGTATCTGGGCGATCACAGATATTGCTCTTGTCCCTCCTACCCCTATCCCTCACTTCAACATTAGCTCAGAGGAAGGGTCCTTATCATGAAACAATGAACTCAAGAACACAGGACAACAGTCCACTCCAGGTCTTGTACCCATCCCTCCTTTCACCCTTGAGCCCAATTAGTCACACTTGTGGATCATCATGGCTTGTTTGGACTCAAGGAGGCGCACCTGATTCCCATCAACTGGCAGGTGTATATAAGGGGCTCTGGGATTGAGTCTAGTTGGTCAGTTAGGTATGTACTTGTCCTATTCATCATGTTTGCCTGGTTTTGTTCGATTTGTCCTGATTACTCCAGGTTTGGAGTACCCTTTGCTAATCAAATAGTTTTGTGAGTCTGTCTTAGAGTTACCCTGGACTGAGTTCCCTTCCTCTTCCTTGCCTCTGTTGGGTAACCCTGACTGGACTGCTGTTGCCTGGTAGGGGACTCTGCCCCTTTCCTGCCCCTTGTTTCTGATAGATTGTGTCCTACACCTGCCTAGGCCTCTGTGTTCCTGCCTGGGAGGCTGACTCTTGCCCAGGAGTTATGTGACCTGCCTGGAGGACTGACATGTTCCTACTCCTCTCTTCTGACAGGTTGTGCCCTACGCCTGCTTGGGTATCCTGTGACCTGCCTGGGAGGCTGGACCCTGCCCAGGGGGCTATCCTCCCAATATTCTTTGTCCTAGAGACCCATCCTCTAGCCTACTTAAGATCCTGCCTTGCCATGAACTCTAGGACCTGCCTTGCCTGAACTCTGAACCCCAGGAATCACCTTTGAATGCCATGTCCCTCATGCATACTGATGGTATCCCCATCTTGTTTCTATCCTTTAGTTGTTCCTGTCCTGCCCCTAGTACTTCAGTGCCTGTGTCCTGCACTTGGGTCCAGCCTCCATGTCCCCTTGTGACAACTCCATTAATTAACATGATCATGGCTGATCTATGCTGTCCTCATCCTCATTTGAGTCATTTCTCCATACCCATCTATCAAATATTAATCCACCTCCATTTAAGTACTTCTAATGACCCATCTTCTAGCATTCCCAGGGCAAAGAATTCTAGAGATACACCACACTTGCAGGAAGAAATTTCTCAATTTTAAATGACTGGTTACCTCCCCCTCTTTGAGACTCCCAGTAGTGAATACCTGTGGGATAATCTCGTACAAAATCTACCCTGTCAAGCCCTCTTGGGATCATGTGTGTCTTATAAGGTAATTCCTCGTTCTTCTAAACTCCAAGGAATATAGCCCCAAACTGTTAAGTCTCTCTTGGTGGACAACCTTTTCACCTCATCCACAAATTAGATTGGTGAATCTCCCAGAGACTGAATACAAAATATTCAGATCATCAATTGCAAAAAAAATCTCCCTATTTTTAAGCTTTGTAATGAAGGAATAAATGGTGTAATACTCTGGTAAAGATTTTACTGCAGATGTTGTAGGGTATTTCATGTAATGGGTTTTTTGTAGAAAGTGTGTTCTGCTGCCAGTGTTTGGGTTACTGTTAAAGATGAGGGATGCTTAGGAATGTGTGTTATCCAATTGGGGAGTGGAACTGGGAGAATGTTCTAGAGAACATTGGGTAGGGCAACTTTTGTGATGGACACTGCTGTGGGTCAAGGTCTTTTTTTGGCGGGAGATGGAGAAGGGAGGTCAAAAGAACCAGCTGTGGGATTCGATCCAGCGGAAACATGCTATCCAATGGAGCTCAAGAAGGGATCTTTTACTGGGGAGCAATGAATAGGAGTTGACGCAGTGAGTGGGTCAAAAACAATGGCTTCTGGAAGATTTGAGCTCCACCTGTTTGAATGTGACTGTTTAATTATAATGGGCCCTTTTTATTTATCTTTTGTTTCTTTAATAACCAATTGGTTAAGTTAACATTCTTAAATATACTTATTTAAGAATAAGTACACTAATAAGTGTACGATCTGTTATTCCTTGCCGACGGGTGATTGTGGGGTGGGGGTGGGCGAGACATCCCAACCTCACAGGTTTGGCAGGACCAGAGATGTATGCACCCTAGACATATGGAGCCTGGGAAAGGTGGCTTCCTCGCCACGGAGTCCAGCGGCTGTTGGTGAGGGGCTAATGAGCCGCATTCCAAGAGACGCTCAGTAAAAAGGGGCTTTGATAGCTTTTACCTTGAATACTGTACTTATTAGACCTGTCTGCTGTGTTATGTATGTATAACAGAGAACTTCAGTTCTCAGTGGACGATACGTGGGGTTCACTTGGAACCTAAAGCTGCAATGGTGAACAAGAGAAAATCTGCAGATGCTGGAGATCCAAGCAACACAAAATGCTGGAGGAACTCGGCAGGCCAGGCAGCATTGATGGAAAAGAGCACAGTCGACATTTCAGGCCAAGGCCCTTCATCAGGACTGGAAATAAAAGACGAGGAGTCAGAGTAAGGAAGTCTTTTTGATACAAATCTGATCCAGAAAGAAATCGATTTTCTTCTACTTCAAAAACATCCTACATTGGAGAGTTCACAAGGTACTTGGTCCTAACATGTTCCTGGTCATGGTCACTGACTTTTTAAAAACAACAAAATTAACATTTGGAACCACAGAACAACAAAGTTCAGTGGAGCTTAAATTATACCTTTAATTAAACACTTCATTGAGCCATGCGTATGCTGTATTACCAACTATGAGAGCCAATTCCTGAAACTGTCATGTAAGAAGCACGCAAGGAAAAAAAAAACTGATTACTCAAAACTTGTACTATATTCAGTGAGAAATTCTAGCAGTTACCCCAAGGAAGCACTTGGGCCCAGTGATTGATGCAGGGTACAAGATGCTCCTGGAAAAAAAATGTTAAGGCTTGTAGGGAAGACATCCAGATTCTTCATCAGGCCTCACGACTGCCAAATGCAGACTGTTTTTAAAAGACGCCTCTTCCAACGGAATATGTCAATGACTCCACAAATATTACAGCCATTATTCTTCTCCCCTTGGCTTATCAAAAACCTGACCTAAAAGCCAAGAGCTACTGATATTGGAACAGGTTCCCAATGCTGGCTGCTCATTTGGGCACTGGCTGTGACAGGCAGGATGACAGATGTCAGCAGCATGCCCCAGTTGTTCATATTGGCCCATCTGGTTATCAAGCTGTTTTTTTAACCGTTCTTCCTCTACAGAGCTGAAGATTATTCAGATTTATGACTAACCAAATAATGGAACAGGTAGCAGAGAGCATGCTAAAAAATTTCAGAAAGGCATAAATGGCTTATTGTACTGAAGTAACAGAAGGCACATGTTATTTACCAATAATGAGGATATGTTAATATATTCTAGAAGGAAAAACAAGGAATATGCTGGGAACTGGAATGATTGCATAGTATCATTTCCTGAACATAAAAATGACTTCTACCTGCATATTCATGTGTATCTAAAATCCTTTAAAGTGCCATTATTGTATCTCCTCTTGCCACTACCTTTGTCAGTCCAGTCCAGGAACCTACCACTCTCTACATTAGAAACATATAAAGCATAATAAAATGCTACTGCCATTATAAATAAGAATAAACTATAAGAACAAAATCATAAATTTGTTTAGCAGTCCTGGTTTTATCTAATGTAAAATCCTGGGTGGAATTCTAGGCACCCCATTAGAGTCATAGAGTTGTGCAGCACAAACAGGCCCTTTGGCTCATCTAGCCATGCCAAAACTATTTTAACTGCCTACTTCCATCAACCATAGCCCTTCATACCCCCTACCATCTGTGTACTTACCTAAACTTGTCTTAAACATTGAAATCAGGCTCGCGTGCACCACTCATTTCACACTCTAATGACCCTCTGAGTGAAGAATTTTCCCCTCATGTTCCCCTTAAATTTCACATCTTTCACCCTTAACCCATGACCTCTGGTCATAGTCCCACACAACCTCAGTAGAAAAAGTCTGCTTGCATTTACTATATCTATTCCCCTCATACTTTTGTATACCTTTATCAAATCTCCTTCAATCTTCTACATTCTAAAGAACACAACCCTAACCTTTTCAATCTTATAACTCAGGTCCTCCAGACCCAGCAACATCCTTGTAAATTTTCTCTGCTCTCTTTCAACCATATTTACATTGTTCTTGTAGGTAGGAGACCAAAACTGCACATAATACTCCAAACTAGGCCTCATTGATGTCTTATACAAATTCACTATAACAATTCTATCTTCTGTACTCAATACATTGATTTATGAAGGCCAATATGCCAAAAGCTTTCTTTATGATTGTATCTACCTGTGATCCCACTTTCAATGAATTATGGACCTGTATTCCCAGATCCCTTTGTTCTACCACACTCCTCAATGCCCTACTGTTTACTGTGTAAGACCTATCCTGATTGGTCCTAACGAAGTGCAAAACCTCACACTTTCTGCATTAAATTCCATTTGCCATTTTCAGCCCATTTTTTTCCAGTTGATGCAGATCCCTCTGCACCTCACTGACCACTGCACCTCCAATCTTGGTGTCATCCGCAAATTTGCTGAACCAGTTAACCACATTATCATCCAGATCATTGATATAGATTAGAAACAACAAAGGACCCATCACCGATCCCTGCAGAACACCACTAGTCACAGGCCTCCAGGCAAAGAGGCAACTATCTACTACTGCTCTCTGGCTTCTTCCACAAAGCCAATGCCTAATCCAATTTAATACCTCATTCTGAGTGCAGAGCAACTGAACCTTCTTGAGCAGCCTCCCATGCAGGGCCTTGTCAAGTGTCTTATGAAAATCCATGTAGACAACATCCACTGCCTTGCTTTCATCCACTTTCCTGGTAACTTACTCGAAAAACTCTATAAGATTCGCTAGGTATAACCTACCACGCACGAAACCATGCTGACGATCAGTCCATGTCTATCCAAGTACTTATATATCCAGACCCTCAGAGTACCTTCCAATAACTTCCCCACTACTGATGTCAGACTCAGCAGCGTGTAATTTCCTGGTTTCTCGTTAGGGCCTTTTTAAACTGTAGAACAACAATGGCTATTATCCAATCCTCTATACCTCTCCTGATGCTAAAGATGTTTTAAATATCTCTGCTAGGCCCCTGGCAATTTCTGCACTTGCCTCCCGTAGGGTCTGAGGAAACATCTTTTCAGGCCCTGGGGATTATTCCACCCTGATTTGCCTCAGGGTAGCATACATTTTCTCCTCTGTAATCTGTACAGAGTCCATGAAGTGGATGCCACTTTGCCTCACTCCTTTTGACTCTGTATCCATCTCCCGAGCAAAGAATGTATTTAAGATCTCCACTGTTTGTTTTGGCTCCACACATGGAGTACAATTCTGGTCTTCCAGATGACTAATTTTGTCCCTTGCAATCCTTTTGCTTTTAGCAAATCTGTAGAATCCCTTTGGATTCTCCTTCACCTTGTCTGCTAGAGCAACTTTGTGCTTTCTTATAGCCTTCCTGATTTCTTTCTTAAGTTTTCTCTTGCATTTCCGATACTCCATTGTTACATACCCCGTAACTGGGTCACTTACCAGCAAAGATAGAGAGGTCCGTTGAAGTCTGATGGTACTATTTTTAAAAGTATTTATTGATAAAGGGGCACAAAAATAAGATTAATGCAAACATACAGATAATATACGTCGTCAATACTAAATCTAAAAGCACGGGTATAATATTAATCAATAAGAAATAGCTCTATCGTTGTCTAGGGGATAATGTATTGTCCGATGGAAATATAACAGTCACTGTTAGTTCGTTCAAGCTGCAGCGTTTTGGGTTTAAGAGAGACGGTTTAAACTTGCCCAGGTCTTTTATGATGCCAATCCGTTTGAGTCGGGGGAGTGGGTTTCCCTGTTGTTAGCTAAAAGCCGTTTTCCGTGGTCCCAGGCAACGGAACTGAACGCACGTGGCCTCCTTCAAATGGCTTCCCGCTATTACAGGATCGCTAGCGTTTCTTCTGGTGCATCTGAGGGGCTGTTCCCACAGACCCTCTTTTTATCCTGACTCACAGGGTCTCAGATGTCAATCAGGTTGGGGATGATGCAATCCCTCTACCAACCTCCTCCTTGGTTCATTGCCTGGGGCTTTGATTGCATCGTCCAGGATGCAATACACAAGTCCGTCTCCAAGAGACAATAGCCGGTATCAATGGGTCCGCCTTTCGGAGGCCAGGACACATTCTAACCCTTTTGTGGATTCTGCATGTCTCTCTCTCATTTCCTGTGTCTCCTGAATTGACTCAATAGTGATCTTGCGATTCTCACAAAGGAGGGGGCTACCCCGCACCCTTCGGCCCCTCAGAGCTGTGGTACATTCATAACACCATAAGCACCTCATTTGTTCCTACTTGCCAATATCTACCATGACCTTTTTTCTCTTAACCAAGGCAAAAATATCTCTTGAAAACCAAGGTTCCCTACACTTGTTATCTTTACCCTTGATGCTGACAAACACATATAAGCTTTGTACTCTCAAATGTTGTTTTTGTAGGCCTCCCACTTTCCAAGTACACCTTTGCCAGAAAACGGCCTGACCGAATCTACACTTGCCAGATCATTTATAAGGAAAAAGAAAAAAATCAATATTTTTCAAGAAGGTTGAAAAGCTCCTCAGGTATAATGAAGTAAAGTGAAATCTCTGTTAGGTAGAAAACAACTCTGCACAAAAGAGTCTTGTAAAGAACAATTAGATGAATTTTCAGTACAATTCTTTCTGGTGTAAATGCAAGGGGAATTTCTATTCTTGCCAAATGATTCTGTGAAATCTGGCATCCCACTTACCAAGTGGAAATGCAGATAATATTTCATCCAAGGAAGATTTTGTTCTTATGCCATGTGACTTTCTGCATCAGATGGAATCAACTCCATTTCTTTCGAGAGCTTAATGAGTAAATGTATTGTGTGGTATTAGCATTTAATATCAAAGACCATCACATTTGATTTTTGACTTGATTAAATTAATCTCAACCTGTTAATAACTGAATGATACAATTGGTCTTCGAGCCATGGGATAAACAATTAAGAAATATGCACTGATTAGTATGAATTACTATCCAGTCCTGGATGAACTCAAAGTTATAAGATAAGAATGGACAGATTCTACTGAAGCATAGGGGTCTGAGAGCTGATCTTAAAGAGGTGTATAAAATCATGAGGGTATAGATAGGATCAATGCTCTCAGTCTTTTTCCCAGTATTATCGTAGATTACAAAGAGGTCTTGATCATTAGGGCAATGGGCTAATGGGCTGAGGAGTGAAAATGGATTTCAATACATTTTGGCAATGTATCTGGAAAGCCAAACTGTTATGTTTAGTAACTTCAAAACATGAAACTTATTCAAAGGAAAACAATAGATCCAAGAGACGTGAGACTTAGTTCACACTTAGAGCAAGGCTCACCTGTATCACGTGCTAGCATGATGACGTATGCAATTCACGTATTTATACATACAACCTGCAATGAGTCATTTAAACAAACAAGAATGCTTAATCACATATACACAGACACACACACACACATGCACAAGATTACTCAGATATTACTGAAATATTAAATACACAACATAGGTCTTATACTATGAATGATAGCACACGAGGGAATGTAATGGAACACGGAGAGAGTAGTACTAGTGCATACTTCATTGAAAGTGCATCACAGGTAGGGAGGTGAGTGGTGAAAAAGACACTTAGCATGCTGATCTTCATCAGTCAGGATATTCAGGATAGGATTTGGGGCATTATGTTGCAGCATGCATATGAGGCCGTACTTGGAGTGCTGCGGACACTCTTAGTCACCCTATTATAGGAGAGATGTGGTTCAAGTGGAAAGAGGACAGAAAAGATTTACAAAGATGTTGCCAGGACTAGAAGGCCTGAGTTATAGGGATAGGTTGGCCAAACTAGGTCGTTATCCCTTGTAACATGGAATGAGCTGCCGGAGGAAATGGTTGAAGCAGTTGCAATAGTATCAGTTAAGAAGCACTTAGATAGAAACCTGCAGGGATGGGGCTTAGCCAAAAGTGGACTGAAATTTTGAAAGAGATAGATAAGATAGAAGTAGGGAAGTTGTTTCCATTGGTAGGTGAGACTAGAACTAGGGGACATTGCCTCAAAATTCAGGGGAGAAGAATTAGGACAGAGAGTAGGAGAAACTGTTTTTCCCAGAGAGTGGTGAATCTGTGGAATTCTCTGCCCAGGGAAGCAGTTGAGGCTTCTTCAATAAATGTATTTAAGAAACAGGTAGATAGGTTTTTACATAGTAAAGGAATTAAGGGTTATGGGGAAAAGGCAGGTAGATAGAGCTGAGTTTACGGACAGATCAGCCATGATCTTATTGAATGGCGGGGCAGATGCAATGGGCCGGATGGCCTACTGCTGCTCTATCTCTTATATATGCAGGAAATTGGGACGAACTGGATGGGGACTGTGGTTGGCATTGGTCGTTGGGCCAAAGGGCCTGAATCTGTAATGTATTGCTCTATGAGCCTAACCTGTTTTTAAAAGACAATAGAATAGGTATATGGATTGGAAGGGTTTAGAAGGTTATGGGACAAATCCCAGCAAATAGGATTAGCTTGGATGGGCATCTTGGTCAGAATAGGCCAGCTGGGCCAAAGGGCCTATTTCTGTGCTGTATGGCTTTAAGGAATATTCATGTCTGTTGACAGTGGAAAACAAAAATTTAAAAAGCAAAAAATACTTTTACAAAATGCACACACACGTACATCTCCAAGGCAGTGCAACATATAAAATACTTCAGTAATCACCACATAAGGTATCAGCTTTTATGACTGTCAATGTCAAATAGCCTTGATATTACTGATGATCATGGGTCCTTGGGAGAGAACCTAGGTGGTAAATACATAAGGAACCTTACTTCAGCCCAGTAAATACTTGGAACACCTGAAAATATACCATTCCCTATTCCAATTCCATCTTTCATCTAATACACGTAATAGGCAGCCTGTTAATAACACAAAAGACTATTATTATTGTGAAGATCCAATTTTTGAAACAAGAAACCAGTGAAAGAATTAGTTCTGGAAATGAACTTTATCTCAATTCAGACAAGCACAGTCATTTTGTTTACTGAAAAGCTCCAATTTCTTCTCCTGCTTTACATGGACTTTTGCTCTGCTTTTCAAATGTTCTCTGTTGCATTCGTGGCCCCAGTCCTCATTACTGAAAATGCTAATCTGACAATTATTCACCTCTTGTATACATTTGATTTTTCCAGTGTAAATGCCACATCCAAAGCTACTTTAAAACTGTCTTATTGCCAAAGGAGGAAAGCTGCACTTTCCAAATAGGTTTCCTTTGTATTACAGCATGTTCTTATCAACTCATTTTAAAGACAACTACAGAGTGGTCAGCTTTTAGATTAAAATAAGCCCTATTAAATGGATGAATGTCCCACTATGAGTTCTGGTTTCTGCTAATAAAACTCTAAGTCAGAACATTCACAAACACCAAGTAAAAAAGCCATCTCTTTTTAAATGCATTAGTACCTATGTTCATGGAATCAATCACAGGATTGCATAGCACAGAAGGTGGTCATAAAATTGTCTGTGCCTGTGCTTTGGAAGAGTGATCCAGTTAATCTAGTTGCTTGGTCTCTTCTGCAATTTATCCTCTTTCAAGTAATTTCCTTTTGAATTCTACTTTGAACCTCTTTTAAGCCAAACATGTCAAATCCCAAACTTTTGTCAATAGAAGAGGTTTTTTTTTGCTGATGATCAGAAAAACTTCCAGTTATCTTACCAGTCAACTCCAATTGATATCTCCTGGTGGTTAGCCTGTCAAACATCAGAAGCAGTTCAAATGCCAGGTAAAGGAACTATATCAATAACTCACGCCGAGACTTAGGAAGTGAGATATCGGCTTTTATTGACTGAAGAACAACACTACATCCTGGGGAAAATGAGGGAGAGCAGCAGGCCACAGTCGCCTTTATACAGGGGTCTGTGGGAGGAGCCACAGGGGTAGTCAGCAGGGTCTTGGGAGGAGCCACAGGAGCAGTCAGACAGGTATATCTAGTTCACCACATTCACCCCCCCTTTGTTTAAAAAAAATTCCCAAGCATATTTACAGGTTAAGTCGATCAGGTGGTCGAATCGTTCGCTGCGATCTACGTAGCTCCGGCTGCAATTGCACAGGAGCCGGAGGTGGTGTGTGCTCCGAAGGCGGAGAGTGGGTTAATTCTGTCCCAACAGGAGGTGTCAGGGATCCCTCGCGTGTGAGCGAGGGCCCTGGAACAGACGCATACGGAGTCTGTGTGGGGCACGGTGCGCGCGGAGTCACCTCGGGTACAGGGTGCATAGTTACCGTGGAGTGCTCGGGGTAGTGGTCTGCTGCTCCGGCGGGCGCCAGGTCGCGGACAGAGACCGTGTCCTCCCGCCCATCAGGCAAGACCACATAGGCATACTGGGGATTAGCATGCAGGAGGTGAACCTTCTCGACCAGTGGTGAGTACTTATTACTCCTCACATGTTCACGCAGCAGCACAGGCCCCGGGGACGTCAGCCAAACTGGCAGGGTGGTCCCAGTGACAGACTTCCTGGGAAAAGAGAATAAGCGTTCGTGAGGGGTGGCATTAGTGGACGTACACAACAGGGAGCGGATAGAGTGGAGTGCCTCAGGGAGGACCTCCTGCCATCGGGAGACCGGCAACCCTTGTGACTTAAGGGCTAAAAGTATGGCCTTCCACACTGTGGCATTCTCCCTCTCCACCTGGCCATTCCCCCGGGGATTATAACTCGTGGTGCGACTAGTAGCTATGCCCCTAGCAAGCAGGAACCGGCGCAACTCGTCACTCATAAAGGAGGACCCTCTATCACTGTGGACATAGCAGGGATATCCGAACAGTGTGAAGAGCTGGCGCAGGACTTTTATGACCGACGTGGTAGTAGTGTCGGGGCAGGGAACGGCAAAGGGGAATCGCGAGTACTCGTCAATAATACTGAGAAAGTAGACATTGCGGTCGGTGGAGGGAAGGGGGCCCTTAAAGTCAATACTCAGTCGCTCAAAAGGGCGGGTGGCCTTGACAAGCTGCGCAGTGTCAGGACGGTAGAAGTGCGGTTTGCACTCAGCGCAGATCTGGCAGTCCCTGGTCATCGTCCTGATGTCCTCCAGGGAGTACGGCAGGTTCCGGGCTTTAATGAAGTGATAAAACCGGGTGACCCCCGGGTGGCAAAGTTGGGCATGAAGGGCATACAGCTGGTCGAGCTGGGCACTAGCACACGGTCCCCGGGATAGGGCATCAGACGGTTCATTGAGCCTGCCAGGCCGGTACAGGATATCGTAAGTATAGGTGGAGAGTTCTATTCTCCATCGCAAAATTTTATCATTTTTGATTTTGCCCCGCTGTTGGCTGCTGAACATGAACGCAACCGAGCGCTGGTCGGTCAGCAAGGTGAACCTTCTGCCGGCGAGATAGTGCCTCCAGTGCCGAATAGCTTCCACTATGGCTTGGGCTTCTTTCTCCACCGTGGAGTGCTGAAGTTCAGAGCCTTGAAGGGTACGAGAAAAAAACGCCACTGGCCTGCCATCCTGATTGAGGGTAGCAGCCAGCGCGACGTCAGAGGCATCACTCTCTACTTGGAAGGGAATGGTCTCGTCTACCGCATGCATCGTTGCTTTGGCAATGTCCCCTTTAATGCAGCTGAAGGCCACGCGGGCCTCGGCAGAGAGGGGAAAGGTGGTAGACTTGACCAGGGGGCGGGCCTTGTCTGCGTAATGGGGAACCCATTGGGCGTAATAGGAAAAAAAACCCAGGCACCGCCGGAGGGCCTTGAGAGTAGTGGGAAGAGGGAGTTCTAACAGGGGGCGCATACGGTTGGGGTCAGGGCCAATGACCCCGTTCTCCACGACATACCCAAGGATAGCGAGTCGTGTGGTTCTGAACACACACTTGTCCTTGTTATAAGTGAGGTTCAAAGCATTGGCCACCTGGAAAAAACGTTGGAGGTTGGCGTCATGGTCCGACCAGTCGCGACCACAGATGGTGATGTTATCTAGATAGGGAAATGTGGCCGTCAGTTTGTACTGGTCCACCATCCGGTCCATCTCCCTCTGGAAGACTGAGACCCCATTTGTGACACCAAATGGGACGCGCAGAAAGTGATAGAGCCTGCCACCCGCCTCGAAGGCGGTGTAGGGGCGGTCCTCTGGGCGGATGGGGAGCTGGTGATAAGCGGATTTCAGATCAATTGTCGAGTACACCTTGTACTGAGCTATCTGGTTGACCATATCCGCGATGCGGGGTAGGGGGTACGCGTCAAGCTGCGTGAATCTATTGATGGTCTGGCTGTAGTCCACAACCATCCTATTTTTCTGCCCAGTCCGAACAACGACCACCTGGGACCGCCATGGGCTTGTGCTTGGCTCAATGATCCCCTCCCTGAGCAGCCGCTGCACCTCTGAATGAATAAAGGCCCTGTCCCCCCGCACTGTACCTCCGACTTTTAGTTGCCACAGGTTTACAGTCGGGGGTCAGGTTGGTGAACAGCGATGGGGGAGGGATCTTGAGGGTGGAGAGGTTGCAAATAGTGTCAGCAGCACAGCTATCGGCATGGTGCTGGGCGGGATGTGGGGTTCGGGGTGTATGTGCGTGTGGTAACGGAGTATATGGCGAAGTCCCACCAAACTGAGGATTCCTGACAGTGAGTGGTGGGTGGGGCCCGTCATATGCCATAGTCACACTTTCGAGATGGCTCTGGAAGTCCAGCCCCAATAGCACAGGTGCGCACAGCCGAGGCATGACCAGGAACGCAAAGTTCCGATATTCTGTGCCCTGCACCACCAATGTCGCTACACAACCCACCCGGATGTCTGTGGAATGCGACCCTGAAGCCAAGGTGATCTTCTGACGGACCGGCCGTGTCACGAGTCCGCAGCGTTTCACTGTGGCCGGGTCAATAAAACTCTCAGTGCTGCCCGTGTCAAACAGGCAGCTAGTCCTGTGCCCCTCCACCAGGATGTCCATCATCGACCTTGCGAGCTGGTGCGGAGCGCTTTGATCGAGGGTCACGGAAGCCAGCGTAGAACGGGGCGTGTCGGGGGCGGGGCCTGGTGACGCCGGCAAAGTTGGCCGCTCACATCCGGGCATGCAAGATGGCGAGGCGGGGGCGGGGCCTGGTGACGCCGGCAAAGATGGTTGTCCACATCCGGTCATGCAAAATGGCAGCCCCCAGGTCTCAGACGCAGCGCTGCTCGACCCCGGGCGCGGTTTAGACTTACATACTTTGGCGAAATGGCCCTTCTTCCCACAGCTGGAACAAGTCGCTTCGCGCGCCGGGCAGCTGTCCCTGGCATGTTTCAGAAGCCCACAAAAGTAACAGAGTTTCATACCTGGCGAATTCGTGGGGTTTGAGATACCGCGACTGGCAGCGGCGTTGGCGAATTCGCTCGGAACCGGGGAATCGCTCGGCTGGACCTCTTCGGCGTACAGCTGCGCAGCCTCTATCGTATCGGCCGTCTCTATCGCGGAGCGTAAGGTAAGATCAGCTTTTTCCAGCAGCCGCTGGCGTATACACACTGACCGGACCCCAGTCACAAAAGCGTCTCGGACCAAGAGTTCCTTATGCTGTTCCGCTGTGAGCGCTGGGCAGTCACAAGCCCGCGCGAGTGTCTGTAGCTCGCGGAGAAATTCAGCAGTCGACTCCGTAGGCCGCTGTTTTCGTGTTGCCAAGCGGTGCCGTGCATAAACTGGATTTACTGGCCGCAGGTACTGTCTTCGGAGGGCGGCAAGCGCCTCCTCGTAGGTGGATATGTCCCTGATGAACGAATAAACTTTTGGGGCGACCCTCGAGAAGAGAAGTTTGTGCCGAACAGCCGAGTCGGTGGCACGAACATCCTCTAAGTACCAGCCAGTGTTCAAAGGCAAGAGCTGCTCCAGGGTCTCGGGGGTCCAAGTCTAGGCGTTCTGGGCGTAAAGCGGTTTCCATGTTGTAACTTTCAGTCAATAAAATTGATGCACCATCAATAACTCACGCCGAGACTTAGGAAGTGAGATATCGGCTTTTATTGACTGAAGAACAACACTACATCCTGGGGAAAATGAGGGAGAGCAGCAGGCCACAGTCGCCTTTATACAGGGGTCTGTGGGAGGAGCCACAGGGGTAGTCAGCAGGGTCTTGGGAGGAGCCACAGGAGCAGTCAGACAGGTATATCTAGTTCACCACATATCTCCTGGTGGTTAGCCTGTCAAACATCAGAAGCAGTTCAAATGCCAGGTAAAGGAACTATATGTTAAACAGGGCACAATCAGCAACAGTTGAAGTTGGAAAAGAACAAACGACCCCACACAAGTATAGCTACATCCCCTGTTGACAAATCTTATCATAGAGCAAATATTCTTGCAAATCCTTGAAATCCTGAAGGAAGCACATTTTTAGGCACAAGGTCATAGTCTTCTATAGATCCAGTTCTCCAGAGACCTGAATGGGAAAAGTAGTGTTGAATTTGCTTAAATTAAATAAATGAAAGTATATATACGGGAAAACAACATCAATGAAGCCCATGAACGCAAGTTAACCAAGTATACAGAATTAAGATCAGAGTGCAGAGACAGAGGGTGGAAGGTCTCATGCTATCCATTCGAAGTAGGTTGCCGTGGCTTTATTGCATTCACTTTCCAGAAGTGGCTGCGTGACCTTGGCTTCACTAGAAGAGAGATCAAGTCAACCAGCAGGGCTGTAGCTGAGGCAGCAGAGACAAGATCATCATGGGTGTGGGCCAAGTACATCCAGAGGGGCAGATAGTCGGACAGTGGATTCATCTTTTGCAAAACCTTCAGGAGCTGCATAGATACCTGAAGAGTAGCCTATCTGTTGGATGGAAACGACCAACAACTCTGATAGAGGCAGATGCCAAGTTGTTAAGCTCACCAGTGGGAGGTGGTGCTTTAGCACTGCTGGCCCTCCACCTCGAGGGAGTATTGATCATAAGCGGCTGAAACTCCTGAAGACAGGTGGCAGATCAACTGATGATCCCACTGGTGATAGCACAGGTCAGTTAACATCTTAGTCCAAGTGTATTTTCAATTCTTATATTGGAAGGGATGTAAAAGATGTTACTGATTAATAATTTCATATTTCATGCTATTATACAAAATCAAAATTATATTCCCAAATCTGTTATTAAGAAAAGGAGGTGATGGTCCAAGAAACAAAACACACAGTCTCATCAAGAAAATTATCAGAAGCAAATTGAAGGCTGGTAACTTTAGACATTGTTTGCTGGGAAATTGTGGAAGGAAGGAAAAAATTAGTGAACAGAGGAATTTTGAAATGCTGGTAAAGGATGACTTAGAGTAGAAGGGGAATTGAATCCTAAGATCCATACAGCATGAATTCAGGGAGTGCAGAGAGGCTGGAGTCAAGTAGGTGGAACATCTTTCTGTGCATCCTTTCACTGGAGTGTTCACTGTTGGAGCAAGGATCCACAAGTGTTACAAAACATATCTTAAATAAATGTTTACATCCAAGATATTTCTCTATTTGCCAGGCTGCCATAGTTTCTAATCACACAGAAAGGCATTGAACATCTCATTAAACAGAAGGTAAATATGGCATGGTAGTGTAGTAGTTAGCACAACACCAGTGACCTGGTCTCAATTCTTGCCACTGTCTATAAGGAGTTTATATGTTCTCCCCGTGACTGCATGGGTTTCCTCTGGGTGCTCCGGCTGGTAGTTTGATTTGTCTTTGTAAATTGTCCCATGATTAGGCTAGGGTTAAATTGGAGGATTGCTGGGTGGCACAGCTCAAAGGATCAAAAGGGCCCATTTTACATTGTATCGCAATAAAATAAAATGTAACAAAATCCTGGTGTGACACTAAGCCTACACTTCCAAGATAATACTATTTTGTTCTTTGACCTGGTGTTATCATTTGACTTCACCTTCTTCCTGGACAGTACCTCAGGACTGAGGATGAATTACTCCCAATCTAGTGTCTAATGATGGAACCATTGATGGGGCAAGAGGTGAACAGATGGGGAAGGATGTGATTCAGATATGGATGCATTCATTTATCACGTGCACATCAAAACATATGATAAAATGTATCAACACACACAAAATACTGGAGGAGCTCAGTAGGCCATACAGTGTCTTTGGAAAAGAGTACAGACAACGTTTCGAGCTCAGACCCTTCATCAGGATTGAGTCTGGGCCCGAAAATCGACTGTACTCTTTTTCATAGATGCTGCCTAGCCTTCTGAGTCCATCCAACATTTTGTGTGTATTGCTTGGATTTGCAGCATCTGCAGACCTCCTCTTGGTGCTGAATTTTATCATTAGTGTTAGCAACCAACTCAACCTAAAGATATGCAGGGGGTAGCCTGCAAGAGTCACCACACATTCCTGTGCCCACAGCAACAACAGCAAAACATCCTCCTTTCCTCCCAGCCGCTCACACACACAGACTGTTAGACTCACAGACAATGCTGCTGAAATCACAGTCACAGACTCACAGACACTGGATGTCCAACTTCCAGGCGTGCCATTCCAGGGCTTTGACCATCGAATCTCAACTGCCAGACTTTGGTCTTTGACCTTTGGGCTTCAACCTTCAGTAGCAACCCTAGGACTCACCAGACCTCGAACTATGGAATCACACAGATCTCTAAACCTGGGATTTTCCGGTCCACATGCATCACTGGTCCTCGTGACACCCGAGGACTCCAAACACTCATCTTGTCCCTGACTCCTCATTAACTGCCCGTAACCTCTAACCCCTGTCCCTAACCTCTAACTAACTCCCCATGTTGTCCCATTCCTATGGGCATAAAAACAACTAAATTTGAGCTACGACCTCAATGGATATCACGTCTCAGCACTGTCTTGATCGGAAGATGGCCAAACTTGATCAATGGCTACCTGAGAGCCAGGTGAGTGGTTTTTTTTTCAATATTTTTATTAGTTTCTACATAGAAGAATACAGAGTACAATAAAGTATATATAAAGGGTCAAAAAAGATTTTAAAATCTACCAATTACATTATATCTGCTCATAATAAATCTCATTACCCCGTATTCATGGAAGTTATCAATAGTTTTATTGAAATATACTAACTTATTACAAAAAAAAGAATCTAACCCCTACCAAGACTGAAACTGTACATTAAGGAGAAAAAAGGTAAAATACTTTCTCATATAATAAAAATTAATAATAGCTAACATCTGAATTTAGGTTTTGAAATAATTCAGTAAAGGTCCCCACAATGTTTCAAAGTCTTGACGAGATTCAGAAATTGAACAACAAATCTTCTCTAAATCTAAACATGACATAAGGTCACATAACCATTGAGCATGAGTAGAAGGAAAAACATCTTGCCATTTAAACAAAAGCATCCTCCTAGCTATAAGAGAGCTAAAGGCAAAAATATGTAAATCAGATGCCTTCAGCTTAATATCTTGTCCTGCAATGATACCAAATAGGGCCATCAGAGGGTTAGGCTTAAAATTGACTTTATAAAGTAAGGGAAAAGTTTGAAAAACTTCCTTCCAATATTTGTCAAGATTTGGACAAGTCCAAAACATATGAATTAATGAAGCTTCTCCATTATTACATCTGTCACAGTAAGGAGATATATCCAAATAAAAATGAGATAGCTTATCTTTGGTCATATGAGCTGTATGTACCACCTTATATTGTATGAGGGAATGACAAGCACATAGCGATGAAGTATTAACCAGTTTAAAAATTTCATTCCAAGTTTCCTCAGATATTGATGTCTGTAAATCTTGTTCCCCGAGGTTCTTAATTTTGTCTAAAGGAACATTCCTCATCTCCAGTAACATACCATAAATATTAGATATTGAACCATTATGAAAAGGTGTCAAACTAAAAATTACATCCAGTAAGTTCTTATCTGAGCTTATAGGAAATGTGCATAATTGAAATCTTAGGAAGTCTCTTATTTGTAGATATCTAAAAAAGTGAGTTTTGGGTAAGCTATGTTTAGCTGACAGTTGCTCAAATGAAAAAAAGGTTTCCTCCAACAAACAGATCCCAAAAACATTTAATACCGAACCTGTCCCATTCTTTAAAAACTAAATCAGTCATGGAGGGTTTAAAAAAATTAGATTAAATAGGACTTGAAAGGGAAAATCTCCAAAAACTAAAGTGTTTTCTAAATTGTATCCAGATCCTCGGAGTATGTTTAACTATCAAATTATCAGTTAGTTTACTTACAAATAAAGGAAGTGAGGATCCAAGTAGAGAAATAATAGAAAATGTATTAACACAGTTAGCTTCTAACAAGACCCATACCGGACAGTCTACATGATTAACATAATATAGCCAAAATGTAAGATATCCTATATTAATTGCCCAGTAATAAAACCTAAAATTAGGTAAAGCTAAACCTCCAGACTTTTTAGATTTTTGAAGATGAACTTTATTTAAACAGGGACGTTTAATTTATCATATATAGGAGGATAAATTAGAATTAAAAGAGTCAAAAGAGGATTTAGGAACAAAAACAGGTAAAGCCTGAAAAAGATATAAAAATTTAGGTGGAATATTCATTTTAATAGAATTAATTCATCCAATCAATGATATTGAAAGAGGTGACCAATTTAATGATATCCTTTTTACACGATTCAATAAAATAAGAAAGTTTTCTTTAAGTAAGTTTTCGTAATTCTTAGTGACTGTTACATCCAAATAAGTGAATTGATTCTTTACAATTTTAAAAGGGAGATTAGTATTAATTGATGCCAAATTATTTAAAGGAAATAATTTACTCTTATGTAGGTTTAATTTATATCCTGAAAACTGGCTAAAATGGGAGAGTAAAGAAAGTACACAAGGTAATGAGGTCTCAACATTAGAGATAAAAAGCAATATATCATCAGCGTAAAGTAATACCTCTCCTTAAAATACCACAGATATCATTAGATTCTCGAAAAGCAATGGCAGCTAGATCAAAGAGCAAAGGGCTCAACAGACAGCCTTGTCTAGTTCTGCGATGGTTTGGAATTTTGAAAATTAGTAAGAACCCGAGCAGAAGAAGACAGATAAAGTAATTTGATCCATTGAATAAAATCTGGTCCAAAATAAATTTTTCTAAGGTTTTAAATAAATAATTCCATTCAACCCGATCGAAGGCCTTCTCAGCATCTAAGGATATCACAAATTCTGATATCTCCTGGGAAGGAGAGTAAATAACATTTAATACACGGCATATATTAAAATGGGAATGTCGGTTTTTAATAAATCCAGTCTGATCATTAGAAATAATAGAAGGTAAAATATTTTCAATCCTACGAGCCAGAACTTTAGAAAGGATTTTAGTATCAGCATTAAGTAATGAAATTGGCCTATATGAAGAGCATTCAGTTGGGTCCTTGTTCTTCTTTAGGATAAGTGAAATAGAGGCTTCATAGAAAGATTGAGGCAAACTACCCAATTTGAAAGAATCCAAAAAGACTAAGTGTAACTGCAGTATAATTAATGAGGAAAAAGCTTTATAAAATTCTCCAGAAAATCCATCTGGACCCGGAACCTTCCCCAAGTGTAATGAACATATAGCCTCGGCAATTTCCTCAAGAAATGGGTTGATCCAACTGTTTGCAATTATCTGCAGAAAGTGCAAGGATATTTAATTGATCTAGAAAATTATTCATTACGGTATTATCTTTAGGAGAATCAGAACTATAAAGTTTAGAGTAGAATTCTCTAAAGGTATCATATATTTCAGAGTGATCAGTTGTCCTATCACCATTAGTTTTGCAAATTTCTTTAATTTGTCATTTAACTACAGAAGTTTTTAATTGGTTGGCCAATACTTGGCCTGATCTATCTCCGTGAATGTAAAATTGAGTTTTATCTTTAAGAAGTTGATTGGATATGTTAACAGAAGATCATATTTCATTTTAATTTGTCCTCCAACATAGGCCTTGAAAGTATCCCATACAATAAGATTATAAGTCTCTTCCTTTTTATTCTCTTCAAAGAACAAAATAATATGCCTCTCTAGAAATTTTTAAAATTCCTTATCAGATAACAGAGTCATATTAAAACAGCAAAATCTGTCTGTTTGAGGAAGACCAGGGTGATTTAAAGATAGAAATATAGGAGCATGATCTGAAACAGCAAACTCATTATATTCACAGGAACGAACTGATGAAATCATTTGACTATCAATTAAAAAAACTGAATCCTGGAATACATATGATGAACATGGGGGAGAAAATGAGTACTCCCTACCTAAAGGATGTAATAAATGCCAAATATCAACAATACCACCTTTCAATAAAAAAGATTGAATAAACAAAGCTGATTTATTAAGAGATGCTGGTTTCGAAGATGATCGGTCTAAAATTGAGTCTAGCCAACAGTTAAAATCTCCTCCAATCACCAAAGAATAAAGACTCAGATCTGGTAGAAACAAAAAAAATGCTCAAAGAATCCTGGATCATCTACATTTGGGGCATACACATTGGCAAATACTATTACAGGTTTCCCCCACTATTCGAAGATAGAGCATTCCTATGAAATGGTTTGTAAACTGGAACATCATAAAGTGAAGAAGCAATTACCATTTATTTATATGCAAAAAATTTGTGAGCGTTCCCAGACCCAAAAAATAACCTACCAAATCACGCCAAATAACACATAAAACTTATAATAACAGTAACATTTGGTAAAAGCAGGAATGATCTGATAAATACACAGCTTATATATGTAAGAATACTTTTCTGCTATTATTGCTGCACTGTCCACCGCAGCGAAAATCTCACGCAAGCGCTCTCGGCAGCACTCGCGGCAAAAACAGACGGCACAAAGCGCTCCAGCAGAAACACTCTTTCCAGTAACATTTAAGCTATGAAACTACCAAATAACACATAAAAATACACAGCCTATATAAAATAGAAATAATGTACATCCAGTGTAGTTTCAGTTACCGGAATCGAGAAGACAGTGAGCACACTGATGATGGTGTGTTAGGCTGAGTTGTTGGAGGTTGGGGTGGTGGGAGACTGGGGTGTCATCTCATCATCGTCTGTTTCCATCAGGGCAGGCAGGTCACCTTCTTCTATGTCTGCCTGCCTCGATGTCGAAGGTCGAGGTTCGTCATCTGCTGAGGCTGATGTGGAAGGCTTGAAAAATGATAGTATGCTTGACAGCTTAGCCTCGTGCATTTTTTTTTATCATACACTTCTTTGTAAGCACTCAAACCATCCTGCATCCTAAACCTAAACCTACGTACCCTTTCAAAATTAAAGTCATACTTTTCTGCAATCATTGCAGCGTTGTCAATCACAGTGAAAATCTCATGCAATTGCTTCCTGTTCAGTCCCTGGACAACTTCACTTTCGGGCCGTTTGCTACTGCGTTCGGCTTCAATTGTTATCCTTGCCTCTTCATCAGCTCTTCATCTCTCAGTTCTTGGTCATGGGATGCCAAAACCTCTTCAACATCATCTTCATCAACTTCCACAAACCCTTAGCCAAACTCACTATGTCCTTACTTTGTTCACCACAATCAAAACGCTTAATTATGTCTAGTTTTACACTAAGTGTAACACCCTTAAGCGCTCTTTTAGGCTTTTCCGATACCTTAGAACTCATCTTGCTAACAGATGCACAAAATAAATCAAGATAAAGCGCAGATGTTCACAGGCACGTGTTTAAGCAATGCCGGATAGAATGTAGCTCCGGGGGAGGAGATTGGCTGTTTGGCGCGTGCTGCCTTTCTTCATAACGGTGAAAACACCTTCTGTTAGTGAAAAACTATCTAGTTTTCCTGAAACTATAACATCCATTAGTATCAGACACTACTTTATGTTGAACAAAGGAAAGTGTATTATCTATAAGAATTGAAACTCCTCTAGATTTGACCTGAAAAGACGAATGAAAACAAAGTCCATTCCAACGGCTAAATAAATGTAGATTTTCACATTTGCATATGTGAGTTTCTTGTAAGAAAATAATAGGGACCTTAATATAAGCAAAAATCTTATTACGTTTAACAGGATGATTTAACCCTTTCATGGTAAAACTGAGTAAATTAATAGTTTGGTCCATTTTTAATATTATTTAAAGGAAGAGTTAAAATGTAAGTTAAAACCAACCCATAAACCTTGAGAGGTGGTAACCAAGCAACAAGTTGGCTGAAAATTAGA
This sequence comes from Hemitrygon akajei, assembly GCF_048418815.1. Lineage (NCBI taxonomy): Eukaryota > Metazoa > Chordata > Chondrichthyes > Myliobatiformes > Dasyatidae > Hemitrygon > Hemitrygon akajei. Next base: position 37,751,763 of record NC_133139.1, read on the forward strand.
AAACAGCTTCTGAGTAAAAAAACCCATCCCCCTGCCCACCTCCCAAAGAAAGAAGACCGACCAATAGAAAGTCAGTATCTACAACTATGGACAACCCCCAAAAAACCTGGTGATCACTCCAATTAGTTTCAAGATTATTTATATTCCAACCCAGTCTAAACAATATCCAAACAAGAAATTCAATTCTCATATATCAAAAATACAGTATTAAAAAATACAAAAGGAAATTATTTAGAAAGGCATACCAAATATAAAAACTACAATTATTCATACAAAAAGTCATTAAACATTTAATCTTATATCTTCAGGAAAAAACAGACTAAGCAATTAGCCTTCAAATTTAAAATTTTTTATGCTTCAGCATTTAAACAAAACCATTTGAAGGATCCATCTTTAATGAGATTCTCAGTCAAACTGGGTAGCCAAGGGACAGGTTGAAACCCTTGTTAAAAAAATTCCAACAAAGCTTGTTTAAACTTAGCACGTTCCTGCATAACCTCAAGCGAATAGTCTTCGAGAATCTTAATATTCCACCCTATAACCAATCATGCCCCTTTGATGGAATCTGCGAATTATAAGTTTCTCATTTAATCTTGTGCCTTCATGTAAGGACAAACTAACCAGCTAGCTTTTAGATTTTAAAAATCTTTGTGCTTCAACAGCCAAACAAATCCATTTGAAAGATCCATTTTAAGTGTGATTCTGAGTCGAGCTGGGTAGCAAAGGGAAGGCCTGAAACCCTTGTTAAAAAACTCGGACATAACTTCTTTGAACTTAGCTTGTTCCTGCATAACCTCAGGCGGGTAATCTTCGACAATTCTAATCTTGTATCCATTATAGTCAATCATACCCCTTTGACAAGATTCGCGTACTAACAGTTCCTTTGTTTTAAATTCATGAAAGCAAATTATTACTGATCTTGGTCTGTCTCTCATAGGAGGTCTAAACATGGGAGGTCTGTGAACTCGATCAATCATTGGCAAAGGTGCCAAAATTTCCAGAAATAATTCTTGCAAAAAGTTTGCAAAAAATTCCATAGGATGATTACCTTCAGTTAATTCTTCGAGACCCAGAACCGGTAGGATTTTCCATCTACTTCTAGTTTCTAGGTTGGTAATCTTCTGTCTTAAATTTTTGTTGGACTTTGATTGCTTTTCACGAAGCTTTTGCATTTCATCCACTTCCAGAGACAACAAAATTGCTTCATTATTTTTATGTTTATCATTTTCATTAAGAGTTTGTTGAATAGAATCCAATTTACCATCTATTTCTTTAAATTCAGAGCTGAATTGTTGAAACGTCTCAGAGGCTCCTCGTGTATGACATTGCAGCAAATCCATAATAGAATCCAAAGAAACAGGGAGATCATCCTTTTTAGTACCTCTGGAACCCCTTGTGAAAGAATATCACACTTAAAAAAGAAGTTTCAAGACAGGTTGGAAATAGTAAGATAATTAGAGTTGGAGCAACAGCAGATTGCTCCATCAGCCACCACCAGGAAATTGGTGAGTGGTTTCTAAGATGATCCATTTCTCCCACCATTTATGGAGGACCTCAATTTACACCCAGTTCATGGTTTTGATGTTCTTAACATGATCCCAAAACCAACTTCTTCACTTTAAGAAGACATAGACCAGTGGAATTAATGGGATGTTGCATTTCTACAAGAGTGTTTTAACACATCCTTGAATCCTTATCTCTGTCTGCCTGGTAATTTCTTCCCATGCTAAAAGATTGTATAGGGTATCTGTATTGGGAAGGGTAGGGCATGTAAATATGAAATCATGGCCTGACTAATGTAAGTGTTTGCAACTTTGGGTTGGGAGGTGGCAGGCTTAATTCACTTACCTTTCCAGTGAATTAAGAGGATTTTGCAGAATCTGCATTGATGATATTTTTCCAAGTACCTTGGGATATTTGTTGCAGAGAGTTCAGGTCTCAGAAGGGCAGGGATTACTGCTTTCAGAACTTTAGTACCAGGACTGTGGGATTAAAAATGCTGGAGGAACTCCAGAAAATTAGGCAGCATCTATAGAGAGCAATAAACAGTCGATGCTTCAGGCTGAGACCCTTCATCAGGACTGGAAGAAAGGAAGGGTACAGAATCCAGAGTAAGAAGGTGGGAGGAGCAGAAGGAATACAAACTGGCATAAAATAGGAGAAACCAAGTGAGGGAGAAGATAAGTAGGGAGGGGAGAAGAAATAAGGTGTTGGGAGGTGATAGATGGAAGAGGTAAAGGCCTGAAGAAGAAGGAATCTGATAGGAGAGGACAGTGGACCATGGGAGAAAGGGAAGGAGAGGGGGACCAGAGGGAGGCGATGAGCAGGTGAGGAGGAGAAGGGGTGAGTGGGGAACCAGATTGGGAACAGAAAAAGAGAAAAGGGAAAGAAATTACGAGAACTTAGTGAAAGCAATATTCATGCCATCAGGTTGGAGGCTACCCAAATGGAATTTGAGGTGTTGCTCCTCCAACCTGAATGTGGTCTTATCATTATAGTAGAGGAGGCCATGGACAGGTACGTCAGAATGGGAATAGGAAGTCAAATTGAAATAAATGGCCACTGGGAAAACTTGCCTTTTGCAGCAGACAGAGTGAAGGTGCTTGACAAAGTGGTATGCAATCTATGTTGGATCTCACTGATGTCGAGAAGGCCGAACTGATACAACAGTGATGCAACTGTGCTGCTGATACACGGTGGTCAGCAGCACAGGAGCGCCGCAGGGAACCGTACTTTCTCCGGTCCTGTTCACCCTGTACACATCAGACTTCCAATATAACTCGGAGTCCTGCCATGTGCAGAAGTTCGCTGATGACACGGCCATAGTGGGGTGTGTCAGGAATGGACAGGAGGAGGAGTATAGGAAACTGATACAGGACTTTGTGATATGGTGCAACTCAAACTACCTGCGTCTCAATATCACCAAGACCAAGGAGATGGTGGTGGACTTTAGGAGATCTAGGCCTCATATGGAGCCAGTGATCATTAATGGAGAATGTGTGGAGCAGGTTAAGACCTACAAGTATCTGGGAGTACAGTTAGACGAGAAGCTAGACTGGACTGCCAACACAGATGCCTTGTGCAGGAAGGCACAGAGTTGACTGTACTTCCTAAGAAGGTTGGCGTCATTCAATGTCTGTAGTGAGATGCTGAAGATGTTCTATAGGTCAGTTGTGGAGAGCGCCCTCTTCTTTGTGGTGGCGTGTTGGGGAGGAAGCATTAAGAAGAGGGACGCCTCACGTCTTAATAAGCTGGTAAGGAAGGCGGGCTCTGTCGTGGGCAAAGTACTGGAGAGTTTAACATCGGTAGCTGAGCGAAGGGCGCTGAGTAGGCTACGGTCAATTATGGATAACTCTGAACATCCTCTACATAGCACCATCCAGAGACAGAGAAGCAGTTTCAGCGACAGGTTACTATCGATGCAATGCTCCTCAGACAGGCTGAAGAGGTCAATACTCCCCAATGCCATTAGGCTTTACAATTCTACCGCCAGGACTTAAGAACTTTTTAGAAGCTATTATTAATGCTTTTTGAGATAGTGATTTAGATGCATATCATATTTTTTACTGAGTTAAGTATTGTATGTAATTAGTTTTGCTACAACAAGTGTATGGGACATTGGAAAAAAGTTGAATTTCCCCATGGGGATGAATAAAGTATCTATCTATCTATCTATCTATCAGATGAACTTGTCAGACTCACAGGTGAAGCATCGCCTCACTTGGAATTGGGGTCCTGAATGGTGGTGAGGAAGGAAGTGAAGGGGCAGGAGTGGCAGTTGCCATGCTTGCAGGGATAAATGCCAGGAGGGAGATCGGTGGCGAGAGACGAGTGGACAAGGGAGTAACGTAGCAGAAGGTTATAAATGGATATTGGACTCTCCCTTGATGATGATATTGCTTATGGTTTATTCAGCACAAATGTTACCAGGCTAAGCAGTGCCTCACACTTCTCTCCCTTCACACCAGCTCAGCCTATCAATTATTCCCTCAATTCCTTTATCTCTTAAGCAATTTTCTATCTTGTACTTAAGCAACAGCAAGAAGTAATGTAAGTTTAACAGCTGGATCTTTCTCATATGTTGTAAACACGAGGCTTTGTCGTTACAACTCCTTGAGTAGTTGGTTGCTACAAGATTAGAAGCTTTTGATCTTTGAAGTCCCTGTTCTGTATTTTAACTTCTTTGCTCAATAGTGCAACCAACGGTCATTACCCTGTCTCAGTTCACCTTATGACTAAATAAATTTAAGAATAGGAATGAATGAATAAATTAATCTCCCAAAGGACAGCATTTTGTTGTAATTGTTATTGCCTTCACTTTCTTATCATGCTTTTCCATCCCTTTTCTTGGCAGAGGATTTTCTCTTTAATCTTTTTACATAGTTCTGTCCTGACACCCCATGACACTTCAAGTGGCCCGTTGACTTTCCTTCTTGTTTAAGTCTTTCAAGTGTCTTCCAAAGGTAGTCGTAGCCGAAGGGTGGTAGTGGGGACGAGCTCCCACTGCTAAACAAATGCTCTTCATGGCGTGTGTCTCACACAGCCTCTGACAACCAAGTCTAACTCTTGGCCTTCACGTGTGGCATAGTTTTTATACCCGGCAGAGCTGTTCTCACTGACAGGAGAAGGGGCAAAGGCTGGCCACTGGCGCCTTAAAACCAGTTGCTCCAGGCAGACAAGGCTCATTTACCGCAGATGGTAGCTCATCTAGGAGAGGGAAAATTCTGATTTCAAACCTCTGCTGCCTTGCGGCTATACCCGCTTACGGGAAAGGCTTTGGGAGTAAACCCTGAGGAAAAATCCGGTGTCGGAGTCCTGAAGGCGGCTGACTGCTGTACCCAGCACCGGCACAGCAACCCCTGCGATGCTGCTGGCACCAAACTGTATCGACTTTCATCGTTCCTTTGGACCTGTCATCAGCATGGAGAGGGGGGTCCCGCTGCATGGACAACAGACGGATCTCCATTTCAACTCTGCCCTGGCTTGCACCCTGGAGAAGCCATTCCCAGTGACTACCAGAGGCGCAATACCCATGGCTGACCATGACCAACGGAGGCCACAAGACTTTCAAGTGTATCTTTCATATTGGAGCTATTTACCATGAGATACAATTTGATCAGGGTCAAATCTATGCATTATGTGATCTTTCATGAATCTTCAATAAGGGTACCTCTTGAGTCTACAGGGCAAATTTTTTATTGTTAGCCAAGCCACTTCACAGCTAAGTAGATCCTTGGCCATGAAATCAGGTCACATAATGCTGTTCCTTTGTGTTATCTGGAATAGATTGTTAAAGAGATGACTTCCAGATGTGACCACACCAATCAAAGAAATGGAATGGGCATTTCTGATTGGAATCACTATTCTTTTCCCAGAGCAAACACAAGACAATTCCCAGCTGTGGAGATACATGTTATAAAGGTTACCCTGAAATAGAGACAATTTTCATAAGAAGCCTACTAAAGCCTAGTTTTCCAAAGAAGCTAAGTGTGGCCTACAGAATATGACATAGTTCATCAATAATCAATCAAGGGCAAGTCTGACAGCATTTCTACCATCTCATTGTTCTGACTACATCCCTATTCTGGTCTTTATCTGTGGCACTGTATATATGCAGAAAAATCAGTACATCCCAGCAAGTCTAACATTAGTGGAAGGAAAATAAATGAAAAAAAAGCTATATGGGATAGGATTCAACTGCTCTTGAAGGGGAATAGATTAATTGCAGATGGTTAAAATGGTTTTGTTAAATGGAGATCCTGTTTGAGTAACTTGATTGAATTTTTTCAGGAAGTACTGTAATGATATGCATCCTGAGAAGATCCTGAGAGGCAGGATTTATGAACATTTAGAGAGGTATAATATGATTAGGAATTGTCAGCATGGCTTTGTCAAAGGCAGGTCGTGTCTTACGAGCCTGATTGAATTTTTTGAGGATGTGACTAAACACATTGATGAAGGTAGAGCAGTAGATGTAGTGTATATGGATTTCAGCAAGACATTTGATAACGTACCACATGCGAGGCTTATTGAGAAAGTAAGGAGGCATGGGGTCCAAGGGGACGTTGCTTTGTGGATCCAGAACTGGCTTGCCCACAGAAGGCAAAGAGCGGTTGTAGACAGGTCATATTCTGCTTAGAGGCCGGTGACCAGTGGTGTGCCTCAGGGATCTGTTCTGGGGCCCCTACTCTTAGCAATTTTTATAAATGACCTGGATGAAGTGGAGGGATGGGTTAATGGGTTAGTAAAGATGCTGATGACACAAAGGTTGTAGGTGTTGTGGATAGTGTAGAGGGTTGTCAGAGCTTACAGCGGAACATCGATAGGATGCCAAACTGGGCTGAGAAGTGGCAGATAGAGTTCAACCCAGGTAAGTGTGAGGTGATTCATTTGGTAGATCAAATATGATGACAGTATATAGTATTAATGGCATGACTCTTGGCCTTGTGGAGGATTAGAGGGATCTTTGAGTCCGAGTCTATAGGACACTCAAAGCTACTGTGCAAGTTGACTCTGTGGTTAAGAAAGCATACGGTGCATTGGCCTTCATCAACCATGAGACTGAGTTTAGGAGCCGAGAGGTAATGCTGCAGCTATATAGGACCCTGGTCAGACCCCACTTGGAGTACTGTCTTTGACAGGCTCCTACATGGGAGATTAGTTTGAAGAGAAAGGAGAGAATGTTGGAGGTAAATTTTTTACACAGAGTGATGCAAGGGGAGATGGTAAAGGCAGATGCACTGGGAACATTTAAGAAACATGCAGTTGGGCACATGAATGATAGTAAATCTGGAGGGTAATGTAGGTGGGGAGCGTTAGATTGATCCTAGAGTATGTTCAAAGGCCAGCACAGCATCACGAGCTGAATGGCTGTCAACATGTACAAAATGCTGGAGGAATTCAGCAAGCCAAACTGCATCTATGAAAAAGAGTCAACAGTCAACATCTGATGCCAAGGTCCTTTGCCAGGACTGGGAAGATTGGGGGATGGGAGGAAGAAGTACAAAGTGCTAGGCACTAGGTGAAACCAGGAGAGGGGGAGGGGTGAAATAAAGAGCTGGGATGTTAATGAGTGAAAGAGATAAAGGGCTGGAGAAGGGGGGATCAGATAGGACTGGGTAGAAGAGCATAGAAGAAAGGGAAGGGAAGGGTGCACCAAAGAGGGGTGAAGAGATAAAGTGAGTACGGGAAACAGGAATGGGGGACTGGTGAAGGCGGGGGTGGGGGGGGGGGGGAAATTACCTGAAGTTTGAGGAATCAATGTGCCTGCCATCAAGTTGAAGGCTAGCCAGATGGACTATAAGGTGTTCCTTCCTGGCCTACTGAGTTCTGCCAGCATTTTGTGTGGGTTGCTTGGATTTCCATCATCTGCAAATTTTCTCACGTCTGTACTGTGCTATCGTGGTTTATGTTCTATAAAAAGCTAAACCCATAGGATCCAGGGCAATTTGGCCAATTAGATCCCAAATCAGTGTGGTGATATGGAGGCAGATGATGATGCTGATGGATATTTTCATTCATTTTTAAAATCTTTTTATTGGTACATACAGCTATAAAATGATACAAAACTTCAACAGATTAATATGTATGCAATTAATAAAGCTGAAGGAAAAAAAAGCTGATCATAATATATAAAAATGGGAAAAAAACTTTTGTATATAGGAAAAAGAAGGAAAAAAAGAACCCCGTCTAACTAGAAAAAAAACCCACCGACTACAAAAAAAAAGGGGGAAAAACCCATTAGGAATCAATCCCCCGGAGCTATACATTTGACCATCATCTAAATATATAAAGAGAAAGAGTCATCAACCGCCAATTCATGTTTATAAAGAAAATAAGATTGGAAGGAAACCATATAGAATAATTCAAATTAAATGGTAATATTTGGCAAAAGAACCCCATCTTCTCTCAAAATCAAATCGGGAATCAAAAGTTCTACTTCTAATTTTTTTCCAAACTGAGACATAACATTACTTGAGAAAACCATTCAATTAATGTAGGGGAAGAGATATCTTTCCATTTTAATAAAATAGCCCTTCTTGCCAGTAGTGTAACAAATGCAATTACATGTTGATCCCTGTTGATTCAGGGATGAGATACCCTGAATATGATGCTGAACTATTCCAAATAGAACAGTCAATCTATTAGGTTGTAAATTAATTTTCAGAGCTTTAGAAATTGTAGAAAATAAAGATTTCCAAAACAATTTTAATGAAGAATATGACCAGAACATATGTGACAAATTAGCTACTTCAGTTTTACATCCATCACAATAGTTGTCTATACTAGGAAATATTTTAGATAGTCTCTCCTTTGTTAAATAATAATGGGGAACAATTTTAAATTGAATTAAACAGTGGTTGGCACATATAGAAGAAGAATTTAAGTTTTTTAAAACTCGAAACCAATCTTCATTAACAAAGGTCACATTAAGTTCTCTCTCCCAATCTTGTTTAATGGAACCTCTCACTAAAGGATTCAACTTCAAAATGGTATCCAACAAATCAGATTCTTGTAAATATGGAAACTTCGGTAAATATTGTTGTAAAAAATGTCTAACCTGAAAATATTGCAAAAAATGTGTATGAGCGAGAGAATATTTGTTAATTAACTCTTCGAAAGTCATCAATCGACCATCACAAAATAAATCTGTAAAAGAACGGATCCCTTTATTTCTCCATAGGAGAAAAATGGTGTTGGTTATTGAAGGTTTCAATGAAAAGTTTCAATATAAAAAAGTAGACAACTTAAATTGTTTAAAATTTTTAAAATTGCGAAACTGAACCCAAATCCATAGAGACTGTTTAATAACTGGGTAAAGATTTAAATTTGGAATTTTAGAGAGCTGTAAAGGTAATGGAGCTCCTAATATTGAAGTTAAATGAAATTGTTTAACAGCTTTTAATTCCAAATCAACCCATAGTGGTTTTTGGCTTTTATCGAGCCATTATAACCAAAAACATAATTGTCTAATATTCACAGCCCAATAATACAGTCTTAAATTAAGAAGTGCAAGTCCACCATCCTTTTTTGGATTTTTATAAATGATACTTGTTAATTCTTGGTCTCTTATTGTTCCAAATAAAGGAAGAAATGAGAGAGTCAATTTGATCGAAAAATTTTTTAGTTAAAAAGATAGGTATATTTTGGAAAATAATTAAAAATCTAGGTAAAATCATTATTTTCACAGCATGAATACAACCTATTATAGAAAGTGTAAGTGGATTCCATCTAGAAAATAGTTGTTTCATGGAATCCATATTAGGAACTATATTAGCTTTATAAAGACCTTTATCTCTTTTAGTAATTATAATACCTAAATATCTAAATGTATTAACAATTCTAAAAGGAATATCATTATATATACTAACAGGGGCATTTAATGGAAATTCAAGTTCACTTTTATTCAAGTTAAGTTTATATCCTGAAAACTTACCAAAATCTTTAAGTGTTTCCAAAAGATTAGGAATTGATTCCTCAAAATTCGAAATAAAAATCAAAAGATCATCCGCATAAAGAGAAATCTTATGTATGGTTCCATTCATAGAGATACCATGAATATTTTTAGCTTCACGTAATGTTATAGCTAAAGGCTCCAATACAAGATTAAATAATAAAGGGCTTAATGGACATCCCTGTCTAGTACCATGAGAAAGTGAAAAAAAGATCTGTAATTATTAGTAATGACCATGGCAATAGGGTTCTTATAAATCACTTGAATCCACCTATTGAAATTATTACCAAAACCAAATTTTTCCAATACTTTAAACAAATATGGCCACTCAACTCTATCAAATGCCTTTTCTGCATCGAGAAGATAACACATTGAGGTTGCTTAGATAATGGTGAATATATAATGTTCATCAATCTCCAAACATTAGAGAAAGAGTAACGGCCTTTAATAAAGCCCGTTTGATCCATAGAAATAATTTTAGTTAAAATATTTTCCAAGCAATTGGCCAATATTTTAGAGAGAATTTTTGCATCCACATTTAATAGTGAACTAGGTCTATATGATGAACATTCAACAGGATCTTTATCTTTTTCAAGAATTAAGGAAATAGATGCTTCATAAAAAGAAAAAGGTAAATTACCCTTCACAAAGGATTCATGAAATATTTCCAAAAGATACGGAGAAAGTAATCTTTCTAATTTTTTGTAAAATCCCACCAAATAACCATCAAGTCCAGGAGCTTTACATGATTGCATTGATAAAATAGCTTTCCGAATTTCATGCTCGGTAATTGGAGCATCAAGCATCTGTTGATCTTCAACAGAAATTTGTGGAAGTTTAATCTTATGTAAAAAAAGCTTTCATTTTGGAGGAATCTGCAGGAAATTGAGATCTATAAACATCAGAGTAAAAATCTTGAGAAGTATTATTAATATCCTCATGGTTACTTGCTATATCTCCATTATTTTTACGAATCTTTAAAATTTGTCTTTTAGCTCTAGCTGCTCTTAATTGGGAAGCTAAGAGCTTATTATTTTTACTCCCAAAAATATAAAATTGACTTTTCAATTTAAGCAAATATCCTTCAATAGGAAATGTTAGTAATAAATTATACTGTGATTGTAACTCTACTCTTCTTTTAAATGAAACATTTTGAGAGATTTCATTGATGTTATCCAATTCTTAAATTTGTTTAGCGATTGTATCTAATTCCATTCTTGTTTGTTTTTTCAATTTAGCTATATACAAAATAATTTGACCACGTAAATAAGCTTTTAATGTATCCCAAATTACTAACTTTGAGACATTTCCTGTATTATTAAAGAGAAAAAACTCTTTTATCTGAGTTTCAATAAACTCAACAAATTCTGAACTTTGTAATAAATGTTCTGGAAAACGCCAAAATGGTCTGGTAGAAGCAACATCTTTCAGTTCAAATATTAAGTTTAAAGCAGCATGATCAGAGATAGCAATCTCATCATACTCATATTTCTGAACATTAAATAAAAGTCGGGGGTTGACTATAAAATAGTCGATTCTCGAATATTTATTATGAACATGTGAGAAAGAAAGAGAATTCTCTATCACTAGGGTGTATATGCCTCCAGATCTGAATTAAACCATAATCAATTAAAATGGAATTAATAAGTGATGCAGAATGATTAGGGAGTTGATGTTTGGATGATGACTTATCCAGTTAAGGATTTAAACAAGTATTAAAATCACCACTCATTAATAACACATATTCATTTAAATCAGGTAATAGAGCAAAAACAGCTTTTAAAAAATGAGGTATCATCAACATTTGGTCCATAAATATTAACCAAAACCATTTTCCTATTGCAAATTATTCCTTTAACAATCAAAAATCTACCATTAATATAGGCTATAATATCCTCCTGATTAAAAGGGATTGTGTTGCCTTTATGGCATTTGTTTAGTTTATAATATTTTTGCTTTAGTAATTCATTTGTTAGCATTTTTTAGTTAAAGTTAGGATTGTTTAAAGTAAATTCGTTGTCTGTGATATATCGCGGTATGCGATGACGTCACATCCGGTTTTGCCGTGTCTTGTGGGAAAATACCGGTTTGGAGAAACGGGAAGGAGGGGGCGCACATGTGCAAGATCAGCGCAAGAAAAGTTGTCTTTCTATGCACTAGAAACATAGTGAAGCAATGCCGTAAGTTCATGAGATAATCGATATGTTATTAAATAATAATTAAAATGTTAACGCTGATTCTGTTAAAAGTAATGATGGTTGATAAGGTTTATGTTTTCGTTAGTTAAGAGTTGCGGATAGTTTGTGTTGAAGTGTATTTAAAGCAGTCAATGGCATAGGTAGATTCTGACTGTATGCTGCATTTTAATGTAATATAATTGTTGTAGTTTACTTTTGCAAGTATTTACGATGTAAATGTGATATCAAGAAGGAAACAAATACTGTACAAATTTTGTATTGTTTTATCAACAGTTTTCACCATACGTTAATGTGGAAGAGTGAACAGTAAACGGTTAATCTCACTGCGATCCTATTTTCATTGACTACGGTTTACCTCGATGTTTAGTTTAGCGTTCTCTGACACCTGAGCGAAAACACTACAGGGATAATGGAATCAATAAAAATAGAGACACCTTTAGTTTTACTCTGGGAGTTTGCATGAAACTGAGAATCCTTCCAAGATTTAAAAAATCAATTTTTATCACATAACCTGATATGCGTCTCTTGAGCAAAGACTGTATCAGGCTGGAATCGGTTAATAACTTTAAATATTTTCTTAAGCTTAATAGGATGATTCCAACCGCGAACATTCCAAGTTAAAACATTTAACTGTTTAGATATCATCATGAAACTTTGTATCTAAAAAAAGTAGTTAGATGCATGTCAGGATAAGGTAGTTGAAAATGGCGGAGATGAACAACAATAAAAATAATTAGCGTATGCTCCTGGATTCCATAATAGGGATAAAAAAAAGAAAAAAAAAACACCCAAACTACAAAGCCCAGAAACAAGTCGATATCAATCGATGCAAGCCCCAAGAAAAGCATAGATGCAAATACAGCTCCGCCTAGCTGAGTAAAATAATAATAAAAAAGTAATCTCTATCTCCCTCTACTGAATATAAAACATTACAGTCGACATATATCTCAATATAATTAACTTGGAAGGAAAGTGTTTTTCTTGTAAAACGAAACAACCTTCAATTTGAAAGCAACCTTCATAATATTAGATAAGGGAAGAAAAACACATCTAAAACAATTCTTGAAATATCTGCACAAAAGAAAAACAATTGCCATCTTTAAATTGTCCAATCTATCTTTAAAACATAAGGAAATCCAAATAATTACTTAAAAGATCTTTACTAAAGCATATGGAACAAAAAAACAATTAATTCCTTTAAATGCTACAGAAAAAAATAATTCTAGATGGTTCAAATATATATACAGTCTATCAACAGTTCTCCCGCTATGTCTTCTGAGGTTAAAACCATCCAAACCAGTCTTTTTCGGAGATAAAAATGCATTTTAAGGTAAAGACTTTCTGTAACCATCAAATCTTCCAATCTCATCACTCATTACACTGCGAGACAATCAAGCCATTATAAATCATTCAAATTTCAGGCTTCAGGCTTCAGACTCGTCATTGGATTCATCAGGTAAAGAGTTAATAAAACGCAATGCTTCGGCTGGGTCATCAAAAATATAAGCGCCAGATTTTTTGACCAAAAGCCTTCGTTTAGCTGGATATTGGAGCAGTGGAAAAAGCTTTTTTTGATATGCTAATTTCATAACCGATGCAAATCCAGCCCGCTTCTTAACAATTTCACGTGGAAAATCTTCAAAAAAGCAAATCTCTGAATCTTGATACTGAAACAGTCTTATTTTTCTCCCAAGCTTAGTAATACAGTCTTTGTCTTTGAAACGGAGAAAACACACAACAATATGTCTGTTTTTACCTTGATCCAAAAGTTTTAAAGTGCCGATTCTGTGAGCCATTTCGATACCCAGAGGTAGCGAACGAACCTCCGGAAATAAAGATTGAAACATTTTTGCAAAATAATCCAGTGTGTTGGCCGATTCTGATTTCTCTTTTAATCCAACAATTCGAATATTATTCCGACATGATCGAGCTTCGAGATCAACAATCCGTTGTTGAGCTTTTTCCAAACGAGAAGAAAGGTCAGCAGCATTTCGACTAACTTCTTTAAGGTCAAGGCTCAGGGAGTCAATTTTTCCTTCAAATTTCTCTTTTAATTGAGTTATTTCAATGCCGATACTGCTGATTTGAGATTCTGGTCTCTCTACCCAGGGGGGTTCCTCCGAGAATTTGTCAGTTTTTTTGGGCTTCCCATTGCCTGGGTCCAGATTTCTTTTGGCACTTCTGAGAGTAGCCATAATTATAACTGTTACTCTATAGATCCGACTGAGTAAAGATGAAATTTTAAAGTTTAAATCGGAAAAGGGAGAGATTAAAGGCGGACATAAAGAAACTGTGTCTTACATGTCCATATGCGGAGGGCAGAGTCCCCTGATGGATATGTTTAAAGTCTCTGAGCAGTGGTCTACCATAAGGGCTGGTGCTGGAATCTCTGTTGTCTGTTTTGGTATACATATAGTCACTGATGACAGCAGATCAAATGATTAAGGTGGCCAACGGGATACCTGCTGTACAGAATATTAAAGCAGGACACTTTGGTAAAACAATAACAAACCTTGCTTTGGCTGTGGCTGGAGAATTGTGTGCATTTCCAGTCACCACAATACAGGAAGGATATGATTTCACTGGAGCAGATACACAGAAGATTGATCAGGATGTTGCTTGTGATGGACTATATCATCCATGAGGCAAGAGTAGAAAGGTTATGTTTGCTTTCCTTTGAGCAGAAGAGGCTGAGAGAGAACAAATGAGGTATTCAGACCTATGAACAGCATGGGTAGGATAGATAGTGAGATACCTTCCCTTGAGCAAAGGGTCAATGACCTCAGGGTATAGATTTAAAGTGAAGAATAGAAGATTCAAGTGGGAGAATGAATAGGAATTTTTCTCACCTTGTAGATATGAGGGGTGATTGATACATTTGTGGCCTAAGGTGGAAGGAATCAATTTTAGAAAACCTAGCACATTTATTTTTCCTACATTTACACACAGTCCAGCAGTCGTGGAGCATATGGATCCCTTCTTTGTAGAAGTCAGCGTCTTAGACCTCCAGCAGTGGTCCACAGCATGGGGTGATCGATAAATTCATGGCCTAAGGTAGAAGCAGATGAGTTATTAACTTCAAACTTTCTACATTTTCACTCAAAGAGTTGAACTGCATGTGCATGTAACGAGAGCCGCATAACTCATCTCTTTCTACCTTGGGCCACAAACTTGTCAATCACCCCGGCATGTGGACCACCTGGAGATCCAAGATGCTCTCGTTACATGCGCATACAGTTCAACTCTTTGAATGATAATGCAGAAAGTTTGAAGTTAGTAACTCATCTCCTTCTACTTTAGGCCACAAACTTATCAATCACCCCACTGTGGACCACTTCTACAAAGAAGGGATCCGTATGCTCCATGATGGCTGGACTAAGTGTGTACATGTAGGAAGGGACTATGTTGAAAAATAAATGTGCGAGGTTTTCTAAAATTGGCTCCTTCTACCTTAGGCCACGAACTTATCAATCACCCCTCATAGTTCAGCACACTGCCTGAGGGCTTATTGAAGACAAGTTCACTCACAACGTTTAAGAAATATCTAGAAGAGTACCTAAAACAGCAAGGAATTGAAGGCTCCAGGCCAAATGCAACAAATGGGATTCATATTGATCAATACATGATGGCTGGCTTGGGCACGTTGCACTGAATGTCTGCTTTCTGTGCTACGTGATTCTATGATTCTCATGACATGAAAAATAAACAAACCTTATTTTGTGCAAGATTGCACAAGCAGAACTGAGAGGTTCTGTTAGTTTGTTCTTTGACAACATTAAAGTTCAAAGCAAATTTATTATCGAAGTATGTCACCATATACCACCCTGAGATTCATTTTCTTGCAGGCATTCACAGTAGAATAATACAATAGAATCAATGAAAACCTACACATGAGGACTTACAATCAAAGTGCAGAAGAAGACAACCTGTGCACCTATGTACAAACAGTCATAATAAATAAGTAAACAAATAAATACTGAGAAAATTAGTTATATACTCCTTTAAAGTGGGTCCGTAGGTTGTAGAATCAATTCAGTGTTGAAGTGCTTGAAGTTATCCACACTGGTTTAGGAGCCCGATGGTTGAAATGCTCCTGAACCCGGTGGTGTGGGACGTAATGCTCCTGTACCTCCTTCCCGATGGCCACAGCAAGAAGATTTCATAGCCTGAATGGTGGGGTCCTTGTTGATTGATGCTGCTTTCTTGTGGCAGGTCTCCTTGTAAATGTGTTTAATGTTGGGGCATGGCTTGTAAATGTGCTTAATGTTGGGGCATGGCTTTTCCTATGATCGATTGGGTTGTATCCATCACTTTTTGTAGGCTTTTGGGTTTGCTGTTGGGTCCGGGATGTCAAAGCAAGGATGCAAGCAATTTACTCCACCTTTTCTCTAAGAACTACCTTGAGATCTTTTACATCTGTCTGAACAGGCAGAGATGCCTGGGTTTAAAAATGTAAGAACTCCTACAATACATCAAAGAGTCAGCCTGGATTATAAATCCACATCTTGAAATAAAGCTTGAAACATTACTTTCTACTTCACTGGACAGAGCTATCATTGAGTCAAATTTGACAAGTTTCTCATTGTGACGGGCAATGCTCCATTATGTGGTAATGTTAGAAGCGCCATGGTATTAAACTGTGTGAACTGGCATATATGTCATTTTAATTTAGATATGCTTCAGAATTGCAATATTCTAACATAGGGAAGGGAACCTTTGGTCGTTTGAGAGGAGGCATAATTTACCACAGTTTTTTTCAGTCAATGTCCCAGCTTGAATGAATTCTAAGTTGTTTGTCAGGTATGTTAGTTAACTTCTGATAATTCTAAAAGGTCCATTTTAATCCTGTCTCACTCTTGTTGCGTAGTTTTGGTACATGAAGTTCTCATCTTTTTTCTTTCTGTGGGTGATGAAGGCACCCACCTGTAACATATATTCAAGAAATAAGTTCAACTGTTTCATTATCCACAAAGAAAAACAAATCCCCAGACCCTTCTAATCCTTCAAGAAATTACCATCAAGCAGACCCCATGGTAATTGACTAGTTATACCAGAATAAGACATAAGACATGCGAGCAGAATTAGGCTGTTTGACCTATTGATTTTGGTACACCATCCCATCATTAATAATTTATCATCCCTCTCAAACCCATTCTCCTGCCTTCTCCCCATAACCTTTGAAGCCTTTACTAGTCAAGAAATTATCAACTTCTTTAAATGAAGGTGGCCTCCACAGTTGTCTGTAGCAAACATTTCCACAGAGTCACCACACCCTGGCTAAAGAAATTCCTCCTCATCTCTGCTCCAAAGGGATGTCCTTCTATCCTGAGACTGTGGCCTCTGCTCCTAGCTCTCCCACTCTCAGAAATATTCTTTCCACCTCCACGCTATCTCCTTTCAATATTCAATACGTTTCAATGGGATCGCCCTTCATTCTTCTAAACTCCAGCAAGTAAGGGCCCTAAGCCATCAGCACTTCTCATATGTTAACCCTTTCACTCCTGGGATAATTCTCATGAACCTCATTTATTATTATTACATTATTATGTAATAAAGAGAAAATTTCACTTCAGAAAATTTTAGTAGGCTTTTGGAAGCCATATAGCAAATAGCATAATGCCTATTTTCCACCTTCCCCCACCTTCCCCCACCTGCAGACAGCTCTTCAAGGTACCTCTTTTCCTCTATATGTTCCACTCCCCTTCTATTTATTGCACATACTGTATATTTTGCCTTTTTTTCTTTGAAATACAATACCTCACAGTCTCTGGATTGAATTCAATTTGTTATTTATCTAACCGGTTCTTTGATATCTTTCATATATGCAGTATCCAGCTGTTATTCAATTCAGTCTCACCTTTTCCAGGAATGCCCATACTGTAGAAACTCTGCTTCTCTCTCTAACATTTGTCTCATCCGGCTTGTTCGCATTCAATGGTATCATTTTCCCTTGCTGCCTTTGACCAGGCAATGGTCAAAGCTCACCTCCATTTTCCTCAACAAATGTCTCCAGCATCAACTTATTCCACACGGATTCCAGCTGGAATTCTGACCTTCGTAATTTAGAGCAACCCAAATTCACAGGTATGCTCAGTGTTTGCCTAATCACTGCTCTCATCACATCCTGATCTTGTGATCTTGACCCTGCTTTGCAACAGCTATTGCTCATCCTCCTGCCCAAAGTTGTCCTTTTCTGCAATGCTGTTGTATCCTTTGCTTTACTCAGTGGTTCAACGATCGCCTTTTTTTTTGTCTTTATTTAATGTATATTGGAGAAACTCTTTGTAAAGGGAACTTTTTTGATCTCCACAAACTTGCTTTATGTTTCTGTTTCAATTGATATTTTTCTCTCCCTCTGTCTTTCCCTGCTGCTTTTTTAAAGTACCTGTACGAACAAATTTGATTTCCATTGAATGCCAACAATTCTTCTGTCCTCTTCCACCTTCCTCTCCTCTACAATATGCTTGTGGTCTCACTTTTTCTAACTCTGGTAGAGGTTCCTTGACCAAACTGTTAACGCTGTTTCTCTTCATGCATTAGGTCCTGAGAGTTTCTGGCAATTTCAGTTTTTGTTTCTGATATCTTCCAATACTTTTCTTTCTACCTCACGTTGCCAGTTTGGTATAATCCCACACTTTATTATACCCTCACCTTTAAGTCTGAATCATTGCTGTGCCCTATGAGTGTTTAAGGTTTAACATCTTCATTAACACAACAAAAAGAACTGATGTGGAGTGTTGAACTCTCACATCAGGATAGCAAAGGAGTAACATTTTGCAAGATTAAAATTCTTTGCCAAGAATTTCCTCGGGGATTACTTCTCGTCAGCCTGGTTATCTGTCAGTCAACAGACCTGCTCACATTCCAATGTTATCTTGCCAATAACAAAATCTCCAAAGTGGCTTTAGGGAAACAACATCAAACAGGACTTGATCTCTCTGGGCCTTCCACTGATCTCCAAATCAAGGACTGCTTGGCAATCAGAAGAATCCCCAGGCATAAATTCCTGGTTTGGAATACCATTGAGCAGGGACTATGTTAATTACAAAACCATATTATAAATTTTAATGTTTCAGCACATGACATCACCTGAATTAAGATAGGGGCCATTCAGCCCACTAAAACTGTACTAATGCTAGCTCTTCAATTAGCGTTGCCTACTCTGACATTCATGGTATCTATTGTCTAATTCTTTCTCCAGAGGATTGCAATTCAGATACTTTGCCCAATCTGCAATAAATGATAGATCTGTGCAGTAGCTTATTTCATATATTAGTAGTTCCCATACATTCTTCCAGTGATTGTCCTGAGTCTCCCTATTCTTGTTAGCAATTCAGCAGCTAGTGAAACAATCCTTCACTGTTTGCCATGATGTTTTAATAATATTTATAAGCAGAAAAGTTCAATATGAATGTGATTGCATTCACATATAATGCATGGCATTTGAATGTTAAGTTTTGTATGAATCTGAAATTGTAGCTTATTATAAAATTATTCATAGACTACTCATTCAGCTGGAAGCTGTATATTGAATTTTATGACAATAAAAATGTTTTTTTTAATCTTTCTAGAGGCTCTCAAGTATGAACAATGATGAAATAAAACCTGAAACTGCTTCCTTGTTACCATAAAATAAACACAAGAAAATTAAGCTAAATTCAAACTAAGGTCTTTCAATAAACTGAGTTATTAAACATTTACAAGGCAGATTGTATATGTGCTGTTCTATAATGAGCTGATAGAACTAGAGCTGATATTGCAAATTTTGGATACATTAGGATAATTCATCCCAAGCTTAATCCTGAAGTTGAAGGGGCTCCAGTGAGGCTTTCAGAATTGAATTCGGACAGGATTAAATTCCTGTGCCCATGAGCCCACAGCAGCCAAATGTTTCTGACTATTTATTAGTAATAGTAATCTACTACTACTTTCAGTCAGAGCCCACCCTGTGGCTGGACAGGGGATGGCAGTAGCTGCCATTCTTCTGTAGTATGCAAAGAACTAATATTTTCATTTGCATCAGTTTTAAAACAGAAAGAGCTAATCAGCTCAACTTACTGGTGTTGTATTACTGGCAGCTCATGATCCTCCTCTAACCCTACATGATCAAACCCCTTAGTATGTACTTAAAACTAGCAAAAGAAAAAACATCAACATTTAACTCTTCCCTACCTCGATTAAGTTATATACAATGCTACTCTCTGCCATACTGGTCATAAACTCTCAGTTACAATCCTAGGTTTATTGCAAATTAACTAATTTCAACAATAGCTTATAACCGGAAAGGTACAACTGCCCTTAATATTCCCACAATCTGAGAAGTAATCATGAGATAACGGTTCCCACTCATGCTACCTATTCCATTAGATATATTGTATACAACAGTTGGACATAAATTAGCAGACATGCATTTCTTTCCCACGCTTTGCTTTGTCAGCCTTCAGAAGGTGGTGATAACTCTCTTGATCCACTACAGACCTTCGTGAGCAGTGCTTTTCAGTCAGGAATCCATGTGAGGTTGAAGGAACAGTAACATAATCTAAAATCAAGTCAAGTTTATTGCCATTTAACTATTTACATGCATATAATGTATATAGAAATGAGACAAAGTTTCTCCAAACCAGGGCATAAAGCACAGTAGTACACAGAACACATGATCATTTATGAAGGTAAGGATAAAATCTACAAATGAATCACGCAAAAATAACAAACTAAAGTGCATGAATATTAAATACTGTAAGGTACGGATTAGATTAACCAGTGACATTTTGAATACAATGCGTAAGGGAGTTCAGAATCCAAATGGCCCAGAGGAAGAAACTGTTTCTCATCCTGACTGCTCTTGTTTTTATGCATTGTAGTCTCCTGCCTGATGGTAGAAAGTCAAAGAGCAAAAGTCAAAGTCAAAGCTGGATGGATGGGTTTGATCCTTAATATTACCAAGGGCTCTGCATATGCAGTGCTCCAATAAGTGTCCCTGATGGATTGTAGGGAGACCCCTATGATCTTCTCAGCTGTTCTCACAGTCCTTGGTAGGGACCTCTGATGCTCAACTGCTCCCATACCAGATGGAGATGCAACTTGTCAGGACACTCTCGATGGTGCTCCTGTAAAATGCTGTTAAGATGTGGAGTGGGGGCGGAGCCTTGCTTGCCTCAATCTTCTGAGAAAGTGGAGGCTCTCCTCTGCCTTCTTCTTCAGTGATGTGGTATTAAGGGACCAGGTGAGGGCATCCCTGTTGTGAACTCCCAGGAGCCTGGTGTGCTTAACTCTCTCTATGGAGGAGCCATGTACTTGCAGAGGGAAATAGTTCTTCTGCACCTTCCTGAGGTCCACAGTGATTTCCTTTGTCTTTTCCGCATTAACAGGATGATCAATGATTTAGAGATTAATCTGTTGATAATGGTGTTGCGTGCAGCTGCTACCCTTGACCTTTGAGGTTGAAATCTCAGTTTTGAACAAAATGTGCCAAACACAGGTAAATGGGACTTTCAATGTAGACCGCTTAGTGGCATAGATGAGTTCAGCCAAAGGGCTTGCTTCTGTGCTGCATAATTCTATGAATGTGATTACGAGGAGTCAGGAGGTGAGTCACTCACCATCAATAATCAGCCTCTGACCTGCTCCTATGGATATGATGGCATTGCAAGTCCCATTAACTGTTTATGAACATTAGCTAAAAGGGTCTTGTTAATATTAGACACACTAGGATCATTTTGGCTTCAGGCAAAAAATAAATGCTATATGTTGAACATTTTACTTAATATGCTCTTCTATAATCACTCATTTTGCACTATTGACCCAAAGCCAAAATTACCCCATTAATTCTGCAACAGATTTATTTTGTAAAACATAATTGCTAAAGGTTGTCATTAATGAATGGAACTGCAGCAGCATGAAGCTCTACCATGTCAGATATATTGCTTTGGGATACAGAGTAATGGTCCCATTAGAGTGTCTCAGGCCAAACCTAAAAGATTGGCTCCTATTATAATATGGTATATTTCTCACATGTGTCCTTCCCAACATTGCCCATGAGTGCCCATGAGAAGGAACATCCATTTTTAATGCGGCCAATCATGTCCCCAGGTAGTGTATTTCACTACCAAAGAATTATTTTTGCAAATATTATTGTTATGTACAGATATACAGTTCCAAGCAGCAGAGTGGTGGAGTAGTGAGTGTTGCTGCCTCTCAGCCCAGGGACCTGGGTTTGATCTTGAGTCCAGTTACTGTCTGTGTAGAATGTGCACATTTTATTGACAACATGTGGGTCTCCTTTAGATACTCAATGTTTATTCCCCATTCCTTATACAGAAGATATATATAGGTTACTTCATATAAGTCAATGTCAGAAAATGATCAAAGGGGAGTTCAGAAGAGCAAATAGGACTAATGGGATTGCCTTCCAAGTCACCAGACTGAAGATAATGGGTTGAGTAGCTTCCTGCTATGTCCTTATAAAGATAGGATGCAGTTTTATCAGAGCAGAACATTTCAGTAGAGTAGGATCTTACAGACAGAATATGAATCTGTATCTGGAATTAATTATAGTTTAAATGTTGATTAAAGACACAGACAAATCTCCAACCTTAATCCTATCAGAGCTTTTAGAGGCCGCTATTCTCTTAGCTTCCAAGTCAATTTTAAAAAAAGCACCTCTGACAACACGGAAATTTTTCAGCATTGGACAAATCAGCAAACATGATCAGTTCCATATGCGCCAGCTTGGACTCTGGAGCAGATACCTACTAAATATGACGTGGTGTACTGTAAACTGAATCAAGCTGATACTCTTTTGGATGTTGTGTGAATAACAGCAATCCCAGAGGATTTGCCAGTATCTGCGGTATCCGGGGAACTCAGAAAAAGCTAACAGGATCCACTTGCTGAATGGTTGCATGCAAAATCCAATACATGGAAGGGTGGTGGATTCAGCCAGTTTCATTATGGGTACATCTCTCCCCACCATCAGGCACATCAACAAAAAGCTGTATCCCAGGAAATGCTAAACCTATTATTAAGAATTCCTACCATCCAGGTCATGCCCTCTTCTCACTGCTGCCATCAGGCAAAAGATACAGGAGCCTGAAGACCAAGCCTCAAGGTTCAACAATAGCTTCTTCCCCACTGCCATCATGTTCTTTAACTAACCTGAAGAACCCTACATCTATCTCAGACTATACTTCCCCCAACTTGTACTAATATCATTATGTACATTTTTGTGTATTTTGTAAATGATGTATAATTTATATAATTTAAATTTATGTAATTTTTGTTTGTCATGTATGGTGCTGTACTTGCAAAAAGTTAATTTTCATGGCATTTATACTCTTGTCATGCAAGAACATGACAATAAACTTAGAACTTGAACTTAAAACCAGATAACACACACACAAAATGCTGGTGGAACACAGCAGGCCGGGCAGCATCAATAGGGAGAAGCACTGTCGACATTTCGGGCCGAGATCCTTCATCAGGACTAACTGAAAGGAGAGATACTAAGAGGATAAAACCAGATACCTGAGTACCTTTGTTTTGACTAAGCAGAATGGTCTACAAGGAAAGACCAAGCTTGAAATTCATTCACACAACTCTAAAAATATACTTTGGCTTGAAGTATTTCAACCTTGTGCAAATTTCTGGATGTCTTAGAAAATGCATCTTTTGGCTTATCAACAAGCTCTTTGACCTAGCACTGTTTTTTCCCAATATAATCTGTTATTTGCCCCCGCCCACAGTTACATCAACATTTGGAAATTTTATCTCTGGTGTGATCTTCATCCTCATTTCTCAAAAAGATGACCTGATATACCTACAAGGTAACTAGCTTTTTGCAACCCCAGTTCTTCTGAAAAGGTTTTATTTTAGGTGAGCACTCAGACTCACCAGGACTCGTGACCTCGTGTGATCTTAAGTACAGACTTCCATCTGCACCTGGACTGCTTTGTCCTTCGAGGTCGAAGTGAGAGCCCCTCTCAGCTTCCTGGCTTTAGATTTATTCCAGGATGCTGCTGCCTTCTGGCAGGATTCACAGTTACTGCCCACTGCTGTGTGAGGGAAGACAGACAGTCTCTAAGGAAAGAGACTTTATCTACTTCTCCTTCAGCACATTGGAGAGGGTAAAGTGTACACACTTCCTTGGCAACCTCGTGCACCAGCTTGTATGGCCTTTATATACAAAAGACTCTTGTGCCAGTTTGACTGAGTCCCACTCACCTGAAATCCAAGAGCAGCTATCTCACAAAGGATGACAGGTTTTAACTGAGCCAGGCACATAAGAGAATGGGCTTTATGCCAAACATACAAGAAACAAAATTCCATTAATAATTTATCTCAGATGCACAGCGCCATCCTCTGACAAGGTGCTTTGATTAGTTTCCTGTCAAACACACCAAGGTGCAATAAAATTCCTTGCTCATGTGAAATTCGCAGAGCAGTCAATAAACCAGGAGAAAAAAAGGTCTGCAATAGATCTATACAAACTGTGGACCAGCTCCTGCACCTCAGGGACCATCTTAAGGCAGTTATCAGTGATGAAAGTCCATCATTGATGAAAAGCATAGACTTTGGCTGTCTGATGAAAGGAGTATTTAAAGATCAAGAAATCAAACCCAGCACAATGATCATAGCTTAGTGAGCAAAACTAATCCTTGCTCTCCAGTAAAGCTCAGAGACATTAACCATCTATAACAGTCACCTCAAGGAACTGAAGAGACAGCATCAACAATGCCCCTAAAAACCCTCCACATGCTCTGGCAGGATGAGTGAACAGCATTCTCTGCCAAGTTAAATTTCCAGCATTAAGAGTCTGATTACACTAGTTAGTTCCCAAAGCAGGTAATCTATGCTGATTTCTGTCATAGCAAAAGATGACCAGGAAGATAAATGCTTCAAGGATATTCTGAAAGGCTCCTTGATGTAGGATTTTCACTGAAATAGGAATCTCTGGCTCCTGACCTATCAAAATGGTGAAGGAGCTCCCAAGAATACACTGAGAACTTTTGAGACTCTTTAATGAAATGAATTCCAATGAAAATGGCAAAGGGACTCATCACTAGATTACCAACTGCCAACCCACCTGCCCTATAAAGCACCTCTTACTTCAAGTAAGGTCGAGTCTGCTGCCACAACAGAACCCACAAAACTGAAGTGGAAGCAAACCTTCTTCAACTGCCTTTGAAGGAGAAATACTGTAATGAGCTGCAATCTACAAGACAAGTATCAACTGCTGCCAACTGAATCCCTCTAGAAACCAAGACATTCAGGGCAGGGACACTGACAGCTTCACTTTGACAAACAAAACAACTGATGCATGGCTGTTGACTTGTCTTCATTAGACTATGAACCTCAATGCCACTTCATTGAAAATCACTATTTCTAATTGTATTATATCTTCAACAGATAGAGTTAGAAGCAATGGTTCCTGGAATCCACTTAGGTATCAGAGTCTCCAGGCTAGAACCATTCACAAGAAGCTTTACTCCTTCTCCTCTTCCTCCCTTATATGTTGGCTCCACCTCTGAAGCAACTTATTTTCTAATAAAAAAAACCTTCCAATCTGCCTGAAGCACAGATCTCAGCAGTCGATCTAGCTATCTTTTGTTAGTTTTTTGTCAATCTTTTTTTCAGTAGAGGACAACGAGCTTTACTCCAACTCAATCCCCAATGAATTTGCTTCTACTTATACAAGTACAGGAGGTCTTGCTGGCCTTTAGAGGTCACATCCTGCATGTTTTTCATGCAGAAGGCATATATTCATGGCTGAATTTGACAGGGAGGGCTTAATACTAGTGTGGTTAAAGATTGACTCTTTGTTTACATCTGGTTGTCTACACATGTGTGACTCAAGTTTTCACAGACACTGCAGTGTTAAAATTGCAAATCATAATGGAAACTGTTGATAAATGGAGACTCAGAGTGACAAGAAATCAAGCATCAAGCCTTCCACAGAGGAAGTGAATAACAATGAAAAACATAACAGTTACAGTTCCTATTGTACTTAATCAAATCAGCAATAAAGAACCCATTATGAATATCTAAATATTGCATCCACTAACTTAATTCCCCAGAGGGCAGCTGAGATTTTCTTCATAAACTGAAGTATAGTTTCAAGGGATCAGTTCTTGGTGAATTGTCCATTTATTTATACAATTCAAGTTGATTTATTAAATTAAATTAATGAAAGACAATAACTTCTATCAAAGCACATCATGGTACAGGCTCAGGGGATTAATTTGCTTATATTAATTCCAAAGAATGAAACTTCCTAATTTGTAAGTCACGTATAGTTCTGACTTAGGCGTGACTCATGCTAAAAACTTAGCCCTTTGTTCTAAATATCTCAAGAGTCCTTGCACGGCTTGTTCCTGTTAGGGTAAAGGGTAAACCTGACAAGTTTGAGGAACTAGGCTGATGAGAGATATTGAGGCTCTACTTAAGAAAAAGAAGGAAGCATGCATTGGGTTTAAGAGGTCAAAGGCAAGTGACTCCCTTGATATCTGTAAAAAAAAATTAAGGGTACACTTAAGAGGGAAATCTGGAAGACAAAAAAGTGGGTATGATAGGGAACTTGCAAGTAAGGTTAAGGGAAATCCTAAGAGGTTATGTAGCTATATTAAAAGAAAAAGTGTGGCTAGGCAGAGATCATGTCCCCTTAGAGATCGGCAGGGCACCTACTCTCTAGGTCTCTAGCTGCAGGAGATGATGGGATTTTTAACAAATATTTTTCCTTGGTGTTTACTGAAATAAGGGAAGTAAGTGGAGATGATTTGGAAGACATTTGTTTACCAGAGAGGAGACATTTCCAGCCTTACAGTATATTTAGGTAGATACAAAATTGGTTTGGATTTAGGAAGCATAGGGAGGTAGTTGAAGGTTGTTTCTTGAGTGGCGGCTGAAATGGAGAATGGAATTGTGTCCCCTGTTATCTTTTATTTATAAAAATGAGTTGGATGCAAATGCACAAGATTTGATCAGTAAGTTTGCAGATGACACAAAATTAGAAGTTATTGTTGACAGAGAAGAAGGTTATCATAGTTTATAGAGGGATCTAGATTAATTAGGTAAATGGGCTGTGGAGTGGTAAATGGATTTCAAGTGTGAGGTGATGCATTTTGGAAATTCAACCAGTATAAGGCTATGAATGGCAGAGCACCAGGGAGTGTAATGAACAGAGGGAATGAGAACTACAAATGCATTGTTCATTGAAAGTATCTTACAAGTTGGCAGGGTGGGGGGCATTATGTTGCAGTTGTGTAAGTCATTGGTGAGGCTATACCTGGAGTACTGCGTACAGATTTGGGTACCTTTTGTACGAAAGCCATGGTTAAAAAGATTTACGAGGAAGTTATCACGTCTAGATGGCCTAGGTTATAGAGGTTGTCCAGACTACGTCTTTATTTCTTGGAGCATAGAAGAATGAGGAGCAACTTTACAGGAAGGTTTAACAATATGAGAGGCATAGATAAGGTGGGCAGCCACAGTCTTTTCCTCAGGGTAGGGGAGTCCAAAGCTGACGGGCATAGATTTAGGGTGAGAGGGAAAAGATTTAAAAGTTATTTGAGGGGCAACTTTCTCATGCAGATGCAGTGGGTTACATGGAACAAGCTGCCAGAAGAAGTGGTTGAGGCATGTACACTAGTATCATTTAAGAAGCACTTGAATAGGTACATGGATGAGCAGAGCATAGAGGGATATGGCCTGAATGCAGGAAACCGGGACTAGATGGGCAGGTGTAGACTTGGATCAAAGGGCCTGCATCCATGTCGTATTGCTCTATGACTCAATCACCTCAGTCTCTGAGTCAGATGCTTCAGACTGAACTAATAAACGTGTTTGCCTTCGAGACTCAAGGCATCTCTCCAGAGGGCTAATCTTGAGCTATTGAAGAAAATTATGGCTTAGTGTGGTCAATCATCTCTCACTAAGATTAGTTGGAGGATGAATTCCAATCGCATTGGTAAATTTCATAATCCATCATCAGGACATGTCCAGCCTAACTGAAGTTCTTTTCACCACCATATGAAAATAATGGATGAGGAAGAATCAAGTTATCCGTTAAACAGCAAAGTCGTGTTGGATGTCATGCAAAGTGACACGAAGGCAGACTCTTCCTAACAAAACTACTTGCTCCCTATAATAATCTTGCCCTACCTCCAGCCATATAACCTCTTGGCAGAGATAAAAACCCAGACTGAACAACTACTCCCATCTATACAGCATCATCAATCCATCAGAAAAACATCTCAAGTTGGTTCATAAGTATGTTGTTAAAATAAAATCTTGCAGGAGGATCAACCCATAGTTTATCCAAGCAGAACTCAGCAGAAGTGAAGCCAGGTTCAGAAGGAGCTACTTGCTGTGACCTTTTGACTACAAAATGTTTTGTCAGTGCATATAGAGATGATTATACACAGCGAACACAAGAAACATGAGGTCATTGCTGTATAAACCCCTCCTCATAGCACCAAAGGACTGCAGAGAATGCCTGTGTCAAGCAAAGACATGTGGTCAAGCCTATTTCAGGGATATGGAAGAAGATGAGAATTAAGAGCTTTAGACAGTCAACATGGCAAAATGCATCCCAGTCCCAAAGCCATTGATGCAAGACAGGTTAGGCTGCTATAGTGCCTAATGGGAGTGATCCAAACTGCATGGAAAGAGAAGCAGTGATAGACTGATTCTCTTATTTGACCAGATTTCCACATGAGAGATGAAGCAGCCAATAATGGTCATCAATGGTCTTTTGAAAACTCAAAGGAGAGTTTGCCAAGTATCGAATCCCTGAGATGCTAGACACCAGTGATGGGCCTCAAATAACAGCAAACAAATCTGTGATGCTCTCAAATGATTGGTAGTTTAAAAATCATACATAACTTCACCCTTAACAGAATTGTGGAAGGGCACATAACATTATCAACATGACCTATGAAATGACAATCAAAGTTAAATCAAATTTGAAAGGATGGTGCAACCGATTAGGACCAGATGGGAAAGCACAATCCATTAACTTACCCATCTTGAGAATGTTTTACAGAATAATGATACATGTAGTCTGGTTGCTTCATTATTTAGATTCTTTCTCAAACTGCACTTCATTATTTAAAGAAGGGACAACTGAGCACTCAATTATATGAACTAGAAGTAATATTGGACAATATATTTTCCTTTTGCACTGACGTCTTTTACGTGGTTAACTGTCTCTGGTGTTGCTTTAAGTTTAGTTGAAAAATGTTGCAAGAGACAAGCGTTAACAGTTTCATTAATAAAGTACCTTTCTTGATAGTTGAAACTAATAACTATTTTAGTATCTCAAGGCTGAATAAGGGAGATCAAGAGAAAATAAACTTCTTTGTATTTCCTTGAGACCTGCAACCTTTATTCCTTGGATCTATCTCTTTCCCCTTTTTGCACCTTTCCAGTTCATCCAAAAATCCCCAATTGCTTTCCTTTTTTTAACCACAGAATGAGCAAGGCCAACACCTATTGCCATCCATAATTGCTCTTGAGCTGACGGTGGGTCCTGCCTTGTTTAACAACAGTATCTGTGTCTTAAATGTAGAACCTTGGGGTGGTTAATGGGTCCAAATTTTGGGAAGAGTAAACACTGGGCAGTGCTCATTTTGGCTCATGCTTAGTGCACATGATCAAGGATGAAGTTCAACCTGTTTTTTTAGTCCTACAATCCCCTGAAGCCACCTTAACGTCTATAATACATTGGACAACATATGCTCCTTCATTCCATTATTAGCAATTTTTTAAAAATCCTCCACTCAGGATAGTTAGTGAATTCAGAGCAGGGAGACCAATGGAATCAGTTTGATTAAACCTGATTCTCCATTATGAAGAATCTGTGCTAATATTGGTGACTATTCTTAATGTGGAAATCATGCATCAATCCAAGCTCATCACCGAGGCAGACTCATTAGCAGGTCTCACACAATTTAAAAACAGCCTCCAAATAGCTCGTTGCTGCTGTGCTTCATTAGCATAAATAAATCATAGAAGTGTTTCACCACCCATTATTGGCGGAGTCATCAATTGTCAAATGAGAGTTAATAAAGTATTGATTCTCCATTCTCAATGAATTGTGCAGCAGTTTACAATAAAAGACTGGCAGGCAAGGTTAAAGGTTCATGACTCACAAAATGGTTCAGTAAATTTCAAAAGGCTTTCTCCATTGCAGCAGTTGCACTATTTCAAAACTCACAATAACTTTTGTCCCCCAAGTTCTGCAGTCCCAGCTAATATCTGGCCTTGATTGAGAAAGGCTACAGCACACTGCTTCCTGGAGTGGGAGGACTAAACTTCATGATTCAATCATTCCTCATGGAGGATGTGGATGAAAATTGTTAGGGTGGGATGAAGATTAAGAAGTGGGTAGTGCTGAAGGACACTGAGAGCATTGAGAGAGGGCATTTCCCCTCACACTGACAGAGAAATAATGCCTGCATTTTATGGAGGCCCAGTAATTTGCCATCCGCAGTCCAGGATAACTCTGTCTCCTCGTAAATGCCCCAGATTTGCTTCACTATATCCACTAATTCCAGCATAAAATTGCTAATCCTGGCATTTTAAGTTTTTATCTAATCCATTTTATGAAGCAACCTACTCTGAGGAACCTTACCAAAGACTTTCTAAATGTTCTGATGGAGGAGGTCCATTGGACTTTATTCATTGACCAGCTGAGTAACTACCTGAAGATACATTACTCCTCTATTTGAAGTAATGTTTTCTGAAACCTGTGCCATGCACTTAAATGACCACTTCCCTTTCCAGAGGACATAAATGCACCTTTCTGTCACCTCTGCATTTTCCCAATAATGATGAGGCTGGAGATTCCCTCCTCTGCTTAGCTGCCATGTATTTTCTTTAAGTAGGAGCTGTATGAACTAGTTTCCAGTATAACAGAAATATGTTAGACTCTTTTGAAGAGTGTAAGGTACAGGCAAGGGATTCACAAAAAACTTCATCCATTTTTAATTATCTTTCACTGGAGACTATTCAGATGTGGATCCCTATCTACTTTGTGCTTTTCCAATCTATTTACCATGTATTTTGTATTTATTCCATCCAATACTATACAGCTCAGTTCTGGAATGTGTGCGCCTTCTACAGGAGCATAGATGACTATCACCCATTAGAACGCACATCTACAATGACAAAATGTTTTGAGAGGTTGGTAATCACTAGGCTGAACTCCTGGCTCAGCAAGGACCTGGACCCATTGCAATTTGCACATCACCACAACAGGACGGACCGCAAGACCCCGCAGCGGATAGTGAGGTCAGCTGAGAAGATCATCGGGGTCTCTCTTCCTGCTGTCACGGACATTTACACTACACGCTGCATCCGCAAAGGAAACAGCATTATGAAGGACCCCATGCACCCCTCATACAATCTCTTCTCCCTCCTGCCGTCTGGGAAAAGGCTCAGAAGCATTCGGGCTCTCACGACCAGACTATGTAACAGTTTCTTCCTCCAAGCTATCAGACTCCTCAATACCCAGAGCCTGGACTGACACCTTGCCCTACTGTCCTGTTTATTATTTATTGTAATGCCTGCACTGTTTTTGTGCACTTTATGCAGTCCTGTGTAGGTCTGTAGTCTAGTGTAGATTTCTTCTGTGTTTTTTTTAATGTAATTCAGTCTAGTTTTTTGTACTGTGTCATGTAACACCATGGTCCTGAAAAACGTTGTCTCATTTTTACTATGCACTGTACCAGCAGTTATGGTCGAAATGACAATAAAAGTGACTTGACTTGACTTGACTTGAATGGCTCTTCACATGGCCTTAGACCACCTGGACAATATAAATACTTATGTCAGGATGCTGGTCATAGACCATAGCTCAGCATTTAATACCATCATTCCCATAATTCTGATTGAGAAGTTGCAGAACCTGGGCCTCTGTACCTCCCTCTGTAAATGGATTCTTGACTTCCTACCGGAAGACCACAATCTGTACGGATTGGTGATAATATCTCTTTCTCGCTGACGATCAAGACTGATGCACCCCAGGGGTGTGAGCTTAGCCCACTAATCTACTCTCTCTATGCCCATGACTGTGTGGCTAGACATAGCTCAAATACCATCTATAAAATTGCTGATGATACAACCATTGTTGGTAGAATCTCAGGTGGTGATGAGAGTGCGTACAGGAGTGAGATATGCCAACTAGTGGAGTGGTGCTGCAGCAACAACCTGGCACTCAATGTCAGTAGACAAAAGAGCTGATTGTGGACTTCTGGGAGGGTAAGATGAAGGAACACATACCAATCCTCAGAGGGATCAGAAGGGGAGAGAATGAGCAGTTTCAAATTCCTGGGTGTCAAGATCTTTGAGGACCTAACCTGGTCCCAACATATCGATGCAGTTATAAAGAAGGCAAGACAGAGGCTATAGTTCATTACGAGTTTGAAGTGATTTGGTATGTCAACAAAAACATTCAAAAAATTCTGTAGATATTACATGGAGAGCATTCTGACAGGTTGCATCACTGTCTGGTATTGGGGGGAGGGGGGAGCTACTGCACTGGACCGAAAGAAGCTGCAGAGGGTTGTAAATTTAGTCGGCTCCATCTTGGGTACTAGCCTACAAAGTACCTAGGACATCTTCAAGGAGCGGTGTCTCAGAAAGGCAGCATCCATTATTAAGGACCCCCAGCAGCCAAGGCATGTCCCTTTCTCACTGTTAACAACAAGTAGGAGGTACAGAAGCCTGAAGGCACACACACAGCGATTCAGGAACAGCCTCTTCCCCTCTGCCATCCGAGTTCTAAATGAACATTGAACCCTTGAACACTAACTCACTTTTTCAATATATATTATTTCTGTTTTTGCATGATTTTTTAATCTCCAATATACATATACTGTAATTATTTTACTTATTTATTTATTTTTCTGTATTGTGTATTGCATTGAACAGCTTCTGCTAAGTTAGCAAATTTCATGACACATGCCAGTGATAATAAACCTGATTCTGAGATTGTTGCAGAATAAATCCAATAAGTAGGTGATCCTCAAATGTAGGTGAAAATCAAGGTGCAATTTTAAGATGATCTGACTTTTGTGAACTGGACCCTGGTTTCAAATCCTACTCAATTTACTTGCTGCTAAGATTAATAGAATATTGTAGCGATGTACTGCATACAGAGCTAGAGACAACGACACGCAGTCGGTAAGTCGTTTCGAGACTAGTTTATTCAAACTTCACAGCGCTGGCAATTAATCCCTAGCGCCCACCCTCTCGGGGCGGAAATGACGTCAGAGGTGCATTACCAAAGTCTCCCCTGGCGTGCTGGCTATTTGTGAGCCGGTTCGCCTGCACAGAAAGTGGGTCGCCACATAACCCTCCCCCCCCAGAACCATCGATACACCCCCCAATGTCCACAGTCTGGATCAGCCTCTGTTTGGGAGGTCTGCCTCTGCGCCGTGGTGCCTGAACCTCGACCGGCTGCGCCAAGTCCACATGGGCTGGTTTGAGTCGGTCCACCGTGAAAACCTCCTCTTTCCCCCCAATGTCCAGAACCTGCGTGGACCCGTTGTTGTTGATCACCTTGAACGGCCCCTCGTACGGCCGCTGTAGCGGTGCCCAGTGTCCGCCCCTTCGTACAAACACAAACTTACAGTCCTGCAGGTCTTTGGGTACATGGGTCAGGGTCCGTCCATGCTGTGAAGTCGGCACGGGGGCCAGGTTGCCGAGCCTTTCGTGTAGTCTGTCCTGGACTTCTGCGGGTTCTTCCTCTTGCCCCTTTGGGGCTGGTATGAACTCTCCTGGGACGGCCAAGGGTGCAACATACACCAACTCGGCCGACGAGGCGTGCAGATCCTCTTTGGGCACTGTACGAATTCCAAGCAGGACCCAGGGAAGCTCGTCCACCCAGTTAGGTTCTCTCAGGCGGGCCATCAGAGCCGACTTCAAGTGATGGTGGAAGCGTTCCACTAGTCCGTTCGACTGTGGGTGGTAGGCAGTTGTGTGGTGTAGCTGCATTCCCAACAGGCTGGCCACAGCCGACCACAGGCTGGAGGTGAACTGGGCACCTCTGTCGGAGGTAATGTGGGCCGGTACCCCGAAGCATGCTACCCAGGTTGCAATCAGTGCTCGGGCGCAGGAATCGGCAGATGTGGCGGTGAGCGGGACCGCCTCTGGCCACCTCGTGAACCGGTCTACCATAGTTAGGAGGTACCACGCTCCTCGTGACACTGGCAGGGGGCCCACGATATCCACATGAATGTGGTCGAACCTCCGGTGGGTGGGTTCAAACTGCTGCGGCGGGGCTTTAGTTTGCCGCTGCACCTTGGCTGTTTGGCACTGCACGTACGTTCTGGCCCATTCACTGACCTGCTTGCGAAGTCCGTGCCACGTGAACTTGCTGGAGACCAGCTGGACGGTTGTCCTGATAGATGGGTGCGCCAAACCGTGTATGGAGTCGAAAACTCGCCACCTCCAGGCTGCCGGGACGATGGGGCGAGGTTGGCCGGTAGCCATGTCGCACAGGAGGGTCCTATCACCTGGGCCTACGAGAAAGTCCTGCTACTGCAAACCCGAGACTGCAGTCCTGTAGCTGGGCATCTCATCGTCTGCCTGCTGTCCCTCCGCTAGTGCTGCATAGTCCACCCCCAGGGACAGGGCCTGGACAGATGGTCTGGAGAGTGCATCCGTCACAACGTCGTCCTTTCCCGAGACATGCTGGATGTCTGTCGTGTACTCAGAGATGTAGGACAGATGTCGCTGCTGGTGAGCCGACTAGGGATCCAACATCTTCGTGAACGCAAAGGTCAACGGTTTGTGGTCCGTGAATGCAGTGAACGGCCTGCCTTCTAAGAAGTACCTGAAATGCCGGATTGCCAGATACAGTGCCAACAGCTCCCAGTCGAAAGCACTGTACTTGAGTTCAGGTGGTCATAGGTGGTTGCTGAAGAACGCCAGGGGTTACCAGCGCCCCTCGATGAACTGCTCCAGCACCCCACCGACTGCTGTGTCGGATGCATCCACCGTGAGTGCGGTCGGAACGTCCGTTCTGGGGTGCACCAGCATCGCGGCATCTGCCAAGGCTTCCTTGGCTTTAACGAAAGCGGCCGCGGCCTCCTCGTCCCAAGTAATGTCCTCGCCTTTACCCGACATCAGGGTGGTCAAAGGGCGCATGATACGGGCTACTGAGGGGAGGAAACGGTGGTAGAAGTTCATCATACCAATGAACTCCTGTAGGCCTTTGACCGTGTTGGGCCGGAAAAAGTGGCGGATCGTGTCTACCTTGGCGGGCAGAGGTGTTGCCCCGTCTTTGGTAATCCTGTGGCCCAGGAAGTCGATGGTATCGAGACCGAACTGGCACTCGGCCGGGTTGGTCGTGAGGCTGAAATCACTCAGGCGGGAGTACAGCTGGCAGAGGTGGGACAGATGCTCCTGCCGACTACTGCTGGCTATAAGGATGTCGTCCAAATAGATGAACACAAAGTCCAGGTCGCATCCCACCGCATCCATTAGCCGCTGGAACATCTGTGTGGCATTCTTCAGGCCGAACGGCATTCGGAGGAACTCAACCAGGCCGAACGGGGTGATAAGTGCTGTTTTGGGGATGTCTTCAGGGTGCACCGGGATTTGATGGTATCCCCGGACGAGGTCTACTTTGGAAAAGATTCTTGCCCCATGCAGGTTTGCTGCAAAGTCCTGTATGTGCGGCACAGGGTAGTGGTCTGGAGTTGTAGCCTCGTTCGGTCTGCGGTAGTCGCTGCATGATCTCCAACCCCCGGCTGCTTTGGGCACCATGTGCAGGGGGGAGGCCCATGGGCTGTCGGACCTCCGTACGATCCCCAATTCCTCCATCCTCTTGAACTCCGCCTTCGCCAGGCGGAGCTTTTCCGGGGGGAGCCTTCATGCGCGGGCGTGGTGAGGTGGTCCCTGGGTCGGAATGTGGTGCTGTACCCCGTGTCTGGGCATGGCTGCCGTGAACTGCAGTGCCAGAATCGATGGAAAGTCCGCCAGGATTCTGGTGAATTTGTTGTCCGACAGCATAATGGAGTCCAGGTGTGGGGCCGGCAACTTGGCTTCACCCAGGGAGAACGTCTGGAAAGTCTCGGCATGTACCAGTCTTTTCTCTTCAAAGTCGACCAGCAGGCTGTGAGCTCGCAAGAAGTCCGCCCCCAGGAGTGGTTGGGCCACCGTGGCCAGTGTGAAGTCCCACGTGAACCAGCTGGCGCCGAACTGCAGCTGCACTGTGCGGGTGCCGTAGGTCCGTATCGTGCTGCCGTTTGCGGCCCTCAGGGTGTGTCCTGGCTTCCTGTTGCGGGTGTCGTACCCCGTCGGGGGCAAGACGCTGATCTCCGCTCCGGTGTCGACCAAGAAGCGGTGTCCCGACTGTTTGTCCCAGACATACAAGAGGCTGTCCTGGTGGCCAGCCGCCATAGTCATTAGCGGCAGCTGGCC
The DNA here is from genome assembly GCF_048418815.1 of Hemitrygon akajei. Taxonomy (NCBI): domain Eukaryota; kingdom Metazoa; phylum Chordata; class Chondrichthyes; order Myliobatiformes; family Dasyatidae; genus Hemitrygon; species Hemitrygon akajei. The sequence goes on from NC_133139.1 coordinate 37,787,841, forward strand.
CTGGCCCTTGCAGGGCAGGCAACAACAGCGGGCTTTTGTGCCCCACCGCTGGTGGTAGAAACACCACTGTTCACTGGCCTCCTCACTCCTGCCTCTGTGTTGTGTGTGACCCCCTGCCGGGCCTGGTCTGGTCTGGTCTGCTGTTGGGCACGTGGCCTGGTAATCTGACCGACGGACGCCACGCTCTCCCTCTTGGCTTTCCATAGCACGTCTGCCTGGGCCGCCACCTTCCGGGGGTCGCTGAAATCTGCGTTGGCCAGCAGCAGTTGCATGTCCTCGGGCAGTTGCTCTAGGAACGCTTGCTCAAACATGAGGCAGGGCTTGTGTCCGTCAGCCAGGGACAGCATCTCGTTCATCAATGCTGACGGCAGTCTGCCTCCCAAACCGTCCAGGTGAAGCAGGCGGGCACCTCGCTCACGCCGTGAGAAGCCAAAGGTCCCAATGAGCAGCGCTTTGAATGCTTCATATTTGCCTTCTTCCGGGGGCGACTGTATGAAATCCACAACCTGGGCGGCCGTCTCCTGGTCAAGGGCGCTCACCACGTGGTAGTAACGCATGGAATCAGAGGATATCTGCCGAATCTGGAACTGGGCTTCTGCTTGGCTAAACCACACGCGTGGTCGCAGTGTCCAGAAAGTCAGCAGTTTTAGCGAAACTGCGTGAACAGATGAAGAGTCGGTCATCTTTGGTCCAAATCCCGTTTGGACCGTCAGGGTCACCAATGTAGCGATGTACTACATACAGAGCTAAAGACAACCACACGCATTCAGTAAGTCATTTCGAGACTAGTTTATTCAAACTTCGTGGCGCTGGCACTTAATCTCTAGCACCCGCCCTCTCCGGGCAGAAATGACATCAAGGGTGCACTATCAAAGTCTCCCCCCGCGCGCTGGTTATTTGTGAGCCAGTTTCCCTGCGCAGAAAGTGTGTCGCCACAATATAATGTTAGAAAATGTATAAATTCTGTTTCTTGAAATTGGATTGCACCTATTTTTGTGCTTTAAAACAGCAGCTATGAGTCCTAATGACCAGCTAGGTCTTCCTGCCAAAAGCAAATTGCAAAGTTGGCCCACATCCAGTATGAAATGACATAGGGTGATTTTCATTCAGAAACTAGTGTTAAATTAGGTCTTGCGTGTTTTCTGATTAAGCTTCATCCAATTTAGCACAGCTTCCAATATTTAGCTAACAGCATCCAGAGAAAGACATTTAGCCATTAAAAGAACACTCCACATAGCAACGACACACACTTTGGTTGCCATGGAGGAAGCAGAGGCCACAGGGTCAGAGAGAGGCACCATCTACATTTACTCCAAGGGACATGCTGTGTCTTGGTATTCAAGATATACAGCAGAAAGGAATCACATGCACCAGAATTCAAAAAAACAGATCCAGCAGGCGTACAGATTCTTGCACAAAGGAGTAACACAAAAAGAGGTTTCTTCACTTTTCAAGATGTATCAGGATGGCTTGCTCATCGCTGCTTATAATCTCAGAGTTGAGATGCACACCAAAATGCAAATTTTGTGTGTGTTCTGAATTGTTTAAACAAGGAGCCTCTTATCAAAATACACAGAAATGTTGGATAAGCTAGAAAGGTAACTGGAGAAGGGATAAATTCATTCATGTACTATTTCAGTATGGGTAATCCTACATAGAAAAATAAGTGGGGGTCTAGTTTCTAAATTGGAACTCCAAATTATTGCATCAGTTACCAAGCCAGCAAATCAAGTTAAAATTCCCTAAAGACAACAAACTCTGCAGATGCTGGAAATCCAAGCAACACACACAAAAGGCTGGAGGAACTCAGCACGCAGGCAGCATCTATGGAAAAGAGCAAACAGCCGACATTTCGGGCCGAGACCCTTTATCGGGACTGGAGAAAAAGATGAGACGTTAGATCATGAAGGTGGGGGGAGGGGGGAAGAAGTGCAAGGTGGTAGGTGATAGGTGAGACCAGGAGAGGGGGAGGTGTGAAGTAAAGGGCTGGGAAGCTGATAGATGAAAGAGATAAAGGGTTGGAGAAGGGAGAATCTGATCGGAGAGGGTAGAAGACCATGGAGGAAAAGGAAGGGGAGGAGAACCAGAGAGAGGTGATGGGCAGGTAAGGGGATGAGATGAAAGAGGGAAATGGGAATGGAAATGGTGAGGAGAGGGAGCAATTACCAGAGGTTTGAAAAATCGATGTTTATGCCATCAGTTTGGAGGCAACCCAGGCAGAATATAAGGTGTTGTTCCTCCATCCTGAGTGGGAATGGGAAGTAGAATTGAAGTTGGTGGCCGCCAGGAGATCCCCCTTCTTTGGGCAGATAGAACATAGGTGCTCACCAAAGCGGTCTCCCTATCTATGTTGGCTTTCACTGATATACAGGAGGCCACACGAGGAGCACCAGATTCAGTGGATGACCCCAACAGACTCACAGGTAAAGTGTCGCCTCACCTGGAAGGACTGTTTGTGGCTTTGAATGGTGGTGAGGGAGAAGGAGTAGGGGGCAGGTATGGCACTTGTTCCACTTGCAAGGATAAGTACCAGGAGGGATGAGTCACATGGGGAGCGATCCCAGTGGAAAGTGGAAAGTGGAAAGTTGAGGGGAGGGAAAGATGTGTTTGGTTGTGAGATCCCATTGGAGATGGCAGAAGTTACAGAGAATTATGCGTTGGATTCAGAGGCTGCTGGAGTGGTAGTTGATGCTGGATGCAGATGCTACTACAGAAGTTACATAATTCTCTGCAACTTCCCCCCTTTCCATTTGGATCCCACCACCAAGAACATCTTTCTCTCCACCCTCAACTTTCCACTTCCCTTCTGGATCCCACCACCAAGTACATCTTTCTCTCCACCCTCAACTTTCCACTTTCCTTCCATGGTCTTTTACCCTCTCCTATCAGACTCTACCCTCTCCAGCCCTTTATCTTTTTCACCTATCAACTTCCCTGACCTTTACTTCACCCTTCTCCCTTTCCCAGTTTTACCCATCTGCTACCACCTTGTGCTTCTGCCTTCTCTCCCCCCACGTTTGCGATCTAACTTCTCATCTGTTTTTCCAGTCCTGATGAAGGGTTTTGGCCCAAAACATCAAATGTTTACTCTTTTCCATAGATGCTGCCTGGCCTGCTGAGTTCCTCCAGCGTTTTGTGAGTGTTGCATAGGTTAAAATTGTTAACCCTTTTGTTTCATGTTCATTACACTCAGCTGTCATACTACAGATACAGTGCATCGATACAAGGGCAAACTGAGCTTCAAAGCTCGACATTTCATGTGGCGCTTTCCACAGCTGAGCACAGATTAGGCAAGGTTTATCTGAATGACTAAGGACCTGCTTCCAAATGGCAGACAATGCATGAGTTACACCACAAGAGAACCACAAAAGAGCATTTCAAAAGCACCCTTATCCTGACACGATGCTTTCTCATTAGAAGAGAGATAAGAGTTGTGGATATTTTATGTTTGCATTAGATATAAAGTTAATGTATAAAAATTCTATAAACAAATTATAAATGGAAGCCAATTTGACATACCCAGAATTACTAGACTTAAAGTTAACCAGTCAGTTATATGGCATCATCAGGGCAGTAGATGTAACTCTATTTTAACTTCATGCATCATTACATCAGTAATGTTCATGATTTTCAGTAAGTAGAGTACTTTATCATCATTGCTTGAACTGCATCTGAGGGAATATCTGATGATGGTGTGTTATGAAAAATTAAAGAGCATCTAATCATTGATGAACCACAATGGGAGCAAATCTTGTCAGAGTGAGGCCAAACTTAATGGGAACACATTGAGCTGAATTTTAATCTGGTGAATTTGGGAGCAGGTGAGGGATTAGAATTGTCGAAACTGATGAGTTGGAAACCCTGTTCCAACCCTCTGACTTCCATGTTTCACTGTAGTGTGTTAGGCTGTGTATAGGTAAACCCCCTGGGGAGGGCAAGGTTGCCAATTAATGTATATTAATCCCTCTATTAAAGCAACTTTGAAGCACAGTTTTGATTATAGCAATGTGTCTGGAGATTACCAGCTTTCGAGCATTTATTAGAGAAAACAAGGTGAGAACACAGTAATAATTTATACACCTGAATCAATCTCAGGGAAATATGCCAATAAATACTTGGTTTTCATGTTTACTTTCTTAACCACTTAAGGGAAGTACCAATGCTAATGTGCTACTTCTTTACTTTACAAGACATTAACAAAGGTTCTTCTTTATTTTTCTATATAAAAAAGTATCAAAGATACTATTATACTTTTCAAAGTATAGAAAATATATCATACTTTCTATATAACATGTATACTATATGTAGTATATATATTAAATGGAAAATATAGTCAGGTAAATTGGTAAAATGATTTACAATTGTGGGCTGGCAGGCAGGAGATACATCTCTACCAAAGAAGGCGCTCCTTCCCTCTGCTAGCCTGCAGGTCACCCATGAGCAAGGTGTAGCAGCTGCTTAGCACCCTGATCAGGCTCATGTGAAGCCATGGAAACAGGTGGTGGATAGTTGTATCAACAGCTGGTGCATTTCTCAAGTCCTGGTTACGCGACCACTGATGCCCGGCAGAAGATATCTAAAGAGTATTTATAATGGCTGGGGTCACCGGTCTTGTAAAGACACTCCCAGAAGAATACAATGGCAAACCACTTCATTTGCCAAGAACAATCATAGGACAATAAAAGGCAAACACGAGGAAATCTGCAGATGCTGGAAATTCAAGCAACACACACAAAATGCTGGTGGAACACAGCAGGCCAGGCAGCATCTATAGGGAGAAGCGCTGTCGACGTTTCGGGCCAAGACCCTTCGTCAGGACTAACTGAAAGGAAAGATACTATCATGTCACTCATGTCATACAACACAGCACATAATGAACGAATGAATGGCTAGTCACATGTGCCAAGAAAAAAAATTGTTTTGAATGCTATTCTTACAGATCATTTCATTACAACAGTATATTGAGGTAATACAAAGGAAAACAGCAAAAGAGTGCAGAATAAAGTGTTACAATTACAGAGAAAATGCAGAACATGTAGACAATGAGGTGCAAGGCCATAATCAGGTAAATTGCGAGGTCAATTGTCCATCTTATCCTACTAGGGAACAGTTCAATAGTCTTATAACAGTGGGATGAAATCAGAATCAGAATCAGGTTTAATACCACCAGCAAATGTTGTGAAATTTGTTGCAGATAATATAGGGATATAAATTAATCAATTAATTAATTACATAAGTATATATGTATTAAATACAGTAGTTAAAGTAAAAATAGTGCAAAAAGAGAAATAATAAACGTGAGGTAGTGTTCATGGGTTCAGTGTCCATTTAGGAATCAGATGGCAGAAGTGAAGAAGCTGTTCCTGAATCGCTGTGTGTGTGTGTTCAGGCTCCTGCATCTCCTTCCTGACAATAACAATGAGAAGAGGCCTGGTGGTAGATGCTATCAAGCTTTTGTAACTTTTGTACCCGAAGGCTGGGAGAAGAGAGAACGTGCAGGATATATATACATACGTGTGACATAGCTGCTAAGCCCGGCAGGACCGTTTCTACTTACTGAAGAAGGGGCAAAGGCGGGTTATTGAAAACCAGTCACTTTGGAAAGATGGGGCTCATCAGCCATGGTTGGCAGCTCAGCTAGGAGAAGGAAAGTTCTAATCTCAAACCTCCGCTGCCTTGCAGCTATACCCACTCATGGCCAAGGGTTCCGGAGTAAACCCTGAGGAAAAATGCAAAGCTGGAGTCCCTAGGGCAGGCCTACATTGAGTTCAACACTGACTGGTAACTCCTGTGATGTTGTTGGTGCCAAATTGTACTCGTCTCCTCCAGTCCTTTGGATTCATCAGCTGAGTGGAGAGACAGAGCCCGCTGCATATGCCGAAGCTTGCTCTTTATATTGTAGAACACTGGCTTGTGTACTGATCTGCGTATCACCTTCTCTGCTGGGGCGCAACTTTCTTGCTCGACCCCGCGCAGTGGAGGGGCTACATACATACAGTTTATACAGTGGATTTTGGTTAATTGGGACACATTGGGACCAGTACATTTTGGCCCAATTAGCGAAAGTTTCATGGAAATGGTTAATGAGGTATAAAAAAAGACAAACTGAGTTACAAATTGTATTGACTTTATTTCTTACACCCTTCACATACATGAGGAGTAAAAATCTTAACATTACGTCTCCATCTAAATGTGCAATGTGCAATCATAGTAATTATAATAAATAGAACAGTCAATGTACTATGGAGTACACTCAAGTCAACGTGAGTTCATCAGTCTGATGGCCTGGTGGAAGAAGCTGCCCTGGAGCCGGTTAATCCTGGCTTTTATGCTGCGGTACCATTTCCCGGATAGTAGCAGCTGGAATAGATTGTGGTTGGGATGATCACATGGGCCCTTTTTACACCTGTGCTTGAAAATGCCCTGAATCATGGGAAGTTTGCAACTACAGATGTGCTGGGCTGTCCGCACCACTCTCTGAAGAGTCCTGCAATTAAGGGAGGTACAGTTCCCGTACTAGGCAGTGATGCTGCCAGTCAGAATGCTCTCAATTGTGCCCCTGTAGAAAGTTCTTAGGATTTGGGCGTCCATATCAAACTTCTTCAACCGTCTGAGGTGAAAGAGGTGCTGTTGTGCCTTTTTCACCACAAAGCTGATGTGTACAGACCACGTGAGGTCCTCAGTGATTTGGATGCTGAGGAACTTACAGTTGTTCACCCTCTCAACCCCAGATCCATTGATGTCAATAAGGGTTAGCCCATCTCCATTCCTCCTGTAATCCACAACCAGCTCCTTTGTTTTTGCAACTGTTACGAATGAGGAGCAACTCTGATGGGCAGAAGGGTGCAAAGTCGCCCCCCCCCCCTTTTGAGAATCGCAAAATCGCTATTATTTCAGGTCTGATACCCAGGAAATGAGAGAGATAAACAGCTCATGTCAGTAATGAGAGAGAGACAACGCAGGGATACACAAAGGTGGAATGTCTCCTGACAGAAGCGGAACGGAACCACTGATTACTGCTATTGTCTCTTGGAGAAGGAATTGTGTATTGAGTACTGTTCTATTCATTGAAACCCCTCAGGGGGCAACCAGAGTGGTCTGGTTGAGGGATTGCATCATCCCAACCTGACTGACACCTGAGACCCCATGAGTGGGGATAAAAGTAGGGTCTGGGGAACACCCCTCAGACGCACCAGGAGAGATGCTACGAGACCGGTGGGGGCTTGTGTGTGTGTCCACCCTTGCCTGTGTGACGAGTCCTCCACGGAACGGTCTAGCTAAAGGACGGAGGGGTCATACGTGAATGGCCACAGCAATAACGCATCGACGGATCAAGATCGAAAAGGGAGAGTTGGCAGGTTAATAGCTATTACTCTCTCTCTCTCTCTCTCTCTCTCTCTCTCTCTCTCTCTCTCTCTCTCTCTCTCTCTCTCTCTCTCTCTCTCTCTCTCTCTCTCTCTCTCCAACAATTGCAACACCTCGAACAACAACTATTGCAGCCTGCATGAACTGAACTGAACTTTATATTTCCATCGGACAATTCATTATCCCCTAGACAACGATAGAGCTTATTTCTTATTGATTATTATTATACCCGCACTTTTAGGTTTAGTATTGATGACGTATATTATCTGTATATTTGCATTGATATTATTTTTGTGTATTTTTACTAATAAATACTGTTAAAAATAGTATCATCAGACTCCAACGAATACTCCTATCTTTGCTGGTAAGATACCCAGTTACGGGGTTCGTAACACAACATTGAAGGAAAGGTTGTTTTCTTGACACCATTGTGTCAGAGAAATGACCGCTTCCCTGTAGGCAATTTCGTTATTGCAAATCATTTAAATTATGTGTTTACATGATTTACAGAACAAATTAGAACACTACCAATATCTCTACAGTACTATAAAACTATGTATTAATTCTTAATACTTAACAATGGAAGGATTGATCTGTGTTGTGTCCTTTTGACTGTAAATGAACAAAATCAGCACAGACACCTAGAACAGATATTGGACAGCTTTGATACAATGCTTTCAATAATTTAATTGATAATTGTAACGTTCAAGATTATTGTTGATATGCTTCAAATTCTTCATAGTTTCTAACTTGTTGAAGTAGTGAAATTGTTTCATTTTCACTCCCACCCTTTTCTGGCATCTCCAAACCTGAATGCTTGAAACCACAGCGAGCCAATCAGTTCAGAATGTCTTACTGCTTATTTCTCTCCAACTGTCAGTGACAAAAATTGCAGCTTTCTGAACATAACCACACGGAACTGACGCTATTTAAAACTGTTCTTTCAAAGGACAGTGCAGTGTCTAACGGTCACGCTAGTGCACATGACCGATGCTAGTTAGAAACTGTTCAGCAAGTCACCTGCCCAATTAAACAGCATAGTAATCCATGCAATTGAAATGAATCCTGACTATTTACTCGATTAGTTTGTTCCAAATAAGTCGCTGTTCTGATTAACCAATAGTTCAATTCACTGGAATCCATTGTGTGTGCATATATGCCAGGAGACACCCTGTATGGGTGTCTGCTGGGTCAAGCATTACAGTTTGTGCCAAGTTTAATCCAAATTTGCACATCGATCCTCTGAGGATGATTTTTTTGGGCTTAGTTTCCTTTGTCAAAGCCAAAAATTCCTGCAGTATTTATTTATCTAGAAATATATTACAAGATCATAAATTATTAAATGATCTATTTTATGAGAGTAAATTTGTCTGGAAAAACTGACTTGAATCGTGTTTCTATTTACTCTGTTTAAAAGCTGTAGATGGTATATGGATGGTTTGTATGTTGGATATCCATCCTCCGATTAGTGGACCCAAACTCAGACTCCGCCTACTCAGGGATTTATTAGGGTCCAGTTCTGAGTGAGATTAATTTACTTTCTTTTCAAATTGTTCTTGGTTCTGTCACAATGCCATGAACCAGAGCAAAATCAGGCTGAACTAAATTGCTCCTCAATGTTGAATTGAGTGCTGGGACCACATTGAGAGTGGGGAGAGTGACAGGATTTGAGGAACTGCATCCTAATTGGGAATCAGGGATATTGGGAACAGAGAGAAATACAAGGGAAAAAGAGAATAATAACAATGATCAAAACATCTTTGCTCAAACCACAGAATAAATTGGTGGAAAGCCAAGATGTATTCAGGGTCACCATCAGAGGTTAGAACTATTGAATAGGAGTCAACTTAATTGAGTGAGTTGGTGCTACCAGTTGGAAGTCAGGCCATGGGAACACTTGCAGGCTTGTTGTAATTAGGATCATGAGTCAGAAGTAAAGGTAATTACGGGACCACAGTCCCTGGCAGAGTCTAACAGGAGAAGATCCCTGCACTGGAATTGGGATCAACAGGGCAGCTTGTTCTCTGATGAAGAATTGAGGTGATAACTGGAGAATTGAACCATGGTAGAAAATTGGAATTGCTGATGGTAAAAACTGATGGCCATTACAGAAAACTGGGGACTCCATGTGGAGAAGGTGACACTGGTGGAGAATTAGTGTTGATGATGCAATTTGAGCTTTGTTTACAGAAACCCAGGTCTCATTAATTGCTGGCATTATTCTTCTGAAATATATCTGTTGTATTTTAAATCTGCATTCTCAACCCAAAGTTTTAAGAAGAGTAGAAGAGATGAGAACCTGAGTTACTAAGAAAGGATGTCTAGGTAAGGGCATCTTTTCTCTGGAGTGTAGGAAACTGAGAAGAGATATGATGGAGATACAAACTTAAGAGGGATATTGATAGGGTGAATGCAAACAGGCTTTTTTTTTTAAACTGAGGTTGGGTAAGACTAGAACTAGAGGTCATAGATTAAGAATGAAATGTGAATTATTTAAGGGGAACCTGAGGGGAAAGTTCTTCACTCAGAAGGTGGTGCAAGTCATCTATTCAAACGAGTCACACCACATTACTGCTTCTGATGTGTGTAATATTCATGTACGCACTCAGTTACAGGGATAGAATATTAGAAGGCTGCAATTTGGAGTCATTTAGAAAAAAAAGTGGTCCTGATTAGTCAAGAGTCAGTTCATTTTCTTATGAAATTATGGTCCAGATGCACGAGAGCAGAACAGTCTTGCAACAGCAGGCCAGCTTTCAAAAACACAATCACATAGCTTGGACCTCTTAGCAGCTCAAGCTGTGGAAACTACAATTAGCTCCTCTGTGAGATAACAGAGGGTTATGTATGGGCATTTGAGCTGAAAATTGGCTCCAAATATTTACGTGAAGTTTCTGCAAATTGCCTACTTTGTGGTCATAAAATACTACTCGATGCAACAGCAACAATTATAATATTGGACTGGTAAATTCATTGAGAAAGAACATATATTAAAATTTGCAAACATATATTTCAAATGAACTTCGTTCGATTAGAGACTTAGTTACAGTGAATTTCATTTCTGTCAACAGTGCAGAGGCTGGGAAATTATTAAGATTAAAAGCAATCTTCTGGCAGACTTTTCTTTGAATATTCTTTATTATTGAAGACTCTGTGATAGGAACTAAGGTGTAAAATGTATGAGAGAAAAAATGAGTATTTTACCCCAAAACACTTTATAGCCATTTAAAAACAGAATGTGCTGAAGATGCTTAATAGTCTGGTAGCATCAATGGAAAGTGGATCAGATTTATAGCTTCAGGTCAATGACCTTACATAACAAGCAAATCATTTGTTTTCAAGTAGCTGCTTTATGTAAATAAGGGTGGATATCCACTTGACACAAGGTGTGGCATTAAAACAGTCAACAGTGGTCTAAAGGGGTAGTTAGGTTTTGTATGTTAGGCACAGCACCAGGAAGACCTGGATCGTAGTAAAATTCTAATATCACCTCACAGCCCAAATTCAGGTCACACAACAGCGAGTTATAAATCTGTCAGATCAAGTACAAGGAAAATAAACATGAGGTGATTGGATCCAACTGGTTCACTAGCATCATTATTACTGGAAGGCACCACCAGTTGAATTAGTTTGCACGATTCTATTTCCACATACTACCGCAGATTCTTTATTGCCTCTGAGAGGGCCTGGCACTCAGGTAAACAATTGTTAACGAAGTTCAAACACCTTCTCAGAGTAGCTGACCTTTCTCATGCCACCAATGTGGAGAACAAATTTAGAACTGCATGCACAACAGGACTGGAAACTTGGAATATAATATATAATTATGTAATAACAACTGTAAAATTAAAAGATAATAAAGAGCTAGGTAAAATCAAGCCTTGTGTTACAACCACAGGAAGTCTCAGATGACTTGCAGTGTAATTATTCTTGTAATGAACAGTCTACTGCAGCCAATATTGTAGTCCAGTGTAGAATCTGTTGACCCTTAACAATTTTTATTGATTTACTATAGGAGGCATCCTATCTAGATGAATATAGGCATCTGTTAGTCTCATGAGACCATGAATTTGCGCCTTGGAAGGTTTCCAGGGCGCAGGCCTGGGCAGGGTTGTATGGGAGACTGACAGTTGCCCAAGCTGCAAGCCTTCCCCTTTCCATGCCACCAAAGTTGTCCAAGGGAAGGGCACTAGGATCCAAGCAGCTTGGCACCGGTGTTGTCGCAGAGCAATGTGTTGGTAAGTGCCTTGCTCAAGGACACAACACACTGCCTCAGCTGAGGCTCAAACCAATGACCTTCAGATCACTAGACCAATGCCTTATCCACTTGTCCACGCGCCAACCTAGATGAATAACAGCTTGGTATAGACAACTGCTCTGCACCTGACAGCAGAAAACTGTATTGTTGTGGATATAGCTTAGCACATCACAGAGTCCAGCCTCCCCTCTATGGGGTCTATATTTCCATTGCCTCATTAGAGCAACCATCATAATCCAGGAACCTATCCATCCCAAACATTCTCTCTTCTCTTCTCTTCCATTGGGCAGAAGATACAAAACCCTAAAAGAACATACCACCAGGTTCAAGGACAACATCTACCCCACTCTTAGTAGACGTCATAGAATAAAATGGACTCGACCTCACCATCTACCTTGTTCTGATTTTGCACCTTATTGTTTACCTGGACTGCACTTTCTCTGTAGCTGCTACACTTTATTCTGCATTTTTGTCATTTTACCTTGTTCTACTTCAATGCACTGTGTAATGATTTGCTCTGTATGAACAGTATGCAAGACAAGCTTTTCTCTGTATTTTGGTACACGTGACAATAATAAACCAAATTCAATTCCAATTCATTATTATCCTCCTTTGTGTTTGCAAGGGTCTAAAGTAATCTGCAAATGAATGGAACATGGTAATCTAAAGATTTGTATTAGAACTTTTCTGGTTGGAAGTACACTGTTGTGTTTTTTTTTTGCAAAGATGAACTATCCTTATTACTAAGGGCAGGTAAAGGGACAAACAGCATTTGTCCTTTGATATAAATTTTACTGTTTTGCTCAACAATAATCTTTCAAGTAAGACTTCTCATACATCTTCCTTGTTTTTCCTTTCTCCACGACTATGTATCTCAGTCATAGAACATAATAGCAGAGAAGTAGTAGTGCAACCATTCGAGTCAAGTATGATGTTCTCCCAAGATGTAATTCCCATAATGGAGAACGCATGTACGTGACTTCATTTAGCATTGGGGGGCTGATCCACCAAGACAAGGTGATGACCTGTGGAGGAGATAGAAAGCCTTCAGCCTTTGACCCTTCAACCTATTCTAAGATCAATGTAATCCTTCCCTCCTAAATAGCCCTTCATTTTTCTATCATCCGTGTGCCTATCCAAAACAACATTTAAATGATCCTAGCAACACACACAAAATGCTGGTGGAACGCAGCAGGCCAGACAGCATCTATAGGAAGAAGTACAGTCATCGTTTCAGGTCGAGACCCTTCGTCAGGACTGATGATCCCAATGTATCTGCCGCTACCACATGATTCTTGACAGATAGGGGTCAGGGTTCATTACATGGTATGCTAGATGACCTGGGGTCCCTTCACTGTTGCAGATTTCCTCCACTTTCACTGACATTGTGATATGTAATCACCTGCCAGCTCCACTGAAGTCATTGTTGGATCATTCTTCGTCTGGAACCTCCCTCTTGTCCTTATCACCATGGGCGACCCTACCAGGAGCTAAGCTCCAGGTGGCATCACTCTTGGGATCTCAGGAACTCACAAGCCTCTCTGCCATGACAAGGTGATGATCTGTGGAGTAGAAAGCCTTCAGCCTTTGACCCTTTAACCTACCCTAAGACCAATCTAATCATTCCCTCCTAAATGGTGGCATCCATTAGTCTCACAAGACCATGGATCTGCACCTGGAATGGTTCCCAGGGCACAAGCCTGGGCAAGGTTGAATGAAAGACCAGCAGTTGCCCATGCAGCAAGTCTCCCCTCTCCACACCACCGATGTTGTCCAAGGGAAGGGCAAACGCCGATACAGCTTGGCACCAGTGACGTCGCAGGAGTTGCCAGAACGAGGTTGAAGGCAACGTCGGACTGCCTTAGGGACTCCAGCTCCAGATTTGTCCTCAGGGTTTACTCCCAAAGCCTTTCCCATGAGTGGGTATGGCCGCAAGGCAGTGTAAGTTTGAAATCAGAGTTCTCCCTCTCTTAGAAGGATTGCCTTCCTAGGCTGACGAGCTCCATCTACCTGAAGCTCCTAAATAGCCTCCATTTTTCTATCATCCATGTGCCTATCCAAAAAAATGTTTAAATGATCCTAATGTATCTGCCTCTACCACAATCCCTGAGAACGTTCCATGCACCCACCACTCTCTGTGTATAAAATATACCTCTGGTATCCGCCTATACATGCCTCAAATCACCTTAAATTATGCCCCTTGTGCTAGCCTGGGATAATGTCTCTGTCTATCCACTCATTCTATTATTATCTTCTCATCTTGTGGACCTCCATCACATCACCTCTCATCCTCCTCCTCTCCAAAAAGAAAAAATTAACTCACTCAAAGTGTCTTCGTAAGACGTACTCTTCTAATCCAGGCAGCCTCCTGGTAAATCTCCTCTGCAACTTCTCTAAAGCTTCTACATCCATCTTATAATGAGGTGAGCTGCCATAGGTGAGACAAGTAATTTTTTTTAAAGTTATTGGATCGGAGGAGAGGAATATCATAGATTGATGCTATTCTATCCTCAGTTGGCACTTGCCATCTAAAAAGGGAGGACCTTGCTCATGGTGACCAGGAGCAAGAAACCTAATCGACTTTTCTTTGCACTTTCCTAAATTGAGAAATTAAGAAAGGGAACACCATACTTTGCACACTACAGAAGCCCATAACAATTTTCAGCAAGTCTTGGTGAAGCTTAGAGCAGAATGAAATGACAATGTAAGTTAATTGTGGATGAGGAAAGTTCATTTAACTCTTTATAATATAAATGAACAACATATTCTGAGTCTGGAAAATGTCGTAAGTCAGACATTCAATGTTCTCCAATGAAATGACTGTTGCTCATTAAGAAATAAGAGGATTAGCAGGATCTTTTAGATCCTGACAACCCTACTGTGCTTTTCACTTGCTTGTATTACCGCTATTAAAAAGATGGCGGTTTTCCGCAGGGAAGATATCAACTCAGAGTTAAGGTAGCAAAGTCTTTTATTTTCTGCTGGGATGTGCATGTTAAATGTCAAACCTTTTTTTGTGACAAATTTTTATATGGTTTTGGATGGGAGGGAACCGCATTAACATCTCATTAAGATTGCCTCAGATTAAATATTATTCAGTCTGGATTTCTTTCTTTGAGTAGCAGAAGTATGGAAGCTGAGGATGGAAGTCTGTAACAATAATTGACCAACATAATTATATATTTTGGATCTAACGCCTTCAAAGAAAATATCCCTGATCAAAGTCATAACACCTCTGGAGTATATCATGTTTATGCAAGACAAGAAAAAGCACTCCGATTCACTCAAGTAGCTGTTGCTGCCAAACAAGTATGTTCTATTTTTTAAATATTTTTCTTTTTCAATATTTTTATTGAATATATAAATATTTTTTTAAATGACAACTATAAAACAACAGAGGACATAAGCAGCAGGAAAATGAGGAAATAAATTCCTGATTATTTTCATTAAAAGGTGTCAGTTACAGAGCAACAGGAAAACTAGTAAATCAAATAACTGAAACAATTCCATCACAACTTTTCTATTCAGACTGCTGCTCCCTTCAAATCATTTATCAGCATTAAATCTTTGATAAGCATTAGGACTAAAACTGGCCAAAGGATAAGAGCAAAGGGGATTCCAGATTCAACAAAGCTCATCACAATGTTGCAGTGCATTTTCTTTATCAGCACATCCCACATTGTAGTCTCTAATTTTTAAATAAAGAGACTGGCAAAAAAAAAGGGAGCATAATTGATTCCAGAGTTCTTTTCAAGTCAAATGTGATGCAGACTTGGAAGTTTAGTTAAACGTTAGCAGGCAAAACACTGAAATTCCTAATCTTTCACTTCTAAACTTAGTTGTCCTTGCTTTGGTGGCTATATCTTTAGGTCCCAAGGTTCTGTGTTTTACAGATCGCACCCCTAAACTTTTTACTTCTTCTTTCACCTCTAAGAAACTCTTCAACACTTAGGTTTTTAACCAATCTTTTGCAATAATATCTCCAGAAGAGGTGTGAAATCAATTGTTGTTTCATATTAGTACTGTGAAGCATTTTGGGATCTTTTTATCAACGTAAACGGTGTTAACCTTGTTGTTGGAGGCTGTTTGCAAATTTTTTATTTAATTTTTGCCATTTAGATTCGTAGAGTTGTAGAGCATGGAAACACATCTTTCAGCCCAACTCCCCCATACCAACCAGGATGACTATCTAAGCTAATCACATTTGCCTGCATTTGGCCTGTAACTCTCTAAACCTTTTCTATTCATATACCCGTCTAGATATACAAATAAACTCTTCTCCGGCTTCCAGCCCAGGTACAGGCATCGATTTTAACCGATGTTTTGATGACAAACTCTGCCATCTTCATCAGGGATGATACCTGGGCATGTCTAGTCCTGTGGTATTTATACCCCCACAATCCGTCCCTCCTGCTTGGTTAGTCCTCATTCAATCAGGTTTCTGCTGTCCCATCATGTTTACAATCGAATTCCAGTTCTTATTTACGAGAGTGTAGAGTGAGACCTTCGTCTTTGAAAAAATTATTTTCCTCTAATTCTATTTCAATGGCTTCCTTCACCAGGCGGTCCCAAAAACCATTGGCGTGGCACAATAGTTTTGTGCCGTCAAAGTCAATCCTGTGGTCATTGCGATGTTCTGATACCACCAATATCTCCAGGTAACCCAAACAGATGCACCTCCTTAATGCGGGATTCCACCGTGCGTCCCATCTGGCTGATATACGCTGCTCCACATTCTCAGGGAATTCTGTAACTGCCAACCGACCTGAGTCCCAGATCATCCTTGGCCTGCATAAGCTGTGATTTTGAGCTTCCTTATAGGTTTGTGAATGATAATAATCCATTATTTCTTTAGGATCCTGGCGAAACTTCCAGAAACCAGGGAAATATAGGGAAGACATTCTAACTGTCTTTAGTACATTTGCAGTATTCTTTCCAAATACTCACCAATTTGATGTGGAAAAGCTTGGATTAAAGAAAAATAGAGGGAAGAGTTAGCCTGATTTTAGAGTAGGTTAGAAAGTTAAACCAGGTTAGACAGGTGGGAAGAGTTTAAAAGGAGATCATTTTAACTTTGACAGTTAATCGAGGAACAACTGCACAGGTGCATGAACATCAGCGAGCTAGACAGGTGGGAAGAATTTAAAAGTAGGACAGTTTTATAGAGTGGGCATCCGAGGAGCGGGTGACAGAGTAGAGGGAGTCAGAATAGGTGGGCTTTGGTTCAATGGAGCTTCAGCGATAATGGTTCAAGGCAAAGTAAGTTAATTGTGAAGAATAGGAATAGGAAATATGTCTGTGAGACCAGTGTTCTGTACTGGGTGTCAGATGTGGGGTGTCTAGGAGACTCTCAGCCTCCTGGACAGCAACTTCTGCACCAGATGCATCGAGCTGCAGCTCCTTAGGGACCAGGTTAGGGAGCTGGAGATGCAGCTCGATCATCATCTTCTGATCAGGGAAGGTGAGGAAGTGATAGAGAGGAGCTATAGGCAAGTAGTCACACCAAGGCCTCGGGAGGCAGATAAATGGGTAACAGTCAGGAGAGGGAAGGACAAGAATCAGATACTAGAGAGTACCCCTGTGGTTGTCCCCCTTAACAATAAGTACTCCCATTTGAGTACTGTTGTGGGGGATGACCTACCTGGGGGAAGCAATATTGGCCGTGCTTCTGGCAGAGAATCTGGCCCTGTGGCTCAGAAGGGTAGGGAAAGGAAGAGGATGGCAGCAATGATAGGGTATTCTATAGTCAGGGGGTCAGACAGGTAATTCTGTGGACGCAGGAAAGGAACACGGATGGCAGTTTGGCTCCCAGGTGCCAGGTTCTGAGATGTTTCTGCTCACGTCTACGACATCCTGGAGTGGGAAGATGAAAAGCAAGAGATCGTGGTACATATTGGTACCAACGACATAGGTAGGAAAAGGGAGGAGGTCCTGAAAACAGATTACAGGTAGTTAGGAAGGAAGTTGAGCATCAGGACCTCATAGGTAGTAACCTCAGGATTATTGCCTGTGCCACGTGACAGTGAGTATAGGAATAGAGTGAGGTGGAGGATAAATGCGTGCCTGAGGGATTTCAGCAGGGGAAAGGGATTCAGATTTCTGGATCATTGGGACCTTTTTTGGGACAGGAGTGACCTGTACAAAAAGGACGGGTTGCACTTAAATCTGAGGGGGATCAATATCCTGGCAGGAAGAGTTTGAACTAGAATCGCTGAGAGAACGAAGGGGTGGTTGGCTCACAAATCGAGAAAGCTTGTAGACAGTGTGAGAGGAAGGATAGGCAGGTGATAGAGAAGGGATACACTCAGACTGATGGTTTGAGACGTGTCTATTTTAATGCAACAAGTATCAAGAACAAAGTGGATGAGCTTAGAGCGTGGACCAGTACTTGAAGCTGTGATGTTGTGGCCATTACAGAGACTTGGATGGCTCAGGGGCAGGAATGGCTACTTAGAGTGCCAGGCTTTAGATGTTTCAGAAAGGACAGGGAGGGAAGCAAAAGAAGTGGCGGCGTGGCACTGTTGATCAGAGATAGTGTCACGGCTGCAGAAAAGGAGTAAGTCATGGAGGGATTGTCTACTGAGTCTCTGTGGTGGAAGCTAGGAATAGGAAGGGGTCAATAACTCTACTGGGTGTTTTTATAGACCACCCAATAGTAACAAGGACATCGTGGTGCAGATAGGGAGACAGATTCTGGAAAGATGCAATAATAACAGGGTTGTTGTGGTGGGAGATTTTAATTTCCCCAATATTGATTGGCATCTCCCTAGAGCAAGGGGTTTAGACAGGGTAGAGTTTGTTAGGTGTGTTCAGGAAGGTTTCCTGAGACAATATGTAGATAGGCCTATAAGAAGAGAGGCTGTACTTGATCTGGTATTGAGAAATGAACCTGGTCAAGTGTCAGGTCTCTCAGTGGGAGAGCATTTTGGAGATGGTGATCACAAGTCTACCTCCTTTACCATAGCATTGGAGAGTGATAGGAACAGACAAGTTATTGTAGTAGGGGGAAGTAGGAAGCTATGAGGCAGGAACTTGGAAGAATAAATAGGGAACAGACGTTCTCGGGAAATGTATGGCAGAAATGTGGCAAATGTTCAAGCGATATTTGTGTGGTGTTCTGCATAGGTACAGTGATGCACCATCAATAACTCACGCTGAGACATAGGAAACGAGGTATCGGCTTTTATTGACTGGAAGAATGAACAACACTACATCCTGGGGAATGAGGCAGGGCAACAGGGCTCAGTCGCCTTTATACAGGGGTCTGTGGGAGGAGCCACAGGAGCAGTCAGCAGGGGTCTGTGGGAGGAGCCACAGGAGCAGCCCAGACAGGTATATCTAGTTCACCACATACAGTATGTTCCAATGAGACAGGAAAGGATGATAGGGTACAGGATCCATAGTGTACAAAGGCTGTTGAAAATCTAGTTAAGAAGAAAAGCTTACGAAAAGTTCAAAAAATTAGGTAATAATAGAGATCTAGAAAATTGTAAGAATAGCAGGAAGGAGCTTAAGAATGAAATTAGGAGAGCCAGAAGGGGCCATGAGAAGGCCTTGGAAAGCAGGATTAAGGAAAACCCCAAGGCATTAGGGGAAGAGCAAGAGGAGAAGACGTGAGAGAATAGGACCAATCGAGTGTGACAGTGGAAAAGTATGTAATGGAACCAGAGGAGATAGTGGAGGTACTTAATGAATACTTCACTTCAGTATTCACTACAGAAAAGGACCTTGGCAATTGTAGGATGACTTACAGTGAATTGAAAAGCTTGAGCATATAAACAATAAGAATGAGGATGCGCTGGAGCTTTTGGAAAGCATCAAGTTGATAAGTCACCAGTACCGGATGAGGTATACCCTAGGCTACTGTGGGAGGTGAGGAAAGAGATTGGTGAGCACCTGGCAATGATCTTTGCATCATCAATGAGGATGGGAGAGGTTCCGGAGGATTGGAGGCTTGCAGATGATATTCCCTTATTCAAGAAAGGGAATAGAGATAGCCCAAGAAATTATAGACCAGTAAGTCTTACTTCAGTGGTTAGTTGATGGAGAAGATCCATCAGTTGTGTGTGCAAGTTTGTACCACTGTGCATTTCACAGCATCCACGTATTCGGGAGACACGGTTTGGCAAGTGGACTGATTTTCCCCTGGACATACATCAGCCGATCGCGTGAGCATTACACTGGAATTGAACAACACAAATATATTTTGCTGGAGCAAGTCAGCAGGTCAGGCAGCCTCTATGGAAGGAAATGAACAGTCAGCATTTTGAGCTGAGACCCTTCATCAGGACGAGAAAGAAAGATGGCAGAAGCCAGAATTAAAGGGTGGGAAGAAGGGTAGGTGCATAAGCTGAAAGGTGAGAAGGGGGGTAAAATGGGTAGATGGGGGGTGGGGAGTGGGAATGATGTGAGAATCTGGGAGGTGATAGGCAGAAGAGCTTGAAAATGCCAACTTCCTTCCCTTCATTCCATGGTCTACTGTCCTCTCCTATCAGGTTCCATCTTTTTGAAGAGATCAGAATCAGATTCAGGTTTATTATCACCGGCATGTGTCATGAAATTTGTCAGCTTAGTAGCAGCAGTTCAATGCAATACATAATATAGAAGACAAAATAAAATAAAAATAATAATAAATAAGTAAATCAATTAAAGTATATGTACATTTAATAGATTAAGAATCTTACAAAAAACAGAAATAATATATATTAAAAAGTGAAGTAGTGTTCATTGGTTCAATGTCCATTTAGAAATCAGATGGCAGAGGGGAAGAAGCTGTTCTTGAATATCTGAGTGTGTGCCTTCAGGCTTCTGTACCTCCTACCTGATGGTAACAGTAAGAAAAGAGCATGCTGTGGGTGCTGGAGGTCCTTAATAATGAACGCTGCCTTTCTGAGACACCGCTCCTTGAAGATGTCCTGGGTACTTTGTAGGCTAGTACCCAAGTTGGAGCTGACTAAATTTACGACCCTCTGCAGCTTCTTTTCATCCTGTGTAGTAGTGCCCCTCATACCAGACAGTGATGCAGCCTGTCAGAATGCTCTCCAGGGTACATCTATAGAAGATTTTGAGTGTCTTTGTTGACATACCAAATCTCTTCAAACTTCTAATGAAGTATAGTCACTGTCTTGCCTTCTTTATAACTGCAACAACATGTTGGTACCGGTTAGATCCTCAGAGATCTTGACACCCAGGAACTTGAAACTGCTCTCTCTCTCTCCACTTCTGGTCCCTCTATGAGGGTTGGTATGTGTTCCTTCATCTTACTCTTCCTGAAGTACACAATCAGTTCTTTTGTCTTACTGACATTGAGCACAAGGTTGTTGCTGCAACACCACTCCACAAATTGGTAAATCTTGCTCCTGTACGGCTTCTTATCTCCATCTGAGATTCTACCAACAATGGTTGTATCATCAGCAAATTTATAGATGATATTTGAGCTATGCCTAGCCACACAGTCATGGGTATAGAGAGAGTAGAGCAGTGAGCACACACTCCTGAGATGCACCAGTGTTGATCGTCAGCGAGGAGGAGACACTATCACCAATCCACACAGATTGTGGGCTTATGGTTAGGAAGGTGAGGATCCAACGGCAGAGGGAGGTACAGAGGACCACGTTCTGTAACTTCTCAATCAGGATTGTGGGAATGATGGTATTAAATGCTGAGCTATACCATCCTGACATAGGTGTTTGTATCATCCAGGTGGTCTAAGGCCGTTTGAAGAGCCATTGAGATTGCATTTTCCATTGACATTTTGTGTTGATAGGCAAATTGCAGTGGGTCCAGGTCTTTGCTGAGGCAGGTGTGCAGTCTAGTCATGACCAACCTCTCAAAACATTTCATCACTGTAGATGTGAGTGCTACTTTGAGATAGTCATCTACACCCCTGTAGAAGGCACACGCATTCCAGAATTGAGCTGCATCATCATCATCATGTGCCATACTCTGCCAGAGCCTCGGTGACCACTTTCTTCCACTGCGATCCGTCGGCAGTCAAACCTCTTGCATCTCTGGCGGTGAGGCTGGTTCACTTCTTGATGTTGTCGATCCAGGTTGTCCTCTGTCTGTCTCGGGAGCGGCTTCCTTCTACTTTGCCTTCAAGCACAGTGCGTTCCAGTGTGTCATCAGTTCTTGAGATGTGTCCAAAATAGCGAAGTTTCCTTTGGATAACAGTTTCCAGAGGTATTGGTTTCATGCCAATCTTTTCTAGGATGAAATTGTTGGATCTCCTTTCAATGTATGATACCCTGAGGATCCATCTGTATGTCCACATCTCAAATGCAGTCAAATTCTTTTCATCAGCTGCTTTTAGGGTCCATGTTTCACAGCCATATAGGACTACTGGCCAGATGAGAGTCTTGAGGAGGCGTATCTTGGTGTTAGTGCTCACAGATCTATCTTTCCAGATGCTCCAGAGATTGGTAGTGCTTGTGCGTGCCATTGCTAGCCTTCACCTTATTTCCTTGCTGCACTCATTTGTGTAATTTAGTTCTGCACCAAGGAATATAAAGGAGGACACTTGTTCAATGGCAACACGAGTGAATCTGCAGATGCTGGAAATAAATAAAAACACAAAATGCTGGCAGAACTCAGCAGGCCAGACAGCATCTATGGGAGGAGGTAGTGACGACCTTTCGGGCCAAAACCTTTCATCAACCCACTCCTGATGAAGAGTTTCGGCCCGAAACGTCGTTACTACCTCCTCCCATAGATGCTGTCTGGCCTGCTGAGTTCTGCCAGCATTTTGTGTTTTTACACTTGTTCAATGTTGTGTTCCCTTCATTAAAGTGAGAGGTTGAAAATGTCCTTGAATACTCCCACCAGTACTGAAGAGATTCATCAAAGATTATTCTGTGGATGAGAACTTTAGTTATGTGACAGATGTGTGATTTTTGGGGGTATCCCCATTTGAACAGAGAAGATTGCAAAGAGATCTGATAGCAGTACAGTCCACAGGTTCTGCATGCACGGATTCAACCAACCGCGGATCTCCAGCTCTGCATGCACGGATTCAACCAACCGCGGATCTCCAGCTCTGCATGCACGGATTCAACCAACCGCGGATCTCCAGCACTTGCTGTTTGAGCATGTACAGATTTTTTTTCTTGTCATTATACCCTTAACAATACAGTATAACAACTATTTATATAGCTTTTACTTTGTATTAGGTATTATAAGTAAGTTGGAACAGGTACATCCAGTATTATTTAGCGTCAGTTAGTCAAACGTTTGTCTTAGTATATAGTATATATTTAACCTTTTTATGCATATAAAACACTTAAGAAATGTATGTATTTCAATAATTAAACCACTGCATTGCTTAGTAATAATTGTAGCTTTCATCGGGGCAGCACCTTTCACATGTTCCATTATTCTCACTTTATCCTTTAAAATTGTTCTGATCATTGACCGACTGAACCCTAATGCTTTTCCAATGACTGATAGCGTTTCACCTCTTTCCGATGGCTTTGTTATTTCCACTTTATTTTCAATTGTGATCGTTTTCCGTCAACGGAAAGGAAACACTGTGGATTCAGCGGCAGCTGCGAGCTCCGAGCTCCACCAGGTCCTAATGTCCACCGCACTGAGAAAGGTTAAATAAAGGACTTGAGCATCCGCGTTTTTTTGGTATCCAGAACCAATCCCCCGCGGATAAGGAGGGCCAACTGTATTTAAGATCATAAAGGGCATATATACAGAGAAAAACTGTTTTCACTGGTGGAAGGAACTGTGGAACACAGAAGGAAAGTGTAACAAAGAAAATGTATCCTTGTGGTTCAAGTCTGGAATGGACTACTAAGGGAAGTAACAAGGCCGGATCCAATTGTAACATGACCAGAGGTAATTGGATAAATGCATAGAAGCAGTACGGTTTCAAGGGTCCAAATGGCCTCCTTCTTTGTTTTAATCAGACTGTCATTGGGCAATGGCAGGCTCAGCATGATCAGTTTCAAGAACAGCTTATTTTTACACAAGTTTCCATTCAAATTAATTTGCAGATCATCCGTGTAACTGGACAGAACTTTAAATTTTGCATTAGAAGATGATCGTAGTTTAGGAGCAGTAACTCGGTGCAGTGATACCTGTGCAGCTGAAAGTGAGCTATTGCAATAACAAAGTACTGTCTTTTAAAACCAGCCATCAGTTTGGATTAACCCAATTTTTATGAACTGAAATATCTTTAATAAAAACTGCACAGAACCATTTACTAAGTGATGCAGGTGCACTAAATCTGAAATAAAACTGGAAGTAGTTCAAATTCAAGCAATAACTAAAGAACAACAAGCAGGTATGATATTACAGATTGAGAATTTTTTATCAGAATGTCCTTATATTTGTCACTATAGACTGTTTTTCAGTAAATGAAAAGAAAAATGGTCTAAGGCATCTACAACATCAATTGCACCTAAAAATTTGGATTTTATCAGACTCCTTGAAGGCCTATTAGAGCACAATTAGCAGAAACTCACGCTGGTGATTCATCCAATTATTGTGGACAGTTTTGTGTGTTTAGCCATCTTCCAGTGAAAAGTGTACAAACAAACCTTTCTTTAATTGAACAAATAATAAATGAAAATTTAAAAAATAACAGTGGTGGTCTAAATGTGAAACTCAAAAAAACAAATGCTAGCAACACACAGCACTTTGAGCAAAGAAACAAAGTTAATGATTCAGGTCAAGTTCTTTCAACATACTTCTCTTTGATTTGAAACATTAACATTAACCCAGTTTCTCTTCTGTCAGCAACAAACAAAGCTACAGGAATCAGAATAATCGGGATACAGATGAAGGATCTCAAACCAAATCATTGACTGTCCATTTCTCTCCACAGATGCTGCCTGGCCTGCTGAGCTCCTCTACCATTTTTTATTGTAGTTGCTCCAGATTCCCCCACTGACAGTCTCTTGTGTGTCTCGTTCTCTTTCTGCTATTTCTGCTTAATCTACTGAGTTTCAAACTTTTTCTGATTTTTTTTTGGGGGGGATATGTTATTGAATATGCAATTGAACCAAATGAAAACACAAGGCCCATATCTTCTATCTTCACTTTACCTTACAGATGACCAACAATGAAGACTTAACTGTTCACCAAATTTTCTTTCATATTTTAAAGAAGTAGCTTTGAGTAGGAACAAATTACCTGACCACTAGGGGGCAGAACATCCATTACTGTTACTTCTCATGGATTCCAGCTGAGGATTAATAGCTGTTATTAAATGCATGTATTAAAGCAATTGAGAAAAGCTTTTACTTTTCAGTATTTATATACTACATTAAAAAGAAAATTTAGACAAATTTTCAGATAACTCAATATTACGCATATAGGAACAAAAGATACAGAAGCAGCAGCAGGTCATTAAGACTCATGTCAGCTCTACCTGGCAGTCAATTTGAGAATTACCCTGCACAGCATTCATTTTCCCACCCATCCGTATGGCGTCTGATTCCAAGTGTGAACAAAATTAATCAAACTCAGCAGCAATCAAATGTCCTTGATTCTCTTAGAAAGAAAATTTACAACCCTTGCATAAAGAAATATCTCCTCGTCCAAACACAAAATAGGAAACCACTTTCCCAAAGATAATGCCCGTAGCTGAGACTCTACATCTACTCTGTTAATAAGACGATAATGTATAGGAGCAGAATTAAGCTATTTGGGCCATCAACTCTGGTCCTCCATTTCATCATCACTGATCCATTTTTCCTCTCAGCCCAAATCTCCTGCCTTCTCCCTGTATCCCTTCATGCCCTGACCAATCAAGAATCTATCAACCTCTACATTAAATATGCATAAAGACCTGGCCTCCACAGCCGCCTGTGGCAACAAACTCCACAGATTCAACACTTTCTGGCTAAAGAAATTCCTCCTCATCTCCTTTCTAAAAGGACACCCCTCTATTCTGAGACTGTGTCCCCTGATCTTAGACTCTCACAAAATAAGAAACATCCTCTCCACACCACCATATCAAGGTCTTTCACCATTTGATAGGTTTCAATTAAGTTACCCCTCATTCTTTGGAGTTCTAGTGAATTCGGGCCCTGAGCAATCAAACGTTCTTCATATGAACTAGTGGGGTAATGTCACAGCAACAACCTTGCACTCAGTGTCAGTGAGATGAAAGAGCTGATTGTGGACTTCAGGAAGGGTAAGACGAAGGAACACATACCAATCCTCATAGAGGGATCAGAAGTGGAGAGAGTGACCAGCTTCAAGTTCCTGGGTGTCAAGATCTCTGAGGACCTTACCTGGTCCCAACTTATCAATGCAGTTATAAAGAAGGCAAGACAGCAGCTATACATTATTGGGAGTTTGAAGAGGTTTAGTATGAAAACAAATACACTCAAAAACTTCTGTAGATGTACCATGGAGAGCATTCTGACAGGCTGCATCACTGTCTGGCATGGGGGGGGGGGGGGATCAACTGCACAGGACCAAAGGAAGCTGCAGAGGGTTGTAAATTTAGTCAGCTCCATCTTGGGTACTAGCCTACAAAATACACAGGATACTTTAAAGAAGCGGTGTCTCAGAAAGGCAACATCCATTATTAAGGACCTCCAGCACCCAGGACATGCCCTTTTCTCACTGTTACCATCAGACAGGAGGTACAGAAGCCTGAAGGCACACACTCAGTGAATCAGGAACAGCTTCTTCCCCTCTGCCATCTGATTCCTAAATGGACATTGAACTCGTGAACACTACCTCACTTATTAATATATATTATTTCTGTTTTTTGCACAATTTTTACTCTATTCAATATACATATACTATAATTGATTTACTTTATTTTCTTCTTCTATGTTATGTATTACATTGAACTGCTGCTACTAAGTTAACAAATTTCACAATAAATGCCAGTAATAATAAAACTGATTCTGATAAGCTGTTCAATACTAGAATCATTTTCATGAACTTCCTTTGAACACTCTCCAATTTCAGCGCATCCTTTCTGAGATAAGGGGCCCCAAACTGTTCCCAATACTCCAAGTGAGTCCTCACCAGGACTTTATAAAGTCTCAACATTACATCCTTGTGTTTATATTCTAGTGCTCTTGAAATGAATGCTAACATTGCATTTGCCTTCCTCACAACAGACACAACCTGCAAATTACCCATTAGGGAATCTTGCACAAGGACTCTCACGTGGCTTTGTACCTAAGTTTTTAGTATTTTCTCTCCACTTAGAAAAACAGCCCACCCTTTTATTTCTTTTACCAAAGTGCATGACCATTCACTTCCCAACAGTGTTCCACCTGCCTCTTCTTTGCCCATTCTCCTAAGTCCTTCTGAAGCCTCTCTACTTCCTCAAAACTACCTCCCACTCCAATTATCTTCATATCATCTGAAAATTTTGCAACAAAGCCATCAATTCTATCATCTAAATCATTGACATATAAAGTAAAAAGAATTGGTCCCAACACAGACTTCTGTGGATCACCACTAGTTGTCGACTGCCAACCAGAAAAGGCTGACTTTATTGCTACCTACCAATCTGCTACTGCTTTATCCATGCTAGAATCTTTCCTGCAATACCATGGGTTTGTAATTTGTTAAGCAGCCTCATGTGTGATGCCTTGTCAAAGGCCTTCTGAAAATCCAAGTATACAAAATCATTCGATTCTCCTTTGTCTACCCTGCTACAATGTACTACAAGTGCCTTCAAGTACCCCAAAACCACATCCTTAACAATCAACTCCAACATCTTCCCAAACACTAAGATCAGATTAACTGTCCTAGAATTTCCTTTCTTCTGCCTCTCTCCCTTCTTGAAGAGTGGAGTGACATTTGCAATTTTCCAGTCTTCTGGAACCATTCCAGAATCTAATTATTCTTGAAAGATCATTACTACTGCCTCCACAATCTCTTCAGCCACCTCTTTCAGAACCCTGGTCATCATCCGGTCCATGTGACTTACCTGCCTTCAGACTTTGCAGTTTCCCATGAATCTTCTTCCTAGTAACAGTAGAGAGCGTGGCAAAGAGAAAGCCATTGGAAAAAACTCACGTGACATCTCGGCTAGAGTTTGCCAGTTGGCATGTGGGAGACTCTGAAGTCAGCTGTAAGAAAGTTCAATGGCTTGATGAATCCAAAATTGAGCTGTTTGGCCATCAGACTTAATGGTATGTTTGGCCTAAGTCAAACACCGCACATCATCAAAAACACACCAAACCTACCATGAAGCATGATGCTGGTTGCATCATGCTGTGGGGCTGCTTCAATGCAACAGGCTTGTGAAGGTAGAGGGTAAAATGAAAGCAGCAAAATACAGGGAAAGCCTGATACAGTCTGCAAGAGAACCTCAGTCTGCAGAGAAGATTTGTTTTCCAGCAAGACAATGACCCAGGCATAAAGCCAAAGCTACACAGAAATGGCTTAAAAACAACAAAGTTAATGTCCTGGAGTGGCCAAGTCAGAGTCCAGACCTCAATCCAATTGAGAATTGAAAAGGCCTGTTCACTCATGATCCCCATGCAATCTGACAGAGCTTGAGCAGTTTTGAGAAGAAGCATGGGGATAAATTGCAGAGATAAACTACAAAGCTGATAGGATCTGTCCACACAGACTTGAGGCTGTAATTACTGCCAAAGGTGCATCTATTAAATACTGACTTGAAGAGGGTGAGAAATTATGCAATTATTTTGTGTTTTATATTTGTAATTAATTTTGATCACTTTG
Organism: Hemitrygon akajei; assembly: GCF_048418815.1. Lineage (NCBI taxonomy): Eukaryota > Metazoa > Chordata > Chondrichthyes > Myliobatiformes > Dasyatidae > Hemitrygon > Hemitrygon akajei. The sequence goes on from NC_133139.1 coordinate 37,816,138, forward strand.
TAGAGATCTGTTTTCACTTTGACATGCAAGAGTCTTTTTCTGTTGATCAGTGTCAAAACAAGCCAAATTAAATCCACTGTGATTCTGGGGTGGGGGGGAATAATTTTTATAGGCATTGTACCTTACTCCATATACTGCACGCTTTCAAATACAACACCTTCAGTCCTGTATTCACCCTTTTCGATTTTGTCCGCCTTTTATATTGCAACACATCCTGTTGATTCATAAATCTGAACCCCTGTACCCTGAATCAGTTCCTCAGCCATGCATTCACCTGCCAGATCATCCTATTCTTACACTCACTACCACATGGCATAGGCAGCAACTTAGAGATTACTACCCTGGTTTCTACCTAGCTCCCTAAAATCTCTCTTCAGGGCCTCCTCATCTTGTCTATCGATGTCATTGGTGCCAATATGAACCAAGATTTGGCTGCTCACCCTCACCCTTAAGAATGCTATGGAGCCAATCGAAGACATCCCTGAGCCTGGCACCAAGGAGCCAATATAGCATCTGGGTTTCTCTATGGCACCCACAGAATCTCGCCTCTGTTCCTCTGACTGTCCTCTTCACTTCTGCTCTTCTGAGCCACAGCACTAGGTTTAGTGCCAGAGACCCAGTTATTATGGCTACCCCCTGTTAGGTCATCCCCCACCCCCCAAACAGTATCTAAAGTTGTATACTTATTACTGAGGGGAATGGCCACAGGTGTCCTCTGCACTAGCTATGCATTTCCCCCCCCTTCCCCTGACAGTCACCCAGTTACCTGTCTTCTGCAATCTAGGGGTGGGCATCTCCCTGTAGCTCCTATCTATAACTTCCTCAATTCTCCTATACGAGTCGAAAGTCAGCGAACTGCAGCTCCAGTTCCTTAATACGTCCTCTCAGGAGCTGCAGCTTGGTGCACCTGGTGCAGACGTGTTTATCTGGGAGACTGGAGGTCTCCTAGACTTCCCACATACCACACACGGTACAAAACACTGCCCCTGGAGCCATTCTCACTAAACCACAATGGAGGAATGAACACTAAAGAACAGAAGGAGAGAAAAAAAATCAACACCTACCTCAGAATCATGTACATCCTTATGCAAGCAACACACACAAAATACTGGAGGAACTCAGCAGATGCTGCTGACTTCCTCCTGCATTTTGTGTATGTTGCTCAGATTTCCAACATCTGCAGATGTTCTCTTGTTTGTGATTTGATTACATCCTTATGCAATTGCTTTTCATTCTTCTAAACCAGGGGTTTGAATTTCCAGCATCTGCAGATTTCCTCGTGTTTGTTCCCAATCTGAGATCCACAGACTCTTGGCTTAATGGTATTGGTCCATGACATAAAAAAGGGTTAGGACTTGTACAAAATGACGATAACATTATCTTAAAATTGTTCTGGAGCCTGTGTCACAGGGCCTTCGCGCTTACACTGCAAAGAAGCATGCCCTTCAGCCCATAGTCCAAGCTGATCATCAAGCACTAATTTATGCTAATCCCACCTTCCTAGCATTTGGTCCAGAGCCTTCTATATCTTCTATCCTGTGATTCCAGTGATGAAATTAAGAGTTTAGTTATTAGCAGAAGTTTTGTGTGCTAAATTTGATTTAATGCCAAACCAGGATCACCCAAACAAAAATTATGTAACCAGAACACCTTGCTTTAATAAACAGAACGGGAGTAGGCCTTTTGATCCCTCACAGGTGCTACAACATTTGATAGATCTTGACTATTCTTTTTCTTCCATGCAATTTTGCTAAACTCACCCCAAATCCCATCACTTCTCCTGAAGTCATGAGGTATGGTTCAATTAGCATCAAGTACTTGTCATATTAGCATCTAAGTCATTGACACTACTAAAGTATATGGAATAAACTACTCCAGTCTCAATATCCTCACCTCTAGTAGCAATGAGCAAAATTCACGACACATGCCATGATAAAACTAATTCTGATTCTGATTCTGAGACACTCATATTGAATTGAATTGAATGATCTTTTTTGTCATCATACATAGGTACAATGAAACTCTGTTTGGCTTCCTCTCAGGCAATCAAACAAAACAATAGATAAAAACAAGACAGTAATAGAAAAACAGTATTAAATAGATAAGTAGCAGAAAATAAGTTGCATCAGCACCAGAATATCACAGTAATGCACAAAGTGCCGTTAGTGCAAGTACTTGAGTCCTTGTGTGTGCTCACAGTTTCAGTCATTGTTCTGTGGGAGTGGTGTGATGGAGGCCACAGCTCTGAGGTAGAAGCTGTTCCTCAGTCTATTAGTTCTGTCTTTTAGTGTCCTGAACCTTTTGCTGGACGGCAGCGGGTCAGACAGAGAGTGACCAGGGTGTGTGATGTCTCTGGTTATGCTGATTGCTTTCCTCCTGAGTCTGCTGGAATAGATGGTGTCCAGTCCTGGGAGCTCCATCCTGACAATTCGCTGGGCCGACTTCACCACACAATGCAGGTCTTGTTTCTCAGCAGCTGTGCAGCTAGCATACCACACTGTAGTGCTGTTGGTCAGGATGGTTTCAAATGTGTTTCTGTAGGAGTTAAGCAACAGCTTTTGTGGGAGTTTGGCCTGTTTCAGCTTTCAGAGGAAGAAGAGTCTTTGTTGTGCCTTTTTTACAAGCAGCGAGATGTTGGTGGTCCATGTCAGCTGTTTTGACAACATAACTCCAAGGAACTTCAGGTTTTCCACACTTTCCACTACCTCTCCATGTATATGTAATATTACACAAACCCAGAAAATGCCTGTTTCCCCCTCCCTTAGCCAAAGCCATCCAGCACTAACAGCAGAAATGAGTGACTACACAACAGATCTCACTTCTAGAAATGGTTCCATCAGTCACTGGATTTAATGAAGAAAAATTCGATTCTATAAATATCCATCACTAGCCTCGGGAATGCAGGAACAAATTACAGACTTTTATAATAACATTTAATGATGTTCGGGCTGTAGAAAATATATCATAGACTAATTTGTGATTAAAATTATACTTCTGCAGAGTATTGCATGCTAACTCTGCAGAAAGAAAAGCAGAACTTAATTGATTTTTATAACTAAAAATGTAATGGGACTGGAGTAACATTCAGGAAAAAATGACTTCACTGCTGCTGGTTCATTGTCATTTTCAAATCTAGTGACCAAAGAGCCAATAATCTGAGGTCTAACAGAGTGATGAAAAATGCCAGTCTGTTGACATTGTGATTATGTGGCTCAACATTACTCAGTCATGAATCAACTTTGCCACTTGTATTGACAGATAGGAAGTGGTGCAACTGCTCTATTACCTCACACTATCACTGGTTGCCATTTGCACTGTCATAATGCTGAGACTGATACTTTTCTGTGCCATACACCAAGTAACTTCACAGATAAGCAATTGCCAGTTCAGGTTCCAAAGTAGAAGATCAATCAACTTGGTCAGACGGCTCAGAGTAAAGTCCTGCTGCTTCCGAGACACACAGATCAGACAAGTCCTAAGTTGTGTCTTAAATTAGCTTGGCGCTGTGAACATTAGAATTGATGCAGTCACCTGGGAGGAAGAAACTTGAAGGTTCCCATTATTGGTAACTGTGTGGCAATTCTAACTGCAAGGGTGAGAGTGAGGCAAAAAAGAACTAAAAAAAAAGGAACATGCAAAGATCAAGGAAGGAGCCACTAGAATCTTCAGCAGCACAGTGACGCAGCTGGTCAAGCCATTGCCACATAACACCCGGAATCCTGGTTCAATCCTGAAAGTGGGTGCTATCGCTGTGAAATTTACACATTCTCCCTGTGATCGTGTGGGCTTTCTCTGGGCGCTCCAGTTTCCTCCCAAATCTCAAAGAAATGAGGACTGGAAGGTTAATTAGCTGCTATAATTTGTCCCAAGTGTGTTGGTGAGCGATAGAATCTGGGGCAAGTGGACGAGAATGTGGCAGGGGTTTTAAATGGGATTAATACAGAATTAGTGTAAATGGGTGGTTGATGGTCAGTGTGAACTTGGTGGACTGAAGGGCCTGTTTCTATGCTGTATTTCCCTATAGGAATTTATAGAATGTAGGTGTAATCACTTTAGTACTGTGAAAACACGACTGTCAACCTCTTACAAACAACAGTGATAATAACCCAATTATTTACTTCAATAGTATTGATTGAGGGATAACTAGTGGTCAGAAGTCCTGGGATACAAATAAATCTCTTTGAAATAGTAGTGTGAGATAGTTAACATCAATTTGAAATGACTGAAATGTAACAGGCTATTCGTGAGCTCACATCCCTTTCTACTGTATTTCAATATTCATGTACATGTATCTATAGAGCAGGGGCTCCCAACCTTGTCTAAGCCATCGACCAATACCATTAAGTAAAGGGTCCATGGACCCCAGGTTTGGGATCCCTGCTCTAGAGCAAGACGAGATCCTCAATCATGCGGCAGGAGGCAAGAATGCAGCCATCTCAGCAATCACTGATGTGGGATGAAGTTAAGGTTATTTTCTGCAGCTGAACCTGCTTCTATCCCCATCACTTACTCAGGTTTACTACCACATTAGGGCTTAGATGCGAAATCCTGCACCTCCAAGCTACTGGTGGTTCTAATGCCCACTGACTCCTTCCTACAGCATTGATTTGACCGGCCAAATAACCTCTTCCAGTGATGTACATTATGCTGTACTTAGAGCCAGGGCATCATCAATATATTTCAGATCAGATTCCTAACTAAACCCTGGGGGATCACATTGATATACAGAGCTCAGTTCCATTCCAGATGGTGAATTATTCTGCTCCTGGGCCAGAGATCACCTTTTATAGTTGAGTAATGTAAGAATAAGTGGTTTTCTGTGAATGGAAGGTTGCAATTTCTGAATGGTCAGTTATAAATGAGTAGTTAATTATAGTAATAAACACAGATCTCTCATTCATCATTAAAAATGAAAAGTCGCCCCTCTGGACGTTAAAGAAAGCTAAATTTGTGTGCCCATCACTCACTGACAAATCCAGGTTCTCACTAACAACCCAGGTGCTTGTCATTTTTGTTTGATTGTTGGATGAGTTGCTACCCTGTGGTTCAGAAGCATTCAGAGTTCACAGTGCATTTATGCAGAAGCTGTTTAGTGAAGCTGTCATTTTCAAAGCCTCTTTCAAGCCAATTGAAGCTACAGAGCAATTGCAAAGTAGACATATGGTTGGCCAATGTCCATCAACTTAACTTATCCATTTCCTTTTCCTGAGTTTTTGCATCTTCCTCATAACTTTCTTGGGCTTCTCATTTGCTGTGATCTCAGCAACTATGGCACACTGACTTTTGAATTGTTATTAGTACAAATTGTGGTTAGTGAAACTCATGACACTCAGTCTGTGGGAAGTATATCCACTTTTAGCGAAGGAGAACAAAACAGTACACAGTGTGATCTCACCAAAGCCTAGAGCAGTCAGAGGAACGCCTGCACAGTCACAGGGGAAAATGCATAACCCACACACACACACATACACACACACACACAGAGTGACAATGATCAGGATTGTACCTGGATCACTGGAACTATGAGACAATAGGTCTATTAGTTGTGCCTTGGAGTTGTCATTTTGGGAAAGGAGGTGAGAAAAAAGGGGAACTATCTGATCGAGATGAAATGCTGCAATTCATTGATAAAGACTGTGACAGCCACTTGGAGAAATTCCAACATAATAAGGCAGAATCAGCATGGTTTTGTGAAGGGAAGTCACGTTTTGACAAATTCAGAAGGATTTCTTTGAGAATATAATGAATGTAGCAGCTAATGGTAAATCAGTGGGTGTCGCTAATCGGAACTTTTAAAAATGCTTTTGCAAAGGTATCACATATAGGATGGCAGGATTGTCCTGTGAGGAGAGTCCCAATGAGCAGACCAAACCGAAGACACAAGAGAGTGCAGATGCTGGAATATGGAGTATCAAACAAGATGCTAGAGGACTTCAGGGGGTCATGCAGCAGCCCCGGATGGAAATAAACAGTCTGCATTTAGTGTTGAGATCTTATACTTGGACCCACTTGATGGGTCTCAACCCCAAGTATTTCCATTTCCCTCCACAGATGTTGCCTAGCTTTTTAATTCCACCACATTTTGCTTGTTAGGCCTCCACATTCTTAGTTTCAAGGAAGGAGAAGTGATCAACAGGGAAGTACAAAATTCTTATGCATCTTGCCAAAGTAAATGCAAGGATGATACTTATCCCAACTGAATGTCTATAAGTAGAGTCAAAATAAGGGTTTGACCATTTAGGACTGAGGTGAAATGTAATTTCTTCACACAGAGAATAATGAATGCTCCATCTCTGAATATACACAAGATAGAGATCAAGAGAATTTTGATTATTAATAGAATCAGGAGAATTGCAAGTTTAAAAAAAAAGACATTTGGACAGGTTTATGGATTGGGAAGGGTTAGAGGGATATAGACCAAAAGTAGGCAAATGGGAATAGATCAGGAAGGCAACTTGGATTTGTTAGGCCGAAGGCCCTGTTTCTATGCTAAGGCTCCATGAAATGGAGTTAGTACAAAAAAATTGTGTTGAGGTGAATAGTCAGCCATAGTGGAGCAGGCGAGGGGCAATGACATTGGGTAAGAAATGGTTAATGGACAAAAATGAAAGAGTGAGAATAAATGGATTTTTCTCAGTTTGGCAGATGTGGATGGTAGGATAACACAAGGATCATGTTCTAGGACACCAGATAATCACAGACTGTATGAACTATTTGGCAGATTTCCATGTTTACTGAGGAGTATGAGGAGAGAGCAGGATGTAAACAGGCTTCAAAGGCATATAGACAATCTAACCGAATATTGCAGAGGGAATATAATGTGGAAAATTGACACTTTAAAATGGTGGCAGATTGTTGATTTTCTGTGAATCTAGGTACCTTACACACAATACACCATAAGCTACAGGCAGTTGAATCAAGAAATTAGGAAACAAATGGTATATTGGCCTTATTTGCGAGGAATAAAAATGACTTGCAAGGCTTTGGTAAGATCACACAGTGTACAATGTGTACACTGTGAACATTTTGTTCTCCTTCGCTAAAAGTGGATATACTTCCCACAGACTGAGTGTCATGAGTTTCACTATCCACAATTTGTACTAATAACAATTCAAAAGTCAGTGTGCCATAGTTGCTGAGATCACAGCAAATGAGAAGCCCAAGAAAGTTATGAGGAAGATGCAAAAACTCAGGAAAAGGAAATGGATAAGTTAAGTTGATGGACATTGGCCAACCATATGTTTACTTTGCTCAGCGTATAGCTGAGCGGTTGAATTTATGGGGTGGCCAGGGAATGACGCTAATGGAAATATGGAGAGAATAAAAAGGGATGCTGTAGCACGAGTGTAAAATGGGTGAATAAGAGTCAGGATAGACTCAGCGGGCCAAAGGACCTTCTCCCATGATGTATCTCTGTGACTGGATTACATTTGCTACCTTCCAGTCTGTTTAGATTATCCAGATACAAGAGCTATAGAAAGACCAGCACCTTGTTTGTGTTGCTCTGAAGCTATACCTTAGCATCCAAGTTATCAGATCCAATTTTAGATCCCTCAGCTGCTCTAGTGATTTGTCTTTAGTGACGTTAATTGCTTTAATTTCCTCATTGTCATTAGACCCTTGGTTCCCTCACAGCCCAGCAACATTTATAACTCTTTAGTGGAAAAAGAAACAGGGTATTTATTGAAAACTTCAGACATTCTTCACTATAATTTTTCCTGGGATGTCTTTTTTGCTGTTCTCTTTCTTTTAACATTGTAATGACAGCTCCTTTTGCACATAGTTTGATGATTTCATAATTTATCTTTATTGTTCTCTTTTGGTCATTTGTTCCCACTTACTAAAAATCCTATTAATCCTTAATCTTATTAATCTTCTTCGCAATATTATAAGCCTCTTTTCTAATCTAATGATATATCCTCAGGCTTCTCAGTTAACCATAGATAAATAATTTAACATATGGGGGTTTTATTTCTCAATGGATATTAACTTCAAAGGTCAAAGTAAATTCATTATCAAAGTACATTGTCACCATATACAACCCTGAGACTCATTTTCTTTCTGGCATTCACAGTAAATAGAAGAAATGTATGATGTTGGTATATTGACTATCAAAAAGCATTTGATTCTGTCCCGCATCATGGTTAATTAAAGTTCTTAATATATACGAACTACACCCAATACTTGTGAAATTGCTTCAACAACTGATGAAGCATTGGCGTACTATAATGACCCTATCTATTAACAACCAAAAAAGAACAGCCACTATTATTAAAATAAACCAAGGCATTTTGCAGGATGACTCTCTAAGCCCAGTGTGGTTTAGTCTGGCTTTAAACACACTCTCTAATTTACTGAATTGGATGAAAATTGGATATCAAATCAGAAACAACCAGACCATTTATACCTTAATGCATGGACAATTTGAAATTGTACACTCCTTCATCAGCAAAACCAAAGCAATTAATTCAAATAGTAGAACTATTTTCTAAAGATATAAACATGAACTTTGGATTAGATAAGTGCAGAACATTAAACTCAAAGAAGGGTGCAACAAAGCCAGCAGAATATAAAACAGAGCAGCAGGATACAACACAGCCGATGATAAATATGGAACAAGTATCTGGGATATCAACGAGCAAAGAAAATGGATCATAGTGCAATAAAGGGAAAACTTCCGATAGAATTTACTTCAAGGCTTAAAAAAATCTACCAAACAGAGCTCAATAGCAAAAATATAACAAAGGCAGTAAACACTTTCACTATACCCATATTAACACATTCTTTTAACATAATATCTTGATTTTGAAACTGAACCCGAAAATTTACAATGAAAAATAAGAACTGAACTTACAAATTTTAAAAAACACTATGCACACTTGAACACATTTAGATTAACACTACCTGGGACAGAAGGTTAGAGAAGTAACAGACATAAACATTGTACACAGCAGTCAGACAAAAATTCTATGGATATATTTTCATCAGCGAAAACAGGATTCAGCACTCCACGCGAGCGTATGCAATTCTGATAAGGAGTACACACCACTAAACTTAAATGAAAGCACAACCCAGAAAAATGAAGAAATTATCACCACGGAAGAAAAAGTTAACCTATGGAAGAGCATGACCCTCCATGGAAGACATCCCCAGCATCTGAGCAGATGACATGTTGACAACAAAGTGTTGAATGCCTGGCTCAGAGATGCAGACCTCTTCCCAGAAACCAAGGAGATCCTCGTGGCAATACAAGACCAGGTGGTTATCGCAATAAAAAAATCAAAAATACATAATAAATGACCAACAAATTCAAGATGATAAATGCAGCAAATGCCGAGAGAAACCAGAAACAATCTAACAAATTACAGAATCCGCAGCAATTTAACTTACTCTGATTCCTTATTGATGCACCATCAATAACTCTCGGATTCGGGAGGTGAACGATAGTCTTTTATTAGCAGCAAAAGGGAGCACAGCATCTCGGAGACTGAGGGAGGAGCAGTGCCTCCAATCGCCTTTATACGGGGGTCTATGGGAGGTGCCACAGGAGCAGTCAGCAGAGGGGCGTGTCCAGACAGGTATACATAGTTTACCACACTTACACAAGCTGAATCAAGTGGCAAACATCATTCATCAAAAGTTTGAGTTACAATACAAACTCATAAATGAAATCACACTACACTATAAGAATGAGCCTGATCCGGTTTTTACAGTTAGCCCTACAAATTATATTATGACCAATCCATAATAACTGTGTGGATGTAATATTACAGGATAAACAAGCAAGCACAACTTACTTAATAGATATCGCCATTCCAAACACACATAGCATACAGAAATCAGTAAGTGAAAAACACCAGAAATATTCTGAATTAAAAGAGGAAAATAAAAGACTATGGAACATGGACAAGGTATATTTTGTTACAATAGCAATAGCTACAACTGGCATCATCCCAAAGTCATTACACAACTGCATTAAACAATTAAGCCTGCACAGTAATATTTACAGTATGTAGATCTTCAGAAAGCCACAATACTAAACACCACTTGAATAGTCCAAAAGTTCATAACAATTGAGAAATGAGTGTGCTTGGCTATGCTCGCACCTCAGGTTTTACCAGCTTGAGCTGATAGAAAATAAAAATAATCATATATAAATAATAACTGTCAAGAACATGAGATGAAGAGCCCTTGTAAGTGAATCGATAGGTTGTGCAATCAGTTCAGTGATGGTGCGAGTGAAGTTATCCCCTCTGGTCAAGAGCCTGAGTTGAGGGGTAATAACTGTTCCTGAATTTGGTGGTGTGGGTCCAGAGGCTCCTGTACCTACTTCCTGATGACAGCAGTAAGAAGAGAGTAGGCCTGGATGGTGGACATTGAAACCTCAGACACTACCTCAATTTTTTTTCCAATATATAGTATTTCTGCTTTTGCACGATTTTTAATCGATTCAATAAATGTATACAGTACTGAATAAAGTATACTGAATAAGATTTACTTATTTTTTAATTATTATTATATATTTTTTCTTCTATATTATGTATTGCATTGAAATGCTGCTGCTAAGTTAACAAATTTCACGTCATATGCTGGTGATAATAAACCTGATTCTGATCGACTAGGCTGTATCCATTACATTTTGTAAGCATTCCCGTTCAAGGGCATTGGTGTTTCCATACCAGACTGTGATGCAATCAGTCAATATACTATCCCCCGCACATCTATAGAAATTTGTCAAAGTTTTAGATAACATGCTGAATCTTTGCAAACTTTTAAGAAAGTAGAGGCATTGCAAAGCTTTCTTCGTAATGGCACTTACATGCTGGACCCAGGAGAGATCTTCTGAAATGATAACACTGAGGAATTTAAAGTTGCTGAGCCTCTCCACCTCTGATTACCCAATGAGGACTGGCTCACGGGTTTCCTTCACCTGAAGCCAATAATCAGCTCCTTCATCTTGCTGACATTGAGTGAGAGGTTGTTCTTGTGGCACCTCTCAGCCAGAATTTCAATCTCCCTCCTATACACTGATTCATCACCACCTTTGATTTGGCCTATGACAGTGATGTCATCAGCAAACTTAAGTAGGTCATTGGAGCTGTGCGTAGCCTCAGTCATAAGTATAAAGTGAGAAGAGCACGGGCTAAGCACATAGCCTTGTGGTGCAACTCTGCTGATGGAAATTATGGAGGAGACCAGAGATGATAAGGGCTGGTGCCCATTCACCCCTCCCCCAGGTCACTGTGACATAGGAGGATTCCAGGACTGGAGTTCTGTGTAGGCAGGAGGCACGAGGGCCATTGACCCCCTAGGCATACAAATCAATAAGAAGAATAACTTCAGTCTCTGGGATCCCTTAAGCCTGGAACCATTACAATCAGTCTCTTACGTGTCCTTTCCAAAGCCTTCACTTGGCTCCCGTAGGCCTGAAGAAATTAAAAATCTGCAAAACAACTGGCTGGAACAAGTCAAAGACAGTGGGTAAGTGGACACAACAAATGACTGCTCTTATGACCATCATCTTACGAACTCATTCTCTGAATTAACTCTTTCTGGGGAGAAGTCCGTAAATGCCAGTGAATATGATTAAGGCCTTGGTGATAATTGCTAACTCTGACATCGTTTCCAGATAAGAAGCTATTTGTGGGTGCTCTTTGATAAGGTAGAAGAATCAATGCAGGTTTATAAGAAGAGTACTCTTTGTTTGTAAAGTGAAATAACCTGAGCCCAAAGTCTGACTTGAACTGGCTGTAACCTGTTTGAAATAGCCTGATTCAGGGGAAAAAAAAACAAAGAAATGACACAAGAGGCATATCCTTATTTGGTAGAAGAGCAATGTGATAATGATAACTGTAGTTGTGGGCTAGAGCCAATGTAAAGTGGTCACAGGCTAGCCAGATAAAGCTGGAACTACTGGAATCAAACCCTTCCCTTCATCTAAGACACTGACTCATTACTTGCCTTTGGAATTATTGATTTATAGACAATAGACAATAACTTTTGTAATCTATAGTAATTTTTATACCTTGCACTATGCTGCTGCCACGTCATGATATATGTCAGTAATCATAAACCTGATTCTGAATTCTGATTCTGATAATGGTTCTGAACTAGAAGCAAAAAAAAAGATAAAGGATTTCAGAGGTAGAGCACTGAGAGCTCTGGAGACTAATTATCGCAAGGAAGACAGCCATGCCTGTGCGGTGAGATGGCTAATCTTTGGCCAGTAGCAGATCCCCAATTTCTGTGTTGTAAGTGAGAAATAGACTCGGTAAGTACTGGTACTGAAGGAGCAATAGCATTCAGAAATTGTTGATTTGGGGGTCAACATGATTTACATGGACATTTGCATTGTTATCATAAAGTTGACACGATCAAGTTGCAAGTTTTTTGGATTAATTAGGATTCATGCATTCGTTTGCTTAAGTTAGCTGACCAAGGTAAGGGTCAAAACTCCTGAACTGAGATACAAATACAAGACAGAAGTCTAATCCCTTCCCCTTTCCTTTCTCGGCCCAAAATGATGACTGTTTGCTCTTTTCTACAGATGCTGCATGGCTTGCTGAGCTCCCCCAGCATTTTGTAGGTGTTGCTTCTAAATTCTGTTGCCCAGAATCAAACAGTTGGGCAACAAGGTAGCACAGTGGTTAACACAATCACTTTACAGCACCAGTGATTACCTGCTGGGGTTCAATTCCCGTCACTGTCAGTAGCGATTTTGTACATTCTCACCAAAACCATGAGTGTTTCCTCCAGGGTATCCAGTTTCCTCCCACATTCCAAAGATGTAGAGTTAGCGTTACTGAGTTGTGGTAATGCTACACTGGTGCTGGACGAATGGCAACTCTTACGGGCTACCACCGGCGCAATCTTCAGACTGTGTTGGTCGTTGACGCAAATTGACACACTTCACTGTGTGTTTTGATGTTTCCATGCACAAATAATAAAGCTAATCTTTCTTTAAATCTTTAGAACTAGTAAAATATAACATAAAATATGGCTCCAGGCCTTTTGTTTCATACTTACCCAATATCCCCATGCCTTGATACCTCCATCCTGGCTCTTACCACCAAATCCCCAACCTAACACCATGTTAAACTGACATAATAATTAAAAATAGATTGGTGCAACAAGAGTTAAAACATTGTGGGATGGAAAGAATCTTACAGAGATTACACATTTTGGCATGCTATTATGAATGATTACAAAAGTGTGTATCGTTGGTGGACATTGGACTGTTGCACAATAACTTATCATGCAAACCTCATTGATATTTACTATCTTCCATCTCCCCTGATGTGACACCAACACCCCTGCTAATCAACTCACCATGGGAGGGTAACAGAAGAGGTAACAAAGGTACTGGAATCCATGAGCTCACATGCCACATTCACAGATAAAGTCATTAATGAGTCAGCTGTATCAAAGTTCATAGGACCTTCTTCCATCTCTCTCCTTGTACTGACAACTGTGTGGAAATAAACCTACTATTAATTACACAGCCCTCAGTATTCACTCCATCTAGGCTGGCCTTGGAACAGCCAAATTTGGTCTATAGTTTGTCATTTGCCTTAATGACTTCATAGGTGAATCACATCAGGTTCTGTTTGATATCACTCCTGTGAAAATCCCTTTGGACATTATTGGTACATTAAATGAGCAATATATATAGACAGAGACAGTAGGGGCTCAAGACAATTTTCCAAAAATAAAAAGACAATGCCATTGAAAGTTTGTTTAAACCAGAGTAGAGATTCAACGTAGTATTACTAAGATAAACCCTAATACTCAGACTTTTACAAACAGCATTGTAGTGGCTCTCACTAATGGTTTAACATCAAACAAGTTGGTATGGTATAAAACCAGAGCTTTTTCACTACTGCTGGGAATCACAGGGATGGGAGATCTCAGTCAACAATGCAGGAACTATTCTTATTTAATATTTTCTCTTTTTTAGGATTCGAGTTATATGAATAATATTGCACTCCTAATTATTTAATTGTAAGAAAAGCCAGTGAAGACTGGAATGACAATCATTCTCATATGTTAGAGCAACTTCCATTATTTAACTCTGTGAGGGTTGTCAGCTGAAACAGTCAATGGAGGTACAGTACAAGATCTCATTTTGAGATGCCTGCTTTGATGTGTAGTTCAGCAAGCAGAGAGTGTGCTAGGTTCAGAAGTCAAAACGTTTTCCAGGTAAGAAAAAAGTAACAACCCATAGAAACCATAGATGAAAACGAGACATAACTGTAAATGTAAGCTAGTTTCTGAGTTTCATTAATACATTGAATTTAGTATCTTAATATGAACAATGTTTATATCCTTTTATCTTCTATATTAAATTCACATCATAGACTGAAACTCAATCAAAACAATTGTCTGTTTGCTAAAGTACTATAACCAATGCCATCTCAGCATGTTAATAGGGGCCTGATGAATTACTTATCATGAAATCATAGAGTTATAATTCACAGCGTCTTATCAGCCCATTATTTCTGTGCAAGCAAGGTGAGCTGCCTCGATGACTATTGAACCTTAGCTCTTACATCTACTGTAATGAAGTGCTTCGAGAGGTTGGTTATAGTTAGAATTCACTGCTGCCTGGGCAAAGACACAGACCCACTGCAATTCACCTACTGCTGCAACAGATCTGTGGTGGACTCAGTCTTACTGGTTTTGGAGAACCTAGACAACAGCAAAACATACATCAGCCTGCTGTTCATCAACTACAGCTTAGCATTCAATACCATCATCCCATCAGTATTTAATCTCCAAGTTTCTAAACCAGGACCTCTGTACTTCCTTCTGCAACTGTATTCTTGACCTCATCTGGACACCACAATAAGTACAGATTGGTGATACCGTCTCCTCACTGACATTCAGCACAGGTACACCTCAAGGATGTGTGCTTAGCCCACTGCTCTACACTTTCTACACTCACAACCGAGTGGCTGAGCACAGCTCGAATACCATCTATAAATCTCAGATGGCAATACTGAGCAGGTATACAGGAGTGAGATAGATTGGTTGGCTGAGTGGTCTCTCAACAACAGTCTAACACTCAAAGTCAGCAAGACCAAAGAACTGATTGTAGACTTCAGAAAGGTGAAGTCAGGAGAATATTCACCTGTCTTCATTGAATGGTCAGCCATGGAAAAGGGTGAGCAGCTTCAAATTTCTGGGTGTCAACATCCCCAAGGATCTGTTCTGGACAGAAGATATTGATGCAATCATGAAGAAGGCCTGTCAGTAACTCTACTTAGTTAGGACTTCGAGGAGATTTGGTATGACATCAAATACTTTTGTAAATTTCTATAGATGTACGGTGTTGCATCACCTCCTGACCTAGGGTCTCCAATGCATAGGATTAAACAAGTCTGTAGAGGGTAGTAGAGTCAGCCAGCTTCATTACAGGCACAAGTTTCCCCAACCACCATTGAGGACATCGGCAAAAGTTGGTGTCTCAAGAAAGTGACATCCATTAATAAGAATCTGGGGCATGCCTTCCTCTCATTACTACCATCAGGCAGGTTGTACAGGAGCTTGAAGACTCCACTCAATGATTCAGGAGCAGCTTCTTCCTCTCCATCATCAGATTACTGACAGATCCATGAACACGACCTCATTCTTCCCCTTTTTAATTTTTTTAGAAATGTACTTTGTAATGTGCAGATTTTTATCTCTGCACTGCATTGCTGCTGAAGAACAAATTTCATGTCAAATATCAGTGTTCATAAACCAGATTCCAATCCTGATTCCGAGACATTAATGATATTAATGACTAATGATATTCGAGCATGGCCCCTGCTCTTCAACACGTGTCCTGCTATCTTTAGGATTTTTGGATTTCACGGTAACTTACCACTTACTGTATAATTCCTAACATTACTTCCCCTTCCAAAAATTAATCACCTCACACTTCTTCAAACTGTATTCTGCTCCCACTTTCTGTCCATATGATCAGATATCTTCAGGTATTCTTCCTCATTATCTAGCACACATGCATCTTTCATGATATCTGCATATTTTTTACTCATGTCTCATATGGTGGTGGTTGTCCTTCATGTCCAATGATGACAGAACCTGTGCAGAAAGTTTTTGAAGTGAAGAAGCTGTTGCACTGGGACAGTTCCACTCTGTCAACCTGCGAAATCTAGGTCCAGTGGTACAAACAAGCATCACAAATTGGGGTCTTTCTTGGTTGTAGTGGATGACCATGGAATCTTCTGTGCCTGGTCATGCCCTTTAATCTCCACGCAGCATTGCAGTGACGCCTCCTGGACATTGGATCTCACTGTAGATCTCATCCGCCAAGTTTGTCAGAGCTAACTTTGCATGCTGGGATAGACATGTCCCTGACTCACTGGGTGTGAGGCAGCCACCTACCCTCACCTGGTTTGGCCCACCTGATGAAGCGGTGTACCATGTGTGGCCACTGTTGCATGCGAACAGCTACTTGGAGATACAGGGGACCAAAGGTGAGTGAGCTTCCCCACAATGGAAATGACAAACCCCTTCACCAGTGGCGCTACCTCTCCCTGTAGAACCCTCATCTCCTAGATTTCAGTCTAAGTCATGGACAATGCACGATAAAAAGCAATGGACGAGTACAAAGGCAGGGAAATCCCAATGGAAACTGCCTTCCAGTCACAAACTACATCTGACCTTTGCCCTCTGCTTCCTGTCACAGAGCACTTTCTCTTGAATCCTGCGGCAGGGAAGGAGCTATGCACAATTAAATATGACAACCATCTCATTTGTGGCAACCACCAATATCAAATCCATGATCAACAGCTTGTAGGTCAATGTAATATGTTTCAACACTCTGGTAACATGTGAATTTAAAGGATAAATTAAAGGCTTCCATAGTGCTGAAAGTACACTCAGTGGCCATTTTATTAGGTATAGGAGTAGAACCCGGTATGGTCTTCTGCTATTGCGCACATCCAGTTCAATGTTCAACAAGAAATGCTTTTCTGCACACTACTGTTGGTTATTTGAGTTACTGTCACCTTCCTGTCAGCTTGAACCAGTCTGACCATTCTCCACTGACCTTTCCCATTACCAGGGCATTTTCACCCACAGAACTGCCACTCACTGGATGTTTTTTTTTTCAGTTTTTCACACCATTCTCTGTAAACTCTGGACACTGTTTTGCATGAAAATCCCAAGAGATCAGCAGTTTCTGAGATACTCAAACCACCCTGTCTGGCACCAACGATCATCCCATGGTCAAGGTCACTTAGATCACATTTCTTCCCCATTCTGATGTTTAGTCTGAACAACAACTGAACCTCTCGACCATGTCTGCATGCTTTTATGCATTGACTTGTTGCCACATGATTGGCTGATCAGATATTTGCATTAATGAGCAGGTGTACATAATAAAGTGACCACCAAGTGTACAATTAATACACTCAGTTTAAGAAAATCTGGAAATTATGAGCTTTTCACAAAACATGAGTTTATTCAAACATGTCTAGTGGACTGATGAGGAGAAAATTTGTAGCAATTTAATTTTTTGCCAAGCCAACGCAAGTGATGTTCTTTGCCAAACACTAAGAGAACTTTAAGGTCTCCAGAACCAGTTAGGACAGATGATGATAAATGATCCTGGCCACCATGGTTTTAAAATGGCATGAGAAGTAATAAGACTTCAATATATATCCTAGACTGAAACTACAATGCCACGTTTGTATCCAGACATTATTCTGAGTCACTATGCCTTAATAAATGCATGTAAATGACCCAAAGTCACTAATCACATAATAATTGGATAATTATGAAGAAAAAGAATGGCAGAGGAGTTGCCAGGAACTCTTGAATAACATTACTGCAATAAAACTAGACAACGTTTATCATCATAGAACATAGCAATACAGAACAGTAGAGTACAGGAACAGGCCTGTTGGTCCAAGATATTGTGCAAATTTAATTAAGCTAGCAATTAAATGCCTAACTAAACTAGTCCCTTCTACCTACACAATTATGTCTCATCAGTTAACAGTTATTCATAAAAAAGAGCTCACCTTACATTTTGAATTGGAATTAGAATTGGTTGGATTTGGTTTATTATAGTCACATGTACCGAGATACTCTGAAAAGCCTGTCTTACATATGGTTCATGCAGATCAAATCTTTATACTGTGTATTTTGACATTGTACATGGTGAACAATAAGGCAGGCAAATAATAAGGTACAAGATCATAATCAGAGAAATTATGAAGTCAAGAGTCCATCTTATATATTAGAGAACCATTCAATGGGCTTATATCAGTGGGATAAAAACTATCCTTGAGCCCAATAGTATGTGCTTTCAGGCTTTTATTTATCTTCTGTCCAATGGAAGAGCAGTGAAGAGAATGTCTGGGGTGGATGGAGTCATGAGAAATATAGACCAAGTCCATGGAGTGGAGGCTGGTTTCTGTGATGTGCTGTGCTGTATCCACAAATCCCTGCAGTTTCTTAACAGAGATGCGCACAGCTGTCACCACACCAACTTTTATGCATCCGGATAGGCTCCTGTCTTTGGTGCGTTGCTAAAATGTGTAAGTTCAATAGAAGCATGCCACATTCCTTTGCTTCCTGGGAAATAGAGGCATTGATGAGTGTTCTTGGCTGTGGTATCTCTGTGGTTGGACCAGGGCAGGCTGTTGGTGATGTTCTCTCGTAATAACTTGAAGCTGTCAGCTGTCTCAACCTCAACACTGTTGATGTAGACTGGAGCACGTACACCAACCCCCCACCCCCCCCCCCCCCCTTTCCGGAAGTAAACAACCAGCTTTTTTGTTTGGTTGAATTAAGGGAAAAGTTGTCAAGACACCATGCTATTAAGCCTTCTATCTCCTTTCTGTACTCCAACATCATGATATGGCCCACTATGGTGGTATCACCTGCAAAAGTTAGTGACTTTGGCCACACAGTAGGATAGGGGGCTGACAACACAACCTTGTAGAGTACCAGTTTCTAGAGTAGTCTTAATTGGTAGAATAATTTAAATTGGTTGGATACTAACTACCCACTTTTTTATTATTGATATACAGAATGTGGGTATGATATAATTTAATGGACTACAAGGAGAAGCCAAGGAACAACATACATATGAGCCTGGTGGGAAAGTTAGTGGAAGAGATTCTGAGAACCAGGATTTATCTTTATATGGGAAAGAAAGAACTGTTTAAGGATAGTCAGCATGGTTTTCTTAGTGAAAGATCACGTTTCTCAGATTTTTGAAAAGGTGGTGTTTACCATTACCTCAGTCAACCAACTTATGTTAGGTAGGTGACCACCCAAATCTTAATTCATTCAAAACTCACACTTCATTTATCAATGGAAATATTCCATGTACCAAGTAGTTTAATTAGTCATTGTAAATTGTCCCATGATTAGGAACAACTGCCTTACAAAGGTGGCATCCGTCATTAAAGATCCCCACCACCCAGGACATGCCCTCTTCTCTTTGTTACAGTCAGGAAGGAGGTACAGAAGCCTGAAGGCATACACTCAGCAAATCAGGAACAGCTTCTTCCTCTCTGCCATCCGATTTCTAAATGGAGATTAAACCAATGAACACTACCTCACTACTTTCTAATTTCTGTTATTTTCTACTACTTATTTTAACTTAACTATTTAATACTCATATATATACTTAATGTAGCTCAGTAATTTTGTTTCTCTATTATTTATTTATCAGCTATCTCATTGTACGGCTGCCATTAGGTTAACAAATATCACGACATATGCTGGTGATAGTAAATTTGATTCTGATTAGGTAAATCGGGGCTGTGGGGATGCTGGGGAGTGTGGCTCAAAGATCCCACTCCATGCTGTATCACTAAAGAAAATATTTAAGTATTTAATTGACCCTAGGTGAATAACTCCGTTTCCTGAATGCTATTGATCATTCTGCACTAAAACACACCCAGTCCCTTTCTCCAACCCCTCCAACAGGAATTCCTTGCTGGCCAAATGATTGGTGTTTCAATTAGGATCGATCCTGGTTTATGGATCTTCCTTGTTATAGCTAGTCTTTGGAGAGCTCGCTGTTCATTTTTATTTTTATTTCTATCTGTTTTGAACCATGAAACTTTGATTTTGTTGGATCTGGCTTTCCTTGTTAGGCTATCTCCACTTTTCATTGGCTCTGGCCCAAGTAAACATCTGCCCATGACATCACTTGTTTGCTTATCCCTGAATCAGGCCACTTCAAACCAGTGACAGCGAGTTCAAATTAGACACTGGGCTCAAGTTATTTCAGTTTGCAGACACAGATTACTCTTCTTATTAGCCTTTTACCTTATCAAAGAGCAATCCCAAAAGTAACTACTTATTAGGAAATTATCTCTAATTTAGCAGATTAACTGCAGAGCCATCATTATGTCCAATTTCAATTACTTTAATCTAGCAAGAATTATTATAATTAGATCATTCAACATGTCCATGGACAGGAAAGGGTTTAGAGGGATATTGGCTAAACACAGGCAAATGGGATTAGCATAGACTGGCATGCTGGCAGTGAACGAGTTGGGCCAAAGGGCTTGTTTCCATGCTCTACAACTCATGAATCTATTATTGTGTTGCTCTGTTGATTGCATTGTTAATTGTAATAAAAATTGGCTCAGGATGTTGCACTTACTTTCATTACAAATAGTACATTGGCAGGAAAGATCACTGAATATTGAGCAGCAACTGACAATTGTGATTCTGCTGCTGAATATAAGTGTTTACAGTTTTGGAATTATCTTTAGGTTCATGAAGACCAGACTTTCATTTCCAACTTTCTGACTAATCCTTTTTCTAGAATCGCAAAGTAAAGGAAACAACACAGGGATCATTGCCTTGACCGGATATTGAGTACTTCATGTGTTAGATCATTAGTAAAGTGTACAGCTAATAGGATCTGAACTTCTTGTACAAGAATTTTATGGTACTCTCAAACATTTGATTTAGATTCAATTTAAAATTAAAATTTGATAAAGATCAAAATTGTGCATCCCTTTGTTCTCTCCTCAGACATTCAAATGCTGTGACTGACACTGTACTTTCTGATGAATCAAAATGCTCCAACTCAGCAGTCAATGAAAATCAAAGAAAAACCCCAAAGAGATAAAGAAAGTTAATAGTACAGGTCAAAGAAACACAATTTGTAAAATTGTTAGAAATGTGTTTCCAACATTTACTGGGTTTTTTTTCTTTTTTCCTCAACTCTGTTGTCTTTGGATTAAGTTTTCTCTTTGATGTGCTGCATCAGCAAGTAAAAGTGTCTGGACAGATTTCAATAAACTGGATCAGAACCTTCCTACACACAAGTAAAGAAACGATCTAATGAACTGTCCTTGACCAAAGAGAACCTTCTTCATAATAAGGCTGGTGTAACTCCAAATTTGCAATCTTTCTAATTCATTTAATCATGATGTGTCCAAATTATCAATGCTAAGACAATGCTAATGTAACAACGCCCACATCTGTTTCGTGTTATCAATGTTGTTTTCCAATTCCGCCTCACTGGAGACATTTATTTATTTTGAGAGAAATGTACCATCTATCTAAATAGAAAGATTAGAAATTAATCAGGGTAATTTCTACCCTGATCAGGGTAATCAGGGTAATAGCTATTCAAACTCAAAACAAAATGTTCAGGTTACTGATTCCATTTAATGCATTGTTACGTACCCCGTAACTGGGTCACTTACCAGCAAAAATAGAGAAGTCTGTTGAAGTCTGATGGTACTATTTTTAACAGTATTTATTGATAGAAATACACAAAAATAATATCAATGCTAACACACAGATAATATACGTCATCAATACTAAATCTAAAAGCACGGGTATAATAATAATCAATAAGAAATAAGCTGTATCGTTGTCTAGGGGATAATGAATTGTCCGATGGAAATGTATAGTTCGTTCAGTTCATACAGGCTGCCGCTGTTGGGGACCCTGTGTGGCAATTGTTGGAGAGAGAGAGAGAGAGACAGGTTAAAAGTTGCCCATTCTGTTTATGATGTCAATCCTTCGAGAGTCGTTGAGAGTTGAGTTCCCCGTTGTTAGCTAAAAACCATTTCTCCATGGCAAAGGTCACCGATTCCGGGCAAATGGAAGCGGACGCACGTGGCCTCCCACCGGCTTTCGCTATTACAGGATCGCTAGCGTTTCTTCTGGTGCGTCTGAGGGGCTGTTCCCACGGACCCTCTTTTTATCCTGACTCACAGGGTCTCAGGTGTCAATCAGGTTGGGGATGATGCAATCCCTCCACCAACCTCCTCCTTGGTTCATTGCCTGGGGCTTTGATTGCATCGTACAGGATGCAATACACAAATCCGTCTCCAAGAGACAATAGCCGGCATCAATGGGTCCGCCTCTCGGAGGCCAAGGCACATTCCAACGCCTTGTGGATTCTGTATGTCTTTCTCTCATTTCCTGGGTCTCCTGAATTGACTCAATAGTGATCTTGCGATTCTCACAAAGGAGGGGGCTACCCCGCACCCTTCGGCCCCTCAGAGCTGTGGTACATTCATAACACCCCCTTTCTTCAAAGCGTTTTCACCAGCGGTGAAATCAGAGTAGTACAGAGTCTTACAGGATTGTAGAATCTAACACAATACAAAAATTTTTCTTTTACAGAGTAATACAGTTATACATTCAATTCAGTATCTAGATGGTTACCGATTGCAATTGTCACTTCCTTTAATATCTTGACATCTTGTACCCTACTAAAGTCTTGTAGCATCAGACTCCAATTTAGTAACCACCTATTTTTTTTCTTCTTCAGCAAACAAAACTAAAGAGTTGTGATCTTAAGCTTACGTGTATACTACAAAAGTTCATGCGAATACCAATCGTTATGTTGCTTTCAAACTTAACAGGCAGGCTTCCATGGGGGTTGTCTTTTATTATTCACAGGCTTTGTCGAAATCACTTAAAACCGGTTTCTGCTATTTAAAAATGGCGTCCCCATTAACCCTCGTCTCTTTTCCGGTTAGTTCCCACGTGGGGAGCTCGGGTAACCTGGCAAAATAGGCTTTTGCCCGCTTCTTTCATAGGAGTTATTTTATCAACACTTGTGTCCCAAACTTAGACCATCTTCTGAATTTCCACCCAATTCTTTAATTTTATGCAAGTTGCTAGCTTTCTCTTCAGGACCCTTCAGGCTAATAGTTTTCAGTTCGAACTCTTTGTTCAAGCAGCATTTCAAATTCTGCCTTTTCACACCACACTCTGGAATAACAATAGCCTGGGGGGCCCCATCATCTTCCAACTCAACTTGTAAGTGATCCGCGGGTTTTAAATTTTCTTCATTCGATTTGGGAACTACATATTTCCCATTTTCTTCAATGATAATATTCATCTCCCCACGTTTGATCTCCGCTTTAACTTTTAACACACCTTCGAGCACAAACACCTGGGAACTCTCACTTCCCACTATTACCAAGGTTAACCCTTTCTTCACTGAACCAAGTCTATCTGACCCACAAGGACTGCATTCCTTTTCAACTGAATCAAATACCTCAGACTTTTTCTGAGCTCCATTACTAGGTTCAGTACCACGTGCATCCACATCTTGGACACACTCAAACAGGACATTTGCCTCTTCCAGGCTTTCAATACCCGTACCCGGTCCAAATTCTAAATTCCCCTGATTCTCCCAGCTGCTCTCTGGGCAACTCCCTTCCGGAGGAAATTCAACCCCGCGGGCTGCAACAACCTCATCTGCCAACCCAGCAGACTTCTTCAAGGTAAGGGCATCCTTTTCATCTAGGACTGCCCTCATTTCATTATTGGGAACACCTTTAGAATTTTCAACTTCTTCAAACAGTTCTGCCAAACCAGACAGATCATCCATGTCCACCTCTGGACCTTTTAACAGCTTTACCTGTTTCTCATCTCCATTTTGTGCCTCTAGCACTTCATTCCTCGCTAAGGGCAGGTCTATCTCCTCTCCCTTACTCTCTTTCACTTTACTACCCTCTGTTTTACCACCCTCCAAACCCTCGTGGTACAGAGTCGGTAAAAACGTCTCGGCCAAATCGATACTGGCCAGATTTAAACTGCTCTCATTCTCAGCTGCCTTTCTCGACATGCTGCGAGTGACCGCGCATGCGGGATAGATCTTGGACTCTAGGGGCAGAGCCTCAACACTCACAGGCTGTTTTGTCAGCGTCATTGCTGACCAAACCTTACCACCGGCTAAATCGTTACCCAGAAGGACGTCCACGTCAGTTCTCGGGAATTCTGAACGCACCCCCATTTCAACTGGTCCAGAGACTAGCTCACAATTCATAATGATCTTATGCAAGGGCACCATTTCCGTCCCTTTGCCTATGCCTTTCACAGCTACCATTCCCGTCTTGCGACCAAAATCTAGTACCTTACTGCTGATCAATGATAGTTCCGCCCCCGTGTCTCTCCAGATCCGTACTGGAACTGGGGTGCCTCCCTCCCTCACAGTCACGGTTCCATTTGACATACAAGTCTCAGACCCTTCTCGTACTCTGTCTACCCGGGGCTCTCTTGTTGATTTACTGATTACCACGGCACATCCGATAGGGACTGCTGCTTTCCCTTTTCCTGTCTCTTTCCTCGGAGCAAAGCACTTAGATGCAATATGACCCCCCCCCCCCCTTTCCACAATTAAAACAGTTCAAGCCCGGAAATCTCTGGCCGTCTTTCCTTTCCCCCTCAATCTTACCACTAGCTCCCGGCGGGACCTCTACCTCAGCCGGCGGGCTTTCTCGATCATTCCCACGGTCTCTCTGGGAACTTATATTCGAGGAAAACTTTGTCTTGTGGGTTAGGGCATATTCATCTGCGAACCTAGCAAATTCTGAGATGGATTTATTCAGCTTCTCATTCAAATACATCCGGATATCCTCCAAAACACAACCTTTAAATTCCTCAATCAGAATTAACTCCCTGAAATGCCAATAATCCTCGTCCACTATTTCTGCGGTGCACCAACGGTCCAAGAGCACACCCTTCTCATAGGCAAACTCGGTATATGTCTGATTCCACCCTTTCTTTAAATTTCTGAACTTTTGTCTTTCTGTTTTTCAGCTGCTTCCAGCTGTTTTAACTGAATTTCGTACTCTCTTTGTTTCTCAGCTCTTTCCTGCTCCCGTTTAACCTCTAACTCCTTTAGCTGGAGTGCATGCTCCCTTTCTCTCTCGGCCCTTTCTTTCTCCTTCTCAGCTGCTTCCAGCTGCTTTAACTTAATTGCATGTTCCATCCTTAATTTCTCCAACTCTAACTGAGCCGTCCTACTA
Source organism: Hemitrygon akajei (assembly GCF_048418815.1). NCBI lineage: Eukaryota > Metazoa > Chordata > Chondrichthyes > Myliobatiformes > Dasyatidae > Hemitrygon > Hemitrygon akajei. The sequence goes on from NC_133139.1 coordinate 37,841,403, forward strand.
ACTGGTACCTTTTCAGGGATATTTTCCAATACCTCAGCTGTAAACACATTCTTCCCAATATAATACTGAGTTATTGCCCTTTGCACCTCCTGCTTTTTCATTGACAACCTCACCTCTGCGAGGTTTAACCCCTTCGCCAAATTTATCAAGTCTGATTTGTTGGCTGCCTCTAGTGCCTCCAGAGTCAGGTTTTCTATAAATTCACCCACGTCCATCTTTGCTGGTTTCCTGTCTGGCTACCTGCATAACCAGATCGAAGTTTGAACTTACAAGCCCGATTCACTGGCTCCCCAATTTGGTATCAAATCCCGGATGAGCCCCCAGTTGTTACGCACCCCTAACTGGGTCACTTACCAGCAAAGATAGAGAGGTCTGTTGAAGTCTGATGGTACTATTTTTAACAGTATTTATTGATAGAAATACACAAAAATAATATCAATGCAAACACACAGATAATATACGTCGTCAATACTAAATCTAAAAGCACGGGTATAATAATAATCAATAAGAAATAAGCTGTATCGTTGTCTCGGGGATAATGAATTGTCCGATGGAAATATATAGTTCATTCAGTTCATACAGGCTGCCACCGTTGGGGACCCTGTGTGGCAATTGTTGGAGAGAGAGAGAGAGACGGGTTAAAGTTGCCCATTCTGTTTATGATGTCAATCCTTCGAGAGTCGTTGAGAGTTGAGTTCCCCGCTGTTAGCTAAAAACCGTTTTTCCGTGGCAAAGGTCACCGATTCCGGGCAAATGGAAGCGGACGCACGTGGCCTCCCACCAGCTTTCGCTATTACAGGATCGCTAGCGTTTCTTCTGGTGCGTCTGAGGGGCTGTTCCCACGGACCCTCTTTTTATCCTGACTCACAGGGTCTCAGGTGTCAATCAGGTTGGGGATGATGCAATCCCTCCACCAACCTCCTCCTTGGTTCATTGCCTGGGGCTTTGATTGCATCGTACAGGATGCAATACACAAATCCGTCTCCAAGAGACAATAGCCGGCATCAATGGGTCCGCCTCTCGGAGGCCAAGGCACATTCCAACGCCTTGTGGATTCTGTATGTCTTTCTCTCATTTCCTGGGTCTCCTGAATTGACTCAATAGTGATCTTGCGATTCTCACAAAGGAGGGGGCTACCCCGCACCCTTCGGCCCCTCAGAGCTGTGGTACATTCATAACAGCATGAAAATGCACATGGAACTATAAAACTACGTCAGCTGTGTGGAGAAACAGCTCATGTGACGACTGTTTATTCCATTGATAGCTCTCTTGTGTTAAATAAAATCATTCGATGGTGCTGCTTTACTCTAGATTGAATTGTGAGACTTGCTTTAAGTGTAAACAGTTTCTACGTGTCTATAGTGCTGATGAGGACTGTAGACTGCTTAATATGAACCAGAATTCTCTCTGAAGCAATACAACTGACCTCCTTTGCAATAGGCTTACAGAGTCGTACAACAGGGAACAAAGCCCCTCAGCCCATTGTGTTCATACTAATCATTGAATGTCCATTCGCTTTAGTTCCACATTAATCCCATACTCTATATTAGATTATGTGCTGGCCGGTAGTGTAGTGGCATCTTGAGTTCGAGTCCGGCCAGCTCGTTGCGCGCTTTCCATCCGAGCTGGGCTGAGCGTCGAGCTAGCAACTCAGCCTCATAAAAGACAGAGAAATGTATTAAAGAAATGGCAAGGTTGCTGCCCAATGTGCTCAGGGTTTGGGAAGGGATAACAACAACTATATTTGATTACCTCACTATTATTGCACAGAAGAGAACTGAACTTTGTTCAGACAAATACTGGGGGCCGTGTGGAAGGGAAGCTGCTGAGAAAAAAAATAATGACTCAAGCTTCAGGGAGAAACATTTGTGTGTTAACACAGCTGACAAATCTGCTGTTGAGAAATGTTACATTTCAGCAACTGCTGAAGCATGAAATACAAAAGGATACAAGCGAAGGTAGAATCAGAGGTGTAGCTATAAACTAGTTAATTCCTGAGAAAGATTTGCAAGTAAAATTAGTTACAGGTTAATTTTTCACAAAAAGATTTAGAAAAGTAACACCAAGTTACACTCAAGTGAATGAAGATGTATCAAATTCTTCAGGTTACAAAGTGGAGATTGAAGATCTGTTTGAATGGTGCCACAACAACAACCCTTCACTCATCGTCAGCAAAACCCAAAGAACTGATTATTGATGACAGGAAGAAACAACCAGAGATCCATGAGCCAGGCCTCATTAGGGGATCAGAGGTGAAGAGGATACATAAATAAACTCCTTGTTGTTATCATTTCATATCCTAGGGCCAGCAGGTAAAAAAAGGCATGAAAATATTTCTACAGTCTTAGATCTTTACGTAGATTTGGCAAGTCATCTTAAAATTTGACAAAATTGTATAGATGCACAGTGAAGAGTATCCTGTTGCATTATAGCCTGGTATGGAAATACCTATGCCCATCAATGGAAATGCTTACACTAAGTGGTGGGCACAGCCCAGTGCATCCACAGGTAAAGTCCTCTCCACTATGGAGCACATCTACAAGGTGCAGTGCCTCCACCATTCAGGACATGCTCCCTTCTTAGTGCTGAGAAGGAGTACAGCGCCTTGGGTTCTACGCCACCAGGTTCAAAAACAGTTATTACCTTCAACCACCTGACTTCTGATTCACCTCAACTCTGAATAGACTCCGCAACCTATTGACTCACTTTCAAGTACTCTACAACCAATGTTCTCTGTAGTATTTATTCACTTATTTATTTGTCTTTATTATTTCCACACTTTGTTTTCTTCTGCAGTGGTTGTTTGTCAGTATTCATAGAAACATAGAAAGCCTACAGCACAATACAGGCCCATTGGCCCACAATGCTGTGCCAAACATGTACTAACTGACCAATCCAGCAGCTTACTTTCAGCTTCACCTGGTTTTACTCTGAGACTGTTCTCCACACCTCACTTGGCTCTTGGGTTGTTTTTGTAGCTTTGTAATGAAAGTCATGCCATGACATGAAAATATCTAATGTTGCTGTGGAATTCAATCTATTGTTTGCCCACCTTTCCTTGCACAGGACCAATTCTAAACTGCTGCAGCTGTTCAAATCCTTTGCCGTGTTTTGTTGTACTAGGGTCATAGATCACAGTGTGAAGACTGAGCCTAGTATCCATATTGACAATGCTTTGTCACTTTTATCAATGTCCCCATGGGTTAATGCACCAAGAACAGGTAGACTGGAGAAATTGAGGCCAAGCAGATGGTCCTTTGCTGCCTCTTACAAGCTAAATTGGACAGGTAATATTTTTCACATTCATGAAATGCTGGGAAGGCCTCAAGTGCTTCACAGTCAGTCAGTGTTTTTGATGTGTAAACACTATTAGACATGTGGGGAATTTGACAGCAAAGTATCACAGATAATGAAATAAATGATCAGATATTCTGCCTGGTGTTGGTTGAGAGCCAGAATTCGGCTCTCCTGCTTGCTTTGCCAGTGAAAGGCAACATCTCTGTCAGGAACACACACAAAATGTTGGAAAAACTCAGCAGGAATGGCAGCATCTATGGAAATGAAAAAAGAATTGATGCTTTGGGCCAAGACGCTTCTTCAGGACTGGAAAGGAAAGAAAAAGATGTCAGAATAAAAAGGCGGGGGAGGCAAAGTTAGAGCATGGGAAAGATAAAGGGTGGAGAAGACAGAATGTGATAGGAGTGGGGAGTGGACTATGGGAGAAAGGGCAGAAGAAGATGGACCACGGGAAGGTTATTGGCAGGTGATGAGAAGTGGAAGAGGCCAAGAGGGGAATAGAAAAGGAGCGAATGGGGAGGGGAAAATTGCCAAAAGGAGAAATCAATGTTCATGCCATTAGGTTAGAGACTACCTAGATGGAGAAAATCATTTTGTTACTGCACTAGAAATTCAGCTTTAACCAAGGAGCTGAGTGGCCTGCTCCTACTCCTATGTTCGTACAAAGAAGAAATACCATGTTAATTGAATAGGATAAAGATAGTTAAGAAGAGGATTAGAAACATAGAAAAACTACAGCACAATACAGGCCCTTTGGCCCACAATGCTGTGCAAAACATGTACTATACTTTAGAAATTACCTAGGGTTACCCATAGCTCTCTATTTTTCTAAGCTCCAAGTACCTATCCAAGAGTCTCTTAAAAGACCCTATTGTATCCGCCTCCACCACCATCGCCAGTAGTCCATTCCACGCACTCACCACTCTCTGCATTAAAAAAACAACTTACCCCTGACATCTCCTCTGTACTTATTTCCAGGCACCTTAAAACTGTGCCCCCTCATGTTAACCATTTCAACCTTGGGAAAAAGCCTCTGACTATCCACACGATCAATGCCTCTCATCATCCTATACACCTCTATCAGGTCACCTCTCATCCTCTGCCACTCCAAAGAGAAAAGGCTGAGTTCACTCAACCTATTCTCATAAGGCATTCTCCCCAATCCAGGCAACATCCTTGAAAATCTCCTCTGCACCCTATGGTTTCCATGTCCTTCCTGTAGTGAGGCAACCAGAATTGAGCACAGTACTCCAAGTGGGGTCTGACCAGGGTCCTATATAGCTGTAACATTACTTCTTGGCTCTTAAATTCAATCCCACGCTTGATGAAGGCCAACGCACTGTATGCCTTCTTAACCACAAAGTCAACTTGCGTAGCAGCTTTGAGTGTCCTATGGACTCTGACCCCAAGATCCCTCTGATCCTCCACACTGCCAAGAGCCATTAATACTATATTCTGGAATCATATTTGACCTACCAAAATGAACCACCTCACACTTAAATGGGTTGAACTCCACCTGCCACTTCTCAGCCTAGTTTTGCATCCTATCAATGTCCTGCTGTAAACTCTGACAGCCCTCCACACTGTCCACAACACCCCCAACTTTGTGTCATCAGGAAATTTACTAACCCATCTCTTCACTTCCTCATCCAGGTCATATTTATAAAAATCTCTAAGAGTAGGGGTCCCAGAACAGATCCCTGAGGCACACCATTAGTCACCAACCTCCATGCAGAATATGACCCGTCTTTCCCTTCTGTGGGCAAGCCAATTCTGGATCCACAAAGCAAGGTCCCCTTGGATCCCATGCCTCCTCACTTTCTCAATAAGCCTTGCATAGGGTACCTTATCAAATGCCTTGCTGAAATCCATATACACTACATCTACTGCTCTACCTTCATCAATATGTTTAGTCACATCCTCAGAAAATTCAATCAGACTCGTAAGGCACAATGTGCCTTTGACAAAGCTATGCTGACTATTCCTAATCATATTATGCCTCTCCAAATGTCCATAAATCCTACCCCTCAGGATCTTTTCCATCAACTTACCAACCACTGAAGTAAGACCCGCTGACTATAATTGCCTGAGTTATCTCTACTCCCTTTCTTGAATAAGGGAACAACATCTGCAACCCTCCAATCCTCCAGAACTCTCCCATCTCTATTGATGATGCAAACATCATTGCCAGAGGCTTAGCAAACTCCTCTCTCGCCTCCCACATTAACTTGGGGGTACATCTCATCCGGTCCCAGAGACTTATCCAACTTATTGCTTTCCAAAACCTCCAGCACATCCTCTTTCTTAATGTCTATATGCTCAAGCTATTCATTTGTGTGTAGTTTTTCATTGATTAGAGTCATAGACTCACAGAAAAGTACAGCACAGGAGCATGTCCTTCAGCCCCAACTAATCTATAACAATCCATTTACACTGCCTACACCCACTGACCAGCATTGGTACCATAGCCCTCCGTACCCCTACCGTCTATGTACCTATTTAAGCATTACTTAAACTTAGAAATCAAGTTCACTTACACCACTTGAACTGGCAGCTCATTACACACTCTCACAACCCTCTGAGTGAAGTTTCCCCTCATGTTCCCCTTAAATGTTTCACCTTTCACCCTTAACCCCTGACCTCTGGTTCTAATCCCACCCAACTTCAGTGGAAAAAGCCTGCTTGCATTAAACCAGTCTATAACCAACATAATTTTGCATACCTTTATCTAATCTCCTCTTAGTCTTCTGCATTCCAACGAATAAAGTCCTAATCTATTCAATTTTTCCTTATAACTCAGGTCCTCCAGACCCAGCAACATCTTTGTAAACTTTCTCTGTACTCTTTCAACCTTATTTAATCTTTTTTTGTAGGTAGGTGACCAAAACTGCACACAATACTCCAAACTAGGCTTCATCAATGTCTTCTACAACTTCAACATAACATTCCATCTGTTGCACTCAATACTTTGGTTTATGAATGCAAATATGCCAAAAGTTTTCTTTACGACCCCATCTACCTGTGCTTCCACTTTCAATGATTATGGACCTGTGTTCCCCGATTCCTTTGTTCTATTGTGCTCCTCAGTGCCCTACTGTTCACTGTGTGAGACCTACCCTGGTTGGTCCCACTGAAGTGCAACACCTTGCACTTATCAGCATTCAATTCCATCTGCCATTAATCAACCCATTTTTCAAGCTGGTCCAGATCCCACTGGTCCATGATAGCCTTCCTCGCTCTCCACTACTCCCCAGTCTTGGTGTAATCCACAAAACTGCTGATCATGTTTATCACTTTATCATCCAGACCATTGATATAGATGACAAACAACAGTAGGTCCAGCACCAATCCCTGCAGCACTCCACTAGTCAAAGGCCTCCAGCCAAAGAGACAACCACTCTCCGGCTTCTCCCACATAGCCAATGTCTGCTCCAATTTACTACCTCAGCTTGAATGCCAAGTGACTGACCCTTTGTGACCAAACTCCCATGCAAGACCTTGTCAAAGACTAAAGTCCATGTGGATAGCATCCACTGCATTGCCTTCATCCACTTTCCTGGCAACTTCCTCAAAAACTCTATAACGTTGGTTAGATATGACCTACCACACACAGAGACATGCTGCTTATCCTTAATGAGTCTGTATCTATCCAAGTAAGTATACATCCAGTCCCCTAAAGCATCTTCCAAAAACTTTCCCACTACTGATGTCAGCCTCACCAGCTAAAATTTCCTGGTTTATTTTTAGAGCCCTTCTTAAACAGTGGAAAAACATTGGCTATCATTCAATCCTCTGATATTTGACGTGTCATTAAGGATGATTTAAATATCTCCGCTGAGGCCCCAGTAATTTTTGCACTTGCCTCCCGCAGGGTCCAAGGGCACACCTTGTTAGGCCCTGGGGACTTATTGACCTTAATTTGCTTCAGGACAGCTAACACCTCTTCCTCTGTAATCTGTATAGGGTTCTCGAAGTTGATGCTGCTTTGTCTCAGTACAAAAAAAATCATTTAAGATCTCTCCCATTTCTTTTGGCTCCACAGATTTATTACCATTCTGATGCTCTAGAGGACTAATTTTGTCCCTTGCTCTCCTTTTACTCTTATGATATCTATAGAATCCCTCGGCCTTCTGCTTCAGCTTGTCTACTATAGCAAAGCCATGCCTTCTTTCAGTCCTTCCGATTTCTTTCTTATGTGTTCTCTTGTATTTCTTATACTCAAGTACCTCATTTGTTCCACCTTGCCTATATCTGCAATGCACCTTTTTTTCCCCTTTACCATGCCCTCAATATCTCTACATCTGTTATGTTTACCTTTAATTCTGACAGGCATCTACAGGTTTTATTCTCTCAGAATTTCACTTTTGAAGGCTTCCCACTTACCATATACAGCTTTGCTAGAAAACAGCCTGTCCCAATCTACACTTACCAGATCCTTATTGATACCACCAAGACTGGTCTTTCTCCAATTTAGAATCTCAACGCCCAGACCAGACCAGTCTTTTTGCATGTTTACTTTGAAACAAATGGCATTGTGATCACTAAATGCAAAGAGTTCTACAGGACAAATCTCAATCACCTGCCCTGACTCATTCCCTAAGAGCAGATCAAGTATTGCCCACTCTCATTGGGACTATGTACTGATTAAGGAATCTTTCCTGAACACATTCAACAAATTCTATCCCATATACCCCTTTTACAGTTTGGGAGTCCCAATCAATATGTGTAAACTTAAACGTCCTACTATAATAACCTGGCAACATGAGTGAATCTGCAGATGCTGGAAATAAATAAAAACACAAAATGCTGGCAGAACTCAGCAGGCCAGACAGCATCTATGGGAGGAGGTAGTGACGACGTTTCGGCCTGATGAAGGGTTTCGGCCCGAAACATCATCACTACCTCCTCCCATAGATACCGTCTGGCCTGCTGAGTTCTGCCAGCATTTTGTGTTTTTACTATAATAACCTTATGGTTTTTGCAACAGTGTGCAATCTCTCTACAAATGTGTAGAATCCCTTGGATTTTGGGTGGTCTGTAATATAACCCCATTCAAACGGTCATCTCTTTCTTATTTCCCAGTTCCACCGGTAGCATCTCACTAGACAAGTTCTCCCATCCTGACTGAGCATTGCTTTGACATTATACCATCCTACTTAGATTTTGTTGGTTCTGGTTTTTCTGGTTAGGCTATTTCCACTTGTCATTGGCTCTGGCCCAAGTAAACATTTGCCTCTGATCTCATCTGTTTGCCTTTTCCTGAACCAAGCCAGTTCAAATCAGACACTGGGCTCAGGTTATTTCAGTTAGCAGACACAGATTATTCTATTAGCCTGTCTTGATTCTTCTACCTTCTCAAAGAGCAACCCACAAATAACTTCTTTTTGGAAATGACCTCTAATTCAACAGATTATTGGTAGGGCCTTTGTTCTGTCCACTTTCAATTACTTTAATCTAGCAAGAGTTATTATAAAAAGTCATTGAACATATCCATGGACAGGAAAAGGTTTAGGGGGATATTGGCTAAACACAGGCAAATGAGATTAGCATAGACTGGCAGACTGGCATGCTGGCAGTGAACGAGTTGGGCCAAAGGGCTTGTTTCCATGCTCTACAACTCATGAATCTATTAATGCATTACTCTGTTGATTGCATTGTTAATTATAACAAAAAAAAAGGCTCAGTATGTTGCACTTACTTTCATTACAAATAGTACTTTGGCAGGAAAGATCACTAAATATTGAGCAACAATAAATAATTGTGAGTCTGCTGCTGAATATAAGTGTTTACAGTTTTGGAATTATTTTTAGGTTCATGAAGGGCAGATTTTCATTTCCAATTTTCTGACTAATCCTTTTTCTAGAATCACAAAGTAAAGGAAACACAGGGATCATTGCCATTGATTACTTCAAACATCAATTCATTAGTAAAGTGTACAGGTAATAAGATCTGAACTTCATGTACAAAAGGCTTATAGCACTTTCAAACACTTAACTAAAGTTTAAAAAGCAAACACGAGGAAATCTGCAGATGCTGGAAATTCAAGCAACACACACAAAATACTGGTGGAACACAGCAGGCCAGGCAGCATCTATAGGGAGAAGCACTGTCAACGTTTTGGGCCGAGACCCTTCATCAGGACTAACTGAAAGGAAAGATAGTAAGAGATTTGAAAGTAGGAGGGGGAGGGGAAAATGCGAAATGATAGGAGAAGACCGGAGGGGCTGGGGTGAAACTGAGAGCTGGAAAGGTGATTGGCAAAAGAGATACAGAGCTGGAGAAGGGAAAGGATCATGGGATGGGAGGCCTAGGGAGAAAGAAAGAGGGGGGGAGCACCAGAGGGAAACGGAGAACAGGCAGAGCGCAGAGTCCCATGATCCTTTCCCTTCTCCAGCTCTGTATCACTTTTGCCAATCACCTTTCCGGCTCTCAGCTTCACCCCACTCCTTCCGGTCTTCTCCTATCATTTTGCATTTTCCCCTCTCCCCCTACTTTCAAATCTCTTACTATCTTTCCTTTCAGTTAGTCCTGACGAAGGGTCTTGGCCAGAAATGTCAACAGTGCTTCTCCCTATAAATGCTGCCTGGCCTACTGCATTCCACCAGCATTTTGTGTGTGTAACTAAAGTTTAAAATTGTGCATCCTTTTGTTCACTCCTCAGACGTTCAACACTGGGACTGACACTGTACTTTCTGATGAATCAAAATTCTCCAACGTAGCAGTCAATGAAAATCAAAGAAAAACTGCAAAAAGATAAAGTAAGTTAATGGTACAGGTCAAAGAAACAATTTGTAAGATTTTCAGAAACGTGTGATTCTAGCATTTCCTGTTCTTTTTTCTCAACTCGATTGACTCTGGATTAAGTTCCCTCTTTGCTGTGCTGCATCGGCAAGAAAATGTGCCTGTACAGATTTCAATAAACAAACAGAAACTTTCAATCCACAAGTAAAGAATCTATCCACCTAATGAACTGTCCTTGACCAAAAAGAACCTTCTTTACAATAAAGGCTTGTGTAACTCCATATTTGCAAGTTTTCTAATTCATTTAATCATGATGTGTCCAACTTATCAATGCTAAGACGTCTAACAGTGTAACAAAGCCCACATCTGTTTCTTGTTATCAATGTTGTTTTCAAATTCCGCCTTAGTGGAGACATTTATTTACTTTGAGAGAAATGTACCAACTAAATAGAAAGATTAGAAATTGATCAGGGAAATTGCTAATGCTGCATCTTTCAAGTCAAACAAAAGTTCAGGTTACTGGTTCCATTTGATGCATGAAAATGCATATGGAACTATAGCACGTCAGTCTTCTGTGTGGAGAAACAACTCGTGATGACTGTTTATTCCATTCATAGCTCTCTTGTGTTAAATAAAATCATTTGATGGTGCTGCTTTAGAAAAACTTTGAAATGAGGAACTTGCTTTTACTAAGATGTAAACAGTTTATATGTGTCTATAGTGCTGATGAAGACTAGACTGATTAAGTATCAATGTTACTATGAACTAGAATTCTCTCTGAAGCAATGCAGCTGACACCTTTGCAATAAGGTCATACAGCAGGGAAAAAAGCCCTTCGGCCCATCGAATCATCGAATGTCCATTCACTTTACTTCCACATTAATCCCATAATCTGCATTAGATTATGTGCTGGCCGGTAGTGTAGTGGTATCTTGAGTTTGAGTCCAGCCGGCTCCTTGCGCACTTTCCATCTGAACTGGGTTGAGTGTCGAGCTAGCAACACGGCCTCATAAAAAAAGAGAAACGTGTTAAAGAAACAGCAAGGTTTGTGCCCAATGTACACAGGGTACGGGAAGGGATAACAAGAACAACTATATTTGATTATCTCGCTATTATTGCATAGGAGAGAACTGAAGTTGGTTCAGACAAATCCTGAGGGTCGTGTGGAAGGGAAGCTGCTAAGAAAAAATAATGACTCAAGCTTCAGGGAGAAACATTTGTGAGTTACACAGCTGACAAATCTGCTGTTGACAAATGTTATATTTCAGCAACTGTTGAAGCATGAAATACAGAAGTATACGAGCAAAGGTAGAATCCGAAGTGTACCTATATACTAGCTAATTCTTTGAAAGATTTTCAAGTAAAAATAATTACAGGATAATTTTTCAACAAAAGATTTGGAAAAGTAACATCAAGTTACAATCAACTGAGTGAAGATTCATCAAATTCTTCAGGTTATGAAGTGGAGATTGAAAATCTGTTTGAACGGTGCCACAACAATACCCACTCACTCAGCGTCAGCAGAACCAAATAGCTGATTATTGATGACAGGAAGAAGAAGACAGAGAGCCATGAGCCAGGACTCCTTAGAGGATCAGGTGGAAAGGGTTCATAACTAAATTCCATGGCATTATCATGTCATATCCTAGCACCAGCACACAAGTGCCATTGTAAAGAAAGCATGAAAACATTTCTACTGTCTTAGATGTTTATGAAGATTCAGCAGGTCATCTATAACCTTGACAAACAAGTATAGATGCACAGTGAAGAGTGTCCTTGCTTGCTTCACAGCCCAGTATGGAAATACCAATGCCCAACAATGGAATGGTCTAAAATTTTTTAAAAATAAAACTAAATAAATAGGTGGACACAGCCCAGTACCTCCAAGGTAAAGCCCTCCCCACATGGAGCACATCTACAAGGAGAACTATCACAAAAAAGCAGCCCCCCCCCCCCCCACACACTCTAGGACATGCTTTTTTCTCGCTGCGGCAATCAGGAAGCCTCTGAATGGATTCTACAACCTATTTCCAAGCACTGTCAAGGACTCTACAACTAATGTTCTCAGTTATTTATTTACTCATTTTTTTATTATTTGCACAGTTTGTCTTTTGCATATTGGTTTATTTATGTGTGGTTTTTCATTGATTCTATTATACTCTATTGTGAGTGGCTATAATGAACTGAATCTCAAAGGAGTATATAGTGACATATACAGTATGTAAATTAATAAAAATTTACTTTGAACTTTGAATATAGTGCTAATGACTGCCCCCTTAATTGATTAAAAGAGACTTGAGAAAATAGTAGAGAGGTTAAATCTGAAAATATTGCGGGGAATCAGTGTGGTTGATGTAATCAGGCAATGTTTATGCAGGCAGCACATGGAAGTTGACTATACATGTGGAGTGGAATAAATAAGGTACAGTTGTTTAAGCAACCATTCTTGACTTAGTGATTCATTATAATGCTGGTACCATATGCAGTTAAGATAAATACCCATGTGTTCATTACAAATAACTCCTACTTATTTCAGGTGCATTTCCACCTAGCAACGCTGCAGAGTTTCAGAGAGGTTGGGGAAATTAGGAAACATCTGATCTGAGAAGGACAATCAGCAGAGCCTGACTAAAGAGCAGAATAATCCTGACCTGTTCAAACTAATTTACTTATTCTTTCTCCCGCAGCAGCGGTCTTTAATAAAAGCAATTGGAGCACATTGGTAAGTAGTGATTCATTGAAATACTTACATGCTTTCTCGTAGGTGCTGTGTTTTATTAAGAATCTGCTGAGCATATACTACACTTCAAACCTGATTAACTTCAACTCAGCTAAAGCATTTTGCCTGGCTGTAAATGAATGGTTTTGTCAAACAGAAACAGATAAACCTCCGTAATCAGTGCTATCTGTTCTTAGAACGAGCAGCTTCAGTGGTAAACAATGCAGGATATCATCATTGCCAGCAGATCCGCATATGGAAATAATGCTTGTCAGGCGTCAGCACTATCAGACACAGAGAAACAACAAAATTAGTTTTCCCTAAATTAAAATTATGCCACCTGTCTCGAACTGAGAGGGTTCCAGTACATGATAATCCACGAACATAAAAGACTTATTCACAAGGAAACAGATAGGATGAAAGTTATTTTAGAGGACATAACGGGATTATATGAGAACACAAAAGTAACCATACCCAAAAGACAGAACCTCCAACCCTCATGATTTCATGGAAGTGTCAATCCAGGTTTATACGTTCAATCTCAGAAGTAGGATTTGATATCCTATTTTCTGACTCAGATGCAAAGGTCAATGGAATTGCTTCCCCCCCCCTGCACGATCTGTGGGGTTATAATAACCATCCAACAACGTAACAATCGATTTATGGCTCTTTAATTTTAACCAAGAATGTTTCATTTTGAAGCCATTATCCTAGAAATGCTCGTTATCCTTGATTCTAATGCATTTCCTAAGTTGCAGTTTTAATATTCATTACTAATATTTATACTCAGTAATTCATTGCTTATGCACGTTGTAAAATGATTAAGCCTTATTTGGTACAAATAAAATTAAGTTACAAACATTATAACCAGTGTTCTTCTACATTTGGGAGATGTATTACCTCATTATACTCTGTGTAAAAACAGCAAATGGTGGAGAGCCGCACCATTGAGTATATGCTTCTATCTTGTCAGTAGGTTGGCTGTACATTTTCATTTGTGTTTTTTATCTTCACTTTTTCCTCAGGATGCCCCTCTTATACCCCTTATCAATCTATGAGGTTCTGTCAAATGAAATGAAAAATTCCCTGACCACTACTGTCAGGCTGCATCACTGTCTGGTACAGGAAGAGCTACTGCACAGGACTGAAAGAAGCTGCAGAGGGTTGTAAATTTAGTTGGCTCCATCTTGGGTACCAGCCTACAAAGTACCCAGGCCATCTTTAGGGAGCGGTGTCTCAGAAAGGCAGCGTCTATTATTAAGAATCACCAGCACCCCAGGCACGCCCTTTTCCCACTGTTACGATCAGGTAGGAGGTATAGAAGCCTGAAGGCACACACTCAGCAATTCAGGAACAGCTTCTTCCCCTCTGATATCTAATTCCTAAATGGACATTGAACCCTTGAACACTACCTCACTTTTTTATTATACATTATTTCTGGGGGGGGGGGTTGCACAATTTTTAATCTATTCAATATATTATAATTGATTTATTATTATTACTATAGAAGAAAAAAATAAAGTATGTATTGCATTGAACTGCTGCTGCTAAGTTAATAAATTTTACAACACATGCCGGTGATAATAAATCTGATTCTGAATTACATTCCCTTATGCTCCCTACTCCAATTATCATAAGAGAGAACACAAGAGTGTGTGGCCAAAAGGCTCATCCTAAATAGAATCACACAAATATTTACAGATCTTTAACTGGCAGATCGTGGAACAACAGATCAGATTATTTCTAGACCTCCATTATTTTGCTTTCCAAGGCAGAAAGTTTCAGTTCATAGAACTTGTACTCACATTAAAATATAAACACACATTATGTTTTATCAAATTGGTGCTATGGCCTTTGACTTAAATAAACTAAAGTTCAAAGTTCAACATAAATTTATTATCAAAGTACAAATATGTCATCACATACAACCCTGAGATTCATTTTCCTGTGAGCATACTCAATAACTCCATAAAATTAATAATCATAATAGAATCAATTTGGCCATTCAATTAGTGTGCAAAAGACAACAAATTGTGCAAATACAAAAGAAATAGTAAATAAATAAGCAATAAGTATCCAGAATGTGAAATGAGGAGTCCTAGAAAGTGAGTCCATAATTTGTGAGAATATTTCAATGATTTCAAGTGAAGTTGATTGAAGTTATCCCCTTTGGTTCAGGAGTCTGATGGTTGAGGGGTAATTACTGTTCCAGAACCTGGTGGTGTGAGTCCCAAAGCTCCTGTACTTCACCCCAATGGCAGCAGCGAGAAGAGAGCATGTTCTAGGTGATAGGCATCCCTGATGATGAACGCTGCTCTCCTGAGAAAATGCTCCATCATCAGGACTTCAGTCCCTACTTCAGCCTATGGACAGGATGTTGTCTGGAATAATGTCTTGTTCAAGTCTAGTGGAATAAGATCTGAGACAATAGTTACCTAAGGTGCTTGTGAGTCCTGTTTGATGTTTCTCCTCTGAACTGCTGTAAGTAATTTTTTAAAGCTGGTCTTAGTAATCAAGAGACTCCTCACCTACAAATGAAGTTATTGTTTCAGGATACTCAGCAGGCAATCAACACACACACACACACACACGTACACACACACGTACGTACACACACACACACGTACGTACACACACACACACGTGACGTATTAAGCAGTAAAACCCAGAGCAAATCTATATAAAGGATATAATTCAAGTAATTTAGAAGTTAGTTTATTAAAAGTTGGGCATATGGCCCAGTCCATCACAAGTAAAGCCCTCCCCACCATTGAGCTCTTGGGATCTCAGTAGCACACGACACCACGACAAGGTGATGATCCTCGGGGAAGGATCCTGGTACAGAAGAAAGTATTTGTTCTGCCCTGCGAAATAGAGCTAAATAAGATTACTCCACTTCTCATTCTTGGTCTGTAACATTTGGTTCATACAAGTCATTTTTAAAACACGAATAACATTTTGCCTTAACAACCACTTCAGAGAGACAGAGACACAAAATTCCAGATACAATCTATTTCATTTCAGTAACTTATCTTTACTCTAGTACTCGCATCCTCTTGCAATAAAATACAACTTCAAGTAAGTTGCAAGGTGCAAATTTAGCCACTAAACTTGACCTTCTTCATCCTACAAATTCTTTGCCCATCAGTCAAGAGGAATAATGGAGCTTCCTCAGTTTGGCTGCACTCAGAAATTCATTTCCAAACTTTGTCTGCTACAGTTAGCATACAATCCTTGATTCAAACCAACAGATCTACTACAGAGTGCAGACTAGTGTCAAGCAAGGCTGTGTCATTACTCCAACCTATATCTTCCTCATTGAATATCGCTCCTCATCTCAAATAAGCTTCCCTTTGAAATGAAGCTAAAACACAGGAAGAACATTACCTTGTTCTAGAACCAAGGTCACTCCTCCCTCAGTCATTAATCTGTAGTATGCTTGTTGAAGGTTAAGCTCTCAATCCTTACCAACTCATTCACTGAAACATATGAGAGAATTAGAATTAGAATTTTATTTCTTACCTCCATCTTACACCAGGAGGGAGTAAAAATCTTTATGTTGCATCTGTCACTATGTACACACTGCCCAAACATTAAGATTGTATACATATTTGGTTTGTATACATGTATGTACAATTAGATACAATGTAAAGTCAGATATGCAATCAGATCAAAATATATTGATAAATCCGATGGCCTGGTGAAATAAGCTGTCCTGGAGCCTGTTGGTCCTGGCCTTAATGCTGCAGTACTAATTGCCAGACAGTAGCAGCTGAAGCAGTTTGTGGTTGGGTGGCTGGAGTCCCTGATGATCCTCCGGGCCTTTTGTACATACCTGCTGCTGTAAATGTCCTGAATAGTGGGAAGTTCACATCCACAGATGTGCTGGGCTGTCCACATCACTCTCTGCAGAGCCATGGTAGTTCCCATACCAGACGGTGACACAGCCAGTCAGGATGCTCTAAATGGTACCCCTGAAGAAAGTCCTAAGGATGGGTCTAATAATTAACATTCACAAAACAAAGGTCTGCTACCAACTTACTCCCATTGAACAAAACATCCCCCATGACAGCAGAGTTCCTCGATGAGACTCTGGAATACATGGGGCACTTTCCACATCTCGGGAGCAGTACGTTGCAATATATGTTTAAAAAATAAATTACATAAGTAATGCAAAAAGAGAGAAAAACAAAATAGTGAAGTATTGTTCATGGATTCATTGTCCATTCAGAAATCTGATGGCAGAGGGGAAGAATCTGGTCCCGAAATGTGGAGTATGTGTCCTCAGTCTCCTGTGCCTCCTCCGCAAGGGTAGCAATGAAAAGGCGGCATATACAGCATTATCGGACATGCTGAATTAACTTACAGCAATGAACTCTTTGGATTTGAGAGCTCAACTTTCAACAAAGAACTCAAGTTGAAAAGGGAAAGTTATAATTTAATGATCAGTTTTCCCCCCAGTGGGTGAAATATTAAGTTTTTACACAAGACAAAACTGCACTGCCATGTGTGGCAAGTTGAGAAGTCAAATTAAAATACTTGACAATAAATAAAAACTAGCAGACATTTAAAGAAAAGTTACCAAATCAAAGAAATTAGGGAAAGTGGTAAAATTAAAGAGCAGGTCACAAAGTTCTGAGGCATAACAGGAGGTTAGAGAATATGAACAATTCTGGAAAACAGCAGGTAATGACCAAAAAAGAACAAACAGAGAGAGAAAGTAAAATATAAGTGTAAAGTAGCAAGACATGAAAAAGCAGACTTTGGAAAGAGTAGCAATTCTTAGAAACTGAAGGAGGCAAATAAATTATATGGAATAAGAAAATGGAAAATATAATAAACCAATGTTTGTATTTGCATTTGTAGCAGAAAAGTAAATAATCAGAAAAAAAAGAGACTGAAGAACATAATGCAATTCTCACTAAAGGAATATTGGACTCTGCATTGAGTCAACCCCCATAAGGCTGCCGGGCTAAACAACATCCCAGGCCGAGTACTCAGGGGACTAGCGCAACAGCTCACCGTCGTCTTTATGAATATCTTCAATACCTCTCTCATCCAGACTGCTGCCCCCACACGCTTCAAATCAATCACCATCATCCTTGTACCAAAGAACTCTACACCTGACCAGTGGCACTGATGCCAATCATCATGAAGTGCTTTGAATGACTGGTAATTGCACACATTAAAAACTCTATTCCTGTAATACTGGACACTCACCAATGTGACTATTGAAAAAACATCTTACGACAGATGCATGACAGATACCGTCTGTCATGCACTTGGCTCTGATACACCTAAAAAACAAGGACACTTCTGTCAGAAAGTTGTTTCTGGATTTCTGTTGCGTATTCAACATCATTGTCCCACAGACCTCGGTGAACAAACTCCTACTCCTTGGTTAAGTACACCACTGTGCATCTAGGTGTTGAACTTTCTAACCAACTGGCCTCAGGATGCACAACTGCTACTCCCTCCCCATCTCCCTCCACATGGGAGCCCCTGCCTCCCACCTACCTCCCCAGAGTTGTCCACTCTTCTCACACAAGACTGTACAGCCAAACACCCAAACTTTGTCAGGTTTACCGATGACCAGACATTGGAGGTTCTCATCACCAACAACGTTGAGAAGGCCTACAGAGAGTAGGGGGAAGAGCTCAAGGCCTCATCCAGGGAAATAATCTTTTCCTCAATGTCAACAACAAGGCAAAAGAGATGATTTTAGACTTCGTGGAACTTGTACCACTCACACCCCTCTTTACATTGATGGCACAGCAGCGGAAACTGTGAGCAGTTTCAAACTCCTGGAAGTGCCCATCTCACATAACCTCTCATGGTCCCAAAACACAATCCAGAAACCTCACCAAGGCCTCTACATTCTGAAGAGAACCGGACTCTGCGTTATCAATAGTCACGACCTTCTACAGATGCCAGTAGAGAGCATCCTAGCTTGTTGCTGCTCTGCATAGTACCAAAACTGCACTGTGGCAGACTGGAAGGCATTACAATGGGTAGTCAAAACTGCCCAGTGCATCACTAGCATCAGTGTACATACCATCAAGAACATATATAGAGAAAGGTGTCGGAAAAAGGCCAGCAATATCATGAAGAATACCATCCACCCTGCTCATGGACTGTTTATACCACTCCCCTCAGGGAGGAGGCTACATAGCAGCTATGCCGGGACCATCAGACTCAAAAAGCAGTTACTTGCCAAAGCAGAAAGGTCAACCTCCACCCACTAACCCACCCCATCACCACTAATTTATCATTTCCTGTCAGACACACCTTGTGTACAGACACTCCTGTCCTACTGTCACTTCATGTACATATAATTAATCTGTGTATGGAAGCTATCTTATATATTTATATTTATTGTGTTTTATTATTATTGTGCTCTTTACCTTAGTGTGTTATTTTTATACTGTGGATCAAATGCAGAGTAACAATTATTTTGTTCTCCTTTACACTCGTCCTGGAAATAACATTAAACTATCATGAATTCTCTGAATTCTTTGAATTCACTAAAGAATCATCAGACAAACTACTAATTCGGAGGGTTGACAGTCTCCTTGCCATGATGGCCAGTGTTCTGTAATTTAAGTGGTAGAGTACCATAGCAGTAGATGCATTGGCAAGCATTTTCAAAAACTGGTGAGGTTCTGGAATGAGCCTACTGGAACAGAAAGCAACAAACATGTTTCAGTTCTTCTTCGAGAGTAGGGTGAAATAGGGAACTGAAGACTAATAACCTAGTGTCAAGCAGCTGGAAAACATTGGAATATACTGGAAATACTGGGACATTGTTAAATATTGTTATTTCAGGACTTGGAAAGGCATAACATGATCAGATGCAGTCTACATTACATAACACTTTGTAACTCAACAAATTCAACTGAAGGGATGAAGGTAGTAAGAGATTGTCAAAACCACAGACCCCTTCAATTCACAAACCAACCTGTTTAGAAAACTTACCAACATTCCTTCACTGTTACTGGGTCAAAACCCTTAAAGTCCATACTATTAGCCCTGTATCAATACTTTCAACAGACATACTGGAGTGATTTGTAAGGACAACTCACCACCACTTGCTCCAATTTTAATAGGAGCAGGCAATAATTTGCTTATCATATACAAATCAATAAAAATACAATTTGTTCACAGACTTCCACAACTTCATTTTTTTTTATAAATTCCTCATCACATGCTTAAAATACTTTGTAGTATCACAAGTGTCTCCTTTTCCTTTGCATTTATTTACCCTTAGTTCTGATTGGTCCTTGAGTAACTCAAATGTGATTAGAATCCTACCACTAATTGTTGCAACCTTGGCTGATAAAAGTGATTGGTTGATAAAAGTGTTTGGTTGATTTTGTTAGTTTCTATTGGTTCAATTTAAAACAGGTGCTGCTATTTTGTTGTATATAAGTGCATTGCATATGCTACTGATAAATTTGTAGAGGGTAAGGAATAGATTAATGGTAGTTATGTGTGGCTACAATTGCATAGTTATTTTAATTTCTATTGTAGGCTGTGCACATAGTTCAATATTCAATTTTGTTTGAGTTAATGGGTAAAGTTCTGGTGTCCTTTCTGTAGATGTTTTTTATTGGGAATGATTAATTATTTTCAGTTTAAGTTAATCTTCTGATCTGTTGAACAGGGCATTTAATTCATCATGGCATCAGTTAACCAAGCACCTGAGGCTCCAGATAGGAACCAAAAGGTAACTTCTTAGAGTAAAGAAACTTATGCTTATGTAATTTCTTTAGTGTTTTATCTAATTCTTGACAAATTTGATGTGCCTCTTAAAATATCTCTATCTGTAGATTTCCTCTAATCAATATCCCATAGCACTTAATGGTGTCTATGTCCTTTTTTGCTGAAGAAAATTAATTCCCCACTAGCACTTCAGGGGGAAGGAGTTGTCTGCTGAAGTGGAAGTGTGATTGTGTATAAAGGCAAAAACTTGTAAATATTACTATTATGCATATTTAAAGTTTTTAATAATGTTCATAATTGAAAATGTTTTTATACCAATAGTATAAACCTTGGCTGGTGTTCTAATCTAGCTGTTTGTCAGGTGCTGTGGGATGAGGTGTTGAAATGAAGTGCCTGAAGTTAACTTATTACAGTATTATAAGTACTAAGTGGAAAATTTTGTCTTGCATACCGTCTATACAAATCATTTTGTTACAAAGTGCATTGAGTTAGTAAAAGACTTTTAAAAACAGAATGCTGAATAGTGTTAGGGGTGCCACTATAAAAATTCACTAAACAGCAGGGGGTATTGCCTAGTTAACTAACAGTTCTTTCACTCAGTGTTCCTGCATAATACTACCTTGAATGTTTGTTATATGCAAATTGACTGCTGTTAATTTATTCCTTGGATAACAAGTTATATGCAAGTACCACTTGGTATGTCTTTCAAGGTCACTATTCTTGGAAGTTCTGTATTGCCTTTACAGGACTATTTTAAGAATAAATATTTCAGACCTTTGTCTGATGACTTGTAATAATGCTGATGTAAGATCTTGTGGTTTGGCAATAGTTTAATCCTGAATTTGGGGTTTGTACCTGAGTGGGCTTCTGGGTGCCTAGTTTTACCTCCCATATGTAAACCATGGTAGTTAGTACTGTATGTTAATTTAATGAATATCCTGTAGTGTAGATGAATGGTAGAATGCTCCAGGATTAAAACAGTGTGGTAGGGGGGAGGTATTGTTGTAGAAGGATGCTTGTTTCTTGTGAACACATGGCTAAAGGACCTGATTCAATGCTGTTGGCCTCTAATTACTTCATGTGACTTTAAATTTATTGCATGAATAACTAACTTGGCTTTAATCTAGATACTATATTGTGAATTCTGTAACTGATTCAGCATGCTTGAATACTGTTCTTCCTTCCTTATCCTGTAAAAGGAGCCTTGCTTCTAATGCACTTCAAAAACAGAAGCTAAACTTGAGTGATTTTGAGATTTGTGTGAGTGGCTACACATCAATGATCAGTAATTAAAAACCTGGCTCTTAATTTCAGGATGTGCCTGTGGGAGCTACTTCCCCTCATGAAAATGTTACTTGTGACCAGACACTGACTGAGCAGGCCAGTGCTAAGGAGAACATTCCTGAGAAAAATATCTCCAATGTGATGGAGCGAGGACAAGAAATGTCTTCACCAACGGTTAACAAAAGTGCTGAATCAAACAAGGAGAAGCCAGGGCCTGAATGTAAGCTGAATAGCTGAAGTTTTGTACTGGAGTCTCAATGTTAATTGAACTATTTTGAAGGGTGATTGCATAATTCTTCATGAAGGAATCTAGTGTAGCACAACAGAAGTATTGATAAGTACCCAAACCAATGAACTGTCCTTGTTTACATTTCTAATCTGCTTCATCTGCAGTTTTTATCTAATGCTATATTACTGTAATGGCATTCCACCCTGACATATGATTAACCATGCATTTCCACCTTTACTGTCTACACAGAATACACCTGAGTGAAAATCTATGAGTTGAAGGGTGTAAGCTAGTGAAGGCTGTGAATTTGTGACTGGAACAGCCTTGTCTTTCCAACTATTATGCATACTAAAGGTCTTCCTCCTTTTTCTCCCCCCCCCCCCAAAAAAAAACTTGGACCACATTTGATTCCATCCTTCTCACATTTTAAAACTTGTATTTGCACTGTCCATTTGGAACTTTGGATTTGAAACAATTCAAATATTATAAAATGAAGATTTTCTGCAGCTACTTGGATTCACTGACCCTCAAAGAATAGATGTGGTCTTAATTTTGCTTTGCATTCAGCTGCAGAAACTAAAGATGAAGGGGTGGACAAAGCTGTGCTTCATCCTACTGAACAGGTTGGTGGGACTTTAATGGATTCTTCCCTGCATGAGAAGGGAGATGATTCTCTAGGGAGCAATGCTCCAGATCCTTCTGTCCTATTCTATTTTCTAGCCATGAGTGTTGGTGTGTTGCCGGTAGTACAGCTGTCCTCATTCCAGCTGTTTGTCAGGAGTCTACACTCCTCTGTGTTCCCCAGATGCTCTGGCTTCTCCCTGCATCCTAAACATGTGCAGATGCATCAATCAGCAGCTTTAACGTCCTTGGTGTAGGAAGAAGTGGTATTTATGGACACAAGGACTGATTATATGAAGCAAGTTAAATATCAAATTGCTCAGAGATGAGAATTTTCTCGTCCTCAAACTGAATGGATGTCAATGGAACAAACTATAGGCTTCTGATGCTAAAAATCTCCTGCCCTGAAATTGCACTGCCATCTGACAGTCGGGTATGCTTCCTACCAACACAAAGCAGTGAGGAATCTAGATCAGTAGTATTAAAGCTGTTAATGTAACCAATTATTTTAAAGCTTGGCTAATCTAGTTACTACACTGAATTGGCATACTGAGTAACAAATTGTCAAATAGTAGCCTGTGCGCTCCTTGATTTACCCTGAATCCTAGGGCCATAGTTGTAAAACCTGACTGTAAACTAACCTGTTTAATTAAAACCTTCCCACATTTTACTGGCTGATCATAAACTTGTTTGACGAACTATACAAGAATCACTATTGGCTGAATCGATGCAGTTGATCTCTATTCCTTGTGCTCTAGGACCAGGGTCATGAAGGCAAGCTGGTGTCCTGGATGACTGATGTGAAAGACAAAGCAGTTGTGAAAATGACAGCAACCTCGGTTCAAGACAACTTGGAGCAAACTAAAACCATAACTGAAGGTTCCAATACTGCAGACCAGCCAACGGCTACCAGCTCTGATATTAAAATGCTGACAGCTAGAGATCTGTTCTTTCCAATGACCAAAATAAAACCAGGTAATCACAGATGTGCTTCTCTAAATTACTGTTTTCATCTTAATCCTTCTCAACTTTCTATTAGGATCACTTTTGCACTTGAGGAGCTGACATGTTCTTGTACCAGTACTGAAATATTGGCCTCAATTCCATCCTGCTACACTTGAGAAAGGAGAATCCATTATGTAGTAAAAACATGTGGTGCAGCATCTCAAATTCCCACATGGTAGGAAGTTTGACTGCTCAATCCCCAGTGGAGGAAACCTCCCCCACTAGAAACATCACCTCTTCCAGTTCTCCAGAATGGCAAAGGTTGAAGCTAATCAATAATTTTCTTTCTAACCTCCTTTGTTAACTCAAAGGGCCGACAAAATGCTTCAGCCTTTGCGCTTGCTTTGCAAACATGGCATTGAAAAGCTTTTCTGCACTCTAAAACTGATGCCTGCAGCTACCCATTATATCGAGTAAGGACAAAGAGGTACTGCAAATGATGGAAATCCTAGAGCAATACACAATGTGCTGGAGGAGCTCAGCAAGTCAGGCAGCATCCCTGGATGGGAATAAAGTTGACCTTTCAGGCTGAGACCCTGTGTCAGGAAGGGTCAACAGAATATTGCTATCCATAGATGCTGCCTGGCCTGCTGAGCTCCTCCAGAACACTGTACATGTGTAGATCTCCCTATTAGACAAGATGTAAGAGCAGAATTGGAGCATTTGGCCCATTGAGTCTGCTCTGCCATTTCAAGATTGGAGCTGAGGGAAATGGATCAATCTCCCAATGACTTGGCCTCCATGGCTGACTGTGGTAATGAATTCTACAGTGTCCTATGGACATTGGCATGAGGACCATAGAGAAAGTACAAAAGCTTTCAGACCCTGAGTCCATGAACACCTGTCTACTTGAGTATTGCTCAACCTTCAATCTTGCTCTGGTTGGAGATTGCTTGTAACCTGCAAGGAATGGATACTTGGCTTACAGAAGCTGAGGTCAGCTTGTTTCCTTCTGTTACACTTTTCAGTTTCTTGCTACATTTGGGAATGTGCATGTTGCTTTGTTCTGAAATTTGTCAATTCCCAATGGACTGCAGCACAAATTCACCTGACAGTAATGTTTTCTACCAGCCTGAGTTCTTGCTCCTTCAGGAGCATTCTGCCTAGAAGCCATGCGTAGCTCCCTTCAAAGGCAGTCTCAAATGTAGCAGTGGTGTCTTCCAATAAAATTGCAAGGGAACAGACCTGAAAATTGCAAGGGAACAGACCTGGAAATTGCCTTCCAGAAATTCATTAGATTATAATATCTTAGCAGGACACTAACAGTATGGATGGCCACATGGCACCAGAGACTAGGTTCATTTCTGACCTTGATTGCTGTCTGGTGGAGAAACCTACACTATAGTTAACTAAAAGTAAATGACCACACCTTAATTCACTATTGTAACAAAATACTGTTATAAACATGATGATCCCAGGTTAATGACATGTTATTTCTTTTGTATTTAACCTGATCTTGCTCTGATTTGTGGCACAAAAACAAAGAATCTTGTATTGCCTAACAATTGACCTTTTCAGGATAAGGCTTGGTTCTTCATTGTTGTAGTCTCCAGAGGTCTAATTACACAAACAAAATCTGACATATCTTATAGTTCAGAATTTATAACACTAAGTCCATTGTTTCTAGCTGGCCTCTGTTCATTTTTTCATTGGTTCTGTGCCCAAGGCTACAAGTAGCATCACCTCACTGCTCTTGTCCCTAGTAAAACATGCCTGTCATTCCCTTTCACTGAATCAGGCCATTTCAGAAGGGTTAATAGTGAGTTTCAAAATTTGTTGAAAACTACTCCAGAGGACTGAAAATCGCAAATTCCCCTGAACTCAGTGAGAAGCAAAAGGCAGGAAGTAATGGGCCAGTTAGCCCATGTCCATTATTAAGGATGAGATCTGGGTACTTGGAGGCACATGATTAAAATAGGCCAAAATCAGTATTGTTTCCTTCAGCAAAAGTCTTGCCCGACAAATCCATTGGAATTTAAGTAATAGGCTGGACAGTCAATGGATGTTAACTTGGATTTTCCAAGGCTTTTTTATTTAAAGGAAAGGTGCTGCACAAGGCTGCCAAACAAGATAGAAATCCATAAGATTACAGGAATGGTACTAGCATGGATAAAATGACTGACTAGCAGAAGACAAGGCTTAGGAATAAAAGGGGCCCTTGTCTAGCAGTGTCTTGTGTGGAATAGAAGTTGGTGTGTCTGCTGCTTTTCATATATCATTGAACTGGATGATGAAATTGGCTTTGTTGCCAAGATTACAAATTGTACAAAGATGAGTGGAGGGGCAGGCAGTATTAACCATGGAGTTAGCAGAAGGACTTGGGCAGGTTAGAAGTGGCATATGGAATAAAAGGTGTGTATGGCCATGCACTGTGGTAGAAAAAAAAGACTATTCTCTAAATGGGGGTGAATTCAGAAATCAAACATAAAGGGACTAGAGTCCTAGAGTTGAATTCCCTAAAGGTTAACTTGCAGGTTGTATTTGCCTGCCTTATTCCAACTATGTTAACATCCATTTTTGTGAGAACTAGCAGTTAGAGCAAGGATGTAATGCTGAGACTTCATGTGGTATTGCAGGCAGTTCTGAGCCTACAGATCCAAGGAAGATGTGCTGGAGAGGGTCCAGAGAAGATCTAAGAATCCCCAAGATCAATGCATAAGGAGCATTTGATAGCTTGGCGGGGGGGAACCTCTAATGTAGTTTAGAAGGATATGGGTAGTGACTCTGGAGAGTATGTGTTCCAATAGTGAGTTTAGGACCAGAGGGCATATCCTTTAGAACAGATGGGGAATTTCTTTAGCCAGGGTAAGGTAAATCTGCAGAATTCATGGCTACAGACTGCCAAGGAGGCTAAGTGGCTGGATATTTTTACAGTGGAGGTTGAGGGGTTCTTGTTTAGCTTTAGGGTGAAGGCAGGAGACTTGGCCATGATGAAATGGCAGAGTAGACTTGATGGGTTGAATGGCCTAATTCTGCTCATGTCTTGTGGTCTAACCAGTCCAAAGATAGCCATGGCTCAGTTATCTCACTATTTGTAAGCTTATTATACTTTAAAGTATAATAAGTGTATGGGACATTGGAAAAAAATTTGAATTTCCCCATGGGGATGAATAAAGTATCTATCTATCTATTAAATAACTTGGTTTAAAATTACTGATTTCGCAAATTTTGTAGGGCCTTTTATGTTCAATTTAAATTACTTTAATCCAGCAAGTGTTTTTAAAAAGTTGCACCACAAGAACAATCTCTCAAAACAATAGTCTCCACTTCCACCACATGGTATAAATAAAGACATTTGTTTTGTCTACTTGTCCACTGTTCACGTTCTAGTTAGCTTATCTTGCAGATTCTTAATTTCTTCAGGCCAATGGTATAATTTGCATATCTCCAACTGGATTTCTCTGGGTACTTTAGTTTCATGTGATACAAATTGTCTACTATACATTGCTCTTAGTAAGTGAATGGTAGAATGTGAGCTCTTCATGGAAACATAAAGGTATTTTGATAGCTCAGATTTTGTGGGATGAAGGGCCTAATTCACTACTGTATTCCTGACTAGTGGGAAAGGGCTTCTAAACGGTTAATTCTGAAACTTGACTTTACAGCTAAAGTGCCAGCTCCCATTGAAGGGTCTGTAATGGGAAAAGAGAGTTTATGTGCCTACTCGGGATATTTGACATCAAAGCCTCACAGTGATGGACCTCGGTATTCTGTGGCCAAGATGCAACAAGACACACGGGATGGTCAGGAGGTTCTTTCCTTCTTGAATAAGCTTCTGGATCTGGTAGGGAAACAATTCCATTTATAAGATTTTTGCGACTTACAAGTATTACACGTGCTACACTGAAGTTACTTTCACCTCTTTTTTTTAATATATGGGAGAAAGCCAACTAAGCTTGTTCACCTTAAGCCAAGTGAATCTAATTCTAATCTACTCGCGTCTTCAAAAGCAAACCAAATGCTGCCGATGCATGGCTACTTCAAATTAATAACTTGGTTTTGGAGCTAAGCCATGCAATTATTTATTTTAGATCAATGTAGGAAAGAGGGGAACTGAATCAACACACCTTGAAGTTCATGAGCATTTGAATCAGATCCTGCTTGACTGGAGAGAGCACCAACCAAAGAAACAAGAGGAAGAGTTGCTACTGGAAAAACCTGAAGTAAGAAATTGATTTCTTGGCACTTGTAACTAAGTGTTAAATTAAGCCACTAGATATACTGCACACAGTGATGCTAAGTTATCTCTCTAGAATGGCCTACTACCTTTAAAGGTGCATATAATTACATGGTCTCCTTCCTCAATATGTTTCTGTAATCTTGGCAACAGAAGTCGAGAACTATTTTGGAAAGGCCTAATTTGACAATATTCTTGCATAGCACTTTTTTCAAAAAACAAAGCTTTAACATTCACCTATCCAATCAAACTAAATTTCACTTTTGCATTAGGTGAAGTGTATGAGCAAAGGATGAAATGGGTGATGCAGGGTAAAGGTGAAAAATACTTGCATGCCTGAAGCCAATTTCCAAAGGAGCAAATCAAAATTGTCTCAGAACAATGTGGACAGAATGGGTTAACATTTCCCCTGTATATTTCAGCAGGCTGAATCTCGATCACTGGCCATGACTCACAAACTTTCCAACCAACTACAAACCATCTGTCAAAACTTGGCTTCAAGTGTTCGTGGGTTGCCTCAGCACATTGAAGAACAAGTACAACATTTCTGCAAATGGACAGCAGAGATCTCCAGCACCCTGTCCTCGGCCACTTCTTTTCAGGACCTGTCTGCACAATTCCTTGCACAGACAAGAGTGAAACTGATGAAGATTGGTGATGGAATGGAGCGGGTGATGGACCATGTGCTTAACGATGCAGATGTTGATTGGTTGATGGGACCCATTAGTCCACACCTGAATGAAGGTCAGGAACCTAGGAATCCCACAACTAAATGAAGGCTGGTATCAATGTAGAAGGAACCTGGAAAATGAATGAGAGCCAAATTGAGTATTTCAATTGTATGTTTTCAAACTTCATGAAGATGTGACTGACTATCCAGTTAAGAATTCCTGCTTTGTTTCGGGTTTAAATTTGTCCCGTCTAACTGGATTTAGATTTTTATTTGGTAATCGCACTAAATTCTCCTGTAATGGGATTGTAATAAAATGCATACAAATAGAATTGGTGTGTGGTTTTAATTTGACTCTAACCAGTTGTATATGTACACCAGGTGCTTGCTTGAAGTTTAAACTCTTCAGTGTTATTCCCTATCAAGTCAAGACCTTGGGTTGGCCTTCATTGTTCCCTGTCAATTTCTGATTTGCTCCTACATCCTTGAATTCAAAGCATCCAACGGGCCCATGCTGTCAGTGGTGTACTTTAAGTATTTACTATCTTAGGATTGATTTATTATCACATGAACTGAGATGGTCAGAAGCTGTTTTGCAAGCACTATCAATGTTAGTTACATAAAATAGTTAGACAAGATGCCTGGCTCTTTACTCAGCAGTATGTGAGATTGTACTTCTGTAGTGTTTAAGTCTGATAGTGGGATAGAAGCTGTTATGGGCCTGTTTTCAAGCTTCTGTGCCTGAAGGAAGGAGACTAGAGAATGCCTGGGGTGAGAGGATTTTAATGCTATAAATCACTGACCAGCTAATCCAAGAAGTCAAGGCAATTCTAGCCCTCTACTGTACCTAATTTGTCTAGCCTGTGTTTTGTCCTGATACTGCAGATACATCTTCAAATTTTAATGTAGTTGCTAAAGTAACTGGGAACAAATGCTGCATGTGATTATGGTGTTGGAGAATATATGCCCTAGAGTGAGGCATTATCTTTTTGAGGCAAATTATTTTGATTCGGTATGATTGATGACAAATGTCAAAGTTAACATCAAATTTAGAATTGGATTCAGTTGAATGTTTTTGGTACTGTCTGCAATTGGCTTGAATCTTGTCACTGGACTCCATTCAGCCCAGCCAGCTGCTCATTCCATGCATCATTCAACATCCAATATGATTTGCACTTGCTCTGCATAATAGCACAATATTATGATTGCTATATCTTTGACAGTTGTCATCCTTTTAAACTTTATTTTATTCTCTAGTAAGAGCTAACTGATAGGAATAACTGTCAACTCTAAATCTTGTTACTTCTATAAATCTTTCAATGGAGATTTCACTTCCAGCATCTCAATACTGAAGGCCTACATTTTTATTAATTTCATGGTAAAATTCATGTGTGCATTTGGATAAATGTATTTCCATAATTGTGTGCAATTATCCAGTTGAAGCTTCTCCACTAATTTAAGGTTGAAACATGTTTTGCAGTTTTTAAACTATATCAACTTGCCTAAAGCAATTGGTGTAAATGGACATCTTGGCTTTTATTTTGCCCATTTGCAATTTCAATCTGTTATGTTAGAGTACCTCGAAGTAAATGGCTTCATGCCTCCCAATGAGCTATAACTCCAAGCCACAGCTCATTTTATCTCCCTTTCTAAACAAGCAATCGCCATAACTTGGTGTTTCCTTATCACAAACAAAAAGCCTGCTTCCAACACAAACCACTTGGAACACTTGAGTAACAAATCAAAACTATTTGGGAGCTTTGTATGGTGGATTGATTAGCAATCGGTAACCACAGGAAATACCAGCCTTTGCTATCATCTAGACAGTTTCATGTCCACACTGTATTTAACATTATAATTGAGTTTTAATGTTAAGATTTTTAATCCTTAATTTCTCATTAACCAATGTGTCCCTAAATTTTGTTTTCCAATTTCCCCCATTGCTGCTGCATAGAGGGTCTGTGTTGTATCATGATTATCTAAACTATAAAATCATCAGAACATGAGATTCTGCAAATGTGGAAATTCCAAAGTTGTAATTTTAACTAATTCTTTTGTCTAACTCTTCATGAGAATTGATTTCCACCCACAACCCTTGGCCACATGGGAAGTCTTCCATTCGGACTACGTATTTAACAGCTCTCAATGTTTTTGTATTTTAAATTCAAATTTAATTGTCATTCCATCATTCATAGATACAAGACAGCATTGCTACAGGGCCAGGGTCAAGATGCTAAAACAAGAACCCATTCACAGAATACAAGACCCAATGTCTGCACCCCCCCCCCCCCCACCCCACAGACACAGCTTGATGCCCAGATAAAAGTCAACAGATAGAATATCAGTAAAATGCAACAGACTATGCATGTGTATAGTCCAGGCCTCCTCATCCAATGAGACACTGACACCTGCTAGGTGATAATTGTGTTTTGGAGGCCCAGTCCTCACTATACAGGCTCATATAGAATATTAATTTTTTTTTAAAAACAGGTGTATTTATTCATCCAGACCCCTCTGCCCAAATGAAATCTTTGACTCCAACTGCGCTGCACTGCCCCTGGTAGAGCATGATGGCTTGTCCATCATGAATTCCTTCTCATTCCACAACTATCCCATTATTTTCCTGTAGCACAAAATAGCCACAATATTTTCTGCATGTCTTCTATCTCTAACTTTCCCATTAAATGGGGTAGATATATACACTTCATTGTTACATCATCTAGGTTCAATTTGGTATGTACTTTTATTTCTCAACATTTTATTTCTTGACATTTCTTTGCCTCCCATTTCAACTTTTTGAAATGCTCTCATTATCTTGCTAATTTTTCTGATGTTAATTAAACCTCAGTCCTGGCCTTTGCCATGCCATTTGTTCAGTTTTATTTCAATTTGTTTCCTTGGTCATTCAGAGTGCATTAGTTGTGCTTTCTGTGCCGTTTTCTCTTCCCTGAATGTCGTCCAAATTGCATTCACTATTTGTTAGATCACCAAAATTAGTTCTTTCCCTGTGCATTTTATCCTCAACATATTCAATGATTAATGGGAAAAGCCACAGAAAATAGTGGGCACAGCCCAGTTCATCATCCCCACTGTGGAACACACATACAAGGAGTACGCCAAAACAAAGCAGCAACCATCAAAGATCCCTCACAACTGCCATTGGGAAGAAGGTATAGAAGCCTTAAGTTTCACACTGCCAGGTTCAGGAGCAGTTATGTACAACCATCAGACACCTGAACTAGCATGCATAATGTCAATCACACTGAACTGATTTTATAACTCACAGGCTTGTGTTCAAGGACTCATTACATCCTGTTCTCGGTTCTTTTTATTTTGCACAATTTGCCTCCTTTTGCTCATTGGTTGTTTGTCAGTCTTGTTATGAATAGTTTTTTCTGAAATTTCCATTTTTTTTTCTATAGATGCCTGCTAGAAAATTAATCTCAAGGTAGAATATGGTGACAGATTTGTTCTTGAATAATAAATTAACTTTGATTCCACTCCTACATCCAGATCCAAGACTTATTTCTTCCTAA
Source organism: Hemitrygon akajei (assembly GCF_048418815.1). Lineage (NCBI taxonomy): Eukaryota > Metazoa > Chordata > Chondrichthyes > Myliobatiformes > Dasyatidae > Hemitrygon > Hemitrygon akajei. The sequence goes on from NC_133139.1 coordinate 37,873,404, forward strand.
TGGTTATATATAAAATATATACATAGTGTATATATTATCTCTTCCCAGTTCCTGCCCAGCTTGCTGAATATTTTTAGCATTATTCTTAAACTGCTCTGTCCTTTGTGTTAGTGCAAACACTTGGTAAAGGAATTTCTGCTCGTGTATCAGGAATGAATGAAGGAGAGAATATGTGCTTGGAGGTGGAGGACATGGTCAAGGTCATAGCAGAATATTTACACTGATTCACCAAAGAGCAGGGAAAGCAGTGTGGGATATGCTAATGCAACAGGGCACTTGGGGATAAAGGTACCGGTGGGCTTCCTGAACATAAATCTCCAGTGTCTGATGGAATATATCCCGGGTTATTGAGCTAAGAGAAAACTGCTGAGACTTTAACCATGAACTGTCCTTTAGAGCTGTAGACAAGATTATGGAAGACTGATGTAGCTAATGTTCCTCTGCGGATTACACTGGTGAGTCTTGTAACCTAGAGGGAAGCTACCAGGAAAGATTCTTGGGGAGCATTTGAAAAACAAATCCTGTTTGGTGACTGTCAGCATTGCTTTGTGCAGGCAGGGCATGTCTTATTAATCTGAGTTTTTCCAAGGAGGTGATAAAACAGTTTATGTTGTCTATGTGGATTTTAGTAAGATACTCAAGGTTCCTCGATGGGTTAATCCAGAAGATAAAGATGCATGGTGACTTGGTTGGATTCAGAATTGCTTTGCTCATAGAAGGCAAGAGTAGTAGTTGATAGATCTCATTCTGGCTGGCGTTCTGTAACTAGTGGTGTTCTGCAAGGTTCTCTTCTGGAATATATACAATATGACTTGGATTAAAATGTGGATGGGTGGTTTACAAAGATAGCTGATGATAAAGATTTGTGGCATTGTGGATAGTGTAGAAGATTGCCAAAAGAATAGCAGGATATAGATCAGTTGCAGAAATGGGTGGAGAAATAGTAGGTGCACTCTGTACTTGCAGTACAGCTTGGAGAAGGCAAATGTCAAAGTTAAAATTAACCTCTGCAATTGTATTGCTAACACTTTAAACCCTGGCTTTACTCAAATATTTCATTTGATTTTCCACCTCCTTGGTCTTAGTCCAAGAATGCTATGCATAAATATTAGAAGCTTGTCTCATATTGTTCTAATAACTAGGCCAGAAATTACCAATAACACCTGTAACTGGCCTTCATTTATCTACTTCAATAATATACTAATTCAATTCTTTTACAACTATTAACTACTCTGCTGAATTGTCACATGAGTTTGGTAAGATCAATACATTGAGCAATCATCTGTCACCAGCTTTAGTGCATCAAGCATTTAAAATACATAATAAGTTGATCAGTGCTGGGAAAATTAAAACCGGATTAAATTTGGGCAAAATCCTGCAATAAAGTTCAGTGGGATTTGGTCTTTTCTCCTTCTAGAGAGCTGCTGAAAAAAAATTAACATTAGTAATTAACATTAACATCACTTAAGCTTTTCCCTGAAATGTGTAATCACAGTAATGGGCTGCACTAAGGTTAGAACTGAAGCACAAATTGTCTGAGAGAAATGCTCAATTGTTCAAAATTATACACACATTGTGATGGCTATCTCAAACAAGAGAAAATCTAGATGCTGGAAATCCAAAACAAGACAAAATGCTGGAGGAACTCAGCAGGCCCAGGCAGTATCCATGGAAAAGAGTAAACAGTCAATTGAATTGACTTTATTTCTTGCATCCCTCACATACATGAGGAGTGAAAATCTTTACATTATTTCTCCATCTGAATGTGCAATAATAATTTATAATAAATAGAACAGTCAATGTAATATAGAGTACACTCAAATCACCGTGAGTTCATCAGTCTGCCTGCCTGGTGGAAGAAGCTGTCCTGGATCTTGTTGGTCCTGGTTTTATGCTGCGGTACTGCTTCCCAGATAGTAGCAGCTGGAATAGATTGTGGTTAGGGTGACTTGGGACCCCAATGATCCTTTGGGCCCTTTTTACACACCTGTCCTTGTAAATGTCTTGAATCATGGGAAGTTTGCAGCTACAGATGCATTGAGCTGTCCGCACCACTCTCTGCAAAGTCCTGCGATTAAGGGAGGTACAGTTCCCATAACAGACAGTGATGCAGCCAGTCAGGATGCTCTCAATTGTGCCCCTGTAGAAAGTTCTTAAGATTTGGGGGCCCATACCAAACTTCCTCAACCACCTGAGGTGAAAGAGGCTGAACTCTAGATCCACTGATGTCAATAGGGATTAACCAGTCTCCAATTCCTCCTGTATTCCACAACCAGCTGCTTTATTTTACAACATTGAGGGAGAGGTTGTTTTCTTGACACCATTGTGGCAGGGTGATGACTTCTTCCCTGTAGGCCACCTCGTTATTGTTTGAAATAAGGCCAGAGACCAACATTTCAGGCAGAAGCCTTTCTTCAGGACTGGAAATGAAGGGGATAAATCAGATTAAGAAGGGGGAGAGGAGAGGAAGAAGTACAAGGTGGTAGGTGACAGGTAAGTGGGGGAGATGAAGTAAAGAGCTGTGAAGTTGGTTGGTGAAAGAGGTAAAGGGCTGGAGGAAGTGGAAGCTGATAGGGGAGGATAGAAGAAAGGGAAGGGGAGGAGCACCAGAGGGAGGTGATGGGCAGGTAAGGAGGTAAGCTGAGAGGTGGTAACAGGAATGAGGTACGGTGAAGGTGGTGCAGGGGCAATTACCAGAAGTTCGAGAAATTGAATTTCATGCCATCAGGTTGGAGGCCACCAAGACACAGTATAAGGTGTTGTTCCTCCAAACTGAGTGTGGCCTAATCGGGGCACTGATGTGTTAGAATGGGAAGTAGAATTGAAATATGTGGTTACTGTTACAAAGGATGAACAACTCTGATGGGCAGAAGGGTGCAAAATCGCCCATGCCCCCCCCTTTTGGAGAATTGCAAATCGCTACTATTCCGATGCTGTTATCAAGGAAGTAAGAGAGACAAAGGAAAGCTGCCAGGGCAGTTGTTATTGATAACAGCTCATGAAAGAGAATGAGAGAGAGACACAGCTAAGATGGAACGTCTCCTACTGACAAAAGCCATTGATTTACTGCTATTGTCTTGTGGAGGAGGATGGTTTACTTGGTACTGTTCTATTCATTGAAACCCCTCGGGGGGCAACCAGAGTGGGGCTGGTTTGATGGGTTACATCATCCCAACCTGATTGTCACCTGAGACCCCATGAGTGGGGATAAATGTGAGGTCTGGGGTAACACCCCTTAGACGCACCAGGAGAAACGCTAGTGAGCATCAGAACCCCTTGAGACAGGGTGGGAGACCAGAGACCGAACGAAGGGTCGTTAACTTTTAACTCTCAGTGTTTTGTAACGAGACCGGTGGGGGCTTGTGTGTGTGTCCACCCTTGCCTGGGTGACAAGTCCACCATGGAAGAATGGTCTAGCTAAAGGATGGAGGGGTCATACGTGAATGGCCACAACAACAACGCATCAACGGATCAAAATTGTAAAGGAAGGTTGGCAAGATTATAGCTGTTACTGTTCACACGTTTTCTCTCTCTCTCACAATTGAAACACAGCGACTAACAACTATCGCAACCTGCATGAACTGAACTGAACTTTATATTTCCATCTGACAATTCATTATCCCCTAGACAACGATAGAGCTTGTTTCATTAGTGATTATTATTATACCCGCACTTTTAGGTTTAGTATTGCTAACGTATATTCTCTATATATTTGCATTGATATTATTTTGTATATTTTTGCTAATAAATATTGTTGAAAACAGTATCACCAGACTCCAACGGACACTTCTGTCTTTGCTGGTAAGACACCCAGTTATGGGGTATGTAACAAATTGGGGCCTCGTCTCGAGATTTGATACCAAATTGGAGGGCCAGTGAATCGGGCTATAAGTCCAGACTGTGATCTGGTTGCGTGGGTAACCAGACGGGAAACCAGCAAAGATGGACGTAGATGAATTTACACAAAACCCGACTTTGAAGGCGCTAGAGGATGCCACAAAGACGGACTTGGTAAATATTGCGAAAGGATTAAATCTCACAGAGGTGAAGTCGTCAATGAAAAAGTGGGAGATGCGGAGGGCCATAACTCAGTATTATATTGAGAAGGAGGTGTTTTCAGCTAAGGTATTGGAACATATCCCTGAAAAGGTACCAGCCATTGGGACGGCTCAGGTAGAGTTGGAAAAATTGAGGCTGGACACGGAACAGAAGAAAAGGGAATATGAGCTCCAGCTCAAGGAGTTAGAGGCGAAAAGAGAGAAGGAAAGAGCTGAAAAACAGGGAGAGCATGAACTTAGGTTAAAACAGCTGGAAGCAGAGGAAAAGGAGAAGGAAAGAGCTGAAAGGGAGAGGGAAAGAGCTGAAAGGGAGAGGGAAAGAGCTGAAAAACAGGGAGTTTGAGGAGAAGGAGAAACAGAGGCAGCATGAGCTGGAAATGGAGAAGTTAAAGCAAGAGAGAAGGGTCCAAGGGGCAGACCGAGAGGAGAGGTTTAATGTTAGTAGGGAGTTTAGGTTAGTACCTCCGTTCGAGGAGACAGATGTTGATAGTTATTTCTTGCATTTTGAAAAGGTGGCAGTGATTCAGAAGTGGCCCAGAGATCAGTGGGTGGCGTTGTTACAAAGTGTGTTAAAAGGGAAGGCACAACGGGCATATGTGGCATTGTCCATGGATGCGTCTGCGGATTATGAGGAAATAAAACAGGCAATCCTTCGGACCTATGAGTTAATCCCTGAAGCATATAAACAAAAGTTCAGAGATTTAAAGAAAGTGTGGAATCAGACGTATGCAGAGTCTGCCTATGAGAAGGGTGTGCTCTTGGATCGCTGGTGTGCGGCAGAAAGGGTGGAGGAGGATTTCCGGCGTTTCAGAGAGTTAATTCTGATTGAGGAATTTAAAGTTTGTGTTTCAGATGATATCCAGACGTATTTGAACGAGAAGCTGAATAAGTCTATATCAGAATTTGCCAGGTTCGCAGATGAATATGCCCTAACCCACAAGACAAAGTTTTCCTCAAGTAAGAGTTACCAGAAAGACCGTAGGGATGGTAGAGAAAGCCCGCCGGCTGAGGTAGAAAATATGCCGGGAGCTAGGGGTAAAAGTAAGGAGGAAGAAATGCAGGCTGGCAGGAGGGTTCCTGGCTTGACCTGTTTTAATTGTGGAAAGGTTGGTCATATTGCATCTAAGTGCCTTGCTCCAAGGAAGGAGACAGGAAAAGGGAATGCAGCAGTCCCTACAGGATGTATTGTGTCAATCAACAAATCGACGAGAAAGGTAGATAAAATACGAGAGGGGCGTGAGAAATTTATTTCAGAAGGGACCGTGTCTGTGAAAGAGGGAGAAACCCCAGTTCCAGTGAGGATCTGGAGAGATATTGGAGCTGAGCAGTCATTGATTCTAAGTAAGATACTAGATTTTGGTCCTGAGACTGGAGAGGTAGTTTTGAGAGGCATAGGAAAAGGGACAGAAGCTGTACCTTTGCATGGGATCATTATAAATTGTGACCTGGTATCTGGACCAGTTGAAATAGGGGTACGGTCAGAATTACCGAGAGACGGCGTGGATGTCCTTCTTGGTAACGATTTAGCAGGGGGTGAGGTGTGTTCAGCCGTGAAGCTGACGAGCCAGCCTGTAAGTGTTGAGGACCCACCCCTAGATTCCAAGATCTATCCCGCATGCACGATCACTCGCAGCATGTCGAGAAAGGTGGCTGAGAAAGAGACCAGTTTAAATCAGTCCAGTATCGATTTGGCTGAGACGTTTTTACTGACCCTGTACCAAGAGGGGTTAGGGGATGGTAAAACGGAGAATAGGGAAGTGAAAGAGAGTAAAGGAGAGGAGGTAGACCTACCCTTAGCCAAGAGGGAATTTATAGAGGCACAGAGTAAAGATGGAGAAATAGATAAGCCAGTTAGAAGGTCCAGGGTTGGACATGGATGATCTGTCTGGCTTGACGGAACTGTTTGAAGAAGTTGAAAAATTGAGATGTGTTCCCGATAATGATATAAGGGCAGTCCTAGATGAAAAGGATGCTGTTACCTTGAAGGAGTCTGTGGGGTTAGCAGATGAAATTGTTTTAACCCGCAGGGTTGAGTTTACTCCGGATGGGAGTTGCCCAGAGAGTAATTGGGAGGATCAGGGGAATTTAGAATTTGAAAAGGGGACGGGTATTGAAAGCCTGGAAGAGGCAGATGTCCCATTTGAGTGTGTTCAAGATGTGGATGCACATGGTACTGAACCTAGTAATGAAACTCAGGAAAAATCTGAGGTATCTGATTTAGTTGAAAAGGAATGCAGTCCTTTTGGGTCAGATGGACTTGGTTCAGTGAAGAAAGGGTTAACCTTCGTACCAGTGGGAAGTGAGAATTCTCAGTTGTTTGTGTTAGAAGGTATGTTAAAAGTTAGTGAGGAGATGGGAGCTGGTGATGTGAATATTATTATTGAAGGAGAAGGGAAAAGTGTAGTTCCTAAATTGAATAAAGAAAATTTAAAGTCTGGATTGGTTTCAGAAGCGGAAACTGTCGTGGTTTTTCGTGCTTTACAAATGACCAAGAGACGCAGAAGATTCTTCAAGATGAGTTAAACTTTAATTTGCAAATCAAAGCTGAGACAGTCATTGAGCTAGTCGCTGATTGTCCACCGATTCTCGGACACAGCAGCTTTTTAAAGCAATCTCCTGGACCAGTTGCTATAGTTGCATATCACACGTACTATCTTGTCCCTATTGTTTCTACCTATTGACTTATTCATGTTCTAGTCTACATCTCTTAGCTACCTCTTATTAACACACCATTGTCTCCTACATTCTTAAGATTTCAAATAACAAGTTCAAACTACATAATCTACATCAAGGCTGACTACATAGCTTTAGTTACACAGCAAACAAGTTCAAAGCAAAACATCTCTTAGCTACCTCTTATTACCACACCATTGTCGTCTACATTCAATTGGATACATGCAGAGCCCATAGCAAACTTCAAAGCTGACTACCTCTCATTAGCATATATTAACACACCATTGTCTTTAGCATTTCACATAGTTTTGGTTACACAGCAAATAATACAAGTTTAGCACATAGCCAACTTCAAAGCTGACTACCTCTCCCAGCCACCTCTCACTAGCATATACCAATACACCATTGTCTCTAGCATTCCACATAGCTTTGGTTACACAGCAAATAATACAAGTTTTATACTCCATAATATTTATACTCCAATAGACCCCTCTGGGTCTCACACTCACACAGAGAAAGAAGACTAAGAGTCTGCGTACAAAAGCCCCAATAAACTCAAGCACTTATTCCCAAATGCCGGGTTACACTATAATTTTCTGCGTCAAGACCTCAAAGTATTCTCTCCCTGTTACCCTGGGCCACTGAGCCAAAAACCTGTCCCTTTGTACCTGAGACAGGGAAAAAGACTCAAAAGCCCTTACAATCTACTCCCACACTGTCGTTTTGCTCCTGTTCATCCTGCAGGTGTTGTAGGTTGTAACAATACATTTTCGGTGTTTCTGTCTCCACTACGCTAACTTCAGCAATCGTCACGAGCATCGGAAATTGTTTGGTTGCAGCACGCACTACAAGAGATTTGAGACAAGGAAGAAAACAGCACAACACAAGCACACAGCTCAACAATACAATACTGACAGTTATTGCTATTTTAGTCATCCATGCTCCCCATCCTCCGAGTCTACTTTCTAACCAATCAAAGAACTGATGTCCGAACCCTGCATTCTGTTTGACCTCCGTTCGCAGATTCCTTAACTTATTCATTGCTCTGGTGAAAGACCCTTCTGGGCTAGTATTGTTCGGTATGAAAGTGCAGCATTGTTCTCCAAACATTACACACACCCCTTTTCTCTGCCAAAAGCCAATCCAGTACCTGTCTGTTTTGCCACGCCACCCTGCTAGTTGCATCCAGCTGTTGCCCTAAGGCCTCCAGTGCATCATCGGTGTAGTTGATGAACCTCTCGGACACTTCACCTGATCGCCCTTGCAGGACTGCCCTTATGCAATGGTTCAGGTGGTACCAGGTGGAGCGTCCTTCTACCTGAACTGCGGTGGGTGATGCCTTAGTCACCGTAAAGGGTCCCTCCCTTCTTGGCTCATTCCACTTTCTCCGAAAAACTCGCAGGTAAACCTGGTTTCCTGGTTTAATCCGTCCTTCCCCTTGTACGGTCTCCGGCTCTTTCTGTTTTTCCTGGGCATAAATAGACCTATGTATCATAGTTAGCTGCTGCATGTATTGTTTCAATTCTATTTCCAATTGTTCCAAGCTAGGTCCCTTATACGGCCCTCTCCACTGGGGCACTGGCATGGGCCTCCCAGTGAGCATCTCATGCGGTGTCAGGCATGTTATTCGATTAGTTTGCATGCGGTAACTCATCAATGCTAACGGTAAAGCATCGACCCAATTAAGTTTAGTATCTGCACAAATTTTGTTTAGTTTGGCTTTCAGGGTTCCATTAATTCTCTCTACCATGCCCTGTGACTGAGGGTGGTATACACATCCAAACCTTTGCTTTATCCTCAGCGCCTGTAGTACCAGTTTGACCACTTTCTGGATAAAAGCTGAACCGTTGTCTGAACTAACTTCTGTAGGTATTCCAAACCTGGGGATCACTTCATTTGTCAGAAATTTTACCACTGTCTTTGCCCCTTGATCTTTTGAAGGTACCGCCTCCACCCATCTGCTAAATCTATCAATTACTACCAGCATGTATCTTTTCCCTCTCACTGGCTTTATCATGTCTACGTAATCGATCACTAAATGTTTAAATGGTCCTTCAGGTACAGGAATGTGACCTATTGGGGTTGTAATTCCCTTCCGAACATTATTTTGTGCGCATACCTCGCACTGTGATAAGACAAAGTCCACTGAAGCCTATAAATAAGGTGACCAAAAACCATCCTTCTTTATTTTCCTTACCACTTCCCCCTTTGCACAATGGTCCATCCCATGCGCTTCTGAAATCAGAATCGTCAGTAGAGGGGTGGGCGCTACCAACAAACCGTCTTCCGTGCTCCACAAGCCTTCCGGGTTCTGCTTGGCCCCCCTTTTTCTCCACATTGTCTGTTCTGCCAAAGTTGCCTTACCTTGTATTTCAATTAGGTCCTCTACCACAGGTTCTGGAGCTAGGCTTACCTGGGGGGCAATGACAGCTGACGTACATCCAGACGCTTTTCCGGCTGCCTCATCTGCAGCTTGATTTCCCTTTGTTATTACATCGTTTCCCTTTTTATGTGCCTGGCATTTTACTATAGCCAATGCTTTAGGTTTCATTATGGCTTTTATTAAGTCTAGAATTTGCTGACAACGTTGTATGGGAGCTCCGCTACTTTTTTTAAAACCTCTCTGCTTCCACACTGCCCCGAACAAATGGCATACTCCATGAGCATATGCCAAATCAGTATAGATGTCTACTTTCTCACCTTCCATCATTTCACACGCAGCTGACAGGGCTTTGATTGCTGCTAGTTGGGTGGAACACGGTTAGGGACAGGACTCCATCTTAATAATCTTATAGCTCGACTGATCCTGTTGCACCACTGAGAATCCTGCGTGATTTCCATCATAATCCCTATAACAAGAGCCATCTACGAACAGAACCTTTTTATCTATCTCCTCTGGTGGTTCTGACCGTAAATCTGCTCTCAATTTGGCAAATGCCATCGTCTTCCCTACACAATCATGGGGTTCTCCTTCATAGTCTAAAGGGACAAAATCGGCTATATTACTGGTAGTGCATCTCTGTATAGCTATGTCAGGAAATGTCAATAGCATCTGATACGCTGCTATCCTGGCTGGCGTCAGCACAAATTTCCCTCTTTCCAGCAATTCTGCTACTTTGTGGTGTGTGTACAGAGTTACAGGATAGCCCAGGGTTACCGATGATGCCTTTTCATATGCATAGTACAGTGCCGCCAATCCCTGATAACAGGGTGGGTACCCCTGAGCCACTTCATCTAGTCTCGTACTGTAGTATGCTATCGGCTGCTTTGCTTTTCCTGTGCCTGTCTCGTGTGTTAGAACCGCTGTGACATAACCCTCCTGTCGGTTGGATACATACAAATAAAAAACCTTCTCGTAGTCAGGCAAAGCTAATGCTGGTGCTGACTGCAATTCCTGCTTAATAGTATTGAAAGCTATCTCCGCCTCTCCATTCCACTGTAAGCCGTTCTTCAAATTTGTATGTCCTGCTTCTTTCATTATCTTTCTTAAAGGTGCCACAATCTCAGCATATTCTCCTATCCAATCTGAGCTGTACCCTGCCATTCCCAAAAATGTCATCATCTGCCCTACAGTCTGGGGTTTTGGGGCCTTAGCTATTGCCTCAATCTGATCTGGTGCTATCGCCTTCACTCCCTTAGATATTACCCTGCCTAAGTACTCCACTTGCTGCGTGCAGAATTGCAGTTTCTTTTTGGATACTTTATGTTCTCCGTGCGCTAGCTTCTCTAACAGAGTTACAGTGTCCTGCTTACAATGTTCCTCGCTGTGGGAGCAAATCAACAGGTCATCCACATATTGTAACAATGTACTTCCCAATGGCATGCCCTCTAGGTCTGCCTTCAATACCTGATTAAAAATGTGTGGTGAATGTTTAAATCCTTGCGGCATTCTGGTATAGGTATACTGAGCACCTCTGTAGGTAAATGCAAACAAATACTGACATTGCTCAGCCAGAGGAATGCTGAAGAAAGCCGAACACAAATCGATCACTGAAAAGTAACTTGCTTCTGGTGGAACGTTAGTCAAAAGCGTGTGTGGGTTGGGGACTACCGCTGGCCAGTCCTCTACCACATCGTTTACCGCTCGCAAATCATGCACCAATCTCCACTTAGATTTATCTGCTTTTAATACCGGCAGCAACGGGGTATTGCATGGACTGTTTGTTCTTTTAAGCACTCCTATTTCAAGCAACCCCTGCACTGTCGACGCTATTCCTTCTTCTGCTTCTGGCCTTAGTGGGTATTGTGGTCTCCTGGGTGGAATTGCTCCCCTTTTCAGCTTTATTTCCACCGGACTAGCTGTTTTTATTTTCCCTACGTCCGTGTCATGCTGTGACCACAGAATAGACGGCAACTCATCCAACCTTTTATCTTTCTGCTGGCCTCTTTCCTTTCCTAGCACGGGCAAGTGTGGTTGGGGAGTTATTTCGACCTCTCTCACTGCCCCTACCATATCTACACTTACCATTATTTTAATACAGTTACTGTCTTCTGATATCCACACCTCTGGCGTAATTTCCCTCCACACTGTTACAGTTTCAGCACTCTTAACTAAAGGTCCTAAATCTTTAGACTGATATCCCTTATTTACCAACAACGTTACGTGGGGCACCGCCTCCGGTATCCTGTACCATTTTTCTAAAAAGGTGTTCCACTTAACTTGTAAAGCTGCCCCTTGCTTTCCAATTATCACAGCCTCCCCTTCCAGGTGCTGCTGGGTACATGCCTCCACGTGCCATCTCTCCTCTAACTCCCTGTTCTGAGTCTCGTCAAAAATCACTGTACAATGTAGCTCAGATTTGGGCATTACAGCCCTAGGTAATATAGCCTGCACGCCCTTTTTCCATTTTTCCCAGGTTTCCTGAATCTGGTCTGCGATGTCTCCTATCCAAAAGACATTAGCCTTCTTGTCTTCTTGCACTATCAATTGAGCCCCTGCTCTTTTCACACTCAGCCCATTTCTGGTGCATTCTAATTTTAATTCCAGTTTCAATAAGGTATCTCTGCCTAACAAATTAATCGGTGTTCCTTTAAATACTAGCACCGGCAAAACAATTTCTTTATTTCCCATTCTCAACCGCACTGGAGCCGTGCACTGTGTTAACTGTGTTTTCCCCGAGAACCCTACCGTCTTAATAAACTTTCCTGACATGGGAAGGTGAAGGGCATACTGTGGCTGTACACAAGTGTACATGGCTCCAGTATCTATCATCATTGGTGTCAGTTGCCCTTCTAACATAATCTGAACAATGGGTTCCTCCTCTGCCTCCCTTGTTATCATTGGGTAATGTCCCTTCCCACTCGATTTTTTGGGGCACCCCTAATACCTCGCATAGGGGTTCACAGGTCCGCTTGGGCCGGTGGGAGCTAGTCCTTGGCTAAACTTTAGTTCCCTTCTTATCGGTTCCTGCTGGTGTGTGACAGGCCATAGTATAAACGGACAATCTCCTCATGTGACCTGGCTGATTACATTCCCAGCACAATCTTTCTACCTCTCTTTCCCACTGTCTTCTCACTGGTCTCCTTTGCCCATAGCTCCTCTGTCCCCCTCCTTGGGACTTCCAGTCCTGTCTGGGCTGTTTGAATTTAGTTTGTTCCTGATAGAACATTTGTGGGGATGCTCCCTCAAAGTTAATTATTGGCATGGGGTTTTCCAGCCCTTGTCTTACAGTATGATCGGTCCCTCCATATAGCGGTGTTTTGTCCAATTCGATGGCTGTACTCGAACCGGTGGTTATTGGCAGCATCTTTTTATTTTTCTCTTTTTCCTTCTTTTTGAGTTCTTCAAGCTGCATTTGTGTTAACTTTCTTTGCACCTCTTCCTGCTGCTCAGCCAACCTTTGTTTGTCTTTCCGGTATTTCTCAACGGCATGGACTACGTGGTCTCTAAATTCTTGTGGGGTCTTTGACGTTAGCCCAACCACCTCCTCCAGTTTGGATTTTACTTGTGGCGGCATTGCATCCAAAATGCTATGTCGGAACAGTGAGGTGATAAATAAGCTATTCTCCACCTCTTGTTCAGTCTCCAGTCTCCACCTTTTCAATTGGTTTTCTACGTAGGCTGCTGGGTTTTCAGTGTCTCCCAGTGGATCCCCTTTTAAGGCTTTGGGGTCCACTTTGGGCGGATAAAGCTTCCTGAGGGCCTGCCATACCCTCTGCCTCACTCTGTCAAACCCGTCTCCATCAGTTCTTGGGTCGTTTGAGTTTACTATGCCAGCCATTTCCATTAGTTCGTTAAATTTGGAGGTTCCCATCAACCTTATCAACAGTGCCTTCAAATCTCCCATAGCCAATAATCGTCCTGCTGTTTCTTCCTCAAAGGCTCTAATCCATTTCCCTGCTCCTTCATGTAAATTGGGCAGAGTGTTTTTCAGCCCTTCTAGGTCCTGGGATCCCCAAGGGATATACTGCACTTGTCCTGATCCTTTAACTAACAACGGCATCATTCTTCCTCCTCCTTCCCACCTGCCCTGGCTCTCCTCCTCACCTGACTCTCCATCTGTCTCTGGGTATGTCTTTACTGCCTCCCACATAAATGTCTCAAATGTCTCCGGGGTTCTGCTCTTCCCTCGGTCTCCCTGTGGAGTCCTTCCTTTCTGTCTTGATTCAATACCTGGTTGGCCCCTTGAATATTTTTCGCATCTCTCCTGGCAATCCCCTTTTTGTAACTTATCTGACTCTCTCTCTACTTCCGCAAGCCGCTCCCCTACTGCCTCCTTCTGTCCTTCTAGGCTTCTGCCCCCTACCTCTTCCCCATAAATTCTCGCATCCTCTCTCTCTCCACTTAACTCTTGCTCCTCCAATGAATCACCTTCTCTAGTCTGTTTATTTCTTTGGTACAATCGATACTCCTCATATTCCTTTGCCTCTCTCAAGTATATCATCCGTTCAATCTGTTCTTGCATTTCTCTCTGTACCTGTTCTATCTTTATCTTTTCTGCCTGTATCTCCTGCCATATCGCCGCTTTTTCCTTCTCATATTGTTTTTTCTCCTCCTCATTATCCCAAACCTGTACTTCTCCCTGCATGTTTACTGTTCCTGTCAGCAGGGGGCACTGCTCAGGGGTTCCTTCCTCATTATAGGGAGGGGGTTTTTCTGTTTCCTTCGCATCCGGGTACGGAGCTGAAGCCAGCTTCTCATCGTACCCTTCTTTCTCTTTAATAGGCTGTTTCTCCAGCACCTTAGTGTCTTCCTCACTTGTAATCAATATTCTACCTGTCCTCCTCAGCCTTTCTCCCTCCGTTCTGAAGAGTTTTAGCACTTCCATTTCTCGTTCTCTTTTTTGCTCTCTTTTCTTAGATTTATCTTTTGATTTGTATTTTTTAATTAGTCCCTCCATTTCTTCGCACAAACTTACATCAAATGTTCCTTCTTTTGGCCACTTTGTGACCAGGTTTTTGGTTCTTTTTTCCCATTTTTCTGAAGTTTTTGTGATCTCATTTTGAAAAAATGGGAATTTTTTGCTCAGAATCTCTACTGCTGTTCCTTTACCTGTCATGTTATTCTCTCTTGTTAAGGTATTTCAGAGATTCACAGTTTGTTTACTGGATAATATTATTTACTCTAATTCTACACCTATTCTAACACCTCGCCCGAGCAGACCCTTCTCTCTTAAGGCGGTAACCATGAGGACTTTCTACCCTAATTCTATTCTAACACCTCGCCCGAGCAGACCCTTCTCTCTTAAGGCGGAAACCACGAGGACTTTCTACTCTAATTCTATTCTACTTTCCCTGTCCATTCAGCCCTTCGTTTCATATGAAGCGGTACTCACAGGGATTTACCAACACCACGTGGACTTTTTCTTAACGTATTAACTTATTTGTGCTTACCCTCACTGCAGTGTTCTTGAGCAATCCTCTGAGCCTCCTCCGTTAACCCCCAATTCTGCCAGATTCTTTGGACCGGAGAGACCCTTTGGCAGCGGTTCCACACTTCCGAGACTCCAAGACCTCCTCAAAGCCAACAGAATTCTTTGTCCAAATTGTCGCAAAAGCGCTTTCCTTTTGTTTGGGTGCACCCTAAATTCTGTTAGCCTTGTGGGGGTCCCTAGAGGACCGGGAAGCGTTCCCAATCTGCCGTTTCCTTTCCGCGGGTCTCTATCCGATCCTGTTCGTGACGCCAATTATGTCGTGGTTTTTCGTGCTTTACAAATGACCAAGAGACGCAGAAGATTCTTCAAGACGGGTTAAACTTTAATTTGCAAATCAAAGCTGAGACAGTCATTGAGCTAGTCGCTGATTGTCCACCGATTCTCGGACACAGCAGCTTTTTAAAGCAATCTCCTGGACCAGTTGCTATAGTTGCATATCACACGTACTATCTTGTCCCTATTGTTTCTACCTATTGACTTATTCATGTTCTAGTCTACATCTCTTAGCTACCTCTTATTAACACACCATTGTCTCCTACATTCTTAAGATTTCAAATAACAAGTTCAAACTACATAATCTACATCAAGGCTGACTACATAGCTTTAGTTACACAGCAAACAAGTTCAAAGCAAAACATCTCTTAGCTACCTCTTATTACCACACCATTGTTGTCTACATTCAATTGGATACATGCAGAGCCCATAGCAAACTTCAAAGCTGACTACCTCTCATTAGCATATATTAACACACTATTGTCTTTAGCATTTCACATAGTTTTGGTTACACAGCAAATAATACAAGTTTAGCACATAGCCAACTTCAAAGCTGACTACCTCTCCCAGCCACCTCTCACTAGCATATACCAACACACCATTGTCTCTAGCATTCCACATAGCTTTGGTTACACAGCAAATAATACAAGTTTTATACTCCATAATATTTATACTCCAATATAACCAGGCTGAAGGAACAATGGCTTGTTAACAAGGTGCCTGTGAATCAATTAGTTTGTTTTGGAATTTAAAGGTAAACAACTTGCAGATGTTAAACTGAAAACTAATAGAATGAAGGGTCCTGAAGATAAAACTAATGATTTGCTTAAAAATAAAGAATTGTGTGGAAGTTCAGAAGATGGGCTAAGTTTGGAAAACATTGTTGATAAAATAACTCCTATGAAAGGAGTATGCAAAAGCCTATTCCACACTGGGAGCAAGCTAACCATGTGAGAGTTAAGTGGAAAAGAGGCAAAGGTTGACAAAATGCCACTTTAACTAACAGGATCTGGTTTTGAGGGATTTTGACAAAGCATGTAAATAATAAAGACAACACCATGGAAGATTGACTGTTAAGTTTAAAAAGTCAAATAAAGATTAGTATTTGCATAAACTTTTGTAATATACTACAGAATAATCACACATGTATTGGTTCACATTTTGTAATATATACTTAAGGTCACAACCCTTTAGTTTTGTTTTTGCTGAAGAAAAGGAATAAAAATAGGTGGTTATTAAATTGGAGTCTGATGCTACAGTAATTAAGGTACAAGATATTAAGATATTAAAGGAAGTGACAATGTAATCGCTAACTGTTTAGATGCTAAGTTGAATGTATATCTGTATTACTCTGTAGTTAAAAACTCTTTTGTATTGTGTTAGATTCTGTAATTCTGTAAGACTCTATTAGTTAATTTTCCCCTTTGGTGAAAATTCTTAGAAGGATGGGGGTGTTATGAAGGATGAACAACTCTGATGGGCAGAAGGGTGCAAAATCGCCCATGCCCCCCCTCCCCCTTTTTGGAGAATCACTGATCGCTACTATTTCGATGCTGTTATCAAGGAAGTAAGAGAGACAAAGGAAAGCTACCAGGGCAGTTGTTATTGATAACAGCTCATGAAAGAGAATGAGAGAGAGACACAGCTAAGATGGAACATCTCCTACTGACAAAAGCCATTGATTTACTGCTATTGTCTTGTGGAGGAGGATTGTTTACTTGGTACTGTTCTATTCATTGAAATCCCTCAGGGGGCTACCAGAGTGGGCTGGTTTGATGGGTTACATCATCCCAACCTGATTGACACCTGAGACCCCGTGAGTGGGGATAAAAGTGAGGTCTGGGGTAACACCCCTTAGACGCACAAGGAGAAACGCTAGTGAGCATCAGAACCCCATGAGACAGGGTGGGAGACCAGAGACCGAACGAAGGGTCGTTAACTTTTAACTCAGTGTTTTGTAGCGAAACCGGTGGGGGCTTGTGTGTGTGTCCACCCTTGCCTGGGTGACGAGTCCACCATGGAAGAATGGTCTAGCTAAAGGATGGAGGGGTCATACGTGAATGGCCACAACAACAACGCATCAATGGATCAAAATCGTAAAGGAAGGTTAGCAAGATAATAGCTGTTACTGTTCACACGTTTTCTCTCTCTCTCTCTCTCTCTCTCTCTCTCTCCAACAATTGAAACACAGCGACAAACAACTATCGCAACCTGCATGAACTGAACTGAACTTTATATTTCCATCTGACAATTCATTATCCCCTAGACAACGATAGAGCTTGTTTCATTAGTGATTATTATTATACCCGCACTTTTAGGTTTAGTATTGCTAATGTATATTCTCTGTATATTCGCATTGATATTATTTTGTCTATTTTTGCTAATAAATATTGTGGAAAATAGTATCACCAGACTCCAACGGACACTTCTATCTTTGCTGGTAAGACACCCAGTTACAGGGTACGTAACACTACAGGGAGATCGCATTGTTTCTGGCGGATGGAGCATAGGTGCTCGGCCTAGCGGTCTCCCAGTCTACGTTGGGTCTCACTGAGTTACAAGAGGCCGCACCAGATACAGTAGATCACCCTAACAGTTGTCACCTGGAAGGACCGTTTTCAGCTCTGAATGGTAATTAGGGAGGTGATGTAGGAGCAGGTATGGCACTTGTTCCACTTGCAAGAATACCAGGAAGGAGATCAATTGGGAGGGACGAGTGGATTAGGGAACTACATAGGGAATGATTCCAGTGGAAAGCAGAAATTGGAGGTGGAGGAAAGATGTGCTTGGCAGTGGGATTCCATTGGAAATGGCGTAAATTATGAAGAATTATGTGCTGAACACAGGCCAGTGGGGTGGTAGGTGAGGACAAGAGGCTCGTCATCCCTAGTGAGGTGGCGGAAGGATGCAGTGAGGACAGACATGCACAAAATGGGAGAGATGTGGGTGAGGGCAGCGTTCATGGTGGAGGAAGGGAAGCCCCATTCTTTGAAGAGGGGGATATTTAATTAGTTCTGAATGAAAAGCCTTATCCAGAGAGCAGATGCAGCAGAGATGGAGGAACTGAGAAAAGGGGGTGGCCTTTTTACAAACGACAGGGTGGGAAGAGGTATAGTCCAGGTTGCTGTGAGAATCAGTGGGGTTATAAATGTATCAGTAGACAGACTGTCTCCAGAGATGGATACAGAGAGATCGAGAAGGAGGAAGTGTCAGAGATGGACCAAATGGATTTAAGGGTAGGGTGGAAGTTGGAGCAAAGTTGATGAAGTCGATGAACTCGGCATGGATGCAGGAAGCAGCACCAATCCAATCATCAATGTAGCATAGGAAGAGATGCAGAACTATCTATTTAAATCAATGTATCCAGTGTACTTCAGAATTCTAAATTTCCCTTCACTTTACATAAGAAAATATTCTGGGCTGTCAAGCTCTCATGGACTCCAAATTTCTCAAAATAAAACCTGAAATTCAAATTTCTTCATAAAACTATTAAGTTCTTTTAGAAAATGAATGAGATATCATTATCATTCTATCTTCCTTCACATTTAAACCAACCAATTAGGAAAGCTAAACTTCCACACTTTGCTTTACTGATGTGGGAGTTTTTGATTTTTTTAAAAATATAGATATCAAATAAAAAGTACTTGCTATTTTTGGAAATCAAATAATAGAATAGCAATACATCCTCATCTTAACTTACCTCAAGCCTGTATCCATTATACTCGTAGTCTGACTCCCTGTTTCTGTGACTTATTAAACTGTCTTTGCTGTCAACTTCTGTCACTTCTCCAGAATGGTTAGTGTAGACTGCTGGAGTCTGTTCTGCTGCTATGATTGGACCAAAAATAAGACACTGTTGAAGCTATTAAATCTACTACCCCAAAGCTCTAATGAGATATGTTCATTTCCGACCTTCATTGCTGACTCTATGGAATTGTCAAGTTCTCCCTTGACTGTATGTGTGTTCCTCCCAGGGCCCCAATTCCACATCCAAAGGTGTGTAGGTTAACTGTACTGTAGCCAAGTGGTAAAATCTGGGGGATTTGATGGGAATGTGGGAATATAAGATGGTTAATGTTTGATAGCTGATATGGACTCAGTGGTCCATATTAGTAAAATATGCAAATTAGTAAAACATAGAGTTTAAAGACCATAAGGCAAAGAAGCAGAATTAGGCCATTTGGCCCATTAAGTCTGCTCCACCATTCAATCATGGCTGATTCTTTTATTCCCCTCCTCAGCCCCACTCCCTGGCCTTCTCCCCATAACCTTTGATGCAGTGGTGAAAAATTCCAAAAATCTGAAATAGAAAAGGACTTGGGAGTCATTGTGCAGAACATCCTAAAAGTTAACTTGTAGACTGAGTTGGTGGTGAGGAGGGTAAATGCAATGTTAGCATTCAGTTCCAGAGGTCAATAATATAAGAGCAGGGCTGTGATGTTAAGGTATTACAAGGTACTGGTGAGGCCTTGCCTTGAGTATTGTGAACAGTTTTGGGCTCCTTATATAAGAAATGATGTGCTGGCATTGGAAAGGCTAGCACAAGGATGATTCCAGGAATGAAAGGGTTACCATATGAGGGATGTTGATGGCTCTGGGCCTGTACTCACAAGTACCCAACTCCACTATAAATCAAGGACATGGCTGATTATCTGCCTCAACTTTATTTCTCTATACTCAAAGTTCGAAGTATGTACATTACGTAATACTACATTGAGTCTCATTTTCTTGCAGGCATTTATGAGAAAAATAAAGAAGCACTATAGAATTTAAGAAAAAACGATACATAAACAATTCTAACTAACAACCAATATGCAAAAGATGACAAATTGCAAATAAGAAAATAATACTGCGAATGAGTTGTAAAGAGTCCTTGAAAGTGAGTCTGTAGGTCATAAAATCAGTTCAGTGTTGAGGTGAGTGAAGCTATCCAGTCTGGTTCAGGACAATGATGGTTGTAGGGTGATTACTATTCCTGAACCTGGTCGTGTTGGACCAAAGGCTTCCATAACACCCGCTCGATGGTAGTAGTGAGAAGGGAGTAATGCCTAGATGGTGGGGTCTTTGATGGACGTTAATTTCTTGTGGCAGTGCTTGATGTAAGTGTAATCAATAGTGGGGAGGGCTTTGCATGTGATGGGTTCAGCTGTATCCACACTTTCTGTAGTTTTTCCCCACTTTCTGTCATTTCCCCCACCCCCATTGCTGGGCATTAGTGTTTCCATACCAGGCTCTGATTCAACCTTTAGATTACATGCTGAGCCTACACAAACTTCAAGAAATTACAGATGCTGCTGTGCCTTTTTGTGATGGCATTTACAAGCTGGTCCCAGGGCAAATCCTGTGACATGTTAACGCCAAGGAATTTAATACAACTGACCCTCTCATCCTCCAATCCCCTAACGAGGACTGGCTCCAGCTCCTACCTCCTGTGGTCAATAATCAGCTCTTTGGTTTTGTTGACGTTGAGTGAGAGGTTACTATGGCACCATTCAGCCTGACTTTCAAGCTCCCTCATATGTGCCAATTCATCACCACTTTTGACTTGGCCAGCAACAGTGGTGCTGTAAACACAAAGTACACTGCAGATGCTGTGGTCAAATCAAGACATACAAAAAAGCTGGATGAACTCAGCAGGTCGGGCAGCATCCATTGAAAGAAGCAGTCAACATTTCGGGTCACGGAGAATGTACAAACTCCTGACCGAGAGCAGTGGGATTGAACCCATGTCTCCGGCATTGTAATAGTATTATACTACCACGCCATTCCCTTTTTGGATCTGCTTGTAATTTTATGTCCATAGATTCATGGAGTTGCAAAACACAAAACAGGATCTTTGGCCCAACTCATTCAAGATGTCTATATCTCTCCAAACCTTTCTCATCCATGCACACGCCCAAATGTCTTTTGATGTGGTAACTGTACCCAGATCCCCTAGCAGCTTGTTCAATATATTCACCTTATACTTACCTGTTAGATTTCATTTAAATCTCTCCCCTCTCATCTAAACCTATGCCCTCTAGTTTTTAGACTTCCCTGTCCTGGGAAAATGAGTGTGAATGTTCCAGCCTATCCAAGGATCTTTATATAATTCAGTTCTCTCCAGTTCAGGAAACATTCCTGTGAATCTTTTTACACTCTGACTTAATTACCGTAGATTTCGCACTACAGAGCGCACCTGATTAAAAGCCGCTGGCTCTAATTTTAGAAAGAAAATCAATTTTGTACTTGTACAAGCCGCACCGGATTTTAGGCCGCACCGGATTTTCGGCCGCAGGTGTCCCACGTTGTAATATGAGATATTTACACAGAAAGATATTACACGTGAGGATTTTTTAACTTTTAATTAAATCCATATGGTAACATAAACAAATACATATTGCAAATGCTTTTTTTTCGAACCGTGCCTGTAACGCGGCTACTTTTAAATATACATACGTATCGGTAACACACAAATTACGTTGCGTATACTTTTTTACTGAACAACATTCCAATATCTCCTAACGACTGGTAAAAATATATATATACTGCAGCCTACCAGGAAAAGTTATTGATCGCCTTTAACTTAAAAGCAGCGTTCGCTCAGATCTAATGCCACTCGCCCCCCACCTTCCCGTTTATCGCAAACCGGTATTTCCCACAAGACGCGGCGAAACCGGGTGTGACGTCATAGCATCCCGGGATGTAGTACAGAAAACAAATATAGTTAAAACACTTCTAACTTTAACTAGAAAATACTAACAAATGAATTACTAAGCGAAAATATTATAAACTAAATAACTGCCATAAAGGCAGCACAATGCTTTTCTTCGAGTGTTTTCCATGTTGATGAGGGTGAGTACAAATGACTGATTTACAATAATTTAATTGTGAAAGTGCGCTTGATTTATCGTACAATTTCATTGGACCTCTGTGAACTACTCATCAATTTTATTGGTCTACTGTTACGAGGCAAAATGTTTTTGGCGGCATGAAAAAAAATCATGCATTAGCCGCACCGTAGTAAAGGCCGCAGTGTTCAAAGCTGTTCAAAATGTGGGAAAAAAGTAGCGGCTTATAATCCGACATCTACGGTACATCCAAAGTACAGTGTGGAAACCTGAAATGCGCACAATACTCCAAGTGCCATCTAATCAACACCTTGTGCAACTGTGATGTGAAGCCCAATCTTTATCCACACAATGAAGGCAAGCATAACTAATCTGACCAGCCAAGTCCTTCACTCCAGCAGGAATATTCTGGCCCTGGTCATCCTGGACATTAGTACAGTTGTTATCCTCTTTCAAAGGAAACTGACTGCAGCAATGAGAGATTGAAAATGTCTTTGAACTCCCCAACCAGTTGGTTGGCACAGGTTTTCAGAGCACTTACCACACTCGCCATTGGGACCTATCGCCTAGTGTTGGCGCATGGCCAAGTGGTTAAGGTGTTCGTCTAGTTATCTGAAGATTGCTAGTTGCGTGTGTGTCTTTGAGCAAGGCACTTAACCACACATTGCTCTGCGACGACACTGGTGCCCAGCTGTATGGGTCCTAATGCCCTTCCTTTGGACAACATTGGTGGCGTGGAGAGGAGAGACTTGCAGTCTTCCATTAAAAAAACCTTGCCCAGGCTTGCACCCTGTAAACTTTCTAAGGTGCAAATCCATGGTCTATCGAGACTAACGGAGGCCTACACGCACATCGCCTTGCAAGGGTTCACCTTCTTGAAATACAGCCCGACGCTGACCTCCGAGACAGAGATCACAGGGTCACCGGATGCTACAGACTATTCTCCCCCAAAGACTCACAAAGAGCATTCTGTACCACGGAGAGCATTCTGACCGGTTGTATCACTGTCTGACACGGAGAGGCCAATGCACAGGATCAAAACAAGCTGCAGTAGGGGGTTGTAAACTCAGCCAGCTTCATCATGGGCACTAGCCTCCCTATCAAAGGAAGATATCTTCAAAAGATGATGCCTCAAAAAGGCGGCATCCATCATGAAGGATTCCACTCGTCACCCGGGAGAAGCCCGCTTCTCAACTGCATTCAAAGAGAAGGTGCAGGAGCCTGAAGGGACACATTCGACGTTTTAAGAACAGCTTTTCTCCCTCCACCATCAGATTTCTGAACAGTTCATCAATACTACCTCACTACTTTTACTCTTTTGGACCACTTATTACGCACACGCACATATTTATATGTATATAGTCTTATTTTACTTCGTAGTCTATTTATGTATTGCACTGTTCCGCTGCCACAAAACTAATTTCATTTGTCAGCAATAATAAACCTGATTTTGACAGTGACCAACGTTCACTTCCTGTCACCACAGCCAAATACATTGGCATAATATCAGAACAACTCCAGTGTTGCAAGTTTCTGACTTCAAAGTCATGATGAATGAGTCAAATGGCTTTCCAATCGCATCTTGTGACCGAACAGTATATTTGCTACGTGCCGAGTTCCTTCGTCCGCTCTTCCGCAGCGCCATCAAACTCTTCCAGCCTAACTCAATGACTGACTCAGAGGATTCGCATTGGTCAGTGGCACTGTCAATTATTGAGCGGGCCCCACCCGGATAACGTCATCTCAGGTTCTTAAAACCCTTTGCCCCCAGACCTGGAACTATATTCTGGAGCTTACAAAGAGTCGAGTGTGTGGTTTTGAGACAGTTGGTAAGTGTAGGCACGGCTTATTTATTTCAGGTATTTTCTCTTGTAGGTTACACGTTTGCCTTTGTTCAAAAATGTTGAAAGTAACTTTTAAGATAACACGAATCGTAATTTTTCGATTACTTTATCGTAGTTACTCTCGATAGTTAGAAACTTTTGTGGAAGTCTTAACTCTCGAGATTATAAACTTTCCCTGTGAGAGCTGTTTGTGATTCTGAGCCGGGGAAAGACTGCCTTATTCGATCTTGGTTTCTGTTCATTAGATTCAGAAGATTTTCGCTATGGCGTCAGAAGTGGATAGAAACGTTGAACTTGCCAACAATGGCGAGCACCAGGACGACGGGGAACAGCAGGTACCCTTAAGTAGTTATTGCCCCTCAACTCCGACTAAACGTGAGCACTGCAGTGTATTGGGCAATTTTACCCCGCCCTTGTGCAAGACGACGATGATTTCAGCACGAATTCGGGGTCAATAGTCATGGGAGTGCTTTCGGTTCTGCTGGAAATTGTTGCTCTCTGACTCAGTCGGCATGTGGTGCGACTTTTGACCTACTACTTTAATTTGTAATTGCCACTGCTTGATAAACGTTACAAAATTTGCGTAGATTACAGTGTAATTGGGGGGGGGGGGAACTTCTTGGCTCTTTATTTGACTTTTTATCTTTATTCAATTATTTGATAATTTGGAATTATTTTCTTGCTATCTAGGGATATTTTAAAAATCTTATTGCTGTCTATATTGCGATCTACCTTGTTAAAATTGCATTTTAATGTGGTTCAAGTCTGTGTTGCAATTCTTCAAAATGGCTACTTTCCTTTTTGAGAACATTGAGGCTAAAATCCAGCTGAAGGCTGTTCCACAACCTAAAGAGCATACTGATGAGGATTCGAGGGCCATTCTTTTGGAGATTATTGTACATTTGTAATTGTTGAGACAGTTTGTTTCTGGATAAAATTTGTATCCTGAATTAAATCTTGTGGATACTCCAAAGCCCTTTTGTCTTGGGTTCAAACCCACAAACCTTGGAACTTGTCCTTTAAACATTACTCTTTGTAGTTTGCATTGCATCTGTTCAGAAGTGTGGTTGAAGTAGTTGCATGTCCTGTGATTGCTTTGCCTGGAAATAAATCCCACTGTGTCTCTGCCAATGTCAGATATAACCATATAACAATTACAGCCCGTAACCCTCCATTCCTTTCCTGTCCATATACCAATCCAATTTTACTTTAAATGACAATACCGAACCTGCCTCTACCACTTCTACTGGAAGCTCATTCCACACAGCTACCACTCTCTGAGTAAAGAAATTCCCGTCGTGTTACCCTTAAACTTTTGCCCCCAACTCTCAAATCATGTCCTTTTGTTTGAATCTCCCCTACTCTCAATGGAAAAAGCCTATCCACGTCAACTCGATCTATCCCCCTCATTATTTTAAATACCTCTATCAAGTCCCCCCTCAACCTTCTACGCTCCAAAGAATAAAGACCTAACTTGTTCAACCTTTCCCTGTAACTTAGGTGCTGAAACCCAGGTAACATTCTAGTAAATCTTCTCTGTACTCTCTCTATTTTGTTGACATCTTTCCTATAATTCGGTGACCAGGACTGTACACGATACTCCAAATTCGGCCTTACCAATGCCTTGTACAATTTTAACATTACATCCCAACTCCTATACTCAATGCTCTGATTTATAAAGGCCAGCAAACCAAAAGCTTTCTTCACCACCCTATCCACATGAGATTCCACCTTCAGGGAACTATGCACTATTATTCCTAGATCACTCTGTTCTACTGCATTCCTCAATGCCCTACCATTTACCATGTATGTCGTATTTGGATTATTCCTACCAAAATGTAGCACCTCACACTTATCAGCATTAAACTCCATCTGCCATCGCTCAGCCCACTCTGCTAACTGGCCTAAATCTCTCTGCAAGCTTTGAAAACCTACTTCATTATCCACAACGCCATCTACCTTAGTATCGTGCTGAGTCTTGATGATTTTTAAGGTCTTGGAGAATAGTGTGTGGGTTTTGGTTGAGGATCAGCAACACCAAGATTTACTGGAAATGAATCCAACAGTAACTAGGAACATTGGCTTGAGGATAACTTTATTACATAGAGCTGTGGAGTGAAATTAATTTGATGTTTCAGTGGAAGTGCAGTAACACTGCAATAATCCACTTTTGGGAATCGTGATGGTTTGGAATCAGGCTTGCCAAGAAATGTTTGTTGTGCTCCTTTTTGAATTCACCTTCTGATATTTATCATCTGTAACATCTAAATTGAATTTAATTTTTGTAATAACACCCAAGAGTCCAGCAAATCTACAAGTCCAGCATCATAAATTGTAATTGTGTTAGTTGATAAGCTTTAATGTAATCTAGTCCATAGAAATACAAACTTGATTAAAAATCTACATTCCATATGAAAGGCAAGAAGTGATATATAAGACATAGGGATAGGAACAGGTTCAGAGTGAGGAATTGATGGAAGTTGTGGGCTAGAGAAGTTAATAGGACTTGCCTGCATCCCTGTGCTTTGGAAGATGTTGCTGTTGAGATGAATTCTGGTGTGTATACATAACTCCATCTTTTGTTAAGGGAGTAGAAGGTATCTTCAGACCAGTTAACCCAATGCAAGCGGAGATGTTCCTAACTTCCAAAGAAAGTGTACATAGCGGGTTTTGACATTAGCATGCATTGTATAACAAATAATAGCTTTGAGGTTGTAACCAGCAGAGTAGAAGGAATCCAGACAATGTACAATGTTGGGATTTTCCAAAAATTTTGGGTGCAAATGGTCATTTGCATATGTTGTTTTGTGAGGTTGGGAATGTAACAGTTGCCCTAATAATGGATTCTAATATGGAATGAGAATGACTTTCAAAATGGTAGGAGTTAATACAGTCACTTGCTGTAGGAATTGGTGCCAGGAACTCAGCTGTTCTTAAGAGGATGTACAAGTTTGCTGGTACCAAGCTAGATGACTGTGGGTGTCATGTGGAATCTTTGAGGATATGGGCAAAGACTTGGCAGTTGAATTTGATCTGGTTCTTTGATCCAAGGATATAACTGAGCAGAGAGGTTACCACAAATGTTGATTCTTTGTGTGGAAATTCTCCCAAAGTAACAGCTTGCACCCATATTGTGAAGTTTAGATTGAGGTGATGTTACTTCAGTATATACAGTGATTCCTTTGTGCTGTCCAGAACCAAAAGTCAATGAGCTTAGCCAATCAATCATCTATAGGTTATCGAGTGCTTTGAGTTTTGTTTTCTGTGCATATTCAAATGTTTTACTTTCTGTCTGGACAAGAGGGACTTTTAAGAGACCCTAGAATGAAAGGAGATCGGAGGGATATATGGAAGAGAAGGTTTGATCTTGGAGTAGGTTAAAGAGTCAGCTCAACAAAGGCCCAGTACTGTTTTATGTCAATCTGGATGGTGCTGATCTACCATAATGAATGACTGCACAAGGTCACAGAGCTGAATGGCCTACAATACTGTGCAAAAGTCTTGGCACTCTACCTAAAGCAAAATGTGTATAAAAATGTTATTTCTCTTCTGCATTAGTATGTCAGTATAAAAGAACAAATCTTAGATTTCCAAACATTCAGTTTCCAAAGTAATAAATGCTAGAGACTTTCTGTATTTCATTACAGAAAGTAACATATTAAATAATGGACCATTCTTCAAATTAAAAACTTGATTACTTTGTAGGCATCTAGCCCAGTGCATGACTAAACAAATAACAGGATGCTAATGATCAATATGTGAATGAAACTGAAACAGGAAGGTGTGTAGAAGGAATCAAGCTGGGTGAAGGGCAGCCAAACTAAAAGGTGAGGGTGTGGTAGATGTGACAGTTTAACCTGCAAATTGTCAGTTATTACACCGTGGCGAAAGGGAGCATAGCAATAAGATACAAGGTGGCCATCTGCATCAGCAAGGTCTCTTCAAAGCAGAAATTTTGTGGCAGAAGAGTTTCAAGATGTTATGTCCAAGCTCTGCTGAAGAAGCACAAAGAAACGGGCAAGGATAAGGACCAGAAACGCAGTGGTCGGCTACAGAAATTGAGTGTAACAGATGAGAGATACATCAAACTGACTCTCTTCAAATTTGGAAGAAGTCCAGCATTGCTATCGGTTCTGAACTCGTCAAAACCGCAGAACCCAAGTACACCCCACTACAGTCTGGAGAAGTCCTGTAAGAAGTGGTCTTCATGGAAGAGTTGCCACCAAAATGTCATTCCTGCGAAGTGGAAATAATGCCAAGAGACTCGCCTACGCACAAAACCACAATGATTGGGGTGAACAATGGCAGCAAGTGCCCTGGACTGACAAGTCATGTGAAATCTTTGGCTCAAACAGGAGGCAGTTTGTGCACAAAGAGCTGGAGATCGCTACGTGGTTAAGCGCCTGCAGCCAACAGTAAAGCACAGCAGAGGCTCCCTGCAAGTGCAGAGCTGCATTTCTGCAAATGGAGTTGGTAATCTGGACAGAATTAATGGAATCTTCAACACTGAGAAGTACAAGCAGATTCTCAACAATCACGCAATCCCATCAGGGAGGTTTCTGATCAGAATGAACTTCATTTTGCAGCAAGACAATGACCCCAAACTCATGACTGAGGTCGTAGCGAGCTATCTTCAGCAAAAAGAAGAACAAAGAGTTCTGCAGCAGATGGTAAGACCATGACAGGGCTCTGATCTCAACATCATCGAGGCTGTCTGAGATTTTCTGGAGAGAAGGGAGCAAACCAACGTCTGCAGAAGAACAGTGGCAAGTTCTCTAGATGCTTGGAACAACCTCCCAGCCAGTTTTTCTTATAAAACTGGATGGCAGTGTATTTAAGAGAATTAATGCAGTTTTAAAGGCAGTGGGTACTCACACCAAATATTGATTTAGTGTCTTACTGTTCACTGCTCTTTATAGGTTTTTTTTGCAGATTTTGAAATGTCAAATTATTTTTGAAAGCATTTTTGTTACAGATGTTTTTTTTAACATGAGCCCAAGACTTTTGTACAGTACTGTACTGTTATTTAACTTACTGGTAACATGAGCTGTGAGGTGGCAGACCTCTGTAGAATTTGTTTTGGGTTTGTGTCAATGGAATGAGTGTCATGATTTTGTGTTTTCAGAATGTGGTGAACAGGGTCACTAACCTGCCGCTTCTGAGCTCTGCCTATGATATGGTGTCGGCTGCATACAATAACACCAAGGAGAACCATCCATACGTCAAGACAGTCTGTGACGTTGCTGAACAGGGAGTGAAGGCCATCTCTGCTGTGGCTGCCAGTGGTGCCAAGCCCATTATGAACAAGCTGGAACCACAAAGTAAGGTTAACGTCTAGCAGAAACATGAAAGTCATTGTATTTTGATATGATTTATTGTTATAAAATGGTGGAGCAGACTTGTTGGGCCACATGGCCAACTTCTGCTTCTGTCTTGTGGTCTTGTTACCGCAGTTTACAGTCAGCTTTTTATGTGCTGTCACCGTGTTATCTTACTCTTGGTGACAGGACATCAAGACCTTATTGTGATGGAGCTCTTTTTTTTTTACCTCCATTTGGCCCCACTGAGTGAGGAAGTTACAAGGGCCTGAAGTAACCTCAGTTTCACTATCTGGTCTTAGTGAAGTACTTGTTAACTGGGCATCCATGCAAAGTGCAGACCATAAGAGTTAACCTGATGAGTGTTTGACTCTGGGCCTGTACTCACTGGAGTTTAGAAGAATGACGGGAGGGTAATGTCTCATTGAAAGGCCAATGTGGAGAAGATGATTCCAATAGTGGGGGAATCTAGGACCAGAGGGCACAGTCTCAGATTACAAGGATATTCCTTCAGAACAGATGTGGAGAAGTTTCTTTTTGTCAGTGGGTGGGGAATCTGTTCAATTCATTGCCACAGACAGCCGTGGAGGCCTAGTCATTGGGCATATTGGAAAGTAGTTGATAGGTTATTGATTAGTGAGGAGGTCAAAGGTAACAGGAGGAGGCAGCAGAATGGTCTTGAGAGGGGTGATAAATCAGCCATGATAGAATGATAGAGCAGACTCAATGGGCCAAGTGGCCTAACTCTGCTCCTATGCTTTCTGGTCTATTCATTGCTATATAAATATTGTGTTGCTCATTGTGCCCTAGACTCAGGAAATTTTGGTAACTCAAATGCATTCCTTAGACCACTGCTGGATGTGGACCTTAAAGATCAGCAGTTGCACTGCTCATTTGCCAATTTGAAAACTCAACTACTTGTCTTGTCATGGCAGCTGTACCTGGAAAAACAAGGTTGTTGCTGTGATTAGGTTGACTGCATTTGTTAGTAACTAACTGGACTGGTTCTCTTTTTTTCAGTTGCAGCAGCTAATGAATATGCCTGTATGGGCTTGGATAAGCTGGAAGAAAAGCTTCCAATCCTTCAGCAGTCCACACCCCAGGTGAGGAAAGACTATCCAGTGGGGTTTCAGAAGGATGCACGCAATAGCTTAGGGGGGCAAGTGCAAGCTAACAAAGTCTTAACATGCAAGAATTGAACAAGGGAAGAGTTCAATTCCTTGTTAGTGATAAAGTATGTTAAAGGCATTGTCTTTCAACACAATTCCTCTAGGCTATATTAACTGTTGCCTTAATGGTAATTATTGCCATTCAAGTATTATTCAGACCAACTAATTGGTGGAATTTTACAGATTAATTAATATTTTAGTAATGGCATAAATAATTCCTTCATCAGTTGCAACTGAGCACAAGTTTAAAATGTTCCATGTATTGGTTAAGTTCTCCGTGAAAAGCAGAAATTTTAGTTCCATGCAGAGCACCACTCTGACTCTTTGAAAGAAATGCAGGAGTCTTTGTTGGATACTGAATTGTTCTCTCTTTGCAGGTTGTTGCGGGTACCAAGGAGCTAGTTTCCTCCACTATTACAGGAGCTAAGGATGCTGTCTCCAACACAGTGACTGGTGTCGTTGACATGGCCAAGGGAGCTGTGCATAGCAGCATTGAGAAGACCAAGAATGTGGTAGCTGGAGGAGTAAACACTGTCATGACATCCAAAGTTGGCCAGATGGTGGCCACTGGTGTGGACAGCGCACTCAATAAATCGGAAGAGATGGTTGATCATTATCTTCCTTTAACTGAAGAAGAACTAGGTAAGAAGCTTTGCTGTATTGTCTAGGTTGCCTTCTGTACATTGGGAGGTAAAGTTTGATCCTGCATGGACTAATCACTCAATTTTCAGCCTTTGGCTTGCATTACCCTCTAAATTCAAGTTCTCAGTTGTCATTCTCTGACTGAATTTTGTTGCTTTTTGGTGTGCAGTGGACTGCACCAGTCCTGGATGTGATAACCTGAAATAATTCTGATTAAATCAGATGGAAAAGAAAAAAAATAACCATCAGGTACTATATGTATACTAGTTTATATGTATATGAACCTTCCTATTGCAATATCCATCCTTTTTTAATCTGCAAGATTACTATTATGCCTGCTATATTCACATCCAAATGGTAAGGGCCCTAATACTGATCTCTGTAGTACACCACAGGTAACCTGGTAAGAAAGGTAAAGCTTGTAATCAAAAACAACTTTACATTTCCAATTTTTGCGAACCTCTCTTAAATCCTGTGGACACCAACCTGTTGAACCAGTTTCCTATGTAGAACTTAGTGAAAACGAACCTCGAAGTCTAATCACAAACAAGAGCAAATCTGCAGATGCTGGAAATCCAAGCAACACACACAAAATACTGGAGGAAATCAGCAGGCCAGGCACCATCTATGGAAAAGAGTACAGTTGACATTTCAGACCCAGACCTTTCAGCAAGGCTGGAGGGAAAAAAAGACAGTCGAAGGGTCTCGGCCTGAAATGTGACCTTTTCCACAGATGGTGCCTGGCCTGCTGAGTTCCTCCAGCATTTTGAGTGTGTATGTTCTTTGAAGTCTAAGTTGGCTGTATTGACTATACTGTTTCACTTGAGTCTTCAATATTGACTCTATCACAAATGCCCTTCCTTCCTATACTGGATTGCTTATTTTTGCCTGGGACTTTACATGTAATGTAGATAGAAATTAGACTCTTGCAATTGAAAGAAAACATTTCAAAGAGTTCCCACAGTCATGCCTTCCACCTTCAGCTGGAAATTAACTCAAAAGTAAACTGCAGTTTCAACTATGAATGTGAAATAATGTAAATCTTTTGTGTTTCAGCAAAGTTGGCCACATCTACAGAAGGTTTTGAAGTGGCCCCAGTACAAGAGCAAAGTTACTATGTGCGCTTGGGATCTTTGTCTTCGAAAGTTCGGCACAGAGCATACCAGCACTCGACTGCTAAGATGCAGAAGGTCAGGCAAAGCAGCCAAGAAATCATCTCTCAGCTTCACAACACCATGGATCTGGTAAGAAAAATAATCTATTCCATTTCCTCATGGTGTCAAGCAACCATTATTCTGGCCTTGAGCATGTTGCTTCCTATCCCCAACTCCATCACCTTCCTCACCACTTTTAATTGCTTCAGTTGGCAACTTTTTGCTTTAAGTTAGCCTCATTTTAATTCTTTTACCTCTACCAAGCATGTGGCTATTCTGATAATGCATCTTAAAGTGCGGCAGAGTTACTCTAGTAACACCTGAAATTCCTACATTTTGCACAGACCAAGTAACATACTCTTTTAAGTATAAGAGACTCTGCAGATGCTGGCAATCTTGAGCAACAGACAAATTGCTGGATGAATTCAGCAAGTCGGACAGCTTCTGTGGAGGGAGTTGACAAATAGTTGACAATTGGGCAGAGATTCTTCTGATCCAGTCCTGACAAGGGGTCTCAGACTGAAACATCATCTGTATATTCCTCCTCCATAGATGTTGCCTGATTTGCAGAGTTCCTGCAGCATTGTGTGTGTGTGTTGCTCAAGTAATGTACTCTGAATGCTTAGTCATTTGGTTATGAAAATGACAGGATCAGTTCATTAAAACCTGCTTTCATTGTAAATTGTGGGATTATTGGTGTATTAGTCAGTCTAGGCTAGGTCCTGATGCTATAACTCTTTTCAGAGGTGGAGCCAGTGCAGCCAAGCCATTGAGAAGGTTGGATCAGCCATGATCCAGCTTAAACTTTTGTCCCAAAGTGGACTACCACTTTGGTCAACTCATTGGCATTTGGTTGGTATATCCAAGAAATTTTTGATGAAAGTTTGTGGAACCATTTTCTAGCAGAGTAATCTAGTGCAGTTAAGGAGCACCATTGTGAAGCTGGTTTAAATACTCTTTTTGCATCCCGTGCAATGGAGTGTTGGAATCACTAACATTTTAACTTTTAACATGCACATTTCTAGGTGAAGGGGGCTCAAGTTTCATGATGAGGATTTCAAACTTTGTTTTAAGACCAGTAATTGATTTTTTTTTTAGTTCTATAAATAAGTCTCATGGCAAATTTAATATTCCAGCTCTGTCCCTTCAAGTAGCAAAACATAGTCTACAAGCACCTGTAGGTCTTACGTCTGAAGAACTACCTAATAAAATTATGTCACAGCTCCTTGTTTTTTTTTGGGGGGGGGGAATGGGTGATTCATTCAGTATTTTATAACAAAAGTTTATTTGAATTAGATTGAATTAGCAAGAAAAGGGGTGGATTCAGCAAATCAGAAGCTCCATGATGTTCAGGCGAAACTGCATCAGGCCTGGGACGATTGGGTGAAAAATCAGCCAGAAGCTCAAGCGGCAGAACAAAATGCTCAGAAGCCAGAGGTAAGAAAATGTGAACAGCCCTGATTTCAATAAAAAGTCAAAAGGAGAGGATTCTGTACCTGTTCTGTGGTTAAGCCATCAAAATAATCAAGTGGGAAACGACCCTCGTAACTGAAAACCATTTGAGTTATTGCAGTGTTCAGATAAAAATCCCATCACTTCACAGATTTGTAACTTACACTTTTCTGTTCTCATGGAATATTCTAAATAACTGCAATAAATTCAGTGATTATTCCCTTACACCACATGTTCTGGTGGTGTATTTGTATTGTGCCATCAGACTTGACTTCATTGAATTGGTTAATGGACACTTGGAGCTATTTGCTGTTGTAAAGTTGTGGTTTCTTGTAGAAGTTTTGTTATTTGTATTTATTGATAATACCCATGAATATTTAGTATAGATTTCAGGTACAGCAGACAACTGCTGTGTCTCAGTGTATTGTTGTCTGGTGTCTAAATTTCCAACATGGCCTAGTGATTGATTCACACTTTTTTAAAAACAAGTTGGCTAGGCACCAGAGCAGAGCTTTGGTAGAGTTTAGTTTGAGGATTTACTCTGGAAATTTAAAAACTCCTTGGTGTCTTTCTTTGCAGCAACTGGAATCTCGTATGTTAACTATGACACGTGGTCTGACACAGCAGTTACAAACTACCTGCCTGACCTTGGTTTCAAACGTTCACGGTCTCCCTCAACATGTTCAAGAGAAAGTGCAACAGATCCGCAAAACAGCTGAAACCATCCACACCTCGTTTTCCTCTGCGAATTCCTTGGGGGATCTCTCTGGGCAGCTGTTGGCCCAAAGTCGAGAACAAATGGCAAAAATTCGGGAATCCATGGATGGGGTGATGGAATATGTGCTTCACAACACTCCCCTCAACTGGATGGTTGGTCCCTTTGCCCCGCAGCTAACTGAGAAACCTCAGTCATCATCTGAGGAGATGATTGCAATGGATGAAGTTAAAGAGTAACTTCACCTCTGAGTTCTACTTGTTTGATAGATAACTTGACCTGTGTTTAAACTTGTGTTAATTTTGGTATTCAAACTTTGACCTTGCTATTGGACTAAATTTGTTTTTCTAGTTTTGCACAATATTCCTCCAAACTACTTGGCCTCATCCAATTAATATCGTCGATAACATGAATTTTAACTTCTAATTCTCCCAGTGCAAGGTGAAATCTGTCCACACTTATTTTGGCTATACTAATATAAAACAATATTACAGATATGTGTGAACTTTTCAATAAATGAGAAGTGCCAGCAGATCCCATGGAAAATTGACACTCTAAAGCTTGAAGGATAGGATTGAGTTGGAAGTTCAGTGGAACATAACTTCAGACAAATGTATCAACTTTCAACATAATCTGGCTGGGGTATTCCTAGCACTTAATTCATTGCAACAATGCTGCAAAATGGATCTGCTGAATTTCCCAATACAATTTGAGAAATTCCTCTTGCAATATGTATCATTTGTGCAATACATTTTTGTGTCAGCCAGATAAGGGAGAATGTGCACTGACGTTGATCAGCTGCAGTTTTTCTACCTACCAGCCTAAAAGAAATGTTGAAATGTTTGAGAGGCAGCGGCATGAACAACTTAAAATGTTTGAGCACTATGCATAGGTGGAGGTGTTTGTTCTAAAATTTAACCTAGTCCTATTCGCAATGTATTTCTTGATTTTGAAATAGTATTGTTAAAGATGAGTTCCTCTTCAAAGGTGTGCAAAATAGAACAAAGGTTTAATTTGGAATAAATAAAATAAACAGGATGCCTGAATACTGAAGAATTTCACCAGCATTACTTACACTTTCACTTGCTGTCACTTTTCAGTTCTCCTGCAGTATAGCAGAATTTGGTTTGTTTTTAATTTCATATTGGGTGGGT
The DNA here is from genome assembly GCF_048418815.1 of Hemitrygon akajei. Lineage (NCBI taxonomy): Eukaryota > Metazoa > Chordata > Chondrichthyes > Myliobatiformes > Dasyatidae > Hemitrygon > Hemitrygon akajei. Next base: position 37,908,560 of record NC_133139.1, read on the forward strand.
GTGTCCAATGTTAAGATCTGTAAATGGAGCGAATACTATTGGTTAATTTTCAATAAAGGTTATAATTGGAATTGTCTTCAAATGAAAATTTACTTTCATTGTAGTGAAATTACTAAAATGCTAGTATTGGTCTTTGCAATGAGGTATGTTTACTCAAATGTACTACGTTAAGCAGTATAAATAAGGTACCAATCAACTCTTCAGTGAATGTATTTAATAATCAAAATTGTTTTGCTAGAATGTAGCTTTACCTAGCCCCAAGTTCAATGATCTAGATAAAACTTGCAGTGGTAGCAAAATTTGTATTTACTCAACCTGTTTATTTACTCAGTCAGTGTATGGAACTTCTGTGCTCCGTGGCATTAAATGTTTCTTCACAAACACTTTCTTGACATTCATCCAGTTTGCAAAGCCTATGCTAGCATTGGTGCATGGTGTCCTCAGTGAGCCAAGCTGGTGCCCATGCAATTAGGATACTGTATTTGAACATGAGCTCAGCCATTTCTGCTCAGCCAGTGTGAAATATATGCAAGTGATCCCATACTTAATAGAAAAATTCTCCCTCCCAAATCCAAGAACAGAAACCATGAGGTCTATGTTACTGCAGTCACCTGCATGAAATAGTTACTGTGTTAGTCTCCTAGTCAATCTTTGAGGAAGATCAATGCATAGGTGATATTTAACAAGGGCCACCATTTGTAAAAGCTGTTTTCTAAAAGATAAAATTTTAAAATATTTTATTGCCTGATTTTGCTCATGTCCAAAGTTTCTATGAAAGTGTACCTACCTTGTGTAATGCACTATGCAAAATAAAAACAATTGGGTCTTTTTGACATGAATTCCCTTTATAAATTTGCATATGCTCTCTCCAATCAGCTCTGATCGGTGATACTGGAAAGACTGTACAATTAAAACTAAATGCCAAGGCAATGGATGTTTGAAATGGGCTCATAATCCTCAGGATCTATTTCAAAGTCCCACAGTGAAGATGATAGATTTGTTAGTATTCTAGAGTTATGGGTTCTGTAAGAATCGGAATCAGGTTTACTGCCACAGGCACGTTGTGAAATTTGTCAATTTAACAGCAGCAATAAATAATATAGAAAGAAAAATTAATTACAGTATATGTATATTGAATAGATTAAAAATAGTGCAAAAACAAATGTTTAAAAAGTGAGGTAGTGGTCATGGGTTCAATGTCCATTTAGGAATCGTATGGCAGAGGGGAAGAAGCTGTCCCTGAGTCACTGAGCATATGCCTTCAGGCTTTCGTACCTCCTCCCTGTTGGTAACAACAAAAAGAGGGCATGCCCTGGGTGTTGGGGCACCTTAATAATGGGCATCACCTTTCTGAGGCAGAGCTCCTTGAAGATGTTTTGGATACTGCAGAGGCTAGTACCCAAGATGGAGCTGACTGATTTTACAACTTTCTGTAGCTTTTTTCAAGCCTATGCAGTAGCCATCACCACCCTTCTCCATTCTTCCCCCCCCCCCCCCTCCAAAACCATGCTAGACAGTGATGTCTCTCAGAATGCTCTCCATGGTACATCTGTAGAAGTTTTCCAGTGTTTTAGTTAACAGGACAAATCTCTTCAAACTCCTAATGAAATACAGCTGCTTCCTTGCCTTCTTCATAACTGCATTGATATGTTGGGACCAGGTTAGACTCTCAGAGATTTTCACACCCAGGAACTTAATTGCTCACTCTCCCCACTTCTGATCCCTCTGATTATTATTCCTGTTCCTTCATCTTGCTCTACAATCAAGACAAGCAGCTCTTGATTGTAGACTTAATCAGCTCTTTCATTTTACTGACACTGAGTGAAAAGTTGTTGCTGCTAATCCCACTCAACCAGCTCGTATATCTCACTCCTGTATGCCGTCTCATCTCCATCTGAGATTTTACCGACAACGGTTGTATCATCAGCAAATTTATAGATGGCATTTGAGCTATACCTAGCCACAGTTGTGGGTAGAGCAGTGGGCTAAGCACACACCCCTGAGGTGCACCAGTGTTGAGCGTCAGCGAGGCAGGGATGTTATCACCAATCCACAAAGATTGTGGTCGTCCAGTTAAGTTGAAGATTCAGTTGCAGCGGGATGTACGGAAGCCAGGTTTTGTAGCTTATCCATCAGAATTGTGGAATTGATAGTGTTAAATGCTGAGCTTTTGTCAACAGCATCATGGCATAAGTGTTTGTATTGTTTAGTGATCTAAGGCCCTGTGAAGAGGCTTTGAGTAGCACCTACCTTAGACCTATTGTGGTGATAGGCAAATTACAGTGGGTCCAGGCCCTTGCTGAGGCAGGAGTTCAGTCTAGTAATGACAAACCTCTCAAACCATTTCTTCACTGTAGACATGAGTGTTACTGGGCAATAGTCATTAAGGCAGCTCACACTGTACTTTTTAGGCACTGGTATAACTGTTTACTTTTTGAAGCAGGTGGGAACTTACAACTGTAGCAGTGAGAGGTTGAAAATATCCTTGAATACTCGTGCCAGTTGGTTGGCACAAGTTTTCAGAGCCTTACCAGGTTCTCCATCAGGGCCTGCCGCCCAGTGAGCATTCACGTCAACCTAACTGGCATCCAAGACAGAGGTCGCTGGGTGCAGCAGGGATCTTTGTTTGCTCCCTTTCAAAGCGGGCATGAAAGGCATTGAGCTTGTCTGGTAGTGAAGCATCACTGCCATTCACAATGTTGGGTTTTGCTTTGTAGGAAGTAATGACCTGCAAGCCCTACCAGAGTTGACATACATCCAATGTCTCTTCCAACCTCACTCGGCATTGTCCCTTCACACTTGAAATAGACCTCCACAAGTTAAGCCTGGTTTTCTGGCACAGACCTGGGTCACCAGACTTAAGTGCCAAAGATCTAGCCCTCAGCAGATTGATGAACCTCCTGGTTCATCCACGACTTTTGGTTTGGGAATGTACAGCAAGTTTTTGTAGGCACACACTTCATCCACACCAGTTTTGATGAAGTCAGTAACAACTGCAGCATACTCATCCAGATTTGAAGATGAATCCCTGAATACAGTCCAGTCCACAGATTCAAAGTAGTTCTGTTAACACTCCTGTGCTTCCCTTGTCCATACCATCTTGGTCCTCACTACAGGTGCTGCAGTCTTCAGTTTCTGCCTATATTCAGGGAGTAGAAGTACAGCCAGGTGATCAGACTCCCCAAAGGGAGGGCGTGGAATAGCATGGTAGGCATTCTTGATGGTGGTGTAACAGTGTGTTGCTCCGTCTGGTACTACAAGTGATTGGTTTTTGGTAATTATTTAGTGACTAAGTAATTATAGCTGGGGGTGGTAGTGGGGATAAGCTCCCACTGCCTGTTAAGTGCTCCCAATGGCATCCATCTCAAATAGCCCCTAACAACCAAATCTAGCTCCTGGCCTTTATATGTGGCTTAGCTACTAGGCCTGGCAGAACCGTTCCTATTGACAGACGGGGCAAAGGAGGGTGCCTTAAAACCAGTTGCTTCAGGCAGATGGGACTTGTCAGCCATGGTTGGCAGCTCACTAGGAGAAGGAAAACTCAGATCTCAAATCAATGCAGCCTTGCATCTGTAACCACTCATGGGGAAGGCTTCAGGACTAAATCTCGAGGAAAAATCCAGAGCTAGAGTCCCTACGTTGAGTTCAACATTGACTGACAAATCCTGTGACACCACTGGATTAAACTGTACCTGTCTCTGCCATTCCATTGGATTCATCAAATATGAGGAGAAGGGAAGACTGCAACATGGGCAACAGCTTGCTCTCCATATGCTCAAGCGTGCTTATCACATGGAGAGCGGGGACACAGATTCCATGCTCAGCCTTGACCAATATAGGTCCTCAATCTCAAATTCTGCACTTATGTAAATATAGCAAATATTAACTCTAACATGAACCAGGCTTCAGTTCTTATAAATGTAAATAAGTTCGGGGGTCTTGTAATTAACCTTCAGGTTTTTTTTGTCAAGTACAAGCAGTAAATTGAAGTTAAAGGCACAGGCTGCTCCACAGACTAAGGGATTGAATATGTGTGAGCCAAACTTTAAAACAATGGAGTTGTGTTAATAGGCTTGCATCAAACCAGGTAAGATGGCTGTTATTTGCGCCATTGTGGCAGATTGGCAGACCAACAATGTTGTCATTTAGCATATCAAAGATGGTTACAGGTATAGGTAATCAATAGCTTTTGTGTACTTATGCTAGATGTGTACTCAGAGACAACCCTGATAACATTCACTTTGGGTGTCTGGTTCTCTACCTTCAGAAGCTTTTAGATTTATTTGTGTCTAAAATAATAAATAGTGGGTAAGAGTAAACATTTCATGTTTCACGCCAAGACCCTTCATCAGGGCTTTGCTTTTCTATGCATGGTGGGTAGTGGGTATGCTGATGCTTTATGCTAGAATAAGTGGGGGGGGGGGAAATGTTGATGCTGCTTGCTACTGTTTGTGCATAGGAGGGGGCAGGAGGCTTTGGGGTTCTTATGTTTTTTTTCTGTCGTTCATTCTTTGGGGTTTTTCTGTTTCAAGAATGTCTGTGAAGAATAAGAATTTCAGATTGTATATTGTATACATTCTCTGATATTAAATGGAGCTATTGACTAACTATAGGGGAGTTAGAATAAGAAGGTGCGGGGGAGAGGAAGAAGTACAAGGTAGTGATAGGTGAAATGGAGAGGGGGTGTGAAGTAAAGAGCTGGGAAATTGTTTGGTGGAAGAGATAAAGGGCTGGAGAAGGGGGAACCTGATAGGAGAGGACAGAAGACCATGGAGGAAAGGGAAAAGAGAGGAGCACCAGAGGGAGGTGATGGGCAGGTAAAAAGATAAGGAGAGGGAAACAGGAATGGGGTTAGTGAGGGGGGGCAATTACCGGAAATTCGAGAAATTAATGTTCATTGCGTTACTTTGGAGGCTATCCAGAATGAATATAAGGTGTTGCTCCTCCAACTTGACTGTGGCCTCATCATGGCAGTAGACGAGATCATGGACTGGCATGTTGGAATGGGAGTATGAAGTAGAATTGAAATTGGAGGCCTCTGGGAGATCCCACTTTTAGTGGCGGGCAGAGCAAAAGTGCCCAACAAAGCAGTCTCCCAATCTACGTCGAGTCTTTTAGCATCTACAGATTTTCACAAGAATTAATTAGTCAGGGATCTGGGCAGACTGAAAGGTAAATGGGATGAGGCCTATCAGCCATGGGTATTACTGCTGTGGAGGATGACGAGGTTATTTGGGAAGCATTGGACCAGGGAGCTGAGAAGTGGGAAGGTACAGGAGGGGTTACACTCACTACTACCTGTCAGAATGACACCTATAGAGATCAGGCAATGGCAAGCTCAGAACCCGGAATATCCCAGCCAGCCACCCACACTCATCACCACCATCGACAAGCCCTTCAGCCCAGGGGAAAAGCAGGGAATACTATCTGAACTGCCTTCATTTTGAATTCTGTATTGAAATGGAGAATTTTGATGTAATGTAGAAGTTATTATTGAGATGACACTACACGGATTGGCCTAATCTCAAATAATAATGAGGCAGCCTACAGGGAAGAAGTCATCACCCTGACACAGTGGTGTCAAGAAAACAACCTTTACCTCAACAGTATGCACATTTTAGACTTGGGGATAACAGGAAGACCCACCAACTCCTCAACAGTTTTGTGAGCTGGGTAGGTAGATGAAAAGAGAGTTAAGCAGGACTATAAGGTGGCTCTAGCAGATGTAGCTGTTGTGAAGATGCAGGGATCTTGCTTGGTTTTCCACAGACCAGGGCACTTCATGAGGGACTGCCACCCTGTGGTTTCCCAGGCCACAGTGTCCTAACAGAGGAAGGAGACAGGAGAATCGTTAATGGTTTGTAACTCCAAAGGATAAAACTAATTTAAAGAAAAATATGAAGGGTCCAGAATGCGAATCTAACTTTGTTTTTTTACTTTAAGTGAGGAGTGCCTGTAGGACGTGGTGGTGCGATGACATAGGCCATTTACGTACTTTTACATATAATCCAAAATAAATTATTTAAATAAATGAAAAATGTTTAATTAACAATGTATTTACAAAATTACTCAAATATTACTGAAATATTAAATACACCCCACTCCACCCTGCTTAGTGATAAACTTCAATTCAATATATATTGCATCTCAACTTTAAACATACAGTACACTATATAATACAACTACTACATAGACATCCATAAGAACATAAGAGTAGAAATAAACCTTTAGGGAATCCTGCACAAGGACTCCCAAATCACTTTGCACCTCAGATTTTTGAATTTTCTCCCCATTTAGAAAATATTCTATGCTTTTATTCCTTCATAACCTTACATTTCCTTACTGTGTTTCATCTGCCACATCTTTGTCCATTCTCCTAATTTGTGTAAATTTGTCTGCAGACTCTGCTTCCTCAATGCTACCTGCCCCTCCACCTATCTTCTGCAAACTTGGCCACAAAGCCATCAATTCCGTCATCTCAATCATTGACATTAAATATAAAAGGAAGCAATCACAACACAGACACCTGCGGAACACCACTAGTCATCAGCAGCCAATCCAAATGGACCTTTTTATTCCAACTCTTTGCCTCCCACCAATCAGCCAATGCTCTAAGCATTCAAGTATTCTTCCTGTAATACCCTGGGCTCTTGTATTGTATAGCAGCCTCATGTGCAGCACCTTGTCAAAGGCCTTCTGAAAATATAAATACACAACATCTTCAAAGAATTCCAACAGACTTGTCAGGCAAGATTTTCCTTTAAGGAAACCATGCTGACTTCGTCCTACTTTGTCATATACCCCCAGGCATCCTGAAACATCATCCTTAACGATCAAGTCCAACATTACCCCCAACCACTGAGGCCAGGCTAACTGGCCTCTGATTTTCTTTCTTCTGCTTCTCTCCTTTCTTGCAGAATACAGCGATATTTGCAATTTTCCAATCCTCTGCAACCATGCCGGAATCTATTGATTCTTGAAAGATCATTATTAATGCCTCCACAATTTCTTCAGTACCATTTTTTGAACCCTGGTCTGTAGTCCACCAGGTCCACGTGACTTGTCTATCTTCAGACCTATCAGGTCCCAAGAACAATCTCCCTAGTAATAGCAACTGCACTCATTTCTGCCATTTCTTGAACTTCCATCATACTACTAGTGTCTTTCACAGTGAAGCTGATGCAAAATAATTCTTCAGTTCATCTGCCATTTCCTTGTCCCCCATTACTATCACTCCAGCATCATTTTTCAGTGGTCTATTATCTATTCTTGCCTCTATGTTATTCTTTATATATCTGAAAAAACTTTGGTGTCATTTTTGATATCATTGGCTAGCTTGCCTTCATATTTCATCTTCTCCCCCATTATGGTTTTTTTAGTTGTCTTCTGTTGGTTTAAAAAATCCCAATCCTCTAACTTCCCACTATTTTTTGCTCTATTATCTGATCTCCTGCTTTTATGCTGGCTTTGACTTCCCTTATCAGCCATGGTTGCATTATCCTGCCTTTAGAACGCTTGCTCTTATTTGGGATGCATCTATCCTGCATCTCCAAAATTGCTCCCACAAACTCCAGACATTGCTGCTCTGCCATTATCCCTACTAGTGTCCCCTTTCAATCAAATCTGACCAACTTCTTTCTCATGCCTCTGCAAATTGAAATTCCCAAAGACTAACATAACATTGCCTTTTTGATATGCTTTTGTTTTGTCTCATGCTGTAATTTGTAGACCACATCCTGGCTACTATTTGGAGACCTGTATATACTTCCCATCAGGGTCTCTGGCCACAAGGATTTTACATCTTCTGATCCTATGTCACTTCTTTCTAAAGATCTGATTTCATTTTTTACCAGCAGAAATACTCCTCTTCCTCTGCCTATCTGCCTGTCCTTTCGATAGATTGTGTAGCCTTGGATATTAAGCTCCCAACCACAATCGACTTTCATTAATGACTCCATAATACCTACAATGTCATACATGCCAATCTCTAACTACGCGACAAGATCATCTGCCTTATTTCGTACACTGTGTGCATTCAAATCTTCAGACCTGTATTTGTCACCCTTTTTACATTGCAACCCATCCCAGTGACAGCAATTTTGCCCTATCATCTGCCTATCCTTCCTGACAGTGCCACTACCTCTGCTGGTAAACCAACATCCCTATTCTCACCCTTCTCACTTAGGTTCCCATCCCTCTGCCAAATTAGTTTGAATCCTCCCTAAAAGCTCTAGCAAACCTGCCCACTAGGATATTGGTCTCCTTCAGGTTCAGGTATGGCCCGTTCCTTTTGTACACATCAAAAGAAATTCCAATGATCCATAAATCTGAAATAAAACCAGGCATTCCTATTCTTGCCCTCACTGATACTTTGCACTTGCAGCAATGCAGACACTGTTACCCCGGAGAATCTGCTTTTCAGCTTTCTACCTAGCTCTCTAAATTCTCTCTTTAGGACCTCCTTTCTTTTCCTTTCTATGTCATTGGTACCAATATGTACGAGATATCTGGCTGCTCACCCTCACCATTTAGAATTTTGTGGACATGATCTGAGATGTCTCTGACCCTGGCATCTGGGAGGCAACATACCACCTGGGTCTCTCCACAAACTCTCCCTATCTACTCCTCGAACTATGGAATCCCCTATCACTACTGCATTCCTCCTCCGCTTCTGAGCCACAGCTCCAGACTCAGTGCCAGAGACACAGTTGTAGCGATCCACCACCCCCCCCCCCACCCAATAGGTCAAACCACACCCCCCTCAACAGTATCGGAGGAGAAGAGCCACAGGGATACTCTGTTCCGGCTGCCTACTTCCCTTCGCTCCCCTGACAATCACCCATTCACCTTCCTCCTGCAACCTCCTGTCTATCATCTCCTCAGTCTCCCTTATGAGCCAAAGATCATTAGTTGTAGCTCCGGTTCTTTAACGCATTCCCTGAGGAGCTGCAGTTTGGGTGCGGATCACATTGTGAGTACAGTGTCTGACACCACTATTTCCTATGCCTTTTGGAAAGTCACCTCGCACTGCTTTGTCAAGTCAAGTCACTTTTTATTGTCATTTCAACCATAATTGCTGGTACAGTACATAGTAAAAACGAGACAACGTTTTTCAGGACCATGGTGTTACATGACACAATACAAAAACTAGACTGAACTACGTAAAAAACAACACAGAAAAAAAACCTACACTAGACTACAGACCTACCCATGACTGGATAAAGTGCACAAAAACAGTGCAGGCATTACAATAAATAATAAACAGGACAGTAGGTCAAGGTGTCAGTCCAGGCTTCGGGTATTGAGGAGTCTGATAGCTTGGGGGAAGAAACTGTTACACAGTCTGGTCGTGAGAGCCTGAACGCTTCGGTGCCTTTTCCCAGATGGCAGGAGGGAGAAGAGTTTGTATGAGGGTGCGTGGGGACCTTCATAATGCTGTTTGCTTTGCGGATGCAGCGTGTAGTGTAAATGTCCATAATGGTGGGAAGAGAGACCCTAATGATCTTCTCAGCTGATCTCACTATCCGCTGCAGGGTCTTGCAATCCGAGATGGTGCAATTTCCAAACCAGGCAGTGATGCAGCTGCTCGGGATGCTCTCAGTACAACCCCTGTAGAATGTGCATTGCCATTTCTCCCTGATCTGTAATAATGAGTTCAAAGAGTGGAGCCCAGTAGCCAGGTTGGCAGGAAACTGTTGACAAATCCTAAAAAAAGGACTGTAACTGTGACATTTCCTTTACAGACTGGGTCAATTTATCCCTACACCACTGTTCCAGGTTCAACACCGTCTGTCATCACCCCATAAGGGAGTCACATTGCTCGATCAATCAGAAATTCATAGGGGCTCAGACCCAGCATGCATTGTGGAGTTGCTCACAACCTCATCAGACATTAACCCATGTCTTTTACATCTCTGTTATAGATTGTTCAGTTCATCCTTTTTTTACCATTCCTGAGCTCTGAGTGTTGTAGGGTCATGGGATCATTGTCAAATTCCCAACAGCTTGCACATTTACTTCATCACCTTCCCCGTGAAATATGTTCCCTCATCCGAGTTCACCTGGGATAGAGTTTCCCTGAGAAGATTTCCTCAGTGAAAATCCATGCCACTGTGCTGGCATACAAACTCTTGTTGAAAAGCCTCTTCACACGGAGTGAAGTGATACACATCACACCAGACAGTAACTTCTCCCCCTGCTTTTTGACAGGGGTCCCATGAAGTCCACTTCATGATTTCCCTCAGCCATGACTGGTTTGCCAACTGTATCCTTATGCCCTTGCTGGGGTAATGCTGGGCACAAATGTCACAACACTAAAGAATTTCTCAACGTCTCTGCCCATCCCTGCCCACCACCTGCCTACCTGAGGGTCATGATCATGCTGTAATGCATTGGCCCATGATATGACTTTGGCAGTATCTGCCTAATACATGGGTGGGGCTGCCCTGCCTCGCCACGAGTCCAGCTCCGATCTGGTTCCTCCTTTGCTCCCTCTCTCAGAATCAGGATCAGGTTTAATATCATTGGCATGAAATTTGTTGACTTTGCAGCTGCAGTACAATGCAATACATAATAATTTTAAAGATGGATTACTATATATATATATAAAATAGTTAAATAAGGAGTGCAAAAAGGGAAATTAAAAAAGTAGTGAGGTAGAGTTCATGGGCTCAGTGTCCATTCAGAAATCAGATGGCAGAGGGAAAGAAGCTGTTCTTGAATTGTTGAGTGTGTGTCTTCACATTTCTGTACCTCCTTCCTGATGGTAGCAATGAGAAGAAGGCATGATCTGGGTGATGGGGGTGCTTAAAGATGGACGCTGCCATTTTGAAGCAATGCTCCTTGAGTTTGTCCTGGATACTATTGAGACTAGTACCCATGATGGAACCGACTAAGATTACAACTCTCTGCAGCTTACTTCGACCTTGTGCAGTAGCACCCACCCCCCCACCTCCAACTCCTCCACTCCGCATACCAGATGATGATGAAGCCAGTTAGAATGCTCTCCATAGTACATCTGGCGAAATTTGCAAGTGTCTTACATGACAAACCAAATCTCCTCAAACTCCTAATGAAATTTAGCCACGGTCGTGTTTTCTTTGTAACTGCATCAATATGTTGAGTCCAAGTTAGATCCTCAGAGATATTGACACCCAGGAACTTGAAACTGCTCACTCTCTCCACTTCTGATCCCTCTATGGGGTCTGGTGTGTGTTCCCTTTTCTTACCCTTTTTGAAGTCCACAATTGATCTTACTGTTGTTGAGTGCAAGGTTGTTGCGGTGACACCACTCAACTGGCCAGTATATCTCACTCCTGTACGCCCTCTCATCAGCATCTGAAATTCTGCCAACAATGGTTGTATCATCAGCAAATTTATAGATGGTGTTTGCCACACAGTCATGGGTGTAGAAAGAGTAGAGCAGTGGGCTAAGCACCCACCCCTAAGGTGAGCCAGTGTTGGTTGTCAGCAAAGTGGAGATGCTATTACCGATCCACACAGATTGTGGTCTTCCAGTTAGGAAGTCAAGGATCCAGTTGCAGAGGAAGATATAGAGGCCCATGTTCTGAAGTTTTTCGATCAGAACTGTGGGAAAGATTGATTTAAACACTGAGCTATAGTCAATAAACAGCATCCTGACAGAGATGTTTGTATTGTCCAGGTGATCCAAGGTGCATGAAGAGCCAAGAGATTATGTCCAATGGAGACGTATTGTGGCAATAGGCAAATTGCAATGGGTCCAGGTAGGAGTTACTTTCAGCCGTAACCAATCTCTCAAACTACTTCATCATCATAGATGTGAGTGCCACAGGACAACAGTTGTTAAGCCACTTCAACCTGCTCTTCTTGGAAACTGGTATAATTGTTGCCTTTTTGAAGCAGGTGGGAACTTCTGACTGTACCAATGAGAGACTGAAAATGTTTTTGAACGTCTCGGCTAGATATTTGGAACAGGTTTTCGGAGCCTTTCTAGGTACTCCATTGGGCCTGTTGCCTTGTGAGAATAAACCCTCTTGAAAGGCAGCCCGACATCAGTCTCCGAGACAGAGATCACAGGGTCAAAGGGTGTTGCAGGTATCCTCACAGCCGTAGTACTATTCTTCCTTTGAAAGTGAGGAGAAAAGGCATTAAGTTCATGTGGCAATGAAACATCATAAGACCATAAGACAAAGGAGCAGAATAGGCCATTTGGCCCATCAAGTCTGCTTCACCTTTCAATCATGGCTGATACTTTTTTCCCTCCTCAGACCTACTCCCTGGCCTCCTCCCCATAATCTTTGATGTTGTGACCAGTCAAGAACCTTTAAATACACCCATTGAGCTGGCCTCCACAACTGCTGATGGTAATATTCTGGCTTCCACCTTCTGGCTAAAGAAATGTCTCTGCATTTCTGTTTTAAATGGACACTCCTCTATCCTGAGGCTGTGCTCTCTTTTCCTAAACTCCTCCACCATGGGGGACATCCTTTCCACATCTACTCTGTCTAGGCCTTACAACATTCGAAACATTTCAATGAGAACCCCTGTTGTGATGGAAAATAACTGGTTCTTTGAGTCTCAACAGTAGAGGCCTGGACACACACAGTTTTAATAATAAGGAATTTATTTACAAGGGGAAGTCGGGTCAACACAAGCAACTACAATATTCTAACAAAAAACACTTAGGGTTAGCACGTGTGAGGAAGGTTGGGTCGGCTGTACAATACACAGAAAGCGGTGTGGGGACAGGGTACAGTTACATATACAAAGAACAAGGGAAAAGCACTATGACAGCTATCCCCCTTGACCTTGGATAGCTGCGGCTCCCTTACCAGGACAAACGATAGACCTTCCCAAACATAAATCAATGCACTTACCTTCCTGAGGTGGTCTGTAAGAGAGAGCAAGCCAGGCACTTGTCTCACCTTTTATAGCATGGGGCTGGGCGAGATAATCCAATTAAAGTGACCAATAATTTAGGTGTACATTGATTAGTTGGGAGGGACCAAATGTTGATTGGCGTGTGGTATGTCCTCCAACCAGCCAGGTGGCAGTGCGTCTGTCACGTGGCCGGTATCTCTGGATACAACCCCTCTATGCCAGCAAGTACAGACCCAGATCAAGTGTTCCACATATGATAACCCTTTCATTCCCGGAGCCATCCTTGGAAAATTCTCTGAACCTTCTCCAATGCCAGCACATCTTTTCTTAGATAAGGACCCAAAACTGTTCACAATACTTAAGGTGAGGCCTCACCAGTGCCTTATAAAGCCTCAGCATCACATTCCTGCTCTTGTATTTTAGACCTCCTGAAATGAATGCTAACATTGCATTTGTTAGCAATAGTCAAACTTTTCATTTCTTCTACCAAAGTAGAATGACCATGCATTCACTAACTTGTATTTCATTTGCCGCTTTCTTGCCCATTCTCTTAATCTAGGTTCCTCTGCAGCCTACCTGTTTCCTCAACACTACCTGCCCCTCCACGAATCTTCATATCATCTTCAAACTTGGCAACAAAGCCATCTATTTCATCATCTAAATCATTGATGTACTGCGTAAAACAAAGCAGTCCCAACACTGACCCCTGCAGAACACCATTAGTCACTGGCAGCCAACCAGAAAGGATCCTTTTGTTCCCACTCACTGTCTCCTACCAATCAGCCAATGCTCTAACCAAGCTAGTAACTTTCCTGTAAAGTCCAAATATACAACATCCACTGCATCCTCTTTACTAATCCCACTTGTAATGTCCTCAAAGAATTCCAACAGGTTCGTCAGGCAACATTTTCCCTTATGAAACCCATGCTGACTTTGTGCTATCTTGTCCTGTGTCACCAAGTACTCCATAACTTCATTGTTAAAAATTGACTCCAACATCTTCCCAAACACTGAGGTCAGGCTAACAGGTCCATAACTTCCTTTCTGCTGCCTCTCTCCTTTCTTAAAGGGTGGTGTGATATTTGCAATTTTCCAGTCCTTAGTAACCATGCCTGAGTCCAATGATTCTTGAAAGATCATTGCTAATGCCTCCACAATCTCTACCACTATCTCTTTCAGAACCCTAGGGTACAGATCATCTGATTTGGGTGACTTATGCACCTTTAGGACTTTCTGAGCACCTTCTCCCCTGTAAAGTAACTGCACTCACTTCTCTTCCTTCACACCTTTCAGCACCTGGAACATTGCTGATGTCTTCCATAGTAAAGACTAATGCAAAATACTCATTTAGTTCATCTGCCATCTCCTTGTTCCCCCATTATTATTTCTCTGGCCTCATTTTCTAATGGTTCAATATCCACTCTCAACTCTCTTTTATTTTTATATACTGAAAAAGGGTTTGTCTATCCACCATGATTATGTTTGCTAGCTTGCTTTCGTATTTCATCTTTTCCCTCCTAATGATTCTGAAGGTCTTTAAAAGTTTTCCAATTCTCTATCTTCCCACTAAATTTTGCTTTGTTGTATGCTCTCTCTTTTGCTTTTACATTAGCTTTGACTTCCCTTGTCTGCCACGGTTGTAATATTCTGCCATTTGAGTACTTCTTTGTTTTTGGAATACATCTACCCTGCATCTTCCTAGAATTTTTCCTAGAAACTCACACCATTGCTGCTGTGCTATCATCCCTGCCAGCATCTCCTTCCAATTTACTTTGGCCAACTCCTCTCTCATACCATTGTAATTTTTTTTTACTCCACTGAAATACTGCTCTGTCAGCCTTTACTTTCTCCCTATCAGACTTCAAGTTGAACTCAATCAAATTGTGATCACTGGTTCCTAAGTGTTCCTTTACCTTAAGCTCCCTAATTGCCTCTGGTTCATTACACAACACCCAATCCAGTATAGCTGATCCCCAGCAGGCTCAACGACAAGCTGCTCTACAAAGCCATCTTGTAGACATCCAAGAAATTCACTCTCCTGAGATCCATTACCAACCTGATTTTCCCAATCTACCCACATGTTAAAATCTCCCATGACTTTCATAACATTGCCCTTTTGACACACTTTTGCTATTTCCCATTGTAATCTGTAGTCCACATCCCAGCTACTGCTGAGAGGCCTGTATATAACCGCCATCAGGGTCTTTTACCCTTGCAGTTTCATAACTCAACCCACAAGGATTCACCATCTTCCAATCCTATGTCACATCTTTCTAATGATTTGATGCCATTCTTTACCAGCAAAGCCACACCACCCCCTCTGCCTACCTTCCTGTCCCTCCAATAGAATGTGTAACCTTGGACATTCAGCTCTCAACTACAACCATCTTCAGTCATGATCTAGTGATGGCTACAACATCATACCTGACAATCTGTAATAGTGCAACAAGATCATTCATCTTATTTCTTATACTCAGTGCAATGAGATATAACACTTTGAGTACTGTATTTGCTACCCTTTTTGATTCTGCATTCCTAATGCACTGAAACTCACCCGACTGGCTGCATTTCTGTCCTATCATCTGCCTGCTCTTCCAGACAATCTGACTGCAGGCTATCTTTGCTTTTTTACCATCCATCCCATCCTGAGTCCCTTCACTCCAGTTCCCATCCTCCTGCCAAATTAATTTAAACCCTCTCCAACAGCACTAACAAACCTGTCCGTGAGAATATTGGTCCCCCTCGGGTTCCGGTACAGCCCATCACGTTTATACAGGTCATACCTCCCCCAGAAGAGATCCCAATGATCCAAGAACCAGAAGCCCTACCCCCTTCACCAGCTTCTCAGCCACACATTTATCTGCCAAATCATCCTGTTTCCACTCTCACTGGCACATGGCACAGGTAGCAATCCAGAAATTACTACCCGGGAGGTCCTGCTTCTCAGCTTTCTGCCTAGCTCTCTAAATTCCTTCTTCAGGGCCTCTTTTCTTTTCCTTCTTATGTCGTTGATAACAATACATACCAGGACATCTGTCTGCTCTCCCTCCTCTTCCAAAATGCTGTGGACGCGAATTGAGACGTCCCTGACCCTGGTACCTGGGAGGCAAATTACCACCTGTGTGTCACATTCATGTCCACGTACCCTCCTGTCTGTTCCCCTAACTATTGTATCCCCTATCACTACCTCTCCCCTCTTTCCCCCCTTCCCCTTCTACACCACAGACCCATGCTCAGTGCCAGTAACATTCCCCTGGGAGGAGATCCCCCACAACAGTATCCAAACTGGTATATTTATTATTGAGGGCATGGCCACAGGGGGGCTGTGTGCTATCTGCTTCTTCGCTATTCCATTCCTTCTCCTGACGGTTCCTGCCTCTTAGGGGTGACTACTTCCCCGTAACTCCGATCAGTGACCTCCTCGCTCTCCCATACAAGCCGGAGGTCATCCAGCTGCTGCTCCAGATGCCCAACACGGTCTACAAGGAGCTGCAGCTGGATGCACTTCACAGAGACGTAGTTCCCTGGGAGACTCTGGGTCTGTCAGGACTCCAACATCCAGCATGAAGGGCACACAATAGCCATTAAACTACACTAAATACCCTGACACGGTAAGACAAAAGGGAAACTTAGCAGAAACTTGCCCGGAGCCAGCCCTTTTTTCGAACCCAGCTGTCAGTATTGTGGCAGGGCTGGCCACAATGTGATGCTATCTCGGTGCGGTCATAGTGAGGGTGGTATAGTGTTCTGTTAACTGTTATAATACATCTGGTTTCTTTACTAACCATATAGATGAGTTACTGGTTGAAGAGGTCTCTCTTAGTAAGCACTGGCATTTTAATTCCTGCACTATGCTGTCAGTGCATCAGCTTTTATTGGATATTGCTTATGGAATTTATACAGAACCCCTCTTTTAATTGGGGTTATCTTCACCTGACATCAATCTTGCTTGTGTCTAGCCATACCTCTGGGAACTGCTGACAAAGTAAGCAATAAACTCCATCCTGTATTCCAGTCCCTGATGATTGAAGTGGCAGCGGCTGGCTATGTTGTGAGCTCTATTGGTTGTACCTGTTCTCTGCCCCTGACTTGTCCATGCTATTTTTCACTTCCGGAGTCTATAACCCTGCCTCCCTCAGCATGCCTTTTCCAGTGATGGTATTCTCATTATTTGGACAGGCCCACAAATACACTGGAAGCAGCACTCCACAAATTTTGGATATTGGTGACACACTTCTTCCCCACCCCCCCAGCTGTTCTCCCACCCTATGCCTGCAATATAAATGGCCTCTCCTGTGGTGGGCAAGGGTGGGTCTGTAATCGATACCAATACCCCTGTATCCACTAACATATCACATTGCCAGCCTCCTAACAATGTTGCTGTGTACATCTGTGCTGACTACATATCACTAGCTTCAGTATCTCTCTAGTAACCTTGATACAGTCACAATACATTTATCTGGATCTGGTAGTGCTCTAGTCACCATAGTTAATACAAACTCTTGTTTGTATATCTAAATTTCATTTCTTTACCTGTTTAAAACAGGAGAGCATAGGTTTAGGTAAGTGGGAGCAGTTTAAAGGGGGTCTAAGGAAGAATTGCTTCACCTAGAAAGTGACTGGAATCTGGAAGGTATTACCTGAGTGGACGGTGGAGGCAGATACTCTTTTATAAAGTATTTGAATTACCAATGCATGGCTGAGTGCAGGTAACTAGTATTAGTGTTAGGTGGGAGTTTGTTGGGCTGCACAGACATGGTGGCTGAAGGTGCTGTTTCCATGCACTCAGGGTCCGTGGCTGTGTATTTGGGAGTCTGCAGTTGCTGGAATCTTGAACTACAAACAATCTGCTGAAAGAACTCACTGGGTTGAGCAAAGTTTGTGGAGCTGAAGGAATTGACTGTTCAGGGTCAACTGCAAGGTTTTGGCCCAAAATAAGAACAGTTCCTTCGAGCCCCAGATGCTGCTTGGCCCACTGATTTCTTCCAGAATATTGTTTGTTAGTCCATGATTCTGTTGCTGGATGACAGCACAGAATTGCAGAAGAAATGCTGCAAAGTCATGGGAGTCACCTGTCTGCACACGGAAGCTGTGGAGAGTTTTGTCAATGGGAATATCTGCTTGTAGGCTAAGCCTTATTGCCCACCACTTGGTTTAGATTCCCAATGGAAAAGTCAAACTCTCAGTCAGGTTTAATATACTGACATGTGTCATAAAATTTGTTATTTTATGGTGGTACAGAGCAATATATAAAATACAATAAATGACTATAAGAATATATAGAAAGTAAATATATAGTGAAAAAAGAGAGCAGAATAGTGAGATAGTTTTCATGGGTTCATGAAACTTTCATAAATCTGGTGGTGGAGGGGAATAAGCTGATCCTAAAAATGTGAATGTGTGTCTTCAGATTCCTGTACCTCCTCCCCAATGGTAATACCGGGAAGAGGGCATGTCCTCGATGGTGGGGAGGCTAGTGCCCATAATGGAGCTGGCTGAATTTTTTAACCATCTGCAGCTTTTTCCAATCACAAGCATTGGCATTTCCATACAGACACTGATGCAACCAGTCAAAATGCTTTCCATGTTATGTCTGTAGAAATTTGCTAGAATCTTTAGTAACATACCAAATCTCCTCAAACTCCTAAAGAAACATTGGTACTAGTGTACCTTCTTCACAATTGCATCAATATGCAGCTAGAGTGCAACAGACTAGTGCAGCACTTTACTTCATCAGTATTCTCTGCATCCAGAACAACTTAATAGATATCTTCAACAATTCTTTTGCAAAATATCCTACAATTTGCAATTCTGCAAGTGTCGATCTACATTTGAATCAACGCAGTAACAATCATTTTTGCTTGCTTAAGAGTAGGAACTTTTACCATAATGCAGAATAAAAATGATCTATCTGGAACACAGGGAAGTTGGCAAAGGCCCGAGTCTATTTGAAATTCTGGGTCCATCGCAATTTCTATACCCTGCTACTTAGTGCTGCGTTAATTCTTTTTAATCCTTAAACTTGGCCAAAAGAGTTTCTGCCAAAGAAATAATTAATCCTACTTGAAAAAACATTGCTGTTCAATAAGATCTTTGAATCAATTGTTTCTGATATCTAGAATATGGCTTTACTTGGCTGGGTCAGAATACACAGAATATATAGAGCTCAGTTAAACCTTGTGTTTGTCAAATTGGCAAATTCTATACACCTATTGTGCACTATTCAGTGTGTGTGGGTAAAAGTTCCCAGATGACATAGAGGTTAAAATTAGCACGACTTTCTTTGCAGTGAGGAGGGGAGAAAGAACTGTGCATCCCCACTGAATGAAAGTAGAAAATAAACTGGTAAGATTTCCCACCAAAGGCAATAAATTGTTTAATTTATTAAGTCTTAGAAAATAGACCTCTTCAGAATTACAAGCTGAAAAATAAATATTCCTTTGTCTTTGTTGTGAATGCCCAGTAAGTTGCATTATTTATAACAGCCAAAACTTGTATAAAATTAAAAAGGTAACAGATTTGCAATTATTTTCTTTACCAAATAGTATTTAATAATGTAAAAGAAAGATTAAACATACATTTAAATTCAAGATTTTAATTCCAAATCTTGCTCTGGATATGGAGAAGATACAATTCTATCTGCATATTCAGAGTTCCAAGGTTTTATTTACTGCAATAGAAAATAGACGCAGCTGCCTTAAGAACTTAAAATAGTTATAAATCAGCATTTATATGACTAGGTCTCCACTCTTAATGTATTGCAAAATGCTTCAAAGTCCGGGGAACGTTCGAAGTCCAAAGAAATAGCTGAAATGGCAATGTATGAAGATTGTTCGTCTCTACCACACGAACACGGTGGAAAATAATTAAGCAGTTTACATTTCTGGAGCAGGGGGTCCCAAACTTTTTTATGGCATGGACCCTTACCATTAACCAAGAGATCTGTGGATCCCAAGTTGGGAAACCCTGCTCTATAGTGATAATTTTAATTGAGAAACTGAGAGGAATTGTGTCCTTTTTACAAACCAAGCTGACGGTTATTTTATATTCACCCAAGTCAATCTATGAGCATTAATATTACATCTGAAAGATGGGCCCTCCGGCTGTGGAGTCTTCCTCATTCCCTAGGTTTTGGTTATTTGGTGCTTTATTTTCACCTTCAGCTTCACAGGTAGGACTGACAGAATCCTGACTCTGTATTAGAATACATGACAAATTATAGATATCTGCTCCAGGCACTTTTTCTCTTATCTGTATTTGCATTTGATTCCCTTCCTCTGTGGAACTTTAATGTCAACATTTCCTGTGGTAATTGTGTTTCTTAACATGAAACTGATGCAGCTCAACCAGTAACACAGTGGCTCAGCTCGTAGAGTTGCTGCCCTCACAACTCCATTCATCCAAGTTCAGTTCTGATCTCCGGTGCTGTGGGTGTGGAGTTCACACTTTCTCCCAGTGACTGCCTGCGTTTCCGTTGGGCAATCTAGTTTCCTCCCAAATCCCATGGATATGGCTTAGCTGGCCAGCTCACCCTCGTGTGTGGGTGAATGGTAGAATCTGGGGGAAGGTAAAGAGAATAAAAATAAGATTATTGTGGAATTGATTTGATAGTCAGCTTGAACTTGGTGGACTATGAGCTTGTATAACATATCCAAAGTATTTAATTTTAAAATATCCTTCTGTTCCTGAACTAGTTCCTTATGGAGCATTTGATTCTCTGTAACTTTTAATCGCAGTGGTCAATCTCACAACAGCAGATCTTATCAAGTTCTATAAATCTCCAGTGACTTGGCATTCTTGGCCCAGGTATCCGAATACTTGGTGTTATGTAGTTGTAAGATATCTTAACACAGAATAATACACTGCTCACACAAAATGCTGGTGGAACACAGTAGGCCAGGCAGCATCTATAGGGAGAAGCGCTGTCGACATTTCGGGCCGAGACCCTTTGTCAGGACTAACCGAAAGGAAAGATAGTAAGAGATTTGAAAGTAGTGGGGGGAGGGGGAAATGCGAAATGATAGGAGAAGACCGGAGGGGGTGGGATGAAGCTAAGAGCTAGAAAGGTGATTGGTGAAAGTGATACAGAGCTGGAGAAGGGAAAGGATCATGGGACGGGAGGCCTCAGGAGAAAGAAAGTGGGGGTGGGGGAGCACCAGAGGGAGATGGAGAACAGGCAAACAACTAAATATGTCAGGGATGGGGTAAGAAGGGGAGGAGGGGCATTAACAGAAGTTAGAGAAGTCAATGTACATGCCATCAGGTTGGAGGCTACCCAGCCGGTATATAAGGTGTTGTTCCTCCAACCTGAGTGTGGATTCATCTTGACAGTAGAGGAGGCCATGGATAGACATATCAGAATGGGAATGGGACGTGGAATTAAAATGTGTGGCCACTGGGAGATCCTGCTTTTTCTGGCGGACTGAGCATAGGTGTTCAGCAAAACGGTCTCCCAGTCTGCGTCGGGTCTCACCAATATATAAAAGGCCACACCGGGAGCACCGGACGCAGTATACCACACCAGCCGACTCACAGGTGAAGTGTCGCCTCACCTGGAAGGACTGTCTGGGGCCCTGAATGGTGGTGAGGGAGGAAGTGTAAGGGCAGGTGTAGCACTTGTTCCGTTTACAAGGATAAGTGCCAGGAGGGAGATCAGTGGGAAGGGATGGGGGGACGAGTGGACAAGGGGGTCGCGTAGGGAGTGATCCCTGCGAAAAGCAGAAAGAGGGGGGGAGGGAAAAATGTGTTTGGTAGTGGGATCCCATTGGAGGTGGCGGAAGTTACGGAGAATTATACGTTGGACCTGGAGGCTGGTGGGGTGGTAGTTAAGGACAAGGGGAACCCTATCCCGAGTGGGGTGGTGGGCGGATGGGGTGAGGGCAGATGTGCGGGAAATGGGAGAGATGTATTTGAGAGCAGAGTTGATGGTGGATGAAGGGAAGCTCCTTTGTTTAAAAAAGGAAGACATCTCCTTCTTCCTGGAATGAAAAGCCTCATCCTGAGAGCAGATGCGGCGGAGACGGAGGAATTGTGAGAAGGGGATAGCCTTTTTGCAAGAGACAGGGTGGGAAGAGGAATAGTCCAGGTAGCTGTGAGAGTCTGTAGGCTTACAGTAGATATCAGTAGACAGGCTGTCTCCAGAGATGGAGACAGAAAGATCAAGAAAGGGGAAGGAGGTGTCGGAAATGGACCAGGTAAATTTGAGGGCAGGGTGAAAGTTGGAGGCAAAGTTAATGAAGTCGACGAGCTCAACATGCGTGCAAGAGGCAGCGCCAATGCAGTCGTCGATGTAGCAAAGGAAAAGAGCGGGATGGATACCGGTATAGACTTGGAACATGGACTGTTCCACAAAGCCAACAAAAAGGCAGGCATAACTGGGACCCATACGGGTGCCCATGGCTACATTTCTTGTTTGGAGGAAGTGGGAGGAACCAAAGGAGAAATTATTGAGAGTAAGAACTAATTCCGCTAGACTGAGGAGAGTGGTGGTAGAGGGGAACTGGTTAGGTCTGGAATCCAAAAAAAAGCGAAGAGCTTCGAGACCATCTCGGTGGGGGATGGAGGTATATAGGGACTGGACGTCCATGGTGAAAATAAGACGGTGGGGGCCAGGGAACTTAAAAATTGAAAAAATTCAAAGCATGAGAAGTGTCACGAACATAGGTGGGAAGAGATTGAACAAGGGGGCATAAGACAGTGTCAAGGTATGCAGAAATGAGTTCAGTGGGACAGGGGCAAGCTGAGACAATTCAGTCCCAAATTTCATCAGGATTTTCTTTGCTCTTTTTTGCCTTTCTGTTGCATGGATCTCACAAGATCAATAATAAATATCAAAAAAATCATAAAAATCTTTCATGAGTTTCAATGCCACGTGTTGCAGTGACAGTTCCTATTTACACATGGAAGAACCATCTTTTACTCCAGTCCCTCTGAACCAATGCTCAAGCTGTATTGTCAGCCCTCATTGACATCTCCAACTTCCTATGTCTCATACACTGACCCACATATGTACCTGGGTTGGTTTTTATATGTTCAAGACTACTGTTATTCTCATCTTCCTGGCCTCTAGCATGCTGTTCTTGACTCTGACATATCACACGGTTTGCTTCTCACTGCTGCAGTTCGAGGATATACAAACTTCGTATTCAAGACAGCTTCATTTACTTTTCCATTGTCCTATATAAAGCATCAGGCAAAGAGGAGAGTAACCCTTGCCTGCATTAAAGGCTTCCTCAATGTGCAAGTTTTCAGAAACTTTACATGCTGTATTGTGACCACTTCTATCCAGTGTCACTCCTGGAGATCGTAAGTTGCCACCTTTTACAAAGAGTATGTTTCCTCCAAGTAAAGTTAGTCACCAACCTACTCCTAGAACTGTCCCCATCATTCATTTTCCATAGTTGCAGCATCTACTGTTTAGGCAGCAACAATCCTTTGGAGCTGGAAGAATGCTGGTTATATTGTACAATCTCCCTGTTAAGAGCTGGCTGCCAAGGTGGTAGCTGCTAGGCTAAATGCTGGTTGGTATGGAATGTTGTTTTATCTCCACTAAAAATAAATCAAAACAGCTTCTGATTTGTATTTAAGTATGTGTATTAGCAACATTTAAAAGTTATCTGTGTAAGTACATTAATAGGTGAGGTTTTGGGCCAAACGTAGGCAGGTGGGACCAACTCACTGGGCAACACAATCGGCAAGAACTAGCTGGGCCGGAAGACCTGTTTCTATGTTGCATATGTCTATGACAGTGGCAATAGTTTACTCTGAGAACCCGCATGAACGAAAAAACCATGATAAAATAAAATAAAAAATTACAGATATATATGATCCTACATGTTTTAGTTTTCAATAATGAAGAAACTAGAGCAATATTTTCAAAAATATTTGATTTAGTAGATTCTACATTTAAGAGATTTAGGCTTTGTAGAGTTTTCAGTGTGCTATTTTCGCACACTCTTCATACTTCCTCACAATTGAATAAAAGCAGAAAATGCTGAAAATACTCAGGAGGTCGTGAAGCATCTGTGGAAATAAAAACAGCATAAATATTTTCAGAGCAACACATACAAAATATTGGAGGAACTTAGCAAGTTCAGGCAGCATCTAGTATGAAGGGGAATAAACAGACAATATTTAGAGCCTAGACCCTTCAACCAGTCCCGAAGAAGGGTCCCAGCCCAAAACCTTGACTGTTTATTCCCCTGTTTAAATGCTGTCTGACTTTCTGAGTTGCTCTAGTATTTTGTCTGTGTTGTTCAAGATTTCCAGCATCTGCAGAATCACTGAATCTGAATTAATGTTTCAGATCAGTCATCCATGGACATTTATTCTTGATAAATCCTTTGGTTTTGATTTGTTGTTTTGTGATAGCTGCTTGGCTCAATTTTATATGTAATGTAACGTTTAACATAAAAAGGAGACTGAATGGTGCACATTTGTATAAAATAATGACCGCATCAAACACCACAGGTTTGCTTCTACATTCAAGAATATCAGGTTTGTGATATATTATCAACCTATTAGGGAGTATTCTGGAATTATGTGACTAGCAGATATTAATTCAATTGTTACTAGATATTAATTCAAACAAGAACCAGGCTTCAGTTTTTATTTTAAATGTCAATAACTTCAGGAAGCTTGCAATTAGCCTTCAGTTTTTTTTTGTAAATTGCAAGCAGTAAGCAGTAAAGACAAAGAAATTGCATATGAAAGAGCCAAATGTTCAGACAATGGGGTTGTGTTAATTGGCTTGCATCTAACCAGGCAACGTGGTTAAGTTATGTGCACCATTGTGACTTGAATGCAAATTGGCAGACCAGACAATGTTGTCACTTAGCTTATCAAAGATGGTTACAGGTATAGCAATCAATAGGTTTTGTGTGTTTACCATAGTTGTGTACTCAGGGACAGGCCAAAAAACATTAATTTTGGGTGTCTGGCTCTCTGTCATCAAAAGATTTTAGAATACTTGTGTTAATTAGTTACTCTGAAAGGCGTTTAGAGCTTCGAGGTATTATTGAGGTGTAAGTCTCTCATTTGTCAACCAAAGCTATTGAAGTAAACAATATCATTGTGACTATTGAAATTTTATGAATCACCTTTGATCTTAAGAGTATAAAAATGTGATGTAATTTTGGGTTTGTGAATACTTACAGAATGATATCACAACAAAAGGGTCTTGATCTGAAATGTCAACTGTCCATTTCCCTCCATAGATGCTGCCTGATCTACTAAGTTCTCCAGCGCTTTGTGTATTGTGTCATAAAATCAAATCAACATTCAGTCAACGAACCCAAATGCACCCAGCCAATGTAGTTGACTCTGAACTGCTTCCTCAGTTCAGAGGCATTTACAAAAGGACAACAAATCCTAATTTAGAAAAGGCAGAATTCTTTCCACATTATACACTGGAAAGTGATGCTGTTGTCTTCAGCCCTTGCCACAGCCTCTCATCTTCTATCTCCAATGCCGCCTGCACTCCTCACATCCTGGGCACCATCTCATGGTAATTGCATCCATTTATTGGACACCACTCAACCTCAAGCTGGGCTTCCAGATCTTTATCTTCTTATGTACAAAGATCAGCTCTGCTTCTTCTTTACCCTGAGGGACACAGGGGGAGTAGCTACCTGAAGTTGGAGAGATCAGTGTTCATTCCAGCAAGTTGTAGATTACCCAAGCATAATATGATGTGTTTTTTTCTCTGATTTGAATTTAGCTTCAGTCTGGTAATGGAGGAGGCCCTGAACAGACATGTCAGTGTGGAGTGGGAAGAATAATTAAAACAGCTGACAACTGGGATGGCCACAGTTGATGGAGTGAAGGTGTTCTGCAAAGTTGATGCCCAATTTACATCTGGTCTCATAGATATAGAGCAGTGATTCCCAGTGGAGATGGTTACATGTCTTAAGGGGGTACTAGGGGTTCTAAGAGGACATCGGGGAGGGGGTGGTAGTAATCACCACCCTGGTTTGAGGCACAAGACCTGACTGTGTCAACTCACTGCCGTCATCAATATCTGATAGGCATTCCCAGCTTGTATTAATTTTTAATTTTAATTTAGCCCCGTTAATGATGGATAAATACATACAGCGTGCTCTCTCTGGGTCTGAAGGCGGTGAAGCATTGGATTCTAATCCTGCTAAGAAACAGAAACTACAAGAAGTGTGTCAAAACAATGTTACATACCTGGAATTATTGGAGTATAAAAGTTGAAATTGTTTGCTGTGTAACCAAAACTATGTAGTCAGCTTTGAACTTGCTATTTGCTAGAGAATGAAATCTTAAGAATGTAGAAGACAATGGTGTGTTAATGAGAGGTAGCTAAGAGATGTAGATTAGAACATGATGGGTCAATGGGTAGAAACAATAGTGGCAGATGTACTTGTGATACGCATCTATAGACTGATTGGATATGCTAATGCAACTAAACCAGGAGATTGCTATAAAAAATGCTATGTACAAGGATCGGTGGGCAATCAGCGACTAGCTCACTGACTGTCTCAGCTTTGATTTGCAAATTAAAGTTTAATACTTCTTGAAGAATCTTCTGCGTCTCTTGGTCGTTTGTGGGGCACGAGAAACCACAACAAAATTGGCAACCGTGACAGGACTGGAAAGAGACCCGCGGAAAGGAAACGGCAGATTGGGAACGCTTCCCAGTCCTCTAGGGACCCCCACAAGGCTAACAGAATTAAGGGTGCACCCAAACAAAAGGTAAGCGATTTTTGCGACAATTTGGACTAAAAATTCTGTTGGTTTTGGGGAGGTCTTGGAGTCTCAGAAGTGTGGAACCACTGCCGAAGGGTCTCTCCGGTCCAAAGAATCTGGCAGAATTGGGGGTTAACAGGAGGCTCAGAGGATTGATCAAGAACACTGCAGTGAGGGTAAGTACAAATAAGTTAATAAGAAGTTAAGTTAAGAAAAATTCCACGTGGTGTTGGTAAATCTCTGTGGATTCCGCTTTGTATAAAACGAAGGTCTGAACAGGCAGGGAAAGGGAAAATTGAGAAAATCCTCGTGGATACCACCTTAAGAGATAAGGGTCTGAATAGACGAGGTGCAAAGAGTAAGTTCTGTGGGTACCGCTCTGAATAGAGGTCTGTACGGGCAGAACAGAATAGGAAACAAGGACAGTCCAATATATAGTTTAAAGCGCTGGTAGATAGACGATAGACTAGGCATAGAATTAGAGTAAATAATATTATCCAGTAAACAAACTGTGAATCTCTGAAATACCTTAAAAAGAGAGAATAACATGACAGGTAAAGGAACGGCAGTAGAGATTCTGAGCAAAAATTCCCGATAAATAAATATGAGATCACAAAAACTTCAGAAAAATGGGAAAAAAGAACCAAAAACCTGGTCACAAAGTGGCCAAGAGAAGGAACGTTTGATGAAAGTTTGTGCGAAGAAATGGAGGGACTAATTAAAAATTACAAACCTAAAGATAAATCTAAGAAAAGAGGGCAAAAAAGAGAACGAGAAATGGAAGTGCTAAAACTCTTCAGAACGGAGGGAGAAAGGCTGAGGAGGACAGGTAGAATATTGATTACAAGCGAGGAAGACACTGAGGTGCTGGAGAAACAGCCTGTTAAAGAGAGAGGAAGGTACGGTGAGAAGCTGCCTTCAGCTCCGTACCCGGATGCGAAAGAAACAGAAAAGCCCCCTCCCTATCATGAGGAAGGAACCTCTAAGCAGTGCCCCCTGCTGACGGGAACAGTAAACATGCAGGGAGAAGTACAAGCTTGGGATAATGAGGAGGAAAAAAGACAATACGAGGAGGAAAAAAGACAATACGAGAAGGAAAAAACAGCGATATGGAAGGAGATACAGGCAGAAAGGATAAAGGTGGAACAGGCAAAGAGAGAAATGGAAGAAGAGATTGAACGGATGAAATACTTGAGAGAGGAAAAGGAGTATGAGGAGTATCGGTTATACTATAGAAATAGACTAGAAAAGAAAGTGGCTCATCAGGACAGGAAGAGATGAGGCATTCAAGAAGAAGTGGAAAAAAGATAGGAGATGAGAGTCTTGGAGAAACACAAGAGAGAAGGGAATCAAGCACGAGTAAGGATCATGAGGAGTCCCTGCCACAGGTGTACAGACACGGACAGGAAGAAAGAGAAGGTGACTCATTGGAGGAGCAAGAGTTAAGTGGAGAGAGAGAGGATGCGAGAATTTGTGGGGAAGAGGTAGGAGGCAGAAGCCTAGAAGAGCAGAAGGAGGCGGTCGGGGAGCGACTTGCGGAAGTAGAGAGAGAGCCAGATAAGTTACTGAGAGGGGATTGCCAGAGGAGATGCGAAAAATACTCCAGGGGCCAACCAAGTATTGAATCAAGACAGAACGGAAGGACTCCACAGGGAGACCGAGGGAAGAAGAGGACCCCGGAGACATTTGTGTGGGAGGCAGTAAAGACATACCCTGAGACAGATGGGGAGTCAGGTGAGGAGGAGAGCCAGGGCAGGTGGGAAGAAGGAGGAAGAATAATGCTGTTGTTAGTTAAAGGATCAGGACAGGTGCAGTATATCCCTTGGGGATCCCAGGACCTAGAAGGGCTGAAAAACACTCTGCCCAATCTACATGAAGGAGCAGGGAAATGGATTAGAGCCTTTGAAGAAGAAACAGCGGGACGATTATTGGCTATGGGAGATTTGAAGGCACTATTGATGAGGTTGATGGGAACCTCCAAATTTAACGAACTAATGGAAATGGCTGGCATAGTAAACTCAAACGACCCAAGAACTGATGGAGACGGGTTTGACAGAGTGAGGCAGAGGGTATGGCAGGCCCTCAGGAAGCTTTACCCACCCAAAGTGGACCCCAAAGCCTTAAAAGGGGATCCACTGGGAGACACTGAAAACCCTGCAGCCTACGTAGAAAACCAGTTGAAAAGGTGGAGACTGGAGACTGAGCAGGAGGTGGAAAATCACCACATTGTTCCGACATAGCATTTTGGGTGCAATGCCTCCGCAAGTAAAATCCAAACTGGAGGAAGTGGTTGGGCTGACATCAACGACCCCACAAGAATTTAGAGACCACGTAGTCCATGCGGTTGAGAAATACCGGAAAGACAAATGAAGGTTGGCTGAGCAGCAGGAAGAGGTGCAAAGAAAGTTAATACAAATGCAGCTTGAAGAACTCAAAAAGAAGGAAAAAGAGAAAAGCAAAAAGATGCTGCCAGCAACCGCCGGTCCGAGTACAGCCATCGAACTGGATGAAGCACCGCTATATGGAGGGACCGATCATACTGTAAGACAAGGGCCGGAAAACCCCATGCCAATAATCAACGTCTTTGGAGGAGCATTCCCACAAATGCCCTATCAGGAACAGACTAAATTCAAACAGCCCAGACAGGACTGGAAGTCCCAAGGAGGGGGACAGAGGAGCTATGGGCAGAGGGGACCAGTGAGGAAACAGGGGGAAAGAGAGGTAGAGAGATTGTGCTGGGGATGTAATCAGCCAGGTCACATGAGAAGAGATTGTCTGTTTACACCATGGCCTGTCACACACCAGCAGGAACCGATAAGAAGGGAACTAAAGTTTAGCCAAGGACCAGCCCCCACAGGCCCAAGCAGACCTGTGAACCCCTATGCGAGGTATTAGGGGTGCCCCGAAAACTCGAGTGGGAAGGGACATTACCCAATGATAACAAGGGAGGCAGATGAGGAACCCATTGTTCAGGTTATGTTAGAAGGGCAACTGACACCAATGATGATAGATACTGGAGCCACTTACACTTGTGTACAGCCACAGTATGCCCTTCACCTTCCCATGTCAGGAAAGTTTATTAAGACGGTAGGGTTCTCGGGGAAAACACAGTTAACACAGTGCACGGCTCCAGTGCAGTTGAGAATGGGAAATAAAGGAATTGTTTTGCCGGTGCTAGTATTTAAAGGAACACCGATTAATTTGTTAGGCAGAGATACCTTATTGAAACTGGAATTAAAATTAGAATGCACTAGAAATGGGCTGGGTGTGGAAAGAGCAGGGGCTCAATTGATAGTGCGAGAAGACAAGAAGGCTAATGTCTTTTGGATAGGAGACATCGCAGATCAGATTCAGGAAACCTGGGAAAAATGGAAAAAGAGTGTGCAGGCTATATTACCCAGGGCTGTAATGCCCAAATCTGAGCTACATCGTACAGTGATTTTTGACGAGACTCAGAACAGGGAGTTAGAGGAGAGATGGCACGTGGAGGCATGTACCCAACAGCACCTGGAAGGGGAGGCTGTGATAATTGGAAAGCAAGGGACAGCTTTACAAGTTAAGTGGAACACCTTTTTAGAAAAATGGTACAGGATACCGGAGGCTGCACCCCACGTAACGTTGTTCGTAAACAAGGGATATCAGTCTAAAGATTTAGGACCCTTAGTTAAGAGTGCTGAAACCGTAACAGTGTGGAGGAAAATCACGCCAGAGGTGTGGACATCAGAAGACAACAATTGCATTAAAATAATGGTAAGTGTGGATATGGTAGGGACAGTGAGAGAGATCGAAATAACTCCCCAACCACACCTGCCCTTGCTGGGAAAGGAAAGAGGCCAGCAGAAAGATAAAAGGTTGGATGAGTTGCCGTCTATTCTGTGGTCACAGCATGACACGGACGTAGGGAAAATAAAAACAGCTAGTCTGGTGGAAATAAGGCTGAAAAAAGGAGCAATTCCACCCAGGAGACCACAATACCCTCTAAGACCAGAAGCAGAAGAGGGAATAGCATCAACAGTGCGGGGGTTGCTTGAAATAGGAGTGCTTAAAAGAACAAACAGTCCATGCAATACCCCGTTGCTGCCGGTCTTAAAAGCAGATAAATCTAAGTGGAGATTGGTGCATGATTTGCGAGCGGTAAATGATGTGGTAGAGGACTGGCCAGCGGTAGTCCCCAACCCACACACGCTTTTGACTAACGTTCCACCAGAAGCAAGTTACTTTTCAGTAATCGATTTGTGTTCGGCTTTCTTCAGCATTCCTCTAGCCGACCAGTGTCAGTATCAGTTTGCATTTACTTACAGAGGTGCTCAGTATACCTATACCAGAATGCCGCAAGGGTTTAAACATTCACCACATGTTTTTAATCAGGTATTGAAGGCAGACCTAGAGGGCATACCATTGGAAAGTACATTGTTACAGTATGTGGATGACCTGTTGATTTG
The DNA here is from genome assembly GCF_048418815.1 of Hemitrygon akajei. NCBI lineage: Eukaryota > Metazoa > Chordata > Chondrichthyes > Myliobatiformes > Dasyatidae > Hemitrygon > Hemitrygon akajei. Next base: position 37,939,573 of record NC_133139.1, read on the forward strand.
CTCCCACAGCGAGGAACAGTGTGAGCAGGACACTATAACTCTGTTAACAGAGAAGCTGGCGCACGGAGAACATAAAGTATCCAAAAAGAAACTGCAATTTTGCACACAGCAAGTGGAATACTTAGGCAGGGTAATATCCAAGGGAGTGAAGGCAATAGCACCAGATCAGATTGAGGCAATAACTAAGGCCCCAAAACACCAGACTGTAGGGCAGATGATGACATTTTTGGGAATGGCAGGGTACAGCTCAGATTGGATAGGAGAATGCTGAGAATGTGGCACCTTTGAGAAAGATAATGAAAGAAGCAGGACATACAAATTAGAAGAACGGCTTACAGTGGAATGGAGAGGCGGAGATAGCTTTCAATACTATAAAGCAGGAATTGCAGTCAGCACCAGCATTAGCTTTGCCTGACTACGAGAAGGTTTTTCATTTGTATGTATCCAACCGACAGGAGGGTTATGCCACAGCGGTTCTTACACAGGAGACAGGCACAGGAAAAGCAAAGCAGCCGATAGCATACTACAGTACGAGAATAGATGAGGTGGCTCAGGGGTATCCACCCTGTTATCAGGGATTGGCGGCGTTGTACTATGCATATGGAAAGGCATCATCTGTAACCCTGGGCTATCCTGTGACTCTGTACACACACCACAAAGTAGCAGAATTGCTGGAAAGAGGGAAATTTGTGCTGACGCCAGCCAGGATAGCAGCGTATCAGATGCTAGTGACATTTCCTGACATAACTATACAGAGATGCACTACCAGTAATATAGCCGATTTTGTCCCTTTGGGCTATGAAGGAGAACCCCATGATTGTGTAGGGAAGACGATGACATTTGCCAAATTGAGAGCAGATTTACGGTCAGAACCACTAGAGGATGCAGATAAAAAGGTTCTGTTCGTAGATGGCTCTTGTTATAGGGACTATGATGGAAATCATGCAGGGTTCTCAGTAGTGCAGCAGGATCTGTCGAGCTATAAGATTATTAGGATGGAGTTTTGTCCCCAACCGTGTTCCGCCCAACTAGCAGAAATCAAAGCCCTGACAGCTGCGTGTGAAATGATGGAAGGTGAGAAAGTAGACATCTATACTGATTCGGCATATGCTCATGGAGTATGCCATTTGTTCGGGGCAGTGTGGAAGCAGAGAGGTTTTCAAAAAAAGTAGCGGAGATCCCATACAACGTTGTCAGCAAATTCTAGACTTAATAAAAGCCATAATGAAACCTAAAGCATTGGCTATAGTAAAATGCCAGGCACATAAAAAGGGAAATGATGTAATAACAAAGGGAAATCAAGCTGCGGACGAGGCAGCCAGAAAAGCGTCTGGATGTACATCAGCTGTCATTGCCCCCCAGGTAAGCCTAGCTCCAGAACCTGTGGTAGAGGACCTAATTGAAATACAAGGTAAGGCAACTTTGGCAGAACAGACAATGTGGAGACGAAGGGGGGCCAAGCAGAACCCGGAAGGCTTGTGGAGCATGGAAGACGGTTTGTTGGTAGCGCCCACCCCTCTACTGACGATTCTGATTTCAGAAGCGCATGGGATTGACCATTGTGCAAGGGGGGACATGATAAAGCAAATAAAGAAGGATGGTTTTTGGTCACCTTATTTACAGGCTTCAGTGGACTTTGTCTTGTCACAGTGCGAGGTATGCGCACAGAATAATGTTCGGAAGGGAATTACAACCCCAATAGGTCACATTCCTGTACCTGAAGGACCATTTAAACATCTAGTGATCGATTACGTAGACATGATAAGGACAGTGAGAGGGAAAAGATACATGCTGGTAGTAATTGATCGATTTAGCAGATGGGTGGAGGCGGTACCTTCAAGAGATCAAGGGGCAAAGACAGTGGTAAAATTTCTGACAAATGAAGTGATCCCAAGGTTTGGAATACCTACAGAAGTTAGCTCAGACAATGGTTCAGTTTTTATCCAGAAAGTGGTCAAATTGGTACTACAGGCGCTGAGGATAAAGCAAAGATTTGGATGTGTATACCACCCTCAGTCACAGGGCATGGTAGAGAGAATTAATGGAACCCTGAAAGCCAAACTAAACAAAATTTGTGCAGACACTAAACTTAATTGGGTCGATGCTTTACCGTTAGCATTGATGAGTTACCACATGCAAACTAATCGAATGACGTGCCTGACACCGCATGAGATGCTCACTGGGAAGCTATCATACCTGTGATAGGGGTAAGCAAAAATGTTGAATGGATAAACTATATATACTACAATCAACAGAGGTTCATCAACTACACCGTTGATGCACTGGAGGCCTTAGGGCAACAGCTGGATGCAACTAGCAGGATGGCGTGGCAAAACAGACAGGTACTGGATTGGCTTTTGACAGAAAAGGGGGGGGGGGTGTGTAATGCTTGGAGAACAATGCTGCACTTTCATACTGAACAATACTAGCCCAGAAGGGTCTTTCACCAGAGCAATGAATAAATTAAAGAATCTGCGGACGGAGGTCAAACAGAATGCGGGATTTGAACATCAGTTCTTTGATTGGTTGGAAAGTAGACTCGGAGGATGGGGAGCATGGCTGATTAAAATGGCAATAACTGTCAGTATTGTTGAGCTGTGCGCTTGTGCTGTGCTGTTTTCTTCCTTGTCTCAAATCTCTTGTAGTGCATGCTGCAACCAAACAATTTTCAATGCTCGTGGCAATTACTGAAGCAAGCTTAGTGGAGAAAGAAACACCGAAAATGTATCGTTACAGCCTACAACACCTGCAGGATGAACAAGAGCAAAATGACAATGTGGGAATAGATTGTAAGGGCTTCTGAGTCTTTTTCCCTGTCTCAGGTACAGAGGGACAGGTTTTTGGCTCAGCGGCCCAGGGTAACAGGGAGAGAATACTTTGAGGTCTTGGCGCAGAAAATTATAGTTTAACCTGAGATTTGGGAATAAGTGCTTGAGTTTATTGGGGCTTTTGTGCACAGACTCTTAGTCTTCTTTCTCTGTGTGAGACCCTCTGGGTCTCAAAGGGGGGATACATTGGAGAATAAAAGTTGAAATTCTTTGCTGTATAACCAAAACTATGTAGTCAGCTTTGAACTTGCTATTTGCTAGAGAATGAAATCTTAAGAATGTAGAAGACAATGGTGTGTTAATAAGAGGAAGCTAAGAGATGTAGATTATGTAGTCTGAGTTTGCTATTTGCTATGCATGTACCCAATTTAGTAGGAGAATGAAATCTTAAGAATGTAGAAGACAATTGTGTGTTAATGAGAGGTAGCTAAGAGATGTAGATTAGAGCATGATTAATTCAATGGGTAGAAACAATAGTGGCGGATGTACTTGTGATACGCAACTATAGACTGATTGGATATGCTAATGCAACTAAACCAGGAGATTGCTATGAAAAATGCTATGTACAAGGATCAGTGGGCAATCAGCGACTAGCTCACTGACTGTCTCAGCTTTGATTTGCAAATTAAAGTTTAATACTTCTTGAAGAATCTTCTGCGTCTCTTGGTCGTTTGTGGGGCACGAGAAACCATGACAAAATATGGTTTTATTCCATACCTTTCAGATCAGCAAAGCTCCATGTTTCTTATTTGTAATACTGTGCTGTCCAATGAAGCCATGAAACCATCAAGACTGCAGGAACACTTCTGTAAAAGATACCCTGAAAAGGCTATTTATGGTATTACTCAGTTCCAGAGGATGAAAGAAGCATTTGAAAAGCATTGCATACTTGAGTCATTTGCCAAGCGAGCTAAAAATTACCTTGATAGTGGTCTCATTGCTTCTTACAGCATTTCCAAAATGATGGCAAAGTGTGAAGGATCTCATACAATTGGTGAAAAATTAATAATTCCTGCAGTATTAGAAGTGCTCACAACTGCTCTCAAAATGGATACCAGTATTTTAAAATCAATTCCTCTGAGTAATAACTCTGTAGCTCGTCATATTGATGAAATGAGTGAAGACGTTCAGTATCAACTATGCACAGAGCAACAAAAAACAGAATTTGGGGTACAACTGGATGAGTCAACTGTGCAAAACAACAAGGCATTGCTAATGGCCCATGTACGGTTTATCAAAAATGGAAAAGTTTATGAAGAGGCTCTCTTTTGTAAAATGTTAAAAACCAAAATCAACAGAAAATTAATCTACAACAGACTCATATTGCACATTGAGGTTTAAAGTATTCTGATCAGGAACATGATTTCTTGTGCTACAGATGGGACACTATATATGACAGGCCGCCATGCTGGTTCAGTGGCATTTATGAAAAAGAAATTCCATGTCTGTTTGCAATCCATTGTGTAATTAATCATAAACATTTTGCAGCCAAAAGGCTCAGCCAGGAACATTTTTCAAGCATGACTCTTTTACTATCTGCTATCAACAAAATTAAAGATCATCCATTAAAGAGCAGAATATTTCACTAGTTATGCCAAGATAACGATTAAGAGTTTGAATGATTGCTTCTTCACATTTAAATACACTGGCTGTCAAAAGGCTGCTGCTTAAACCATTTCTTTGATCTTTGTAACACTGGTTGTATTTTTGCTCAAAGTCAACAAGAGCTTAGGAAACAAGATTGAACTTCTATGTGGAGATGTGGCTTACCTAGCCAATCTGTATGACAAAATTAATATGAAACTGCAGGGTCAGATTTTCAAGTGCAGTGCAGTGTGCACTTATATCAAAAAATTAGAAATACATAAGCAAAATATTGGGAGAAGAATGTTCTCACAGTTTCTCTGCATGGAAAGTATGGCACCTCTTTCACAGATGGTGATTTGCAGGAATACTGCTTACACCTGCAATCACTGATGAAGGATTTTCAGAATTGATTCCAGGATTTGAACAATCTGGAAATTCTGGACTGGGTAATTAACATATTTCTTTGCAAGGTGAAAGAACTGGAAGAGAGCTTTCAAGAAAAAATTATCAAAATTCAGAATGATGAAGAAGCAAATCTGCTTTTCAAGAATGTCGTCTATTCAAGAATATTGTGGTATGCAGCTACACTGTCATATGAAGTTTCCTGGTTTTTGGAGAAGAGCCAGAATGCTCTTCATTGTATTTCCATCTTCCTACCTTGTTGAAAGAGGCTTCAGTGCAGAAAAACCACATACTCAAAAATAGAAACTGCTTGGACATTGTTATGCTTGGGGGCTTAAGGTTTTTGCTGTCACAACTTAAACAGGGTATTACAACCCTTGCTTAAAAACCATCAAGCTCAAGGATCACATTGGTATTAAAGCTACTGTACAGTGTTTTGGTACTGTGTAAACTAGGTTTAAAGACCTATGTCCTCACTGGACCAGAATTCTCCTAATTTGGCAGATTAATTGAATAATGCATGTGCCAGTGTACTTTAACTGATATATTGCAGTCTGTCACCTGAAGACCAGTCATTATGAATGTTAGGAACTCCTGCTTGAAATCCAGAAACTATTATTATGAGATTAGCTGTTGTAACAAAGTATATCCTGACAATATTTCTCAAATACCTTTCCTCAGTTGTAACATACTTTGCAAAAGCCATTAGAAATCATCTGCACGAGTAACCTTGAATGATTATATCATTCTAGCTGGTCAAACAGTCAGGTCTGGAAATTATGTAAAATAATTTAATTATCTGCTTTCCCCCAATGGTTGGGGAACAGGGCATTGACACTTGAGCATCACTGATTTTTTTTTTAACCCAGCAGTTTGAGTGCTGCTTACTGGCCATTACTCAATCTTTCAGACCAACTACAAACCTTCTGTCAGACTTTAGCTTAAATAAGTAGTGGGCAGCGGAGATCTCTGGCACTCTGTCCTCAGCAGCCATCTACCAAGGTCTTTCAGAACAATTCTTGGCACAGTAAAGAGCAACTAATGATGAATGAAGGAATGGATGGAGCAATGGACAATGTGCCCCACAAACCAATCACCCTGACCTTTCATCCTACAGTTAACGAAAGGTCAGGAGCCAATGAAGTGGTGCAGGCTGGACTTAAACCTCAATAGATGACATGTTTATTTTGAATCAAGCATTCATTTAAACAACACTTCTGGTGCACACAAGCCACCAGTGTTCCCAGAATAACTGGTCCTATGTAGGAATTCAATGCCAAGATTGAAAATAGGCTTGCATCTTGCACTTAAATGTTAATACTGTACAGTGATTGGAGCAATTAATTCTAGTGAAGTGCTTTGTAATAATAATGGTCTACATTGGTATAAAAGTGTGGAATGCATTGTATCTAAAACAATTTCATGTAAATATCTGATAGTGCATTATGCCTTGCTACTGAAACCCCATAAATTGATCTGCAAGAAGTGCAGGCAATCTTTACTTTTTCCTTAAAATTGAACAAAAACAACATAAACTGCCTCGTGTAGTTAAAATACCAATGTACAACTCACATTCTCTTTCAAGAATACTAATTATATGGCTTGTAACATTCTTGCATATGAAATTGGTTCTGCTAATCTTTTGCTAGCTAGGGTTTTTCACATTAATTTCTAATAGCAGTGGAGCAGTAAGCTGGAAATATTAGGCTGCAAAAAATGTTCTTGCACAGAAGTTGCTCTTCATTGCTCTTCCAGCTAGATGATTACTAAATCTCTGATACCAAGCCTTGCTATCCCTCAGCCAAATAGAAGGGGACAGCAAGCTAAATGATAAAGTTGCAAGATTGAACCAGAAGTAGCTTTTAAACTGTGTTTAATATTCTAGAACCTACCTGATTCAAGTCTTTGATACAAAATGATTGGGCTCATTTAGTGTTGAACTGTCAAAAATAAATAAGGGGGAAAAAAACAAAAATGCATTGAAATGAATAATCGAGACTGACTACCTAGGGTCAATACCTTTCTACACTCTACTATCTATATTGCTGGTGTCTTGGACAGATTCTAGGGACTGAGGAAGGATAATTTCTTTAATTTAAGTGGATGAAGCCAATGTGAGACTTGCAGCCTACTACAACAGAAAGATTTGAGAGTGCTAGATCCAGTGGGTGGTTTGAGACATCTATTGCTCCTACCTTGTGCTAGTCTTCTGCATGTTGCTGTGATGAAGATATGGAAAACCTTGTTTTGTAGATGGCCTACAAAGAGGAGTTGGAAGAGCTCAGGGCCTGGTTCCAGGCAAATACCATTTTCCTCAATGTCAACAAGACAAAGGAGATGATTTTTGACTTCAGAAGAACTCGCATTACACCCGTTTACATCGGCAGCACAGCAGTGGAAACTGTGAGCAGTTTCAAACTCCTGGGAGTGCCCATCCTCTCATGGTCCCAGAACACATCCTACACAATCAGGAAAGCTCACCCATGCTTCTACTTACGGAGTGTGAACAGAGCTGGACTGTGTACATCTTTATTCACATTGCACTACAGCGGAGAGGAGGCTCAGCAACAGATAGTCTAAACTGCCCAATGCATCACTGGCACAAGCCTAACTGCCATCAATGCCATATATACAGAAAAGTGCCAGAAAAAGACTAGTAATATCATGAAGGATCCCAACCACCCTACTCATTGACCACTTGCCCCACTCCCATCAGGGAGCATCCACGCCAGTACCTCTAGAAAAAAAAGCTACCTACTTTCCCCAAGCAGTAAGGCTGATCAACACCTCCATCTACTAACCCACCCTTCCACACCCCCAACCACAATGAATTTTATCATTTTATGTCAGTCATCTTGTGTATAGACACTTCTGTGCCTAGCATCACTTTATGGACATACAATCAATCTATGTACATAAGATATCTTACATATTTATATTTGTGTTTTTTACTATTGTGTTCCTTATCATATTGGCATCTTTTTGTGTTGCATTGGATCCAGAGTAACAATTATTTCATTCTTCTTTAAGCTTGTGTAGTAGAAATTACATTAAACAATCTTGAAAACTCCATTTGAAGACACAAACCAAGGACTTGGATTTTCAAAACAGTGCACCTTTCCTCATTTCTCCTGGCATTTCCTTTGCTTGCTTCAATACAATAGTGGAATCTGAAATCTACAGTCTGTGAATTTCAAATGAAATTAATAAGAATATTTTACTTATGTATTGTATCCATGGACCCTCTTGATTAGTTGCTTAATTTGGTTTGCCAGGGCTGGTGGTAGTGGCAGATGTGTTAGGAGCATCTAAGAAACACAGATAGGCACATGGGTAATAGAAAAATGGATGGTTATGTGCGAGAGAATGGTTAGATTGATCTTAGGGTAGGTTTAAAGGTCAGCACATGGCCTGTACAATGCTATAATGTTCTATGTTCAAGAAGCTTTCTTGTGACTCATTTATATTTTCTCTCTTCTGGTGTGTGGGGAAACAGAAGAGATTATCATCCTCCTGCAAGGTTGGCTCTTTGAGACTTTTATAAATACTGACATAGCAACATGGACTCGATGTAGTTATCCATCTAGTTTGAATTGGCTGCCTAAGATGTCAATAATTGCTGAAGCATAATCTTATTCCCTGTGCCAACAGTCATATACCTTGATAATAAACCCCGCAGACCAATATTTCCATCTATGCTAGTCCAATTTGCTGGCATTTGGCCTATGCCCATTTAATACTTTCTATCTAGATACCTGTCCAAGTACCTCTTAAATATTGTTAATATACTTCCCCCAATCTCTTCAGTTGCAAGAAACACAAGTTTTCAGCTGCCACTTTCAGTATGGTATCAGATTCCTCTGTGTACTCTGGACAAGAGCTCTTATCAGAAGAATTGAGTCAGGGTCAAGTTTAATTGTCATGAATGCTGATGACAGAGCCAAACAAAACAGTGTTGTTGTTCATGCTGCTGAATTACACAAACCATGAAAATCCTGTTCCTGACAATTTAGTAATGAAAAGTTAGGTCACACTACCTCCACTGTAAAATACAAGCTGTATTAAAAATCAAAAAACTTGCTGTTCAAGCACAAACTCGCCTGGCACTTCATAAAATGAAAAATGTCAGGACAGTACTGGCAATTCAGCCCATTGCATCACTGTAAGCTCAATGATAAAATACTTTTCCCTTACTCTTTCCCAATGGAATTCATTTTTCCTCTAATTTACTAAGCTTTACTTGAATCCACTCTAACCGTTTCAAGCAAAGCATTCTGAATCAATGTTCCTGTTAAAGTATTCTAAGGTTCCATCCGGTTCTTCTCACTCTACATAGCTTGTATCACATGCCTTGATATACATCTCATGTATTTTGTAATTGCTTTCTGATTATGATGTGAAGTTCCAAAATATTGCTGCTAAGTTGTACACAAGACAGGCAGAACTTTATTATAATGGTAATTTGCAAAAGTTTGATGCGGGAAAAGTTCGGTTTGGGATTGGTTAGATAGGGTGCCAGCCGATGGCTGTTTGGGGAACAACTGAGACAGAACTAGAGATCTCAGCAGGAGGATTGCTGGTGATCTTCAGAAGCACGGGGCCAAAGGGCTTCAAACCCGACTACAGTAGAAGCCTGATATCATGGGATCCACATCACAATTTAATAGTAAAGTAATAGGTGGGCCTAATTTATAATGTTGCATTTAAACTGATTAAGAATCAGAACTTCAGCATAAAAGGGGATTTCTGTATCTTGCACATTGTTCTAATTTGTCAAGTTAAATATATTGTACTTGAAAGTGTATACTGATTTAATAAATCTGCTTCATTTCGATTCAACCAAATTGTTCAGGAGAAATATCGGCACTGTAGAGTTCAAGAAATAAATCTGTAGACTTAATTTCCTGTTCTACAAACATGCAAGCTGAGCCTTAAGCCTAAGTAAGTGTTAGGTTAACTTTGACTAACTACAGAATCTCGTTGTTTCTTTACTTTCTCCCATCCATTTCCATGATTAGCTACGTTTCTCAGTCCTCTTGCCTTAGTTTTGAGTTGACCAGAATTAGGTCCTCATGTTTGAACTGCGGCAAATGACTGATATTTTTATATATAGATATGTGGTGCGGTGATAGCTCCGCATATTTCAGTTTGGATTACTAATCTGCTTTTTACTTTTGATCCAGGAGTGTCATGGAACTTCTTGTGGCCCTTCCTTTCATCCAAATGATAGAACTTCCTTAGTTTCCCCCATTTATTGCACTGGTGCATGAGGCTCAAAAGAAACTTCCACCCAGATTTGGGCCCAGGCTGAAACTTCCTACTTTCAGAAAGAGATTGCTAAGCTTACGATTTTTGGAATTTTAGTTGGAAGTGCCTAACAGCACCTCCATCTTCTTAGAAGTTTGCGAAGATTCAGCACGTCACCAAAAAAAGATTTGACAAACTTCCACAGATGCACTGGAGAGAATCCTAACCAGTCACATCAAGCCTGGTATGGAAAGACCAATGCCCAGGAATGGAAAAGACCACAGAAAGTGATGGCTACAGTCGAGTCCATCACAGGCAATACCCTCCTCACTATGGAGACCAATTACATGGAATCTGCCCGTAGAAAGCAGCATCCATCAAAGACTCCCACCTTCTTAGCCATGCTCTCTTCTTGCTGCTACCACGTGCAGGAGGTACAGAAGCCTTAGGTCCCACACCTCACTAGATTCAGCAACAGTTGCTACCCTACAGCATCAGGTTCCTGAACCAGTATGGATAGCTTCACTCACCTCAACTCTGAACTGATTTTACCAGCTACAGTCTCGCTTTCAAGAGCTCTTTTCAACTCATATCCTCAGTATTTTTATATACATAATTTGTTTTCTTTTGCTCATTGGTAGTTTGTCAGTCTTAGTTATCAATAGCATTTTTGGAAATGTTATTATATTTCTTCATTTTCCTGCAAATCCCTGCAAGAAAATGAATCTCAAGATAGTATATGGTAACATATACATACTTTGACAATAAATTTTACAGTGAAGCAAGCACTGGAAACATTAATGAAACCTGTTGCATGAAGATTGATTGCAGTTGGTCACAGTACTATTTCTGAGCTTTGATTGACTCTACAGCCAACGAGAGGAGGGAACTACAGAGTGTGTGTTCTCCAGTGTGACAAAATATTTCCTAAAGTAATCCTAATGTGTTCATGTGCAAGAGCAGCTTTGCACTTGTATACATTCTTTTTCTCCCTGGCTTGTTGAACAAAGGATCCACTGCACTGGCAGGATGTTTTCAGAAATACCACTGCAACAGAAACATTGCGCTTAAATTTTATTTGTATAACCAGCTGCACTTTCATTACCGATATCTGACGTTAGTGAATAATTGTTCGTTACGTGCCATGTCATATGATTGTTATTTGCAATTTTTCTTTAAGTGGTTTGCCATTGCCTTCTTCTGGGCAGTGTCTTTACAAGACGGGTGACTCCAGCCATTATCAATACTCTTCAGAGACCGTCTGCCTGGCATCAGTGAGTAATAACAAATTAAAATGCAGAATTATGCATCTGCCATTTGAAATTTACTTAACATAATGGATTTTATTGCTTCAGCTTAACTGTAAAAAATAAGTTGCCAAAACCACCAAGGAATTATCAGTTTCCTGGAAGCACTTGTAATATTGAACAGGCTTAACTTTTCAATAGCCTTGTCTCTTCGATTGATCATTCCTCTAGTTTGCCATTTTATAAAATATGTCAATATATTTATTTCGCATTAAATAATTTCAAAATTTCTTTCTACATTGTTGATTGGTTTTCCTAGGCTGCATCTATGATTGCTTGAAGATGAGAGCAAGGAGAATGACAAAACTACCATTGCAAGAAAAAGTTTGTGAACCCTTTGCAATTATCTGTTTTTCTGCATTACTCATAAAATATAATCTGATCTTCATCCAAGTCACAATAATAACAAACACAATCTACCTAAACTAATAACAACTGTACTTTTCATGTCTTTATTGAAAACAATGTTTAATCATTCACAGTCCAGGCTAGAAAAGAACATGAACCCCTGAATTTAATAACTGGTAGAACCTCCTTTAGCAGCAATAACCTCCACCAAACATTTCCTGTAGCTGTTGATCAGACTTGCACAATGCCGAGGAGGAATTTTAAACCATTCCTCCATACAAAACTGTTTCAGTACATCAATATTTCTGGGATAGCTTACATCAATATCTCAAATGGGTTAAGGTCTGGAATCCGGATTGGCCATTCAAAAACACAATTTTTCTTTTTTTTTTACGTCATTCTGTTGTTGATTTATTCTTGTGTTTTGGATCATTGTTTAATTGCATCATCCAACTGCTATTAAGCTTCAGCTGACGGACCTCGACCCTGACATTCTCCTGTAAAATGTCTTGATACAATGTTGAATTCATCATTCCCTCAACAACTGCAAGCTGGTCAGGCCCTGAAGCAGCAAAGCAGGAACAAACCATGTTGCTCCTTCCACCATGCTTCACAGTTGGGATGAGGTTTTACAGTTAGTGTGCAGTGCTTTTTCCTCCAAACATAGCAGTGTGCATTTCTGTAAAAGAGGTTCAACTTTCGTCTCATCTGTCCACAGAACGTTGTCCCAGAAGCATTGTGGATCATTTAGGTGGTCTTTTGCACCTATTTATTTTTGAAGAGCAGTGACTTCCACCATGTTATCCTTCCAAGGGCACCATTCTTGTTCAGTGTTTTTCTTATAGAGGACACCGGAACAGAGATTTCAGCAAGTTCTAGAGAGTTACCATTGAGTTCTTTTTCACTTCCTTCAGCATTCTACATTGTGCTCTTGTTGTAATCTTTGCAGGATCCACACTCCTAGGGTGAGTAGCAACAGCACAAAATTTCCTCTATTTGTATGCAGTTTCTCTTGCTGTGAACTGAGGAACACTCAAGTTTTAGCAGTGCTTTTGTAGCCTTTTCCAGCTTCATGCATCTTTACAATTCTTCTTCCAAGCTCTTTTGAAAGTTGTTTTGATTAAGGCATGAGGCAAATAAACAAAACTTTCTTGAAAAGAGCAGGCTGTCAGTAACCCTGACTTTGGGTGTCTTTTAATTTGAATATATAGGACAGGGCACCTCAACAACCCAAACCTCTGATCTCAGCTCATTGATTGGAACACCTGACTCCAAATAGCTTTTGTAGAAGGCATTACTGCAGAGGTTCCCATACTTTTTGAACCTAAACTGTGATTGTTTAAAAAGTGTACTCAGCATTGCTGAGAAGTACAATTGTTTGTGTGTTTGTCTATTATTGCGACTTAGATGAAGATCAGACCACATTTTATGAGCGATTAATGTAGAAAATCAGATAATTGCAAAGGGTTCACAAACTTTTTCTTGCGACTGTGTATGCTTATTAATCATGGTATTTACTGTGACGAGGTTACTGAATCCGCTAAATGTGTTTAGTTCCTCTATTTATAGTGCCATTAGAAATTATGGCAAACTTGCTCCGAACTTGCTGATATCATAAATCTATAAGAATTAGTACGATTTTATTAAGAATGGAGGAAATGTTCCATTATGTGAATACAATCACATAGATCAGTATCCCTCATTAAATGACTAGAACGGTACTCTCCTATGCTTAGAGGTATTAAAGTAACATTCTGGGTATAGTCTAACCCTTGTCTGTCTTTCTAATCTACCAACTATATCAGTTACTTTTAAATAAATATCCTTGTCACAACTAGTAATGAATTGTGGCAGGGAATTAAACAGCTAGAAGGAAGATCCAAGAGCATGATGGCCATGACTGTGCAAAAGACAAGGCTGAATATTTGCAAATATCTTCAGCTAGCAGTACCACGTGGACAAGCTAACTCACCCATGCCTTGGAGTCCTACTCCCACAACATTATATGGATAACTCAGGTGGTTATAGAAAAAAAGGGATTCAATAGTTGGGATGAAGAGCAGGCAGCAGATTGGTGTTTATGTAGCATGAGCTACATGCCACCAGAGAGCTCAAGCAGCCTAGGGACAGAAGTGTGGGAACAAGAAATTATTGTAGAGCTAAAAATGCCAGTTTCTACAATTCCTAAATTATGGATTCTAGCAGTCCTTTAAGAATGGTCAACTCTCAGCTTCAGCTATAGATAGTGAACTATCTACCTTTGAATAATTACGTTAAGTACCGGAAAACCAACAATGAACTCCTATTACAGTTAAATACCACAGGCTGTTCTCTAATCCATGCTCAGCTAATGGAAATTTAAAATTTTATTCTATGTTGGAACTAAGGTAGCAGATAAAATGATGATTTTGGCATCAACTATTGCAATATTTCCAAAGTAACAAAATGCTTGAGCCAAAACAGGTTAGTAGTTGATGATCGGGTCAGTGTATCTGTGGGAAAGAGTATCAGGCATCAGAAACACAAATCCAGTCTTAAATGAAGAAAATGTGAATGAGAGGAAGAATTTCATTTTTGAAGATCCTAAATGAAAAACAATGGAGCTTGAATGATGTGAATAAAAGTGTGTAATGAGTTGCAGTTTTATGCAGTGGGGAAGTGTGTACATGTATGGTGGTGTACCTGAAGTTTATGAAAGATGCAGCTTAGGAACAATATTCTCAGCAGCAAACTTCTATTACAAAGAACATCATTGCAATGATACTTATTGAAAGTAGGCCTTTAAGCTTTTTGACTTTGGCTTACTAAATTTGCTTATCCTTTCCTTGCAGATCTTGGCATCACACACGTCACTTCAATACAAATACTATCTTGTTTTTACTTTTGCCAGAAGGGAGACCATCCACAAACTAATACCACAATACAGTAGGAGTATTGTACAAATAAACTTGACCAGAGTGTACTAAGCTACAACTACTTACACAATGCTTGTCTTACATTAGTACTTGAATTGTTACTTCTGGTTCCAATGTTCCAGTCTGCAGGGAAAGAATGGAGGTTATTGAACAGTAATTACTCCGAATCTGAAGTTGGATCTTCTTTGTCAAACACTTAAAAAATAAACATGAGGAAGTCCGCAGATGCTGGAAATCCAAAGCGACACACAAAATACTAGAGGAACTCTGCAGGTTAGGCAGCACCCATGGAAATAAATAAACAATCGACATTTCGTGCTGACACCTTTCTTCAGGACTGCTTTTGTCAACTGAATCCACGAACAGAATTGTTAAATAGTATTCAGGTTAAGTGTCCGTATTTTGATGGTGGGCTGATTAGTTTCCCATTTCAATAAATTTGACTAGAAAAGAAAACACCACACAATTTTTTTTTATATAAAAGTTTGCATTTTAAAACTTTTTGAATTAACCTGCTAAAGGCCATTTACCCTTGGTGGTCTTTTACAATAGGATTTATTTTCTTTTAAATTAATAAACAAAAGCCAAAGGTCATGTCTTACAGTGCAGACCACCACAGTTAAGACGAAAAAATGTTTAGGTTAATCAAGAAACAGAAGACATTAAGTGAACCCAGAACTTAACCTACTGGCTTTCCAAGCTACAGGAGAAAGGGAAGACAAAGAAATAAGTTGTTCCACAGTTTTGAGGTCTTATGAAATTATAAGTGTTGGCAAGACTTCATTTTATTAAGAATAAAAGGAAGAACAAATAGAATGGCATTTTTGGGGTTTGGAAGGCATGAGAGGAACAAATTCAAGGGGTTAATACCCATGTATGGGTCTCCCCTACAATGTCACTCTCTTCTACCCTACTCTCCATACAAAGCAGCTTTAAAAAAAGTTCACTACATCAGTGTCAACATCACGTACAAACTCCCACAAAGTCAAACTTTAATAATTGGTTACAAAGCTGTATTTTACAATGACATAAAACTGAAAGGTCTACATAGGTTTCTGTTTCCTTGAAGTTATATACGGACTGAGAAATTAGTCATTTTGGGGGAAATGAGTAATGGTCCATTGTAGCTGGAAGAGGTTTTGAAAAAAAATGACCAATTCTGTGAGCCAAGCCATCATGAAGAACATACTTCAAGTGACAAAATGTTCAAACAAGTAATTTCAAGTGAAGTCAGAGAACAAATACGTTCAAGTCCATTGAATTAAGTAAAGCGTGCATCATGATTTCCTCAGGTGTTTTCCAAATTGGCTGCCAGAACTTCAGCAGGAACCCTGCTTACACATTTATCCAGGATTTCTGCTGACCAGAAGAACATCCAAGGAATTTCCCATCAATACCTTTCATCCATTAAAAGCAGCCATTTTTGTACTTGCATCACATTCACTTCCTCCTTCTTACGGTTATGAAAAAAAGAGATCTTAATTGTGCTGATAATTATCTTTGTTCTCGTTTCAACAAAATGAAGAAAAACAAAGCTCTGCGCAACAAGTAACCTCTTTCAGCTTCTTTGTATGGGCAGACAACAAAACCAAACAGTCTTTACTAGGTTCTAGGACAATTTGAAAGTAACCCAGATCTTGAAACAAGTCCCATAGTTGATTTGGATTCAAAGGCTCAACTCTTGATGGCTGACTCCATCTCCATTGTGACCGGTTCTGTGCCACTGGTGTGTTTACCATCTGACTGAAGCACTTCTAATAAATCTGGAGCACTAAAGGAGGAAATAATAAACACTGTCATTTCTACTTTTCCCATAATTTTTTCAACACAACCCCCATTTGTTCACAAATCCAGCATCAACAATGACAAGAACATATGTACCACATTTTGAAATAAATGAGAAGTGAACAGTGAAGACTTATCCGGTCAACAAACACTGATGGTCTGCTGGTTTAAACAAACCATAACCATTCAGGAATGTGCAAACAAGATCATTTAAGCCCCTGAAGACTGTTCCATCCTTCAGTAAAAACAAGATTGACATGATCCAACTGCAGCCAACTTCTTCATGTTTAAAAATAAGTTAGCATCAATTACTATTATTAAAGTTCTAAATTCATGCCAAATTTTTCTCTACAACAGCTTCCTTACACCACACCTGATAAAGAGTTTGTGTCTTAAAATGTCATTCCATTTCACAGATACTGTTGGAGCTGCTAACTACTTTCAGCCCTTTGTTTTGACTGAAAATTTTGACAAATTTGGTTCTAATTACCAAGTATGATTCTGCAGAAGTGCTCCAATCATTTCAGAGGACACTGTCACCAAACACCTCTGGCCTTAGTATTATGAACCAGGTGGGGATTTGGAGGATTGGTGCATATTGGGCTCCATCCACCCCACAAATCTAAAATACCAACTTGGTAGTGAGTGAGTCTTGAGGATTTGAACACAAAATCTAGGGTTCCATTTCCATGTAATGCTAAAGGCAAGCTGAAGAGATAATTTCTAAATGAAATAATACACAAAGAATCTGCTCTCCCATTGGTTACTCCCAGAAAAACAATAATCATTTAACTAGTAATCGTCTCCTGGGCTTTGTCTAAATCTGCAGCTACATTTATCTGAAGCGCTACTTCAACAATAACTTAAAAAGTGAAAAACAGAAATAGAAAATGCTAGAAGCACTCAACAGATCTGTGGAGAGAAAAACAGTTAAAAGTTCAGATCACTGAGCCTTCTTCAAATATTATTTCAGATTTTCAGCAATTGCAAAGTTTTTGATCTTCAAAAATAACTTCCAGCTACGAAGTTATTTGGATATCCTGGATTTCTGCTGAAAATAAAAACTACATTAATGCATGTATTTACTACATTTTAACATCCAGATAATAGACACAACTCCTGTAATGGAATGAAAACAACTAACCATGGCCAATAGTTCCCACATAAATAAGCCTTGAACTAACACAGGCCCCCAGAAGAGATTCTGCAGATGCTGGCATTCTTGAGCAATGCACATAAAATGCTGGAGGAAGTCAACAAGTCAGGCACCATTTTTGGAGGGGAATAAACAGTCAACATATCGAGTCCATACAAGATGGAACATGTCAAGTGACAGATGCCAAAGCATCACAAACAGGACGAAATCTGCAGATGCTGGAAATCTGAGCAACACATAGAAAATGCTGGAAGAACTTAGCAGGTCAGGCAGCATTTTGCATGTGATACCAAAGCATCTATCTTTTTACTCCAACATAAAACTCCAGAACAAATCTTTATGCTGAAGTTTGGTAAATCTGGATTTCACAACAAAACGGCAGCCATTAGGGGAAACTTGTCTCATAAAGTAACAGGTGGTGTTTTTTTTTTTAACTACCATATTTGGGTTGATCATTGCTGTACTGAGGGAATACTGCAATTCTGTGAGCTTCAAAAGAGCAGTATTCCCTCAGTACAGCAATAATCAATCCATTATTTTCTCGTCTATAATGAGGCTTATATGAATCTACAACCATATAATACAAAAGAATACAACAACTGAATAAAATTCGCATGTGACACCATGTCAAAGGTACAGATCAAATCCTTTTGTTTATGTCACTATTACCTGTTTTTTTTGCCAATCAACATCTCCTCAGTATTATTCCCTTCTTCTGCCTGTGGTCGATCTTGTTCTTGATTTTCTGGGAGAGTCTCATTCTTCACAGGCATGGTCTCACCATTTACTGCAAAATCTGTTGATAGTTTGTTGGAGAAATGGATCAAATGCAGATTTTTTAAAAAAAAATAAAAAATAATCTAACTCAGAAATAAAACAGAAAAATGATATAAGTATTTTCCTTTCATTTTAATTTTCTGCTAGTATATTTGACCACAAACAGAAGTAATGTCGAGCTGAATCCTACTGCACAATTACACTCATTTACAACCACAGCTGCTCAGACAATAAATTTCTCCCTCCTTACTCTCAAATCTTATATATAAATTACACTGACACAACTGCCACAGACCTGCTAACTCTCAAACATGGGGATTATTCCTGCAATATAGAGTGAAAACTCATATTACAATTAAGATCGTAATCATAAAGAACGTAGTTCTACTGAGGAATTTAGGAACACAGTTTAAGGAATGGGAAAAAGAGGCTGGTAATAATATTAGAGCTCTTAAGACATTACACAGGTACAAAAGAAATAGTCTCCAACTCACAGAAGGGAGAATGGGAAGAATATCAGATATTATAGCACCCAGCTACAGCCTATATTACAGGATCCTACCTAACAAATCTTACCCAAGTCTTGGTTCTTTGTTGTGTTATTTTCAGCTTCTTTCTCCTCTTCTTTGGTTTTATCTTTCTGCTGCTCTAGTTCAGAGGGATTCTTTTTCAATGTATTGTTGCTAGAATCATCTCCTCCCATAAACATGGACTTTAAATGACTGTAGATCTCCCCAGCTTTTGTCATGACTTCCTGGCTAGCTTTATAGCGACGTATCTGGAAAACAATGCCAATAATATGTCAACATGAGGAGCAAGACCAGGTCCTACCAAATAAAGCACAATTTTGCATTCTAATTAGCATGGTCTCAAAACAGACTATGCAAGCCCAAAAATACCATTGAAGAATGGTGCAGCTTTCAGTTGTCTCAACTCTTTGAGGAGATATCTCAGCATCAGTAATTTAAGGAAGGAAAATTAAAGAGGAAATATAGTTAACAAATACAAAAAAAACATTTTCCTTAATTCACCAAGTCATAAAATATAATGCCTTAAATCAATTAGAAACTTGTCCCAAGGCCAACTCTAATAAGTTTAAATTTAATTGTTACTCAACCATACACATGTATACAGCTAAATGAAACAGCACTCCTCTGGGACTAATGTCAAAAACACAGTACATACAGTCACACACAGCACAGAGTTATGATAGCACATACAGTCACAAAATAATATTAACACAAGTCCCAAATGGCATGGCCTGAAGATCGATGGTGGGTGGGATGCTGTCCCGGATCAAATACAAAATGTTACTTTTAAAGTAAACCTTCCTCCTTTTTTCCATTTCCCATTTTGGCTCCCCTCTTTCCACTTCTCTTCTCCTCACATGCCCATCACCTCACTCCAGTGCCCCTCCTCCTTCTCTTTCTCCAATGGTCCATGCTCTTCTATCACCCTTTACCTCTTTCACCTATCACCTTCCAGCTTCTCATTTCATACCCCCCTGCCTTGTGCTCCTTTCCCTCCCCCGCCTTCTTATTTTGGCTCCCTCTTCCTTTCAGTCCTGATGAAGGGTCTTGGCCCAAAACATCAACTGTTCATTCTCTTCCACAGCTTGACCTGCTGAGCTCATCCAGCATTGTGTGTTTGTTCCTCTGGGCTTCCAGCATTTGCAGAATCTCTGTGTAAATGTTACTTGTTTTATTCATTTCCAACTCCCAAGGGAAGATACAAGCTACTTTCAAAATAAATAAAAATCAACAAATTATCTAATTTAGAATTTTGAAGTTAATTTATTCTACTTAAGCAAAGTCTGTATGACCTTAAGTATCTCATTGGACCGTGCTAACCTTTACACCCACAACTATAACATAATTTTGTACCTAACACTGCTTGAATCAACACTGAAGCCGTTATGCTATCTATAATTTTGGTTATTTCAGTGGTTACCTTGCTGGATTATCACGCTCCACAATTAAATAGCTCACAACTGAATATTAGGGCAAGGCAGAATGGACCAGAGACATATTCTGACTCCAGTCCTCAAAAAGCATCACATTTAAATTCCTTTCCCGTATCTTTAAATCTCTAGCTTTGTACTATCCTATACTTTCAATCCCTTCCATCTTGGCATTCTTTACAAATACTTAATTCAACTGGGAATCGCCTCACTGTTGGAAGCATATTCAATTACCTGTCTCCTAAATCTCTCTGGGTCTTTGCTACTTTTAAAACTGGTGCTTACCAATATTTCAATCACACAGGTTTTCCTTTCTGGCTTGCCATTGGTTTCTTTATACTTATTTTTGAAGCTACTTGGGATTTTCTTATGCTAACAGCAAAATACATTTCCAAGTTCTTAATTTTATTTCTATTGAAATGAGAGAAAATATGTTAAATTGTTACATTTATAATTGACTAGATTGCTGAATATTTCATTGCTACAGTAGATCTGTATAATTCTCAGGAAAGTAGTTCATAGAAAAAATCTTCGTTACATTTGAACAATAATACTATGACACCCTTTGTTGTAAGACAAAAATAGAATAAAATCATGATTTCTCATCACAATTCTCTTGTGTTGTGAGACTTCACATCTGAAGTGTAGTGATTACACTTCTTAGACAATTCTATTGGCCAGGAGTCTGGGAAATCACCCTCCACTCTTTCCCATAATGGCAAGTGTCTTTCTATACCTACTTAACCCATCCCAAAAAATAAGCTATTTTCAACTGACGGATAGTACCTTGCTCCTTCCTCCCAAAAGAGGAAGTAAGTTTTCAACATCACAGAATGTCAACAAAGATTAGTACTTAAACACAAGAATTAAGTGTGAACTCACAATTCAAAGGCAGGTTCCCACCTTAATCCAAGTATGAGAACATATTACCTAATTCAAAATCTGCACAAAGAGATTTATATTTAGCTGGGATGCAAAATATATCAGAATAACAACATCCACAACTTCATTCTTAACTTCTGAATTATACCAACAATGCAGTACAAATTCTGTCTTCTGTGGACTTGCAGCTAGAATATAATTCATGGGCTTTTATAAATCCACTGTGCATTAACTGCACACTGCTAGGGAGGAATCCATCAATACATCAAGTCTCTTCACATTGCTGCTTTGCTCAGCATATACACAGATTAGTGCACACAGACAGCATAGTTTTGGTTTCTCGATGATAATTGGGCTTGAGGTTTGAGAGAAGACTTGAATTATGATATCATAATATTATTGTTAATTACTCAGTCAACTGCTGGACTTATACCCATAAAAGAATCCATTGACGTGATGCCCTATGCTCACAAATACACAAGAGAGAACTTAGGGTGGGCTGGGATAATTCGATTAGTTAAACTAATTAAAAATAGCTCTTCTGTTTGCTATCCTGAGCATTTTACAAAAAACATACTTAGAAATTAATCTTTTAGGAATGGGGAGTTGGGACGCACTTATAACAAGTGAAATAAGATACAAATGCCATTAAAAATCCAGAGCAAGAAAAGTAGAGACAAAAAGAGATTATAAGAGATAACAAGAACAAATAACGCTTAGTCACTTTAAAGTCAGACTAACAAAACTCTCCATCCTCCTCAAGGTACTTACTTTTGCTGGAATTAGGTCTGCAGAAGGTGACTACTGCTTGGTTTACCAATAAACTAGCAGTAGTGAATGGTCAGCTCATTATATGGAAATAATTAAAATACCTCACGATGAGCACCAAATACATCTACTTCACCAAAACCTAATATACCAGAAGAATGGATAGAGCCAATTAAAATCAGATGTTATAAAAAAACAATTAAAAAAGCACAATAAACATACCTTTTTTAGTGTTGCAACCAAATCACTATGTTTCTGCAAAAGCTGTGTTGTGACTTGCAATGTTCGTAGTTCTTCAAGTGCCTCCACGCACTTCTTTACGTCCTTCAACAGACCAAGAATTAGTGTTAACACATAACCTCTTAGTTCCTTTCAGTAAACCTTCTCACCACATTCCCTTCTGTTCTGTTTTGGGCCACATGCCAGTCATTACGAACTACTCTGCACTGTCAGCTTCAACGTTTGTACTTGCTTCTAATTTGGCTCCTGTCATGTAACTGTACAGAGCAATTCCAACTGAAGTAACATCCCTGGTTCTCAAGAAAGCCCTGAAAGGAATGGCTTGTGACTATTATGCAAGAAGAACACTGGTGCCACCTTGTGACAATTTATAAACTAGGCATTTTATTCCACATTTCACTGGTACAGCAATGTTCCTTCCATTATTTCTTGGCATAATTAGTTTGGTGATACTACAGATCTTTTATGTGCATCAGAATGTAATTTTTTGTGTGGGAGTTAGATTTTTCTGAAATCAAAAATAACTTGACTCTTGACACCTGCAGGTCCCATCCCATCTGCATCTTCATTGCTTGTCCTACTCTTGCTGGCTGTACCTTTATTAAGGGAAATATTATATATATTTCCCTTTGATAGGTTGAAGAATCTAATAGGCTTAATCATGCTGCCTGTAAGGAGTTCACGTTTTCCCCATGATTGCATGTGATTTCCCCAAACAGTCAAGAAGACGTACTGGTCAGAAGGTTAACTGGTGATTGGAAATTGTCCCATGATTAGGCTAGGATCAAATCAGGGAACTGCAGGGCAGCAAGGCTCAAAGGGCCGATTCCACGCTATATCTCAATAAAAAAAATATGGTGCGTATATTAGAAATATTTTTCCTGATAGCTACTTGATTGAGTCAAATTCGTTACAAAATTATTTCTAATCAACTTTCAAAGAAACTGCATGTTACAAACTTGAATCCACCTATCAGAATTCAACAATATTTATTGGAATTCCTTCATAAAACTGCAAATGAAGAAAGTTAATGACACTTTACACACAAAATGCTAGTGGAACACAGCAGGCCAGGCAGCATCTATAGGGAGAAGCGCTGTCGACGTTTCGGGCCGAGACCCTTCGTCAGGACTAACCGAAAGGAAAGATAGTAAGAGATTTGAAAGTAGTGGGGGGAGGGGGAAACGCGAAATGATAGGAGAAGACCAGAGGGGGTGGGATGAATCTAAGAGCTGGAAAGGTGATTGGCGAAAGTGATACAGAGCTGGAGAAAGGAAAGGATCATGGGACGGGAGGCCTCAGGAGAAAGAAGGGGGGGGGGGGGGAAGAGCACCAGAGGGAGATGGAGAACAGGCAAACAACTAAATATGTCAGGGATGGGGTAAGAAGGGGAGGAGGGGCATTAATGGAAGTTAGAGAAGTCAATGTTCATGCCATCAGGTTGGAGGCTACCCAGCCGGTCGACGAGCTCAGCATGCTTCATTAACTTTGCCTCCAACTTTCACCCTGCCCTCAAATTTACCTGGTCCATTTCCGACACCTCCCTCCCCTTTCTTGATCTTTCTGTCTCCATCTCTGGAGACGGCCTATCTACTGATATCTACTATAAGCCTACAGACTCTCACAGCTACCTGGACTATTCCTCTTCTCACCCTGTCTCTTGCAAAAAGGCTATCCTCTTCTCACAATTCTTCCATCTCCGCCGCATCTGCTCTCAGGATGAGGCTTTTCATTCCAAGACGAAGGAGATGTCTTCCTTTTTTAAACAAAGGGGCTTCCCTTCGTCCACCATCAACTCTGCTCTCAAACGCATCTCTCCCATTTCCTGCACATCTGCCCTCACCCCATCCACCCGCCAAAAATCCTTTTTGGTTAGCAAAAACAGGTCTTTCGTAACAGCGAGCTGTCATAAAGCGAATGTTCGAAAAACAGGGGCCACCTGTTACCCAAAGTTCCTCTAATTAAGTTATTAAAATACACTGAAAGTCCTTTGGGAATAAGGTTCCTAACATTTTGTGCACATTCTTGGGATCATTTATGTCTGACCCCAACTCTAAAAGATTAAAAGATCTTAAAAGCAGGAATTATTTTGTAACCAGAAATGATATAAGCAGATGGATGAGTATAATGTGAATTCTCCAAGCTGGGAAAAGTTGCAGAACATTAACATGTAACTGCAAGAATAAATTATTTTCTGGAAATTAATTTTAACTTTGCAGTGCAGGTTGGCTTCATCTTTAGACATTTTCGGCAATTTTAGAAATTATTTTTAAACATTCCACATATGTAGCAAAAACTTGCTTTCCAATGTAAATTTTTATTCATACTTACCGGGCTGTCAACCTTTAGAGCATGCTTAATGTCAGTATGTATTTTCTGAAGCTTCTGTTCTGCTGTCATTTCTATCAAATGAAACAAAATTTCAGCAGAAATTTATTGTCTCTATTGCAGTAAGCCTTAGCAAATTGCAAGATGGAGCAGCATTAGTACTGAAAGTCAGCTGAAAGTTCAGCTCCCTTTTCATCATTTGTTTAACTGATACAGATATTACGCATATAAAGAAAGATCAGGGATCCTTTTAACTCCACAATCATGCATTCCCCTAACTCCCTGGGGAGGCTACGATGATTAAAAGTTTTAAAAAAAAATGCTAGCTACTAAAAAAGTTCAAAAGTAAATTTATTATCCAAGTACATATATGTCACCATATAAAATCCTGAGATTCATTTTCTTGCAGGTATACTCAACAAATCTAATATCCTTAATAGAATTAAAGACTGCACCAACTTATAAAGTTATTCAAGAACGTTGCCAGGAAAGTGATTAAGACAAGCCAATGGATGTTGTCTACATAGACTATAGTGAGGCATTTGACAAGGTCCTGCATGGGAGGTGAGCCAAAAAAGATTCAATCACTTGGCATTCAACATGAGGTAGAATGGATTAGACATTGGCTTAGTGGGAAAAGCCAGAAAGTTGCCTCTTTGACTAGAAGCCTGTAATTGGTGGAGTGCCGCAGAGATCGCTGCTGGGTCCATTGTTGCTTGTCATTTATATCAATGATCAGTATGAAAATGTGGTTAACTGAATCAGCAAATTTGCAATTGACACCAAGATTGGGGGTGTAGTGTACAACAAGAAAGGCTATCGTGGCTTACAGACGGATCTGGACCATCTGGAAAAAATGGGCTGAAAAATGGCAGATGGAATTTAAAGCAGATAATGCAATGGTAGGGCACTAAGGAATGTGGTAGAACAAAGGGATCTAGGAATACAGGACCATAATTCATTGAAAGTGGTGTCACAGGTAGATAAGTTCATAAAGAAAGATTTTAGCACACTGGCCTTCATAAAGTACTGAGCAAAGGAGATGTGATGTCATGTTGAAGTAGTACAAGCATTGGTGAGGCCTAATTTGGAGTATCGTGTACTGTTTTGGTCACCTACCTAAAAGAAAGATGTAAACAAGGTTGAAAGAGTACAGAGAAGGATGTTGCGGAGTCTGGGAAACCTGAGTAATGAGGAAAGTTTGAATAGGTTTGGATTTATTCCTTGACTGAGAGAATATTTGATAGAGGTATACAAAATTGTGAGAATAGTTGGGTAAATGCAAGCAGGCTTTTTCCACTGACGTTGTGTGGGACAACAACTGGAGGTCATAGGTTAAGAGTGAAAAGTTTAAGGGGAACATGAGGGGAAACCTCTTCACTCAAGGGTCATGAGAGTGTGGACAGCACAGCACTGAGTGCTGACAGCACAAGTGGTGCATGCAAGTTCAATTTCAATGCTTAAGAGTAGTTTGGATAGGTACATGGATGATAGGGGTATGGACGGCTATGGTCCTGGTGGATTAGGCGGGCTGAAGAACCCTTTTCAAGAACACAAGATGAAGAGTTCTTGAAAGTGAATCCATAAGTTGTGAAAACATTTTAATGATGGGTAAGTAACGTTACCCTCCTTTGGTTCATAAGCTTGATGGCTCCAAGGGTAATAACTGTTCCTTAAGCTGAGAGTGAGTCCTGGGGCTCTTGAGGCTTCTTCCTAATGGCAGCAGCAAGAAGAGAGAATGACTTGGGTGGTGGGGGTCTTTGATGATAGATGCCACTTTCCTGCGACAATGCTCTATGTAGATGTGCTCAGTCGTGAGGAGGGCTTTACTTGTGATGGACTTGGCCATATCTACCACTTTTTACAGTATTTTCAGTTCAAGGGCATTGGTGTTTCCATACCAGGCTGTAATGCAGCCAATCAATATACTCTCCACCACACATCTATAGAAGTTTTAGATGTTATGCCAAATCTGTGAAAAATTATAAAGGAAGCAAAGGTGTTGCGTACTTTTTTTGTATTTGAATTTACAGGAGCTCTGAAATGATAACACTAAGGAATTTAAAGTTGCTGACATTCTCCTTCTCTGATCCTCCACTAAGGACTGGTTCATGGATGTCTGGTTTTCTCCTCCTGAAATCAATAATCAGTTCCTTGGTCTTGTTGACATTAAGAGGTTGATTTGTGACACCATTCTCAGGCAGATTTTCCACAGCCTTGTGGTGCACCTGTACTGCTGTAGATTGTGGAGATGTTGTAGCCAATCTGAAATGAGATCTGCAAGTGAGGAAAATGAGGATCCAATTGCATGAGGAGATTTTGAGACCAAGGTCTTGAAGCTTACTGATCAGTGTCAAGGGGATGATTGTACTAAATACTGAGCTGTAGTTGATAAAGAGCATCCTGATGTATGCATCTTTGCTGTCCAGATGTTCCAGGGTTGAGTGAAGAGCAAATGAGATGGCACCTGCCATGGGCCTGTTGTGCTGGCAGGCGAATTGGAGTGGATCCAAGTTGATTGTCAGGCAGAAGATGGCATGTTTCATTACCAACCTCTCAAAACACTTCAACACTGTGGATGTAACTGCCAAGTTTAAATTAACCACTTTCAGCAAGAACTTAAAACAATAATGGAAAATACCTTTTTTCTTTTCTATTTTTTTAACTTGCAGTTTCTCTTCTTTCTTTTTTTCTTTTTCTGCTTTGGCTGCCCTGCACAGAAATTAATAATTAAAACAGAGGAAAAAAAATCTAATCAGAAATTTCTGATAGTTTCAGACCAACATTTCTCATATCCCACACAATAAAAAGGAAAATGAAAAAAAGATTTATACAAGCACCTTAGGCCACTAGAGAACACTTTAGAACTAATTAGACATGCATTTTTTTAAATGTACAAGTTATTATAACATAGAATTTTGGCAGCCGATCTGCACACAGCAAGCAAAACTATGATAGTGGCCAAATAACTTTACAAGCATTGATTGAGGATTAAATTTTAATTATGACCCTGGGCAAAATTATCTTGTGATTCTTTAGAATCACGGGATACATTAATCTATCCCAGCCCTCTTATTGCATTTGCTCCATGGTAATGATAGCTCCAGAATCTTGATTGACAGATTGGGGATTTTTCATGCATTCGCTACCAACTTGGGAGCATCATAGTGAAAACCCAACCAAATTTGAGCGACACCAGTGCAAGATTGCTAGTGAGGACTAGTTGGCTAATCTTGGCATTCTACAGATAAATTCTACATATCCACACATGGAGACAGAAGACAGAACTTAGCCCAGGAATAAGGTAATATTTTACTTGATGTCCAAACTTTGAACTGATGTTTAAGTACAAGACATTCTGCAGATGCTGTAAATATTGAGGAATACACAAGTGCTGGAGTAACTCAGCAGTTCAGGCAGCATCCATGGAGAGGAATGAACAGTTGATACTTCAGGCTAAAACCATTCATTAGGACTGGCTAAATGGTCTTGGACCAAAATGTCAACTGTTTACTTCTCTCCACATTTACTTCCTAACCTCCTGAGATCCTCTAGCACTTTGTTACAAACATCTGTTCAAACACAACAGATATGTCCAGTGGTATATCCCATTAAATAGCATAAGGTGCTGAAATCTGAACTGTTGCAGCTGCTGGACAATGAAATATAACTCACCTTTCTTTGTGTCGATCTTCCTGCTTACGTTTTCTTTCTTTAGGCTCCCTTTCTTTTTTCTGTTTACTTGTGGGTTCAGAATGTGGTTTCTTTGGCTTTTTTTTCACCTGCAAATAATAATGTGACGTGTTCTATTTCACCTTTTAAACTATACTTAACAAAAAAAAACTTAAATACATTGAATTGTTAGTTGTGCAGCAAAAATGAGACATAGGAGCAGAGCTAGGTCTCTCGGCCCATCGAGTTTCCTCCACCATTTCATCATGGCTGATCCATTTCTCCTCTCAACCCCAATCTCCTGCCTTCTTCCTGTACCCCTTCATGCCCTGACCAATCAAGAATCTATCAACCTCTGCCTTAATATACATAAAGAGTTGGCCTCCTCAGCTGCCTGTTGCAACAAATTCCACAGATTTATCACTCTCCTGCTAAAGAAATTCCTCCTCATCTCTGTTCTAAAAGGATACCCTTCTATTCTTAGGCTCTCCACCATAGGAAACATCCTCTTCACATCCACTCTTCCATTTGATAGGATTCAATTAAGTCATCCCTCATTCTTCTGAATACCAGTGACTACAAGCCAGAGCCATCAAACATTCTTCATATAGCAAGCCATTCAATCCTGGAATCATTTTCGTGAACCTCCTTTGAACCCTCTCCAGTTTCAGCACATCCTTTCTCAGATAAGGGGCCCAAACTGCTCATAATACTCCATGTGAGGCCTCAACAGTGCTTTATAAAGCCTCAACATTACATCCTTGCTTTTATATTCTAGCACTCTTGAAATAAGTGCTAACATTGCAAACAAGAGAAAATCTGCAGACGCTGGTAATCCAAGCAGCACACACAAAATGCTGGAGGAACTCAGAAGGCTAGGCAGCATCTATAGAAAAGAGTACAGTCGACATTTTGGGCTGAGAACCTTCAACAGGACTGTCTTGCTGAAGGGCCTCAGCACAAAACGTCAACTCTACTCTTTTCCATAGACACAGCCTGGCCTGCTGAGTTCCTCCAGCACTTTGCATGTGTCATTAATATTGCACTTGCTTTCCTCACCACAGACTCAACCTGCAAGTTAACCTTTAGGGAATCCTGCACAAGGACCCCCCAAATCCCTTTGCACCTCAGTTTATTAAATTTTCTCTCCATTTAGAAAAAAATCAACCCTTTCAGTTCTTCTACCAAAGCATGACCATACACTTCCCAACACTGGATTCTATCTGCTATTTCTTTGCCCATTCTCCTAATCTGTCTAGGTCCTTCTGTAGCCTCTCTACTTCCTCAAAACTACCTGCCCCTCCTCCTACCTTCGTATCATTTACAAACTCGGCAACAAAGCCATCATCCAAATCATTAACATATAACGTTAAGAGAATCTGTCCCAACACAGACTCCTGTGGAACACCACTAGCCACCAGCAACCAACCAGAAAAGCCTCCCTTTATTTGCAGGAGTCAATGCATTTATTCCCTTTACTGCCTCTTGCCAGTCAGCCACTGCTTATCCATGCTAGAATCTTCCCTTTAATTCTTTGGGCTCATAGCTTGTTAAGCAGCCTCATGTGTGGCACCTTGTCAAATGCCTTCTGAAAATCCAAATATATGGGATCAACCAATTCTTGTTTGTCTGTCCTGTTTGTTATTTCTTCAAAGAATATCAACAGATTTATCAGCCAAGAGCTTCTCTTCAGGAAACCATGCTGACTACAGCCTATTTTATCATGTGCCTCCAAGTACTCCAAAACTACACCCTTATCAATCGACTCCAACATATCCCAACCACCCTAAGGCCAAACTTCCTTTCTTCTGCCTCTCTCCCTTCTTGAAGAGTGCAGAGACATTTGCAGTTTGCTAGTCTTTTGGAACCAATACAGAATCTGGTGAAGACTGATGCAAAATACTTATTCAGTTCATCTGCCATTACCTTGTCCCCCATCACTACCTCTCAAGCATCATTCTCCAGTGGTCCGATATCCATTCTTGCCTCTCTTTTACACTGTATCTGAAGAAAATTTTGGTATGCTCTTTAATATTATTGGATAGCTTATTTTCATATTTTATCTTTACCTTCTTATTAATTTTTTTAGTTGGCTTCTCTTGCTATCTGAAAGCTTCTCAATCCTCTAACTTCCCACTAATTTTTGCTCTATTAAATGCCCTCTATTTGGCTTTTATATTGGCTTTGACTTCTCTTGTTATACCAAACTCCCAGTGATTTTCCTACATTTTGCAATGTCAACACTTTCCAGAATAAATTAGTTTCTTCCAGTATAAAGGAATGTTTTGTTGGCCAATATGATTAAATATAAATAAAAATCTTATGTTATAAAAGTATCTATCGCCGTTTTGCATTTTCTGAAACATTTTTTATAAAATATTGCAGAGTACTTTTAAATTATAACTTCAGCATTAGTATATAAATATCTCCAATGCAAATCTAAAATCAGAGTCAGTACTGCTGCCTCATCAGATTTCACGAAGAATCACACAGAGAAAGGAGGTTTTCGACATTGAGTGACAGTGATAGAGCAAAGGATGCCACAGTTATCTGAAATCTGACCAAAACAAAATTAATAATAAACACTGGACATTAGTAATAAAACAGAGAATCTTGTATCCCAAGTGGTCTGTGTTCTACTGCCCTCTGGTGGCTACTTGCATATACTGTTGGATATATTAGTGGCCATCTTATCATCCTAGTTTTGAATGATTTAAATGATACCCACACATACAATTATTAGCACATACATATCTATTATTACTCGCATTCTTAAGTTTGAAATCATCTTCAATTGCTGTAATTATCTCATCAGTTGTTAGAATACTGAGTGTACTGGAAATTGCAGAGACTACAGGACCAGACATCTCAGTTGTAGTACAAAAGACCTGCTAGCTATTCTAGTACAGCTACAATACAGGCATCCAGGTATGATATTATCTTGCAATCTTGCTTATAAAAGCAGGACAAATCCAAATCAGGCTAATTGCCACCCATATCAATCTACTCTCTATCATTAAACACCATTTACTCATTCCAAAGCTATTTTGGGTTTTGCCAGCATTGCTCCTTCCAGAACTTATTAAATGCAGACCTGGAGAGCTGAGTTCCAGATAGCAAGAGAAAGTGACAGCCCTTGACATCAAGGTTGTGTTTTATTAAATGGTATCAAGATGCACTGGTAAAATTGAAGGTCAATGGGCCTGAAGGTGAAAGCATTTGAGTGCTTACAGTTATACACTGAACAAAGGAGGACAACTATGGTTGATAAGAGTTCGATACTCAACACCTCAACTTTACCACAGGAGGTTCTCAGGGCAATTTCCTGGGCCAAACCATTTAGCAGCTTCAAGGACTTTTCTCCACCACAAGGAAGAAAATAATTGCACAGCATTCAGTTCCAGTCAGAAGTCCTTAGCAAATTAAGTAATTCTGCCCTTCTTGCAACATGACTGGGACAACACATCAGGCATTGGCTGATAAGCAGCAAACCACAGAAACACCACTTAGCAACAGTCACCAATGTGAGAGCCTGACCATCTTCTCTTCCCATTCAATGACATTACCACTGTCAAGTCACACAACATCAAAATATTGGGAGTATCATTGACTAGAAACTCAACTGTGCAAAGACTTCTAATCTGCAGCCATTACCCCAAGGTCTTTCAGCCATCTACAAGGCACATCTGAAAAGTGACACTACTTTTCACTACTCTCCACTTCCCTGGATGACTGCAGTGCCCACAATTCAAAGCAGCATTCAAGGCAAACCCACCCAGTTGACTGACACCCCTTCAACCACTCCGAACAATTATTCTCTCTACTACCAGCTCATAGTGGCGGCAAACTGTATCCAATATATTACAACAGCAGCTCTCAAACCCACAATCTCTGCCATCATGAAGGACAGGAACATCAGATGATGCCCTGAATCGTGAAACACAACTACCTCCAGCATGTTGTGATATCCAAATCTTGAAACTTCCTCTCCAATAGCATTGTCAGAATACCTTCACCAGTAGACAGCTCCCCACCACCTTATTGAGCAATTATGGAAGAGCAATAAATAGTTACCTTGCAAATCAGCTCTAGGCAACATAAATGAACTTTAAAAATTGTATTAGTTGACCTATCCCTGTGCCTGATTTTATCACCAGTTTGGTCTCTATATGGTTACCCAATAAAAATTACATTAAAGTTCAGGAACAACATAAAAATTTATGTATAAGAAAGAGGTAAAAGCTCAATATGTTTTAATAAACATTTTGTATTAACCACAGATGTTTTATTATGACTACCCACAGTTAAATAATCTACTATTACTCACAGGATAGATCTAGGTAGTAAAAATAGCAGGCAAAAATAATAAAAATTAATGACCACTAAAACAATAACCACAATGACACATCTTCAAAAAATGTTGATGAAGATCTGAACAAAAGTAAAATCGTCAAAATGAACTGAATCAATATAAACTAAATTCACCTCCTTTTCCACTGCAGAGTCCGAATCAGAGGAGTATTTTGACTTAGCCCGAACTTTCTTGACTTTCTTTGATGGTTCTTTCTTTACTTCATCTACTTCATCAACTAACTTGTCCTGATCATCCTCTTTTTCTTTTTCTTCTTTCCGTTTCCTCTTCTCCTCTTCTTCCTCCTCCCTTTCCTTTTCTCTTAATTTTCGTAGCTCTTCCTCCTGCTGTTTCCTTCTCCTTTCCTCTATCTCTCTCTTTCGTTCTTCATCTCGTTTTTTCCAGTCACTGATCTTATCTTCAGAATCGCTGTCACTGCTAAAATTAAACAATGAATAAGGTAC
Source organism: Hemitrygon akajei (assembly GCF_048418815.1). Classification (NCBI taxonomy): domain Eukaryota; kingdom Metazoa; phylum Chordata; class Chondrichthyes; order Myliobatiformes; family Dasyatidae; genus Hemitrygon; species Hemitrygon akajei. The sequence continues at coordinate 37,972,590 of NC_133139.1, forward strand.
ATACATAGGTCTGTAGGAGATTTCCAAAGGAACCAGCACAGGTGCAAAGGGCTAAATGGCTATGCTCTGTACTCTACTTTTCACTGATTAGTTGTTATAATCTCAGGTGACGTTTTAAAATGTCTTGATATTACTACTGGTTTGAGGTCTTCCTCATCTGCATCAGATATCCTTTCCAAATACTCAGAAGTTAAAGGCCTCTGACTGCAAATCTGATAAGCAATGATGCGAGTGCCAGGGTCCAAGGAATTTAATCAGTCCTCCTAATGTTTCTAATAAATTCTCTTTTCAATTAAATTTTTTAAGCTCTTTTCTGATATTAGACTCTTGGCCTTCTCCCAATTTTGTTATATTTATTTTGTCATTTGCTTTAGTCATTTATCTCTTTATAATTTCTTCTGTAATCACAGAGATCCCACATTTCTCTTATTTCTTTACTAACCAGTTCAAGAAGCCCTTATTACATTTGTTTTTATATTTGTTATGTTACCCTCATTCTATCTTTATATTTTTGTCCATTCTTTGCTGGTTTCTAATGTTGAAAGACAGCTTGATAATACTGTACATCTCTTATTTCAGTCTAATTCCAAGAGCAGGAGCCATGTATCAATTTTCTGTCTGTATTGTATTTTGTGGCACATTTACTATGGTGGTCTGACACATGGGTTGGGGCATAGTAGAAGCACATGAGGATAGCTACATATTCTTGTTTAGTGAATTGTTTAGTCTAGTTGAGAACTAGAGGCACCTAGGAATTACAATTTTTGTTGATCGCTAATTGGGATGTTATTAGAGTACTAATTGGAAGACTTAAATACGTAAGAACACCAATTCTGATATTGCTAATTAGAATGCTTAGTTACTGCGATTCAAACACAAAGATTCATATATCGCTAATTCAGTTTGGTTAATTTTCTTTTAAATCACTATAAAATCATTTGTCTTTGCTGGATTCAGAGTAAAGGATCAAAAGTACCTTTTTCAACTTTGGAACTTTGTTATTTGGAAGTGCGTCATACAGAGTCGATCTCCTCGCTTAGTCTCTCAGCAGTTTTGGTTTGTTTTAAAGTAACTGCTACATTTTGTCAACAAAAAATTGTTATAGCAAACGAACATCTCAGTTCGGACCTCTTGGCGAAACTGTAGCAGCTTGCAGCAAGTAAACGACCCTTTGTTGATTCATGCTGTGTATTTGTGGTTTAAACCAGTTTTGAATGGTCAGCGCTGCCTGTCCATTGGGGACCGTTGCTTAATCTTATGGTGTTTGCCTGAGGGTTTGTCACTTTGTTTTATTGAAGCGCTGAAATATTCCGGTTGCCGACATTTAAATTGAAGTCTGTTTGTTCGGTCTGGTTTAAGCACTGTGGATACATGGACAGTTTTTTGTTGACTACGTCTATTGAATCGAAAATCGATGGTGCTGCGGGTGAACAAAGAGTTCATTGCGAGACACGCAACTAGAGAAAGTAACACAAGTGTATCAAAGCATGGAATTCGCATCAATGATTCTGGAGACGGGCTTGCAAAAAGAAACTGAAGCTAAAGCTAAGACTAACTGAATCAAAGTTTTCAAAAGGGTTTGAAATAAATGTAAACAAAATTAAAGGTTTAATACCATCAATTAATAACCTTATGAAAAATAAAGAAAATGTCTTACAAGTGCAATCTCATTCTGATCAATCTTTCTGAAGCTGCTGCTACTAAGCAACATCACATAATAAACTCATTATTTCCCCAGCTCATACAAGAGAAACAAAATAGATGTTTTTCAAGCATTGATGGCTATTATAATGTATTCATAGGGGATGTGAAACCTTCACCTTCCATCAGACAATGTTTCTCAAATTCCAAGGCACGGTTTGATTATGCAAAGAGCAGGTGACCCACAGGATGATGTGAAACTGAATCACGGCGTGTGTAATGTCTGTGCTCGAAGTTTTCTTGCAGGAAGAAAACCTTCTGTATTTACTACCTCTTCTGCAGGCACTAAAGCAAAGGCTGATTAGCTGCATTAATTGCATGTCAACAATTACTGAACTAGAAACATGCACTGGAAGAGCAAGAGGAGCAGATTGAAGAAGTGGATCATCTATGGAAAAGGAAGGAACAGCTTAAGTTAGAGGAAGAAATTGCTACGCATATGGATAAAGTTAATGTGCTAAGGCCTTCACGGTGTAGTGAGTGCTATAAGTGCTCCAGCAGGACAGTCCTATGGTGTGAGTTCCTACAATAGAAAGGCACAAAGGAAAACAACAACACCCAGTGTCAATGCTAATTTATTCATTCCTCAAGTTTCTGTAAAACATGAGCAAGACCCCCAAAAGGTTATTCAGGGTCCTCTAATGAGGCACTACAACATATGCCAACAGCTCAAAGTGCTCATGGGATCATTAACTTACAGCATGAAAACACTTGTTTTAGATGACAGAGTTCAAAATAGTGCTATTGAAGCAAAATGAAATAACAACCTTATTGGTACAACAACATATTTCATCTTTGCCTAAAAGAGTGAATTCAAGTCTTCAATAGTGATCTATTGCTGTATCATGCAATCATGAGGGCTTTTATAAAGTGTTGAAGGCAAGACTGACAGCTATAGCGACTGCTTTTATTTCCTTGAACAGTACACTAGAGGTCGCCCTAGAGAACTTGTCAGAAGTTCCCAGCATGTTGACCCCAAGAAAGGATATGTAAAAACTAATGCTTTACTACAGGAACATTTTGGTAATGAACAGAAAATTGCATCATAATTGTAAATCTCCCAAGTATTAGTTTCAACTGAAACATGTTCATTTGCCAGAAATTGAGTTGCTGATAGGGACAAATGTGCCTAAAGCATTGGAGCTGTTGCAGGAGATCTTGCATTGTTAGTGATGGACCCTATGCAATTGCCACTACTGTGGGTTGTTGGGTTGCACTGTGAATGGACCACTGAAAAGAGACCATGACGACAAAAGAAACTGAGCACAGAGTTGACAGTTAAAAGGATTTCAGTTTTTAAAAACTTGGATGAGCTTTGGCAGCTGCACTTCAAGGCTGACTTCCCTGTATGCAATCAGAATGAACAACCTGGTTTGTCAAGAGAAGATCACAAGTTTGCAGAGCTTACCTTCAGAAAGGAAGGTTAACATGCCAAATAATAGGAAGGTTACTAAACAGTGTGCTCTAAATCTAAGGAAGATGTTTACGGAGAATGTGTCATTTCACACTGACCACACAGATTTCATGAAGGATGTCATTTCCAAAGGTTATGCTGAAAGTGTGCCAGCAGATCTGGAAAGCAGTGATGGGAAAGTCTGGTATATTCTACATCATGGTATTTATCACCTCAGAAGAGAGAAACTTTGTGTTGTGTTTGACTGTGCAGTGACTTTTCAAGGAATATTATTTAATGATCAGCTTTTACAGGGTCCAGATCTTGCTAGCTCACCGACCGAAGTCATAACCAGATTCAGAAAGAACTAGTGGTGATCATGGTAGATAGTGAATTAATGTTTCATCAGGTTAAAGTACCAGCGGAAGATGCAGATCTGCTGAGGTTTCTCTGGTGGCCTGATGGTGACCTCAACTAAAATATGATGGGTTTTGAAATGGGGTTTAATCATATTGGAGCAACTTCACCACCAAGCTGTCCCAACTTCACTCTTTGGAAATGCACAGAAGACAATTAAGAACAGTTCAGCTGAGAGACGGTGGATAAAGTTCTGCATTGCTTCTATGTTGAAGGTTCAAAGGTCAAATGTCAGAGAAATGTATACAATATACATCCGGAAAAGCTTTTTCTTTGCAAACATCCATGAAAACAGAGAAGTGCCCCAAAGAATGAACAAGTTAAACGTGAGAACCCTAAAGTTCCCCCCCACCTCCCCCCTCCCATGCGTAAGCGGTGGCAGGCAACAATCCCCCCTCCCCCCCCACCGGCAGAAAAAAGCACACCTGCTACCAAGCACAAGCGTGAGTTAAGCGATAGCAAAGACACAGACCAAAGTTACCCCAAACGCTTTGCATTTCATCCAACATTTGACAATGCACAGATTCTCTCTCTCTCCCTGGCAAAGGAGAGGGAGGTGTCCCCCATTTTCACAACAAGTGGGAGACATAACAACCCCCTGCTGGTTTACATGTTAAAAGTCTGTTTCATCGCTTTTTTCATCTTGAATGCCTTGTGTTCTCTGTTCTATCATGACCTTTTATCTACTAGTACAAAAGGCGGCTTTCAACTCACAAAGTGGATAAGCAATAGACATAGTGTGCTAGTTGTGATACCAGAAGAGCAAAGAGCGAAAGACAAAGAATTTGGATCAAGATATTCCTTTGTTGGTGAGAATACGGGGGGTGCAATGGTGCATTCAGTCTGATACTTTCAAGTTTAAGATCATGATCCAAAATAGACCACTCATCAGAAGGGGCTTCCTCTCCAGTTAGTTCTATCAATGATCTTTTAGGAATCTTGAGTCCGGTGGTGCTATCTGCTAAGATGATTTTATAAGATCTTTGTTAAGAAGGGCTTGGCTGGGATGACACTATACCAAATTTAGTTAGTCGTGAGTGGTCAAGCTGGCTGGAAGAACTCTGCCAGTTGGAAGACTTCAAGGTTGTTAGATGCTTGAAACCTGCGGATTCTGAAGTAGCTACTACTGCGAACTGCACTTTACAGATGCAAGCAAATATGGCTTTAGAACAGTGACCTAAAGTTGCACAAAACATGCTCTCAGGTACGCAGTGCTTTTATCATGGGAAAATTTACAGTAGCTTCACTGTTTACAGTAGTTTCCATCCTTCAAATGGAGCTCACCGCTGCCATGGAGGCAAGCTATATGGACAAGTTGTGGAGGAAGCAGTTGCACATGCAGCTTCATGACTCAGTGTTTTGGACCGATCGTACTTCTGTGCTGAATTAAACTTCCAGATTCCGAACCTTCATTGCAAACAGAGTCTCAGAAATTCTTAAGGTTTCACAAGCATCTCAATAGAGGTTGTAAACTCTTCAAGCACCCCAGCAGATTTGGCCTCAAAGGGTTGAAGGTGAAAGCATTCCTGAATAATGAGATATGGGTGTCAGGGCATCAGTATCTTCTTCAGACTGAAAGCAAATGGTCTGTGAAACCCAATTGTTCTACAGAACTGCGGCTACATGATTTGGATGCCAAGAGGAGTGTTACAATGAATGCCAGTCAGATTGAAGAGGAGGTAGATGTGGTAATATTTGTAATCCATCACTTCTCATCTTGGACCCTTTTGAAGAAAATGTTGGCCTGGATTCTTAGATCTAAACACCTGCTCCTGTTTCTTAGTCAAAAGAGGAAGCAAGTGAACATTGCTCTTGCTCAGTCTGACTTGAAGAACAACAAGGGTAATCTTTGGAGAGAGAAACTGAGAAGGCCAAAGGTCAGATTGGCCAAGGTTGTTTCTCAGTGAAACAGATCAGAAAGGCTGCCATGGAAAACAATGGGTTTTGCCACAGATTTCCAGATGAATTCTCAAGTTGGCAAAGTGCAAAGTGTGAAAAGGAACAGACATATTTTCAAGCTCAATCTAGGTCTTGAAGATGGTCTCTTGAGAGTTGGTGAACGACTTAGCAGGCAGCCATTCCTGAACAGTCTAAGCATTCTGTTATACTGGGAAAGGATCTTCATATCTCAGACCTCATGTACATCAAGAGGCGGGACATGATGACCATAACCATGTTCTCCAGGTTGCACCAAAAATACTGGATTGCTGGTGCTGTACAGCTATTAAGATGAATCCTGTCTAAGGTGTTGTTTCTCAACTGTTATGTGCAGCTCCAAGATGCCAGCATATGGCAGATCTACCTCTGTACAGCAAAGAGCCATTGAAAAGTGGAATAATTCATAGGATTAGTGATATCCTTCTTATAAAAAGAATTAAGCCCATTTAAACCCCCCCCCACAGGTGGTTCATATCATGGAGAACATGAGAAAGATCAATCATGTCTGTGCAAAAGGTCCTCAATTCCACTATAAAAGTACAGAATCTTGACCAAGAGGGTCTCCACACAGTCCTTTGTGAAGTAGAGGATATTATCAATAGTCGCCCAATTAATAAATCATCTGATCCCAATGATTTGGAAGCAGTAACAGCTAACTATCTGTTGCTTCGGAAGACTTCACCATCCTTACCACCAGGAGTTTAAAATGGAAGATATTTATGCTCATCATAGTTGGAAGCAGGTCCAATATACGTCAAATTTATTTTGGAAACAGTGGTGGGTTATGATAGGAATGTCAGAAATGGTAAGGTGCAAAACACTGTTTCCTCCCAGGATTTATTGTGTTTATAGTTGACAACACAGCACCTCAAAACTCATGGATCATGGGAAGAGTCATTAAAGTCTTTCCAGACAGAAGAGGATTTATGGGTCAGGTGCACATCAAGACCAAGACCAGCTGTCTGGGCAGGCCTATAACCAAGACCTGTCTTCTACAGGGGGCAGAGGTTTGAGGAGTTACAGCTCTAGATGCTTCATGCTTTGACTTGACTTACTGACTTGACAGAGTGATGGTAAAGGTCACTCTGTACTGGGATTAAGTGCTGGTAACCTCTAGCCTAGATGACTGTTACAGGATTTGAATAGAAGAAGAAAGAAGAGGACATTTAAATAAATGTTGTTTATCCTTGAAGATTTCATGTCTCCTATGTTAGTAGTATGTAGTTACAATTATTTTAGTATAATAATTAAGGAGCTGGGATGTAGGAACCATATATCTATTTCCTGTTCCTAGGAGCCACGTATCAATTTTCTGTCTTTATTGCATTTATTACAGTAATCTCACATGGTTTGGGGCATGGCAGAAGAAACATATTACATATTCTTATTTTCTTAGTTGTTTAGTTTGGTCTAGTTGAGAGTGAGAGGAAGCGGGTAATATTTTTTTATTGACCACTAATTGGGAAGTTATTGGAATGCTAATTGGAAAGCTTAAATACATAAAGAACTCTAATTCTGATATCACTAATTAGAATGCTTAGCTACACTAATTTGACTAATAAGAATGCAATGTTGCTAATTCAGTTTTGTTAATTTTTTTTATATTGCGATAAGATCGCTCATCTTTGCCGGTTTCATAACAAAGAATCAAAAGTACCTTTCTTTGACTTTGGAACTTTGTTATTTGGAAACACGTCATACTTCTTGCTTAATCTCTCAGCAGTTTTGGTTTGTTTTTAAGTAACTGCTACACCATCCATGACTAAAGTTATGAATGGATTATTTTTTCCATGGAAAGTTTATTTCTCAATGGAATATACATTCATCCGCTGTTATTCAAACCTTTAAGTCTCATTTCCTAATCTGCCTTAGTTTCCTCATCCCGACAGGTAATTAACTTTAAACTCAGAATTACAGCTCAAAACTGGATGCAATCCTTTACTCAAGGATTAATCCTAACCTAGACATAATCTATGAAAGAGTCTTGAACAGAAATCGCAAGTGTACTATGTTAATCTACAACTGGAGAACCCCTTGCTATGATGTTACAAATTAACTCTGCTTCTTTATACCACTTTTAAGGAATCTTGTTCTCAAATTAATTCCACAAAGATAATGGACCAAGAAACTGTCCTGAACATATTCTAACTCATCCTTCAATCTACTTTTACAAATTTAATTTACTCATATTATATGAATATTAAAATGTCCCAAGAACTACGTTACTTTTGCTCCAACTTCTTAATTCTTGATTATTTTCCTAACACTGTTGCTGCTGCTGCTGCATAAAATATTTCCACTAGTACTTTTTTTTTGTCCTTACTTGTTATTGATTCTATTTCTCAACTAAAATCATAAGTCATACTCTTATCAAATTTCTCCCTCTTTTCAAATTATTAAGCTCTTTGGAATATTTAACCACACAACTACATCACTATTGTATTACATCAAATCCATTAATCTATATTTGTTCCACAAGTTCATTAGACCTGTTCTGAATGTGCAACACACAAAATGCTGGAGGAACTCAGCAGGTCTGGCAGCATCTATGGAAAGAAATAAACAAAGTTTCTGACCAAGATCCTTTATCAGGACTGGATAGGAAGAAGCCAGAATGGGGTGGGGGGGGGGGGAGGGGGCGGAAAGAGGGAATCGTACAAGCTAGAAGGTGATAAGTGAAGCTAGTTGGGTGGGATGAAGTAAGCTAGGAGGTATTACATGGAAAAGGGAAAAGGCAAGAGAGGAAGGAATTGAATAGGAGAGGAGAATAGACCATGGGAGAAAAGGAAGGAAGGAGGGGCACCAGTGGGATAAGAGAAAAGAGGGAAGCCAGAGTGGGGAATGGAAGAAGAAAAAAGGGGAGGGGGGAAAAATTATGGGAAATTAGAGAAATTGATATGCATCCCATCAGGTTGGAGGCTAGCCGGACAGAATACGAGGTGCTGGTCCTCCAACCTGAGAATAACCTCATTGTAGCAGCAGAGGAGGCTATGGACTGACATGTCAGAAAGAGAATGGGGATTGGAATTAATTTGGTTGGCCACCAGGAAATTGCTTTTAGTGGAGGGAGTGGAGATGTTCGACAAAATAGTCACCCAGTCTACAATTGGTCTCACCAATGTAAAGGAGGTCTCATCAGGAGCACAGAGTACAAGTCACAATCCCAACAGATTTGTAGGTGAAGTGTTGCCTCACATCCTGGGAGCAGATGTGGTGGAGACAAAGGAAATGAGAGAAAGAAAAAGGCAGGGTGGGAAATAGTATAATCCAAGATAGCTATGAAAGTCAGTACGTTTGTAAAAGGTATCAGTAGCTAATTTGTCTCTAGAGATGAAGACAAAGAGATCAAGAAAGAGGAGAGAGGTGTCAGAAAGGTACCAAGGGAACTTAAGGACAAGGTGGAGGCAAAGTTGATGAAATTGACGACCACAACTTGGGTGCATGAAGCAGCACCTATACAGTCATCAATGCACTGCAGTAATGAGCATTACCAGGAAAGCCCTGGAACTTAGACTGTAGTACGTAGCCAACGAAAAGGCAAGTACAGCTGGGGCCCATTCAGGTGTCCATAGCTACACCTTGAGTTTGGAGAAAGCGGGAAGAGCCAAATGAAAAATTGTTGCGTGTAAGGACTAGTTCTACCAGATGGAGGAGGGTGGGGATGGAGGAGAACTGGTCAGGTCTGTTGTTGAGAAAGAAATCTTTTTGATGAGGAATCGACATGTATAGGAACTGGACATCCATGGTAATCAGGGTCAGGGAATTGAAAATTATTGAGGACATTGAGAGTGTGTGAAGTGTCACAGGTGTAGGTCAGAAGGGACTGATCAAAGAGGGACAAAATGGAGTCAAGACATGCTGACAAAAGTTCAGTGGGGCAGCAACAAGTAGACAGAAACAATGGCCTTATCCAGACAGTCCTGTTTGTGGATCTTGAGTAGGAGGTAAATGAACAGTGTGAGATAAGTGAACGAAGGTTGGTGGCAGTAGATGGAAGATTTCCATATTTGATGAGGTTGGTGATGGTGTGGGAAACAATGTCCTGATGTTCCAGAGTGGGATCCTGTTCAAGGGGTAAGTAGAAGGAGACGTCTGAGACTTGCCACCTGGCCTCAGCAAGGTAGAGGTCAGTTAACCAGATTACGATAGCACCCGACTGCCGCTGCCCCTCATCCCCGCCTCCCCCCCCCCTCCACCAGCCTGTGGGTTTGATGGGGAGGTTGGGATTGGTGCAGAGAGTGGTGTGCAGTGGGGCAAGGTCTAAATAGCATAGATGACTGCTGGTCAAGAATGTCTTGTCCACAGTGAAACATTAGAGGAAAATCCTAAGATGTCCTATAACTACATTAGAAGTAAAAAGATGGCTAGGTAGAGACTGGCAGATCAGCAGGGCTGTCGGTGTCCTGAGCTGCAGGAGATGGGTAGAACTTCTAACAAATATTTCTCCTCAGTATTTACTGAAGAGAAAAATTATGGTTACTCAGAAGATAAGAGAAACAAGTGAAGACACTTTGGAGGACATTCACATTATAAGGGAGGAGGTATTTGAAGCCCTACAGCAGATTAAGGTGGATAAATCCCCAAGCTCTGACAGTGCATCTTCAGACTTTGTGGAAGGCTAATGAAATTGTGGAGACCCTCCAGGGATATGTTTGCTTCATCGTTAGCCAGTAGTGAAACTCCCAAAGCTTGATAATATTGTTCCATTGTTTAAAAAGGGTATCAAGGACAAGCAAGGAAACTACAGACCAATAAGCCTGAGGTGAGTAGTGGGGAAGTTACTGGAGGGAATTCTGAGGGCTAGGATCTACCAGAACTTGGATTTACAGAGTCTGATTAGGAGTCAGCATGACTTTGTGCATGGGAATCGTGCTTGACCAACTTTTTAAAATAATTTATTTTTGAAAAGGTAACTAAAAAGATAGATGAGAGTAGGGCAGCAGACATAGTCTATTTGAACTTCAGCAAGGACCCTTCAACAAGGCACTCTCTAGTCTGGAAGGTTGGGTCCCATGAAATCCAGGGAGAGCAATTATGTAGGTTCTAAATTGACTTGGAGGTTAGAAAGAGAGGGTGGTGGTGACAGTTGTTGCTTGGAATGGAGGTCAGTAACTATTGGTGTGTCACAGGGGTCGGTTTGGGACCTTTGTTATTCATCAATTATATGAATGATTTGGCTGCAAATACACAAGGCTTGCATATGACACTATATTAGGTGGTGCTGTTCACAGTGAAGAAAGTTACTGTAGATTAGAAGGGGATCTTGATCAGTTAAGGAAGTGGGCCGAGTAGTGCAAATTAAGTATAAGATGATGCACTTCAGTTAATCAAACCAACATAGGACACTAGAGTGCAATGGAGCAGAGGGACCTCAGGATACATGTGCATGCTTTGTTAACAGTTTAGTACGCTGGCCTTCAAAGTATGGGAATTGGGACATTATGCTGCAGTTGTACAAATCATTGGGGAAACTGCACTTGGAATACTGTGTACAATTCTGGTCACCCTTTTATAGGAAAGCAATGCTAAACTGGAAAGAGTTCAGAAAGAAGCAAGAGGATGTTGCCAGGACTAAAGAGCCTGAATTAGTTGATCAGGCTAGGTCATTACTCCTTGTAATGTAGAATGAAGGCAACCTTATAGAAATCTTTAAAATTAATTGAGGCATAGATAAGGGGAATGGAGAAGTCTTTTTTCCCCAGGATAGGATATACCAAAACTAGGGAGCATAGGTTTAAGATGAAAGGGGAAAGATTTAAAAAGGACAAATGGCAACTTTTCCCACACAGAGGATAGTGAGTATATGAAATGTTCTACAAGTGGTTGAGGCAGGTAGAAAAGTATTATTTAAGCAGCAATTGGATAGCTAGGGCTTAGTGGGATAGGAGTCAAATGCAGGATATTGGGACTGACTGGGTGGACACCTTAGCGACCTCATTAGGCCAAAGGGCCAGTATCCTGTTGTTTTGCTCTACCAAACCTAATATCCCTTTATAGTTAAATTTTATATTATACAAAAGTTCATTCCATCTTATTATATATGTATTTAAGTCATTTTGCACATTGGTTAGTAAGAACTAATAAATATGTTACGTTTATACTAACCTGAGGCTGCTGGAGACAGAAGGTAACCTCTCAACTTTCGGCTTCCTTCCTCTTGGTTTAGGAGTCTTCTTTTGAGCTGCTAAAGAGAAGGAAAAGATAATGTCTGAAGTAATTAGATTTGTGCATATCGTTATCTAGATTAAACATTAAATATTCACTTCATATACTGACCACATTAGAATCTTATTTTTGAACAAAGTACAGCTGTACATAATCCATTAATGAGTTTTGTTTTATTTAACTTCTGTAATATAGATAGATAGGATATGAATTCTGATATTTATGATGGAATTCAAAAGCAGTTACCCTAATGTGCCAGAACTTCTGACAGCAACAAATCACTCACTGTCCCTATTGAGACACTGATGAATTGGATGGAGATTCAGCTTTAAAGGATCCCCTAATGTTGATGGATAGGAAAATTGACAGCTGGATAAATTGTAGCCCAAAGACCTGCAGAGACATTCTAAAGTCATTAGAAATCAATCAATAGCTTTTAAAGTTAATTAAGAACACAAAAACATTTTTTTTGTGTGCCATACTCTGCCAGAGCCTCAGCAACCACTTATTTTTTCAAGTGCTTGTCTTGGAGGAAAGATTCTGTGAGTGGTCCCCCACGTCCTTCTCACAGCGGAGTGTTTCTTTTACGAGGCCGAGTTGCAAGCTTGACACTCAACCCGGCATGGATGGAAAGCGTGCCTGGAAGCGGCCTGACTAGATTCAAACGCAAGAACCTTTGCTCCGGAGTCGGGCACTGATGTCTCTGCACCACCAGCCGGCCTAACAAAATCACTACAGACTTTATAAATCAAAAAACTGGAAAAATAATCTTATACTTCCTTCCTGCCTTGCAGCATTTATTTATTTGAAACAACTGTCTCACTGTTCCCACAGAAGGTCTAGTCTGGCACAAATTCAGCAGACAGTTACATTCCTCATCTCATTGGAAGAGATGCAGAAGCCTGAAAACACTTTTTAAGGAGCAGTTTCTTGCCCTCCAGCATCAGATTTCTGAATGGACGATGAACCCATATAAACTACCCCAGTATTTTTTTCTTTTTTTAAAAAAAAAATCCCTTTTTACACTACTTATTTTTAAAATACATTTCCAATTGTAGCTTATTTTTCAATTCTTATTATGTATTGCAATGTACTGCTACCAGAAAACAACACATTTGATGACAAATGCCAGTGATATTAAACCCAATTCTGGTTCTGCTGGAGAATTTCAAGCAATTTGTGTTCTGTTGCCAGGCTTCAGAAGGAATCCAACTTTGGAGAACTACCGGGATATTATTAAGGTAGTAAGTTCAGAGAATTCAGAACACTTGCATTTACACAACAGGGTAAACTTCCTGAAACAGGGTGGCTCACCATAAAATGGCTGGCATTTCCTAGCACACTCCAACCAACCATTATGCAACTAAACCTGATAGCTGGTCCACCTCATCAATGTTAAGTTAACACAATGGCAGTGAATGTAGAACATATTAACATTCATTGTGGTACCTGGTTTTCTACCTCGAACAGGTTTCTTTATGGAGTTGTCAGAGTCAGATTCTTTCTTGTAGTCATCATCGTCATCATCTTCCTTCATTTCTATATGCTTCTTCTCTTTCTCTTCATCCTCATTATTCTCCTGCTCCTCCTCAGAATCATACTTCTAGAAAAAAAAATTAAGGATACCTAGCCTTTTAATATATTTTAAAAATAGGAACTCTTACAATTCACTCATAAATAACTGATACTTACTTAACTAAGGCTCTTCAGCGAGAAATCAAACAGCTTTAAGAAAATCCTTACAAGTGTAGAGGAATGCAATATGAAGAGAGTTAAACTCCAGTCAGGCTCAGTCGCTGATGATGAAATTGAGGGACAGATTGATGGGATGTGCATAGGAGATAACAAACAACAAGAGAGGGAAGGATGAGGACACAGATCTGACGCAGTTACAGAAAAAGATTAGAGCAGGAATGAGTATGAATTTCTAAATGAAGATTTTGAATGTGTTTCATAGTAACAGGCAGCTTACAGGAATGAAGGATTTAAGGGAAACAAACAATTCTGAAAAATAGGGTCTTACATAGACAAGATCAAGATGGCGAGTCACAAAAGCCACTGGACAAGTGAGGATAACAAGGCAAGGACAACATATGGAAACAGTTTGCATTTTGGCAGATGTAAAGTTTTATCTCTAGATTGGACACAGGATTAGAACTTCAGATCAAGGTACAAAAATGACACTAATACTGTACACAAACTCAATATGCTGCATGAATGGACTGGAGAGTTACACTTGATAGGAACTAAAGAATATGGTTTCCCTTTTCCAAAAATTCTAACCTACCCCACAAAAAAAAAGTCAAATAAAGGTAATAATCAAGCAAGCCACAGTTAAAAGTTTGACATAAAAAGGATTAAAAGCACAAATTTTCTTAAATTGCTTGGCTAATTCAGATACCAAGTGCAAAATTAATCACTGCTCTGCTATTTAGTATTTCACCACTGAGTCACTTTACTGTCTACAATCACATTTCCTTATACAGAACAACAAACAAAATACTGGAGAATTCAGCAGACTAAGCTGAATGGAAGGAAATAAACAGTCGACGTTTCGGTTTGATGCACATTATCAGTTCTGATGGAGCATTGACAGTTTACTTCCCACCATAGATGCCACCTGACCTGCTGAATTCCTCCAGCATCTTGTGTATGTTGTTCAAGATTTCCAGCATCTGCACAATTTCTTGTAGCAAGGTTTACCTGTGTTATTTGCAGAAAGGAGGAAGTGTGTGTGTGAGGCCAGTTTTCTGTGCTCAGTGTCAGATGTGGGGGGTCCTGGAGTCTCTCAGCCTCCTGGACGGCTATATCTGCACCAGGTGTTTTGAGCTGCAGCTCTGAGTTAGGGAACTGCAGATGAAGTTTGATGACTTTCGCCTGGTCAGGATGAGCGGGGTGGTGATAGAAAGGAGTTATAGGCAGGTGGACACACCGAGGCCACGGGAGACAGACAAGTGGGTCACAGTCAGGAGGGGGAAGGGGAAAGGGGAAAGAGTCAGGTACCAGAGTGTACCCCTATGGCTGTACCCCTTAACAATAAGTACTCCTGTTTGAGTACTGTTGGGGAGGACAGCCTACCAGTGGGAAGCAACACTGGCCGTGCCTCTGGCACAGAGTCTGGCCCTGTGGCTCAGAAGGGTAGGGAAAGGAAGTCAGTAGTGATAGGGGACTCTACAGTTAGGGGGTCAGACAGGTGATTCTGTGGATGCAGGAAAGAAACTCGGATGGCAGTTTGCCTCCCAGGTGCCAGGGTCTGGGATGTTTCAGATCACGTCCAGATATCCTGCAGTGGGAGGGAGAACAGCCAAAGGTCGTGCTACATATTGGTACCAATGACATAGATAAGAAAAGGGAAGAAGTCCTGAAAAAAGGGAGTTAGGAAGGAAGTGGAGAAGCAGGACTGCAAAGGTAGTAATCTCGGGATTACTGCCTGTGCACGCGACAGTGAGTACAGGAATAGAATGAGGTAGAGGATAAATCTGTGGCTGAGGGATTGGAGCAGGGGGCAGGGATTCAGATTTCTGGATCATTGGGACCTCTTTAGGGGCAGGTGTGACCTGTACAAAAAAGACGGGTTGCACTTGAATCTCAGGGGAACCAATATCCTAGCAGGGAGGTTTGCTAAGGTTACTGGGGCGAGTTTAAACCAGAATTGTTGGAGGGTGAGAACTGAACTAAAGAGACTGGGGAAGAGGAGGGAGGATAGGCAGGCGATAGAGAAAGGACACGATCAGACCGAAGGCTTGAGATGTGTCTACTTTAACACAAAGTGTTGTGAACAAAGATGATGAGCTTAGAACATGTATCAGTACTTGGAGATATGATGTGGTGGCCATTACAGAGACTTGCATGGCTCAGGGGCAAGATTGGTTACTTCAACTGCCAGGTTTTAGATGTTTCAGAAAGGACAGGGAGAGAGGCAAAAGAGGTGGGGGCATGGCACTGTTGATCAGAGATAGTGTCACGGCTGCAGAAAAGGTGGACGCCATAGAGAGATTGTCTACGGAGTCTCTGTGGATGGAGGTGAGGTACAGGAAGGGGGTCAATAACTTTACTGGGTGTTTTTTTATAGGCTGTCCAATAGTAACAGGGATATCAAGGAGCAAATAGGGGAACAGATCCTGGAAAAGGTGTAATAATAATAATAGAGTTGTTGTGATGGGAGATATTAATTTCCCAAATATCGACTGGCATCCCCCTAGAGCAAGGGGTTTATATGGGGTGGAGTTTATTAGGTGTGTTCAGGAAGGTTTCTTGTAGATAAGCCTATAAGAGGAGAGGCTGTACTTGATTTGGTATTGGGAAATGAACCTGCTCAGGTGTCAGATCTCTCAGTGGGAGAGCATCATAATTCTATCTCCTTTACAACAGCATTGGAGAGAGACAGGAACAGACAAGTTAGAAAAAACATTTAATTGGAGTAAGGGGAATTATGAGGCTATCAGGCAGGAAACTGGAAGCTTAAATTGGGAACAACTGTTCTCAGGGAAAAGTAGGAAGAATTGTGGCAAATGTTCAGGGGATATTTGTGCGGAGTTCTGTATAGGTACGTTCCAATGAGACAGGAAAGTTATGGAAGGGTACAGGAACTGTGGTGTACAAAGGCTGTAATAAATCTAGTCAAGAAGAAAAGAAATGCTTACAAAAGGTTTATAGATCTAGAAGATTATACGGCTAATAGGAAGGAGCTTAAGAAGGAGATTAGGAGAGCCAGAAAGGGTCATGAGAAGGCCTTGGTGAGCAGGATTAAGGAAAACCCCAAGGCATTCTGCAATTATGTGAGGAGCAAGAGGATAAGACGTGAAAGAATAGGACCTATCAAGTGTGACAGTGGGAAAGTGTCATGGAACCGAAGGAAATAGCAGAGGTACTTAATGAATACTTTACTTCAGTATTCACTATGGAAAAGGATCTTGGGAATTGTAGTGATGACTAGCAGCAGACTGAAAAGCTTAAGCATGTAGATATTAAAGAAAGAGGATGTGCTGGAGCTTTTGGAATGCATCAAGGTGGATAAGTCACCAGGACCGGATGAGATGTGCGCCAGACTACTGTGGAAGGCAAGGGAGGAGATTGCTGAGCCTCTGGCGATGATCATCAATGGGGACAGGAGAGGTTCCGGATGATTGGAGGATTGCAGATGTTGTTCCTTTATTCAAGGGAGTAGAGATAGCCCAGGAAATTATAGACCAGTGAGTCTTACCTCTGTGATTAGTAAGCTGATGGAGAAGATCCTGACAGGCAGGATCTATGAACATTTGGAGAGGCATAATATGATTAGGAATAGTCAGCATGGTTTTGTCAAGGGTAGGTCATGCCTTACGAGCCTGATTGAATTTTTTGAAGGTGTAACTAAACACATTGATGAAGGAAGAGCAGTAGAGGCAGTGTATATGGATTTCAGCAAGGCATTTGATAAGGCACCCCCATGCAAGGCTTATTGAGAAAGTAAGGAGGCATAAGATCCAAGGGGTCATTGCTTTGTGGATCCAGAACTGGCTTGCCCACAGAAGGCAAAGAGTAGGTCGGTGACCAGTGGAGTGCCTCAGGGATCTGTTCTGAAACCCTTACTCTTCGTGATTTTTATAAATTACCTGGGTGAGGAAGTGGAGGGATGGGTTAGTAAGTTTGCTGATGACACAAAGGTTGGAGGTGTTGTGGATAGTGTGGAGGGCTGTCAGAGGTTACAGCAGGAACATTGATAGGATGCAAAACTGGGCTGAGAAGTGGCAGATGGAGTTCAACCCAGATAAGTGTGAAGTGGTTCATTTTGGTGGGTCAAATATGATGGCAGAATATAGTATTAATGATAACACTCTTGTCACTCATAGGGATCTTGGGGTCCGAGTCCATAGGTCACTCAAAGCAGCTATGCAGGTTGACTCTGTGGTTAAGAAGGTGTACGGTATATTGGCCTTCATCAATCATGGAACTGAATTTAGGAGCCGAGAGGTAATGTTGCAGCTATATAGAACCCTGGTCAGACCCCACTTGGAGTACTGTGCTCAGTTCTGGTCACCTCACTACAGGAAGGATGTGGAAGCCATAGAAAGGGTGCAGAGGAGATTTACAAGGATGTTTCCTGGGTTGGGGAGCCTGCCTTATGAGAATAGGCTGTGAACTCGGCCTATTCTCCTTGGAGCAACGGAGGATGAGAGGTGACCTGATAGAGGTGTATAAGATGATGAGAGGCATGATTATGTGGATAGTCAGAGGCTTTTTCCCAGGGCTGAAATGGTTGCCACAAGAGGACACAGGTTAAAGTGCTGGGGAGTAGGTACAGAGGTGATATCAGGGGTAAGTTTTTACTCAGAGAGTGGTGAGTACATGAAATGGGCTGCCGGCAATGGTGGTGGAGGCGGATACTATAGGGTCTTTTAAGAGGCTTTTGGATAGGTGCATGGCGCTTAGAAAATTAGAGGGTTATAGGTAAGCCTAGTAATTTCTAAGGTCGGGACATGTTTGGCACAACTTTGTGGGCCGAAGGGCCTGTATCGTGCTGTAGGTTTTCTATTTTTCTATATTTTCTTATAGTGAATTACATTTGACATTAAGTCAGTCACTTGCAGATTTGAAATTAGATGCAAAAAGAGAAAATGGAGAAGCATGCAGGAAAAATCAAAATTATAAGTCAAAGACTAAAACATACAAGGCTGCTGAAGCCACAAGGGCAATTAATTTCTAAACCATTTTGAGGATAGTTTTCTAGAACCCTGAAGAAGACTTTTACAGTCTACACTATTTCAATCAAAAACAAGAGCTTCAAACTATTCTGATTAAATAACAGGAAAAGTTTCCAATAAAATTCAAATGCACAATTGTAAACAAGATCTTCAATGAATCAGACCAACATAACAGAATAAAATGGAAATTCAACTCATTCAACAAAAGATTGTTGAAATATAATGTTAATTTGATTTCTCGCTCCATAGCTATTTCCTAATCTGCTGGGTATCTCCACTATCCGCAGGTTTTTATTTCCTTTTGTTAACTGCTTATTGTTAACAGCTTTTTCCGTCCACACTCTACAGACCCCTCCCCACCTCTTAATCTTGAGTCTTAGCCCCACTTTCCATAACTACTGATCACACGACTCCATCCCAATTGTGGTCCTTCTTCCATCACCACTACAGTCAAATCTTATCCCAATGCCCAATTTTAATCCACAGGCTTATTTCTTAGCCTCTCCAACCTTCAGCAATACAAACCCCATATTCAAATGCCCTAAAGTTAACAACTTTCTTCTGTACAACGTGCAGCAGCAAACAGCAAAGTGCTATAGGTTTTAGGTGCTATTAGATTTGCAAGTGGCAAATATACAGTAGAACAAAATAAATATTGGTACACTTCACAAGTTATTTATTATGCTTGTACAGGAATTATGGAAACTCAAGGCTATTCAGACTACTTCAGTTTATTCAGTTACACAGTAAATTTAGTTTACATATTGAAAAAAGTGGCTAATCAATCAAGAAGATGATTGAAGTTAAAACTTATTACTTTCAGGAAAGAGTCGCCAGTCTGTTGGTATAACTAGTGCAAGATCAGCAGAAATTTCCCCGCTGCTTTGCCTACATGTATGTGGAAATACAGACTTCTGTAAATGCACTGGTAAATAGCAAATAAGCACATTTCACACAAGATGTGAAATTTCTCATAATAGAAGCATTGCCCATATGCTTTCACCTCAGATTTCAGAACCAAAGCAGGTGAAGAGAAATAAAAACCTTTAGATCATTATTAAATTTGTCATTTTCCCCATCTGATATTAAGACAGTTATTCTTCCACATAAACAGTAATACCCCAAATTTCTAAGGCTCATTTACCTTTTTCTTTCTTCCAGCTGCAGGACCGCGCCGAGGTGCTCTAGAAATAACTTTCTTTTCTAGTGTGAATTCCTAATTTAAAAAATGAGAAAGAGAAATTTATAATGCCAACTGTCTCAATATTTTTCTCAGCTGCTTTGCTGACAATATCAAGTGTCCATTCATCACAATAATAATATATGCATTTATAAATGAATAGTTTATCAGTACTGGCTTTTGTACTACTCTGACAATTTCCTGAATTGTGGGATAGCAGTTAAAATTGGTAATTCAGAAATGCCAGATTGAGCCAAAGATAATCAAGTATTACCCTAGAAGAGGTCAAAGATGAACTATATTTTTTCCCCCGCGTTTTTTTCAAATTTATCTGGTTTGGCTACACAGCAAATAAATTCAAACGAGTCAGCACAAGAGCCGTGAAAATTCTACTCCAGTTTGGGTTACACGTGAGATGGGATGGTCATTGCTTGGCAAGAAGATCACAAAACTACCAAAAGGGACACTAATGGAAACAGTACAATAACTTTTTTCTCCAAAGAATTGGTGTTTACTGTATTTATACTTACTTGGTCACTGTTTTTCTCAGATTCTGAGGAACTTGCTTCAGAATTCTCCTCAAGCGAGTTGGAACCACTTTCCTCTTCCTCTTCATCACTTGATTTGTGAGCACGTTTTGGAGCAGGTCGCTTCAAAGTTAGAATGTGGCAAAAATAAGTTTTTTCTTCCTCTGATCAGAAAGTTTGTAGATTGTTGGAATGTAACATCTTTAAAAAATAACTTTGATTAACAAAAAGCTGGAAAGAGTCACTAGTATATTATGCTGTTGCTGAGTGCCATCAAGTCGTTGCCAACTCATGGCAACCCTGCGGATAGAGTTGTTTTCCATAGGGTTTTCGTGGCAAGATACACAAGTAGATTGCCAGGACATTCTTCTGCATAGATACTGCTACTACCCAGGTTGGGACCCGGCCAGAATTGAACTCAGGACCATACGCAAAGTCTAGTACTGATGCCACTACGCCACCGACCATTATACCAACATAATTATTCTAACAATTAGTAACACTGCGCTTTTCTTTTTGCGTGGAGTTCATTGGATTTTAATACTGCAAGATTCACAAAATTTGAGTGGTGATGGCAGTTCTCAAATTTAAAATTTAATTATAATAATTCAGCTATCATTAAAGTGCATATAACTTGTACTATATATATACACATACACACACACACACACTTTGCCTTCAAGATGTACATCCTAATTGATCTTGATCTATAATCAGATCATAAACTTAAGCATAGTTAAATTCACTCATATTTTCCTCCTCCCATTGAATTTTCAAATTCTCTTCAAACCTGTTTTACTAATTAAAATCTTCAAATGCAATACCAGCTTCCAGATAGATAGCAATAACCTCCACCTCACTATTTAAATTATTTATTTCCATATAACTTTTATTTATCATGCTGCTTTAATGAACTTAGCTCCTCTGCTGTTGAAATTAAAATCTTTTCCTTTGCTACATATCATGTTTATTCTAAATGTCCACCTACTTGACCACTCTCTTCCACTCTCTGTAAAATCAAGCTCAAACTTTAATGATAATATTTTAAATTATAGGGATTCACCTACTCTTTCAAGTTTAATGACCCATGTTGATTCCCAGTTTAGCAAAAACGCAAACGTTAATAAAGTTCACATCTCTGAAGCCACTTTCATTCTGAAAATTTGAAGAGATTTCAGCACTATTCCAGTTCTGGAGTATTCACAAAATCAGTCACTACACTGTTGGCCTCAAAAACTCTGGACTTCAAAGTCTCTTCACTTTCTTACCGACACCTCCACTTCCAAGTGGATCTTAGATATCTTCCTTGTTTAACCTTGCTTATCCGACAGCGCCACTTAGAAGGTGCTATGCAGCAAGCAACTTTTCACTGCTTTTCAGCTTTTTTTTAAAAAAAGCAGTGTTTTGTATAATTCTGTTATATTTTTCTTGTGAATTTATCTGGTATACATTTTCACACATGTACTCTTTTGGTTCTGTTAACCAGTTGATCTTCCATTTTCTGAAGTAGTATTAAAAAAATGCCAACCTTTTATCAAACAACCCATTTCCCGCATTTTCCAGGGTCTATTTCTTGTTGTAAACGATTCTAAGGAACACAATTGCTTTTATTCTACAGCCCTACCATTATGCCAAAATCCTTGGCAATACATCAGCCAAAAACATTTATATTCAACACAAGGGGAAATGGAATGGTCCTACATATACTGTTTTACATGAAAGTGGCTGTATTCAAAGTTTTAAATTTAGAACTTCAAAGTAAAGATTTATAACTTTAAAATGTCAACGATCACTCTGGCATTACTATTCAGGTCTTTGAAATACTGACTGGATTTTGCAAGACCAGGTATAATACTGCACATATTTAACTGAGTCAGACAGAGAGTGTCAATTTGCTGGCTCTCTGCACTCTTGGGTTTGGTGGAGAAGTCTGAGGGACAACTGAGCCATAACTGGCAGAATAGCCCTGCCCCCTAAAGCACTCTTACTGGCTTTAACAAAAGGAAAAGAGGGAGGGAACACTTCACACAAAATGCTGAAGTAACTCAGCAGGCCAGGCAACATCTAGGAAAAGAGTACAGTCAACGTTTCAGGCCAAAACTCTTCGGCAGGACTGGAGAAAAAGAAAGCCGAGGAGTAGATTCAAAATGTGCGGAGAGGGAGAGAGAAACACAAGATGTAAAGGTGAAACCTGAATAGGGTGGGAATGAAGTAAATAGTTGGGAGGTAAACTGATAAAAAAGACAGAAGGCCATGGAAGAAATAAAAAAGGGTGAGGAGCACCAGAGGGAAGTGATGATTTAGGTGTGATTTCATTGAAACATAAAATTTCAAAGTGACTTGATAAGAGCAGATGTAAAGATGCCATTTCTCATGATTGGGATGCTTAAGACAAAGTAAAATTTGTTGTTAGGTGCATTCAAAAGGCTTTCATGACAGTATGTTTATTGTCCAAACAGGGAAAGGGCCATATTTAACCTTGTATTGGAAAACAAATCTGGCCAGGTGATCAGTGTTTCAACAGAAAAATAATTTTGGGAACAGTGATCAGAACTCCATAAAATTTTCAGATGGTTGTGGAGAAAGATGAGACTGAACCAAAGTGGTTAATTGGAGAAAGGCTAATTACAATTATATTATACAGGACAGCAAATTGGGAGCAGCTGCTGTTGAGTAAATCCACATCTGACATGTGGAAATTATTTAAAAACGAGTTGGTCAGAACTCAGGACCAAAATATTTCTACAAGGAAGAAAGACAAGAATGCCAAGATTTGGGAATCTTGGATGACAAGACGAGATTACAATTTTAGTCAAAAAGAATCAAGCAGCAAAACAAAGCTTAGGAGACTGAAACTGAATAGGTCTTTGTAAAAAGAAGAAAAGTAAAACTTAAAATAGAGAATCAAGAAGGCTAAAAGAATTTGTGAAGTATCCTTGGCAAGTAGAATTGCAGAGAATCACAAAACATTGTATACACATATTAGAAAGAAGATTGGCAGGACTATAATGACCAAAGAATTACAACGATGACACAGAAATTGGTCAAGATATGGATAGTGAGGATCCACGTTTGAGAGTGTATCCTCAAGGTCAGATGTGTTGAGGGGTTTAAAATGAGAGTTAGTTATCTTTTGAGTTTAACAAATCCTATTTGTATTTATGTGCATGAATAGCAGCATTAATCACCACCCACAAGAGAGAAGGGAATAATGAAATGGCTAAGTTAATAATGACAGATATTTGGAAGAGGGGAATAAAAACAAATCTGACACACCTGTGAATTACTAAGGGTTTACCTTTGGAAGGATAGGTTTCCTCTTGATGCCACTCTGTTCAATGCTGTCTTTGTCAGATTCCTCATCACTCACTTGTTTGTCCTCTTCTACACCACTCCCTGGGAGTGCTTCATTTTCTGGAACTTCACTGTCAGATGAGCTTGATGGCTAAACGTGGTAAAGCAAATGTCAAATCAGCTTCTGAAATTTTGCACAAAGGAAATTAAAGCCAATGTTATTTATTTTCCAAGGAAAAATCCAAAATCTCGCATAAGCAAACAGCTTGCTTTAATATAGTTCTTTTAATGTAGCAAAGCATAAGATGCCTTCTTACTCCATCAGCTTCCTTCTTGTGAGTTACTTATCTACCACTGGACTGCTTTCTCCTTGCTGTTCATGGACAGTTTTACCAGGGTCCTTGCTACCATGCTCAGTCAAATACTGACTTAATGTTATGGGCAGCATTCTATGAAATCAGGCTCTGATTCATGTTTGGACCAAAACTGGCAAATTCTGGAGTGAAGAGGACCCTGGGTACCGACAAGGTGGTTACTGGAAAGCAAGTACTGCTTATGCCAAGACCACCTTCTATAATTTAGCTGATGACTGAATTTAGATTGATTGTGCAGCAATTTGCAGCCTGGATTTGTCCTGCCTAGGACATACCACAGGACAGAGTTTTAGCTATATTGGAATAGAGGTGCAGCTAATTCCTGGATAGTGTTGTAGCTGAACTCACTGTGCCCCATGTTGTAGCCTGCCTCAGCCACCCAGGTGGTGCGCAATCCAACAAATGGTAGAAATGATTGGCCAACATTTTTCTTATGGTCGCAAGACCCTGTTGAACACTGGTAATGCAGAGTACTACAAGTACGATTCACTAGTTCATTGGAAAGACTAACAGTCGGTTGTTGCGTGGCTAAGGCCTGTTGCAGTTACCGGCAAAGGAGACAATGGAACTAGGTGTGTGCCACTGGATTCCATATTGGGCTGGGAACTGGCCCCTCTCAATGGTGCTGGGTTGGATTCTTGCAGAAATGTCACTCCAAGACATTATCAATGCATGATAATCTACAGGCCATGGCACTCAGGGATTTGGCCTATATTAATATCATTTTTAATATTTTTTGTAACTGTATGTTTTCCTGTTATCATAATTATACATGTTACATGTGCTGTGTGTGACTGTTGGTACTGTGCTTTCTAGCTTGGCCCCCCAGAGGAATGCTGCTTTTGGCTGTATTCCTTTGTATGGTTGAATGACAATGAAGTTTCAACTTCTGGAGCACAAACTTTTAGGATTTTAGTTAGAATGGATACTGGTCCTACAAATTAGGCTGTGCTCTGTGCTCCCAGCCATTTCTTAATATTACGTAAAGCAAATTAAATTGGCTGAAGGCCAGCATTTGCTATAGTAAGGATCTCTGGAGGAAGCAGGGATTAATCACCATCTTGGCACATCTCACTGAACATGAGCTTGCTTACACAGAGAAGAGTGGGGAAGACAGCAGCTTTCATCATCATCAACAGGAGATGAGCAAAACACAGAAACTGATGGTCAAATATGTGGAACAGCAGGGGCAGTCCCAAGGATTACAGTCATTGTGTCAGCCAGAGTGTGTCACTCCAGCCTACCCAATTCCATTATATCCAACACTAGCCCTCAAAAGGCTGTTGATGAATGATGCCTCTGTGGCTCACTCCACACAGCACAAGATAACTTCACCATTTCATTGTTGTGGGAGTACCAGTGGAATACTGAGCATAATACCAGGTTCTCATCATAGCAGTGGAAAATGCAGGTGTCTGCAACCACGTTCTCAGCACAGCAATGCATCTTGTATAAAATGCAATAATTATTCCTTTTAGAGTTGATTCCAATTCCATTTGAGTTCTCCTTCCTGGGAACACACTGGAACACCACCAAGGTACAAGACTAAGCACTGAAGTGAGGGATTGGTCACAGGGCTCAAAGATCAGAGAACAGGAGAATCCCTTTCTACAGATGCTGCCCGCCTGAGCATTGAGTACTTACCCATTTTATTCCTTTCTTAAATCTGTAAAGATCACTCCCCAAGGTGAGCATGAAATTAACAGAGGGCAGATAGTACATTCGCCTTTTTATAAGGAAACTACTTCAACATCTAGTTCAGGGTCTTTTTAAGTAAGCACAAGGAATTATTGTACTAAACTGGATCTACGTTTAATTGGCAAAAATATATTACATATTCAATCTTCAGTCCAGAAGGTCAAACCCATATACCCAATCAAACTGTATTCGTTTTTTTTAATTCTGCAAAAGATCTTAGTAATTTGTAGATATCTACTTGAATTTGTATACATGCTCTTGACCAAAAGAGTAACATTATTAAAAAAAACCTTTTCCAGTTTTCAATCCAAAATAATGACTACTTCATCCCTCGTCAAATGACAAGAATCAAATTAACTCTTACAGCACCTGACTTAGACCAAATTTATGCTTAACTCACAAAGTTTTTGTTACACCCAAAGCCTCCATGTCAACTGGTGTTCTAGAGGAACAAAAGTTTTGACTTGTTTCTGATCTTCTATACATTAAAAGTAGAGTGTACATTTTAAAGAACATTTAAAAAATACAAACTAATTCTAAAATTATTTCAACTGCCTGCATAAGCACTGCAGTATTTATCACAAACCAAAATATTTAGTTTGCACAAGTCATCTATCTATAAAATAAAATTCACAATTATAGCGGTGTGCTACACGCAGCGCTGCAATAATGACACGGAGTCGGTGAGCTGCGGTTGCAAAAGAGATTTATTCAAACTACGCGGCCTCGCTTTAAAGCCTTCCTGATCCCGCCCTCCCCGGGCGGGAAATGTGTATTCACAGTCCCGTCCCGCGCGCGGGCTTTTCCCCTTGCTGGTGAAGCAGGCTTGGCGCCCTCTTTGGGACCTGCCTCAATGCCGGCGCGCACCGCTTTGTGAGCCAGTTCGAGTGCACTGGGAAGTGGGTCGCCACATAACCGCCCCCCAGAACTGGCAATACACCCCCCAATGTCCACAGTCTGGGTCGGACTCTGTTTGGGAGGTCTGCCTCTGCACCGCGGTGCCTGAATCTCGACCAGCTGCACCAAGTCCACGTAGGCTGGTTTGAGTCGGTCCACCATGAAAACCTCCTCTTTCCCCCCAATGTCCAGCACGAATGTGGACCCGTTGTCTCTGATCACCGTAAACGGCCCCTCATAGGGCCACTGTAGCGGTGCCCGATGTCTGCCCCATCGTACAAAAACAAACTTACAGTTTTGCAGGTCTTTGGGTACACAGGTCGGGTTCTGCCCATGCTGCGAAGTGGGTATGGGGGCCAGGTTACCGAGCCTCTCGCATAGTCTGCCCAGGACTGCTGCGGGGTCTTCCTCTTGCCCCCTTGGGGCTGGTATGAACTCTCCTGGGATGACCAGGGGTGCGCCGTACACCAACTCGGCCGACGAGGTGTGCAGATCCTCTTTGGCCGCCGTGCGGATTCCAAGCAGGACCCAGGGAAGCTCGTCCACCCAGTTAGGCCATTTGAGGCGGGCTATGAGAACCAACTTCAGGTGACGGTGGAAACGCTCCACTAGTCCTTCGACTGTGGGTGGTAGGCAGTTCTGTGGTGCAGCTGTGTCCCCAAAAGGCTGGCCATTGCTGACCACAGGCTAGAGGTGAACTGGGCGCTTCTGTCGGAGGTAAGACGCTGATCTCGGCTCCAGTGTCGACCAAAAAGCGGCGTCCCGACTGCTTGTCCCAGACATACAGGAGGCTATCCCAATGGCCAGCCGCTGTAGCCATCAGCGACGGCTGGCCCTGGCGTTTCCCGGGAACTTGCAGGGCGGGCTACAGCGGCGGGCTTCTGCGCCCCACCGCTGGTGGTAGAAGCACCATTGTACGTTGGTCCCCTCACCCCTGCCTCTGGGGTTAGCGGGCTCTGCAGCCAGGCCTGGTCTGGTTTGTTGCTGGGAGTGTGGCCTGGTGATCTGTGCGAAGAACGCCCCACTCTCCTTCTTGGCTTTCCACAGCATGTCCGCCCGGGCCGCCACCTTCCGGGGGTCGCTGAAATCTATGTCAGACAGCAGCAGGTGTATGTCCTCGGGCAGCTGCTCCAGGAATGCCTGCTCAAACATGAGGCAGGGCTTGTGACCTCTGGCCAGGGACAGCATCTCGTTCATCAAAGCCGACGGTGGCCTGTCCCCCAAACCATCCAGGTGCAGTAAGCGGGCAACTCGCTCGTGCCGTGAGAGTCCGAAAGTCCTTATGAGCAAGGCTTTGAATTCTGTGTATTTGCCGTCCGCTGGGGGCAATTGTATGAACTCCTCAACCTGGGCGGCTGTCTCCTGGTCAAGGGAGCTCACCATGTAGTAGTAACGTGTGGCATCCGAGGTTATCTGCCGAATGTGGAATTGGGCTTCTGCTTGCTGGAACCATAGGTGAGGTCGCAGCATCCAGAAGCTTGGCAGTTTTAACGAAACTGCATGAACAGATGCGGCGTCGTTCATCTCCGGTCCAAATATTATTAGGGCTATCGGGGTCACCAATTGTAGCGGTGTGCTACATGCAGTGATGCAATAACGACACGGAGTCGGTGAGCTGCGGTTGCAAAAGAGATTTATTCAAACTTCGCGGCCTCGCTTTAAAGCCTTCCTGATCCCACCCTCCCCGGGCGGGAATGTGTATTCACAGTCCTGTCCCGTGCGTGGGCTTTTCCCCTTGCTGGTGAAGCAGGCTTGGTGCCCTCTTAGGGACCTGCCTCAATGTCGGCGTGTGCCACTTTGTGAGCCGGTTCGAGTGCACTGGGAAGTGGGTCGCCTCACAATTATCATTGTTATACAAGTAAAAGCCTCCCAAGACTTAAATCATACATTTCTTTTTTTTAATTAATTTTTTAATACATTTTCTACATCGCTACAGATTTTAAAAAAACCAGATCGAAATGAAGAACATTAATACAGTGCAAAAATAAACAATAATAATATAATACAAAAGAAGATAATTGAGAAAGCACCCAAATTGAAGATATGTAATATTAGTATCTTCCCCAAGCCCCGCAACAAAAAAGAACTCCAGACCAACCACAACACAATCTAGAAAGTATACATCAGGACATTCAAACCCCCAAAACTGTAAATACACTTAGCAACAGAAGATATTAATGCCTACTACCAACGAAAAAGGAGCTGAAAGCAAGGGACCTAAAAAAAAACCTTAGCTAAGAGGAAGGTTATGAAAATAATCAATAAAAGGTCCCCAGACCTTATGGAACTTTGTATCCGAATTAAGAACTGAATAATGAAATTTTTCAAGGTCTAAGCAGGACATAATATCATTAAGCCATTGAGCATGTGTGGGCGGGGCAACATCCCTCCATCTAAGGAGGATTAAACATCTAGCCAGGAGAGAAGCAAAAGATAATATTCGACACTTAGTCGAACTCAGACATAAATCTGTCTCACCCAAAAAAACCGTACAAAGCAATTAAAGGGTTAGGTTCTAGGTTCAATATAATTATGGAGAAGGACAGGACTGGACCTAGAGTTGAGATTTTTGATTGGAGAAAGGCTAACTGTGAGGAGATGCGCAGGGATTTAGAGAGAGTGGATTGGTTCAAGTTGTTTTATGGGAAGGATGTAATAGAGAAATGGAGGTCATTTAAGGGTGAAATTATGAGGGTACAGAATCTTTATGTTCCTGTTAGGTTGAAAGGAAAGGTTAAAGGTTTGAAAGCGCCATGGTTTTCAAGGGATATTAGAAACTTGATTTGGAAAAAGAGGGATGTCTACAATAGATATAGGCAGCATGGAGTAAAGGAATTGCTCGAGGAATATAAAGAATGTAAAAGGAATCTTAAGAAAGAGATTAGAAAAGCTAAAAGAAGATACGAGTTTGGTTTGGCAAATAAGGTGGAAGTAAATCCGAAAGGTTTCTACAGTTATATAAAAAGCAAGAGGATAGTGAGGGATAAAATTGGTCCCTTAGAGAATCAGGGTGGTCAGCTATGTGTGGAGCCGAGGGAGATGGGAGAGATTTTGAACGATTTCTTCTCTTCAGTATTCACTAAGGAGAAGGATATTGAATTGTGTAAGGTGTGGGAAACAAGTAAGGAAGTTATGGAACCTATGACAATTAAAGAGGTGGAAGTACTGGCGCTTTTAAGAAATTTAAAAGTGGATAAATCTCCGGGTCCTGACAGGATATTCCCCAGGACCTTGAGGGAAGTTTGTGTAGAGATAGCAGGAGCTCTGACGGAGATCTTTCAGATGTCATTAGAAACGGGGATTGTGCCGGAGGATTGGCGTATTGCTCATGTGGTTCCATTGTTTAAAAAGGGTTCTAGAAGTAAGCCTGGCAATTATAGACCTGTCAGTTTGACATCAGTGGTGAGTAAATTAATGGAAAGTATTCTTAGAGATAGTATTTATAATTATCTGGATAGACAAGATCTGATTAGGAGTAGCCAGCATGGATTTGTGCGTGGAAGGTCATGTTTGACAAACCTTATTGAATTTTTTGAAGAAGTTACGAGGAATGTTGACGAGGGTAAGGCAGTGGATGTAGTCTATATGGACTTCAGCAAGGCCTTTGACAAAGTTCCACATGGAAGGTTAGTTAAGAAGGTTCAGTCGTTAGGTATTAATGCTGGAGTAATAAAATGGATTCAACAGTGGCTAGATGGGAGATGCCAGAGAGTAGTGGTGGATAATTGTTTATCGGGATGAAGGCCAGTGACTAGCAGGGTGCCTCAGGGATCTGTTTTGGGCCCAATGTTGTTTGTAATATACATAAATGATCTGGATGATGGGGTGGTAAATTGGATTAGTAAGTATGCCGATGATACTAAGGTAGGAGGTGTTGTGGATAATGAGGAGGGTTTTCAAAGCTTGCAGGGAGATTTATGCCAGTTAGAAGAATGGGCTGAACGTTGGCAGATGGAGTTTAATGCTGAGAAGTGTGAGGTTCTACATTTTGGCAGGAATAATCCAAATAGAACATACAGGGTAAATGGTAGGGCATTGAGGAATGCAGTGGAACAGAGAGACCTAGGAATAACAGTGCATAGTTCCCTGAAGGTGGAGTCTCATGTAGATAGGGTGGTGAAGAAGGCTTTTGGAACGCTGGCCTTTATAAATCAGAGCATTGAGTACAGAAGTTGGGATGTAATGTTAAAATTGTACAAGGCATTGGTAAGGCCAATTTGGAATATTGTGTACAGTTCTGGTCACCGAATTATAGGAAAGATATCAATAAATTAGAGAGAGTGCAGAGACGATTTACTAGGATGTTACCTGGGTTTCAGCACTTAAGTTACAGAGAAAGGTTGAACAAGTTAGGTCTCTATTCATTGGAGCGTAGAAGGTTGAGGGGGGATTTGATCGAGGTATTTAAAATTTTGAGAGGGATAGATAGAATTGACGTGAATAGGCTGTTTCCATTGAGAGTAGGGGAGATTCAAACGAGAGGACATGATTTGAGAGTTAGGGGGCAAAAGTTTAAGGGAAACACGAGGGGGTATTTCTTTACTCAGAGAGTGATAGCTGTGTGGAATGAGCTTCCTGTAGAAGTAGTAGAGGCCAGTTCAGTTGTGTCATTTAAGGTAAAATTGGATAGGTATACGGACAGGAAAGGAGTGGAGGGTTATGGGCTGAGTGCGGGTAGGTGGGACTAGGTGAGATTAAGAGTTCGGCACGGACTAGGAGGGCCGGAATGGCCTGTTTCCGTGCTGTGATTGTTATATGGTTATATGGTGATTCAGAATACAAGATAACGTTATGAAGATGTCTTTCCAAAATTTCTCCAAATTAGGACAAAACCAGTACATATGAATGAGAGAGGCCTCGCCCCTTTTGCATTTATCACAGAGAGGACTAATGTTAGGGTAAAATCACGATAGTTTAGATTTAGACATATGGGCTCTATGAAAAATCTTAAACTGTAAAAGGCAATGGCAAGCACAAAGAGAGGTTGAATTAACCGATTTGAGAATCGAATCCCAAGTCTCATCAGATAAGGAGATATTTAAATCATGCTCCCAAGCCATTCTAATTTTATCCACAGGGGCACGCCGTAAGGATGCTAATTTATCACGAATAAATGATATTAAACCTTTACCTAGTGGATTAATAGAAAGAAAGAAATCCATAACATTTTTCTCAGGTATTTCAGGGAAGTTAGGAATTAAAGGATTAATAAAGTGTCTAATTTGGAGATATCTAAAAAAAATGAGCATTGGGCAGATTGAACTTAGCAGAGAGCTGTTGAAAAGATGCGAAGCGATTATCAATAAAAAGATCTTCAAAATGTCTAATGCCCTTACTATACCAATCATGGAATGCTGAATCATACGTAGTAGGTAAAAAAAGGTGATTATGTAAGATAGGGCAAGAAAAGGAAAAACCATGGAAACCATAAAACTTAAACTGAGCCCATATACGCAAAGTGTGTCTAACAAGAGGATTAACAATTAATCTGGACAAACTACTAGGGAGTACAGAGCCAAGAAGTGCAGAGATAGATAAATCTTTAGTGGAACTCAACTCCATTGCCACCCAATTAGGGCACTCGGGTTGGCCATGGAAAAAAGACCAAAAGGTAGCACAACGTATATTGGCTGCCCAATAACATAAACGAAAGTTAGGTAAAGCCATGCCACCCTCTTTTTTAGATTTTTGGAGATAAACTTTATTAATTCTAGAGTGCTTATTCTTCCACAGATATGACAAAATAATAGAGTCTAAGGAATCAAAAAAAGATTTAGGAATAAAAATTGGGATTGATTGAAATAAATATAAAAGTTTAGGGAGAACATACATTTTAACAGCATTGATACAACCTACCAAAGACATAGATAGAGGTGACCATTGTAACAGACTGTTTTATAGTATATGAAAGATTGGCAACATTTTCACTAAAGAGATCTTTAAACTTCCTTGTGACTGTAATCCCAAGATAAGTAAAGTGATTATGAACTACTTTAAAAGGGAGATCACGAAATGTTAATTCTTGTGCTTCTTTATTAATTGGGAAAAGTTCGCTCTTATGTAAATTAAGTTTATAGCCAGAGAACTGGCTAAACTGATCAAGAAGTGAAAATATTGGAGGTAAGGATGTAGACGGATTTGAAAGAAAAAGTAATAAGCCATCAGCATAAAGAGAAACTCTATGCTCAACACCCCCTCTCCAAATCCCGGTCAATTCAGGACAATTCCGAAATGCTATCGCCAAAGGTTCTATAGCCAAATCAAAGAGAAAGGGACTTAAAGGGCATCCCTGGCGGGTGCCATGTTTAAGGTTAAATAACTGGGATTTCTGAAAATTAGTCAAAACAGAGGCAGTAGGACACAAACACAGCAATTTGATCCAAGAGATAAAACTTTGACCGAAGTCAAATTTTTCTAAAACTGCAAAAAGGTAGTTCCACTCTATACGATCAAATGCTTTCTCCGCATCGAGGGAAATAACACATTCAGGAATCCCAGTTGGAGGTGAATATAAAATGTTAAATAAACGCCGAATGTTAAAAAAAGGAAAACGGTTTTTAATAAAACCAGTTTGATCATCAGAAATAGAGGGGATAATAGTTTCTAATCTATAAGCCAAAACTTTGGCCAAGATTTTAACATCAACATTGAGCAAAGAAATCGGCCTATATGAGGAACACTCTGTTGGGTCTTTACCCTTTTTTAATAAAAGAATAATAGATGCCTCATTAAAAGAGGGTGGCAATTTACCATAATTAAACGAGTCAGATAATACTGAGAATAACTGAGGGGAAAGAAGTGAAAAGAATGATTTATAAAATTCTACGGGGAACCCATCAGGTCCAGGGGATTTCCCTAAAGACAATGCAGAAATTGCAAAAGATATTTCTTCTGATGAAATAGGCGCATTAAGTTTGGCTTTAAAATCAGATGTAAGCGAAGGAATATTCAGATTATTTAAAAAGTGATCAACAGAGATATTGTCATTCAAAGATTCAGAGGAATAAAGTCAAGAATAGAAATTTTTAAATGCGTCATTGATTTCTAAGTGATCCGATGTAAAGTCTCCATTCTCCTTCCAGATCTTTGTAATATGTTGTTTGGCTTTGGAACGTCTCAGCTGATTGGCTAGAAATTTACCAGATTTGTCACCATGAATATAGAAGTGACTCTTACTTTCAAGAAGTTGGCGTTCGACAGGTTGAGTAGACAGAAGATTAAATTTAGCTTGAAGTTCTACACGCTTCTTGTATAATTCAGGATTCTTAGTTTGAGCAGATTAAATTTAGTTTGAAGTTCTACACGCTTAAATCATACATTTCTCCTGAGAAGAAAATTGCTGGCAATGACTGAAATACACATTAGCTTAATATCGTACTGTATCAGACAGAGTACTACCATAAATGTAGCTTGACACTCTGCAATTCAATACCAAATATGACAAATGCTCAACTCACCGGTGGTGCGGTAAAACTGACATTTGGGTTGTTTTGTATTTCCCACAATCCTTCATTGAATCCTTTCCTTTTGTTCGGCTTTCCATATTTGTCTTTGTATTTTTCAAAAAGGAAAATATCTTTTGGTCCCAAAAATGCTCTAGACAACCAAAATAAAAGAAATGTCGATTATACAATTACTAAATATAACATGTGAACTTTCAACATTATACATGGGAACGATCATTAAGGATTTTTTAAAAATGTGAGAGAATACAATCTTAACTCCACTTCAGGGAGTGTTTTCTCACAGGTAACATTTCTAACCTTGAAACAGCAATCATAATCAAAGGTTTATAATAGGATTGAAAGAAGATATTGAAAATTTCAAGATAAAAAATAATTAACTGAAGGGCCATTTCAAATGGAATGGGAACACGACAGGCTTGAATAAATTGGAATCAAAAGTTTCACTTTGACCCGGGTACAGTGTAATGAGGGAGAAGTAGAAAGATAGAAGATGCTTCTAGAATACATGCAAAATGAAAGTAATTGAGGCTCTGAATAGTGTGAAACTTAATAAATTTGTGGTATTAGAAAGATTGTTTGTACTTAAGGTGAATAAATCACCTAGTCAACAAAAGATATATTCCAGATTGATGATGCAAGGGCAGATGCAAGGCCATAATCTTCTCAGCAACTATAGGTTCAACGGTGTTGATAGAAGGACTAGAATGTGGAAATAATACTTTGTTTTTTTTTAAAAAAGGGTGCAACAATGAATATTCTCAAAACCATAATCACCATTACTGTTTATTTGGATAATACATTTATTACAAAAAAAGCTTTTATATGTAAGAGGCAAAATGAGCCTACCAACAATATGGAACTTTTCTAACGAGGGCTAATGAGGGAAATGCAATCTTTACGATGTACATGCACTTTAAAAAAAAGCATTTTATAAAATGACACATAATGGGCATGCCATCGAGATTGAAGGCTATTGAATAAAAAAGCTGAAGCAGTATGGATCGAAAACTGACTAAACGAGATGAAATACTAATTAGTAGTGAAAGTCCTCTTCAGAATGGAGGCAAGAGTACAGTAGCTTTAAGAAGTTAAGTTTTATTAATGTGCATTAAGAACTTGAATTTGGCTCATCATAATAAATGGGGATATAGACTCACTTAGCCACTTTATTAGGCACAGGAAGCTGCTGTGGTCTTCTGCTGCTATAGTTCATCCCCTACAAGGATCAACATGTTGTGTTCAGAGATGCTTTTCTGCACACCACCATTGTACCATGTTGTTATTTAAGTTTTTGTCTTATTCCTGCCAGCTTGAACAGGTCTGGCCATTCTCCTCTGATCTCATTAATTAACAAGATGCTTTCTCCCACAGAACCGCCATTCACTAGAATTTTTCTTTGTTCTTTGCATGATTCTGTGTAAAGTCTAGAAACTGTTGTGCATGAAAATCCCAGATCAGCAGTTTGAGATATTCAAACCACCCCGTCTGGCACCAATAATCATTCCACAGTCAAAGTCACTTAGATCACATTTCTTCCCCATTCTGATGTTTGGTCTGAACAAAAACTGAACCTCTTGACCATCTCTGCATGCATTTATGCTACCACACAATTGTCTAATTAGATATTTGCATTTATCAAGCAGGTGCACAGGTATACCTAATAAAGTGGCCGCTGACTGTATACGTAACATTATGAAATATTTTACAACAGTTAATTTCTTTCAACATAAAATATCACCTTTTTAGAATCTACACTAATAGTGTCTAGATGAACACCTGCTAAGATATGGCAATATAATTACTCATTCCCATATACAGTACAGAGCGACTTTCAGGGATGGAAGGTGGGAAATAGAGGAATATACTAGCTAACAAATCCAGATTCACCAACAAAATATCCTGACTGATCATAAATCAATTGTTGTAAAGAAAAGGCAGAATTACATACGTTTCATGAGTACCATAGAAGAAAATTGGGTATTTATTTGATGGTGGTTTCACCGCTCCCTCAGCAACGTCATCAATCTGAAACGATATAGAATTCATGGTTATGATTCAGTCACAAACACAAAATGTAATAATTTTCTAACAAATCTTTCTTTCTTCTTAAAAGAAAGTGTCAAATATACATGCCCAATGATTTATTCAGTGAGTATTGCAAGTTGCAAATTGTATAGATATCAATAATCAGGAAACAAACCTTTCTGAATCTGCCAATCATCATCATTTATAAGTTGACTAAACATATGGCTGAACTTACTCCATTTTCAACACTAACTTCTATACAATATTCTTCTTTGGACCCCCATTTTATCATTAAGTATTTACCCTTGATCCAGAAACACAGATAGGTAATTTGCTCAGGCCTGCAGCAACTCTAGAAAGTACAGATTACAAGATTCATCACTATTCATTCATTAGGTTCTAGCCCAAGGAACTGAGTCTAAACCTGGTCAAAAGAAGATACAGGGAAAGGAGGCAAATCCAAATTCAGATGCACAATAGGAGATGACCTTGAGGAATGCTCAACATAAAGTAGGTTCCATGAGATTAAGGACAAGGAAACTTCCTAAAGTCATGAGAAATACTGTGGATTCCAGTTAATTGGTCTATCAATTAATCATGGCAGCTGCTTATTTGGAACAACTCTTTAAGAAAAAAACTAATCAAGAAAATGGCTGTGATTCCTTCCATTTATGTGGGACACTATGCTGCTTAATTGGTACAGGAGACTGTTGCCGAACAGTTTCTAACTAGCATCAGCCGTGTGAATTTATGTGGCATTAGACACTACACTGTGCTTAGAGCGAACAGTTTTTAAAGTAGCATCAGTGCGTGAGTTTTTTTATTCAAAAAGCATTGATTTTTGTCTCTGATAGTTGGTGAGGAATAAGCAGAAAGATAATTTAGAATTATTTTGTTCACCACGGTTTCAAGAATTCAGGCTTGGAGATGTCAGAGATGGTGGGGAGTGAAAATGAACCCATTTCACTACTTCAACTAGTTAGGGACTATGAAGAATTTAAAGATATCGATAATAATCTTGAACATTACAATGAAAATTAAAATTTGGAGGATGTAATTATCGATAGCATTGTATGAAGGCAGTCCATTATCTGCACTAGGTGCCTGTGCTAATTTTATCTTGTTACAGTATTTCATGCTTGTTATTTATTGCTATTTATTTATTATCTGCATTTGCACAGCTTGTTTACAGTATACAATTCTTGATGTTTGCCGTTACTATTTTATAGATTTGCTGAGTATGCCCATAGAATAAGAATCTCAGAGTGACATGCATGTACTCTGATCATAAATTTTACTTTGAATTTTTAGAATTTTTAAATTTTATTCATTTACAGTCAATCAAAAGAACACAACAGCATGTTGGTTGTCCATCATATTCGACAATGACAATGAAGCCTGTGCAGGAGAATTTTTAAAGTGGAAAAGCTGTTGCACTGAGACAGTTCTACTCTCTTGACCTCAAAGTCTGGGTCCAGTGGCACGAGTAGTCATCACAAGCTGGGGTCTTCCTCGGTTGCAGTGGATGACCATGACTCGTCATGCCTCGTCATGCCCTTGATTCTTCATGAAACATTGCAGAACCGTCTTCTCACTCTTGATCCACCCAGTCTGCCAATTCTGACTTCACATGCTAGGACAAGCATGTCCCTATCTCACTGAAATATGCAGCCCACTGGCTATCCTCACCTGGTTTAGTCCACCTGTCAAAGCAGTGTATCAGGGCGTGACCGCTGTCGCATGCTTGGAGCCACAGGTGGGCACTGAGTGTCCCATGAGGACCAAATGTGAGAGAGCTGCCCCAGAATGAAGACAAGGCTCCATACACCGCAGCATACACTGGATAATTTCCTCTGTAGATAATTATTAGGAACTAATATACAGTTTTATAGTAGCATTGGTAGTGTTCTGGTTTGGTCTGTATTTCATTTAAATACATACTTTGTTACTCAGTTAAACAGTAATTTGACTTTTTTTAAAATACCTTTTTAACTATTTCCTTGAGACTTCATCTAATTGGGCAGCTGCTTAATTGGGCCAAGATGTACTGGTTCCCATACGTCTCAATTAACCGGAATCCACTGTAATGGATCAGATTTTATGGTCCCTCTCTAATCTATTCTAATTTAATAAATTCTTTGCTGATCACGTACTCAAACGCATTTCAAGAAATCAAAGAGTCAAGATTGTTCGTCATTTTCCGTCCACAAATGTAAAGGCGAACAAAATAATTGTTACTCTGAATCTGGTGCATCACAAAAATAAACACAAAAGACAAAGAACACAATAATAACAGGAAAAAAACCCAATGAATATAACTACACAATTTATTTTACATACATAGATTAAGGGCATACAATCAAAGTGACACTAGGCACAGGAGGGTCTGTACACCAGGTGACTGACAGGAAATGATATAGTAGTGGAGGTTGAAGGTGTAGAGAGGCAGGTTAGTGAGTGGTGTTGATCAGCATACTGCTTGGGGAAAATAGCTGTTTTTTTCCCCAATCCAGAGGTCCTGATGTGAATGCTATGTAGCTTTCTCCCTGATCGGAGAGGGACAAATGGTCCATGAGCAGGGTGTGTGGGATTCTTCATGGTGTTACTGGCCCTTTTCCAGCACCATTCTATATATATGTACTCAATGACAGGTAGGCTGGGATCACTGATGCACTGAGTTTTGCCTTCCTATCCACTGCAGTGCAATTTCCACACCAAGTAGTGATGTAGCTTGTCAGGATGCTCCCTAATGGCATCTGTAGAATGGTGTGAGTATGGATGTGCAAAGTCCAGCTCTCATCAGCTTCCTAGAAAGTAGATTATGAGCATTGATGTTGCTTTCTTCACTGTGTATGATGTGTTCTGGGACCATGAGAGGTTATTGTATGATGTGCACTCCCAGGAGTTTGAAAGAGCTTGCAAGTTCCACAGCTGTGCCACCGATGTAAAGGTGGGTGAGAGTGTTGAGAGTGCTCCTTAAGTCAATAAACAACTCCTTTTTCTTGTTGACAATAAGGAAGAGGTTATTTGCCTGAGCTCTTCCACCTCCTCTCTGTAGCCTGTCTCATTGTTGTTTGACCACAAGACACAGGAGCAGAATTAGGCCATTCAGCCAATCGAATATACTCCGCCATTCCATCATGGCTGAACCTGGATCCCATTTCACCATATCCGTTGATGCCCTGACCAATCAGGAAACGATCAACTTCCACCTTAAATATGTGCACGGACATGTAGTCATGGCGAACTTGAAGTTGAAATTGCTCGGCTGTTTGACCCTGCTGTCGTGTGTCAGCAGAATGTACAGAATGAGCTCAGCAAACAGCCCTGGGGGGTGGGGGAGACCCATGTTGAGGATGATGTGGAGGGAGGAGTGGTTGTGCTCCTGACTATCTGAGGTTGGTTCGTTAGAAAGTCCAACAGCCAGTTGCACAGAGATGTATTTAGACCAAGGAGTAGGAATTTGTTCAGCAAAGTCTGTGGGGCAGTAGTGCTGAATGCCCAACTGAAATCCAGAAACAGCATTCTGATGTGAGTGTCCTCCTTTTCTAGATGTGTCAACATCAGATGCGCAACAGTTTCTATGGCATCTGTTGTAGAGCAATTCTGTTGGTAAGCATATTGGTGAGTGTCCAGGAACGGAGTTTTTGATATGTGCCATCATCAGCTGTTCAAAGTACTTCATGGTGATTGGCATTAATGCCATCAGGCAGTACTCCTTTTGTTCTATAGGTGTAGAGTTCTTTGGTACAGGGATGTGGTGGTTGATTTAAAATATGTAGGGACAGCAGCCTGGATGAGTGAAGAGTATGCCCGTGAAGACATCAGTGAATTCCTGTGCACATGTTCGACGAGTTCACGGCCTGGGATATTGTGCGGCCAGGCTACCCTTACCAGGGCCGACTCTCTGTAGAGTCCTTTATCAGACCAAAAACTTCTTTTTCCTTTAGTATCCAAAAATCTCAGTTTCAATTCCAAATATTGAACTCCTCATCCTCCTATCTTGGTGATTAGTCAACATTCCTCCTCACTAGTCACTACCGGAGATGAAAGGACAAAATATACTTTGGGTCAGAAACTGCAACATTTGCCATTCAGGAGTGGTTTAGTAGCACAACGAATGCAATAAATGGGATAAACAAAAAAAAGAGGTATCAACACGAAAAGAAACTGCTGAGTTTTGTCCTTCATATTCTGAGTTTGTAAAGCAGA
This sequence comes from Hemitrygon akajei, assembly GCF_048418815.1. Taxonomy (NCBI): domain Eukaryota; kingdom Metazoa; phylum Chordata; class Chondrichthyes; order Myliobatiformes; family Dasyatidae; genus Hemitrygon; species Hemitrygon akajei. The sequence continues at coordinate 38,012,560 of NC_133139.1, forward strand.
CTTCTAGAACAATATTGGCATAAAACGCTTCAGAATTGTTAGACATAGGACATCCTTCAATGATTTGTCAATAAAAAAGTTTTAAAACTTTTAAAAGCTGATTAAGTGAAAATTACAAGTGATAATCGAAAGACGGCTTTGTGAACAGTACAGAGCAGAGGTTACTATGCCCATGAGAAACTATCTTATTTTCACCCTTCATATTATGTAGTTATCACCAGTCTAAAACCAGATAAAATTTGTAATAGATTAGCAATTCAAAATGGACCATCATTAGCATTAAAATCCATACTGTGTACTCTGACACTCTTAACATGATCAAGCCAATTCGGGGAAACAGTTTCAATATTAAGAAGCAGGCAAGGAGAAACATTAAGTTAAAAAAAAACTTGGTGCAGCTACAACAGAAAACTATACGCATGCTAAACAAACAATAGCATTTTTAGATAGAGCAAATAACGCACTACCGAAGGGACCAGATCAATGATCTATAATCCTGGTACATCAAACTGTGAATTTAAAAATCTAATAAGAGGCCCCATGTTGTTGAAAAATAGCAAAAGGCAAAGGAGAATGAAACAAATAGAGCCAATTTCAGCCAGAAATACCACACTGTTGATGTTCCTCAGTCTCTAGAGATCCCTACCATCACAAAAGCCAGTCTGCAGTCAACATGATTGATTATGTGTGATACACAAAAGCTGTGGAACCCCAACAACATCCCAAGTGTGGCATTATAGATTTGTTCTCCAGCTCCAAAGGCATAACATTGCCACACACCTGACAAAAAAAAGTGAAAAATTGCTCAAATCAATCCTTGTCACCAAATGTTGAATTCGATGTTGGCCTTGCCCAAGTAACCCTTCAGTAAACTAACTGATAGCAAAAAGAAATGCATGGTCTTTTACCTTGCAGAGCTACTACTGGACTAGAACTGCTTCATTTCCTAAGCACAAAAACAGTGACAGCCTTAAGGCTGATTTATACTTCTGCATAGGCTCTACGCCGTAGCCTACACCGTTGTGAGCATTTATACTTCTGCGTTGGTGCATCTGCGTTGCTCTGCAATTCACTGCCAAAACGCTAGTTGGCGGTGGGGTTTCTATGTTACTGTTGAGTTTCTTCATGTTCGTATGTACATATTTTCGGACTTCCTCAATTAACCTCTCCTCGATTTGGTCCATTTTCCAACTCACATTCTTCTTTCTTCTCTCTCAATTCGAAAATGGCGGAGAAGCAGCAGCTACCGGAAATGCGTAGGAGGAAATGCAATGCTACCAAGCGGACCAATCACTGTTGTTGCAGTCTGCCTCGCCGCAGCGCATAGTTACATTTTTAGGGAGGTGCGTGTCAGGCTATGCCGTACCTAAGGCGTATTCGATGCAGAAGTATAAATTGGCCTTTAGAATCACAACCTCATGATCTCCTCTCAAGATCACAGGCTTATTTCAGCTCAAGACATTGGCTTGCATTACGAGAATGGAGGGTGCTGGCGTTCTCCTAGACAACAGGGCATACTACAATTTTCCATCATATGAAGCAGCATCATCTGTGCAAGTATCAGAAAAAGAGAGATGAAAAGAAGTTTTCTTTTTTGCACCTATATAAATTCAGTCAGAGTGAATTTTATTCTGCATCTCAAAGTTTTAAGGTTGTCATTTGTGAATTCTATAGGCCAAAATTTCCAATACCCAAATAGACATAACCCCGGAGTCATCTGTATTTCAATAGTTGTTGGAATCTGGAAAGAAAAACATTATAGTTGTGGAAACAGGTTAGAAAAATAGAATAACTGGAAACCTTCAGTAGAGCTGTCAAAAGACTAATAGATTAAACAGTGTTTTTTAAAAATCACTCTACATGGGATTTATTTATACGTAAAAAGACTCAGAGTGAGCTTCAACCGAGTACATTTTCAACAATTTTCTAAATAAAGGTGACGATAAACTATAGAGGTGAAATCTGAAGCAAACAAAAGTGATATGATAGAGAAACTCAATAATTCAGGTAGCATCTGTGGAGGGTAACAATCAGTCAGTATTTTGGGTCAAGACCCTTCATCTGGACTGAAAGAGGGAGGTACCGATAAAAAAGAGGTGAGGAGGAGGGAGAAAGCTGGCAAGTGACTGGCAGATCCGGGTGAGGAGCTGCTGATTGGCAGATTGAGTCAGATGGAAGAGAGAAGGGCAGAGATAGCCAAAGAAGTGATAAGTGGAGACAAGAAAGAGCTTCAGATTGTGAAATAGAGTTAAGAAAGGAAGATGAAAAATTGAACCAAATAAAGGGAGGCAGGGAGGCATGATGGGCAGATGGAAACAATGGGAAGAATGTGCATGCAATAGACAAATAGAATAGATGGGGGCAGAACAGAAATATGTGGATGACAAAACAACTACTGTTGTTTTATTCCTCATATTCCATCTGGGAGCCTACAATCCAACATTTCATCAGATCAGGTATAGTTATGTATTCTTCACATAGGTTTATCTGATAAGGTAGAGACCTCATTCTCTGCATGTAGGCAAATCTATCAGTTCTAAAGAACATCAGCACCCGCCATATTTAGCACAAGAACAACATGCATTCAGTTTACATACATATACTTCAGTAGAAGTCCCAGTTGCAAAAAAAATACAAATTAGAAATATTTTAGCACCTACATATTTTGATATGTTTCTATAAATATACAAACATGCCTGCATCCTGAAATTATAATTGGCGACCAACTTCCAAAATTATTCACGTTTTGTACCTGTGACTGGAAATTGCCAATGCTAGTGATTTACTGTGTGTGTTGCCTTTAAGGCATTTGTTTAGTTTATTATATTTTCGCTTTAGTAATTTGTTTGTAATCGTTTTCTAGTTAAAGTTAAGGTTGTTTAAAGTAAATTCGTTGTCTGTGATATATCGCAGCATGCGATGACTTCACATCCGGTTTCGCCACGTCTTGTGGGAAAATACCGGTTTGGAGAAACGGGAAGGGGGGGCTTATGTGTGTGCAGGATCAGCGTGAGAAAAGTTTTCTTTCTATGCACTAGAAACATCAGAGAAGCAACGCCGTAAGTTCATGAGATAATCGATATGTTGAATTAAAAATGTTAATGCTGATTCTGTTAAAAGTAATGACGGTTGATAAGTTTATGTTTTTTGTTATTTAAAGAGTTGCGGATAGTTTGTGTTGATGTATTTAAAGCCAGTTGATGGCGTAGGTAGATTCTGACTGTATGTTGCACTTTAATGTAATATAGTTGTTGTAGTTTTACTTTTGCAAGTATTTATGATGTAAATGTGATGTCAAGAAGAAAACACATACTGTATATATTTTGTATCGTTTTATCAACAGTTTTCACCATACTTTAATGTGGAAGAGTGAACAGTAAACAGTTAATCTTACTGGGACCGCCTCATTGACTGGTTTATGCTTGGTGTTTAGTTCAGAGTTCTTTTACACCTGTGCGAGAACACTACACTGTGGATTGTTTTGTCTCTGCATTTAAACAGTGAGCTACAACAATAACAGGAGGAAACAGAAAAAGTATAAATCAAAAGATAGTCAAAGTTTTTTTAAGTGCAGGTTTCAGGTTTGATCACAGATGTTGCCTAAAGCTGCAACCGCAGGAACTGTTAAACCAGAGCTTGTTGCACACTCTGCAAAACAGTACACAAACACAGCATACCTTAAAAGATACTTAAACATGGAAACATATCTAACTGTATGCAAGTGCCATTGTTGCACTTGTTAACAGTATAAATATAAAGATAGAGATTTAAAGCATAAAGCAAAGAAATAACAACAGACAAAATAAAGTGCAGGTGCTAGCATCTGAAACAAAACAATGCTGGACAATTCAGTGATCAGCAGCAACTATGGAGGCAACAGGTGTATGAAATTACTTTATTGCCATCAGCATGCACACCCAAGGTATAAATACCATGAAAATTATTTTGTGCAGATGCAGCACAGTACTGTACATTAGAAATGTCATAAATAACACTAATTATTCATAACTTACACAATAAAACAAAACTAAACAAGACATTACTACAGGTTGGGGGAAATATACCCAGAGAGAGAATTAAGAGTTTTTCAGGTCAGTTCGAGAACCTGATGACAGCCGGAAAGGTGCCACAGTTAATACTTTTAAGTGTGGGACTTCAAAGCTCCTGTATCTCTAGCTGATGCCAACATAAGAGGGCATGGCACAGATGTAGCATTCCTGAGACACATCACTTCTTCTAGATATCCTTGGTGGGAAGAGTTGCACACATGATGGAACTGTTCAAGTTACCACTCTCTGTAGCCTCTGTGGATAACAGTTTCTATACTGGTCCATGATGCAATCAGTCAGAATGCTTTCCCTCCCTGCAGTCTACAATCAGGTCCTTTGTTTTGATGATGTTGAGTGCAAGGTTACTGTTATGACACTATTCAATCAGCTTACTGATCTTAGTCCTGTTTACTTCCCTCACCATCCACGATTCTGTCAACTAGAGTGGCATCAAAAATTTTACTGCACTGCTTTTTACCTTCTACCCCCACAGATTCTGCCTTTAAGTTCCTACATCATAGAATAACATGTAGCCAATCTGTATTACAACTCAAAAGTTATGAACTAGTTTTGCTTGGCAAAACTGAACTGCAATTGCTCCTTGGGATCCAGAAAGAATCCATGGATAAAGTTTATTTCATATACAAACCCTCACAGCTACATCGCCCCAGTTAGCCAAAGTTTCATAGAAATAGTTAAAAATGGTATAAAAAAATCAAACTGAGTAACAAATTATGTATTTCAATGAATTTCAGAACAAATTAGAACACTCCCAATACTACTACAGTGCTATAAAGCTATGCATTAGTTCCTAATACTTATTGACAGAGGAAATTCATCCACATAGTGATCATTTGACTATAAATGAACAAAATCAGCACAGACACTTAGTGCATCTAATAGACCGCATTCAATCAATGCTGTTGATGATTACATCCTCCAAATCTTCATTTTCATTCTTTGTAGTCCCTAACCTGAAGTGGTGAAATCATTTCATTTTCACTCCCGGCTGTTTCTGGCATCTCCAAGCATGAATGCCTGAAACTGCAGTGAGCAAAGCAATTCCGAATTGTCATACTGCTTATTTCTCATGATTTTTCTCCATGATGTTATTTAAAAACTGTTCCCTTAAAGCAGTGTTGTACTCAATGCATACAAATGCACATAACTGACGCAAGTTAGAAAATGTTCGGCAACATTCTCTTGCCTCAATTAAGCAGCACAGTGTCCCAAATAATTGAAGGGAATGCTGTCTGGCCTGCTGAGTTCCTCCAGTATTGTGTGTGTTGCTTGGATTTCCAGCATCTGCAGATTTTTTCATGAAGGGAATCCCAGCTATTTTCTCAACAAGTTTTTGTTCTTTAAGAATTGTCCAAATAAGTATCTGCCCCAATTAACCTATGGCCCAATTAACCAGAATTTGAACAGGTATGTGAACATGTGCAGAATAGAGGGATAGAGATAATGTTCAGGTAGAGGCAACTATTTTGGCATCATGATTAGCAGAGGCATTGAGTTGAAGGGCTTATTCTTGTTCTGTACTAGATTTTAAATTACTGCAGACCCTCTCAAAAATGAAAAGCACCATCTTCCAAATTGTGCCTTAAAGCAAGTTATCTTCAAACACTAATGCTGTATAAGTAATCTTGTATATACATTGATTAAGCAGTCTTGCTCATTTCAATAATTCATTACGAATTATAGGCATGTACAAGTAAGTGAATTGCATAGGTCATGATGCCACCAAGTGATACGTGTACATCTCGCTTAAAGAATAAACTAAGACTCACATTTCAGACTCCCTAGTCTTTGAATTACAGTAGTTTAATGTTTTGAAGTTACAAAACTTAACAATGGCAACAAGGTATTTTTGAAATGTACTCGAGATGGCTGAAGTACAGCAAAACATTTTTACTAAAAAAAAACGCAGCAAGGAACAGTAAGTAAAAAGAAGCAGCCCAGCATGTGCAGAGACCGTCTTCAGAAGGGAAGAGAATAGGTTTTTTTTAAACAAAAGGCAGAAAATGGAAGAATTCACAGCTTTACAAAGGGTGAATACCAGGTGATAACAATCATTAAAAAAAGATGGCTGGTTACATCAGAAAGATTGAAGAGTTTGATTACACAACAGATAACTGGCTCACATATTCTGAGCTAATTGAACAATATTTTTAAAGCAAATGAAATATCCAATGAGAAACCAGTACCAAGTTTTCTGAGTGCATTGGGTTTAAAGGCATACTCTTTGCTTTGAAGTTTGGTTGCTCCAACCAAACCAACAGAAATTAGTTTTGCTGTTATTGTCAAAGTAATGCAGGAACACTTAGAACTGAAACAGTTGTTGATTACAGAACACTTTTGGTTTCATAAGTGGAATCAAAAAGAGGGGAATTCCATCTTAGCATACATGGCTGAATTGAAGAGAATGTCTGAGCATTGCCAGTTTGGTAATGGGCTTAATGATGCAGTAGGAGATCATTTAGTTTGTGGAATCTTACAAGAAAGCATTCAAACACAGCTCCTAACTGAATCACAACTTACATTTAAAAGAGCAAATGAAATTACCGTTTCAATGGAAACTTCAGACAGACACAATTGAGTTGCAATCAGGAATGAAACAAAATTGTAACATCCAGATAGAGGCCAACCTGATAGAAGAAGTTGTGTTATCACTGTGCAGGGGCTCACATACACCAAACCAATCCAGGTTTAAAGGTGAAACTTGCAAAAAAGAATGCAACAAAGTAGGACACATAGAAAGGGCATATCAGGCAGACAAAAATAAATGGATTGCACAGGGAAGCAAAAAAGATAAAAAGGCAAATTGCAGTTTCAGAAAGAACACTAAACTGCACGCTGTTGATGAAAATTCTGATAATGATGAGAGTGATACAGGAATGGGTAGGCTTGAGATTTACAATGTGAAAACTAGTAATAGACAAGCAATATGGCTTACACCAGACGTGAATGGCAAATTAACTAAAATGGAATTAAGACATTGGTTCAGCTGTTTCAGTCATTCCACAAAATGAGCTTGAGAGGCATTTCAAAGATACTAAAGTGAAGCCTGCAGATATCCAACTAACAAACTTATAGTGGAGAAAAGGTAACTTCTGTTGAAATGACATCCGTAACAGTGAAATACAACAACCAAGAAGCCACATTGAGCTTATATGTGGTAAAAACAGGAGGACCAGCATTGTGGGGATATGACTGGCTGAGACAACTACAACTTGTTTGGAGATCCATCCACCATTTGCATTTCAAATACCCTGCAATGTAGGCATATGAACGCAAATTAAGAAAGATACTGGTTGATGCCATAGCTTTGCATTGCACTGAAAATCACAAATATAAAGGGTAAAATAGTGTTAAATGCAGCTGCACCCAAGTTTTGCTAAGCCCATCCCGTTCCTATACCATCCATGATAAAATAGCCAGTGAGCTAGATCACATGAAGGCTGAAAGAATTCTTTCCAAGGTTGAGCGGAGCCCATAGGCAATGCCAGTTGTCCCAGTAGCCAAGAAGAATGGGTCTGTCACGATCTGTGATGATTTCAGGGTTACCATCAATCCAGTACTGAAAGTAAATCAATAACCTCTGCCCAGCATAGAAGACATCTTCACAAACCTCTCTGAAGGAATACACTTCAGCAAAGTGGATTTAGCTGAGGCCTACCTACAGATGTTAATGGAAGAAGAGTCCAAAGTGTTTCTTACCATAAACATACACAAAGGACTTTATCGCTATAATAGGCTTATTTTTGGAGTAGCATTTGCACCTGCACTCAGGCAGAAATATATGGATCATGTGCTGCATGGCTGCCCAGGCACTCAGTGTTACCTGCATGACATCATTGTCATTGGTAAGGATGACAAGGAACATCTCCAAAACTTCAAAACAGTGGTAAAAAGATTAGAAGGTTATTGGCTCAGAGCACAATTCGACAAGTGTGAATTCTTTACACTGTACTGACACATTTTGATTCACATCATCCAGTGAGGCTTGCCTCTGACACTTCGCCTTCTGGTACAGGTGCAGTCATGTCACATTACGAGTGATGGAAGTGAATGCCCCATAGCCTTTGCATCACGTTCACTTACCGCTGCACAGAAAAGTAACACACAGATTGACAATGGCCTTGAATCTGGTTTGGGGTGTAAACCATTCCAACCAGTACTTGTATGGGAGTGAGTTTACTCTTATTGCTCGTCATTAACCACTAGTGTCTATTTTCAATCTACAGAAGGGTGTTCCACTAACAACAGCAGCATGAATGCAGAGATGGGCTCTGTTTATTTGAGGACATGATTACTCTTGGAAAAGTAAGTACCAGAAAAAAAATAGTAAAAGGACTCTCCTCTTGATATATGATAGTTGCTGTACGATGCAGAACTAAAGTGTTAGTGGAGCTATGTGCTGGTCATCTAGGCATGGTTAAAATGAAAGCATGGGCTCAAAGCTTTGTCCGGTGGTCTTGGATAGATCAGCAGATCGAGCAGCTTGCCATGCTCTGTTTAGGATATAACATATCCAGAAGACGCTAAGAGCAGTGCCGCTCCACAATTGGGAATGGCTTGTATTGCCCTGGCAGAGGACTAATGTGGATTTTGCTGGACCATTCATGGCCACAAATTTCATGGTAGTAGTGGATGCAGCAACAAAGTGGCCAGAAGCATTCCCAATAGCCTCCAATACAGCCTTGCACACTGTTGATGTATTGAGAAGCCTCTACACAAGGACTGGTGTTCCAGAACACATAGTCAGTGACAATGGACCACAGTTTGGGGGGGGGGGGGGGGGGAAGAACAGTTTCAATCATTCCTAAAAATGAATGGAATAAGGCATATTACATCAGCACTGTAGCGCCCAGCTACAAATGGCTTGGTGGAAAGATGTGTCCACAGTCTAAAGAACCCATTGCAAGCAATGTCAGTAGAACACACTACACTAACACTGAACTAGAAGCTTGCCCATTTCTTCCTTGCATATCATAATGCAACACATTCCACAAGCAACAAACAACTCAACAGCCATGCTGTTCCTGGGTTTTCCCATCTGTTCATGCTTGGATCTCCTCAAACCCAATCTTCGAAGGAGAATGCAGTACAAACAGCTGCGACAAACTGAGAGCTCAATGTTTCATACCTGGACAAACAGAGCTGATCAGAAACAGGTACTCAAAAAGATTAAGGACAGAACTGGACTACTCTTCTACACAGTGGAGATTGCATCTGTTATCATCTGGAGATGACACATCAATCAGTTGAGGAGGGCAGAGTTAATTGTTAGAGAAGAAATCAACACACACAAAATGCTGGTGGAACGCAGCAGGCCACGCAGCATCTATAGGAAGAAGTACAGTTGACGTTTCGGATTGATACCCTTCATCAGGCCTAACTGAAAGAAGAGATAGTAAGAGATTTGGAAGTGGGAGGTGGTGGGGGAAATTCAAAAGGATACTGATAGGAGAACACAGGAGGGGAAGGGATGAAGCTAAGAGCTGGAAAGTTGATTGGCAAAAGGGATACACAGCTGGAGAAGGGAGAGGATCATGGGATGGGAGGCCTAGGGAGAAAGAAAGGGGCAGGGGAGCACCAAGGGAAGATGGAGAGCAGGTAAGGAGTGATTGTGAGAGGGGCAGAGAGAGAAAAAGGGAAAGAAAAGGGGGAAAATAATAAATGAATGAATGAATAAGGGATGGGGTAAGAAGGGGAGGAGGGGCATTAACGGAAGTTAGAGAAATCAATGTTCGTGCCATCAGGTTGGAGGCTACCCAGACAGAATTTAAGGTGTTGTTCCTCCAACCTGAGTGTGGCTTCATCTTGACAGTAGAGGAGGCCATGGATTGACATATCCAAATGGAAATGGGACGTGGAATTAAAATGTGTGGCCACTGGGAGATCCTGCTTTCTCTGGCAGAGCATAGGTGTTCAGCGAAACGGGTTTTGCCAATATATAGAAATCAGCTAAACGGTCTCCCAGTCTGTGTCGGGTCTCACCAATACACAGAATTCTATATATTGGTAAGACCCGATGCAGACTGAGAGACCGTTTCACCGAACACCTACGCTCTGCTCGCCGGAGAAAGCAGGATCTCCCAGTGGCCGCACATTTTAATTCCACATCCCATTCCCATTCCGATATGTCAATCCATGGCCTCCTCTACTGTCAAGATGAAGCCACGCTCAGGTTGGAGGAACAACACCTTATATTCCGTCTGGGTAGCCTCTAACCTGATGGCACGAATATTGATTTCTCAATTTCCATTAATGCTCCTCCTCCCCTTCTTACCCCATCCCTTATTTATTTATTATTTTTTCCTTTTTCCCCTCTCTCTGTGTCCCTCTCACAATCACTCCTTGCCTGTTCTCCATCTCCTTCTGGTGCTCCCCTCCCTCTTTCTTTCTCCATAGGCCTCCCATCCCATGATCCTCTCCCTTCTCCAGCTGTGTATCCCTTTTGCCAATCACCTTTCCAGCTCTTAGCTTCATCCCACCCCCTCCGGTCTTTTATCATTTCTGAGTCGTCCCCCCCCCCCCCCACTTTCAAATCTCTTACTATCTCTTCTTTTAAGTTAGTCCTGACAAAGGGTCTCGGCCCGAAATGTCAACTATACTTCTTCCTATAGATGCTGCCTGGCCTGCTGCGTTCCACCAACATGTTGTGTGTGTTGCTTGAATTTCCAGCATCTGCAGATTTCCTCGTGTTTGTGTCAGAGAACAAAATTAACCACCACTATCAGAACCACTTCCTGCAGTTTCAAAGTCAACTTCTACAACCACCACGGAGGAGGCCCCAGAACCTGAGATTGTTTCACAGCCACAAGTCTCACCTGTTAAGCAGAGAGATCCCCATCATCAGGAAAGACACTATCCCACAAGAATAACAAATCCCCACAGCAATTAATTAAATCTTTAGGCCTCAATGGAACAATTTAAAATTTACCATGCTGTGATTGTCTGTAAAGTAGTAGTATTATGTAGTATCCTGTGTATGTAAATGAGGTGCATTCTATACTGAGTTGGAATTTATAGTTAAGCAGGGAGGAGTACTGCATACACCCTATCCGCGTTATATGTGTCTTAAGACTGCGGATTCACAGTTATACGAGGAACCTATTTCTACCAATGTCTCCTTATATACGTCCAAAACTCACAGTTATGCAAGAAGCATAACTGCTTTCCCGCCAATACAAGCCAGGTGCGTGCGCCTCACAATCTCACTCCTGCCAGTCTCACATTGGTTTTGGCAAGATGTGGATGTGCGATCTTGCGCTCTTAAACTTTTGTTGGTTTTACCTACAGTGCAATGATTTTGTGCTTGAAATATTTAACTATGCCTCCTAAGCATTCGATGTCATGTCCTGGGCCATCAGCCAAGCGGCTGAGAACCACTTTAACACTTGAAAAAAAGTTGGAAATTATAAACAGCACGGCATCAGCTGAAGGTAACACAGCTCTGGGACGCTACTACTGGGAATAGAATCTTGCCTTTAAAGTTCTTTTGTTGCTTGACAATGCGCCAGCCCATCCTGAACATTTGGACAGCATTCATCGTAATATAACAGTGCCGCCTAACACAACTTCGCTGATTCAGCCACTCAACCAAGGTGTGATCCACATTCAAAGCGCTTTTTTTTTTACGGCAAACTCTCTCACAGATGCTGCAAGCAACAGAAGACTTTGAAAATCCTGTGAGTTTACCAATGGTGAGGGAATGATGGAAGTTGGAACACTTGCCACAAATGGTGATGGACATGGACCCAAGTTTAGAACGGAGTCATCATTTCCGTAGTTCCCTGTCATCAACTCCTCTTCCCGGCAAGCAAATTTATGGTGAAAAACAAAATGCTGCTAAGCAAACAACCCTCACCACTTTTTTTTTAAATCGGTGTCATCTCATTCTGCCGGCAGTTCTAAGAGTTCCATGAGTATTCCTTCACCCCTTGCTGTGCTTGATATGATCCCGACACCACAATACCCACTCATCTCCCGGAGCGAACACACCTGCCACTGTTGGTGAGTACTGTACACCCTAGTATGTTAACTTTCAACTTACGCTGAATATTACCTTAAATTAATGAAAGGTAATACGAATGTTGCCTTGTGGTACTACTTTTGTGTCATATTGGTATGAAAATGAGAATAAATTAGATGAAACATATTTAGGAAGCCCCCTGGAACTCACCCCATTTTCTCCATTTAAATAATTATTCACATTATGCGTCAACTATGAGGAACGTATCCTCCGCATATAACGAGGATAGGGTGTACTTAATATGTAAGTAATATGTGAGTGTGAGTGTATAAATATTTTTAAATAACTCATTACAAGCTATATGTACATAACTACACAAATTGCATATATTATGATGCAACCACACGATATGTGCATGCCTCACTAAAGAACTAAGACTCACATTTCACACCCGTGTCTTCCTTTTAATTAGTTTAACGCTGTTATGTTTTGTAACTTCAAAACTATTACTAAAGTGAAGAAAATGCCTTCCTCCTTATTTAAATAGTATCCAGAACTGCATGTTGTTCGTCACCCACTTCAAAAAAAACAGAAAAGTGTTACCGTGATTGTACAAAGTACCTCAAAATACCTTTGATCTGCTTACTAACTTCCACATCTCAAGTTCCTATGGTACACTGTTACACACAGTAAAACAACCTTTCCAACAGAATTGTTTGCCAGAGTACGATTTAATAATCTCTTCTACTTCAATACATCTTTCTTATGAAAAACGTCAAATCTTTATTCTCCAACCAGCAGAAATTTTACATCAAAAGTAGAGACTGCTCTGTGTAAAGGGAGTACATTTCATAAGACAATTTGAAACTTATTTAGGCAATGTTCAATTGACTGAACCAAAATATTAACAGATAGGATAGATGGCAACAAGTCCTTGAATCAAAAATGATGCCAAATGTTTTGAGAAGGAAAAGCAAAGTTGAATAATTATTCTACTTCTCATTACATTGGCTTAATGCCTTTAAAAGTTTGAATAAATATCTATTCAGTTCATTATCATTAATTCATCTCCTTTTAGAGCCAACATACACAGTGCAAGAAATGTGCACAAAACAAAGTTTAATGGTGCACCACAGCAGACTGGCTCCATTCCCACAAGAAACAAAAATCAGTGCTACTTGAGCCCAACATCTTGCAGGCCATCAGAAGCAAAACACAAGACAGGTGTATTATGCCAACCAGAACCCAAGAGCGGTGCTTTCACAGTCCGCCTCCATTGTCCAAGGCATTTAAGTGAGGTTACAAATAATCGTATATAGTTGATACTGCTTCCTGCCTTTCTATTGGAGTTGCGACAAATATTACATCCATTGCACTTGTACATACAGGGAATCCATGCTGCAATTCAAGCAGCAACTCTTCAGTGCTTTTCTAGTAGCAAGAAAAATCAAGAGCATCAACAAATGCCAATTATGGTGGACTAGAGCAGTCCTAACTCTTGACACTCATGTTTCCTGTTGGCCACAAGTCAATAAGTTGACTGTGAAGCACTCTCTGAGAAGAGCTCTCTATGCAGGGTTCTTGAGATCTTTGGACAATGATCTTACAGAAATGTTTCTTATGCTGCTGTTCTGCCATATTGGAATAAACCATGACTAACTAATAAGTCCTAAACTCAGTCAGCAGTACCCATTATTGTAAAGGCAATGGAGGCATCTTTGAGGTCTCTTATTTGAATGATGAAATAATCAAACAGATGCTAGTGCCCAAATCAACAATATTCCTAAGAGTCTTATACTCATCTCTCTAGTGATATGGAATATTGGTTATGATAAAAGTATCCTCCAACCATTTTGTCAGTAGGATTCCACTGCAGTTGGCTTCTGCCTGCTCCTTGCTTAGTGAACAAAACTTACTCATAGATATTGTCTTTCCCAGCAGTACAGAAGTTAGCTGAGAAAATTATTGCCTCCAACCATTTTTGCATCCCAAGATCTGAGCAGAAGCTCTCATTGGCCATTCACAATGCTTTCATGATTGGAGTCTGTACACTAATGTTCTCAACATACTGGTTCCATGTTAAGTGAGCAGACAGATCACAAAGTATTTACTCATCTGAAAGGGACAGACACCAAACTGACTCAATTTTGGCAGTGACACTTAACCCATGAAAATAACATTCTTTGCCCAGTTTGCCCTTCCAGAAGCAGCTGGTCACACCCCACAACATGATTCTCCCTTTCTTTTCCTGAGGCAGGCACCTCTCTCTCTCTCCGATCTCCACCTCATCTCAATTACCTTCCATATACCCTCCTTTGCTTTCCAGACCCAAGAAGATCACCACACATCTGTATCATATCCAAGTGCCATTCCTTCATCAATAGACCAGGCTGGGATGCTACTGCCAGTGTTGAGTTGACAGGCAAAATACAGTGATTCTGATGAGCTAATTGCACTTCAATCCATGTCTCCTCAATGTTAGAATGAAGATCACCCTGACTTCAATCATGAGCTACACCACACAGTTAATAGTATTACACTGGCATATAATTGGAAGCCAAGCACCAGGTCACTATCAACCCATTCACTGAATTAGAAGACAGGGTGGGTCTTATACAGCTGCAAGAAAAAGTTTGTGAACCTTTTGCAATTACCTGTTTTTCTGCATTAATTAATTACACATAAAATATGGTCTGATCTTCATCCAAGTCACAATACAGACAAACACAATCTGCCTAAACTAATAACACACAAACAATTGTACTTCCTCTGGTCAATACTCAGTAGACCATTTAAACAATCACAGTCTAGGTTCAAAAAAGTATGCAAAGCTCTGGAGTAATGCCTTCTACATGATCTATTTGGAATCAGGTGTTCCAATCAATGAGATGAGATTGGAGGTGTGAGTTGTAGAGGTGCCCTGGCCTATAAAAAAGACACACAAAGTCATGTTACTGACAGAGCCTGCTCTTCTCAGGAAAGGTCTGTTTACGCTCACTATGCCTTAATCAAAACAACTTTCAGAGGACCTCAGATGAAGAATTGTACAGATGAATGAAGCTGGAAAAGACTACAATAAAACACTAATGTCTTTAGAAGTGCATCAGTCCACAGTTAGAAAAATTGTCTACAATGGAGGAAACTCAGTACTGTTACTACTCTCCCTAAGAATGGGTGTCCTGCAAAGATCACACCAAAAGCACAACATGCAATGCTGAAAGAGGGGGAAAAAGAAACCAAGGGTAACAGCAAAAAACCTACAGAAATCTCTAGAACTTGATAAAGCCTCTGTTCTTGTGTCCACTGTAAGAGAGAGAGAAAAAAAAAATTGCTGCACATCTCAAGTTTGCAAAAGACCACCTAGGTGTTCCACAACACTTCTGGGGCAATGTTCTGTGGACAGAGACTGAAGTTGAACTTTTTGACAGAAATGCACATTGCTATGTTTGGAGTAAAAAGGGCACTGCACACCAACACCAAAACCTCTTCACAACTGTGAAGTGTGGTGGAAGGAGTATTGTGGTTTGGAGCTGCTTTGCTGCTTCAGAGCCTGGACAGCTTGCAATCATAGAGGGAACAATGAATTCAAAATTGTATCAAGACATTTCACAGGAGAATGTCAGGGTCACGGTCCTTCAGCTGAAGCTTAATAGAAGTTGGATGGTGCAACAAGACAATAATCCAAAACGCAAGATTAAGTTAACAACAGAATGGTTTAAAAAGAAGAAAATCTGTGTTTTGGAATGACCAAGTCAGAGTTCAGACCTTAACCCAATTGAGGAGGCTGTTCATGCAAGGTATCCCAGAAATATAGATGAACTGTATGGAGGAATGGTCTAAAATTCCTACTTGCCATTGTGCAAGTCTGATCAGCAGCTACAGGAAATGTTTGGTGGAGGTTAGTGCTACTAAAGGAGGTTCTACCAGTTATTAAATTAAAGGGTTCACATTCTTTTTCTAGTCTGAATTGTGAACAGTTAAACAAGGTGTTCAATAAAGACATGAAAAGTACCATTGTTTCTGTGTTATTAGTTCAGTCAGATGGCATTTGTCTATTATTGTAACTTGGATGAAGTTCAGACCACATTTTGTGTAATTAACACAGAATAACAGGTAATTGCAAAGGGTTCATATGCATTTTCTTGCGACTGTACATTCACACACAAAGGGACCTCTAGTGCCCTGCCACCCCACTGCTGTCCACCTCCGTATACATCACCACTCTCTGGCAACAATGATTCTCGACAAGACCATAGAAAACAGACCTCTTCCCTTTCCTTGATTACGTCTGTCAGCAAAGGTAAATATTAATGAGGAAATTCACAATCATCTTCAGGTGCATCAGCAGAGTCATAAGTCATCCAGAGTGTTTGAAGCTCAAATTCTAAAAACAAGGGCTAAATTATTACTCTATCATATAGCAGAGATCACTGCCCTCTATTTTGCTTTTAAGACATTGGCTACCTTTGACAATTATCCCATCAAAACACTGCAAATTTTATCCATCTCTGCCACAGCAAAATCCTCTATTCATCATGATAAGAAAACCAATACCAGCACCCTTTCCCAGGTCATTACCCTACGATCAAGGCCCTAATTACACTTGGTCAGTTCCGATGGCTAGGTTACTGCATATCACTTGCAGAATGAACATTGGACTCCCAAAGCAGGTGCTATGTTCTGAATTTGTCACAAAATCAAATGGACAAAAGAATACCCCACAATACCCTCAAAGCCCTCTTGGAAAAAGTGCAACAACTCCACTAACTGAAGAGATATCATGGTGCAAAATGAACAAGCCACACTCAGGACAGCATTGAGAACCGAATCACAAGACCTTAAGGTATAGAAGCAGAATTAGGCATTTTGGCCCATCGAGTATTCTATTATGGCTGATTTATTATCCCTCTTGATCCCATTCTCCTGCCTTCTCCCTGTAACCTTTGCCACCATAACTAATCAAGAACCCATCAACGTGTTGCAAATACAGTGCATTTCAGTTAATTAGGTCATGGTTAATCAAGGCAGCTGCTTATTTGGGACAACTCTTATAGAGCAAAACCTAATTGAGTAAATAACTGGGATTCCTTTCATTTGTCTGGGAAACTATGTTGCTTAATTGGAGACTGTTGCCGAACAGTTTTTAATTAGTGTCAGTTGTGGGCACTTACAGTGGCATGCAAAAGTTTGGGCACCCCGGTCAAAATTTCTATTACTGTGAATAATTAAGCGAGTAGAAGATGAACTGATCTCCAAAAGTCATAAAGTTAAAGATGAAACATTCTTTTCAACATTTTAAGCAAGATTAGTTTTTTTTTGCTTTGTACAATTTTAGAGTAAAAAAAAGGGAAGAAGTGCCATGCAAAAGTTTGGGCACTCCAAGAGATTTGAGCTCTCCGATAACTTTTACCAAGGTCTCAGACAATAATTAGCTTGTTAGGGCTATGGCTTGTTCACAGTCATCGTTAGGAAAGGCTAGGTGATGCAAATTTCAAAGCTTTATAAATACCCTGACTCTTCAGACCTTGTCCCAAAAATCAGCAGCCTTGGGCTCCTCTAAGCAGCTGCCCAACACTCTGAAAATTACAATAAATGATGCCCACAAAGCAGAAGGCTATTAGAAGATAGCAAGGCGTTTTCAGGTAGCTGTTTCCTCAGTTCATAATGTAATTAAGAAATGGCAGTTAACAGGAATGGTGGAGGTCAAGTTGAAGTCTTGAAGACCAAGAAAACTTTCTGAGAGAACTGCTTGTAGGACAGCGAGAAAGGGAAATCAAAACCCCTGTTTGACTGCAAAAGACCTTCAGGAAGATTTAGCAGTGGTGGTGCACTGTTCTACCGTGCAGCAACACCTGCACAAATATGACCTTCATGAAAGAGTCATCAGAAGAAAACCTTTCCTGCATCCTCACCACAAAATTCAGCATCAGAAGTTCACAAAGAAACATCTAAACAAGCCTGATGCATTCTGGAAACAAGTCCTGTGGACTGATGAAGTTAAAATAGAACTTTATGGCCACAATGAGCAAAGGTATGTTTGGAGAAAAAAAGGGTGCAGAATTTCATGAGATGAACATTTCTCCAACTATATTGTAGTGGTATGGTAGTGTACTAATTCATTCTGTATTTCATTTAAGTGCATAATTTGTTACTCAGTTAAAATGTAGTTTGCCTTTTTAACTATTTCCATGAAACTTCAGCTAATTAGGGCAGCTGCTTAATTGGGCCAAAATGTATTGGTCCCAATGTGTCCAAATTAACCGGAATCCACTGTATACCCAATGACTGCCTCCACAGCCATCTGTAGCTCCTCATCTTTATTCTAAATGAATGTCCCTGTACTCCAAGACTGTGCCATTTAGTCCTAGGCTCCCCCACTATAGGAATCTTTCACTCCACATCCACTCCATCTAGGCCTTTCTGTATTCATTAGGTTTCAATCAGACCCTCCTCATTTTTTCTAAACTTGTTTAAATTGCGACCAACCAGCAAACAGGAGCAGGAGACTAAGAGGCAACTTCACACAGGTTCGCGATTAAAGATTCAAAAGGCAGCACTTCATGGCAGTTTTCAAGAGTCTGAATTGCACTCAATCAGTGAATGGGATTCGTTAGCAAGGGTGAATAAAAATAAGTCAGAGGCAAGTGGAGCAGCCATTGTGTGAATGGGCCAGTGTTAAGAGTGGGAACATTTTGACACTGGCTCATTAGGCTTAACAAAATCAGACTTGGGCGAGGTCAGTATCTTCTTCATCTTCTTTATTCTTCATTCTTGGTCTGTTAGGGCACAGCGAATGCAGTGAGAATGGCTCCAGGGGCTGTGTTGTATTCTTTGTGTAATGTGGGAATTCTGGGAGACCTCCAGCCTCCTGGATAACCACATCTGCACCAGGTGCAACAAACTGCAGCTCCTCAGAGAACTGGAGCTGTAGCTTGATGACATTCACTCGTATGGGAGACTGAGGAGCTACAGGGATGTAGTCACGTTTAGGTTGCAGGAGGCAGGTAATTGGTGACTGTCAGAAGAAGAAAGGGAAATGGGAAGCCAGCCTTGTAGCCTACCCCTCAATAAGTATACCATTTTGGATACTGTTGAGGAGGACAACCTACTGGGGGAGCTGCAGCTGCAGCTGACACTGTGGCTCAGAAGAGAAGAAAGGTAAAGAGAACTGCAGTAGTGATAGGAGATCCAATAGTTAGAGGAATAGAGACAAGATTCTGTGAGAGCGATATCGGGATGGTAAGTTGCCTCCCAGATGCCAAGGCTGTATAGTGCAGCCTTAAGTCTTGGTACATATTGGCACCATGACATAGGAAGGAAAGGCAAGAAGGTCCTGAAGAGAGATTTCAGGGAACTAGGTAGAAAGCTGAAAATCAGGACCTCCAGGGTATCAATCTCTGAATTGCTGTCTGTGCCACGCGTCAGTGAGGGCAAGAACAGCAACATTTGGCAGATAAACGCATGGCTGAGGAATTCGTGCAGGGGGCAGGGGATTCAGATTTCTGGACCATTGGGATCATTTCTGGGGAAGGAATGAGCTATACAAACGGGACAGGTTACATCTGAACCCGGGGTGGGGGTGGCAATATCCTTGCAGGCAAGTTTGCTAGAGCTGTTTGGGAGGGTTGAAACTAATTCGTCAGAGGGGTGTGAGCCAGAGTGATAGGGCTGAGGATGGAGCAGTTGGTATACAGAGACAGTGTAGTGAGACTGCTAGCAAGGGCAAGCTGATGATATGGCAAAATTGTAGTAAACAAGTTGAGCTGCAAAGTAAAAGGGTGACAAAAATCAAAAAGGGTGATGAATACAGGACTGAAGGTGCTATGTTTGAACGCACATGAAATACAGAATAAGTGTGATGAACTTGTAGCACAGTTAGAGATTGGTATGCATGACATTGTGGGCATCACTGAATCATGGCTGAAAGAAGATTACAGTTGCGAGTTTAACATCCAAGGCTCCACTTTGTATCAAACGGACAGGCAGGTCATAGGATCAGAAGGTGCAGAATCATTGTGGGTAGAGTTAAAAAACGACAAGGGTAAAAATACATTGATGGGAGTTATATACAGACCACTGAATAGTAGCAAAGATGTAGGCTACAAATTACAACAGGAAATAGAAAATGTACGTCAAAAGAGCAACGTTATGATAGTCGTGGGGGATTTCAATATGCAGGTAGATTGGGAAAATCAGATTGGGGAGGGGAATTTACAAAAGGCCTGCAAGATGACTTTTTAGAGCAGCTCGTGGTTGAGCCCACAAAGGAATCTGCTATTCTAGATTAGGCGTTGTGCAATGAACTGGAATTGATTACAGAGCTTAAGGTAAAGGAACCTTAGGAGCCAGAGATCATAATACAACAGAATTCCACCTGCAGTTTGAGAGGAAGGACATAAAGTCAGATGCATCAGTATTACAGTGGCATAAAAGGAATTACAGAGGCATGAGAGAGGAGCTGGGCGAAGTTGATTGGAAGAGACACTAGCAGGGATGACAGCAAAGCAGCAATGACTGGAGTTTCTGCGAGAAATTCGGAAGCACAGGATAGATACAAAAAAGCATTCTGAACAGTGGCTGGCAAGGGAAATCAAAGCTAACATAAATGCCAAAAAGAAGGCAAATAATAGAGCAAAAAATAGTGGGAAGTTAGAGGATTGGGAAGCTTTTAAAAACCAAAAGGCAGCAAGTAAAAAGGTTATAAAGAGAGAAAAGGTGGAATTCAAAGGTAAGCTAGCTAATAATATTAGATAGATAGATAGATACTTTATTCATCCCCATGGGGAAATTCAACATTTTTTTCCAATGTCCCATACATTTGTTTTAGCAAAACTAATTACATACAATACTTAACTCAGTAAAAATATGATATGCATCTAAATCACTCTCTCAAAAAGCATTAATAATAGCTTTTAAAAAGTTCTTAAGTAGTTTACTTAGATACATTAAATACAATCAACCCCGGCACTTTTACTCCTGGCGGTTGAGTTAAAGAAGATATGAAAGTTTTTTCAGATATATAAAGAGTAAAAGAGAGTAGTTATCAGGCCGCTGGATAAATGACACTGGAGAGGTAGTAAGAGGGGACACAGAAATGGCAGATGAACTGAATAAGAATTTTGCATCAGTTTTTACAGAGGAGGACAATAGCAGTAGGCCAGAAGTTTAAGAGTGTCAAGGGGCAGGAGTGAGTGAAGTTACCATTACTAGGGAGAAAATGCTTGGGAAACCAAAAGATCTGAAGGTAGATAAAATCACCTGTGCTAGAAGGACTACACCCCAAGGTTCTGAAAAGGGTGGCTGAAGAAATTGTGGAGGCATTAGTAATGAGGTTTTAAGAATCAATAGATTCTGGCATGGTTCTGGAATACTGGAAAATTGCCAATGTCACTTCACTCTTCAAGAAGGGAGAGATGCAAAGGAAAGGAAATTATAGGCCAGTTAGACTGATCTCAGTGGTTGGGAAGATGTTGAAGTGGATTGCTAGGGATGTGGTTTCAGGGTACTTGGAGGCACATGATAAAATAGGCCAAAATCAACATGGTTTCCTTTAGGGAAAATCTTTCCTGACAAATCTGTTGGAATTCTTTGAAGAAATAACAGGCAGGATAGACAAAGGAGAATTGGTGGATGTTGAGCACTTGGATTTTCAGAAGTCCTTTGACAAGGTGCCACATGAGGCTGCTTCACAAGTTAAGAACCCATGGTATTACAGTAAAGATAATAGCATGGATAGAGCATAAGCTGATTGGCAGAAGGAAAAGCGTGGGAATAATGGGAGTCTTTTCAGGTTGATTAGTAGTGTTCGAAAGGGGTCAGTGTTTGGACCACCATTTTTTAAAAAAAAAACATTGATGTCAATGATTTGGATGATAGAATGGATGGCTTTGGGGCCAAGTTTACGGACAAAATGAAGATAGGCAGAGGGGCAAGTCATGCTGAGGAAGCAGAGAGGCTGCAGAAATCTAAGAAGCTGCAAGTAATCCACAATCCTGAGGGGCTGGTTAAGGAGAGGTACAGAATAACTCATCTTGTATATCAATATCCAGTGTAGAGTAATAGCCTGAAATAGTAAACACCAAAGTAGTGAAAGTTTTAAAGATACTTGCTCTTAAATATATAATTACATTTCCCAATCTATGATTGCCAAAAGGACAGAAATTCATCATATGGAATATCGAGGACAACTGCTTAAGTGGTACCACACAGCAACTAAAGAATTGATTACTGGCTTCAGGAAAAGGAAGGAGGACAAACATGCACAAGTCTAATGCAGGTGAGGGAGAAGACGACAAAAAATGGTGCAGAGAGTTAGCAGCTTTAAATTCAAGTGTGCTAAGGTATCAGACATATGACCTGACCTGGGCTCTGCACTGTGATGCATTCATAAGGCATGTGAATCATTCAGTTGCATCTTTACTTTATTAGAAGGCTGAGGAGGTTTAGCATATTATTAAATACACTAGGGTATTTTGACTGACTGCATCATGGTTTGATACAGCAATTCATATGTATAAGAACACAAGAAGCTGCAGAAAGACTCACCCAAGACGTCACAGGCACATCCCTCCCCCATTAGTAGAATTCTCCCCCAAGAAGGCAACATCATCCAAGATTCCCACCATCTGGGCCATACACCTTACCACAGCTACAAATCAGGCAACTGATACAGAAGCCTAAAGTCCCACACCACCAGGTTAAGACAGCTACTTCCCTTCAATCATTTCATTCTTGACCCAACCTAAGCAATCCCAGTCACTATCTCAGTACAGCAACATTATGAACATTTTGTACTACAAGAGACTGATTTTTGTTTCAACTGTATTCTTATATTTATTTGTATTTGCACATGACAATAAACTCAAATTTGACAGAACAAGCAAGACAGTCCAACCTGTTCACGAAACATTTAGGCATCATAGAATGCCCAAAATTCAATCATTCATTCTGCCCAGAGATAATTAAAATATGCCACAACAATCATCCCATTGGATATGGCAAAAGGAGAATTCAATGGCTAAAGTAAAAACACACTATGTTGAGGTATTAACCAAAAACAATTACTTCCATCTACGCTGTTTTTAAACAGGTGCTTGGTAACATTAAAAAAAAACACAAATAAAATGTGCACTCTGGAATAAACTTAATTTAATTTGTCTGCCTCCCAGTCAGGATCCTTACAAGATTATTAGCGTACATAAGATGCATTGAATGGAATAGGGATAATAACACATTTCTCAGAAATAATTGTAATGAAGTCAATATTCTCAAGCAGATTATGACAAGCCATGAACACACCTCCTTCCATTTGGCAGCGTAAAAAGAATATTATATGGTAGTGTTGTAGAAAAGCATTCGCATCACCAAATTCTCTGTCATAAAGGAAGGATATTTTAAAAAGCAAAAAGGACTCCAAGGTCTCATACATGCTCGCAGAACATCTAAGGTTAAAATCCTATAAATATACTTCATCACATAATTTAGGATGACATTCCTTTGGTATGGAGATAGTACTACTCTAATTAGTGTCATCAATTGGGTTAAATCTGTGAATATCCACCTTCTCAAATTTCAAATCACCGCTTCTAGAATGAGGAAACCAACTTTCTTAACATTGGTTCAACACCTCACAATCAGGTTTAGTATCACTAGCATATGTTGTGAAATTTATTGTTCAATTTTATTCATTTATTTAGTGAAACAACGCAGAGTAGACCCTTCTAGCCCTTTGAGCCACGCTTCCCCACCCTGACAAACCCAATCAACCCAAACTTAATCATGAAACAATTTACAATGACCAACTAACCTAGTAACTGGTACATCTTTGAACTCTGGGAGGAAACCAGAGCACCAGGGGAAAACCTAGACATTCCACAGGGAGAACATACAAACTCCTTACAGAACAGCACCAGAACTGAACTCCAAAGCACCTCAAGCTTTTACGAAATCAGTACATTACAATACATAATAATGAAGAGCTACAAATTACAATCACTGTTATATAAAAAGTCAATTAAATAGTTGATAATATCTCAGTGAATTTCTTTGGTACTGCAAAGAAATGTCAGTCTGAACTATATTCCTAAATTTTTACTAAAAAGTATTGAATCCCTAACAGTCTAAAGCAGAGGTGAGAGTAATGCTTGAAGGCGTTATCGTTACATGGGTGATTAAAGTTAATAAATTATTTCACATGGTATTTACAAATTGTCCTTGTAGAATCCTGCGGTAGGCACCTTAAGAGATGTAACCAGAACTGTCCCCAGGTAACTAATCAGGTAATAATATACCAGCATGGGATAGGTTGAGGGAAGCTTTTGTATACAAGCACCCCCTCGTCGCAGAGCATGACGGGAAATATAGTTTCCTCAGAACTTTGACCGGTTGACGTTACAAACTCTGGTTACCGTAAGAACTACAACTCCCAGAAAACGCTACGAACGTCACACATGCGTACACCAGCGGTCCAGAAAAATCCACACTGTACAACACACATCCGCCCCCACACAAAAAAACTTTGTCAGAAATCTCAGTGATGAAGATTAAACATTAATATCCGCTTCATGAAGAAAGTTTCCGTAAAAATAACAAAAACAGTACAGGCCTCTACTTTTCTCCCTTCTTCAGTATAAACAAAAGAATTGATCACAAGAGAAATAAATTTAAAAAGGGAAAGAAGCATTTTAATCCACCTCACATGGATCCGCGCGCCATAGTTAAAAGTTAAAAGTTTTGAGTCGGCTATTATTTTCCTACGGCTGTCAGACTGTCCTCCCGCCAAAGCACATCAGACAGCGCGATACTCACCCGGGCCGGCCAGTGAGGATAACCCTTCATTTTAGCGAAAACCAAATCTCCTGCTTTGAAATTGTGAGGCATTTTCTGATCGTCTTGGCCTCCTTTAAGCAATTTAAAGAATAGATACGGACTCGATCCGTAACAGAGCGCAATTCTCAGCGTTTCGAATACTGTATAGCGCCTGAGGGGGGAGGGGGAAAGGAGGGTAAAGCCTAACCTGCTGCCAGAAGTCCCACCTTTTTCGGTCTATGATTTGCTCCTGATGTTCAACGTGCATCAAATCCAAGTTCTGATTGGGCAATGTGGGTGTCAATCCTATGATATCACGCCAGGTTAGTCTGATGCGCAGAAAGGGAGGGGTGGTTCCATTGAATGTGGATAATGAACCATATTGCTTGAGATCTGTAATATAATTTTTAATCATGTTTCGTTTCTAATACACTTCATTAAGCTCTGTAATAATCTATTTCCATACAAAAGGGGAGGAGTAGGGAGGCTACCTAGTTTGTTGCAGATGTCTAGGAATCCAGTAATTGAAATAAGTTATTTTTTATCCGCTGCAAGCAGTGTATACTAGTTACGTATTTGCAAATGTGCGCTCATAACATTCCCCGCATGCACGCAACGGGACGGAAAAAAATACAACCGGATTCTTGCCTCGGCAAACATGACATTTCTACTCGTGCCCACTGACATTTTTTTAATGTATAGGCCTTGAACGCCTCCTAAACATAAGCAATACAAGCAGAAGTAGGCCATACAGCCCCTCAAAGCTGCCTTGCCATTTAATACTATTGATGATCCTGTGCATTAAATCCACTTTCTAATCTGATACCTGGATTTCCCGTTATTCTTCAAAGACTGGACATCCCTAGCCCTTTTGAGAAGATAAGTCTAAAAGATTATAACACTGACAAGGTTTTTTTTCCTCCTTTTTTCATTTTCTGTGATATGGCCATAACAGGCAAGGCAAGCATTCATTGCCCATTCCATAAATGACCTTGATGGAGAGTTGCTGTCTTCAACCACTGCAGTCGTTCTGGTGAGGGTACTCTCAGGGTGCTGTTGAATAGGGAGCTGCCGAATTTAGGCCCAAAAAGGGTGGAGGACCAAATAATATATTTACAAATCAGGATAATGAGTGCTTGGGGTGGGGGACTTGTGGCCCCTGCTGTTGCCATGTACCTGCTGCTTTTGTCCTTGGTGGTGGAGGTTTGGGAGATGTCATCAGAAATAGTGAATAACAGATCATTTACTGGATAATACATACTACACCTATTGTGTAGCAGTGGTGGAAAAGTTAATGTTTAGACTTGTGGATAGAGTGCCAATTAAACAGGATAGTTTGTTCTGGATGATGTTGGGCTTCATTAGAATTTTTAGAGCTGCACTCAATTGCATTATGCACTCAATTTATTTTTGTTACGTTGGTCAATCCCTTATTTTGAGAACACCTTCTTAAAGTCAATTACTGATCTCTCATTGTTTTAAAAATTGTATGTTTTTCTGTTCCTCACTCCAAAGTGAATAACCTCATGCTTTCTCATTTACACAACATGTCACCATCACCCCCAAACTGCCAATATCCCTTCATATTTCTGGGCAAAAGACATCTTGCATCTTACCGCATTGCTGCCTGGCTGCAAAGTTTCAGTAAGTTGTACTATATGATTGTCAGAGCAGTCAACAACTCAGAAATAGCTTCTTCCCCTTCGCTATCAGATTTCTGAATGATCTTTGAACACTACCTGATTATTCCTTTCTTTTGCACTATGTATTTACTTTGTAATTTGTAGTATTTTTATGTCATTGCAACGTGCTACAGCTGCAAAGCAAATTACTCATCAGAGAATTCAGTAATAATTAACCTGATTCTGATTCTTCAAATAATGCTCTGGAATCTTTAACATACATCTAGAAAGGCAGAAAATCAGTTTATCACCTCGTCCTGGAAAAATAATCTTCACTGCGGGACTTCATCACAATTGCATATAAATGTCAGCTGAGATTATGAGATCAAATCCTGGATTAGTTTCCAAAGATAATCCTTGCTGACATGCAGATGAAGAATATCATCAATTAAAGATCTTTCTATTGGTGCAGGTTTCTAGTTAACATGGTTAAATGGAGAAAGGATCCAATTTAAGTTGTATAGTTCAAGCCAACATTAGTTCATATTACAGATGCAAATGGCCTTCTTTACTATTTTTTTTTATCATATCTGTTTGCATCTTTTCAATGGATATAGATCTAATTATTTCTTTGAATGAATGGGTATGCTTTTGGATTTTAATGTATTTTTTTTCCATCTATTTCTCTCTTGCTGACTTGCTCTATTATCTATCCATTGCCACTAACTGTGCTTTATGATATGATGATAGTAATGATTTGTCATGTCAGAAGAGCAGATAAATATGTTAGCTATGGAGAATAGAAGAAACAATTTGGTCTAAATCTGCTTCAACTTTCGCATAAGTGCACATTTCTGGAAAGAACGAAGGATAGAATAACTATCACTTATTACTTAAGTGTTAAGTATTCCATTCACTTAAATAATCACCCTTAAGACACTTGCTGAAATATTTATTGGATTTTAGTACTGTGACTCACATAGTAAAATCTTAATTATTGAGCACGTTATAAATCAGAGTTTCAGAGGGGGTGGCAAAGACATTGACATAGCGCCTGGAACTTCCAGGCCATTATCAGGTCAGTACGAGATGCGGGTCTCAAGGCAAGAAGGCAATGGGGCATGTGAGCTGATGTTTGACTCCATTTTGCAAAATAAAGCAATGAGAGGGACTGAAACATCGAGGCAAATGGGGGGGGGGGGGTGAGCACAGGCTGCTTGCCTTTTGATCGCTGGTGGGATCGCTCTGCTGCTGGAGAGGGGAGACTGTGTAGCCTGCTGCTGTGCCTAGAGAACGTTACCGAGGTCTTCTGCATTTTGAATATATTTATGGATTTGGACTACAGGCTTTTTTTCTCTCTTATAGTTTTACGAAATAGGGGACAACAGAACTTTACTTCCAGATGAGCTCAATGCCTTCTATTAGCACTTTGATCACCAGAACGGGGAGGAACCATTGCGCACCCCCATATCTCCAGCTGATCCGTAGGTCTGAGTATCTGAAGATGACCTGCGGTCTGCCTTCAGGAGAGTTAACCCAAAGAAAGCATCTGCTCAGGACAGTACCTGGCCAATAGTGAAGACCTGTGTCATCCAACTAGCTGGTGTATTCACAGATATCTTCAACTTCTCTCACTGGCAGTTTATGATACCCACCTGCTTCAATCGTGCCAGTGCCCAAGAAGAACGTGGTAACCTGTCTAAATGACTGTCACCCAGTGGCACTTACATCCACAGTGATGAAGTGTTTTGAGAGGCTGGTGTAGAAACATATCAGCTCCCATCTGAGTGGCGATTTGGATGTGCTCCATTTCACACCTGAGGTAACAGGTCTACAGCAGATGCTATCTTGTTGGCTCTTCACACACCCCTGGAACATCTGGACTGCAAAGATGCATACATCAGGGTGCTCTTTATCGATTTCTGTTCGGCATTTAACACCATCACCCCCTCAAAACTAATCGGTAAGCTCCAAGAGCTGAGCCTCAATACCCCCTTGTGCAATTGGATCCTGGATTTCCTCACATATAGACCCAGTCAGTTTGGATTGGCAAAAACATCTCCTCCACAATCTCCATCAGCACAGGAGCACCACAGGTATGTGTACTTTGCCCCCTGCTCTACCTGCTTTACACCTGACTGTGTGGCTAAGTACAAGTTTACTGATGAGAACCCTATCAAAGGTGGTGATCCATCAGCATACAGGAGGGAGACTGAAAATTGGGCTGAGTGGTATAATAACAACAAACTCTCCCACAATGTTAATAAGACCAAGGAACTGATAATGTGAGATGCCGACGACTTGTTTCCCTTGTTTGGTAGTGAGAAAGGCGACGAAGCAGCAGCGTGGCCTTGGTTGTAGCAAGGACTAGGCCTCAACGGGCTTGTCTGCTGCTGCAGTCCAGGTGAGACAATGCTGGAGACGGTGCAGTGTGGAGTCCGTGCTCAGTTGGGATTTGGCCTCTCCCATCAGTGCTGTCCTCTGGTGTTCGACTGGCAGAATGGCAGGCTGAATATCCAGGAGCTGTACCATCAATTTGCATGTCACTCGGGGACTTGGACTGTACAGGTGTTTCCTTGCATAATAATGTGTTTTTTTTAACTCTCTCGCTATTTTGAATGTACGTTATGCACCTTGGCCTCAGAGAACACTGTCTCGTTCAATTGTGTCCATGTGTGGTGTCAATGATAAATAAACTTGATTTGATTTGATTTCTTGATCTTTCTGTCTCTATGTCTGGGGACAAACTCTCTACTGATATCTTTTATTGATCTATTTACTATCTTAACTATCCTTCTTATCACCCTGGCTCCTGTAAAAATGCCATCTTCTTTTCTCAGTTCTTTTGTCTCCGTCACATCTGTTCGCAGGATGAGTCTTTCCTTACCAGAACATCAGAGATGTCCTCCTTCTTCAAAGAAAAGGGTTTCTGTCCTCTACCATTAATGCTACCTTCACCCGTATCTCCTCCATTTCCTGGACATCCGCTATCACTCCATCTTCATGCCAGCTTAGCAGGGATCGAGTTCCGCTTACCTGCCGTCCCATGAGGCTCTGCATCCAGTTCATCATTCTGCACAACTTCCGCCATCCTAAAACTCCTCTTTACGTCCTACCCCCAACTCTCTGCTTTCTGTAGTGATCGTTCTTCTGTGATTCCCTTGTCCATTCATCCCTCCCCACTAATCTCCCTCCTGGCACTTATCCTGGAAGCAGTGCTACACCTGCCCATTCACTTCCTCCCTCACCCCAAACTGTCCTTCCAGATGAAGCAAGACTTCACCTGCAAGGTTGTCTACTGTATCCAGTGAGACCAGATGTAGATTGGGGGACTGTTTTGTTGAGCTCCTTTGCTCCATCCATGGCAATCAGGCTTTCCTGGTGGCCCCATTCCCATTCTGACATGTTAGTCCATTATACCCTCTCCTGCCACAACAAGGCCACTCTCAGATTTGAAGAGCAACATCTCATATTCCATTTCTGTAGCCTCCAACCTGATGACATGAACATTGATTTCTCTGTCTTCTAGTAATTCATGCCTTACCCCTTTTCTCTTCTTCCATTCCGCACTCTGGATCCCCTCTTACCTGCCTATCTCCTCCCCCTAGTGCGCCTTTTCCTTCTCTTTCTCCCATGGTCCACTCTTCTCTCCCATCAGATTCCTTCTTCTTCAGCCCTTTACCTTTTCAACCTATCACCTTCCAGCTTCCTGCCCTGCCCCCATCCACCAGGCTTTACTATCTCCTTTCAGCTTGTACTTATTCCCCTCTCCCACCCTCCCCACCTTTTTATTCTGATGTCTTCACCCTTCCATTCTAATTCTGATGAAGGGTCTTAGCCCAAAACATCAGCTGTTTATTTCTTTCCATAGTCACTGCCTGACCTGCTGAGTTCCTCCAGCATTTTGTATGTGTTACATTGAGGGAACCGCTACACCAACAATGGGACCTCACTAAGGAAATCCAGTCTTGATTAACCAGCATATTTGATTAATTAGCACCTGTCAAGTCTGGTACAAACCAGACAACCAGGCTTTAGCTATAGCTGTTTTGCCAGGTAATGAAATTCTTGTAACTGGAATATGTTTTGTGAGCAGATCTGCTGATTATAATCTTCCCAGCTTTTCTGTGCTTTCAGAAAATGCAAGTATTGAAATCAGGTAAACCTTCATTACTGTGGTTTCCATTTGGCAATCCATAACATGAAACTCCACCTTGATCTACTACCTTGCATTTATTCAGTAACACCAGTACCTTGTATCACTTTGTACTAAACAGTTCAAATTAAGGACATATGCGCAAGATCTGTTCTCTTTACAAATGCTTACTACTTATTGTGCACTTACTTTCTGACCTTCATGCTCTAATCTCCAGATTACATTCTTGACCACCAAGTATATAGGTGAATGCTGACTAAACTGCTGGTAGAATATGGATGCTAAAACCTGCATTTTCTGGTTTTCTTTCAAGTATTCAGCACTAGGTGATTTTTGTCTCCGTAGTCTTCTTAATGTGATTTAATGCATCTAAAAAATCTATTGCTACTTAAGATCAACGGAACTCTGGTCGATGATGTGCTTCCCCTTTAAAACAGCGGAAGAGGAGATGCGGAGCTGGACTAAAAGTTGGTTTAAGAAAGTGTGGCTTTCAACTCCCAATACTGGCCATCTTGCTGACTAACACACAGTCTCTGGTAACTAAAATTCAATACCTAAATGATAGGGTGCTGTACCAGAGGGCCATATTTGTTTCACAGAATCTTGGTTAAACCCTTCTGTTCTGGACAGAGCAATTCGGATTGATGAGTTCAATAACAAATGCCCATCGTTCCTTCCTGAGACCACATTTTGGCAATTTGGATCTTTTGGCTATACTCCTACTACCTGCATAACAGACAGAGCCTAATGAATAAGACTCCAGACAACTAAGGGATAGTCGCGGGAGGCAGAAGAACAGTTACACTATTACCTCGAGTTAGTGTGCTGGGCCGTGTTCAAGATCACCACCAAGATAGGAATGCTGAGTCTTTCAAAGTCCAGGGAGGATGGGGAAGATGCTTCATGATCGACTCCTTGTGGTGTACAAATGTGGCGGTGCTGTCCCAGTCCCGTTCATCAGAACTGGAACTCCACAAAATCAAGTGTCGTCCATTTTACCTGCTGTGGGAAATTTCAGCAATCATTTTGGTAGTGGTGTACATTCCACCTCAGGCTCATGAAAAACAAGCTGTAGATGAACTGGGTGATGAAACAGCAGATCCTGCTGCCTTCCGAGTCATTTTGTTCAAGTCATTATTAAAGTCTCTGAGTAATTATTACCATCAAACCACTTGTAGCACCAGAGGAAACAACACACTGGACCACTGTTACAGAACCATCATGAGTGCTATTCCACACCCACACTTTAAAAAGTTTGATCACCTGACTGCACTTCTACTCCCTGAGTATAGGCAGAGACTGAAGACTGCAGCACCAGTAGTGAGGACCAAGAAGGTATGGACAAAGGAGGCGCAGGAGTGTTAACAGAACTACTTTGAATCAGTGGACAGAGATTCATCTTTGGGTCTGAATGAGTATGCCATAGCCGTCACTGACTTCATTAAAACTTGTCTGGATGAGTGTGTGTCTACAAAAACTTACTGTAAATACCCAAATCAAAAGCCATGGAGGAACCAGGAGATTCGTAATCTTCTGGGGTTAGATCTGTGGCATTCAAATCTGGTGATCCAGGTCTGTACAAGAAAACCAGGTACGACTTGCGGATGGCTATTTCAAGAGCTAAGGAACAATTCCGAACTAAATTGGAGGTGATATCAGATGCACGTCAACTCAGGCAAGATTTGCCTGCCATTACTTCCTACAAAGCAAAACCCAACATTGTGAATGGCAGTGATGCTTCACTCCCAGACAAGCTCAATGCCTTCTATGCACGCTTTGAAAGGGAGATAAAACTACAGCTATGAGGATCCCTGCAGCACCTGGTGACCCCATGACCTCTGTCTGGTAAGGCTTGGTAAGGCTCGGAAAACCTGTGCCAACCATCTGGCAGAGTGTTCAAAGACATTTTCAAGTAGGGTCAGGCTCAGTGGGGCTCGGTTATTTTTGGGAAGGTCACACTGACGATCCGATCTTGTCAGTGGATCCTAGCATGGACACACAACTTGATCTCCCTGAGAGGTCTCCCCACAGTCGCTCAGACCGCTCTACAGTCCTGTATCGTCATGGACTCCAACTTCCTGGAGTTGGGTTACAGGACTGGTCTGCACACTGACCCCATTCTGGATACAATCTGGAACAATTTCAATGACTCCAGACTCATTTCAGTGGTGGGGCAATCTCCAGGGAGTTGGGGGAGTCTGCAGACAACATTGTTAACCAATTAGTGGGATCAATTAATTCTTGCTATGGTAACATAGCGGTTAGTACGTCACTATTACAGCTTGGGGCCTCGGAGTTCAGAGTTCAATTCCAGTGTCATCTGTAAGGAGTCTCTGTCCATCCTTCCCATGGAATGCATGGTTTTCCCCAGATGCTCTGGTTTCCTCCCACAGTCCAGAGACATACCGGGTGGGTTCAAATATGGAGAATATAGCAGGAAGTAGGAATAATCCTGGCAACTGCAGTGTGGATTGAGCTGCCTGAGCAAGTGGTGGATGCCATTTTGATTTCAATCTCTCACTGTGACAGTCGGAAGTTCCCACCTGCTTCAAAAGGGCAACGTTTATACCGGAGCCCAAGAAGAGCAGGATGAGCTGCCTTAATGACTATCATCCAGCAGCACTGACATCTACGGTGATGAAGTGCTTTCAGAGGTTGGTTATGGCTAGAATCAACTACTGCCTCAGCAAAAACATGGACCCACAGCAATTTTCCTTGTGCCAAATAGGTCTATGATGGACACGATCTCATTGGCTGTCCACGAGTCTTGATCACACAGACAATACAAATACCTATGTAAGGATGCTGGTTATTGACTACATCTAGGCGGTTAACACCATCATTCCTACAGTTCCATTTGAAAAACTCCAAAGCCTGTGCCTCTGTACCTCCCTCTGTACCTGGATCCTCAGCTTCCTAACCGGATGACCACGATCTGTGTGGATCAACACTGGAGCACCTCAGGAATGTGTACATAGTCCATTGCTCTACACTCTCTACACCCATGACTGTGTGGCTGAGCACAGCTCAAATGCTATCTATAAATTTGCTGATGATAAACCATGGTTCAATGCTTCCATTTAATATCAGAGAATGTATACAATATACAGCCTGAAATTCTTAGTCTCCGCAGACATACTTGAAACAGAAGAAAAACTCCTAAGAATGAATGACAGAAAAAACCACAAGAAATATAAAATTTAAAACCGCAAAGCCCCTGCTCCCCCACGCATGAGCAGCAGCAAGCAGCATCAACACTCCCCTCCCCTGCTCCTACTTATTCGAGCAGAAAGCATCAGTGTTCCCATCACCCACCATGCAAGCAACTGCGAGACTTCACCATGGTCTACAGTCCATCAAAAACTATTGTTCATCTCAGCAGTTCGACACCCCTCAGGTTCTCTCTCTCACTAACCAGGGAGAGAGAGATACCACTCCCTCCACAGCAAAAGGGGAGACAACCAGTCGTTGTTTTCATGTTACGGTCTATCTGTAGTGCTGCTCTTATTTTGAGTTTCCCCGACTCGTGAACTGGCAGCAAACTCTCACTCACCATCGAGAGAGAGAGAGAGAGAGAGAGAGAGAGAGAGAGAGAGAGAGAGAGAGAGGGAGAGGGAGAGGGAGAGGGAGAGGGAGAGGGAGAGGGAGAGGGAGAGAGAGAGAGAGAGAGAGAGAGAGAGAGAGAGAGAGAGAGAATGAGAATGATCATCAGGGTGCAGAGGCCTCCAACAGCTGCATTCGTTGTCTTGATGTTCCGGCTCCCCGCAACGCTTCAGTTTGAGACACCAGCAGGAAACCGGGTCCATAGGGCAGTACTAGGCTGCAACCCGAAGGCACCCATTTTCAGGCTGCTCCTGAAGATATTGAAACTGCGGCCGATCGGCAAAGTCCAGGAATGGGAACACACCACCAAGAACCACACAGTTTGTGTACTTGTAGATCATGGACTCCAACAGGACCCCAGCCACCTTGAGAAGGAAAATAGAGACATTAGAAGAAGAAAAATTTTAAACTGTTCCATTGATGGGCTGGGAGAAATCTTTAGCTCTGCTCAGATGGTGGTGAGAGGGCGTACAGGAGTGAGATATGCCAGCTGGTTGAGTGGTGTCACAGCAAAAACCTTGAGTCAATGTCAGTAAGGCAAAGAACTGATTGTGGACTTCAGGAAAGGTAAGACGAAGGAACACACACCAGGACTCATAGAGGGATCAGAAGTGGAAAGAGTGAGCAAAGTCAAGTTCCTGTGTGACTTGACTTGACTAATTCACCAAGAACCTAATCTTGACCTGACATATTGATGCAGCTATAAAGGCGGCAAGAAAGTGGCTGTCTTTAAGAGTTTAAAGAGATTTGGTATGTCATCAAAAACACCTGCAAATTTCTACAGATGTACTGCAGAAAGCATTCTAAATGGCTGCATCACACTCAAAAACTTCTATAGATGTACCGTGGAGAGCATGCTGACAGACTGCATCACTGTCTGGTATGGGGGGTGGGGCTACTGTACAGGACCAAAAGAAGCTGTGGAGGGTCGTAAATTTAGTCGGCTCCATCTTGGGTACTAGCCTACAAAGTACCCAGGACGTCTTCAAGGAGCGGTGTCTCAGAAAGGCAGCGTCCATTATTAAGGACCCCCAGCACCCAGGGCATGCCCTTTTCTCATTATAACCATCAGGTAGGAGGCAGTGAAGCTGGAAGATACACACTTAGCAATTCAGGAACAGCTTCTTTCCCTCTGCCATCTGATTCCTAAATGGACATTGATCCCATGAACACTACCTCACTTTTTTAATATACATTATTTCTGTTTTTGCACAAATTTTAACCTATTCATTATACTTATACTGTAATTGATTGATTTTTTTTTCTTCTTCTATATTATGTATTGCATTGAACTGCT
Source organism: Hemitrygon akajei (assembly GCF_048418815.1). Classification (NCBI taxonomy): domain Eukaryota; kingdom Metazoa; phylum Chordata; class Chondrichthyes; order Myliobatiformes; family Dasyatidae; genus Hemitrygon; species Hemitrygon akajei. The sequence continues at coordinate 38,048,075 of NC_133139.1, forward strand.
GCTGCTAAGTTAACAAATTTCACGACACATGCCGGTGATAATAAACCTGATTCTGATTCTGGTATTTGGGCGGGAGGGGGGGGGGGTGCTGGCTACTGCACATGATCAAAGTAAGCTGCAAAGAGTTGTAAACTTATTCAGATCCATGTAGCCCCTGTAGTATCCAGGACATCTTCAAGGTGCGGTGCCTCAAAAAGGCAGTGTCCATCATTATGGACCCCCATCACCCAGAGCATGTCCTCCTCTCATTGTTACCATCAGGACGGAGGTACAGAAACTTGAAGGCACACACTCAATGATTCAGGAATAGCTTCTTTCCCTCCGTCACCCGGATTCTGAATGGACATTCACTCCTTTCTATTCTATTTTTTGCACTACTTATTTAATTTAACTATTTAATATAATGTATATACTTTCTGTAATTCACAGATTTTTATTATTATGTATTGCATTGTACTGCTACCACAAAGTTAACAAATTTTATGACATACTAGACAACGGGGTGACCCATTGGGGCACCCTTTGAGAGAAGGGTAGTTCAGTCCGATGTGACCAGAATGAACATTAAATTTTCCTGAATGCTATTGGTATTGCTTTGCTTTGGAAATTGAAGAAGTAAACCTCAGTTTATTAAAGAAGTACGACGAATAGCAAAGCAAATATAGCTCCTTCTCATTTAACGAAGGACACTTTTGATGGCATCATTTCTGATCTGCCACCCTTGTGCCTCTTGTTGTCATTCTGGAGACGTGCAGTCCTTTTATCTGCCATCTCTTCATATCTTCTGCTGTTTATTTGTTGTCTCTGATCTTGGAAACTTGCATTTCTCTGCGCCTTTGTCTCTTCCTCTCTCCTCCTCCTGTGCCTGTTTCTGTCATTCTGGAGACATGCAGCCCTTTCATCCCCCGTCTCTTCATCTCTTCTGCTGTTTGTTGTTTGTCTCTGATCCCGGAGACATGCATTTCTCAGCTCCTTTATCTCTTCCTCTCTCCTCCTTCTATGCCAGTTGTTGTCATTTTGGAGATGTGCATGTCTCTCTTCCTCTGTCTCTTCTCTCATCTTTTTTATCCTGACTTTTTGGTCCTGGAGTCGTGCAGTCCTGGCCTCATCCAATTCTTGTTCTCTCCTTCTCCTTGCCGCATCCCAACGACATTTGGCGTCATCTCTTGACCATAATGTCCCCCTTCTCTTTCCACATGGCATAATTAGGCTGACCATATTTTTTTTACCCTAATGCTGGATAGAAGATACAAAGCAGTAACACCAAAGTCTCCAGGATGCTGATTATTCTTGATGATGTGGTTAGCACTCTCCTAAATGGACTTGATATAGTCACCACTGTCCTTTGACTGCAGCAAAGGGTTTGATGGGTGTCTCAAAGTATGTCATTACAATAAGATTTAATTATCTCTTATTGATGGCTGTCAGTTAGATCTGTCCCAATCATGCACATGCTGATGGTGATTAGCAGAATGTGACCGCTCGAACTAGAGCTGCCCTGCCCTTTTGCTCCAGTTGGTGTTGCTGCTGTGAGCATCGTGAAGCACTGCTGAGGCTGGCCATGCGCAAGCATCGTGGCGTCGCATCGCGGTTTCCATCATGGCTGAAGTTGGCTCTCGGTTGATGTTGGCAAGTGAGCAATTTTATACAGATATATAACCCTGAACTTTGTCTGCACTCTGTAAGTTAGCACATTTTAAGTCGATTTAGCCAAAAATAGTGTCGCTGTAATACATCGTTTGCGCTAAGTGGAGGTCACAAACAGACAAACCGAGCATCAGAGTTTTAGTAGTATATAAATGCCAGTGATATTAAACCTGATTCTGATTCTGATTAGCCTCACTACCAACCTTCTTTATATCTAAGGTAAGGCCATCAATTTGTTTACATCTGTTACATTCCTGAATTCTTGACCCACAACCCAACTTTTCTTCTGCTCCAGTCATGATTTAAAAGCTCTCTCTCCTGATCATCCTTATGATTAACCTTGTCTACAATACGTTCTTGTCTTTCATTTGATCCTACTCCTTGACGTTGTAAATTATATTTACATCTCAAAACTTTGTTTGTCTTCCCAAGCTTTAGAAGATATCCCCACCTCACAAGTCTTTGGAGGCATAAGAGATTGCAAATGCTGGAATGAGGATGAAAAGGCAAACTGCTGGGGAGCTGTTGTTTGAGCAGCATCTGTGGAGGCAATTGGATAGTCAAAATTTTGGGTTGAAACTCTGGATCAGGACTGAGAATGTAGAAGGAGGAACACCATTTTTCTACATAAATGTTGACAGTATAGAGAGTTGAGAGGGAGAGGTGAGATAGGTGGAAACAAGTGAGGAAGGAGATGATGAGCTGGCTCAAGAGACAATGGTTGGTGGGTATAGAGGCTATCTGTCACTCACAGCTTCTGTCTCCCTCTTTACCTGCTTCCACCTACTGCCATCTTTAGGAATATTTTGTCCCTCTTCCCATCAATACACCCCAGGGCCCTACCATTTATGGTCCAACTCTTATTAAACTTCCCAAAATTCATCATTTTGAACTTGCTACAATTAAATTCCATTTGACATTGCTCTGCCCAACTCACTAGCTGTTCAATATCATTCTGTAACTTATGTGATGTACCCCTAGGTTTATCTTGCCGTGGACTGTCATTTTTAAGAGAGAGTGCCTGAGTGACTTCAACTGCCAGCTTTCTTCGGCTTCTATTTGATTCTTACTGAGAGAGAGAGAGGGGCGGAGCTATTTGACTCTGCAGCTTGTTTTGATTTAAGCAAGGACACTCACTCACACACAGTCAGTGGCAGTTGGAGTCGGACAATAGAAGGAAGCTAGTGACTAAGGGGTCACTGGTTGGAACTTTCGAGTGCCCACAAGGGTGGGTTGAGCATTGACCCAGCACATTGATAAGTGGCTATCACATTGCGTGATTGGGGAAACCTTGTGGAATCTACCTATGTGTTACCCCTTACCTGGGTGGTAGTTCCCTTTGAAGACGGTACCCATGTGATAAGCTACTATTGGTGATAATTTGTTAGTGGATTTGAAACGATGACGGATAAAACCTACGGCGATTGTTATCCTGTTTTACCACTGTGGAACCTGTGGAATACGACATAAATGCCTTCTCTCGACATTTATCTTGGATTACAAATATCTCTCTCACATTATTTAATCCATGGATGAACTGAACTTTCATACCTCACCATCTCAAGATTTTAAGCCTGGTGCACCCCCCCCCCCCCCACCACCGAGCTTAATAGTTTGGGAGTTATACTTACACATATGTATACTCATAACACTGTTAACTTTTGATTATTCTTGTTACTATATTAAGTAGATACTAATAAAGATAATGGTTTTAACATCAAAACCAGACTCCAGGCATGGTCTATTGCTGCTGGTTCGTTTAAAACCGTTACGGGTACGTAACACTTAAGACTATCCTCTTTGCTATTAACAACAATGTCGTCTGCAAACTTAATAATATGATTGTGTCTCGAACTTCCTAATCATAGCTCTTACATTTATAACTCAATTACTAATGTACATAGCAAACAATAAGTGTTCAACACTGATCTCTGTAGATATACAACTGGTCACAGGCAAAAAATCAAGGTCAAAATGAAGTTCATTGTCATATGACCAAGTATATGTGTGCACAGGTGCATGAAAGAAACTTATCTGCAGCAGCATCTCAGGCACATAGCATCATTCACAAAACAACCCTCCACTATCACTTCCTGTCTGACTCCTACTATCAAACTAATTATGGAGACACAAATAATTGCAGATGCTGTAAGCTAGAGCAACTCAAAAAGCGTTGGAAGAATTCAGTGGGTCTGGCAGCATTTATGTAGGGCATATATGTCAAACTCAAGGCCCGCGGGCCAAATCCGGCCCGCGGTGGAATTATCTTTGGCCCCCGAGATAATATCTAATTACTATTAAAGCTGGCCCCAGTAATCGAAGCGCCTATGGCGTATGATATGGCTAATGCTGAGTTTATTCAGGTACCAGGTTTTCAGGGTTTTTAGTGTTTATTCGGCAGTCTTCTTCATAAGAAACGGAATTTGTAAAGTAAAACACTTTGTAGTTATAGCAGAGACTGAGACACATGAGAGCAGGCTGAAAAAACGGAGGCAACGAAAGCTGCGTTCGCACGCGTCTGACTGATCCGGCCCGCATGAAGCTGCATTTTGCTCAATCCGGCCCGTGACCTAAAATGAGTTTGACACCCCTGAATTGTAAGGAAATGAATAGCTGACATTTTGATTGAGGCTCCATCTGCAGTGAAAATTAAGGGGAGATAGCTAGAATAAAAAGGTCCAGGGACGAGGTGGAGCAATCAGAATTAGATTTATTATCACTGACATATGTCGGGATATTTGTTGTTTTAGGCAGCAGTACGTTACAACAGCACAAAGTGATAGATGGATCAGGGTGAGGGGGATAATAGGCAGATGAGAGCAGGAATGATATCAAAAGCTGGAAGGTGATAAGTGGTAGTAATATACAGCCAAAGTGATGGATATGATATTGGAGGATAGTGGAGCATGGAATTAAGGAGAGGGAGATGGGGACAGGAACTAGATGAAGAAGTGTCTGGTTGATGGGCAGATGGAGAGGGAGAGCAGAGGGGAGGAGAAAGACATAGAGTGATGGGGGCTAGATGGATCAGGAAGGAGAAGGAAAAACAGGAAATATAGGGGAAATGATTACCATAAGTCTGAGATGTCAATGTTCATGCTGCCTGTTTGGAGATTACCCAGGCAGAATATGAGGCGTTGTTTGTCTAATTTTTGTTTGGCTGCGGCTGGCAGTGGAAGAGGCTGTGGACAGACATGTAGGTTTGGGAATGGGATTTGGGATCCATTTTGCCAATTTGCCTTAGATTCCATGATATTTATTCTTTTGGACCAGCCTTCCATTTGGGATCGTGTCAAGGCTTTACTCAAGATACATTAACCACACTGTCATTGTCAATACATTTTGTTACTTCTTCAGAAAACAATCATATTGGTCAAGCATGATGGCCCACCAACAAAGCTATGATGGCTATCCCTAAGCGGTGCTCGCTTTTCAAGTGTAAGTTAATTTCTAGCCACTTCCCTACTACAGATGTAGGCTTTCTGGCCTATAATTACACATCTTATCCATGCTGTTTTTGAATAAAGATATCACATTTGCTGTTCTCTACTCATCAGGCCAGCAAAGATTTGACAAACTAGTCTGAGCCCCAGCAATCTTCCTTGGCCTACATATGAGCTGGGTACATTTTAACAGGACCTGGGGATTTGCTAACCTTTATGTTCTCTGGGACATTTAATTAATTCAACTTTTTAATGTTAAGGTACTCTACACCATGCCCATCCCTGGTTCTGATATCTGCTGCTTTTATTTAAACATGTGCATTAAATAGTAACAAGGTCATGTATTCATATGGCACCTTGTTTCCTTTTTATTAACCTCTCTGTAGTTTTTGACATTATTGGCACAAGATGTTCCCTCAAAATATTTTTCATAAATCCAATCTAATAAGGCTTCCATTTTGTTTCATTCTCACTTTGCCAGTTCTAGTTAAAGCATGTCCAGGAAGGCCACTCTTCCTGCCTGACTGAAGATTACTCAATAGGTTTAATAGGTACATTTAATATCAGAGAAATGTATACAATATACGTCCTGAAATTCTTTTTCTTCACATACACCCACAAAAACAGAGGAGTACCCCAAAGGAAGACAGTTAAAGTTAGAACCCCAAAGCCCCCCCACTGCTCCCCCCTCCCACAGACAAGTAGCAGAAAGGCAATGGCACACTTCAACAATTACACTCCATTCTTTAACAAGAGGGCTATGGGCAACCCTAGGCAATTTCTAAGGTAAGGACGTGTTTGGCACAGCTTTGTGGGCCAAAGAGCCTATATTGTGCTGTAGGTTTTCTATGTTTCTAAGATCATCAGAAGTCACTACTCAGCCTGATCTCATCATCAATATCGCCACCTGACCACTGGGGAAATGAATGTATAAGATGAAATACTGTAGGAATGGAAATGCTGCTGACATTTGGCCAGAGTTAGTTTTCCTCTCACCAGAAGGAATCTGCAGTACTGTGCAGAACGCAATTCCATCTCCACATGAAGAGCCCTTTTCCTCCCTAACCCTGATGCATGTGAGAAGGTTGGGAGATGCACCCTAGTTTTCTCAGAAACCAGTGAAAGAAAAATATTGCTCATGAGCAGGTGTGAATTTATTTGCTGAAAGGGACAAATGTACGCATTTGTTCTAGATGGCGCGTGGCCAAGTGGTTAAGGCTTTGGGCTGGCAATCTGAAAGTCGTTAGTTCGAGCCTCAGCTGAGGCAGCGAGGCAGTTTGAACAAGACACTTAACCACACACTTCTCCTGCACATTTATAGCCCAGTGGTGGTGGTTGGTGCAGTATGGATAAGACAAGTGGTGATGGGACCGATTCTTCAGCTCAGCAGGGGACATAATTGAAGGAAGGTTAGTTCAGGCCCAGTTTGTGCTCAGCAGTTGGAGTGGAGTAGGAAATACCGAACTTATTCTCAGTGGCAATTGTCATTTTTATAACTTATAATTTATGGGAGTCTGTGTGATTTTGCTTAGTGGTGAATATTCTGGTGGTAGTAGTAGTTCTGTTTAATGGGATAGATTTGTTGTACAGAATGGGGGACACGTTTTGATCTTACCTGATGGAGAGAAGAGAATCACAGGTAAGTTCAGTTGCACCAATTTCAATACCGATGTGAGAGATATACTTTGTGACATAACTTGACTCATCCAGGTCTTTCATCAATCATTGGGAATAATTCCCAAAGCTGCTGAATTATCACCCTTCCTAAAGCTGGGCATCAGGTAAACACATTTGCAATGCTGGTACCTCTCAGCAATTATATATGTAAATTCTTTATCTAGTAATCTCCACTTTCAGTTATTCTTTTTTGAGGCCGAATGATACTGGCTAATTAGAAATGTTCAAAATTTGACACAGAGATGGGTCTAAGATCACGTAACAGGCCTGCATGTTTCACCGCTTTTGACATTGCCAAAAAAATGTTGGACTTCTAAAATAGAAACAGAAAATGGTGAAAAAGTAAACAGGTCAGGCAGTATCTGCGGAAAGAGAAACAAGTAATATTTTAGGTCTCAGATCCTTCTTCAGAGACAAGCACTAGAACAAGATCAATGTTCCCTCTAAGGTATGCGTGTGTGCACTCACACATATCTTTTGCTACTAGTGCACAAAGGAATTTAAACTATGCTCTAAAGGTCTACCTCATTGGCGTGTGAAGTATATCTCATGATTGTACACAAACACATTTCCCTCTCTGGTGATGCAGACAGTGTTGATAATGTGGAGTTTGTGAAGGTTTGTCTGCAGATTTTAGAACTGGCTTTTAGTTATACGGATTTTATTGAAGAAATTATTCTGTGTGCACATGTTATTAATGTGTGCAAAAATTGTACAGCACAAGATGTTTGCACACACTGGTCATTATAAATTAGAGGGGACTGTGGTGAACTACATATACCAGTCTGGACATGCGCCCCCCCCCCCCCCCCCGCTGACTGCTCCTGTGGCTCCTCCCATGGACCCCGGTATAAAGGCGATTGGAGACACAGCCCTGGCCTCAGTCTCCAGGATGTAGTGTGGTGGTCATTTGCTGCTTGTTCTGTCTTCCAGCCAATTAAAGCCTATATCTCGCCTCACGTCTCCGAGAGTTATTGATGGTGCATCAGGAACATTGGTCAAGATGGCAAAGAAGGTGGAGAACAACAGCTCTTAACTGCCATAATTTTTCATCCCATCACCCTTTGTTGTGTTCATCTCCTTCTGCTGCCTACTGAGTACAACTGACATTCATAGGGTTGTGTTGTCATGTTCAGACAAAGATTGGTGCAGAGGAATCATCTCAGCTTGGTCAAGAAAATGATCATGGTGTTTAACCTTAGATTTGTATGATATATGTCTCATGTATTTATGTTTTAGGGTATAAATTGTGAATTTTGAATCATTTCTGGTCTGTACCTGGAGGTCTTCCTTTAATGTACTCAAATAAACTAGTGAACAAGGAATTTCAGTTTCATTTGATGAATGCTGAGCATAGCCGAATGACCACAACATCTCATATCCTTTCGTTTTTGAAATAAGACACGAGTATGTGTATTTGGAGAAATCGCAGTTTCACCTAATGCTGTGAGGAGGTGCAGGAGGGAGGGCAAACAAGGAGGAAAAGTGACTAACTTCTAGATAATTAAATTGGAATTGCTTGCACTTGGTTAAGCTGTGAACACCATTTTTTTTATTATTGAAGTTCAACTTTTGTGTATATTTTCTAAATGACCTGGAACATTGTCCCTAAAGTTTTCTTCAAAATTTAGTAGCGTAGCCACTGAAGATTACAGTGTTGTAAAAAAGGCAGACTTCAGGGATAGGCAACTTAGATTATATACTTTAAATTATTGAAGTAATATATATATATTTTCAAAATATACACTCTGTCGCCCCTTTATTAGGTGCACATGTACGTCTGCTCGTTAATGCAAATAGCTAATCAGCCAATCATGTGGCAGCCATTCAATGCATAAAAACATGCAGACATGGCAAGAGGTTCAGTTGTTGCTCAGACCAACATCAGAATGGGGAAGAAATGTATCCTAAGTGACTTTAGCCATGGAATGATCGTTGGTGTCATATGGAGTGGCTTGAATATCTCAGAAACTGCTGATCTTCAGGGATTTTCATGCACAACAGTCTCTAGAGTTTACACAGAATGGTACAAAAACATCCAGTGAGTGGCAGGTCTGTGGGCAAAAATACCCTGTTAAAGAGCGAGGTCAGAGGAGAATAGCCAGATGGGTTCAAGCTGAGAGGAAGGCAACAATAACTCAAGCAATCATCTGTTACAACAGTGGTGTGCAGAAGAGCATTTCTGAATGCACAATATGTCAAACCTTGAAATGGATGGTGTTAAGTTTTGTAACTTCAGAACATTAAACTAATACAAAGAAACTCATAGGAGTCTGTGTAACTTTGAGTTTACTTTTAGTGAGGCTTGCGCTTATCATGTGGTAGCATGATTACGTATGCAATTAACAGTACTCCTCCCTGCTTAGCTATAAACTCCAACTCAATAGAGAATGCATCTCACTATATACACAGTATGTTATATAATGCAACTATGATTTATAGACATTCCCGCAAAGTAAATTCTAAATTGTTCCAATCAGACTGAATGATTTCATTGCTGAGGAGGCTTTCTTACTCTTGTGAGATAACCTTTCTTCTGACAAGGGACATCCCTCTTTCGCAGATGAGACACATGGCTGTGAAAACAATCTCAGGTTCTGGTGTCCCCTGCGTGGTGATTGTAGGAGTTGATTTTGAGACTGCAGGAAGTGGTTCTGACAGCTCTGGACACCTTTCTTCTTTTCCCTCTCAGGATCTACTTCAATCCTTTTATTTTTTCTTTCTCACATTCCTTCTCTCTTTCAAACCATTCTCTTTCTCATTCACATTCTTCCTCTCCATCTGTTCCCTCCCTTCTTCTAGGTTGTGCAGTCTTGATCTTGGAAGGGGGTATTTAATTCACTGGAGTATTCTCTTATTATTCCCTCTAGTGCTCCCTTTGTTATCTGATCTCTCCTCTTCGTTTCCCCATCCACAACATCATCTCCCGAATCCTCTGTTTTTGTATCTCCATTGGCTTCTTTCTTTTTGTCCGTCCATTCATCCAGCTGGGTTTGGTCTTTGTGTCTAATTTTACAAGCAGCTTTTTGTCTCCCACTTGAAGTTCACGCACTAACCTTAATGCACTCAGGATAGATGCTGGTTCTTTAAGCTCAAAAAAGCCGAAAGCTTGCACAACTTTCCTGAAGCTCCTTGAACTCACTTCCAGGTTAAAACCAAGTAACATTTTGCAAGTAACTGCCTGATTAGCATGCCAGAAGCTTTCTCAGATATTTTGCCGACAAAAATAGCCGTTGTCAGACCACTGCTTTCATCGGCTTCGTGCTTCCTCAGAGCAGCCTGGTCCTGCCTTGGTCCAATATGCTTTCCAAACAGAGGCACAGAGGATGGCACCAACACCTGTTTGTCCTCTGCTGGGCAACGGTTCATGGTGTTCGGCATGGCGACAGTTGTGACATCATCCAGTACCTTTCTTAATTAGCTTTCAGTTGGCTTCATTGCAGTGAATGTGGCATGAAAATAGAGGATGGATCTCCAGTCAAGCTGTAGTTGTCTCAGCCCACACAATGCTGGTCCTTCTATTTTTACCACACACAAGCTCAATGTGGCTTGTTGGTTACTGTATTTCACAGTTACAATGTCATTCCCACAGGAATTACCTTTTCTCCAGTATTAGTTCTTTGGATATCTGCAGGCTTCAGTTTAGTATGTTTGAAATGCTGTTCAAACTTATTTTGTTGAATGACTGAAACAGCCAAACCAGAGTTCAATTCTGTTTTAATTAATTTGCCATTCACTTCTAGTGTAAGCCATATTGCTTGTCTATTGTTAATTTTCCTGCTAAATCTCAAGGCTACACGATCCTGTGTCTCATTATCAGACTTTTCATCAACAATGTGCAGATTAGTGCTCTTTTTGAAACGGCAACTTGATTTTTTAGCTTTTTCTCTTCCCTGTGCAGTTCATTTATTTTTGTCTGCCCGACATGCTCTTTATATGTGTCCTACTTTGTTGCATTTTCTGCAAGTTTCACCTTCAAATCTGCATTTATTTGGTGTATGTGAGACCCTGCCAGAGCAGTAATACCATTTGTATGGCCAGGCTGGTTTCTGTTTAGACACTGCAATTTTGTTCACACTGACTTTCATTCCTGAATGCAATTAGGTTTAAAGGAAACAATAACAACACCTATGTTCCGTCCGCCAGAAAAAGCAGAATCTCCCAGTGGCCAACCATTTTAATTCCACTTCCCATTCCCATTCCGACATGTCAGTCCATGGCCTCCTCTACTGTCACGATGCGGCCACACTCAGGTTGGGGGAGCAACACCTTATTTTCCATCTGGGTAGCCTCCAACCAGATGGCATGAACATCAATTTCTTGAACTTCTGTAATGCCCCCCACTTCACCATTCCCCATTCCTAATTCCCTCTCTCATCTTATCACTCTTCCTGCCCATCACCTCCCTCTTTTCCTTCCTCCATGGTCTTCTGTCCTCTCCTATCAGATTCCCCCTTCTCCAGCCTGGTATCTCCTTCATTAATCAACTTCCCAGCTCTCTACTTCACCAACCACCCCCCCCCCCCAGTTTCACCTACCACCTTGTGTTTCTTCCTTCCCTCCCTGCACCTTCTTGCTCTGACTCTTCATCTTTTTTCCTCCCCAGTCCTGATGAAGGGTCTCTGCCTGAACATTGACTGTACTCTTTTCCATAGACGCTGCCTGGCCTGCTGAATTCCACCAGGAATTTGTGTGTGTTGCTTGGATTTCCAGCATCTGCAGATTTAACCTTGTTTGAGATGAGCTACAGTAGTGTAGGTTTTTTTTAAATAAAATGGTAGAGGCATTTTAAGATTAAGGGAAACTGTAACAACTCCTTTATTGTCCAACAGACACAGAACATGAACTGCAGTTAAAAAACCTTCATGTAATTATGTCATCACGTCAGACCAGCCTCTTAAAGTGAACCCCAATATACTGAGTGTATATTGCTTATATAGTGTTTCTCTTTCATTTATACAAAATAATTTCATACCGTGTTCAAGGTCGCATGATTTCCTTTGACCCACTGAGCTGGTGCCAATCACAGGATCTTCTGTTGTGATGCAACAAACCCAGATCAGCCTGGACTACAACCCAGTTCTATTCAGATAAAATTTTATATACTCACTGTCAATAAGTTATCTTAAGACTAGGGGGAGAAGCATCAGAATAGAGGGATATAATTTAGAACAGAGACGAGGAGGAATTTATTTCGCCAGCGAGTGGTGAATCTGTGGAATTCATTGCCACAGACAGCTATGGAGGCCAAGTCATTGAGCATATTTAAAGCAGATGTTGATTGATTCTTGATTATTCAGGGCATCAAAAATTATGGGGAGAAGGCAGCAGAATGGGAATAATAAGTCACCCATGATGGAATGGCGGAACATACTTGATGGGCTGAATGGTCCAATTCTGCTCCTACGCGTCATGTTCTCATGGCCTTAAGTTAACTATCCTGAACTCAAGTCTGTATGTAGTTCTAATTTATTTTAATTCTAAACTATTTTGGTACTAAATATTTGAAAAGGCGGCCCATGGCGATTCTAGACTTTTATGGACTTTCACGGACACAGCAACTCATATTCCAGTTTTTTTATTATCTATACATATTATTTGTTCTCGTATTTGCCCAATTTCTAAGTCTTTGTTTTGGTGTAGTTTTTCATGATTCTGTTGTACTTCTTTGCTCTATTGTGAATGCCTGTAAGAAATGAATGTCAGAGTAGTATTTGGAACATATACGTACGGAAAAAAATCTACTTTGAAATTTGGTCTCCACGATCACTTTCGTAACTGTTTTCACCGGGAGCCCTTGCCTCATTATGTCAGGCCCAAGAGACTCTGCAACGTTCAGTTTGCCTCATTCTCACTGCGACATTCTGGAAGCCCAATACACGTGAATCAATATAAAAGCAAAATAACAGAGGCACCAAAGATCTGAAATAAGAAAAAAAGGTTCCAATTGCTCAGAAATCCATACGGATTAGATGATTGACTGATGTGATTCACAGCTATTTCACCGAGTGGTCTGGCAATACGTATTACATGCAGTTAAATGACCACTAACTAGAGTCGAGAGAATGCTATGGAAATTTATGAACAGTCGATGTTTCGGGGCGAGACCCTTCAGGACACGTTGCCACGACAACGAATCTACAATGTTGCCGACTGGAGCAACGTTGTCGTAGCAACCCTATGGGTGTTACATTGATACGGATCACTTCCGGTTCGCGCGTATCCGGTACGGGGGGAATTCTGACGACGAAACACCGTCCGGTCTGGGCCTGTTGCAAAGATGAAGAAATTTTTCGGTGACTTGAAGCGGGATTTAAAGTTTAAAACTCTGGGGTCGGGGCATGTCCTGACCGAGGATCCGAGGTGAGCAAGATGTGCGGAAATGGATGAGAGTTGGTGGATGAGTTGAAGGGAGAGCAGGTTGGAGTATGGTGTTGTGATGCAGAATTAGATATCCTTTAGAGAAGAGCCTGCACTTCGGCATTTGTCAACTAATTCTTCGGTTTGCCACATTATCCCTATTGTATTTATCCTGATGACCACAGTGGGCTGTGGGATAAGCGTTTGTGAGAATATGTGAATTTTGCTTCGCATAAATACGAGGAATGTAGATGTTTCCACGTTTCTGTCTCTCAATCCTCTCGAGTGTCCGTTTACATTCTAAAGCACTGAGGGTTTCTGAAAGGTAAAGGCTGGTGAAGATTTTCTCCCTATGTGTTCTTTACTGCCTCCGCAAACGTTCACCTATTAGTGTTTAAGAAAGTTTATTGTCATGGGCATGTGTACCCAGGGTATAGATGCCATGAGTACAGTATTAGCTTTTTGTAGTAGCACAGTTCATTAAAGACGTAAACACATACAAGTTAACATAACCTGAACTTAACATAAATTGCATGACAAATTCAACAGCTTTATTTCCTTTTGTTTAGATATTAACTTGTTTCTGAAAAAGACTTCCATTTTATATTTTCATTATTATAAGATCATCCCCCCCCCCGTCTGTAAAACCAAACTGCTAATTTTTTGTTTACCTGTCTGATTATTTTAGTCTGTATCAATAGTTCTCTCATGATGTGTCTCGATATGTTGGTGAATGTCACTGATGTTGAAACTGATGTTTTGCCAGTGTTGCCTGACCTGTTGGGAATTTTCAGCATTGCCTATTATTAGTTATGTCATAGGGTTGTAAAGCATGGAAACTTTGCCCAATTGCATCAGAATCAATTGATGCATGTAAATGATGCTGCTAAGTTAACAAATCAATTGATGCATGTAAATTGATGCATGCATCAATTGATTTGTTAAATCAATTTGTTAATTGATTTAATATCAATTTGTTAATTGATACTAACTTATAGATTTCCACGTCTAGATGTATTGAAGAGTTACTGTAAAATATTTAGCATTATGGTGACAAACAGTTGGTTATCATTTCCTTAGTCTGTGAAATCCAGACTAAGAGGTGCAAAATTACATGTAAATTTACATGTAAATTGATGCTGCTAAGTTAACAAATTTCATGTCAAGTGCTGGTGATAATAATTATTATCACCAGCACTTGACATGAAATTTGTTAACTTAGCAGCAGCAGTTCAATGCAATACATAATCTAGCAGAGAGAAAAAAATAAATATAATAATAATAAATAAGCAAGTAAATCAATTACATATATTGAATAGAGTTTAAAAAAATGTGCAAAAGCAGAAATGCTGCTTTAAAAAAAAGTGAAGTAGTGTCCAAAGATTCAATGTCCATTTAGGAATCGGATGGCAGAGGGGAAGAAGCTGATCCTGAATCGCTGAGTGTGTGCCTTCAGGTTTCTGTACCTCCTACCTGATGGTAACAGTGGGAAAAAGGCACTCCCTGAGTGCTGGAGGTCCTTAATAATGGATGCTGCCTTTCTGAGACACCGCTTCCTAAAGATGGCCTGGGTACTTTGTAGGCTAGTACCCAAGATGGACTGACTAGATTTACAATCTTCTGCAGCTTCTTTTGGTCCTGTGCAGTAGCCTCTCCATACCAGACAGTGATGCAGCCTGTCAGAATGTTCTCCACAGAACAATTACAAAAGTTTTTGAGTGTGTTTGTTGACATGACAAATCTCTTCAAACTGAAAACAAAGTATAGCTGCTGTCTTGCCTTCTTTTTAAACTACATTGATATGGTTAGATCAATGGACCAGGTTAGATCAGGACCAGGTTAGATCTGCATTATGCCTAGCCATACCGGGGGGTGGGGGGGGGGGTGTGTGTGTGTGTGTGTGTTATATATAAAAAAATCAGAATCAGGTTTATTATCACCTCAAGTTAAAGGTTTTAATATAATTTGGTTTAAAGTGATATCTGAAAGTTTTTGTTCTCACGCATCAGGCATTTTCCTGAGGCTTGTCCAGCCACACCATCCCTGTACATTGACAGGAATATCCCTGCACCTCTTAGATGTGATCTGAGTACATAACGGTCAGACATTTAGCCAAAGTTCTGTCTTCGACACTCGGTAATAAAAAATCCTGTGTTAAAATAGCTTGCTAACTGACAGAAACTGCTGATACTAACTTATAGATTTCCACGTCTAGATGTATTGAAGAGTTACTGTAAAATATTTAGCATTATGGTGACAAACAGTTGGTTATCATTTCCTTAGTCTGTGAAATCCAGGCTAATACTGTTTTGTAAACTTAGTAGCGAGATTCACCAGAGGTGAATGTGCCAGCCTGCCAGTGAGCATAATTAGACTGGGTAACCCCAAGGTATACGTATACAGTCAGAATCTTTTATCATCTTTGGTATACTTCTGGTAGGTGTTGCTGGGTAGTGATTAAATTCTTTGACCCCTTGTCTTGCTGAGACATAATTTGTCATGTGACTGTGTTTTCATTATTTAATGCAACCACTCTTACTTAATTTGCCCTATTTCTTTATAAATATATTTTTTCTTGAAGTTTATGTTGGATGAATTATCCAATTTGCCAAGGCTATTGTACAATTAACACCTCAAATATTCCAGATCCATTCCCAATTTCTACTGAGTTTGCTAATTTCCAATGTTGCAGTCAGTGTTACAGGTATCTGCACGGGCCCTGGTCTAGTTTGCAAGGAATATCAAGTTTTTTTTCATTCATGCTTTTCCCCTCCTTTCTGAGCTTGATTTTCCAAACCAAAATTGGTGCCTGTTGTGTCCCAATACCAGAGCTGGTTGATATGGTCCTAAGTTTTATTAGGAATTGTGGATCCATATATATCAATAGTAAATGAGTCATTGGATTTGTCTTGCAGACCAGGTTTCCAAAGCACCACACGTAAAATGCTGGAGAAACTCAGCAGGTCAGGCAGCATCTATGATAAAAAGTGTAAACAGTCAGCGTTTCAGGCCAAGACCCTTCTTCATGACTGGAAAGGAAAGGGAGAAGTTCCTCCAGCATTTTGGGTGTGTTGGTTTGGATTTCCAGCATCTGCAGATTTTCTCGTATTTGTCAGTAAGTTTTCATCTTGCGTTGATGCTGAAAGTAGAAGCCTCTGGTAGATTATACGCTCTGATTCATAAAACGTTTTTGTAGATCATTCTGATTGCCTCAGCTAACGGGAATGGAGTTCAATGGTGAAATTACTTGTCCACACAGGAATAATACCCAGCTGGGAGCAAAGCAGTGATCTCACTAAGTATGGCTTAAACATGATGTCATAAACATGATAGATTGAAATCAGTTGGATGCAACTACCTTTTTTAATACTGTGTATAGTGTAGTGTTCATGGAGAGGTGAGTGTGTGTGTGTGTGTGTGTGCTTTTTAAAAATTATACTCTTTGGAGTGAAGGATGTCAATGTTACATGTGGATCTCTTTTCACATCAAACATCCAGTTACGTAAACATGCAGTCCAGGTCAAAAATACAATAACCTGTTGCAGAGTGAAATCCTTCACTGCTGGCGGTACTGTGTGCCTTAGTCTCACAATGCATTTCTTATGGTAGATTTTGATATTTTTCACTTTGCATTTTAGAAAATCTGAAACTGATGGACTGAGGACACTTTCACACTATAAATCTATGTTGGGTTTGAACCCATGTCACAGATATATACCTTGTAATCCCACTGTCATCTTCATTTACATTCGTCATTGTCTTTCCTCTGTTTTCTTTGCAACAATTTTTCTGCATAGCTTGATGAATCACATTCAAGATAAACAGTTCAGGAGTAAGGAATCACTGCAGCATCTGAGAAGTAGAACAATGCTACAGAAAGTTGCTCAAAAATGGATCTGTGATTTTTCAGCACTGAAACCATTCACAGAATTTAGCTGCAGTTTGTTTGTGTTATTGGATTAAATTATCTCCAAGAGGACCACAACCTTGTGGTAGGGTTTGGAGGCTTGCGTGCTTCAATGACCCAGAGAGCTATGTTGGCTGGAGTCAGGGTTTTGTGCTTTGGCTCATGGTAGGGTTACCCATGCCAAACAGGTCAAAGGGTAGAGGCCACACTAAGAATGGTTCACCAGTCCTGCAGGTTCAGGAATTCAGCTCAGGGTTAACAACCCTGACTGATTAAACCAAAGCTGTTACGGAGACAAAATGAAGAATCCTTCTACATCTGAATGTGATGGTATTCCTGAGTCTCCAACTGGGACTTGCGTGACAGACTATAGTGAAATCTGAGCTATTGACACGATGAAGGAAGCCCTGAACACTGGCAGAGATGGAGGAATTTCATTGCTGCCCTAAATGCCGGCTGTAAAATGGGTAGTAGGTATGCAGACAGGATTAAATTAGCAGACAGTTTACAAATTAGAGGTGATTTTTCTATGTTCTGATCTTGTTTAAAATTCAATAAGCAGTTGTCTTTGTGAAGGATGATACTATCTTTGCTGGGTAGAGGCATCAAAAAAGCTTATTTGTTGTATCAGGAAAGCAAGGGAAACTATAATAGATTTCTTTGGAAGAAAAAAATAGTCAAATCATCTAATTGACAGACTGAATCAAGGAAGATTATTCATTATGAAAGGATTTTTAATAACATGTAGATGTGGCTTCGTTTAAATAAATGATAAATTAGGCCTAAGAAAATAAGTTGTGTGTATGGATTTCAGCAAGGCATTTGATAAGGCTTATTGAGTAAGTACGGAAGTATGGGATTCAAGGGGACCTTGCTGTGTGGATCCAGAATTGGCTTCCCACAGAAGGCAAAGAGTGGTTGTAGACCGGTCATATTCTGCATGGAGGTCAGTGACCAGTGGTGTGCCTCAGGGATCTGTTCTGGGACCCTTACTCTTTGTGATTTTTATAAATGACCTAGATGAGGAAGTGGAGGGATGGGTTAGCAAATTTGCTGATGACACAAAGGTTGGAGGTGTTATGGATAGTGTGGAGGGCAGTGAGAGGTTATAGCGGGACATTGATAGGATGCAAACCTAGGCTGAGAAGTGGCAGATGGAGTTCAACCCAGATAAGTGTGAAGTGGTTCATTTTGGTAGATCAAATATGATGGCAGAATATAGTATTAATGGTAAGACTCTTGGGAGTGGGAAGGATCAGAGGGATCTTGGGGTCTGAGCTCCTAGGACACTCAAACCAACTGCACAAGTTGACTCTGTGGTTAAGAAGGCATATGGTGTATTGGCCTTCATCAATCGTGGCATTGAATTTAGGAGTTGAGAGGTAATGTTGCAGCTATATAGGACACTGGTCAGACCCCACTTGGAGTACTGTGCTTGTTTCTGGTCACCTCACTACAGGAAGGATGTGGAAACTATAAAAAAAAAGTGCAGAGGAGATTTACAAGGATGTTGCCTGGATTAGGGAGCATGCCTTATGGGAATAGGTTGAGTGAACTTGACTTTTTCTCCTTGGAGCGACAGAGGATGAGAGGTGACCTGAAGAGATGTATAAGATGATGAGAGGCATTGATCATGTGGATAGTCAGAGGCTTTTTCCCAGGGCTGAAATGGTTGCCATGAGAGGGCACAGTTTTAAGGTGCTTGGAAGTAGGTACAGAGGAGATGTCCGGTAAGTTTTTTACGCAGAGTGGCGAGTGCGTGGAATGGGCTGCTGGTGACAGTGGTAGAGGCAGATACAATAGGGTTTTTTAAGAGACTTTTGGAAAGGTACATGGAGCTTAGAAAAATAGAGGGCTATGGGTAAGCCTAGTAATTTCTAAAGTAGGGACATGTTTGGCACAACTTTCTGGGCGGAAGGGCCTGTATTGTGCCTGTAGGTTTTGTATGTTTCTATAAGTTGAGAACTTTTGCATGTACAGTCTAATGATAGATGCATAATAAGTGGGACACTGGCAGTCCTGAAGGAATATGGGCATCTTGTACTGAGGGACATTAATATTGCAGCATTATTGAAATAGTCATTGACTCCCTGTTTCTAGATTTATATGAAAAAACTATTGAAAGGTTTCAAGAGACATGTGAAAAATGTAGCTAAGTGTGATTAATCTTGGAAGGGTAAGATAACTAATTCTGTTCCCTTCAAAGCAAATTCATGCTCGGTTTAGAAAATTGTCTTGCTACAAATAGTTATATTCTGATAAACACATATTACGTATACTTTACATTTTTTATTCCTGAAAGCAGAGTCTTGTTGGCACAGATCCTGACTCAAAATTATGAGATAATCTATTTCTGTGGCTGTCTAGGAAACCCACTGAAATCAAACCCAATGTTCAGGAGAAGCCTCGCAGACCACCAGCCGAGGAATCACAGATGGCAGCAGCTGCGGCTCTATCTAGACTGGAGGTTAAACAGCATAAAGGAAGACCCACCTCTGGACTGAGCAGCTTAAGGAGTGAGGGTAGGTGTTCACAGAAGAGGAATAAAAATATGTTGAGTGTTTGACTTTTCATTTTTAAGGTTAGTAAAGGATTGTGCAAGGATTTAGAAAAGGATATCCTTTCCTGAGCTGTGACATTCCTTCTTGAATGCATCATAGCAGCAAGATCATATAGTTTTGAGCTTGCAATGCCTTTAGTAAATTTTTTCACAATCTCCCTGGGGAAAATACTAGCAGGTACAACTTTTAGTGGCTGCTAAGAGAAAATTTAATTACCGTAAGTAAGAATTTTGCAAACGTAGAAATATATGTACTTTTATCCTGTTTCTCACCATGTGATTGCAATTCATGTGCCCATTAGAATTGAGGGTGGTAGTGGTTTATTTTCAATATGATCTCTCAGAAGTATTGTTTGATTTCAGAATTATTTTATTAACAAAGAACTTTTAATATGATATCATTCAAAACTATAAAATAACAGTAAGAAAATTCAAGACATACCAGGGGAATGCCTTAGTGACCAGGTCTCTGGCATTGAGTTTGTCTCTGTGGCTCAGGAGGAAGTGAAGGGGAGTAGAGAGAAGAGGAGAGCAACAGTAGTAGTGTTAAATTGCTAGTGGAACAGACAGGAGATTTTGGGATGTGAAAGAGGTTCCCAGATGGCATGTTGCCTCACAGGAACCAGGGTCAGGGACGTCTTGGATCAGGTCCACAGCATTCTTAAGGAGGAGGGTGAGCAACCAAATATCATCATACATATTGGCAATGTTCTCTCTAATTTGCAATGAGCAGTGTGTGCGAAAGTCATGTGCTATGCAATTTTTTGCCCAGTGGCAGCAACACATGCGCACTGAATTTGAAGTGGAAGTAAACCTGAAACTATTCTAAGAATAATAAACTGCCAAGTATTTATATTTATATTTCAGACCCTGACTCTATTGTTCTGCTGAACGAACAGTGGGGGGGGGGGGGTAGGGGAGGGGCACCAACTCCCCCCTGGTGAAGCACAGAGACTCTGATGTCTCTTGTCTTGGTGGCTGCAAACAGGCAACACCACCCATTTCCTGTATTCATCCCCTTTATAATTACTATGCTTACTTTCCTCAGCCACAATACTGTACATTACCTTACCAACTCAACCAATTTGTTGATGTAGGAAATTGGGGGATCACCTGTTTTCAATGAATTCATGATAATAAATTCTCTGTAAGGTCTAATAGTATGGTAGATTTTCAACAGACCAAACGAAAATGAAGACAAAAGAGCATTCAAGACACGTCAGAGAAATGATAATGGAGAAGCACAAATCTAGGGAAGGGTACAAAACCATCTCAGTGGTACTGAATGTACCTCTGAGCTCAGTGCAGCCCATTGTGGAAAAAGGGGAAAAATATGAAACCACAAACACGTTGCCTAGGTCAGGCTGCCCCTCTAAACTTAGTCGCTGGAGAAGAATGGCACTTGAGAGAGGCTACTGTGACACCAAAGCCACTCTGAGTGAGCTGGAGCAGTCAGTGGCTGCAACCGCAGATGAAGTTCATCGCTCCACATCTCCAAGGCCTTACACAAGAAAAGGTATTTATGGAAGAGTGGCAAGGAAGAAGCCCTAGCTTCAGGAAAAAAAACATACCCTTACCCAGAAAGACTTTGCAAAATATCACTTAGAAGATATTGTAAAGATGTGGGAAGATATATTGTGGTCAGATGAGACTAAAGTGGAACTTTTTGGCCTCAACACTAAGCAGTACATGTGGCATAAATCTCATACTGTGCATCAGCCTGGTAACCCTGTCCCTACTGTAACGTATGGTGGAGGTAGATATTATGCTATGAGGATGCTTTACAGCAGCAGGGATTGGAAGTCTAGTCAGTATTAATGGGGAGATGAACATAGCTAAATACAGAGATTAAAAACCTACTAGCCTCTGCCAGAAAGTTTAAACTGGGGAGGAAGTTCATCTTTCAGCAGAACAACAACCCAAAGCATACTGCCAGAGCAACCATGGAGTGACTTCAAATGAAGGAAATTGATGTCCTTGCATGGCCCAGAGTCCTGACCTTACCCAATCATACATTGCTGGCAAGACCTCAAGATTGCTGTCTGCTACCACTTCTCAACTAACTTGACACTTGAGAACAATTTTGCAAGGAGGAATTGGCAAATCTTGTTCCATCATGTTGTGCAAAGCTAATAGAGACTTATTGAAAAGGACTTCTGGCTAATAGCTACGAGAGGTGGTTCAACTGAGTACTGAGCAAGGTGGAATGAATACTATTGAACATTACAGTTTTTGATTTTTTTTAGTTTACAATTTTCCTGATTTTTGGGCTCTCAATTAAATTGATCAAAATCCCTGGTTGGAATAATCATTTATGTTAACATAGGGTTGTGGGCTGAATACTTTTACAACACATTGTAGATAGGAAAAGTTGAGGCCCTGAAGAGAGAGTATAGGGAGCTTGGTAGGAAGCTGAAAATCAGGACTTTGAGGATGATATCATCTGGATGCAGCGAGAGTGAGAATGGGATGATTTGGCAGATGAATGTGGCTGAAGAATTGATGTAAAGGGCATGGTTTCAGGTTTGTGGATCATTGGGATCTCTTTTGGAGAAGGTGTGACCTGCACTGAAGAGATGGGTTACAACTAACTCGAAGGGCACCAATATCCTGGCAGGGAGATGTTCTACAGCATAGGAAGATTTTAAGCTAGTTTGCCAGGGGGACAGGAACCAGACCAGAATGACAGGTCTAATGATGGGACAGTTGATGTAAAGGTAGGATAGACAGTGGAAAGTGCGTAATGGCAGTTAGTTGTATGGGTTGAAATGTGTCTATTTTAAGGCAAAAAATATCAGGAACAATGGCAGTGAACGTAAAGCATAGGTCAGTACATGGAACTGTGACATTGCAGCCATTACAGGGACTTGGTTGTCCCAAGAGCAAGAATGGCTGCTGGATGTTCTGGGGTTTAGATGATGGTAAAAGAAATTGGGGAGTGGCATTACTAATCAGGGGTAGTATCACAGCTACAGAAAGGGAGGATGTTCTGGAGGAATTATCTACTGAGTCATTTTGTGGGGATGTAAGAAATAGGAAGGGAGCAATCACTCTATTGGGAGTATTCTATAGACCACCACCCCCACAACCTGCTTAGCAACAGAGACATTCTGGTGCAGATCAGGAGGCAGATTTTGGGAAGATGCAAAAATAGTGGGGATGTTCAACTTCCCTAATAATGATTGTCACTTCCTCAGTGCCAAAGGTTTAGATGAGGAGGAATTTGTTAGTTGATTCCTGACAAAGGCCAAGTAAAGGAGAGGCCATACTGGATCTAGTACCAGGCAATTAACCAGTTAGGTGTCAGATCTCTTGATGGGTTGGGTGAGCACTTTAGAGACCTTGACTGCAACTCCCTGACCTTTAATATAGCCTTGGACAGGGATAGGAGCAGACAGTATTGTAAAGTATTTAATTAGGGGAGGGAAAATTATGATGTTATTTGGCAGGAACTTAGGTTGTTTAATAATAATGTACTTTATTGATTCTGGGAGGGGAAATTCTTTTGTTACAGCATGAACTTTTAATACACCCTTAGCAGTGTGCAGACTTAACTAACAAAGTACCGAGTAATATACACAATAAGTTACCAATGTACAAAATAATAAAACAGACTATTGTAGTATGGTGTCTGTTCTCCTGTTGCACAGAGATGAACTGTTGTATATGCTTATTGCACTTGGTAGGAAAGATTTTTTGTAATGATCCTTGTGACAACAGAGCTGAATGAATCTGTTTGAAAGGGTGCTCCACTGCTTATTCCATGGGGTTCTGGATAGGTTTGTCCCATTGAGGCAGAAAAAGGATAGTAGGGTGAAGGAAGTGTGTTTGATGAGATGTGGAACATCTAATCAAGAGAAAGAAAGAAACATACTTAACATTTAGAAAGCAAGGATCTTGAGAATTACAAGGTCGCCAGGAAGGAGCTAAAGAATGGACTTCATTGTCAGTTCAAGTTCAGTTCATTGTCATTCAGCCGTACACCTGAATGCTGCCAAGTGAAACAATGTTCCCCTGGACTAAGGTACACAAAACATTACAGGTAACTCACATAACGTGTAAAGTAATATTACCACTAGTCAAAGAACAAATAATAAGGTGCATTGTGACACAATTTAAAAAGAAAACAATATAATGCTCCTGGCGCTTGATGCGTGATGAGACCTGGGTAGTGATAGGGAGTAGTCTTATGCCCTGGAGGAAGACATTTCCCATCTTAACAGTTCTTGTCCTTGTTACAGTACCTCCTGCCTGATGGTAGGGAGTCAAAAAGATTGCTGGCAGGTTGGTAGGTGTAATTGACAATGCTAAGGGCCCTGTGTAGTAGAACTTTCTAGTGGTACTAGAAATTTTGTGAACCCTTTAGAATTTTCTATATTTCTACATAAATATGATCTCAAATGTGATCAGATCTTCACTTAAAACTAGATGAAGAGAACCCAATTAAATAAATAACATAAAAAGAATGATACTGTTCATTTATTTTTTGAGAAAAATGATCTGATCACATTTTAGCTCATTTATGCAGATATAGAGAAAATTCTAGAGGGTTCACAAACTTTCTAGCACCATTGTAAATATCTCTGTATGTTAGATCCCGATGAACCTCTTAGTAACCGTGCAACCCTTTGTCAAGACTTACGGTCAGATGCCTTGCAGTTCCTGTACCAGATGGGATGCAGAAAGTCAGAACACCTTCCGTAGTGCTGCTGTAAAAATTGGTTAGAGTGGTTCGGGGTGGTGTGTCTCACTCGCTCTGATCTGATCTTCTCAGGGAGCAGATTTGTTGCTAACCTTTGTTGACCAAAGTGATGGTGAGGATGGTGAATGAGAAGGCCTTGGCAAGTAAGATTAAGGAAAATCCAAAAGCATTCTACACCTATATAAAGACAAGAGGATAACTAGAGTGAGAGTAGGATAAAAGGGTAAACGTACCTGGAGTCAGAAGAGGTAGGGGAGGTTCTTAATGAATACTTTGCTTCAGTATTCACCAGCAAAAAGGACCTTTACAAATGTGGTCAGTGTAGAACAGGTTGATGTGCTGGAACATGTAAAAAAGTGAAAGTGTTGAGACTTCAGAAAATTACTAAGATAGACGAGTCCCTAGAGCCAGACAGGATATACTCCAGGTTACTGCAGAAGTGGGGGAAGAGATTGTTGTGACTTTGGCAGTGATCTTTGTGTTCTAACCGGCCACAGGAGTATTGCAGAAAATCGAAGGGTGGCACATTGTATTCTTTTAAGAAATTTAATAGGGATAGCCCTGGGAATTATAGGCCAGTGAGTCTTTTGTCAGTGGTGGGCAAACTACTGGAGAGGATTGTTAGAGACAGGACTTATGAGCATTTAAGGAAGCCTAGTCTGATTAGAGAGAGTCAACATGGCTTTGTGAGGGTGCGTTGTACATCATGAGCCTGACTGAATTCTTTGAGGAATTGACAAAACATTGATGAAAGCAGAGCAGTTCAAGTGGTGTATATGCATTTAAGTAAAGCATTTGATGAGGTTCACCATGGTAGGCTTATTCAGAAAGTCAAGAGGCATGGGATTCAGAAGTGCCTTCTCTCAGAAGGCAGAGGGTGGCAGCAGACAGCATATTTGGCCTAGAAATCATTGACCAGTGATGTTCTGTGGGGATCTGTTCTGGGATCTCTGTTTTTGTATTTTTTTAAAACTACTTCGATGAGGAAGTGAAAAGGTGGGTTTGGGAGTTTTCAGATGACGTGAAGATTGGTAGTGTTGTGTCTTTCCTGATGTGGTTTGTTTGTCTCTAATTGCTAGATCTTACTACCTGCGAGTCCACAGCTGTTGTTGATTACTTGTTATTGCATTGTTAGGTCAGCCATTATATAATCATTTGAACATTTCATTTAGTAGATAAAGTGCATGTTCAAAGTTGAAGGAATTTCAATCAATATTTGAATCTGCCTTTCGTAAGAACGCCGAGAAGTACTGTTTTTTTTCGCCGGCTCCCTGCGTACTCTGTGTTAGTGAATAATAAAACCGCCTTCAGCTACATACAGCTGTACCGAGACTAGCATTATCTATCTGTCTAGCTTAAAAAAATGGGGGAAAACTCTTGAGCGAGGGCAATATAGGTAGTGTTGTCAATAGTGCAGAAGGTTGTCTTAATTTACATAGTGACATTGATAGGATGCAGAACTGGGCTGAGAAGTGGTAGACGGAGTTCAATCTGGAAAAGTGTGAAGTGATTCTCTTTGGAAGGTAATACTTGAAGGGAGAATATAGGGTTAATAGCAGGATTCCTAACAGTCTGAATGAACAGAGGAATCTTGAGTTTCGTACCCATAGACTCCTTAAGCTGCAGTGCAAGTTGAAAGGGTGGTTAAGAATATGGATGTGTTAGCCTTCATTAATCAGGTTTTTGAGTACAAGAGTCAGAAGATAATATTGCATCTCTATAAAAAGCTCTAGTTAGACCACACTTGGAGTATGTTTAGTTCTAATTGTCTCATTATAGGAAGGATGTTGAAGCTTTGGAGAAGGTGGAGAGATTTACCAGGATGCTACCTGGATTAGAAAATGTGTTTAATGAGGATAGGTTGAGTGAGCTAAGGTTTTTCTTTTCAGAAAGGAGGAGGATGAGAAGTGACTTGATAGAGGCATAGATAGTGTACAGCCAGAGACTTTTCCCCCAGTCCGGGAGTACT
Source organism: Hemitrygon akajei (assembly GCF_048418815.1). NCBI lineage: Eukaryota > Metazoa > Chordata > Chondrichthyes > Myliobatiformes > Dasyatidae > Hemitrygon > Hemitrygon akajei. The sequence continues at coordinate 38,074,340 of NC_133139.1, forward strand.
AATACAAGGGGGCATAACTTTAAGATGTTTGGAGGAATAGATGTCTGAGGTAGAGAGTGGTAGGTGCATGGAATGTACTGCCAGGAGTGGCACTAGAGGCAGATACATTAGGAATATTTAAGAAGCTCTTTAGAAAGGCATATGGATGAAATAAAAACTGGAGGGCTATGTGGGAAGGGAAGGGTTAGATTGATATGGAGTAGCTTAAAGGGTTGGCACAACAAAGTGCGTTGAAGGGTTTATACTGTACTATTCTATATTCTGTGTTCTATAATAATCACCATTCATTTTATGGTTCCCGTCTGTGGGACTCTGCCACTATCTAGGTTGTGAATGTAGATAGAAATGGTATTGGAGTTGTAGTTGGGGATATATGTTGGATTAAAATGAGCATCAAGAAATGGACTGTGGCAATAAGCCCTGCATAGACCAGTGTTTAGCATTTTGATTCTTAAGAAATTGGCAAACACTACTGAGAAAGGAGTTGACAAATTGGTCATCCATCAAAGCAACTAAATTAGTAAACCAAGATGCAGCAACTAATAAGATTTTAATGTTACCAAATAGGTTGCATGCAATACCTCAGAACTCATGCTTGAAGCTATGAGCAATAGCTGGAGCAGAATGTTGAGTTCTGGTCACTGCAACAGGAAATGTTTCAGAACATTTCTCTTGATGAATAAATGAGTTCTTTGTTCTATGCTTGGGATTCACAAAGAATGAAAAAGGCTCACGGAACTCATTTGGCCTGTTACTGTTCTATTGCCTGGAGCAAAGATCATTGCCACCAAATTTAGACTTGGTGCTGCTGCTTTTTGGCTCAGTAACTTGGCGTTAAGAGCCTGCTGCAGCGTGAACTGGCCAACATCCGCAGTATAGATTTCAGAATTAGGGGGCCCTTACAGTATGTTCTGTGAGAGAAAGTCAAAGAATTGCTTCTTGTTAGTTAAGTGCTGGTAAGTATGTGACCAGTCTGATGCTTCATCTGATTTATACAATAATTTTAATATTAATGTTGTCATATTTAAAATGTGAGTTTATTTTTGTGAAACAGTTGCCTGAACTTTTCATTTATTTTAAATGTAGTAAAAAATGAACTGATGGCTGAAGCTGCAACCTCTGAAGTACAGACTATAAATAATCAGGTAAGTATCATATTAATAATTTACGGGATTACCAATGGAAGCTAATGATCAAAAATTGTACCTTGACAGTTTATGGTTCTACTTTTTTAAAAGTTAGACATTAGGCATAGGAGCAAAATTAGGCTATTCAGCCTATTGAGTCTGATCCACCCTATTTTTCTAAACTCAAGTAAGTGGAGGCCTGGAGCCATCAAATGTTCCTCATCCGCAAACCATTTCATTCACCAGATCGTCCTCGTGCACCTCCTCTAGACCTTTTCCAATCCTACACATCCTTTATTAGATAGGTGCCCAGTACTGCTCACAATACTCTCAAGTGTGGTGTGATCAATGCCTTGTGAAGACTCAGCATGACATCCTTGCTTTTATATTGTAGTCCATGCGAAATGAATGCTAACATTGCTTTTGCTTTCCTTACCACCAACTCAACCTGCAAGTTAACATTTAGGGAATTCTGCATGAGGATTCCCAATTACTTTTTCACCTCTGATTTCTGAATTTGTTCTCCATTTAGAAAATAGTCTATGCCTTTATTCCTTCTACCAAAGTGCATGTTGTGCATTTAATATTTCAGTAATATTTGAGTGATACTATAAATATATTGTTTAAGTATTCTTTAAGTAGTTGCGGATTATAAGTATGAGAATGGCATAAATTATCATGCCACCATGTCATATGCACACACCCCACTAAAGTAAAACAAAATTAGAGGCATACCCAGCTCTGTGTTGTTTTCTTTCAATTAGTTTTATGATTTGGAGTTACAAAACTTAAATAGCAATAAGTAAATTTTAAAATGAGCTAGCGATTACCAATGCCATTCTTGAACACTGCTGTGCAATCATCCAGTACTTTTCTTAACGCATTTTTAGTTGACTTTATTGCAGGGGATGTGCGATCCTACTTTTTGAAACACAGACGTTCAAATTTTTTAAAAAGCAATTTTTTTTTTCTTTGCAAGAGGATAGATAGATAGATACTTTATTCATCCCCATGGGGAAATTCAACTTTTTTCCAATGTCCCATACACTTGTTGTAGCAAAACTAATTACATACAATACTTAACTCTGTAAAAAATATGATATGCATCTAAATCACTATCTCAAAAAGCATTAATAATAGCTTTTAAAAAGTTCTTAAGTCCTGGCGGTAGAATTGTAAAGCCTAATGGCATTGGGGAGTATTGACCTCTTCATCCTGTCTGAGGAGCATTGCATCGATAGTAACCTGTCGCTGAAACTGCTTCTCTGTCTCTGGATGGTGCTATGTAGAGGATGTTCAGAGTTATCCATAATTGACCGTAGCCTACTCAGCGCCCTTCGCTCAGCTACCGATGTTAAACTCTCCAGTACTTTGCCCACGACAGAGCCCGCCTTCCTTACCAGCTTATTAAGACGTGAGGCGTCCCTCTTCTTAATGCTTCCTCCCCAACATGCCACCACAAAGAAGAGGGCGCTCTCCACAACTGACCTATAGAACATCTTCAGCATCTCACTACAGACATTGAATGACGCCAACCTTCTAAGGAAGTACAGTCGACTCTGTGCCTTCCTGCACAAGGCATCTGTGTTGGCAGTCCAGTCTAGCTTCTCGTCTAACTGTACTCCCAGATACTTGTAGGTCTTAACCTGCTCCACACATTCTCCATTAATGATCACTGGCTCCATATGAGGCCTAGATCTCCTAAAGTCCACCACCATCTCCTTGGTCTTGGTGATATTGAGACGCAGGTAGTTTGAGTTGCACCATATCACAAAGTCCTGTATCAGTTTCCTATACTCCTCCTCCTGTCCATTCCTGACACACCCCACTATGGCCGTGTCATCAGCGAACTTCTGCACATGGCAGGACTCCGAGTTATATTGGAAGTCTGATGTGTACAGGGTGAACAGGACCGGAGAGAGTACGGTTCCCTGCGGCGCTCCTGTGCTGCTGACCACCGTGTCAGACCTACAGTCTCCCAACCGCACATACTGAGGTCTAGAAGGACATTAGAGTTTTAAAAATAAGAAAACAGACAAATTCACAGGTTAGGAATCAGTATCTGGTTATAATTATAAATAAAACTTTAAAAAGTAGAGATGGCTGGGTACATCGAAAGATTGACCTGTTTGACTGCACAAGAGATAACAGGATATTGTATACTAAGGAGTATTTTGAAGCAAATAAAATAGCCAATGAAAAGCGAGTGCCAGTCTTGCTGAGTGCATTGGGTTTAAAGGTACACAGTTTGCTTAGACATCTAACTACTCCAACCAAATCAGCGAAAATGAGTGTGTTTGATATTGTGAAAGTAATATAGGCATTTAGAGTCAAAGCCATCGTTGATTGCAGAACACTTTAAGTTTCATAAGCGGAATCAAAAGTAAAGGGAGTCCACTTCATCGTACGTGGCTAAATTGAAGAAGTTATCTGAGCATTGTCAGTTCAATGATTGGCTTAATAATGCAATGAGAGATCATTTAGTTTGTGGAATCTTACAATAAACTATTCAAAAATGGGTCCTAACTGAAGCACAACTTACATCTAAAAGAATAGTTAAAATTAGAATCAATGGAAACAGCAGCCAGAGACACAGTTGAGTAGCAACCAAGCAAATTGTGTTACTGTTATGGCAGGTGCTCACATACACCAGACAAGTGCAGATTTAAAGGAGAAACTTGCAGAATCTGTGACCAAGTAGGACGCATAGTACAAAGAGCATGTCGGAGAGACAGAAATAAATGGACTGCCCAGGGAAGAGAAAAAGCTAAAAAGTCAAGTTGCAGTTTCAGAAAGAGCACTAATCTGCGTGTTGTTGATGAAGAATCTTAAAATGATGAGAATGACTGAGTAGCCTTGAGATTTACAATGTGAAAACTAACAATAGGCAAGCAGTATGGCTTATACCAGGAATGAACAGCAAATTAATTAAAATGAAGTTGAACTCTGGATTGGCTGTTTGTCATTTCACAAAATCAGTTTGAACGGCATTTCAAAGACAGACATACTTTATTGATCCCGAGGGAAATTGGGTTTCGTTACAGTCGCACCAACTAAGAATAGTGTAGAAATATAGCAATATAAAACCATAAATAATTAAATAATAATAAGTTAATCATGCCTAGTGGAAAAAAGTCCAGGACCAGCCTATTGGCTAAAGAGACTAAACTGAAGCCTGCAGATATTCAACTAGAACTTGTACTGAGGAAAATATAACTCCTGTGTGAATGACATCCGTAACAGTGAAATACAACACCCAACAAGCCACATTGGGCTTGTACAAGGTTAAAAATAGGTGTGCCAGCATTGTGGAGGTGTGATTGGCTGAGTCAACTACAATGTAATTAGAGATCCATCCACAATTTGCATGCCACATCCCCTGCAATAAAGTCAACTGAAAATGCGTTAAGAAAAGTACTGGATGATTGCACAGCAGTGTTCAAGAATGACATTGGTAAACTCAAACATAATAAGGATAAAATAATTATAATGAAAATTCCACACCCAAGTTTTACAAAGCCTGTCCAGTTCCTTATACCATCTGTGATAAAGTGACCAGCGAGCTGAAGGAATTCTTCCCAAAGTTGAGTGGAGTCCATGTCTTAGTCGCCAAGAAGAATGGGTCTGTCAGGATATGTGGTGATTTTAAGGTCACCATCAACCCAACAATAAAGCAGATCATTACCCTCTGCCGAAGATAGAGGATATCTTTGCAATCTTTTCTGGAGAAAAACACTTCAGCAAAGTGGATTTAGCTGAGGCCTACCTACAGATGGAGATGAATGAAGAGTTCAAAGTGTTTCTCACCATGAATGCTCACAAAGGACTTTATCGCTATAACAGAGTTAGTTTTAGAGTAGCATCTCCCTGCACTCTAGCAGAAAGCTATGGACCAGGTGCTACAAGGCAACCCATGCACTCAGTTACCTGGATGACATTATTGTTACCAATAGGGATGACAAGGAATATCTCAAATCACAAGACATTGTTAAAGAGTTTAGAAGATTATGAATCAGAGCGTGTGAATTCTTCAAACCAAGCATCAATTACTGTGGTCACATCATTGATGCACAAGTATTATGCAAGTGTGTTGAGAAAATTCATGTAGTGATGGATGCCCCAAGGCCAAAGGACATGTCAGAGGTGTGATCCTTTTTAGGATTTATCAATTACCAAAACAGGTTCCTGCCAAACCAGACTGCTATGCTCCACCTCTTGAACTCATTACTACAGATCAGAAAGAAATGGACAAAGCAGTGTGGGGTGGCTTTTTAAAAAGTAATGGAAATGGTGATGTCAGACACTGCACTTACACATTATGGTCACATCATCCAGTGAAGTTTGCCGGTGACGCCTTGCCTTATGATATAGGTGGAGTCATGTTATGAGTGATGGAAGTGAATGCCCCATAGCCTTTCCATCATATTCCCTGGCCTATCGCTGTAGAGAAAAATTGTGCACAGACTGACCTAGAGTCTGGTTTGGGGTGTAACATGTTTCAACAAGTATTTGTATGGGAGAGAGTTTATCCTTGTCACTGATCATCAACCACTAGAGTCCATTTTCAATCCATAGAAGGGTGTTCCACAAACAGCAGCAGGAGGAGTGCAAAGATGGGCTTTGTTTCTTGGGGGGGGGGACAATTACAAGACCAAATTCAAGAGGATGAAATGCTGACAGATTGTCCTGTTTACCATTGGAAAAGGAAATACCTGAACAATTTACCAAAGTGGACACTCCTCTCTTGTTTTCTCCCTAATGCAAATCGAAAGTCTCTATTATGGCAGAGATGATCCAAGGGGAAACTAGAAAAGACCCCATACTACTTCATGTCTACATGGCCATCCAAAGTGACTGGAATGTGCTGCAGAAATTCTAGTTTCTCTATTTTTATTAGCGCTGGGATGAATTTGCCTTTGATGGAGGTTGCCTTATGTGGGATTTGAGATCATCCAAGCTGAGAGCTAAAGTGACGGAGGAGCTACATGCTGGTCATCTAGGTGTGGTGAAAATGAAAACATTTGCTTGAAACTTCGGTAGCCAGTGATGGATCAGCAGATCAAGGAGCTTGCCATGCAGTGCTCAGGGATGCCAACGCATCCTGTTTAGGAAATTTGTTATCCCACCAGAGTAAGAAATCCTCCACAGTAAATAAATCTTAAGGCCTGAATTGGACAATTTAAAATTTGCTGTGCTGTGAATGTGGTATCCACAGTATATAGTAGTTGTATTATATCGTATACCATGTGTATATTTAAGTTACCTTCTATATTGAGTAGTATGTTATAGCTAAACTGGGAGGAATGTTGTGTGCTTAATATTTCAGTAAGACTTGAGTGTAATTCTGACTCCTATATTATCCCCATTAAATATTTGATATCCAGATGCAGAGGAAATATAAACATTGAATTGTAAATAACATGAAGTTCTTCCTTATGATCTTAGGGTCCCAGCAGTGCCCTGAAGAAAGATGGCACCACTTTCTCTGTTGATGCTGTGTACTTTATTTGCCCTCTGACAAATGCCTCAGTATCTAAAAGTGGGAGAGAGTTGCATATTAAGGAGGCCATTCTTATGGTATGTTTTAGATATCATTATATGGATTTGTATTTTGTAGTAGTATTAAGTTATCTTTCAATCAGATGCTTTTTGTACTTTCCCTTGTATGAGACCAAAACACAGCAGTAGTTCTCAGATGGAATGACATAAAAATGGATGTGGTGAATATGCTACTAGACTCATAGCCCAGTACAGAGTTCAGAATCACTTTATAACTTTAAAAAAAAAAATGTCAGTGAAGCTGATCGAAAGATAAATACTCATTTTGTTACTGGGCCAGTTTAAAAGAAATACGGTCCAACTGTATTATTGACTTTCTATTCTTGAGAAATGAGCTAGCAAAATCATTTGGTTTAAAAGGAGCGAATCATAGCTCCAGGAAAACTTGACCTGAATTCCTTGGAAATGCATTAATTTATGAAAGAAAGCTAATTGCTTGTGCCATTTTAAAAAAATGGACATTCTAAATTACTGTAGAATTGTAAAATTTATTATTCAAATAGGGGCCACTCAGTCCATCATACCTGTCTCTGTCGGTTCTTTGAACTGGCAGTTGAAGTTGGTTAAAGGTCAGCTTTGTGTATATGAATGATAACTGCTGATCTCACAATAGCTAATCATGTTTGGTGAGGCTATTTGAACTGATTCCCTGGCCTGTAGTAGATGAGTAGATGGAATTTCTTCCCCATCAAATGGTGCGAGGACAGGATTTATTGAATGTTATTTCTGCATCAAGGATTGTGAAAGAACACTAGGAATATTCAGTGTTTCTTTGACTGAAGGAACTATGGCTAGCCTGGTAAATTATGAATGAAGTTCTTAGGAACCTTGACAGTTTATTCTGACTCAGTCAAAGAAAATTGATTATAAACTTAATATTTATTCAAATTTTTCCAAAATTACCTTTTATTGTTCTTTAATCACTTGACTACTAAATAGAATATCACCAGCTATATTTGGAACATCTTAAATCTTGATTACATGTTGCCCTTAAGTTCATGTCTAGCTCACTTTCACAAACTTTTGAATTCAAAGTATTTACTTCCTAGGTTTTACCCTCTATCTTTCTGTATGATTATTTTCTAAATCTACATACCATCCTTTGACTTTTCTTTGACTTTCTTCTGTGGTATCCACATTATTTGCTCCTTCCTGCATTTTGGGGTCTTATAATATTTTCCAAGGGTGCAGTTAAGGAAAAAATGGATTTGAGATGAGGGATTTTAAAAAAAAGATAGAGGATTTTAAAAAAATAGGGTTTATAATCAGAAGCTCTGGAAATTAACTAGATCAGTGAAACTTCAGAGATTGCAAGATAGTGAAAACTGATGGCTTTGGCACTCCTGAGCTGAAAAATGGGAAATTAGCTAGCTAATTTCCCATTCCATGTCTGACCACTGCACAGCAAGTTTGCTGCAAGTAATATTTAGTCTGATTATGGATGACAGCAAAATCTGGACTGACTGTAATGTGTTTGCCTTTGAATATTGTTCTGATGCTTGTTGTCAAGTTTGTGTATGAATATGGGAATCATTTGGATGATGTTCTAGATGCAGATTGACACCTGAAAGAAGTCAATTTCAGGAGATCATACTTTTAGAGTGGGAAGGGGAATACTTTTTTATGTTACATTCTGTTTTCTTGAGCAACTGCTGTATAAATGCAAATATAAGCCCAGTAGTTTTTCATGTATTCTCAGAAGCACTGCACATCTGACTATCTTTTACATTGGATGTCCAGTAACCTGTCTTAATTTTGCTCTTGTTTGGTGTCCATTCCCATATTCATTCTCAGTTTAAGAATAAAATAAATGTTTTGAGAAGTTGCAGATTATTAAAGTGAAAAATATTATGGTATGCTTTCTAATTGGATCACACATCTTTCCAATCTAGAAATTTGCTGATGATCCGATACGAGCCTCTATAATGATGATTCATACATTCAACAAGGACAGAGAAAAAATAAAGATGGCTTGTGAAACTCTCGGCAAGTAAGTAAATTATGTTTATTTCTCCCCAATTGACTAATTTCTTAATGCAAGACTTCTAAATGTAACTTCTATCATGTATGTTTGCCTTTATAGATCTTGTGCTAATGATGAAATTAAAGCTTGCAGAAGTGCTAACAGCTTATCCATGGCTCTCAACCAAATGTATTGTTTATGTGACTAATGGTATGACCTTGAGTGTAAGAAACTACTAAATTTATTAGCATGGAAGTGACTGCTGGCAATCTCGTCAAAAGATGATGGTTCAAGGATTCTTGCATTGCCAGCAACTAGAATTTCCTGGCTTTTGTATGGATTGGCATTCAGTGAGCAAACTCTGTTGAAATTCTTCTATGTTATTTGGAGAGGTAAATGGCAGGAAGCCTCCAGCTGAGTAAGACCATGGTCATTTGTGGGGTCTCTGGCTTACTCTGATACTTCACAAGAGATGTTAGGAGGGATGTTGGTGGGGTGGGGGTTACAGGTGAGAGGGGGGTGGATATTGCAGTGGTAGATAAGAGTGAATGAAGTGGCCTAAAATATACAGAGCTTAGTGCCAACTTCATTGAAAACATTTTCAAAAATACCCATGCATACTGCTTGGGTATTTGGAAAACAATGAAATAATTTAATAATAATAAAATAATATAAAAGGGGATACAGAATTTTTTTTCAGCTACACACGATAAAGATAAAGTGGATGAAGATTGCCACAGATGGCTGTGGAAGGCAATGCATAGATTACATTTAAGGCAGAGGTTGATAGGTTTTTGATTAATCAGGGCATCAAAGGTTATGGGAAGGCAGCAGGAGAATGGGGTTGAAAGGACTAATGAATCAACCACGATAAACTGATGGAGCAGACTCAATAAGCTGAATGGCCTAATTCTGCTCCTATGTCTTATGGTCTTATAGTCTAAATGATGCAATCAATATATTTTTTAATAATTTGTAAACTTTTGGTGCAGTGTTCTTCATTAATCATATAATATGTTGAAGTTGTAGAAGATGTTGCAGAGGACTAATTTTGAGTACTGTGTGCAGTTCTAATCACTTAGGAAAGCTTTCAATAAGATTGAAAGAATGCAGAGATAATTTACAAGGATGTTGTTAGGATTTGAGGATCTGAGTTAAAGGGAAAAGTTGAATAGGTTAGGACTTTATTTCCTAGAGTTTAGGAGAATGAGGGGAAATTTGATGGAGGTATACCAAATTATTAGGGGTAAATGCAAAGAAACTTTTTCTATTGAGGTTGTGTAAGACTAGAGCTAGAGTTCATGTGTTAAGGGTGAAATGTTTAAGGGAAACTTTACTCAGGGTGGCGAGGGTATAGAACGAGCTGTCAGTGGAAGCAGTGGATGTGGGTTCAATTTCAACATTAAGAGAAATTTGGATAGCTGTATGGATGGGGGGGTGGGTATGGAGGGCTGTGATCCAGGTGTAGGTTGCGGAACTACGCAGAATAATAATTTAACATGGAATAGGTGGGTTGTAGAGTTTGTTTCTGTGCATTTCCTTCAGGTGATTAACATTGAAAACGCTTGTTGCAGCTCCTCATCTTTGTATTTTTTTTGGCTGTTAGAAGTCATTCTTCAACCAAAAAGAGACACAGACAAGAAAGTACCCAAGAATTTCCAAGAAAAATTGCTTGCAAAGTAAAGAAAGTTGTATCATGAGCTGTATCACCTCCCTGTACATAGATGATCAGTTAGTGGCACAGAATCTGCCACATGGTCAACCTTATGAACTCAGTGAGACGTTCAGAAGGCTCATTGTCTGCCACTCACAATGTAATCGCAGTTGTAATGAGTGCTCTAGACATTGTTAAACAAACCACTCCATTGTATTTCAGTGTGTGTTGAACACAAGCAGGTCATTTGGATGGAGCTGGCAAGTGTTGACAATGCGGTTAAGTATCTACCCAAACTTCATCCAACCCCAAAACAGTTTCTTTCGCATTCATGCTGGTCTAGATTTCCTTCTGATGTGTCTATTTTCTTAATTGCTCTGCATTTTAACAGACTCCAGACAAGTAAATTTTATTGAAGTGACCTAATGGGTCATTTTTAGACACAATATGTAGGGACCAGTGGAAATGCTACCTGGCAGGACTTAAAGTCCAGGTGAATTTCTGAGTCAGGTGCTGTTTCTGGAATGTGTATATTTTTTCACTGCCTCAGTTTCCTCTGGATGTTCTCACTGTAAATTGTATCAAAGATGAGTGGTAGAATGAGGAGAGTTGATGAGAGTATGGGCAAAATGTGTTAGTGTATGATTAGTGCAGGTGGGTAGTTGACATTTGGTACAGACTCTAGTGGGCTGAAGGGACTGTTTTTGTGCTGTTTCATTCTGTGCTCTTCAGAAGCTCTTACAATAGAGAAGATGGTAATTTGGCCCATTGAGTCTTTACTGGCTCACAAACACCCCTTTATTTTTCCTTCATTAATTTTCCCTGTAACCTATTCTTCCTCCATATTCCCATGAATTCTGCCATGCAATTTATGGATACTAGTTACAGTATTGGCTGCAAATGGATATTTCCAGTTCCGTCCTATCAAACAGTTTAACATATTTCATTGTCTGTTACTTCACCTTCAGCCTTTCAGTTTTTCCTATTTGGTGCAACAGAGCTGATCAGTATAATCCCCATTTGGGAGACAGGTATACCCTCTGGTCATACTGCTCTTGCTTCCTCTTTCCCATCACTTAAATTAAAATATTAACTGGCCTTTTGTCCCTTTGACATCATCAATGTTTCCAGTGTTTCAGCTTCTGTTACAATTTTATCTTATTTTTTTAAATTGTAGAATTAAACCAACTATCATCCTGTACATTACATAAACTTTATTTTAAACAACAGATACATTGATAACATGTGCAATAACCCCAGTGAAGAAAAGTACAGAAAGATCAAGTTGCAGAACAAAGTCTTTCAGGTAAATGCTCCGATTAATTTTATTTCTTCTCTTTTGCACTTGATTTAGAGCACTATTTTCAGCCAAGTTGTGGACTTTAATGTATCATATTAAATAATCAATAGTTGCTGGCTCTTGTGAAAGAAAAGATTGGATCAATGTACAATAACAAGCACCTGTACATATCTGGAACCTCTTTAAATAAATTTTCTATTTAAATAATTTAGTCTTGTTAAGTCACAAATCTGAATGAAGACCCATTTCCAAAGACATAGTGTCTTAGTAACAGCATCTAGCCAACTGCACTGACTTTTTTCTTAAATAAAATCTTGGGTATGTTTATGTGTGTGTTTGTCCTACTGTCATAACTTGGTGGAGGAGACAGTACCCCTGTATGTAGGAAAACCTATAAGGGTGCAATATAACCTGGTAATGGATATAAACTGAATTAGAATCAGGTTTATTATCACTGACAATATTGTGAAATTTTGCTGCAGCAGTACAGTGCAATACATAAAAATTACTACAATTATTGTTGGAGTATATTTTAGAAAGAAAATGTACAAGAAGAGCAAAACTGTAGTATACATGGTTCATTGTCCATTCAGAAACCTGACGGACGAGGGGAAGAAGCTGTTCCTAAAATGCTGAGTGTGCATCTTCAGGCTCCTGAAGGTAGCAATAAGAGGAGGGCATGTCCTGGGTGGTGAAAGTTCTGGATGTTTCCTTACTGATTCATTGCCTTTTGAAGATTCCTTGATGGAAGGATGGCTGATGCCTATAATGGAGCTGGCAGGATTTACAACATTGTTCAGCTTTTTTTGATTCTGTGCATTGGTGACTGCATACCAGGTAGTAATGCAACCAGTCGGAATGATTTCCCTGTAGAAACTTGCTATGGTCTTTAGTAACGTACCAAATCTCTGTACACTCCTAATGAGATATAGCAGCTGGCCTGTACTTTTCATAATTGCATAAGTATGTTGGACCCAGAATGGGTCTTCAAAGCTCTTGACACCACTGTCAATTCCTTGATGAGAACTGCTGTGTGTTCTCCTGACTTCCTTCTTCCTCAAGTCCACAGTTAATTCTTTGGTCTTTCTGACTTTAAGTGAAGGTTGTTGTTGTGAGACCATTTAACCAGCCAATCTATAACACTCCTGCATGCCTCCTTGTCACCATCTGAAATTCTGCCAACAGGTTATATCATCTGCATATTTGTTGACGGTATTTGAGCTGTTCCTAGCCAGACAGTTATGAGTGTTGAGAGAATAGAGAATTGGGCTAAGCACGTATTCTTGAGGTGTATCTGTGTTGATTGTCAATGAGGAGAAGATGTTTTGTTGAATTGCACTGACTGTGGTCTCTTGATCAAGAAGTCTAGGATTGAGTTGCCGAGAGGGCTACAGGCGACCAGGTTTCAAACTTGTTGATTAGTACTGAGGGAATGATAATGTATGTTGAGCTGTTCTTGATAAACATCATTCTGATGTAGTTATTGTTCAGGTGCTTCAAAGCAGAGTGGAGAGCCAGTAAGATTGCTTTGCTGTAGACCTATTGTGCTAGTAGGCAAATTGCAGCGCTCCAGGTCCTTGTTCAAGCAGGAATTAATTCTAGCCATGACCAATCTCTAAAAGCACTTCATCACAGTAGATTTGAGTACTGTTGATCATTGAAGCAGCTCATTCTGCTCTTGGGCACTGGTATTACTGATGCACTTTTGAAACAGGTTGGAGCATATGAGTAGAACATTGAAAGGTTCAAGATGTCCTTGGAACTCTCTAGCCAGCTGATTGGCATGGGTTTTCAGTGACCTACTAGCCTTACCTTCGCAGCTTGATGCCTTGTGAGGTTTCACCTTCTTGAAAGAAGTCCTGACATCAGACTTTCAGATATTTATCACAGGATCGCCAGATGCCGTTGGGCTTCATACAGATGGAGTTTTATTCTCCCCTTTAAAGCATCCAAAAAGGTGTTGAACTCATCAGGGTGTGAAACATCGCAGCCATGTATTATGTTAGGTTTTGCCTTCTAGAAAGTAATGGCCTGCAAGTCCTAGCTGATGTGTGTCTGATTTTGTCTCTAACTTAACATGGAAACGCTTTTTTGCTTTTAATATAGCTTCTGTAGTTCATACCTAGACATCTTTAAGTGTCATGGATCACTAGTCTTTAATGCCACAGATCTAGCCCTCAGCTGACTGATAATCTTCTTGTTCGTTCATGATCTCTGGTGTGGATGTGCCCAGTATGTTCTCAAGGGCACATACTCATCCACACAGGTCTTGATGAAGTCGGTGACAACAGTGGCATATTAATTCAGATCCAAAGATGTTCTTGAATATGGTCCAGTCTACCAATTCAAAGCAGTCCTTAAGCAGATTTTTGTCTTCCTTTACCATGCCTTTGCAGTCCTCACTATAGGTGCTCCAGTTCTTAGTCTCTTGCTGTATGCCAGGAGTTGAAGTACAGCTAGGTGATTGGACTTGCTAAAGAGCTTCCATGGGGTGGCATGGTAAGCATTCTTGATGGTGTTGTCAAAGTGGTCAAGTGTGTTGGCTCTGCTAATTCCACACGTGGTATGCTTGTGATAGTTGATCAGAGACTTTTTCGAGCTGGTTTGGTTGAAGTCCCCAGCAATGATCAGGAAGGCATCAGGGACATTCGATCATGGTGCTCAGCTCCTCCAGTGCCAGCCTAATGTGAGCTGAGGGTGAAATGTACACTGCAACCAGGATAATGGTGAAAAACTCGCTCAGCAGGTAGAATGGAAAACACTGGACTGTGAGATTTTGCAGGTCAAGAGAGCAGGACTAAGACACATTGTGTACCATAATGAGTTAATCATAAAGCAACCACCACCACCTCTGCCTTCACCTGGTGCTGCTATTCGGTCCGTGCATGGAGGATGAAGCCTTTGGGCTGAAACGCTATGTCTGGAGTTCTAAGGGTGAGCCATGTCTCTAATGCAAAGTACACAAGAGTCTCTCTGGTACAGCAATCCTGCTCTAAGGTCTTCAGTTTTATTTTTCAGAGACTGTATATCAGCCAGGAGGATGGTAGGAATCTGGTGGTCTGGCAACTGAAAGAAGTTAATTTCAGGAGAGAGGCTACCACCAAGTCAGAGTTAGTTGAATCACCACCAAAAAAGCTGTTTAAACACTGAATACAAACAGTTTTCAATTATACCTAAGAAGAATGTGGTAATCTGCCTCAAAGAGTATCATCTAGTAACACCTTCATCCACTGTGATGAAGTGCTTTGAGAATTTGGTAAAGAAATATGCTAACTCCTGCCTGAGAAGCAACTTGGATCTGTTTCCAGTTACCTAATGTCACAACAAGCAATAGCAGATGCCATTTAATTGGGAGCTCTTCACAAATTGGATTTTCAATTTATCAGTTGCAGAATTGGGGGGGGAGGGGTGGGAAATCTCCTCCACAGTCTTCATCTGCACGGGTGTACCATAAGGCTGTGTGCTTAGCCCCCCTGCTCTACTTGGTTTATATTTATGACTGTGTGTTTGGGGCATAACACCACTGTCGTTGGCTGAATCAAATGTGGTGGGTGATGAATCAGCATATAGGATGGAGATTAAAAATCTGGCTGAGTGGTGTCACAACCTCTCACTGAATGTCAGCAAGGAGGATTATTGACTTCATGAGAAGGAAACTGGAGGTCTGTGAGCCAGACTTCATTGGAGGAATCACAGGTGGAGAGGGTGAGCAACTTTAAATTCCTCGTTGTTATCATTTCGGAGGATCTGTCCTGGACCCAGCATGTAAGTGCGATTATGAAGAAAGCATGGCAGCAGCTCTACTTTCTTCGGAGTTTGCAAAGATTTGGCATGACATTTAAAACTGTAACAAACTTCTATAGAAGTATATTGACTGGTTACATCATGGCCTGGTGTGGAAACACCAAAGCCTTTGAATGGAAAATCCTATAAAATGTAGTGGATACGGCCCAGTACATCATGGGTAAAGCCCTCCCCATCATTGAGCACATCTAGGCAGAGACCTGTCACAGGAAAGCAGCATCCTTCATCAAGGACCCCTACCATCCCGGCCATGCTTTCTTCTCGCTGCTGCAGGAGTGAGAAGATGATACAGGGGCCTCAGGAACCATACCATCATGTTCAGGAATAGTTATTACCCTTCAACCATCAGGCTCTTGATCTCATGGGGATAATTTCACTCAACTTACTTGCCTCATTACGGAGTTGTTACCACAACCCATTGAGTCATTTGCAAGGACTATTCATCTTGTGTTCTCGATATTTATTGTTTGTTTATTTTTTTTGCTTTGTATTTTTACAGTTTGGTGTATTTTGCACATTAGTTTGTCCATCCTTTGGTTTGCGGCCCTTCTTTGATTCTATTCTATTTCTTGGATTTGCTGTGTATGCCCGCAAGAAAATGAGTCTCAGGGTTGTATATAGTGATATATATGCACTTTGATACTAAATTTTACTTTGAACTTTGATGGTTCCTAGCAGATGTTGAGTGAACCATGGTATAGAATAAACCTCCTTTTTGATCTGCCTATTGCAAGTACATTCATCTTTGGTAGAATTGGTGGGAATGACAGCCACACAGTCCTAGTGAAGATGGAGACCCTTGTATTTACCAAGGACACTCTTCCACTGTGTTTTGTGAAATTTTATATTGAATGGTCTGAATTGGTAGCAGATGTAACAATAGAAAATTAGGCATCTGTAAGTTTGTATTAGCAAAAGTATATACTCTATCTAGCATAATCTATAATCACTTGACCAGGCACATTCTTCAGTATTGTTGCCTTAGAACTAAACCAAGCATACCTTAAAGACAAGGTAGCAGCATGTTGGAGCTGCAACACAAGAGTGCCTGCACATTATATAGTAAAGACAGCATGTAATAAAGTACATGAGCCCACAACCAATGGATCAGATTGATGGTCTACATTTTCTACACATAGTCATGGATGTGTTGGATAATTAAGCAGCCAGTTGTTTTCAAGGAGTTTCCACTCTCCAGGATGAGTGCCAAAGATGAGGCTGAAGCATTTGCAGCCATTTTCAGTCAAAACAACTGTGAGTAATCCTACTAGGCATCTTCTTGAGGTCCCCATAATTATAAGCCAACTTTCTGTCAATTCAATTCACTGCGTGAAGAAATGGCTGAAATTGGCCATATTATCCACATTATTGCTATCACTGTCATCTCAGATGCACTTCAGAACTAATCTGCTCTCTAATTAAGCTACACGTGTCCAGATGCTATAAGACATTTCAGAAGCAAAGTTAAAAATTGCCTGGGTGTATTCTCTCCACATACAGCAGGAGAAATTCATCCTAAACACAAAGTGCACTGCAGATGTTGTTGTCAAATCAACACGTACAAACAAGCTGGATGAACTCAGCAGGTTGGGCAGCATCAGTTGAAATGAGCAGTCAACGGATTTTGCCCGACCTGCTGAGTTCATCCAGCTTGTTTGTACGTGTTGAAATTCATCCTAGCTGCTCAACTTACAATTTTCAGCCTGCTATCAATCATCAACAAACATTTTATTTATTATCTTTATAGAAGAAAAGCAAAACTGCCAAAGGTGTGTTAATTGCTCATGTCCTTTTGGTGGTAATGAGCTGTGTGTATGAATGGTTAGGAGTTCCTGCAACGGGAGAACCATATAAAGTTATTAGGGTGTTATTCTAGTTACAATAAAGGATTAGCAATGTATGAATAAGTTGTGTTGGTACACAGCTGGGTATTGAACCTGCAGGGGATGATGTTCCACGTGTGAAGCCTTTGGTTGCCTTGGTGTAGTGATCAAATGTTTGAAGGGTGCATTTGAATTGCATTAGCCAAGCAATTTCAGTTTATTTTGTAGATGATGGCAGTTTATACAGGCAGTGGAGCAAATGAATGTTTTGGGGTAGTGGATACAGTACCAGTCAACTGGAAAATTTGTTCATTATGATGTTCAGATTTTTACTGATGGAACTGCACTCATCCTGGTAAATGGGAAGAGTTCAATTACACGCCACATTTAGCCATTTTGTACCTGATATGGGAATAAAGCAACCTCTTTCACGATCTTGTAGGAGTATCCTCACTACAGGCATTGATATCCACATGCATAGCTTTCTAGGTACAGAAGATCTGAAATGTAAAGAAAGAAAATATTTATCATCAGTGGCAGATATTAATGTCAAATACTTGGAACTATTGAGTGATATAATTTCAATCTGAGTAAAAGCAACAATCTTGCTTGTATGAATGTTCCCATTTCCCCCGTAGCTTCAACAAACAAGTTATTGAATCCACATGTCTCCTAGGTGCCCAGTTTTGATACCAAGGCATTTAAAGCATATTGAATCGAGGAAGAACATCTTTGGCTTTATTATTCTCATGTAATGAAGTGTCATTAGCATATTAACTAATATGCCTGCATCCCCTTTTCAATGAAGTAATAGAGCCTCATTTGAGAGCTGTGGATGAATTGTTCTTATTTAATAAGGCTCCTCTCATTCTGTGTCTTTCCATCCACACCTGAGTGTGGATTGAATACCACAGTTCAGCTCTTGAACAATGGAGATCAATCTCCCTAATACCTGTTGGGCTTGATGAGAAGCTAGCATACATTGGAAGTAGGATTCATTTGTGCCTAGTACTGATTTCAGTAAAGGCCTTGGAACTATATTATGTTTGTTAATTCCTGCTTCATAATGACTAGACCTGTTGAGAGCTGTCATTGTATTCTTTTCTGGAACATTTTGCTTAGCTGTTCTGATCATTGGATATTTGTGTCCTTTAGGGGATCTTTGGGACAATTAAATAATGTTGATTTGGTGATACTTTTTTTTAAAGAGAATGATCCTGGAATGAAAGGGTTAACATGTTTGATGGCTCTGGCCCTATACTCGCTGGATTTTAGAAGAATGAAGGGCAATCTTATTGAAACCTATCCAATATTGAAAGGCCCAGACAGTGAATGTGGAGGGGATATTTCCAATAGCGGAAAGAGTCTAGCATCAGAAAGCACAGTCTCAGAGTACAAAGGTGCCCTTTAGAATAGAGATGAGGGATTTCTTTAGGCAGAGGGTGGTGAAACTGTGGAATTCAATGCCATGGACAGTTGTGGAGGCCAAGTCATTGTGTATATTTGAAGTGGAGGTTGATTAGGTTCTTGATTAGTAAGCACTTATAGGTGTGGGGAGAAAGCAGGAAAATGTGGTTGAGAGGGATAATAACTCAACCATAATTGAATGGAGGAGAGACTCAATGGGCTGAATGGCCTAATTCAGCTCTTACAGTATGTTTTATGGTTTTGTATTCAAAAAAATGTTGTACATTCTGATAGATGAGTTATGCTTTTGAACTGTCAAATAGATTGAATATTCTGTTCTATAAATTTTCTTTCCTCTTCTCAAACAAGGAAAGGATATCTGAACTAGAAGGAACACATGAATTTTTACAGTCAATTGGATTTGAAAGAAAATCGTTGCAGGTACCTGGGCAAGGTAACAATGAATTTTCAGTGACTATTGATTATTCAGAAGTATAGAAGGAATAGAATTGGGAGCAGCCTGTTCGGTTCTTCACATCTGCTCTACCATTCAGTAACATCACAGCTGATATTTTTGCCTTGGCACCACTGTCCTGCACTAACTCAAGTCACCTGGTTTTCCCACTATCTAAAATGACTATTGATTTCAGCTTTGAATGTACTCTAGGACTAAGTCTCCACAACACTCCTGGTAGAGAAGAGCAAAGATTCATTATCTGCTGTGTGAAGAAATGTATTCATATCTCTATTCTGAATGGTTGAACTATAACTTAGTGATTCTAGATTTCCCAGCTCCGAAAAGTATCAGCTCTTTGACAATCCTATCAAGTCTCATAAGAACTTGTACATTTTATAAGACCATAAGACATAGAAGCAGAATTTATTATCCCTCTCAACCCTGTTCTCTTGCTTTCTCCCATAACCTTTTTGATACCCTGACTACTCAGAACCTATCAACCTCCACTTTAAATATACTCAATGACTTGATTTTCACAGCCATTTGTGGCAATTAATTCCACAGACTCACTGCCCTCCGGTAAAGAAATTCCTTCTCATCTCAGTTCCAAATGGACATCCCTCTAATCAGAGGCTCTGCTGTCTGGTGCTAGACTTGCCCACTGTAGGAAACAGCCACTCTATCTAGCCCTTTCAGTATTTGATTAGGTTTCAATGAGATACTTATTCATTCTTTTAAATTCCAGTGAGTACAGGCCCAGTGCCATCAAATGCTCCTTGTGTGTTAATACTTCCGTTCCTGGAATCATTCTGGTGAACTTCAACTGGACCCTCCCCAATGCCAGCATATCTTTTAGATAAGAGGCCCAAAACTGATCACAATAGTTCAGACCACAATTGGACAATACCTTTTAAAGCCTCAGCATGACATCCTTATTCTTATATTCTAGTCCTCTCAAAATGAATGCTAATACTGTGTTGCCTTTCTTCCCACCAACTTAACCAGGAAGTTAATCTTTAGGAAATCCTGCACAAGAACTCTCAAGGCTCTTTGTACTTCCTGACTTTTGAATTTTCTTCTCATCTAGAAAATGGGCAACACCTTTATTCCTTCTACCAAAATGTATGACCGTAAACATTTTCTTACACTATATTCCAGCTGACACTTTTTGCCCATTCTCTCGATCTGCAAGTCCTTTTGTAGCACATTTTCCTGTGGTTTATGTCTTCAGCTCTATTCTGGAGTTGATCCAAATTTTCAGGTTTGAGATATGAGAGAATCTACTTTATGTTAGGATCAGCTACACCGGGAAGAAGCATTTCATTGTTGTATATGATTCACTTTTTACTTTTTAACTTAAGCAACCTTTAACAATATTTTTAATCCACAGAGAATGCAGAGGAGTTTTATGTGTTCAATGAGGATTTTCTTGCTACATACGAAGAGCTCAGACAATATAAAGATGAACTTTTAAATGCTGAGCCAGTTAGAGCACAGCTGGATCGACAGGTCAGAGTTTTTCAACCTTCACCCCAGGCAGCTAAATTTGAATTACCCAACGACTTCTATAATCTGACAGCTGAAGAAATTAAACGCGAACAACAGTTGAGGTAAGACTTAATTCACCTATCAATGCTGTTGGGGTTAAATTCTCTAATTTAATTATGAAGAGCAGATATACATTAAAGACTGGAATAACATACATAAAATGCTGGAGGATACTGATGAAAGGTCTCAGCCCAAAACATCAACTATTTATTCCTCTTCATAGATGTTGCCTAACCTATTGAGATCCTCCAGCGTTTTGTGTGTGTTACTCTGGATTTCCAGCATCTGCAGAATCTCTTATGTTTATATTTTAAGAGCAAGAGGATAAGACGTGATAGAATAGGACCAATCAAGTGTGACAGTGGAAAAGTGTTTATGGAACAGGAGGAGATAGCAGAGGTACTTAATGAGTACTTTGCTTCAGTATTCACTACAGAAAAGTATCTTGACGAATGTAGGGATGACTTGCGGAAGACTGAAAAGCTTGAGCATGTAGATATTAAGAAAGAGGATGTGCAGGAGATTTTGGAAAGCATCAAGGTGGATAAGTCACCAGGACCAGACAAGATGTACCCCAGGCTACTGTGGGAGGCGAGGGAGGAGATTGCTGAGCCTCTGGTGGTGATCTTTGCATCATCAATGGGGACGGGAGAGGTTCCAGAGGATTGGAGGGTTGCAGATGTTGTTCCCTTATTCAAGAAAGGGAGTAGAGATAGCCCAGGAAACTATAGACCAGTGAGTCTTACTTCAGTGGTTGGTAAGTTGATGGAGAAGTTCCTGAGAGGCAGGATTTATGAACATTTGGAGAGGCATAATATGATTAGGAATAGTCAGCATGGCTTTGTGAAAGGCAGGTCATGCCTTATGAGCCTGATTGAATTTTTTGAGGTTGTGACTGAACACATTGATGGTAGAGCAGTAGATGTAGTGTATATAGATTTCAGCAAGAAATTTGATAAGGTATCCCATGCAAGGCTTATTGAGAAAGTAAGGAGGCATGGGATCCAAGGGGACATTGCTTTGTGGATCCAGAACTGGTTTGCCCACAGAAGGCAAAGAGTGGTTGTAGACGGGTCATATTCTGCATGGAGGTCGGTGACCAGTGGTGTGCCTCAGGGATCTGATCTGAGACCCCTACTCTTTGTGATTTTTAGAAATGACCTGGATGAAGAAGTGGAGGGATGGGTTAGTAAATTTGCTGATGACACAAAGGTTGGAGGTGTTGTGGATCGTGTGGAGGGTTGTCAGAGGTTATAGCAGGACATTGTTAGGATACCAAACTGGGCTGTGAAGTGGTAGATAGAGTTCAACCCAGATAAGTGTGAGGTGGTCCATTTTGGTAGGTCAAATATGATGACAGAACATAGTATTAATGGTAAGACTCTTGGCAGTGTGGAGCATCAGAGGGATCTTGTGGTCCAAGTCCGTAGGACACTCAAAGCTGCTGCGCAAGTTGACTCTGTGGTTAAGAAAGCATACAGTGCATTGGCCTTTATCAATCGTGGGATTGAGATTAGGAGCTGTGAGGTAATGTTGCAGCTGGTCAAACCCCACTTGGAGTACTGTGCTCATTTCTGGTTCGCCTCACTACAGGAAGGATGTGGAAACCATAGAAAGGGTGCAGAGGAGATTTACAAGGATGTTGCATGGATTGGGGAGCATGCCTTATGAGAGTAGTTTGAATGAACTCGGCCTTTTTCCTTGGAGCGACGGAGGATGAGAGGTGACCTGATAGAGGTGTATAAGATGGTGAGAGGCATTGATCATGTGGATAGTCAGAGGCTTTTTCTGAGGACTGAAATGGCTAGCACGAGAGGGCACAGTTTTAAGGTGCTTGGAAGTTGGGCTGCCGGTGACGGTGGTGGAGACGGATACGAAAGGGCCTTTTAAGAGACTCCTGGACTGGTATAAGGGGGTTAGAAAAATAGAGGGCTATGGGTAACTCTAGGTAATTTCTCAGGAGACCCTTTGGGTCTCGGCCCGAAACGTCGACAGGGCTTCTCCCTATAGATGCTGCCTGGCCTGCTGCGTTCCACCAGCATTTTGTGTGTGTTGTTGTTTGAATTTCCAGCATCTGCAGATTTCCTCGTGTTTGCTTATACTGTGCTTTGCATCTTGTGTACATGCCTGAATAGCTCAACTCTATACTGTTTAAACTACAGTGAGCTTCCAGGTTGCCCTATTGTGTTAAGCTTGAAGCCATCACATTTTGACTAAGTGCATCGAATAAACTACAATTCTGATCATTCTGGTAAAAAAAAATGCTGTTTTAAAAAATGGTCATAAAAATGTACTATGTATGTTCCTGTTGCAGAGTGCAGTGAAAAATCATCCTCCTATGCTATAGTGTATTTCTTAATTGTTAGTAACAGCTTTTCTGCACAGAGAATTGTGAATGTGTTGGTGTGTAATTTGTAAACTCTGTCTTCATATTCTTGATTTCTTGGTCAATAAACTACATAATGCTCCATAAATCACTTGTAATTCACATTCTAGTTTCTAAGTGTATTGCTGTAATTTTGGAGACTTAATTAGCCTTCAATTACTGTTATTCAGTATGGGATCAGGTGGTGTTTTTTATTGTTTTGTAATATGAAAATGTGTCATAGTTAGACGAGAGGATGAGAAGTACATTCCTTAAATTGGTGCAAATTTTTATGAGACCATAAAATAAAAAGGCACATAATATGAATGCATTACTATCAAACAATAGGGATTTTTTTTTACTGTTCTACATAACACAACAATTAAATGAGTTTGAATACTTCATTGTGAGTTTTAGATCTTTCATATCCCACTGGACCCCACTGCTGTTTACAAATTAGTGAGGGTTATTCATTAGCTAAAAAAAAATCTCTGCTTTGATTCTGATAAAAGCTGCTTCTGATAACCAAGACAGGAATCAAAACAACCAGATGTTACTTGCGGGACTTTGTAAGAAAACTTGCACTGTGTTCTCTATTCTTCAAAGTTATTCATCAGTGATGTGAAATGAATGACATAAGTGTACCTTTTTTTTCTCAGTGTTTTGCAATTTCTGTGCTTAGCTTCAGCTAATACTATTTCTATAGTTATCTGTTGGCTAGTAATGGGAAAAATGAAATCTGCTTATCTCTACTATGCTGGGGATAATTAGGCTTTCTGTAGCCTTTGATTTCAGTAAAAGGTGCAGAGACGATATTGGATGTGTTGGATATGAGAGCTTGAAAAGCTTCGTGAACTGTGCTAGATGCAAGAACTAAAGGAAAGGTTGAGAGGTGAATTAATATAGCTTTTTTCAAAATTACGAAGTGTTCAGTAGAATATGCATGAAGGCCATGGAGGTAGAAGTGGTAGTCATAATAAATCGACTAAAGAATTGGAGAAAACTTATTTTAAAGTCACAAAATAAATTGCTGTAAATCAGTGTTTCCCAACCTATTTTAGCCCAGCAACTCCCTAAAGCACCTTCATACTTGCCAAAGCCCCTAGAAGGCACAATATACTGTCTGGCACCCTCATAGTATAAAAACATGTCTACCATATGCTAACATGAGGAATTGATTCTGCTTTAAATTTTTATTTATCTTTAAACTGAGCCTACACAGTACCTGTACGCTGTACAGCAGCTTCGTTATCAATGTGATCCTTGAGCTTGATGGTTTTTAGCAAGAGTTGAAATAATTGGTGCAAGTTGAGGCAGCAAAAGCTTTAAAGCATGTCACTTTCAATTAAGACAGGCTCGGGCTGAGACACCACTGATTCCTCTTGATGAGGTCGTTTTCTCACTAAAAATCGATCCATTTTTCATGCCAGCCAAAATAATGCACGTGTCAGGCCCACTCTAGCTTGTAAAAGTGTGTGTGTGTGTGAGAGAGAGAGAGATATATAGAGAGAAAGATCTGTCAGTCTCGCGAGACCATGGATCTGCGCCTGGATCCTGCACAATGTATGTATAGTTTCAGTCTCTCGTGCGAGGGACATCACCACCTTAACTGATCTAAGACATTGGCAATGGCAAGATATTGACAATGAATAGCAGAAGTGTAGAGTGGATCTGACCTTAGAACCGCATAGAGTTTATAACTTTATTGCTGTGTGGGTGCTATGGTAATTGGGGGTGCTGTTTCACTAGATCAACTGGAGAAACACGCTGTATTCAAAACTATACAGAGAAAGCAGCTGCAATTTGTATGTCAAATTTCACAATTTCTTGGTGGTGCTATAGCACCAGCGAGCACCACCTCAGGGCCGCCACTGCAACTCTTCTCAATTCAACCAGTGTCGAAAAGATCAAAGGGATGTTTTAAGCAATGGTCAGTGCACTTTCGTGTGAAGAAGCAAGTGTTCAAACTCTTCATTGTTATCTTAGTGTAACTGGCAAAATATTCCATTAATGAATGGATGAGCTTTAGTTTTGTTGACAGCAGAGTCATACTTGAAAAAAGTCAGTGGCTGAGGCTCTTGATGTGAAATATTGACAGTGAATTACACAATGGATTGCTAACAGACTTGGAATTTCTTTTTTCATAAATATCACTAAACCAGCATAACAACCTAACATATATTGTGCTCCATCTGTTGCATAAGAAATCATGTTCCTATTCGGAATACTTTTATCTTCAATATGCATCTTCAGTTTGTCATAGATTGTTTCTCCGATATTTGTTTTAATTTTGTTTACAAAAGAGGATCTCTCCATAAACTTTTCCATGTTTGATAAACTACATATGGCATTAGCTTCACTCATTTGGTCAATAACACGAGCTGTGGAGGAGTTGATTTTAAAATACAGGTATCCATTTTAAGAACAACTGTAAGCACTTCTGATACAGTGGGCAATAATAATCTTTCAGCACTTGTTCCGTGCCACAAGTCAAGAAATGTTGGCCACCCAATTTGCTAATTTATGCATCCCCAATAATGTCTGTTTGGTTGGCAAGGTTGGATGAGATTGCCAAGTTTCAGACATGTTGTGACAATGAGTGCTCACCATCTGCAGAGCTATGGCTCTTCCTGTGTTCCAGTGCATCATTCATTTTTTTTTGTTGGAAGTGCCTGCTCTACTAATGGTTGGTCAGGTGTCACCAGCAAGTTAGGGTGCTGCTTACCAACCTCCCGAGGACTTCTATTTCCCCTTTCCCCTAATGCCCCCCTTTGGACACGTAACTGACTCCATTGGCGGTCCAGGCCTTGCTCAGGCAGGAATTAATTCTAGCCATTACCAATCATGGAAAGCACTTCATCACAGTAAGTGCTACTGGACAATAGTTATTAAGTCAGGTTACCCCATTCTTTTTGGGCGTCAGTATGACTTTAGCCTGCTTGAAGCAGGTGGGTACTTCGGACTGCCAAAGTGAGAATTTAAAGATCTCAGTGAACATTCCAGCCAGTCAGTCAGCAAAGGTCTTTAGGACTTGGCTAGGTACCCCATCAGGTCGGATGCTTTCCGTGCATTCACCCTCCTGAAGGATGCTCTCACATTTGGCCTCGGAGACTGAAATCACACGGCCATAGAGCGCTGTAGGAGTTTTGTGAAGGTGCCTCCATGTTTTAATGGTCAACGTGAGTATTAAGGCTTGAGCTTATCTGGGAGTGAAAATCGTCACTTAGTTGGAGGTGATAACATTCAAGCCCTGCCACAGCTGTCCAGCATCCATCTGTGATCCAAGTTTAGTTTGGAATTGCCACTTAGCACGTAAGATGGCTTTCTGGAGATCGTACCTACACCTCTTATATTTTACTTGGTCGCTAGACCTGAATGCCTCTGATTTGGCCCTCAGCAGATTACAGATTCTGCGGTTCATGTAGGGCTTCTGGTTGGGGAAGACTCTGGATGATTTTGTGGGGACATATTTTATAAAGTCCTCGACAGCTTTGATGTTTTCATTCAGATCCTCTTGAGTCCTTGAAATTGGCCCAGTCCCTGACTCAAAACAACCTGTAGCTGCTCCTCAGTCTCTCGTAACCACCTCTTCGTTGTCCTTGCTTCTGGAGCCTTGCTCTTTTGCCTCTGCCTGTATGCGGAGGACAACCAAATGATCAGATTTCCCAAAATGTGGTCTAGGGATCGAATGATAGACATCCCTTATGACAGTGCCGCAGTGGTCGTGTGTTGGGCCCTCTGGTGCTGCAGGTGACAGGTTGATGATAATTGGGCAGAGAAGGCTTCAAAGAAACCTCGTTGAATCCCCAAAAATGATTTCAAAGGCGTGTGCCGAATCTGTTCCTTGTTTGCTGGTGGCTGCACTCTGTACTTTGAGTGCCTGCTTTACATCAGCCTCTGTTGGTATGTAAACTGCAGTCAGGACCGTGCAAGAGAACTCTTTTGGATGCCATACACAGGCAGTGGCAGCATTACCCCTGTGTTCAGTCAATCCAATGGAAGAAAGTCCAAGTCTTGGGCTTGCTGCATAACAGGTGCTCCTCTGTTTTCCCCATATGCTGTGCGCAGAACCCAGCCTTGCAAGGGTTCCCTGGGAATAAACTGGAGAATTGCTGCTTCTGTGTCAGAATTGGCATAGAATCAGAAATGTTATTCATCTGAAAGGAGTCATTGGCTTGTGGATTAGGAACAAAAGGTACAGCAAAGGTTTTTTTCACTGTTTTAAATTATTTTATTTATTTCCCTTTTTTTAATGTTGATTTTTAACAACAAGTAAAGTCACATGTAAGTTTAAATAGACAGAGCTCTGTCTCCGGCTCTGTTTTTTATCTAAGCTTGTTAAGAGTTTGCAGGAGTAGGGCCTTAATTCATCAAGTAAGGCCTCTCATCTGAGACCTCACCATCTTATCCCAGAAGGACTTGGCAACTTCTTTTCCTGATCCAAGAAGCCAATGGCAACACTTCATCTTGGATCATAATTGCTGGGTGCTGGCCCAGTAGTACAGTGAAACCTTGACCTGTAGGGAGGTGTTCATTCTCGCTGTGGCTGTGTGGTTTTCCTCAGAGCTCAATTTACCTCCCATGTCTCTAACTTGTTCTGGTTGGTATCTTAATTGGCTGCTACAAGCTAGCCCTCACATAGGCAAGCATCAGTAGAATTAGGGTGTGGGGGGGGGGGTTGATGGGTATCTGAGAGTGGGTAGAATACTGGGAAATAATTAGAATGATAGGATTTCTGTGAGAGTTGTCATAACCTTACTGGGCTGAATGGCTGCGTCCTGTAAGGAAATTGAAAAATTTAGCTTAGTGACTGAAGTGAATCTTCTTGATACTAGTGCTCCTCTGAATGATGCAATATCTGTGCAAACCTTCATTGTTTTATAGATCAGAAGCTATTGAAAAGACATCCATGCTAAGAACCAAAGCCATGAGAGAGAGAGACGAGCAGAGGGAGCTGAAGAAATATAACTACACGCTACTGCGTGTTAGGTTCCCGGATGGATACATTTTGCAAGGTAACCCTTTTTTTTAAAATCGCTCATTACTCTCAAGAAAGTTCCCTTATGATTATTTTGTTGATTTATCAGGATCAGGTTTATTATCATTGACATACTGCATGGCATGAGATTAGTTTTGCGGTGGCAGTACAGTGAAATACAAAGTTACTGCAAGTTACTGTGTGAAATGTATAAAGATAGTGCCAAAGGAGAGGAAAATAGTGAGGTGGTGATCATAAACCATTCAGAACTCTGATGCCAGAGGGGAAGAAGCTGCTCCAAAAACGTTGAGTGTGCGTCCTCAGGCACCACCCTGATGGTAGTAATGAGAAGAGGGTTGGTCCTGGATGTTGAGGCTCTTTAATGGTGGTTGCCACTTTCTTGAGGTACTGCCTTTTGAAGGCTGTCCTCGATGTTTGGGAGGCTTGTGCCCATGATGGAGCTTGTTGAGTCTACAAACCTGTGTCTTTTACTGATCTTCTGCATTAGAGCCTCCATGCAAGGCAGTCATGCAACCAGTCAGAATGCTCTCCACAACACATCTGTAGAAATTTGTCTTCGGTGACATATCAAATCACTGCATCAAGACTCCTAATGAAATCACCTTCTCGTCTTTCAATTCTGAAAGGTCCTCATGATGTTCTATGTTAAGTTAATTAAATTTAATTTAGAAAACATGGACATTATATCAGTTGGACATTCACTAAATAACCTCTGTAAATGTGGGGGGCAAAGGTAGTAGTTACAACCTCCGCAATCTTTCTTAGATTGTTTGATATGCAGATATTTTTAATCTTATTGCAGAATTCAGTGATGTATATTTTTCTTCTTTCTTTTCTTTTTCAATCTCTATTAGTATTAATAATATTATGAACAAACTACAATTAATATATTAATAAAGGGATTACAAACATACAAATTCCCATTACATATGAAAGAATACATAAGCAATGATTACAGTATAAATGAGTTTTCCCAAAACATGAACCATACAGTATATGTATGAACAAGGAAAATCTAGTTATTTCATAATATATGATATAAAAAAACAGAAAAAAGAAAAAAAAAATTGCAAAATTGACTAAACTACTAATCTAATATCTAATGAAGAAGAAAAAAGAAGCAAAAAAAGAAAAACTAAAAAAGAGAAAAAAAAGGGCTGTTTATAATATCTCACAAGAATACATAATCATCAGTGTTGTCAACTCCGATCCTCTCAACATAAATAAGATTAAAGCTGGAAAATCCAATAAGCTTGGAACAGGGTCATATTACATCATATGAAAATATTGAATAAATGGTCTCCATATCTTTTCAAATTTAATAGAAGTATCGAATACACCACTTCTAATTTTTTCTAAATTTAAACATAACATAGTTTGAGAAAGCCAATGAAATACAGTGGGAGGATTAATTTCCTTCCAATTCAACAAAATAAATCTTCTAGCCATCAAAGTGAGAAATGCAATCATTCGACAGGCGGAAGAAGATAAATGAAGTGAGTCCATCATTGGTAAACAAAAAATTGCGGTAATAGGATGGGGTTGTAAATCGATGTTCAATACCGCAGAGATAATATCAAAAATATCTTTCCAATATTTTTTCAAAAGCGGACATGACCAAAACATATGAGTTAAAGACGCCATTTCAAATTGACATCATCACAAATAGGGTTTATGTAAGAATAAAAATGAGCTAATTTATCCTTGGACATATGGGCCCTATGTACGACCTTAAATTGTATTAATGAATGTTTGGCACATATAGATGATGTATTAACTAATTGAAGAATTCTATCCCAATTCTCAATAGGAATAATAAGATTAAGTTCTCTTTCCCAATCATTTTTTGTCTTATAAAGGGGCTCTGAACGTATCTTCATAATTATATTATAAAATTTTGATATAAGCCCTTTTTGAAAAGGGTTTAATTCAAACAAACTCTCCAAAATATCTGAAGACACGAAATTTGGGAACGTAGGAAGTACCGTACTTAAAAAATGCCTAACCTATAAATATCTAAAAAAATGAAATCTAGACAAATTATATTTATTAGATAATTGCTCAAAAGACATAAAACAATTGTCCGAAAATAAATCAGAAAATCTTAATAAACCCTTAGTTTTCCAAGCCAAAAAAGCTTGATCTATAATTGAAGGGTGGAAAAAACAATTAGATACAAAAGGAATATTTAAAACGAATTGAGTCAACCCGAAAAATTTCCGAAATTGAAACCATATACGTAAGGTATGTTTAACTATCGGGTTGTTAATTCATTTCGGCAATTTAGAAAGAGCAAAAGGGAGAGAAGTCCCTAAAATAGAACCCAGAGCATAACCTGGTACCGATTTAATTTCCAAACTCACTCAATGAGGGCCAAAAGAACCATCCCAGTCTTTCAACCAACATAACAAATATCTAATATTAACTGCCCAATAATAAAATCTGAAATTAGGTAATGCCAACCCACCTTCCTTCTTTGTCTTCTGTAAGTATATTTTACCTAACCTGGGATTTTTATTCTGCCATATATATGAGGAAATTTTTGAATCAACATTAGTAAAAAAGGATTTCGGAATAAAAATTGGTACCGCTTGAAAAATATATAAAAACTTAGGTAAAATAACCATCTTAATAGCATTAATCCTACCTATCAGAGATAAAGATAATGGTGACCACTTAGTAAACAAGCCTTTAATCTGATCAATTAAGGGTAAAAAATTAAACCTAAATAATTCTTTATGGTTTTTTGTGATTTTAATCCCTAAGTAAATAAAAGTGTCATTAACTACCGTAATTTAAAAGGTAAATTACCATAACTTGGGACCTGTCTATTCAAAGGAAACAATTCACTCTTATTAAGATTTAACTTATACCCAGAAAACTCACTAAATTGAGCCAACAATGATAGAACTGCTGGAATAGATTTCTCGGGGTTAGAAATGAATAATAATAAATCATCTGCATACAAAGATACCTTATGAATATCTGTCCCACGATTAATACCCGAAATATCCTGTGATTCTCTGATGGCAATTGCCAAAGGTTCTAAAGCAATGTTAAATAGTAATGGGCTAAGAGGACAACCTTGTCTAGTGCCCCGAAATAAACGAAAAAAGGGAGATCTTTGATTATTAGTAAACACCGAGGCTACTGGGGTGTGATAAATCAGTTTAATCCAAGAAATGAATGTCGGACTAAAATTAAACTTCTCCAACACATAAAATAAGTAAGGGCATTCAACTCTATCAAATGCTTTCTCCGCATCTAATGAAATAACACATTCTGAAGTGCTATGTGAAGGAGTATAAACAATATTCAGTAATCTCCTAACATTGAAAAAAGAATAGTGATTTTTAATAAAACCGGTTTGATCTTCCGAAATAATTTGGGGTAATACCTTCTCCAGCCTGGAAGCCAGTAACTTGGAAAAGATCTTGGAGTCCACATTCAATAAAGATATTGGTCTATAAGATGCACAGTCAGTAGGGTCTTTATCTTGCTTCAGTATTAAAGAAATGGAAGCTCTATAAAAAGATGGTGGCAAATTCCCCAATCTAATTGCTTCTTCAAAAACCCTGCATAACCAAGGAGAAAGAGTAGCGGAAAAACATTTAAAAAATTCTACTGTATACCCATCTGGACCTGGTGCTTTCCCAGAATTCATTGAGGAAATAACCCCTTTAATTTCTGCATCCGTAATCGGAGTATCTAATATTGAAAGATCATCGGATGATAATTTTGGAAAATTCAATTTCCCAAGAAAATCACACATGGTATTATGATCCTGAGGGAATTCAGATTGATACAGGGAGGTATAAAAGTCTTGAAATGACTTATTTGTCTCATCATGGTTAACTGTCAAATCCCCATTCTGCTGACGAATCTTAGTGATTTGACGTTTAACCAAAACATTCTTCAACTGACTAGCTAACAGTTTACCCGATTTATCACTATGTATATAAAAATCAGATCTGGTTTTCATTCATTGATTTTCAATCGGAGATGTAAGTAATAAACTATGTTCCATTTGAAGTTCAACCCTTTGTTTGTAAAGCTCCTTACTAGGAGTGATTGAATATTTCTTGTCAATCTCTTTAATTTTATCAACCAATAAAAGAGTTTCCTTCTTAATGCGTTTTCTCAGACCAACAGAGTAAGAGATAATCTGTCCACGTATATACGCTTTAAAAGTGTCCCAAAGTGTTCCGCAAGAGATACCATCCGTGGAATTAGTTGAAAAGAAGAAATCGATCTGCTCCTTCATAAATTTAATAAAGTCCGGATCTTGCAATAAGGTAGAGTCAAATCGCCATTGTCTAACATTAGAAGCTGTATCCATAAATTTAATAGAAAGTTTTAATGGAGCATGGTCAGAGATAGCTATAGTATAATTACAACCAATTACCAATGGAATAAAACAAGAGTCAATAAAAAAAAAATCAATTCTCAAATAGGAATGATAAACATGTGAGAAAAAAGAAAACTCTTTGTCGTTAGGATGCCGAAATCTCCAAATATCAAAAACTCCATTATCAGTCAAAAAGGAGTTAATACAAGTGGCCGACTTATTGGGTAAAGTCTGAATAGATATAGATTTGTCCATCAAAGGATTTAAACAACAATTAAAGTCACCACCCATTATTAACTTATATTCATTTAAATTAGGTAAAGAAGTAAATAAGGACTTAAAAAAATCAGGACAATCCACATTTGGAGCATAAACATTAACCATAGCAACCTTTTTATTACAGAGTAAACCCGTAATTAACAAAAATCTACCATTCGGATCCGAAAGGATATCATGTTGAACAAATGCAATAGAGGAGCCAATAAAAATTTAAACTCCCTTAACTTTGGCATTCAAATTCGAATGATACTGTTGACCCCGCCAAGACCTAAAAAAGCGATATTTGTCCTCCTTCCTCACATGAGTTTCTTGTACAAAAATGATATGAGCATTAAGTCTTTGGAATACTTTGAAAATCTTCTTTCGTTTAATCGGATGGTTTAAACCATTAGTATTCCAAGACACAAAATTAATGGTTTGAGCCATGCTTCTAAAGTCAACCCTTTGGTATAGAAAGGGTTAACCAAATTATAAACTCATGCACCCGGAAGAGGAACAAAAAATAAAGAGCGGACCCGGAAGTGACGACATCATAGACATATTTGTAGTTCAAAAACAGCCCAAATGAAAAAACTAAAACAAACTGATAAAAGAAAAATAAAATTAGAAAACAGACCATCCCCCACCCCCACAAGAAAAAGAAAAAAAGCCAAAATATGGCTAGAAAAAGGAAAAAATGAGACTAATTCTACCCCCATATCAGCGGAAGACCACTCCGTATATAAAGGATATATGTAAAAAAACCACCCCAACTTTAAAAATTATAATCACTATACTAAAAACCACGCTTCTTAATATACTTAGTTGTAAAAAAAAGAATATAATCACTAAAAGCTTATAAATCGGGTTATAACCCAAACAAATCAAGAAATATTTAAACTATGATAAGCGATGCATTATAGGAAGAAGACGAGAAAAGAAAAAATAACGCCATCTTAAACAAAACCAAGAATATTTTTCCAAAAAACCATCTTAATAAAAAAAAAAATTCCCTTCGAAAGGTTAAAAATATACCTTCAAGGGAACAAAAATAATAGTCAAAAATATAGTATACTGGTTAAAGTGTATAAAACTGAGCGATTAATATAACGAAAACACACTTTAACTTAAATATAAAGTATAGGATAAACCTACACCAATAACCAGAGACTAACTCTGGTTTGAGGAATCGAAAACCATCTTACACGATCAGAATCACTCATTTATTAGAGAGTAGTGCTATGGCAGTAGGGAAGTTCTCCTCCAGATACTTTCTCGCTTCAGATGTAGAAAGGAAAACCTGGCGTGGAGCATTCGATGGAGAGATTCTAAGCTTCGCAGGGTATAAGAGCGCAAGTTTTAGATTTTTCTCATAACATTCAGACATCAGAGGTTTAAAAAGAAGCCTTTTCTTCATAACTTCAGGACTAAAATCTTCAACCAAACGGAAGTGGTAATCTTGAAATTTAATCATTCCAGCCCGCCGAGCCACACGAATAAGTTGTTCTTTGTCGTGTACATAGTGAAACCGGACAATTACAACCGAGGGTTTAGCTGGAGCACTCGATGAACGACGCCAAATTCTATGTGCTCAATCAAGTAACGGGGGATTCTCTGGGAAAACCGACGGGAACGCATCTTTTAAAAGTTGAGCAAAATATTTCGAAGGATCGTCTTTTTCTATGCCGTCTGGGAGACCAAGTATACGTAGGTTCTGTCTTCTGGACCGATTCTCAAAGTCGACACTCTTGGCTTTAAGTGTTTCCACCAATTTAATGGTCGAAATTAAATCCTGTTGCAATTTTTCAATTGTCAAATCTCGTTTCCGAGCTTCTTCTTGCAGAGACGCGATAAGAACTTGCTGCTGGTTAATTACTGAATCTCTCTTAACCATATAATCTTGAAAAGCCTTTATATCTTGTTTAAAAACTTGTTGTAGTTCATCGAATTTTTTATCCAAAACCTCCATAAACAGTTCATAAGTTAATTCAGTGCGTTGCGGATGAGCTTGCTTCTTTCCATTACCGTTCGGGTTGCGCCCCGGTTCTCGTCCTTTAGATCTAAGAGCCATTTCTGTTTGCATATCTTCAAAAATTCACAATAAACTCTTAACGATAAGCCCAAGAAAATAGCAAGAATCTTTTGGTGTAGGTAAAAATAAGTTGGATAAGGGTGATCAAAGGTTAAAAAAAGTAAAGGTTATGGAGCAAATCTAAAACAGTACTCACTCCATGAGCGTCTCCCGCTGACCTTCTATATATTTTTCTTTCACAAGGTCTTCAATTGACATACTTCTAAACTCAAATGAAGAATTCAAATTATTTAAAATGCCGAGCTTGGTTTTCATTTCTATGTTCTTTCCACTATCAAAGTTTACAGAGCTGTCTTTTCATCATCAAACAAACATTTCCATAAGATGTATTTCAGACATTGTACATGTATATCATAAGTCACATCTGCTGCAAATCTCCACATAATATTTATAACCATATAACAATTACAGCACGGAAACAGGCCATCTCAGCCCTTCTTGTCCGTGCCGAACACTTACTCTCACCTAGTCCCATTTATCTGAGGTATACACTTATAGAAAAGAGAGGAAAGAAAGAACAAGCAAAAGGAGAAAACTATGTACAAGTAGGAAGTGATCTTTTTTATTACAACATATTCATTGATTTGTGAGGATAAAATCAGGCCTAGGAGGTGTTAGGTAGTTAAACCATTTTTCCCAGTATGAATCAAATTGTTCCAACTTATGATTAACAGATGCTGTTATCTTCTCCATTTTGTAAATGTCCATTGTAATTTTCATCCATGCATTTAAGGTTGGGCTCTCCTGTGATAACCGTTTCCTAGTAGGAGTCTTTTTACCAGCCACCAGCAGATAATGTTACTATCATAATGGGATTTCTGAGAGGGTGTAATAAAATATCTTATCAAGTTTTTCCATTTAAACTTTCTCCACTTCTGTGAACTGGTACACTTCCATTGATACCTCCATATTATTGTCCATTCTTCCTCAGATATAATTATCCCTCCTTCCTTCTCCTATTTTGGTTTAATGTATGAAGTCGAATGTGCTTTAAGATTTGACAAACCTTTATATACGTTTGAAATGATTTACTACCGTAATCTGAATTGTATGCTTTTCTAAATAGCTCTATCAAACATGTACTTGCCCTGGTTACATTTTTAACCGTCCTATTAACATATTGTCGCATCTGTAAATACCGATAAAAGTCTTGTTTTTCTAATAAGTGTTCCTCTTTAAGCATTTCAAAACTGAATAGTGTTCCTTCTTTCATTATGTTGCAAAGAACGGTTATTCCTTTAGCTGTCCAGTCCTTAAATCTAGCATCCAGTTTATTCAGTGTAAATTCCAAGTCATATGCACACCATTTAAGAATTGCAATATCTCCCTCTAGTTTATATTCTTTTATAATAGTTTTCCATATTTTAAAAATCCATTTCACCCATGGGTTATCAATAGTATTCATGTACCTTTGTGGGTTATCAGCCAAAATTGCCTGTATGGGGATGGGAAGTATCCCCTCCTCAATGTTTTTCCGTCGAGTGTCATATGATGGGTTGCACTAACATATCACAGCTCTCAACTATGCTGCAAAATAATAATCTCTAAGAGAAGGTGGGCCCCATCCCCCCCCCCTTTTCCTTGGCTAATTGCAAAGTTTTCAGACAAACTCTAGGCCTTTTACCTTGCTAAGTATATCTTGATAACATTTTGTTCCATTCATTGAATTGATTTTGATTAATCTCTATTGGTAGGGTCTGAAAAAGATATAATAGTCTGGGCAGTATATTCATATTAATATATTCAATCCTACCAATACTGATCAAATCAAATAGGAATTAGGTTCCATCTTGTTATATTTTCCATCTTGTAATATATTCAATCCTACCAATATTGATCAAATCAAATAGGAATTAGGTTCCATCTTGTTATATTTTCCTTAATTTTTTAATATATAGGCTGATAATTGCATTCTGATACTTCTGCCAAATCTTTTGGCATAATGATGCCCAAATATTTGAAAGACTCTGCCATGCCCAGGGATATCTACTTTCCATTTCTCTTGATGGGCTATAGTTATATGAAAGTAACTGGGTTTTATCTATATTGATCTTGTATCCTGATAATTGACCACATTGTTCAAAGAATTGCATCAATTTAGGTAAAGAGTATGTTGGTTGCCCTAGATAGATCAAAATGTCATCCACGTAATAGGCCAATTTATGCTCTGTCCCTTTAATAGTAATTCCCCTGATATCTTAATTTTGTCTGATGTATTGAGCTAATGGTTCCAGATATAATGCAAAGAGTAGCGGTGACCATGCACAACCCTGTCTCTTGCCCCTTTCTAGGGTAAGACTATTTGATAAATACCCATTGATTTTAATCCTAGCAGTAGGGTTGTCATATAGTGTCTGTATAGTTTTAATAATTGTGCCATGGGAACCAAATCTATGTAAAACTCTGTAAAGAAAATTCCAATTAACCAAATCAAATGCCTTTTCAGCGTCCACACTTATCACTATTGCTTCGATTTTATTTTTTTGTATATGATCCATAATGTGAAGAGTCCTTCATATATTGTCTTGTGTTTGGTGTTGTATAAAACCTGTCTGATCGTTACGTATCAGTATGGGTAGAAACTCTTCTAATCGTTTGGCCATGATGGAGGTAAATAGTCTATAATCTACATTAAGAACGGATATTGGTCTAAATGACCCACATTCCATTTTATCCTTGCCTTCTTTTGGTATAGCTGAGATTATCACTTCCTTCCAACTGGGTGGCATTTGTGCCTTTTTTAGAGCCCAGTTCAGTGTGGGGAGTAAAACAAGAATTAACTCTTTTTAAAATTCTTTGTACCACTCTGCCGTATACCCTTCTGATCCCGGTGACTGGCTTAATTTAAGCCTACTAATTGCAGCTTTTAGTTCAACTTCAGTTATGTCAGCAGTCATCGTTCTATTTTGTTCTTTGCTTAAAGTGAGTAACTCCAGAGAATTCAGGAAGGTGTCAATTTGGGTTATGCTTTCCCCCTGGAACTTTGGAATATAGAGTTTTGTAAAACCCTTCAAAAGCTTCTTGAATTTGACTTAGCATATTTTTTAAATCATTTTTGTTCTTGGATTCCTAATTCTATGAATTCTATTTTCTGCTGTCCTTTTTTTTCCAGTTTCCACGCCAGTATTTTCATAGACTTAGATTCACCTTCATAATGTCTCTGTTTCAGAAACATTTAATTTTTCCTGATTTCTTGCATAGCAAAACTATTAATTTCATTCTTAATTTTTAAATTTCCTCTAATGTATCCTGTGCCAAATTCAATTTGTCTTCTTTTTCTAGTTCCTTCAGTCTGTTTTGTAATTCCTCTAATGTTTTATTCCTTATTTTTTTTCTTATATGAAGATATCACTATAATTTTCCCTCTTAAAACAGCCTTCAGAGTATCCTATAGAATGGGAGGTGAAACCTCTCCATTATCATTGAATTCTAAGTAAAGACTAATTTCTTTTTTAATCTGTTCCTTAAAGTAGGGATCATTGAGTAGACTTGAATTTAGTTTCCAAATAGTATTCTTTGGTTGTAGGTCAAAATCAACAGATAAATATATAGGTATATGGTCACTTACATCTATTGTCCCAATTCCACAGGTGTTTATTTTGTCTTTGACTTTTCCAAATGTTATGAAATAATATATTCTTGTATATACAGAATGGGGGGCAGAATAATGAGTGTAATCCCTTCTGTCGGGGAAAAGGTCCCTCCATATATCAATTAGACCAACATCCTCACAAAGTATATTAACTTCCTTATGTAAGGATTTTGTTTCATAGGTTTTTCTGTTGGAAGAGTCTAACTTTGGTTGTAATTGTAAATTTAAGTCTCCCCCACATATCAGGAGACCTTCTGTTTCTGTTACCATAATATTAGTAATATTCTGGAAGAAACTAATATCACTTCCTGGGGGTGCGTATATATTCAATAGACTAAATGAATTTCCGTCTATATTCCCCTGTACCAGAATATATCTGTCCTCCTTATCTCCCATTTCGAATACTTTTTCAAAATTTAGCTTGCTTGAGATAAGAATAGCAACTCCTCTCCTATGTCCTGATATATATGAGGAGAAAAACAAATTAGTGAAGCCCATTCTCTTTAGTTTTCCATGCTCATTATCACTTAAGTGAGTTTCCTGTAAATAAACTACATGGGCTTGCTCTTTTTCTTTTTGGATAGAATTTTACTTCGTTTGATCGGATTTAACAGCCCATTGACATTAAAATAAATGAATTTTACTTTGTCCTTAGCCATGTGTGTTTATCTGTCAATATATCATTGAAATTAGCAGAATAAAACTTAATTGGTCTACTCCCTGAACAAATAAGAACCAAGCATTGCGAATAATTAAAAAAAGGCAACGAAGGTGTGATTCCAAGGCTGAGGTCTCCAGCAGATGACCCTGGGTTGAGCTAGAGGAAACATCGAGCTGTGGGGGATAGCCCCTCCTACCTGTGAGTTGAGGGCCCCCATTGCAGTACCCATAAAAGTAAGTGAACAAATCTATGTCCATTACACAGAAAAGATTTCCCTGTGTACTCCTCCCATATATTTATTTATTCTCATTTAGGTGGGGAGAAAAGGAGTGAATGAATTAATTAAAAAAGAATAATTGAGTAATATAAAATCCACATTATAATAAGTATTTCTTCAGATAGGTATAGCACTGTCTATTTGTGCTTCTGTTTAGCTTATCAACATTTTTAAAGTTAGCCACACCTTATGGCTCTTCTGGAGGGGGTGCGGGCTGTCTTCGGAAAACCCACAGTCCCTTCCAGATATAATTCTCTCGCTCTTCTCCCGTCCCCTGCTTTTTATGGAGCTTTCTTATAAAATATAGATCATATTTCCCTTGTCAAGATTTCATACAACGCAATGGAAAAGTATTCAGCCTCCACAACTATTTTCTTATTTTATTGTTTTGCTCTCTAAATTTAAGATGTATTGAAGTAGGATTTTTGAGCTAATCTATAAAACATTGTGCATCATGTTAAATGAAAAGAAAAATATCCAAAACCTATTAATCATTAATGAAAAATTAAAAACCAAAATTGTGAGGCTGAAAAGTATTTATCCCCTCTGTAATTACTACGCTAACTTTCCTCAGATGCAATATACTTTTACCTTACTATCTCACCCAATTTGTTGATGTAGAAAATTGGAGGGAAACAGGTAGTCCTCCAATGAATTCATTAGTATAAATGCCCCTTTTCTCTTTAAGGAACAATAGTACAGTAAATTTAATTCAAAATGAAAACAGAAGAGCATTCAAGACAAGTCAGAGAAATGATAATGGAGAAGTACAAATCTGTGGTTGGGTACAAGACCTTCTGAAAGGCACTGAGCAAACCTCTGAACTCAGTGCAATCCATTGTGGGAGAAGTGGAAAAAATATGAACCACAGCCTCACTGCCTCGGTCAGGCTGCCTCTCTAAACTTAGTTGCTGGAGAAGAATGGCACTTATATGAAGAGGCTACTGTGACACCAAAGACACTCTGAGTGAGCTCCAGGAGTCAGTGGCTGCAATTGCAGATGAAGTTCATCGCTCCACATCTCTAAGGCCTTGCACAAAAAAAAAGTTTTTATGGAAGAGGCAAGGAAAAGTTCTTGGCTAAAACATAAAGTACAGTATATCCTTGCCTGTAACAACTTGCAAACTTGGATGATATGGTAAAGAGGTGCCAAGAAGGTCTTGAGTTCGGGTGAGGCTAAACTGGAACTTTTTGGCCTCAACACTAAGTGGCACGTGTGGTATAAATACTCCTATACGTCATTCCTACTATAACGTATGGTTGAGATACCATTATGCTATGGAGATGCTTTTCAGCAGCAGGGACTTGAAATCTGATCAAGGTTGATAGAAAGATGAATGCCGCTAAATATGAGGAAATCCTGGATAAAAGCCTGCTAGCCTCTGCCAGAAATCTTGAACTGGGGAGGAAGTTGGTCTTTTTCAGCAAGACAATGACCCAAAGCACACTGTCAGAATGACCATGGAGTGGCTTCAAATGAAGAAAATTGATGTCCTTGAGTGGCCCAGTCAGAGTCCTGACCTTAACCCGATTGAACATCTCTGGTAAGACATCAGATTGCTGTCCACCACCACTCCAGCACTTGAGAGCAATTTTTCAAGGAGGAATTGGCAAATCTTGCTCCATCACATTGTGCAAAGTCAAAAAGACTACTGGCTGTAATAGCTGTGAGAGATGGCTCATCTAAGTAGTGAGCAAAGGGGGATGAATACTTTTGATCTACTGACATTTCAATTTAAAATTTTTTAGTTTTGCATGCTTTACAATTTCCCCCGAATTTTGGGCTCCACTGTGGGGGGAGGGGGTATGGGGAAGGAGCATGTGATTCACAAATAAAAATTCTCAGTTAAATTGATCAGAATCTTGGTTGTAATGGTCATTGATATGAACAAAAAGTTTGGGGCTGTACTCTTTTTTAAGGCACTGTATTTGTTTAGGGAGGGGAATTTAATGTTATTTTGTTTCAGAATCTGTTGATACTATATGTAAAATATAATGTACAGTAATTTAGTTTGGAAAAGAGTTGTTTATGGCTGACAACAATTTCATTTGAGGCATTCCCTTTCTGATGAGCTAAAGTTGAAATGAAAATCTTTGTATTATGGTAATCTTTTTGTCCACTACTTTATTTGTGCAAAACTTATTTTATGTGTTTCTTTCTTCCAGCAACATTCTATGCACGTGAGAAGGTTTCAGCTCTTCGGGAATTTGTTCACAGTGTTCTTGAAAATGACTGTGTTCCATTTGAGCTGGTGGCTCCTGGAGGCCAGAAGTTAAAGGATGAATCTGTGATGCTTATTGAAGTTGGATTGGTAAACAGCTTTACAATTTTCCTTTTGCTTGGTGTTTCTTTTTATTCCTCCCTTTAGAGGGTGAAAGTGTTTCTGTTCCCTGGTCTTTAGTGACATCTACTGGGAACCTATTCATCAGACCGTGCGTCGGTAATTTGTTCTTCGCTGCCTTTGGCAAGGAGAAATCATCTGCTTTTTTTTTGGACATAGAAGTTTAAACACATCTGTGTCTTCAACAACAGGATTAAAATTCATGTTATTAGCTCTTTCCTTTCTGGAGGATAAATTGGCACAAAATGTGTGGTATGTGGTAAGTTCCTATAGATAAGTACAATAGTAAATACAGCAAAGCTTTTACTAGTGAGCAATAATTAATGTTTCAAGTCAAGACCTTTAATCAGAACTGCTTTAAAGTTCTGCTAACCATTCCCCCCCCCCCCCCCCCCCCCCCCCGTCCAAATAGGGATTTTAATTTCCTGGAGGAACTCAGCAGGCCAGACAGCATCTATGAAAATGAGTAAACAGTCAACATTT
Organism: Hemitrygon akajei; assembly: GCF_048418815.1. Taxonomy (NCBI): domain Eukaryota; kingdom Metazoa; phylum Chordata; class Chondrichthyes; order Myliobatiformes; family Dasyatidae; genus Hemitrygon; species Hemitrygon akajei. The sequence goes on from NC_133139.1 coordinate 38,116,399, forward strand.
CAGGCCAGGACCCAGAAAAGAGTACACATTTTGGGCTGAGATTTGGCCCGAAATGTCAACTGTTTACTCTTTTCCATAGATGCTGCCTGGCCTTCTGAGTTCCTCCAGCATTTTGTGTATATTACTTTGATTTCTAACATGCAGATTGTCTCTTATTTTACTTTCTTGTAACTTTTCTTTTCTTGCTTTGAGTTCTTCCCTTCATGGCCTGAGCTTAGTAGTCCCTCTTCACTGTATATTAGAACACAAATATTGAACTTAAAAAGAAAGTTGAATAAAATAAAAATTTGATACAGACCACAAAGGCAATAATTGAAAGGTAGCTGCAAATATTGCAGACCATACTACCTAAGTGTCTTCTACCATCTGTTTAAAGTGTCTGAAGCAATTCTTTTTCAGTGTGATATACTTGGTGCATTACACTCATTTCCAACAAGACCATAAGACATAGGAGCAGAGTTAGGCCATTGTCTGTTCCACTATTCATCATGGCTGATTTATTATCCATCTCAACCCCATTCTACTCCCTCCTCCATAACCTTTGACACCTTTACTAATCAAGAACTAATCAACTTTTGCTTTAAATGTACCTAATGACTTTGCTGCCATCTTTGGCAATAAATTCCACAGATTCATCACCCTTTGGCTAAAGTAATTCCTTCTCATTTCTATCGAAAAGGGGCATCCTGTTTTGAGGCTGTGCTTTCTAGTCCTTGACTCTCCAATTATTGGAAGCATCCTCTCCACAAGCACTGTATCTAGGCCTTCCAGTATTCTTTGGGTAAAATATACTGTCCATTTGTTTTTGAAGTTCATAAGTCTTTTAGGATCTGACCAAAGTTTGGAGATGGACAGAAATGGAATAGAAAGATTCAGACTACCCAGAACTCTGAATGCATTAGAAACATAGAAACTTACAGCACAGTACAGGCCCTTCGGCCCACAAAGCTGTGCCGAACATGTCCTTGCCTTAGAAATGACCTTGAGTTACCCATAGCCCTTTATTTTTCTGAGCTCCATGTACCTGTCCAGGAGACTCTTAAAAGACCCTATCATATCCGCCTCCACCATCATTGCTGGCAGCCCATTCTATGCACTCACCACTCTCTGCGTTTAAAAAAAAATCTTACCCCTGACATCTCCTCCGTATCTACTTCCAAGCACCTTAAAACGGTGCCCTCTCGTGCTATCCATTTCAACACTGGGGAAAAGGCATTCTCAATAACTCAGCTCCAAAGTATTTTCCCAATCATGCAAATAGAAGTGAATCTAGTAATAAAGGCTCAGTCTTTAAGATAAGATTGGATTAGTTATCCTACACTTGAAAATCTTACAAATGATCCCAGTGGTGCTAATTTGATCCAGGATCCTGGGTGACTTTACATTTGGCAATTTGTGCCATTTGGGCAAAATTAACTGGAGGTTTTATTTGTGGTCAGTGACATAGTGCAAGTAGCTGGCAGCTGGAAACTGATTGGTTCAATCAGTGCAAACCCATTCGGTCAATACCTTTGAAAATGGCAAGGAAAGAATATTTTGCTGGGAGGAAGGACAATACTTACAGGTTGTGCAGTGACTGTAGGTAATAAGAGGATTATTGTGGTTTTTTATAGTAACTCAGTACTGATCTTTGCTCTGTTGTTTTCAGGTTCCTGCTGCTTTACTGACTTTAACATGGGATGCTGATGTTCTATTGGATATACAAGCTGCAGGTCAAAATTTTACTGGCACAATAAAACAAGAACTGCTGTCTAATGTCCAAACACTTGTATGAGTAAAATAAAACTTGACTGCTCAGTTGAATATTATATGTAAATTTATTTTGTAAATGAAACTGTATCCACAGGAATCAGAAATTGGTTCTTTAAATGCCATTTGAAATATGATTTGAGATGGCTGTCTGTATGTGTACCATATTAATGTACCATAATCTTTAACATTGACATTTTCTGTTCCTACTCTGGTTTGGACAGTTTAATGCTTTGACTCTGAAAGAATAAGATGGGTGACACAGTTGTAATCTCAATTAGAAATGAGCATTACATTGAAGTCTAATTTCCATGAGAAATTCTGATCAGTTTAACTAAAAGAATACCCAGGAGCATAGTCTCAAAATATCAAGGAAGGTCTTGCATTTAGGGAGAAAGGAGAGGATTGTGATTAATTAAATTAATATTGCTAAACTTTGAATAGAATTTTATATTAATTGTGCATTATTTACCATTAATGCTCTGTGTTTGGCTTTTTGGTAGCAGTGTATTTTTTTCTGCCTCTATACATTGATCTCCTTGGGGCTTAGAGGATTTTTTTTGTTATACTGCCTTAGCCCTATGGTGACATCGTAGTTTGTTCTCTGCTGTTTTCACCAGGTAAAAATCTGCCATGAGTTATCTAAAATTACTTTGGTTATGAATCACTTTAATCAAGAAAAAGATATTTCATAATTGTTTTTGGGATCAAGCTGTGTACAAATTGTCATCTTTCCTACAAAATAGTAACAACATTACAAAAGTAACCCAATCAAAGTACAAGAGGGTGTGAAGATGTGTAATTGCAAATACAGTATTTTGTTCATAATGTATGTTATACCAGAAAATGAAGTAAAAATTTGAAAGTGTTGTTATAGTTCTGTATTATTTATAAAACTGCTGGAACTGAATTTTAAAATGCAAACACTCCACCATTTCCGGCCTGAAAACACTATCCCTAAAGTGAGCTCCCAACAGAGCCATGTGCAATAACTTGGCATTTGTGTCTAAATAAGGATTAATTGCAAGATAACTTGTACGTTTAGTTAAGCAGGTGCCCGTTCACCTTGAGCAGGTTTAAGTTCGTGGTCCATTGCTCTTAGCTTAGTGCACAGTCAAAACAATCAAGATGCACAAGGCGTTACTGGAGCTGCCATTGTGCAGGAACTTGCTTCCATGTGGATTGAATTCAGGTTGAGCTGTTAGATCATGAGATACAGGGGAAGAATTAGGCCATTTGGTACATCAAGTCTGTCCTGCCATTTGATCATAGCTGATTTATTATTTACTCTCAACCCATTCTCCTGTTTTGTCCCCATAAACTTTGACACCTTTTATAAAACAAGAACCTGTCCACCTCCACTTTAAATATACCTGCTGACTTGACCTCCACAGCCATCTATGGATTTGCCTTCCTCTGGCTGAAGATGTTCTTCCTTATCTGTTTTAAAGGGACATGCTTTTACTATCATGCTGTACTGTCCATTTCTGGAAACATGCTCTCCACATCCACTCTATTCCAGCCCTTAAATATTTGGTAGGCTTCAATTAGATCCCTTCTAATGCCTCTGAACTCTAGTAAGTATAGGTCCATACACATATGCCACTCATACATTAATCTGTCCATTCCTAACGTCATTCTTGTAAACCTTCTATGGACCCTCTCCAAATCCAGCACACATTTTTCAGATATGGTGCCCTAAACTGCTCACAATACTCAAAATGTGATTATGTAACTTGGCCACCACTTTATAAAGCCTCAGTATTGCATCCTTGCTTTTATACTCTAATCTTCTCAAAATGAATGCTAACATTGCATTTGCCTTTGTTTACTACCGATCCATCCCTTTGGAATTCCCAAGTCCTGTTACACATCTGATTTATGAATTCTGTCCCCATTTAGAAAATAGTCTATGCCTTTATTCCTCCTACCAAAATGCAGGACCATACACTTCCCTACACTATTCTATCTGCTACTTCTTTGGCCATTCCATTCTGTCCAAGTCCTTTTGCAGACCTCCTGCTTCCCAACAGTATCTACCCTTCCACTTAGCTTTACATTGTTCACAAACCCATCAATTCCATCATTCAGATGTAATTTGAAAAGGAGAATACCCAGCACTGACCCGCTTTAGCCTCATGTGACTCCTTATCAAATGCTTCCTGAAAATCTATGTAAATTATATCCACATACTGTCCTTTGTTCATCCTCTGTTACTTCCTCAAGGAATTTCAACACATTTGTCAGGCAAAATCTCTTAATGAAACCATGCTGATTTAAGTCTGTTTGATCATGTGCTCCCAAGTAGCCCTAAACCTTATTCTTAATAATTCACTTTAAAATTTTAGCAACCACTGAAGTCAGATGGACCAGCTTGTAACTTCCTGTACTTTGTCTCCCTCCCTTCTTAGAGTGGAGCACATGTGTGATTTTCCAGTCGTCTGGAGCCATTCCACAATCTAATGATTCTTGAAAGACCACTGCTAATGCTTTCACAATCTCTTAAGCTACCTTTCAGAAACTTGGGTACAGTCCACCCAGTCCAAGTGACATCCACCTTTGAGCTTCCCAAACACATTATCTTTAGTAATAGTGAACACTTGCTTCTGCCCCTGACTCTTGAATTTCTGGCATGTTGCTGCTGTCTTCTACAGTGCTGTTTCTTTGATCCTGAATCATTTTCCAGTGTCCACAGTCCACTCTATATTATTGGGGTGGGGGGAAGATTTTTGGTATTCTTTTATAAGCATACCATCATATATTTTTCCCCTATAACTTTTTGAATTACTTTCTGTTGGTTTTTAAAAGTTCCCCAATCCTCTAGCTTCTAGTAACATCAGAATTTGATTTTAATACTGCAGAGGTATAGCAAATAATGATGTATCTTTGTAATTTGAGGGTGTTCTGTTTAAACTATAATATGCACAGAAGGCAGAGCTTGTGTGTTAACTACTTTTCTCCACTGGGCTAGCTCTCCCATTAATATCTATTTAAAAATAGTGATTTCAAAACTAATTGAAATGCCAATGAATTTATTTCATGGCTGCCCTTTTAATCAATACAACTTGCATATTTTTAGTATCATCAGCAAAAATGTTTGTGTTCAAACGTTCATTAGACACACAGGGAGTATTGGGACTCTTGACTGTAAGTTTGGGTAATGGGATAGATAGTGGATGTGGGGGGGGGGGGTGAAATTTCTAGAAGAGTTTTAATGTTTTTGTAGCTCACCGGTGCTGGTGGTGATAAAACTCTAGACAAGCAAGTGGTCAGAATTGGTGTAGTTTTAGTTTCACTTACAGAAATGAAACATTGCTCTCAAATGCAGCATTGTTCATTGACCTTAGTATTACTTCCCTTCCCTCTCTGGTGTGCTGATTCTTCCTGTGATACAGTAAATTATGCAAGTATTTTTTTTTCAGAACTGGAAAACTGATTGTGAGACCTTAGTTGGCAGAATTTGACCAACTATGGAATATTGCAGTTCACCTTGTTTCTGATAGCTACTGCTTATGCTATTTTCTCTGGGAACTGACTGCTTCCTTGGCTGAGACAGTGAGGCTGAATGTTGTACTGTAGCCAACACTACTGACCCAGTTTCTTATTTGCTGGAATGTTGCAAAGCTGAATATTGTACTACCAAACTTATTATGAACATGATTATGTACTAGCTACTTGGTCCTTATATTCTTAAACCAATAAATGGAACACTCTCACGTCACAAACAGTTCAACAGCATTGACATATTACAATTGGTTACTGAAATATCTTTTAACAGTAACTGTTTGAAGACTGTCAAAGGGGGTTTCTTTGAAGATCATTTTGTTTTGTTTACCATTAGTCAATTGCTTGTTTTAATTTATCAGAATAATGTATTTATGAATGAAGCAATTATTGTACACTAAAATGAAGCTATTAAACTTGCATATTTTGATCTTGTGTATACTTGGTTTCATGCACATTCTTTATTAATAAAGTAATTAACAATCTGACAATATACATTTCATATTATTTGCTGTGCATGTTGTCATTGCGACTTACTTTCTACACAAACGAAAAAAGCTGGAAATGCGGGCAACATGCCCAAAATACTGGAGGAACTCAGCAGGCCAGGCAGCATCTATGGACAAAAGTAGTCCATGTTTTGGGCTGAGATCTTTTGCCAGTTCCTCCAGCATTTAGTATGTGTGTTACTTTCTACACAGCTCATTATTTGTCTCATATTCTTTGTTCTGTGGTCTGGAAAACAGAGAATTTGAGTTTGCGTGAATGCTTTAGCGCCAAACTGCTCTAATATTCAGTGGAATGGTGGCTGCGCTGTGACACAACTGCATAAACATAGAAAACCTATAGCACATTACAGGCTCTTCGGCCCACAAAGTTGTGCCGAACATGTCCCTACTTTAGAAATTACTAGACTTCCCCATAGCTCCATGTACCTATCCAAAAGTCACTTAAAAGACCCTATCATATCCGCCTCTACCACCATTGCCGGCAGCCCATTCCACGCACTCACCACACTCTGAGTAAAAAACTTACCCCTGACATCTCCTCTGTACCTACTCCCCAGCACCTTAAACCTGTGTCCTCTTGTGGCAACCATTTCAGCCCTGGGAAAAAGCCTCTGACTATCCACACAATCAATGCCTCTCATCATCTTATACACCTCTATCAGGTCACCTCTCATCCTCCATCACTCCAAGGAGAAAAGGCCGAGTTCACTCAACCTGTCTTCATAAGGTATGCTCCTTAATCCAGGCAACATACTTGTAAATCTCCTCTGCACCCTTTCTATGGCTTCCACATCCTTCCTGTAGTGAGGCGATCAGAACTGAGCACAGTACTCCAAGTGGGGTCTGACCAGGGTCCTATATAGCTGCAACATTACCTCTGCTCCTAAATTCAATGATTAATGAAGGCCAATACACCATATGCCTTCTTAACCACAGCGTCAACCTATGCAGCTGCTTTGAGTGTGCTATGGACTTGGACCCCAAGATCCCTCTGATCCTCCACACTGCCATTAATACTATATTCTGCCATTATATTTGACCGACTAAAATGAACCACTTCACACTTACCTGGGTTGAACTCCATCCTCCACTTCTCGGTCAAGTTTTGCATCCTATCAATGTCCCACTGTAACCTCTGACAGCCCTCCACACTATCCACAACAGCTCCAACCTTTGTGTCATCAGCAAACTTACTAACCATCCCTCCACTTCCTCATCCAGGTCATTTATAAAAATCGCAAAGACTAAGGATCCCAGAACAGGTCCCTGAGGCACACCACTGGTCACTGACCTCCATGCAGGATATGACTTGTCTACAACCACTCTTTGCCTTCTGTGGGCAAGCCAGTTCTGGATCCACACAGCAATGTCCCCTTGGATCCCATGTCTCCTTACTTTCTCAATAAGCCTTGCATGGGGGGGTACTTCATCAAATGCCTTGCTGAGATCCATATACACTGCATCTACTGCTCTTCCTTCATCAATGTGTTTAGTCACATCCTCAAAATATTCAATCAGGCTCGTAAGGCACGACCTGCCCTTGACAAAGCCATGTTGACTATTCCTAATCATACTATACCTATCCAAATATTCATAAATCCTGCCTCTCAGGAACTTCTCTATCAACTTACCAACCACTGAAGTAACTCACTGGTCTATAATTTCCTGGGCTATCTCTACTCCCTTTCTTGAATAAAGAAACAACATCCGCAACCCTCCAATCCTCTGGAACCTCTCCTGTTCCCATTGATGATGCAAAGATCATTACCAGAGGCTCAGCAATCTCCTCCCTCACCTCCCACAGTAGCCTGGGGTATGTCTCATCCAGTCCTTGCGACTTATCCAACTTGATGCTTTCCAAAAGCTCCAGCACATCCTTTTTCTTAATATCTACATGCTCAAGCTTTTCGTCTGCTGCAAGTCAGCACCACAATCACCAAGATTCTTTTCCATAGTGAATACTGAAGTAAACTATTTTCACGTCTTATCCTCTTGTTCTTCACATACTTGTAGAATGCCTTGGGGTTTTCCTTAAACCTGCCTGCTAAGGCCTTCTCATGGCCTCTTCTGGCTCTCCTAATTTCCTTTTTAAGCTTCTTCCTGCCAGCCTTATGTCCTGCTTGGTGGCGCAATAATAGCGCCTGACTCTGGAGTGAAGGTTCTCAAGTTCGAATCCAAGTCAGGTTGAGCATCAAGCTAGCAACTCAGCCTCGTAAAAACAAGAATAGTTTGCTACGGAAACACCGTCATGACAATGCCCCGATAACTCCACTGCCGAGTTCTTCTTCTTCTTGTTAGCCTTATAATCTTCTAGATCCCTAACATTACCTAACTCTCTGAACCTTTTCTTCTTGACTAGATTTATTACAGCCTTTGTACTCTACCATAACTTCCCTTTCTCATTGGAGAGTACCTATTCAGAACTCCACACAAATATCCCCTGAACATTTGCCACATTTCTTCCGTACTTTTCCAAGAACAGCTGTTCCCAATTTAAGCTTCCAATTCCCCTTACTCCAATTAAACACTTCTTTACTATATTTAAAAAAAAATTATTTGTTTGTTCCTATCTCTCTCCAATGCTATTGTAAAGGGGATAGAGTTATGATCACTATCTTCAAAATGCCCTCCCACTGTGAGATCTGACACCTGACCAGGTTCATTTCCCAATACCAAATCAAGTAGTCTCTCCTCTTGTAGGCTTATCTACATATTGTCAAGAAACCTTCCTGAACACACCTAACAAACGCCACCCATCTAAACCCCTTGCTCTAGGGAGATGCCAATCGATATTTGATAAGTTAAAATTTCCTATCATGACAACTCTGTTATTATTATACCTTTCCAGGGTCTGTTTCCCTATCTGCTCCTTGATACCCATTACTATCGGGCAGCCTATAAAGAACACCCAGTAGAGTTATTGACCCCTTCCTATTCCTAACCTCCACCCACAAAGACTCTGTAGACAATCCCTCCATGGCGTCTACCTTTTCTGCAGCTGTGACATTATCTCTGATCAACAGTGCCACACCCCCACCTCTTTTGTCTCCCTCCCTGTCTTTTCTGAAACATCTCAAACCTGGCACTTGAAGTAACCATTCCTGTCCCTGAGCCATCCAAGTCTCTGTAATGGCCACCACATCATAGCTCCCAGTACTGATCCACTCTTCTCATCCACTTTGTTCACAATACTCCCTTGTATTAAAATAAATACATCTCAATCCACCCATCTAAAGCTGCCTTTTTTCCCCTCCAGATTCCTTAGATCAGTTTAAAATTGACATAAATAATATCTTGCAAAATTAATATATACGTGTTCCTATCAGTGCGACTTTTGCATTGCCATCTGGACTGCTGTGAAAAATGTACGATTCCTGAGGTTTGCCCTTAAATCAATTCTCTAACCATGTTAATGATACACTAAGCACCACCCCATCATGTAATTTCATTAACAGATAGAAGTAACAGATTTATAACTTTTCTCGTGGCATTTTAAAACTTGAGATTCATACTTTGGCAAGGTGATTCTTGGATAAGCCTCTTTGCTTTGCACAATGTGATAGAGCAAGATTTGCCCATTCCTCCTTGAAAGATTGCTCAAGCTGAGCCACAGTAGGGGAGTGGCACGAAACAGCAATCTTGTTCTTGCCAAAGATGTTTGATTGAGTTAAGGTCATCACCGCTTAATGCTGAGGCCATTCACCTGACCGCATAACATCTCCTACATCTTAACAGTATTTTCTAAGTGACACTTTGCCAAGACTTTTGGGGCAGTTTTGTGTGGTCCCTACTGTAAAATAGGGTGGAGGTAGCATCATGCTATGGGTATGCTTTTCAGCAGCAGGACTGGAAATCTGGTCAGGAAGATGAATGCTCCTAACTAGAGAGATCCTGGATTACAACCTGCTAGCCTTTGCCAGAAAGCTGAAACTGAGGAGGAAGTGTGTCTTTTTCAGTGGGACAACGCAATGCATACTGCTAGAGCAACCACCATGGAATGGCTTCAAATTTAGAAAAAAACCTTTTCTTTCTTCAATACACATTTAAGGATCTTGTTTATTAATTGCCCCCAAAAACCCAACCCAAAAAATTATTGTACATGCATTCTATAGCTCTTTCAAATATGAATGACTCAGACTATAAAAGGATAAATCCCCAAAAATGACAGCTCTAACCAAACTTTATTAATTTTCTTCCCAATTAAAATTAGTATTGCTTGGGACCCATCAACTACCATTGCTTTTCGCAAGTATTTGAGGTAACCTTCTATTAAAGTGTTGGGGCTCAAACCAGTCATGTATTTGCTAAGAATCCAAAGGAATTCTGCACTGTGACTACCTTACTACTAAACCACATGCAGATTTATTAAATGATTTTACAGAGCTCATGGTGGAGAGAATGCTGCAAGGAGTTGATGGGCAGAGGAATATTACATTCATGAATGACAATATTAAGTACAAAAAGGGGTTTCAAAAATAAACAATTACAAACAAGATTTCTTATTAAACGCACTGTGCCATCATTTTAAAGGCACCGTGAAAAATTGAGTTGTATTGCAATAACTGTCAAATAAAAAATATCCATTTAATACTTTAGTGCATCCATAAATATTTTTAAAAAATCAAATGTTGCAAGTGTCAGAAATGTCAAGATTTCATATTGTACATAACTGGGTGTTTATTAATGCCAGTAGTTTTAACTATATTCATGTCAATTTCTTAAATTATCAAATTACAATTTTTTGTTGCAAAAGTGCCAGTTTATTTGTTTTTTTTTAAACCAGAACTTCAAGTATTTTAAGTTTATGAAATGATACAGAAATCGATTTTAGAAGTTTCTAAACAAAAAAAGCACCCTACACACATAAAGCTATTAGTATATATATATTTATAAAATCTCATTTCAGGTAAGGTTGGGCAAGCTGACAGCAGCATTTTCACATGGTTCAATGTCCATCATCTCAGCAGCAGCCAGTTCCGAACTCTGCTCTAGAGGCAGGATGTCAGTTGCCAATTCAGAACACAATTCCACAGGCTTCACCTCATGATCAGAGCATAAATCTTCAGACTCTTTGTTACACTCTGCAAGTTTGATGGCACATGGGAAGAGAGTAACATATTATAAATATTCATGCAAATTTTCAAGCTTGTTTATTTAAATGGCAATTAAACATTAAAGATTATACAATGTTTTCACCAAAAGTAATAAAATCTTAAACAAACCCAGGTTTTCACACTTATAATATTGGAACAGCCAGCAGCAAAGCAAACCATTGAGACCATTTCTAAAAACACTATCTCCAACATGAAAGTCCAAAACTGTACTTGACAAGTGTTTGGAACCTCATGTCAGACATTACCTTTGTCTTAACTGGAAAATATGTCTGATGATAAAATAAATTTAATTAGAATAAAACTTACTGAACAGAACATATTAACTAAAAACAAAAATCAGGACAACTGAGTAACTACTATAACACTCAGAAGCTGTAAAAGATTTGGAGTAAGGTCCTGAATAAGTACTTTGTCGGTATACACTGAGGAGGACATGGAGAATAGTGAGATCAGTGTGCACCATGCTAATACCAGGCCATTTTGAGATAACAAAAGTGCCCTTGAAGAATATTAAGGGGACAAGTTCCCAGGGCCTGATGGGATTAACCCCAGGTTACAAGATATTTGTCCTCTTGCCACAGATGAGCTCCCTGAAAACTGGCAAGTAGCTCAAAGTTCAACATAAATTTATTATCAGAGTACATATGTGTCACCACATACAACCCTGAGATTCTTTCTGTGGGCATACTTAGCAAATCTATAGAACAGTAACTAAATAGGAACATCAGAAACTGTAAACTGAACAAACTGTACAAATACAGGTAATGGATAATTAGCAATAAATATTGAGTATGAAATAACAAGAGTTCTTAAATGTAGTTATTCCCTTTTGTCCAAGAGCCTGATGGTCGAGGGGCATTAACTGTTCTTGAAGAACCTGGTGGTGCGAGTCCCAAGGCACCTGCACCTTCTAGCTGATGGCAACAGTGAGAAAGAGCATGGCCTGGTCATTAAGGATCTTTGATGGATGCTGCTTTTCTACTGCAATGTTTCATGTAGATGTGCTCAATGGTTGGAAGGGTTTTACCCATGACATACTGGGCCGACTCCATTATCTTTTGGAGGATTTTCCCACTCAAAGGCATTGCTGTACCCATACCAGTCCGTAATGCAGCCAGTAAGCACCCTTTCCACCACACACCTATAGAGGTTTGCCAAGCATTCTGATGACATGCCAAATCTCCACAGACTCCTGAGAAAGTAGAAGTGCTGTCATGCTTTCTTTGCAATTATAGCCAGCAATTTCAAGTTACTGATCCTCTCTACTTCTGATCCTCATTAATAGTTACTGGTTCATGTACCGCTGGTTTCCCTCTCCTGAAGTCTACAATTAGTTCCTTGGTCTTATTTGAGGTTGCTTTTATAGCCATTCTAAGCAAAATTTTCAATCTCCCCCCTATATGCTGATTCATCATCACCTTTGATACAGCCCACAATAGTTGTGCCATCAGCAAACTTATTTATGGTGATGGGGCTGTACTTAGCCACACATCCCTGCAGTGCTCCTGTGCTGATGGAAATTGTGGAGATGTTTTTGACAATCCAAACTGACTGGGGTCTACAAGCGACGAAATCTAGGATTCAATTGCACAAGGGGGAGCTAATAAACATTTGTTCAAAAGGGAATAGGGGTAACACTGGAAACTAGTCTGGTGAGTCAAATATCAGTGTTAGGGAAGCAACTGGAGAGGATTCTTAGAAATAGTATTTATGAGAAATTGGAAAAAGCATGGTCTAATTAGAGACAGACAGATTTGCTTTGCGCAGGGCATATTATGACTTAATGATTGGATTCTGAGGTGGTAACAAAGCTGACTGAAGGTAGAACAGTGGATACTATCTAAATGGATTTTAATAAGACATCTGACAATATACCCTATGATCAGCTAATTCAGAAGATGAAGATTGATGGGATCGAAGTGAATTTGTTTAATGACTTGCTCATAAAATAAGTTAGCGGTCAATGCTAACACTGCTTGATGTCTGTGATAAGCTGACTCGTGAAAAAAAGACCGGACGCGGGGTCATGAACAACTTCATCTCAAAGTGGTAAAGAAGATTGAAGCATCAAGGTGAAGGTGTTCAGACCCAGTCAGTGATCCTTCCCAGTGGAGGCTACTGTTTGGACCAGACACAAGTTCTGAGACACAGAAGGATGGTTTGATGTTCTGAGATTTGTGATTGGATTGTACTATACTGTATTGGTCTCCTTTAGTTTTTCGACATTTTCCTTCTTGTGGGCTATTGCAAGTTCTTTGTGTGTGAGTGGGTTGGGGTAGGGGTCTTTTGATGCTACTGTCGCTGTTCTTTTTTTGTGAGTGATCGGGTTAAGACTTTTTCCTGTGGGGGAGGGGTTGGGGGTGTATTGCTATTGTCGATGTCTTTTTTTTTTGCGAGCAAGGGTTCGGGGATTGTACTATTACTGTTTTTTTCTGTGGGGGTGTCAGGAATTGTTTTGCTGTTTTTTTCCTGCAGGGAGGGGATGGGGGATTCTGGGGTCTGTGTTTCGTTTCTTTTACTTTTTCATGTGTATTTCATGGCTATCTGCAGAAGACAAATATCAGTGTTGTATTGAACATACATACAGTCAGCCCTCCTTATCCGCGAATTCCGCATCAGCTTATTGTGAAAGCCCGGAAGTGCTCTTCCAGCACTTGTCCGAGTATGTACAGACTTTTTTTTCTTGTCATTATTCCTTAAATAATGCAGTATAACAACTATTTTACATAGCATTTACATTGTATTAGTATTATAAGTAATCTAGAGATGATTTAAAGTATACGGGAGGATGTGCGTGGGTTATCGTGGACCGGGATCGAAAAAAAATCAGAAGTTCTCTTACTAAATAAGTCAGAACAGATACATCTGGTATTATTTAGTGTCAGTCAAACTTTTGCATTCATATAAAGTATATATTTTACCTTTCTATGCATATAAAACACTTAAGAACGTATGTTTCAGCGCCGGGCTCAGGAAGTTCCCGAGTTCGATCTAGTGACAGATTGCTATGGAGTGCGCTCTCCACTGTGCTGGGTTGATGTGGAGGATCAAAAACCCAAAACTCAATAATTAAACCACTGCATTGCTTAGTAATAATTGTAGCTTTCAACGGGGCACAGCCCTTCTCACTTTATCCTTTAAAATTGTTCCAATCGTTGACCGACGTAGCCTAATGCTTTTCCAATGACCGATGGCATTTCACCTCTTTCTGATCGCTTTATTATTTCCAATTTATTTTCAATCGTTATCGTGATTATTTGTGAACAGAAACACTGCAGATTCAGATTTCTACCTCTGGGTCCTAATGTCTGCTGCACTGGGACAAGTTAAATAAGGTCTTGAGCATCTGCGAATTTTGGTATCTGCAAGGGGTCCCAGAACCAATCCTTCGCGGATAAGGAGGGCCGACTGTACTTTGACAATAAAATGAACCTTGAACAGTGGTGCTCTGCAGGGATCTGTACTCCGACTTCTTCTGTTGTGCTTATATACAAGTAACTTAGGTGAAAACGTAGATGGGTGTGTGTTAGTAAGTAAGAAGATGACAAAGATTGTGGCATTGTGGATAGTGTAGAAGACTGCCCAAGAATACAATGGGATATAGAACAGTTGCAGTTATAGGCAGAGAAATGGCAGATATAGATTAATCCAGCCACATGCGGGATGTTGTACTCTGATGAAATCAAATACAAAGATACATTACACAATTAATGACAGGACCCTCAACAGTGTTGTTGTAAAGAGGGATCTTGGGGTCCAAGTCCAATGCATCCTGAAAGTGGCCACATAAATTGATAGGATGGTGAAGGTATATGGTATGCCTGCCTTAAATAGTAAATTCAAGAGTCAGAAAGTTATGTTGCAGTTTTACAAAACTCTGGTGAGGTTGCAGTTGGATGCTGGCCACTCCATTATAGGAAAAAGGTGGAGGATTTGGAGAGGATGTAGATGAAATTTACAAGGATGCTGTTTAGATTAGAGGACAGGTATTAGAAGGTTGGACAAACTAGAGTTGTTTTCTCTGGTGCAACAGACTGCAGGAGACCTTATGGTTTATAAAATGAGAGGCATAGATAGCCAGTATCATCTGCCCACAATCAAAATAGCAAATAGTAGAGGGCTTGCATTTTAGGTGAGAAGGGGAAGGTTAAAGGAGATGTGTAGGGCCAAGATTATTTAAGAAAACAGGAGCAGGTGCCTGGAATATATTGCCAGGAGAAGCAGTGGAGGCTCTTAGATGGGCACATTAATTAGCAGAGAATGGAAGGATATGAAGCATATGTGGGCAAAAAGGTATTAGAATAATTAGATATCATTAGTTTAATTAGCTCAGCACAACATTATGGGCCTAAGGGTCTGTTTGCATGCTGTACTATTCTGTTCTAAGGAAAGATATTGGCACTTGGCATGACAATGCAAGAATGAATTAAAATAAATGCAAATCTGCTTAAAGCAGCTGGTCAGTGATACAACAGGAATCCTTTTAATGCATGGAGAATGTGTACCTTTATCGTTTGGATTAGGCTTGTTCATCTGCACATCAACAATTACACAATCTGTATCATCATCCTCTTCTGTATCAGCCTGAAAACCATCAGTATCCATAGTTTCAGCCTAGAAACAAAGAACACAAAGTTAGCTTGTTATTCTTGAATGTTAGTGTCCAGTCTCACAAAAAGTGAGTGTGAGAATGAGAATGAGTGAAAAGGAAATTAATCTGTTCACTAACATAATTCATATTAGTTTGTTACTCCAAGAAATTAGCCCAATGGCATATACTAATTGACAGGTACAATTTCTAATCATGTTCTATACTCAGTAGAAAGAGGCAATGTTTTAATATTTTTCATTAATATTAATAACTCCTCAGCCTTCCAGGAGCATACTTCTAACAAAGTAGTAGGAACTAGTATTAACAACCTGTAATTTATTTGCCTGAGGTGTCCTGGTAAAGTTTATTATTTGTTACAATGAGACAATTTAGCTCAGTCTAAAATCAAACCTCAGCAATCCTATCACTTATTTCTCTATCTTCTTATATGTCCACCCACTTATCCCTGCACTCCACTTACCTTAACAAGGAACCAACCAACCTACCAACTTCAGAGTATGGGAAGAAACTAGAGCACCTGGAGGGAATTCAGTAATGGGGAATATACAAACATCAAAGATCTGAATTGAACCTGGGCCACTGAAACTAAGGCATCAGTGCTAGTAGTTACATCACTATGCCAACCACACAAGACCATTGACCAGTTGTTTATGAAGCTGGAATATGCTGTAAACCAATTAGATTACATGACTGTTCCACTGATACACTGCTGTTAACATACAAAATTCACCACTTTAAACCACTTTTGATATTCCACTCAAGATGGGAATTTTGGCTTTCAGAATACTGAATTGCAACTTGTTGATGGCATCTTTAGATCTTTTAGCCACATATGAACTTTGCTAGTAGACTTCTAGAAGTGCTATAAATCAGCAATTCTAACACAACCCAAAAGATAAATGGAAATAATTTCAGACTAATGCAAACTGAGTATCACACATGAACAACATTGTGAGCATCTCCTTTACCATATCTGATGAGATGAAAACAACTTACTTCATCTTTCATACATTATTCATTTTCCATACAAGCAAGAGAGGACAATAACAAACAGTCCATATCCTTCTAACTCCTAACCTTTTGTAACTAATATCGCTGTTTCCTCCAACCCAACAATCTCCAACTCCAACTCAATCCAGCTTCTATGGAACAAACACCAAACAAAAGCGGTATCATACTTCTGCGTAATAAAAGTTTTGCTTTGCTTCAACCGCCATTAGTATATATGGAAATACAGCCTTCAACTTTCCCCTTAAAAAGGCAGCAGCTACTCTGATGTTGCTATCACTAATTTGGCCAACTAAACATTCTTATAACTCCTTTACATATACTCACTTCCTCCAAATTAAAGGTGTAGCTCCAGAAATTTGCATGGGCTCAAGCTATGCTCTTTTCTACTTGGAATACACAGAACAGTCAATGTTTCAGGCCTAATCATCTCACCAATCATTTTTCTGCTAGTAAACTAAAGCAAATACATCCCACATTTATACAAGTTACATATTTTGTCATTTTAACAGTCTATATCTACGCTTTTCCTTCCCTAGATGACCAATTCAATTTCTGAGGATGGTTAGCAACCAATATTCAAAGTCCCACCATATCTCCCACCTTGCTCCTATAAGGACTCCTTTACACAAAATATCTTTTCTCATATCTCTTTTAGCCACATCACTTTTCCCCCTCCGCTTTACTTCTCACTTCTCTCCTTCCATTCGGCACAAGAGTGGAGTTCTCTTTCACTTTCCACACCATCCACTTCCACAATTGTTCAACCACCTTCTGGAATCACTAACTCATCATCTCCTTCAGTCCCAGCATTCAGAAACAACCATCCTTTCTACAGCTACCCAGTTGCAATCCCATCTCCATCAGTTACTTAGCACTCTCCCCATGCAACCAGAAGGGCTGCATCACTGTTCTTTACCCAATTCCCTTCCAGGCTAAGCAGCAAATCACATACACTTCTTCCAATTTAATGCAACACATTCAGTGTTCAATGCTTTTAGGAACTCCTTTCGTCTGCAAGTGTGCCCCATCTTAGTCATTTTAATTAACCACCCCAGTCTGCTCTCTGTTGGAACAACGCAGAAGGCCGAAGCCCAATGAATACTTCATGAACAGCACCTCACTTTGCATCTTGAGAATCAATAATCAATTTAACTACTTCAGGTAACTTTCTTGCTTGTTTTAAAATTGGCCAAACCTGAAATAGCCTCGCAGCGTCCAACTCTCCGTTCCATCATGAAAGGTAGAGGACAGGCAAGGCTGATCAACAGGGCTCTGGGTGAAGCTGAACAGGTCAATCCCATGTATAGTGGACACAACAGATTACAGAAACATTGATGAACTCCAGCCATACCATCAGCTTTGGACAATGGAGATGGGAGATCATCAATGGCCTATACTCCACTGGGAGGAAGGGCCGAAGAAGAAGAAACCTGATACAAGGTTATATACCGTAGATGTCGGATTATAAGCCGCTACTTTTTTCCCACATTTTGAACAGCTTTGAACACTGCGGCCTTTAATACGGAGCGGCTAATGCATGGTTTTTTTTCATGCCGCCAAAAACATTTTGCCTCGTAACAGTAGACCAATAAAATTGATGAGTAGTTCACAGAGGTCCAATGAAATTGTACGATAAATCAAGCGCACTTTCACAATTAAATTATTGTAAATCAGTCATTTGTACTCACCCTCATCAACATGGAAAACACTCGAAGAAAAGCATTGTGCTGCCTTTATGGCAGTTATTTAGTTTATAATATTTTCGCTTAGTAATTCATTTGTTAGTTAAAGTTAGAACTGTTTTAACTATATTTGTTTTCTGTACTACATCCCGGGATGCTATGACGTCACACCCGGTTTCGCCGCGTCTTGTGGAAAAAATGCCGGTTTGCGATAAATGGGACGGCGGGGGGGGCGAGCGGCGGAGCGAAAACGCTGCTTTTAAGTTAAAGGCGATCAATAACTTTTCCTGGTAGGCTGCAGTATATATATTTTTTACCAGTCGTTAGGAGATATTGGAATGTTGTTCAGTAAAAAAGTATACGCAACGTATATTTAAAAGTAGCCGCGTTACAGGCACGGTTCGAAAAAAAGCATTTGCAATATGTATTTGTTTATGTTACCATATGGATTTAATTAAAAGTTAAAAAATCCTCACGTGTAATATCTTTCTGTGTAAATATCTCATATTACAACGTGGGACACCTGCGGCCGAAAATCCAGTGCGGCCTGTACAAGTACAAAATTGATTTTCTTTCTAAAATTAGAGCCAGCGGCTTTTAATCAGGTGTGCTCTGTAGTCCGGAATCTACGGTACTTGTGAAAGTAGTTGTTTTTTCCTCCTGATCAGATGGATTCTTTCATTTCAGATTTCCAAATGCTGCGTTCTGTAACTTTGTTGTGTTCTTACCTCCAACTGTCCTCATTTATCTTTCTCTGTTTACATTTCTCTAGATAAATTTCATCTTTCAACTACATTAATAGCAATAATTTCACTGGATAACCTTAGTCTCTGCCCTATCACAGATGCTTCCTTGAACTCTTCACCCCAGTCTCTTCTCTTCCAGATAACATTTCAGTTCTGATGAAGTCATTAATTGTTTCTCTTTTGACAGATGCTGCCGAACCCAAGTGTCCTCACTATTTCTGTTGTAGTTATTACAGAAGAAAAATATTTTTAAATTGGAAACATCCCAACCTGATGGCAGAATAAATGCAAGTCCTCAGTTCAAAGCATGATATGATAATTGAACAGTATTAATAATGATTTAGCCCTTAGTGAGTAGAGATCAGCATCACAAAACTCAATGGCAACTTTTCACTGAAATTTCATGTTGATACCAATTTGAGGTTGAGACAAAAGGTTTGTGATTTACCCGTTTTAGAATGAAATACTGTATCCAAAGCAGACATAGTTGTTTAAAAAAAACAATGTACATAGGTCTTCTGTCCTGCACTTATTTTTTTTTTTTAAATATTGCAATGCTTGTGCTTAATTTACATAAATCTCTGCAAATGCAATGTGATTCCACAAAAATACTCTAGATGACAGCCTTGCCCTAGGATAATCAAACACCATTGAGTTTCTATTCACTCTGGACTGACATGTTAAAGGAAGGTGAAGAGAAATTTAAAGCCTACAGATATTAAAAGTAATTGATAATTGCAGCATAAAAATGATTATGTATTCCACAAATGCTAGAATCTGATCTAAAAACAACTGCTGATGGCCACTGAGTTAAACTATTGCTACTCAAGATGCAAAGGACTTGGCTCTTAAAAGAAAATTGTATCTCACAGAAGATTCTATTTGATTGGGCCATTGGTTAATTAGGGTAGCCATTTATTAGAAACAACTTTTAAAGAACAACAGCTAATTAATAAGTTAACTGGGATTCTCTTAGTTTACTTGGGACACTATGCCACTTAGTTGGGACAGAAGACTTTTGCTGAACAGTTTCTAACTAGCATCAGTTGCATGGTCCTTAGATGCTACACTGTACTTTGAATGACCAGTTTTTAAATAGCATCAGTTGCATGTGTTTGTTTTCAAAAAGCAGTAATTTCTGTCACCAAGTTGCGATCAATAAGCTGTGAGAGAATTTGGAGCAGTTTTGTTCACTGTGGCTTCAAGTATTCAGGCTTGGCAATGCCAGAAATGGCTGGGAGTGAAAATGAAAATTTCACTACTTCAAGTTAGGAATTATGATGAATTTGAATAACCTTGAATGCTAGAATTAAATGAAGATTTGGAGGAATTGTCTAAAGGATGGGGGGAGGGGAGGTGTGTGTGCGCGTTGATTTTGATCATTTACAGTCAATTATAAGAACACAACAGAAATTCCTCCAGGAATATTAGGAACTAACATAGCTTTATAGTACTGTATAAGTATTGGCTGCATTCAAATTTATTCTGTATTTCACTTAAATCTATAAATTATTACTCAGTTAAATGGTAGTCTTTTTTAAAAAAAACCTAACTTTTTCCATAACAAAACGTAATTTAGTTTCAGAGCAATCTCACCTGATCTGCTTCAGTGTCTACACACTTCTGCATGAACTTTTTTATGGACATACTTCCAGCTGGCTTCCGCTTTCCTGAACTGGATATGCACTGTGCTGTATTCTTCACCAAATTGGGAGTATTCTGTCCACCTCCCACTGTAACGGTACACTCCTCCTTGACTGTAGGTTGGACTTGTGTGAGGTAATTCCATTGTCCTGGAACAGGAAGGTTCTCCATACTGAATTTTCTCAGCACCTCTTCATGTACATACCAACATTTTAATCTGAATGCCATTCTTTTCTCATATACTCCATTTTCTGTAATAAGTCTCTTCAATTTTGCCTTGGATGGGATGGAGACGTCCTCATCCACTGTGGGTGTCTCAGGTCTTGAGATATCAGAGCTTGGTGGACTCGAATCAGGAGGAAGTGCTGGCACATCTGTAGAAGGTTTATGTTTGTACCACTCCTGAAATTCCTTGATAATAGCTTTTTTGCCATTCACATTTCCATGAAGTAGTGGAAGCAGGCTTATTAATACTGAACAAAAGAAATTACACATCACCAAAAGAAGCACTTCACAGTAAAACATTTAAAATATTTGCAATTTGGTTTTATCCTGCAATCATATGCATAGAACCTCCCCCCCCCCCCAACAAAATTACTGAATTCCTTATGGCAACTTGCAAGAGAAATACCAAGTATCATATCCTAAATGTATTAACATCTTAAGTATTCTCTCCGATACAAGTTTAGACCTTGAATGCAAAGCAAGGTCTGCAAAATTGGTAAGTCACAATGTCAACATGGTTCAAAGGAAGCAATTTAATTCAAATATAAAAGGTTCTAGATTTAGATTGCAATTCTATAGGGAAGAGAAGCCAATATCTTCACTGCGATAAAGTAGATTTTGAGATGCTTCCTTGCAGTCAAATCACCAAGTTGAAGCTTGCCAAGACCTCTTGATTGCAAAATATCGTACTCTTTGAAGAACATGAGGAGTTTCTCTTATTATTCTAGTTAAATGAATTAACACTACCGTTAAGACAGATCAACCCACTCCTAACATGTGTTTTTCATACCTTTTAGCCTATTAGTGCAGAAATAATTTGAGTGATTTTTTTTGGAAGTTCTAGTCTTCAGCACTCATATTAATATGTAAGTATGCCAAAGACATTTTATAAATACAGTCCATGCAGTATCTGGTAAATGATCATCTAACTACCACAGTAGCAGGCCACTACTGTGGTATAAATTGCTGTAAAAATAAAGTGCTGTAAATTTCAATTTATTAGTGCTCAGAGACCAAGTTTAGTAATTGCTACAATACTTCAATTAAGAAGAGCTAATGCTCAGAGCATTCTGACTTCTAGATAGATTGGCCCCTTACTTTGTTCTTCTTTTAATTTCCCATTGTGCGTTTCCTGCATCTGCTCATCTTCGATCATGTGAATTGAAAACTGCTGAAGTGTCTTCATGGTGGAGTCATTTAACACATCACCGTCATTCTCCCAAAAACATCCAAGCAAGGTGGGCTGCAACACTTGAAATTTCTTTCCTTTCATCAACTCGTCCCATTCTTTCGCTTTCATCCGCTGACGGATTTTCTGCTTTTCAGGATTTTCCCCCTCCTGGACAAAGGAAAAATTAAACTCAACTTGCTTTTTCTAGAAGAACCATTAATTTAAACAGAATTCACCACAGAGGCAATGTATCTACGTGTTATTGTTCCCCAATCTCAGGGGCAAGGCAGGCCAGGGAAGAACCTTTAAGTGCATTGAATTTTCAATGAAAGAACTTAAAGAGTAGGAAGGAGGGGGGAAAAAAAGGGGAAGTTATGGTCTGCATGAGGAACTCACTTCTATCTTGATCAGTAGTTTACTTACACAAATCACTGACCATACCAGGGAGACATCCATGCCAAACTCATCTATTTGCTCATGCAATTATTCTGGTTACCAGTGGAGCTCCACAGGGATCAGTGTTGGGACTGCTGCTTTTTACGATGTACGTCTATGATTTGGACTATGGATTTGTGGCTAAAATTACTGATACAAAGAGAGGTGGAGGAGTGAGTAGTGTTGAGCAAACAAGAGAGCCTGCAGAGAGACTTAGATAGTTAGGGGAATGGGCAAAGAAATGGCAAATGAAAAACAATGCTTGAGTGTATGGTCATGCACTCTGGTGGAAGAAATAAACGAGCAGACTATTATTCAGATGGGGAGAGAATTCAAAATGCAGCGATGCAAAAGGGACTTGGGAGTCCTTATGCAAGATACTCTAAAGGTTAACTCCAGGTTGTGAAGAAGGCAAATGCAAAGCTGGCATTCATGAAACCACATTTGGAGTATTGTGTGCAGTTTCGGGCTCCTTATTTTAGAAAGGATATACCAACATTGGAGAGGATTCAGAAGGTTCATGAGAATGATTCCAAGAACGAAAGGGTTACCGTATAAGGAACGTCTAGCAGCTCTTGGGCTGTAATCCCTGGAGTTCAGGAGAAAGGGGGTGGGGGATCTCATAGAAACATTCTGAATGTTAGAAGGCCTGAACAGTTTAGGTATGGCAAAGTTACTTCCCATGGTAGGGGAGTCTAGGACAAGAGGGCATGACTTTAGGGTGTCCATTTAGAACAGAGATGTGGAGAAATTACTTTAGTCAGAGGGTGGTAAATCCGTGAAATTTGTTGCCATGAGTGGCTGTGGAGACCAAGTCATTGGGTGTATTTAAGGCAGAGATAGATAGGTTCTTAATTAGCCAGGGCATCGAAGAGTATGGGGTGAAAGCAGGGGAGTGGGGATGACTGGAAGAATAAAATGGCAGGGCAGACTCGATGAACCAAATGGCCTTCTTCTGCTCCTATATCTTATGGTCTTTATGATGCACCAAATCCAAATTCTACTTCAGCTTAAATCAACAGATTTAGGATAAATTAGAAATTATACTTACTTCAGGACCTGCTACATTACAGGACCATTATTTGAGTTATCAAGCAATGAAGAGTGTTATTAATAGGCAAGTGATGTAACAGTGGCTCAGTCACCTCTGATAAAGCCATACCTCATCAGTTGCACCTTCATCTTCAGACAGATAGCCATGGGGAACAAAAAATCCATCATCATCATCTTCATCATCTCCCTCATCATCGTCATCCTAAATAAAAGATAAGAAATGAATATTATCAAACACAAATATTTACATTCAGTCAGGTTTATTCCTATAACCTACTGTAGATCAATAAAGTGTGGGGAAAATCCCTGGTGCATACATTACATAACCATGCTGAAGTTGTCCTTCAAATGCTCCCATTGTTGCATTTCAGCCCGCCATTGTGATTTTAAATACAAGGACTATTCCCTTACTTGTGGCTTACCATGACCTCCATGGTACAAATTTTCACATAGAAAAAGTCTTTAGGAAGTTATCTCCTTTGTCAATCTCTACACATGGTATAGACAGGACAAGTGTAGGATGACTACTTCAAAGATTCAAAGTACATTTATTATCAAAGTATGCAGACAGAATACAACTCAGATTGTCCTCCTGTAGGCAGCCACGAAACAAAGAAACAAACACACTAAATCTTACTGAAAAACTTTTTCTAATAACAATCGATAAATGTACAAAAATAGGATAACTACAAAAGTGGATACAGCAATAACAAAAATATTAGAAGTTTATATTTTTCATCTTCAGAACATCAAGACATTTCATTAAAGAATTGCTTTTTAACCTATTACCTCATTTTGCAGAGAGGGTTTTACACAATTGCAGAGTTAATTAAAGAATCAGTATGCAGAACAATAGCTTTGAAAAAGTGTAGAAGTCAGTAATATGAACCACAATGGCCTTTCCAATCCTGAGCATTTCTATTACACTGGACAACAAAGATTTTGCTTCCTGAATACCTTTAGGTGTATCTAATGAATTCTGGGCTACTGATCATGAAAATCACCATGAAATGTCCCCATCATGCACCATTTTTTAATAAACATGTTTATTATTTCAATAGTTCAAGTCAATTAAAATGTTGCCTACAATATAAGCTGGAAAGTTTCCTATCTTGTCCAGGCATGCTTGGGCGGAGCGGCTGCTGCATGGCAGGACAGGTTTTAGTAATAATTATTAGGTTCAGGACTATAAGGATGGAATTTGCTAGCACCAGGCACTAAAATTTCTATGAAGGATTTTGATTTTTGAGACAGATACTTCCCAGAATAACTGATGCCAAGATTAAGGAAAGCATTTTTGTTGGTCCACAAATCAAACAGGTCATCGATGACAGGCAATTTGAAAAATTTCTAGTGAGACCAGAGAAAATCACATGGAAGGCATTCAAGGAAGTTGTTGAAATTTTTCTTGGCAGCTACAGAGCATCAAACTACATGCAGCTGGTCGAAAGCATGCTTCAAGCATATAAGATTCATTTTCTGCATTCCCATTTAGATTTCTTCCCTACAAATCTTGGTGCTGTTAGTGACAAGCATGGTGAAAGGTTTCACCAGGACATTGTGGTCATGGAGAAAAGATACCAGGGAAACTGGAATTCATCAATGCTGGTGAATTACTGTTGTACACTTAAGCAAGAAGCCTCAGACACTGGGTACAAATGAAAATCATTTAACAAAATATTTTTAACTTCGCTGAACTACTGCAAATCATCAGCACCATTATGCAATTAAACACATTACAGGTAGTCCCCGAGTTACGAACGTCTGACTTATGGACACCTCGTACTTACGAACTGAGGGAGGAGAATGCTGTCCACCATTTTAAGTCGTTGCCATTGACACTGTGTTGAGTGTTTAACTTTGTATTTGGCTTACATTTCTCTTAGTAAGATTCACCCTGACCCCGGTCCCCCGGTCGGCTGGTGGCGCAGTGAGATCAGCACTGGGCTGGAGAACGGAGGTTCCCGAGTTCGATTTAGTGACAGACCGCTCCTGTGCTGGGTTGATGTCGATCCAGTTAACTCTCGTACCATTCATGCCAGGTTGTTGTCGAGCTCGCAACTCGACCTCGATAAAAAAAAAACACTGCCACCTCTAGTTTAAATTCCCACACGGAATACTGTGGAGGATCTAATACCCAAACCCAGCACAGCTCCCATTTGTCCCACTTAACCTGTCTCAGTGCGGTGCAGTTTAGGACCCGGGCAATTCAGTGCTATGATCCTTAGGACTCAGCGGACCTCGGGAGCCGGCGCAGGTCGGGACCCACTGCCCGCAGTGTTTCTGTTCCATTGACAGGAAGCGATCGTGTTTGAAAATAAAGTGGAAATAATAAAGCGTTTGGAAAGAGGTGAAACGCCATCAGTCATTGGAAAAGCATTAGGCTACAGTCGGTCAACGATCAGAACAATTTTAAAGGATAACTGATAAAGTGAGAATAATGGAGCATGTGAAAGGCCCTGCCCCGATGAAAGCTACAAATATTAATAAGCAACGCAATGGCTTAATTATTGGAATACATATGTTTCTTAAGTGTTTTATACGCATAGAAAGGTAAAATATATACGATATACTAAGACAAACGTTTGACTAACTGACACTAAATAATACCGAATGTACTTGTTCCGACTTACGTACAAATCCGACTTAAAGACGGACTCAGGAACGG
Source organism: Hemitrygon akajei (assembly GCF_048418815.1). Taxonomy (NCBI): domain Eukaryota; kingdom Metazoa; phylum Chordata; class Chondrichthyes; order Myliobatiformes; family Dasyatidae; genus Hemitrygon; species Hemitrygon akajei. The sequence continues at coordinate 38,142,522 of NC_133139.1, forward strand.
AACTCGTACGTAACCCGGGGACTGCCTGTATAATCAATAAAAGTTAATTCGTTGTTTCTCCAAATTCCTACGTGATACAAGTAGTCTAAAATTATATTTGTGTTCATCTTCAAGCAGTCTATCATAAACAAAAACAGTTCTGAGGAAGCAACACTTGAAAAAATTTGTTGTCCAGTATCTACCAGTATGAAGTGGAAAACATGTAAAAAGTTGTTCCTTAACACGAACATTTTGAATTGCAGATTCTCCAATTAAATCAAAACTTAGATCATGATTAAACAGTAATGAATTTATTAAGAAAAACATCATTAAATGACATTAAAACATCTGCACTAACCCCTTCACTGTGGGAGAGAGATTCGCCGGGTTCTTCTTCCTCCCATTCATCATCACTGTCCACTTCATAATCCAATAACTGCTGTAGGAGCAAAATAACATTTATACTTCTGGAGAGTTAAAAGGGTAACTTTAAATGCTTCACGTTGCTACAAAGGAAGGACTCAGCCACGACTGATAGCTCCATCAACGAGCTGACATCCTATCCAAATAATACTGTCACACAGTACTTAGCAACTAAAAATAAGGACTGATGAAATGTTTATTTCACATTTTGTACATGTTTTTACCCAGCTTAAATCCCATAAGAGTAAATGAATTCTATTCAATATTTCAACTTTGGGTAGCAGATTTGGGAATTCTGCAAATGTGAATTTCCATAACTCAAATGGCCACAGTGAGGGCTGTCTGTCCAAGGAGATGCACAGAAATGATCTAATTGATTCAAAGCACCCCAATATTTAATTTCACATGCAAAAAGTATTGACTCCCTTGTGCACTATTATAACAGTTCACCACTCTTAACTAAAGTTGCGGCACATACTCATTGGAATATGACAAATGCTACAAATGTTATCAGCAAGGATAGTTCAGACTAATAAATGCTTCTCGGGGTTTTAGGTGGGTCCAGCTATGTACTTTAACTACCATTTTGATGACAAACTCTGCCATTTTCATCAGGGAAGATGGCAGAGCTTGTCATCAAAACATCTGTTAAAATTGATGCCTGTATCTCGATGGAAGCACATGAATTTGTTCAGCACATATGCAGGAAAGCACTAGATTTTTTTTCCATAGTTCAGATTGTTAACCATTTTATTATGGTCCAGCTGAATTAACAATATAATGAATACAAAATGGCAATTTTCAATAATGCTTAGCATTATTTTTTATTACTAAAAGAGTGGGAATTTTAAGAGAACCATTAATACATCTCGCATCATATCATTTTCTGCATCAGCTTCCTTACCTCATCCTTAGCAAATGGATTCTGAGGTTTCACCTTTGCACTCTTCTTCTGCCAGGTTCCCCAATAGGCAGGGCGATGATTTTCATGAAATTGTAGCAACTTCATTCTGCAAAGTTTCCTCCTATCAATGGTTCCACTACCTGAATTAGTGTCTATCACAATCACATCACTGCTTGAAGAGAATGCAAAATTAGTACCAATTTGGAAGTGAACATGGATCACCTACTCTATAAACCTATTTAAGTAGTACAATTATTGTGACTGCAAACCCTGTCCATACACAAAACTTCATCTTATAGTCTTAGCAGTAAACTTTGGCTAGTATCCACTTGTAATTCAGGGAAGATTTCCAGCATGCAAATTAAACTAATTGTCTCAGGTGTAAACTGAGTTTTACAAAACATACCAATATTGCTGATGTATTCTATTTTAATACTTCTGTAAAAAAAAAATCTGAACTTCATTTCAGAATTACGCATGTAACAAATAGCATAAAAGCCCGGAACAAGCCAATTCCCATCATTTGTCACTTCACTCACAGTAAAGATTTTAAGTTGCCCAGCCTCTAGCTTCCGATCTATTAAATTGCACTCCAAGTCAGCAGCAAATTTAGCAAAAGTATTAGAAGAAATAAAATCATGGCTTTGAGATTTATTTTATGGTAGAACATAAAAATAGCGAATGGAGGAAATGCAACACACTGATATACAAGAGACATCACAAAGATACCACTGGAGAAGACTAGTTTTGGAATTAAACAAGGGTAACCAATCAGATTCAATCATGGACCAGTTCAGCACACACAGACAGAAGGACTACTCGAACTCAACAGACTATTAGTAATTCAGAAAAACAATCTAGGAGGAGGGATGAAACAATGACATGAGCAAACTAGCCGAAGTTAACTATGAGAAGGAGAAAGATAATTTTATATCCAAAAGACATAGGAGCAGAATTAGGCTATTCAGCCCACTGAGTCTGCTCTGCCATTCCATTACAGAAACATAGAAAACCTACAGCACAATACAGGCCCTTTGGCCCACAAAGCTGAGCCAAACATGTCCTTCCCTGAGAAATTTCTTAGGGTTACCCATAGCCCTCCATTTTTCTGAGCTCTATTTTCCTGTCCAGGAGTCCGTTAAAAGACCCCATCGTATCCGCCTCCACCACCGTTGCCGGCAGCCGATTCCACGCACTCACCACTCTCTGTGTAAAAAACTTACCCGATATCACCTCTGTACCTACTTCCAAGCACCTTAAAACTGTGTCCTCTCGTGCTAGCCACTTCCGCCCTGGGAAAAAGCTCCTGACTATCCACACGATCAATGCCTCTGATCATCTTATATACCTCTATCGAGTCTGTATATGAATATATTATTTCATTTGACTGCACATTATCTATCCTTATTCCTACTAGTTCATCATAAAAGGAAATCCTGAAAAATATAGTAATTTTTTTTTACCTGCATGAACTACCTTCAGTGATGCTTATTCTTGGACTTGTAGGGCCAGATGTTCGGGGCTTCTTCTTGTGCATTTCTTTGAAGTAATTAGAACTGAAACTCTGATGTTCCAGCAACTCATCTAATTGCTCAAGTACTTCTTGATCCAAGTATATCCGACTCGTTGGGGCAAGAACCATGTGTTCTTTGATTTCAAAAGGAGCAAACTTTCCACAGGATCCAGCAAGAGTCTATGGAAGAAACAGATTTTTGGTTACAGGTGTAGAATGGATTGACATACACAGTGGCAGTACTTGTAGTAGTGTTGCTATTATCCAAGTATTCAGTTTTCCTGTACTACCATTCTAATGTTAATGCAAGTGTGGCTGCTTACTTAAAACAAACTCAATGTTAAGAGAGAAGCCCAAGCAAGAAAGGTAGATAGATAAGTAAATAAAAGGACGCAATAAGAATAGCATCAAAATAAATTTAAAGATGAACTGAATTCTATCCCACATAGACCAACACAGATTAGAAGGAATGCTTTACGAAAGTCAATCCAAAGGATTAAATGCTGCAAATCAAGTTGTGTGGTGGGATAAGGTTCATAATAAACATATATTGTTTTAGTTGATGCTTTGACATACTGGTAGGAGATCCTGTGCTTTCACTGAAGAAGCAAGTGGCCATCATACCTGGTGGACCAACAAAGCAACCGAAAAATTTGGGAGGTTAAAAGTCAGGAACAGGAGAGGTGGACTGTTATCTAACCAGTTGCTGAAAAGAGTACAAAATGATCGGCAGTAGCTTCCCAAGAATGTTGTCCAGAGGACAATGGCAATGTTTCAAAGGCAAAGGAAAGCGTAGTGCTCAAAAGGATCTGCTTCCACATAAGGAGACTAAATAATGTTAAGTCTTGAGATCATTTATCAGCATTCACAATAGAATGAAAGATGAATAAGAGGACAGCACCAGATCAGAATTGGCCAACTGACAGAGGAATTAATTACAAAATTAATCAGGTAGTAGTACAGAACTTTCCCAAAATAAGCAGTATTTATGCAAAGTATCTAGGAACTACATTGAAATTGATGGCAAATGTTGCCTGAAAGCAAAAATATGCATAATTCGTAAATATTAACATACTGAAAAATGGAACATTGTGAATGGTGTATTAACTAATTGCACGTGATAATTACAGGTCAGCATGACCAGTCAAGTGATCTACTTGAAAACATTCCCAGTTTAATTAGTTAATTTCAAGCTTTCAACATTTGGTTCTTTATTGGGAAGTTTAGTTGACACCTTGATCATTTTCTTGCATCAGCTATATTTACCTTGTTAGCTGGTACTGCCATCTTTTTCTTCTTAAATTGGTACTAAAATTTCATATTTACAATTTTTACCATCTTACCTGTGCATAGAAAATCAATTCCCCCCCCACCCACCTTTAAGACTGAATCGTCCAAGCTCTTTATTATTTAAGGAAGCATTTGCATGTTTCCATTAGCTTCTGGTTTTCCAGAAACAAAAGTTTAAAAATGTTTTTTTTTGCATAATTTTTAATCTATTCAATACACGTATACTATATAAAGTATACTGAATGAGATTTACTTATTTTTTTCTTCTATATTATGTATTGCATTGAACTGCTGCTGCTAAGTTAACAAATTTCACATCACATGCTGGCAATAATAAACCTGAATCTGAAAAAGTTAAGTACCCTTGTACTGATTCAAACTTATTGGTTTAAAACAAGGTAGGATTAAGTGAGTGGTCAAGAGAAAAATTCCTTGTTAACTAATCTTGCTCCAAGATTTTTAGTATAAAAGATTCTTCAGATGCCGGAAATCTTGAACAACACACAAAATGCTCAAGGAACTCAGCAAGTCAGACAGCATCAATGGAAGGAAATAAACGGTTGACATTTCAGGTTGATACCCTTCCACCATCAGGCCTGGAAAGGAAGGAGTAAGTAGGGGAGGGGAAGTATACAAGCCAGGTTGGGGGGGGGGGGGGGGGGGGGGAGAAGAGAAGGAGGGGAGATGATAGATGGAAGAGTGTCTTATGTGCCTCCCTTGTCCACTTGTCCCTCTTCAGGGTCCCCAAACAGTCATCCCAGGAGAAGCAACACTTCACTTGCGTGTCTACTGAGGGCATCCACTGCTTCCAGTGCTCCTGGTACAGTCTCCTCTACAACCCATGAAAACTGACATAGAATTGGGTGGCAGCTTTGTTAGGAACCTTCGCTCTGTCTGCTACAGAAGACAGGATCCTCCAGTGACTACCATTTCAACTCAACTTCCCATTCGACATGTTCGTTTATGGCCTCCTTTATTGCCATGAGGAGGCCACACTCAAGTTGGAGGATCAACACCTCACATTCCATCTAGATAGCCTCCAATCTTATCACATGAACATCAATTTAAAAATATATTAGCTTTATTTATCCCTAAATTTCTTTCCAGTAATTACTCCTCCCTTCTCTCTTTTTAATTTCCCATTCTGGTTACCCTCTCCCTCCCCTTCTCATCATTCCCCTCTCTCTAGTTTCCCTCCTCCTTCCTCATCTCCTATGGTCCACTATCCTCTCCTACTAGATTACTCCTTCAGCCCTTCAACTATTCCACTTAACACATCCCAGCTTCTTACATCACCCTCCCCCTAACACAACCCACCCACTTCCATCCCTCACTTGGTCTCACCTGTCACTTGCCAGCTTTCATTCTTTTCCCTCCACCCCCCCAACCTCTTACTCTGGCTAAGCCTCTTTCCTTTCACACTGAGTGTTTATTCCCCTCCATAGATGCTGCCTGACTGACTGAATTCCTGCAGCATTTTGTGCATGTTGCCCAAGATTTTATAGTCTTATTTTTAAGTTACAGGGCTCAAGTTAGTTATGTTTTACCTCAGGAAGATAAAGCCAGATTGCAAAGATAGTCCAATTAGTTTGTGCATATTGTAGCTAGCTCCAAAGCATAATCAGAAGTCCGAAAACACTGAAGGTATCTTTCACTGCAAAATTCCTATTAGGTTATAACATTTCAAATTACACATCACAAAGAAAATATAGTTACCTGCATAACCTATCAAACATTTGCTTGCATAGTTATGGTAAATTGGAATGAGTTAAAAAAATTTTCAAACCTGCAATCTACACGTTTGGAAAAGGTAACAAAATGAAAATAGTATATTATTGAGTCGTTAGAGGACCTTTATACTTCATTTGTAAAAGAAAGCTTGCATTTCAGACAATGAAATACCCAAATCTGAAAAAATTTACATTTACCTTAGGGGCCTGGGGAGCCTTTGGTTTTCGGAAGAATCTTGTTATTTCTGAAATTTCTTTTACTTTTTCTGCCTTCAAACGCTGTAATCATATTTAACATGCATTCTTCAGAAATTACCATTAGGCAAAATAAAAGCTCCTACATTATGATTGATATTATAGTTTGTAAACCATTTTCAATAACTAAAGTACTTCAAGTGCACATTAGAATAACTACTCTTATGTATAGAAATTACAGGGACAGCTTTCACACAGCATCACCCAACTTCAGGAATAATCACCATTATACACGCGCCAGACCAAAAAAGAAATCTAATAAACTAATATTCATTTGCTACCTCTCTCTAGACCCATGATCAAACGTATCAAATGCTTATGTAGGTATTCTTATACAGTGCAATATGGATTTCTGCCTGTCCATCAGCATTTCAGGAACTTGGTTCCAGCTCTTAGACTTTGAAAATTTTGAATTACTTCCTCCCAACCTTCCACTAATTACATTAAACCTATGTACCCCATGCAAAACGTGAAAATAGGTTCTTCTTGCCCCATCCTCAACTTAACTTCAAACTTTGTGCATCACTGCATTGGTATTTTCAGTAGACTCCTGCACAAATGAAAATCAATGCTAATCTAGCCACTCTCCACTCATGAACAACATTCTCTAGTCTTTGCAAACTCTCAGTACTCCCTTCAGCATCATCACTCTTGTCATGTGTAACAAAAACCTTAATTATGTGTTGCTGGACTGAAAACAAGGTGACAGTGTGAGAGGAGAGGATATTTCTTGTTTGGAAATATAAACCAAGATTAGGGAAAGAAAACGTTTTGATGAAGATCAAAAGATGAATTATAGGTAGCTACACTTCAAGAGCTGCTAAATTAAAGAAAAGCAAAGAAATTCAGAAATACTAATTTGCCTGCCTTTTCTTCTTCTTTCAACCGTTTTTCCTCTTCCTTCTTTTTCTTCTCTTCCAATTTGGCCCTGTAAAATATCACAAATTTTACATCTACATGAACAAATTAATAAGTTCAAATAATGCTCAGCCAATATACTAAAGAGGTAAAAATGTATGATATACCAATAACAAATCTAGTATCAGAAACAAGAGAAAATCTGCAGATGTTGGAAATCCAAGCAACACACACAAAATGCTGAAGGAACTCAGCAGGCTGGGCAACATCTATGGAAAAGAGAGTCAACCATCAGTCCTGAAGGGTCTCAGCCCAAAATGGCAACTGTACTCTTTTCCAGATGCTGCCTGGCCTGCTGAGATCCTCCAGTATTTTGTGTATGAAGCTAGTATCATGTTGTGTACATTCTAATCCGTAGTTTATTGGTTCAAACTGCACCATTATGAGCACACAACCTAATCTTCCATTTCAGTGGAAAACCAAAGGCTTATGGACATAAACCACCATCTCCATGCAGGCAGTGATACAGCAGATAAAATGGTAGTACTTGAAGCTGTTTTGCTCCTGTTCATAATTCTTTTCTGCATAAAGTATTGGATGTTAACAAATACATAACCATTTAACTGCTATTTCTTGTACTTTCAGCTTGCAAAGTGGCATGCATCTCCAGACAAGTTACAGCAACCATAATTTCTTAGGATACACCACAGGCATTAATGGAATGCAGATGTGGACCTGCTTATAATCCCACCAACATTGTAGCAAACCTTAAAATGTCTAAACATCTGTACTATTCAACCTGGGAAAGAATTTAAACATTTCCCCATCATAGTGAAATTATGTGAACTAAATAGCATACAACTGCCTGACAGAATAGTCACATTTCAAATAACTGTAGGTTCCAAAACAAGGCTCTATTCATGTATCAAAAGCTGAAAACATTCAAGAGTTTATAAAATTAAATCAAAGTCCTGAAGTGACATGTAGATCACAATTGTAGAGCATTTTGAACAAAATCAATCCTAAAGCAATATATTCTAGGATTGAGCCAGGAATATGCATGACGATGAATTATAAAACAAGTTATTCCCATAAAATAAAAACAAGAAGTGACAAGGATGGGAAGAAAGTTACACACTCTAAAGCATCTTGTTTTTCTTTCCGTTTTTCCTCTTTTAATCTTAATCTCTCTGCTTTCTCCTTTTCTTCCTTTTCTTTTCTCTCTTTCCTCTCCTTGTCCTTCTGTTCTTTTTCCTCATCCTTTTTTCTCTTTGCTTCTTCTTTTGCACGCTCTTTGGCAAGTTTGGCTTCCTCTCTTGCACGTTCCCGCTCTTCTTTTTGTAATTTAAGCTTTTGTCGTTTCTCTTCACGCTGCTACAAGAAAAGTATCAACTCTGTTAAAGAAAGTGTTTCAAAGTTGGTTCTAAAATGCTTGAAGATACCTATTTTAGCTAGTTTGCTTTTGTAATCATGTAAATAAAAGGAGAATTTTCTTGATTTCCTCCCAAAACTTTTGATTCAATATCTGCCACTCTGCTGCATTTAGGAACAACTACTACAAAAAACACTTGACACGTCCTAAAAGAATACGGAGATCCTATACCCAAGAACTACGATGTAAAGAACACTGCACAAGGGAAGTTCAACTACAAGGTAAATTAGTGCTCAATTCAGGAGAAAAATGGCCAATGCAGAAGACAATTTAAAATTTTTTTTTTAAAAAACTAATTTCACCCAACTCCCACACTTTGACCTTCGGTTTCATTTCTCTTTATCCATTCAAAATTAGTGTAATCTAATATCATTGTGGTACAAAAATGACTTCTCAAAAAGGCAGATCTAGTGCAGGTAGAGCAAGAAACTTGTTATTGTAGATATGATTAAGCCTTAAAGTGCACCTTAATGTTTCTTGTTAATTGCACCAAAAAGCTGCAAATAAATGAAAATAATTTTAATTTACTTAATCAAATGTTGCCAATATCTTTCTAGCTATCCTCCTTCCACCTTTTTATTCTAGTGGCTTCTCCTTTCCTTTCCAGTCCTGAAGGTGGTTCTTGGCCAAAAGTGTTGTATTTTCATTCATTTCTATAGATGCTGCCTGATGTGCTGAGCTCCTCCCGGTAGGTAGGTGTGTGTCTGTGTGTTTTGCTTCAAACTATTTTTCCTACTAAAAATTCTGTTGTGCCAACATTGTTCTTCTCAATACAATGGAAGCAAGCAACATTATTCCAGAGACAGTCTTCAGGGTTATGCAACCTCTGTAACTGAGTATGGCTTGAATGCCACATTCAGACATCATAAACAAGGTCAAAAATCATGAGGATTTATAATGCAGATTTTCTTTTACTGAATGAGAATACCATAGGTGTCATGCAAAATATACAAATACTGCGTACTGCACCATTCCCTAATGGGATGCCATTAGCCTTCTTCAAGTAAGTAATTTTCTTTCAGTTTGACAAATTTCCAAAATAGACAACCTTGAAGAACCTTCAATTGAAATGATAATTTTATACAGGAAGAAAAAAGCTACGCAAACCTGCCCATTATCTGCAACAATCCACTCAATAGCGTCTGTTTGACTGCCCAAGACCAGATACTACAGGACTACAAAGTACTCAGGAAAGAGGAAAACACAGCAGAAAGTTAACAGCAAAACTGAGATACAACTCAATACTAACTGCTAATATATCAAAATACCTGCTGCTGCAGAGCTCTTTTGCCTTGCACCTTGGGAGTCTGAGAGATCTGCAAAAAACAAACAAATAAAAAAATCACAGGAAGCCTTTATAGAGCACAGAGATAAAATAGTTGTCTACATTATTACACTAAAACAAATTGGTCAGTTTTAAGTAGCATGCACATATTTTTAAACATGCATAGTAGCAAGGTGTCAACACTTTTCAGTAATCTGAGATTACAAATAGATTGCAAAGCCAAACTAATTGACAGAGTATTCAGCTCTTCATTGTTAAACTTCAAATTCTTTGAGCTATTTACAAACTCATAGGAGTTTTTTTTTTAAGGGTTATAAATTGTAACTTTAACCTAGGGTCAAAATGTGAATTTTATCACTTTCAGAAAAAAGCAGTTTCAAAGTCAAATTGTTGGAGGTAATCTTGTGTGTTTTGAAAAAAATCTAGTTGTGCATTATCATGCCCACAAACTATATATTTAAGCATGAACAGTATTAGAATATTTTAGTGAAATGCTTTGATTTTAATATGCCACAATATAGAATCAATGCCAACTGCTATTATCACCACACAGGCCATCAATCTTCAGCCTCTAATGGACTAGTGAAATGCAAAACATGTCTTTAAAATCAAGAAATCTTACTGATGAACCTTTTTTCTCCCTTAAGTATTATTACCGTTTCTAGGATTTTAACAGCTGAATTTTAAAGCTTTTTAAAACAGATTCAAGATTTGGATTATTAGCTTAATTATGTCACAGATATACTCAAGTCACATAAAAGCTTTAAGACAACACAAGGTATATTTTTAAATTACTTTTAAGCTATATCTGTGGGATTTTTTAAACTTTTATACTGGGAGAAACTTTGCACTTTCAAACTATTAATCTTTGGTTTGAATTAGTATCCTTTTGAAGCTAGACTGCAATGACCGAGTATGCCCAGAGTCAGAAAAATGTACTCAAATCAATCAAACTTAGCATGTTAAATTCTGTCCTGGTAATTGCCAATTAGTTCCAGCTGGATTTACATCTATATCCAATAGATAATTCTTATCTTACCCAATCACATCACTTAGTTCCAGTAGCTGGAGTGGTCATTAACCAAATGTTACCTTTTCTAAAAGTTAACTAAGGTCCTAAGAATCATGATTACACCAAGTGCTCCTTCTAAAACAGTTCAAAATAAGAATACTCATATCTACCAGAAAAGAATATCTATCTCCCAGGAGAGAATTTTAAAAAGCCTGTAAAGATGTTACAAGATTTGCACATTTCCTACTTGCTTCAATCTTTAAAGAGATTAATTAGTTCGACAGAGACCAGAGATCAAATGCTTGGTGATGTTCAACTGGTTAAGTAAAAGGACATACTGAAACAATTAAAAATAATAACAGGGAAACACGTTAACCATATAACCATATAACAATCACAGCACGGAAACAGGCCATTCCGGCCCTCCTAGTCCGTGCCGAACTCTTAATCTCACCTAGTCCCACCTACCCGCACTCAGCCCATAACCCTCCACTCCTTTCCTGTCCGTATACCTATCCAATTTTACCTTAAATGACACAACTGAACTGGCCTCTACTACTTCTACAGGAAGCTCATTCCACACAGCTATCACTCTCTGAGTAAAGAAATACCCCCTCGTGTTTCCCTTAAACTTTTGCCCCCTAACTCTCAAATCATGTCCTCTCGTTTGAATCTCCCCTACTCTCAATGGAAACAGCCTATTCACGTCAACTCTATCTATCCCTCTCAACATTTTAAATACCTCGATCAAATCCCCCCTCAACCTTCTACGCTCCAATGAATAGAGACCTAACTTGTTCAACCTTTCTCTGTAACTTAAGTGCTGAAACCCAGGTTAAGGGAGACCGTGATTTCCATGATGTTCTACTAAGAGTGAAGACACCAGAGGAAAGTAACTTTATAATTAACTTTATATTGTACACCTTATTTTCAAAGCAAACGACTGATGAATTATTGGGGGGGGGGGGGAAGAAGAGAAGAGGGGAAATCAAAAAGCATTTCTTCCTCTGATCCAAGGAGAGAAGCACTTAGGACAAAAAACTCATTCTCTCAGCTAAATTACCATGAAGACCAGCTGTATAAAGGTTAGCCATGCATGAATTTTAAAGCTGGCTGAGGCAATACTGTTGGACGAAGAGCACACTTCAGTTAAGATTTTGTTGGAGTTGATAGAACTCCACTAAGTTACTAAACTGTTAATTACTTCTATATAAAGAAATACTGTCATTTCACGTATTATAATCCTTTCTCATTTTGCTATAAATCAGAAGGAAAAAGTCAAATTTAAATGTTTTCTTCTTTAGACACTTATTTTGAATTTCAAAAGATGCCTGAAATTGAGCCAGGTTTTCAATTTCCTACGCCACATAACACAAGCCTTAAGAAAAGGGTACTGCTGTTCATCTTGGCACCACCAACTGCATTATACTCAGAAAGGAGTGCTTAATTTAGAAACTTGAAGATAAAAAGTAGGCAACAGATTAGAATAATTCATCAGGAAGCAGGAGCAAATCTTAGTGAAAAAGAACGTCTAGCTCAAAGATGAGAATTCATTAATAAACAGAACAGTAATGCTAATAGCAGAGATATTGTATTTAGCAAACTGTTTCAGCATCTATTTGAATTATAAATAAGAATAAAGTAATCAGGTAATACAATTAAGCACGAGAAATAAAAGCAGTTGGATACAACATGACTTTTAGAAATGTTAGTGTAGTTCTGCTCGCAATCCATTTCCAAAATAAATCTTAAATGTATAAGAAAGCAGCAGGTAAAAGGCTATACAGTTACCTAAAAGTGGCCCATATTTTCTATAACATTTAAAAATAGTGTTTCATTTCTAGCTTTACACTAACAAGCATATCATGTTGCCTTTTTGAAGCCATTGTACCCTTTTTAAAAAAAAGATTGAAAGACTGAAAAGTGGCATACACTTTCTCTTACAGCTTCCTGCAAGGATTCCATTCAACTTTCTCAACACCCGTGGGACCATCAGGATAACAACATCTAACTCTCCAGTTTCCAAGACTGCTTTTCTCTTAAATTATGATTTCCTCTACACAGGAGTAGAAGACTCAGACAGAACTCATGATTTCCTGCACTTCATTTCTTACCCTCTCCCTGCCCAGGTTGGATGGGGAAAAGTAAATATCCTCCTTGTACTCTTCTTCTGCACCCACCAACTGCCACGTTCAACAGATTGCATTTGATTCCATTTTCAATATGATAGCACCACATTCCCTTCCAATCAGCAATGTAAAGGGAACTATTCCATCTGTTTCTTTGGTTAACTTTTCCCATCGTCTTTCAAGTTGGAAAGGACCTACTTTACTTCTCAAAACACCTTCCCAGAGATGCAGCACATCACATGCTTTCTTTCCCAATGACTACGGACACAACTGACAATGTTGCACACCCAATTTGGTATTACTTTCAGTGCACATGATGTACTTTCTTCTACACTGGAGAAATCAAGCATGGATTGGGTCACTACAGAGCAGAACACTTGTTTGGTGCACAAATTATTCTGAACTTCCAGTTGCCCTTCACCAATTCTCCACTGTACTGCCTTCTGGTTTCAGCTTTTTATTATGTTATATGCAACTTTGAGGAATAGCATCTCAACTTCCATCTAAGCATGCTATAGCCTTCAGTACCCAACACCAATTTCATTTAACAGCAAGATTATTAAGGAGCATTATTCAATAAAGGGAAAGCATGGAAGACAAAGGGTTCAGTTTTAGATGTAAGATTATCAATACGTTTAACGTGGTAATTAGATGATGTGGCCCTCAGTATGGAAATATGAATATCAATACAGACCCCACTAAGTTGCTCCTTTCCTTATGCACTTGCTCAGTCACTTACATATGGCAACTCTTAGCTAATAAACACCTTGATTTTAAGTTTCCATGCTCTTTTTCTTTATAAATGTTAGTGCTCTTCTCCCACAAGCAGTTGTTGAATAAGATGTTGTATACATGAACCATGTTTCAGCAGTTAGCTAAAATAGAGAAGGTCAGGTGAGCAAAGTCTGGGACTTGTCCTTTATAACGTTGTGATCAGTTGGTCAGTACTCAGTTTTCTTGTAGCTTCGAGAATCCTCTCACCTTCTGAGAGGGTCACATCTTTGTAAAGATTTTTTTTTTCAGATACTGATTGCAATTTAGATAATGAACCTAAAAAAAAAGAAAGAGGGGGAAGAATTCTGGGGCCTGGCTGTACCTCCTGAGCTGTGCAGAGTTAAGAGTTCTGTTCCAAAGTTTAGCTTGCAAACCAGAACTGCAAATCTCGCAAAATTCTAAAATCATTGGGAAGAGAATAAGGTCCAGCCTCAATCATGCTGAAAGAATGGTGCAAAATGTTTCAGTTGTACCAGCTGAAAGACAAAGTGCAGCCATTCACACCTATTTATTTTAACCTGATTAAAATTGTTCAGCAGTTGTGGTTCCCTTGGATGGGCTGGCTAGTTTGTGTTTAAAGAAACAAGTTACAATCTTTTTGATTTTAACAAGTAAACAATGGCCCATTGTTGCCCTATTATTGGAAGGATGTCCAGGCTTTGGACAGGGTACAGAAGAGGTTTACCAGGATGTGGTCTGGATCAGAGGGCATGTACTATACCAAAGGTTGGACACATTTGGGTTGTTTTCTGGAGCTGCAGTTTGAGGGGAGATAGAGATTTATAAGATTATGAGAGGCATACAGTAGACAGACAGCATTTTTTCTTTCCAGGGTTGAAATGGTTAATGCCAAAGGGAATGCATTTAAGGTGAGAGGATGCAATTTCAAATGAGATGTAAGGGGCAAGAGTGTCGTGGTACCTGGAATGTGCTAACTGGGATGGTGGTACAGGTAGATATATTGTGCATTTTTAAGAGATATTTAGATAGGCACGTGAACTTAAGTGAAATGGAAAGATATGGTCATTGTGTAGGCATAAGGATCAGTTTAGTTGGCCATTTGATTACTAATTGAATTGGTTTGGCACAACATTGTGGGCTCAGTATAGCACAGGAACAGGCCCCATGTTCTGATAAAGGTTAAGAGGGGGGTAGTGGAAGGACTGGGAAAAGAAAGGAGTCTTTATGTAAAGCATCAAGGGTAAGTAGATGATTGCTTCCACTAGATTCTGCTGACTGAATTTCCAGAATCAAGTTCTCTCTCTCTCTCTCTAGTCTTATTCTAAGTCATCGTTATAAGGGAACAGATCTGAAAATAAAGCAGTATTTTAAAGGATGAACTAAGATACACAAAATATAAATATAACATGACAGGAATAAAAAGGTGGATAGAAATAATAATGAAATGTCAGCATGAGAATGCAAGAAGTTTATAATCTCTATATGATACTATAACCTTCTCATCAAGGCTTGGGGAAAAAAAATGTTTACAATAATCACAAAGCACATCAGAGGTTGAGAGACAACCTACACAGAACTTCAAGATGGATATTAAGCTTTAACAAAATGTTATTTTATGGACTTTTGTGTCTACAACCAGTAATGGTGGGTTGCAAGTGTCCTACTCCTACTCAGCAGAAGTGCCTGAATTCTAGTCCTAGTCTTCTACCTACTTAACTGGGTAAAAATTGACAAAATCAAGAAGATTGAATGTATTGATAAACTGAGTAGGAGTGGGACACTTGCAACCCACTAGTAGACTCCTAAATAAGCAGAAGAGACTTCCTCAGATTTCCTAGTACCTGAACTTTGAAACCTACCTGCTAAGCCTAGTACAAGTCCAGTACGCCCACTGAAATTCATCTGAAGCAGCTGTCCACTTCCCTTCACATTTGATTTAAATAATCAAATAAACAAGTTATAAGAATTATTTTAGTAGCAATTTCTAGAGTAATAGTGTGACTTCAGTATTTTTCAAGGCCCAAGTCATTCACAGATATTCATTTCAAAATGGGGCCACAGCCACACCAACTGTCAAAAAGTAATTGTGGTAGAACCTGACACCTTCACTTGAAGAGTCCCAACATAACGCAGAATCTTTCTGATTAAGTGGAAGCCACATCTCAACAAATGACTCCACCTGCAGGCATACTGCAAGGAAAAATAGTTTTCAAGAGACACCTGAAAGACAATTGAAAATCTTAGGCAGTTCACTAGTTACTACCAGATCTTCTTCCTCACCTACATCCCAAGTAATTTTTCCAAACACACTAACATTTTAGATTACATCCACTTAATTGATTTCTCATTAATCATACTAAAAACATAGTTGTTTTAATTTTTCTCCATATCTGACATTTCAAAATGTGCAGAAATATTTTTATCAACCTTGCAGCCTGAAGGTGTTAATGTAGAGTCTGGACTCCCCTTATCCTTGGGAGTTCTTACTTCTGGTGAATCCTCAACAGATGAATACGAAGTTGATAAGGAGCTGATGGGCGAATTGTTACTTTCATTAGCAAAAGACTCTGTTCCTTCAGCTTGAACGACCCCCTTTGCCAGGTTCCCAGTCCAACGTGAATTATTAGCCATTATATCTTGTAATACTACTACGGGAACTCGTCTTCCAAGTAAGCTGTCAGTGTCAATTTTTTTCCCTTCATTGGCCTTTGCTTCACTGTTAGTCTGCCCAGGCGTTGATTTTTCAGAATTCGTAGATTCGGAAGAATTTACTCCTTTTGTTAAACCGGGTTTCATGCAGTTACATGCTTTTTCACAATCAATGTTTGTTTTTTTACATAGACATTTAGAAGCCACTACTTTTATACTTGTGGTATCTGCACTGTCCAACACTTCATTGCTAGAATCGCATGTCAAGTCAATTGTGGAATGGAGTTCGCTGCTATACATCTTGGATGTAGGCTTACTCTTCTGAATGATATTCAAGAAACCATCAAGGGGTCCCTTCCCATTAACAAGTTTGGAGGGAAGCACATCACCATCCAACGTTGGCGAGTTTACAGTCTGGCCATCCAAGTTTATTTTGCAGTCATTCTCAACATCCTCTACAGAGGCAATCAGTTTTTCTGAACTTAGTTGCACAGGTGAATTGGGAGATATTTTTGTCCGCTTGGCATCATCAATCTCTTCATTTTCTGGCTTTGGTACAGGATTGAGACGTTTGAAAGGTAATCGTGCTGTAACATAAAGTCACTACCATTAAGATTAAGAAACAAAGACAAACTTCTAACATTACAAATAACAATTCCAGCTTCTTTTTCGCATCTGATTTTCCTTTCTATTGAGAAGTTAGTTACTCTCATATGAGGGTTGACCAAGTTGGTCATGTTTGGGAAACCCAATTGGTTTATTAGTTAACCTAAAAATTGTTTCAATAAAAATTGTCCACAAAACCATTATAAGCTAGTTTTTTTTTTGCAATATTAAGAGGTATGTACATATGGGAAAAATCCATCTTAATTCCAAAGAGACAGCACAGCATTCCATTCCAGGAGTGCAAATGCAGATTTATGGAGTTGGTCATCATTATAAAGGTATGTCATCATGGATCAGTTATACAAATTTTCCAAAAGGTTTTTAATCACCTATTATTGAATGCCACACTGATGAGCAAGACAAGTCAGAAATAGCCCTCAGGAAAGCTTAAACACAGTAGAAGTGAGTAATAGGATTAAAATCTTGGAGGTGGACATTTTCAGGCTTGAAAATACATCCTAGACAAGAGTATGGATTGGGGGGAAATGGAGGTGCTAGGGAGGAGTAGAATCTCTGACTGAAATATCAACCCTCCCAACTCCAGAAATGCTAGTGAGTGCTAATGTGCAACTAAAGGGAAAAATAAACTGAAGGACCACAGGTCATGTCATTTATCTTCAAAAGTGGGTAAATTGCGCCAATCAGACGCCACTGTAGTGCAGCGGTTAACATAATACTATTACTGCTTGGGGAATTCTGAAGTTTGGAGTTCAATTCTAACATCATCTGTAAGGGGTTTGTATGCCCTCCCCGTGGGTATCCTCAGAGTGTTCCGGTTTCCTCCCAGTCCAAAGACATATCAGTTAGTAGGTTAACTGTCCCAGTTAAATAAGGTTGCTGGGCAGTGCAGCTTGTTGGGCTAGAAGGACTATCAACTGTGTTTGTATTCTATGTTCAAAAAGATTTGTAACTGTCACGTGACAGGCTAATTAAAAATGTAAAAGTCCAAAAAGAGCAAATGTTCAAAAAAGGGGAAAGCATTTGGTTGTGCAGCTCTTTTGGACCAACAAGGAGACCATAAGACAAAGAATTTCCTTTTGTAGCATAAAAATATGATTTTATGACATTAAGACAAACAGCTGAGCAGCTTCACATACCCAATGCATGGCTCCCAACCCTGTAAGAAATGAGCTAGCACAGATTTGATAAGCAAACTTAATGCAGAAGTTATTTTGCTATTTAGTCGATGTGCATTCACAAACATGTCCTTTCAGGGGTTACTGAGCACATAGACATGTAGGATGACTTGTCTTCTTTCTGTCTCAGGGCAACAGAAGCCAATTAAAACTCTCAGCTTTGCTCCACCAAGAACAAAAATAAGGTTTCAAGCATCGGAACATAAAAGTTCATTTTGTACTCATGCCATTTAAATCATGCTTTTTGCAGAGATAACAAGCAATATCATCAAAATCAGCAACATGTAACCAAGGACAGAAGTTTTCAGACAACGTATCGATGATGCAGTAATAACATTGGGGGAAGCATGTCGAAGGAAAGGAGTAAAGATTTACTTCCAAACAGTACATCACTGGCACAAGAAATTTCATTAAACTGTTAACCGATTTCAGACTTTCATATCTTCTGACTGATGGAAGGGGGGTGGGGGGTGGTTGGAGATATCCAGGGTGGGAGGAGTCTTTGATTATGTTGACTGCTTTTCTGAGGCAGCATAAGTATAAGCAGTGTCAATGAAGGTAAAGCTAGTTTAGTAAGAAATTCTGGGTATGGCATTTCCATTACCTACTTTCTTTCTTCACTGTGGCTAACCCTCTGATGACAATGAAGGGATTAAAGATATTGTCCAGTGTAGCCGATGATGAATCTTGGAGGGCTATGTGGGAGGGAAGGGTTAAGATTGATCTTGGAGTAGGTTAAAGGGTCAGGACAATGCCTGGGCAAACGGACCTGTACTGTGATGTACTGTTCTATGTTCTATTCAAGTATACAAATGGGTGAAAAAACATTGTTTAATCAGGGGAGACCAGTCTTTAAGGGGCTGCAAAGTCACTCAAAATTCTGGAAAGAGCCCATCTTAACGTACTATAACATCAGAAAAAGCAAAGTAATACAACAGTCAAATTACCTTGGACTAATTTCTTTGCTGGAGTAGCTGCTTTCAACTTACACTCTTCCATTACTGCAAAGGAAAACAAAAATTACTCAAAACAAAATTTTTGAACATCAAATATCCTCTTAAGAACACAATTCAATTATATCACCAGTTATCTAGAATTTTGTTTAAATGCATGCAACACCTCCAAATTCAAGTTTTTTTTACTTTAGAAATATTTGCTTAGAGATGGAAACTAAATATATGGCCCTTAGAGCATGTTAAATGTCTCTAAATAAGGATACATATGATTAACCCTGAATAATTTCAAAAGGCGATCTGTTACAAGTCCAGGACAAGGCAGCAAAACTGATTTATCTGATCTTGCTCTTGCAAGGCCTTTCGGCTTCAAACTAGTATACAATGCTTCAGCAGTACAATAATTTAAGAATGAATTGATCTACTTAAGGCACCTTGAGATACTCTTCTAATGATATTATAAACTTGTTAAATTTTTGGTAGTTTAATCAAATATTTCAAATAATTAGGACAATGGTGGATTGATTTTAATTCTTAATTACAACTGCTATACTTAGAACCCAAGGGATAGCCTGTGAAAAAGTTAAATGACAAATACCATTGTCTACAATAATTTCAAATAAGAAGTGCTGAATTGAAAAGTGCCAAAATATTGTAAGTATTTCAAACTTTTTCTGTACTTTTCAAAGTAAATTTTAAACCAAACCCTTTGACTGCCTTATTCAGTATTGTTGGAGGAAAATTTATTATCTTGGAGACAACTGATTTGCATATTTTGGCTTTTATTTCTCTTACAGCTAGGAGGGCATTGTTGCTAAGGTGGAAGGATGTTGCTCCGCCTACCCATGCTCAATGGCTACGCGATGTTATGTCATGCTTAGAGAAGATTTGTTGTGCAATTTCTGAATCAAGACAAGACTTTCTAACATTGTGGGGACCCTTTTTGAATTATTTTCAAAATCTTTGATTTGTTATCAAGTACAGATGTTGGCTAATAATACATTTTAGGATTTTTTTCCCAGTTTTTTCTTTACCAAACAGCTTTTCTTGGTAGTGGGTTTAGATTTTTTTGTATAATAGAATTATTACTTTTCAATATTACGATTCAATTTAATTTACATGAATATGGGGTAATGACTGTGATTCACATATATTGTAATTGATATATGATATACATCCTCCTGTATTCTTTTTTTTGTAAGAAATCAATAAAAATATTGAAAAAGTGCCAGAAGGTGGAGATGGGTGTAGGAAAAAGGAAATATTCTGTTACCAAGCAATAGTTCTGATCTATGAATTGCTCCTCCTTAGTGAACAATGGCACAGCATGCCCTGCACCAATACACCAGAGCTACCACCAAATACAAAAGGCAGAATCGCACTGAGAAGTTTAAATCTCAGCTGACCATTGAAGGACAAGCCTAAGCAACAAGCTGAAGATGAGACATAAAGATCAGTGTTCATAATTTCAACAGTAACAAAGTAGCTTTAGGTCAAAATCCTCCAAAAAGGTCTGAGGCATTAATCTTCAGAAAACTTGGGGGGGGGGGGGGGGGGAAACAAGTAGTTTCACTTCCTTGATGCTTATATTAAAATGCAGAATATCAGAATCAATATGCATACACAGATTAAACAAACTAACCAACCTAATCTCATCTACTAAGTAGCCTGCAGGAGGAGATTCTTCAGGGATCATCCTTATTCACACTATACATTTATATGTTGCTTAGAGTACACATCAAAGCACTGTTTAAACAAAGATTTCTGCCTCCATCAGGTTTTCTCGCTGCAAGTCCTAGACCCTTACAACTCATAGGGTGAAAGAATCTCCCCCCCCCCCCCATTCCACTTTAATCCATTGACTAAATTTACTTTCTCCTGGTTTAAAAAATATCCTTTTGCTAATGGAAACACACCCCTCCTGTCTACCTGGCCTCTCAATTCTCACCTGCTCATCGGGAAGAAAAGCTCCATCTGGACTACCTTCCCTCAGAGCTGCAATTTTCCAGTTCCTAGCCAAATCTTTCTTCCCAGCAATAAATTATTTTCTGCCATGTAGTGATCAGAAATATATACAGTGCAACCCACAACCTTACAGCACCTGGACATGGACTGATCCTGACTCCTGGTCCAGTTTGCACACCCTCTCCATGACTGTGCTAGTTTCCACCAGGTGTATGGTTTCCTCCCACATCACAAAGATGGTAGATTAACTACTATTCTAAAATTAGTCATATGGTATGGGGTAATAGCAGAAAGGGTCGATGAAAGCTGACGGGCACATGCAAGAATAAGTTGCTAGCTTTTACACAAATTATGAGACACAGCATGAAACAAATGGGATTTCACTCCTCCACTCTGGATGGACCCAAGAATACAATTCTATATTTACAAGAAAACACATTAATTCTATGCCCTTACTAATAAAGAAATACACCTTTAAAACACTTGGTACCTCAAAACTATTTAAAATACCCTGATATTTCCCTTGCTCCATTGTTTGAAAGCTATTACCTCACTTGCTTTGATTAAGTTCTGCTCATCATTGTTCTATCCAACTTGCCACTGGCAACACAGAAGTTATATATTATTATGCCTACTATTTTTAGACCTAAATAATTATTAAAAGATTGCATACTGAATTTGCTCATAAAGCTTGACTGTCAAGCATTACCCCTTGCTTCTTACCACTGAGACATTAAATCAATTAGGCCACTCTCCTTCGAGTTCTATTAAAACCCTTTTATTAAGGCTACTTTGCCAGGTCCCACACTATGTTCCAGGGAAAGTCAAACAGCAACCTTCTGCATTTACTTTTCAATTTTATAAATAAAAAAATTGAAAACATACCACTATATTAATATTCACCCATGTCTTATTTATGATCTTTTTGGGGAATAATGAATTCCAATTCATGTGTTAAAACCCTAGCAAAATCTTTTCAAAAAACTGTTGCAATGCAGAATATTTTTATCCTTTTTTCCAACACAATATATTCCAAACCACAATCACAATGTTTTAAGTAAAACACTATACGGTTATATGTAATAAGAAAGGTAAGGGGTGAAAAAGTGTCTCCATGCAGACAATTTTGAGCAGGCAAATATAATTAGGATGAAAATGATACTCAAAAAGTGGATCACAAAATGACTTACAGAATGTCACTCTGTAATTAAGTAGATCGATTTTGTTTTAGCAGGGCAGTTGTGTATTTCCAATTTTAAAAATGCCCAATGGAAATTGAACTACTACAGTGTAATTAAAATTCATTTAAAGTCAATACTGATTCAAAGTGTCAGAACTCGACATCCAAGCTGAAAAGTAATGGAATCTATTAATCGGCAACATGTGTGATCTCACTACAAAAATATCCACTGGGGGTTAAAAATTTCCAGCGATGAAACGCTGCACGTAGGAAACCAAAGACAACAGGTAACACAATACAGATCTAGCATAATCATACTGCATGAAACAACTATGTATATAAAACTTGAAATTTTATGCTTAATGCATCAGATTTCCACGTGATTTTACAGAAAAGTTTCAGCACCGGTCCCATGGAAGTACCTAATCAAAGAAACAAAAAAATACTCCGTATAAACATTGAGAACGATGGAAAATCCGAATAGAGAAGAAACGGTTGTTTACAAAACTCTCACAAACGTCAACAATACTAATTCAAAATCGCAGTCCAATGGTACTCAGAAGTCTCAGCATCCTTAGCCAGAAAGAAATTAACTAGCTGTTCAAACGCAGCTGATAAGAACCCCCCCCCCCAAAAAAAAAAATAAAGTCAATGCTACTAAACGAGTGATCGCTCCAGCTAGATTATGGATAGGGCGCCACTTGATCCAACCTTTTGGCTCTCCCGCCTTTCTACGGCTCAGCAGCTGAGTGGAAGTGATTGGGGCCAAGGTGAACTTCCTGTCAGCGCCTTAAAATGTTTAGTTTCTTTATATGACTGCAGTGGATTAAAGAACGTCACTGCATACTACTCTTGCTCAGAGCCGGCACCCAGCCCCCGGGCTTGTCAGAGGGGTATCCAGCAGCCTTGTCAGTACCGGGCCGTATCCCCCCACCCAGCAGCTCGGCCGGGGCCTTGCTACCAACTGCGAGCCTCAACACGGGCCCTCCACTTCACTCATTCACTCCCCCACCTCGGTCCTCTCTCGCCGCCTCTCCGGCGGCCGCCTGTTGCTGGTGTCCGGGTCTCGGGGTCTGCAGCATTCCACCACCCGCGGCGGCGCTGCTTCCCGCCGGCTGCGCGCTGGGATCAGTGACAGCGGCTGTGGGTGGCTGGTGGACCGGCCGTGCTGCACTACCTCGCTCCCCTCAGCCTCCCTCCACCTCCAGCTGCTCCCGCTCACTGGCCCTCACCCTCCCCCCTCAGCCCGCTCGTATTTGGCGGGAACCGACACGAGCCCGCATCACTTCCTTGCTCATTGGTCGGCACCTATCACGTGGGAGACCTAACCGACCCCCCCCCCTCCCCGCTAGAACTCTGCTATATTATTTTTAAAGAATAGCAAACACTTCGGATATAATATCTCAAAAGGATTAGGTTTTGGATAAAACCAAAGATTTTTCAAAGCAATAAACCAGCTGTGGAATCGAGCCTGAGCTCCCCCTTCAGTGTTGCTGCAGATAGGCTGGACGAATTCTGATTGACAGGTCAATAAACCAACCAATTCATCAGCCAGGACAAACTCGGAAATTGAGCTTTGCTTTAAAAAGTTTTGGAGTTTATCATGACTGACTGCAAAGGCAAACACATGTTATGGAATGAGAGTAACTGGTGGGTATTTTTAATTCTTATAATATTGATGTGAACCTCAAATATACATTTAATTAAAACATAAGTTTATAAAATTTGACATTTTTTAAGAGGATTCTCATAGGTTTAAGAGAATCAACTCCTAAAAGTTGAGACCCAAGCACTTTGAGCAGGACAAAGCAACAAACACATTCTTCCAAACCAAGCACTGTTTCTTTACTATAATTGTCAAAATAATAATCTTGCATGTCTTTTCACAATAATTGAGTATTCTCCGAAAGTGCTACAAATGTCTGCCAGGTCATGGGCAAATATAGGATCAGATACAGGATGGAAACAGGCTCTTTGGTCCATTAAATTAACCCATTCGTACTAATACTGTACTTCATTATTCTTTCTTTTTCCTGATACTCTCATCAATACTCCCAAGATCTTACCACGCACCTATGCACTAACAATAACATACAATGGCACGTAAAACAATCAATCCTCATATTTTTGAGATGCGAGGGGAAACGGAAGCATTCTGAGGAAATTCGCAAAGACACAGGGAGGATGTGCAAACTTGACACAGTCACATAGCTCAGGATTAAATCCAGGTGCCTGGCACTATGAAGGAGTGGCCCAGTAGCTGCATTACCTTGTGGCCCAAATTATGCCAAATTAAAAAGTTATGAATCTTTTCGATTTACTAATGAAAAAGGATGAAGCTGTTTGGCCTATCAGGACTAGAACCACCATACCTTTCACATTTCCTTGCTCCCCGTGATACTTATTGTTCCACACACAAAAATTTTCTTGGCAAACATGAGAAAATCTGCAGATGCTAGAAATCCAAAGCAACACACACAAAACGCTGGTGGAAATCAGCAGGCCAAGCAACATCTATGGAAAAGAGTACAGTCGACATTGCATTGTCAAGGCTCTTCATCAGGACTGGAACGGAAGGGGAGAAGTCAGAAAAAGATGTGGCAGGTGATAACGTGAGGTAAAGAGCTAGTAAGTTGATTGGTAAAAGGGATAAAGGGCTGGATAAGGGGGAATCTGATATGGGAGGTCAGAAGTCTATGGAAGAATGGGAAGGGGGACAAGTACCAGAGGGATGTGATGGTGAAGGGGGGGGGGGGGGGGAGGGAAGAGGACAACTACAGTAAGTTTGAGAAATCAATTTTCATGTTATCATGACACCCAGACGGAAAACAAGGTGTTGCTCCTCTAATTTGAGTGCGGCCTCCCTGTGGTAGTAAAGGAGATCATGGACTGACATGTCAGAATGGGAATGGGAAGTAGAATTGAATTGGGTGGCCACCAGGAAATCCCACTTTTTGTGGCAGAAGGAGTGAAGGTTCTCAATGAAACGATCTCCCAATCTACATCGGGTCTCACCAATATACAGGAGGCCACATCGGGAGCACAGGATGTAGTAGATGAACCCAACAGACATGCAGGTGAAGTGTTGCCTCATGGTTTGGGGCCCTAAGTGATGGTGAGGGAGAAGTATGGGCAAGGTGTGGTACTTGCTGCACTTGTAAGAGTAAGTACCAGGATGGAGATCAGTGGGGAAGAACGAGTTGTGAAGGCATTGCTCCCTGTGGAAAGTGGAAAGGGGGCAGGAGGGAAAGATGTGCTTGATGGTGGGATCCCATTGGAGATGGCGGAAGTTATGGAGAATTACGTGTTGGATGAGGAGGCTAGTGGGTGGTAGGTGAGGACAAGAGAACCCCAATCCCTGGTGTGGCAGTGGGAGGATGGAGTAAGGGCAGGTGAAGTCAGCCTTGATAGTGGAGAAAGGGAAGCCCCTTTCTTTGAAGGAGGAAAAATTCTTTTTGCTGCTTTTACCTTTCACCAACACCTTTTCGGGATGTGGGTGGAAAACAGTGCATTCAGTGGAAACCCACACGATCGGAGAGAATATACAGATGCCACACAAATAGCATCTAAGGATCAAACTGAGGATGCTGGAGTTATGAAGCAGAATCACAGACCCTACTTTTTATTTCCATTCCACCCCATAACCCATAATTAGTTTCATAGTTGTGTCATCAAATTATTTTAAAATGTTGTAAAAAATTTACTTTCTATCTTCATCCTTAATAACAAAACCACACTTGAAATGTGCTTCATTGGTATGAAGTATTTTGGAATGATTGAAGACCATCAATATAAGGCTTTATTTCCAACATTATACTGTGTCCCTATTCATCAACTGATGTATACAACAGAAATATTTCTTCTACATCCAAACTTTATATAGCACTGAAAATCTTATAACCAGACAATGTGGGCTTTACATTTTCATACTCTGTCTCAGTCTGTTCCAACAAAGAGTCATGGAATGGAAATAGGTCCTTTCACCACCACAATTCCCTAGAAAGTAAAGCCCCAAGGCAGGCAATTCTTGCTTATCAAAAATTCCACCACATTCAGAAATCAATCAATTAATTCTAATTGACCATGTCTGATAATTTGACATCCAGTGATATAAAAATAAACAAATAAAACACAGCAGAAACAGGCAAATCTTAAGGTGGCATATTATATCCATGATTTCCTTAGACTAAAATTCTGCTTTGTTAACTAAATATTAGTTTGTGTATATTTCTCCACCATCTGCACAGACAGAATTGAAAATTACCCATCCACCAAACCCACAATCTCTGTTGCTCTGAAGAAGCGTTGGCATTTAATAATCTAAATTTTATTTGCTCCTATGTAATCTTCCATCTAACACATCTATACATGTGGACCAGAATTTTCACAGCTTGTGGATCTGTAAGTAATTACTTAAATCAATGGTATTGAAACAAAATAATTGTAAACTTTGGAAACGTTGCAAACATTCTGAGGATCTGCAGAGTCAGGATGACATTGAGTAGATTGAGAAAAGCATGGGCAAGTTAGTCCCAATGAAAGGATAGTCAAAGATGAATGTGGATTCGTCACCACTGCTATTGGGTGAATCAAAGCTGGTGCAAATGGAAGTTTAGGAGGGAGATTGAAAATCTAGTTGAATGATGCCACAACTAAAACCTCTCACCCAATGTCAGCAAAACCAAAGAGCTGATTAGTGCCTACAGGAGGAAGGAATCAGGAGTCCATGAGACAGTCCTCACCGGGGGATCAAAGTTGGAGAGGGTCAGTAATTTTAAATTCCTTGGTGTATCATTTTAGAGGAGCTGTCCAGGGGCCAGCACTTAGGTGCCATTTCAAAGAAGGTACAGCAATGCCTCTACTTTCTTAGAAGTTTGTGCAAATCCTATAGAGACTATCTGAGTGGTTGCATCATGGCCTGGTATAGAAACACCAGTGCCCAAGAACCTTCAGAATCAGAATCAGGTTTATTATCACCGGCTTGTGACGTGATATTCATCAAATTAGCAGCAGCAGTTCAATGCAATACATAATCTAGCAGAGAGAGAAAAAATAATAATAAACAAACAAGTAAATCAATTATGGTATACATACATTGAATAGATTTTTTTTAAAAACGTGCAAAAACAGAAATACTGCATATTAAAAAAGGTGAAGTAGTGTCCTTGTGTTCAATGTCCATTTTGGAATCGGATGGCAGACGGGAAGAAACTGTTCCTGAATCACTGAGTGTGTGCCTTCAGGCTTCTGTACCTCCTATCTGATGGTAACAGTAAGAAAAGGGCACATCCTGGGTGCTGGAGGTCCTTTATAATGGACGCTGCCTTTCTGATACACCGCTCCCTAAAGATGTCCTGGGTACTTTGTAGGCTCGTGCCCAAGATGGAGCTGACTAGATTTATAACCTTCTGCAGCTACTTTCAGTCCTGTGCAGTAACCCCTCCATACCAGATAGCCTGTCAGAATGCTCTCCACGGTACAACAATAGAAGAACAACAGAAAAGCCTACACAGGAAAAACCCCCCTCCCCGCACATACACTTGAGCACATCTTCTATAAGGAATGCTGCCACAAGAAAGCAGCATCCATCATCAAGGACCACCCTCCAACCAGGCCACATTCTGCTTTCGCTGCTGCCATCAGGACGGGGTACAGAAGCCTTACATCCTACACCAGCAGATTCAGGAATAGTTATTACCCTTCAGCCATTAGGCTCCTGAACCAGCATGGATAGCGTTACTCACCTCAACACTGAGCTGATCACTGAACTCAACTATGGACTCACTTTCAAGGACTTTACAAATCAGGTTCTTAGTATTATGTATTGATTTATTTATTGTTCGTGTTATTTGTTATTTCTTTGTATTTACACAGATTGTCTTCTTTTGCACATTACTCGCTTGACAGTCTTTGCTTGTGTATAGTTTCTCATTGATTCTATTGTATTTCTCTGTTCTACTGTGAATACCTGCAAGAAAATGAACCTCATGGTAGTATATGGTGACATATACAAACTTTGATAATACATTTACTTTGAACTTTGAAATACCAGGGACATTTCAGATTCTTAGACAGGCATATGGATGAAGGAAAAATGGAGGACTATTAGGGAGGGAAGAGTTAGATTGATCTTATAGTAGGTTTAAAGGTCAGCACAACGTAGTGGGCTAAGAGGTCTGTACTGTGCTGTAATGTCCTATGTTCTAAATGGCAGAGCAAATCTGAGAGGCTCCGGTTTCCAACTCCGATTGTGTAGTATCAGTGAAGTTAATGTGTTATCATTTTGTGTTGATTTTTAACCAAGCATCAGGTCAGACCAATATTTTGTGCACATATTCTACAAATCCAAATTTCACATGAATAGATTTGATCTCTTCACTGAAATCAAGTAGGTAACAGCCAGTAATTAACCAGTTCAGTTTTTGTCTGCTAAGTAAATTGGAGATACACAATTTGCTTTTTGAACCCATTACAAAACCATCACGAGATACATGGCTTCAAATAGCAGCAATAACTATTGGAAACCTATTCAGTAGCTGAATCAGTTTCAGGAGTTTTCACCACCAATTCAGTGAAATGTCTCTTTATTGATACCTTATAATTGTTGCATATATTATCATAGCTATGAATTGATACTTTTCAACCCAAAAGTAGTCATATGGATCTCCACTGATGAAAACTAATTGGGAAATTTACTGTCCCTGCCATGTAAGAGACAGATATGAGAAACTAATTGTTGGCCGTGACTCACTCACTTGGATTAATCGAAAAATTAGGAAATTTAAGAGAGGTAGGGAGAAAATGGGAAGAGAAAATGCTAAGAAAGTGCCACAGTTCATCCATTAAAGCAGCTGGAAAAGACTTGTATATATTGTAGAGATGCATGAAACTGGAAAAGGCTACAAAAACAGACCCGAATGTTCATCATTCCACAGTAAGAGGAGTTGCCTACAAATCGAGGAAATTCAGTACTGTTGCTACTCTTCCTAAGAGTGGGCATCCTGCAAGAGCACAGCGTGCAATGCTGAAGGAAATGAAAAAGAATCCAAGAGTAACAGAAAAAGACCTGCGGAAATCTCTAGAACTTGCTAAAATCTCAGTTCACGTGTCCACTATAAGGAAAACACTGAACAAGAATGGTGTTCGTGGATGGACACCACCGAGGAAACCACTTTTCTCCAAAAATAAAATGTTGCTGCATGTCTCAAGTTTGCAAAAGATCACCTGGATGTTCTACAATGCTTCTGGGACAACGTTCTGCAGAAGATGAGACAAAAGGTGAACCTCTTTTACAGAAATACACATTGCTATGTTTGGAGTAAAAAGGGCACTGCACATCAACACCAAAACCTCTTTACAACTGTGAAGCATGGTGGAAGGAGCATCATGGTTTGTTCCTGCTTTGCTGCCTTAGGGCCTGGACAGCTTGCAGTTGTTGAGGGAACAATGAATTCAACATTGTATCAAGACATTTTACAGGAGAATGTCAGGGTAGCAGTCCGTCACCTGAAGCTTAATAAAAGTTATTTGATGCAACATGACAATGATCTGAAAGACAAGAGTAAATCTGGTTTAAAAAGAAGAAAATTTGTGTTTTGTAATGGCCAAGTCAAAATCCTGACCTTTGTTCTATAGAACTTTTGTGAAAGGACCTGAAGCAAGCAGTTTATGCAAGGAAGCCTACAAACATACCAGAGTTGAAGCGGTTTTGTAAGGAGTGATGGCCTAAAATTCTTCCAAGTGAACATGCAGAACTGATCAACAGTTACCGGAAATGTTTGGTTGAAGTTATTGCTGTACGGGGTTGGGGGGGGGGGGGGGGGTCACACCAGTTACTGAAAGCAAAGGTTCATATACTTTTTCCAACAAATGCATGTAATATTGGATTATTTTTCACAATAAATAAAAGACCAAGTATAATGTTTTTATGTTATTTATTTAATTGGGTTCTCTTTATCTAGTTTTAGGACTTCAGTGAAGATCTGATCCCAATTTAGGTCATATTTATGCAGAAATAGAGAAAATTCTACAGGGTTCGCAAACTTTCTAGCACCGCTGTAGATTTGTTAGTGCCTGACATCAGTCCATTTCCAGATCACGTCCTGACTTCCAGATAATTAGTGCAGTAACTTAAAAACCATGGTACTGCAGTTTTGATTTGATGGTGTTTTACTTACTGTAAAGTTACTCCCTGAACCAAAAATAAAATCACAGAAACATAATAACAGATTATTTGCAGGATAATCCTGACAAGCAGCATGTTTACCTCTGTGAAAATATTGTGCCTCCACATGAAGTACTTCACAGAGGCACAATACTTTCATGAAAAAAGGGGATAGATGAGTAGAGGCACTGTATGTACAACTTCCCACCAACACAGTGCAGGAGCTTTCCAGCACTGAATGCTTTTCTCTTTATTGCATTCAATTCAGTATAAACCTTCAGGATAATTTTAACATTGAGGGCAGGAATAGAATATGTAGTGTCATATCTGCCACCAGATCTTTCTTACAATTGACTTCCATTGAGAGGAAAATGAGTGTGTAACAGAGGGCGAAACAGAGGTCTAAACAAACAACACTCATTTTCCACGATGACATGTAGTGAAAATGACTCCAATTGTTCCAAGGCTCTGACTGCCCAATTAATATTTGGTGTAATCATACAGCTGTCCTTTAAGGGGCACTGTCTAACAAATTGAAAGTGCATCTTGGAAAAGACTATGCCCACTATAGTTTTAGATATGTTTCAACTCATATTCATGTCCTTATGAATCAAACAAACCTTTCTCCACTGGATTAACGCACTGAAAATAACTCCAGGATGCCAATGGCACAGTGAGTATTCTTTGCTTTCTAAAGTGTGTTTGAGTGAGGTTCAAGATCAAATCCCTGGTCTGTTTTGAGCCAGATGATCTCAGCTGGAAAATGCTACAATATGGGTCACAGCCAAGGGTTAAAGGAAATCTGACAAGGCTCCCATGCCTAACTCCTACCAGAGTCTGTTGTTGGTCCTGTTCCCATTCTACATCTGCATGCTGACCCTTATTAATATGAGAATGTGGGAAGACAAAAAGAATGGGAATAATGTGTTAGGTTAACAAGGGCGGTCGATGGCTTGCACAGTTTCATTGGGCTGTTGGGTCTGTTTCCATGCTGTAGCTCTACAACACTGACATGGTATCAGTTTTCAATATGTTGATGCTTTAACTCTAGATTGTTAAGCTGTATGTAGAATATCCAATAAGCAAAAAAACTTCCGTCAGCACATGCATTGCAAATGCTATTCTTCAACCACCCTTTCCAGCTCTCTCGGCAGTATCTGCCTGAAAATGTACCACACTGTTTGCAACTTGGGTATCTCTTTATGAACTTCCTGATGGGAAGGGAGGAGTATGTAATGCTGGGATCCAATTCAATGGCTGCAAGTAAAGGCACTCCCCATGGTTGTGTTCTTTTACCCCTCCTGTTCTCACTTTATAGAAATGACTGTGCAGTACCTCCACAGACAAATCCATTAAAATCCTAAAGTTTGCTGATGACACGACTGTAATCTAATAATAATGATGTGACTTGCTACCAAAAAGAGCTGGACCACCTTGCAGCACGGTGTGCTTGTAACAACTTGGAATTTAACACTATAAAGACAGTAGAAATAAGGATCAACTTCTGTTGATTACCCCTTCCCCCTGGAAATTAACGGCCAGGCTGTGTCTGCGGTTAAGTCATTCACATTGCTGGCAACTACCGTTACAAATATATTGAAGAGGGTCAAGCACGTTACACTCATCTCTAGGAAAGCCCAGCAGAAATTGTTCTTCCTACGCCAGCACAAGAAACTTAACATCTTAGGGTGTATCCTGATGAATTTTTACTCAGTCATTATTGAGAATATTGTGACAATACATCTATAACATTCTGAAATCCTGTCTACCCACTACCCTGGACCCCCATCGCTTTGCCTATCGCACCAACAGGTCAACAAAGGATGCTATCTCCACGGCACTTCACTCTGCCTTGAACCACCTGGACAGCCCCAACTCTTACATCAGAATGCTGTTCATTGACTTTAGTTCGGCATTCAATACTGTGATCCCCAACAAGCTGATCGCCAAACTTCGCCAGCTTGGTATCAGCTCATCCCTCTGCAATTGGACCTTGGACTTTCTGACCAACAGATCCCAATCTGTTAATTTAGATAATCTCTCCTCCTCCATTCTCACCCTGAACACCGACATGCCTCAAGGTTATGTGCTGAGCCCTCTTCTGTACTCCCTTTTCACCTATGACTGTGTTCCTGTACATGGTTTTAATTCCATAATCAAGTTTGCAGATGACACCACAGTGGTTGGCCTGAGCAGAGGGGATAACGAGATGGCCTACAGGGACGAGGTCAGAAGACCCAGAAGACCAAGGAGATCATTGTGGACTTCAGGCATGTAGGAGCCACACTCACGTCCCCATCTACATCAACAGAGCATTCCTTGGTGTCCACATTTCCGAGGATCTCACCTGGTCCCTGAACTCCTCCATTCTGATCAAAAGGGTGCAGCAGCGCCTTTACTTCCTGTGGAGCATCAAGAAAGCTCACCTCTGTCCCAGGATACTGACGGACTTTTATCGCTGTACTACTGAGAGCATACTTACCAACTGCATCTCAGTGTGGTATGGCAATTGTCCCATATCAGACCGCAAAGCACTCCGGCATGTGGTGAAAACTGCCCAGCGGATTATCGGCACCCAGTTGCCCACCATTGAGAACATCTACCAGAAACGCTGCCTGGGCAGTGTGAAAAGCATTATCAAGGATGCATCTCACCCTAACCATGTACTTTTTACTCTCCTCCCATCCGGTAGGCCCGACAGGAACCTCCACTCCCGCACCAGCAGGCACAGGAAGAGCTTCTTCCCTGAGGCTGTGATCCTGCAGAACCTCAAATCACAGCACTAAGCAGTATTGCACCCAAATTGTACTGTCTCAGTACTTTTATATTTGTGTGCTGTAGCATAGTTTTATTCATAGTTATTTTGTAAATAACACTATTCTTTGCATTTCTGGTTAGATGCTAACTGCATTTCATTGACTTTGTATCTGTACTTGGCACAATTGCAATAAAGTTGAATCTAATCTAATCTTTAAAAAAAATCTCTATCATCCTTGGGTTTCCAGCCACCTCCTCCCCGTTCAAGTCCAGGTTGGTCCACTCAGCGGAGAAGATCACTGGCTGTCAGCTACTGACACTAAAAGACCTGTTCATCACCCGAGCAAAGAAAACAGCCGGAAAAATTACTACTGACTTCACCCACTTTAGCAGTCACCCATTCACAAAATTGCCACCGGGTAGGCTCTACAAGTCACCACTGCAAACATTTCCAAAGCTTCTTTTCTGTAGCCATCCAGCTTCTCAACAAAACTCTAACCATTCCTGCACAACATCCGTTCAATGGTCTTTCCTGCTCTATTGTTCTGTTGATAATTATTAACTATATTCATATGTTCACATTTACTTGACATTTGCACAAATTATTGATTACTCATGGCTGTTTACCCTATGAAATACAATTTTGGAAAATGCATGGTCATGCACTTTGGTAGTAGAAATAAATGTGTGGACCATTTTCCAAATGGGGAGAAAATCCAGGAATCTGAGATGCAGAGGGACTTGGGAGTCCTTGTGCAGAACACCCTGAAAGTTAACGTGCAGATTGAGCCGGTGGTGAGGAAGGCAAATGCCATGTTAGCATTCATTTCAAGAGGTGTAGAATACAAGAGCAAGGATGTGATGCTGAGGCTTTATAAGGCACTGGTGAGGCCTCACCTTGAGTATTTTGAACAATTCTGAACCCCTCACCCTAAAAAAGATGTGCTGGCATTGGAGAGGGTCCAGAGGAGGTTCACAAGGATGATTCCAGAAATGAAAGCGTTATCATAAGAAGAACGTTTAATGGGACTAGGTCTGCACTCCCTGGAATTCAGAAGGATAAGGGGAGGATCTCATTGAAACCTTTCGAATGTTGGAGGCCTAGACAGAGTAGACGTGGAAAGGATGTTTCCCATAGTGGGAGAGACTTGGACAAGAGGGTGCAGCCTCAGGATAGAGGGGCACCCTTTCAAAACAGAGATGCAGAGAAATTTCTTTAGCCAAAGAATGGTGAATTTGTGGAATTTATTGTCAGATGCAGCTGTGGAGGTCTGGTCGTTGGGTGTACTTAAGGCAGAGACTGATAGGTTCTTGACTGGACATGGCATCAAAGGTTACGGGGAGAAGGCCGGGAACTGGGGATAAGGAGTAGATTAAAAAAAAAGATCAGACTCAATAAGCCAGATGGCCCAATTCTGCTTCTATGCCTTATGGTCTTATTGTCTTGTAAATTGTTGATTGCTATTCTGTTGTCTGTTACTGTAATATCCTGTGTTTTATGCTTGGCGCTGAACCACAATCAATTGTGGTATGTTTCCCATACTAGCAATAAAGTGATTCTGATTTATTTTTTTTTAAAAAGCAAGTTAGATTCCATGCTGTTAATAGGATTTCCATAACATACATTTATTACTTCTAGACTTGGTTCTTTCGACACACTCCAGGCTGGCCTTTCTCCAAAAAACCGTGAGGCAAAACTGATCTGTACTTCTGAGACAATGTTGCTCCGGACCAAAATGCACTGTGTTGTGCACCTTGGTCTGGAGGAACACTGTCTCGTTTGACGATACACATGTTTATGGTTGAATGACAATAAACTTGAACTTGAAGCTTAACCTTCATCACTTCATTGTGACTTCAACTGAAAAGGCTTAAAGCTCTTGAATTGCTTTTCTTAACCTGTTAAGTATTCTATCCAAAATTAGGATGCTCTCACAGACTTACCTCCAAGTAAGATTTTGGGCTATCTGCCAAAATATCATATACAGCTTGATGTCAGCTTTTTGGTTAATATGGCTTCTGTGAAACATCCACTACTCAATAGGCACTGCAGAAATGGGATGCTACAAAAAAGAGACAAAAGAGTTATATTTTTTTAAAACAATCTCTTTTTCTATCTGAAGTAGGATCTCAGATCTGAAATGTGAACTCTGTTTCCTTTCCAGATGCTGTTTGACAAGCTGAGAATTTCCAGTATTTCCTGTCTTTCTCCAGCATGCACAATTTTTTTGATTTTCAAGATCAGTTTTAGCTACAATAACATCTACAATTGAGTACAGTAACATAGATCTGTAAAGCTTGTATTCAGGCTGCCTAGCTAATGCAAGGGAGTCTGCCCATCACTTGTGTAACCACATTATAGCAATGAATCATTGCTGTCAATGGTAAGGTTGCAAGGAGATGTTTCGATGAGGGCAGCAAAAAAAATTAAAAATGTCCTCAGATACTTCCTATGTTTTTAAAAAAAATCAATCATTTGTAGTAACTTAAATAGCTCAAAAGAAACGGATAGTTAATTAGCACTAAGCATGATTGGATGCTTAATACATCAAAATTGTCAAAAGAAGCAGCAGGAAATATATAGCAGGTCTATCAGAATCCAAAAATGTAAATGTTAAAAAGTTTCTGATTGATCAGGACAAAAATAACTACTCAAGTAGGGTAATTGAAATTTGAAACTACTTCCTTTATCCAAAAGCATACTAGTAGCTACTTAAAATGTGATTAATAGCTTTTTTATTAAAGATGTTTAGGAAAACAAGCATCGAAAGATGAATTTTGGTCACAGAATAGCCATCTTAATGAATAACCCCTAGGGTTTCTAAATTGCCAATGTCCAGGATTTCCATGTTATGAATAACTTTAAACAATAAGTAAGCTTTCAAATCAGTGATAATTGACACCGGCCACTCTATATGGCCTTTTATGATCTTAACTGTTTACAACAGCGAGGAGGAACAGTGGAACACCCTCTTGAAATTTGGCTGACCACCAAAATTCATCTCCCTTTTAAATTTGCTTTACAATAGCATACAAGTCACAATCTTAATCAGTGACTGTACAGTAGACCCATTCTCAGTGAAGACAGTCAAACAGGGCTGGATCAATGCCCAACATTTCCCCCAGTCTTTCTTGCTCAACAAACCTCCAAGGGAAATGACAATAATTCTCAGAAATAATGGAAAGCCATCAGGCCTTCAGTGATTACACTCCAGAACTAAGGTTTATAGGCACACTTGTGTTTGCACATACTCAAAGGCTGAACTACAAGACATCACTGGAGAACAGGCCTCACATTCAATACTCACAAGCCCAATGTCCTCCAGCAACCTGCCTCTACTTCATAGAGTGCCCTTCGACAATAAAAGTTCATGGCCCGACACTGGATGATACACACCATCTAATTTTTCTCAAAACCGCTTCTCAGAAAAGGCAGATATTGATGATAAAATTCACCATTCTCTTCAAAGCACCGGCAGAACCTTTGATTGATTGAGCATAGGAGTGTATGAGCTGACACAAAACCTTGATCAGGTCAGGAGTAATCCTTGCCTTGCCATCTACCAGTGAGATTCGGACTATCCTAGAGATCAGGCACATCAAGGCAATGGAATGGTATTATTAAAGATTTCTTTATAAAATCCTCCAAATGCATTGGCAAAATATCATCAGCATTGGGCCCTTTCTGCTCCAGTCAGCTGTGAACATAGAATCAGGCCATTGGGCCTGCTTGTCCAAACTGACCATCATTCAGTGTTTAGTCTTTCAATGCCTAAGTGATGACGGGTATAGATAGGGTAAATGCGAGCAAGCTTTTTTCTCACAGAGGCTGGTATAGACTAACACTAGAGGTCATAGGTTAAGGTTAAAAGGTGAGCTATTTAAGGGGAACTTGAGGGGGAACCTCTTCACTCAAAGGGTGGAAAGAGTTGCCAGCGGAAGTGGTGGGTGCAGATTTGATTTAAACATTTAAGAGAAATTGGGATAGGTACATGGATGGGAGGGTGTTGAGGGTGATAGTCCAGGTGCAGGGTTGATGGGACTAGGCAGATACCAGTTTACCACTGACTAGATGGGCCGAATAGCCCATTTCTATGCTGTAGTGCTCTGTGACTCTATACTCTAAGGTGTTCATCAAGTCTTAAAAATTATCAGCACCTGTCACTCAAATCAAACATGTTATTCTAATTTGTCGAACAAAATATTAGGAGATGGACAAGGAAAATGTTCAAGAACGTACTCAGAGCCTCCTTGAAGAAATGCGACATCTTCACTGACTTTTGGGAATCTCTGACCTTGTGTCTGCTCAGAGAAGAGCAAAAACATTCAGATAAATATGGAGAACTCTGAGATATGCATTACGAGCACATAAAAACCAGAAGTGGTGGACGGATTGACCATCTTAAAATCCACCCATCCTGATGCTCCCCTTGTTATTTCCTGCCACATCTCTGTAAGAGCCTCCCGTTAGCACATCAACCTCATCATACACCTCAGAACCCCAAAGAACAGAACAGATACTAGACATTCAAAATCTTGAGGAAATACCTAAGAGGAATAAAAATAACCTTTACACATCTTCTTCTTTATCTTGCCCAATAGTTATCATTAGGGTTCCCTTTATGAGATTAAAAGATAGAAATAAAAATAGGTGATTGCAAGAATTTCAATAAAGAAATCCCTAAATAGAGTGAAACTCACTTGGAATTGCATTTGCAAACTGATGCCTCGACTCAGATGTAATGGAAACCCGCCATGGAGGATCTCCACTCATTCAAACGTGTAAAATTAGCACATTCATGGACTCCTAAATCCTGCCCACTGTCAGCAGGGAGATTCATCAAGCAATGCACTTCGACGAGACAAAAAAAAACTGAGTTACTAAGCTGAAATTTGACGGTAGCCCAAGAGTGAAAACTGATCACCAAGTTCCTGCATAACTGCCAGTACCAACAGCAAAGTCAGAGGATGTGCTTATACTACAACAGAATGTAGATTAGAAACATTTCATTTTAAACAAACAAAAGAGGCAACCTGTGAATAGAGGAGTCGGC
Organism: Hemitrygon akajei; assembly: GCF_048418815.1. Lineage (NCBI taxonomy): Eukaryota > Metazoa > Chordata > Chondrichthyes > Myliobatiformes > Dasyatidae > Hemitrygon > Hemitrygon akajei. The sequence continues at coordinate 38,180,591 of NC_133139.1, forward strand.
GCATTCAATAAAGAACCTCATTTCCACCTGGCCAGAAAGTAGAAACAGCTTTTCTTCCCTGTACTCAAAGAGTTTTGAGGTTTGCTCCAGAAATGCCTTAAATCTGCCGCTTTAGATAAACATTTTAACTGAAATCAGTTTTTTCTCTCTTGTCCCAGACCTAAGTTGTTATTTAATACAGTATATCTAAACACACTTAATCCCTCCATTTTAAACTACTCAACTCTTCTCTCAACTTTCAGGATGTCCATGGGACCCAAGCCCGTCATCTGGCATTATTTACAAGCGAAAAAAAACGTTTAACGATAACACTTTATAAACTACAACTAACATTTTTGTGACTTATCTTTCACCCCTCTGCGGAATTCTACGAGTTTTCACATCCCAGAAAGACAATTCTGTCAGAGTGAAAGAAGTAATCTCAAGCAACTCAGAGGAAGATGGAGAATCCGGCTTTTCCAGGGCAGCAGGTGGCGCCCGGCTCGGATGCTTTTACTTCGGCAGGTGGCGCTGCATTTGGAGGACCCGGCCGGTTATTGGCTGCTTCCCTGCCGGCGGGTGGCGCTGCGTTTGGAGGACCCGGCCGGTTATTGGCTGCTTCCCTGCCGGCGGGTGGCGCTTCTTGTCGCGGTGCCGGAAGTAGCTGCGGTTGCCATGTAAGATTCCTGTCAGTGTGTGTTGTTGGTCGGAATTCCTTCGCTCTGGTGCGAGAGCGAAGAAAAAAGTCGTCAAAAGCAGCACGGCTGGGGTGCCGCTGTCTTTTTTTCCCGAACCCTCTTCTTCCTCCCTGGAGCGTGTTCGCTTCGTTAAAAGTGTTCGAGAATGTCGGTGGCGGGATTGAAGAAGCAGTTTTACAAGGCGAGTCAGGTAAGGCGGTTGGAGCAGGCTGGGCCGGGGGTCTAGTGCGGGGGAACGGATTCGCGCCCCAGGGGCTGCCCGCTGTCACTCAGCCGCGGTGGCAGCATAAGCCCTGCAGCTGCCAGCTGTGTTAATGCGGCGCCAGTGCAACGACGTCTTCCTCGCAGGCATAAACGTTTTCGATGCTTTTGGTTCGGTTAGGAGTTTTAACCGAATCCTAACTAGTCCAGTGCATTCTGTTTGAATGCAATTTTTCCCCTCTGTGTAAAGGGCTGTTGAGACGAGAAACAGCAAAGTTTACTGGTTGGAGAACGGGAAACGGCAAAGTTTGCTATTTTAATACAAATTATTGTTTTCGTTACTCAAATAAAATACAAGAAAATGAAAGAAGATATGTCTTTAGTTATTAGACGTAATTGTTTATGTTGGTATTTTAAAAGTTGACATCTTGCAGTTTTTATTAATTTGAAAAGCGCACAATCAATCGATTTCCAGTACATTGTGTTATGTATCCAAGATTTTTTTTGCATTTCTAATAGTGTTTATCCAGAGAGAATTCTACAGTGTTTGGTGGTTTCATGGAAAAGGATTTGCAACATCTGTTACAACTTAAATATTCAACCCCTGTTAACTTGCTCGTTGCCTGGACGTTTCAAACAAAACATCTGCCATTCCCCGAGGGTAATGAAAAAGTATAGCAATTGACTATAACCAGTAACTGGCGTATTAGAAAGAATTGCAAATTCGGCTTTAACTAAATTATACAATTAAGGTTTAATTCCTGACTTCAACTGGAGCAGCAATCCGTATAGTTTAGTTTGCCGTGGTGCTCATGAATTATGGAAAATCAGAGTAGTTGCTCCAGATTTCTTCTTAATGACTACTTTGATAAAGTTTTTAAGTTAGAAGCTGCGCAAGGATACATTGGATGTTATGCTGTGTTAATACAATTTGGACGAAGTATTGGAGGACTGAGGAGCCATGGAACGAACAGTTATGTTGCGTAGAATCATATGGGTGAATCTGGACTCTTAGTACCCCATCACAAAATATTTTTTTATATATCTTAAGGTAATTTTACTTTATTGACTATTTTAACTAATATGTTTTAAAGTGTGCTAGGCACTTTCAGGCATTAAAGTTGAAAGAAGAGATCTGATGAATGGATATTTTGGTGACGGCAAAAAGGACATCCGACGTCATTGGTGATATTTTATCAGAAATCCTGCAAATGATTATCAAAATATCTATTCTGGAAAGTGGTTGTTGTGATTGAGTAACAACTGGAATGGAGATGGATGTAAAGTTCTCCATGGTTGAATAATTAATGTCTTATATTTGTTAAAAAAATAGCTTTTTCTATTATAACTCAAAAAAAATAACAGTAGACCAAACACCTACTGGATGATAACTGTGGAGAATATAGTTTTTTGAAAAGTTCTGTTTTTTTTACATCCCGGATTGGCATGAATTTGTTTTTCTTTATCTGCAAAATGAGTTCTACTAAAAGAATTATAAGAATGAATTTTAGGACTAGCTTAAGATGATATGATTAATATATTTAGGACATCAGGTTTGTGAGCTTAGTGTCTTAAATAACACTTGTTATAGGAAGGTTAGAGAAGGTGTAGAGCAGGAGTTCCCAATCTTTTTTATGCCATGGGATCAATACCATTAAGCAAGAGGTCCGTGGACCCCAGGTTGGGAACCCCTGGTGTAGATGATTTACTTGGATGTTGTTTGGACTGGAAAACATGTCTTATGAGGAAAGGTTGAGTGATCTAGGACTTTCCTCTTTGGGAGAATGAGAGGACTTGATGGAGGTGTACAATATTGAGAGGGATAAATAGAGTGGGCAGACGGCACCTGTTTTTCCAGGGCAGCAGTGGCCAACATTAGAGGACATCCTAAAGTAAAGTTTAGGGAAGGTGTCAGGTAGGTTTTTGTTTACAGAGTGGCAATTAACGAGAGCACCCAGCCATGCTGATACAGTAGGGATCATTAAGCTCATAGATAGACACATTGATGAAAGAAAAACGAATTGTAATGTGTTATCTAGGAGGAAAGGGTTGGGTTTGATTGCAGAGCAGCTTTATTTAAGTTAGTGAAACACTGTGGGCTGAAGGGAGTGTACTTTGCTGTATAGTTGTATGTACATACAGACTTGAAAATGATCTCTGCAGTAGAACCACTCATCAGCAAAGTCAGAACTAAATCATTAGTTTTAGGAAATCTCAAGACATTCCAACGAGAGCATTATTTGTTGAATGCAGTTGTCTAAGTAGACTGTCTCTGCCAGTCACACAAAGACAACTCATTTATGTAATATCTGTTTTCAAGCACACAGTTTGATAATGTTATATACCCATGTTCTAGAATGCTGTCAGTTTAAAAAAAAAAATTTAATTTAGGGAGACAATTTGGCCTTATAGAGTCATAAATCGAGCTTCCATCTGCAGAGATAGCAGGCAACTAGTATGATTTCCTAACTTCCTGGTTGCTGCTGGAATGTAGAAGACTTTGCTCCAGGTGGGAAAGAAGATTTCATGGGTTGGGTGACATGCCACTTTTAGAAAGTAGGGCATGTTTATCTATGGCAAATGCAGGATATTTCATTATTTCCCAGTCAGAATTAAAAGGACTTTGTAACTAGATCTTAATTATGTGGTTTACTGCTTTTAAATGTGGTCTGTAGAGCACTTGGCAACAGAATAAGTATTCTCATACAAATGCAACAGACTTTTGAAAATATTTTAATTGTATACTCAGTTTATGGTATACATTACATAGAATATATTTGAATATCTTTGTGGATAGATAATAAGCACTTGAATTATGTTCTGAAGAGTAATTGTGATTCTGTTTGCAAATATTTTGATGAAGTTGGAGTGATGATGAACTTACGCTGTGGTAAGAACAAAATCTGAAATTTTATGACACTGTGTTGTGGTTGTTCACTTGCAGATGGAAACAAAGTTATGCTAATGCCTGTATTTTGTTGGAATAAACCTGAAATTGGCTATTTCTGTAGTATTTGCTTGGGCCAGTTACTCATATAATATGCCATGAGCATCAAATCTTTTTTGAATAATTATGTCCAATTTCCTATAGTGTTCTTCAAAGAGTTTTATAATATTTATCCATGTGTATAAAAAGAGGAGTTTCAATTTGAGTGCCTTTGACAAAAGGGAATTTGTATTCTGTAGGATGGTGCACAGAACTTGCCCTGAATATGTATTTGAGTTCTGGAGAATGATTTAACCTAAAATCTTCTGGTTTGATAATGATTCTTCTATAAGACAAGTGAGTAATTACAATTTGGTTCTTTTATATCAGAAGATTTCCCCATTTGCTTGTTGTCATCTTGAAATTAGTGGTAAGGGATCTGTTTAGCATAGATATATTGTTGGATGCAATATGAATTTCATACTTAAAGTAATTTCAAAGTAGCTGTGACCATTCTTGAAATAGTATTTAGCCATCTGGTTTTGGGGCTTTTAAGCAGTATTCAGCTAAAAATTATACTATTAAAATTAATACTATTACAATGAACTGTTGTTGGAGTGTTATTGAGTATAATTCAGACTTAATTTATTTTATAATGCACTGAACCACAATACAGACAGACATTCTTTCTTGATCCCGAGGGAAATTGGGTTTCGTTACAGTCGCACCAACCAAGAATAGTGTAGAAATATAGCAATATAAAACTATGAATAATTAAATAATAATAAGTAAATTATGCCAAGTGGAAATTAGTCCAGGACCAGCCTATTGGCACAGGGTGTCTGACACTCCGAGGGAGGAGTTGTAAAGTTTGATGGCCACAGGCAGGAATGATGTCCTATGACGCTCAGTGTTGCATCTCAGTGGGATGAGTCTCTGGCTGAATGTACTCCTGTGCCTAACTAGTACATTATGGAGTGGATGGGAGATATTGTCCAAGATGGCATGCAACTTGGACAGCATCCTTTTTTCAGACACCACCGTCAGAGAGTCCAGTTCCACCCCCACAACATCACTGGCCTTACGAATGAGTTTGTTGATTCTTTTGGTGTCTGCTACCCTCAGCCTGCTGCCCCAGCACACAACAGCAAACATGATAGCACTGGCCACCACAGACTCGTAGAACATCCTCAGCATCGTCCGGCAGATGTTAAAGGACCTCAGTCTCCTCAGGAAATAGAGACAGCTCTGACCCTTCTTGTAGACAGCCTCAGTGTTCCTTGACCAGTCCAGTTTATTGTCAATTCATATACCCAGGTATTTGTAATCCTCCACCATGTCCACACTGACTCCTTTTACTTTTCAATACTTTTCAATAGTTCATCAGTTTAAGAGAATTTCCTAAATTTTAGCTGAGTTAGTTGACTATCTATTCTTTACTTCCCAGTTGGAGCAATTTAGATGGGAATAAGCAACAGTGTTAGTGCTGCTGGTGCCTCACAGTTCCAGGGACTCAGATCAAATTGTGATTTTGGGTACTGAGCATATGGAGTTTCCATGTTCTCTCTGACAGGAGTTTTCACCATTAACCTTGTGTTTTGCCTTTAAGTTTGCCCTTATAAAGTTTATTACTTCACACTTTTGTGAATTTACCTTCATCAACGGGACATTGACAGGATAAAAAGCTTGTGACAGCCAAGTTCCTGTAATGGACACAACATTATAATTCATTTAACTGATCCATGCTCCAAGTTTGTCACCCTTTTGTCTGATATTTTCTGTATTGAACACATTTTAACATACCCAACTTTACTGCATTTCTGTCCGATACGCTGCTTATCCTTTCTCACATTCTCTCTATTTATTGCATCTACCTTTACACCAACAGCTCTATCGTCTGATCTGTCATTCTGCTTCCCATTTTTAAACCCTCCCTTGGTAAAGCTGCCCACAAGAGCATTGATCTCTCTTGAGTTCAGGTGTAATCCTTTTCTACAGCTCATACCTTGCCCAGAAGAGATCACAATTGTCTAATCTTTCCCCTGCTCTAAGTCTATAGATCAGAGTAACGCAATTACAACATAGGCTATATTTTCAGAGTTTAATTCCTGCTGTTTTTTGTAAGGAATTTGTATGTTCTCTCTGTGACCGAGTGAGTTTGCTCCAGATGCTCCAGCTTCTTCTCTCATTCCAAAAGACACACAGTCAGGGTTAGTGAGTTGTGGGCATGCTACGTTGGCATCAGTAGTAAAGCGATGCTTGCAGGCTGCCCAGCTCAATGCTTAATGATTTGATGTTAGCGACACATTTCACTGTATGTTTCAATGTACATATGACAAAGTTAGTCTTTAATCTCTTTAAATGTTCAGCCACACAATTATCTGTCATATTATCCATTCTTACCCTCAGTGGCACTGGCAGCAATCCAGAGATTGCTACCCTTGGTACTACTTTGTAACTTCTTTGGTCTCTTCATTTACTCTTCAGGACTTCATCCCTTTTCCTAGTTATGTTGTTGGTACCAGTATACACCATGGTCTTTGGCAGCTCACCCTCCCCCTTAAGAATGTTGTGGACTCAATCATTCCTAACCCTGGAACCTAATAGTAATAATCCAGGAGTCTCTATCATATCTAGAAATAGCTGAAGAGATTGTGGAGGCATTAGTAATGATCTTTGAAGAGTCACTAGTTTCTGGAATGGTTCTAGACAACTGGAAAATTGCAAATGTCACATCAATCTATAAGAAAGGAGGGAGACAAGAAAGAAAATTATTGGCCAGATAGCCTGACTTCAGTGATTGGGAAGACGTTGGAGTCCATTATTAAGCATGAGGTTGCCAGCTGCTTGAAGGCGAATGATAAAGTAAGCCCAAGTCAGCATGGTTTCCTTAAGGGCAAATCTTGTCTGACAAATCTGTTGGAATTATTTGAGGAAATAACAGGTAGAATAGACAAAAGAGAGTCAGTGAATGTTGTTTACATTGATTTTGTAGAAGGCCTTCACAAGGTGCTGCACATGAGGTTGCTTAAAAAGTTAAGAGTCTGTGGTATGGATAGAAAATTGGTTGATTGGCATGAGGCGAAGAATTGAAGTAAAGGATACCTGTTCTGGTTGGCTGCCTGTGACAATGGTGTTCTGCAAGGGTCGGTATTGGGACAGTTTCTTTTCATGTTATATGTCAACAATTTGGATGACGGAATTGTTGGCTTTGTGGCCAAATTTGCAGACGATGCAAAGATGGGTGGAGGGACAGGTCACATTGAAGAAGCAGGGAGTCTGCAGAAGGACTTGGACAAATTGGGTGGATTGGCAAAGAAGCGGCAGATGGAATATAGTGTCGGGAAGAAATGGTCGTGCACTTTGTTGACACGAGGAAATCTGCAGATGCTGGAAATTCAAGCAACATACACAAAATGCTAGTGGAGATCCGATGAAGGATCTCGACCTGAAACGTCAACAGCGCTTCTCCCTATAGATGCTGCCTGGCCTGCTGCGTTCCACCAGCATTTTGTGTGTGTTGCATGCACTTTGTTGGATGGAATAAAGGCATAGACTATTTTCTAAATGGGGAGAAAATTTGAAAATCAGAGGTGCACGGGGATCTAGAGTCCTTATGCAGGAATCCTTAAGGTTAACTTGCAGGTTGAGTCGGTGGGAAGGAAGGCAAATGCAATGTCAGCATTCATTTTGAGAGGACTAGAATAAAAGAATAAGGATCTGATGCTGAGGCTTTATAAGGTATTAGTCAGACCGCAATTGGAGAATTTTGTGAGCAGTTTTGGGCCCCTTATCTAAGAAAAGATATGCAGGCATTGGTGAAGGTCCAGAGGAAATCTGAGAATGATTCTGGGAATGAAAGGGTTAACGGGGGAGTATTTGATCTACAGAATTTCTTATCTGTTCCTTTTCTCTCCCCTTCCTTCAGCTAATTTTATTTATTTTGAATAGGGTAGAAGATTTCTTGTTTCCTCAGTATGCAGTTAATCTCAATCAGTGGCCTCAATAATTTAACAGATAGGAGGTTCCTAATTTATTAAATTTGAATCCTTTCGTAAATTGAATTGTGCTGTTAATCTTTTCTATAGCATCTTATTTTTTTATTTTGAACAGCTACTTTTGCATTTGGGATGTTGGCATTTTGCAGAAAAATACTGCAGTGCCGGAGCTCTGAAACTAACAATAGGTGATAATGGAAATATTCAGAAGCTCAGCAGTATCTGTGGAGAGCAAAACAGAACTTCCTGAGATCAAAACTGGGAAGAATTGAGGGAGAGACAAAAAGCTGAAAAGAAAATGTTTGTAATGGCATGAAGAGCAGTATAGTAAATTACAAAAAGGGTGCTGGAGTTGGGCGAAGACCTATCAGCATCAGTGAATGACAATTTATCGGCTGGGGCAGATGTAACAAGCAAGTCAAAAACGTGAAATGGCCAAGAGGGAAAGAGAAACAAGTATGAATGCTGTAAATATGACATATAATGTCAAGGATTGCCAATCTGAAGTTGTTAAACTTGATGTTATGTCCAGAAGACTCTAATGTCCTTATTTGGACATTAAGCTGCTCTTCCTCATACTTACAATGAGATGTGAGGGAACAGTGTATGAAGCTGAAGACAGATGTCAGAATGGGAAAGGGTTGGGGAAGGAAGGTACCCAAACAGAAATCCTGTCAGAAAGGAACAGGACTTTTAGTAGTTATTCAAGGAGGAAGACAGTGGATGAGTTATTTTTTCTGTTTTCTGTTTGTCAAATTGTTGTTATTTTGCTGTGCTGCTCCATAGCTAACAGAGATGAGACAGATTCAATGCTGGATTGTTGTTGCAGTGAAATATAATGACCTTTCTGGGTTACTTCTTTTTACCCATCAAATAGTTGAAAATGTGCTTTATTTCTCAGATAAATAAGATCCAATCAGCTGAGAGTGCCCCTCAAATAATTGGAACCTTTGTATTGTGATACAGTATTACAGCAGAATCTCTTCCTGACAGGTGGCATGGATCTGAAATTTGTAGAACATTAAAATGAAAGGTATTTCTAATAGACTGTTTGTCATTTAATGATTTTAGCTTCCCTGCACCAGAACAAAATACCTCAAACTCGTACTGCAATGTGGTAGAAATCATTTATATTTGCTTTTTTAGTGGTGATTATTGGACATGGAAGAATTTTTTAAAAATACATGAGCTGCATTTGTTGGAACTATGGAACCAGTACTTTTTGTTTTGTTGACTTTACACATGTTTAAGTTTAAAACTAACCACCAGTATATGATGGGTGAGTCAATAAACTCAAAGGTGTTTCAATAAATTAAAGTATAATTTTCAGTCTCAGTCCCAATGTTATTTTTTCTTACTGTTTTCTTCTCAGAACTCTTGCTGCAAAAACAAAAACCTCTATTGCTTAACTATTTTATTTGGGATATTAAGCAGTATAACAAGTGCTGACTGTTCAACTTTGAGGGGCATTGTGGAATCACCAGATATTGATAAGAAGCATGGACGCTGACTTTTTCTTTCCCACCACCTCCCTATGCTATCTGTTTCCATTAGACCAATTATGTGTAATCAAACTGCTGAGTCACTGGAGATGTGCTAAACCAAGATTGAAATCAAATTGGCGATCTTCTTCTCAAGGTGGCTTTGTGTGATAAAAGTAGTTTTACCACTTTTTCCATTTATTTTCCACTTAAGTGTACAGATAGTTTGTTACTTCAGTGTGGCTGCACTAGTTAAATGGATGCTGCAGATGTCAAACCTGCCCAATTAGATACGTATTAAAAAATACATGGATTAGTCTAAAAAGAAATGGAGAGTCATGTTTACCTCTTTATTCTGCAGTTTCCTTAAAATGAAATCCATCCGCTTTGTACATTTGACTTCTATAAATAAACTTCATTATAGAGTTGTAGAACACCACAGCACAGAAATAGGCCCTTTGGCCCATCTAGTCCATGCAAGACCATTAATCTGCCAAGTCCCATCAACCTGGACCACAGCCCTCCATACTTCTCCCATCCATGTACCTATCCAAGTTTCTCTTAAATGTTGAAATCAACCTCACATTCCCTGATTGCGCTGGCAGCTTGTTCCATGCTCCCACCACCCTCTGAATGAAGCCATTCCCCCTCATATTCCCTTTCAAACATTTCAGCTTTCATTCTTCACCCATGAACTACTTGCATTTACTTTACCAATACCCCTCAGAATTTTGTATACCTCCATCAAATCTCCCCCCAAACTTCTACATTCTGGCAGCATCCTTCTAAAATTTCTCTGCACTCTGTTGATCTTACTTGTATCTTTCCTGCAGCTAGGTGACCAAAACTGGACACAATATTCCAAATTAGGCCTTACCAACGTCTTACACAATTTTATAACATCCCAACTCCTGTACTCAATACATTGATTTATGAAGGTCAGTGTGCCAAAGCTTTCTTTATCACTCTTATCTACCTGTGACACCACTTTCAAGGTATTTCGTAACTGTATTCCCAGATCCCTCTATTCTACCACACTCCTCAGTGCCTTACTGTTCACCACTTTGGTCCTCCCAAAATGCAACACCTCACACTTGTCTGCATTAAATTCCATCTGCCATTTTTCAGCCCAGTTTTCCAGTTGGTCTGCGTACCACTGCAAGCTTTGATAGTCTTTTTCGCTGTCCACTACACCCCCAGTCTGCAAATTTTCTGATCCAATTTACCATATATCAATAATCAGGATTGTTGATGTAGATGACAAACAACAACAGACCCAACACTGATCCCCGCAGCACACTACTAGTCACAGGCCTTCAGTCAGAGAAGCAACCTTCTACTGCTGCTGTCTAGTTTCTTCCATGAAACCAATGTCTAGTCTATTTTACTACCTCATCTTAAATGCCAAGTGACTGAACCTTTACCAGCCCCTCATGTGGGACTTTGAAGAAAGGCCATGTAGACAATATCCACTGGCTTGCCTTCGTCAACTTTTTTGGCAACTTCCTCAAAGTTTTATAAGATCGGTGAGACATGACCTACCGCGCATAAAGCCAAATTGACCATCCCCAATCAGTTCCTATCTATCCAAATACTCATATATCTGGTCGCTTAGAATACCTAACTTTCCCACTACTGATGTCAGGTTCACTGGTCTCTAATTTCTGGTGTATATAAATTTTGCCAAGATGGCGGTGGGATAGCAGCGGCGGCGGAAGGAGGAGGCGGAGGTGGGAGAAACACAGCAGGAACTGTGAGAATGCATCTGTTCCAAAGGCGGGTTGGACAAGATCTTAAGGACGAATATGTGTTTCTTGTTATTTTTTTCCCGGGAGCCCGCCTATGCTTGCGATGTCTGCTTGCAGCCCTTTGCCACCGTGGCCAGGCTCAGCAGCCACCAGTGCTGCCACTTCGAGCCGAGGCCCGGGCCCTCCTGCTCTATCCCCAGTGTCCCTGCCACAGACGCCGACCGCTGCAACACCTGGCCCCGAGCTTGGCGCGACAAAACATCCCAGGTCCAGCTGACCTGGCTGGTTGCACCTGGTAAGGGCCCCTTGCTAAGGGTTACGAGCGATGGCTAATGGCAGACCCAGCAGGAGACTGGTGGGGAAGGTGGAAGAGGTACAACTTTGGAAGACAATGTTGCTTTGCAATCAGATCTATCAAGAAGAGAGATGGTGATCTCTTTAAATTCACCTGGCTGAAGGCAAAGACAAACCACTGCTGTAACCTGCCAAGTACATGATTTCCTAATATGTCAGCCTCAATAAAGGAACAACTTCAGTGACAAGTGTCGGGACAGAACGACGTGGAGGGAAGTTGTCCGCCAACTTGAAATTCCAGATGCGACCTAACGACGACGATTCTTGGAGCTTTTTTTAAAAAATGGAATGATATTAACCATCATCCAATCCTCTACCTCACCCATGGCTAAGGATGCTTTAAATACCTTTGCTGGGGCCCTTGCAATTTCTGCACTAGCTTCTCACAGGGCCCAAGTGTCAGACCCTGGGGATTTAACCACTCTAATGTGCCTAAAGACAGCAAACAAAACCGCCTTTGCAATTTCTGTAGCATCAATGACCTCGCTGCTGCATTGCCTCACATCTATAGAATCTGTATCTGTCTCCCAAGTATAAACAGATGCAAAAAAAAAATGCATTTAAGATCTCCCCTATCTCTTTCAGCCCCATGCATAGATGATCTTCCAGAGGACCAATTTTGTCACTTGCAATCCTTTTGCTCTTAACATATCTGTAGAAGCCCTTGGGATTCTCCTTTGTCTTGTTTGCTAGAGCAACCTTGTGCCTCCTTTTAGCCCTCTTGATTTCTTTCTTACGTGTTCTCTTGCATTTCTTATACTCTAAGTACCTCACCTGTTTTACTTGTGTATACCTGCTGTGCACCCCCTTTTTTCTTAAATAGGGCCGCAATACCTTTCTAAAACCCAGGTTCCTTAAAAGTTTGTATGTTCCTATCAGAATAAAAGACAAAACTGTTATCTTTGCCTTTTTTTCTGACAAGAAAATACAAACTCTTTACTCTTAAAATTTTACTTTTGAAGGCATCCCATTTCCCAAGTACACCTTTGGTAGAAACCAACCTGTCCCAATCCTCACTTGCCAGATCTTCTCGCTAGTTGGAACTTCTATGTACTGATTAAGGATACTTTCCTGAATACATTAGACAAACTTTCCCATCTAGCCATTTTACAGTATGAGTCCCAATCAATATATGCCAAGTTGAAATCACCTACTATCACAACCTTATGTTTCTTGCAAAAGACTGCGATCTCTTTACAAATTTTCCTCCTTTACATCCTGTGAAGTGTTGGGTGGTCTGTAATATAATTCCATTAACATGGTCATACCTTTCTTGTTTCTCAGTTCTACCCATAAAAACTTAGTGGACAAGCTCCCCAGTCTGTCCTGACTGAGCAGTGACATGACCTTTTCCCTCACTAGTATTGCCACTCCACCTGCTTTAAACCCTTCTGTTCTATCACATCTAAAACAATGGAACTCCGGAACACTGAGCTGCCTGTCCTACCCCACTTGCAACCAAGTCTCACTAATGGCTAAAATGTCATAATTCCCTGTGCAGATCCATGCCCTAAACTCATCCACCTTTCCTAGAATATTCCTTGCATTGATGTATATGCAGCTCAGCGCATCTGCCCCACCATGTTATACCTGACTTTATGTAGGCTTAACAACATTTTTCTCCACAACCATGTCACCATCTGTTCTGGTGCTCTAGTTCCCATCCCTCTGCAACTCTAGTTTAACCCCCTACCCCTTCATGCAGCAAACCTTCCCACTAGAACATTTGTCCCCCTCCAGTTCAGGTGCAAACTGTTCCTTCTGTACATGTCCCATCTTCCCTCAAAGAGAGCCCAACGATCCAAAAATCTGAAGCCCTCCATCCTGCACCGTCTTAGCCACTTTTTACACTGTATGGGCTTTGTATTTCTGGCCTCACTAGTAGGTAACAATCCTAAGATCACAGCCCAAGGGGTCCTGTCCTTTTAACAGCACCTAACTCTCTGAACTCACTGTGCAGGACATCATCACCCCTCCCACTTGTGTCATTGGTACCAATGTTGATCGCAATCACTAGCTGCTCACTTTCCCACTTAAGAATGCTGTGGACTCAATCCAAGATGTCCCTGACCCTGGAGGCAACGTGCCATCTGGGAATCTCATTCTCACCCACAGAACCTCCTTTCTGTTTTCCTAACCAATGAATCTGCCATCTCTTTAGCTTTCTTTTTCTTCCCCCTTCCCTTCTGAGCCACAGTGCCTGACCTCTGTGGTTTTCCTCTGCTCGGTCATTTTCTGCCCCCCCCCCCCCCAGTATCCAAAGTGGCATACCTGTTGTTGAGGGGAATGGCCACAGGAGTACTCTGAATTGGCTGCCTATCCCCTTTTCCCCCCTCCTAATGGTCACTTCTGTCCTACACCTTGGGTGTAACTACCTCCCTGTATGTCCTGTTTATCAATTCTCAACCTCCTGAATAATTTGGAATTCAGGTTTGAGTTCTAGCTCTAATTCCTTAACATGGTCTGAAAGAAGCTGTGGCTGGATGCACTTCTTGCAGTTGTCGTTGACAGGGTCCCTGCCTTCCCACATCCTGCAAGAACAGCATTCCACTATCCTGCATGGCATCCCCACTGCTCTAAATGTGCAATAAGAAAGTAAGAATAAATAATGCCTCTCTTTGCAGAAGTCTCGATCAGTCAAAGCCTCAACTTCGCATTCTAGCGCAGGCCCACTCACACAGTGGCCACTCCACTTAAACCTAACTTCATTTTACTGGCCAAGTGCCTGACTGATGCATAATTTGATGTCTCCTCAGGAACTATGGCACTCAAAATGTGCTGACTGCTCATGCTCACTTCTTTTAAACTCTCTCTCCCTCTATGCAATCTGATGTCTCCTTGGGAACTGTGGTACGCAAAAGTCATAAGAATTATCGCTGAATAGAATCTCTCAACAGGGATTAATTGGATTAAAACTGCAACAAAAAGATAAGCAGGGGGTGCTTTACAAATTAATTCTCAAGGGGTCAACTTCAATATTGATATAAAAATACTGTAGGGCAATGTGTTGCCATGGTCCACCATTAGTCATTATTGTCAATCAAATGGCTTTGGGTAAAAGTTGCACTCTAGTGGCTTGAGAAACATAATCAATCTTAACATTTCATTGTGATGCAAAATCCAGGCTTCTTGAATGCACTCAATGTAGCCTTTACACAAGCTTTCTCCATATCTGCATGTGCTTTCTCCATTAGTATTTCGACTTTGCAATTAGCATATGCTGCTTCATTTCTGGCATGGGCTCGTGCTGCAGCTATGCTAATCGTAGTTTAGCTTGAGCATTGAAAAGTTGCAATCAGTGCACCCACCGCATTCTGACCTGACTTCCAGGGCTTGGCAATCGAGGTTGATGGGGTCAGAAGCTGACATAGCATATGGCATTCAGACACATCTCCAGTCTGCGGGCAATGCCTTTGAAGACGAGTTATCTTTTCACTCTGCTGCCCTCGCAGTGTATTGCATGCAAAACTAGGCAGGGAGTTGTACCGCCTTCTCAAGAAGCACCCAAGGCAGAAGCTTTCTTCAGGGATTTTAGCAAGAACTTTGTGAAAAGATATTTGCTGTTTGAAGGGCAAATAAAATGTAGATAGAGATGGATGTCTTTCTACAGAATTTGCTTCATCGAAATCCAACTTAACTCAGGCAGGAAATGATGTAAAAATAAGTTTATGAACAGGAAGTGGTTTTTATACAAAATGAACTAGTACAAATGAACAGCACCACTAGAGGCAGAACAAGAGGACAAAAGGAACTATTGGCCATTAAAAAAGATTTTCAGGAAAAAGCTGAAGTTCATTGATAAGAAAGTGATAAGCATGATTTGGTCGTGTCAGCAGGGATTTAGAAAAAGGAAGTCGTGTTTTAACCAGAGTCGTTTTGTTTTGAGCATGCAACAAGGTATGTAGAAATGAGGGACCTGTGGATGTAGTGTATTTAGATTTCCAAAAAAACATTTGAGGTGAAAAATAGTTAAATTTAAAAAAAAAAGGGATTTGAGGCTGAAACTAATGTTCATGGCTGTTCATAAGGAGTTGTGTAATGGATAGGAAACCAAAGAATAAAGAATACATTGGCCATTTTGCATTTTGTCCTGCATAAATAAAAAATACAATGTATTGAAGTTTGTTGCCAATCCAGAGATAGTGAGAAAAATGCTGAAGGAGATGGTCTACAAAGAGATGTAATCAAACTGAATAGAGTCATTGAGTAAGAATGCAAGTTCAATGATACGGCAGATAGCAAAGAGAACTCTTATACTGCCAGTATAAGATCTAAAACAAGCATGCATGTATCAGCAACTCATTAAAAGAAAACAAATCGGTCTTTATAATGAATACTTATTTACAGTGTCATTTAATTCTACAAATAGTTTCCCCTGAAACACAAACAAAATGCTGGAGGAACTCAGTACATCAAGCAACATTTATGGAAATGAATAAATAGTTGATGATTCAGGCTGAGACCCTTCATCAGGACTTGATTATGTTTATTCTCTTCGTAATCTAGTCTCACCATACTCCCAACGACTATGCCAGGTATTACCATTCATCTACATAATGGGAGCAATTTATGGTAGCCAATTTACCTACCAATGTGAGAATGTACGAGTTTTACACAGATTATATGGATAGTCAGGATGAAACCTGGATTACTGGGACAGTGACGTAGCATCTCTACTAGCTGCATCAGTAACCTAGATAGTTGAGAGTACTTAACATTTTGTTTCTCAGAGGTAGCTGTGGATGGTGTATCATTAAGTAGATTTAAGATTGAAATGTTTGGAAAATAAGGAATAGGGTTTATGGAGCAAGAACTGAGGAATAGGGACAGTAAGAATATAGTTGAGACCAAAAATCAAATCAGTCTTCATTTTATTGGATAGCAGTCCAGACTGCACTGTCACGTGTCCTACTCCTGCTCATGTTCTTTGGATTTAACAAAGCTATTCATTTATCAAAATTGGCATTGTTTGTTTAACATATCAGTACAAATACATTTGGGGAAAGTCATGCTTAACTCAATAAGCCTTTGAGATAATTGAAGTTTCTCCTACTGTTACAAGACACTTCAAGTAACCTGAACAATACACAAATTAAAATGTTTTCCTGAGAAAATCTGTTCTTGGAGCAATAGAGTACTCCAGTATTTTTCATAACTGATTCTCTCCCTTGATTTATACTTCTCTGATGAAATTGGACCTCTTTTTTTCCAAAATGTTTTCTAAATTGAGATCATGAGGTAGTGATCCCAAGGGAAAACCTAGTGAAGTTCCACAGCCTAAATCTCAGGTAGCAAAGATCACTGCTGACTTTTGATTTAAGGCTTCTGATGCAGCAGAAATTCTGAACAATATTTGTCAAAGGTGAATATTGTTGTTATACCACCTGTATTCTGGAACAATTCCACAAATTTGAACTCCACCTTTTTAGCAAACAGTTTCCAGACTTGAGTCAATGGCCATAATACTTTGCAACATACACAAAATGCTGGAGGAACTCAGCAGGTCAGGTAGCATCTATGGAAATAAATAACTGGCACCTCTTTCCCCTTTCTTGATATCTCTGTCTCCATCACTGGAGGTAAATTGTCTACCGATTCTCACAGCTAGCTTGACTATACCACTTCCCACCCTGTCTCCCTCCTTTAAAAATGACATTCCCTTTTCTTGTATCTTTCATCTTTGCTGCATCTGTTCCCAAGATGAGGCTTTCTTATCCAGGACATCAGAGATCTCCTCCTCCTCCAAAAGATGGTGTTTCCCTTCCTCCACCATTGATGCTGCCCTGACCCGCATCTCCTCCATTTCCTGGACATCCGTGCTCACCCTATCATCCCACTGCCTTAACAAGGATAGAATTCCTTTTGTCCTCACCTGCCACCCCATGAGCCTCCACATCATGCTACCAACAAACATATCTTTACCTCATTCCACTCCTTACTCTCTGCTGCAGCAGAAGTGCTGCACTTGCCCATTCTCCTCCTCCCTCATTGCCATTCAGGGCCCCAAACAGTCCTTCCAGGTGAGGCAAACACCATCTGTGAATCCCGATGGAGCATTCTATCAGCTGCTCCTGATGTGGTCTTCTCTACATCAGTGAGACCTGACATAAATTGGGGTGTGCTTTGAAGAGCACCTCTGCTTCATCTGCAAAAAGTGAAATTTCCTGGTGGCCGATCATTTCAATTCCACTTCCCATTCCCATTCCAACAAGTCAGTCCGTGGCCTCTTCGTTTGCCACAATGAAGCCGCTCTGTTTGGAGGAGCAACACTTCATGTTCATAGTCTAGGTAGCCTTCAACTTAATGGCAATTTCTCCAACTTCCGGTAATTTTTTTCCCCCTCCTCATTCCCACTTCTTCATTTCCCCATTCTGAACTCTTACCTCTTCTCCTTACCTACCTATAACCTCCCCTGTGGCCCCCCCCTTCCCTTTCTCCCATGATCCTCTCTCCTCCTATCAGATTCCTTCTCTCCAGCCTTTTCCATTTCTCACCTCCCAGCTTCTGACTTCATCCCCCCACCCCCACTTTCCACCATGCACCTGGCTCCACCAGTCACCTTCTAGCTTGTCCTTCCCCTTCCCCACCACGTTGTGGCATTTTCTCCCTTCCTTTCCAGTCCTGATAGCTTTAGAGTGCAGTTTGTTTTTGTTCTTTTGCAGTAGAGGAGATCGTGTGTGGTGTTGCAGCACTGTTGTTAGGTGGTTGGACTAGTGATCCAAAGGTATGCACAAAGGCCACAAAACCAACACGAATTCAATGGTTGACTGAGCAGCAGAAATCCTCCTCTCTTATATACAAGATTAATCTTTGGGGTAGTAGAATTGTCAAAAATGGAGAGAGATTAAACACAGGCCTCACACATTTTTTTAAAAAACGGTGTTCTTATTGAAAAGTAAACTCTTTAGGTACTTGATCGGGTAAGGCTGAGTTGATGTTTCTCCTGGTTGTGGCATCAAGAACCAGGCATTACAGTTTTTAAAAAATAAATGGTTAAATATTTCAGAGTTTAAAACCTTTACAGTCAGCCAGAAGTAAATCCTTTGAATTCTCAACCCAAGAGGATTGTGAAATCTTGGTGGCTGTGTTTCAAGATGGGCCAGTAGTTACTAAGAATTAGAGGATATAGCATAAAAACTGGAAAGCTACACTGCAATGAAATGAGGACAGAGCAACTAAAATGAGTCAAATAGGTTTACCATGCTGTGGCTTCCTATAATCTTCTGCTTAATACAGAGATCTCAAAGCACTGGAAATGACACCAGTACCGCCTCCATAAAATCCTTCAAATACATTGGCAGCATAGACACACCACTGTTGGTTCTGGCTCCCAGAATAGTGTTTGCGATATTATAGTCCTAATTGCACATGGTTGTTTGTAATGGACAGTCTATATTCTTTATATGCTTGAGACTATTACTATTATGACAATGGATTACCAGGCAGATAGTAGAACTGATTCAAAGATATCCACAAAACCTTCATGAAAATATAAATGAGAGGGAAAAATATAGCTTCCCAATTGAATCAAGGAATATGCTGCCTGAGGAAGTGATTGAGGGCTGTATAATGATATTTAAAAGACATTTGGATGGGTACATGGATAGGAAAAGTTAGATGGATTTGGGCCAAATATGGGTAACTGGGACTAGCTTAGATAGGCTTCTTGATCAGTATAGACAAGATGGACTCTGTGCTCTGTTACTATAACTCTGAGAATCACTGGCCCTGAATACACTCAAAACTGAAAAGGAGCTTTTGAAATGGCATTTTGAGGACCTTGGGCGAATTCTTCACAAGCACTCATAAGCCCAGAGCAGAAGACAGGAGGAGCTTGCACTTGCCATGAAACCAGTCTATGGCAGATTCCAAATAAACCAATTGGAATTGGTTTTTTATGGTCAGATATACTGAGGTATAGTAAAAACTTGTCTTCCATACTGTTCAAACAGATCAAAGGATTACTCAGGTCAATCAGGTTGAACGAGGCAAAACAATAATAGAATGCAGAATAAAGTATGACAGCTATAGAGAAGGTGCAGGTAGGTGATAAAATACATTTCATAACAAGGTAGACTGTGAGGTCAGAAATCCATCTGATCATTCTAAAGAACCATTTAGTAGCCTTATAAAAGTGGGGTAGAAGTTGTTCTAGAGCCAGGTGATACATGTTTGTATCTTCTGCCTGATGGAAGAGGGGAGAAAAGATGTCCAGAGTGGATTCACCTCAACAGCTGCTTCAGAACCCTACCAACCCCAAGGGAATAGTCATCTGTGATACAAGAGATGACAGTGATGTGGATGGCTGAAGGAATTAAAGTGCTGAAAGATTCTCCTGCTTGGATACTTCAGTGCCTGCAGAAGCACCACTTATATATAGTATTTAGGAAGAAATCCTGGTGACATTTATAGTCTGCTTTAATGAAAAGGAGATCCACTGGTTTCCAGAGTAAATGCCTTTGCCTTTGTGATATGCAAGTTTCCTATTGCTTTGCCAAGGCAGGAGGTTTCATTTTTGCTTAGGTAGACCTGTTGGGTATTTGATGTTTTCTAATCTTTCTGCCAGCCTTACTATAAATTCACCAAATGAGATTCAGAAAACATGCAAATTGGCAAGAGAGAGTGAGTGCTAAGGTGGGGAGGAGAGATAATAGTGCAGAGTACTGGGTAAAGAGAAATTCTGGAAGTTGGGAGTTTTAAGTAGCTTGATTTGGAATGTGGTGATGCTTTATTTGGTTAATTGACAAAGCAAAGCAAATTAATTTTGTATATTGCTTGTGTAATGGTAGTGTTGGATTGGTGGTGGCAGTGAGAGAAGAATTAGCTTTTCTTTTAACATTCAAAGGTTATTTTGATTTGCAAAGCAAAATATGGTGGAACCAGTGCATTTTGGCCCAACTAAACCCTGCTCTAGTTAGCCAAGGTTTCATGGAAATAGTTTAAAAGCGCAAGAAAGGCAATCTACCAGTTAACTGAGTAATGAATTATTTTTTTAAATGAAATACAGAGCACATTAGAACATGACCAATACTACTACAGTATTATAAAACTATATTAGCTGTGTAGTTATTGACACAAGATTTCATCATTGCTGTTCCCATCACAGTCAGATAATGGACTGCCTTCATTGCCTTCCTGCATAAAGTCAAAATAAAACATACAAAATGATCAAAAATCACTGCTTTCCAAACAGATGACATTACACAAGCACACGCAACTAACACTATTTTAAAAATTGAATGCTTTGTAATATCCAATGGCTGTTTATGGCATCTCCAAGCCTGAATGTTTGAAGCCACAGTGAGCCAAACAGTTCCAAATTGTCTTGCTGCTTACTTCTTGCCAACTATCAGTGACAGAAATCACTGCTTTTTGAACACAAACGCAAATGATGCTATTTAAAAACTGTTCTCTCTAAGCACTGTTTAGTATCTAAACGTCAAACAAGTGTATGTGACTAATGCTAATTAGAAACTGTTCGGCAGCAGACTCCTGCCCCAATTAAGTAGCATAGTGTCCCAAATAAGCAAAGAGAATTCAGTTTATTTTCTTGATTAGTTTTTGTTCTATAAAAGTTGCCCCAATTAACTGATGACCCAATTAACCACTATTCACTATGCTGATACTATGAATGCTAAAATTTACTATGTACTGTGAACAATAAAATGTTTTATGCTGGTCAGCCTCTTAATGATTTGACTTCAATCTGCCTGGCTGTTGCTTAAAAAAACCAATTTTGTATACCATTGGGTTAAGCTAAAAAATATTTTGTTTCACAAATTATTCTTAACTAGATGCTGACATGATTTCTAGACAGGGTTGAGCTGTTTGGGACAGCAGAAAGAAAATTTTAGTGGCCTCAGTAAAATCCATTTCTGAGGAGCTGCTGAACCTGGGAATTGGCCACAAACCTCACAAGTGTTCAAATGTCCATGTGCTAGGAAGTAGATATGAAACCACGTAATAAGATTATCTCCTTCAGAGTCCTACTTGAGGTCGGCCACCTTCCTGTGAATTTTAGAAAGAGTTAAACCATGAGATTGTAGTGCTTAAAAGACATGATCAGTTGGGGCTACCTGGAAAGAAAGTTGGTAAGGCAATGTATAAAAAATATGGGTGACAAATTATCCCAGGGAATTATTTAGGTCAGTGTGTTCACAAGGCCTTTTGAAACTAGTATAAAAGACATTCAACAGAAGTTCGTAGAGTTTGCCAAATGTCTGGAGGGATAGAGAGAATCTTTAATATTGTTAACAGGTACAAAATGGATACACATTTTTATTTACTTAAGTGGTTCGATTCAGTAACTTTTCCAACAGATCTACTGGAAATGATTTTAAACAGCCAGAATTTGTGAAGTATTTCTTTTCAAACAGTAAATGGCAGGGTTTTATGTGGGTTATGTGACACAGTTAACAAGATCTTGGGAACAGTTAGATTTAGTGACTTTTAGAGATTAGGAAAGGTGTGTTTATTTTAATTTGTGCTTTAATAGAAACAAAAGTAAAATGAAATAAGTGGTTTCTGTTTAGTAAGTTTTAAGGGAAGAAGGTACCCTGTAATAGTAGCTGAGCAATTTCACTCCTAAAGCAACTATCATCTAAAATCAGTGGCATGTACTTTGATTAAGGTTCTATGGTAATGGCTGCCTTGTTCTACTCTGTGGCTGTGTGTCTGAAGTAATTCTAGATTTTAGATCTCAGTCATGTGCATCAACACAAGATCACTTGATATATTTTTTTGGAGAAATAGTTGTGTAATAATAACCTTTTGAATATATTTCTCTCCACTAGCCAAAGAGACCAAAACTAATTGCACCTCTTTTTCTGCAAACCTGAGATGGTGTCAGCTCATTTACCATAGAAGCAGGATTATATCGGAGGTTTTCAGTTCTATATGGCTTAGGTCCACATTAGTTGAATTTAACTATAAGTTAGAAGAATCTAATTTTTGGAGAAGGGGGCTGGAACCACATGGCAAAAATAATCAGTGGGCTTTGAATGGTCTGTATCAAGCACAGTTAAGGTTTGAAATCCCTCCGTTAGCGCAAGGTACATGAGCTTTGAAAATGCCTTCTGTAGTCTCTGGATGTATGCTGAAAGAAGTCAGACAAGATATTAGAAATGGGAGAAATGGTCATTATGCTTACATCTAGCTACAGCTTCTAAACTATTTTGTAGAAAGCAAGTGTGTCTATTCTTACAACACACACAAAATGCTGGTAGACTCAGCAGGCTAGGCAGCATCTATAGGGAGAAGTGCTGTCGACGTCTTGGGCCGAGACCCTTCGTCAGGACTTTATTATAAAGTGTGTCTTTATTCATGCTCTGCTTAAAGATCAGTTGGGTTAGCACTCAGTCCCATTCTGGTATTCACTCTGGGATAATACAGTCACGAAAGAGCATGCTGTTGTTAATCTGTCCCTCCCCACTAATCTCAGTTACTTCAATCTAAATAGAAGCTCAATTACTTCTACGCTTGCTTTGACCGAGGGAACAAGGAGGTCACCCTCATGGTGAACTGCCTGTCTCATCTTTCCACCTCTGACGTTTGCGCCACCCTGAGCAGGGTGAATATACGGAAGGCACTGGTCCGGATGGAATAGCTAGCCATGTGCTCAGAGTCTGTGCAGGGCAGTTTGCCAGGGTAATCACTTTCATGCTGTTCTTTGACTTTAGTTCGGCATTCAATACTGTGATCCCCTCCAAGCTGATCGCCAAACTGCCAGCTTGGTATCAGCTCATCCCTCTGCAATTGGACCTTGGACTTTCTGACTAACAGACCCCAATCTTTTAAGTTAGACAACCTCTCCTCCTCCATTCTCACCTTGAATAGTGGCATGCCTCAAGGCTGTGTGCTGAGCCGTCTTCTGTACTCCCTTTTCACCTATGACTGTGTTCCTGTACATGGTTTTAATTCCTTAATTAAGTTCACAGAAGACACCATGGTTGGTTGGCCTGATCAGAGGGGATGACGGAACGGCCTACAGTCCAGCACCTGGTTGCGTGGTGTGCCGACAACAACCTGGCCCTTAACATCCAGAAGACCAAGGAGATCATTGTGGACTTAAGGCATGCTAGGAGCCACACTCACGTCCCCATTTACATCAACAGAGCATTCCTTGGTGTCCACATTTCTGATGATCTCACCTGGTCCTTGAACTCCTTCATCCTGATCAAAAAGGCGCAACAAAGCCGTTATTTCCTGTGGAGCATCAAGAAAGCTCACCTCTGTCCCAGGAAACTGATGGACTTTTACTGCTGCACCATTGAGAGCATACTCACCAACGGCATCTCAGTGTGGTATGGTAATTGTCCCTTATTGGACTGCAAGGCACTCCAGCATGTGGTGAACACTGCCCAGCGGATTATCGGCACCCAATTGCCCACCATTGAGAACATTTACCATGAACGCTGCCTGGGCAGGGCGAAAAACATTATCTTGGATGCGTCTCACCCTAAACATGGACTTTTTACTCTCCTCCCATCCAGTAGGCGCAATAGGGAGCCTCCGCTACCACACCAGCAGGCTCAGGAAGAGCTTCTTCCCTGAGGCTGTGACCCTGCTGAACCTCACATCACAGTGCTAAACAGTACTGCACCTATATTGTACTGTCTCAGTGCTTTTATATTTGTATGCTGTAGCACTTTTTATTTGCAGTTATTTTGTAAATAGCACTATTCTTTTGCACTTTTGGTTAGATGCTAATTGCATTTCATTGGCTTTGTATCTGTACTCAGCACATTGACAATAAAGTTGAATCTAATCTAATCTCCCTCCCAACACTTATCCCTGTAAGTGGCCAAAGTGCTGTACCTGCCCATTCACCTCCTTCCTCACCTCCATTCAGGGCCCCAAACAGTCCTTCTAGGTGAGTCAACATTTCACCTGTGAATCTTTAGGGGTCACCTATTGTATCCAGTGCTCCTGATTAGGCTACCTCTGCATTGGTGAGTCCTGTTGAAAATTTGGAGATCACTTCATCAAGCACTTCCACTCCATCCACCAAAAGCAGAACTTCCTGGGGACCAAACATTTTAATTCCCATTCCTGTTCCGACATATCAGTCCATGGCTTCCTCTTGTGCCATGATGAGGCCACCCTCTGGGTGAAGGAGAAATACCTTGCATTCCATCTGGTCGCCTCCCACCTGATAGCATGAATATCAATTTCTCTTTCCGGTAAATAAAATTATTTCCCTCCCCCTCTCCTCTACTTCTATTCTCCCACTCTGGCCTCTTGCTTCTTTTCACCTGCTTATCACCTCCCCTGGTTGTCCTCCTTCCCTTTCTTGTATGGTTCACTCCCCTCCCCTATCAGATCTCTTTCTCTTCAGCCCTTTACCTTTTGTACCCACTTGGTTTCACCTATCACCTTCTAACAATCACCCTTCCCCTCTCCCCACCTTTATTATGTCTTCCCCCTTCATTCCCAATCCAAAATTGACCCGAAATGTCAACTGTTTCTCCAGCATTTTGTGTGTGTTCCCTTGGAAATGCATCCCATACACTTAACTGGAGGGAGAATTGGAAATTGTGGTTAGTACGGCCATCTTAGTGGCTGTTGTGGGATCTAGATTGATTTGTGGCCAGAATAGACCCTGGAAAATTAGTTTATAGTGATCTCTTTATAGTAAACCAGGTGGTTTAGCTTTGAACTCCAGTGATTCCAAATTAGCTGCAATTATATTTATTTTTGAAATTCAAAAGATGTGGCTCCTCTTCTATATCCAGGAGTTCAAGGTATGCCTGGGATGAGCTGTCTTTGTGGTGTTCTTGAGATCTTTGACATCAATCTTTTTCTGACAGTACTTCTAACCTGGTTTTTGGGGTTGGGTTGAAATGTTTAAGGCTTTCTGTAGGTTTAACTTATCAAGTTTCTCACCATTTAGAAAGTATTGAGATGTATTTTCTTGGACCAAGATAGATTACTTGCCAAATGGTGCAGTTTGAGAAGCTAACTTGATGTATATTTTAAATTTGATTCCTCATTAGCTCAGGAAAAAAACTGCTCATTGCAAACAATCCATTCAGAAATGACTCGGAGTTCCTGTATCAGGTTGCTTGTAGCTTCAGACTCCAGCATCTGCAGATTCTTGTGTCACCAATAGGAATTGGTCTGTATATTTATATTGAAAGCTGTGGACAAAATCTGGCTTGGTTGCATTCCTCTAAATGGATGTTAACTGGGCCAAAATGTGGCCGGGGTTTGGGGGGTGGGGGTGGGTGGAAGAGAAAGTCTTGTTGCCTATGAGTATCAAATCCCCAGTTAGGTACTGAAGTGAGTGAGACGCTACACACTTCAAGTTTTGGAGAAGTAAAGAAGGTAAGGTAAAATCAAGATGATTTGGTACAGCCATTTGATCAATGTAGATTCAACAACTGGTAAGTTTCATGTTTAATGATGGGTATAGCTTTACAAGGGCTCAATTTCTTTTTGTAAAGAGATATTCTAAAGAAAATATACTGTTTTCTCATTTCCATGTTGACCCACTCAGGCCATATGGCATTTCTATTTTTAGCTAGAGTGCACACAGATCAAACCACCAGGAAGGTATGTTTCAGAACATACTGAAGTGGTTTGACTGTGACTACACTCTAGCCTTTTTGACTTTGTGAAAATAGAGTTTTGCAATGTAAGATTGTAGATTTAGAGTTTAACATTATAGGTAATGATAAAAGTGCTATGTAATAGTGGCCTTAAGTGACTTGCATTTCACAATATTGCTTGCTGCAAAGTTAAACTATCAGGTTTTCCAGTAGCTGATTGTTTATTGGCTATTTTGTTTGTTGATATAACCGTTAGGCCATTGCAGGTACAGTCTAGCAGCACTATGATCTGTGGTTCTGCAGGGTGGTCAAGTTGAATTAAAAGCCTGTTTCAGTAATAGTGACAGTGAAATTACCTAATCATTGTAAAAGTCCATCAGGTTCACTTTTGTTTTCAGGCGAGGAAATCCATCATTATCTGTGCTTGCCTATGCTCACCTCCAGACCTACCATTATGGTTCTCTGAACTGCTACTTAAGTGACAACTATGACTGGACATCTGGGCATTGCCAGTGAGATCTAGCACTGTATCAGCCTAACTAACAACTTGATAAAATACAGAAAACGTCTTTAAGATGTGAGGCAAAAGTCCTTGGGATAACTGTATGTGGATGTCAAGAAAGGGAAGGAGTTGTGCATTATCATGTCCTTGGAACACTTAAGTGAATTTCTATATTACATCGAATTACATTTCATTGCTTCATATTCAAAATCCAGTTCAGAAGAAGGTATTTGTGCAAAAAAAATTCCTTCAGGTGCATGTTGATATTTACACTCATTTTATAGAAATAGGATTTAAACCAGAATAAATTAAGGTACAGATTGGTTATGCTGCCAGAAACTTTAGTTGCATAGCTGTACCTAATAATAATTACACTGCTGTCCAATCGAATAAGTAAATCTCCAAACAGAAAAAAGAATGGTTGATGATTCAATTCTTTCTATCCTTGTTGAAAGAATGCATGGAAATTTGTTTGGGAAAAATTCCTAGATCATCAAGTGTGTGTGCTCAGTCCTTGTATGCAAAGTCCATGCAGCAGTCTCCAGTTCTGTTGGGAATCCTTGCTATTACACCAAGATTCTCCTTTTTTAAGCCCATTTGTTGAACAGCCATCCATATGAAAAGAAACTGTGTACTTTCCACAAGAAAACAATGCTGAAGTGGAAGTAAGTCCTCTTTGACTCTGTGGGACTGCTTAAAAAGAAGAACAATAATTCACAAATAGGGGAAGATGGAGTGTTAATTTTTGAGTCAGTGGATGGGTGTATAATCTAGAACTTGGAAAGGTTACTCCTTTTAAATGCTTCTCAGAAGTGGATGATGTATTAGTTTGTAAAATAATTGCCTTGTGATGTGGATTAAACTGACAATGTAACTTGATTCCCGTGATGTAGAGCAATTTCTTAAAACTGATGCAGAAATACGGTGGATTAATGCAAGGTAATTTACCTTCCCTACTGCAAGTAGTATGGTACAAATTTCACAGGAGGCTCTGTCCATGATTCTGCAGAAACTTTGATTACTTTATCAATACAGGTTTGTATCATGAAATGTGGGAGATTTTTAAAAATTCATTGGGCATTCTTTAACTGGTAATTTCAGTGCAGAACATGTTTTTTTGGCAGCTGTGAGACTAGTTTCAGTAGTCATTATGGTTTGCTTGATACTGCTGCTGAGTCCACTGTTTCTCTTATACCACTAGTGCCTATCCTCAATTCCTCTTCCCCTTGAGTCCCCATTTTCTTTCCACCCTACTTTGTCTGAACACCCCGATCTTCTTTCCTCTGACCCCTGCAACCTTCTACCCTCTCCTGACCCTGTCTAATCCCTGTTGTCTTCACCATCCCCTCCAAACTTCCCCCTCTAAGGCAGAATGTTCTGTCCTCAATAGGGCCTTGCCTTTGTCCCACTGCACTTACACCTCAATGAATTCAGCACTTGCCATGATACCAAGTTAATCTTTTATTGCCTCTGTCTGCTAGCCTTTTTTGCCAAGGATTCTTCACCCCTCCCCAGTGTTGACCCATTCTCCTCTTCTTGAACACCCCGCTCTGGCCTTCCACTCACTCTGGATCATTTCATCTCTAACTGCTGATGGGACATCAATCATCTTGACTTCACTACTCCTTTCTCCTATTCTGACCTCAGCCCTGAATACATGACCTTCCACTCTCTCCTCACCAATCCCAAATTCGCTAGCAAACCCACTGATGGGGGTGGTGGTGGGGGAGAGGAGGAGAGGTGTTGTAGTTGAATGGACTGACTAATACCTTGCTGAGACAAGATGACGAGATCACAGCTCTGGGACACCTCCTTCTTGCCCCTTGCACAATTAAAGAGCACCGGGCCATTGCCTCCCACACCAATGCCAAACTCCTGGACTCTGGGTTCTCCCATCTGCTGCCACTAACCTCATAATCCCCATAGCCTGCACTGCTTGTTTAGATCATAAGACATCGGAGTAGAATTGAGCCATTTGGCCCATGGAGTCTGCTCTGCAAGATCTACAAACTTAACTACCTCAGTAGGCCCATCGTTTCTGCATGCCCATGCCCCACTGAACTCAAAACTACATGTCTCTCCATCTATCTTCATATCATCTGCAAACTTTGCAAACACAGACCCCTGCCTATTTTATCATGTGCCTCCAAGCACCCTGAGACCTCATCCTTAATAATCAACTCCAACATAACAGAAGAAATAGGAGCCGTCTAGCCTGTTGAGCCTGCTCCGCCATTGAATAAGATCATGGCTGATCTGACCATGGACTCATCTCTACTTACTTGCCTTTTCCCTGACTGAGGTAGCTTCCACTACTTCATTGGGCAGAGAATTCCACAGATTCACCACTCTCTGGAACAAGCAGTTCCTCCTCTCCATCAAATCTATTCCCCTGAATCTTGAGGCTATGTCCCCTAGTTCTAGACTCACTTACCAGTGGAAACAACTTTCCTGCCTCTATCTTATCTATCCCTTTCATAATTTTATATCTTTCTATAAAATCTGCTCTCATCCTTCTGAATTCCAGCAAGTACAGTCCCAGGTGACTTAATCTATTTTCACAGTCTACCCCTCATCTCTGGAATCAACCTGGTGAACCTCCTTTGCACCATCTCCAAAGCCAGTCTATCCTTCCTCAAGAAAGGTGACCAGAACGGCACATAGTACTCCAGATGCAGCCTCACCAGTACCCTGTACAGTTGCAGCATAACCTCCCTGCTCTTAAATTCAATCCCTCTAGCAGTGAAGGCCAACATTCCATTTGCCTTCTTGATAGCCTGCTGCACCTGCTGCACCTGCAAAATCACCTTTTGTGATTCATTCACAAATACTCCCAAGTCCTTCTGCATAGCAGCATGCTGCAGTCTTTTACCATTTAAATAATCATCTGATCTTCCATTTTTTTTATTCCAAAGTGGATGACCTCGCATTTAACAACATTGTACTCCATCTGCCGGATCCTTACCCACTACTTAACCTGTCTATATCTCTCTGCAGACTCTCCGTATCTTCTGCGCACTACACTTGGTCCTCTCTTCCAGATTGTTAATGTATATCGTGAATAGTTGTGGGCCCAGCACGAACCCCTGCAGCACACTGCTCACCACTGATTGCCAACCACAGAAACACCCATGTATCCCAACTCTTTCTAATGGTTAACCAATCCTCTCTCCATGCTAATGCATCACCCTCAACTCTATGCATCCTTATCTTATGGATAAGTCTTTTATGTGGCACCTTATCAAACGCCTTATGGAAATTCAAGTAAATAATGTCCATCTGTTGCCCTCTATCCTTTGTGCTTGTTATTTCTCTGTAAAAGAAGTTTATCAAGCAAGATCTATCTGCCTTTGGTAACTCTATGCTGGGTCTGTCTGATGGATCTATTTCTTTCCAGATGCCTTGCTATTTCTTTAATGATGATTTCAAGCATTTTCCCAACTATAGATGTTAAACTAACTGGCCTATCGTTACCTACCCTTTGCCTACATCCTTTTTTTTTTGAACAGTGGTATGACATTTGCTGTCTTCCAATTATCGAGACCTGCCAAAAGTCCAGAGAGTTTTGGTAAATGATCACCAGAGCCTCAGCTTTAAACTTCTGCCTTTTCTTTCAGTGCCCTGTGATGCATTCCATCAGGACTAGAGATATTGTCTATCTTTAGGCCCACAAGTTTGCTCAGCACTACCTCTTTAGTGATAACTATAGTATCAAGGTCCTCACCTTCCCAACCACTGAGGTCAGACTAACTGGCCTATAGTTTCCTTTCTTCTGCCTCTTTCCTTTCATGAAGAGTGGAGTGATATTTGCTTAGGATTTCTTTTGAAATTTGCAAGTCCCGTCTTGGGAATATGCTAGGAAACAGATGTTGGCCATTAGCAGTGTCCACAAAAATTTGGAAAACAATTTTAGATGATTTCAATTTATAAGGAAATATTTTTAAAGGGAAAGATGCTTTTTCAAAATTAGAGGATATTTTTGCTTCTCTAGACCCATACATGTGTAATTGCTTTAGTCTGAATGACAAATTAAACCTCTGAGAATTTTTTGTGCCATACAAATGCAGAATCTTTTATTCACCTGTTACCTAATTCCATGTCAATGAGTACTAAATTGTTAAATGCCCTATGTTTTTTAATTGGTATTCTATATCATTGGATTAATCCAATCAATTGATTAAGCCAATATTCTAAAATCAGGGTAAGAAATCTACTATGATTCATATTCTGGCACCATTTATAAAATAAGACCATACAACATAGGAACAGAATTTTGCCATTCAGCCCATTGAGTCTTCTCTGCCATTTCATCGTGGCTGATCCATTTCCCTCTCAACACCTTTGTCCTGCTTTCTCCACATAACTTTTCATGCCCTGACTAATCAAGAACCTAACAATCTCCACCTTGAATGCATCCAGTGACCTAGCCTTCACAGCTGTCTGTGGCAAAGATTTCCACAGATTCATCACCTTCTGGTTAAAGAAATTTTTCCGTATCTCTGTTCTAAATGAGCATCTCTCTATTTTGAGGCTGTGCCCTATGGTCCTAGAATACCCCACAAAAGGAAGCATCCTCTGCACATCCACTGTACCTAGGCCTTTCAACATTCGATGTTGTTTTACAAGCAGCAGTAGTGTATAAGGTGACTGTCAGGAAGGTCAAGCAGATTATAGGGCAAAATTGTAGTCAGGGGCTTGGGTTGCAGTGTAAAAGGGCTGAATGTGTTATATTTGAATACAAAATAAGGTAGATGATTTATAGGCCAGTTGAAGATTGGCAGGTATGAAAAGCGATTGTAGCTGGGAGTTTAATATCCAAGGACACATAATCTATCCAAAGGAAAGGACAGGCAGGTAGGCAGAGGCGGAGGAGTGGTTCTGCTAGTAAAAAATGAAATCAAACCTTTACAAAGAAGATCAGAATATGTAGAACCCCTGTGGGTAGAGTTAAGAAACTGCAAGTTTTAGAGAACTCTGATCGGAGTTATTTACAGGCCTCCAGACAGTAGCCAGGATGTGATCTACAAGGTACAATGGGCGATAGCAAAAGCATGTCAAAAAGGCAATGTTATGTTAGTCATGGGGGATTTTCATTTGCATATAGATCAGGAAAATCAAGTTGATGCTGGATCCCAAGAGAGAAATTGTGAATACCTCTGAGATAGTTTTATGGAGCAGTTTAGGGGATCCCGCTATATGGGATCAGCAATTTTGGATTGTGTGTTGTGTAATGAACTGGATATGTTGAGGGAGGTTAAGATAAAGAAACACTTTGGAAACAGTGAATATCACTCCACTTTTCAAGAAGGGAGCGGGGGCAGAAGAAAGGAAATTATAGAGCAGTTAATTTGACCTCAGTGGCTGGGAAGATGTTAGAGGCAGTTTGTGGTTTTGGCGTGCTTGGAGGCACATGACAAAATAAGCCATAATCAGCATGGTTTCCTCAAGGGCAAAAATCTTGCCTGATAAATCTGTTGGAATTCTTTGAAGAAATAGCAAGCAGGATAGACAAATGAGAATCGGTTGATGTTGTGTATTTGGATTTTCAGAAGGCCTTTGACAAGATGCCACACATGCAGCTGCTAAACAAGATAAGAGCCCTGGGTATTGCAGGAAAGATATTAGCATGAGTAGAGCATTGGCTGATTGGCAGGAGGCAAAGAGTGGAAATAAAGGGATCCTTTTCGGATTGGCTGCTAGTGATGAGTGGTGTTCCACAGGAGTCTGTGTTGGGACATACTTTTTGTACTGTATGTTAATGATTGGATTATGAAATTGATGGCTTTGTAACCAAATTTGTGGATGATACAAAGGTAGGAGTAGGGCAGTTGGTATTGAGAAAGCAAAGAGGCTCCAGGAGGACTTAGCAAAGATGTGGCAGACAGAATATAATGTCAGCAAATGTATGGTCATACACTTTGGTAGAAGGAATAAAATCAAAAATCTAAGGTGTAAAGTGATTTCAGAATCAGTATCAGAATTAGGTTTATTATCACTGGCATGTGACGTGAAATTTGTTAATGTAGCAGTAGCAGTTTCCTGAAAGGTAAATTTGTAGATTTAGTTATTGGTGGTAAGATTAGCATTCATTTCATTCAAATCTACTTTTATTTATTATTTGGATTTCAACATAAATGGTGCTATGTGAGTTGCCATTTCTGAGGATACGTCACATTCATATTCCTGCAATTGCTCTGAAGGGGATCATGTGAAAAGAACAAGAGGGCATTGGTCCAGGCATTGATCATAAATCTGTAACAATTTGGCAACTTTTTTTAAAACTCAGGCCACACATTCAGTATTCTGTGCAGTTCTGGTCACCACACTATGGGAAGGATGTGGAGGCTTTGGAGAAGGTCCAGAACAAGTTCAGGAAGTTGCTGAGATTGGAGTTTTATAGTTGCAAGTAAAGATTGGACAAACTTGGATTGTTTTCTCTACAGTGTTGGAGACTGAATAGTAACTTGATAGAAATATATGAAGTTATGAGATAGCGTGTTAGTTGATCTTTTTTTCTCCCCTGACAGTTGTCAAATATTAGAGGGTATAGGTTTAAGTCTCAAGGAGATGTGCAAGGTCAGTTATTTTTTAAAATGGTGGATGCCTGGATCACATTGCAAAGGGAAGTAGTAGCAGATATAATAGTAATATTTAAGTGGTGATTAAACAGGCAGGTAAGAGAGAGAGTCGCAAGCTGTTGGCATTAGATTGGCATTATGGTTGACTTAGCCATGGTGGACCAAAGGATTAGTTCCTGTGTTGTACACTTTGATATTCGATGGCCATGTCAAGTGGCAGGCAGGCTTGAGGAGTCAAGTAAATCTTTTGTGACTGTTATTACAAGCATCTGTACCCTTTCAAGCAATTACATCCCATAGTTTTTATAGGCTATTGGTATTGTATCCAAGCTAGCATTTAAAAAAATATATACAAAGAATTTCTGAATGGTTTTGGATTTCCATTTATCTGGGAAGATAGAGGGAGGGATGCATCTGAATAAAATCCTGCCCAGTGCTAGGTTATGTCTGGTGGAGTGTCCAGATAATAAGAAAATTGTACTTTGTTTTTGCTCCAGAGCTTAGAAATATTGAGGCCAGTTGGACCATCCTTTGCTAAGGTAATATATCAAGCTAAGTATAGGGAAATAGTAGCTGGCAGCCTCTCAGAATTGAATGTTACACAAATTAGTATCTCTACCAGCTGAACTGTTGGTGTTACTATTAATGAAAGGGAATGTTTGAAGTTATCAGGAAAATTCAAGGTCTTGATAGATTTTTCTCTACAGGCTGAAATAGTTCTCAAATTGAAGACACCTTTGAGACTCCAGCGTTGCTGGTGAATCTTTAATAAGTTGCACGTATGATATTAAATTTCAGGCTGCAGACTGCAGTTTGACAGTTCATTTGACTGCTGCTGGATTGCAAGGCAATGTAGCTGAGCCAAAATTTGTATTGAACTACATCATTGTGTACTAGGTTTATACAAATTCTATGTAAAATGTCTTAGCTGCCAAATATTTTTTGTTTAGATGACATCAGCAGTTCTACTTTGAGGAATAGAGTAGGTTTTATGTTGGAGACTTGAAAGCAGCTCTGAGAAAATAATAGTTTCCCATTTCCATGATTCCAATGGAAGTAGAATTTCTGAATCATGAATATCAAATGGAACTGTATCAACATTATTTCTTGGCGGAAAATATACATGTACAGATCTTTTATCTTAAATGGCACATTGTACAATCTTCTATGTTGCTGAACAATATAGAAAAATGCTACTTAAGATCCCTTTAAACACAGAGTTAGCTTGATCCTGACCATAGTGGCAACATGGTTTTAGTTTGCCTCAGTAATCCAAGGATAAGTAAAATGATTTGATCGGAGCTTTAAGTTAATGATAAACCAGTTAGTCTATGCTAAAATTTTCCACTTGCCAATGCTGTTGATTTACTGTCCATATCCATCCTAGCAGAAGGAGCTGTTGAGTGAGAAGGTGACATTAAGAATAGTTCCAATGTCTTGTGGTGTTTCATTAGGGAATAGCTGTGAAATTGCTCAGCATCCAAGGTCCTGGAATAGAAATGAGAGTGTTTCAAGAGGAACCTGGATATTTGAGGTAACACGAGGGAGAAGAGGATCAACAGATTTCAAAGGATCATTTAATAATAAAGCAGGTATCCATATACAACTCTGAAATTTGTATTTCTGCAGATAGCTACAAAACAAAGAAAGAACATGAAAGTTGTTCAGTGGGAAACCTCAAACCCCCCCTATGCAAAAAAGAATGGCATCCTGATTGTCAACCCCCCCCCCCAACCTCCTCTCAACACACAAAATAGAACGAGAACATCGACTCCCAAAAGAACAACACCTCCCCTGTACTAAAATCTAACAGAGCATCAACCCCCAAGCAGAAAAGGAATGGGCAATTTAAAAATGACACAGAATATTAAAAACCATAAGTCTGAAGAAGTCCACAGTCCAAATAGACAGTAGTCCAATCCATAAATGCAGAACCATGGTGCCATCCTCCGATATCGTTAACATTTATCAAAAGAGGGGCACCACACAAGGCAGACGGGCCTGCCCTCTGCCACAGTGGGCCACACAACAGTAGGCTGCTTACAGACTCCTCCAGTAAAGATCAAAAGGCAGGCCAACACATACAAACAGGCTGGATGAACTCAGCAGGTCTGGCAGCATCCATTGAAAGGAGCAGTCAACGTTTCGGGCCGAGACCCTTCGTCAGGACTAAAGCAGGAGGGGACAGGGGCCCTATAAAGAAGGTGGGGGGAGGGTGGAATGTGCCAGGTGAAAAACCAATCAGAGGAAAGATCAAGGGGTGGGGGAGGGGATAGGCAGGAGAGGTGAAGAGGGAATCTAAGGGGAAAACACTATTTTACTACATAAACACTATTTATGGGTAGTAAACTACCCATAGTGTTTTCCCCTTAGATTCCTTCTTCACCTCTCCTGCCTATCCCCTCCCTGTTTCCCCTCCCCCACCCCTTGATCTTTCCTCTGATTGGTTTTTCACCTGGCACATTCCACCCTCCCCCCACCTTCTTTATAGGGCCCATGCCCCCTCCTGCTTTAGTCCTGACGATGGGTCTCGGCCCGAAATGTTGACTGCTCCTTTCAGTTGATGCTGCCTGACCTGCTGAGTTCATCCAGCCTGTTTGTATGTGTTGATTTGACCACAGCATCTGCAGCATATGTTGTGTTATCAAAAGGCAGGCAATCGGCATTAAAGCTGTTGTTTCCCTTCTGTATTCGCCTCAATGTCTCAGTCTTTCTTGACGCTTTAATGTGACTAATGGACGCTTTAAACTGTGAAATGAAGTCAGATATCAGCTCACGCCCCATCTTGAAGTTTCTTCTCATTTCGGCAGATTGAGTAAGTGCTTGCTTCCGGAATCTTCTTGGAGCCAGTAAAGCGCAGGATCACTCAAATGATGCCTCTGCCTTCACGATTCACTCAATTACTTGTGGTCTTTGAAATCTGCAGTATCTTTGCTGATGTTCAATCCCAAAAATGCCTGCTTAAATCCATTTCTGGATGAGTAATATTTGATTATATCAATTTAGAGTGTAGGTTTTACTAATATTTATTATTTGTGTTCTTGATTAAGAAATGGTAATGCTATCCTTCTATGCTTTACTTAGTGCTTTTCCCTGTATAGATAGATAGATAGATACTTTATTCATCCCCATGGGGAAATTCAACTTTTTTCCAATGTCCCATACACTTGCTGTAGCAAAACTAATTACATACAATACTTAACTCAGTAAAAAAAATATGATATGCATCTAAATCACCGTCTCAAAAAGCATATCATCCTAAGGTTGCAAATGCTTGCTGAGGTGTGGGAAAAGAGTATGTTGATTAGCATTCATATTCCCATGCACTATTGCATCTCATTTCTAGAAAGTTTGGATCAGACAATGACTTGAGTTAATTTGTATTCAGGGAAATCTTGGAGGTGGAAAAATAAATGTATAAATTGTTTACAAAGTGATTCATCAAAATACAAACATATAAAGGCATCACAGTGCAAGTGACTATAAAATTAAAGTATTTTTATTTTCTTAACTCACAGCATGTGATGAAATTTCATCTGTGATTTCATGAATGCAATTTAATTGGAATGAATGGTAGTTTTTCCCCATTACTCTGTTGCAGATAGTTAGGGTTCCTTCAAATTGTTAAGTCGTTAACTTTGTTCTGTGGATTGCTAGTCATTTAAGTTTGCAGTAATGATATTATAATGAATGATTAATTATATCAAAAAGGTAAGAAATAATTTAAGGCTGTATAACAAGCTGGTGCTCTTTCTCAATATTTGGGATGGATTAGTAAAGTCTGAAAGTTGAGTATTTTGTAATATTCTAAAATCTATTAGAGCAAAAGAGATAATCAAGATGCATCTGACTTGTAGTTCTAAGATATCAAGAAATATGCATCAGAAATAATGCAGTGAATTTTAAAAAATATTAAATGTTAAAAGAAATTGTTGAATTCAGTATTGAGTCCCAAAGGCTGCAAGGCATAAGTGGAAGACGAGCTGCTGTTCCTCAAGTTTATGTTGGTTTTTGTTGGAGGCACAGACAAGATGTCAAAATGGGGGTTACTCCTACAGACAGAGCACAGATGCTCACACAATACATTATACTCCAGATTGGTAGGACTCTTTGGGTCACTGTATGGGGGTAACGGTTTCAGTAAAAGAAGTTGTACCTTTTATGGTTGCATGGTAAAGTGTTATGAAAAGGGGAGTGATTAGCAAAGATGGAAGGGCAGAACAATGAGTAACAAAGTGAAGGGTCCTATGGAATATTGGAAAGGGAAGAAGTGTCTTGTGGTGGAATCATACTGAACATGCAGATATTGCAAAGTATGAGTTGTTCAGGTAGAATGTCAGAGCTGGTCTTTGCTCTGTCTGGGAGAAGGTGAGATCAGAATAGAGTTGTGTGAAATAGATGAGATGTGTTTGATGTTTTTGACCTTTTTCAAAAGGAATCCAAGGGTAAAGATAAATTTGTTTTTGAGGTGTATAGATGTACAATGTATATGCCTCTGTTGTATATGCTCCAATAACCAAACTCTGTGAAAAGTATTTGGAGCATATCCAATGGAGTTGGAGGGCATGGCAGAATGGAATGGAGTTCATGCAGGCTTCTGCAATGTGTTAAGTGCTCATGATGTGATTTCAGCAACATTATGAAAATACAAACAGAATGGGTTTCAACTTTGTAGAGCACCTTGTTCTTAGAGTTCTGTCGTTTTTATTTTCCATTTCATTTTCACTCTGACCTATCTGTAACCCTCTGCACTGTTCTCTTGAGGCACAATGTAAGCTTCAGTGACATCACCTCCATCTTTGTAGGAAATAAAAAAAAATGATCAAAACACTCAGGTCAGGTTGCATTTTTGCAAAGCAACAGTTAATGTTTCAGTTTGAAGACAGAACTGCGAAAGAGGAAAGCAAGATCTAAGTTGCACAAAACATCAGGGATGGATAATAGGAAGAAAGTATCAATATGATAAGGTGAGGGCAGAACTGTCATGGGAATAAGTTATGGTTGATGGTTAATGGAGCCAGTTAGAGAGTAATGATACAAACCAGAGTGTAAAGTGCTGAAAAATCCAGTGGTTTTTGAACATGTCCAGCAGATTAGGCTGCGCTGATGGAGAGAGAAAAACTGAGCCAGTATCACACGTGGATGACGTAGCAGAAATGGCCATTCTTGATATAGATACAGAAAACAAGTTACCTAAAGTTGTAGAATTCGATTGTGGTCAGGACATGGTAAGCAGAATTAAAATAGACTCTCAGGGTAACCTGATTAGTATTTTCTACAGTTTTACCTTGCTCTCTGCTCTCATAGATAGGTGCAGAACAGAAATGGGTCATTTGAGCTATCATGTCCATGATAGCTTTTGTACCCACCTATCTCAATCCTGTTTTTCAGTGCTTGGCCCATAGTCTTCCCTGGACGTTCTCTGTAGATATGTTTGTGATCTGCTTTCACTATCCCTCAGGCAGTGCGGCACTGATTTCAACTACATGTTGGGTTAAAATTCTTCCTCTGATCACCTATGAGCCTCCTATCTCTTACACTTATCTTGGGCACTGGTTTCTTATGCCACTGATAACTTCTCTTACCATCTGCATCACTCATAATTTTATCTACCTTTCAGTCTGCTCTGCTACAAATTATCCTAGTCTCATCAGCTTTTACTCATACTGAAACACTTCATCCCAGGCAACATCTTGGTGAATGTCCACTGCATCTCTCCAGTGTAATCAAACCAACCTTTTGTAAAAATTGTGCCATAATCTTTTTTTTAATTCTCTGCTATGGCTAATGATAAATATCCAATATACTGCATCCTAGCCTCCTCATCTATTTGTACTGCAATCCTCAGATTTCCTTGAACAAAAGTTTCCTCTGTTCCTTGATACACCATGGGCTCAATCACTTATTGTACAAGTCCTAGCCTTATGTCTTGCCAAAATGCATCACTTCACAGTTCCATCTCCCATTGTTTTACCTATTTCACCAACTGAGTGTCATACTTTTGCCCAACGCTATCAACAATGCCATCAACTTATCTGCAAATGAACCAACTATAGCTCTTGCATTCCTGTACATATTATTAAAATATAGAACAAATAAAGTTCCCACTGCTGATCCCCCATGGTGTAGTAACGGTCAGATGTTTTGAATCAAAAATATAATCTAACAAGACACATAAAGCCAGTTTGGATCTCATGGTCTCTAATATTTTGGAACCCAGACAAAGACCTTGCTAACATCCCTGCAGATGACATAACTGCATTTCCATTATCAATGCACTTCCGTTTTTTTTCAGAGAAGCAATGAAGTGGCTGGCCAGTATCTCAAAAAAAGAAAAGGGATAGAAGCAGGTGCAATTACATTTAAAAGATATTTGGAAAGAGTTCATGAAGAACTTGAGGAGATTTGGTATGTCACCAAAGACTGTAACAAATTTGTACAGGAAAATCACAGAGCATTCTAACTGGTTGCATCACCATCGGGCATGGTGGGGCTAAAGCACAGGATTGAAAAAGGCTGAAGAGGGCTTTCAACTCAATCAGCTCAATAATGAGTATTAGCTCCCCCACCGTCCCCCCATCAAGGTAATCTTCAAAAGGAGATGCTTCAAAAAGGCAGCGTCCATCAAGGACCCTGACCACTCAGGACATAGCCACTTCTTATTGCTACTATCAAGGAAGTGGCACAGGAGCCTGAAGACACATATTCAACATTTTTGGAACAGCTTCTTCCCCTCCATCAGATTTCTGAACAGTCCAAGTGCATTACCTCACTCTTTTGCACTCTTTTATATTTTTACATC
This sequence comes from Hemitrygon akajei, assembly GCF_048418815.1. Lineage (NCBI taxonomy): Eukaryota > Metazoa > Chordata > Chondrichthyes > Myliobatiformes > Dasyatidae > Hemitrygon > Hemitrygon akajei. Next base: position 38,220,407 of record NC_133139.1, read on the forward strand.
TTTCTGATTGTAACTTATAACAACTTTTATGTACAGCGCCACAAAACAACAAATTTCATAACCTAAGTCAGTAGAACTAAACCTGATTCTGAATTCACAAGGTAGTGTCCAACTCTGCACACTATACCTTATGAAAGTTATACCAGCTTTGAAGGATTGCAGCGATATTGGCTTACCAGGTACTTGGAATCTAAGGATCAATTTATATGGAGCAGTCACAAAGTTGTCGAATAGCCTTCTGGAATTAATTTAGGATATGATATAATAAAACCATTGTGATTTAACCAAAATAGTCATCGTTGTTGATGGTAAGAAATTTACTAATTAATTAGTTAAGTGGGTATAACGGAGTAAAATTCTACCTAGTGATGCACAGGATAACACATTTTAAAGGAAGCATATGATACATGATATGAAATCACTTTAAAAATTAGGAGGGCAAAGAGGGTGCACAAAATTATCACCAGTAGACAATATTAAGGAAAATCCTAAAGCATTTTATAAACAAGTATATACCCAAAGGGCCTGAGAATATATATAAATACTTATCATCTGTATTTGTGAAAGAGGAAATTGAAGTTGGAGAATTTGGGGAGGAATACTGTGAGATTCTACTTATCGTAGAATTAATGTTCTCTTCCAAACAGCCTCTTGGTGGCTGTTACAGGTGATGCCACAGCATGAAGGCCTGGTCCATACAAAAACTGAGGCCACGTGTTTCCCCTACTGTTGGTCTTGCCAAAGAATTGAACTTGAAGTATTTTGTATTACTATACAAAACAGGGTCCAACAGGGTCCTACAATCACAAGAAAAACATTTGGGACATACATTTGCACCATTTGTCAGACCTGGAGAGGCTACTGCAACCAAATGCACAGTCGTTTTACTGGATTATTGCCTTTTGCCTATAAGTGGTTTTTAATAATGTCTTCAGGACTTGGTAAGCTATAGTGTGTGGCTATTGTGACTGTGATTAAAGTTACTGGAGAGATGCTCAGTACAGGCTCACAAACCCAAAGGTACATCACATTTTTGTATCTTTAAGATCAAAGGTAACAGTAGGTGTTTTACTATAATTTCAATAGTTGCAATGACATTATTTTCTTAAATACTTTGGGATGACAAATGTTCTCTTGAGATGCATAGTGGAAGCACATTGTAATTGATAAGACACCTCTGAAGGTCCAAGCACCTTTGGGAGAAACTAGTTAACACAAATATTCTAAAACCTTTTCACGACAGAGAGCCAGACACCCAAAATTAATATTGTCAGGACTGTCTCTGAGTACATAAATATGGCAAGCACACAAAAACTATTGATTGCTTATACAAACCCCATTTCCAGAAAAGTTGGGATATTTTCCAAAATGCAATAAAAACAAAAATCTGCGATATGTTAATTCACATGAACCTTTATTTAACTGACGAAAGTACAAAGAAAAGATTTTCAATAGCTTTACTGACCAACTTAATTGTATTTTGTAAATATACACAAATTTAGAATTTGATGGCTGCAACACACTCAACAAAAGTTGGGACAGAGTTAAAATAAGATTGAAAAGTACACAGAATATTCAAGTAACACTGGTTTGGAAGACTCCACATTAAGCAGGCTAATTGGTAGCAGGTGAGGTATCATGACTGGGTATAAAAGTAGCGTCCATCAAAGGCTCAGTCTTTGCAAGCAAAGATGGGTCGTGGCTCACCCCTTTGTGCCAAAATTTGTGAGAGAATTATTAGTCAGTTCAAAAGGAACATTTCCCAACGCAAGATTACAGAGAATTTAGGTCTTTCAACATCTACAGTACATAATATTTTGAAAAGATTCAGAGAATTCAGAGACATCTCAGTGTGTAAAGGGCAAGGTCGGAAACCACTGTTGAATGCGCATGATCTTCGAGCCCTCAGGCGGCACTGCCTAAGAAACCGTCATGCTACTGTGACAATTATAGCCACCTGGGCTGGGGAGTACTTCGGAAAACCATTGTCACTTAACACAGTCCGTCACTGCATCCAAAAATGCAACTTGAAACTGTATTACGCAAGGAGGAAGCCATACATCAACTCTATGCAGAAACGCCGGCGAATTCCCTGGGCCCGAGCTCATCTCAGATGGTCCAAAAGACTGTGGAACTGTGTGCTGTGGTCAGATGAGTCCACATTTTAGCTAATTTTCGGAAAAAACGGGCGTTGAGTTCTCCGTGCCAAAGATGAGAACGACCATCCTGATTGTTATCAGCGAAAGGTGCAAAAGCCAGCATCTGTGATGGTATGGGGGTGCATCAGTGCCCACGGCATGGGTGAGTTGCATGTATGTGAAGGTACCATTGACTTTGAGGCATATATTAGGATTTTAGAGAGACATACGTTGCCATCAAGGCAACGTCTTTTCCCGGGACGTCCATGCTTATTTCAGCAGGACAATGCCAGACAACATTCTGCACAGGCTACAACATCGTGACTTTGTAGACACAGAGTGTCTCCATCATGAAGAGGAGAATCAGACAACAGAGACCATGGACTGTTGAGCAGCTGAAGTCTTATATCAAGCAAGAATGGACAAAATTTCCAATTGCAAATCTACTACAATTAGTATCCTCAGTTCCAAAATGATTAAAAAGTGTTATTAAAAGGAAAGGTGATGTAACACAATGGTAAACATGCCTCTGTCCCAACTTTTGTTGAGTGTGTTGCAGCCATCAAATTCTAAATTTGTGTATATTTACAAAATACAATTAAGTTGGTCAGTAAAACTATTGAAAATCTTTTCTTTGTACTTTTGTCAGTTAAATAAAGGTTCACGTGAATTTTTATTGCATTTTGGAAAATAGCCCAACTTTTCTGGAAATGGGGTTTGTACTTCTGACCACATCTGATATGCTCAGTGACAGCATCCATTGGGTCTGCCAGTTTGCACTCGAGTCACAATGGTGCAAATAACTTAGCCTTGTTGCCTGATTTGATGCAAGCAAATTAACACAAACCCATTGTCTTAACATTTGGTTCTTGTAAATGCGATCTCAGTCTGTCAAACAGCCTGTGCTTTTAAGTTCAATTTACTGCTGGCAATTTACAAAAAAAACCTGAAGGCTAATTGCAAGCTTATAGAGCTTATTTGCATTTATAATAAGAACTGAAGACTGGTCCTCCTTTGAATTATTATGAACTATATTCACATAACTTCAGAGAAGTCCCTAACATGGCTGCCTATCCCATCATCCAAACTATTAATAAATACGGTTTAAGAAGATAAGGTTCCAATATCGAGCGAGTTGTCATGTCATACCCTCTTATTAAAAGAACCCAGTTGGTAGGTTTGGCACTGTACAGGTCATAACATAAAATCCATACTAATCCAAATGTTTAGAGGTTATTTTGTTAGGGTCCAGTAATACTGTAATAACATTTGGAAATGAGTTTATTAAAGTCAATGCTGATTTCACATTTTATATCAAAACCTTCTGAATTTTTATCTACTTTTTGGAAAGTTGAAAGAAACAAGAATGCTTATGAATACAAAAAACCTTTCTCGAGATTTTACTATAGATGTTAATTATATTTCCCTTGTGTCTCTCTTCATTCTGTTGTAATTTTAAAGCTCAGTTATCAGTATTATTTTAAATAGTGCAAATTATACCTTAGAAATTTTGAATTTGTTAAATTAATAAAACTATTTCTCTAACAATAATATCTTAGTATGTGCAATTTAACATAGTAGCCAAGCCTCAATTTGCCCAATTTTCAACACTTGTCTAAAGCACATTAAAGTTAAGTTTAGTTATTCAACCATACAGTCACGCAAAAAAAATTATATACAGCCCAAGTCCCAGAGTGGCGTGTCCTGCAAATTGATGGTATATGTGTGCAATTGGCAAGGAAATGCCAGTTCCCAGCAATCCAGAGACAAAGCATACCCACAATCCAGCTTGTCATTCCACCGAACACTGGAGGGCAGCACTAACAGGAAAGGCCAGCCCCCAACCAAGCATGGATGCTGTACTACACCGCCTACAGTGTCTCCGCTCCTGGATTGTAGCAACAGGCAATCCTGCTGCATGAAACCTTGTCCTTCTACAGCAGGTGCCACGCAGCTTCATGTCATCCATTGTGTCAACAAACAAGGGAAACAGGCCTGCAGCATCTTATATTATCAATGCCCACAGAGTTTTGTGATTACAAGAGAAACGTCCAAGTCAATCACCTGCTGTTACACTGCACGCTGCCCTTGTGCACCAACTCCCATGCCTCCCTGTAGCAAGCACCAAGTTCAGCTCCTCTGCCAATGAGGAATGGGGTAGACCTACAGTACCCGAAGTTCTTAAAGTCCAGCATTGCCTTGGGGTTGTAAAAAAAAAGACATTTAAAAAAGACAAAATTAGTTCTGGTTGGCCCCGAGAGGCTGTTGTGTTTGAGCGCTCCGCCATCTAACTGGAACTAAGCTTCTGTTAAACTTTGTTCTTGGGCACATAATAGAAATAAAACTGCTGTATATATCGTTGAAGTCTGAACAATTTTCAACTTTTTAAAGATAAAAATTTATGTATTTTAAGTCATCGCTGATAATTTTGTGCAGGAGAAGGGAAGCTATGGTGTAGTAATCTGAAGTAGTTAATAGCATTGATGGTTTAGCCTTGATCTCCAGTGATTCTAGCTACATTTATATTTATTTTTGAAATTCATAAAATGTGGCTCCTATACTCTTTTATCCAGGATTTCACACGTTGTCTTTTGAAAGTATGTCTGTGAAGAGCTGTCTTTGTGGTGTTCATGAGAGCTTTGTCATTGATCTTTTACTAGCAGTGCTTCCAACCTGATTTAGGGGTCAGGCTGATCGATGTCTTCACCAGGATATGCATAAAAGTACATTCAAGCTGTACTGCATAGTAAAAGGCTAGTAGGTGCTACAGTTTCTTCCAGGGCCTTTGCTCCAAATGAGTATCTTTCCATCTATCATTTCACTTTTTTTCTTAAAATGCATCTTAATGATTTGTCTCTGCATTTATCTGCCATTGTAGCAATTTGGATATATTCTTTCTCTGTAATTCATCTTGATTCTTTGCTGAAAACTTCAACGTAGCAATGTTTATGATAGCAATGTGATTCAATAGTGGTGCTCTGAGTTGGGTGATTATGGTTTTAAACATACTGTAGGACAGGGGTTCTTAACCTTTTGCTTTATGCCATGAACCAATACTATTAGGCAAAGGGTCTGTGGGCTGCAGGTTGGGAACCCCTGCGTAGGATTAGACAATATAGTCTAGGCAGATGTACTAGTGAGAAATTGCTGTATTTAAATGAGATATTTAGCATTATCTCATTCATCTTTTATCGGGGGTGGGGGGGGGTGGGTGATTGGTCAGAGAGGAAAATTAAAGATCCCGTGACATTATTTAATGAAAGGTTTCAGGGTACTTGCTTTGAAGGAGTAACCTTCATCTTTTATTCAGTACCACTAAAGGATTGATTGATAGTTTCATTACTATATTAAGGATGTTGTACTGTGTAAACTAGCTCCTGTGCTGAAATGCATTTCAAATTTTCAAATCATGAAATGTGGAGTGGGAAAGAGAAAGAAAATTCTGTGTATATGCTCTGCACTTTTTGCCCTCATTCGATTTGTAATCACAATGAGCAAATAATTTAGCAGTACAAGAAAGCCTTCTGGCACCTTTGTGTCCAGACTAGTTTTGTATGCATTGCAGTGTCACCTGACTATCTGGAATGAACCTGTCGGGACCCAACTAAATGTTAGGTTTGCATGGGATAAATGGCTGCATAAAATGCAGCTGTTACTGCTCTCTAGCAATTTGTTAACAAAAGTGTGCAAATTGATATTTTCTGAAATCATCTTGGTGTTGGAATTCTTAGGTTATTGTGGAGGTATTTTTAAAGTGGAAGCATCTTGAATTTGGCAGCCTCTCATCCTAAGAATATTGGGTTCTGCCAAGGAAGGCTAAATGGAAAGCATTTCAAAGGAATTAAATGTCTACTCTTTCCTAAATCTTAGAAATATGCTGTTATTTAATTATCTTCCTACTTGAATGTTGAAATATGGCATTCTACTTCACATTTTCACAGTGAACTTTATCCTATCGAAATAGTCTGTGATAAGGGCAATCAGGAGGAACACATTTAGTCTAAGGCAGACCAAAACTCCCCTTGTTGCACTATTTCATTGCAGGACTAGTGATTTCATTTTGTAAATTTAGATTTTGAATTATTTTCCTTGAAGGTATTGCCTCTTTGTGGGGTACTGTTCAATTTGACTCGCGTGATACTCTTTCCACACTGGTGGTTGTTAGTGGGCTAACTCATCATGCACTTCATCATGAAATGGACGCACAAATGAGCACAATTTGGTATTGTAGCTTGAGAAAAATTGTGGTTGGTTGCAAATGAAGTATTGTTTTTGAAAGTATGCTGCTATAGGCTGAAAACAATGAAAAACGATTTTGAGCATTTTATTGCTGACCAGATATCCTCCATGTGACCTCCATTAACACTAATGACAAGGATATCCTGAAGGACATGGAGTGGGTATCTGCTATATCTGATAACTAACCATACAATATGATTTATCTTTTGTCAAGCCTTGTAGGAAAATCCTGTTAACCCAGCATGAACATATGACCTTGAGGTGCTGCAATAAAAGCAATATTAACTACAACTGTTTTGCATGGTTCATCACGTAATTGGGTGAAAATTAATGAAGTGGTACTATAGAATACCTATGAGAAGCAAGAAGTATGTAGTGTTATTGCTTCTCATGTTAGGAAATGCTCTGAGAGTAATTGAACAATTGACTGAGTAAGATGAAATTGTTTGCTAGATTTTGTTTCTGTTCTCCCCTCTCCATCATGCACTTGTGCACATAAAATTGCTATTGGATTGCAAAATTTCTAAGTGATTTGTTTCCTCTTATCTGCATTGCCATTGCAGCTGAATGAACTCCTTGTCTCTCAAAACCTGTACAAAGCCAGTATCAATTTAATTATTCATAAAGAAAAGTCTTGTAGTTTTGTCTCAATCTGAATTTTGTTGATTATAAACAGAAGATCAGTAAGTATCCTACACTGTTGTTCTCTATGGAAATACTAAATTGCATTGAGGGGCAGTTTTAAACAAGGATTAGGGGATTATTTTTCACCAAAGTACTTGGTGCTTAATTCTATAACTTGCTCAAAGGATGTTTCAGGATTCATTTTCCCTCATCAACGTTTTTGTATAAAAAACCTTTCATTCCATGTTTGTGAGCTTAATAAAAATTGTTAGTGTTTTTAGAATTAATTTTTGATCAATTTCTTCTGACCACTTTATACCCAAACAACTTCCCTCATCACCTACATGTAAGAATGGAAATTGCTTAGTTCTTCACAGTTTAATCAGACCAAGATTTTGTAACTGGTTATTTTGTTCTGAATTTTAAAAAGAGAGGAAATTCAACTTGCTTTCACAGAGGAAATTCTCATTTCTAGCATACTAATCAACTGCAGCTAACTAATTTTGAGGCTGCCTATTCCTTTCTTCTGAATAGAATGCAATACTTGGTGATTTATGCCCCATTGGCATCTACTTGCAGTTATCTGCTTTATATTTGTGCTGAAGTCAATGGTAAAGAAGAATATATTTTGTTTTCTCTAGTTTGGAGTGTGTGGTTGTGAGGCGTAGCAGATGGAGAGATAATGAAATGGATCTCTTTTTGTGGGTGTATTTTTGTCGTGGGTACTCCGATTCATTTGTAAAATAAAAATTGCAAAAGTTTTAACTCCATTAAAGCTACTGAAATGGATTTAGAATAGTATTAAGGGACAAAATTGTCTTTAATTATTGTTGCAGAAGGGAAGTGTCTTATCTGTTCAGCACTTTAAACTCAATTATAATAAGGAAATAGCATTCAGTCATTTTCATGCTTTTTGGTGCACTTTGCAAGTCTGGCTAAAGAGGCTTGGTCTTTTCCTTTCATCTACATTTGTATTTCATTTCCTTGCTAGTAGTTTTGCTGAGCTTGAGGAATTTTGGTGGATCATGGCTGTTTGTACAGGAAAACTGCCTACCCTGACCTCTCTTTATTTCTGCTTTCTCTATTCAGGTTGATTTTTGTGGTAGCTTGCACACCTTCCACCATCTTTATAGTCCTTTACAGTCAGTATAAATTTTGATAATTGTGGATTTACTAATTATTAGAGATTGCTAGGAATTAATTTTAATAGTGGTTTGATGTAGCTGCTGAATTCAGTGTGAGCAAGGTTGGAATCAAACCAAGTATTCAGTTATTTAGTGATATTAACTAAGCAACTGTAGGCTTGCTACCCAGTAAGAATATATGTTTACAAGTAAACTGCGATGCATGATGTTTCTCACTTTATTGTAGATAGCTGAAGAATATTTTAAGATGTGAATGTTACTACTTGCCAGGTTTCTCTAACACCTCTTTTATAGCCCTAGGTAGCTTGGCAGATCATCACATTGCCTGTGATGACATTATTAAAACTTTTGAATGTATTTTATGACAATGGGTCATCTTTCTTATCGAATTTAGAAATGTAAGCGGAAATAGACCTGTGTGCCATGGAAGAACATAGGATGAAAGTGTGTCCGATTTTTAAAAAAAAAAGTCTATTTAACTTGGTGGCAATGGATAATTTGGATTCTGTGATAGGAATGAAAAAGACAATCACACTGCACAATTTTGCACGTTAGTAAAGCTTAACACTGGATTGTCATAACATATTGTGAAGTAGTATCCCAGTGGTCCTAATCATAACTGTCCATATGAAACTACATGCTGAAATATTTTACTTTTTACTTCAAGTGCTCATCGTTTGCATGCTATTTCTGATTGTTGTAGGTTGGTGCACTTATTTACATTATGCTTAAGGCACAATATAATAGCACCTTGTATGAGACAAATTTTTAAGGTAGATTTCAGAGTTCACAATTTCATGAGACTGTTGGTAAGGAGCAGGAAATGAAATGATGAGCAGGTGAGTTGCTTCACTTGGAAAAAATTACAATTGCATTAATACTTTATCTTGGAATTGAGATAGGTGCAAATTGTCATTTTCCACTGATGCTTAAAGCAAATCTCCTGACAGAACTGATTGATGAAGATGGATGTGATGTATGTGGATTTTAGTAAGGTGTTTGACAAGGTAAGCTCATCTAGGAAGTTGGGAGGCATGGGATCTAGGAAAACCTGGCTGAGTGGATTCAGAATTGGTTTGCCCACAGAAGGCAGAGCATGGTAGTAGATGGAGTGTGTTCTGCAAGGATTTGTTCTGAGGTGTCTGTTGCTTGAGTTTTAAAAATGAATTAGATGAGGAAGTACAAGGGCTGGTACTAAGTTTGCAGATGACTCAAAGGTTGATGTTTTTCTTGATTGTGTCGAAAGTTATAGTAGGTTACAACAGGACTTTTGACAGGATGCAGAGCTAGGCAGAGAAGTGGCAGTTGGAGTTCAATTGAGGAAAAATGTGAAGTGATGCACTTTGGAAGGTCAAACTTTAAGGCAGAGCATGTGGTTGATTCTTAGCAGTGTGGATGAACAGTGGAATCATGGTATTCAAGTCCATAGATCCTTCAAAGATGCCATGCAAGTTGATGTTTAAGAAGGGGTATGAAGTATTGGTCTTCGTTAGCCAGGTGGTTAAGGTCAAGGGAAGCTCTAGTACCACATTTGGAGTATTGTGTTCATTTCTGGTCTCCTCCATATAGGAAGGATGTGGAACCTTTAGAAGAGGTGCAGAGGAGATTTACAGGCAGGCTATCTGCATTAGAGAGCATGCCTTGTGAGGAGAGGTTGAGCAAGCAGAGACTTTCTCTTTGTGACTTGATATAGCTATACAAAATAAGAGGTGAAGGTTGAGTGGACAGCCAGTGCCTTTATTCCTGGGGTACAGGAAAATATATATGAGAGGGCATAATTTTAAGGTGATTGGAGAAAAGTACAATTGGAAGTCAGAGGTAGGTTTTTTTTTACACAGTGAATGGTAAGTGTGTGGAACATGCTGCCAGGGGTGGTTGTAGAGGAGGATACATAAGGGACGTTTAAGGAACTCTCAGATAGGCATATGGATGAAAGAAAAATAGAGGGAAATGTGGGAGGGACATATTGGATTGAGCTTCAAATTAGTTAAAAGATCAGCTCAATATTGTGCATTGAAGGGTACCATACAGTACTGTTCTATGTTCAGCTGATAATTGTTGCAGTGAGATATCCTATCTATTGAGTACTAAATAAATTGACTGCTCTAGCCATATTGAATGGTTCAAATTAATATCAGAGTGTATACAATATACAACCTGAAAGTTTTACTCCTTGCAGACATCCACAAAACAGAAAAAAACCCAAAGAATGAATGACAGCACCATCTTTAGCTCCTCCCACAGATGCTCATCTGTGTAAGATATTGTTTGGTTTGTATATAATTCCATAAATTCTGTCCAAATACAAAATATAAAGCAAATTTATTATCTCTTGCAGGCATTTACAGGAAAATAAAGAAGAGAATTTATGGAAAAAACTATAAATAACATACACTGACAAACAACCAATGTGTAAAAGAAGACAAATCATGAAAATAATTTTTAAAAATGTAAATAAATAATATTGAGAACATGAATTGTCGAGTCCTTGAAAGTGAGTTGATAGGTTGTGGAGCATTGGGGTGAGTGAAGTGATCTGCACTGGTTCAGTAGTCTGATGGTTTTAGGGTAATAACTTTGAACCTGGTGATGTGGGACCTAAGGCTCCTGACCTCTTGTCCGATGGTAGTTGTGATAATAGTGCATGGCCTTGGATTATGGTGACAGTGTTCCTTGTAATTATGTTCAGTGAAGAAAGGGTTTTGCCTGTGATGCACTGATGCACTTTCTGTAAACATTTCCATTCCTGGGCATTGGTGTTTCATCCTTAAAGCCTGTTCTGCTATTCAGTACTATCATAGAGAATCCTTTGGCTCAGTATATTTCAGCTCTTTCCTTTTATCCCTGATGCCTTCTCTGTTTAAAAATCTAACTAACTTAACTATATTAGTGGTTTCTTGCCTTTGATAGAGGATTCTCCAGGTTTGTTACCTCTGAGTGAAGAAATGTCTCTCCATCTCAGTCTCAAATCTAACTCTTATACTGAGACTAATCCTCCTCTGATCCTGATCTCTTAACCAGGGTAGCATCCTGAATACATCCAGTCATCTGAAGAGTACTAAACAGCATGGTCAGAAGTTTGTATGTTTCAGTGAGTTTACCCTCTCATTCTTCTAAACTCTAGTGAATACCATCTAGTCAAATTAATTTCCTGTCGTACAACATTCCTGCCGTCTAAGAAATCAGTCTTGTGAGCGTTTGTGGCACTTCTGCCATGGCTAGAATATTTTGCAAAGATTTACGTGAAGAAATATGGAATATTTATGTGAACAACTTGATATGTATGACTCAAATCATAAGCAAATATAATTAAGTTGCATAGGATGATTTGGTGTACCAGTTTAGAAAACTTTAAAAATCCAAAGTGACTGTTATTCAGGTGAAAGACATGGTGCATTTTGGTTTGACGTTTGACAATATAGAGAGAGGAATCTATATCCTTGCTGTACATTCTATATACTGTTTCTAGTGTGTTGTCACTCAAAGCGACCACTGTCTTGCTTGTTTCTTAACTCAACGTGGACCCTAGAATTTAAATGGCCTCATTGCCTAATTAAATATTATTGTCCACATTGCTTTATCCCTCTTCCATTCTTCATTTTAGCACCCCACTCAAGTTTTTAATAACAATTTCAGTATTTTCAATCTGTAATTACAAAGTTTATGCAATGATCCTTTGATACATAGACTGCAAATGATAGGAACACTTTTTCTCTTTCCCCTCCTTTCAACCTGGCTTGAACTTTGCACCTTTCCATTCTTTCAACCATAATGGAGACTACTCAGTGGGCCAACATAGATGAGAACTTGTCGATCCACCATGCTGTTCAATGTCAAAATAAATGGTGGTCACAATTTAATTCTGCGTTTAGTCTGTATTTTTATATTTTGATTGATCAGTATTCTGCTCAATCTCATTGTTTGTTTTGGTTGTAGTGTACTGACAAAGTTGGAAATAGTTGTTTCTGCTCTCTTAATTGCCATTTGGCAGGGCAATGCAAGATAAAGAGGAAAGGGTTATTTTTATATTGAGTTGTAACAACTTTCACAGAATAAATGTAAATAGTATTTGAGTGTTGCTTCCATCCTTTTGTTGATTAGCAACATCAATCTGGCATAGAACAAGACAGTGATGTTTCATATGTCTGCAACTTAAACAATATAGTCATATTTCCATCCAAAACGTAACATCTGGGCAATTTACAATAGACAGATCAATAACAGTTAGGCCAGTGCTCTTGAATACCTGTATATTGATGTCCAAATGCAATCGCCTACAGCCAATCCAGAGGGGTCTGAATGAGGGACAAACATTTTTGTTGGAATTCTAAAGATCAGCAAAGGGGATGAACCTTTTCCAAAAAAAGTCTTCCAAAGTGCCAAATTTCAGACTCATTTATTTATCACATGTATACTGAAACATGCAGTAAAATGTGTTGTTTACATAAACAACCAACACAACCTAAGAATGTACTGAACCCTCACAATCACAGACATTAGGCTTCCAACCTTCAGTTCCTGGCCTGAACTCAAGGTTCAAATCTCTGACCTCTGGACACTCCAACCCAGGGGCTTCAATCTTTGTACATCAACCTTCTGACATGCCAATCCATGGATTCAAACTCCAGCTTTGACCTCCAGACTTTGCTGAACTCTAGGTATCAACTCCTGGATTTGCAGATGAAGGGTCTCTAACCTATGGGCCTTGACCTCTGAAATTGCACAGATCCTCTGTAGAATTCTCTGCCCAATGAAGCAGTGAGGCTGCCTCTAAATATATTTAAGACACGGTTGGATAGATTTTTCCATAGTAGGGGAATTAAGGTTTATGAGGAAAAAGAAGGAAGGTGGAGACAAGTCAATGGCCAGATCAGCCCTGATATTGAATGGCCTACTCTTGCTCCGATTTCTTATGTTTTTGTGTTCTTAGGTTTTGACCCTGGGACTTCCCAGCCTGGGTGTTACTGGTCCTCGTGCCTCCTGCCTGCAGGGACCTCTGACTTCCAGAGTATAAAATAATAATTTTTTAGCAAATTTATTAATCTTATTTTCAATGTACATTGCCAATATAATGTACAATGTACTATATATACTAAATATAAAATAAAATAGTAAGAAAATTTTGGAACTCCTCAGCTGATTTCAAGTATATTTATTATCAAAGAATATATAAATAATACAACCTCGAGGTTTGTTTGCTAACAGGCAGCCACAAAGCAATAAACCCAAAAGAATCCAATTAAAAAAAAAGTAAAGATCAGCACCCTATGCACTGAGAAGGGGGACAAAAAATACACAAATCATGCAAGCAATAGAAGCGAGCAATTGTACCTCCGATCCCAATGCCTTGTCTCTCCAGTGTATCGATACAATTGTCCAAACAGCACATCGTTTCTGGCACTAGGACCTGGGCACCACTGCAGCAAAAGACTTTGAGCCTGGAATATGTCGCTCGGTGATTCTCTTGGCCCAGATTTCTCTACCCAGCCGGTAGCTGCTCTCAATTTCTCGAAATTGGCTTGGTGCCCAGAGCAGTCCAGCACCACACTTGGGCCAGTTGTATGGGCATTGGAGCTCCTCTACCTCGATGCCTTCTCTCCAAAAGGCGTCCTCCACCTGCGTTGATTCTGCACGGTTCAGTCCTTGGATTTGCTTTGTCTTCACTCTCCTCTTTATTGTTTGTGGTAGTAATTTGCTACAAATTACATCAGGAAAGGTGTTATTAGTTATGTTTTTAGTTGCATTATTTTTGTCATTTGAACTACCAGAGAGCTGTCGCATGTGTTTGGTAGCGCCACCTTAAACTGGAAGGTTGCTTACCAAATACACAATATCTGACTTGAAAATGTATTTCTGACCCTAAGTTCTAGAACTTCATACTACATAGCATTTTAAGTACCAAGATGTCTGCAGTCATTGACAGGCAGGTAGATTCTAAAAGCTGATCTTGTCGGTGATTCTGCCATATCAAAAAAACTCAAAACTGATGAACAAGGTGAAGGAAATGAATATATTGTACACATTCTTGATCCGTAAATTAACATTTGCTAGGTGTGGCATCTTTTGCTTGATTTGAAAATGATGTATAATTGCTATAAAGCTTCCAGTGGAATGGAAGAGTGGTGATGCATGTTGTGAGATCTGGTAAGTGCTGATGTTGCTAATACATTTTGCAATTTTTTTTCTTCCTAGCTTGTCAGTGAAAAAGTGGGTGGTGCTGAAGGAACTAAACTTGATGAAGACTTCAAGGAAATGGAACGGGTAAGAAAATTTTCTTGCATTTCTACAGTGTGCAGATAAAACCATTGTTGCTAAGAATATGGCAGCAGGACCATGACAAAAACTGTTTCTCTCCTTTTGTTTCCACTCATTGTCTAGTCCTGCACTCATCATTTAGCCCCCTTTCTGCTTTCATAGTCATTGAAGAATACTGAACAGAAACAGGCCCTTCAGCCTAACTTGTCAATGCCAACCAAGGAGCCCATCTAAGCTAGTCCCATTTGTCTGTATTTGGCCCATAACCCTCTGAACCAGGGTTTCCCAACCTAGGGTCCACGGACCCCTTGCTTAATGATATTGGTCCATGGCATAAAAAAAGGTTGGTAACCTCTGCTCTAAACCTTTCCTGTCCATGTGCTTGCTGGAATATCTTTTAAACATGTTATTGTGTCAGCTTTAACCATCTCCTCTTCTGCTGTCTTTCTTCATTCCCTATGATCACTTTTGATGGACTGTCTAACCTAATCAACATTTTGCATTGTTTACTATTTCTTCTTTCTCTCACAAAAGAAAACAGATGTTTCAAGACTTTTTTTTTCTACAACTGACAAAATTATAACAGAATGTAGGTCATTCACCCTATTAAATTCATCTTGTCCAGTTCCTCTCTGTCCCCCAAAGTCATGCATATTCTGTCCAATCAAACATTGAAGCATCTTTCCTTTTGAATACTTCTAGGTTAATCCTCTATTGCTACTATCCCAAGCAATGCTTTGATTACTCATTCTATAAAAAGAACAACCTTCACATTAGTTTTGATTCTTGAGTCAATCATCTTCATTCCATGTTTGAAATTATCAATATCTCCACTGAAACAAGCTCTCATTTTCTCTCTAATATCCTTCATGATTTGAAATACTGCTAATAGATTCCGTTGCAGCTATTTATGATTGAAAGAGAACAACCCCAGCTTTCATCTTCCCTGGAATCATATTAGTAAATCTTTTCTGCTTCTTTCTAAAACTTCGACAACTCAAATGGGGCACTATACTCCAAGTATGGCCAAATCTAAACCTAGATGTTATAAAAGTTCATTCTCGTTTGTAGCTCTTGTATTCTGTGCTTGTTTTAAAGTTCAAAATTCTGTTGGCTTTTTAACACTTCCTCATCCTTCTCGTCATGAAACAATACATGTCTATCGGCAAATTTGTCTGTTCCCTTTCTGAATTGTGACCTCAAATTTATTTGTGTATTTTCAGCCTTCCTATCAGGATTTACTTCACCTAACTCAACGTAAATTTCGTCTGGATATCACCTTGAAATCTGCCATTATTCTCCTCGTAGCTCAAGAGGTCTCCAAGTTTGAAAGTTCAAAGTAAATTATTATCAAAATATGTATATGTTACCATATACTACCTTGATTGATTTTCTTGCAGCCATTTACCAGAAAAAAGAAATACAATAGATTCGCCAAACATTCATATATACACAAGACTGACAAACAACCAATGTGCAAAAGAAGACAGACTGTGCATATAAAAAAGAAATACTGAGCAAATAAATTGTAAGAGTCCTGTAAGTGAGTCTGTAGTTCATAGAATCAGTTCAGAATTATAGTCAATGAAGTTACCCACACTGTTGACATTTGGAAATTGTGCCCTGTGCAGCAAGTCAAGGTCGAGTTGAGGCATTGTAATAACATGGGGTTAACTGCCAAGTAATTGGCTGTTTTATTTTTGCAACTTCCCTGTAGGAACACCTGACTTCCATTTGATAGCTTGCCACAGTTTCATTTTCATTCTGCAAGGGAATCCAAAAGTACAGCCCAATTATTGTTCCTCAATGAAGAGTTCCATTACCGTCCAGAGATCAGCCCTTGAAAAAGGAATATTTCCAAATGACATTCTGTAGTAATTGTTTAATTTACAACAATGCAACATGGTCTTCTGTTGCGTTGGTTATTTTTGTTCATCTTGTTTTAATATCTGCCAATTCTGGCTTACAGTTCTGATGGTCTTGCAGGGCAAAGAGGGAATTGTGTCACATTTCCTCCATTGTTGCGACTTGATCTTTTCCAGTTGGTTTTAAGTTACTGTGCTTTGGTTGATATGCAGCATGTTGCTGCAAATCTGGATACTTAAGTCACATTGAAGGATAGATCATTTCCAGTGATGTTTTAAAAAGCAGTTTATAAATTGATAAGTGAGTAGCATTTAAACACTGAGGTAAATTGCATGATTCCTATTGACCACCCTACCCCCATTTCTGTTGTCCAGAGCTGCTGAGGCCAGATATAGCAACTACTTTGATTCTCTGATCCAATAAATTTGAAAAACTCAGAAGCTAAATTTGCAGTCCGACCAGATTGTTGTTTTTTTCTGGAAGTTTACCATTTAAGGGAAGTGTCAGTTATTTACAGTATCAGTCCCTTAAGGATTTTTAAAAGTAGTACCTTAACTATAATATCCAGTCGGTGCTTGAACAATAATCTCCATTTTAAGTTACTGACTAGCAATGCAAAACTGTACTGCAACAATTGGAGTTAAACAACATGGAATTAGGCCCTTTCGTCCAACAGGTCCACGCCAGCAATTCCTGGCTCTAATAATTCGGTCATCAGTATTTTTTGCACTTTTAATGTTGAAACCTTATAATGTATATTCTTATACTTTAATTTAAAATTTTACATGAACCGAAGTTTTTGATGTCCTAGTTTTTGCCACTTAATCAGGTAATAATGCAAACATTTCTTTCCAAATTCTATAATGCTTTGGAGCATGGATACTGGTTATTTGGATGTGTGAGTCATCGGACTAAGTAATTTATTTTCCATGTCAGACAATAATATAATTTCAGTCCAGAAACAGTTTTCAGTGATAGGAGATTGGATCCTCCTATTTCCCACTTAATCTTGATTTGCAAATTTAATTTTGCCGTAGATTATCTGATTCTTGTTTTGACAATCTGTCTTTTATTGTCTTAAATTGGATTACTTTATTAATAGTCTCTTTTATCTTTGGCTCTGAAGTGAAGGCATCAGTTGCAGAGTTTTCATTGAATTTTCACAATCTTCAAAATGGATTCTAAAGCTCAGTCTTTGAATCTCCGTATTAAATGTATTAATTTACCAAAGGAAAGACTCTTCACTTAAAACCCACTTTTTTTGGTAGGTGCTTGTGTAGATTATGCAGGTGCTGCTTGATCTGCCTATTGCTGTTTTTTTTTATTTCAAATCTTCAGCGATTGTGGTATTTACTTTTAATTTGTTGTGTGAGGCAAAACTTGTTCTCAAGTGTGGATCTGCAGTTTTTCCAGAATTTTACATATTACTGAGGCGCTCAATTGGAATTAATTTTTGGGTTTACCATTACCTTGAAGAAACCGCAGCAGGGTAAGGGTTAAGATCATCTGCAGCTAGTGTGCTGCTGTACAGAACAAGGTCCTTGGATGTATTAAGATCCCCTTTGTGCAGTATGAAATACCAAGGACATGAGCGGACCAAGACAAGAAAAAGATGGTAATGAAGGTTTGAGAAGCACACTCTTTTTATTGGACAATAACCCTTCAGTAAGACTAAGGCATATTTTGCAACCTTTGATCAGATTAAATGTAAATAAAGGATTGAAAAATATGTAGCTTTTATTGGTAATGAATGCCTGTAAGAATGTATCATAATCAGTATTCTACGAAAGCAATTAAGGAATTAGAAAGTGTGTAAGATTTCAATTGATCAGTTTTATATAAAATTGACAATTCTTAGCAAAAGTTTAAGAGCAGTTCATAGAAACATACAAAACCTACAGCGCAATACAGGCCCTTCGGCCCACAAAGTTGTGCTGAACAAGTCTCTACCTTAGAAATTACTAGGCTTACCCATAGCCCTCTCTTTTTCTAAGCTCCATGTACTTATCCAAAAGTCTCTTAAAAGACCCTATCATATCCGCCTCCACCACTGTTGCCGGCAGCCCATTCCACACACTCACCACTCTCTGCGTATTTAAAAAAAAACTTACCCCTGACATCTCCTCTGTACCTACTCCCTAGCACCTTAAACCTGCGTCCTCTTGTGGCAACCACTTCAGTCCTGGGAAAAAGCCTCTGACTATCCACATGATCAGTGTCTCTCATCATCTTATACACCTCTATCAGGTCACTTCTCATCCTCCGTCGCTCCAAGGAGAAAAGGCCGAGTTCACTCAACCTGTTTTCATAAGGCATGCTCCCCAATCCAGGCAACATCCTTGTAAATCTCCTCTGCACCCTTTCTTTGGCTTTCACATCCTTCCTGTAGTGAGGCGACCAGAACTGAGCACAGTACTCCAAGTGGGGTCTGACCAGGGTCCTATATAGCTGCAACATTACTTCTCCTAAATTCAATTCCACGATTAATGAAGGCCAATAAAAGAGTCGACCAGCGCAGCTGCTTTGAACGTCCTATGGACTTGGACCCCAAGATTCCTCTAATCCTCCACACTGCCAAGAGTCTTACCATTGATGCTATATTCTGCCATTATATTTCACCTACCAAAATGAACCACTTTACACTTATCTGGGTTGAACTCCTTCTGCCACTTCTCAGCCCAGTTTTGCATCCTATCAATGTCCTTTTGTAACCTCTGACAGCCCTCCACACTATCCACAACACCCCCAACTTTTGTGTCATCAGCAAGCTTACTAACCCATCCCTCCACTTCCTCGTCCAGGTCATTTATAAAAATCACAAAGACTAAGGATCCCAGAACAGATCCCTGAGGCACACCTCTGGTCACCGATCTCCATGCAGAATATGACCCATCTACAACCACTCTTTGCCTTCTGTGGGCAAGCCAGTTCTGGATCCACAAAGCAATGTCCCCTTGGATCCCATGCCTCCTTACTTTCTCAATATGCCTTGCATGAGGTACCTTATCAAATGCCTTGCTGAAATCCATATACACTACATCTACTGCTCTACCTTCATCAATGTGTTTAGTCACATCCTCAAAAAATTCAATCAGGCTCGTAAGACATGACTTATGCTTGACAAAGCCATGCTGACTATTCCTAATTATATTATACCTCTCCAAATGTTCATAAATCCTGCCTCTCAGGATCTTCTCCATCAACATACCAAGCACTAAATTAAGACTCACTGGTCTAAAATCTACTTCAGATCTAAAATCCACACCCTCCAATCCTCTGGAACCTCTCCTGTCCCCATTGATGATTCAAAGATAATCGCCAGAGGTTCAGCAATCTCCTCTCTCACCTCCCACAGTAGCCTGGGGTGTGTGTCATCTGGTCCCGGCGACTTATCCAACTTGATGCTTTCCAAAAGCTCCAGCACACCCTTTTTCTTAATATCTACATGCTCAAGCTTTTCAGTCTGCTGCTAGTCATCACTATAATCACCAGGATCCTTTTCCATAGTGAATACTGAAGTATTCATTAAGTACCTCTGCTATTTCCTCCGGTTCCATACATACTGTCCCACTGTCACACTTGACAGTTCCTATTTTCAGGTCTTATCCTCTTGCTCTTCACATACTTGTAGAATGCCTTGGGGGTTTTCCTTAATCCTGCCTGCCAAAGCCTTCTCATGGCCCCTTCTGGCTCTCCTAATTTCCTTTTTAAGCTCCTTCCTGTTAGCTTTATAATCTTCTAGATTCCTAACATTACCTAACTCTCTGAACCTTTTCTTCTTGACTAGATTTATTACAGCCTTTGTACACCACGCTTCCTGTACCCTACCACAACTTCCCTGTCTCATTGGAACGTACCTATGCAGAACTCCACACAAATATCCCCTGAACATTTGCCACAGTGCAGTGACAGGCTGGACTGTTCTCCTTGTGCATAAGTAAATAAAGTGAGATTGGGAAACAAATGCTTTCTTTCTTTTTAAATCTTTTTATTAATTTTTTTAAACAAACATAAATGAAACATGAATACAAAGTGTTTGAGAGTACATAATTAATAGTTTAAATAGACATTCAAATATATAATAATCAATATATATAGCCTCCCAAGAGTATGAACAAAAGAGACAAAAAGAAAAAAAAAACAACCCCAAAAAAAGAGAAAGAAAAAAAAAAACTAACCAAATTGGGCCATTGCATAATGTTAAGTATATACAGTAGTGCCAATAACTCCGAACCTCCATCCAAATAATTAAGGATAATCAAAGTGAGGTTTAGGAAAAGACAATTTAACTGATATGAAAATGTTGAATAAATGGTCTCCAAGTTTCTTCAAATTTAACTGAAGGATCAAAAACAACATTTCTAATTTTTTCTAAACTCAAACAAGAGATAGTTTGAGAGAACCACTGAAATATAGTTGGAGGATTAATTTCTTTCCAGTTCAATAAAATAGATCTTCTAGCCATTAATGTAACAAATGCAATCATTCGTCGAGATGAAGAGGATAAACGACTATTATCCACCATTGGTAAACCAAAAATTGCAGTAAAAGGATGCGGTTGGAAATTGATATTCAGAACCCTTGAAATAATACTGAAAATATCTTTCCAGTAATTTTGTAAACAAGGGCAAGACCAAAACATATGGGTCAATGAAGCAACATCAGAATGACATCTGTCACAGGTTGGATTAACATAAGAGTAAAATCTAGCAAGTTTATCCTTAGACATATGAGCTCTATGTACAACCTTAAATTGTATTAGGGCATGTTTAGCACAAATAGAGGACGAATTGACTAATAGTAAAATTTTCTCCCACTGTTCAGTGGATATAAGACAATGAAGTTCTTCTTCCCATTCCTTCTTAATTTTTTCTGATACTTCTGGCTGTATTTTCATGATCATATTATAAATAATAGCTACTAAACCCTTTTGACAAGGGTTCAGAGCTAAAATTCTTTCGGTAATGTCCAATGGATATAATTTTGTAAAAGACTAACTCATTATACAAAAAATTTCTAATTTGCAAATATCTAAAAAAATGGGTTTTAGGTAAATTATATTTATTAGATAACTGTTCAAAGGACATAACACTATCATCTAAAAACAAATCACGAAAGCATGTTATACCTTTTGTTTTCCATAAGAGAAAAGCTTGATCCATAAAAGAGGGCTGAAAAGAATAGTTAGATATTATAGGGCATGATAAAATAAACTTATTCAAACCAAAAAAATTTACGAAGTTGAAACCAAATTCGCAATGTATATTTGACTATAGGATTTGTTATTTGTTTATTCAATTTAGATAAATAAAAAGGAAGTGAAGATCCTAAGACTGAAAACAATGAAAAGTCTTGTACAGATTTACATTCCAAATTTACCCATTGTGGGCAGGCAGCTGCAGTCAATTCTTGTGTCCAAAATATTAAATATCATATATTAACTGCCCAATAGTAAAATCTCAAGTTTGGCAAAGCCAAACCACCCTCCTCCTTAGGCTTCTGTAAATATTTTTTACCTAGTCTAGGATTTTTATTCTGCCATAGATAAGAAGATATTTTAGAGTCAATAATATCAAAAAAAGATTTAGGAATAAAAATTGGTAATGCTTGAAATAGATATACGAATTTGGGTAATACCATCATCTTGATAGCATTAATTCTACCAACCAATGACAAAGATAGCGGAGACCACCTGATAGCAAGTTGCTTAATTTGGTCAATTAAGGGTAAAAAAGTTAACTTTAAATAAATCTTTATGTTTTTTTTAGTAATTTTAATGCCTAAATAAGTAAAATAATCTGTAACCACGTTAAATGGTAAATGTTTATAAATTGGAACTTGCATATTTAATGGAAATAATTCACTCTTATTAAAATTCAATTTATAACCAGACAAGTTACTAAACTGAGCAAGCAAGGACGAAATAGCAGGAATAGATCTTTCAGGGTCGGATATGTATAGTAACAAATCATTAGCATATAATGATAACTTATACATCCCCTCCCCACGAGTAATACCCAAAATATTAGGTGATTCACGAATGGCTATAGCCAAAGGTTCCAAAGCGATGTCAAATAGTAAAGGACTTAAAGGACAGCCTTGCCTTGTACCACAAAATAACTGAAAAAGGAGATCGTTGATTATTGGTAAAAACCGAAGCCAAGGGTATATAGTATATTAACTTAATCCATGATATAAATTTTGAACTAAAATTAAAATGCTGCATCGTATTAAATAAATATGGCCATTCAACTCTATCAAATGCTTTTTCAGCATCTAAAGAAATGACACATTCTGGTATTTTGGATGAAGGAGTATAAATAATGTTAATTAATGTTCTAATGTTAAAAGATGAATAGTGATTTTAAATAAATCCAGTCTGATCTTCAGAAATGATTCAAGGTAATATATTTTCTAATCTAGTAGCCAAAATTTTACTAAAAATCTTAAAATCCGTATTCAGCAAGGATATAGGCCGATAGGATGCACATTCAATAGGGTCTTTATCTTTTTTAAGGATTAAAGGAATAGAAGCTTCATAAAAAGATTGTGGCAATTTACCTATAATTAACGCATCTTTAAAAATTTTACAAAGCCAAGGAGAAAGTATAGAGGAAAAAGATTTAAAAAATTCTGCAGAATAACCATCTGGACCAGAAGCTTTACCGGAATTCATTGAAAAAATAGCCTTTTTTATTTCAGTTTCCGTGATAGGTGTATCTAAGAATACACTATCCTCTACTGTTAATTTTGGAATATTCAATTTCCTTAAAAATTCATCTATTATAGAAGAATCCTCAGCAAATTCTGATTGATGTAAGGAATTATAAAAAATCTTGAAAGGCTTTATTTATCTCTTTATGGTCAATCGTCAAAGTGCTCAAGATGGCGCTTATGGAGTGAAGCAGTTTTAGGCTTTGCTCCAAACCTTTTACTTTTTTTTAACCTACAAACACCCCCTAATTGATCTTTTTATACCTATTCTAAAGGGGTTTAAACATATGAAATTTTTTTCAACCGTTTGAAACATCTTCAACTCGCTGAAATGTCTAAAGCAAAGGAATCGAAACAGACGAAAGAACCGGTAACTTTCGAAGCAATTGCGAATCTGATGGACGACAGACTTGGAAAACTGGAGAGTAAATTAACCGCAAAGCTTTCTACGTTCGATGAAACTTTAAAGTCATTTGATGCAAAACTTCAAGCACTTACACTGGAGTCACAAAAACAACAAGCAAGTATTTTAGTTCTTGAAAAAGCCGCTCGCCAGAGAGATCGTATAATTGAAACTTTGCAACAACAGCAAACTTCGACTTCTCAACAGATGGATCATTATAAATTTAAAATTACTGATCTTGAAAACCGCTCTTGGAAACAAATGCTTGTTGTCAAAGTCCAGTGACAACACCCTTGCTAATTCTATCTTTCATTGCATTGTCTTTAATTAAACCACACCACTCAATAGCTCTTGATCCGTGCAGAACAAAATCTCAAATCCAAAATGGTCACCATATATCAAAGAAAAAAGCTGCTTAGCTTCTGCAACACCAGCTGTGGCCTTGCTGCAGCTGAATTTTACATCTGAGTCATTCCATCTTCTGATCATTTCTGATCACATCAAACTTTATTCAAACTCCAACGGGTCAGAGCAGGGATGGGTAACATATCTTGAGTGCAGCGAAATACTACAACTGGATATTAATTGGAAACTTGATTTTCAAAATTCAAAGTAGATTTATTAATCAAGGCACGTGTATGTCACTATGTACTATCCTGATAGTCATTTTCTTGAAGGAATTCACAGTAGATACAAAGAAACACATAGAAACAATTAAAGCTAAGGACAAACAAGAAAGGCAAACAAAAATATGCAAAAAAGGAAGTCTTTGCAAATACAAAAACATTGTATATAATAATATTGAGAATATTTGTAGTAGAGACCTTGGAAGTGAATCAGTTCAGCACTGAACAGGAGCCTGATGGTTGAAGGCCAATAACTGTTCCTGAATCTGGTGGTTTGGGAACTGAAGCTCCTGTATGGCAGCAATGAGAAGAGAGCATGGCCTGGATAGTGGGGGTCCTTGAAGATGGATGCTACTTTTTGTTGCAGTGCTCATTGTAAATGTGCTCAATGGTGGGGAGGGCTTTTCCTGTGATGGACTGGGCTGTATCCCTTTTTGTATGTTTTTCTGTTCGTGGGCATTGGTGTTTTCATGCAAGGCTGTGATGCAACCATTCAGGATGCTCTCCACTGTGCATTTATTATTGAATAGCCACTTAATATGCAAATATATTGCATAAACATGGTGGTATTTAACTTTTCTGCTCTCCAGTATAGAAAGTTATGGTAATTGGTTTAGTTAGAATTTCAAGGTTGTTTTGGGTTCTGTCAGAATCAAAGGAAAATTTTTTATTTCTATTCCTTGGACAAGTAGGAACTGAGGATTATTTTTATATCAATAGAAAAGGGTTCCCTTTTATAGAGC
Source organism: Hemitrygon akajei (assembly GCF_048418815.1). Lineage (NCBI taxonomy): Eukaryota > Metazoa > Chordata > Chondrichthyes > Myliobatiformes > Dasyatidae > Hemitrygon > Hemitrygon akajei. Next base: position 38,245,160 of record NC_133139.1, read on the forward strand.
AGTCTACATGACCACAAGATTTCACAAACTCTTTCACGGATAATCTCACAAAATGTTGGATTGCAGCAGTCAATTTATCCTTGGCATTCATTACCTTACAGCAGTAGTGTGATTTATGACCAGAGAAATTATCTTGGGGGGGCGGGGGAGATGAGGATGAACATGATACTGGGACAAATCTGTTACAATATTGCGCCTTTGGAACTTTTACTTCAGCTTTAAACCAAGCAGCACTTCATTTAACTCAATAGTTTGCAACACTCCTTCAAAACTCACTTGGAGAATGAGTCTACTTCTTTGTCTTCAAACCTTTGAATGCAATTTGATGCACAGCCTTCTAAATAAATTTGAGGTTGTTGCCAACTAAAACACTGCAGGCTTGCTAGGCTGAGATGCATGATCTCCTGGGATTTTAGATCAGTATGCTTTACGGAGGTTTCTGAGCACATGCGCATTATATCAATTAAGTGTGCAAAGTAAAATTTCTTACCAGAGTATATACATGTTAGCTCACACAACCCTGAGATTCTTCTTCCTGTGGGCATACTTAGCAAATCTATAGAACAGTAACTGTAAACAGGATCAATGAACAACAAACTGTACAAATGCAAATATAAATAAATAACAATAAACAACAAGTATGAAATGAAAGAGCATGAATAACAAGATAGCATCCTTAAAGTTAGACCATCGGTTGTGGGAACACCAGAAATAGAATGAGTGTAGTTATCCCTTTTTGTTCAAGAGCTTGATGGTTGAGGGGCAATGACTGTTCTTGAACCTGGTGGTGCGAGTCTTGAGGCACTTGTATCTTCTGCCTAATGGCAGCAGTGAGTAGTGTGTAAAGAGCATGGCTTGGGTGGTGAGGATCTTTGATGGATGCTGTTTTTCTACGGCAACGTTTCATATAGGGGTGCTCAGTGGTTTGGAGGGCTTTACCCATGATGTATTAGGCCAAATCCATTACCTTCTGTTGGATTTTCCACTCAAAGGCATTGGTGTTCCCATACCAGGCTGTAATGTAGCCAGTACACTTCCCACCACTCATCTATAGAAGTTGGCTAATATTTTTGATGACATGCTGAATCTCCATAGATTCCTGAGGAAGTAGAGGCACTGTTGTGCTTTCTTTGCAATTATATTTATACGATGGGTCTAGGACAGGTCCTCTGAAGTAGTGACACCCAGTAATTTAAAGTTACTAACCCTCTCCACATCTGATCTACTGTTGATTACTGGCTCGTGGACCTCTGTATTCCCTCTCCTGAAGTCTATAATCAGTTCCTCTGTCTTACTGACATTGAGCAAGAAGTTGTTATTACACCACTCAGCTAAATTTTCAATCTCTCTCCTGTATATTGTGGGCTGTATCAAAGGTGGTGATGAATCAGCAGTGGTGTCATCAGCAAACTTGTCTTTGGTGTTGGAGTTGTACTTAGCCATACGATATAAATTATTTAGTAATGTTTATTATTCTGTGATGTATAAATGTTTCAATACTACTTTTGTGGTTTAATGAAACCATAATAATAACAAGTAAAGTAATAACCCATAATCATTGTGGTTACTTGGTTTCAGAAAGTGGATATTACCAGTAAAGCTGTGGCAGATGTCCTAACAAAAACCACAGAGTACTTGCAACCAAATCCAGGTAAGCAACTCTGGAATATTGGGATGTCAGCTATCTATTGTCTTAATTTAATTATCCTTTTTATTTCTCCAGTGTTTCAGCTTTTACTCGTGAAATTGTGACTTACTTAGAAAAGGGCAACACTGAAAATGCAACACCCTTTTATAGCAAGGGAGTTCTCTTGCTAAGTTCCTTTTGCATTATGTGCAATATATTACCACTAATTAGCAATTAAATGCTTCCTTCTTGAAAAAGTGAATGGCATTTGAAATGCTTCATATTTTGTGAATATCTATAATAATCTCTGTTCTACCTAAACTGTAAATGTATCACTTTTTTTCCCCCTGACTGCCAATGTAGTAATTCAGACAACAGGAACTTTCCCTTATGCTATCTCATTCATAGGACCTTGGTCCTTGAACCTGTTTCAGTCTTGTCATCGAGTCATACAGCATGGAAACAGGCTCTTTGGTCCAACTCGTCCTTGCTACGTTGGCCAGTGAGCATGATTCTTATATACTATTAACATCTAATCAACATCACCTAATCAGTGCATTTGGTCTTTTTATTTATCACTCTTTTTTTGACCTGATATCCCGTATGTCATGCTTTCAGGCAATCTTTTTGATCAAAATTCTTCTTGAATTTCTGCACAGTGAGAAGGACCACTAATTGGTATTTCATTAATAATATACTGGAATGCTGTTCAAGGGCGTAGAGTGTAAAGAATGTGGAGTAAACCAGACAGAGAAGGTTGTTAGTGCAGATTTCTTGCCAAAATTGTGTGTTTTTCTGTGTTTGAATTTCTGAGTAAAATATTGCTGGATTGTCCAAGGTGACATTACAACAAATCAAAACCTTTGCTTCTATGGGCGATAATCAATGTAATTTATTCTTCAGTTCAGAAAATCACTCCAATTTGAGAAAATGCTGTTTGCTTGTTTTTTAAGGGCCATTATATTTCATCCTCCCCTAGGTAAAGACATGGTAGAATGCACTGTGCTAATAAAATTTTATATACTCAGTACATCTGGTCATTTATATTCAATGCATAATACTTGTGTGTGAGAAAATGTGCAAAGATGGTGGCAGCTGCAAGAGGTGAGTGGTGTCCACAGAATGAATATGCCTCAGTCTTGGCAGCAAAAACTGAGTGTGAGAAAGGAGTTGGGAGGGGAGCTATGCATGGAAATAAGAACAAGGGGTAGAAACAGTATGTGAGGGGTCTTGAGGAATGGCATATCTTGTTTTATCATTTCTTTGATAGCTGGTGCATAATTGCAATCTGTCATTGTGTATTTTTTTTGCTCCTTTATTGTAGTAGAAGTAAGTCGCCTCTTACTTTGAGGACTGCCTGTAAAACTTCCACTTGGTTTGTGAATCTATCTTGCTCTACTATTTAGTATTGGCTGAACTAGATTTAAACTTTACGGCTTTTCCTTTTGAAAATGTACTTACTGAGCTCTATTTTCTTAACTATTGAAATTGATTGGATTTAACTGAATTTTTTTGTATTTCACTTCTGGTCAGTATCTCCTTCAGGTTCCATTTGCTATTCAGAATAATTGGAGATTCTTGTATTAATATTATTTGCAAGTTGGAATGCCACTTCCTTTAAGTTATTATCCAAATCATGGTTGTGCATTGCTTTGGAGCAAAATTACAAATGATTGTGAAAGCCTAAAGAAAATGAATAGCCAATTTGTTTTCAGGATATTGAAACAAATGCAGCTGCCAATACAGCAAGAGTCAATTCCTTCAGGGAAACAGTGGAAAAGGCTGATGAATTAAAAAATAAGATGTTTAGTTCACTCACTTTCATGGAAGATTATTTAGGGAATTGTCACTATTTCAGTGACAATTTTAGATAAAGTTATCATCTAATACTAATCATATTTTAGCAATAATTATTAATTGAGGAGGAACCTCTGGTATAAATTTTGCCCATAGAGCAGGATGCTTGACACTCTGAGCTTTGTGCAACCTCAGACATGAATAGATTTATTTAAATGACAGCTTGCTAGTAGTAATAGAAAATGAGAAATCAATCTTTTTATGTAATACTACTACTTTGATTGAGGCTTGCTGCTTGAATGACCTAATATTAAATTGTTATATTTATAATTTTTGCCAAATTTTGGCAAGTGGCAATGTTTTCTCTTCATTGTGGTGCCAAAATAATCAAATATGTCTCAAGAAGTAAGATAATTTGTAATCACTGTGATTTGTTTGATTGCTCATTCACAAGCACTAGTGTGTACCTGTGGTCTTGAAAGGTGAGACAATGCCAGAATTCCTGTGTCCAATCACTCTCCTGGTATTCCTAACTAGAAAGTAGGTATGCAGGTAACTAGAGTTAACTTTTATGCACTAATTAGCCCCCATTAGGTGCTCTGAAAAAGTATTCAGCCCTGGCAACTGTTCTCACATTTTACTGTCTCATTTTCTAAATTTAAAATGTATTGAAGTAGGATTTTTTGAGCTTATCTACAGAGTGTTGTGCATCATACCAAATCAAAAGGAAACTTCTAAAATCTGTCAACAGTTGACTGAAAAATGAAAAACTGCAATTGAGGCTGAGAAATTATCCATCTTCTTTGTAATTACTGTGCTAACTTTCCTCAGATGCAATATACTTCTACCTAACCAACTCACCCAATTTATTGATGTAGAAAATTGGAGTATCACCTGTTTTCAAAGAATCCATAGGAAGAAATACCCCTTTTCTCTGTAAGATCTAACAGTATGCTAGATTTCAACAGACTAAACCAAAATTAACTTGAGCATTCATGACAAGTCAGGGAAATGATAATTGTGAAATGCAAATATGGGGAGGAGTACCAAGAACATCTCAAAGGCACTGAACATACTTTGGAGCTCAGTGCCGTTCATCTTGAAAAAGTGGAAAAATAGATGAAGTGACAGCCGCATCGCCTAGGTCAGGCCACCCTTTGCACAGTACTTAGTTGAACCACTTGCAGCTATTACAACCTGTAGCTTTTTAAAGTCTTTTTTAGCTTTGTACAACATGATGGAGCAAGATTTACTAGGTCATATTTTACTATTGGGTCTTGCTGGGAGCTAGATTAGGCAAATTTTAGTTTACACTGGTGTTTTTTTGCCAGATAAGACTACAAGACATAGGAGTGAAATTAGGCCATTTGACGCATCAAGTCTGCTCTTCCATTTCATCATGACTGATTTATTATCCCTCTCAATCCTGTTTTTCTGCCTTCTCCTCATAACCTGTGATGCCCTTTACTAATCAAGAACTCAACCTCTGCTTTAAATATACCCAATGACTTGGCAATGAATGCCACAGATTCACCAATCTCTGGCTAAAGAAATACCTCCTTATCTCTGTTCTAAAGGGACATTCCTCTATTCTGAGACTCTGCCCTCTGGTCCTGGACCCATGCACTATAGGGAAGCATCCTCTCTAAATCCACCCTATCTAGGCCTTCCAGTAATTGATAAGTTTCAGTGAAATTCCACTCTACTCTTCTAGGACATGAAACACCTTGCTTTTCCAAACTAATAATGCAAGTAGTGATTCAAAGTTAAAAGTCTTAAAATCATCTTGCTATTCCATCACTTGCAGCAAATGTCTTTGAATCTTTGTGAGTTAAACAGCTTTTTTTGTTGGAGTGAGATGTTAATTCTGATTAATTCTTATATGAGTAGTTAGTAGCACTATAAAATAAAAGCTTATGTCACTAATTTTGTAGAATCTCTAGTTCATGACTTCAGATTGTATCATGTTATTATGTGAACATATGAATTTCTTAATTATCATAATTCCTACTGTTTGAAAGTTGTGAAAAGCTGGAAATTTCCAAAACCAGTTTGTTAAAAATAATCACTTCATTTCTTCCCCTTCAGCATCCAGAGCCAAACTAACAATGCTGAATACAGTATCTAAAATTCGTGGGCAGGTAAAAAACCCAGGTTATCCTCAACCAGAAGGGCTTCTTGGAGAATCTATGATTAAATTTGGGAAGGATCTTGGCGAAGAATCAAATTTTGGTAAGTTAACTATTATGATTAGTGAACACTTCATCTATAGGAACTGAATTTTGAAGATGTTTGATCCATGTGGTCAGCATCAAATTTCTTTTGCTTAACTAACTGACTTTATGATTGTATATGAATCATAGCATTGCATTAGTAGATTTTTACTGCAAAATGGGCTGGAAGAAAACTGCATTGATTAGTACTTGAAGAGGGTAAGAGAAATGTTGGACTGAAAGTGAGATCCTTCAACATGTTTGCAGGGATAATGGAGAGAGTTGGCTGAGAATGTTGTCTGTTGCCATGTTAGTTTGCTAAACACTTATCCACAGAGCTGTGCATAATGGTTTGCTAAATATTTATCCAAAAAGGGATCGATGACAGTAAAATTGGATCCTAAGGAAAAGAAAATAGTTTGTGGAAACGGTACTAGAAACTAGTATGGTAGAGCAGTTCATTAGAGTTTGTCTGTTTCAAAAATGTAGTTCCTGTTTGTTAACAATCTGTCTGCTATTGGGCTGCATGTTTCCTCTCATCAGAGTAATAGAAGTTTCTTCCTTTGACTTGCTGCTGGAGGCTGGCCTCTGAAGGGCTTTAATGAAACCTCGCAGCAATTTGGTGGTTAGGGTTTTGGCTTGGTATAATGGAATAATCTGTTTTTACTATCACTTTTTCAAGAAGAACATGTAGGCTCCAATTTTGTTGGCTGTTGCCATGTTTATCATTAGAACTGCCAGTATTCAACTTTTAAAATAGCAATAGGTCCGGGATGTCCTTGCATATGTGGTCAAATGAAAATGTTGGAGACATGCTCGTAATGTAGATAGACTCTAATGCTGCCAAACTGAAAATGCAGCTGCTGAGCTCAGCTTCCAGGAATTTCCACCATTATGCTTTGGGAATTGTTTCTTAGTTTCAGTGCAGGTTTTGAGATCCTATTGATTTGACTGAGGGATTGTAGAACAAAGGGTTGGGTAGCAAAAGGGAAGATGAATTATCTCTTGTCAGTTTGATTTAAATTTTGTTATGTTGTACGTTTTAAATCTTAAATATTCTAGTTGTTTTTCATATTTGCTTCAATATTGATTTTCTTTCCAATATCTATGGAAACCAGAGATTCTGGTGTGCAGAAAACCATTGCAATAAGGGTTCCACATCCTGAAATGTTGAGTATGAGCATGGGTGGTGAGGTTGAATGTGACTGATAACAAGATCTGGCTTATTACTTTATTCTACTTTCTGCCTTTGGGCCCTTGATGGGAAAATAGAGCTAGAATTTTGTAGAGAACTGGTCATTTATTAAAGTGTCCTCCGTTAGCAGCAATTAAGGTTTTGATTTTTTAATATTTCTTAGATTTATTTTAATTTTAGTTTATTGCGAGCCCTGGTATTTAGTCTTTGCATCCTAGATAATGCACATTGTTTAGTTCTCTATACGTTCTTTCTTTGTATACTTGCAATGCAGTAAAAGCAGAGCTAGTTGTCCACGATTCTGATTTTTGGATTGTCTCTTACTGAAAAGACGATCCAGTATGTGTTGAGAAATATAGATCAGCAATATCTCAAGACAGATTCTTGAGTTGTGTTGAGCAACCAAGCTGATAGAGATCGAAATTCTAGAGTGATAAGGTCCCAGTGGAAGAGATGGTAAATTCCCACTTCTTGTTAACCATTTATCCTGATGGAAAAATGTACTTGCACGTATCTGACACCTCAGTCCTAGTCATTCTTCAGGATTATACATATAAGCTGCACATGTCATAGGGCAAATAGTGCCTCAGTCAGAGTCAGAAGAGGAGGGAGAACTTTTAAGTATAATGTTTCATTTAGTCAGGCACTGAAATAGTATTCCTTTCAATTTTAAGATCTTCAGTTAATTATTGCTTAATTTTTGTGCTTTAAGGAGGGGCTCTTATTGATGTTGGTGAATCAATGAAGCGGATGGCTGAAGTTAAAGATTCCCTGGATATCGAAGTTAAACAGAACTTTATTGATCCATTACAAAGTCTGTGTGATAAAGATTTCAAAGAAATTCAGGTAAAATGTCATTTTATAGGCAAACACATTGTATTGATGATTCTTTGACCACTTTATCATGTTTCCTCCGCTTCCTTAAAACAAACACATCATCAGTATATCTTAGAATGGCTACTTCACGAGTGCAATTAGACATCATTGTCATGTTCTTTCACCCAGGTTCCTGATACCTGATTCCGGTAAGCGTGTGGGAAGATTAATATGGAATTTGTCCTTTATGATGATACATAATCAGGTTGAATATCAGTGGCATGTCATGAAATTTGTTGTTTTGCAGCAGCAATACAATGTAATACATGAAACTATAAATTACATTAAGAAATATAAAATAATTAAATATTGCAAAAAGAGGAGAAAAAGATTTTGAAAAGGACAGCTTTTGATGTCTACTCTGTGGAGCTATTATGGGGCATTAATTCCCTTTAAAATGCTTGATAATCCTTAATGAATCAAATTCTATGTTTAAAGTCATAAATCACTTTTCATATGAAAGTATAAAACACCTTGATTAATAACACAAATGTCTAATGTGTTTATATTAGCCCAATCTAATTTTTGCCTTTGCACATTTGTCCATGTTTATAATTATTGTTGAAGCTCTTCTCTCTAGTTAAATGAAAACCCTTATAGTTTACAATTTTTACAAGATACTATTACTTTTTATTGTCTTAAAAATGCAAAAATTCACCATCTTGTTGATTGTAAATGCTAATTGTCTGGCATTTAGCTTACTCATCAGTTCAAAATAGCGAGGGGTCTGGAGTGCAAAAGTGTGTGTTCCAGAGCTGGGTTCTGGATTGTGGGCCGTGGTTGTGGCTGGTGTGTGGGTTATTGGTGAATTACTGTCATTAAGATAGGGTGAAAAGCTTTGCTTTGAATGTCATCAAGACAGATCCTTCCAGATATAAGTACACCAAAGAAATACAAAAGGAAAAATACTAACAGTACAGAGTATAGTGTAACAAAAAGTACAGTGCTTGCTGGTGGACTAATAAGGTGCAAGAGTATGAAATTATATTGTGAGTATAAGCTTATCTTTTTCAGACATGAAGTCTATTCAAGAGTCCTGTATCACAGGATGGAAGCTGTTCTGGAGTGTGTGTTTTCAAAATTTATTATATTCTACATGATGGAAAGAGGAGGAAAAGGGAGAATAACTGGGGTGGTGGGGGGGTTTGGTTATGTTGGCTGCTTTCCTGTATCGTTGGGAAGGGTATTAAATAGTTACTGGGGAGGAAGGTGGTTTTCATTATAGAATGTGCTATTTTGACAGCTGTAATTTACTGACATCTTGGACAGAGCAACTGTCATACCAAACTGTGATGCATCCAGATAGAATGCTTTTTATGGTGTATCTGTAAAAATTAGTGAGGGTCATTTGGAGACATGCCAAAATTCCTCAGCTTTTGAGGAATAAGAGGCATCAGTGTACTTCCTTGGCCGTGGCATCCACGTGGCTGGACCAGAGAAAATTGGTGTTGTTTACACCTGGAAACTTGGAAGTTCTGAACCATCTCCACCTCAGGAGGTATCTATGCCACGAAATGACCAACTTTTTTGTTTTTATGACATTGCGTGAAAAGTTGTTATGAAACCATGCTGCTAGGATGCCTGTCTCCTTCCTGTACTCCATCTTATTATTTGAGTTCTGGCCCACTATGGGAAGGGTGGTGGGGGAGAGGAAGCAGCCTTGCAATGTAAGGCTGATGATAATCGTAGTGGAGGTGTTGCTGCCTAGGTTTGGGGTCTAGAACATCAGAGGTCAGGACCATTGTAAGTTGTGGCTGGAGTGCTTGTGTATTTTTGTCTGCAACTTTTAACTCATCATGTTCATTGCAGACTTTATTATACCTCTGTGTGATCTGTTTCTTTAAAACTAAGTGAACAGTGTTTTTGAGTATAATGGGTAATACCCAATAATCAGAAAAACTGCTATTCCAGCACCAACAAATTCTCAAGCATGTGGATTGTCTAAATTTTACTGTAGCTTGTTTACGCAACAATAACTAAAATGTATATATAAAACTCTCAAAATTCTCCTTCCAAAGCTAGTGAACTCAAAACCATATTTTTAGTGGGTTCTGCTGTATTTACATTTGGTGTGCATTCACACCAGAATCAGAGCAAGAAGACTGAGGGTGAATGGCTAAGGATTTCCAGAGTGAAGGCAGTTTTACTACTTGGGGTAAAAGAGAGGCAAGACTGCGCAGGCGTGTGATGTCAGCCAGTAGAGCGGGAAAAGTTTTAAAAGGCAAGGAATCTTCAGCAGTTTTTGAGTCGGAGCAAGAAGGCTTTGGGTGAATGGCTAAGGGTTTCCGGAGTGAAGGCAGTTTTACAACTCGGGGTAAAAGGGAGGCAAGACTGCGCAGGCGCATTATGTCAGCCAGTAGAGTGGGAGAAGTTTAAAAAGACTGCCATATCCAGTGGGCAGCGGAGTGAGAGGTAGCAGAGTGGTGACGCTTTGGCTCAACGGGCTTAGGGGGTAACGAGGTGAGGTAGGTCTACCTGCATTAATTGCGGAAAGGAAGTAGTATGTGTGTGTGGCCAGTTTCCTGCGTTTGGTGTAAGATATGGGAGGTCCTGGAGTCTCCCAGCCTCCCAGATGGCCATATCTTCACTGGTGTGTCGAGCTGCTGCTCTGAGTTAGGGAACTGCAGATGAAGTTTGATGACTTTCGCCTGGTCAGGGTGAGCGAGGTGGTGATAGAAAGGAGTTATAGGCAGGTGTTCACACCAGGGCTACAGGAGACAGACAAGTGGGTAACAGTCAGGAGAGGGAAGGGGAAGAGTCAGGTACCAGAGAGTACCCCTGTGGCTGTACCCCTTGACAATAAGTATTCCTCTTTGAGTACTGTTGCTTGGGGACAGCCTACCTGGGGGAAGCAACAGTGATTGTGCCTCTGGCACAGAGTCTGGTGCTGTGACTCAGAAGGGTAGGGAAAGGAAGAGGAAGGCAGTAGTGATAGGGGACTCTATAGTTAGGGGGTCAGACAGGTGATTCTGTGGACGCAGCAAAGAAACTCGCATGGTAGTTTGCCTCCCAGGTGCCAGGGTCTGGGATGCTTCAGATCACGTCTAAGATAACCAGCAGTGGGAGGGAGAACAGCCAGAGGCTGTGGCACATATTGGTACCAAGGACATAGGTAGGAAAAGGGAAGAAGTCCTGAAAAAAGACTACAGGGTGTTAGGAAGGAAGTTGAAAAGCAGGAGTGCAAAGGTAGTAATCTCCGGGTTACTGCCTGTACCACGAGACAATGAGTATAGGATTAGAATGAAGGGGAGGATAAATGCGTGGCTGAGGGATTGGAGCAGGGGCAGGGATTCAGATTTCTGAATCATTGGTACCTCTTTTGGGGTAGATGTAACCTGTACCAAAAGGACGGGTTGCAGTTGAATCCCGGGGGACCAATATCCTGACGGGAAGAGTTTAAACTAGAATTGTTGGGTGTTGGGAACTGAACTGAAGAGACTGGAGAAGAGGAGGTTGGCTCACAAATACAGAAAGCTTGGAAACAATGTGTGAGGGAGGACAGGCAGATGATAGAGAAGGGATGCGTTCAGATAGACAGTTTGAGATGTGTCTATTTTAACACATAGAGTATTGTGAGCAAAGTGGATGAGCTTAGAGCGTGGATCAGTACTTGGACCTATGATGTGGTGGCCATTACAGAGACTTGGATGCCTCAGGGACAGGAATGGTTACTTCAAGTGCAGGGTTTGAGATGTTTCAGAAAGGACAGGGAGGGAGGCCACAGAGGTGCGAGCATGGCACTGTTGATCAGAGATAATGTCACGGCTGCAGAAAAAGTGGACACCATGGAGGGATTGTCCACGGAGTCTCTGTGGGTGGAGGTTAGGAACAAGAAGGGGTCAATAACTTTACTGGTTGTCTTTTATAGGCCGCCCAATAATAACAGGGATATCGAGGAGCTGATAGGGAAACCGATCCTGGAAAGGTGTAATAATAACAGAGTTGTCGTGATGGGAAATTTTAATTTCCCAAATATCAATTGGCATCTCCCTAGAGCAAGGGGTTCAGATGGGGTGGAGTTTGTTAGGTGTGTTCAGGAAGGTTTCTTGTAGATAAGCCTACAAGAGGAGAGGCTGTACTTGATTTGGTATTGGGAAATGAACCTGCTCAGGTGTCAGATCTCTCAGTGGAAGAGCATCTTGGAGATAGTGATCATAATTCTATCTCCTTTACAATAGCATTGGAGAGAGATAGGAACAGACAAGTTAGGGAAGCGTTTATTTGGAGTAAGGGGAATTAGGAGGCTATCAAGCAGGAAATTGGAAGCTTAAATTGGGAACAGATTTTCTCGGAAAGGTACGGAAGAAATGTAGCAAATGTTCAGGGGATATTTGTGTGGAGTTCTGAATAGGTACGTTCCAATGAGACAGGGAAGTTATAACATAAGAACATAAGAGATAGGAGCAGGAGTAGGCCAATTGGCCCCTCAAGCCTGCTCCGCCATTCAACAAGATCATGGCTGATCCAATCTTAACTCTAGTTTTCACCGAATCCCACAAGGCAACAGTGCCAACCAACAGGGCACCATGCCGCCCATTTTATTTTATTATTCATCCCGCCCAAACCCATGTGATCACCCGGGGGAAAAAAATCGAGTTGCCAATTGAGGAGAAAAAATCTGGAAAATTCCTCTCCGACCCATCCAGGCTATCGAAAACTGGTCCAGGAGATCACATGGCTGATCTAAACCTAGCCTTATGTCCACTTACCTGCTCGCTCACCGTATCCCCTAATGCCATTTTTATCCAGGAAAATGTCTATCTCCATTTTGAATTTATTGAGTGTAGTAGCTTCCACAGCTCTCTGGGGCAGTAAATTCCACAGCCCCATTACCCTCTGAGTGAAGATATTTCTCCGCATCTCAGTCCTGGAACGGCATCCCCTTATTTTAAGATTATGCCCCCTAGTCCTAGTTTCACCCATCATTGGGAACATTCTCCCCGCATCCACCCGATCAAGCCCCTTCACAATCTTATATGTTTCAATAAGATCGCCTCTCATTCTTTGGAACTCCAATGAGTAGAGTCCCAATCTACTCAACCTCTCATCATACATCAACCCACCCATCCCCGGAATTAACCTAGTGAACCTTCTCTGCACTGCCTCGAGAGCCAGTATGTCCTTTCTTAAATATGGACACCAGAACTGCATGCAGTACTCCAGGTGTGGTCTCACCAATACCCGGTACAACTGCAGTAAGACCTCCCTGTTCTTATACTCCATCCCCCTAGCAATAAAAGCCAGCATTCCATTGGCCTTCTTGACCACCTGCTGAACTTGCATACTAACTTTTTGTGTTTCCTGCACCAGGACCCCCAGATCCCTTTGCACAGAAGCACTTTCCAGTTTCTCTCCATTTAGATAATAACTTGCTCTATTATTTTTCCTGCCAAAGTGCAAGACCTCACACTTGTCAGTATTATATTTCATCTGCCAAATGTCTGCCCAATCACTCAGCCTATCTATGTCCCCCTGCAGAGTTTCAATGTCCTCCGCACTCATTACACTCCCTCTCATCTTTGTGTCATCAGCAAACTTCGATACGTTGCACTTAGTCCCTTTCTCCAAATCATTAATATAGATTGTAAAGAGTTGGGGTCCCAGCACCGACCCCTGCGGAACACCACTAGTCACCAACTGCCAGTCTGAGAATAAACCATTTATCCCAACTCTCTGTTTTCTGTTAGAAAGCCAATCCTCCACCCATGCCAGAATATTATCCCCAATCCCATGATTTTTTACTTTAAGTAATAATCTTTGGTGTGGCACCTTGTCAAATGCCTTTTGGAAGTCCAAATACACCACATCCACTGGTTCCCCTTTATCTACCCTATATGTTATATCCTCAAAGAACTCCAACAAATTTGTCAAACATGACTTCCCTTTTGTAAAGCCATGCTGACTTTGTCCTATTAAGCTATGTTTATCCAAATGCTCTGTTACTGTTTCCTTAATTATCGATTCCAACGTTTTGCCAACCACAGATGTTAGGCTAACTGCCCTATAATTCCCAGCCTTCTGTCTATTGCCCTTTTTAAATAAAGGAGTTACATTAGCATTTTTCCAATCTGCCGGGACCATTGCCGAGTCCAGCAAGTTTTGAAAAATTATCACTAATGCATCCACAATCCCAACCGCCACTTCCCTTAAGACCCTAGGATGTAAGCCATCCGGTCCAGGGGATTTATCCACCTTCAGTCCCATTAATTTATCAAGTACCATTTCCTTGGTGATTTGAATCGTAGTTAGCTTCTCTCCCCCAGAGCCCCCTGTTTATCCAGTGTTGGGATATTTTGAGTGTCCTCTACTGTAAAAACTGATACAAAATATTTGTTCAGCGTTTCTGCCATCTCCATTAATTTCCCGGTCTCATCTTCTAGGGGACCAACATTTACTTTAGCCACCCTTTTTCTTTTTATGTAACTATAAAAACTCTTACTATCTGCTTTTATGTTTTTCACCAATTTACTTTCATAATCTATCTTCCCCTTCTTAATCAATCTTTTTGTTATTTGCTGCTGGTCTTTAAAAGCTTCTCGATCTTCAATCTTCCCACTAGATTTAGCTACCTTATATAACTTTCTTTTTAGTCGTATACTTTGCTTTATTTCTTTACTTAGCCACGGATAACTATTTTTTCTTTTACACCCTTTTTTCTTCAGTGGAATATATTTTTCTTGATAGTTGTAAAATAACTCCTTAAATATACACCACTGATCAAGTACCGATCTACCCTTTAGTCTATTTTCCCAATCCATCTTAAGCAATTCCGCTCTCATACCATTATAGTCTCCTTTATTTAAGCTCAGTACGCTTCTTTGAGATCCAACCCTCTCATCCTCTAATTGAATATGGAATTCGACCATGTTATGGTCACTCATTCCAAGGGGATCCTTTACTAGGACATTTTTTATTAGTCCTGTCTCATTACACAGGACCAGATCTAAGACTGCTTGCCCCCTTGTCGGCTCAGTAACGTATTGTTCAAGGAACCCATCCCGAATACACTCAATAAACTCTTCTTCAAGGCTGCTGTGTCCGACTTGATTAGTCCAGTCAATATGAAAGTTAAAATCCCCCGTAATTATAGCTGTTCCCTTATTACAAGCCCCAACTATTTCCTGATTTATGCTCCGACCAACTGAGTTACAGCTGTTTGGAGGCCTATAGACTACTCCCACCACTGCTTTTTTCCCTTTACTATTTCTTATTTCTACCCAAATTGTTTTGTTATCCTGATCCTTTGAGCCAATATCATTTCGCTTTATTGCAGTGATTTCTTGCTTTATTAACATAGCCACCCCACCTCCTTTTCCTTCTTGCCTGTCTCCCACTAGTTAGTTTAAAGACCTCTCTGCAGCCCTAGTTATATGATTCGCCAGGACACTAACCCCAGCCCGGTTCAGGTGAAGCCCGTCCCTCCGGAACAGTTCTCTCCTGTCCCAGTACTGGTGCCAGTGTCCCAAGAAGCAAAACCCACTTCTCCCACACCAGTCTCTGAGCCACGCGTTTAACTCCCTAATTTTATTTAACCTAGCCAAATTTGCTCGTGGCTCAGGTAATAATCCAGAGATTATTACCCTTGAGGTTCTGTTTTTTAATTTGACCCCTAGCTGCTCATATTCCTGTAACAGAACCTTCTTCCTTGTCCTATCTATGTCATTAGTACCGACGTACTAATGGTAGCGTACAGGAACTGTGGTGTACAAAGGCTGTAATAAATCCAGTCAAGAAGAAAGGAAAAGCTTACAAAAGGTTCAGAGAGTTAGGTAATGTTAGGGATCTAGAAGATTATAAGGCTTGGTTGCAACCCGCTGTCAATGATGTACCCCAGGAAACTTTCAGAATGGGGATGGAACTTGCACTTTTCTGCCTTAACGAATAGCTTGTTCTCCAAAAGCCTCTGAAGAACCTGATGACATGGTGGGTGTATTCCTGAAGACTGCAATTCCACCAACCCATTTTTCACCATGTCACTGAGACCATTCCGAAATACCCCTCGGAGTGACTCATCGTTCCACCCTGAGTCAGCCGCTAACGTCCAGAACTGCAAACACTATCTATAAATTTGCTGATGACACTGCTGCTATTGGCAGAATCTCAGATAGCTACATGGAGGCATACAGGAGTGAGAATTATCAGCTGGTTGAGTGGTGATGCAACTACCTCAGTAAGAGTTTGTTGCAATACCACTCAACCATCTAAGATATCTCATGACAGCAAAAGTAATGAATTGATTGTGTACTTTAGCAAGGAGAAGTCAGGAGAACACACACCAGTCTTCATTGAGAGGTCAGTGTTGGAAAGGATAAGCACTGTCATATCTCAGAGGATCTATTGCAAGCCCAACAGATTGTCAGAGATTAAGTGAGCTTGGGCTTTACTCTTTGGAGAGAAGGAGGATGAGAGGAGACATGATAGAGGTGTACAAGATATTAAGAGGAATAGATAGAGTGAATAGCCAGCGCCTCTTCCCCAGGGCACCACTGCTCAGTACAAGAGGATGTGGCTTTAAGGTAAGGGGTGGGAAGTTCAAGGGGGATATTAGAGGAAGGTTTCTTACTCAGAGAGTGGTTGGTGCGTGGAATGCCTGAGTCAGTGGTGGAAGCAGATACACTAGTGAAGTTTAAGAGATGACTAGACAGGTATTTGGAGGAATTTAAGGTGGGGGGTTATATGGGAGGCAGGGGTTGAGTGTCGGCACAACATTGTGGGCCGAAGGGCCTGTAATGTGCTGTACTATTCTATGTTCTAACAGGAAGGAGCTTAAGAAGGAAATTAGGAGAGCCAGAAGGGGCCATGAGAAGGCCTTGGTGGGTAGGTACAGAGGTGATGTCAGGAGTAAGTTATTTACTCAGAGTGGCGAGTGCGCGGAATGGGCTTCCGGCAACAGTGGTGGAGGCAGATATGGTAGGGTCTTTTAAGAGACTTTTGTATGAGTACATGGAGCTTAGAAAAATAGAGGGCTATGGGGAAGTCTAGTAATTTCTAAGGTAGGGACTTGTTCGGCACAACTTTGTGGGCCGAAAGGCCTGTATTGTGCTGTAGGTTTTCTATGTTTCTATTCAAGAATGTGTTTACATGTGAGGAAAGTCCTGATCAGTGCAACAGGGAGCTATGTTTTTGTCTTCTGTCTGAGGTTATATTTGCAATCATAGTTAATACTTTGACAAGTTAGTTTTTGCTGGTGGTTTAAAACCTCATTGAATATTCTGCAATTCAGAAACACGAGCAAATTTCTACAGGGCAAGAAAGGAAAAAGTATTTCAGGTTGTTCCCCAATTACGTGACACTTAAAAAAAAATTAAATATTTTTAATTATTCAAGGTAATTCAAACTGGTTCTGCATATAGACATAGTGATACCATGATTCAGCTAATCATTGAGAAAATCAGGCTTAGGATACGTTATTGGTAAACCACTCAAATGTTACAGAACTCACATTTGACTGAACAAATATGAAAGAAGAAGTCATTTTCTCAGTCCGAATAAAACAAAGATGCTAGCATACATAGAAATTTGGGTGACTGGCAGGAAGCAATGAGTGGGAATAGAAGGGGGCATTTTCTGGTTAGCTGCTGGCGACCAATGATGTTTCACAGGGGTCTATGTTGGGACTGCATCTTTTCATGTTGTATAATCACTGTATTGGTTGACGGAATTGATGGCTTTGTGGTCAAGTTTGCAGATGATGCAAAGATTGGTGGAGGGACAAGTGGAAGCTGGAAGTCTGCAGAAGGACTTGGACAGATTTGGAGAATGGGCAAATGGAAGAAAGTGTAGGGTCTTGGACTTTGGTGAAAGGAATAAAGGCATAGACTCTTTTTCTAAGTAGGGAGTAATTTCAGAAATCCAAGGTACAAAGGGACTCGGCAGTCCTCGTGCAGGATTTCCTAAAAGTTAACTTGCAGGTTTAGTTGCTGGTAAGGAAGGCAAATACAATGTTAGCATTCATTTTGAGAGAACTAGAATATAAAACCAAGGATGTAATGCTGAGGCTTTATAAGACATTGGTCAGACTGCACAGAATATTGTGGGCAGTTTTGGGGCCCTTATCTAAGAAAGGGTGTGCTGGCATTGGAGAGGGTTCAGTGGAGGTTTATGAGAATTATCCTGGGGGAAATAAAGGGTTAATGTATGAGGAGCATTTTGCTCTGGGCCTGTACTCAATGGAATTTGGAAGAATAAGATGGGATCTTATTGAAACCTATTAAATATTGAAAGGCCTAGATAGAGTGGACATGTAGAGGATGTTTCTTATTGTGGGGGAGTTTAGGACCAATGCGCACACTCTTCAAATGGTAGACAGTCCCTTTAGAACAGAAGTGAGGAGGAATTTCCTTAGCCAGAAGGTGATGAATTTGTTGAATTCATTGCCACAGATAGCTGTGGAAGCCAAGTTATTGGGTATATTGAAAACAGAGGTTAACAGGTTCTTAATTAATAAGGGTGTCTAAGTTAACGGGGAAAAGGCAGGAGAATGGAGTTGAGAGAGATGATAAATCAGCTATGATAGAATGGAGGGGTGAACTAGATAGGCTAAATGGCCTTTTTCTTCTCCTATGTCTTATGGTTATTTTGCAGAATTACTGAATGCCTGCCCAGTGAATCCACAAAGGCTAAGTGATAATGCCAAGGTCTTCTTTTTAAAAAAAAAAAGAGCTGAATGTAATTTACTTTGAACATAATTTCTTCATCCAGAAATCTGGAACTGTGCAAAACTGATAAAAGAAACAATGATAGCAGATTCGAGGAAATCTGCAGATGCTGGAAATTCAAACAACACACACAAAATGCTGGTGGAACACAGTAGGCCAGGCAGCATCTATAAGGAGAAGCACTGTCGATGTTTCGGACTAACTGAAAGGAGAGATACTAAGAGATTTGAAAGTAGTGGGGGGTGGGGGAAATGCAAAATGATAGGAGAAGACTGGAGGGGGTGGAATGAAGCTAAGAGCTGGAAAGGTGATTGGCGAAAGTGATACAGAGCTGGAGAAGGGAAAGGATCATGGGACGGGAGGCCTCGGGAGAAAGAGGGGGGGGGGGGAGGAGCACCAGAGGGAGATGGAGAACAGGCAAACAACTAAATATGTCAGGGATGGGGTAAGAAGGGGAGGAGGGGCATTAACAGAAGTTAGAGAAGTCAATGTTCATGCCATCAGGTTGGAGGCTACCCAGCCGGTATATAAGGTGTTGTTCCTCCAACCTGAGTGTGGATTCATCTTGACAGTAGGGGAGGCCATGGATAGACATATCAGAATGAGAATGGGACGTGGAATTAAAATCTGTGGCCACTGGGAGATCCTGCTTTCTCAGGCAGACCAAGCGTAGGTGTTCCACGAAACGGTCTCCCAGTCTGTATCGGGTCTCACCAATATATAAAAGGCCACACCGGGAACACCGGACGCAGTATACCACACCAGCCGACTCACAGGTGAAGTGTCGCTTCACCTGGAAGGACTGACTGGGGCCCTGAATGGTGGTGAGGGAGGAAGTGTAAGGGCAGGTGTAGCACTTGTTCCGTTTACAAGGATAAGTGCCAGGAGGGAGATTGGTGGGAAGGGATAGAGGGGACGAGTGGACAAGGAAGTCGCATAGGGAGCGATCCCTGCGGAAAGCAGAAGGTGGGGGGGAGATGTGCTTGGTAGTGGGATCCCATTGGAGGTGGCGGAAGTTACATAGAATTATACGTTAGACCTGGAGGCGGGTGGGGTGGTAGGTGAGGACAAGGGGAACCCTATCCCGAGTGGGGTGGCGGGCGGATGGGGTGAGAGCAGAGGTGCAGGAAATGGGAGAGATGCGTTTGAGAGCAGAGTTGATGGTGGAAGAAGGGAAGCCCCTTTGTTTAAAAAAGGAAGACATCTCCTTCGTCCTGGAATGAAAAGCCTCATCCTGAGGGCAGATGCAGCGGAGACAGAGGAATTGTGAGAAGGAGATAGCATTTTTGCAAGAGACAGGGTGGGAAGAGGAATAGTCCGGATAGCTGTGAGAGTCTATAAGCTTACAGTAGATATCAATAGATAAGCCGTCTCCAGAGATGGAGACAGAAAAATCAAGAAAGGGGAGGGAGATGTCGGAAATGGACCAGGTAAATTTGAGGGCAGGGTGAAAGTTGGAGGCAAAGTTAGTGAAGTCGACGAGCTCAGCACCCCTGCAGGAGGCAGTGCCAATGCAGTCGTCAATGTAGTGAAGGAAAAGAGGGGTATGGATACCGGTATAGCCTTGGAACATGGACTGTTCCACAAAGCCAGCAAAAAGGTAGGCATAACTGGGACCCATGCAGGTGCCCATGGCTACACCCTTGGTTTGGAGGAAGTGGGAGGAGCCAAAGGAGAAATTATTGAGAGTAAGAACTAATTCCACTAGACGGAGGAGTGGTGGTAGAGGGGAATCGGTTAGGTCTGGAATCCAAAAAGAAGCCAAGAGCTTTGAGACCATCCGGGTGGGGGATGGAGGTATATAGAGAGTGGACGTCCATGGTGAAAATATAAATATAAATGATAAAATATAAATAATAGCAGATTTTCAAGCCTTGGAAGTTATCAGCCTAGATTTTCCTCCTCTGAATGTTTTTACCTTCTTTCTACTCGCAGAGATCCACAGGCAGCATTGACCAGGTATCAGAATTACAGAGAGCCTTGAAATATTACTGAGAATGTCCAAAGAAGGGAAATGATTAGCTCTGTAGAAGCTCAGGAGAGATTTTTATGTTGTCCTGTATTGGTTTAAGGTGCCTTGGAAAATAGGAAGTTGAAAACCATGAAATTGATAAACTAAGTGAAGTTGGAGCATGACTGAACATGACTCCAGTGGTCTTTTTATTTCTTTCTAGCTATCTTGCAGGAAGCTTTAATACATAACAAATCCAGTGCCTAAAAAGATCTGCTTGGATTTTGATCTTGGCATTCATTTTAAACTGTTGTCTATATTAACTGACTTTTTGGCCTAGGTGTCTGACATAGTACATCAGAATAACAAACTAAATCATCCCCTTAGCTGATCATCGTTCAGTATTGATCTCACTTATAAAGTCAAAGTAAGTCACTTTGGCAAACCTTAAAGTGGTTGAAGCTCCTCCCCCTCTTTCCCCATCCCCCATTCTTACCAATTTGTACAGGAGCACCATTGAGAGTGTCCTGACCAGCTATATCACCGTGTGGTACAGGAATTGTAAGGTAGCTAACCACAAGACCCTTTAAAGAATGTGAGGACTGTTGAGGGGATCATTGGGATCTCTCTTCCACCCATCTGAAATACTTATCAGGAGCACTGTGTATGCAGGGCCCTTGGCATTATCAAGGATCCCTCTATCCATCCTGCAATCTCTTTGACCGCCTTGCATCAGACAGGAGGTACTGTCGCATTAGGACAAGGACTGTTAGAATGAGGAAACATCTTCACCCCCACCCCCAGCTATGAATCTACCAAACTCCCTGTCACCATCTAGGTCTCATCATTTAAGAAGCACCAGTAATGTTGTACTGTTTACTTTTTAACTTGTGTCGTAAATGCACCTTATGTTAAATGGCTGTCTTCTGGAATATATTATTCGTTAATTTATTTGTGGTAATATTACTGTGTTGTGTGAGTTACTGTGTATGTATACAGTGTTGTGCACCTTGTTCTGGAGGAAGGTTGTTTCATTCGGAGGTACATAATCAAATGACAATAAACTGGAACTTAAACTTTAAAAAGTTCATTTCACTCCGAACATCGACTGTACTCTTTTCCATAGATATTACCTGGTCTGCTGAGATCCTCCAGCATTTTGTGTGTGTGTTACTTGGATTTTCAGCATCTGCAAATTTTCTCCTGTTTGTGCTTAAATTCCTTTAATTCCTGATTTTGTTGTTAAAAGCAAACTTCCTTTTTCCTATGAAATATGACGTGTTTATTATGTAGAGGACAAATTTATCAAAATGAATTTCACATCCTGCATAATTATTAATACTCACAACATAGTTCTTTGTGGATATTATTATATTATGCTATGTGAACCGGAAGCAACAGGTTCAATCCTGATATTTTTTTTATCCCTGAGAATGGTTTTTGTTATTTGGAGTGTAGCAATTAGCCTCTGCACTTCAGAAATAAAATAAAAAATCCTTCTGAATGTTAATTTATGATTCCATGCTAGAAGGTATACAGAGAAGCCCTTCCAATCTGATGTTACTAGTTGCCCTGATTTTGTCACTTAAAGATCTGGTAGACTGCTGACAGTGGATTCTTGTTACAAATAATTGTGGACAGTGTTTTTGAGGACTATGTTAGGGAAGCATTAAAGAACAAAAAAAGTAAAATGTAAATGCAGGTATATAATGTGCAATAATTCTTAATTGTTGACATTTCAGCATCATTTGAAGAAACTTGAAGGTCGTCGCCTGGACTACGACTACAAGAAGAAACGACAGGGTAAAATACCGGAGGAGGAGATTAGACAAGCTTTGGAAAAATTTGATGAATCCAAAGATGTTGCAGAAACTAGCATGTACAACCTTTTAGAAACTGATGTAAGAATGCTTTGTAAAGACCCATTTGTCTATTTTCATTTTTCTGTGTTTACATTGATTTTGGAGTAAATTATATAGCTTTAATAAGAAGTAATAAGATAATATGTTGATTCAGATCTCAGTTCACTTAAGTTTATAGTTGGAAGTCACCTGATAGTTTAATAAAAGTATTTCTTGACTAAATGGAAAAATAGTAGCATGAAGTCGTGTTCCTGTTCCAGATCATAATCTCCAACATATGCAGTAGATTATATCTGTATAAATTTCAACAAAGGAGCAAATCAAATTCAATTCTCTTGGTCAAAGAATTTACCAACTTTCTGTTTTTGGTTAACAGATTGATCTTAGCAAGATTACTTCTGATTGAAACACAAATTACTGCCATATTATGGGTAAAAGTGCCCCCTCCCCAATTTCCTTGTCATTGATATCAAATGTGCCATTTGCACCTCCTAAGCATTTTGTTTCTGGGTTGGAAGTGTTAAGCAAGTACCTTAAGTGTTATTATCCAATGCAAATAATGTAAAGTAAAATGAGCAATGCATCGCAGTAACTCTCTGAAGATTTCTTTAAATCAAGAAAATAAGAGATGTGATTGAAAAGTTGCTTGGATTTCTAAAGAATTTAACTTCAAAGTTCAAAGTAAAATTTATTATCAGAGTTCATATACATCATCACATACATTCCTGAGATTTTTTTCTGTTGGCATACATTGCAAATCTATAGAAGAGTAATTGTAAATAGGATCAATCGGCAACAAACTGCAAACACAGATATAAAGAAATAGCAATAAATAACGAGCATTAAGTAACAGATGAAATTACAAGCATGAAATCCTTAAATGTGTATTGTTATCCCCTTTTGTTCAAGCGCCTGATGGTTGGCGGCTAGTAAACTGCTGGTGCAAGTCCTGAGGCACCTGTACCTTCTACCTGTTGGCAACAGTGAGAAAAGAACACGACCTAGCTGGTGAAACTCTTTGATAATGGATGCTGCTTTCCTACGTCAACATTTCGTGCAGATGTGCTCAATGATTGGGAGGGTTTTACCCGTGATGTACTGGGCTGAATCCGCTACCTTTTGTAGGATTTTCCATTCAAAGGCATTGGTGTTCCCATACCATGCTGTAATACAGCCAGTCAATACACTTCCCACCACACATCTATAGAAGTTTGCCAAGGATTTTGATGACATCAAATTTCCAGACTTCTGAAGAAGTAGAGGCACTACTGTGCTTTCTTTGCAGATGTGTCCAGGACTGGTCCTCTGACACCCAGGAATTTAAAGTTACTGACCCTCTCCACCTCTGACCTTCTGACCTTGTGGACCTCTGGTTTCCCTCTCCTGAAGTCTACAATCAGTTCCGTGATCTTACTGACATTGAGTGAGAGGTTGTTATGAATCAGCTAATTTTTCAGTCTTCCTCCTGATTCATCAGCACATTTGATACAGCCCACAACAGTGGTGTTATCAGCAAAGTTGTATATGGTGTTGGAGCTGTACTTAGCCACACAGTTATAGGTGTAAAGCATTGGTTTCTTTTAGAGCAAAAGATTTTGTGTACCCTCAACAATAATTTCCCTATCTTTGTCAAATTACTCACTATAATCAATGCCAAATGATGCTTTTCCCTCCAATTTCAGCCATGAATTTAGCCAAGTGATGATAAATATTTGAAGTTCTGAGAATGGACCACTTCCAAAATGGGGGTTCTGCCTCTGGAAATTGAAAAATACTTGATCTGTATCTTTGAAATCGTGTCATTGAATTAAATTCCATCTACTCTAGCCACCTTCCCACAATGTTCCTGCCACCTCCATATGAATTTTCCTTTGTCCTTTTGTATGTTAATCCATAATCTGATGAAATTATAATGTAGGGCAACAAGCAACCCACTAGAGGAATGCAACAGGTTGAGCAGCATGAATGGGAGGAAAGGAATTGCTGCCATTTCGGGTCAAAACCCTGCATTAGGAGCAAGTGCATACAATGTAGAGACTTGTATCAAAACAACTGACTCAATGAACTATTTAAGACTGCAGTGACTATCATGTTGATGTTATTCCAGCCTTCATGTATCAGCAAGATCTGCCTGGGATAAACCCACACTTTTTTTGTAATTTGATAGATTTAATACAGTGGGGGGTGGGGGTTTGATGATAGGGCAGTAACATCATTCCTTTGACAGCATTTTAAATTGGCAGATTGATCATCATTGTAATATTTAATACAAACAGTTGCAATGAAGTATTTTTGCATGTCATTGGTGCATTAAGATTATATAAAGATGGGCTATATAAACTTTCATATATTTATTTTGAATGAGGTAGGATAAGCACTGTGTCTGGTTAGTCATATTGTCGCCTGAGGTAGTTTTAAATTGATTCCCATGTGGTCTCCTGGTCCTGATGAATCTGGTCCTTAGCCATTTTCGTTGATTCTGAACCAATTCTAAAGAAGAAAGGTTTATTAGAAATAAAAATAAATGTTACAAAATGGATGCACATTTCATCCTTGTTCTATAAAAGTTATTAGACATTATGCCCCCATTATGTTTGGAGTCACATACATTATGAAAGAACTAAGTAATTTATGATATTTGTATGTTGACAATTTATATCTACTTCCAGTGACCTAAACAAGAGGAAAATTGTTTTGCAGATCGAGCAGGTGAGCCAAATGTCAGCCCTGGTGGAGGCACAGCTGGATTATCACAGACAAGCTGTACAAATTTTGGAAGAGCTCTCTGATAAGTTAAAGGAGAGGTAAGACAAATAAATTTCATATTGCCCTTATTCCCAATTGTGAAATGAAAATGATGTTAACTAACACATGCTTGGGCTCCAGCAATTTACAGATCTCATTTAGATCAGTTTGTCCTGAAAAACAATGTGTATTAACACGTCATTGTTGGCAATACCTCTCAGAATCATTCAGATTGGAAGAGGCAGAGTAAAGATTTGTAAAGTTTATTGGATTAATGTCAGTGATTATCATTATGTGTTTTTGAGGAATAAAATGTGTTATTAAAAATGTGTTGCACATTTCATAACTGCAGAACTTGCAAAGTATTTTATAGACAATGAAGTATTTTGGGCAAATTCACTTATGTAAGGTAGAAAGAATACTTGATGGTCTTGAGCATGGTAAGGTGTGTTACTAAAATGTAATTTCATATCCCATTATAAGATACTTATGCTAGCAGTCAAATAAGTCAAACTTATGATATGTTTTCCTGTTGTTTCTGATGAAAGTAACATTGAAAACCTACAGCACAATACAGGCCCTTCGGTCCACAATGTTGTGCTGAACATGTACTTACTTTAGATATTACCTAGGGTACCCATAAACTTCTATTTTTCTAAGCTCCATGTACCTATCCAGGAGGCTCTTAAAAGACCCTATTGTATCCGCCTTCACCGCAGTCGCTGGCAGCCCATTCCACGCACTCACCACTCTCTGCGTTTTTAAAAAAATACTTACCCCTCTGTACCTACTCCCAAGCACCTTAAAACTGTGCCCTATCATGTTGACCATTTCAGCCCTAGGAAAAAGCCTCTGACGATCCACACAGTCAATGCCTTTCATCATCTTTATATACCAAAGTATGTGAAAAAAGTCAGAATTTTGGCATTCCTTTCCCTCAACATGAGGAGCTGAGTGTATTAAAACTCTGAAGAAAGATCGATCATAGGATACCTGAAGATAAATACTTGGAGGATGTTTCCACTGGTGAAAGTCTAGAAAAAATAATTCAGTCTTGGAATAAGTGGTGAGGTATGAACAGGTTTACACATAGAAGCTTCTGAGTCTGTGGAATTCTCTACTTCCTGATGGTAGTCATCCTTACATCATCAAAAATAAAGTAGCATTTATTATGTTTTGGAATTCTAAAGGAAATGGAGGATATGGAATTGATGTATGAAGATAAGTTAATGTGCTTTTAAAGAATGATGGACTAGATCTTGTTACATGATACCAATGGGATTCAACTCAAAGCTACTTGAGAATTTTAAAGCTTTTTGCCCAGAAATTATACAATCAAAAGTGTTTAGAGCACCCAGAACTACAAAAAGAAATCAGAAGACTGTAACTTTCTGATCATAACAAAATATAAGAAATAGAAGCAAAATAATTTTTCTATTCCACCATTCAAGAAAATCATGGCTGATCCTTTATCTCAATGTCACTTTCCTTCATCATCTCCATATCTCTAGAATACTTTCATATTTAAAATTATTAATACCTGCCCTGAATATGCTTCGATCTGGATCTTCACAAATTCCTTGCAAAGAAAATTTAAATGATTCCCTCTCTTTTGATTTTAGGAATTCTTTAATGGCCAAAACCTTGTTTTGAATTGTTGACCTTTTCTCTAGACACACGAGCCAAGGGAAGTAACTCTGCATCTATCCAGTGAAACCCATGAAGGTTTAATTGTTTCAGTAAGCTTATCTCTTATCATTAAAGGGTATAGACTCAAGCTGCATAATCTCTCTTCCTATGATAAACCCGCCATCTCAGCGGTGAACCTTCACCTCACTTCCGCTATTACTAGGTTATCCTTCCTTTGGTAGGAAGAGCCAGATCAGTTTTCCAGTGAGCTCTGACAAAGGCTTTATTCAATTAGAACAATACATCAGTATTCTTCTACATTCAAGGCCAATAAAATGTTTGTCTTCCTGATCTGCCTGTTAACTTGCAATGTTTCCTGTACCAGGACAGGAAACATTGAACACCAATAATGTTTATTTTGTCATGCTTTAAAAAAAATCTGACTCTCTTCCCAAGTGGATCAACTTGTATTTTTTCCCCACGAATGTTACTACTCAACAGATATTGATGAAATTTGACTTTCTTACTATTGCTAGCTGATGCTCTCATTTACCAGCCATTTCTATATGCTTCTAATCTTGTGACATGTCAATCAAATTTGAATGTTAAGATTGGCCCAGTTCTTGTAGATCCATTGGCAAAACTATTATTGTTCTCTATCAACAGTGTAAAACTGGAGTTGAAAGCAAAATCCAGAGTTTATTGTTGATAATGCCCTGCTCCTCTACAGGTTAAATGTTGATGTCCACACCAGTAAAATCACTGATTTAGCAAGAAAGTCAACATTTTATGTGCCACTTTCTTTTTTTTGTAATTTATTTTTTTATTGAAGTTTATCATCAAACAAACATTTCCATAAGATGTATTTCAGATACTGTGCATATATATCATATAATCATATTTGTCATAAATCTCCACATAATAATTATCTGAGGTATGCACTCATAGAAAGGAGAGGAGAGAAAGAACAATCGAAATAAGAAAACTATGTACAAAGTAGGGAGTGATCTTTTTTTTTTACAACATATTCATTGACTTGTGAATAAAATCAGGCCTATGAGGTGTTATGTAGTTAAACCATTTTTCCCAGTATGAATCAAATTGTTCCATTTCAATGTAAAGTCATGATAATGTTAAAGTCCTGTTAAATGAGGTGGAACTATGATGCTTTGTTAAGCCATGATTACTACTGAACATCTGTAATCCTTGAAAGTAAATTTAGGTGTGAAATTTAATTCATGAAAATTTACAATTATAATGTTAACTTCCTTTTGAATCTTTCAGAATTCTGACAAAATTTTCAGACTTATGTTTGAGTTTCTTCTATTATCTCATGTATGATGGCCTTTAATTGATATTCTGTAAAGCACTTTAAGAGCTGAACCTTTTGCTGTATTAGACTTATTTATTAATGTCTGAGTACTCAGCCTGTTTCATGACGTTGTTGCTGGACGTAAGAGATCCTCTGTGACTGATAAAATTAATGTTAAGAATATAAATGAATTCATCATTAGATCTTTCTGGAATGACTTTTTTAGGCCATAGTTGAGCATTACTTATAAATTCTGCCATAATTTCTCTCTTAATGATTGGACAACCTTCTCATTTGTAAATCTTATACTTTTAAGCTTCTATCTATGACCTCTTGTTTGGATTCTTTATCAACTGGGAAAGGCTATCAGCTATGTCACAGAATTCAAATCATGCACGTTGTCTTGAAATTTAATTTATTTTATTCTAAATTGAAAAAGTTGCATTTACTTGCATGTATTTTCATTTGCCAGGCACCTCCCTGCTGATTCTTCAGAATGTTTATTAATAATCCTTGTATGCATTTATTTTTCTTGATGGATTTTAATACTACCGTACATATAATATTCTACATTTTTGTAGTTCATAACTAGTTTTGAATTGAATGTTTGTGAAAGCTGTATTTTCAACATTATTTTTTAGTATTCTGTATTGGGCTGCTTTCTGCTGATGGCTGACTGGCAATATTATAGTGAATTTTGGACCAGCTGTTGTGTTCATATCAGCATGTTCTGCAGTTCCGTAACTTTGTGGAAGTACAAAACAAACTGATAATCAGTTATTTATTGTGATAAATAATCACAATATTTCATGGGCACTGAAACAGACTTTTGACATGTGAAAAATGTGGATCTTGGATATCACTGCTTGAAGGCCTTGTCACTAGTTGGAGTCTATTCCACTCATAGGATAGTCATGGAACTGTAACCTCAAGGTCACTGGAAGCCACATAACTGTAAAGGATTAGTGCAGCAAGGGTTCATGCAACATAAGCGTGGGCAATGGGTTGGATCAAGCATGTCCGGCACCAATGTATGCCCTTGAGTGAATGACTAACTTTGTTCAGCCAGTGTAGTTTAGTATTCTCTCCCAACTAAGTAAAAAGATCCTTCATTGTCTTTGATACAACTGTTGTTCTTGTCAGTTGACAAAGATTTCTAATGTCATAATTCAGCTGAATTATTTTATTAATAAACTTGTCAATACTTTACTGTCCTTTTAGGTTTGTTAACTTTCTTTCCTCTCGCATTCCTGGCTCTCCTTATTCTATGCTGCTTTTATTTCTTTCATACATTTTAATTGATTTCCAGTCACTAATGAATTTATCAATGGCATCTTGAAATGTTAACAGTTTGCAACCATACCAAGTAAATATTCTGTTCTTTTTGTTGAAATGAGCCATCACCTACCTCCAAGTGGATGTAAGTTGTTCCAGACATTAGCATTTTGAGTTGGTGATTCTTTTCCATGCATGCAATGTGCAATGTTATAAATATATGAATACAGCTGTAATAATCCTGTAATTTATTATATAACTTAATTTCTGAGGAAGCAAATTAGCTAAGAACAAAGTTTTTCCTTGAAAAACCAAATAACAAAATGAAAAATAGTTAGAAAAAAGTTGTTTTACAAGTCATGATAGTGCAGTTCTGCAATGCTGTTTAGAGTCTTAGTGGAACAAACCACAAAGTCCAACACAATTCAATTTCCATTGTAAACTAAGAGTTCCTTGATCTGATCATTATAGGATGACATTTGCAAATATACGAATGACCGATTAGGGTAAGGTCAGGTTGGTTATGAAACCAAGAGTGAACAAAGTGCCTAATATCAATTTTGCAATACAAGATGGTGCCAAAATGTGGTGACTCTGCGTGCAGCTCCGATGGGAATCGTCAAAAATTCCAATTTAGGACTATGACAGCTGAAGTTCACAGTTACAGGTACTTTTGATGAGCACCATCATTTTAAAACAATTTAAAAATCTATCAATCTTCAAAATTGGCAGACTCGTGTCAGTTCTGCATTTCCCCATTAAGTAAAAGGAAGAGAGAAAGGCATGTAGGGTTGTTGGTTCAATTAAAATGCATAGCCTTTAAACCCCACTCCTGACCATCCCATCCTGCTGGCGAATGTACTGTCTCTGGAAAATCAAATTTAAGATTGCAGTAGCAGAGCGACATCAGGGACTGCTATGTATTTGCTTCATGGAAATATGGCTCACCCCTGCTATTTTGGAAGCAGCACTGCCTCCCAAAGGCTTCACCGACACTGCAAAGACAGGACAACTCAGTCTTTTAAAGATAGAGGAGATGAGTATGCTTCATGATCAACTCATTGTGTGCACAGACATGGTGATATGTTTCAATCCTGTTCACCTGACCTGGAATTTGTAGAGGTGAAGCAGTGTTTATTTCATCTGCCGAAAGAGTTTTCTGCCATCTTCCTGGTTGCGGTGTACGTTACAACTCTGGCCCATGTCAGGAAGGTACTGGAGGAGCTGAGTACCGTGATCAGCTGTCATGAAACAATGCACCCTGATGCCTTCCCTATCATTGTGGGAAATTTCAACCAGGAGAGCTTGAAGACATCCCTGAATAGCTACCACCAACTCATCACCTGTAGAACCAGAGGAGCCAAAACACTTGACCACTGTTCTTCTGCCATCAAAAATACTTAACATGCCATTCCACGTCCACACTTTGGAAAGTCCAATCACCTAGCTGTATTTCTGCACACCTGTGTACAGGTGGAGACCAAGAAGTTATGGTCAAGGGAGGCAGAGGAGCACTTAAGACTACTTTGAGTCAGTGGACTGAACAATATAAAAGGATTTATCTTAAAAATCTGAATTAATATGTTACAGTTGTCACTGACTTAAGCAAGATTTGTGTGGATGAGTGTGTGCCTTTGACAGCATAATAGACATACCCAAACCAAAAGCCACGGATGAACCAGCTGATTCATAGTCCTCAGACAGCTGGATCTGTGGCATTCAGTCTGGAAATCCAAAATGATACCAGAAGTCCAGGTACGACTAACGGAAGGCTATTTTAAGAGTGAGATAATAGTTCTGATTGAAGTTAGAGATGTCAGCTTTGGTGGGATTTGTAGGCCATTAATTTGTACAAATCAAAACCTTCGTGAATGACTGTGATTTATCACTCCCAAATGCATGCTTTGAAAGGAAGAATAAAGCTACCTTTGTGAATCCCTGCAGCATCTGGGTACCTGTGATCTCTGTCAGAACATCAGAAGGAGAACCCTGGCAAGGCTTCAGGCCCTGATGGTGTATCTGGTAGGGCACTGAAAACTTGTGCCAACCAACTGTTGGCAGTATTTAAGGACATTTTCAATCTTACTAGTCAGAGATTCTCACTTGCTTCAAAAGGGCCCAAGAAGACCACGGTGAGCAACCGGAACAACTACTGCCCAGTTGCACTCGTATCTACCATAATGGTTTGAGAGGTTGGTCATGGAGAGAATCAACTTTTACCTAAGCAAGGACCTGGACCTGCTGCAATTTGCCTATCACAATAGGTCTTCAGCGGATGCAATCACACTTGTCTTTTACTTGGCCTTTGGTCACTTGGACAATAGCAATATCTGCTTGTTTATTGATTGTATCTCAGCGTTCAATACAATCATACTCTCATATCTGATCAACAAGTTCCAAAACCTGAATCTTTTTACCTCCCTTTGCAACTGGACCCTTAACTTCAGATGGTGATATGGAGGAATACACGAGTGAAATAAATCAGCTAGTTGAGTGGTATCACAATAACAATCTTGCACTCAACATCAGTAAGACCAAGGAATTGATTGTGGACTTCACTAAAGCAAAGTTGAGGAAGCACTCACCAGTCCTCATTGATGGATCAACAAGGGAAATTGTGAGCAGTTTGGAGTTCCTGGGTGTCATCATCTCTGAAGATCTATCCTGGGTCCAACATATGAATGCAATTACAAAGAAAGCATGACAGCGGATATACTTCTTTAGGAGATGGAAGAGCTTTGTTAAGTCATCAGCAACTCTCACAAATTTCTACAGATGTACCGTGGAGAACATTCTAACTAGTTGCATCACTGGTATGGAGGGTTCTGTGCACAGGATCAGGAAAAAGCTGCAGAAAATTGTAAACACAGCCAGCTCCATCATGGGCATTAGCCTCCCCAGCATCGTGGATATCTTCAAAAATGTGGTATCCCTCATTAAGGATCTCTCTCACCCAGGATATACCCTCTTCTCATTGCTACTATCAAGGAGGAGGTATACAAGCCTGAAGGCACACACTCAACGTTTCAGGAACAGCTTCTTCCTCTTCGCCAACAGAGTTCTGAATGGATAATGAACCCAATTACACCACCATGTACACAACGTGCCAGTGATATTAAATCTGATTCTGATACAGGCTTATGCTCACAATTACCTCTTGAGTATCTTTGGAATTGTGGTCTGCTGTGTCATGAGGGGCACAAAATTGTGACAATAAAGAGATCATTCACATTTGTTAATATTGCTTAGAGACTGAGTCAACGACATCACCGTGGTGTAGGTAAGTTCTTATTAAAAAGAGTTCAATTGTGACTGGGATCTGAAAATTACTCTAATTTGAATTGTCATTTTGTTATTGAGCTTCATTAATCAAGCTTATAGAATTCAAGTTTCTATTGATTATATGTACTTTTACATTTAGACCTTGGAACTTTTTAAAATTATAGTTACGTAAATATTGATCATGTTCTGTGATAAATAAATTTCCACGAGAATCCAAGTTGATATAACCACTATTAAAGCAGTAGTTGACTTGTATAGGAAATATTTCATTCTCATAGAAACTACATTGTTATAAGATTTTCTTTGCAATTTTTAAACAAGGTGTTGAAAATGTGGAAATAAAATGAAATCTAAAAATCTGTTGATCTTGAGATGCTCAGCAACTGAACCTCTACTGTTTTCATTAAATTCCAATGTTTCCACAATTCCTGAATGAGTATTATTTTGTCATTTGAACTGAATGGCCAACTTCTTAGTTCGAAACTAACTTCAGGTTTTAGACACAACAGTGGGGGAAGAACTTCAACTCTACATCCACATTGTCAAACTTTGAAAATATTGTGCATTTCAATTATATCATCTCCCGTTTTCTAAAATAAAAAGTGATCTGCCCAAAGTTATGTTGAGATAATCTTAGTAAATAGTGGAAGGGGCCAAATATTGTACTCCTGATTATATTCATATGCTTTATTTATTGTGACTTGATGAAAAATTACAAACTTTGAGATTTACCTTTGCATTATTGAGTTGCATTAGGTTTTGGCACCAGTCTGCCTGCTCACCTTGTGACAAGCATGCCATTGCAGGACTTAATCTAGCGAACTACTTTTGCACTTTGTTGTCATAACTGTATCCTTAGATAGGAAGGTCTCGCTAGGGCTCTGTAATTAGATCACGAAGTCCTTACTTGTTACATCAAATTTGTTTACAATAAAGAGTAATACAGCATTTGCCTTCCCAATTGCCCACTGAATCTGCATATTAACCTAAGACCCTCTGCAAAAACAACTTTTAATCTCACCATTTAATAAGTACTGACAAAACTTTTGATAGATGATTTCACTTTTTCACATTATATTCCATTTGTCATATTGTTGCTTACTTAGTCTGTCAGAGTTCTCCCTATGCCTTTCTGTATCTTTTCATTGCTCATATTGCTGTCAAGCTTAGCATTGCCAGCAAAACTGGATACATTGCACTTAAGCCATAAACTACTGGAGGAACTCAATGAGTCAGGCAGCATCTGTGGAGGTCAATTGATAGTTGACATTTTGAGTTGAGACTGGAGTGATACTGGATTGAGATGGACAGAATAAAAGGATGAGTCAGGAGTTAGCAAGGTGATGAATGTAACTGGGTGAGAAAGGAAAAGGGCAGATGAAGCCAGATGGAGTTGTGAGATCGTGGCTGATAGGTAGGGACAGATAAGGAGAGAGGGGGTGGGGGAGAAGTTGATGGATCCAGGTAGGAACAGGGAAGAAAAGGGCCTGGAATGTAATAGTTGGAGAAAGAGGTAACAAATGCTGGAATCTCTTATGTTAAGAAAGATGATAAGTGGAACCCTCTGCAACTGGATCCTCTGCTTCCTCACTGGTAGACCACAGTCAATGCAGATCGTAAATAACATGTCAACCTTGTTGATAATCAACACTGACACCTCAGTGATGCGTGTTTAGCCACAGCTCTACGCTCTCCACACCCACAACTGATGCTAAGCACAGTTCAAATGACTTTTCCTGATGACACAACTATTGTTGGCAGAATTTCAGATAATGACGAGGGAGCACACATGAGTGTGATAGATCAGCTAGTTGAGTGATACTGCAACAACAATCTTGCACTCAACTTCAGCAAGACCAAGGAATTGATTGGACTTTAGGAAGGGTAAGCAGAGGGAACACACCAGTCTTCATCAAGAGATCAGCAGTGAAAAGGGTGAGCAGTTTCAAGCTTCTAGATGTCAACATCTCTGAAGATCTAACCTGGGCCCAACATATTGATGCAAGTACAAAAGAGGCACAACAGTGGCTACATTTCATTTGGAGTTTGAGGAGAATTGGTATGTCACTAAAAACACTCGGAAATTTCTCCAGATGTACCATGGAGAGCATTGTGACTGATTGCATCACCATCTGGTATGGAGGGACCACTGCACGAGATTGGAAAACACTGCAGAAAATTGTAAATTCAGCCAACTCTATCATGGGCACTGGCCTATCCAGCATCGAGGAGACCTTCATAATGAGGAGACCTCCCTGCTTCCCCTCCCCCACCCCTTGATCTTTCCTCTGATTGGTTTTTCACCTGCACCTTCCCCCTCCCCCCCCACCTTCTTTATAGGGCCTCTGCCCCCTCCCTCTTCAGTCCTGACGAAGGGTCTTGGCCCGAAACGTTGACTGCTCATTTCAACAGATGCTGTCTGACCTGCTGAGTTCATCCAGCTTGTTTGTACGTGTTGATTTGACCACAGCATCTGCAGTGTACTTTGTGTTGACCTTCATAACATGATGCCTCAAAGGGGGCATCCTACACAGAGGACTCCCATTACCTAGGACATGCCTACTTCTCACTGCTACCATCAAGGAGGTGGTACAGGAGCTTGAAAACACACACAATGTTTCAGGAACAGCTTCTTCCACTCCACTATCAGATTTCTTAATGAACAGTGAACCCATGTACACTACCTCACTATTTTTGCTCTCTTTTTGTACTATTTATTTAATTTATATATTTAGTTTTTTTTATTATGTATTGCATTATACTGATGCCACAAAATATTTTTTCACAACATATGCCAGCGATATTAAACCCAATTCTGATTTTGTTAATGGACGAAATTTTTTGTGCCAGAATACAGCATTATATAATTTTCTTGCATTGTACTTGATTCTTTCATCCAAATCAATTATATAGATTGTGAACAGTTGCATCATATAAGCAACTGTTACGAACCCCATAACTGGGTCACTTACCAGCAAAGATAGAGAGGTCCGTTGAAGTCTGATGATACGATTTTTAACAGTATTTATTAGTAAAAATACACAATCATATCAGTGCAAATATACAGATAATATACGTCATCAATACTAAATCTAAAAGTGCGGGTATAATAATAATCGGTAAAAAATAAGCTCTACCATTGTCCAGGGGATAATGTATTGTCCGATGGAAATATAAAGTTCACTCAGTTCATGCAGGCTGCAGCCTTTGGGGACCGCTGGGTTGCAATGGTTGGAGAGAGAGAGAGAGAGATAGATTTGGGAGAAAAACTTGCCGATTCCTTTTATGATTTCGATCCGTCGGAGTCTCGTTGGTGTGGCCGTTCACTTGTGGCCTCTCCTTTAGCTAAGCCGTTCTTCCGAGATGAGCCCGCCACCCTGGCAAGGGAGGACGCACACAAGCCCTCACCGGCGTTCGCTATAAAACGATTTCCAGCGTTTCTCCTGGTGCGTCTAAAGGGGTTGTTCCCCAGACCCTCTTTTATCCTTACTCACGGGGTCTCAGATGTCAATCAGGTTGGGATGATGCAATCCCTCAACCAGTCCACTCTGGTTGTCCCCTGAGGGGCTTCAATGAATAGCACAGTACTCAATACACAATTCCGTCTCCAAGAGACAATAGCCGTTATCAATGGTTCCGTTTTCGCTGAGGCCAGGACACATTCCAAACCTTGTGGATTCTGCGTGTCTCTCTCTCATTTCCTGGGTCCCAGACCCGAATTAATAGCGATCTTGCGATTCTCAAAAAGGAGGGGGCAACTTTGTACCCTTCGGCCCATCAGAGTTGCGGCACATTCGTAACACAACTTTCACAAGAAAAACATAGTACTCAATTTTTATAGTAAGAATACAAGTAGAACAAAACAACTACTATGCCATTTTAGTGCATAATGATCAAAGCATCATGGTGTTACTGGACTGCTGATTAGGGTTTTGCTGGTTGGTTCAGGAAGCAAATGGTTGAAGGGAAGTAGCTGTTCTTGAACTTTATTGTGTTGGGACTTCAGCCTTCTGTACCTCCTGTCTGCCCAGTGGTAGCTGTGAAAAGATAACATGGTCTAGATGGTGGGAATCTTTGGATATCGCCTTCCTGAGCACTTCCAGTAATATCTATAGATATTACCGATAGTGGGGATCTCTCACTGCTTCTGAAACTAAGCTGAAGATTTTTAACTCCTATCCTCTTTTGAAAATGGATGTCTGGCAAGGACAGGATCATAATTCAACTTTGCTGACTTCCGTAACAAATTGTTAGCCAGTGGTCCATCTGGACATGTCAGAGAAAAACTGGAAAATTGAGTGAAAAAATGGAGTACAGAGAAATGATGGTCTTTGCATCCATATACCAGATCATAAGTATATTCATTTTCAGGGGAGAGGGAGAAGTGGATAAATGGCACAACAAAATATTGCATATAATCTGTTGTCTCTAAATAGCCAAGTTTGTTTGCTGAAACCCCTGGTGGAACTCTCACTGATGAAAAGTTCCGCATCTTGTTGTGCTAACTAGCTTGGATGTGTCGAATAAATACTGACATCAACCTTTTGGATTGATGAGCCTGTTCCATCAACACAAATTGACTTTATTTCTAAATCTGCCCAAAAAAAATTCACAGAGAAATGACAGAAAACCACACCGAGGGTGTAGCCTAAGAATAGAAGTATTGTGCAGAGACTACCATGCTATTGTAATTACAGTCAGTTTCTATTAACAGATCAGATGTTACGGTGCTCCACCAAATTCATTCCAGAAATAACTGTTCTGGACTGCAACAAGTGTTTGTGCTTCTGGTGAAAATTATATTGGAAACATCTGAAATGGATAGTAATTAATGATGCATAATGTAATATACACAAATAGTATCAACTTGCCTCTATGGAGCATACTCATTTCTGGATCACAAGGTAATGGGTTCCAAATGCCTTGTTGAACCTCCCCTCCATTGCTGCCAGAGGAAAGTGGTGGTCGGGGAGCCTTAGGGGAGGCTTGTTATTGTTTGAGAGATGACCTTCAGATGAAAATTCTGCTTTATGAACTTCTAGTGAAATTCCCATGGTGCTATTTGAAGAACAACGGGTTCTCCAGATATCCTGATCATCATTAATATCTCAGACAGTATTCTTTGAAGTAATTGTTCATTGTTTACTGATTCATAGAAACAGAAAACCTACAGCACAATAAGGCCCTTTGGCCCACAAAGTTGTTCCAAACATATCCCTACCTTAGAAATTACTAGGCCTACCCATTGCCCTCTATTTTTCTAAGCTCCGTGTACCTATCCAAAAGTCTCTTTTTTAAAAGACTCTATCGTATCCGCCTCCACCACTGTTGCCGGCAGCCCATTCCACTCACTCACCACTCTGACCAAAAAACTTACCCTTGACATCTCCTCTGTACCTACTCCCCCGTGTCTTAAACCTGTGTTCTCTTGTGGCAACCATTTCAGGCCTGGGAAAAAGCCTCTGACTATCCACATAATCATGCCTTTAATTATCTTATACGCCTCTATCAGGTCACCTTTCATCCTCTGTCACTCCAAGGAGAAAAGGCCGAGTTCACTCAACCTGTCTTCATAAGGCATGCTCCTCAATCCAGTCAACATCCTTGTAAATCTCCTCTGCACCCTTTCTATGGCTTCCACATCGTTTCTGTAGTGAGGCTACCAGAACTGAGCACAGTACTCCAAGTGGGGTCTGACCAGGTTCTATTCGTGGAATTTATGGACTGTTTAGCAGCATATTTACTAATAGATATCAATACACATCGAAGTAACAAAATACCTTGGGGCATTTTTTGTTCATTGTGTTTAAAGATGAAGGATTAGCTGTATTTGTCAAATGTATATCGAAACAAACAGTGAAAAGCATCTCGTCAATACGTCAATGGTCATACGTCAATGACGAGCACAGTTGGGGGATGTTCCGAGGGGCAGCCCGTAAATGTCGCTATGCTTCTGGTGCCAACATAGCATGTCCACAACTTACTAACCTTAACCAGGACATCTTTTGGAATGTGGGTGGATACCAGAGCACCCTGAAGAAAACACACATGTTCACAGGTTAAAGTACAACCCCTTACAGACAGTGGCAGAAATTGAACCCTGATCTTCCAATCACTGGCTCTGTAAAGCATGACATTCACCGCTATGCTACCATTTTAACCTTTCTAAGTGAAACTTGTATAGTTCTGTTTTCAATTCATGAAATATTTCTTTCATTAAATATTCCACACCAAGCATACGAGGTATACAATTGTTGTCTTATCAATCATCTGTTAGCCAGTGTGGGGCCTAGATGTGGAAAGAAAGTTTGTGAGTAATTAGATACTGCACAGCATTCATTCAAACATATTAATATTACAGGCTTTGAGCTCTGCTCAAGACCATATTTTGATATTTTTATTTGAAGGTGGTGGTTCCTTTAATTATGCACAACTTAGAGGTTGTAGCTGCTACAGCACAGTCATTGGGTTCAATTATTAAACCCAATGTTTCTGTTCCATCTGGGTTTGCATGGAGAAGTTGTTGCTGGATTGTACTTCACTATTGAAATTCTTATTTCCTTTAGTTATTAGTTGCAGAATTACCAATTTGGTTCCTGTCAACACACCTATTTCTCACTGTCTTTATTGAAATGGTCTGAACTTCTCTTATCTGTTAAATATTTTGTGTTGCTGTTGTGTCATCTCATTTCATGATTAAAGTCCCTTGGATGTTTAGCTGTCTGGAGTGTCAGCAAGTATATTGTGTGTGAAACCATTTTTGGGCAATTAGTTAATGAAATAAGAAAAGATTGATTAATTTCAACAGATATTCTTATTAGGAGAAGATTTGTTAAGGAGAACAGAGAAAATAAGCATGTTAAGTTGTAGAAAAGGGGTGAGGGGTGGAGAGAAAAGATGTTTGCGATGGAGGCAAACCAGAATTGTTAAGATGACCGTTATTTATACACCAGCAATTAAAGGCAGAAACAAAGGGCCAAGTTTAAACTGAAACACCCAGCATGAAGTTACCTGAAATTGTTAAATTTATTATCAAGCGTAGGGGGCTATAACAGTTCTTTATTGCTTAGGCAGATTGTAACTCTTGGGGCTTAATACTGAATTCAGCAGTTTCAGGCAACTAGTCTTTTTCATTCTCTCCACAGAAGTTGCTGGATATTTTGGTTTGAAGGTTTTTCTGTGCATCTGTTTGTAAAAGCTGGTAATTAATGTTGACCTCCACAACTTAGAGTCTGCACTATATCACAGACATTAATTTTA
Source organism: Hemitrygon akajei (assembly GCF_048418815.1). Lineage (NCBI taxonomy): Eukaryota > Metazoa > Chordata > Chondrichthyes > Myliobatiformes > Dasyatidae > Hemitrygon > Hemitrygon akajei. The sequence continues at coordinate 38,284,842 of NC_133139.1, forward strand.
CACCCTACCCCTATTCTTTATTGTACTTAGAAAATTCTCATTTTTTCCACTTCTGATGAAGGATTATTGACCTGAACCATTGACTGTTTTTCTCCTCACGTTGCTGCCAGTCCTGCTAGCTGTTTCTACCTTTTCTGTTTTCTACTTTTTGGATTTCCAACATCTGCAATTTACTTTCGTCTTTTTTTTGGTTTTCAGTGAATTTTGGGTCATTCTGTTAGAATGTTGGACTCTAACCCTGGGGGAAAGACTGTTTACCTTATCCATACAGCTCATGATTTTACAAATCTCAGGTCATTGCTCATACTCTTCTGCTGCAAGGAATGGCCAACCTCTTCCTATAACTCAGGCCCTCTAGTCCAGAGAGCATCCTCATAGATCTCTTCAGCATCTTTTCCACCTTGACAATGTCTTTCCTTTAACAGGGTGACTAAAACTGTACATATTTGAAATGTGGCCTCATCAAAAACTTATACTTGCAACATAATAACCCTGCTCCTAAACTTGATGCCCTGACTAATGAAGGGTAGCATATTAAAAGCTGCCTTGATCACCCTATCTACTTGGGTGGCTACCTTCAGTGAACTCTGTACTCTTACTTCCAAGTCTCTTTGTTCCGCATCATTCGTCAGTTCCCAGCCATTCACTGTATAAATATAGAAACATAGAAAACCCACAGCACAATACAGGCCCTTTGGCCCACAAAGCTGTACTGAACATGGCCTTAACTTAGAGCTACCTAGGATTACCCATAGCCCTCTGTTTTCCTAGGCTCCATATAGCCATCCAGGAGTCTCTTAAAAGACCCTATCGTTTCTGTCTCCACCGCCGCCGCCATCAGCCCATTCCATGCACTCACCACTCTGCATATACAAACCCCATTTCCAGAAAAGATAAGATATTTTCCAAAATGCAATTAAAACAAAAATCTGTGATATGTTATTTAACTGACAAAAGTACAAAGAAAAGATTTTCAATAGCTTTACTGACCAACTTAATTGTATTTTGTAAACATACACAAATTTAGAATTTGATGGCTGCAACACACTCAACAAAAGTTGGGACAGAGTTAAAATAAGATTGAAAAGTGCACAGAATATTCAAGTAACACCGGTTTGGAAGACTCCACATTAAGCAGGCTAATTGGTAGCAGGTGAGGTATCATAACTGGGTACAAAAGTGGCATCCATCAAAGGCTCAGTCTTTGCAAGCAAGGATGGGTCGTGGCTCACCCCTTTGTGCCAAAATTTGTGATAGAATTGTTAGTCAGTTCAAAAGGAACATTTCCCAATGCAAGATTACAGAGAATTTAGGTCTTTCAACATGTACAGTACATAATATTGTGAAAAGATTCAGAGAATTCAGAGACATCTCAGTGCTTAAAGGGCAAGGTTGGAAACCACTGTTGAATGCACGTGATCTTCAAGCCCTCAGGCGGCACTGCCTAAGAAACCGTCATGCTACTGTGACAATTATAGCTACCTGGGCTCGGGAGTACTTTGGAAAACCATTGTCACTTAACACAGTCTGTCACTGCATCCAGAAATACAACTTGAAACTGTATTACGCAAGGAGGAAGCCATACATCAACTCTATGCAGAAACGCCGGCGAGTTCTCTGAGTCCAAGCTCATCTCAGATGGACTGAAAGACTGTGGAACCGTGTGCTGTGGTCAGATGAGTCCACATTTCAGCTAGTTTTTGAAAAAAACGGGCGTTGAGTTCTCCGTGCCAAAGATGAAAACGACTATCCTGATTGTTATCAGCGAAAGGTGCAAAAGCCAGCATCTGTGATGGTATGGGGGTGCATCAGTGCCCACGGCATGGGTGAGTTGCATGTATGTGAAGGTACCATTGACTTTGAGGAGTATAATAGGATTTTAGAGAGACATACGTTGCCATCAAGGCAACGTCTTTTCCCGGGATGTCCATGCTTATTTCAGCAGGACAATGCCAGACAACATTCTGCACAGGCTACAACATCGTGACTTTGTAGACACAGAGTGTCTCCATCATGAAGAGGAGAATCAGACAACAGAGACCACGGACTGTTGAGCAGCTGAAGTCTTATATCAAGCAAGAATGGACAAAATTTCCAATTGCAAATCTACTACATTTAGTAGCCTCAGTTCCAAAATGATTAAAAAGTGTTATTAAAAGGAAAGGTGATGTAACACAATGGTAAACATGCCTCTGTCCCAACTTTTGTTGAGTGTGTTGCAGCCATCAAATTCTAAATTTGTGTATATTTACAAAATACAATTAAGTTGGTCAGTAAAACTATTGAAAATCTTTTCTTTATACTTTTGTCAGTTAAATAAAGGTTCATGTGAATTAACATATCAGAGATTTTTGTTTTTATTGCATTTTGGAAAATATCCCAACTTTTCTGGAAATAGGGTTTGTAAAAAAAAAAAAACTTACCCCTGACATCTCCTCTGTACCCACTGTACTTCCAAACACCTTAAAACTCTGCCCTCTCGTGCTAGCCATTTCAGCCTTGGGGGAAAAAGCCTCTGACTATCCACACGGTCAGTGCCTCTCATTATCTTGTATACCTCTATCTGGTCACCTCTAATCCTCCATCGCTCCAAGGAGAAAAGGCCAAATTCACTCAACCTATTCTCATAAGGCATGCTCCCCAATCCAGGCAACATCCTTGTAAATCTCCTTTGCACCCTTTATGTGGTTTCCACGTCGTTCCTGTAGTGAGGTGACCAGAACTGAGTACAGTACTCCAAGTGGGGTCTGACCAGGGTCTCTTATAGCTGCAACATTACCTCTCGGCTCTTAAACTCGATCCCACGATTGATGAAGGCCAATGCACTGTATGCCTTCTTAACCACAGAGACAACCTGCCATTAATGGTATATTCTGCCATCATATTTGACCTACCAGAATGAACCACCTCACACTTATCTGGGTTGAACTCCATCTGCCACTTCTCAGCCCAGTTTTGTATCCTATCAATGTCCCACTGTAACCTCCACACTATCCACAACACCTCCAACCTTTGTGTTGTCAGCAAACTTACTAACCCATCCCTCCACTTCCTCATACAGGTCATTTATTAAAAAATCACGAAGAGTAGGAGTCACTAGACACTAGTTCGGGAGGGTTTAAACTAATTTGCAAGGGGGATGGGACCAGGAGCGATAGAGCAGTGAAAGAAGTGCATGGAGTAAAGCCAGATCTAACATATAGAGCGGCTTTGAGGAAAGAGAAGCAGAATAAAGGGTGTAAAGGTAGTAAGGTAGAAGGGCTAAAGTGTGTGTACTTCAATGCAAGAAGCATCAGGAACAAAGGTGATGAACTGAGTGCTTGGATACATACATGAGTCCCAGAACAGATCCCTGAGGCACACCACTGGTCACCGGCCTCCATGCAGAATATGATCTGTCTACAACCACTCTTTGCCTTCTATGGCCAAGCCAGTTCTGCATCAACAAAGCAACATCCCCTTGCATTCCATGCCTCCTTTCTCAATATTCCTTGCATGGGGTACCTTATCAAATACTGTGCTGAAATCCATATACATTACATCTACTGCTCTTCCTTCATCAATGTGTTTAGTCACATCCTCAGAAAATTCAATCAGGCTTGTAAGGCACGACCTGCCTTTGACAAAGTGATGCTGACTATTCCTAATCGTATTATGCCCCTCCAGATGTTCATTAATCCTGCCTCTCAGGATCTTCTCAATGAACTTGTCAATCACTGAAGTAAGACTCACTGATCTATAATTTCCTGGGCTATCCCTACTCCTTTTCTTGAATAAGGGAACAACATCCACAACCCTCCAATCCTCTGGAACCTTTCCTGTCCCCATTGATGATGCAAAGATCATTGCCAGAGGCTCAGCAATCTCCTTCCTCGCTTCCCACAGTAGCCTGGGGTACATCCGGTCTGGTCCTGGTGACTTATCCAACTTGATGCTTTCCAAAAGCTGCAGTGCATGCTCTTCTTTAATATCTACATGCTCAAGCTTTTCAGTCCACTACAAGTCATCCCTACAATCGCCAAGATCCTTTTCTGTAGTGAATACTGAAGTAAGTTATTCATTAAGTACCTCTGCCATCTCCTCCAGTTCCATACTCACTTTTCCACTGTCACTCTTGATTGATCCTTTTCTCTCACATCTTATCCTCTTGCTCCTCACATACTCGTAGGATGCCTTGGGGTTTTCCTTAATCCTGTCTGCCAAGGCCTTCTCATGGCCCCTTCTGGCTCTCCTAATTTCATTCTTAAGCTCTGTCCTGCTAGCCTTATAATCTTCTAGATCTCTATCATACCTAGTTTTTTGAACCTTTCGTAAGCTCTTCTTTTCTTCTTGACTAGATTTACAACAGCCTTTGTACACCACGGTTCCTGTACCCTACCATCCTTTCCCTGTCTCATTTGAACACATCTACACAGAACCCTACGCAAGTATCCCCTGAACATTTGTCACATTTCTTCCATACATTTCCCTGAGAACATCTCTTTCCAATTTATGCTTCCAAGTTCTTGGCTGATAGCCTCATATTTCCCTTTACTCCAATTAAACATTTCCCTAACTTGTCTGTTCCTATCCCTCTCCAATGGTAAAGGAAATAGAATTGTGATCACTATCTCCAAACTGCTCTCCCACTGAGACCTGACACCTGACCAGGTTCATTTCCCAATACCAGATCAACTACAGCCTCTCCTCTTGTAGGCTTATCTACATATTGTGTCAGGAAACCTTCCTGAATATACCTAACAAACTCCACCCCATCTAAACCCCTCACTCTAGGGAGATGCCAATCAATATTTGGGAAATTAAAATCTCCCACCACAATAATCCTGTTATGATTACTCCTTTCCAGAATCTGTCTCCCTATCTGCTCCTCAATGTCCCTGTTACTATTGGGTGGTCTATATTTAAAAAAAAAAATACCCAGTAGAGTTATTGACCCCTTCCTATTCCTGGTTTCCACCCACAGAGACTCTGTAGACAACTCCTCCATGACTTGCTCCTTTTCTGCAGCTGTGACATTATCTCTGATCAACAGTACCACGTCCCCACCTCTTTTGCCTCCCTCCTTGCCCTTTCTGACACATTAAAGCCTAGCATTGAAGTAGCCATTTTTGCCCCTGTAGCATCCAAGTCTCTGAAATGGCCACAACATCATAGCTCCAAGTGCTGATCCACACTCTAAGCTCATCCACTTTATTCATAATATTCCTCGCATTAAAATAGACACATCTCAAACCATTGGTCTGAGTGCATCCCTTCTCCATCACCTTCCCTATCTCCAAGCTTTCTCTATTTGTGAGCCAACCTCCCTTTCCTCTGTCACTTCAGTTCGGTTCCCACCCTCCAGCAATTCCAGTTTAAGTTCTCTGCAATAGACTTTGCAAACCTCCCTGCCAGGATATTGGTCCCCCTCAGATTCAAGTGCAATCCGTCCTTTTTGTACAGGTCACACCTGCCCAGAAGAGGTCCCAATGATCCAGAAGTCTGAATGCCTGCCCCCTGCTCCAATCCCTCAGCCACGCATTTATCCTGTACCTCATTCTATTCCTATTCTCACTGTCGCATGGCACAGGCAGTAATCCTGAGATTACTACCTTTGAGGTCCTGCTTCTCAACGTCTTTACTTACTCTCTGTAGTCTGCTTTCAGGACCTCCTCCCTTTTCCTACCTATGTTGTTGGTACCAGTATGTACCACGACCACTGGCTGTTCTCCTTCCCACTTCAAGATATCGTGGACGTGATCAGAAATGTCCCGGATCCTTGCACCTGGGAGGCAAACTACCAGCGGCGTTTCTTTCCTGCATCCACAGAATCACCCGATCAGCAATAGTTAGCATAGCTTTGTGCGTGGGAAGTGCTACCCTTTTTGACTGTCCCAAAATTATTGCCTCACTTAGTTGAAATCCATTTGCCATTCCTCAGCCCAGCTTCCTAACTGATCAAGATCTTTTGCCATTCATTGTAATCTGCTTCACTAACAACACAACCCCTTACTTTAGGATCATCAGCAAACTTTACGAATTGTGCAATTAACATTCTTGTACAAATCATTTACATAACTAATAACTAAGAGGTCCCAGCGCTAACTGTGGGACACTGCACTAGTCAGATACTTTCAGTCGGATAATTGACCTTCAACCAACACCCTCTGCTTCGTATTATTGAGCCAGTTCTGGATACACTGTGCTGACACCCCTTAGTTCCTTGACCTAACTTCCCAGGGTGGCATGGTAGCATAGTGGTTAGCACAATGCTTTACAGCACAGGCAACATGAGTTCAGTTCCCACTGCAGCCTGTAAGGAGTGTGTACTTTCTTGCTGTAACCGTGTGGGTTTCCTCCAGATGCCCTGGTTCCTCCCACAGTCCAAAGTAGTACTGGTTGGAAGATTAATTGGTCATTATAAATTGTCCCATGCCTTAGGCCAGGATTAAATGGGGGGGGGGGAATTGCTTTACAGTGTGCTTCGAAGGATCAGATTCATACTAAATCTCAATAAATAAAGAGCTGCCTCCCATGTGGGACCTTGTCAAAGGGCTTACTAAAGTCCATGTAAACAACATCCACTGCCCTGTCTTCAACTATTCCCCTTAATTAAATCTTCAAATCAGAATTCCCTTCAATAATTTACCTACAGCTAAAGTCCCGTTGTCTTGGGAAAATGCAGAGAAATATTACCTTAAGACCATAAGACACGAGCAGAATTAGGCCAGTTGGCCTATCGAAATTTATCTGTCATTCCATCATGGCTGATTTATTATCACTATCCACCCCATTCCCCTGCCTTTGGCACCCTGATAAAATAAAAACCTATCAACCTCTGCTTTAGATATACTCAATGACTTGGCTTCCACAGCAATCAATAGATTCATTACCTTCCAGCTAAGGAAATTCCTTCTTATCTTTGTTCTACGTGGATGTCCTTCTATTCTGAGGCTGTGCCCTCTGGCTCTAAACTCTCCCTCGATAGGAAACTGAAAGCCTGAACAGAGCGGTTATGCAGTAAATGCTCAGTAAGTCCCTCCTGCCTAATTTGTTTTAGAACTGTTTGGACCAATCAGGAAATTTTTACATGGCCTGAAAACTACGTAGCAATTTAAATGTTTTTTTTTGTAGTTTGCATTCTGTGAATTTTTCTTTTTGTTTTTTGTTTTTTTTTTAAATATATATTATGATATACCTAGGTTTGCCTTGTTTATTTGTTACTTGTATCGTCCATGATTTGGGAATACTCATTTATACTGTAACTATTGCTTATGTATTCTTTCATGTTCAGTTGAAATGTGTATGTTTGTAATCCCATTATCTATGTATCAATTTTATTTTGTTGATATTAATAATAATAATGATTGAAAAAAAAATGAAAATTTGTGATATTACATGCTTTTTATTAATTGAAGTATAACAATACAGTGCAAAAATTTTTTCATGTTTCATAAACTTTCTCATCTCTTTACAAAGGCTATGTGTGCAGCTATGCACTTGCACAGCTTAGAGGGAACAGTGGTTTGTGAACCTCCTCTGAACCTTCTCCAATGCCAGCATTATCTTTTCATACATAAGCATCCAAAAACTGCTCACAGTAGTCCAAGTGCAGTCTGACCAATGCCTTGTAAAGCCTCAGCATCACATCCTTGCTCTTATGTTCTAGTTCTCTGAAGTGAATGCCAACATTGTATTTGCCTTCCTTACCTCTGACTCAACCTGGAAGTTAACCTTTAGGGTATCCTATGCAAGGACCTCCAAGGCCCTTTGCATCACTGATTTTTGAATTTTCACCCTGTTCCTTCTACCAAAGTACATGACCACACACTTCCCTATTACACTATATTTCATCTCCAATTTCTTTGCCCATCTTCCCAATTTGTCCTAGCCCTTCTGCAGACTGCCTGCTTCCTCAACATTACCTGTTTCTCCACCCATCTTTGTATTGTCTGCAAACTTGGCCACAAAGCCATCAATTCCATCATCCAAATCATTGACTATAATGTGAAAAGAAGTGGTACCAATACTGACCCCTGCAGACCACCTGTTGTCAGCGGCAATCATCCAGCATAATCAATTACAATTGTTTCATGAAGGGAGAGTTGTTCTTTGAGGAAGATTGAATATAATAGGTTTGTATTTGAAGTTGAGAAGAGTAGAGTATAATTTAATTGAAACTTTAAGAGTTTAACAGTGTGGGTGGTGTAAAGATGAGGAAACTTGGAAGTAGAGGTTTTAGGATAAGGAACTGGCCACTTGAGACTGAAATCAGCAGGAATCTTTTTCTGAGAGTTGAAAATGTTAGAATTCTTTGCTCAGTTTTCAGATATATTCAAGGCTGAGGGTGAGAGAATTTTGAAATCTGGGGAAATTGAGAAATGTGGTAGGAATTTGGTTAGTTGGCTGTGATCTTGTAACTGAGCAAGTTTGAGAGGCCACTTTGCCTACTTGCTCTCTTGTGTAAGAATATTTGAGGATTAAACATTTCTCTATCTTCAAGTATCAGTATCTTGAGTATTAAGTGATGGAAAGTGGTGCAGGCAAGCACAGCTTTACCCATGTGGCAAGTTGGGTTGGAGGAGATGCATAGAAACATTGGGGGTGGGGGAGGAAGGAGTAGAAAAACTAGAACTTTCAGATTTTCCTGCTACTAAGCATGATCACATTGATCATCCACTTCAGAAATGTATTCTTGCCCCCCTCCACCATTTCTTAATCACTTTTGAATTAAAGAGTATATACAGTGCCTATAAAAAGTGTTCACCCCCCCCCCCTTGGAAGTTTTCATATTTTATTGTTTTACAACATTGAATCATAGTAGATTTAATTTGGCTTTTTTGACATTGATCAACAGAAACTACTCCTTTGTGTCAAAGTGAAAACAAATTTCTATAAATTGGTCTAAATTTATTACAATTATTAAACACAAAATAATTGATTGCATAATTACTCACCCCCTTCAAGTCAGTATTTAGTAGATGCACCTTTGGCAGCAATTACAGCTTCGAGTCTGTGTGAAGAGATCCTTGTCAGCTTTGCATATCTGGACATTGTAATTTATCCCCATTTTTTTAAAAACTGCTCAAGCTGTGTCAGATTGCATGGGGATCATGATTGAGCAGCCCCTTTCAAGTCCAGGCACAATCTCTCAATTGGATTGAGGTCTGGACTCTGACTTGGCCACTTCAGAACATTAACTTTGTTGTTAAGCTATTCCTGTGTAGCTTTGGCTTTATGCTTTGGGTCATTGTCGTGCTGGAAAACACATCTTCTCTCAAGTTACAGTTCTTTTGCAAGACTGCCTCAGGTTTTCCTTCAGGATTTCCTTATATTTTGCTGTGTTCATTTTACCTTCTACCTTCATGAGCCTTCCAGGGCCTGCTGCAGTGAAGTATCCCCACAGCATGATGCAGCCATCACCATGCTTCATGTTATGGATGGTGTGTTTTTGATAATGTGCAGTGTCTGTCTTGCCAAACATAGCGTTTAACCTGATGGTCAAAAAGCTCACTTTTAGTTTCATCAGACCATTGAGCCTTCTTCCATTTGATTTCAGAGTCTCCCATGTGCCTTCTGGCAAACTGTAGACAAGATTTTGTGTGATTTTTTTTCAACAGTGGCTTTTTCCTTGCCACTGTCCCATAAAGCAGTGACTGGTGAAGCACCCAGGCAACAGTTGTTGTATGCACAGTCTCTCCCATCTCAGCCACTGAAGCTTGTAACTCCTTCAGAGTTGTTGTAGGTCTCTTGGTGGCCTCTTCACTAGACCCCTTCTTGCATGGTCACTCAGTTTTTGAGGACGGCCTGCTCTAGACAGATTTATGGCTGTGCCATATTCTTTCCATTTCTTGATGATTGACTTAACTGTACTCCTAAGAGATAGTCAGTGACTTAGAAGTTTTCTTGTATCCATCTCTTGACTTGTACTTTTCAATAATCTTTTCGTGCAGTTGCTTGGAGTGTTCTTTGGTCTTAATGGTTTCTGCTAAGATAATGACTCACCAGCAGTTGGACCTTCTAGATGCAGGTGTATTTTTACTGCAATCAATTGAAACACCTTGACTGCATACAGGTGATCTCCATTTAACTAATTATGTGACTTATAAAACCAATTGGCTGCAGCACTGATGATTTGGTATGTCATATTATGGGGGTAAATACACCATCAATAATTTTGTGTTTTTATAATTGTAATGTAGATCATTTTGTAGAGATCTGTTTTCACTTTGACACTAAAGAGTCTTTTTCTCTTGATCAGTGTCAAAACAAGCCAAATTAAATCCACTGTGATTCAAATTATACATTTAAATGAAATACAGAACAAATTACCGGTAGTACACTATCAATGCTACTATAGTACTATAAAACTGTACTATTTCCTAATAGTTACCAAATAGAGGAACTGATGTATATGTCTGTGTCCTGTGGATTAACTGTAAATGTTGAAAATCAGCACAGACATCTTTTGTTGATGTTAGATGGCCTCATTCAATGCTTTCAATGCATCCTTTCAATTTGCTTCCAATGTGCATCCAGTTAATTGAGCCACATTTTCATTGTAACATTCAAATCGATACCTTCAGATTCTTAGTAGTTCCTAACTTGTTGAAATAGTGAGATGTGCTTCATTTTCACTCCCAGCCTTTTCTGGTATTTCTAAGCCTGAATGCTTGAAACTGCAGTGAGCAAAACAGTTCTGAATTGTCTTACTACTTATTTCTTGCCAACTGTTAGTGACAAAACTCATTGCTTTTTGAAGACAAACACACACAACTGATGGGGTTTTAAAACTGTTCGTTGCAAGCACGATGTCGTGTCTAATGGGCATATAAATGCACGCTTCTGACGTTAGTGGCATAGTGTTCCATAGTGGGTGGCGGGGTGGTGATGTCTCTACCAAAGGAGGTGTAAGGTGCTCCTTCCTTCCGCTAGCCTGCAGGTCACCCATTGGCAAGTGTAGCACCTGCTGAGCCCTCCAGTCATAGTCATGTGAAGCCATGGGAGCAGGTGGTAGATGGTTGTATGAGCAGCTGGTGAAAATCCCAAGTTCTAGTGCAACCACTGATGTCAGGCAGACAGTCTCTGTAAGATGGGTGACTCCACTCATCATTAATACTCTTCAAAGGCACTGCCCATAAAAAGGCAATGGCAAATTCACTTCTGTAGGAAAAAATTTGCCACGAATAATCAGGGTCATGAGATCATGATCTCTCACGTCCTATACATGGCACATAATGATGGGGGGTCTCAAGTAAATGAAGAAAATCCTGGCTATCTTCTGGATTTGTTTCTGTTCTTTAAGAGTTGGCCCAAATAAGCAGCTGTCCCAATTAACCAATGGCCCAATGAACTGGAATTCACTGTACTTACTACTTGAATATCTTTACTGAGTTGACCTCCAGCATATTATATGGCAGTTTCTCTATCTTTGGGATAAAGTCATTTTTCTAGATATTTGTTCCAAATGGTAAATCTTATATTCTGAGGCTGTGACCTCCAGTAATGAACTCTCCAGTCATTGGAAATATCCTCTCTTTATCTCACCTCATTATTAATGTGCCATTTTACAGTTTTAGGGTCCCCTGTCACTCTTCTATACTAGGGGCTCTCAAACTTTTTTATGCCATGGACCCATACCATTAACCAATGAGTCAGTGGACCCCAGGTTAGGAACTCCTGCTCTATATCTAAGAGACACAGTGTCAGAAACGAGCCACGCTCCCGAATAATGGCTTCAAGACAAATTCAAGGAAACAAAGTTTATTAACAGTTCTGCAGAGCTGGGCCCCCTCAGAGAAGGGAACCCTGAACCTTACAGGGCAGCAGGTTTTATCCTTCTTCCTTACCACCCCCCCTCCCTGACTCGGGAGGTACACAGTGTTTTCCCATTCCATATTTGGAGTTGTTTTTTTACACATTTCTGTAAAACAATAGTCCATATCTCAGGACTTCAATGATTCCACAAACAGTTAATCTTGTCAGGGCTTCTGCAGACATAATTAAATCACATTTGTCCTTTGACTTTAACCCGGACCTCTTTCAGAAACGCAACATCTTAATTTTGAATCTTACAATACCACCCTTTTTCTTTCTAAGATGTGTGTTTCAGCTAGCATTTCTCTCACTCCCAGGGGGCCCACCACCCTTCCTCCGCCCCCCCGTGAGGGTCAACTTTCTTCTTTAATAGCATAATCTTTAGCTCATTCGTCCCATATTGGGGTATCGCTACTGCCTGGAGCTGGGACACGTTACGCCTGACCAGTGCCTGTATACAAGGAATCAAGCACGGCAGGATCAAGAGAATCATTAGACCCCCGCCTGCTACGAGGAGAGTGGTACGCCACCAGCTCCCTCCTAGTAGCCCGTCTAGCCAACTCATGTTCCCCAGGGATCTCCAGGTTTGTACTGGCACGTGGGTCAGCTTCCGAATTTTGTCGGATATTTTTAACACGGCCTTTCCACTGTCGTCTATCTTAAGGCAAGTTTGTAAGATTGAACTTCCCACATACCCCGCCTTCAGAGGCCAATAGGTAATCCACAGCCAGCCTGTTCTGGTATATTGCTGTTCGCATATGGCTCTGCAGTTTTGCCAACAGCTCCAATGCCAGTGCCGTTTGATTGGTTATCACTTCCACCACCGCCTGCAGTCTAATAATTTGGTTTAACATGTAGACAGGAGTGCGATACCCCCACGACCCATCCTGGGCCCAGGTCGCTGGCCCATAGTATTCAATGATGCGAGCCGGTGGCCACTCATCACCCCACTCGCCCACCTTTATCTCCCGTGTTTCTCTCCTTAATGAATCAAACAGCTTAATTCCCAGCTTCCGGTCACCCTCCTGAGGCAGGAGGAAGAACTCCGGTCTTATGAGACCCAGGAAGCAAACACCCGCCCAATCCCACGGTAGTTTGGTATACGCCTGATTACCGCAGATCCAGAATAACCCCTCCGGGGCAAATCCTCCTTTCTTTGCTTCCTTCCATACTTCCCTGACCCTGGGGACCCCTTCGTACGGATTTGTTCCGCTGCACTTCCAGAATTTAGAGCCGTTTCCTACGGCCTCGCAACTGCCATTCGGTTCTCTGGTTATGTACCATGCTGGCTCCTCTGGCCACCAGGTAACATTACCTTCCCTCTTTGCTAATTTAATGCTTCGACAGGGACTTTCTCCCACCTTTACTTTCCCTTTCCTTTCAACACATACTTGTCCCTCCGGGTAATTGGTCAATTTCCACCTTTGCTTCTTCCGGTCTGGGACATCTGTCCAATTGTGCGCAAGCAATTCCCACACACTCAAGCTCTCACCCCTCCACGGCCACTGTTCACTCATGTGCGGTCCTCCACAGACCCAACAACCACTCACATTTAGGCTCGTGGCAATCCGAGTCGCTAAGTCTATAAAGAGGTTCTCTTTAACATCGGGGAGGACTATATCTTTCTTTATCTCCTGATATATACACGGGTCCGTGGAGACCACTGCCGCCTTCCTTTGCTCGCGCTCTTCCACCTCCTTTTTCTTCTCATCTTGTATTATAATCTCCTTTACCTTATCTGCATGTTCCTTAACCAGTGTAGATGGGATGTCCCACTGCCCTTCCTTGTTTATACACAACCACCGGTCTTTCCTGGGACAGCTGAGACTTCTCATGGTCCCCCCCTGTCCCATGTATCCTTTATTATAGACTTGGTAATAAGGTTTACTATTCTCCCAACATGTTTCTCTCTTGCTTAGATCATAGCATCGATCATTCACATGCGAGTGGGACACAAATGATCCTGGGAACACCCTCTGCCCCACTCGTACCACGGTTCTGCACTTGTCACATTTCCCTTCAATTTCCCCGACATATAGAATCAAATATATTACAGTCAATAATGTTATAGTCCACATAGAGTTCATTTTTGCTGCCTTTTTAGCCTCACCACCAACGGTTCTTCACCGTGAACACAGGTCCACTCAGTGCGGCTTTCGGGCTTCACCGGTCCTTTTACCCTGGATGCGTGTGTCCACCCTTTTTCTTTTGTCCGTACAGCCGCCTCTGTTGTTAGCAGGACCTGGAAAGGGCCTTCCCACTGTGGCTGTAACTTCTCCGGCTACCAGGTCCTTACCAGAACCCAATCTCCAGGCACGATCTGATGTAAAGCAAAGTCGAGCGGCGGATTCTGGGCCAAGAGACCCTTTTTCCGCAGTTCTGCAAAGGAACGGGACAAGGCCAGTAAATTGTTCTTTACAAATAAATCACCCCCCTGTAGTGTGGGATACCCCTCTATTTTATTCCAATATGGCAGTCCAAAGAGCATCTCACAAGGAGATATTCCTATATCCTTGCGGGGTGCAGTTCGTATTCTCAGGAGAACGATTGGCAAACACTTGGTCCATGGTAGCTTGGTTTCCAACATCAACTGGGTTAGCTGTGCCTTCAGGGTGCTGTTCATTCGTTCTAGTCTTCCCGAACTCTGGGGATGCCACGGGGTATGGTACTTCCATTCGAACTTAAACATATCACGACTGCTCTCTTCTAGCGGGCAACTCCAGAAGGCGTCTTTTAGATCTATTACACTGAACCATTCATGGTCAGGGGAGATCTTACTCATCAGCGTGTAAGGGTTGGGCACTACCGGGTATCGGGTTTGGACTACTGCATTTAGGCCCCGCAGGTCTTGTACCATCCGATAAGTCCCATCTGGCTTTCGCACCGGGAGTATTGGGGTATTATGGTGACATACACTCTTCCAAAAGTCCATCTGCGATCAGTCCTTCTATTACCGGTTGCAGGCCTTTCCTCCCTTCCATTGAAATAGGGTACTGTTTTCTCCGTACTGGCGAACTGTTAGGTAATAGTGAGATTTGCAAGGGAGGGGGACGTTCAAACCCCCCCCCCCCCGGTTCCCTTCCTTGTACCATACCTCCAGGCTTATTTTCCTATCGTCTTCTTCCCTGAGGGCAAACAGCTGTACCATTATCTTCCCGTTCCTGGGCACAGTCCCGATGCCTAGCCTGACTTGCAGATCCCGCCCGAGCAGGTTGAATCTCACAGAGGGTAACAAAAGTAGGTCCTGTCCCGTTACCCTATCCTCATGTTCAATTTTCACGTTTTCTATAACAGGTACTTGTATTATTTTGCCTCCAATACCGGATACTCCCATTACCTTTGTTCCAGTTCGGGCGCCGGGAGGTATCTGGATTACGCTAGATCTTTCGGCACCCGAATCTACCATAAAGGTTGTATCTGACCCTTGGGGACCTACTTTTAAATTTACCAGGGGTTCCTGCCGATAATTCATCCCCAAGGGGTGGAACCCCCGACCTCCCTAGTCTTCATCTTCCATCATAGCGTACGAGCACACTTCCCGTCGGTACCTGGGGCACTCGCGCCTGAAGTGTCCTTCTTCGTTGCAGTGAAAACATCTTAAAGCCTTCCTTAGCCCTCCTCTTTGCTCCTGGCTACGACCTCGATCCAACCATGGTCCCCGTCTCTCTCTCTACTATCTGCGGTTACTTGTCGCACTGTCTGGACCATTATCCTTGCCGTCTTCTGCTTCTCTTCATCCCTTCTTACAAACACTTTCTGTGCCTCCCTAAGTAGTTCACTTAAGGGTTTAGTATTCCAATCTTCTAGTTTTTCCAGTTTTTTTTTTATCTGGCCATGCTTTCGATACAAATTCAACACGAATCAGCTGTTGGCCAACCTCCGTCTCAGGGTCTTCGATTTGCGGAGCGGTAGGGGGCACATATGGGGGCGGCAGGTGGTCGAGCACCTCCCATGTATTCTTTTTCTGTCCCCCTTCATTTATCGTTTTCAATTTATAACTATTTGTCGTTGGTAACCAGCATAGGACGTAATCACTTTCTTCGGGTTTAACGTTAGGTTTTGAATTCACGTACAGATTAAGGGCTTGTTGTACCCAATCCTCGCTAGACCCGAACTTAGGCCACCACACAGCCGACCCTTGGATCGGCTGGCGGGACCATAATTCACAGTACTGTATCATCTTTTTCTTTGACTTCCCTTTTCGCCTCCCGTAATCCCAATTTTCTAACATCCGTCCCAACGAACTATCAGGGGGTACCCCGGGGTATTTTTCATCATTGGCGCCTGGATTTCCTTTACCCTTGTCTCTCTTAGACCCCTTATTCCCCATCTCGAGGACTTGCCTGGTTCCAATCCACCCGCAGGCACCCCGTAATTCCACAATTCTCGTGCACTACGTCTCTGCAGGAATTTAATTTGAATGTGACCCACCTAGCTCGGTCACTCCTGTCCAATTCTGGAACCTGTATTCCCGCGATCGCCCAGGAATTCACCTGCAGGCACCCCGCAGTTCCACAATTCTCGTGTACTACGTCTCTACAGGAGAAATCACCTGCAGGAACCCCGCAGTTCCACGATTCTCGTGTACTACGTCTCTACAGGAGGAATCACCTGCAGGAACCCCGCAGTTCCACGATTCTCGTGTACTACATCTCTACAGGAATTCAATTTCTTACCTGGGTCCTGTGCACAGAAGTTACTCGATCGCTCACTATCTCAACTGCCTCGACAACCCCTCTTTGTTTCCTTGAGTCCGCCGGATATCACTCGCTCAAGCCGCGCGGGGCGACGAGCAAGGAATCAGGGACTGCCGAACTCGGCAGGGTGCACCTTCTCCGATGTCCTTCCTTGCCCCCCTCACGGCTGGAGTGTGGATCCCGGACGAGCCCCCAAGTTGTCAGAAACGAGCCACACTCCCGAATAATGGCTTCAAGACAAATTCAAGGAAACAAAGTTTATTAACAGTTCTGCAGAGCTGGGCCCCCTCAGAGAAGGGAACCCTGAACCTTACAGGGCAGCAGGTTTTATCCTTCTTCCTTACCACCCCCCCTCCCTGACTCGGGAGGTACACAGTGTTTTCCCATTCCATATTTGGAGTTGTTTTTTTACACATTTCTGTAAAACAATAGTCCATATCTCAGGACTTCAATGATTCCACAAACAGTTAATCTTGTCAGGGCTTCTGCAGACATAATTAAATCACATTTGTCCCTAGACATAATTAAATCACATTTGTCCCTAGACATAATTAAATCACATTTGTCCTTTGACTTTAACCCGGACCTCTTTCAGAAACGCACATCTTAATTTTGAATCTTACACACAGTTTCTTAACTTCCATCAACCTTGCCATTCCAGGAATCAATCTTGCATTACCTTCATGCAATACCTCATTGCATTGCCTTCATGGCAAAAATATCCTTCAAGTAAGAAGATCAAAAAATAGCACAGTGAATATTTCTGCTGTCTTCCTTTTCCAGTGACTGGGTTTAGTCCAGTCTTCCAATACTTACTGAGTGGCAATGTCAAGTTCTCCCAAAAACCAGTTCTGTCACACATCCCAAGGATGTGTTGGTTGACCACTGTATAGCTAGTGTAGCTGGGTTGTTGCTAGTTTGTAGGAGAATAAGAGGAGACTTGTTTGGCATGTAAAGAATAGACTACAGGGAAATATCTAAGGGGGGTATGGTTTTGATGGGATTTCTCTGATAGCGGGTATAGATTTGATGGACTGAATTATTTCTTATGTCATGGGAAAATTTAATATGAAACATTGCACATAATGTGCCAGATGAGGTTTCGCCCTTTATAGCTGCAGAAGGTATCCTTACCCATTTACTCAAATCTTCTAATAATCAAGGGGAGTATACTACTTGCCTTCTTACAGCTTGCTGTATCTGAATTTTTGATTTGAATGATGGGTTTTCAAGAACATCTGGGTTTCATTGTATTTCCCTTACTGTAAATCTCTCATCGTTCCTGCAATAATGTCTTCTGTTTTTAGAATTAAATTGAGTAACCTCACATTTATTATGTTAAACTGCATGTCATGCCTTCGTTCAACATTTCTAAATCATGTTGGTGTTTCTAATAAGTTCATTGTGTATTGTAGTATACTAATCATTTCATTAATGTTGGACTTGTCTGATGATCATAACTATCACACACAGGATACGTGATGCATCTGGCCGCCCTAAACGGGAATACCAGCCAAAACCTAGAAGCACTTACACAGAATATGGAGACACAGACCATTCCAATGGTGGTTTCTCCTATAGTGGGTCAACCAAATCACAAGGTGAGATTTTTTTGTTGTTGTTTATCTATTATCAATAAGCCATATCTCAAAAAATGGGATCTCTTTGAAAATTAAATGGTCGACGTTTGTATACAAGTCATAGACAACATTCAAGCCAGAAAAATGCCAGAGAGTAATGATCTCCAACAAGATTAAGTTAAAACACAAATCCAAAGCACTTCATTCAGATCTCCCACCTTTAATATTCTGGCAGTTATCATTGACCTGAAACTCAACAGAATTTTGTATCCACAAGAACAGTTTGGAGACTGAGTCACTTCCACGGAGCATTCATTTCCTAATATTCCAAACCCATTCCAGTCTGCAAGGCACAAGTTGGGAGCATGATGGAATACTCTCTGCATGCCTGGATGAGTATAGCTTCAACAGCTCCTTAGTAGCTCAACACCATAAGACAAAGCAGCCTAATTCATAAATATACCATCAATCACCATAGGCATTTATTTACTGCAATACTGAAACAATAGCTCCTGCACTGTGTGGGAAATGTACTCCAATTGTTTGCCCAGGCTGCTCTGATGACATCTTCCAAATTCCTGAGTGCTACCATCAAATAGGATCAGGGCAGCAGGATCATAGACTCCCTTCAAAGTCAATCTTTGCTGCCCTTTCATTGTTTCTGAATTTGCATTCTGTAACTCTGTACTCAACAGCACTATGGGAGTCCCTCACCAGGACTGCAGCAGTTCAGGAAATGGCTCACCCCACAAACTCAGGAATTAACCATGATAAATAAATGTTAGTCTTGCCTGTGGAAAATCAATTGAAATTTAAAAAAATATCCCATAAGCTTTTCAAATTCACACAATCCTGTTTTACTTGAGCTATGCTTAGATAAAACTAGGAAAGGAGTTGAATATTAGTTTTAATGATTGATTTAAGTGATGTATATGTCACCTCAAGAATAGTATTTAACAGCATTCTCTGATTGTTGGGGGAAAAAAGTTAATGGTGAGTTGTCCCAGACCTTGTGGTGAAGATACTGGATAGGGAGTTCTGTCGAGAAAATAGTTGAATAGATATGCATAGTATCCATCTTGGAGAAGAACTTGAGTTGTTCCCATGCTTCTGTCACAATTGTGCTTCTAGATAATGAGGTCAAAAGTGTAGAATGATTTCTGGATTGTCCGGTATAACAAATGGGTTTTCTCCATGTTGTGACAAAGTTCAACCAGAGTCATACAATCCAAATAATTCCTACATTTAATCCCTGACTCTGTTTCAAAATCTCAATCCAATTTACAGTTGTGGGTAGGAGTGAGGGGGAGCTGGGTGAGAGAAAAGATTAACCAGTTACTGCTCCTGATTCTTAAAGGTTTCTTGCCAAAAAGTGTAGTTGTGAATGCACAATAGACTTACAATCAGGTTTTGCTTGCTGAATTTTAGGATGTCTTACAGTAGTAATTGAAAATGACCAAGAGATGCTGGCTTTAAGGAAGTGCAGCAATAAAATAGAGTAAATAAGGGTTTGCTGGCACTATCTATCTCATATTGTACACAAAGAACAACCACTTGAATAATGTGTCAGAGACTAGTCATTGAAAAATGCATAGTCCTATGAGAGGCTTGTTTTTAGTTTAATTTGCATCATGTTCAGCACAGACATCGTGAGTCAAAGTGTTTATTCCTGTGCTGTTGTGTCTTCTGCTCTATAAGAAGAGGGAAGATTTTGAGAAACCCGAACTGAAGACACCTCTTGATCCCTAGTTTGTTGAATGAATTAGTCAGAAAAAGCCAAAGAGTAGGTACCATTGGTATTTCCCAGTGTTGAACCAATCACTGAATTTTTTATTTCCTGGCAAGTTATTCAGAGATCATTAATTCACTGACATAATATCTCTTAACACACACAAAATGCTGGAGGAATTCAGC
The DNA here is from genome assembly GCF_048418815.1 of Hemitrygon akajei. Lineage (NCBI taxonomy): Eukaryota > Metazoa > Chordata > Chondrichthyes > Myliobatiformes > Dasyatidae > Hemitrygon > Hemitrygon akajei. Next base: position 38,304,829 of record NC_133139.1, read on the forward strand.
AAGTCAGGCAGCATTTACGGAAATGAATAAGCGGTCAACATTTTGGGCCGAGACCCTTTATCAGGACTGGAAAGGAAGGGGGAAAGAAATGAATGAAAGTTTGGGGGGTGCTGGGGAAGTAAGCCAAGCTAGAAGGTGATCGGTGAAGCCAGGTGGATGGGAAGCTACAAGGGGCTGGAGAAGAAGGAATCTGAGAGGAGAGAAAGTAGACCACAAGAGAAAGGAAAGGAGGAAGGGCACTGGGGGAGATGATAGACAGGAAAGGAGAAGAGGTAAGAAGTCAGAGTGGGGACTAGAAGAAAGGTGGGTGGAACGGAAGTTGCAGAAAATCTCTTGTTTGTTTGCCTCTTCCCACTGAACTCCACCTTGATGTATTCCTGCAAGAGATAGAAATGCTACACCTGTCCATTCACTTCCACCCTTACCTCCACTCAGGACCCCAAATAATCCTTCCAGGTGAGGCAACACTTCACCTGCAAATCTGTTTGGATTGTCTTTTGTATCCGGTGCTCCCAGTGTGGCCACCTCTGCATTGTTGAGACTTGACATAAATTCAGGAACTGCTTTGTCGAGCACTTCCACTCCATCTGTTAAAAGCAGAATTTCCTGGTGGCCAACCATTTTAACTCCCTATCCCCATTCCTGACTGTCATGTCATTCCATGGCCTCCACTTGCCACGGTGAAGCCACCTTGGGGTTAAGGAGCAACACATCATATTCTATACGGGAAGCCTCCAAACTGACGGCGTGAACATTGATTTCTCCTTTTGGTAATTTTTCTTTCCCCCTCCTTCCTTCTATTCCCCACTCTCACCTCTTATCTCTTCAACTCACTTGCCTACCACCTCCCCCTAGTGCCCCTCTTTCTTTTCTCCCATGGTCCACTCTCCTCTCCTCTCAGATTCCTTCTTCTTTAGTGCTTTACCTATCATCTACTAGCATGTCCTCCTTCCCCTCCCCACCTGTATATTCGGGCATCTTCCCCGTCCTTTCAGTCCTGATGAAGGGTCTCAGCCCGAAACATCGACTGTTCATTCATTTCCATAGATGCTGCCTGACCCAAGTTCCTCCAGCATTTTGCGTGTTGCTCTGGATCTCCAGCATTTGCAGAACTCCTGTTTATCCTGATGTGTAAACCATAAAGTGTCTACAATTTTAGCTGAGATTATGGAGCACTTGGCTTTTGACTATGGTGAGAGCAAGTATTGACAGCAGTAGATTTTTAACTGCTTTTGTATTTTGCTAGTGTCTTCCTAGCCTGCAGTCTGTACAAAATTTTTTTGTATGTTTTTATCTTTGTAGGTGAGATCAGTAGTAGCAGAGTATGAACATTTTTAAATTATCAGGTGTTCATTGGTCCATGCTATTAATTGAAAGCAGCAATGAACACTTACCTGCTGAAACTATTAGCATTAATCAAATTTTCATTGCCTTCTACAGATATTTTCTTCTGTTAAATGAATATATGGCTTAAATTTCCCCAAATAACAAAATATTTATTGAAAATGTTCAGTCAATGACATTATTTTCCTTATTTACTTAGTTTTTGCCAAATTCTTTTGAGCGATAGCTGCATAATTTGAGCACCATAATGGTTTTAGGATTCTGTATAAATCTCTGAAATGAACATTTCCAAGCATCACAGAGGCTTCTGAGCTAAGTGTTGTTACTCTGATCTACTGACAACTGGAAGAACGATACGTTAATAACTTTAGACTGTATCTTAACACTCTCCTATACAGTGTCAGTTTTGAAACGGATGAGTAACTGCTTCAAGTAGGGCACATCCTCAAGTTGATGATTAAAGCCAGAATTCTACCCACTACACAGGTTATGTTTGTAGACTTAAACTTCAGAGCACCAAGTGCAATCTTGCTTTCATTTTAAGTATCTAAGATCACCTGTTATCTAGTCCCATCACACATGACTTGAGGCTTTGAAGCAAAGAGAAACACGATGGACTGCATTTCTGGGTCTGCAATTTTTTGATCTGCTTAAGACTGTAAAGTTTTTATAGTTGAGATGTTATCATTGCTATTATTTTTTATTTATGATATTTTCCCTTATTTTTGCCTTTATTCCTTCTGTTAATATGTTCCCTTTTCAGAAAAGCTCTGCCTTACACTGAATTAGCATTCCTGGTTACTTTACACTATTTCCTATCCTTCATTGCAAGCCTAGGCAAGTTATCTCCTGTCTGTAAAAGTTACCTTGTGACACTGACTGGAAGTCACTGATTTGGTACCATTCAACTTGGTATCCAATTTAAGCTATCCTTTCAATTGCCATCTCTTATTGTTATTAAGTCTGTCCCATAGAGAATGTCTTTATGCTAAAGTACCCAATGTCTGCAGCACTGGTAAAATTATACAGCAACCAATGTGATTGATTAATTGAACAGGAAGGAAATAATATATTAAAGCAGCACCTTTTTTGAATCATGAATAGGAATTTCATTATTTTCAAAATAATTATTACTGTATATTCACCAAATCTAAACAAGATGAAGTTCACCTTTATTTTCCTTATCAGAGCGTTAGTTCTTGTGTTAAAGAATTGCATTTTATTAGATTCCATTTATATGTTTCCCCATTAGCTGCTTTTCTGTTAAGCAAATGGATAGCAAAGTTAAGAATTGTATATTTTCCTAGTATTCCAAGCTGTTCTAAACATTTGTGTATAGTTGCCATTTATTGTTGATGTCACTATCTTTAGTTGCTTTAGTTGTAAAATTCAGATAATAAAGTTGCACTGAAGCCTGTATAATTTGTTGTGCAGTGTGCATCCTGGATGCTCATACTCATTTCCACAAGTAACACTGACCCTCTATGAGAGAGCTACATACATCAGTATCTGACCTTTGTGATATTTTGCTCAGAACACTCTTTAAGCATGGTATGTATGTTGAAAGATTGTATATATTGATTGTTGCATTGGTAGTAGGCTTAATGCTTAGACAATTTAGGAGATTCTCTCTTTCTCTTACAGTCACCTTCAAAAGGATATTTTGAAGGAATAGTTTTGTACTTAATTCAGGGCACAGAGATCTGGAGCAACCTAGTGTTCTGTGAGAGTTGGATCTAAAGTTGGTCACAGTAGCTGCTGTTGATTCTGAGTTTTTGTTATGGTGATAAAGAAAGTATGATTAAAAGAAGAGCATCCTTAACCGTATCGCTGTCTTGCAGACAACAGTGTAAAAGGAACAAACTGGAAAAGCCATGCCATTCTGAATGCAGGGATGCTGGTTTCTCAGTAGGAGTGGTGGGGAGGGGGTGGTTGGGGAAGATAAACTGTGATTGTTGCTGGTAAACAAAAGTTTAATCTTAAATAGGTTTACTGTTTGTAGAGTAAACTTGTACATTGTAATAAGGTTTTAAATGTTTTTGCATTAACTTTTCTATGAATAGCCTCCTTCCGTTCTGACAAGGCCAGTAGGACACCAGCTGGTGGATCTCCCTGTAAGTAGGGTAGTTAATGCCTATTTTTTTGTTTGTGATGGTTAAAAGTCAGCATCTTTCTTAGGATGTGTTATAATTTAATGAGATTTGATTGCCATATGTTTAACTGTAAATCAAAAACAAGATTTAATAGATTTGTATTTTAGACCATACTTAGTTATGTGCCCATAAGTTTGGTTTAAGAAAATGATATCATTTGCCATTGAGAGGATAGTATTAGGGGGAAAAACCTAATTCCTATGGTGATGTCATTGAACTCTGAACATCAACACCCTCAAGTGTTACTTTGGTACCTTCTTTTGAAATCTGGTAGGTTTCAGGCTTCCATGCCATGAGATACAAAGAGGATACACTTCAAGGAGGTACATTTGCCCTAACTTTCCAAATGTCATTACCCAAGGTGTAGCACTGCTCTCAATACAGGAAACATGATCAAAAGTGAAAGACTGTCGTATACTTGGAGAATTGTTGTAAGACCATAAGACATATGAGCAGAATTAGGCCATCTGCCCCTTCGAGTCTGCTCTGCCATTCAATCTTGGCTGATCCTCCTCAATCCCAGTTCCCGGCCTTCTTCCTGTAACCTTTGATGCCATGTCCAATCAAGAACCTATGAATCTCTGCCTTAAATACGCCCAATGACCTGGCCTGCACAGCTGCATGTGGCAACAAATTCCACAAATTCACCACCCTTTAGCTAAAGAAATTTCTCCACATTTCTGTTTTGAAAGGATGCCTCTCTATCCTGAGACTCTGCCCTTTTGTCCTAGACTCTCCCACCATTGGAAACATTCTTTCCACATCTGCTATGAAACCTTTCGAATGTTGAAAGGCCTAGACAATGAAATTCCCCCCTCATCCTTCTGAATTCCAACGAGTACAGACCCAGAGCCATCAAACATTCTTCGTATGATAACCCCTTCATTCTAGGAATCATCCTTGTGAACTGCCTCTGGACCCTCTCCAATGCCAGCACATCTTTTCTAAGATGAGGGGCCCAAAATTGTTCACAATACTCAAGGTGAGGCTTCACTAGTGCCTTATAAAGCCTCAGCATCACATCCTTGCTCTTGTATTCTAGACCTCTTGAAATGAATGCTAACATGGCATTTGCCTTCCTTATCACCGACTTGACCTACAAGTTAACCTTGTCCTTTGCATCTCAGATTTTTGGATTTTCTCCCCGTTTAGAAAATAGCCTGCACATTTATTTCTACTACCAAAGTGCATGACCATGGTTTCAGCTGGGTAAGGGGGAAATGTGGTCAACAAAAATACAAATCCTTTGATTACGCAACTTGTTGATAATTTCATCATCATTGATTGACATTCAGCTTTTGTATTATGAACTGATTTATAAAGGTCTACAAACTTTCAGTTTAAAAATCACTTGTACACTATATATTCTTATTTTGTCTCAATAGGCTTTTTAAAAATCCAAACTAGATCAATTATCTTGCAATACCAATCAAATTTTTTGGAAAAAAAATGTCATTTGATGCAAAAATAATATCACAAAACTGCTAATGATTAAAATTAGCCATTGGACATCAATGTGTGTGAATCCTGACAACCACTGTGCCTTCGTATGTTGGTGATAGACTTGTCTTGTATTTTCTTTCTACATTGCCATGTGCAGATCTATACTATAGAGGTATATTTTAAAATAACTTAATGTTGAGAAGCACAGAAGCAGGATTTTAGGGGAGTTTTAAAAGGTCCAGCAAAAAGTAGGAATGTTTAGAAGTTAAAAGAGAAAAATTCTAGTTATTAGGGCTACTAAAAGGTAAAAAGGTGTAAAATGTGTGCCAAAACACAAAATGCTGGCAGAACTCAGCAGGCCAAACAGCATCTATGGGAGGAGGTAGTGACGACGTTTCAGGCAGAAACCCTTCATCAGGAGTGAAGTAACATGGGATAGTCGAGGGGGGATAAGAAGTGGGGGGAGGGATGAAGTAGAGAGCTGGAAAGTGATAGGCTGGAGGGAAATGGGCTAGGGGGAAGGTGGACAATTATGAGAAATAGAAGAAAAAGAAAGGTAGGGCTGGGGGGAGATTGTAGTGAGGGGGGGAAAGAGAGAGAAAGAGAACCAGACTAAAATTATAGATAGGGATGGGGTAAGGGGGGGGGGGGCAGGGGTATCAATGGAGGTCTGTGAGTTGAATGTTCATGCCGGCAGGTAGGAGGCTACCTAGGCGGGAGATAAGGTATTGCTCCATCGACCTGCGTGTGGCCTCATCTTGACGGTAGAAATGTGTGCCAATCAGAATGTATGAAACAGAGGATGCAGTATGTCACCAATAACAGGTGAATGGGCTGGATAATGCTTTCAAACATAAATGAGGATTTCAGTCAGTAAATTAGATGAAATAGAGGCATAATGGTAAAACAATTTTACTAGATTGATAGGATATGGTACAATATTGTGTTAGAAGCATCTTAGTTACGGTCAGCTTTGTAGTGTGGAGCTCTGAATATGGAGTAGAAAGAGGCTACATTGGTCAGAGTTTAATTAGTAAGTTTGAGGTGGTGATGCTGGCTGAATCTCACACATTTTAACAAGGGTGCATACTTAATTATGGTGCCAAATGGTATTTCATGTCTACTATCTCATACTATTGGAATTGGTTTCTGTTCTAACGAAACAGGCTACACTCTATCCATTAATGATATGAATTAAGTGGGATGGAATTAAAAAATCTGAATAGGAGATCATTGGAATTTTATACTTGGCATCAGGCAATCGTTATTCTGCTATCACTCTTCTGATTGAGTTTCACCAAATGTGGACTTCTTTGAATATTCAGTTTTGATACTTTACCTATGGCAATATTTACATGATTTTGAAGTGTTACAAAATAATTTAAATATATAGCATTGAGGTCAGCAACTTAGTATCCTTTTTTCCTGCAAGATTACATTGATTATGGTTTAAAATATATAATAATCATATGTTCTAATTTAAAGAGTAGATGGTTGGGGAATGTATAACCCACATGCATGCACAGTGATAAAATTGATATTTTGGGATAGTAGTATCTAAGATAGAAATCTAGTTGAGGTTTTAACGCTTTCTTCCTATGACAAAATTACCTAAATAATTTCATGATTTATTTAATAGAGCACACTCAAGCTTTGTTTTTCCACTTTTCATTCTTCATCTTTGTCCTTCGCTGAGTATGAGTGATTGGTGGTCCTGGGTTTTATCAGTGCTGCTCTTTAGTAAAATTTCTTAATTCTCCATTGCAGATAGGCACACCTGCGATTAAGAACTAAATGTGGTGAATTGATTGAATCCTTGTCACACAGCTTTGAAATGTTACCCCAGTGTGATCTACTTTCTTGCTTCTGCCCCTTAGTTTCAGATGCTCGCTGTCTTTGTTGCACTGGGTTATAATATGTAGCTCACCTTATGTGACCTATTGTAATCTTCCATTGGAAATTCAGCATTGAATAGCTCCCATGCTGTACTATCAGAGGACATTTTCACCTCCAAGGTTCTTTCTACTGACTCAGTGGTAACTAAGTCCAGTTTGAGCATTTATGCTGGCCTTGGTACTCATGTCCCTGACAAGTGAGAAAAATTGTTACTGTTTCTGCGATTATTATCCAGTAGTTCCTTAAAAGGATTTGAATGTGGATAGTGTAACCATTATTAACACTATAATTTTAGGTTAAATAACCTTTAGATGCACATTCTTTGGTCTTCCAATTGAATTCTAAGAGCAAAACCAAAGGGGTTCTGCTATCCTGCAGATGTGCGTTAGAAAGAGCCAGCACTATCAACGCAAAGGGAAATAATTTATTTTGTCCTTCAACCATTTCTGAAGTGCATTTTCTGTTGTGTAGCTCATCTAGATCAACCATGCTGCAAGGCATTGTACGACTTTGAGCCAGAGAATGAAGGGGAACTTGGCTTCAAGGAAGGTGATACCATCACTTTGACCAATCAGATCGATGACAACTGGTATGAAGGAATGCTCCATGGCCAATCGGGCTTCTTTCCTGTCAACTATGTGGAAGTGCTGGTCCCATTACCTCAATAAAGGTGCTGAACTGGACACCAGATGTAGGTGTGAAGAGAAGGAGACTGTCAACATTCCTTTATAATTTAAAACACTAGTCCACTTCCAGGGGTTGTTTCTCACAGTGCAGTGTTACATTGTGTGCAAAGCATCATCATTTTTTATTTTGAGTTGACTTTATGTTTTTTTTTCTGTGTTAACTTAAGGTGCAGCTCCAGTTAATCTGCATGTATTGCAGTATGGTTGTGAGAGATCAGCATTTCAGTCAATGGACCCTTTTCTTGATCTGACCAGTAAGGTGAAAGGGCTGAAATTTGACATTTACCGTTTAGCAGAAATGGCTGTGCCAGTGTTATTGTCCCTAGTGTGGCAGTGGGTGAGAACCCTCTACTGCTCACCAATAAGTTAGCTTCTGCTGTGGAGTCAAGTAACCTTGGGTCACAACAAATTATTTTTTTTAAAAGAGTAATTTTGCTTTTTTTATTGCTTTTGCTCCCCATCCACATTAACATGGGGGTTATTTTGAAGTAATTGGGTAGGTCAATGGGTCATATACCAGCCTTTCAACTCTGGCATCTAGATACATATTCAGCACAAACTGATGGAATGAAAGCTTCCTTTGTGTGCAGACTAAAAGAATCCTATTTGAAATCAGCTTGGCCAAGTTGAATCCAATTTAACATCACTCAATTGGCAGTCTCATTCAGACAGGCTACAGGATGGCTGGAATGGGATATTGACAAATGTCACATTGGTACAATAGGTGGTACTGCCTAGGCATTTAGTTCTTAGTGAGGTGGGGGATAGGAGTCATGGCTTAACCTCACTGAGCCCAACCTTTGTGATCATGGGTGCTTGAAATGGGAGGTGTTCCATTCTGTGCACCTAGTAATGTGCTAATATATCTTGCGTCTCCAAACTTCATTGGTTGTATTACTTTTTCTAAACCACCACTGCATTCTGCTAGTCTGTGTTTACATTGACTACCAACTGTGGAAGATCCCGAGTTTAAAATGTGCCAGAAAAAAGAATTTTTTGTTCCTCTCTGTTTTATGTTAGGCTTTTTACAAGAAAACCCTGTCCGCTGGTTCGTGACAGACACACCTCTAGTTAGCAATATAATATTATGGTTCTATTCAACCTAATCAATAACTTCCTTAGGATATGAGGGGAAACTAAGATTTCCTTGAATGCTGTCCCATTGAAGACAGTGTACACATATTGGATGAGATGAGGGATAAAACAGTATCACATTAGAAACAAAAACTTATTGACGCTCATTGACTGGTCAGGACTAAAGTACAGTTTAGGGTTAAATAACCTGCAGATGTCTCATTTTTATGGAAGTCTACATCACTAAGAGTTAGCACCTTGAAAGGAGGGAGAATGGGGACTTTCAAAATAGTTTCAACTGTCTGAATGTTTATTTTCCTCAATTTTATACCAGTTGAGGATGTTTCAGTGTTATTAGGATGAACTTAAAATAATTTGATCAAGAATTTTTTTAGTTACTATTCCTGAATTGAATGGTGTTAGTTATTATTTAAAAGCTATAAATAATTAGACCAACTGGTTTACAAGTAAATATTTAAATATTTCTGTGAACCTTTTTTTTATAGAGGAGAAAGCACGAATAGAGAACAGGCATTGAAACTAATAAGCAAAGAGAAATAGCTTGAACCTCCCAGCTGCTTAATGCTTTGCCTCCAGGGGTCATCCTCCAACAGAAGTGAAAAGCTGTAATATAAATGAACAGGTCTCTGAAGATACAGGATGCACCTTTTGCAGTGGTTTTCTTGCATCTGTACATCTATAAGCACAGATTGATAGAAATACACACCTACGTGACTGCCTGGGTGCTGGCTGCCCAGGCCAGTAGTTTAATTTGTTTGCAGGTGGGCCGAGCGTGGCCCCCTTTTCTCTCCCATCTCTGAGCTGAAGTAGGCTACCTCCAAATTGCTGGCCTTTTAAAACCTTTCTTTGAGGTTGGAGGGTCCATGCAACTAAAGTGGCTGAAGTACATTAGTAACTTTTGTAGTTTGCACATTGATAAAGCTGGTGCTATAAATGCCAACCCACTGGTGTCAATGTAACAGATCTGGAATAGTCCCAGATCTGTAGAATAGGTGTGACACAATTCAGTCTTCTAGGGAAGTAAAGACTTTAAGAATGATCCGTTGCACAACTTCCCTGAGCCTTCATCCAGTGCTGCTGCATCTGACTGCTCTATTTTTTTGATTCAGAAAAAGCTATGCAAAATAACAATTTCAAATCCTGATTCTCATCTTTCAGTTTCCTTTTGGCAAAGACATAGATAACTGGAAAGAATTTTGTCTTCAGTGAGACTTGAATTATCCCCATTATCATTTTTTACAGTTTGACTTTTGGCTTTTTACATTTAATGAGCAAATACAAGCTTTCAGTAACTAATTCCTGTTTTGCCCACCACGATGTTGAATGATGACCTAGTACAACACGTGCTGCATGTATCTGGGAGGTATTATGTTGTAGCACTCCCATATTGACACTAGCTCTTTAACACTAATCATGATGTACCATGTAATTGTCTAGTATTTTTCGATAGCATTGTCAACTCATCGTGACATTTAGATTTTGACCATATCTGTACTAATACTTTATGAATTTGATCTATCTTTTGATAATTATAAAAGCCATGTGCTTATAACTCAAAATATGTATCTTTTTTACTGTTTAATCCTGCATGTAGATTTGTTTAGTACAGTTATAATCTCTGTAATGTTTTGTTCAGATTATGTAAAGAATAAACATAAAAGCAGGAGATATCTGAGCTAGATTTCCATAAATCAAAAATATGCTGTTTTTTGGAGGTGGTTATTTTTCACTGACATGTCAAATATGAAATGTATATATTTGACATTAAATTGTACTAAAAGATACCAATCTTGTATCAGACTTTGGATAGCAGGATTCTGATCTCAGCAACAAACAGCCCAACTCCAGTACCTGTACACTGTTAGGTGACATTCATTTAGATTACTGAAAGTACTAAAGGCTGCTATCTTCTGAAGAAATATTAACCAAGATCAAGTGTTCTAGCACTATTAAACGTAAATGCAACTCCTTCAGTTTCATGGCTATCAATTACTCTTAATCATTTTTACTAAGATGTTGCACAAATTATCTTATTGCTATTTGCTGAATTTTGTTTCAGTTGGCCTCCATGGTGACCTATAAAGCAATAGTGACTATACTTAAACTATTTATTCTGCAAAATACCTTGAGACATACTGAAGAAGTTTCAAGAGAATGCTTGTTAATCCTGTAAAGAGATTGGGATATTTACCCATCCCATAAACAAAACCTACAGGATGTTGCTTAAGAATCCCAGTAATGTAAGATTACCAGTAAGTGAATTAAAGTTATTGGAGCAAATATACAGTAATTGGAATAGTTATTTCAGAATGAAGGTTTTCAAACCAACTGGAACTCCTTGTCTGACAGTGGTCCTGAGAATCCACAATTGCCTAGTTCTACAGTGTATTTCACCTTAAGAACGTCAATTGTTTTGAGACCAAAGTGATTTCCAGCCAGTATGATTGTTACTGCTCTCAACTGTCAGGGATGAAATTCTGCTGCTTGCAATGGTTCTGAGTGAAGCAAATATGGGCACAATTAATTAATTTTCTGATTTAGAAGAAAATAATTATTTCTTTGTGATACCAAATACTATTCTTCTATAGTTAAAGTGGATTGGTAGTGGACATATCAGTGCATACTTAACACTGGCGTAATGCATCAAAGGTAGAACACTGTTTCTGTCCCTGTTGAACACATACTCTGGGACAGATCTCTGGACATGTCATTTTCATTGGTTTTAGCACACAAAAATTGTACCGTGGTAGCAATTTGTACCACCGCAATCACTGGAAGTAAGTGACTTTGACACAGGTTACTAAAATAATTTCTATCTTGGGATGGAGATTTACAATTTCTGAGCTTGTCTCATATTTTAATCTTTTCTGAATCTGCTGCTGGTCTTGAATAACTCTACCCAAGTGTCTACTCCAACTGAAAAGAATGTAGGCTTTTCTAAATCTTAATGTTCCATCAAAACTACAGAACCAAATCAGCACAATTAAAATCAATCCAAATATTGGTTATTTATTATTATAGCTTTGATATTACTGATATTTAAAATGGTAGAGTTCTGACTGCCAGTACTGTTGAAGTTTGTAGGCTGGCTGTAGTTAGCTTTCAAGTTGCACAGAGAAATTCACTTTACTGCATAATCTTACTGCTTTCAAATCAGTCTTCAGATGCCAGTAACACCCAATAGACAAAGGCCATGATTTCCCCTGCCTGGAGTAAAATTTTAAATGATCTGACCAGTGGAATAATTGCTGTAATTTCAGTATTCTGTTTAAACATCTTCCATATTTTTGAACGCTCTAAACTGAATGTGAATATATGTACGTTGTTAGCAATGTGGTTTATCATAGGTTTGATTCTGTCTTCAAGCTAAATGACTCAAAGATGCTAGTAGTTACCAGTACTCATTAAAGCTCTATCAATGCTGCAGAGAAAGGAGTGGGTGTGGACTGTATGTAACAGTAACTGGCGATAGAAAAAAATCCTCCTCTCACCAGAGGTTTTAAGGCCTCTTCCATGAAAACAATAGTTTTTTTGTAATTTATACATTCCGGTATATAAAAAAAAATACAGCTTTTGAGATTTTATTGCTGGATCATTAAATTACAGAAGCTCTTTTGTGAAGGATTTCAGCCTTTGCTATGTGCATTCTTACACTTGCAAACAGAGGCCTTCTTTGAGGTCTGCAATCCTGGGAGCTGCCTTCTTTGCACAGTTTTGCCTTTTCAGACTAGTGTTCCTAATAAAGATCTCCCAGGTCAGTTACACTCCGAGCAGTTCATTAGACAAGAAGGCTGTCATTCAAAAACTCTGGATTGAACCCCAGTTCAGTTACGTGGAAGTTCACACTTTCCACATGTGTAATAGTAACTCTTGGGGGGAAAACTAGATCACTTTTTCACTTTGTTGGCTGCACAGCCTAGCTCTGTTGAATTCCCATTAGGTTCCAGGAGTCATGAAAGACAGCTGGAGGAAAATCGTTAACAGTAAACTGGATTAAATCCAGATTTCCAATCCAAAAGGAAAAGTAATTTAAGATTTGAAAGTTAAGTATTGCTCTTGCTGGTTTTGTGCATGTTGTTATATACAGACCTTTCTTAATAGTCTATTAGCTCAGGAAATATTTGTTAACTATAGTCATCAAGTGTCTAATAGAAAATGTAACTCAATACAAGTATAGATTTTCAAAAGCATTTTATTAATGAAAACTAAAACTTACAAAAAATTTCAATTTAAAGTGTCTAAGCTGGATTCCTTTCCACAACATAGAACAATTTGAATATTTACAGCAGTTTTACATTAAATTCACTGTCAATTCAGTACAAGTCTACATTAAGCCCAGATACTCTTGAAGTGATAACAGATGTATAAACAGGTCTGTTGTTCCTTTGAAAACAGTGCATGTTAATGAATGTGAGGCAGCAAACAATCTTTATTTTCACCTCTATTCTCATTGAGGTGAGGGACATTAGTGTCAGTATTAATCAAGCTCCAAACCATACCGTCATGGATTGTTGCAGAATAATGCTGCTACTCCTATCCAAAGTCCTGTACTGCATCTCTGTGACATTTTCACACCAGCTGCTTGTAAGATTTCTAAAGACTACTTCCATTGTGGCACAAAATTGGCATTTGTCTGTCCCTGGCATCTATATAATCTCATAAAATGCAGTTGCTCTTTTAGTAATTTGATTCTCATGGAAATATGCCCTTTGGTCCTCTAAATGAGAAACCATCAAACACCACTTTATTCTCCCCACAGTTTCATCAGCTTCCATCCCATCCTCCCAAAGATTCAACCATCCACTTGATTTAGAGTGTCATTAACCACCAACCTACATTCTGGGACATGGGGGTTGGGTACCTATACAATCACAGAAAACTCCACAAAGACAACTTGGTGACTACAACTGAGGCAGTAGCTCTGCTAGTAATTATAAAAGCAACATCAAATTCTAATTTAATTATACTTAAGTTGGACAATGTTGTTCAAATATGTGGTTAAACCTTTGAGGCTGTTCTTAATAAAGCACCTCTAACTGCCTTTAATTGATAGCTGGGATTTGAAAGGATATACAAGTTTTCTGTCCAACGATAAGTGTCAGAAGATGTCCAGCTCTTTAGAAATATGTCTTCCTTCAGTACGTCATCTGAGTGGGCACACTGCATATATGCCAAATTTCACTCTACTTTTCACCCATTGTCAAACTTTCCAATTGTTTCTGAATAATGACACTAATTTATTTTTGACAAATCTAGACTACAATAATGGAAACAAGTGAAGGGAATCTTAAACTAGGTCATAACTTCACAAGTGAACAGTTTCAGAATCACAGAGCTGAAACATCTGAAACTGCATTCCCTATGGCAAATGATAGGTACAGAAGAGGAGTAACATTGAAGTAGGATGTAGCCCCCACCATATACATATTCCAGAAAAGAACTAAGCAAATACTGTGGGAAAACAACTTATGTTTATTAATAATGTGTATTGATTACTTTGCTATTCTGCTGGGAGCCATATTCACACAAATGAAATCTGATGATAAAGTTTATCTACAAATGTTCCCCCCCCCCCCCCCCGTTCTCTGCCGTACACACCCTAAAACTTTCAAATACCTGTCCTCGCTAAATGCCCTACTCGATTAAATTGAGGTCGGAAATTCAGATGGCTAATCCTGTGTGTTTGGCACCAAAGCTGTATTTAGTGACCTGAACTCCTCCCGCAAATATTCCAGTGGAGGTCAGAATAGGGCACTGAAATCCTGCTTGCCTAATACAGTGAGATGAGGAGTAACAGCCTTATTACTGCACACCATCTTCGCCCACTTAAAATCTATATTAATCCTAAAGAGACAAGTAAATAAAACTCAAAACACATTCCGGTTTGAAATGAGACAGGCATTTTAACAACTGATAACTAAGACTACATTTTAAAGTGCTACACGAAAAAGAACATCAGAATTACTCACGTCCAACACCGCTGACCTTCTATAGCAGGCCTATGGTGACAACTGACAATGCTAACAAAATTCTAGACAGCCAGGATTTTTCATGTATGACAGGTAGTTGTAAAGTTATAATAATCATGGTTGACAAAGATTCAGCTGAGGTATATAGGTAAGAGGTTCTAACAAAATCTTAGAACGGTCAATAAACACCCACATGTTATGGTCATTGCTACATGAAGTTAATGGTTAATTCCTCTCAACTGACTCTCAAATCCATTTGAGATCTTTAGAAGATTGTTTTAACTTTTAGAAGTATTAGTACTACAGCCAAATTAAGCTACTTTGTTATTGCATCAGCTTCCCTAGGTTGAAAAATGTTAACTCTTGTAATTTTCAGGTACCAAGGATAGTGGTATCTGAATAAATCTTAAGTGTTATTCTACAAAGTCATTCATTGACAGTAGGAAAATTCTGAAGTGCTGAATTACTGGTAAAACACATTTTGTCCATTCTTTGTGCATTGCTGTGAATAGAACTGCTCATGCTTTATTGCTACCAATTTGATTAATCACCTGATCTCAATACCAGATCTAGTGATAGCATTAACAAAATTGGTAGTAAAAGGACCATCACTTCTAATTAAATCCCAATATTTTTGGCTGCAGTCTATGACCATATTTTAGGTTGTATATATTAACTTGCAGATGTAGAGTTGAGTAAACATTTAATGTACACAAAACTTATGATTTTACTGTATAAATTAACTAATAATAGTGGTATAAATTAATTTTGGTAATGCTACGCATTTGCAGGGACCAAAAGGAACCAGAAATATTTTACCTCAGTCCCCTTCTCTCAACCCCATGATATTCATACCAAGAAGAGCTGCTGATGGTATAAACATTTTCAGTAAGATTCACAAGTATTAGAGCATTACTAAAACTATTCTTGACCCACATCTGTTTTTGGAAAAACTGCAGTTCACTTCCTGTCAGAGGAATGCCTACAAAAATTCACACACAAGAATTTGCATTTCTGGTTTCCACAGATGGTAAGCTTAACTAGCATCCTCTTAAACAGATAAAATAGTTATAAGGGAATCTATATTTCCTGGCTGTAATGCACTGTCCTTTGGAAACTTTGAGGTCTTTCCATGCCTTAACCCAGCACATCACATTCGTTTAGAAAAGCATGCAAGCTTGTTTCAATTACAGCAGCACAACAGCCAATTGGACGCCACAGTGCCACCTGGTGGTCGAAGAAAATACTTTTGCTGACCTTTGAATATGATTTTTTTTGTATTCGTGGCTATGGGTCTAGAATATAACGGCACAAACAGCCCCTGCATATTACACCAGTTTTAAGAAACAGCGTTTTTAAAAAGGATGGAGTGTATGAGGTGGTAGGTTTTGCTTTATTAGTATCAGAGGGAGTGTGCAAGTGGGTTGGAACTGTGAATGCAGCAGTTAGCACTGCTGCCTCAGCCCCAATGATCCAAATTCAGTCTTATCCTTTGAGTGCTGCCTATGTGGAATTTGCATGTTCTCCCTATGAACACGTGGGTCTGAGTGCTTTGGTTTCCTTCCATATCCCAAAGTGCTAGTATGTTAACTGTCCCCTTAGTGCAGTCAAATGGCAAAAGAATTAGAGGGGAGGTTAAGCTGCAACATTACAGGGGGAAAAAATTCAAAAGATTGTTGGGATTTACCTGTTTGAAAATAGCATAGATTCAGTGGGCCAAATGGTCTCTCAAGTCACAGTAGGTAGGCTGTACTCTTTTAAAACTGAATCAGCAGAGATAAGAGTCTTTGAGGTATGAAGACCAATTTGAGTTGATTAAAAATGTCTTCACAGAAAGACTATGGTGGCATCCAAAATTATGCCATTTTTAATATAAATAAAGATAAATATTCATTCTTGAACAATCCCAGAGATTCTTGCTCTCCCCCAGAAAGCACCAACAGAAGCACAAGGGTCCCATTCCAAATGAATCTGCAGAGAGAGTGTCCCATGCTACTTGATTCAATAGTTAGTACTGCCATAAAAGGTGCAAGCTGGCTGAACTTTCTCTGGCTGGCTCTAGGAGTGCTGAGGCCACTGCACTGCAGCTCTTGGTAATAGTAACAGCAAACATGGAATGATCTGAACTCTCCAACTCTAGTAGTTTAGTATTCTGATCAACACTTGGCAGAAGTTCTTCCATTCCGACAATGCAAGAGTGATGTTTTGTTGCTCAGTAGGATTTGCTGAATACTGGTAAGATGTTAGGGGTTTTCTTTGCCTCGCCCTGGAGATCTCTGCATTAATACATGGCCCTCTCACTCACTGGTTTCAAAATGTTTCTTGCTGATAAACCCTTGAGATATCTGCCTCATTAAAATTAATTTTAATTACCGCAGTTACAGGCTTTGCACAAATATTTGTCCAGCTGGGTTTGAGACTGAAGCAGCAGTGAACTCCAGCTTTGAAGATATTACTTATTTTACTTTGGTATGACTGGGGAGTTAGATTGCAAGAATGCTATAATGCTGACTATACTTGGACCTGTGCCTCTGATTCCCTGTGCATGCCTGTCTTCTCACTTGAAACCTACCCATAGCAGCTGTAAAGATCAACTTCTGGCAATTTATATTGGTTCTTCATGTACACTGAGATAATCTCACTAAAATCACATTGCTTTTGTTTCTCCCTTGCTGTTCTGTCAGGAAACAACATTGCATTTCTCAGCCATGCTCAGCTGGGTACTTTGTGGATGTGAACTCCAGGGTTTATGAAGTAACTAATCTGATGAGGATTAAATAGGAAGAGGAATGCAGCTTCTGGGCCTGACCCTTCTCCAGATGCCACTGTGAATATACTATGTATTGATTAATATCTCTGTTCAGGAAGGTGAAACCTCAATGGAGAGAGCACATGAAGTTAGAAAGAGTACCTGCTCAATGGAAATGTGAATGGTTAAGAGGGCTGAGATAAGTATAAAATATGATGGATGTCCCACTATTATGGATTGCTGCTGATCACTGTTCCAGTTAAAGGTGGTCCTGAACTCACCTACACCCATGTGCAAAGAAGCAGATGTAGTAAAACTCTCTGTCGGCTATTCCGACAGTGGCAAATCTAATAAATCTCATGTTTACCCATGCAGATGGGTAACTATTATACTAAACAAAAAAAAATACTTTTCCAAATTAGACTCATTTCAAGTTTGAGAACAATGTAGCCAATTCTCTCCAGTCTGTCTCACCTAGGCATCAGTAACTAGTGCTGTGTAGTTCCTGCTTCCATCTCCTTTCAGCAAGACTTTTACAGATTTAACCTCTTCATCTAACCAATCGCTAAATTTCCAGCTCATCCTGCGCCAGAGATACAAGCCACAGGATGAGAGCACATAAAGGAAAGGAATTAAATAAATTACCCCTACGATATTCTTCAATCCATTACTTGACTGTAGTGTCACTGAAGATCTCAGCATTTCATGGTCTGAATGCTCACTGCCATTTTATCTTGGTTAGATGCCAAAGGTCATAATCTTAAACTGATGTCAATATTTGCTTTCCGTTTCTATCACAAAACTATTCAAAACCAGAAAACTCTAAACAATAACATTTGTATTTCTGCCTGATGATCTCTTTCCATATTTACCATTCCTATTTCCTTCTGTTTTTCCAGCTTTGTTTCTTTCCAGTGTGGCCGATAATCCAGCTGGGTTTAACTAACTGCAGGCCTCCAGCTGATTATAAATGTGTTCCAGAACTTTTAAAAAGTTTTGGTCCTTTGGTGTTTTATTGGCCAAGGATCCCTTTAATACAAAGCATGAAAAAGATTAATAACTCACCAGGAAATTAGTGCATAGCCTGAGCACCCTGACGATATTAAAACAGCTAAACCAAAGCACTATTAATACCCACAGCTTCATTACCACTGAATCAGAATGGACTTAATGAGCTAGAAATATATGCAAGCCACAATTCAACAATGGGTGGCCACTTCATACACCAAATGGAAATCTCTGTTCAAATAACATTTGCTGAACAAAGCCTATGTCCAACATAGTAAACTTCTCTTAATGAAAAATACCAGTTTAGCTGGTTTCTAAATCTATAATCACCCAATATATATGAAATTGCATAACGAGAACCATCCAGATTCTCAAATATTTAAGGCACATTCAAGGAAAATAACTGAACTTACTTTAACTTTGTCTAAATATGTTGTCTCCTCGTTCCATCTGTCCTTAAACTTCACAATGTCTGGAGCTGTCTTATAATATTCCAGGAGCAGCATCTGCCAGGGAAATTCAAGCAATATCAATGATTATTACAACAGTCTTCCCTCAACTTTACACATGGAATGTCTTTGCTTTATTGGTGCCTTTTTAAAATGCAACAGGAGAGGAAAAAAATTACCTTGGACCAGTGTGCACACTGCTGGGCCTAGAGGAGCAGTACTAAAAACACTAAACTATAGCAACTTAACTCAAAATCATCTATTTTTGCGATTGGCCTTTTGAAAGAGCAATTGTACTGTAATCATTCCCATTTTTTTTTGTCCATTACTCAAGTACTTGTGCAACCCACTTTTTTAATCTATGGAGAATGTTCCTCCAAAGCATTGCGAAAAAAAAATTCTTAATCTTCAGAGTCCTACATCATGGAAACCTGCCACCCAGCCAGAGAGCGCCTGCGCATATTAATCCTATCTTCCAGCAGCTGGCCTGTGCCCAAGTGATGCAAGTGCTCATCTAGAAACTTCAATGCTATCAGTAATTCTGCTTCCACTATTCTCTCTGCAGTACATTCCAGGTACACACCACACTCTGGATGAAAAGGGGTCCTCCCAAGATTCCCTTTAAATCTTTGTCCTCCAGATTTAACTTCCTATGGTAAAGGGGAAAAAAATCCTGCAGTCAACCTTATCGAAGGTAAAACCCTTAGTTTTACAAACGTAAATCATGTCCCCACTTAACTGCCAATACGCTGGAAAAGAACAGACCTAGTCGCTCTATCATCACTAAAACACTCCACACCCAGCACTGTCATTGAATGTGAAACAATCCAACAAAGGTACAGGCCTGCTAGTCCACCATGTCTGTACTGACCATGATGCCAATCTAATCCCATCCCTGCACCTATCTGTATCCCTCCATTCCCCTGAATGTTCATGTGCCTGTTAAATGTTGCTATAGAATTTACTTATAACACCTCTGCTGGCAGCACATCTCAGGCACCTAGTCCTCTTTTTTAAAAAGAAAACCAACTTCCCCTGCAAACACGAGGAAATCTGCAGATGCTGGAAATTCAAGCAACACACACAAAATGCTGGTGGAACGCAGCAGGCCAGGCAGCATCTATAGGGAGAAGCACTGTCAACGTTACGGGCCGAGTCCTGATGAAGGGTCTCAGCCCGAAACGTCGACAGTGCTTCTCCCTATAGATGCTGCCTGGCCTGCTGCGTTCCACCAGCATTTTGTGTGTGTTGCTCGACTTCCCCTGCAAATCTCCTTTAAACTTTCCTCGCACTCTATGTTTTTTTTACATAGAGTGTATTCCAGTTAATTAGAATACCTACGGACCACTACATTCTGGCCTAATTAGTCATAGTTTCATGGAAATAGTTTAAAAAGGTATTTAAAAAAAGGCAAACTACCATTTAAATGAGTAATAAATTAGAACACTGCCAATACTATAAAACTATTAGTTCCAAAAAGCTATTGACCGAGGAATTCATCCAGTGATTGCTGCCGTGTTCTTTTGAATGAAGTAAATCAGCACAGGCATCTAGTGCAAATAATGAACTGCCTTCATCCAATGCTTCAAACAATTGCATCCTCCAAATGTTCATTTTCATCATAACATTCAAGATGATTTTCGATACCTTCAGATTCTTTGTAGTGCCTAACTTGTTGAAGTTAGGAGCTTGTTGTTCATTCACGGCCATTTCTGGCATCTCCAAGCTTGAATGCTTGAAACCACCGTGAGCAAAACAGATCTGAATTGTCTTACTGCTTGTTTCTAGCCAACTATCAGTGACAAAAATCACTGCTTTTTGAACACAAACACACACAAATGATGCTATTTAAAAAACTGTTCACTCTAGGCAGTGTACAGTCTAACAGCCACATGGTGCACGTGATTGATGCTAGCTAGAAAATGAACAGCGACAGGTTCCTGTCCCAATTATGTAGCATAGTATATGGCCCAGGTAAGCAAATGCCCCAATTAACCAGAATTAAGCTATATACCGCTTAACTGGGAGAGGAGATTGTTGCTAAACTATCTCCAGCTAGCATCAGACATGTGCATTTGTGTGGCCATTAGACACTACACCATGCTTAGAAATTACAGTTTTTAAATACCATCAGTTGCGTGCAGTTCTGTTCAAAGAGCACTGATTTTTGTCACTGATAGTTGGTGAATAAATAGTAGTAAGACAATTCAGAACTGTTCTACTCATTGCGGCTTCAAGCATCCATGCTTGGAGATGCCAGAAACGGCCAGAAGTGAAAATGAAGCAATTTCAATGCTTCAAGTTAGGAACTATTAAAACTTTTAAGGTATCAACAATTACCTTAAATGTTATAATGAAAATTAAGATTTGAAGGATGCAATCATCAAAAGCATTGTATGAAGGCAGTTGATTATCTGGACTTAGTGTCTCCGCTGATTTGTTCATTTACAGTAAATCAAAAGAACATGGCAGAATACATTGGATGAATTCATCCACTGAAAACTATTAAGAACTAGTACACCATTTTATATTACTGTAACAGTATCGATAATGTTCTAATTGTTCTTTATTTCATTTAAATATATAATTTGTTACACAGTTAAACAGTAGTTTAACACCACCATTCCCACAATCCTGATTGAGAAGTTACAGAACCTGGGCCTCTGTACCTCCCTGTGCAAATGGATCCTCAACTTCCTAACTGGAAGACCAAAATTTGTGTGGATTGGTGATAATATCTCCTCCTTGCTGACTATCAACACTGCTGCACCTCAGGGGTGTGTTCTTAGCCCACTGCTCTACTCTCTCTATTCCCATGACTCAAATATCATCTATAAATTGGCTGATGATACGAGCATTGCTGGTAGAATCTCAGATGGAGATGAGAGGGTGCATAGGAGTGAGATATACCAACTTGTGGAGTGGTGTCGCAGCAACAACCTTGCAATCAATGTCAGTAAGGCAACATCCATTATTAAGGACCTCCAGCACCCAGGGGATGCCCTTTTCTCACTGTTACCATCAGGTAGGAGGTACAGAAGCCTGAAGATACACACTCAGCGATTCAGGAACAGCTTCTTCCCCTCTGCCATCTGATTCCTAAATGGACATTGAACCCGTGCATACTACCTCACTTTTAAATATATATATATTATTTCTGTTTTTTGCACGATTTTTAATCTATTCAATAAACATATACTGTTACTGATTTACTTATTTATTTTTCCTTCATCTATATTATGTATTGCATTGAACTGCTGCTGCTAAGTTAACAAATTTCACGACACATGCCGGTGATAATAAACCTAATTCTAATTCTGAGTTGTTCTTTTTATACATTTTTAACTATTTTCATGAAACTTCGGCTAACTGGGGCAGCCGCTTAATTGGGGCAAAATGTACTAGTCCCAATGTGTCCCAAATAACCGGAATTCACTGTACGTATATCGCAAATGTAAATCAAGTTCCCATTGGGCAGAAAATAGATTGTACCATGAAAACAATATAGAAATAAGGTCCTTTGACTTATAGATACAAATACTGAGCATCAACTTTAATGATGTATTTAAATGAAGTCAAGTTCCCCCAGCTCTTTTGTGTAATGCTCCAGATTTCCAGCATCTGCAGTATCTTGTAACTCCACAAAGGGAAGCAGGATGTTTTGATTTAATGGCTTGAGCCCCAAAAATATTTAGCTTGCAATGAGTACCAGCAACGTATCTCCACTGGTTCATACTGCAGCAGTGTGCCCAAGATCAGTTATTAACATTATATGGTGTACCTTCGGTTTGTGAATTAAAAACTCACTCAGTTGAAAATAATGGACGTACCATTTCATGAAGGACATCAGAGGTCAAAAATGTATCCTGAACATACGTCATCTCTACCTCCATAGGAATGCCATAATCATTGGGCTTTTGCTGAAAAAGAATAGAGTAAAAAGAGTGAACACAGACTTCTGGGTATAAAATTACTGAAGTCTTTCACCCTCTCCAATAGCAATAATGACACATCAAGTACTCTGTCGCGTTACTATAGTCCACAGCAACACACTCCCTCTTCACCTTCTATCTGCACTCCAAGGATGGGATTCAAGGCCACAGAGTTCTAGTAACATCCAGAAAGGAGCCTTAAATGTTAACTTAGGTTCTCTCTCTGCAGATGCTGCCTGACCTGCTGAGTATTTCCAGTATTCTCTGCTCGTATTTCAGTTGCACGGCGTCTGCAGTTTTTCCACTTTGGAATAAATCTCACTTGTGAGTGCATGTCAAATATCCTTCAGCAACAACCAGTGGTTTTGGGAAGCTTGTGTAGGATCCTGATTTGCATCAATTTAAACAGCCTAATGAATGTTTCAGCTTGATAGTTGGACCATAGTGGGAGGTACTAATGCCCTTCCCTTGGACAACATCGGTGGCGTGGAGAGGGGAGACTTGCAGCTTGGGCAACTGCTGGTCTTCCATTAAAAAAAAACCCTGCCCAGGCTCATGCCCTGGAAACTTTCCAAGGCGCAAATCCATGGTGTATCGAGACTGACGGAGGCCTACTACACACAGCGGGAGGCTGCAACTGCAATTTACCATACACACAAGTAATCTGGCAAATCGGTACCACAACAGATTTTGTAATACATGAAGAAACAAAGCAAAATGCCTCAAGAAGCTGAAGTTTTTCACAAATAATTCTTAAGCGTGAGGTTTGGTAGGTGTCCCTAACAGCCAGTCTGCACACTGTCAACTCCTATAAAGGGTGATAATGTAAAGAATCAGGTTGTCTGCTTGGACTCGGGAAGGAGCAGTTCGCTATTCTTAAGTCAGTACCATGAAATCTTTTTATGTCTACAAATAGCTATTAGATTAAAGGAAATCTCTCTCTAATCCAAGATAGATTTCAAGGCAGTCTATTAGATACTATATATCTGGGTAACTCTCTGAAAGCTGTTCATTGTTCCCAATTCCCACTTATAAATGGATCCTTTGACTACTCGGAGGCCCTTGCGTCACCACCATCTCCAATGGGGCCACTACAGTGAATTAACCTTTTAAGAATCTCCCTAATCCCAACGAATGCCGCTAAGAGCCACCCTAAGTTTGATGTATAAATCCTGCCAAGTCGCCCTGATCAGGATAAACCCAGCTAAATATTGCCCTAAACTCTGTTAATGCTGCTAAGCTTCACCATAATATCCAATAACCCTAAGAGTCTTCCTAATTTTAAACTCTATTGGAAGTGGACAGTTCTTATTGCAAATACTCATAATAAATTTTAAAATTCATTACATGCTTCTTCATCCCAGTTCCTGTACGTTCTCATAAATAAACTGTGTCATCCTGATAGCTCTACTGTTATTTTCAAATCTTTACAAAAAAAATTACTGCATTCCTTGATCTACATAATCCTCAAAAACTGTCACACGTGACTTTTTCTTTAAAAGTTCAGCTCAGCTCTGAGGCTTCTGTCACAGCAGGTACATCAGATGCTAAGTGGCCAACGCCAATCACTGTCGTGATACCACAACTAAATCTTTGCAGGTTTTCCAGACTGAGTAGATCAATGATTATATTAATCTTGAGAGAGCAGAAATTTACAGAAGAACGACTTCCCGCAAATGAACAAAAAGGAAAAAAAAATTCTGTTATAAAAGTACATTTGAAAACATGGAGTTTGAATGTAGTGCAGTCTTGCTATTTGGAACAAATCTTCCACAAAGGAAATTGATATTTGATGTGGTATTAATGTAAGCCTTGTAAAAGTTAACTTTGGCAGGAAGCTGCTTTACAATGAGCAGCAAGTTGGACAACACAGAACTCATTGTTATTGGGTCAAAGTGTTCAATGCATCAGAGGTGCTGTTACTAGGGCAAGGTGTGCAGGTACAACTGAAGTAATAATGCTTTAGATTTAGTAGGGCACACAAGCACAGCAAAGATCAGTGAGTTTGAATCCCCTACAACCACTGATCGAACAAAATTAACTGATTGCTGCTTCTAGCTCTTCGGTTTCTCTATAATGCCTCAGTACCAGCCGCCCTCTCGGCAACTTCTTCAGGCTGGACAGGAAGAGTGAGTGGTGGATGAAACCTCCAGTTTGGTATGGATTGATGGAAGCAAAGACATGGGATCAGTTGTGCAATGATTCTAAAAGGGTCAAGCCACCCTGAAACATAATTTTGCCATTTACAGCCAGCAGAAGAAGGATGGTGCCCACACAGCAGCACTGCATCTTGTGGCCTTTCTACAATATCACTTGGCAATGAGATATGAGGCCAAGTTTACCTACCTCTGGGGGAGGAAGAACCCAAAATGGAGACATTTTTGATTCCAAGTTGCTGTTCCCTTGATGATAAGGCCCTTAAGTTAAAAAGAAATTGATTAGGCTGTTTCTCTAGCCTTTTAGACCAGGGGTTCCCAACCTGAAGTCCATGGGCCCCTCGGTTAATGGTAGGGGTACATGGCATAAAAAGGTTCGGGAACTCCTGCTTTACACATTTGTACTATTAAGATGAAGATAGAGATCACTCTGTTAGCATGAACAACATCAGCACCATCCTAGCAATGTTTTGAACTTGAAATAACAGCAACTTCAGCCACTTGCAGTCCACCTTGCCCTTTGCAAGCTCTTAACTTTAACTCCCTCTCACAATGGTAGACCTCCTACCTGCTCCTTTTATTTTGTTTCCTTCCATTTCCAAAAAAGAAAATATAAGCAACAGTTGGCATTAACTTACTGACCATGGCTATCCAGACTGCTTTCTTTCTGGTTCCTCGGAAGACACTGATTCTTTGTTATACTTTGCGCTGTTATTTTTTTTTAACCTTGTTCTACCTCAATACACCATGTCATGATTTGATGTGTATAAACAGTATACAAAATAAGTTTTTCCACTGTGTCTCAGTGCGTGTGACAATAATAAACCGATTCCAATTCCGGCTTGTCCAGCCTCCAGCTACTAAAGTGGATTCTTCAAGATTGTTTCTTGTCATACTTCAGCACACAAATGTAAAAGAGAACAAAGTGATTGTTACTCTGATCTGATGCAGCATACAAATACACAATCAGCATAGAAAACACGATTTGAAAAACAATAAAGATTGCACGAGTTACTGTTATATACATAGAGTGACTAGAAGTACATAAAGTGACGCTCGGGGATGTGTATATAGTAGAGGTGGGGTGGGTTAATGGGTGGAATTGTCGATGAGCCTGACGGTTTAGGGAAATAACTGTTTTTGAGTCTGGTGTGGATGCTGCATAGCCTCTTCCCTGATGGGAGTAATCAGTTTACAGAGGCTTTGAGTTGTCATGTCCACGAGAGCTATCGAACATCATTTACATTAATCCTAGGCCAATTCTATTCTCCAGGCATTTCCATCACCTATACACCAGGGACAAGTTACACTGACCAATTAACCTACCAAGCCACACACCTTGCAGTGTGGGAGAAAACTGAAGCGCCCAGAAGAAACCTGCTCGGCGCAAGGAAAACGTGCAAACTCCACACAGACAGCACTGGCGGTCAGGATCGAAGCGGACACGCATCTTCCAGCAGGACGCACTCATGGGGAGCAGGGATACTCAAAGGGCAGTAGGGACATCTGTGACTGTTTACCTACCACAGCCGACAACTGAAGTACCTCAGTGCAGCTGGATGTAAAAGGACAAGGGCACCTGAAAGACTGAAAATCTAACAAGTCAAAGAAAGAAACAGGAAATTCCTTCAACGCAAAGCCGTCAGAGCTTTATATTTGGTCTCGTGAGGCCTCCTGTATTTTTTTTATTTTATTTATTCATTTTACAGGATGTGGTTGTCGCCAGCTAAGCCAGCATTTATTGCCCATCCCAAGTTGCCCTTGAGAAGGTGGTGATGACCTTGCCATCTTGAACCGCTGCATTCCCTGAGCTGTAGGTACACCCACTGTGCTGTTAGGGAGGGAATTCCATGGTGTTGACCCAGCAACAGCAAAGGAACAGCGATATGTTTCCAAGTCGGGATGGTGTGCAACTTGGAGGAGGATTTCCAAGTGGTGGTGGTCCCAGTATACTTGTATACACTGCACATTCTCTCATTGATTGCCTGAAATTTCTAGTTACCGATACCAACCTACCCTACTGCCATGACCAACATTTAATCCATCCGTAAACCAGCAACACTATTAATGTCCCTTTCCAAACTTCCTGCAAAATTCAAAACAGACCAAATCAGACAAGAAATAACCACAAGTAGCAGAGTTGCCATGGACTGCAGTTTGTCAAACCCTTGCTTTACACTACCACTGTGTTAATCAGTGTGCCAACATACTGTAATGCTCAGAGACTTCACGCATAATTAATTTCTTACCACAGATAAGTGCTAGACATGGCTGGAAACTGTTAGTGGTTCCTTGCAGTTTTAACTGGTAGTCCATCTGAGAATCAATGTCTTGCAGGGAGGGCAGCGCACTCGTGTACGGGTGACTGTGGTACCAGCCCACCAGCGACAATCCTCTCAGGAACAGGTTCTGGCAAATCTAAGGAAGAAAGCGGTGATTATTTCTGGGAAGATACATGGCTGATTGAAGAACACCACATTTCTAACGATGATATTGCTGACAGGGTGTTTATGTATGGTCTCAGCTGTACCGTTTTAGCACAGGAGGCCTATTCCAGGTCCAGGGAAGTGCACAGCACATTGATATTTTCATACCACAAGATCAAAAGGCATAGAAGCAGAATTAGGCCATTCGACCCATCGGAATCCGCTCCACCACTTCTTTAGGGCTGATTTATTATCCCCCTCAAGCCCATTCTTCATACAGATGCACATCTCACGTGAAGCAAGATGAAATACATTCCTACTTGAAGGGATGCCCGGATAAAATAATAGGAAAGTAGTCTCCAGCACACCTAACGGTACAAAATGTGCACATTTATAGATATTCCCTTCCGCTGTCATAACACAATGAACTTATATAGCACATTCAGTTTATAAAACATCCCAAGATATTTCAAAGGTGAATGATGAGATGAATTTGAATAATAGAAAAAAAGAAAATGCTGTAAGTCCTCATTAGGTCAGGCAGTGAAACAAAGGTAATGTTCTTCAACCTGAACCATTAACTCTGTCCCTCTTCCCACAGGTGCAGTCTGTCTGCTGTGTATTTCCAACATTTTCTGTTTTTATTTTAGATTCCCAGATTCGAGACAAACTTTGGCAATTTAATACATACCAGACCAGATTGATCAAAGAGGTGGATTTTAACAGATATCAAAAGTTGAGAGGGGGAAATGAGAGAGATAGTGGAGCCACAAGTTTAAGACATAGGAGGGAAAGGGAGAGCAAGGAAAAATGAGTGTGGATGATTATACCACAGCCTTGGGTCTTGGAGTGAGCAGAACACAGAGACAGTAATAGGCCAGGCTACAGAAAGCTTTGAAACAAATTTGAGAGCTGTCAAATGAAGGCAGGTGCCAATGTAATGGGTGTATGTGCTTGGTGAGTTAGGACAGAGAAAGCACGTAAATGAACTAATGTGTATGAAAATTGGAAGACAGCAAGTCTTCCCTAAAGTGACTGGAATTGGCAGCCTGGAGACAAAGACAAGGTCTCAGCTGATGCAAATGTAGTAAAGGCTTACATTAGTCAGTGGAAGAAGGCAGCCTTAATCATAAATCAGTTACATTGTTGGGATCTCACATCGTTGGTCAAACATGGCATCAAGTTTCTGGCGAAGGTTTCTTAGGATGAAGGGACTCAGCTCAAAACATTCACTGTTACTTCCTCTTCTTCGTTGGTGCTGGACCTGCTGAGTTCCTCAAGCATTTTGTGTGTTACCAAGTTTCTAGGTGATCTAATTTGGTCTCAAACTGTTGCTTAATTGCACAGTGAAGATGATAAGAAAGACACCACAGCAGACGTAGGAAAACTGAAATTAGGAAAGAAATTTGAGAAGACTCAGTTGGTCGGACAGTATCCACGATGGAAGAAACACAGTTAATGCTTGGGGCCTGATTCAAACATTAACTCTGTTTCTCTTTCCATCGATGCAGAATGACCTGCTGAGCATTCCAACACTTTGTGTTTCTATTTTGAGTCTGTAGCTGACAGTGAAGCTAATGGGTTCAGTATTCTCAGAATAAAGAGAAGGGACTTTCTTCTCTTTAGCAGTTTGGAGACTTACGAGAGACGTAGGCTGGTGATGGTGAAATAGAATAGAATCTGTGTTTTCAGATTAAACTATTGAGGGCAGTGAGAAGATGAGCAGTGTGACTGGGACAAGCACAGATTGATGGGGAATCATAAATTACAGTGTGGAACTGGTTGAGAATTTATTGCAGATAATCTTTCAGCTATAATTAGAGAGGTAAGAATAGACCCTATCCATGAGTGATAGGGGTGGATGTTGTGTCCAGTTCCATTAAGTATCTGAATTACCGTGCAAAGCAGGCAACAGACCAAGTATTAGTGCAGATAGATACTTGACATGATAGGCCTGGTGTGGTAGAACTCTATGACAATGAATGCAGATAGGTTGATAAAGGAAAGGAGGAACTGCTTACTACAGTCATGAAGGTCGTCATTAATAACTTTAGGGGCTGTTTTAGTACTGTGGCAGGAATGGAGATAGGAACATGTCGGACAGGAGGATCTGAGAGCTGACAGGACACTCCAGGACCCGATTGGAAAAGGAGGTTGAAGATGGGGCAGGCATTTACAGAAACACAAGGGTCAAGGGATGCTCTGACAAAAAAACTTGTTTAGATAGGAGCAAAGACACAGATCTGAAAAAAAGCAGGGAAGTACATGAGGAAAGTGAACCATTAACAAAATGAGGGCCCAGAGAGAAAATGGGTGCAGCAAATATGTCAAGGGAGGAGTTTGATCTTATGAACAATTCAAGAGGTTAATAATCCTTAATTAATTGAAAGTGAAATCTCAGCATAAACTCAAACAAGGGAACTAGTATGAATCATATGTCTAGAGAACATCTTATACACACCTATATAATCTCCCTTATTACTTCCATAAACACAGATTCTAACTTACACCATGTCCCTCTTATCATCAACTCCGAGTTTGGTGTCCAACACTTGCAGCAGCACAGTTTCTAATTCTTCCCATGCTCTCAAAGACCTTCACTCCTTTGCTGATCACCACTTTGGTAAAGTCCCGTTCCTACAACCCCCTTCCTATCTTGGCTCTTGATAATCTTGGAAATTAATTGTTCTATAACCAGTGGCAAAGATTTCAGCTGCCAAGACACTAGTGTGTGGACTTCCGGGTCAGAACTTCTCCACCTCGTCTCTAAAGCTTTTAAAATCTACTTCTATTTGTTATTTGAGCTAACATGTCACAGTGGCAGGAGTCCAACATTGTTCTTGAGAATACTGCTGTCAAATTTTACTATGTTAACAGTGACATATAAAGGCACCACAGAAATACAGATTGTTGTTAACAGAAATAAAGACATCAAGTTCATCGGGCTGACTGTGAATGATATTTTTAAACCTTGCCGAACTTTGAATTACATGATCTGTACTAAGGTTAAAAGGCAGAAGTGCCACCCAACAGCTGGTGTATCAGATTGCACCAGGCCTCTCAATAGAAAATTGGCCTGCCATCTATGATTGGATGTAAATGGAGACATATTTATTGATCAGGCTCCAGGATAATGACAAACAAGAGAAAATCTGCAGATGCTGGAAATCTGAGCAACACACACACAATGCTGGAGGAACTCAGCAGGCCAGGCAGCGTCTGTGGAAAAGAGCACAGTCGACATTTCAGGCTGAAACCCTCCGCAAGGCTCCAGGATAATGACCTTTGGTTGATGCGTCTCCAAAGAAATATTGTGTCTGACCAATAGGCCTGATGTGGAATATTACAGAACCATATAACTTTATTTAAAACATAGAAAACCTACAGCACAATACAGGCCCTTTGGCCCACAAAGTTGTGCTGAATATGTCCCTACCCTAGAAATTACTAGGCTTACCCATAGCCCTCTATTTTTCTAAGCTCCATGTATCTTTCCAAAAGTCTCTTAAAAGACCCAATCGTATCTGCCTCCACCACCGTTACCGGCAGCCCATTCCACGCACTCACCACACTCTGAGTAAAAAACTTAACCCTGACATCTCCTCTGTACCTACTCCCCAGCACCTTAAACCTGAGTCCTCTTGCAGCAACCATTTCAGCCCTGGGAAAAAGCCTCTGACTATCCACATGATCAATGCCTCTCATCATCTTATACACCTCTATCAGGTCACCTCTCATCCTCCAGCACTCCAAGGAGAAAAGGCCGAGTTCACTCAACCTATTCTCATAAGGCATGCTCCCCAATCCAGGCAACATCCTAGGAAATCACCTCTGCATCGCCCCCCCCCCCCCCCCACAGCGAGGCAACCAGAACCCAGCACAGCACCCCAAGTGGGTTCCAACCAGGGTCCCACACAGCTGCAACATTATCTCTCGGCTCCCAAACACAATTCCAGGACCGATGAAGGCCAACCCACCACATGCCCCCCTAACCACAGTCAACCTGCGCAGCTGCCCCGAGTGTCCCATGGACCTGGACCCCAAGATGACCCCGATCCCCACGTTGCCAAGAGCCCCACCATCAATACTACATTCCGCCATCACACTTGACCTACCAAAATGAACCACCCCACACCCATCTGGGTTGAACTCCATCTGCCACCTCTCAGCCCAGCCCTGCATCCACCAACGTCCCACTGCAACCCTCACAGCCCTCCACATTATCCACAACACCCCCAACCTTTGTGTATTCAGCAAACTACCGCCCATCCTTCCACCCCGTCATCCAGGCCATCCACAAAAATCACGAAGAGCAGGGGTCCCAGAACAGATCCCCGAGGCACCCCACTGGTGACCGACCTCCATGCAGAATATGACCCGTCTACAACCACTCTTCGCCTTCCATGGGCAAGTCAGTTTTGGATCCACAAAGCAATGGCCCCCTGGATCCCATTCCTCCTTACTTTCTCAATAAACCTTGCATGGGGTACCTTATCAAATACCTTGCTGAAATCCATATACACCACATCCACTGCTCTTCCTTCATCAATGCGACTAGTCACATCCTCCAAAAATTCAATCAGGCTCGTAAGGCACGACCTGCCCTTGACAAAGCCATGATGACTACTCCTGATCATATAATACCTCTCCAAATGTTCATAAATCCTGCCTCTCAGGATTTTCTCCATCAACTTAACAACCACTGAGGTAAGACTCACTGGTCTATTTTAAACAACTATCTGGTAATTGATTCAACACGAACATCCTTCTCTCAATTTGAGGGAATTGGCAGTGTGGTAGTGAGAGTGGCTTTGAGTGCAAGAGGCCAAGGGTGGAATGGCAAGACTTCATGAGCTCAGTAAAGCTTCTGCAATGGGATAGGTGTTCAACTGGCTTGAAAGGGAGAGGATTGGGCTAACACGAGGAAATCTGCAGATGCTGGAAATTCAAACAACAACAACAACAACACACAAAATGCTGGTGGAACACAGCAGGCCAGGCAGCATCTATAGGAGAAGCACTGTCGCCGTTTCGGGCCGAGACCCTTCATCAGAAGACTTGAGACTGATAAGTTGAATTGCAAATTGTTAACATGGGGATTGGGCTGTTTGCCAAGAGGTTAGACATGGAACTTGGAGAATGTCTGGATCATCATTCCCCCTTACAGCTGCCTCTGTTAAAGAGAAAGGATCTTCAGGAGAATAAGCGAGGGTGCAAGTGGACGCAGGGGAATATAGGAAAACAATACTTTACCTCTTCTTCAACTGCAGAGGAAGAATCCTTGTCAGAAAGCCGTACTCGACATGGAAAAGCTCGGAGAACTGTCAATACTGTCAAAACATACAAAACAGTCAGCAGGGAACAGTGCTGTAAATGAAGGAAAGGCAGGATATTATAGATGACAATGTCCGTTGTTGTTTACTGCGGTAGAACCAGGCATTTTACCAAGGCTTCATTCTAATAGAACAGACAAAAAGGCAGAGGGAGGTACTGGAAGTTGGCAGTAGCAACTACACTTCGCGACCACTTTATTAGGTACACCCGTACAGTTGCTTGTTAATGCAAATATCTACTCGGCCAATCATGTGGCAGCAACTCAATGCATAGAAGTATGCAGACATGGTCAAGAGGTTCAGCTGTTGTTCAGACCAAACATTCGAATGGGGAAGAAATGTGATCAAAGTGACTGACCGTGGAAGATAGTTGGTGCTAATATAGGAAGGTTTGAGTATCTCAGAAACTGCAGATCTCCTGAGATTTTCACACACAACTGTCTCCAGAGTTTACAGAGAATGTTGCGAAAAACAAAAAAATATCCAGTGAGTGGCAGTTCGGTGTTAAGGAGCGAGGTCACAAGAGAATGGCCAGAATAGTTCAAGCTGACAGGAAGACGACATTAAACTCAAATAACCATGCATTACAACGGTGGTGTGCAGAGTGTTATTTCTTGAAGTGGATGGTGTACAGCCGCAGAAGAACACAAACATACAGAGGGCACTTCATTAGGTACCGGAGGTACTGTTCCACAATAATAGCATTTAGTGTTACCAGCTAAGTTACAGAGATGGCATGGTCGTAACAAGTAACTCAATATCAAAATCTGCAGATACTACCAAACTGGCTGGGGGATACAGCTAAAGAGGGAAAACAGAGTAAAGCACATGGAAGACATCAGAAGACTTGAGACCGATAAGTTGAATTGCAAATTGTTAACATGGGGAATTTTTAAATCTCATTCAGAAAGAAAGCAAAAAGATACTGATGAATAATTGATGAAAAGCAGCTTAGGCATTTAAAAATGCAATTGAAAAAACAAAGTATATTTTATCCTACAGAGTTCAAAATGAATGGAGTTGTTAAAATTGTTATAAGGTCGTTTTCAGTCTACAACAAGCACGCAATACATTTTTGGAGTTACTTCTACAAGGAGGACATGGAAGCATTGGATAAAGGGCAAAAATAGATTTGCAAGAAGAGATGATAGCAATCGGGGAAAAGTTGAGCTGGTCAGGGGAATTTTCTTAAGAAAACGGCAAGATCAGGAAGTAGCACAATAAATTAGGCGGCATAGAATGATTAATGAGGGACAGTCATTGTCATGGCTAGTTTTGTTCCAAATATCAGCCTCTGTTTAGAAAAATCTCAGATCCCTGTTAAAACCTCTTCCTTTCACCTTAAACGCACGACCACTTCTTTTTGATACTCCTACCATGGAAAAATTTTCCCCTCTCAGAATTTTATATACAGTCAGCTCTCCTTAACCGCGGATCGGGAAAACCCGGAAGTTCTCTCTCCAGCACTCGTTGCTTGAGCATGTACAGACTATTTTTTTTGTCATTATTCCCTAAACAATACAGTATAACAACTATTTACATAGCATTTACATTGTATTAGGTATTAGAAGTGATCTAGAAATGACTTGAAAGTACAGGCAGTCCCCAGGTTATGAATGAGTTCCATTCCTGAGTCTGTCTTTAAGATGGATTTGAAGTCGGAACAGGTAGATCCGGTATTATTAGTGTCAGTTAGTCAAACGTTTTTCTTAGTATATAGTACATATTTTACCTTTCTATGCATATAAAACACTTAAGAAACATACATATTTGAATAATTAAACCACTGCGTTACTTAGTAATAACTGTAGCTTTCATCGGGGCAGGGCCTTTCACATTCTCCATTAAAATTGTTCCGATCATTGACCGACTGTAGCCTAACGCTTTTCCAATGACCGATAGCATTTCACCTCTTTCCAATCGCTTTATTACTTCCACCTTACTTTCAATCGTGATTGTGATTATTTTCGTGAACAGAAGCACTGCGGATTCAGAGCCGCACCGCCAGGTCCTGATGTCCACCACACTGAGACAGGTTAAATAAAGTCCCGGGTTCTGCTGGGTCCTGAAGACCATCGCACTGAGAAAGGTTAAATAACCTTGAGCATCCACGTTTTTTGGTATCCGTGGGGGGGGGCTCGAAACCAATCCCCCGCGGATAAGGAGGGCCGACTGTACTTCTATTAAACTTACTTAGAAATTGCATTTCTGCTATATTTGATGTGCTAAATGAGTGTGACATGTATCTCTAATGCCCAATTAAATTTCAAATAAAAATAAAAAATTGGAACATCTCTGCTTAAGAAATCATTATTATGGTTTCCTCCTGTATGTTTCAGAGCCCCGGCTGCTTGCTGGACTTACAATAGCAGCATTATTTTGAGCACTGACCGGCAGGAAATGTTGCTGGTCGATGTTGCAATAGTGATGAAGCCCAATGAATGGAGGGGTAGGTGAGGAGGTAGGTTTCGGAAACTGCAAGCAGCAAAGGGCAACACAAAATGGACTGCGCGAGGAAACCCAAGCTCGGTGCAACCGTCCCATCCCACAAACACGATGGTCCCAACGATCAGTGGCAGCATCAGAATCTCAGACAGAGGGTATCCTTAGCTGCTGTTGTCAGCACACGGACAGCTTGCTCTGTACAGAGAGCTACCAAAACGGAATATGCATCTGAGTAGCATCGAAAATGCAGATATCCAGGTCTGATCCCTTAAATCATGCAAAATGCACTGCATTCAAGCTACGTCCACACTAGACCGGATAATTCTGAAAACGCCGGTTTCGCGTAAAAACAATATGCATCCACACCAAGCGTTTTTGAAAATACCTCTGTCCATATTAAAACGGGTATTTGGGCGAATCTCCTCC
Organism: Hemitrygon akajei; assembly: GCF_048418815.1. Classification (NCBI taxonomy): domain Eukaryota; kingdom Metazoa; phylum Chordata; class Chondrichthyes; order Myliobatiformes; family Dasyatidae; genus Hemitrygon; species Hemitrygon akajei. The sequence goes on from NC_133139.1 coordinate 38,340,339, forward strand.
TACTGGGCATGTGCAGGACACATCTACAGAAAACAAGCGACATGTTTGGTGTCGAATCTCTCAGTGAAAGTGCACGTTTGTGCAGCTACAGACTAGAAAAACTTAAAACGAAATTGCCAAACGACGGACAGCTGTTAGCTCTCGCGCAGGAAGACTTAAAACTAAAAAAAGCAAATAGTGGAGTATATGGAGGCAACCGACAGGGAGTTCACGGACAGTATGACCCGGCTGACGACAAACATTGAAAAACTTATTAACTCTGTTGCATTAATAAAGCACCTTGTTAAATGTATAAAACATGTCTGCATCATGTCTGCACCGATTTTTCTTCGGCAGTTTAACGGGGGCATGACGGCACAAGTGCGTTTAAGTCGGACCATGAGGGAGCGGGAGTATTTAAAGAGAACAGTTAGACGAAGCGGGCGACGTTGTAGCGGGCGACAGAGTAGAGGGAGACAGAGGGAAGGCTTTGTCTCGAGAGGCTTCGGCGAGCAGAGGCTGAGGACGAGCTTCACTCCAAGTGAGGTAAGGCCGGGTAAGTTCCTTTAAAAGGAGAAAGTTTCAAAAGTTGAGGCAACGTATTGGGTAGGTCATGGCAGCTGAGATCAGCCCCGTGGTTTGTTCATCCTGCAGCATGTGGGAAATCAGGGATACTTCCAGTGTCTGCAATTGGATTCATACTAGAGCATCCGCGATGCTGAGAAAGTCGTGAATAGCACGTTCAGTGAGTTGGCCACACCGCAGGTAAAGGCTACACAGGCAGAAAGGAAGGGGTGGCCACTAGACAGCGTAGCAGTAGGCAGGTAGTGCAGGAGTCCCCTGAGGTCATCTCCCTCCTAAACAGATATACTGTTTTGGATGCTGTTGGGGGAGATGTCTCATCAGGGGAAGGCAGCAGCAGCCGAGTTCATGGCACCATGGGTGGCTCTGCGGCACAGGAGGGAAGGAAAAGGAGTGGGAGAGCTATAGTGATAGGGGATTCGATTTTAAGGGGAATAGATAGGCGTTTCTGGGCCACAAACGAGACTCCAGGATGGTATGTTGCCTCCCTGGTGCAAGGGTCAAGGATGTCTCTGAGTGGCTGCAGGACATTCTGGAATGGGAGGGTGAACAGCCAGTGGTCATGGTGCACATAGGTACCAACGATATAGGTAAAAAACGGGATGAGGTCCCACAAGGTGAATTTAGGGAGTTAGGAGATAAACTAAAAAGTAGGACCACAAAGGTAATAATCTCTGGATTACTATCAGTGCCACGTGCTAGTCAGAGTAGAAATAGGAGGATATTTCAGATGAATACGTGGCTTGAAAAATGGTGCAGGGGGAGGGATTCAAATTTCTGGGGCATTGGAACCAGTTCTGGGGAAGGTGGGACCGGTACAAACAGGACAGTCTGCACCTGGGCTGGACTGGAACCAATGTCCTAGGGGGAGTGTTTACTACTGCTGTTCAGGAGGCTTTAAACTAATGTGGCAGGGGGGTGGGGACAAGTGCAGAGAGACAGAGGGGTGTAAAATGAGGGTAGAAGCAAAAAGTAGTAAGGTGAAAAGTAAAAGTGGCAGGCAGGCAAATCCAGAGCAAAAAGCAAAAAGAGCCACTTTTCAACATAATTGTATAAGGGCTAAGAGTGTTGTAAAAACAAGCCTGAAGGCTTTGTGTGTCAATGCGAGGAGCATTCGTAACAAGGTGGATGAATTGAATATGCAGATAGTAATTAATGAATATGATATAGTTGGGATCACAGAGACATGGCTCCAGGGTGACCAAGGATGGGAGCTCAACATCCAGGGATATTGAATATTCAGGAGGGATAGACAGGAAAGGAGGTGGGGTAGCATTGCTGGTTAGAGAGGAGATTAACGCAATAGAAAGGAAGGACATTAGCCTGGAGGACGTGGAATCGATATGGGTAGAGCTGCATAACACTAAGGGGCAGAAAACGCTGGTGGGAGTTGTGTACAGGCCACCTAACAGCAGTAGTGAGGTTGGGGATGGCATTAAACAGGAAATTAGAAATGCGTACAATAAAGGAACAGTAGTTATAATGGGTGACTTCAATCTACATATAGATTGGGTGAACCAAATTGGTAAGGGTGCTGAGGAAGAGGATTTCTTGGAATGTATGCGGGATGGTTTTCTGAACCAACATGTTGAGGAACTAACTAGAGAACAGGCCATTCTAGATTGGGTATTGAGCAATGAGGAAGGGTTAGTTAGCAATCTTGTCGTGCGAGGCCCCTTGGGTAAGAGTGACCATAATATGGTGGAATTCTTCATTAAGACGGAGAGTGACATAGTTAATTCAGAAACAAAGGTTCTGAACTTAAAGAAGGGCAACTTTGAAGGTATGAGACGTGAATTAGCTAAGATAGACTGCCAAATGATACTTAAAGGGTTGACGGTGGATATGCAATGGCAAGCATTTAAAGATCACATGGATGAACTACAACAATTGTTCATCCCAGTTTGGCAAAAGAATAAACCAGGGAAGGTAGTGCACCCGTGGCTGACAAGGGAAATTAGGGATAGTATCAAGTCCAAAGAAGAAACATATAAATTAGCCAGAAAAAGCGGCACACCTGAGGACTGGGAGAAATTCAGAGTCCAGCAGAGGAGGACAAAGGGCTTAATTAGGAAAGGGAAAAAAGATTATGAGAGAAAGCTGGCAAGGAACATAAAAACTGACTGTAAAAGCTTTTATAGATACGTGAAAAGAAAAAGATTGGTCAAGACAAATGTAGGTCCTTTACAGTCAGAAACAGGTGAATTGATCATAGGGAACAAAGACATGGCAGACCAATTGAATAACTACTTTGGTTCTGTCTTCACTAAGGAGGACATAAATATTCTTCCAGAAATAGTAAGGGACTGAGGGTCTAGTGAGATGGAGGAACTGAGGGAAATACATGTTAGTAGGGAAGTGGTGTTAGGTAAATTGAAGGGATTAAAGGCAGATAAATCCCCAGGGCCAGATGGTCTGCATCCCAGAGTGCTTAAGGAAGTAGCCCAAGAAACAGTGGATGCATTAGTGATGAAAAATTTTCAAAACTCCTTAGATTCCGGATTAGTTCCTGAGGACTGGAGGGTGGCTAATGTAACCCCACTTTTTAAAAAAGGAGGGAGAGAAAAACTGGGGAATTATAGACCGGTTAGTCTGACATCAGTGGTGGGGAAAATGCTAGAGTCGGTTATCAAAGATGTGATAACAGCACATTTAGAAAGAGGAGAAATCATCAGACAAAGTCAGCATGGATTTGTGAAAGGAAAATCATGTCTGACGAATCTTATAGAATTTTTTGAAGATGTAACTAGTAGAGTGGATAGGGGAGAGCCAGTGGATGTGGTATATTTAGATTTTCAAAAGGCTTTTGACGAGGTCCCACACAGGAGATTAGCGTGCAAATTTAAAGCACACGGTATTGGGGGTATGGTATTGATGTGGATGGAGAATTGGTTGGCAGACAGGAAGCAAAGAGTGGGAGTAAACGGGACCTTTTCAGAATGGCAGGCAGTGACTAGTGGGGTACCGCAAGGCTCAGTGCTGGGACCCCAGTTGTTTACAATAATGATTTAGACGAGGGAATTAAATGCAGCATCTCCAAGTTTGTGGATGACACGAAGCTGGGCGGCGGTGTTAGGTGTGAGGAGGATGCTAAGAGGATGCAGGGTGACTTGGATAGGTTAGGTGAGTGGGCAAATTCATGGCAGATGCAATTTAATGTGGATAAATGTGAGGTTATCCACTTTGGTTGCAAGAACAGGAAAACAGATTATTATCTGAACAGTGGCCAATTAGGAAAAGGGGAGGAGCAACGAGACCTGGGTGTCATTGTACACCAGTCATTGAAGGTGGGCATGCAGGTACAGCAGGCGGTGAAAAAGGCAAATGGTATGTTGGCATTCATAGCAAAAGGATTTGAGTACAGGAGCAGGGAGGTTCTACTGCAGTTGTACAAGGCCTTGGCGAGACCGCACCTAGAATATTGTGTGCAGTTTTGGTCCCCTAATCTGAGGAAAGACATTCTTGCCATAGAGGGAATACAAAGTAGGTTCACCAGATTGATTCCTGGGATGGCAGGACTTTCATATGAAGAAAGACTGGATCGACTAGGCTTATACTCACTGGAATTTAGAAGACTGAGGGGGGATCTTATTGAAATGTATAAAATTCTAAAGGGATTGGACAGGCTAGACGCAGGAAGATTGTTTCCGATGTTGGAGAAGTTCAGAACAAGGGGTCACAGTTTAAGGATAAAGGGGAAGCCTTTTAGGACCGAGATGAGGGAAAAACTTCTTCACACAGAGAGTAATGAAACTGTGGAATTCTCTGCCACAGGAAACAGTTGAGGCCGGTTCATTGGCTATATTTAAGATTAAGTTAGATATGGCCCTTGTGGCTAAAGGGATCAGGGGTTATGGAGAGAAAGCAGGCACAGGGTTCTGAGTTGGATAATCAGCCATGATCATACTGAATGGTGGTGCAGGCTCAAAGGGCTGAATGGCCTACTCCTGCACCTGTTTTCTATGTTTCTATCAGTGTTATCTTGTATTTCCATACAATGTTACAGTAGGCTGTTACACATCTATTGTCAGAGAAGTACTTGCATAAATAGGTATACCACCTTCATACAAGCAAGGACAGAAAACAGGGCAAAAGTGAGTATACTTATTTATTCAGTAAGTTATGGGTGAGTAAGTATTTGGTGAGCACATTTCTAACTCTTCTGGCTTCAGTCTCGTTGCCATCTGTTCTGAAATTGTTAGGTTGTGTGGGCGTTTGCATTCAGGAAAACAATGAAATGCTGCCATCTGTTCCAGCACGTCATGACAGCGTTTCTAGAAATCTCCGGTTACCCCAACCACACTACTCTTGCCCAAGCGGCATTTTCAAATTTACACACTCTGGAGGGCGTTTTTAGAAAAGCTCCATTTTTGGGGGAGGAAAACGCCGTTTCAGTGTGGAGGAAGGGTCAAAACGAAGAGAAAAAGCTTTGGTTACAGATTTATCCGGTCTAGTGTGGACGTAGTCTCAGTGTGATGTGTTCCTCGTTGCAATGTGGGTTGATTATGATGTCATAATCTACTAATGGGACACCCCTCACACTAAAGACTTCACACAGCAAAATTCTAACAAATAATTGGAACGTTTCAAAATTGCCAAAGTTGTGTTGTCATGCATTATTTACCAATTTTTCAAGTATTTTTTACATTACTTTTTGCCTGTCTAATACAATTTCTAGGCTACCAATCTAATGTACAGAGAGAGCTTGCAGAGCGAGTGCATAGATTCATGGAAGTGGTGACAGGGGTGCATTAGGTCGTGAAGAAAGCATGCAGGATGCTTGCTTTTACAGGCCACAGCATCGAGTACAAGAGTTGGGCCATCACACTGAAAACATACAAAATATTGGCTAGAATTGTGTACATTTCTGGTCATCACACTACAGAAAAGATGTGGTAACATTAGGAAGAGTGCAGAAGAGATTCACCAAGGCATTTCCTGGAATGGAGTGCTTTATTGACAAGGACAGATCAGATAGCCTGTGTTTATTCTCACTGAAATGTAGAAGGCTGAAGTCTGACCTTATAGAAGTTTCTAACATAATGACTTTTTGTTAGGGTGCAGGAGGCAACAGTTAGAGGTCATAGGTTTAATATGAGAGGAGAACATTTTAAAGAGGATCTGAGAGACATGCTTTATACACAGAAGGTGGTGGTCATATGAAATGAACTGTCAGAGGAAGTGGCAAAGGCATATATAATTACAATGTTTAAAAGACTTTTGGACAGGTACTTGGATAAGAAAGGAGCAAAGTGATATAGGTCTAATGCAGGCAAATAGAATTAATGTATAAAGGCATCCCTGTCATTGTGAACGAGTTGGACCAAAGGGCCAGTTTCTGTGCTGTAGAATACAGAACCAAAAACCATGAGTACAGGATATTACTAACAAATTTAGCAGGGGAAACAGGAAGCGGTTTTATTATTCAAAGAGGGATTATAATCAGAATTTGGCACCACAACAAGCAGTTGAGGCATATTTTCAGAAGGAAGAAAAAAAATAGCTGCTGTAAGAATGATGGAATGGGAAGAGTATAAACAACAGTATAAAATAGTACAATTCATGTAAACAGTCAAAAGGCAAGTAAGTGAATAACCTTTTTGCAAATTATTTCATTTATGCAGCAAATATTTTTCTTTTTTCAGTGCTATACTTGTACCTGTATTTGAACAGGTATGACATTTGTGTATTTATACATGTATAAATGCCCTTTCTATAAAATTTAGAATTAAATAAAGGTATGAATTGAGAATTACTTACATTGTGTGCTTGTGTCCCACCTTCCTCCAAGGTAGCCAACCACCTCACTGGTCGTCAGGTGGCAATGAAAATCCTAAAAAGATGAAGGACTTCACATAAGTGAGGGTAACAAATACTAGCCTTATTGGCTGCTGAATGCAATTTCACTGTAAATCCTCTTACAGTAGGTCAAATACCAAGACTATTCTGAAAAGAAAATTAATCAAAAATTCTGCTCTTCTTTCTTATTGACTGAATATTCCTTGCTTACTCCCAAGTTGCAACATCAGAACAAAAAGCAACCATGTTCCACGCCCTCACATACAGTGGAAAACATCCAATCATTTACCAAAAGGAAAATATATGTGCTGGGCAGGAATGATATAGTTTCAGAAATAGGTTACTGAAGCTAATGAGGAAGAATTTGAAAGTAAGACTTTGATTTTGAAGTTGCTCAGTGCAAGTGAGCAGAAGGATAGAAATACATCTGGGAACTCTGAGGATTCTGAAGGGAACTGCTATTCAACATGAACTTTCTATGATATGAATCCTCATCATCTTTAACTAACTGCGCACATAAAGACAGGATAACAGATGGTCACTCAGCCCTCCCAAAGCTATCCTAACATTCAATATGATCTCAAGTGATCCACCCCATACAATTCCTCTGTGCCAGTTCCCCACAATTTCCTAATCTTTCAACAATTTCATCTTTAAACACCTCCAATGATCTAGCTTCCACAAACCTCTGGGGTGGAGAACTCCAGGGATTCTGCACTCTCCACAAATAGGAATTGCTGCACATCTCGGTTTTAAATAATAACCCCTTTATCTTGTAACTACAAATCCTCATTCAAAATACTTACTCATGGAAATTTCTCAATATCTACCCTATCATTCCTCGTTATGATCTTAGGCATATCAATCAAATCTTCACACTCCTGCACCAGCTCTAATCATATCTCATTCATTCAGTGAATTACAGAAAGTCTTCAAACTTTTCATCCCACAAGTATATGTGGTAGGTGAGCTGGTGACTGTAAAAACGCTTCATGTAAATAGGTGCAGAATCTGAATCACTGAAGAGCCTCTTTCCATGCCTGGATTTACAAAGCAACAGTTCTACTAGCTGTACAATCTTTTGTTATTTTTTTTAATGTCAACTCAAGAGAAATCATTTCAGTCTGTTTTAGGTTCTTGCTAATCTACTTGTTTTGTTTGACAAGAATTGAATTCTTACTCACAACGTGTTAGTTCAGAACAGTAGAATCACAAATAGGCTCAAGGGCAACACTCATGCGTGAAAATAGCACTTGAAAATATTTATTAGATACTAGATTAGGAATACACTTCAATAGCAAAATAGGACATGAAAGGACAGTAGTTATGCCTGATCATCTTTCAAAAATTTCACTTCCAACAACACCTACATGCTGAAGTACATAACTACAGCAGATTATTATCAGCTTAATATCAAACCTCCTTACCAGTGAAGGTTCTGTCCAATATTTGTTATTCTCAAAGAGGGACTGGATTTACAAAGCAACAGCTCTACTAACTGTACAACTTTTGTTAATTTTTTTCATGTCAACACCTCAAGAGAAACTATTTCAGCCTGTTTTAGGTTTCTTGCTAATCTACTTGTTTTGTTTTTATTTTCCACTTCCTTGTCAATATTTAGGTCCTCCTGAGGCAAATAGTGAAATCTTTCCGATATCCAGCCCGACTGCTTTTTGTTTTGATAACCTCATAAGCCTTTTCATTTCATCTAATACCAACTTTAAATTCTCAGGATGACTATGGGTAGACTTTTCATGTCGGTTTTTTAAAAAAAAAACTGCAACCTGTGTATTAGTTCTTGAAAGGTTAGCCATTGCATGCATAATATCATACCAGTTTCTCAATCTAGCACAGCCAATCGATGCCTTATGAATATATAGTTATGATGAGATTTGACACCCTAGTTTCAAACTGAATGGAGAAGCATTTTCCAAGACGTGGGGATTAAAGGCTACCAGTCCTCTCCACCAGCGATGGTAGGTAACAGAAGGTGAAGAAGAGGTTGGGAAATGAAAAAAAAACATCCGAATCACTTAAACACTTACCACCAGCAGCAGCACGTTGCTTGAAATTGCAACGTTAAAAGGCTGGAACTTGTTCATAGATGTGAACGATGTAAGTTCAACCAGTGTGTGAGGATCCCTGAAGTAAAGGAAAGAAAGGAAAGGGACTGTCTGGGTTACAGATGTCCCAATTTACAGAAATCTGACTTTATGCAATTTCTCCCATAGATTTTTTAAGCACTTTTCAATAATAATGATCTTTCATGTTATTCATAAATGACTGGGATACAGTACATCATTTCATTACCCAATTATGGGTAATATTAGGATGAATATTCAGTAGAAGAACTATAACAGGTGTACGTGGAGCAGTACGACATGGACAGCTACATACACTCAGTGGCCACTTCATTAGGTACCTCCTGCACCTGATACAGTGGCCACTGAATGCATGCTTGTACTTTTCTGCTCCTGTAGCTCATCCACCGGCAAGCTCCAACACGTTGTGCATTCAGAGAGACTCTTCCGCACACCACTGTTGTAGCGTGTGGTTATTTGAATTTAATGTCATCTTCTCGTCAGCCTGAACCACTCTGGCTATTCTCCTGACCTCTCTCATTAACAAGGCGTTTTCTCCCACAGAACTGCCTGTGACTGGATTTTTTTTTTTGTTTTTCACACTTTTCCTCTGTAAACTCTAGAGACCGTTCTGTGTGAAAATCCCAGGAGATCAGCAGTTTCTGAGAGACTCAAACCACCTCGTCTGGAACCAACAATCATTTTATGGTCAAAGTCACTTACATCACATTTCCCCATTTTGATGCTTGGTCTGAACAACATCTGAAACTCTTGACCATGTCTGCATGCTCTTATACACCGAGTTATTGTCACGATAGGCTGATTAGATATTAGCATTAATGGACAGGTGTACCTAATAAAGAGGTTACTGAGCATATGTATCTATTTTATATATATATATATATATATATATATATACACACATATAAAAAAAAACACAGATGTTGGAGAAACCAACTGTTCTCAGGAACAGAATTTGGGGTCTGCCTGAATTTATTTCTCTTATTTTTCTTACAACATGGAAGGAGACGATTTGGCCCACTGAGTTGGTGCCAGACATGAAGAATTCTCATCTGTCCCATTCTCCCAATTATTTCTCTGTAATCAGGGAAGCACCGTTGCGTAGCTGGGGTGGCACGGTTAGTGCAATTGCTTTATAGTACCAGTGATCACTAATTGGGGCTCAATTCCCACCGCTCTCTGTAAGGAGTTTGTACGTTCTTGCTGGGACTGTGTGGGTTTGCTCTGGTTTCCTCCCACATACCAAGATGTATAGTTAGAACAAGGGTTAGTAAGCCGTGGGCATGTTACGTTGGCGCGGGAAGCATGGTGATACCTGTGGGCTGCCCAGCACAATTCTTCCCAATCTGATTCGATGCAAATGATGTATTTCACTGTACGTTTTCGATGTATATGTGACAAATAAAGCTAATCTTCACAACAAAAAATCTAGAAGCGTCAAAAACTAGAGGACACAGGCTTAGGATAAAGAAAGAGGTTTTGAAGGGATCCGAGGAAGAATCTTTCACCCAGAAGGTGACTAGAATCTGGGATGCACTGCCTGAGAAGGTGGTGCCGGCTGTTATTTTCATAACATTTAAGTACTGTAACTGCACGAACAGTTGAATTGCCAAGTCAAAGATTGAAACGTAAGTGCTGCTAAATGGGAATTGATGCAGGAAGGTGATTTCTGGCAGGCAAAGATATCGAGGGGTGGGAGAGGGGCTAAGTGCCTGTTTTTGCACTGTACGATTCTACTTTCCCATAAACATCACCAAAGTTTCATTCAATATAACAGTCAGGAGAAAAACCTGCAGATGCTGGAAATCCAAGCAACACACACAAAAGGCTGGAGGAACTCAGCAGGCCAGGCAGCGTCTATGGAAAAAAAGTTCGGTTGACGTTTTGAGCCAAAACCCTTCAGCAGGATGAGAGAAAAAAAGCTGAGCAGATTTAAAAGGTGGGGGAAGGGGAGTCAGAAATACAATGTGATAGGTGAAACCTGAAGGGGGGGAGGGATGAAGTAAAGAGCTGGGAAGTGGATTGGTGAAAAAAACAGAAGGCCATGGAAGAAAGAAAAAAGGGTGGGGGAGGAGCACTAGAGGAGGTAATGGGCGGGCAAGGAGATAAGGTGAGAATGGGGAAAAAGTGAAGCGGGTGGGGATGGGAGGCATTACCAGAAGATTGAGAAATCGATGTTCATGCCATCTGGTTGGAGGCCACCTAAATGGAATATGAGGTGTTGTATCTCCAACCTAAGTGTAGCCTCATCACGACAGTGGAGGAGGCCATGGATGGACATATTGGAATGGGAAGTGGAATCAAAACGGGTGGCCACTAGGAGATCCCACCTTTTCTGGCAAATGGAGCGTAGATGCTTGGTGAAGCGGTCATCCAATCTACATTGGGTCTCACCGGCATACAGGAGGCCACACCAGGAGCACCAAACACAGTACATGACCCCACCAGACTAACAGGTGAACCTGTAAGGACTGTTTAGGGCCCTGAATGGTAGTGAAGGAAGTGTCGGGGCTAGGATAAGTGCCAGGAGGGAGATCAGTGGGGAAGGATGAATGGACAAGGGAGTCGCGTAGGCAGCGATCCCTGCAGAAAGCACAAAATGGAGGTTGGGGGAAAAAATATGCTTGGTGGTGGGATTGCATTAGAGGTGGCGGAAATTTCAGAGAATTATCTGCTGGACGTGGAGGCTGGTGGGGTGGTAGGCGAGGACAAGAGGAATCCTATCTCTGGTAGGTTCGTGGGAGGATGGGGTAAGAGCAGATGTGTGTTAAATGGAAGAGATGTGGTTGAGGGTAGCGTTGATGGTGGAGGAAGGGAAGCCCCTTTCTTTAAAAAAAAAGGAAGATATCTCCTTCATTCTAGAACAAAAAACCTCATCCTGAGAACAGATGCGGCGGAGATGGAGGAATTAAGAGAAGGGGATGGCGTTTTTACAAGTAGAAGGGTGGGGTGAGGTGTTGTTCAGGCAGCTGTGAGAATCCATGGGTTTGTAATAGACATCGGTGGATAAGCTGTCTCCGAAGATAGAGACAGTGAGATCGAGAAAGGGAAGGTAGGTGTCAGAAATGGATCAGGTGAATTTGTAATAGACATTGGTGGATGTACCTGGATTTCAGGAGATTTTAAAAAGTTAAGAAACTTAAGTTCACTATACAGGTTCAATAAACGGAAATCTATTGTGCTATAGACCCCATCTGAGCAAGGTTGGTTAACCTTCTGTAAAGTCTTCTACAGTATGGCTTCATGATGCACTAAACAATTTTACAATGGATTTCATTTAAAACATGGGAAACAGAACTTGAGCATAGAATGTTGCAGCTAACAGCAATGAGGTAAATAACAAGGTACTTGGTATTAGTGATGTTAGCGGAGGGGCAAACATTGGCCAAGGGAACTCCCTGCTTTTCTTTGTAATGTGCCATGGCTTCTTTCACTTCTACCCAAATGGCTCGGTAGAACCTCATCTTAGCATCTTATCCGTAAGACAGACAAGGACAAGCTGGATGTCCACGACCTTTCAGTGGTAGGAACACAGAACATCATGATGAACACAACAAATAAATGATCTAACTTGTAGGCACTCTCAAAAGGCAGTTTATGCAGACTATGAATCTCAGAGATTCTCAGCCAACACTGCCTTCATTAATCACAGTGATCAGGACTCTGCAACTGGGTTATGAACCAGCCAGGTTTCCTGCTCCTGAGTACTGGAAGAGACACCTGCAGAGATCAAAGGACAACAAAAAAAATGCAAGCTCGCCCACAGTACTCTCATCAGCAAGACAGCTGAATCATGCTCAGAGGATTCATGTCCTATTTTGCTTGCTTTCTGTCTATCTGATCTACTTTCACATCACCTACAGCAGCAGAACATCCAGCTGCCTCACCCCTAACCTCCTTTCTGAAACCCCATTTCTGGTAGCCCACCATTCTCAACTTCAAGAAACTTTAAGCCCATCTCTTTTAACCCTCCCAAAAGGCCTCACTGTGCTTCTCAATGCTGACAGAATTATACTCTTGGACCTTCACAGAGGAATAACAAGTATTTGAATAGAGACACTGCCGAACTGCAGTCGAGAGAGAACCCTTCAGAAGCCGAGAAAACGACCTTGATATTTGATTCTCTGTCAGCTGAAATCAGATGAAAAGATCCAAACATAGGTTAAATATAGCACTTACCTCCCAGAATCTCTGCTCCCAATCTCAGAATATCGAACGGGGCCAAGATCTTTGGCAGCTTTCTTTACGCTGTGTCCATTATCTTAAGGATGAAAAAGCTAACATTGTTCAGGCATAAAGTGAAGTTATTTTTCTCAATAACACACCAGTTTACATTCTGTCTCCCCATCTTCTTGCTACCCACTGTGATAAACGGGAGCAGCAATGCATCTGAAACCATTGTGGACCGTTCCAGCTGAGCTCTGGCCTTAGCGACTCTGCACACTGTTTCAGTTGCAAAACATTAGCTAATGGGTCACATTAAAGGCAAAGGATCAGCCTCTGATGCACAGCTGACACCTAAAGTTCAAAGCGGGTGCTGTAACATGATCAATCCACTGGGCTTCCATTAAACGCACTACATCAGCAGACATCTGACAGGATCAAAATATTCCTTAGCCCAAGGCAGACAATTCCAAGAAATCCCTCAACAGCATTGATCACATGTCTGGTCAGAATATTTTCAGCAGTTTACCTCAGAGAGCACAGCCTAAAATAAAGGTTACACAAGTTGGCTGGCCTCCTGACTAAATTTTTTAAAAATCTCTGCTAGATTTTAAGCATTGGTCATAGAATCCATAATTTTCACACTATTTTTAGTGCCTGCCTTAAATCTAATCATTCAGGGGCATGGACACTGTTCACCTTCTGGGATTACTCCCATGGAAGCAACAGCCATTGTTGTTGGGTATAAGCCTGCAGCACCTTTGGGTGCTGGTGACAGAGGAAGCCTCAGCAATACCACGGTCAATCTCATCTCTCTTACTGTGGGTCACCAGTCAAACTCAGTGAAATATGGACTGCCACAGTGAAAAATTGTCCAATTTTGCAAACTGTATCAAACTGAAGATGATTCAGATATTCCAAATCAAGTGTGTACGGGGAGATGGGTTACTGCCTGGAAAATTGGAATAATGTGGATCAGCAAATGAGGTGAGAAAAAGAAAGTGGGAATTTTAGATAAACAATTCCAGGTGACAGGAATCAAAATGATCACTAAACATAAACAAGCTGAATCTGGGGAGTGTGCCAAATTCAAAAATGCAATGAAAACCAACCCAATTCTGCTGTAGGGTTAAGAGCATAATTCATTGGAAGGGAAAATGTGCCAGTACAAAGCTCTGATGTAGACAAAATAACTATAATATAAACTAATCACTGTACTACTTGACATTCACTTGAAGCAAACAGTACTTGCCACTTCCTGCTTCCTCCCTGATAACACAGGATGAGTGGGGAGATAGAAATGCAGCCCCCTTTTTTTTGAGACCCACATAGGAAATGGTAGAGTAACCACTGCCTTCCCATGCTGATCAAGCAGCCAAACGTACAAACATTACACAGCTGTATCCGCACATAATGCAGTGAGTCAGAGTGCGCGGCATTAGTCAGCACTACTGTAAATGTTGCTTCAGGAAGGCATGTTCACTGAGACAAGAGGCCAAGTAAGGAACAAATGGAGCTACCTGTTAGACTGGAATCTTGAGGACTTTTAGCTTGCTTCTTGTTTTGTTCTTCCACCTTCTTAACCTGATTATTTAACTTCGAGTTCTTTCTGCCACGATTCTCAAAGTCTTCCTCATCAGGAACTTCCTCATCTTCCCCTTCACTGGCCAAATTCTTAGGTTAGGGAAGAAAAATTAAACTGTTATTGATCAGTGGCGATTTCATTGCATTCAAAGGTGACGGGGCCTTTCTTCTCCACATCACTCCCTATCTGCAAAGTGGAGTTTCCACTCGATAGGAAGTCTTGTACACGTGTACACCACCTCTGGGATCTTGTGTCCTATCTTTCTGTGCAAGCCAAGTCACTGTTACACATGCACAGACTCATTTGCGTGACAGCGACCAAGTCACAACCTGAGGGGACTGTAACTCATCCGCATTGAGAACATCTCTCCACCATCAGCATTTGGAGACTGACCATGGTACCACCTAGCTATACAGATGCTGGGAAAGCAAATGAGGTTAACAGCATAAAATATGCAGAAGAAATTTCATGTAATAGGATGCAAGCTGTTCACTAAACACCAAAGCCTCAATGTCAAGTACAAACTTGATAATCCTGTTTACATGCAATCATCAAACTGCATTTCTTCACTGATAAGTACACAGAGCAAACAAAAGACGGGAGACAACCAGATACAAGGCTTACTTTATGCATTCAATTTCAAAAACTTGTTGACAATATTTTGCCAAACTCAGAACATTGACTAATTCTGGGATTTCCAATTCATGCCATTCCAGGAAAACTGTAAGCCAACATCTGTTACAAATAAACAGAGTGAGGTCACCGTCTCCTTGCCACGATTATTTGGCGACTGCAAATAAAAACAACTTTCTGTTGATAAAGAGAGTACATGTCTTTCCGCAAACCCTTACTAGTCACTCCTAGGTCAGATGCAACACATCACACTAGAGTCCATTAACCCAATTTTATGACTTCCTGTGCCCCCACTCCAATTCACTGCTTCCTTCAATCTGACTTCCAAACCCAACAATAATGACTGCATCCATTTTTAAACTGATAATTTATTTCCCCCAACACAGTACTTTCTGCAAATGACAAACCTTAATTGTATGCCACACCCCACTCTGCTATTTTAACAGACATTTTAAGTACACAAGAAGCAATTGTATACAGACGGCTCAGCATTTCCTTTTATTTTCCCTACCAATAAAAATCCAACGTTTACAGCAGCTGAGTTTTAAGAAAGAGACACTGCCCTTTCACCCAGAGTTTAAATAGAGAACAGGAAGCGTGACAGATACTGCAGAAAGCTGCTTCCCTGACTTGAGACTCCAGTGCTTGTGCTATCACAATTTCCAGTAATTCAACAACTTTTATCTTAACTTCTGAGCATATTCAGTTTTATGCTTTGATTTATTAACTAGGCTGGCTGCTGTCTTTATCCTTCAAGGTAACACTGTTCTGAAAGAGGACAGAGATATTAATGAATTCAGCAAAAAATAAAAACAAAAAGCAGCAGGTGGTGGAAACACTCAGCAAGTTCAGCAACATCAGCAGAAAGAGAAACAGAGTTAATGTATCAGGTTATATCTGACCTGAAATACCATCTGCTTTCCTTTCCGCAGGTGCTGCCCGACCTGCTGAGCTTTTTCCAGCATTTTCGGTCTCGTTTCTGATCGCTAGCAATAAATTCAGGCAAGCTCTTGGACAGGGGGACAAAGTGGTTCCACTGCCTTCAATGTCTCTGCATATCTGTGGAATTGACGCTAACGCACGCACTAAAGTGACTAAACGTGTTTCTCACCCATCCAAAAACCTGCCCTAACTTAAGACACTGCATCAGCAGGCAGAGATCCTAAATCAGAGTCTAGATTTCAACATCTGCACCCCAGCCCCAGAGAATGAACCCACCACCCCATGTCCATACCCACAGCTGAACCCAAACCTATTTACAAACCATACCATCTCCACAGCCTGCAGGGGTGGCTGTTGCTCCCTCAGCCACAAGGTCTTGTACTGATCCAGCTTCTGCCCCTTATACTTCACAGAAGCCCAGCCGCAGCCCGACTTCTTGGCTGGGTTGACCAGTTTCTTGCAGTGTGTGGCCCAGGCACTGGGGGAGTTGAACACCTGGCTGGTTTCTTGCCACCTGATCTTCCCGTCGGGCAGCAGGTCGCCCACAAATGTCTTTCCCTGTGGGGGGACAGAGAGAGAGAGAGAGAAACGGATGATAGGAGTAGTGCACACATCTCAGCATCATTGACATCACTTCATAGGCTGCCTTCAGACTCGCTTGTATTACTACGCAAGTGTAGATGAAATAAAAGTTTGAAGCACTAACTGGGCTTGTGATTACTAGCACTGTATTCCAGTTCCCCATCCACAAACTGCAGACCTGGCAGCACAGTTAGCAGAGCTGGTACCTCCAAGTTCCAGCGAGTCAGGCACAATTCTGGCCTGGTGCTGTCCACGTGGAGTTTTATTTTAATTAGAGATCGAACAGCACGGTTACAGGCCCTTCTAGACCAATGAGTCCGCACCAT
This sequence comes from Hemitrygon akajei, assembly GCF_048418815.1. Classification (NCBI taxonomy): domain Eukaryota; kingdom Metazoa; phylum Chordata; class Chondrichthyes; order Myliobatiformes; family Dasyatidae; genus Hemitrygon; species Hemitrygon akajei. The sequence goes on from NC_133139.1 coordinate 38,357,033, forward strand.
CCAATTGCACACACGTGACCAATTAACCACTAACCCACGTCTCTTTGGAACCTGGGAGGAAACCCACGCACGCTCTCTCCACCATCTCACTGTATTCCTTCAGGAGCTCTGACTTCCTCTGCATCCCAAAGGGCTGCTGCCGGTAGGTTAACGGGCCACTGTAAACTGCCCCGCGTGTGTCCGCGAGTAGTAGAATGTGGGGCAGAGCTGTTGGGAATGGGGCAAATGAAAACTGGATTTGTTTAAATAGGTGCTTGTTGGTCTACATGCAGTCGATGGGCTGAAGGGTCTGGTTCCTTGCTGGGTATACCTGTGATATTACTGTTGTCGTGACTATCAAAAGTCCTACCAAGCCACAAGGTAAAAATTTAAAAAAAAACACAAAATATAATGTTCAAAACTTCCAAATTAGAATCATGCCATGATGATAAAACATGGGACTAATCATTCTCAGCAGCACCAGCCACAGACACCCCTGTCCTTGTGTGCCCATAAGGAACATGTTTTCCCATTCACAGCAATGTTGCTGCTGGTGGTCGGCTGACCAGGAGAACTCTGAGGACTATTTCTAGCTGCTCCTGACCTAGATATCCCAATTGCAAATTACACCATCTTAGTCCGATCCATGGCTACTATGTGCTATCTTAGAGGGATATGGGCCAACAACAGGGAGATTAGTTAGAAGGAAAGGTCAAATAGTTAGGACTTTATTCCGTGGAGCAGAGGAGAATGAGGGGAGATCTTATAGAGGTACACAAAATTATGAAGGGTAGAGATAGGGTGAATGCATTCGAGCTTTCTCCCCCTCAGGGTGGGTGAGACTAGAACTAAAGGTCATAGGTTTAGGGTGAAAGGTGAAATATTTAAACAGAATCAGGATTGGAACTTCTTCATTCGGTGACGTGAGTGTGGAATGAGCTGCCAGCAGAAGTGGTAGATTCAGTTGTAACATTTAAGAGAAACTTGGATAGATACATGGATGAGAGAGGCATGAATGTCTATGGTCTGGGCGCAGGTAGATGGGACAAGGCAGAAGGCCAGGTCAGGATGGAAGAGATGGCCCAGAGGGCCTGTTTCTATGCTGTTGTACTATATGACTCTATGAGACGAGTTTGGAAATATATTTTGGTTAGCATGCACAAGTTGGGCCAAAGGACTTGTTTCTGCGTTGTACACCTCTATGACTCCGAGCTCAACCACTAGAATGCAGACAGACTGCCAGGCCAAGACCTTTGACATCCTCTTACACCAGGGACAATAGATTCAAGCTTCACAGAGCCATTGGCACTCCTTTATGGACAATCCTCGACGTTGGGGAAGAGCTTGCTGGATTACAGCAACACCCCTTTTCACACTGTAATCACAGCCATGTTAACAGTGATTTTCAGTTTATGGAATGCCATGATAAACCATCTCCATGATAGCAGCCAAAAGCTGGCTAATGCCAGAACTGGCCGTCCATCACCGCATCATAGTTGGATTGTATGTCCGCCCACTGCTTCTCGCCTGGAAACTGTAGAACCCAAGTTCTGTTGCCGTACGTTTGCTTACCCAACGCAGGCAGGAACACACACCGCTTCCTGCCTCAGTCTGCTCTCTCCTACCTCCACACCAGTCTCCCAGTGAAGGATGCTGAATTTCTAGACCATGCCAATATATTGGAGGACACAATCTTTTCCTTGGCACTGAATGCACTTTCCAAACGTCCACCTGTCCAGCAAGCAATTCACAGTGCATAAACTTTAGACTTCTACTCTAGGTTACCCCTTCAACGTCTTCATGGAGTCCTCAGCATTGGAATCTCTGGTCACCTTACCGTGAGGTGAATCATGAGAGGCAGGGATATTCCTTCACCTGTGCCCTGACTCATGGTCACTGCCTCACCAAGAACAAGCTCCACACTTCCATTACCCTCTCAGGTACCTGCTGCACCCAAGCTGGTGGGTGTGAACATGAAATCAAGAGAATTGCCATATCTTCATCATTACGCTCTGCTTGCCTGGTTAATTGGGTATCTTTAAGAACAAAGACACACAGGCAAGGTTCTGGTATTGGAAAGGGGCAAGTAAAGAGGTGCACACTCAGAAAGGGTGCTCCAAATTTGAATCCCTACGTGTTCAAGATCTATAGGATTTAAGAACCAAGTGGGATGCAAGAAATTAGAACAGATCCAATATATTGTTGTTCTTTCTATTTCCATTGCCTACTACATCCTCGTTACTGGTTACACCAACAAAGGCCAAAAGACACAAGTTCTATGGTTCCATCGGCCCACTTCTCAACTTATGGTTCCCATTATTACCCTCCTTATTTTCAGCACTGGTAGACTCTGAGCTCCCACATCATCCTCCAAGCAGCTGCCTCCCATCTTACCCTCCTCTCTCCACATCTTTCTCACCTATCACCACCTTTTTTCTCCCAACTGCACCCCCACTCCTCGACCATCTGTCCATCATTCTTCACTCCTCACTGGTCCACCAATCACCCACCGTCCCATCTTACTCCTCTCCACTTTGTATCTTCCTTTCGCACATTCAGTCGTGACGCAGGGTTTCAACCCAAAACGTCTACAGTTCCCTTCTCCCCCAACAGATGCCGCTCAACCTGCTGAGTTTCTCCAATAGACTGTTTGGTGCCACACTAACGATGTGCGCTGGCTCCTTCACTAGAGAATGCTAGTGTACCTGTACCTTTTCAGGAATATCCTCAGGCAAGTGAGAAGTTATTCTGCATCATTCAATCTGTTTGAATGTTGTCACTGGCATGGCTGAAGGCCACCAGTGCATGTGACTTGTAAGTACAAGCATAAAGCTTACAGCAGTGGCAAGTCCTACATGGAGAGAAAAGAGACAAATGCTGACTGACAGATTGTTAATGGGACAGTCTTAAGAGTTTTGGAGAATTGGAGTCATGGCATTAAATCCTTCAGCCCAACTGGACCATGCCAACCATTGATCAATGGTAGCGTCAAGTTGTGGAAGCAATATGATAGAGGTTAGGAGGTGCATTCACCAACCCTGATAGTTTGCAAGATTATTTAACTCATTCCTTCACCCAATGCCACCCAGGCCCCCTAGGGGATTCTTCCAGTGATTCCACTCTTAATTTCTTCCAGGTTCACTTCATTTTCCTCATCTTTAACTCCCCGAGTCCTAACATGAATCTCCACGGTGTTCTGTTGACTTCTACACATGCACCTTCAGGGCCACCTGAACACCATCTACCCTCTGTCACCCTGAGGAGAGAGGGTGCTTTCTCCTCTCTCGCACCACTCCTACACAAACCTGACAAGATGGAAGTTCAGTTTCTCTCATGCACATTGCCAGTCTTCACCATTTCCCAGCTCAGATTTACTTGCTGCAGCCACACCAGAGCTGAGAATTAAATGTTCAAACCTATGGAAGCGTAAGCTATCATCAAAACAATAAAGTCGGACTGCCATGAGTCTAATGCAAAGCACCCCAAGGTTGGTACGCTACCTGAACTGCAATAACTAGAATTGGGTTAACTGTACATCATGATTCCTGCAACTACCTTCAGGGGTCATCAGCTCAGACTCCTGAGATACACAGTCCAGCGGCCTGCAATGCACTCTTGCCGCAGGCTAGGTTTGGAATGTGCCACCTGTCTGAGGTACCAGACAGCTCACAGCATTTGCAGAAAATGCCACGATCCCATTTGCAGAAACATACCCCAAAACTCAAGACAGTGCTGACAAGAAAACTGGGAGTGGTGAGAGGAGGATTTGGAAAGTAAGTTTTGGCAAGTTTGATTCCTTACTAAATAGTGAATGGAGAGGAGCCCTTCACCCGGCTGGATAACTTTGTCTTTAAGAAGCACACGCAGCGTAATCCCACGGCGAGTGAGTAAGGTCCCCCTGGGAGTGTGGATTTTTCCAGCAGTTCCATTCTCAGCCTCTTCCACGTTCATGTCTACTTCATCCTCCTCGTCTTCAACACTCTCTTCCACTGCAGGTGACGATGGGTCGGAAGCTGAGGCCAAACATAATGGACAAATGTCATTCACCATTCAAGACTTGGAATGTCAGAAGATCACCTAATGAATAAACAGCAGGCCACAGTCTGAGGGCATTGGGGGTGGTGGTGATTAAATTTACACACAAAGGTCACCAATATAAAGGCTAAGGTACCTCTTCAGTACAGGACTGACAGTGAGCTCCCCTGGATCTAACTAAAGCCCAATATACCATACGGAATAGCAGAGATCTGGCTAAAAATTTCTCTCCAAAGCAGATTCATAATGTTGCTATCAGTGGCATCATCTTGTATATAAAATGGTTGCTAAGTTTCCTACAACTGTGACCACCTTTCTAAATACTGTGTCTCGTTGTAGAATCCTTAAGTCAACGAAAAGCACTACAGGAATGCAACTCCTTTCTTCTTGAAATATATTTCCTCACTAGTTTGCTCTCTTTTTGTACTGCTTATTTATTTTCTTCTATTTATTGTTAAGACTTATGGTGACTTCCTTCTATGTTACACTGTCCTGCTGCCACAAAGCAATAAAGTCCATGACATATGTCAGTGATAATAAACCAGATCTTAATAATTTACTCCTTCTGAAATTTATATTTATCACTAAAGTTTCATTCTCAGAAAATCCGTATACTTTATGACAAAACATCCAATGCCAACACTGTGAGCAATAAAAAATTATTTTAATACTCCATTTCCATCATTGTAAGCTACACTGGGAATCTGGCAAGATGTCAGAAGGCTAGCACTAGCCAGTGTTTAAACAGTAACAGCTAACTAGGAAGTCATCCTTAAATGGGAAAGTTCCCGCAGCAAACAACTTGGTCCTCGTATCTTTTATTTTAATGCCTCACTGTGTGCCATGTTTCCCTCATAACACACAATGATCGAAGACATCAAACACTAGTCTAACATCTGCTGTTGCTAACTCTTAAGGGTCATGTGGGAACACCTCAAATGTGCTTTCTAATGGGCACAGGTCCATAATTCAAAAACATTATATCGGAGTAGTCACTCAAAAGCCCCAGAACATTTGGCACATTAACCTTTACTGAGATGCTCTTCAGATGTTGTCACAGATTACAAAAAGTTAGGAATACAGGGCACCTCCATTCTGTTTCAAACTATTGAATTAACCAATGCACAACTAGCTCTATCCTAAAATGGTCTGGCTTACCATCTTATCAGTATTGTTTTAGGCTGCTTATTATGCACAAACTAGTCATCTCATTTCCCACATTACGAAACCAGCAATGTATCAACACTTCACTACTGCAAAGGATTTCGAGATGTATGAGGGGGGGTGGGGTCATGTGGAAGTAACTCCGGGAATAACAGACTGATTCGGTAAGGTTGAGCAATGTGTTAAGCAGATTTTGGGCTTGGCACAGCCAGCAGCGGCCTCAAAATATACTGGTTCAGTTAACAGGGTGGACTAATCATGATCTACTGTAAAGGAAATTGGTCTTTTCTTCCACTAAATTCTGTAGTGTCCAGATTCAACAGCACCAGCTAATCCTCATATAAAAATGCCTAATTAGGAAATTAATTTTACATTCATCATAACTTTTGATTTGCTTTATGCTTGAATAAATATATGTTGAGAAATCAAAAGTAAATGCAAGAATATCACATCTTTCCCGTCAAAATGACTAGTGATTTAATATACGCAAACATAAGGAAATCTGCAGATGCTGGAAATTCAAGCAATACACTCAAAATTCCTGACGAAGGGTCTCAGCCCGAAACATCGACAGTGCTTCTACCTATAGATGCTGCCTGGCCTGCTGCATTCCACCAGCATTTTGTGTGTGTTGCAGGGATTTAATATACTTACCTATGGTCACTCAAAAGTATGTCGTGAAAGACATCATGCAAATAAACACGCTGACCTTCCAGACCCTTCTTATCAAAATGTTTAGCTCACACATAAATGTGGTCAGTTCAGAGTGACTGTGGGATGGAACCCTTGTGAGAGTGACTATCTTCAGGAAAGGGAGAGAAGAAAGGTGAATGAATCTCACCTTAAACAGAAAATGTTGGAAACTCCACAGATGCTGCCTGACCTGCTGAGCAAGAAACCCAGATTCAACAGCATCAAAGGTTCTGGGGAGAAGGCAGGGGAATAGGGTTGAGAGGGAATAAATTAGCCATGATCAAGTGGTGGAGCAAACTTGATGAGCTGAATGGCCTAATTCTATTCCTATGTCTTATGGTCAAAGACCCTTCATCGTGCATTATATCAAACGATAATCTAGTGTAATGGCTGTTGTTCCTCACGTTTCTTTAGCATTTGTCTGTTTTCATGAGGCTGAGTTGCTTGACGCCCAACCCAGCAAGGATGGAAAGCGTGCAAGGAGCCGGCCGGGTTCACACCCGGGACCGCTCGCCTCGAAATTCGGTATGCGTACCACTACACCACCAGCCAGCTAGTGCGATGCTAAGGGAGGTCTATACCATCAGAGGTGTCAGTTTACTGATAAACAGACCCATCTGTCTATTAGGACAGAATTTCAATGGAATATGGCAAAGTTGGTGGGAAATAGCTCTGCTCTGTGACTCAGTGGTCTGAGGATGAGTGTGAGAGTCTTCCATATCATAATGAAATATCAAAAGATTATCCAATGGGCCAAAAGTTGCTTTCACAGCTGAGCAAAGCCATACTGTTTTTTAAAAAAAGTACAATTTAATTTAGAGCGGCAATCTGAGTGGGCCAAGCAGCAACTATGGAGGAAAAGTCAACATTTTGGGTCAAAAGCCTTACAAACAACATGTGACTTGATTACAAATAATTTCCAAAGCCACAGAGATGGGTAAGTAGGTAAGCAAGTGCAGTCATAGTCTCACATTGCATCGTTTGCTTCGTGTCTGACTCATCGTGGCGCACTGACATAGCGGTTCTGTCTCAGTCCTGCTCATCTGACCTGGAACATCTAGCGGTTAAGTGTCATCCATTTTATCTGTCAAGGGGGTTTCTCGCCGTCATCCTGGTAACCAACATCAGGCAGGACTGGAGGAGCTAAGCACACAGAGAGGCCTTCTCGGTCATTGTGTGGAACTTCAACCAGGGCAGCTTTACGAAGTCTCTGCTCAACTACTACCAACGTGTAACCAGAGGAGCCAACACACTTGACCACTGTTATGCTGCCATCAAAAACACCTACCCTGCCATCCCGTGCCTGGACTTTGTCAAGTATGATCACCTGGCTGAACTTCTACTCCCGGCATACAGGCAGAGATTGAGGGTCGCAGCACCGGTAGGGGGGAACACAAAGGCTTGGTCAAGGGAGGCAGAGGAGCACTTACAGGACTGCTTTGAATCAGTGGATTGGACAAAATTCAGGGATTCATCTCCGAGTCTGAATGAATGTGCCACAGTTGTTACCGACTTCAAACAGACCTACGTGTGTGCCTTCGAGAACATACTGGACATACCCAAACCAAAAGCCATTGATAAACCAGGAGGTTTATCTGCAGTCTGCTGAGGGCTAGATCTGTGGCATTCAAAACTGGGGATCCGGAACTATACAAGTCATCCAGGTACAACCTACAGAAGGCTATTTCAAGAGCAAAAAAATCAATTCCGATTGAAATTAGAGATGGAATCGGATGAACTTCAGCTCCTGCAAGGTTTGCAGACAATTATTTTACTTTATTCTCACCAAACAATTGATACTAGAGCATACAATCATCACAGCAATATTTGATTCTGCGCTTCGTGCTCCCTGGAGTACAAATCGAAGTAACTATAATAAAAATTTAAATTATAAATCATAATCAGAAGACAGAAAAGGGAAAGTAAGGTAGTGCAAGTCAGGTCCGAGATCTTTTGAACGTATGGCCCAGATCCGGGTCAGGACCCGTTCAACAGTCTTATCACAGTTGGACTGATCATCCAAGTTAGGAACTACGAACAATTTGAAGGTATCAACAATCATCTTGAATGTTACAGTGAAAATGAAGATTTGGAGGATGCAATCCTAGAAAGCATTGCATGAAAGCAGTCCATTATTTGCACAAACTTTGTTCATTTACAATCAGTCAAAAGAAAACAACAGCGTGTTGGCAGTCTGTTGTATCTGACAATGACAATGAAACCTGTGCAGGGTTTTTTTTTAAAGTGGAAAAGCCGTTGCATGTGGACAGTTCCACTCTCTTAACCGCAGAAGTCCGGGTCCACTGGTACAAGTTGTTGTCACAAACTGGGATCCTCTTTGGTTTCAATGGATGACCATGACTCCTCCTGTGCCTCGTCCTGCCCTTTGCTCTCTCCAGCACATTGCTAACCACCTGCTTGGCCGCTGAGTCTCGCTGTTGTCCTCATCCACCCAGTCCACCAGAGCCGTCTTCGCATGTTGGGACAGGCATGTCCCTTTTTCACTGAGGTATGAGGCTAGCCGGCTACCCTCACCATGTTTAGCATGCCTGCTGAAGCAGCGTACTGGGGTGCAGTCGCTGTCGCATGCAAGCAGCTACTTGGAGCCACAGGTGAGAACTGAGTGTGTGGTGGCAACCAAAGGTGAGTGAGCTGTCCCAGAATGGAGACGACAAGCTCCCTCCTCTAGAGGTGCTATCCCTTGCTAGACACACAAGACATGGCAACATACACTGGATAAATTCCTCCATTGATAACTATTAGGAACTAATAAGCTTTAGAAACATAGAAAACCTACAGCACAATACAGGCCCTTTGGCCCACAAAGCTGTGCTGAGCATGTCCTTACCTTAGAAATTACCTAGGGTTACCCAAAGCCCTCTATTTTTCTAAGCTCCATGTACATATCCAGGAGTCTCTTAAAAGACCCTATCGTATTCGCCTCCACCACCATCACCGACAGCCCATTCCACGCACTCACCACTCTCTGCGTAAAAAACTTACCCCTGTAGTAATATAGTAATTTATATAGTAAAATTGCTGTGTTCTAATTTGTTCTGTATTTTATTTAAATACTTAATTTGTCATTCAGCTAAATGGCAGTTTGTCTTTTTTTTAAATACCTTTTTAATTCTTTCCATGAAATCACTACTTGGGCAGCTGCTTAATTGGGGCAAAATGTACTGGTCCCAATTAATTGGAATATGCTGTAATATCAATAAAATGGTTGTACTGAGATAATTTAAATATAATTGTTGCACCAAAAATGAATTTTCGATACGAATGATTGCAATTTACTCCAGATTGCTAATATTAATAACATTTTCTCTCTCTTTTTTTAAATAATGACACTAGTGAGGGCAGTGGCAGAAGGAAGTTCCTGTGAAAATATATTCCTATTCATTTGGCTATACACCAGATTCTGGAAATCTGAAATAAACATAATGCTGGAAATACTCAACAGGTCATGCAGCATCTGTGGGTGGGAACAGATTTAACGTTTCAGTTTGATTTTCACGGACCCATCTTCACCTTTCATCTTTCAGCTGCACTTGAGTTGTCCTCAAAAGGTTAATTTAAAACAAAGTATAGAATTACAGTTCTGCAAAATAAATAAATCCTTTGATAATAGGACGCTAAGAAACGATTGTGCTTTATGTTTTATCCAAGCCTATAAAAGGTTATGGGAAACCATGGAGAATAATAGACCCGGCCAAACGCCACACTACCTACACCGCAATCTAACATGATTAGAGCGGAAACCCCGCCTATCCCAGTAAACACTCATTGGCCGCCAACAACAGCAATAAATAGGAGCTCCTTGCGCTAATTGGCTAAGTGTGCTGTCCATCTGATACTAGCCCCCAAAACCCAGCAGGTTAAGTTGCGTCCTGCGTCTTCCCTTTGTAGCAAAGTGAGAGACACTTGGGCTCGTGTTGGTTTCACTTTTAAATTTAGGTGGAGGAATTTTTTTTTTTTAAAAAAAGCTTCGAAAGTCACACCAAAGAGTTAAAATACAAACCACAGAGAGGATCGCGGTCCCGCGTAAAGAGAAGGAGAAATAATTTTAAAATAAATTCTAATTAAGAATATTTCACACACAGTGAGACTCACCCATTCTTGTCAGAGCCTTTTTGTTTTTGTTCCTGAGCAGGTTGTTCCCTCCGTTTTGCTTTTTTTTAGTTTTGGTGAAATGGAGAGGGAGGGGGAGGTTGTGCGGAACAGGTGTGAAGGCGTCAGAGGTGTTCCCTGCTCTGGTGGAGCAAATTTATCAATGAAGGAGGCAGAGGCACCCCGGCACCCGGAGGATGTTCAGCAGTCTGCCACCGCATCACGTGAACACACACCAAACACCCCACGTGTCCCATTCATCTCACACAAACACTGGAGACCGCAGCTTCGCCGGCACAGCCCGTGCTCGTCCTTAAAGAGCTGGCTGCAAGTCGCAGCTCTGCAAACTCACCAGATTATCAGAGACACAGACAGGGGTAAACGAGAGATACTGCAGATGCTGGAAATCTTGATTAATACACACCAAACGCTGGACGAACTCAGCAGGTCAGGCAGCGTCTGTGGAGGAAAATAAGCAGCTGATGTATGGTATTGGGACATTTTGTAAAGACTTGTACCGAAACATCCACTGTTCATTTCCCTCCATTTCTAAGGGTAGACAGAATCATGAAAAAGGATGATTTCAGAGACTGAAATCACAGGGCCTAACCACAACCCATGGACTCACTTTCAAGGACTCTTCATCTCACGTTCTTGATACTTATTGTTTGCTTGCTTATTTATTTATTAATTTAGTTTGTATTTGCTCAGTTTATTGTCTTTTTCACATTGGTTGTTGTCCATCCTGTTGGCGGCAGTTTTTGATTGATTCTATTGTGTGTTTTATATTTATTATGTATACTCACAAGAAGACAAATTTTGGCTGTATATGTTAACAGAAGAGATTTAATTTGGTACATTGATAATAAAATTACTTTGAACTTTGAATTTTGAAATGTCAAATACTGGAGGACATGCATTTAAGGTGGGGGGGAGTTCAAAGGAGACACACGGGGCAAGTTTTTCTTTATACTGGGAGCGATGAGTGTCCGGACCGTAGTGCTAGGAGATGGTGCAACGCACAAAGCGGTGGAGGAAATCTGCAGGTCGGGCAGCATTTATGGAGGGAAATGGACAGTCTACATTTCAGGTCGAGACTGCCTATTTCCCCGACCAACTTGAGTTCCCCCAGCACTTTCTGCATTGCTCCTGATTCCAGCAACTGCTGTCTCTGGGGAGATGATAAAGCAGATGGAGTAGCAATGTTTAAACAGGCGCAGGACTAATCAGGGACACATTACGTGCCGGCAGATGGGATTAGTTTGAATGGCATCATGGTTGGCACAGACATGGTAGGTTAAAGGGCATTAAATGATGTCCACCTCGGATGGAGTGATCTGGTATTCCCCAGAGCGAAGGTTAAGAGGGGACATGACTTACATTTGTAAAATTACGAGGGATGTAGATCTATGTTAAATGCAAAAATCTTTTCCCTTCATCGGAGGTGAATAAACCAGAGCACTTAGGTGTAGGGTGGTGGTGGGTTAAGAGAATTAGAAGGAATCTGAGGGAGTCTTTTTTCGCCCAGAGAGCGGTGAACGCCTGGAATGCACTGCTCGAGAGAGTCGCTAACAGCATTTGACAACTGTTCAGATAAGCTCTCGCATCAATTAGGCACAGAGAGCTACAAGCCACGTGCTAGAAGATGAGAACAATACAGTTGATGGACCATTGACCAGATGTCAGGTAGTGGTAGAAGCTTACACATTAGTGGCATTTGAGAGGCTTTTAGATAGGCACATGAGTATTCAGGGAATATGGATCATACTCAGGAAGAAGAGATTTAATATGGCATTGTGCTTGGCAACAATATCGCAGGCTGAAAGCCCTGCTTCTGTCCTACACTGTTCTATGTTCTATTTTATCACTGTTTCTCTTTATCCCTTCACCCTGTCTAACTGTTCAGTCTGCCTTTCTTACACCCAGCACTGGATGGACAAAAAACCTCCAAGCAGGTACTGAGAAGACCGAAGCCATCATCTTAAGCCTCACTCATTTGTGCCTGTCTCCCTGGTAACAGACGCTAAACCAGATTGCATTCAGCCTTGGACTCATATTCAGCCCAAATTTTTCTTTGGCTTATAACATTGTCCAGGTCACTCGTTGAGCTTGTCTATTCCTGACGCCTCTCTCCATATTGCTTTTATCTCCAGACTTGACTGCTTCACTGTATTTAGACAATAGACAATAGACAATAGGTACAGAAGTAGACCATTTGACCCTTCGAGCCTGCACCGCCATTTTGAGATCATGGGTGATCATCTACTATCAATACCCGGTTCCTGCCTTGTCCCCATATCCCTTGATTCCCCTATCCATAAGATACCTATCTAGCTCCTTCTTGAAAGCATCCAGAGAATTGGCCTCCACTACCTTCCGAGGCAGTGCATTCCAGACCCCCACAACTCTCTGGGAGAACAAGTTTTTCCTTAACTCTGTCCTAAATGACCTACCCCTTATTCTCAAACCATGCCCTCTGGTACTGGACTCTCCCAGCATCTGGAACATATTTCCTGCCACTATCTTGTCCAATCCCTTAATAATCTTATATGTTTCAATCAGATCCCCTCTCAATCTCCTTAATTCCAGCGTGTACAAGCCCAGTCTCTCTAACCTCTCTGCGTAAGACAGTCCAGACATCCCAGGAATTAACCTCGTGAATCTACGCTGCACTTCCTCTACAGCCAGGATGTCCTTCCTTAACCCTGGAGACCAAAACTGTACACAATACTCCAGGTGTGGTCTCACCAGGGCTCTGTACAAATGCAAGAGGATTTCCTTGCTCTTGTACTCAATTCCCTTTGTAATAAAGGCCAACATTCCATTAGCCTTCTTCACTGCCTGCTGCACTTGCTCATTCACCTTCAGTGACTGATGAACAAGGACTCCTAGATCTCTTTGTATTTCTCCCTTACCTAACTCTACACCGTTCAGATAATAATCTGCCTTCCTGTTCTTACTCCCAAAGTGGATAACCTCACACTTATTCACATTAAACGTCATCTGCCAAGTATCTGCCCACTCACCCAGCCTATCCAAGTCACCCTGAATTCTCCTAACATCCTCATCACATGTCACACTGCCACCCAGCTTAGTATCATCAGCAAATTTGCTGATGTTATTCTCAATGCCTTCATCTAAATCGTTGACTCTGGTACTCTGCTCGGTTCGATCCACTGTAAAACAGAGATCATCCAGGGGTTCAACCCAAAACATGGGCCATTCCTCCCCTTCCCCTCCTTCTGCCTCACAAATGAGTCTTGACCTGTTGATTTTTTCCAGCAGATTGTCTGATTATCCAAAACTGTTCTCATTGCTACCATTGGTTCAGGAGCCTGAAGGCACACTCTCAATAATTCAAGAACAGCCACTGCCATCTGATTTCTGAAGGGACATTGAACTCATGATCACTACGTGACTGCTTTTTTATTTCTATTTTTGAACTACTTATTTAATTTAACAATTTAATATATATGCTTGCAGTAATTCACAGTTTTCTTTTTTCCCTCTATTATTATGTATTGCATTGTACTGCTGCCACAAAAACAACAGATTTCACAATAAATGGCGATGATATTAAACCTGATTCTGAACATGTACTACGCTGTGCTTGCTGACCTATGTTGGCTCCTCAATCTCTCCATGTTCTTGCTCTCCCTAAACCTTCTTCAGATACAGAATCTTCTCCCTCCGCCCACGCTTCTGCTTTCTATTGAATCCAGACTTTCATTCATCCATAAATTTAATTGTTCCAATATTGGTGGCTACAATGTCGATAATAAATTCCATGTCTCTGGATTTTCCTTCCAAAACATTCCTAACATGCTTGCTTCCATTCAAACCTAGAAATAAAAGCAGAAAATGCTGGGAACACTCGGAAAGGTATTCAACATAAAATGTTAATGCTGTTTCTCTTTTTACAGATGCTGCCCAATCTGCTGGGTGTTTCCTCTATTTTCGGCATTTGTTTTAGATTTTCGGCATCTGCAGTTAAAAAAAATAAAAAATCAATATGAATTGGCTGTTGGTTACCTGGTAGAAAATGTAAATCCATTGCACTATGTCCATTCTTGCTGAATAAACATCCCCATAAAGGGCTTATTTTGTTTTGTAAAAACTTGTTACATAAATAGCTGCTGTTGTTGTATGGTTAATATTTATTCTACTTCCCCCAGAATATTGTAATTTATATTCCTGTGTTAAATCTTTTGTATAAACCATACTGTTAAAGAGAACCATTTCCTGTACATTTTCCTATGTATTGTGAAATATACAGCCTTTGCATCATATTCTTTTAATTTCCACTGCATGTTCTTTGTAACCCTAACACTATATTTTCCATCCTGTTATTGTTTTTCCCAGTGTGATGATCGGTCTGGATGAAATATAAAACAAAGCTTTTTACTGTATCTCGGTACATGTCCAAGATAATAAACCATCTACCAATTACCTAATACAAATCCAAGCTATTAGAGAATATCATTTCCTTTGCAATAGCAAATCAAATCAGCTGATGTCATTGAAAAATGAAATGCTGCAGATAATGGAAACCTGAAATAAAAACAGAAAGCCTGGCTGTTCAGAGCGAGAAAGAGTTAACAATTCAGGTCAACCTTGTACTCACTAGGGCACGTCCACAGTCCTGTTAGTAACATAGAGGTGAGGAAAATGAAAACTCTGGGAAATGCATTGACAGCAAGATTTTGATGAACTTACTGATAGGGAATCTTTTCTCCATTTGCTCTCTGTCTCTGGACAATTGACAGCCGATAAAAGTAGTAAAAGGCTACAACCTTGGGGATAGTGCACCACATTTGGGAAGAATGAAGTTGTAGATCAGAACCTTGGGAATAAGTCACATTTCTGACAAGAAGAAAGAAAAGAAACCCTAGTGTGGATGGGTCTGCAAGGGAAAGAAAGAAGTTCTAAAGGTATAAGGAAGTCTGAGGTATTCTTTGTTCTGGGTCAACGTTCTTGCCTCTGAAAGCAATTTTTCTTTAGTCATCAGCTCCCGACCTTCGCTCCCAATTATAGCACGTACCTGTACTGGGATTTTGTGCCTCTTCCTACTCCAGTATCTGAGAATGAAACTCAGGTGACCTTTATAGTAAGGAAATCACACAAGGTGAATCTTTTCCCCATAGAATATGATGTGGAAAATATGTAGTTATTCACTTCCAATCAGAAAATAGAAGAGCACTGCAATTATTAAACATTACCAGGTAGGAAATGTGATATTTAAAATTATCTTAGGAACAAAACACCAAGAGCCAAAATGTAGGTGAAGTAAACAATTAGGAAGGCAAATGGTATTTTAATTATGAGGACTTGATTACAGGAGGAAGTACATCCTGCTGTTTCTTGATAAAGGATATTATTTACAGTGTTCACCTGAAACAAGGTATTTTTGCCATACAGGGAGTGCAAAGGTTCACTAGGTTGGTTCCTGAGATAGAGATGTAACTAGGCCTGTAATCTCTAGATTTTGGAAGACCAAGAGGATGATCTCATTATTACTCACCAAGTTCTTACTGGGCTCCACAGGCTGGTTGCAGGATGAATATTTACCCCTGTTAGGATATAAAATAATACCTTCCATGTGGTGAACTACATATACCTGTCTGACTGCTCCTGTGGCTCCTCCCACAGACCCCTGCTGACTGCTCCTGGGGCTCCTCCCACAGACCCCTGTATAAAGGCGATTGAGGCCTGAGCCCGGCCTCATTCTCCAGGATGTAGTGTTGTTCATTCTTCCAGTCAATAAAAGCCGATATCTCGCTTCTTACGTCTCAGAGTGAGTTATTGATGGTGCATCAGTCCAGAAACAGGCTCTTTGGCTTACTATGCTGTGCCATACTAATTAAGCTAATGATGCCTAATTAAATTTATCCTTTCTGCCTGAATGGGTCCATATCCCCCACTCTCTGCATATTCATTGCCTTACCTAAGAACCTTTTATACACCCCTATCACATTTGCCTCTACCACCAACCCTGCCAGCTCATTCCAGGAATCCGCCACTCTCTGAGGAACAAAACATACCCCATGCATCTCCTTTGACTTTTCCCTCTCTCATCTTAAATGCAGTTTGGAAAAAGTATAGGATGATGGATCACAGTCTCGAAATAAAGTACATCATTTAGCACTGAGATGAGAAAAAATTCCTGCACTCAGGAGGTGATGAATCTTTAGGATTCTTTACTCTAGATAGCTATGGAGGGTCAGTCATTGAGTTTATTCTGAATAGGAATTGAGAGATTTTTTTCTCCCTCTGTAACCAGATCCTTGATTTTCTGGCAAACCGACAGCAATTGGTAAGGATAGACAACAACGCCTTTGCCACGGTTATTCTCCAGAAGACTGCATCCTCAGCCCCTAACCTGCTCCCTGTATACTCATGACTGCATGGCTAAATTCTGCTCCAGCTCCAACTACCAAGTTTGCAGGTGATGTCACTGTCCTGGGCCACATCTCAATTAACAATGAGTTGGAGTACAGGAAGGAGACAGAGAGCCTAATGGCATGGTGTCATGACTACCACCTTTCCCTCAATGTCAGCAAAACAAAGGAATGGGTCATTGACTTCAGAATGGGGGATGGTGGGGCTCATCACCAACAATGAATGCATGGCCTACAGAGAAGTGGTAGAAGAGCTGGAGGCTTCGTGTCAAGCAATTAACTTCTTCCTCAATGACAACAAGATAAAGGAGATGATCGCCGACTTCAGTAGAACTTGTACCACTCACACCCCTCTTCATGTCGGCGGCACAGCAGTGGAAGCTGTGAGCAGTTTCAAACCCCAGGGAGAGCATGTCTCACACAACCTCTCATGGTCCCAGAACACACCCGACACAATCAAGAAAACTCACCAGTGCCTCTACTTTGTGAGGAGGCTGAAGAGAGCTGGACTATGCACATCATTAATCATGCCCTTCTACAGATGCAGAGTTCAGACCATCCTAATAAGCTGCATCACCGAAATGTGTGGTAACAGCACTGTGGTGGACCGAGGAGCAAAACAGTACAACACATCACTGACGCCAGACTACCAGCCATCAGCGACATATATGCATAAAGGTGCCAAAGAGGACCAGTAACATCATGAAGGACTGTTTGCTCATGGACTGTTTGTCCCACTCCCTTCAGGGAAGTAGATACATAGCATCCACACCAGGACCACCAGACTCAAAAACAGTTACTTTTCCCAAGCAGTAAGGCTGATCAACACCTCCATCCACTAATCCTCCCCTCTGCACCCCCAACCACCAATACTTTCCCAGTTCCTGTCAGAGTCACCTTATGTACAGCTTACGCCCGGGGTCACTTTATGGACATACAATCAATTTATGCATATAAAACATCCTATGTTTTTATATTTATTGTGTTCTTTATCTTATTGTGTTTTTTTGTGCTGCATTGGATCTGGAGTAACAAATATTTGATCTCCTTTACACTTGTGTGCTGGAAATGATATTAAAAAATCTTGAATCTTGACTCTCGCTCCTGTCTATATCAACAGTGTTGAGGTTGAGAGGACTGAGATCTTTAAGTTCCAAGGAGTGACAATATCCTATCCTGGTCCAATCACACAGACGTCAGAACCAAGAAACTTCAGGAGGCTAAAGAAACTCAGCCTGTCCCTGTCAACTCTTATCAGGTTTTATCGAAGCACCTTGGGAAGAATTCTGTCTGGATGCATAACAGCTTGGGATGGCAACTGCTCTGTCGGTGACCACAAGAAGCTGCCGAGAGCTGTTCACACAACTCAACACATTACAGGAATCAACTTCTCCTGAATGTACACTGTCTAGACTTCTTGTTGTCTCAGTAAAGCCGCTAGCATATTCAAAGACCTCACCAACTCTGGGCTTTCTCACATCTCCCCTCTCCCACCAGGCAGAAGCAGATACCACCAGACTCAAGGACAACTTCTATCCCACTGTTGTTGGACTTTTCAATGGACCTCTAAACCCCACAGCCTACCTCGTTATTATTTTGCACTTTATCATTCAGCTGTACTGCACTTTTTTGGTAACATTTACACTTTATTCTGCATTGCTGTTATGCAACCTTCTTCTAACTCAATGCATCGTGTAATGAGTTAATCTGTATGAACAGTGTTCAAAATGAGCTTTTATCTGTATCTAGGTAAATGGGACTGTGATAAACCAATATCAATAATACCAATACCAATAGCAATCACTCTACGGACAGGACCTCAGCTATATGTCACCTCAGGCCTAGTCAAACCTTGCCAGGAACTTCCCTGTTGTGATAATCAGTGGAGAGGGGTTGTTAGCTCTTTCTGGCCTGGGTAAATAGCTGGGCTAGCACCACAGGGTACGAACAAGGCAGTAAATGGATAGGGTTCACTTTGAGATATTTCATCTCTTTACAGTCATAGGAAGGTACAGGGCAAAAACAGAGCCCAAGGCTCACTCACATCACGCACCCATTTTTACACAGATCTAACCCTAATCCGTTTTATTATCTCCATGTTCCCACCGCCCCCCCCCCCCACCCCACTCCCACTGCCAGATTCTACCACTGTGTCATACTCTAGCCGAGGGCAATTTACAGCTCCTAATTACCCTCCTGACCCCCAAGTTTTTGGGATGTATTAGGAAAGAAAAGGACTAGAGTAACTTCACAGAGAAAGTCAGGATTGAATCTGGTTGCTAGTGCTGAAACTGCACTATTTTGCTACCCATGTCATCTAATAAAGGCAGTTAGAAATGCTGGTGTATTTTTCTGACGAAGTATGAGGATGTTTTTATTTGCCTTGCCGGTAGACCCTGAGTTTTGCTACTGCTGCCCTTCTCTGCTGATAAATGTTATTAATGTAGATGGTCAGCACAGGTACAGTGGGCTGAAGGGCTGTTTTTGGGGCTGTGCGACTCTATGACTCACTGTGACTCTGTTTCTCCTTAGTGACTGTTAACAGAGGATGCAGACACGATGAATCCACTCACTACAGCCCATGTCTGTATTACCCAGCACACAGACCAGAGACCTTTAAGTGCTAACTATTGAATAGAAGATAATGTGAACACAGTGAGCTCCTGAGACTATTCAGTGGATAGACACTGAATGGAACATTTATAGCTACAAATTTGTTACTGACCAACTATATATCTGTACTCTGGATGAAAGGATAACTGAGTTTTCCAGATAGAATGATCAGCCCTGGCATCTGCTGCTTTAAACTTGACAACAATAAGCACAAAGTTACTGACTTTATGTAAATAGACATCAGGAAATGGGATATTTGCATGCAAACGCAGTCCAGTAAACCACTCTATTCACATCATAATTGCCAGTGGCCTCTTGTGTGATGCAGAAATTGGCAATGGGTTCACCTTAAACCTTACATTGCTTGCCAAAAGAAATAGAGCATGGCTTATCTTTAAGACAGTAACACAACAGTCACAGTGTAAGGGAAACAATGAATGAGCCACTAGGTTAGTCTACAATGGGAAGAAACGTTTGATAACATTGACTTATAATGTAATCCAGCCTCTGCTGGCTCATGTATTCTCTCGCTTGTTATCACAGTTTATATTCTGACAACTTCTCCCTTCCTTTCCCGAGGGTGCTAACCCCTCCTAGCCTATAGCCCCAAGGCCAATGACTGTCATCTTATAACTCACCCTGATGACTCAAAAACCTCTATAGGTGTACCATGGAGAGCATTCTGACAGGCTGCATCACTGTCTGGTATGTGGGGGGGTGGGGGTGGCTACTGCACAGGACAGAAAGAAGCTGCAGAGGGTCGTAAATTTAGTTGACTCCATCTTGAGTAGCCTACAAAGTACCCAGGACGTTTTCAAGGAGCGGTGTCTCAGAAAGGCAGTGTCCATTATTAGGGATCCCCAGCACCCAGGGCATGCCCTTTACTCACTGTTACCATTGTAAGAGGTACAGAAGCCTGAAAGCACACACTCGGCGATTCAGGAACAGCTTCTTCCCCTCTGCCATCTGATTCCTAAATGGACATTGACCCGTGAACACTACTTCACTTTTAAAAATATATATTATTTCTGTTTTTGCATGATTTTTATTCTATTTGATATACTGTAATTGACTGAATTTTTTTCAATATTATGTATTGCATTGAACTGCTGCTGCTAAGTTAACAAATTTCATGACACATGCCGGTGATAATAAACCTGATTCTGAGTACCATGGAGAACTCCCCTGCTCCTCTTTGAAATGGTGACAGGAGGAAATTGACAGGGACCCATTTTAATGTTTGATCTGATGGTGAATTCGTTTTTCAGCCCAGCCTCTCAAATGAGAATTGAACCAGCAATCCTTAACTTTAAAGCTGAGCCCACTACGCAACAGCAAACCTATTTTCATTAATTTTACTGTCCTGGTTATACCTGTGCATCCACATCTTCATTTCACTGAGGCCAGATCTTTGCTAATTCTCCCATCTCCAAAATTGTCATTATAAGCCAGGAGGTAAAGTCATAAATAAAGAATACAAATTTATTTTAAATTCTTTCAGAGTCAATAATTATGTATGTGCACAGTATATTGCATCTGTTTGCATTGCTAAGAACTGAGTACACAAAGTGAATTAGCCTTCATACAGTATTATAGAGTCATGGAGTCATAGAAAAATACAGCTCAGAAACAGGCCCATCAGCCAATCCATTTAACCTGTCTATTCCCACTGACCTGCACACAGACCATGGCTCTCCATCCATCCATCCATCCATGTACCTATCCAAACCAGATGCTGCTACACAATTGGAGAATTACTGCCTTCAGTTAAGGAGGCTCAATTGTTGGCCCTGCCTTGTAGTTGCTGTGGTGAAGCTTGTGAAAGCTAGGGACTTTGGGGAAGAGAACAGTGCTCTCCTGAAACAGATCGATATTGTAAAAGAAAAGGTGTGGTTGTCTCGAGGTGGATACATCCCCAGGGCCTGACCAAGTGTATCCTCGGACTTTGTACAAGGGAAAAAACTGCTAGAGCTGGCGGAGATTATTTTTATCTTCCTTAACCACGGGCGACTTACAGGAAGACTGGAATGAGGTTAATATGGGTTTATTTAACAAACAAAAGAAACTACAGATGCTGGAAATTTGAGCAACACACACAAAATGCTGGAGGAGCTCAGTCCTGATGAAGAGCTTCGGCCCGAAATGTCAACTGTACTTTTTCCATAGATGCTTCTTGGCCTGCTGCATTCCTCCAGCATTTTATGGGTTTATTTAAGGGCTACAAGGACAAGAAAAGAAGCTACTGTACAGCCCAGTGGGCCTAATATCAGAGGTGAGTAAGTTACAGGGATGGATTGGAGAGACAGGGTTTAGAAAAGCAAGGACTAATTAGGTATCACTTTGTGTGTGAGAAATCATATCTCAAATTTAAATAAGTTTGAGATTTTTGAGAGGTAACCAAAAGGTTTGATGAGAGTAAGGTGGCAGATATTGTCTACATGGACTTTATTTAGCAAGGCTTTTGACAAAGCCTTCCATGTTAGATTGGTTTGGATAGGAAATTCACATGGGATCTTGGGAGAGCTAGCCTGTGGATACAAAATTGGCTTGGTGGAAGGAGTCAG
Source organism: Hemitrygon akajei (assembly GCF_048418815.1). Lineage (NCBI taxonomy): Eukaryota > Metazoa > Chordata > Chondrichthyes > Myliobatiformes > Dasyatidae > Hemitrygon > Hemitrygon akajei. Next base: position 38,378,589 of record NC_133139.1, read on the forward strand.
AGGTTGGTACTGCAATCACAAACAAGAGAAAATCTGCAGGTGCCAGAAATCCGAGCAACACACACAAAATGCTGGAGGAACTCAACAGGCCAGGCAGGTTCTAGGAAAATAGTGCAGTCCACATTTCGGGCCAAAGCCCTTCGGCAGGACTGGAGAAAAAAGCTGAGGAGTAGATTTAAAAGGTGTGGGAAGTGGAGAGGGAAACACAGGGTGAGGTACTGGAAGGCTGTTTGCCAGATTGGAGGTTATTGGTGATGTGCCACAGGAATCAGTTATGGGTCCCCTGCTGTTTAACTTACATATTAATGACCTGGATGAGAATGTAGAAGGCATGATTAGTTAATTTGTAGGTGACACCAAAATCTGTGGTGTGGTATACGGTGAAGAAGGTTGGGAGGTAGACACAATTATAGGGGAAAAGAGAGTGACAAGAGAACATATATTGTAAGGCAAAGAGGAACCGTGGAACGATGCTAGCTCTTAGGTTTTTTGGCCAATTTATCTAATGTACTTCCAGTGGCCACAAGGGTTTCCTCTGTGTGCTCCAGTTTCCTCTGATATCTTAAAGATATAGAACTTAGAACTCTACAATATCGGACAGGCCATTCAGTCCACAATGTTGTGCTGGTATTGATGCTAATCTGGAGTGGTTTGATAATTGGTAAATGTAAATATGTAGGTGAATGGTGGAATCTGGGAGGAGCTGATGAGAACGTGGGGAGAACAAAATAGGATTAATGTAAAGAGATGTTCGATGCTCAGCGTGGACTTTCAGAAGTAAAGAACTTGTTCCATGCTGGATGACTCCATGATTCTGTGAGTAGGAAAATATAGAGAGAATGAATGACAAAAAGAAAGGGTGAAATAGAGAATAGGTAATAAGCAATGTATAGAGGCATAGTCTTTTGTATTGTTCCTACTCCAATAACTTTCTTCACCACAACTGTAGCAGAGACCATACTGATGCATCTAGATTGTGTGAGCATATCCAACACAATTTTTGGTTAGCCACACTCAAAAGTAAAAATACAAATGGTTTAATATTGGAATGTTTTTCTAAATGATTCAAGCTTTAACTAAGCCAATAATAGCTGTACTCAATTAGTGTTGAATTCTGCTTGTAAGATCCACCCACTGTATTCCAATTCACACCGCCTTATCAGTCACTTCAGAATCAGAATAAGGTTTAAGATCACCTGCATATGTCATGAAATTTGTTATTGCAATACATAATAAAAAAAAAGGTAAATTACCATCCGAGGGGTGATTGATAAGTTTGTGGCCTAAGGTAGAAGGAGTCAATTTTAGAAAACCTAGCACACTTATTTTTCAACATAGTCCCCTCCTACATTTACACACTTAGTCCAGCGGTCGTGGAGCATACGGATCTCGGACCTCCAGAAAGTGTCCACAGCAGGGGTGATTGATAAGTTCGTGGCCTAAGGTAGAAGGAGGCGAGTTACATGCACATGCAGGTCAACTCTTTGAGTGATTATGCAGAAAGTCTGAAGTTACTAACTCATCTCCTTCTACCTTAGGCCACAAAGTTATCAATCACCCCTGCTGTGGACACTTTCTGGAGGTCCGATATCCATATGCTCCACGACCACTGGACTAAGTGTGTAAATGTAGGAGGGGACTATGTTGAAAAATAAATGTTCTAGGTTTTCTAAAATTGACTCCTTCTACCTAGGCCACAAACTTATCAATCACCCCTCAAAAGTGTATATATATATATATATATATTTTTAAAAAATGTTAAATTAAGTAGGTAGTGCAAAAAGAGAAAATAAAGTTGTGAAGTAGTTTTCATGGGTTCAATGTCCATTAAGAAATTTGATGGTGGAGGGGAAGAAGCTACTTCTGAATCATTGAGTGTGGGCCTTCAGGCCCTTTTACCTCCTCCCTGATGGTAGTAATGAGAAGAGGGAATGCCCTGGTTGATGGGGGCAGGGGGGTCCTTAACAATGGATACCAATTTTTTGAGGCATCGTTCCTTGAAAATGTCGTGGATAAAGGAGAGGCTAATGGAGCTGACTGAGTTTACAACTTTCTGCAGCTTATTTTGATCCTGCCAATTGCAATGCTCTCCACGGTACATCTGTAGATATGTGTGAGTGTTTTAGGTGACATATCAAACCTCCTCAAACTCAGAATGAAATATAGTTGTTGTCATGGCTTCTTTGCAGCTGCATTGACATGTTGGGCTCAGGATAGATCCTCAGATGATGTTGACATTCAGGAACTTGAAATTGCTCACCCTTCCCACTTCTGATCTCTTGATGAGGACTGGTGTGTGTGCCCTTGACTTACCCTTTCTGAAGTCTACAATCGATTATTTAGTCTTACTGACATTGAGTACAAGGTTGTTGTTGCAACATCACAAACAGCTGATCTGTCTCACTCCTGTACACCTTCTCGTCACCACCTGAAATTTTGCCAACAATAGTTGTGTCATCAGTAAATTAATTGATGGTATTTGAGCTGTGCCTAGTTATGGTTGTAGAGAGATAAGAGCAGTGGGTTAAGCACACACCCTTGAGGCGTGCCATTGTTGATTATCAGCAAGGTGGAGATGTTATTTCAAAATTCCACAGACTGTGGTCTTCCTGTGAAGAAGTCAAGGATCTAGTTTCAGAGGGAGGTACAGAGGCCCAGGTTTTGGAGCTTTTTGATCACAACTGTAGGAATGATTGTGTTAAAATGCTGAGCTGTGGTCAAAGAGCAGCAGCCTGATGTATGTATTGCTATTGCCCAGGTGATCTCAAGCTGCATGAAGAGCCAATGAGATTGCACCTGCCATAGACCTATTGGACGATAGGCAAGTTGCAGTGGGTTGAGGTCCTTGTTTAGGCAAGAGTTGATGCTAGCCATAACCAATGTCTCAAAGCTCTTCCTCACTGTAGATGTGAGTGCTACTGGATGATAGTAAT